>NC_140352.1:3314749-6189749 GCF_963514085.1 Chelon labrosus | reverse complement strand
AAAAGAGGGGGAGAAAAAAAAGAAAAAGAAAAAAAAAGGCATTAGTTAAGCAGCTGTGCACTGGGGTCCCTCTCACCCCAGCCTCCCCCCCCACACTCCACCCCAATGTAACCCCCTTCCTCTCCCAGTTCAGCCCACCTCCTCCCTTTCTCCAGTGCATTTCTATAGAGCTAAACACAAAGATAGTACTGTACATCTGGAATGCAACTTGTGTCATCTGTTAAATATAGGCTAGCTCCGCTGCTGGCCCACGGGGCTTGGGGCTCCCTCAAACATGGGAATTAAATTATTCTATATATGTGTGTGTGTGTGTGTGTAGCCACCGGTTAATTATCTGTCTGTATACAGACGATGCTGCCTTCTATTTTATTTGCAGTCCTTCCTTGTTTGCTGAACCGCTTATCTTCCCGGAGTGGCTGGAAAGAAAGTTCATTTTTATAATATCAGACGGGCTCAGTTGGCCGGTTTTAATTTGACCCTCCTCTCTTTCTGTAGGAATAATTTTAGCATCGCAAGACGCCGGGCTTTCTGCCAAAACCCGTTTGCTCTTTTAAAATCTTAAAAAGGGGGCGCATCGTTGCCGCTCAGACGCAGGTGTCGTCGCCGGTGCTAGCTGCTGGTGGAAGCTCGGCGGGGTCAACTTTGCGCGGAAAATGTTTCGGACTAAAACGGTGATGATTTAGAGCGGCGGTCACTGGAGATTTGAGATTTTTTATTGGCTGCTGCATCCAGCTTTAAAGAAAAAAAAAAAGGTTAAAATGATTATTGATTGCATCTTTTAGATCCGAAGGTTACAGGCGGGGTTAGGATTACCCAGTTTCAAGAGAAAGTGATAATTGCAACATGCTGAAAACGTTTTATTTAATTTATTTTGCAGCTGTACATTTTAACCGCGTTATTTAATTGAAGAGAAGACTTGTTTGGGCTCAGAAAATACTTCTGGCGTTCCTTTCCCCTTTTTCGCCTGAATGTGCATATTTTCTGTAAGTTCATTCATAGTGGGACCCGAGTGCTCCGGTAGCCAAACGAGTTCCCACCCCCCCTAGTAGTAGCGTAGGGGTGAGGGGGTGGGAGGGAGGGGGGCAGAGAAAAGCGGGAAATGTGTGGCAGGCCTCTGCGTGTGTGTGAGTGAAGAAGAAGAAGAAGAAGGGAAGAGGGAGGAGGGGGGGCGGCGGCGTTGGCGGTGAGTGGTGGGGTGGGGGGCCCGGGGGTCGGACGCACAAAAGCCGTCTGAATGGAGCGCATAATTGCTGTTAATGCCGGGGCAATGAGAGCAGCGACAGTTCCTGGTTAGATGTCCAAACAATAGTGCCCCTAGGCTTCACATTTATCTTCCTGTTTAAAGAAAAACCCAGCAGAGAGTTTTCTAGTCTTCAGCGAACAAGCGTGTGATTTCTGCCTCTGAATAAACCTTGTCGTCATCAATAAAAAAAAAAAAATTAAAAGCTGTGGGAGAGGAGAGGAGGGCCTGTGACGCTGGAGGAGGAATTCTCGTGGTGCCGACCTTCTGTTTGGATTGTGGAGTGTGTTTGGGAAGGGTCAAAGTGCACCGGCGCTGACATGCTTTTCGTCGAGAAAGGAGCTTCCCCTCTCACCCCCCTCTCCCTTTTTTTTTTTTTTTTTTTTTTTTTACAGCTGATAGGGAGTGCTCCAGTCTCCGTTGGAGTTTATTTTTTTTTTTCCAGCTCGTGTGTGTGTGTGCATGTAGGGAGGTGGTGCCACACTGCCATCGCAGCCCTTAATGATCACGTAGGGCTAGATAATGACTAGCCCTGCCTGTGTGCAGCGAAACACCTGTGGTACACCAGCCTTTTATGGATGTGGTAGAATGCGCTGGAACGCACCACAGAAGAAGAATCTCATTCATGCTAATACCTCTTAGTTTTCCTGATCAGCAATCAGACAGTAGTGGTGTTGGTGGTGGTGGTGGTGGCGGCGGTGGGTGCGGGCGGAGGGGATGCTGGCACCTCCCTCACCTGCGAGGTTTATTTTGAACACAAACAGGATGTTAGCCTATACACACGTGCCCCCTATGTTCTGTTTTAATTCTCACATTGTAAAACTGCGCCCGGTGTGCCGGCATTTCTTCAGCTGCGATATAAACTGCAGATGGCGTTTTTTTTTTTTTTTTTTTTAAAACAGCGGTCTTGTTTTTGCATTCGGTTTGTTTCAAATACGGTCAGGGGAATTTCAGTATGCCGGTAATCTGTTCAGAATGACTCAGATGGGAAGGAGGGACCCGTGTGTGTGTGCATGTGTGTGCGAGTGTGCATCTGCGCTAAACACATAATGGAGGAGTTTAAGGTGATAAAACTCCAGTCGATGTATGTTTAATCTACTAATTAAACTTTTAATTGTGGCGGGATAAGCCCCGAGGAGCGTGCGCGAGCGTTGCGCGATTATGTGTTTTGGAAGCGAGGCGAGCCCGCTAATGAGGTGATCGTCTGCTTGTTTGTCGTTTTTTTTTTTTTTAAAAGGTGGCGGATTCATAACTGCCTGCGAAAGGAAAGGAAAGGTGAGGGGAGGTTTTGGAGCGCGAGCAGGAATAAATTCATCTACTAATCTGGGGATTATGGTGGGATTTGAGGGGAAAAAAACAAATAAATAAATAAAAAATTGTTGGCAAGATTACTTAAAAATGCACAAGGCTAATAAAATGTAACCCCTTTTACCCTGGAACTGCTTTAGATTCTTTTTTTTCTCCCCCCCCCCCCCCCCACCCAGCCGATGAACCAATTCCAGTGGAAAACAGATTAAGAGTAAATTCCCATGTTAGCTCTTTAACCAGCTGTTAGAGACCTATTTGCGCACGATAATAATACGCCTCTGACAAAGAGACAGCTGTCAACTTGTGTACAGCACTAGATAACATTTCATGTGAACAGCTTGTCACATCCACACATGGCCCAGTGCATATTGCCAACCGTTGTGCAGGTGATTTTGGATAGAGTGTTAAATACGGCTTCAAGCATTAATAATGATTGGCAGTTGCAGTTTGTAATCGTTTCTGGAATATCATCAGATTTTTGCAGATTGCTTCGTTTAGATTTGTAATAAATTTAGATTTCCCTTAAATCTGAATGCATTTGAACAATGGCATGCACGGGCATTGTTTAAGCATCTTCAGCTTTTTTTAATTTTTTTTTAAAGAGAAACAATAAATGAAATAAATCAGTTCCCCTCCCTCGCCTCCTGCTGTTCCCTGTATTATGCATTCATTCCACTCCAGTGAGAGGCCAGTGTGTCAGCAGTGTTCAGGGTCAAATCCAAAAGTGAACAAATTGACTAGTGGGAAGTGAATTGTCAATTGTCTGCCTCCCTCGAGGGGTCAGAGTGAATGGGGCGTCTTGTTTGGACAACTGTCCCGAGGTGAGACGAGTGGCCTTCGCCGTCCAGCCAGAGCGGGTGGATGGACGGATGGATAGGCGGGCGGGCGGCAGCAGGGACACGATGCAGATTGAAATAATGACCTGAAGTTCACCGGCAGCTCTGACGTTGCAGTAATGTTTATGATCTTTTTAAAATAAACCCAGCGTGCACATGCTCTTTCGCTTGCATCTACAAACTTTGGCACGGCATCGGCCGAGGATGATTATTCCACATCCTGATTTTCCTAATGATCGATCTCGGCCTAACGTGGGACACAAGTGTTATTCCAGCGGATTCCCCTGTGGCGCTTCCCTCTCTGAGCCTCTTGTTTGCTTTGGAACCTACTTAAGTGCAACAACACTGCTCCAAAATAAAGTTTTCTTTGGTAGATAAACCAGGAAGGAGAGATTGGCATGTAGCTTTTTGGACGTCTCGCCGATGTTCCATGACCGTTGCAGGAAAATTCATTGCGCGTCCCGGTAAACGAATGTCTTGACGTCCGAGGAACGCTTGTGTTTGAAGGTTCTCCTGAGATTTTTAAAAAAAAACGAGGTTAGAAAACCTGTAACCTTTAGGGAATGTTCTCCCGAAGGTCACCGTGTTCTCAGTTACAGTCCTAAACTTGACTTATGGTAACCACCTTAACATGATATGATTGCTGGGTAGAAGTAAAACTGTTAAGGCGAATTCTCAGACGGAAAGATATTTTATTTTACAATCTCTTGGCATGCGAGCCAAAGGTTGACTTAGAGATATTAACCGTGAACCTGAAACCTGCTGTTCTGTTATAATGAAAGTTAAGATTAGAGACTGGCATCACTGAGCAGTGGTGGCCTTTGTGTCATGTGACGCACGTCTAAAGTGCACTTTAGAACCAGGAGGCTTTTTTATCTCCTCTTTACGGCCTCGCCTATCTTTATTGGCTGCCATCTTTGCATATTTGGAATATCAATAAAGATAAATTTTCAGCTTTGTCATAGATGGCGTCGAGTGTGTGTACAGTTTCTGGATGAATCCTTTTGTGACGTGATGATTCCAGCTAATCTCTCTCCTGTGGGCGGTCATCTTGGACTGTGGCTGTCAGCAGTTAAGTAGCCGGCGCAGGGCTCGGGAGCATTTCTCACAGATGAATCCAGTTTTGCATGTTTATAAAAGCCCTTTGTCTGTTGTGGATGACCCTTGCTGCTGTAAGGCCCGTATCTGTCTCTGCTCAGGCAGGCAGGCAGGCAGGCCTGCAGTGGGGATGCAGCAGCTGGCCGGGGCCCAGGCACAGGAATGCAGTGTGTGCTGTTTAAACAGTGGCTTGTCTCAGTGCAGGCCTGGAGGACTGGAGGGAAGGAAGTTGCTGCATGTTTACATAGCTGAATTGTCCGTTGGGCCCCCCCAGTGTCTAATGCACTTCTGTTCAAACATTCACAAGTGCGGAGATGACCCCCACTGATGCCGGTGTTCACAGCTCTGCCTTCACCCCACCTCTCCCCGTCTGAATGTGTGCGCGAACAATGAAGACTCAGAGCCGCTGCTTTCCTCCCGACTGTGGGTGTTTGCCGCTTTAACCTGCAGGCTTGGATAGCAGATGAGAAGTATTAACTAGGCTCCATTTATCACACTGAGACATAAGGGACGGGCAAAAAATAAAAAGTGCGCAGACAGATGAAGAGATAGGAGGCACCTCATTGCTCTAACCGAGGTCCTGTCCAACAAGGAGCCAGACATTGACATACGGCGGAGTCGTCAAACTAATTGTTGTTTGAATTACCTGTTATGATCCGATGACAAATCTCTCACGCTCTTGCCACCAGAGCGGAAAATGTATCTGGGGATTGGCATGATCTTTGCGAGTGTGTAAACCTGGCTTCAACAAGATGGATAAATGCAATTATTGGACAGACCTGGAGAGGAGAAAATCCATTTAAAGCCCGTAAAGCTAAGCAGGGGCCGTGGTTAATTCATTTGGCCAATTTACGGGTGATGTACGAGTGTCAGGGCACATTAGTCAGGCGGGGGAAGAGGTGAGTGTGTGTTGCCTCAGTGGGTTGAGTGCATGTGTATGTTTTTGGAGGAGGGTTTGGGCGGGGGGGCTATATGTGAAGATGCTTTTTGGTTGCGGCGCAGTCTCCTTGAAACCCGGTTCCCTCCACTTCCCGGCGTCTCAGCGGAAAGAAAACCCAATGGAGCCTGGACTAGGAAATGACAAAAAGATGCACTGAGTGCACCGAGTGGGAGGGAAGCAGGATTGCTTTGCAAATGAGGTGGGGAAACGTGGCTGTGGTCTGCTGGGCGGCAGAGTGAGTACCTGCGAGCTTTGCCGTACCGAGAGCTCAATCAAGTCCTGTCGGTGCCCCCCCTCCCCACACCCTGCAACTTTAAATGACTGCTTTTAGGATACAGCAGTTGTAGGCAGGGACTACTTTATCAAGCAGAGCCTTCACAAACATTTGAATTTCTACGCAACTAGAAGGAAGTGAAACACAATGACAACTTGAACATAAAAAATAATAAAAGTTTGTGATGTTACACTCAATTCTGAGTCTCTTTGAGTAAGCGACAGCCGCATTATGGATGTGGATAAACTTCTACTGCATCCAGCTAACATTAGAAATCCGTCTCCTCTTCGTGTTATCCTGGAAGGTCTTTAGTTTCTAAATGTTTCTCTTTTTGTTGGCTGTCTGCACGTCTTGTATGGCGTGGGCTGATTTCTGTTTATCAACTCTCGTGATGCATTGACGTTAGATGGCTTTACTCTGCTTAGTCTGTTACACAGCCATTGTCTTGGTGGAGCAGAAACCACTCGACTGTTACACAAGCTGAGTGGTATGCAAAAACAGTGGTTAGAGCAGCGCCGGGCGGGTGAGAGGCGTTGAGGGAAGCTTTGGTTTACAGCTTCAAGCCACAGCCTGAATCAGGGGAGGGTTTACTATCAGGCAGGGAGACATGAGAGGCTAAGGCCTCTCTTACTATGATGCAGATGCTTTTTAAGTGGCTGGGATCATCTTAAGTGCCTCTTGGTTTAGTAGATATGGATTGCCAATGTGTACCGTGTGTTTGTCGGGGGGAAAGTGTGCGTTTGCATATGTCACCTGACTGCGAGGCAGCCGTCCTCAGGAAACCAGAGTCGGTGCGAATGCCGAGGCTTGTCAGGAGACAGGTGCCAGCACTGCCTCCCATGCCTGCCATACAGCAGCTGGGGAAAGACTGCAAGGCCCACAGTTAAGTGTGGGCCATTGGGAGACAGCATCAGCTAGAATTCCCTGCCAGTGGGGGTGAAATGGGCAGGCCTCCTGTGGCTTAAGGTTGAAACATGCTGTATGCGCCTGTGCATGCACCATGTGCAGACACTCGGTATACCGAGAATACTTTCTGTGCTGCTGTCTTTGTACCTCCGTGGGGAGAAGTCATGAGCCTCTTTCAATGTCACGTTAATTAAACAGTTTAAGAGTTTTCAGGTTAGATTTGCACATGTGCAAAAGTCTGAGATCCACTGCAACAAAGCGAAGTTGGTGCATCTGCAGCTCTTTGGATTTTGAAACAGATCTGAACACATGCTACCATTACATCATTGGCAACATGAGATCACAAGAGGTCATGTAATGGCTGCAGTGGTCTGTTGTCTGATTACAAATCAAAGTAAACCACTGAACTGCTTTCTAAATATTTGGTCGTGTCTTTGCAAAATGATTACTTTCAATTCAGAAATTTAATTTTACTTACCCAACACAGATTGCAGACAAAACTATCATGGTGTAAATCTCTTCAACCCCCGCCTGTAAATGTTTTAATGCCTCTGACTTCCCGTAGTCATGTGAACATCGCCGTATTAAACAGTAGTGCAGCTTCTCTCCCAAAAGCAGAGCAGCAGCAGCACAACTGGAAAGTCGAACAGGAAGCCTCCCCCGTCCTCTCGGGGTAGTAGGGTTGTGGATGTGCCTGGGAGCCATTACTGTAAGTCCTCTGAGCCTTCAAGGGGAAGTTTCATGGACCCTCGATTCTGGTTTTCTGCGCTCGCCTGTGGGATCACTTTGAGACCCGAAAACCGAAAATCCTGCGCTGTAAATATGCAGATCTAGTCATCGTTTTATCCTGATCTGCCTGCTCGCGTCTTCCCAGATGCTCGATGCTCACCCCCGCCCCCCCCCCTTCCCTCCCTCCCTCATGGGAGAACAACTGCTGGCTGCCATCTTTAGGCCAGCAGAATTCCTCACCCAGAGTAAGAAAAAAAAAAAAAAAAGCTCATGGAAGTTTTCTATATGGTCCCACAGATCATTTTACATCGTGCCTCTGAGTTACTGGCGAGCATCCAGACTTATTACAGTCACCAGTTGGTTTTTTCACTACCACTACATGTAGTTACATAGTCATGGCTTAGTGTGGGCCAACCTGTTAATCTTCCTTTTATAATTTGGTAAATTTAGAAGCAAATATTAGCCTCAGCTGTACAGTATACACCGATCAGCCACAAGATTATGACCACTGACAGCAGAACTTAATAACGTTGACCATCTTGCGACAATATCAAAGTTCTGCTGGGAAACTTTTGGACCTGGCATTCGTTGGTGTGGATGTTACTTAGACATGTAGCACCCATCTAGACCAGACCAGACCAGACCAGGGACCCCATAGCAATGACCCTCATTGATGGCAGCAGCCATCCCCAGCAGAATACTTCAGCAACAACTCAAAAAAACATGAAGAAGAAGGACAAGGTGTTGACCTGGCCTCTAAATTCACTAGATCCCAAACTGATCAAGTATCTGTGGGATGATCCACACAGGCCTCTCCCCTTAAAGGCCCCCACTAATGAGATCCTGTTGCCATAGGACACCCTCAGAAGGTCCATTCTCTGATTAGTCACGACTGTTCTGGAGGCACAATGGGGACCTACACAATATCAGGCAGGTGGTCATAATGTTATGCCTGATTGGTGTATATTTCCTGCTATTAACCGCAAAGTTGAGGTTCAAAATGAGGTGCAAGCGGACCTTGCCCCAACTGTGCTGTAGAATTTATGCCGGCCTTCTTTTGGTTTCCCCAAGATCCATGGTTGTGCAGCTGAGGTAACATTGCTGGTAGGCCCAGCACATTCAGAAGTGATCTCAGTAAAAGCATTTATTCTTGACATTAATAAGTCCAGTCAGCACATTTAATTTGCTGTTATTTAGCTCCGTGGTCATGTTAAATCATAAACAGCCCGAGAGAGGCCTCACTAACAGTCAGTGATATATAAAGAGCAAAACTCAGACCTGGACTTAGAGGGGGGGAAGAATCTTGTTTCTTGGCGAGCTGGCTCAAGCGTCGTAGCTTCCTGGCCAAAGACTGAGAAGCTGTGGTCTGAAACGCTGGGAAAGTCGACCTCTAATTGTTCACAGAAGCCATTGGCAGGAGGAGCTGAGTAATGATGAGTGAGGCATCAACGGGGGGACGAGGGGTGAGTCGAGATGGCTCACAATTGCCGTTATTGCTTTTTTTTTTTCAGGAAAGGAGTCGAGCCCACTGGGGCTGTGACCAATGACAAACCGGTTGTCCTAAAGAGGAAAAAAAAAAAAAAACTTTTTTCTTTTCCTTGGCTCCCTTAAAAGAAACAGACACTTTCGGCACGTTTTAAATTGGCCTTGTCATGCGGTTTCCTCAACTGGGCTGCTGGGAGCCGACGGTTTCCACATAGGCCGGTGTTCTGTACCAGGTTTGGTTTCGAGAAAAATAAGGGTCTGTTTTCTCTGGCAGTGATCGGCGCAGTATTTAACTTACAATTTTTCCCTAAAGCTAACGCGGCCGTGCTTGTGTTCTTCACGCCTTTTTGATGTCGGTCACAGTTGCTTGGTGAGAGGCACATCTGCCTCTCTGTCCTAACTCCGCCACGACCTTTTAACCCCCCTCGCCCCCTCCCGCCCCCCTCGCCCCCTTTGCCTCGTGTCACAAATCTACTTTTAGTAGTGTTTTTCTGTGCGCCATATTTTAGCAAATAACATCAGTAGTGATGCAATTGGGCATAAAGTAATTGAGAGGCGGCCTGCTTGCCATCTGTCTGGTGAGATTACTACTTTCTGTGTAATTAAACGTGTGACCTTGCGTCCGTGGAGGGAGGTGGCGGTGGGGCAGCGACTGCCAAAGAGCCAGGCTGTCTTATTTTGAAGTCAGGGCAGGCTCTGTGGTGTGTGTGTGTGTGTGTGTGTGTTTTGGCGGTGGGGGGGAGTTGTTGTGAGGTTTTAAAAGTTTAGCCCAGCTGCTAAAGATAGCACGGCCCGATGTGAGTTAAGCTTAAGTGGCAGTCTTTACATGGATGCGTTCTGTGTGTGTGTGTTTGTTTGTAAAGACACACACCGGCGAGCCCAAGCCGCCGAGCCTCAGTCAATTTGGCCGAGACGGAGGAGCTCCGGTGAAGTCGGCGTGATCCCTGTGTGCATGCAGTGTAACCGGGAGAGGATAGAGAAGGCAGGGGTCAGGGAGTGTGCGCCGCGTGTTTGTGTGTGTGTGTGTGTGTGTGTGTGTGTGTGTGTGTGTGTGCCGTCGGGGTCACGATGGGCTGAATAGAGGCTGCTGTTTTAACTCTGATTTTATGTGTGGTTTTGTTTGGACTCCTGAGGTTTGGTTTCCCTTGGACAGTGTCCAGAGACTACAAGGCCTGCTTCTCCTCAGCTCTCCTGTGAGGCCGACGTGAAGGGCCCTGCAAAGCCCCGTGATTGGATTTCAGTCCTGATCTGGCTGTTTTGCGTTGTAAACAGGACATTAAAGACAGGGGAGATGGTGAGCTAATGGGCCTTGGTGTCGGTGGAGGAGGGAGGTTGGTCGTTTGTGTGTGTGTGCGTCTGCGCGGTTTTTCGGGCTTTATCCTCGGCATCATCCATTGTGGCGTCGCACGCCCGGTTCAGAGGAGGAACTAAAACCCCCGTCGTGTCTTGATGGCATACAAAAACAGCCCATGCAAAGCTGAATGAGACATCAGCATGGTTTACGCTGTGTGGGCTGGATGGTGTCTTGCAATACTTCCGCCCAGAGGTTTAAAAAAAAAAAAATCCCTCTTGTTCCCTCCAAACAAAAATAACCATTTTAATTACTATGCCCGTGCTTGGTGAAACCGCAGCATGGCTGCTAGGACCCGGCTGAGGTGGCACTGGCCACTGGGGACAGGGGACGAGGTCTGGGCCTGGCCTGCGTGGAAATTATAGGGTGGCGTGGTGCAGGAGGTGGAGGAGGAGGAGGAGGAGGAGGAGGGGTGGGCGAATCCGTCCTCCAGTCGTTGCTGTCAACCCGGAGAGTTGCTGCTTGCAGCCGGCGAGCTTCTCTCCGTTTCATCTTCACCCCCTGGAGATAATTGGAGATGTACTCTTTGTAAACATGATTTATTTTTTAAAGTTAAGATTCATTGTCTCAGTCAGAGGACCTGCGCATCTGCACAACACGCAGAGAAAAAGAAAGTTTTCTTTATTTAAGCGAGTCTGTTTTCTTACATTATCCTGCTTCTGTTTTCTCTCTAACCTCTTCAACCATCTCTTGTCTCCCTTTTTTTTTCTTCTTCTTTCCCGTCTCCCCTCCCTCCCTCTCTCTCTCCTCCCAGAAATCCCTCTCCTCTCTCAGTATGTGCTCTGATTACCTCTCCAAACTGGCAATAAGTTGATTGCTTTACAGAGATGATGTAAGCCTCTGCCCTAGGGTACATCAGGTTGGATTTCTCCCGCTTTATCTTGTAAAGCCTAAATTAACAGCTGGTTTGGTTGGAGTTCTCCTGGATCTGACTAAAGGATTAGGCTTGGTTCTCATGCGAGTCAATCCGGTTTGATTTATTGCAGGTCTATCAAAAAAGATCAATGGGCGTCCTTTTGAAAGTAAATCCTTAATCGCTCTTTGCACTTACGTGTCATCATTGTGAATTTTTTCCCTCCCTTTCTATCTCTTGCTCTCTCTCCTTTCTGCATTTCTCACTCCCTAATTCTTATTCCTTCCTTACACCCCTGCCTTGTCTGTTTTTCTTTTCACCCCCTCCTCCTCCTCCTCCTCCTCCTCCTCCTGTACTCCACCCTAACCCGGTCTGAGGTAGCAATCTTCCCTTGTCGATGGTATCATGGTGAATTGATGGCATCATGGCGAATCGCCGGATGGATTTTTCTCTCTTCTCATTAGCCGTCCGTCGGGACAAGGCAGCCCCCGAGCCTAGCTTTAGCATCCTCTGGTTGCGATCACAGCTGAAATAAGACCCTGCTGTTGCCACTCTCGTTTGGTCTTCACCCAAACTTGTCTTTACTTTACGTAAGGCCTGTCAGTCGCCTATGGCAACGGGGTTGTAGTCTGAGCAGATTTGACCTTCTGGACACATTTGATTATACAAAGTTCTCAGACTTTATAGAACATCTGCATGGCTGACACTGATATTGGTGAAGGCAGGCTCATCAAAGACGCTGCATATTGACATAGACACCGATCAGGCATAACATTATGACCACTGACAGGAGAAGTAAATAACATCTTGTGACGATGCAATGTTCTGCTGGGAAACTTTTGGACCTGGCCTTCATGTAGACATGTAGCATCCACCTAGACCAGACCAGACACCCCCACCCCATAGCAATGACACTCAGCCATCCCCACCCCCAAAACGAAGAACAGCACAAGGTGTTGACCTGGTCTCCAAATTCACTAGATCCCAAACTGATCAAGTATCTGTGGGATGACCCTCAGAGGCCCCCTCCCCTCAACCTATAAGACTTTAAGGCCCATGTCCATTCTCCGATGAGTCACAACTGCTTTCATAGGCACAAGGGAGATCTACGCAGTCATAATGTTATGCCTGATTGGTTTAAATGCACATCAGTTTAGCTGAAACATCCAGAACTCTTTGTGTCTGAAGGGAACTACTTGCTTTGGTTCCTGCCCACTTCCCTCTTGGTTGATTCATTCTAACATAAACCAGTAACATAATCCCAACTTTCATACTGGAACATGGAATTCTTCTAAGTGTGTATTCATGCCTGTCGACAAAGTGATATAACACTCAAACAACACCCTGCTGTACGCGCAGTATTTTCTCCCAGACATTCGTAAAGTGACCTGGCAGCTCCCGCTTTATTTTCCCCTCAATCTTTCTGTCCCGCTTTCTCTTATTTCTGCATCGACATGCCTCATTATATGTTATACATCACCAGCGCCCTCCTCCACTCCACGTTTCTTTTCCCCCCGCTCTTGTTCTTGCCTCGCTCGACGCCAAGGAATCTGCATCGCTGGCAGGAAGGGTTAGCTGGACGGGCGGCACGCTTTGACGGCGCCGGTGACGCGTAGCCGTCACCTGGGCCGGCGTCCGTGTTCACCGCGAGGGTTTTTCGCCGTCTCTAAATGCTTTGGCACGGGACGCCGTGTGTGGCTCGGGGTCGATTGATGTCAAACTCAGGTGTGTCCTCCTGCCATGCTGGTTGGCTGGCAGACCTGGGGACGGAGGTGTGGAAGGGGAAGCTCTGGAGTGGGGGAGTGACTGTGTGTGTGTGTGTGTGTGTGTGTGAGAGAGAGAGGGAGATAGAGAGGGAGGGGGGTGAGATCGACGGGATACGTGGGAAGGAAGGGCTTGCTGTCAGCCAGCTGGACCTCTTAATCCCACAGCCTTGGGGAAAGGGTGTGTGTCTGTGTGTGTGTGTGTGGATTGTGTTTGTCTCATAGAGATTTGTCAATTTTAGCACACCTCTGCTCCACTCTTTGGCCCAGCTGAGCCCACAATGTGTGTGTGTGTGTGTGTGTTTGTGTGTGTTTGTGCGTGTGTGTGTGTTGTGTTGTGCGTCTCCACTCCAGCGAGACACAACCGGGGGTTTCATGTGCGCTGTGTTTACCGTAGTCCTCGCTTTAACGGCACACTGTATATTTATGTCAAGACGACACCGAGCCTCAGCCCCTTGATGTTGGAGGAGAGGAGCTGGGGGTTGGTGCAAGGTGGAAGTGGAGTGGTTGAGGAGGGGAGGGGAGGGGAGGGGAGGGGCGAGAGGCGGTGGGCCAACAAACATTGCCAGCATTACCCCCTGCTCCACCCAGTCCCATCCCATTCATGCCCTCCCATGCGAGCACCAAGCGACTGTACTCTAAAACTTGTGTGTGTGTGCACTACGTCATGCCCTGCAACTGAGTGACTGATTGCATCATTCCCTTGTCATTCATTAGACGCACGCCATACTGTTTAGCCACATTCCATGCAAGCTTCCTCTCTTTTTTTTCTCCCCCTCTCTCCCTCTCTCTCTCCCCCTCTCTCTCTTTTGGCGTAGACTTTTGCATATATAACAGGCTGGCAGGCTAAGAGCTTGGGACTTCCCCACGCCACACTCCAAGCCTTTGATCCTTTGCTTTGGAGGTAACATCAAACGGAGAGGCATAGAAAGGCAGCTACTACTGTGAAGTTCAATGTTCAACTTGATGGCTTGGCTGAGGGCTTTTTTTTTTTTTTCCTCCTCTCTCCTCCTCCTCCTCCTCCTACTCCCCCCCTCACCACCCTCACCTCCATCCTCCCTCCTCCCTCCTCCCTCCTCCTCCCCGTGCTCCCTCGATCCCTTCGCTGCATCCCTCAGCTGACAAAAACACACAGTTTGTAGCCAAGGGTTGTTTTTTTTTTCTCTTTTTCGCTATTTGACCTCACCTCCGTAGATCTGATCTCCATAAAAACCCAGGTATGCACACGTAGTGTACACCAAAAAAAAATGCAGAGTTTTTATTTTATTTATTTTTTTGCTTTGTTTTGACGTCGAGGTAAAAAGGTGCACAACCACCCCAGCCCGGCCCTTTCCCTTCCTCCCCGTTCCTCCCGCTCTCTGCATAGGCAACATGCAGCGTCCTATGTTGCAGCTTGTTGCATCAATGCCAAGCCAGGCCCTTTTGCCGCAGAAGCGAGCGGTAGCTAGGATGGGTTAGCAGGGGGTGGGAGAAAGGGACATCCCACGTTATAGTTGTTTTCTCAAGTGTTTCCCACAGGGTTTTCGTGAGACCCTGGCGGCTCTTGGGGAATTATTATAAATTCAATTGCCTTAATAAAAGCCCGTAAATATCTAATATGATGTTATCCCAAACTGTTAAAAGCTATTTATGCAGTATATGAGTTGTCTGCACATGAATAACATCATGTGTTTTGTATCAGTCCGCCTTTAAATCACCATAATAACAGGGATATTGGAATTAGCGACATATAGCAGCCGTCTGTGCAGTTTATGAGACCGTAGCGGAGCAAATTAGACCCTGGCGGGTTGCTATAGTATTAACATCGCATGGGAAACCCCGGTTTTCTGCATGCCCTCGCCATATGGATCCATCCTTAAGTTGGATTTACAGCCTAATAGTTTGTGGAAACCCACACCTTTTATAGTGGACACCTGACATAACGTGTCATTTCTCAAATCTGATATATTCAACCATCACGCGTTGACTGGTCTGCTGTGTGGATGTGAGAGAGGGCAGGGCGTTCTATTCCTAGCATTTTGTTATTCAACTATTCTTGGCACTTTTCTTATGTGCACAATCTAATGCAGCATCAACGTTACCCTTGAGTGATTGTCTGGGAATGTTTGCCCTTCTTTTTTTCTTCATGTTTTCGAGTGATGATCCCTCCATGAGACGCCCACCTCTAACCCCCGCCTCCTCCAGCGTTTGTAGTTTTTTTGGACTGACTCATTTGATTCCAGCACGTCTAAGAACACGACTGAAGCAACATGACCCTTGCGCTTTTGGGACCCTTTTTTATTTTCTAAATGTGAGAAAAGAAGAGTGTCAGGAAATGCCTGGAGAAGGAGAAACACCTCCTCCGGGCTGATTTGGTTGCTTTGTTGACACGGCGGGGCACGTGAAGCTTGCAATGACTCGTTCGCGGGGAAAAACAAAACGATTTGCATAATGAACTCCTCGACTGGGTTTCTCATGCAAACTCTCTAAATTAAGAAAGTGTCGGATGAAGCCGTGCATTCCCGGGTCAAAGCCGGGTTTTTTTCCCGCGGCGTCGCCGGGCTGCATTTAAACGACGCTCGGCTCGATAAGGCGATCCAGAAAGCTGAGGTGCTCCACTAAATGCTTTTTCGTCCTTTATGAGCTCCCCTGTCTGACTGTGCCAATTAGCATAGGCGTGTGGCCTTCTTTTCTTCTCCTCTTTTCCCCCTTTTTTTCTCCTCCTGCTCCAACTCTTCTTCCTTGATAGACGCTCTCGCTGTCATGCACTCACACACACACACACAGCGCTGTACACATACCAAGCACACATTTGGTGTATCATTAGCTTAGTGTGCGGGGAGGCGTGCGAGCCTGGGCTCTCTCCTGCCTTATCTCCATGTCAATCACAGCGTGTGTGTGAACATCAGTTGTAATGATCTCCATCCAGCCTGTCGGTGCGTGTTAGCGCCCGGCTTCCCTCGCCCCCGGAGCAAGCCGTTCCCTAGCTAATAGATGCAAAATTAAGCTGATCAATAGATGGCCTCAGCTCATTATTGACATGTTATCGCGGCGTGGGATTTTTGTCTGGGAGGGGGGGGTGTGGGTTTATATAGAGCTAGCCGGAGATGCAAGACAGGAGGATGCTAAAAAAAAAAAAAGAAAAGAAAGTTATCCTCCAAATGGCTTAGGCCACTTTATTATAGCCTTGCAATGATATTACATTAAGTTAATTTATTCTTGCTCAGTTTTATGCGTGTACTTTTTTATTTTTTTTGGATGCTTAAGCCTCCTCTGGAAGCACAATCATCAGCTCAGTGGTAGGAAATGAGATGGAGACTTTGTAAAACGCCATATTAAAGATTCATCAATAATTGGCATGTGTGCGCTGCTGTTTGTGTTGCGGGGGAGGCGGGCGCAGGGGCTCTTATGGACGGATCACCACGTGATTGAGCTAAGTGGTAATTAACTGTGAGATAGGTAGGTGTGTATGTCTTCCTGAGCCCGTGTTTGTGTGTGTGTTCGTGAAGATGCGTGCGCTCCTGTGCGTCAGGGAAGGTGGGGATGCTGAGGGTGAGGCTCGGGGTGCGTCACTGACAGAGTTGATTTGGAGGCGAGTGCTCCGGGGCCATGTGGTCAGGTCATGGAGGGGTGGATGAGGTGCGACTCTAGCCCTAGCCACACAACCGCCTCCCCTGACCCTCTTAAGGTCTTATTGTCTTGGAAGCATCTCCCATTTTAATGAGCTCCAATAACCAAGTCCTTATTACTTATTTATTCATTAAGCTACCGTGGCAAAGCGGCAGTGCCCCACTGTGTGAGCTTGCATGTAATTGCTGGTGAGGGATTTTTTTTTTCTCCTCCGTCTTTCATGCACTGTGTCTTAGTAAATACCATGTTTCATAACAATAAGTCAGGTTAAAGCTAATCGAAGCTAAAATAGACGGTTTAAAAGTGATGAATTACCCGTCTTGGTTGGGTTACAACTCCATAACCTCAAACCATATTTGAGATTTGAGCTGAAGCCCTTAAAATCCTGGGGTTTTAGGTATGCTGAGGGAGTAGGCCTCATGAATATGGAGGCTGAACCGCTTCAAGGTGTATGTGCAAGTGTGGAAAAGACGCAAAACAGGCTGAATGTTTGTTGGTTTCGTATCGTTCTTCTGTGAGGATTAATTGCCCGTTGGTTGGTGTGTGTGCGCGCGTGATGCCTTCGACATAACGCTTTCTGATTGATGAATATGCGTAGGTGGAATTGTGTGATAGCGCGCAGTGTTTTTCAGAGTATCGGAAGTCTTTGTGAAGCCTGAGAGTGTACACATTCTCTCCCTCTGAGGCATGTTCCGTAGCTTCCTTGTATCCAGTCTACCGTTTAACTAATTCATAGTGAACTCTCGCAGAACAAAACCAGACACCCAACATCAAGGGCAGCGTTCAGCTCTCCTCCAGCACAATACCAAATACAGCATTCTCCAGCAGAACGTGGGCGCAGCAATCAGCTTTAGTTTTTCTCCCTTAGCAGAGCTCAGCTGCTGTTCACCTTTTTAACTCTCCCCTCCACACCCCTAAGCCTGCTTCCTGCAAACAAAGGTAAGCGTGGAGTGAGCGTACGGGTTGCCCAACCTCTTCTCCTCCCACCCCCTGGTCACGGCCTTGCGTAAGGGGCTCAGACACACCTAGGCCCATGGACGTGCCTGCTCACCTCCATGCAGCCTCTAAGTAGGTCATTGTATATGAAGCTCCAGCTGCGAAGGTCTGAGAGATGATCTTTGCCCCGTCAGTCCGGGGCATCTTCCACACTCGGCTTCGACTAATTTGACGGAATATTGGAATTCAGACAAATCAACAGTTTGGTGTAAAATCTAGAAAACCAACTGGACTCCAGGACGTGTCGCCGTTCATATATCAAGATGCATATTACTCCTTAAGGAGCACAAAACTCATGAACATCCTCAAAACAAAACCAGTAAATCCAGTTGACTTAGTGCAGCGAGATGAACTGATCAGGCATAACATTATGACCACTGACAGGAGAAGTGAATAACATCAACCATCTTGTGACAAGTCAGTGTTCTGCTGGGAAACTTATGAACCTGGCATTCATTGGTGTGGATGTTACTTAGACATGTAGCCCCCACCTAGACCAGACCAGTCCCCCCCACCCCATAGCAATGACACTCCTTGATGTCAAAAACGCTTCAGGAACAACTAAAAAAAAACATGAAGAACAGCACAAGGTGTTGACCTGGCCTCCAAATTCACTAGATCCCAAACTGATCTCCCTTCCCTCAACCCAAAGGCCTAACAACATTCTGTTGCCAGACACCACAGGACACCCTCAGAAGGCCCATGTCCATTCTCTGATGAGTCACAACTGTTTTGGAGGCATGTGGTCATAATGTTATGCCTGATTGGTGTATGTCACTATTCATTCGAGCAGCCCATACACAAGAATAAGAACATCCTCAAAACAAATCTGGTAAATCCAGTTGACTTAGGGCAGCAAGATACACTGATCAGGCATAACATTATGACCACTGACAGGAGAAGTAAATGACATCTTGTGACAACGCAATGTTCTGCTGGGAAACTTCTGGAGCTGGCATTCATTGGTGTTGATGTTACTTAGACATGTAGCTCCCACCTAGACCAGACCAGCCCCCTCCCCATAGCAATGACACTCCTTGATGGCAGCAGCCACAAAAACTCTTTAGGAACAACTCAAAAAAACATGACGAACAGCACAAGGTGTTGACCTGGCCTCCAAATTCACTAGATCCCAAACTGATCAAGTATCTGTGGGATGATCCACAGAGGCTCCTCCCCTCAACCCATAGGACCCAAAGGCCTAACATCCTGTTGCCAGACAGAACAGGACACCCTCAGAAGGCCCGTGTCTATTCTCTGATGAGTCATAACTGTTTTGGCGGCAGGTGGTCACAATGTTATGCCTGATTGGTGTGTGTCACTATTCATTCGAGCTGCCTATGCACAAGAACAAGAACATCATCAAAACAAATCCAGTAAATCCAGTTGACTTAGTACATCGTGATATCCTATTACACACATAATTAAAGCAGAGGGACTTGTTTATCGCGTCGAACTAATCGCAGCCACGTAGTTGCGGTTTTATCTGTAGCTAAGGACAAAACAATGAGTAATCCTGTTGCTCAATTTATCTCCGTTTACAACACTAATAGGAGGAAGTGGGCAGATTTTATTACAGATGAAACATCATAACATCTAACCCACTGTCACCCTTCTGGAAATAGAGCCCGAGTTATATTTGTATCAGAGCGAAGGAAGTGGAGAGTCACTCAGAGAGAAGAGCAGCTCTGTGAAGCAGGTGAAAGAACCTGAAAGGAGAGGCATTCTGTCGCGGAGCCTGATGCTAAAGGTGCCAGAGCGCCTGTTCATTAGCGGGGGCCTGATGGAAGACTAGCCATCTCCTGCTGGCCTTCACCCTCCCCGCCACTATTTATAGAGCAGCCAAGAGATACTCTTAATGACACAGGACAGTGGTAAACGGGGAAGGAGGGTGGAGTGCTGGAGTGCTGGAGGGTGGAGGTGGGGGGAGTGCAAAAGTCAGAAATGGAACGCTGTTTACTTTGTGAGACTTGCTGAGAAGTTGGTGTATTTTGGAATGCAGTCGTGTCACCCTCACACTTCCTTTGTGAACTTTATGGGCACATCCGAGTGTGTGTAATCTTTAGCTACATCCTGTCACCGTCTAATCAGCTCAATTAAACGACTTCTTCTTCTTTCTTTTTTTTTTTTTCCTTTTCCCTGAGCGTTTGATTTCCGTCTCCTGGCGACTCGTGTCTAAAAATTTGTCAGCTACGTGTTGTGCAATCCTTTTGAAACTTTCCGGTCAATCAGCTGGTGTTTGAACAGCGCATTTGTCCACACCTGCTAAGTAAACAGCGTCAGAGCAAAGCCATACTTATCTCATGAACCAGTGTTTAAGAGAGCGAAACTAACTTCCAGAACAGGTCTGATAAAAGTCAAGTGTTCTTGGATGTAAGTCTAAAGAAAGGACACAAAACATATCAGTTAGTTAAAAATACAAAGCCTTTCCACCCTTTGTTTTATTTTTTGTCAAAGACCGAAAGAGAGATATTTGGAACAATAGTCGTTTTTTCTTCTCCAGCCTCATTTTAGGGGGTGAGCAAAGTCTGAGTTGGGTGGAGAGGAAGGAGAGGTCACGTGCACATTCCCCCTGTGGAGAAAAAAAAAAAAAGGCTTGTATGAAAGTGTCGGGTTGAGTTTTTCTGCAAGAAAGCGAGAAAAAGGGGAGTTTGAGGTTGAGGTGGAGATTGTTGGCAAAGGGGGTAGGGGTAGGAGGTGAGGAGGGGAGGTTTTTGGATCAGGTCGGCGGCCCCAGTGCTGTCAGGGCCAGTGGAACCCCCAAGCGGTTCTGGCTTTGGAGTAAATATGGGCCCAGTGGACCCCTTCCCGCCCCAGGGCACACAAACCCCAGGCCTTCCCACATTTCACTTTTATTTTCCTGGTTGCAAAATGCCTCTGGCTATCAGAGCAGGTGGGGTGCTTTTTTTTTTTTCTCTCTCTTTCTTTAATATTTACTCATAAAATGTGCATTAGTCGAAACCAAAGCAGCCATCATGGGCCCTCTTGTGTTGGCTAACTTTCTCTCGGTTTTGTCAAGGAATCCTTCCACTTGTACCAAAACCGTTCCTCCAGAAACATGTGCAGGATCAGACACAACAGTGTATCATATAGCCGAGTGGGCTGCTTTTTCTTTTTCTTTTTTTTTATCCGAGAGGCTTTCAAAGGGTTTGTGTAAAGCTTCTCCCGCCCTCAATTACAGAAAATTACTTTCTCCTCCTCCAATAAATTGCGTGTTTGCATAAGCACGCGTTTGCTTTTCCTTTGGCACCTGCAGAGGGACGACAAAGGCTGCCAGCGTTTATCCGCAGCAGATCAAGACGATATGCTCGGCTCTCGCTTTCCTAACGGGATAAAATTGTAGTCAAACTGGATGGAACTAATCTTTTAAGCTCGGCGCAGTTTACTTGCGGAGCTTTGAATGGGCTCCTCTTACTAGCCTTGATCATTTCGGCCTTAAATAAAGCTCTTTAATAGCAGCGCCCCTGATTGGTGTAATCTGCAAGCTGTCAATCCCATCTCTGAGCGCTCTCCCCGGGGAGCCGCCGGCCCCCGTCGACCATGGGACGTTCAAATATGGGCAAGCATTGTCGTTCAGGTGTGAATCAGTGAGTAAGCATGTACAGTATGTCAGGGTGGGCATTTGGGGGTGGGGGGGCTGCCCGGTATGAATGTGCATGCGTTCTCTGTATGCATATTGTGTAAAACTATGTCATGTCTGCGTCATGAGGCGTACACAGATGGCCACAAGATCTGTTGGACTCTCCAGAGCGACATCCAGCATCCATATGCTGACTCTAAACCCAAGCTGCTATCTGTCTGTCTTTCTGTGTCTGCCCCCCCCCTCCATTCTCGCATTGCTCACATGGCTGAAATGCTTGATGGAGCCCCGGTGGTCCTCATCATTCGTCTCATGGTCCCCTGCTGGAGAGTAGACCAGCGTTTGAGAGCCACATTGGCACATAAGGAGCTCTGTTTGTTTGATTGGTCTCGAGCCCTCTGCTCTTAATCCAAAACAAAACGAACAAGCCGTGCAGGCTGCATGCATGTGATGAACATATCAGATGGGTGACTTGGTGGAAAAGGAGCTGGCTATTGACGGGATGTCCCGATCCAGGCATCTTTTTTTAAACGTTCAGATCGGTATCGGACTTCAGCCGAGCCCGATCTTTCGCAGTTATTTATCCAGATCACGTTCCTGTAGCGTAAAAACGTTGGATTCCTCTTCGTTTCCTGGCGTCGAAGCCGCCAAAAAAAACAAAAGGCGATGTAGAAGAAGGATCCATAATCATGTGACTCCAACATGGCTGCTGTGTGGAAGAACTTTACTCTGGTAAATTATGTAATGTGAATGTTTGGCAGGGTGGTAGTAGGTGATCTTTATCCAACACTACCAACTACATTAAATAAAAAGAAAGGAATATCACAAGTAAACTGAGGCGAAGGCTGCATCTGCACTTGAGGGAAGTGTCTTTGAGATATTGTCCAGTGAAAAAAATAATACAGGGAGGGTTGCAGAGTCCATTTCTGGAGTACAGAACACAGGTTTTCTGGAGCCAAGGTATGAACTACCCTCCTCTAGCTACATTAGCTCTGACAGACCCATTCATTGGACTTAATACAGTCGCGCTGGTGCACACGTGATCTAGGAGGATCTAAGTAAGACAAGAAAAGCGTTGGATAATCTTCAGTTGAGGACATTTTGTTTATTTAAGATCGGATCAAGACTCGGATGCAGAATATTAAAAGTACTGGATCGATCTGTGCCCTACTATCTGACGTCTGGTTTCGGTTTGATAGGATTTAGAAGGAAACATTTTTGTGCGAGGATCAGAGTCTAACACTTGTACTTGTAGGATGTTTTAGGCCAAATAGCTTCCAGCTGTGCCAGCTCGCTGGATTAGTGACAACAGTAGCGAGAGCTGGTGTGTGAATGTGCGAGGCGGTGATGTGGCAGGGCTCGGGACGCCCCTCGGTTCGCCTCCAGCCGGCTTCCCCTGCGCCACGAGCTGGGACGTGGGGACGAGGGCCACCCCCCCTCACACACACAGCTAGTTTTCACATGTGTTGACAGTAACTGTGGATCTGGGTTAGCGCTGTTGTTCGTAACATGCCAAACCGTGGCGCATCAGCGGTCGGTCGCGTATGGGTGAGTGGATGCTGGAGATGAACTTGAAGATTATTTGATCAATAGAGAATTAATCGTCCGAAAAATACCTCATGTGGTTTGGTCCAGTTTTAGCTCTCTCTCAGCGAGTCAGTTGTTATTTGACAAAAGCAAACGATAAACTGATCAATAAGGAAATGAATTACAGGCTCTTTCGCCTTGTAAACAACCCCGTGCGCCCCCCCCTCTCCACTCCAGTCCCCTCCTTGTGCTTGGGAAAGCAATAGACTCCAGGGAAATCGGGACAGTGAGGGTGAGTTCATCCCTCTGTAAGGATTTAGAGGACTCCCTTGTCTTTCACTTCATCAGAGACAATTGAGTCATTCAGCTCCCATTGTGGGGTTGGCCAGGCGAGGAGGGGTGCAGGGTAGGGGGGGAGAGAGAGAACAGGAGGGACGCAGGGTAGGAAGGGTGAAAGAGAGAGAGAGAGAGAGAGAGGGAGTGGAGAAGAAGAAGCTGTCTGCAGCACAACCCAGAGCCGGAACCACCGGTTGGCTCTTACGTGGTGGGGGTCTGTCAAGGGGGACTGGTTAGTGTTGTGTGTGCGTGGGAGGTGGGCTGGTGGGCTGGTGGGGGGTGCGCTAGACTAGAGACAGCGGAGAGGAGAGAGTTATCCTGGAACTCCGGAGTAATTTGTCACATTGGAATGGCTCTTGAGTTACACGGGGGGCCCCCTCATAGCGGGAGAGTTTTCAGGTCGTAGAGTGGAGAGAACGGGGAGGGGCTAGCAGCCTGCCGAGAGAGCTGGGGGGGGGTCAGAGGTCACGGCCTACTCAAGCCCGGGCAGCGCGTCCGTTAGCGAGGCAGACAGGCGGGTGGAGCGAGAGGCAGGAGGCCAAGAAGGGGGTGGTCGGAAAGCGCGGCGCTTGCCAAGGCTCCGTTTTCCTCGGCATGCTTATAAAATCTGCAGGAGAGATTAGTGTGTGAGAACATTTGCAATAGCTGCGCTGAAGTGGGGCCACTTGTCAGGGCAGGCGCTCCAGCCCCCCCCCCCCCCACTCTCTCTCTCTCTCTCTCTCTCCAGTCGGTTGGTGTGTCACTAACCCATTGCCACACTCTGGGGTGTCACCTTCACGCTCCTTACCCACCTCCTCAGAATGTCCTCTCGTTGGACCCCTCTCCCGGCTGCAGCTGTGTTTGAATTTGTGCATGTGTGAGCATGTGCGCACATGCACGCTCCGCCGCGGCAGGACTTTCCCATGACTGGATCCACAATTCCTCTTTCTCCGGCGCGGCCCTGTCCTCTAGCCCCTCTGGCACCAATGGACACTGTCTTGAATTACCTCATAGATGACAGCAGCCCCGTCACTCTCCTCCTCCTCCTCTTTTACTGTTACGCTACCACCCTCTTCTCCTCCTCCTCCTCCTCCTCCTCTTCATGGCAATTAATACCCAGTGTGGGGGGTCCATAAAAACCCGCAAGTCCTCAACTCTGGAGTTTTTACGACCGCTCCTTTTTCCACTTTAAGGACATGCAAACAAGCGTCAACAAACCCCAATTTTTTCAGCAGTAAAAGCCGTCTTTGGGTCATAAATGAGCGTTAGTGGTGGAGAGAGACCAGGCATTGGCTGCTGTAACCGAAGACATGGAGTCAATAACTCCCTCCAGCGTCTACCACTGGCAGGCACCCCGCGGTGAACTCTTCGCTAATTACCACTGATTTAGACACAGTCTCGGGAAGGGTCGCGACACACTCACTCTCTGACCAGACACACACACACACACACACACACACGCACACACACTCTCAGCCATGCATACAAACTAGCGGTCACCTTTTCAGGACAGGAACACAAAGAAAGTGAATGCGTCACCACACAAGAGCCACACTCCCTCTACACTTGGATTATCTTAGAGGAATGATTATAATTTATAAAAACGGCAATAAAAGTTTTTGACACCAACATGTCATCCTGGGCTCAGTAGGTCGTTATGAAGTGTAACAAAACTAAAGGAACTACTTAGGCCTTATGTCATTATTGTGCAAAGAAGCACATGATCTCTCACTCATGAAATGCAATTTAAGATGATGGGAAGAGAAGAAAGGTCCTCCAGTGTTCGGGCTGATTTTTGTTTCAGGTCAAAGGTTCACGTCCAAATGGCATTACGGCCTCAGCTTCAAATCCAAAGTCACTCATCTGGACTTAGACCCATTACTAGACCTGCAGTGAAAATCTGCAATGACATAGTTCACTATCGTAACAACAGTATGACGTACTTTCTCAACCATCGTGCTGGCTAATCTTGCTGACAAACTACGCTAACATCTACTACGACCGAATGGAGTGAATGCATGATCCAGGGCTCCATTTGACAGGACAGTGTTTTCATGCCGACTCTGAACGCGCGTCGCTTTTTATCGCATTCACGCCAACGTTCCTCACTCCTTTTCATTTCAGTGGACGTAGTGAATTTAGGTTGCAGGGATGGGAGAAGATCTTGTACCAGAACCAGCTTCGAGTTCATTACTCTCAGACGATATTAAAAGTAACTTTGCTGTCCGTCTTCCGAACTCATCTGTATAAAAAACGAGAGAAAATGAGAGCGTGCCGGTCGGGTGAATCGGGAAAATAAAACGTTATTTTATCATTTCATGGCACGTTTAAAACACACACACACACACACACACACACACACACACAGAGAAATGCATGCACTTCTGCACAACCCTGTCGCCCAAAACTCCTTTACGTTCGTTTTGCCTTACCAGCGATCACTGCTGTTCTTTCAATGAGTTTCTTACTGCCACAGTTTCAACCTTCGCAGAATTAAACCAATTTTTTTAAAATGTTGTTTGTCATTGCATGCACATATAGGGGGCATCCACTGTTAATGAAGCCACTGAAGCCCCCCTCCCAGATTTTGAATTCCACAGTAGTTCTAAGATAGAGACATACTTCATTATCCCAAACAGGGCAATTTCACAGTTGCAGCAGCAATGTGCTGACACTCTGAATACCATACGTACTCTATAAACCTATATACACAATGTTTACACGAATAATAAAACGATTGAATAAGTCCAGATGAGGACGGCTGACGGCTCGAGGCAGGAAAGGTTTCCTGTAGCGTTCTTTGGAGCAACAAAGTTGTCAGAGCCTTTAGGAGAAGTTGCCCCGCTGTCCGTCCATTATGTGGTAGAGATGATGGTTAGAGTCTCTTGTCTGTTGTTTTTTTTTAAATGTTAGGTTCTTCACCTCACATTTGAAACAGTTGCCGTGACCTCTTTCCCTCTAACGAGGTGGCTGTGACATTGATAAGCGCCGTGTTCGGGCCACACACACTGCAGCAAAGTCAACACACGAAACTATACAGGGAATTCGCCGGCGTGTCAAACGAGCGGTTTCCGTCTTTTTTTTTTTCATATTAATCTATGCAAAATGTTTTAGCGAGGGCCGCAGATTTGATGCGCGTTGCCCGCTTTTATTGCGACCGTGTGTTTGAGGTCTCCCTGGTCGAAAGGAGCAGGTACGCCGCCGTCGGTTTTAGATCAACACAGACGATGTCATCAAATTAAAAAAGGACGCCGCACGGTCTATTACACAGACAGATGTTTCTCATGACCCTTGTTTCTGCTTATCTGTTTTTCCGTGCTTGTGTGTGTGTGTGTGTGTGAGAGAGAGAGAGAGATAGAGCGAGAGAGAGAGAGGGTGGGAGGAAGACAGACAGACAGACTTCTGATAGAGTCCAAGTCAATCATTTATGGGAGCAGTCAGGAGGTTTAGCCCCAGAGGAGCGTGGTGAGACGCCATGCTTTATCCTCTTTATTGGTTCCAATAAAAAGTCTGACAACAGTCACATTTATGACATTAGGTCATCTTAAAGCCATAAGCTGTGTACAGTATTAAACCTAACTCAGCCCCAACTCCAAATAAGTGACTCAGTGAAAATAAAAATTGTTCGCCTGCAGCGTTATAAAAACAAAAGTAGGTTTAAGGTTTAAAAATAAATCTTGGAGCCCGGTTGCTAAAGCAAACTCTCAGATGCATGCTTTAAGGCCATCCTCACCCCTCCCACCATCCGCCTTACGATCTTTATTTGCTTTCACCATGTTTTTGAGTTTCCACACCCATACACGTGTCAAGAAATGTCGTCTCCCGTTTTTTTTTTTTGTTTTTTTTTCTTTTCGTCCCGTTTTCTGATCCGTTCATTTGCTTTCTGCATTGTTAACATGTTTTGTTTCTTTCTTTCCATTCTGTTTCCTTTCTGCCATTCAGTACCTACAGATGAAATGGCCCCTGCTAGATGTTCAACCAGGAAGTCTTCAAAGTAGACAAGCACTTAAAGATGCCAGGTCCCCGTCACCGGCACACATCGTTGTAAGTAATTCTCCGCTCGGTACCTTTTTCCCCTCTTTCCCCAGCTCCTCTTCTTCTCTCATTCATGACAGAGAAAAAAAAAAAAAAAGAAAGAAAGAACAGGACCCCCTGCTTCCCTTCTCTCGTCCATCTCGGCTCGACGTTTGTTTGCATTTACCCTTAAATCACTAACACACACCCAGTCAGTTTTATGTAATCTGTTGCATATGTGCATTTTTGACAGTGAAAGATTGTGGATTCCCATGAAGTTGAGGTTTTGTCTGAGTGATCAGGAGCTGAATTGGAGTTGGGGGGGGGGGCCCCTAATGTGGCAGGTACACCGGTTGTTCTTTTGCCATGCTTCCTGTAGTCTTAAAGAAAATGATAAACTCCCAGGCCAGGCTGTTTTTCTCTTACAGAGCTGCTTGATTATCGCAAAACTGGTCTCACATTGACAACTTTTCCATGAGAATAAGCTAATGCTGCTAACGTACCGCGTTTGAGGGAAGTGTGGGCGTTCCTTCAACATTGATTACCCTATCCGCGGAGCTGGAGGAGTACGCTGGCAGGAGAGTCGGCCCGGAAAGCCGCGCGGGCATGAGCGGCGCGCTTGCACACAACAGAGCATCCACCCCGGGCATGTCGATATCTAAGAGGCTATCATCTCCAGAATGAATAGTTGAACTTAGCAGCTCGCCAGAAAGCTTAAACTTTTCTGGAGGTCAGTGGAGAGGTTCAACGCGGGGGGAGGTGCTCGGATGTGGTCGCAGGGGTCAGCGAGCCGGGAAAATCGATGAGAGCGGGGATTGGGCGGCGAATTAGCGAGGTGACCGCTGGCGCCCCGGGCCGTTATCGGCGCAGTTGTTGCTTTTGCCGACTTATTATGGATATTTGAAGGAAAAAATAGAAAGATTAGATAAGGAGAAGCTTTTCCCGAGTTGGCGTCTCACCTGGTTAAACGGCTCTGTGGCTCTAGGACTCTGGAGCTCACAGAAGTTACAGTGACGAATTTTTTATTACGCAGATTACGCCGTCAAGACACGATGTCCCTCTGAGTCACATTTGACATTTGATCAGTTCAGTTACTTTTATGGCGCGCAATAAAATGGCGTCTTATACTGTAGGCTACCTAAGAAATTGGCAAACCCAAGCCTCCTTGTTTTGTTTTTTTCTTTAATCTTAAAATAGCCGGAGTTGACGAGAGGCTGTTTATTTGAAACAGAAACCTTGTCAAAAGTCGTGTTTGTGACAACGGTGTCGTTCTGAACAAAACAAGCCCGGCTAAGGCCCTCCTTACCCCCCCTCCCCACCACCACCACCACAGTGCGATGCTGGTGTTATTTTTATACCGAAGAGTTCAGGGGGGCCTCTTCTTAGTCTGTTATTTTAGGAGACGCTGAGAAAAAGAGTCCCTGTGAAGTCATTAAAGTGGTCGTAGGAAGCGAACGCTGCAGGTAAATACTTGAGGTTTTATCCTGCCATGAGTCATGTGGCTGTAAATATTTACCGCCTAACATGCACATGAACTTCTGCCGTCACTTTAGTCCGCGGCACGGAGGAAAACGGAGCAGCTCGAGTGCGCGTTTCTTGTCGTAATACGCCAATAATAAGACTGCTTGGCAATGAATGAGGTGCTAAAATTACAATAATATAATTATGTTCAATTATATCGTTTTAAACATGTAAACATCTGCTTTTTATAAGTTGTATTACCGCTCCAGGCAGGCAGGCAGGCAGGCAGTCAGTCAGTCAGTCAGTCAGTCAGTCAGTCAAGCATGCAGCACTAACAGGCTCGGAACAAACAGGCAACACCAGCTATTCATCACAAAACAAAAAACTGGCTGTGGGGCGAAAACAAACTTGAAACAACCAAGATGGACAACCAGTCAGATGGAAAAAAATAAGCGTGCGTGTTGCTGAAGTGCGGACCCGTTCGCAGTGAAATGTACTGCCTGTTCCTATTGGGTTACACGGGAAGATAAGAGGCATAAAAGGCACAATGAAGTAATAGCTCAGAGAGAGAGAGATGTGAAAACAAGTCGGTGAAAGGGGGATAACGACCGTAACGAAGGAACGGTTGTAAAGCATCACAATGGGTCCGAGTTAGACAGAATGATACCAAGTGATATCGAGCCAGCTTAAAGTAATAATTCGAGTGTGAGCGTTGTGTTTGAAATAGCCCATAATTGGACTGATGTTAAAGTTTCAGCACGGATTAGCCTCCAGTTTGTTTAGTCGTGATCAGGGTATGAGGTTCTCAAACGATAATGTGATTTTTAGCCAAGGAATCATCAACAACGAAGCATCTGAAACTTGAATGAGCCTTCTGTTTCATTTTCCTTCTCCCGGCTTCAGTTCTGTGCCGAGAAACCCCAAACACAAGCAGCTCGTGGTAGTGGGAGTGCTATTAAACGCGTGTCGTGATTAGTCCTGACACTGATCAATACCAGAGAATATATTGTAATATTTGTGGTCGTATTGCCCGGCCCCAGTGTGATCTGTTTGATAGAGCACACAGGCTGGTAAGATCAGAGGCATTGCAGCATCGCTGCATAGGCACACAACCGGCTGTTAGTACAAGTGATGAAATTGAATGTGAAATGCAGCTTGTATTGTTGGCGCTCCTTCCATCCTGCTCCGGCATCCACCTCTGACTGAGGAGAAAGTGTGATCGAATGTTTCCCTGGTTTGCATCATACTGCCTGTCGTACATATAGAAAAGACAGATTACTCTGTACAGCGTTGTGGATTCCGATGATAACCCCGCACGGACTCCCGCAGGTGTCACTCAATCGGTCAAGCTTTTATATTTCACTACAAGATGTAGACCTGCGTGTCTCCAGTACGTGATTCTCTTATCAATGCGCTGGGCTGTAAACGGTAGTTTCTTTTTGTTTACAAATGCAAAGAAACATTCAAGCACCTTGACCTCCATCTGCCTGCAGCGCTAACAGCCTGCATTGGTGCTGATAAGGAGCTGTTGATGGGCCTGTTAGATAAGAAGGATCTGAAGCTTAAGTGACCCAGAGACGGCTGAACGGAAAGGTATAGCTGGCTGGAGATAAAGCCTCTGAGGAACTTAGGGAGGAGGAGGATAGATGGACGGAGACAGGTGGTTTTTATTTTTGTCTGGACGTTCGAGGTGAAGCGCTGGAGGATGAGCCGAGAAAAGAGGAAGTGACCTCACGCAGGCCGGTCTCTCTGAGGGCCACGCCGTATGCCCCTGTTTACCATGCCCTCAAAGGGGGCCACGCAGGACCTTTTTGAAGTGCCTGACCGCCCCGCGGGCAGCCTCCAAACCCGCCGCCGCTGAACTTTTATGCCATTGGCTGAAAGTTATTCAATATTTATCCAACCTATTGATGTGTACTTTTGGAGGGAGAGACTCCAAGAAGGATTCCTGTGCCTCACACAGCTTCCCGGGGGAGAAGATCATAAAGAGTCGGCGCTTTGTGACGTTTTAATTTGACATCGTGGACTTGAAAACTCATTGTGGGTTTCAGGAAGTAGTTTAGAGGCTGCCGACAGATTAAGGAAGATATCTTTTATCCCTTTTGCGCCATTATTATTGCGTTAGCGCTGTAAAACAACATGCTGTAGCAGGCTGTTTTGTAAATCCACAGCTCGGGCCGCGTGTGTTGACAGCGTCAACAACAGGAGTGCAGACTCATGTGGATAATGTCACGACATGATTTATTATTATTATTATTATTTTTAAAGTTTTAGACAGCATAGCTCATCTGCAGTGACATGTGAAAGCATGCAAACAGAAGTTGTTCTAATTCAATCACATTTCTTAATTTGCTTTTCTGGGAATTGGGGTAAAAGCATGCCCACGTTAAGAGCACACGCACACACAAAAAAAACTACTTTCTGACATCCATGCGCACAAACACACACACACTCACACACACTCACATATACACAGCCCCGGAGTCTAGAGTCTAGCCCCGGCCGAACAATGTCTTCATTGTTTTGCGGGCTTTCACTGGCAGCAGGGGACGGCTGGAGTGTTAACCATTTCCCAACTGCAACTCGCTGTGTGTCATTGTGTGTGTGTGTGTGTGTGTGTGTGTGTGTGTGTCAGAGGTAGTGAAGCATGGGCTCGGGGATGAAGAGAGGGAGGGCGCTTGCAAGTGTATGGTAATTAGCGCGGAGGAAGTGATGGAATCTGGCCTTTTTTTTTTTTTGCGGCGTGCAAGACCTCCCACCTGAGCCTTTACAACCACTTACTTTATTCCCATTCACTCTCACCTGTTTGTCCGAAGAATGCGGACCGGACCGGAGGGGAGAGGGTGAAAGGAGCTGACGTGTTTTGATATTGTAAAAAAACAAAACAAAAAAAAAAGAGCGGCCTAAGCCGAGCGCTGAGAAAAGACACACCACAATGACTCGGTGGATCCGCACAATGGTCCAAAGGACTTGGGACAGGGCGCGCGGCTGCTGCTGCTGCTACTGTAGGTCAGCGGTAGAAAAAGGCAGGATCACATTCACCCTCCTTGACCACTTATCTGTCCGTTTGGGAGGTACGGGGATAAAGGGGGCTTCCTGCGGTCTGAATGGGCCGTGCACCTGGTCCGTCCAGACAATTGTCCGGGACTCTGGGAGGCCTAGCCTTCTCTGCTGTTAATGAGCGACCCCGCGGTCAACGGGCACCACCCACGCACTGTCCATACATAGGCTTTACCTAGGAGGCTTTCTCTATCCTGACTTATGCCGACCTTAAGCTGCTCTTTGCCTCTGCATTTTAAGCCTTTTTTCCAAATAACCCTTTGTCTCTTTTTCTGTGCATGCAGCCCTCTGGCCACCCTTAACCTTTGCTGCAAGAGAAAGCTCATATCTCACACATGCATGGATCGAGAAATTCTCTTGGCGTGAAGAAATGGGCGATATTACTGTTTATTAATTGGATTTCCAGAAAGCATACGGCCTCATAACATGCACTGGTACATGCAGCCTCAACATTATGACCACTGACAGGAGAAGTGAATAACATCGACCATCTTGTGACGAGTCAGTGTTCTGCTGGGAAACTTTTAGACCTGGCAATCGTTGGTGTGGATGTTACTTAGACATGTAGCACCCACCTAGACCAGACCAGGCCCCCCCACCCCATAGCATAGCAGACACACACACAAAACATCACAAGGTGTTGACCTGGCCTCCAAATTCACTAACTGATCAAGTATCTGTGGGATGATCCCATCCCATGTTCTATTCTCTGATGAGTCGCAACTCTTTTGGTGGTCATAATGTTACGCCTGATCTCAATTCACACGCTCACTTTAACATTTCACCCGTATCGCCCAGTTCTTCTTGGCCCCCAGCCCTCACATAGAGGCCGCTGTGCCTGATCGCTGCCTCTCGCCGCCGCCTCCTCCTCCTCCTCCTCCTCCAGACAAGGCGCTCGTTCAAGGGGTCACGCTTACATCACGGGCTCCGGCCAAAACGCCGAGGCCGTCGAGACGAGGCGTCAGGCCCGGGAACCGTGACAGCGAAAATGAGAGCACCTCAGTCATTGTATCTGTCCGGGCAGCCTGGATGGTGGCTTGTTCCCTCAGACAATCCGCTCCAGTGTTGGCTTAGTCAGCGACAATACCACAACAATAAGAGCCAATAAGGGCCTTCTCGCGCCTTGAACACAATACCTAAACATTTTTAAGTGCAAGCGCTGGGGGAACAGAAAAATAAAAATGTTGTTTAATCACGTGTGTATATTAGGTTTTACGATTGTTAGAGGATTTGTTTGTAGGAAACTTGAATAGCGCTATATTTCCCAATGTGTGAACAGCTCCAGGGCCATTGTTGCTTGCCGTGGTATTTGACTGCTAAATAACCCCGGCGAACTTAAGCCACCCCGGGGGAATGTGTGACTCCATTTTGGACACGCACAGTTTGAAGGCATATTTGTAAGCGTGTGTTTCACCAATAACCGCAGCGTTCGCCGTCTGGCTGTTTTGAAAAGTTATCTCGGTGGCCCCCGGGGGCTCGGGCACAAGCACAAAAAGAAGCCAGCGATCTCGGTGCGGAGAAAGCAATCCGGACGGCGGCTTTTTAGGCTCTCGGGCCCTTCAGTAAACTGAAGGCCGTGCTGCTTTTTCTCTGCAAGGCTCCTACTAGCATGTCCTTTCTTATATAGGAAATCAATACCGCCCTTTTCTTTTTTCTCCCCTCGTTTCTGCTTCTCCTGTCCTTTTGTCATCCCGTGATATCTGTTGGAAAGATTCGAGATCTGATTTCTTGCTTTTAGGTACAGCAGATAAAGATCAGCCAGGTTAACCTCCATACGTATGCCGGCTCCTCTACACAGAAACCCGAAGCAGAGACTTTTCCCAATTTTTAGGCGGCGGCAGAAATTATCAGAACCGACCGCTCTGGGGACTCAAACGCGCGCTTTCGCTCAAAACTCAATTGGCGGCGGCTTTAACTGTCCCAACATCAAGGAAAGGCATGTCGCCGACGCTATCTGCGCGTGAAATATTTTGAGCTCGTGCCAAAATTCGCCGCCGCCGCCGGATCCCCAGATCAGCTGACTGCAGCCAAACATCTGTGTGAAGGTGCGCACGCCGAGGAGATCAAATGCTCCAACCAAAGTGAAATACCGTTTGAACAAGCGGGCCAGCCAGCGCCGACAACCGTGTAACCAGCGCAGAGCCGGTGTTCTCCCGCTGCTCCCCGTGTAAAATTAGTAATAACGGGGGCCGGAACACGCACCCGGGAGAAAAGCTGAGCCAGCAGAGACGAGGTGGTAGTTTAAATAACTAAAAAGCCGAGGAATGCGCTAATTCCAGGGAGAACAATGTTGCTTTTGCATAAAACGTGGTCGGCTGGGATTGTGTGCAGATCTGTGTGTGTGTGTGTGTGTTTGCATGTGTGTGTGCAAAAGAGAGAGAGAGAGAGAGAATAAAAGAGAGATGGAGAGCTGATATAATTGTGTGACTTGGGAACGTCCATCTTTGCCTTTCAGGGGCCCTTCTGCTGGGAATTCCCCGGACAGTCAGATCTGAGCCTTCACCAATTTCATTTGGTGAGAGACCTTTGAATTCCAAAAATATATCTTTTTGTTGGATTATTATTTTTCTTTTGGTTGATTCCACACACCAATTAATTAACAACTGATGATTTGATTATTTGCAAGAAAACAAAACAACCAAAAATAAATAAATGGTGAATGAAAAATGATTTAATCCTGGTGTTGATGATGATGATGATGCTGATGATGATGATGATGATGATGGTGATGATAATCATGCTGTGCTGTGCTTTGTACTAATTCAGTGCTGCTGCTTGGTTGCTGATGTGCTTTTTTGATGTCTTAAAATGCAGGGGATGTGTTGACGCTGGATGCTGAGACATGTCTCGTACGTTTGGGCTGAGGCCGCCTGGCTTCTTGAGGCGGTTAAGTTGTCGTCTCGTTCAGCCGCGCTCGGCTCTGACCTCCGCGTCTTTATTGATTCGTACAGTTCCCGAGTCGTTGCCACGAACGCGTATTTGGTTTGAATCGGCCGAACGAACGGGCGACCCGGCCGCAGGAGCAGGGCGTCTTTCTGTTTTGTTTGCGCCGTGCTTCTTTGTGCAGCTGTTTTGAATAGAGTCCTCTTCATTAACGGGATCTGGGCCTAAATGCCGCTGTCTTAATGGAAGAGAAAAGCTGCCGCATTCCAGTTTCCTTCGTCATTGTCCATTTAAAACTACTCCCATGAAATGAGCCGTGAATTAAACAAAGTGGAGCATAAAGGTAAAGCTGTTTTTACTGCAGGGCTGACGTGGCGAGGACATCGGTAAGCCTTGTTTTGATTTGCTTCACTCAGGGACTGTGAAGGCAGAAGGAGGCTGGCCGGCCGGCTGGCTGGCATGACGAAGGCCCCAAGGAGAAGTCTTAATCTCCTCCGAGTCTTGCCTGGATTGCCTGCTCGAATTGTTTGACTAATCAATTGCTTGTTGATTTTGCACACTCTCCGGGGCCTTTGTTGGGAGTAAATAACAAAAGTCCTGTTAGTATGATGGTTAACATTCCTCTCCCCATGTCAACTTGATGCCTCCCTCCCTCCCTCCCTCATACTCTCTGCTAGAACTTGTTTGACGAGGTCTGGCAGGATCACAGCTGGGTGTGCCCGTCTGTCTTTTTGCTTGAGTCTACACCAGCGTAGAAGCAAGTGTCCTCGCGTACTAGGTGTGACTTGAGTTTTAGATGACAGGTAGTCAGAGCTATGTCAGGTCATGTTACAACGTCTGTGTGTTTGCATGTTGTAGTCGGATACCTTCTAACCCCGAGCTCTGACTTCCAGGCCCGCGTAGCGCATTTAGTTTGTGTTCGGGCACGTGAACAAAGTTTAAAAGTAATTCCGGTGAATAACTGGCAGTAGAGCGCGCTCCTGTTTGACGAATGTCCCCAGATGGGACGGTCCCAGCCGGCCCCCGGTGAGCGTCAGCCCTCCCAGCGGCTCCGTGCGCTACTGTATTAACACCGGGGGCCGTTTCACATGGAAACTTGTTTTGACAGAACTCCAGGTGTCTCATTGTTGGGGATGGCATGGTTCAACAGATTTACCAATTAGCACTGGGAGCGAGGGCACGGGGGGAGGGTGGAAGAAGAGGGGAGGGGGAGAAGTGAAGCTGGGGGGAGGAGAGGGAGGAGAGCAGTGAAGGAATGAGGTTTGAAGTGAGAGGGGCTGGTAGAGGAAGGTGAGGACGGAGGGAGGGGTGGACGACCATACGGAGGCAGGCTGGAGAAAGGCGATCCTTGACCTCATTTTTTTTTTTTTTTCTTTTCTCAGCAGCAGCAGTAGCGTGGAAGGGGCTGAGGTTTGAGCTGAGCCACAAAGAGGAGGGGAACTACGTAGGAAGAGAAGGAGGGGATGGGGTGGGAGGTGGGGGCTGCAGCAGAAGGAAAAGGGGAAACACACTTGCACATGGCAGCTCTTCAGCCGAGCGTACTTTTTTCAACTTTCTGTGAATTTCGGTGGTTTTGGTTTGGTTTTCCTTTCTCTACAGACATTCCTCCCGACTCTTAAATCTGCTGATACGCGCCCCGTCCATCCGCAGGAGTTTTTCATTTGCCTTTTTTCCCCCCCCCCGTTCCGGTACGAGGCGGAATCGTGTGGGATTAAACGCGATGTTATTACGGTGCACTCTCGCTAACCCTCTTTGTTATTCCTCAGAAATGTCTTCTCCTTTTTCCAGGAAGTTTGCAAGTGAACTTTTCAGAAGGGGGTGAAGCGATTTAGCTAATATCCCAAGGGTGGCCTGCAGAATTCAGAGTAGGTTTTCGGCTCTTGATTGTTATGACGCCGACACGTGCACTTTGCAGCAGGTCTGCTCTGTAGGTGATCGCGGGCCTTTGTTTAGTCGGTGAAAATATATCAGCTAGGGAAGGTGTGGTGCGCACGAGCTTTGTGAAGTTGAGAGAAGTTTCGCTTTTAAGAAGCTTTTAATAAAACCATGAAAAGTAGTGAGGAGTAGTCGTGTCTCGTCTATAAGCGCTGGATGCATCGTCACAGAGTCGCCTTTTATCAGGAGGGTGGACGTAAATAATTCTCTCACAAAAGCAAGAGAAGTGGTAGATGATTGTCCTTCAGAACTTTTACATACCCCATCCTTGACCACCACTGAAGCTCATTCCTGATCCCTGTGAGGCGTCTGCTGGCGAATGGCACCTGCAACGCTACAGATATAATTTAAGCATCTTCATTTTTATTGACTGAGGAGAGAATCAACATGTCTGACGTACTATTGCACCCGTGCTCCCTATGTGATAAAGACAGTTGCAGATTGGAATGGATAGGGGCTAAAGGAAAAGCCCAACTTCTCAAGTTTTTTGCCACAACAACACAACGATCAGCCACAACATTAAAACCGCTGACAGGAGAAGCAAATACCATTGATCATCTTCAAAGTTCTGCAGGGCAACTTCTGGACCTGGCATTCATTGGTGTGGATGTTACTTAGACATGTAGCACCCACCTAGACCAGACCAGGCACCCCTCCACAACCCCCCCTCCACCCCATAGCAATGACATTCCTTGATGGCAGCAGCCATCCCCAGCAGGATGCAGCCAAAAACACTTTAGGAACAACTCAAAAAAACATGAAGAACAGCACAAGGTGTTGACCTGGCCTCCAAATTCACTAGATCCCAAACTGATCAAGTATCTGCGGGATGATCCACAGAGGCCCCTCCCCTCAAAGGCCCCCCGGTAACGAGATCCTGTTGCCAGACACCACAGGACACCCTCAGAAGGCCCATTCTTTGATGAGTGAACTGTTTTGGAGGCACAAGGGAGACCTACGCAACATTAGGAAGGTGGTCATAATGTTATGCCTGATCTGTGTATATAATAAAGTTTTAAAACTTAAGTTTGTCGCGCAGATCCGCCCTTTATTAGCAGTGCTGCTTCTGGGCCTAAAATAAGAGAGACAAGACTCTGTATTTAACAATTCAACTGTTACTAGGAGCCGTGTGTACTTCAAAGATTGTAGCAAAGCAATCCGTAATCAGAAACGCGATCAATAATCTCGGCTACAAAAGGTGTTTCGAGGACGGCGCTCTTCATCATAATCGCCGCGGATATCTTCTGGTGCTGCGGTGATTTAGCGCCGGGGCCGTCCCACAATCGCTCTGGCAACGGTCTGCTCTTTACATACGGACAAGCCTCTTGTGATTGAGAGTGATGGAGACAGCTTCTTGGAACTGGGGAGAAGGATATAGCAGGGGAAAGATTGGTGGTGGGTGGGTGTGGTGGCGGCGGCGGTGGTGGGGGTGGATACGAAGCCCCGCCAAATTCCCCAAAGGACAATTTACAGTTATGGATGAATACACTGTCACAGTCAAATTTCAACTCGGTCAAAGTGTGTGTGTTGTGTGCGCGTCGAAGCCGGTGGAATGCTGAGTGATTCCAGAGAGCACTTAAGCTGCCTCGAATTCAGTTTTTCTGTTCCCACCCGCGTCCTAACAGGAGAGAGGGGCTTTTCTTTTGGAGTTTGCGGGGGGTAAACACGGGGGTATCTGCGCTCTGAGTCATTTCGCGTCGTCCTCCGTCACCTCCCTCGTATATTTTGAAAAGGCGCTTTTGTCGGGGCGGCCCGAACGAGACTAACCCCCCCAATTTATTTGATTTCGTTCCTCCCCGGCAGTTCCAATGAAGACCTATCTGAACTTTTCTTGGATTTGTTTGGCTCTGGGTTTGATGTGTGTGTTGTTATTTTATTTTTCCCCCCCTCTCTTGTCTTCCAAGTCTGTGTAGTCGTCAGTGTCTGAGCGCCTGGCCCTGCTTTTGTCTCGGGGCCCGGGGAAGGAATTTGATGTGATGCTTATTTTCCTACTCACTCAGTTTCTTCCTTGAGCGGTCTTCACTGCTCTTGTTATTTTTTTTTTTTCTAATAGTCCTGGAAGTTTGGGACACTCCTTTTGAGGCAGGTGACGCTGCGATTCGGCTGCCCTTGCGTGCCCGTGCAGGTGCGCACATGCTCTCGGATTTATTCTTCCATCCTTTTTCCGAAAAAGAATCCTCTCTAATTGAGCGGCACGTCACCCAAATCAGTTGTTTAATAGCTGCAGGGATGTGTGACGGGGTGAAAAGGAGACTAAGGAGGATGATCATACTGGAGATGGCTCCGGCGTTGACGGTGCGTGAGCTGCTTTTTTTTTTTTTTTTTTTTTTTTTTCGTGGGAGAGAAGTCTGAACCAATCTGTCAGAGCGCTTTTTCCTCATCAGCGAGATGTTCGCTAGCGTTGGCCAGATACAGCCTTGGAAAAATGCAGAGAAATGCATGCTGGGAAGAGAATAAACAAGCCTGTCACCAAAGTTGGGAAGAATCCTTAGTGCAGCGCTACTGTCAGAAAGCAGCTTCCATTTCATACATTATTAACATTACCTAAACGCATTATTTGTGTATTTATTCATTCATTTGTCTTGTTAACATCCTCCCGGAGTGAGATAAACAGCGCGGCCAGACTGGCTTGCGTGACAGCCCGTGTGTTGAGATTTGAATAAAAAGCCGGCGACGGCGTGATTGGAGCGAGACAGGAGCGGATTCCGTGGACACCAGACTTCCTCTCCAGGCTCATTAAGGGACAGCGAGGCGATGATGTCGAATCGGCGCGCACTTTACCGGCCTGCCTTTCCCTTTGAACAGCGTCGCCCTCTTATCTGCGACATGGCTCTGTTCCTCCGTAACAAGACGCTCCTACTCCCCCGGCTGCGCGCGCGCGTGCGTGCGTGCGTTCCGCCTGCGTACGCACTCCTCACACTTATTTAGTTTGTGTAGACAGAAAAGTCTTTAAGCGCGCGGCTTGTCCACTGAATTTTGGCAGCTTTTGTTGTATTTTCTCCTACGCCATCGAAAAAAAAAAGAAAAGCCCGGTGTTTGTTTTTTTATTTATTTATTTATCTGTTTTTTTTTTTATTTTTTCCTGCACAGACATCACAAATGGATATTTTAATTGGAACTTTTGGCACTGTCTCCATCTTGTGTTGGAATGGCAGACGAGTGAGTGAGTGAGTGGTGGCTGGCGAGGGCCGGGACTGGGCTGATTGGTGTGTAGCGAGGCGTGCCTAAATCAACTGGCAGCATGAATAGCTCGCTTGATTCTCGCTGGCATTCACTGGAATCCATGGCATTTCTTTCTTTCTTTTTTTTTTTTTAAACAAGATTCTTTCTTTTGGAAAAAGTGTGGAATAACCAACAAGAGGGGGAGAGAGAGAGAGAGAGAGAGAGACTACACCTCCCGCTTCCTTGACGCATGACTTCCCTTTTGTTTTGTTGGTGCAATTTACTTGCCTTTTATGCCGACTCATTTCTTGGTTCTTTTGTGCTTTTTGTCAGAATGAAATGGCCAACCCATGTCGTCGCTGCATTCAGGCCGCACTTTCATTCACTCCATATGAAGCGGCTGAAGCCCTCATTTGCATATAATAACAGAAATAAACATGTCACCGTAGTGATTTATCGCTTTATTCCCTATACTTTTACTCCGCTGACTCAAAGGAAGCCGGTGGGGATTAGCGGAGGAAATAACTGATGGAATCAGGTTAGAGATAATTGAGCATTTCTGCTTTTTGAAGTTACATTCAGACTGTGCTGCAGACGTAGTCATGACTCTGTTATGCACCATTATGCTGCTTCTGGGGGCTTCGTGAAACGGTGATGTCATACCGGGATCTTTGTGCACCTTCAAGCTCAACCGTGAGGATTAAAGCATTTGGATTACACCGAGCAGATAAGTGTAAATGTGATACGATGTAGAAACCTGAGTAAACTCAAAAGCAGCTTACTCACAATTCACTTTCACTTTTTTTTTTTTTTTTTTGCTGGAGAGATTAAATAAGCACACGCTGCTGCTGAGGGACTAGCTTACTCATTCGTTTTGGAATTTGAGGAAATGTCCGTTTCCTGAGCGCCGGCTGGGATTCGAACGCGAGCAGGTCGCCGACCCCAAATGACACGTTGGGCTCGAGAGCCTCGACTCGGCTCTGGCTAATGCAGACCACATGTTTGAGCTGTGCATCTGCATAAGCGCGCACCTGTTTAAACTGCGGACGGGCCTTTACCTCAAACAGTAAATTCAGGCACACTCACGCCAGAGGCAGAGCGGCTGCCGAGCCGGGTCAGGTCGGAGTCATTGTAATCCTCCTTGACATAATGTAGTCTTTGTGTTTGGCTGGGGCCTGTGAGCATGTGTGAGGAGGAGGAGGAGGAGGAGGAGGAGAATGGGAGAAAGATTGTGTGTGTGTGTGTGTGTGTGTGTGCAGGTGGGGTTGTGTGAGCTTGTGTACTGTGCATGCAAATAAGTGTTTTTGTGGACGTGTGTGTGTTTGTTTGGTAGTGGGCCTTTCTCTTCGGGGCTGGTAGTCGGTGCCGTGTAATTACCTGGCCGCCTGCCACCGAGCCCCGCTGGAGCCGGGACAGGAGCGGAGCTGTGTCTTACACAACGTAGCAGCCCGTCTGAACCGCTGGCCCAGAGTTTGTTCAGCTGGGGGTCCCGACCCGACCTGGAATCTGTTGACACTCAGGGGAGGGGGATATCCAAAGGCTGTCTTAAATTAAACTTATTCGGTTATATGATTTTACATCTCAGGGGTATCCTCTTAGAATATTTGAGGAGACACAGCACGCTTGAATTCACAAAGATGTTCTTGCGGCCTTTCAGTCTCCTTTAGTCCTTTAGTTAAAAATAAGACGAACGCAGCAGTTTTTCACCGGAGAGGACAAAAACCGACATGTTTAAAACGTTTTTTTTTTGATTGATTAATTATTGAAAGAGTTCCAGGATAATGAAAATTGTAAGTTGCTGACAGATTTACATTAAACGCTAAAGTAAACACAGGCCACGGGCCAGAGGAGGTTGTGAAATGCTCCACTGCTGCTAGAGGCTAGAAAGCTCGGAGCCGACAGACGGAAACGGGGCCCTGCCAATCAGAAGCCGGGAGAAGCCGCGTGACAGATTTATAGCTTCAGCGTATCCCGACTTGCGCGTTACTTTTTTTTGCGCCCCGCCCCCTCTACCTGCGAAGGCCGTCGTCCCGGGCGCACAGGCGAGCACATGCCCGCGCGGGAGCGTGCCGCGACGCCGGCCCGCCCGCCCGCCTCTCCCCCCCGCCCGCCTCTCCCCCCCGCCTCTCCCCCCCGCCATTTTAATTGTTATATCTCTCCAGCCTTGATGCGAGCAAAAAGGGAGGCCTCGGCAAAACCTGGCACATCAAAGGCTACCTCCCCTAGTCTTACAAGTTGCCTGTCCCTTCGGAAGGAGCGCGGGCTTTGGAGAGGCTGGAGAGGCGGGCGCGGATTCCCGGCTGGAATGAGTTTGATGGACTAATTGTAGCCCCCAGTGGACACAGGCGCACATCACAGAGGGCTGGAAGAGAGCAGAATCTGAGGATGAGGAGCTGCACTGGCTGGAGCAGATTCCTGCCAGCTTTCCCCTCCATATCTGGATCTCTGCTTCCTTTGATTGCGGCGCCTTGTCTCAAAGTAAACGGATGTCGTGAATATTCCCCGAGATGCATCTACTGTACGTACCCCCCCCCTCCCCTCACGTTTCGGTTGTGTTTTGCTTGGCTCCGTAAACCCGGCGACTCGTCCCGCTGAGCGGCCCTGCCCATCCCAGCGCGTTTTTTTTCTGCTGCGGGCCCAAACTGCTCGCCTTCGTCTCCCGGCGATCGCCTCCGTTAATGATGTGGGCGATTTCTGCGAGCAACCGACGAGAGCGCATGTTCGGCCGCTGCGTCCAGCGAGCCTCCCTGATTTTACAGGATCGGGGGCCCGAACCGCAACGGTGCCCCCCCCCACCCCGCTACCGAGAACATTACCAAGTGGCTCGAGTGTAGTGGTGATCAAAAAGGCTCTCTCTGCAGCTTTGAACAGTTCTTCTTTCTCCTCTATCTGCATCAAAAAGAAAATCAATAGCCAAAACTTTGGAGCGTATGTATCAGTTTTTCTTCCCATTGCACTCCCCCCTCCTCGTCCTCCTCCTCCTCCACCTCCCTCCCTCCCCGCTACCAGTTTGGCAGTTGTACATTATGCCACAAGAGTAAAACGCAGTTAAAAGGAGAGAGGCACAAGGAGATGACACCGGCGAGGAAGCAGCTCGTGTTGGGTAGGGCCTTGGCTGGGAGAAAATCAATGGGAGGGGGAACACTTCCACGCACGGAAACGGCACAATGGGAGGGAGAGGAGGGAGCGGAGAAATATTTATTTATTTTTGTTCTTTTACTGCAAAATGATGCATTTGTTTTACCCAGGGAGAGAGAAAAAGGCGAGAAGAGAGAGAGAGGGGGGAGAAGAAAAAAAAAAAAAACACTCTTCTGAACATCTTTTGAAAATAAAAAAAAAAAAAAAAAAAAAAAAAGAGAGAGAAGCCAGTTCTTTGGTGAGGTTGAGTTGTGTGGTTAAGGTTTGTTTTATCCAACTGTGCGGAAGCGTGTGTAGCTGTCTTTCAGGTCTCTTTTTAGTCGAGGCGTAGAAAGACTACTCATGGCATGTTCAAGGGCACTCGGTGGACACGGATGCCCTGCAGGAGGCGGAATTATGAATACAACATGAGTAAACAGACACCTACATATACTATTAAAAATAGTGAGGCTAGTACTTGGCAAGAGACCGTCTTAAGTAGTAATTTGAGCCGGTCCGTAGCAGCGCAACCTTCCTCTTCTGGGGGTCATTGATAAAGACTTGTGAAAAATCGGCTCTAATTTGCTTGCTAGCGGAATGATTTGCACATTGGCAGTAATGTATTCCTGTGTGCATTCCTCCAGTACAACCGTTTGAGTATTCAGTTTAGTGATAAAGGTTTTTTTTTTTTTTACACAGCAGCTGTGAACAAAGAACACAATAGCGCACGAACTCGAAACACAATTCCCGAGCCTGAGCCTTGAATGGCATTCAGACTCCAGTGTGACTGAGCGAGCCCATTCAGTGGGAGTACGCGGCGGTTGAAGAGATGGTATCGAGTTGCCTGCAGATGGAGGTCAGTGTGACTGGCACAGTTGGCACCTTGGCACGGCAGCAGCGCGCCGCAGCTCTCAGCGCCGCAGCTCTCAGCGCCGCAAAGGATGCGTCGACTGAAGGGGGGGGCGGAGGAGGAGGAGGAGGAGCGGTGGCGGGGTGGCGGCGGCGGCGGCGGCGGGGCGAGGGGGGCTGGTTGACTGGGGAGCAGAGCGTTCTTCTCACTTCTCCTTTTTTTTTTATTGTCTGCGCTTCCTGTTTTGAAAGACATTAAGGAGCAAATTTCCTCACAGCGAGAGGGGAGATGAAAAGGCCCGGGCTTTTGAAACGTGTCCAAGCGCAAATGTGAAAAAGAGGGGGAATGATAGCTATCTGTAAACATCTCTGTCAAGGGGTCGACGGAAAAGGAATTGTGAGGGGGGGGGAGAAATGATACATTCATTTGCGTTTTTTTTTTTTTTTTTTTTGATTCGCTGATGAAAGAGATGCTGCAGTTTTTGTTCCCAGCCAGCTGTATTGCTCTTTTCACTACCACACTAATGTGTCGGGGCAGAATCGCATAACTACACAGCCGCCGCCCCCTAACCCCCTTCCGAAAATGCTTTGTGACATCTGCATCCACACATGTCTCCATTCACTGTAGCCAGTGAGTATTTATAGACGGGTTGCTTTTGTCGTCCATTGATCCCCGAAGCTCCTCTGATCACAAAACTGCAATTTTAAGCAGCTTTTATGTGCCATCATAAAGGTAATCTCCGTGTATTTGAACAGAGGGCACCGGAGGTTACCTGCTTAACCCGAACGGGGATGAAGACTTGACTGGGTCCTTGGCAATTCTTTATTTTAAAGTCCCCACACACTGGCACAGCTGCCATTCCTGACTAGCTGGCATACAGTGTATTTACACCAGTTCCCTCTGAGTGATGCTTGCCTAGCTTCTCAAGAGTAGCTGCAGCTCGGTGCTGCAGCCTCTCCTCCTCCCTCTCCTCCTCTTCCTCCCTCCTCTACCCCTCACTGCCCCCGAGCCTGGCCAGTCTGTGCCTCTTAATAAAACCGACAGGCTCTAATTGGGCTTAATTGCACCCTTCGGGCGTCGTCAAAAGGAGTGTTGCTAAACAAACTGCAGGGTCTGCAAGCAGGCCAGCCAGTGTACGGCAGCCCGTTGGCCGCCGAGGCACGTCGTGCGTGCGTGCAGGGCCGGCAAAAAGCCGCCCGCGTAAACGTGCGACATATGTCGAGTTTATAAATGCTGCATTAGGAATGTGCATGAGTAAGCATCGGGTTTAATTGCGTGGGTGCACGCGCGCCGCGTTTGGAGAAATACAGCCAGCCGCTCATTCCTCTCAGCGTGCCAGCTGAACAAGAGCTCACAAGTCTGAGGAGGATCTTTTGCATTCAAGCAGGCAGGCGGCATTACCTGACGGTGAACCTCGCCGTGCTCTCTGCCGCTAAATCGACACCGACAGTAAAACAGAGTGCGTCTGTGTCTTTGAGGAAGTGTCTACAACTCCAGGTGTCAGAAAAGCCTTTTAAATCCCCGCTATTATGGAAAAACCCCTACCAAACAAATCCCAGTCTGCCTTTCAACAATATAAGCGAAAAGATGAAGCGGTGCTCCACATCCCAGTAGCACCACCTCCTGGTTAACGGACAGGGGCGACCACGATGCTGGCTTCCTCCGGTCTCATTCGGGGAGGTGGAGCGGTGGCTGACCTCGCAGGCCTCTGCTGGGTCACCGACCACGATCGATGGAGAGCCCCAGATGTGATTAAGTCATTGAAATAGCAAAGCCCTAACCTGTGTGTGTGTGTGTGTGTGTGTGTGTGTGTGACCTAAAAGCTGCGACCCACAAGGAAACAGGGAGAGAGATAATCACCACGAGCCCACCGCAGAGCTAAAATCCCTCTGGGTATTTGTTCCCCTTCCACCCTCTTGAGCTATTTACTCATTACGGCCTTTTCACGAGCCCGTTAGCCGCGCCGAAAAGTTTTTGGAGTTTGTTTTGAAAGCGTGCACCTCGGTACGAGGGAAGGCCGCAAAACGGGGACCGTTCCCGTCGCGCGGCGCTCGAGTGGCAGGAAAGACACGGGGGAAGGGAGGCATCCGCTGTGTTTTTGTCCCGAGCTTAAAAGTCATGTAATGATGCGGCGGCTGAGCTGGAGGCCCCATAAAGACTGGAAGGGCCTCATTTCGGTGGCCTGCTGCTGCTCCGGTGCCTGACTAGCAGACTCTGTCACCCCTTCTTTTAGGAAAGGGAAAAAAAAAAAAAGGCAGAGCACATAATTAAGATATACAGCCCAGGGTGGACTGAATATATAGACTGAAAATATAGAGGAGCGGGCCAGTCTGCCTCAATCACAGCCTGTGGTTTAGTGTTTGGCTGCAGACGGTGCCCAGACCTGCGCGAGTGTACGGGTGTGTGTGTGTGTCTGCAGTGTGAGCAGCATGCTATAAAAGGCTGGTGAGTTGAGCCATAGCCTCTCTGTGTGTCGGGGTCACAGCGAGACAAACTGTTTGTGTGTGCATGCGAACACGTACACATTCCCACACACCCTACGTGGGTATTCTGTGTGTTTATTTGTGTGTGCGTGTGTGTGTGCAGGATGCCGACCGTGCTCCCTGACCCAAAGTGCTTCCCCTCCCCTATCCCATCTCTCCGTATTCATCCCGGTCGCAATATATAATCCCGCTGTCTGGGGCAGTAGTGTGTATCTGAGAGGACGCATCCTACCGCTCCTTCGCTCCGTGTCCCGTGCACACACACACACACACACACACGCACACACACACCTACCCACGCTCACGCCTCAGTTGTTTCAGTGCTTTGTCACTCTCTAATGATAACTATCCATCAATGGCCGGGGCGTTGCTCTTGGAAATGAAGATGGATTGAATTAGCGTGGAGTGTGCCGGCCGCTGCGCTGTGGCGGCAACCCGTAATTACACTGTCAGGACCATTGAACCCACCTCCCACCCCCCACCGAACGAGACACTGAACTTAACACATTTGCACCGGTGTTGATTACAAGGGCCTTTAGTCGGGGCAGATTCGCGTCATGTACTCCCTAATAGCAAGTGAAAGGCCCGGTCATTTGCGGAAGATTAGTGCGGGAGCGCGGCAGCGTGAGGCGGCAGCGAAGTGATCAGCGGATCAGCAAACGGGTCCTTATTGTTAAGGAAACGATGTCGACGGCCAAAGCTCCATGCAAACTCATTTTCCAATTATATTAAAAAATAAAAATGGCAATTGTGTTTAGAGCTGGCGTGCATAAATAAAAAGAGAAACTGCACTCATAGAGCATGTTTGGAGGGAAGTGTGTGTTCTAGATGTGCTGCAAGGAGCTTTTGTTTTTTAAATACATGTACTGGCTACAGCTAATTTGAGGAGAACATCAGTGTGACACGGAGCAACCACTCAGCCTGTCTTAATCTCACAATGTTTGAAGCGTTTAGATTTATAGGTTGCACAGAGATGTTTTACAGCTACCCTCATCAGATATAAAGGAAAAGAAAAAGGCCTTGGGGTGCAATAATTACGTTTTGTGCAGTAAAATAAGAGCGGCACCTTTTTAGAACGCGGTGCGATCAAGTTTCAAAACTGATTTAAGAAAATTCATGAAATGCAACAACACTGACTGAAGTGAAAACAGATTAAAAACAAATGTGACGGTGTCTTATGTGACAAATAACCGCATTAACTTACACAAATATAGCTTCTGGCTTCGTAGGATTTAAAAAAAAACAAACACATATTTATCTTCTTTTTTTTTAATATATGTACTGGCTACAGCTAATTTAAAGAGAACATCAATGTTTTCACACATAGAGCAACCTCTCGGGCTGATTATTCTCCCCACAATAGCGTCTTATTCTTACAATATTTGAAGCGTTTAGATTTACAGGTTGCGCAGAGATGTTTTGCAGAAAAAAAAAAGGCCTCGTCCTTCGTTGTTGACGTGCAATAATTTCGTTTTGTTGAGTAAAATAAGAGCAGTACCTTTGTAGAACGCGGTGCGTTCAAGTTTCAAACTGACTTAAGACACTACTTGAACACATTCAACACTAACTGAACTGAAAACAGACAAAAACAAATGTGCCGGTGTCTTATATGACATGAAACCACATTAACTCACATAAATGTAGCTTCCGGCTGCGTAGAAACTTCAGGAAAATTCACTTTTTGGCTAAATGTTTTTGGGCGAAGCATGACCGCGTATAGCATTCACAGTATAGGGGCTTTGCAGGAAAGTATCGCATGCAAAATCAACCACGCTCCGTCATGCATCTACCCCCCTCCCTCCTCTGTGGGAAAATGAAAATTGGGCTGAAGTGTTTGTTATTAAATGCGTCCAGGGAAACTCCAGGAAATGGCCTTAATTTCATATAGAGGCACATGACTCAGAGGATCTTCTTCGTTGAACCAATTAACCTCACCTCGGCTCATTAAAAACTCCCCTTTCATGGCCAGAAGCGGCAACTCATCTGCTAACACGGGACATGAAAGCGCAAATTTGTCCGTCCGAAACTCTTGAAAGTAATTGGAAAGGTAGATACGAAGGGGGGCAGTAATCTGGTGACACAGCCTAAGTTGAGTGAAGTGAAAATAGGTGGTGGTGGTGGGGAAAGGGGGGAAAGGGGGGATCACGGGAAGATCACGGACGAATCGGAATATATTATCGGCTCCGGAAGTGCGTGGTGGATCTTAGAATCGCCACTCGGGGGTTAAGACAATTTCACCGAAGGTCGCCGCGTTTGGTTGAGGGGCGGGGGGGGGGGCACAGTAGAGATCGGCTCGCGTTGTTCCTCAATTAATTCCAGGAGAGCTGTTCTGCAGATTTAATACGCACGCTGATCCCTAAGATTTTCAGGTAACAGTAAAGTGGCTTTCCCTGCAGTGATACTTTGCTCTGGAATCCAAATAATCGCTTTTTTTTTTTTTTGCTCGTGTCACCAAAGTGCCGGAGCTAAGACGTGTGCAGGGGTGTTTTCCTGCAGCGGTTGCATCTGTAATCTTTGCTCAACACATTCCATCCTCGCCCCGGGGGGGTTTTCACTTTCAGTCTCATTGAAAGTCCATTTGCGTCGCCCCGACAAGAACATTAATATTACTCAAAAAACGTAAGGATTATGGTGCGGTAATTGCAATGCGCACGTTAACAACAAAAAAAAAAACCTGAAGCTATCTAATGGGTTAATGGCGCCGAGAGGACCCATTCAGCTCTTTCCACGCCTGCGTTTGTGCGCGCATGTCTTGGCTCACACTGTGCACACTCATCTAGCCGCATGCAAACAACCAATCTCTGTCATCTGCATCAAAATAATTACAGGGAGATAAACACACCATTTGACCATTTTCACAGTGATCTAATCTGAAGCCGGGCTGTGAAAGCGCACGGGGGAGATGATCAAATCCCCGCTTAATGGAACTGATCACTACTGTGTGTTCAGCGTTCAGCCGACAGCCGCGTTTGCACATGCCTCCGCCTTTTGTCTGCGTTTAGAAAAGCCCGCTCCGTCACTCCGTCATCGGCCGCGTCTATTTAGGAGAGAAATCAGGCTTAAAAATGACGTTTGGTTTTAATTTAGATGTTTTTTTCCTTTGGCTCGCACCAGCGTGGATGCGAAAACAAGGCCTTTTTGTGTCGAGGTCAGGGCGGTGATGAGCTGTGAGTGTATTGGTTACAGCCCTACTGCTCCGCGCGTTCCTATCTCCTTTTAGCTAGGAGGCAAACGGCATCCGAAATCTGATTAGCCTCCATTATAAAGAGTGATATTTTCATCCCGCCGATTCTCGGCACTGCGTCAGAGCATTCGGCCGCTTTAATGCCGGGAAGAGCCTGCTCCTTTGACAGATAGTAGATACTCCCGACATCACTTGTTTGGACGTTTCTGTCTTTTGTGACATGGAAGAAAAGACGGGCAAGAAAATAAAAAGCAGCTAAATAACGTCAAAAGATCAGAAATCAATGGGCCGGAGGAACGTGATCCGCGCGGCTCCGTGTGCGCCCGGCCCGGCCCGGCGAGGCGAGCTCCCCCCCCCCCCCCCTCTAACCCTCTCATCCCGCCTGGCCTCACCCCACCCCACCCCGCGCCCGTCGCATTACGAGTTGTCTTTCCACAGCCACTAAAGTTGCTTTTGTTCACCCCCTCGGAGATGTAACTCAAGCACGAGGAAGCCGCCTGACAATGTTGGGATATCGGCAAAAAATAGCCTTTTACTTAAAGGTTACCGGCCGAGGTTTATTGAGTTACACGTTCGTCAGTGATGGGAGGCAGAAGAGTTGAGCCTTGAGAGGGCTTCATTAATGTCTTGGTTTGTATTTCACATTTTGACGTAGCCGTGATGTGGAGTAGCAGGAAATGATCAATGAGGCTGTGGTTGAAATAGCTTTTTTTTAAAAAAATCTAATAGAACGACATCTTATCTATTTATGCAGGTACATATTTTAAAATATATGTAAAATATATCGGATATAATCTCAGAGGATTGCTCAGAGAAATTAAATTTTACACATTTTGTGTGAGAATGCAATTTATTATAAATAACAAACAATAAATTTAGAGATTAATGCATTTACAATCTGTCTTAAAAATAGTTAAATGCTCTAAATATAGGTTTTTTTTTCTTATATAGTTGTGAATAATTAATTATCGCTGCAAAACGTACGTACAAAATGTTCTAATGCATTTTAAAAGGTGCAGGATAAATGCTCACGTGAAGATTTTGAATATCGATAAATGCAAAAGAAACGGCGTAGCGCTTTTTTTCCCCCTTTAAAGCATTTTTTTATTTCTTTAATCTGATAATAGCTCCCCTCGTTGGGTAAAAATAGACACTGCATTTATCCGGGACGTCTGCCGGGACTGTAGGTCGCGGCCGGGCTACTTTTATCGCCATCTTTTCTTCCCCAAAGAAAATGTTGGGACTCCTTTTAAAATAATTTTTACGGGTTACGCTGGAGGTTGCAGTGTAGGGTTTCAACTTCTGTGGGAGTTGTGATCTGTTCTAATGAGAAAAAGAAAACGCGGCGCCACAATGCTTTGTGTCACCCACTGAGGCTGAGAGATAGACACAGGATTAAAAAAAGGAAAAAAAAAAAAGAAAGAGGGGGGAAAAAAACAATTTCTGGACATTTCTAGGAGATAAATTTAATTTCTTTGCTATTTGGAGGTCTTCTTTGAAAACGCAATTGTAATGAACACATTCAAAACTGGAGAATAGATTTACCCTCGGCTTCAAATAAGTCGGCGTTATCGGACTCTGTCATTCGCTCCTTCCCATTTTCGAGCTGCTAATTGATGTTTTTGATGTCGGCGAGAAAATTGAAGAAAATGTCATGTGTGAACCGGCGCGGAAGTTAATAAGATTGACTTCGTTGGCTGAATTCACAATGAGCGACGGGAGAGGCGTGTAATGGGGACTGCTGCGAATTCGCCCGTCCATCTGCCGAGGGATGAAATCGACACCGAAGCGCGAATGGGCCCGTGGAGGTCGATGCGGAGGGATGGAGCGTTTGGGATCGCCCGTCCACCTTTATTAAAAAAACAACAAAAAAAAAAACGTCGATTTTTTTTTATTTCCCTTCTTAGCGGTCGGGTTTTGTTTTCCTACTGATTGGAGTGCATAAGCAGCTGTTTTTCCAGAGGGCTCCTGCCCCGGCCCGGGTCCAGCTTTTCAGTGGAGTCGTCTCCCAGGGCCAGCGCCTCTTTTCCTCGCTCCAAACAATGCTCGTTTTTAATGCTGTTTTGAGTCTGAAAAGCCGCAGAGCTTTATGAAAGGTTAGATTAAGATGTGGCTAAAAGACGCACCGATATCAGTTAGGGTCATTGCATATGCTTGGCCAATGTGAAGCAGAGCCTGAACTTAAATCCCCTTAAATAAAAGGATAGAAGCACCACCGGGGTCGCGCCATCTTGAGCCATTTATCGAGCGCTGGCTGGGAGCCAAACGTACAAGGTTTATTTCTCATGATCTCGCTCTCAAAGTTCCTGTAATAACCGAATTATTAGTACGAATTCTCTCGTATTTAATCAGCCCATTGTTCGTTTAAAAATATGTATTTATCACGTTAAGGTAACGTCGTTTTTAATTGTGCGGATTAGTTGAGTTCGGTTCAGTGCTTCTGATTATTTTTCCCAGCCTGAAGGGGACTGAGCTAAACCCCTAATACGGCCAGTACCCCTAAGCGCTCTCTCTTCTTTTTGAAGACGCCAAACAAAACAAAAAAAAAAAAAAAGTGGCCTCTGCTAGCGTTCGGCCCTCCGAGGATCGCGGTTAAGGGACATTATTCTCAGAATAGGCAATTAATTCCGCTGGCAACGATCGGTTCGAGCTTCTTCCCCCCACCGCCCCTCCAGACGCCCTCCTCTCCGCCCTCCACTCGCCATTTGAAATGCTAACACAATGAAATATTTTTCTATTGGTCCGTGTCCCTCGGCTAAGCCACCGCCGCGGGCGAAGAATTTCATCGACTGATGAGACCACAGGCACGCCCGATAAAAAGGTTAACTGTACGTGACACGCACTCCAAGCAGCCCGCCGCTACCTTGAACTCTCAAGTTCTGTAACTTTTATTTGACTTTTTTTATTGTTGGCGAGATCGGGCCCGCTTCGGCCGTCGGGGGCGGCGTTTCTGCGTTTTGTTGCCGAAACGAGGATAACGCGAGGTTTTAAAAATAAACAAATCTTCTTGTTTTTGATTTTGTGATTATTTATTTTTTCCTGCGATTTCATTTTAGCCGACGTTATTGCGTTTGCGTCTGCTGATTATTTGCTGATTTGCTTTTTATCTGAAGGTAATGGACTTTCATGAAAAACAGTGTCTTTAAGGATAGATTTCCATTTAGTTTATTCAGGACGACTGAGGAATTAATTTGTAAAATATTCCCCAACGAAGAAAAATACTTTGATTTAAAAGCCAGAATTTGCATTCATACAGAATTATTATTTTTTTAATATTACCATTATTATTATTATCATTCAAATGCTAAACCCGTGGGTAGCTCGGTGTACGTTTTGTACCCATTGTTGGATTCCACCATAGCTTGGCTTTGCTGTGTGAGAATAAAGAACAATCCAAGATGGCACATTTCTCCCACCTTCAGGGGTAGGCAAAGGTAGCCTGCCAGAGAGTGGGAGGAGAATTGCAGGCTGTTTTCAAATTGTTAGTAAAAGATATATGGGCACAGAATAGGTATAGCTGCTGCAATACCCCCCCCACCCAAAAACCCCTGCCGCCGTGCACGCAAACACACACACACGGGTGTGAGCACGCGCCCCGCGAGCGCTGTGCGAGGACTGAGGCAGGTGGCTCCCCATGGCTGCAGCTTCATGACAACATGCCATTAGAAATAGCAGGCCTGTTGATCAATCCTGCCGACATGACAGCTTCGCCGCGAGGCCTGGCTCTTTGAGTGCCGACGCCGCGGCAGCTCCCTCTCCCGTTTCTCCCCACTAATTGGTGAAGGTTTCTCTTATATATGCTCGTGGCACAGGGCTTTTTTTTTTTCTCCCTCTCCTCCTCCTCCTCCTTTTCTTCTTTTTCTCCCTCTCTCTATCTCTCTCTCTTTTTTTTTTGCTTTTTTAGCTTTCCCCCATCCATCCTGCCCCCCCTACCCCTACCCCTGCTGCCTGCCACCCATCTTTATCTCTCTTTCTCCCTCCCTTCTATAGTCGTATAAATATATGATATAAATAAAGGCACGGTATAGATATATATATATTATTATTTTTTTGTTTTTCATTTTAACATTGTCACATTGGAAGCGATAACTTTGGGGTTGAGGTATCGCAGCGAAAAGGAGTGTGTTTGCGCCGCGGGCACTGTTCGTTCTGTATTTTTTGCGGGACTTTCGGAGCCGGGGTTTGACATTGACTCTAGGCAATGCGCATCAGCGCTCGGTGCACAATGGGGATCATCCGGGGAGGAGGAGGAGAAAGATAAAAAAAAATAAAAGAATTAAATCTTTGTCAGGTGAAATGAAGGAGAAAGCGAGGCCTTTGATGCGGTTGCATTTTTAATTGCACGGTTTGTTTTGACAATTTTAGGCGACGCCGCTAAAAATACTGGATCCAATAATTAAGTGACACCGTGTCATTTCACGCCGAACCTCTTTCTTCTCTTTCTTTTTTTTTTTTTTTTGCTTTTCAGAAACAGCTGTGTTTCAGAATCCATATTTGTGTTTGTTTGATTTATCGCGTAATCCCTTTCTTTCTCATCAAACAGAATTAAGTTGCAGAACGTCAAAACAATTGTCAGGAAATGACTGGGTGCCGCTCGCTGACTTCTCGCGGGGCTGCGCTCCAGTTCCGCCAGCGTTCTCGCCCCGGCGCATCACTCTCGAACGCCACCCACTCCGAATCTCTCTCGCCCCGACTAAATAAATGAGGGGGGAGATAAGCACACATTAAATGTTTAACTGTCTCGCATTTGTCATCTGTTTTACCCCTCTTAATTAAACAGCCGCAGCTTAGCCCCGGCACTCCAAGCAGCAGACGCGCTCGCACACAAACACGACCGCGCACCCGCCCTGCCTTTGAGCGCTGGAGCCTGAGCGCAAACACTGTCCTGCCGATGATTAATTTAGCCGTTAATATTTATTTTACCCGGCCCTCGCTAAGTTAAGCAGCCCGTCGGAGCGCGAACCTGAGATTTTAGTCCTCGCCTCTGCGGGCTGCCTCGTTGCAAAATGCCGAGGAAAAAATAGATTTTGTTTGTTTCCCTGTTTATTTTTTTCCACGTTTGTCCCGTGCTGGTTTTATGTGGTAGAGAGGAGAAGTATTCCGTGGGCCGGCTGTGGTTTGTGTCTGCTTCGGTGTATTGTAGTGATGCAGTGCATGTTGAAAACATTAACTACTACCTCCACCCAGTGGCACAAAATGAAAAAAAAAAAGGCAGGTGTGATTGGCAGCACACAGTATTTAATGTAGTGGGAAGACTTGCCTTAAGCGAAGAGGGGGATGTATTCACCGCACAATAGTGCTGCTATCTCCCACTCTGCATTGTCTCTCTCATCGCCGACCTTATTACATGCCGTATTTGGCATGAAGAATCCCCTTCTTATCGACACTGAATTTTAATGCCAGTGCGCTTAGATGGCCGCCTTAGTCTAGTAGTTGTTTTGACATCATATTGCATTTTCTGTGCGTGCGTGTTGGTTTATTATTTCTTGGTGAATCAGAAAAGAGATCTGTCTGCGCCCGCCGTACGCTGTGAAAACGTGGCGCCCATTGAACATTGTGTGGCACCGCCGCTTCCGCCGGTTCTTCTCGGGGCATCGGCAGACGTGGTTGAAGGGGGGGGTGGTGCAGGGTGGGGTGGGGGAGAGGGAGAGGGAGCTGGAACGCGGGGTCCGGGGTGAGTGGGAGAAGAGAGGAGAGCAGAATTGGGGGGTTCCTGTGAAGCACCCCTCTCCAGATCCGAGGAGCGGAGCGGGGATCAAAGTGGCTTGTTTTATGCGGCTGGTGCAAGACTTTGAAGTCCCAGAGTCACCTACAGCACTCACTTCATCAAGTTCACTAGTGTCTTAATAGCAGATCAATAAATTTCAAAGTCGGAGAGTTAATTTGATACCAGCGCTGATGTGATCACGCTGGGCCACGGAGCCGCCTGCTCTGCTCTGCTCTGCTCTGCTCCGTCTCCGTCTATGTCTCGTCTCTCTCTTCCCTCCTCTCCTCCTCACCTAGATTGGACCTGTTCTAGGCTCTCAACTTGAATTAAGTCGCGGCGTTTGGCGCCTCTCTTCACAGCCAGCCTCGCGTGAACACTTAATCAGCGTCTGTGTTTGTGTCACAACAATTATAATATCATTTGTTTAATTGGAATTTAATTCCCAGCATTCCCTTGCACGCTTCAGAATTTTACACCCACATTTTTTATATTTGTACTATCTGCATTATTAATTAATAACAATTACTGCATATATATATATTTTAATTATATCGTATTTTTTTTGTAGGGAATTATTTAATCTCAACACAAATTATAATGCAAATAAATTGTGTTTCTTATTTTTAAAATCTATTTTTGTTCCCTAATAAAAATCTCATTATCAGATAAATATAAATTCTATATTTTAATATTAAATTATGTCTAGAAAAATAACACATTTAAATATAATATTACAAAGAGATATCTGAAGTTTTAAAAGGAATGCTGGAGGGAAAAAATAAAAAATAAGGAAAAGCGTGAAGCCGACGGCTTTTTGGAGACGGGAAGAATCGGGGAAAAGAAGTGCTTTCTTTAGCGCGCTATTCATTTCACCAAAAAAAAAAAAAAAAAAAAAAGGCAGCGCCATCTGTATTTGGTGCTGCGATACCAGTGAGGCCGGGTCGGCACCTGGAGAACAAAAGGCCAATTTAGTATGTTCATCTAAGGGTTGCTAATGGTATTAGGGAGCCGGCAGGGTGGTCGGCAGGGGCCCGGCGCTCCAAGGTGAGCCCGCAGCTTGACCCCAACACTCACACCGATTCACTAGGCTGCTGGCATTAGTGCCCCACATCTGCCTTTTTTTTTTGTGTGTGTGTGTGTGTGTGTATCTCTGTGTGTGTGTTTTGCTTTATTTTATGGTGCATTCATCAGAGAGGAGCAAACAGAAAATAAGTTTTAATTGGATCCAAATAGCCGTTCCCCTGACCGAAATCATCGAGCTGAGGGAATGAGTCAGATCGTTCTGTCGGAAGGGACGGACGCCGGTTGCGAAGCTTTGCTCCGTGTTGCCCAGAAATTGCAATATGTGAGAAAAGTGTTTTTAAAATAATGCAAAAGATACTTTGGAGGAGCGGAGAAAATGATCTGCTTAATTTTCCGAGGCAATCGCAGGTAGGAGGGAGCGCTTTGTTGTCTGCTTTTTATTTACCGTCCCGGAATTAGTTTTTAATCAGAGAACGCGTGCGTCCCGACGCGTTTGTTTGACGAAGGTTGGGAAAATTGTGCGGAGAGCCGTGGCCGGTGGCGTGAAGTTGTTTTTTTTTTTTTTTTTGTTGTTGAAGCTGGCGGCGGAGGAGGCTCCTGGATGGAGCTGAAACGCTGCGGCGGGTGGTGCTGATGCAGGCTGCCTGTGTGGTCCTCAGCGGTCGGTGCTCCGCCGGGCTCCGCCGAGAGCGCTGGAGGTCCCGGGGATTTTAATGAATGTTTCATGATAAATTTAGCTGCAGCGTTGTTCACAGTGCAGCGCTTCTACGTCTCGCATATATATATTTATTTTCTCTCTATCATCCAACAAAGGTGAGAAATCTAATCCAGATTTTATATATATATATATATATATATATATATATATATATATATTAAAAAATAAATTAAAATCAAGGAGAATTAATCATTTCATCAAAGGAAAAAAAGGTTTAAATTTCCTCTTGTTAAAATTAGCGTCAATTTATAATTTTAGTCCCTTTTTAAAAATAAAAAAAAGGTTAAAATTGAATTATAATATTTCTATATCCCTCTCCTTTTTTTCTCGAGGTTCCTGCTGTTCATGCACCATGAAATCTTGCTTCATTAAAAGTGTATTAATCTTGTCTCGTCTCATGGGAGGTACCTTAAGATGATGTTGTGTCTTTTTCTTTAAATTGTTGGAGGGGGGGGAAAGGAAAAAAAAAAAAGAAAAAAAAAATCTTCCAGATTTGGTCCCTGTCAGTCAGAAATAATTGTGTGCTTAATCTTGTCCCTGATGGATGACTTGGAGTTCAGCAATGGGCCAGCTCCAATGACAAATACAATATTAATATTCATTAACTGCTTTGACAATGCTAATTTTGATGCAGTAGTAAAGGGCCTTCCAAAGTTAGCGGCCAAAGCATCAGAGCTGAGCAAGGTGGCAAGATAATTTGTGCTGCTTTGCTGAGCTGAAGGCTTTTAAAGTCTTAAGCAGGGGGAGAGGAGAAAAAAAAAAAGGCTAGGTACCACAAACAAAATAAAAGAGAAAGGGAAAAAGTTCAGACGCATTGGAAACCAGGACTGTGGAAGTAATACGATCAAGAGACGGCTGCAAAAATTTGACACCTCCAATGCTGCATCTTTGAGCAAATTCCTCCTCTTTTTTTTTTTTATTTAGACAAAACCTTACGACAAAAAAAAAAAAAAAAAAAGGGAGCACAACATGGTAAGTCGGCACATTCTCCGCTCTTTTCCTTTCTTTTTTGTTTGTTTAATCTTTTTGATCTTTTCAATTATCGCCATTTGAAGATCAATAGTAATTTTTTTTCTGCTGCGGTTAAAAGGCTCACAGCGGTGGTATAGTGGATGGTCGGATCACGGCTTTAAGAGTGGGCTTCCTCTCTTCAAGCCACCAGTTGGCCGGGTTGAATTTTCTATTGCCAGCTCTCCCGATAACCATCCGTGGCGGCTTGTATCCATTTATTTGTGTTTTCTGTTTTTTTTTTTTTTTTTTGTGGAGGGGTATTGTTTTAACTGCTGTTGTTGCCTTGTTGTCTGGCAGGTTTGACTTTGGAGTTGGGGCTCCTTCTTTTCCCCCCTCTCAGTTGTCTTAAGAGAGTTCAGGCAGGATTGTTGGAGGTGCAAAAGCTGCGCTACAATATGACAGGCTCTTTTGGTGATAAATGTTTTTTTTTGTGCGCGTGTGTGTGTGTGTGTGTGTGGCGGTTTGTATTTTTTTTCCTGCATCAAAAATCGGGGCTACCGTCGGGCAGGACTTGGGGGCATCGTGGCTGCAGCACCCTTTGCCCTGGATCGGAGCGGTTTCTGTTGCCTTTTTTATTTTTTTTTTCTCTCCCCCCCTTGACACTTCTTCTTCTTCTTCTTCTGCCCGCCGTTTGTGTTTTTTGAATTTTGCGTTTAATTTAGTGTGACTACCGGTGAATGGAGCGTGGCTAGTTTTGGGGATTAATGACATGACGAGAGACACCCCGCTGCTTGAGTTTAGCCAAGTTAGGGCAACTCCTATAGACGGCACTCCACTACCTTTATGTCTGCCAAGCCGCTGAATGAAGGCTATTCTTTCTCTCCCTCTTTTTGTTGTTCTTTCAACTTATCAAAAGAGAAAAGAGAGGTGGACACAAAAGAGCTTGTTAGGGGGCGATATGAAGATGGGCGAGGGGGAAAGAGGGAGTCCCGGTCAGACGCGGGGAAGAGCAGCGCGTGCTTTTGAACCCAGCGAAACAGCCGGCTCTGGCCGCCTCGCTAGCGGTCCCGTCCGCCGCTCTGGGACCCGAAGAGCAGCCGTCCCAGGTCGGGTCTCTGGCGCCCGGCTCTCGCCCCGGCTCCTCCGGCCGGCTCGTCTTATCGGCTTAACCCATCGGGCTTTGGCGAGGGGGGCTTGCCGTAGACGAGGTGCTGCCCCCCAGTGGATTAGTGGCTGACATGGTGGTGGGAGTCTGCTTGGAGTCTGTGCACTACCACGAGTGCCAGCATGCTTGTTTTAACCAGGAACCGAGCAGCATCCCAAATACAGCTCTTTTAAATGGTAAGACTTTTCAACATTTTAATTACAGCTGTGTTTTATTCTCCGCCGCTTGTTTGACTTTAAATATCATGTTTGGACGGAATTTATTCGCGGGTGTTTTTTCTGCGCTCCGTTTGGCGATTTATAACACTTATGTTGCTAAGTGACAGATTGACAATTTGGATAATGAAAGGCACTGTTTGATTGCTTTGTCCTGACAGCCTGACAGGGGTGTATTATTCTAAGACATCAAACTAAATACGCTTGTTCTTTTTTTTTATTATTATTTTACCGTAAAATAAAAAACACACAATTGTGTGAAATAGGTAAATACCTTGATATGTAATCCTATTATAATATATATTGTGTTAACATTTAAATTAAAGTAAATGTCATCATGGCTCTGATGCTATTCTTCCTGTGCTCCTGGTAATTTTAACAAAATCCAGGTTAATATTTAATTTGTGTTTTAGATATTTTATCTCCAAAATATTCTTATTTTTTAAATTTTTTTTAATCAGATGTAATTTTTTTTGTGAATGCAGTAATTATATAGGAATGAAATGCTAAAACAAGAGTGTTATTTCTGAGACAATGAACAGTTAAAGGTCATAGGTTGTTCCGTTTCCTCGTCTTGTGAAACTTTTTTTTGTCCTTCGCTTTTTTTTTTTTTGTCTTGCACACTTTGGGGTCTCGTGCGAACATCTTTAGGACAGTGGAGTGGAATAGAGTATTTTTTTCTTTATTGTTTTTCTTTTTTTTTCTCTTCATCCTCCCCTCCATGCTCTCTTGTTGTTGTGCCGTTGATGCCATTGTGGCCCCGGTGATTGGGAGCTGTCCATCACGCGCCGGCGAGCTGGCAGTTTACTTAAGAAAGTGCACGTGGGACAAAAGGAGATGGCAGGAGTGTGGCGGGGCGGCTGAATGGAGGGAGGGCAGGCAATTAGCCACCGCCTTGTCGGAGCTCTTTTACTTGTCAAGCCGGAGCCCCGGCGCCATTGTCCGAGCTGTGTAAAGGACATTCCCAGGGCTTTGTTTTGTTTTTAAGGGCCCCGGGACTGCCTGCTGCAGGGCCAGGGTGACGAGCAGGGTCCTAGCAGCGACAGGGGAGGCTCAGCGAGTACAGGAGGGGTATAAAAAAAGAAAGCATTAAAAGAAAGTCTGTGCTGTGTGGAGGCGGAAAAAAAGTTTGTAGTTGTTTTATTTTTTGTTTACTACATTTAAAATGCAAGCTGAGAAACCTTCTGGCTTTTTTTAAAAAATATATTTAACAGATTTCCTGATTTTTTTATTTTTTTTTAGCATCCTTCATTAGGTTTTATTAAAAATCTATTAAATGTGCTTGGATGGAAATAATTTATTCAATAAATATTTAATTGGTCATGGTCGTTAGTCAGGTCCAGGGAGTTAGAGGTTATAAGGGATAATTAAAGAATGACAAGTCCAGTTAATTAGAGGATGTAAAAATTTAAATTACATTTAAAACAGTTTATTTAGTTATTTTGTGATAATTTATTAGCTGCTATGAAAAAAAATAATCGTCGTTATTATTATTATTATTATTAAGCTTCTTGATAGTAATATGTATATTTTTTTAAATAATAGATTTGAGTGTTTAATGCTTCAGTAGGGATCTCGGGAGGATAAAGCAATTTAAAAATGACACGTGTGAACAAAGCAAAGCGGTTTTCTGAGATGACAAGTTGGAAGTTTGATGGTTCTGAATTTCTTTTTCCGCTCGAAAGAAAGAAAGAAAGGAAAGGAGGAAACGTTCTGACCACGCGACGGTTTGATTTCAGCATTCAGAGGAATAATAATGGCTGCGAAGGTGAAATAGTTGCGGAGAGGGGAGAGAGAGGGGAGAGAGAGGGGAGAGAGAGGGGAGAGAGAGGGGAGAGAGAGGGGGAGAGAGAGGGGAGGAGAGGGGGCACGAGGCCTCGCTCGCATGAACCTTGAATGGAGTTGGAGTTAAGAGAAGAATTGTTCTCCGCTATGAGGTATTGTTTGGGGGAAGGAGAGAAAGAGGAAAAAAGATCGCGACGAAAAGGTGCCACGTCCGTGTCAGAGTGAAGACTTTTCTCCCCCCCCCCCCCTTCCCTCCCTCCCCCCTTCACCCTCCACCTCCCTGAAAGAAGTGTGTGTGTGTGTGTGTGAAGAAGGGACTGTCAGCATCACACAGATAAAGTGACTGTTGGCCACACTTTGCTGAGCCTGCCCTCCCTTTGTGGATGTTGTTGTGTCTTGTTCCTTTTTTTTTTCCTCTTCCTCCTCCTCTCTCCTCCTGCTTCCATCTCTCCCTCTCCTCCTGCTCTCTCCTCTTTGTCTCCCATCTCTCGCTTTGCTCGCTTTACCTTGTAGCCAAAGCTTTTCAAGCTGCCAGTTCGTCTCTGGGCATCCTGGAGGCGCAGCAGAGCCCACACACATACGCACGCATACTCTTAAGAAACACACACACACACACACATACACAACGTACTGCAGGGATTTGGGTAATAAGTGATTTTTCTTTTTTTTTTGAGTGTGTGTGTGTTTGTGAGTATTTTTTTCTGGAGTATTGCTAGTGGGGAGACTGCTGCAGTGCTGAGAAGCTGCTCACAGTAATTTCTCCTTCTCTCTGTCCACATTCTGGCTCTTCTTGTACTTCTTGTCACCGGCATCAAAACTTTCACTGAGAAGGAAGAGGAGACGGCTGGCTGCTAAGAGCAAGGGCTTCTGTGGTTAGAGTGAAGGATTTCTGGGGTATTTCTCTTTAGGTAGGGGGTGTAAGCGAGTTGGTGGGTGGGTGGGGAGGATTATCGTGGTGGAGTGGCTGTATGTGTGGTTATGGGGAAACGTAGGCCTCAGACCTTGAGCCTCCTCTAGACGCGTCACAAACACACACACACACGCACTTTTAATGTCAAAACCTGGGGGAACAATGGTCAGCCGGGAAAAAAGAGAGGGGGGGCGATAAATACACACGCACAAACACGCCGCACATGCCCGGCAACACACTCAGAGCAGGAAGGAGCCAGGGCAGGAGCAGACAAAGAAGAAGGAGAAGAAGAAGGAGAAGAAGAAGTGGAGGAAAGAGGCGGCCAGGAGAAGCGAGAGGGCTTCTCCCCGGCGTAGACAGGGTAGAAGGAGGAGCTGGGGGGGCCAGGTGGAAGAAGAAAGAGGAGGAGGAGGAGGAGGAGGGGGAGGAGGGGGTGGGACCGAGGGGGTCATGTACCCGCGGGATGGAGCTCCAGCCGGGCCGGAGGAGATGGGAGCCAAGGCAGGAGTCCTAGGCCCCGGGCTCTCTCTCCTCCAGCAGGTGGGCTGCTGGCACCTCAATCTGAGCAGCTGGGTGAGTAACGCAGCACTGCTCCCCTGCTTCTTCGCCGTCTCTGCTTTTTCTTCCCAACTGAAGGCTTTTAGCGCTGTTTTGACAGGTTGTTGTTGTGGTGCAGGTCGGTAGTAGTAGACGGCATGAAGGGGAGGGGAGGGGAGGGGAGGGGTTGGGTAGGTAGGTGGTCATTTGATTTTAAAGTGTGTTAAAAGACATCCTGGCGCCATGAAAACTTTTTCCCGTGCATGCTACTTGCATGATGCTAATGTGCACAGAGAACGGGATCTTGCTTTTTTACTTTAAGTAATAAATATCCCAAACATTGCATCCGACTGGATTAAAAAGGTATTTCTTTTTAAGAGACGCACTTCCCTCAAGAGGAATATTATTTACTTGACAAAACATTATTTGATCGCGCTCATGTCTTAACCATGAAATGTAAAATAAGATTTCAATAAGCTCGCAGATTAGCATATCCCTTTGTCAATGTTGCCACCCAATTCAGATTCTTAATTGCTTGGCTTTCAACTCAAATTCTGAGGGGCTGATTGCATTTCAAAAGGCAGAATTCAGCCCCGGCTCTTAACGCTGTGATACAATATCACCTCTCAGAGAAGCCCCCTTTAACTCAGGTATGGGGAGTTCAAGAGGCTGTTTACACTGAAAGGGGGGGGGGAGGAGGAGGAAGAAGCTCCAACGCATGCACGCACCGCACACGTGCGTCTTAAGAGGCGATTTGTCTTCGCCGAACACAACGGTTTAAGCGCCGAATTCGCGTTTAAGCCGTTTTTTTTTTTTGCGCGCGCTTTTATTTACCCCGTGACATATCAGAGCGTGTCCTTTCTGCGATTCCATTTGATGTGCCGACTATCAAAGATGGGAAGCAAAAATAAATGGTGATGAATGACTTGGGAGTGCTAGCAAAAGGGGAGCAGGAGGAAAAAGGGGAGCAGAGGCTCTGGCCCGCGTGATATTTTTGTTCGGCGCTCTGATCAAGCAGTCAGCGTGTCACTGCAGCAAAGTGAATAGATTAACTTTTAAATACGCCGTGGTCTCGGGAGCCTCTTGCCCCTCGGAGACGCATCTCCTCCTTCTTCTTCTTCCCCTGCAAGAGAAAACCGATCAACACCTCCGTATCTGCTTCTCTACAATCCCCAGGTTCTTAATATTGTGGAGAGTTTTTCTTCTTCTTCTTTTTTATCGTGATTAGCCGAAAAGTAATGTTTCTGAGCTGTTGCAGGGTTTTAATCAGCGTGCTGTGCTGCAAGGTCATGGCTCTGATAAGCCTTTTAATTTTGCTGGAGTGTTTTCATATTCCCTTGCTGTTAATTTCTAAGTATTCCTTTAGATTGTCTGCTCCAATCTGAGGAGTGATTGGACTGAGGAGAGCTACCAGCGCTCGTGTTTGTGTGTGTGTTTGTGTGTGTCTATACATATATTTGAGTTTTGCTTGTAGATGAAGATCTTTAGCCTGGAGGGGGCACTCTATACTTCCCAGAGGACAGCAGCTATTGTGTGTAAACAGATTCCAACGGGACAACGCCGAGTGATACCAGATGACTCGTTAGATCGGTGCCAGTGCTTTTTGTTTTCTCGCTCTGAAAAATCAAATCGACAAGACACACAAATTGCTCCTCCTCCTCCTCCTCCCCCCCCTCTTTGACTCTCCCCGGTACTGTGTGTGTGTGTGTGTGTGTGTGTGTTTTTCTGTGCGGTGTCGCTCCATGTGCTTTGGACGCGGGCCACTCGCACGTTCTGGGAGAGGCAGCGCTCTGGCAGCTTTTTCTGCTTGCTTTGGAATTCGGAGGGACCCCAATCCATCACGGCACTGTCATCCCCCACGTCCCTCCGCTCTCCTCTCCTCTCCTCTCCTCTCAGCGTCCCAGGCCTCCCTTCCCTTCCCTTCCCTTCCCTTCCCTTCCCTGCCCCGGCCTCACTACAGCTCATTAGCGCCCCGCAAGCTGTTGTGACAACTCATCATATCATGACACGAAGCGGAGAGAGAGGCGAAGGCTCCATCTCCTCCCCCCCCCCCCCCCTTATCCCCCTCTGCCCAGCCACCCACCCGCTGGGCCGGCGAGGTCGCCACCTTCCCGTTTAGGGCTCAAATTGTCCCTGCGAGGTGCCACCAGGCGGAAATGCAAGGCCAACAGCTTTTTCCTGTCCGGCCTCCACCTCTCTGTCTCCCTCCTCTTTGTCTTACTCCGTCCTGCTGTCACTTTTTCTCCCCCCCTCCCTCCCTCTCTCTCCCCAGAGGTCTGACTTGAAGCAGCTCTTTCATTTGTCCAAAAGGGGTCTTTACACATGGTGGCAGATCCTCATAAGTCACCGGCTAAACACAGGGCCCGCATTACACTTCTGTCATAGCAGCAGCTTGTGAAATTAGTTCAACACTCCGCAGAGACGGATTGCAAGAAGCTTTAAGACAAAACAACATGTGTTAGCCAGTTTACAGGAAGTGCGAGAAGCAGGAACCCGCTACGGCACGACCGCGCCGAAGCATATGGGCTTACGGGTGTTCTCGTGAGCGTACGAGACTCGCAGCTGGATGCAGAAGAAAAGAATAGAATAAATAGAGCCAGGGCGATATCAATAGCATAACCGGAGGCGACAACTCCTCCTGCCTCTGTGTCTGCTGTACTTAAGTGTGCTGCGTGGCTCTCGCAGCGCCGGCCTTCTTCAGCAGCAGGCGCCGTATGTGTCCTGGATGTGGAAAGAGTAAACGTGTTTCATTGATGTTCCTGCAAGAGGGGTGCCCTTAAATTTTTCTTCGGGGTCTTTCGAATGCCAAAGCTGTTTTTATTGTTTTTTTTATTTTGAGTTTGGGAGAATCTGGTCATCGTGTCTGCAGAGCAAGCTTGTGTGTTTGTTTGTTGTAATGACAAGAGGTGGTGGGAAGGATGCAAGTCGTGGGGTGGGGAGGGCGCAGGGGGCAGGAAATGTTCTTTCTTTTTCTTTTTCTTTCGGAGCAGGGGGGGAGCGCCTAGCCTCCCACGTCGCCTGCTTTTGTTTCTGTCGGAGCACCCGGCCTCGGCCCTCCGCGCCACGCCAGTCCCAGGGTTTGCATTGTCCCGCGCTGGGCCACGGGGGCGCAGGTGCTGGGCCTCCCTTTTTCCGCCCGGGGACCACCGGCGTCTGCAGGAGGCGGAGTGGATGTTACAGTGCGTGTGATGAGACGGATGTGAAGGGTCTGATTGAAGGAATCAGACCAGATCAGCTGATGTTGCAGAGCTCAGATAGATGTTAAATTCTTTAACCTGCAAAAGTTTATTTCACAGTTTTTCTCTGTCTGTAAAGGACAGGAGGCAGCAGTCACTTCAGCCTATTGCTATTTGCATCACTCTGGGCTTTTTTTTGGGGGGGGGGGAGGAAAAAAAAAAAAGAGCACACTCTTATACCACAAGTGACTATGATGTAAATCGTCTGGCCTCTGGCTCTATCTCTCAGTCCCTCTCTAACACCCTCTGTCTAAATGTGGACTCAGTGGATGGGCATTTTGAACCGTCCCCTCAATGGCCGGGGCTCCGCGGACAAAAGAGCTCATTTAAATGGCCTCCGAAGCTTCTTCAGCGCGGAGAGATGAAGAATTGACAACATTCTTTCACATCATTACCCGAGGGAGGAGCGGGAGGGATGGGGGGGAGAGTGGGGTCGCGAAGGAGGAGGTTAGGAGGTGAGAGAGAGAGAGAGAGATGGGGTGGGGACAGAGGCCGTCTTCTAGCTGCAGACTCATCAGACGTCCTAACTTCTATCCTGGTTGTTGTTTTTTTTTATCCCTCCGTTCTGGATGTGCAGATCAGATCAGGATCCAATAATGAGTGTCTCAGTTTGTGTTTCTTTTTTAACGAATCCCATCCCTCCTCCTCCTCCTCCACACACAAACACACACACACATGCTCGCCCCCAAACCCTCTTCCCCCTTTCTCTCTCTCTCTCTCTCCTTCTCCCCTCCCTAGCCTTTTCAGCTCAGGGCTGTGAATGAGTCCCAGGAGTCTCTCTTGCCTCCCTGGAGTTCTGCTGGGGTTCATTAATCTTTCATTGGGACCACGGCAATAGGGAATGCCCCCCCTCATCTCCCTCTCTCTCTCTCTCTCTCTTCTCCCCTCCTCCTTACACCCTACGCACACACTGTCTCTCCCACTCCCCCTTCGCCACTATAGAATAGAGGCCTAGATGGCCGTGCTCGTACTAACCATACACACCGACAGCTTTAACCACCCTGTGAAAATTTAGCACGGGGGTCCAGAGTGGACTGATATTGACTTGAGTCTGGGCAAATGATTAGTTTGCAGCAATTAGCTCTGCCCACAGTTGTCATGCCGTGGGCCCACAGCTTTGCATTTGTATTGTCAATGAGCCCCCCCCCCCTCATCCCACCAACCACCACCGCCAGCATCTAGTCCCATTAATGTTTTTTCAAAGTCTGTTGGAAATGTGCCACAGTGGAGCTCTTTTTTCTTCCTTGCATGGGTTAAAGTCGCTAATGAGGGTGTGTGGCCTGCGAGAGAGCAGATTCAACACACACACACACACACACACACACACACACACACACACATGTAAGCAGCTCGGTGTCTCGCTACTCTCCCCCTGAACGTATCATCCATGTTATGATAAGCCTGATTAGTGCTGCTTCTTTGACTGCTGAGGGCAGGATAAGGATGTGTGGGTAAAGAGGCGAGAGCAGAGCCTCTGCCACCAGCCTAATCTACAGCACGGCTCTAATCTGGTTATCTTTGCGGCCGGGGGACTGCGCGTATTAGTCTCTGTCCCAGCCCGGGCCTGATGAGAGGGGCTGAGCTCCGGTTAACACAGGGGGCCCACGGCAGCACACCCCCAAAGCTCCACTGTAATCTTTGGGTAATTGAAAAAAAAAAAGGGGGGGGCCTGCACCACTTAGGAGCACAAAGAGAAGATTACATAGCTAAAACTAATTTGGCAAAAATGCAGAAATGGATTTTCAGCCCCACCTCTTCTTCTTCTCCTCTCCTAACCCTTTTTATTACAATGCACCCGTACCCTCCATGAACCGGGGCCCCCGGGGGGAATAGATGACGGGAAGGGGAGCGAGGATGGAAGAGGGGAGGATGGAAGCAGGCCCGAGACTTGAGCGGAGAGCTGACTGGAGCTTGCTAATGACTGTGGATTTCCACGCGCCGCCTTGATTTCGTGGTTTCCAGATGATCGATTACTTGACTGCAACCGTGGTTAAAAGTGCCTCATCACACATCAAACCCAAATGCGAACTGGCAAACCCCCAAGCCTCTTAGATTGTGTTACTGAATTCCACGGTGACACCACAGAACTGTTTTTAATTACAAACCATGCTATTTTCACTGCGGTTTGGCGGTTTGGCGCCTCCAATGTACCCAGAATTTGATAGCTCTTCGTTCGAGAGCTTTCAGACCGAGTTGTAATTCTGCGGCAGGCGCCTGCAATCACTAAACCCTAACCCAAATATTAACACCATGCTTTTTTTTTTTTCTCCCCCTCTTTATCCATCCGTCCTTCTCCTTCTATCTTTCTCTCCATCAGTCTAATAAGGTTCCAGTGGTACAGCACCCCCACCATGTGCACCCTCTCACGCCTCTGATCACCTACAGCAATGAGCACTTCACACCGGGGAACCCCCCACCTCACCTACAGACAGACGTGGATCCCAAAACAGGTAAAGACCGGAGTGTTTTAGCGATGCTAAAAGTTAGCAACATGCTACTTGAGTCTGTGGACACATTTCTTATGAAAACAGTTCGATATTTGGAATGGGATACTAACAACACAGGTAGTATTACAGTGAACAGCTCCTTATTGACAGCTGCCACTCTCATGTGCTCCCGCTTTAGCACGTTTTGGTTTCAGTGTCTTGCATTTGAGAACCAGAATCCGAACAGTGGCTCAAAAACTTCTCGTAAAAAAGCCTGGGGCGGCCGCAAAACCCGCGACCGCAACCCCCGAATGTCACAACTCCAAAAAACAAATAAAAGACGGGACACCGCGGTCGGAGCGATTGACATCTGAATGCCAGAGATCATGTCCTCAAGATCATTTTCCTTGCCGTGATGCCTTCATAAAAATGGAAGTCTTAATTTCGCTGATCAGATCTGTCCCTGTTGGATCTGATGCTACTTCCGCGGTTGGATTCTGCCCTTCTGCGTCCGTCTCCCTCAACCATTCAGAATACATTTTTAGGTAATTTCCTTCATTTCCATGAGCATCTTCTTGACCCAGCGCCACTTAATTTTAGCTAACCGTCATTCAGCTCGTCCTTTCAGGTTAATGCACTTTCAGTGCGGTGAATAATTCCGTGCTTTTCAGTGGGTCTCTGGTGGATTCAGTCAGTGTTTTAGGTAATAATGTTCCCTTATTATGATGGCCCTTACAAAGGGGAAATAATGTGCCAGCTGCTGTTTAATGTAGTGCTTAATGGGGCTGCTTAATTGGGCACAGTGTTTAATTAATTAATGAGCTATATTAGGTCTTGAGCAATGGGTGGCGATGGGATAATGTTCTCCAGCCTTTCCCTTTTTTTTAATAATAGAACTTGCCTTTGTTGTAGCAGTATTCCGAGAAAAAACATTTGACATGAGGCTAATTTAAATACGCAACCCATCAGAATTCCTCTGGAAGAGTCTGAATAAATATGGATCAGCTGCTGCTTTAGGTGCAAAACACCATGGACTGTATATAAAGATGGACGTGCGGAACTGCTCCTCAAAAGTGAAGCCAAAGCAAGTAGAGCTCCCCCTGGTGGCTGGCTGCGGTATAGGTTATAAGCTCCACCCCCTCCATGTTAGTGGGCGGGACTTGCGTCAAACTAAAACACTAAAATACACGTCACATCATTTTTTTTCAAAGATGCTTTCTGTCATTTTAGGTAGTTGACAAATTTTAAGTGTCAATTTTTTGGCTAAGTTTCGTTTTAGTTAGCTATTTTCCGCTATAGAAACACGATGTGACATAGCTAGTTGCCATGCCAACCGCTCTGTAAAGCGATTTTTAAAAACAAGTACAGTGTATAATCCAACATTTCCTTGTAACTGGTGGAGGTAGAGCAGAGCGTAGTATTAATTAAACGAAAACGAGAGTGAGTCTGGAGGAAGTGTGGGCGGGGCATCGTTATCGCGGCTCCACGAGGCTCCACTCTCGGACCGTACTGACTCTGGCTACAAAATCGCAAGATGCCGGCGTCTGTATCACCGGGAAAATAACAGTTTGGCCAATGCAAGGAAGTGGTGACGCATGGTACATGTTTATATACAGTCTATGCCAAACACCAACACTGGCCAAGTTCTAATCCAGAGATTAGATTCATCAGGGTTCACAGCAGCCATGTTGGTGCTGGCTAAAACACCTGCAGCAACATCTGCATCCACAACAACAGGCAAGCCAGCTGTGTAGAAGAAACCCACATCACCCAAAATGAAAGTCCCCTAGTTTCTGGTCTACCGAGCGCATCTCCCTCCCCGCTGCGCTCTTACACATGTCTAGTGTTCCCCGTTTCAAGTTTGTCATGAGAGAGAAAGTTATTTTTACACCCGGCTGTGTACAAGACCCTTTTTTCAAGGCGTTCGTTTCGGGGGCAGCTTGTCGATGCGGTTTCTTCGCCTGTCAGCTGCCACGGGGGGAAATAAAGGCAACACCGTCTTAACGCCGTGATTGCTCGGCGGTGGCCCCCTCAAAAAGAGCTGTCCTCAGATTTGGACATCTTTGTCACTGTTCGTCAGCGGGGGATAACAAACAAAACCTCGCCGGCGTCTCTGCGTTAAATCTCGGGAATCGGCCGAACGAGACGGAGCACTGTGATTCATGCTGTCCTTAAAGCTCGAAGTCAGACATTAATCTGAGTCAAAAGCTAAAGCTGAACTAAAAAACGCTAAGAACCTGTAGTTTAATTGGTGCTGAGTTCGTAACATGTAACTACCAAGCAAATCTATACAGCCAGGATGCCTGTGTTAATCAGCAGGTACACTCGACTGCTACCTGCCCCATATTGGCAGCTCTCTGATCACAGAGGAGGCTTTAATTATATTGCCGTGTTTTGTTAACTTCTAAACCTCAGTCATTTTCTATCATTAATCTCCCGATTCAGCAGACAAATGTGACAAGGATCGTGTTGGTGTTTCCTCCTCACCTCTCTCTCCCTCTCCCTCTCTCTCTCTCTCTCTCTCTCTCTCTCTCTCTCTCTCCTCTGCCTCTTCCAACACATTGTGCCGCCGCGGCGCCTCGGAGCCCTTTGATCAGGAAGTGTGATTTAGCACTGTGTGTACACGCCAGCAACAAGCCCTCTTCCTCCTCCTCCTCCTCCTCTTCCTCCCATCTCCAGCTCCTGTGATGTCTGCCCCGTTCAGATGTAGAAAACTCGACAAAGAAACGAATTCGGCACTGACGAAAGATTTGGTTCTCTCTCTCCCTCTTTCTTTCTCTTTCTCTCTCTGTCTCTGTCATCGTCTCGTCTGTCCACCTCCTCTCTGCTCCTGTCATCCTCGTTTCTTCCGCAGGAATTCCAAGGCCTCCACATCCTCCAGATATATCTCCTTATTACCCGCTGTCACCTGGCACTGTCGGCCAGATCCCCCATCCGCTGGGATGGTTAGTACCACAGTAAGCGAACCCTTTTTTTATTATTATTATTATTATTATCACTCTTTCTACTGTATTCTCATGTGGCTTGTTTGAAAAAGCTAAAAACATACTGTAGTGATTAAAAAGCTCAAGCAGAAATACAGTAAAGGTGGTTATTACCTTTCATGTGTTTACATTGCAGAAGCAGGATGTTGGGTTGCATGTGTGAAAGCCTCCTCTGTCTCTTATTGGTCCCAGAGAGAGGATCTCCCCCCTGCACGCCTCTAAATCCGATCCCCTAACTTTCCAAAACGCTCCCGGACCGCTGCGGCCCAGCCAGAGCTTCCCTTACGCCCCTCGCCAACCTATTCGCGCTATTTCGCGGCGAATACTATTTTGCATGTCTGTGTACGGTTCAATTAGAGTAATGAACTGTGATTGCCCGTGTTTTACCCACAATTCCACATAGGGGTTCTCCCCTGGTAACTCTTGTCAACACTTGTTAATATGACAAAAGGCTACAAATTAAGCTCTGTTAATTTAATGTTTTCTCACCGCGATCTAAATACCGAGAGAGAGGCCCTGAGCGCAGCCACGGCGCCCTTTGATTTGCTGCACTTTATTTTTGGTATAAATTTACATTCATTATTGTTTGTCTTTGGATGTGTAGACCTCAATTAGCGTGATGGCTCCATTAAAGAGACCCGCGCTTCGTCTTTAATTATCACAACAAAACACCTAGTTCCAGCTTGGGGAGGAACGGGGCCCCGCTCTGTCGACACAGAGCGAAGGGTTATGAAATTTAATTAGCCATCGCTATCAAGATTTGTGGCATTCAAATTGTTCAGAGTTTGCCTCCCTTTGATCCGCGCTCTGCAATCCCCTAGATTTTTGTCCTGATCAAATGAGAATAAAGAGGCCCACGGTGGGGAGAAGTGAGAGACGGAGGGCTTTGGCTTCTCCTCTTCCATCAACCCCCGTTCCTTTACCTTTCCGTCTTTCTTCTTCCCAGGCAAGGTCAACCTGTTTATCCAATCACAACAGGGGGTTTCAGACACCCCTACCCAACTGCGCTCACTGTCAACGCATCCATGTCAAGGTGAGTTAAGCCCTAGGAGCTAAACACACACACACACACACACACACACTCTTGATTCTCACTTACCGGTGTAGCCACTTGTGTGTGTTTGTGTTGGCTGTGAGGGCAATGCGCAAGCAACACACACCCACGCTCGTGTGCACACAAACACAGAGAGAGAGAGAGTGCGAGCAGAAACTTCTCCCTTAAGGAGAGCTCGCACTCCCCATCTCATCGCGTTCAAAAGGCCAATCCTCCAGCGTGGGGGTTTTCAGCTCGCATGCTCAAATATTAATTATATTTATCTTTTTCTAATGAGGCCCCTGAAGAACATTTACCCCCGCTGCATGTCAGGCAGATCTGAAATGAGCTGGGGCATGTCCTTGCTGCGATGTTTGAGCAGCCAGACAGATAAACAAACAGCAGCGCTTTGAAGGGGACTGGATGATGTAAAGCCGGGGCCCTGACACTCGGCCGGGGCTTCGGTCCAGCCCATTAGGGTCCAGTTCAAGTGCTGCTGTGGACATTAGCGCACCCGTGGGAGGGAGGGTGGCGGGGGGTTATGTGTATTTGTTGCCATCTTGTATACATGTGTGCGTACTTGTCAGTTGGTGTTTAGCTACTTATTGTTCCCCTGAGGGACACACGTCGTCTGTATTGTGTGGGAAGCGGACATAATTAATTTTGGACGCCCTAAAAGCCCGTGATTTGTGGGTCTGGATGAGCCAAAAAAAAAAAAAAAAAAAGGGAACAACACAGCCTCCCACTCTATACACTCTCCCCACTCCCACTTCTCCTCCCACCCTCCCTCCTCCCTCTACATGCCCCTGCAGCAGGGGAGTTTGGGCTGGTTTAGAGTCTAGGGATCGAGCCAAGCTTTAGTTTAATTACAGCCTGATTGGAAAAGCAGCTCCTGAGGGCGACTTGTTTAGACCTCTGTGGCGTTGATGGATCATGTAGAGCAGTGGCAAGGGAGGGGAGGGGTATTTAAATATAAACACCTTCTTGACTTTTAAACCCGGGATTAGAGTCAGATCCTCCCGTCCAGGAAGTCTCAGGTGCAAAGGGTCAGATGGTGGGTCTGTCCAGACGTTGGTATCTGGCAGCAGCACCCAGCCGTCCTGGGCTTTAAGTGACTGCTAATTTGGTCCCTTAATGACAGCCTCTACATTGTGATCATCTTGTTTCCAGTGCAGCTAATTGAATATACTGGCTGGGGTGTGTGGGGCACGGAGGGAGTTGAGGGAGGGGGACTGGCCATGGGGAAGAGCTAATGCCCTGTGATGAGGCCCCTAATTGAATTAGTATAACTGAATAGATGGAGGGCTCTGGGAGTCCTCTGGAGAATGGCGAGGGTTTAGCGAATCACCCCCCCTCCCAAAATACGAAGAAAAACCAGAGTGGAGAAAAAAATCCAGACAAAATCTAGTAACAATTTGTCTAATTGTGTCAGCAAACTAGCAGACTCCCTTCGCACATAGCCTTCAGCTAGTTGTTCAAAGAATGGGCCAGACTGTTGTGGTAGCTCAAACGATTTGTAGCGAGCGGGCTGACTGGAGGAAGTCGGAGACAGAGAGAGACATAGAGAGAGAGAGGAGAGGAGAAGACGTATCGGCCTTGTACTCTTGTCGGGAGTTAGGTCTTCGCAGGAGAGCGCCGCTCCCCGCCGGGTCTCCTGCGCCGTACGTAGCCCCGGCCGAATTAGGATGCAGGGAACGAACCCGGTACCTCGTAGTCCCGCGCCGAGCACCTTACACCTAGGTCCTGTTAAAAAATACATCCCTGTAGAAAGGAGAGGAGAGCAGAGACAGTCAGCGGAGCAAATGAAAGACATTATTTTGATAATGGGGTTGGAGCCGGTGCAGGGCCCCCCCCCCCCCCCCCCCCCCCCTCCCCTTCACCCCCTCCCCCCCCCTCCCGTTCACCCCCTCCCCCTCCCCGTATAGCACGTGTGAATATATGTGTGACAGGTGGGTGGATATGAAGGCCCCCTTCGCCCCTTATGCTTAAGCCTGCCCTTTGATATGTTCCCCCATCATCCCGCTCCCTCTCTTTTCCCGGGGAACGAGAGAAGTGCACCGGCCGGATCATTATACATTAAACAGGCACGGGGGCTACTGCTTCACACTGGCAATTAAATGGCACTGGCTGACACTGGGCTTGCTGCGGCAGTGACCCCCCCCTTCCTCCTCCTCCTCCTCCTCCCCACATCCCACCCCGCCAGCCATTCTTACCTTTCAGATTGAGACGTAGGAGCCTCGGGGTTGGGGTGCGTAGATGGGTGGGGGTCTCCGCTGTGTCTCCCTCTCTGCGTCGGTTAAATTGGTCCGAGGCGCCGCTTGCTGCTGCTGATGAGCGCGGTGATGATGGTGATGATGATGATGATGATGCCCCCGCGCTTCAAAGGGATGGCCGTCATGTTTAAACCATAACCTGGGCCGTGCAGTGGCAGCAGCAGCAGGAGGAGGAGGAGGAGGAGGAGGGGGGATGGAGAGAGGAAGCGAAGCAGTGTGGAGGTGGTGAGGGGACAGGGAGGAGTAGAGAGGAAGAAGAAAAAGAAGAAGAAGAGGAGAGAAAATAGATCTTGGAACAGAGGAAATTTTAACAAGTGCACAGAGAGAGAAGGAGGGAGGGTGAGCAGGGAGAGGGGGAGAGAGGAAACGGAGCGAGTGAAGAAAATGCAGCAGCCTTAATGATGGGCGATATGCAGCCACCGCTGCCGAGCTCCCCATCAACGGATGACATGGCACAAACACCGATGTGTCAGTGATGAAGGGAGAAGAGGGGAAAGGAGAAAAAGAGGGAAAGAGTTTGAGGGGGGAGCACTGGCACTCCCCTGAGATGGCCTCCAACAGAAACTAGTTGTTCCTGGCGAGTTTATCCTCATCATTATATTCTGGCTCGGAGCCATGCAGCCAGACACAGCCGGATAATGAGCTGCTTTAAAAAAAAAAAGAAGAAGAAGAAGAATTATTCCTCCTTTTTTTTCTTCCTTCTCCTTCATCGTCATCCTCTCTTCTCTTAAATTTGTGTGTGGTCACGTGGAGACGGGGCTGTAAACACACGCGGATGTAGACGGTTCAGAAAACGGCGACACAGATAATTAGCGTCGCGCAATGGCAACAGCAACGGCGGCTGAAACGATTTGATAAATAAGAGTTTCTGGCTGGAGATGTGGAGGGATGACGATGAAAATGGTGCTGAATTGGCAGAAAAGAATTGGAGGAAGCAAATAGACCCAGAGTATCTGAAGCGATACAGTGTTTGATGGGATGTTTTTAATAGGGATGCACTGAAACATTTTCAGTCGAAAACCGAAAATGCATCCATGCATCCATTTTCGGACGAAAATTGCTGCGGTTGTTGCTTGCATGTGTTGTTTCAGCGATAAAAGTCTGAAAATTTATCGCCGAAACAACACGGCCGAAACAGGATGTTGTGATGAAGCAAGCAACAACCGCAGCAATTTTCATCACAACATCCTGTTTCGGCCGTGTTGTTTCGGCAATAAATTTTCGGCCGAAAATAGCCCGAACGAGCATTTTCGTTTTTTCTCCCGAAAATTTTCGGAGTTTAATCGGCCATCTCGCAGTTCAAAGACTTTTATCGGGCCATTTGCGGCCGAAAATTGCTGCGGTTGTTGCTTGAACGTGTTGTTTTGCCGTTAAAAGTCCAAAAATTTTTCACCGAAACAGGATGTTGTGATGATGCAAGCAACAACCGCAGCAATTTTCATCACAACATCCTGTTTCGGCCGTGTTGTTTCGGCCGTGTTGTTTCGGCGATACATTTTTGGCCAATAATGGCCGGAAAGTTTTCGGACTTTTATTGCCGAAACAACACGTGCAACCAACAACCGCAGCAATTTTCGTCCGAAAATGGCCCAAAAGTGCATTTTCGGTTTTTCGGCCGAACTAAATTTTAATCTAGTTCCTTGATGGGACATGAAGCCGTACCCAACTAAAACCAGTTCAAACTCCTGAAAGTCCCTCCATTCACATTTGCCATCTCGCAGTTCAAAGACGTAATTATCCCTCAACTCTTCGTATCGGAAACCGTCTACCGTCCCGTCGCCGTCACGATAGGTGTAGCCACGTTCCAATTATTTACCCGAGAAGTGCTTAACCTGTCTCGGCGACCGATTTATCCGAGCACAAATGCGGAGCTCGAGTCTACACAAAGGGCCGCGCAAGCCGGACGTGTTCCTCCGACTCAATGAGGGCCATTGTCGCCTCCATTTATCAGGGTATCCGTTTGTTATCGGCCTCGGCGGCTCGAGTGTGTGGGGTGTCTGTGTTGGTCCAAAAAAAAAAGAAGGGATTGGAGAGATTTATCCTTGTGAAATCACAGTTTGCCACACAATATAGCTTTGTTATTATTATTATTATTCAAATTGTACTGAGAATTTGGTGACTGTTAGCCATAAAGTGCTGTAATGTGTTTTTATGTGTCTGTCTAGGCTGTGCTCAAATTAAATTTCATGACATTTGACCTGTGTGTTCAAATCTAATCTAACGCCAAGAGTCAGCCTTGGACCCTTTTTTATATGTTTATATATGTGCATTTAATGTCTTTGTTGTGGCTAAAGGTCAGCTCCATTCCTATGAAATAAACTGTATAAGCTGTACTGTATAGTCCCTGTGTGTATATGTGCTCCATCTTCTCATTTCACCCGTGTCCATTCTGACGATTTACACAGTCTTCTGTCCTCTAGGTTCCCCCCACACATGGTGCCCCCTCACCACAGTTTGCACACCACGGGCATCCCTCACCCAGCCATCGTCACACCCAACGTCAAGCAGGAATCCTCCCACAGCGACATCAGCTCCCTCAACAGCTCGTGAGTAGACCCGCCCCCGAAATTCTCCCCCGAGAGCCGCGTGGCTCGGAAAGCGAGTCTCACCTTCCTCTGCGCCCTCTTGCTTCCGCCAACAGGAAACAGTCGGACGCTAAAAAGGAGGAGGAGAAGAAGAAGCAGGTGCACATAAAGAAGCCCCTGAACGCCTTCATGCTCTACATGAAGGAGATGCGGGCCAAGGTGGTGGCCGAGTGCACGCTGAAGGAGAGCGCCGCCATCAACCAGATCCTGGGGCGGAGGGTGAGTCCCAAAGACGTGCATGACCCAGTGCATCAATACATGGCTGTTAACACCTCAAAGTAATACAATTAAAGGCTTGATGGGGTTGAAGTGTTGTGGATAAAAGTTCATTGCCTCTATTTTGTTTCCCTGTCCCGTTGCGCAGTGGCATGCCCTATCGCGGGAGGAGCAGGCCAAGTACTACGAGCTGGCCAGGAAAGAACGACAGCTCCACATGCAGCTGTACCCGGGCTGGTCAGCACGAGACAACTATGTAAGTTTTTAAGTTTACAAGTCGTAACTGCCTCCTCTTCTCCCCCTTCTTCGCCAGGTCACATATCCAGGATGAGTTCTTTCTGGGTTTTTTTTTTTCTGCTCTGACTTAGCCCAAGATATCTGTTCCTTCTCTTAAGTGCGTCTGAGCCTGAACGCGTTACCTTGACCTAAGCCCGCCTTTGTTATTCTGTAAAGAAATACAGTCCAGGCTGTAAGTACTTCAACAGTTGGATCTCCAGGCTCTGTGCTTCAGTCTGAAATGGAATAATGGAATTAAAGGACCATTATTAATTTGAGTACTTCAAAATACAAAGAACTGTGGAGGAGATATAGTCATTTCAACACACAGCGCCCAAGAGTCTAGGGGATCAGGAGTAATTGAGAGATAACCATAAAGCAAATAATCGCGTTTAATATTTTATGCAGAATCCTTTGCGATCAATGATGGCCTCAAGCCTTTAGCTCTTAGACAGACGTGCTTGTGAGGTGGTGGCGGTGGTGGGGGTTGGTGGAGGTGGTGCTCTCCCAGGCCTTTACTGCCGCGGCCTTCAGTCCGGGCTTGTTGTGATGTTTTTTAAAGTCTCCACCGAGGGGAGCGCGGCTCAGGCTGATTGAGATCAGGCGATTTTTCTCGGGTAGTCAAGGATACTCCAGCCTCTTGAAAAGCCCCTTCGGGCTGCGCGTCCCGCGGTTGCCTCTCAGCTGAATGGTGAAACGTGGTTCGAGCTGTTTCTGTGAATCTTGACAAACAAAAAGGTGGAGGAGGGGCGGTCCTGTATATATCCATCAGATGTGGAATCAGCAGGGAATCTGTCACTCTGTCAAACACAGAAGCTGCTTTTGGTTCATCTCTTTGTAGAACTTTCAAAATTGGACTGATTTGCACGTGCTAACAATCTGCACATCGGACGTCCTGTAATTTCTCTTGATTGTTGACGAAGAATAATGTACGCCTGCATCCTAGGCTGCATTGTTGACTTGGCATTTAGTCATACAGGGGTTTTTCTTCACCATGCAAATACTTTTTCGGTCTTTTTAATCTGCTGATTGTAGAAGCAACAACTTTTCATATCACTTGCATGGTTGAGCTGCATGTAGCCGTTAGAACTAATGCTGAAACCTTTACCAGCTAGAGTACCAAGTTCATTTGGGCACCGTGGATTAAAATGTCGACATCTTTCTGTTTTTAGTTGAGATTTGAACGTCACGTCCACTACTTTAGATTAGACTGAAAGTGCCGGGTCTGGACCGGCTTTCAGGTCGCTCCTCTGTGCGACCGTTTTTCACTGTGGCCACTTTGCTCCGACACGTAAACGCTAGACCCCCATCAGCTCTGTCCCGTTTTGGGACGGAGCTGACCAGCGCCCACTCCCTCCACGAGCGGCCTCGAGAGAAAACGTCTTCAAAATCAGAAGCGTGTCAAGTCAAGATGTCTGGCTGTTCACCGAAACAGAGGAAAATAAAACAAAAGATTACAGAAAAAAAAAGGCTGGAAACAGAGATAGAGAGAAAAGGATAGAGAGAAAGAGAGAGAGGTTTCTTGTCTGGCCTGCAGTGGCTGCTACAAACCGGAGGGCACAGACAGAGAAGAAGGCAGAGAAAGAATGAATGAATAAATAAGTAAACACCAAGATGAGTCCTATTCTCTGTTTCATGTTTTGGGCATTCTGCAATATAATAACTAAGGTTCCTGTCTGTGTCTATTTTTTTCTTTCTATTTTTTTGGCGGCTAACCAACAGGGGAAAAGGAAGAAGAGAAAAAGGGAAAAGCAGCAAGCAGAGAGCAATGGTAAGTGAGCTGCAATTATCTCCCATATTAGAAGAGCCCCATCATGTGTCAGGCAGATGTGACATCTTGCAAGATAAAAGTCAAGCAATTTTGTGTGTGTGTGTGTGTGTGTGTTATGTTTTTTATTTGTGTGTGTGTGTGTATTATTTTGCCTGGCTTTATTTTTTATTTATTTATTTTTTTGTGGTACAGTTATGCTACCCAATGCAATATTTAAATGCTAGAGTTGCTCGTAACACCCCCTCCCCACCCTTCCCCACCCCGCATCCCCTCCTTTTCCCAAACTCTCCCTTGCTAATAACAACTGAATATGCATGACCCCCCCTCTCTCCCAACCCATACCTCCCTCCCTTTACCTCCCCTTCCCTCCCCCCTCCCTCCCTCGCCCCAGTCGGCCCTTCTGGTACTGTGATATGTGTTTTTGAGAAGTTGAAGCATCGTGAAAGCCATTAACTTTGCCAGTGTTTGCCATGTTTTATACTTGATACTGCCTGTGCCCTGCAGACCGACCGCACTACTGTACTGTGTGTGTGTGTGCGTGTGTGCGTGTGTGTGACCGTGCATGCGTGTGCCCCTCGCTTGCCCTCCCCCTTCCCTCCCCTCCTCCCTGTGCATGCTTTTATAATGACCAATATATTAAAAAAAATCAAAAAAAAATCACTCACACCCCTAAAATTAAGGAGGTTTGCTAAATTTCTGTGATTGATCCATTTATTTATTTATTTTTGAATTCTTTTTTTTATTCTTATGATTCACATTCTCCGCCTGATCGTACTGTGAGGAGCCATGCCGACTTGTTGTCATGTATTTTGCGCTCGTTCTGGTGACGGATCTCTTCTTGAAGGCCTCTCTATCTGTTCTTTTTTTTCAGAACACAGAGAATATTTTCCAAACCCTTGCCTTTCACTCCCTCCGATTACAGGTGCTAATGTCATTTTGAGTATTAAATTACTAACTGTTTTTTATTTTTTTATTTCATTATTTCCCTTTCCTTTTAAATTAATGTATATTTACTTACTTAATCATTTACCCATGAATGTGCCACATGAGGCAGGTTTAAGCTTAAATTCTCTACTTTATTTTTTGCTTTGTTTGCTTCTTTCCTTTCTTTAAAATGATGCTCTTGTTTACTTAACTAGACAATATTTCTATATTTAATTTTACCTCCATTGACTGTTTAGCTAGTAGTGAAACACCACTGTGCAGTATGCTTGAGGAACTTATGATACAAAGTTTAGATTATCATGATGTCAGGGTAAACCTCCTTAATCTATACGCTTCAGTAGCTGCGCTTGTGCCTTTTCCTACAGGCCAGCATGAGTTCGGCCCACCCCCCCTTTTTTTTATTTTTTATTTCTCTGCTCAGACGAGGCCTGGCCTCAAACGCTAACACCCCGGTGCTCTTCTGTCGCCCTACTCTGCTTCTGATAACGACACGATTGCAGAGTAGAGCTGGCAGGAAGTGGCTGGAAGCTGTTTAAGCGCCAGACCGGTGGAAACCGATCAGCTGTTTGACGCCAGGTCCAAAGAGCAGACTCCCCCGGCTAAGGCTAACGCCGCCGCTTTAGCGATCTGCTACTGCTGCCTAGCTCTGCCACCTTCTCCTTTCTGAATCTCTAGTGCACTGATAGCGTCTAACAGCTAATTAATCCGCTCTGCATTTGCTCCACCGAATAATCTCGCCCTGAGCTTTAACTCGAGTCAGATTTTGTTTTTTTCCTTTTTTGCCCGAAAGTTTCCGTATTAATATCCTAATTTGATAATGTGCATGCATGCATTTGTCTGAAACACACTTACTGTGTTCAGTCCTATCTTTGAAGGCACACTTGATAATGGGGTTTTGTTTTGGAGAGGGGGATGGGTGGTGGGTGGTGGGTGGTGGTGGTGGGGATTTCTTGCACAATGAGCCACTGCCAAGCTTCATAGATTCACTGTTATCTGTTTTTTCTTCTTCTTATTTCTCTCCTCTTTTATTTTTTTTCGTTTTTTTATTTATTTCTGTTTTATCGGTTTTCGGTTCTATTCCTCTTCTCTGCTGGCTTCCCTTCCTTGTTGGGGCATCAGACCTGAGCGCTCCTAAGAAGTGTCGAGCGCGCTTTGGGCTCGATCAACAGAATAACTGGTGTGGCCCGTGCAGGTGTGTATGGTGTGTGCTTGCACAGGCCAGGGCCAGGTGAGGGCTGGGTAACGCTACGCTGGGACCTCCTCCTCCTCCTATCCCTGCTCCTCCTCCTGCTCCTTCCTCCTCCTCCTCCTGTTCTATGCAGCTGCCTCTCCTTCCTCCTCGCCTCCCTCCCTGTCTGTCCCGCCAGGCTATTGTGACCTCTCAGCTTCCTCCAGCCACGCCCTGCCGGTCTATCTCTGGGTTCTCACTATTTGATTATTTTTTTATTTTTTTCCACCTCCCGTTTGGGGTTAAAAAGGGGTATTAACAGCATATGTCAGCAGAGTGTCTGTATGAATGGTGTCCTTGCGTATGTGTTGGAAAAATTCCTGGGGTTACGGGGGTTTCATTGCAGGATGTACAGTTCAATAAGCCTTGATCAGAAGTAAACTGGCAGGTCGGGGCTTGGAGGATCTGGAGCCTGATGGCTTGGTCAATATGGAGGACATCCCAGTGTTGCCAGCCTAAATCTAAGCCCTGGCTACATGTTTTTGTCTGTGCAATGACGTGTCCATTTTCTTTTTTTTTTCCTTTCTTTTTTTGTTTTTTTTGTTTTGTCTCTGTGTGTGTGTTTGTGTCTACCTCTTTGGCTAACAGATGCAAATACCCCAAAGAAGTGTCGTGCCTTGTTCGGGCTTGACCAGCTGAGTTTATGGTGCAAACCGTGCAGGTATAACTGCCGTAGTAGCAACGGGATGAAGACATCCGCAATGAGAATCTTAACCTCTCTCTTGACTATTGGCTCAGATGTCTTGCTAAAAACGTGCTTTTCCATCGGCGCGGCAGCCCCGATGGAAAAGCTCCTCGGCTCCTGTTCTTTACCGAGAAGTTTCCCCAGCTTCTCTAAACTCCTGCTATTTTTTCCTCATTGAACTCAGTTTGAGCCCAGTGGCAGAAAATGGATTTCTGAAATAGTCTGCTGAATATTTTAAATTAAAAAAGAGTAAAAAAAAAAAAAAAAGAAACGATGTTCCCTGATATAATCTGGAAAAAACGTTTTCTTACCGCCTAAACTGCTGTGGTTGAAATCCATTTTCTCTCCAGGCAGCGGATAATTCCCTCCCATCTTAACTGTCATGTATGTTTCTAATTGGCGGCCTTTGAATAACAATGTTATGCTTACAAATTTAGCCCTGCTTTCTCTGAGGGCCTGCTCAGTGACGCTCTTTTCTGTGCCCTCTTCCTCCTCCTCCTCCTCCTCCTTCTCCTCCTCCTCCTCCTCCTCCTTTCTCCACCTCTTCTTCCTCCAAACTCCTCTTCAATAACCCTTACTTAGTCCCTACCTGTTGTCTTTCTGTTCTGACACAAGCAGTCTTTGAATTGGGAATATTTTCATGGTAGGTATTTGTTTCTGCTACGTAACACCCTTCTCTGTGTCTGGCTTGCACCACACCCCGCCCCACTCTTTCTCGACACATACTTTCCAGTCATCGCAGCACATTGTCCGCTAAAAACAGGCTCGGAGTCCAGCGGTAGATTTAGATTTAGATTTAGGCGTTTCTAAACCTGTTTTTAGTTTATTCTCCTCTCACGTCGCACTCACCCACCTCCACACGATCCACTGTATTCGATGTTTCCACTAGGCCCTCTTACTTCCCCTTCCGGCTCACACATGCATTACCCAAAACAAGGCGTTATCCCTTAAATAATAATAATAATAACAGCGATAATGGCGCATCGTGACACCAGGAGACTGAAAAGCGCCGTAATTCAGTCTCCGTTTCAGGAGCAGAGAGGTTAAAAGTTCTCTCTGGGCTCCCATTTCCTAAAAGATGCATCTGGTGTAATTTCCCCCGAGGTCGGAGAAATCAATAACCTACACGGGCACATACGATAAATCAATACGTCTGTTAAAAAATGGATATTAGCTCATTTGTTGCAGTTTGACGGACAGTTATCGAGACCGGGATGCGCATGTAGCGGCAAAATGATCCCTTTTTACGACCCCGACCCCTCCGCCCCCCCCTCCCCGTCCGCCGCCCCACCACCTCTCCGCCCGGTCGATGTCCCGCGCCCCCGCGCAGAGCTACAGTGTCGGCGCAGGATGCACTTAAGAGCCTCGTCCTCATTCTCTCCCGGTGTCCCGTGCCGTCTGATGTAGTGTGCTCGCGCCGTCAAGTTCATCAGAAATGCATGCCCGCCTTTCACCTAGCATGTGGTCAAGGTTTTGTCTGGCTTTTTTCCTTTTTTTGTTTTGTTTTTTTGTGTAATATCGTCGATGTCCGTGTCTTTTTTTTCCTTCTCACCGATTCTGCTCTCTGTTTACGCAGTCTGTTAGAGTTGCAGGAAAAAGAAAAAGAAATAAAGGTTTGGACGGCAGCGTTTAATTAAACAGCGGATCGGTCTAATATGATCCAAAAGCCACGATTGTTCTTTCTTTTACCTACTTCGTGTCCCTGTAAATCTTAAACACTAGTACTCCAAGGCCTTCGGGCATCCTTGATAGAATGGAGAGTTGAGAGAGACAGAGAGGGAGAGAGGGAGATAGAGAGAGAGAGCGAGGTCACTGCCAGGGTCAGGGTAAAGACGAGGTGGGCAGAGATTCCCCCGTTAACCAAATCTGCAGCCTTCACAGCAGAGTCGCCACAGATAAACGCAACAATCTCATTCCCTCCTCTTAACTCCCCTCCACCTCCTCCACCTCCTCCTTCTCCTCCTCCCATGTATCATTCATTGGGAGTGCAACGGGCCTGGCCTCAGGACTCGGGCAGGCAGAGGGAGGGGTCCCAACCCCAGGCAGGAATGCAAACATGACGCCTTGACCCCCCTCGCGCACGCACACACACACACACACTTGTGTCCGTGGGGCAGAAGCGGGGTAGTGTGGATCTTGTTGACTTTTTCGCCTCGCGTATCCAAACTCTGCCCCCTCAGGAGAAGGAGAAGAAGAAGAGAGTAGAGGGAGATAGAAGGAGAAGCTGCAGACTATAGTAGTTTCCTATAAAAGAGGCGAGTTTACATCCAGAGAGCAGCCATTACCACATCTCATCTGCTTCATTTTTGTCCCCCCGCCCCCCCCTCTCGCCATCATCATCATCTCTGCGCGCTCCTTTTCATTCCCCGCCTGCTTCCTGTCCAGGTGCTCCCACCTGTGATCTTTCCCTTTTTAATGTCTGTCCTGTCTTGACGGTTCAGTGTTTGGAGATTGACTTTCATTTTTCTGTGCCAACCTTTCTGCTTAGCACGAGGCTCTCAAAGCGACTTAAATGCACCTTTTTACGAAACGCCGCGCTTCAAGTTCAAGTTTTGATCATTTAAAAGAAAAGAAGAAAAAAGAAAAAGGTGCATTTAAGTCCGCGGCTGCAGTGCTAAGAGGCGATGCAGTCTGAAGACGTGATGCTAAAAGATGTTCTCTCTCTTTCACCTTGTCCCCCAGGAGAAAAAAAAAGTGCATTCGCTACATCCAAGGTGAAGGCAGCTGTGCCAGTCCTCCCTCTACGGACGGAAGCTTACTAGACTCCCCCCCATCCTCCCCCTCCTCCGTGGCTCCCTCCCCCTCCTCAAAAGAGTCCAAACCTCAGACTGAACAAATGCAACCTCTCTCACTGACTATGAAACCGGCCCACCAGCCACTCCACCACCCGCACCTCCTGGCTGGGCCTCCACCGCCATCTTTGGTTCAGCTGGAAAACTCTGCTGCAGCTAGCAAAACGCCCGGCGGCGCCTCCTCCCACAACGGAGCTCTGGAGCACGGCGACGTCTCGTCCTCGCGGCAGCCGGGCTCCTCTGTGGCGTCCTCAATGGCCCGGCCCTCGGCATCGCTGTGTCATTCCCACTCGCTCCTCCCCTCCGCAGGCCCTCAGCCTCTGTCGCTAGTGACCAAGTCTATAGAATAGTCTACCCTATTCTTCTCCTCCTCCTTTTTTTTTTTTTTTTTTTTTTTTCCAAGCTCCGCACACAAACACCTTTCTAGACCCTCTCTCTCTCTCTTTCTCTCTCTTCTTCTTCTCTCTATCTATCTATCTCTCTGCGATATTTCACTTGCCGTCGGTTCGTTTTCTCTTTACGTTTCTGTGCCACACGGCTTTGAAATTTTTAGTTTTTGTTTTATTAAAGTTCATTGGTCAATATTTGACCCGTCATTATCAAAAAAAGGAAAAAAAACGCAACAAAAAATCTAATTATTATAAAGAAATGATACAATGAGCTGTAGTATAGCTTTGTGAATCTGCCAAAATTTTTATGAATTTTTGTTTTTGTCTTTTTTGTAGCGTTAAAAAAAAAACAACACAGTGCAAACAGCGGGGGGGAGGGGGAAATAAAAATAATCTAGTTCAACTTCGGAAAATGTTTAAAAAGATGGATATAAAAAGGTAGGCTAGATTATTCACTGAGCCCTTTTCTCGACAGAGTTGGTTCTCCTTCTTTATTTGTATTAAATACGAGCTCGCGAACCAATCACTCGACATCTGTTCAGACTCTCGGAGGGCGACGGGGCTGGCGGCGACACCACCTCTCTGAGGAACAACTTTTAATCGTGATGTTACTTGTTCTTGTTTAAATGTACAGAATAACGGGGGAGGGGGAGCGGGGGAGGGGCGGGGGCGGGGGTTTAACTGTGTTAAATATGCATTCTTCCACTGCGTTGTCTTTTTTTCTTTGTCGTTTACCTTTTGGGGGCGGAGTCAGGCGAATTGGGGGCGGGGTTGAGGGGGAGGTCGGGTCGGGTGGGGGAGGGGTTGGGGGGGTTATTAAAAGTCAAAATGTCACAACGCTAGGACCAGTAGTATTTATTGCTTTAGAGATTGCTTGTTGTATCTTGTACGTGTCTCTTTTTGACTTTTTGTTTTTGTTTTTTTCTTAATGCATTGTACAAAATTTTTGTTTTGTTTTGTTTTTGTTTTTCTTAAGGTAAGCAACTATATGAATGATCCATTTTTACAAGGTTTTAAAAAGGCAAACCTTTCGTTGTCGCGTTTCTTTTCCTCGCCGACGACGACCTGGATTCCACTCGGTGTACTGTGTAGATCTCATGAACAAGAAGTATGCACAACTTCATTTCAAGAAAACGCGTCTATAAGCCATTTTACAAAAACAAACAAAAAAAAAGAAGCAGAAGAAGAAGAAAAGTAAACTTGAAACAAGAGACAGTGGGTACCGTGTGTTCAGTAGTTGGAAAAAGTGTCTAAAAGCCCTTCTTTTTTATTGCACAGTCACATCTCCCGGACTGTAGATTCGTGTACAGATTTTTCCGTGCCAAATTTTGTGATAATTTTCTCTGCTCCCACCACCAACACCACCACCACCACCCCCCATCACCACCACCACCACCACCTCTAACCACGCTGTAGGGATCTCCTTTCCGTTTCTGTTGTCGTTCGTTTTTGTTTTTTTCGTCGTTTCTTTTCATTTCGATACCATTCTTTGCTGTGACGTTACATAGATTGCTATGTATGTAGTATAAATGTTGCTATAACAAATGTGTTTGGTAGCAAATTGTCAAATATTAAAAATTAAACTTAATAAAAAGACGGACATCATACTGTATAAACCCACAAGGGCCAAATTATGTATATTAGGAGGTTCATAAAAAAACTATTAAATACAAAAAAATACACAAACTGCCACTTTTAAGTACACTACTACATATAGGTAGATAGAAAAAATAGGCATGTTGATGTTGCAAGAGGCTGTAAAAAAATAAAAAATAAAAAAAAGGAAAAAAAAAGCTACAAGAGAATCATCCACTCGGTGCCATTGTAGTTGACATGACGCGACTGTAATCTGTCGATTTCTTCTCTGGTTTATTAAGATGCTAATGATAAATAGTTTGAATGTTTCCTTAACGGCTGTGATGTTCCTGTTCTATTTTATGCTCTTATCTTTTCGTTTGTTCGTTTTTCTCCTGTTATTTTAAATGGTTCTAAAACCATGTTTTTTTGTAATGAATAAATGTTTATGCTGTACAGTCTCTGTAGCATGCAGTTCTGTATTAATAAAAGCAACTTAGTATGTGCACACTTGTCTGCTCCCTTTTTATTTTTACTTTTCCGAAGGGCCGGTGGCAGGCCCAGAAACGAGAGGTTCATTTATTTAACCAGAAAGCTCTTAGTCATCCAAGCTAATATCCTAGTTTATAGCAGAGAACCCACAAATTAACCAAAAGTAATCTATAATATGTATTAATCTATCATTATAATCAAATTGTAATTTAAAAACTGCTATTTATCCAAGTTCCATGTGCAGATTGGCAGCCATTTTTAAACCTAATGACTCACAAGTTACTTGGCTAGCTGCTAACAGAAAGTCAGCTAAGTGCCAAATGAATTTATTAAAAACTCTACAAAACAAATAACTTTAGGATATAAAAATAAAATTTAAGGTCTCAAGTTTACTGTTAAGCTTCAGCGTGACTTAAAATATGCACAATAATGTTACCTAATATCTGGAATATCTATCTACAGCTCGGGTGGCACAGTGGTGAGGTGGTTAGCACTGATGCCTCACAGCAAGAAGGTTCTGGGTTTGAATCCTTCAGCCTTTCTGTGTGGAGTTCTCCCTGTGTTTGGGTTCTCTCCCCTCCCACCGTCCAAAGACATGCTCGTTAGGTTAATGTATGAATCTGTGTTAGCCCTGAGATAGACTGGAGACCTGTGCAGGGTGCACCCTACCTCTCGCCCTGTGGCAGCTGGGATAGGCTCCAGCCTCCTCCCCACGACCCTCCAGAGGTCAAGTGGTTACAGAAAATTTCTATAGTTTCTCGCCTCCTATACTTAAAAGACAAATAGGGCAGTCTTTATTGACAATGCACAAAGTACGTTTGCCATTTTTTATACAGCATATAAAATAAAATGACAAAACGGCCTTGGCCTATTACATTTCACAACACTCGGTCCTTGTCAGAGATAAAGAAAAAGACAAACTAAGAATTAAGAAGGTGGGTTTCCTGATTTCCAGTTCACCAGTATATTTTTCTTTAGTCACCTTCAACATGTTGGCATCTCCCAAAAGCCAAATCTTCAGATCTCCTGTGATTACGGTCTCTGTGATGTCTGAAACGGTGGCTATAACGAACTTCCAAAAGTCGCCTAGATAAGTCCAGAGCATATGGAGCAACTTCCCTTTATTCACCTTACACCTCTGGCACATGGGTGAGACATTCCCATTGATCCTGTGTGATCTGTGTGGGCTGAGATCTGAGTTCTGAGGAAGATATTAAATTGCATTTGTCTATGTTTAGTGGAGATCAGTACAGTTTGGGATCTTCCCAATGTGTTTTGCCAGTCGGCATCTTCATAAGTTGGCAGATTTCTGTTCGAAATGTTGCATATAGAGGATATCAGTCCTCTTGTGGAGGATACTCAAGAGGTATCAAGCAAATGCTTCTCAAAGGAGGATTCCTCTGGCAGATTTGGGAAGTCAGGAGAGTTATCTTGGAGCCAGCATCTAATTTGAAGTGGTTGTGATAGATTGAATTTATCAAGGGCAGTCTTAAAAGAGAACATTAGGCTGTAGATCTGTGAAATTGGAGCAGTTTGACTCCTATTACTGAGACATTTGATGGCAGAAAATAACCTTTAAATGTATAATGATCCGTTTTTTGTTTTTTTTTACGTGTTGAACTGAATTCTGCTCCACGACTTCCAGAGCAAGAAGTTTTGCAGCAGTAGCAGTAGGTGCATTCACCGCAGCGGCAGAAAAACAGTTCTGTCCGGGACTCTTTTCAACAAGCAAACGTCGACACACTCTGTTAAAGGTACGTTGTGCTCAGAGCGGGTCTGTTTTACATCCTGATATTAATAGCGACCAGATTGTGTTTTGCTGCGGCTGCTGCTAAACAGAAAAAAATGACATCTGCAAAAGGCCTCACACACCGAGAGGAAGAGATCTTCTAGTATCGTACATAAACGTTCCTCTGACTGTGTCTTTTTCTTCTGCATGTCTGTACGTGCATGTCAAGTTTCAAATGAAGCCAGCAGAAATCTACATTGTGCACAGATTTGTAATAATTGTGCAGCAGAACAAAACATCTGAAAAATCAAAGAACACTGGTGGAAACGGCGAGAGCTGACACTTCATAACATGGATCTCCTTTGCTCTCACTGTCCGACCGGATGGGGCCGTACCTGTGTCTCATGCAAATGAACATCTGTGGCTAAATTAATAATAAAGGTTGAACCTTTCAGATCCCAGTGGGGAAATTCTCCGTTCCCTTGTTTCTGTCCGCGTGGAGGCCGGAGGTTTAAGATGAGCGCAAAGGAGCAGGACCTCTGGAGATACTTCTGGAGGACAGACGACGTTTAAATAAGGCATTTTTATGGCGACAATGACATTCCATCAGAGCAATGGTTTTCATTTTCCTGCCCTTTCATCTGTTAAATATGACCGTTGCAGCATTTCACCTCCTCCTCCGGTGGAGTTCTACGAATGTTCTGAACTAGAAACGCATCAGCCGAATTACTTTGCAGGCAAAGCGTGCTGTGTTTTTTGGACTGTTCTTCGCTTCACGTGTCGTTCTCAGCGGATCTTTTGCGAGTAAACAGTCTGCACGTAACATGCAAGTGAGTGCAACATTTTATGGATTCGCTCCTCGCGCGGAGGAGAGCGGCGGCGGCGGCATTGATTTCTTATTTATTTCAAGCTCGCTCAAATCTACAAAGTAGCAAAGCAAACAACACAAAAGTATTAAACTGGGCCCGAGATGCGGCGCCGGGGCTGTAATTGAATGTGGCCGCAGTGTATGGAGTGAATACCCGGCAAAGAAGAGCTGAAACCAAGGGTTCAGTTGTGATCAAGAAAGTGTGGGACTTTTCTTTGTCTCTTTGAATGTATACAGTTTGCACACTTAATGCATTTGTGCCGGATATACCCTTGAACTATAAACCAAGTAGGCTCCTATAACGTGGACGTGTCCGTGACAGTTCTATTACATTTTGAGAGGGAGGAGAGGCTTTGTGTACCTGAGTAGAGAAATGGCGTGTTTTGATGTCGGTGTGGCATGGAGGAACAATGTTGAAGGCCACCGCTGCAGGCAAGCATACAAATCAGAAAACATTGCAAAACATTAAATATCTCTCCTCGGTTACAACAAAAAAGAGGCAGCGAGATATTGTTTTGGATGTTATTAAAGAAACAGACGTATACCCGCGACCCTGATCATAGTGGCAGGACAGAATTGAAAGGTGGAGGGAACGGCTGCGGCGGAGCATAAACAACTGCAGCGTGTTCTGCTGGAGATGAGAATGGCCCACATTTTCATAGAGCTTCCCGCTGACATGTTTATGTTGTCCTTCATAATGATATTCCCTTTTTTTTTTCATCCCAATTAGGGTCAATGTGAAGATCAGAGACAAAGAGACCGAGGGTCACTGTTTGATTTCGCTGTGTGGTCGTGTTCTCCGTGGGTCCTCTTTAGTTCGGAGCCGCCACTGTGTCTGAAAGGAGTTCTCGTAATGCTCTTGAAGCGAAAAATATTTAAAAAAATAAAATAAAATGTAATAAAATACAAAGCCTGAATTACGTGGTTAGTTCAAAAGAACATATTGTAACTAATTCCAATGCACCGCAGCCCCGCTGTGACCTTCATTTATTCCTAGCATTTTGGTATTACCGCTCCTTGAAGAAGCCTCCCGCACAGCTCCTAAACTCCACGGGCTCAAAGAGCACTTGAGTAATTGTTCGGGAATTGGAATACGGAGCCAGTGCCCCGTTTGCGCTGATCTTGACATCTCGCAGACTTGAGTCAGGTGTCTAAAGATGGAACTGAAATCAATAGATTTTTTTTATTTATTAATTTACTTTGCGGGGCTGCAGGTTGAGAGGTCACCTCTAAACTTATAACAAGTTTGACCTCTCCAGAGTAGGTGAAGAGTGAGAGACAGAAGAGGACAGTCAAGGAGGTGATAAGAAATAAATAAATAAATAAATAGAAATAAGTCTTTGGGACAGTGTCTTCTGCAGGGGGAAAATCCAGACAACATTATCAGAAGCACAGAACAGCCACATACTTAATCAAAAACTGCTAAAATAAACATATTTTTAATATTGCAGGTAGCTATAAAGACTCAAAATCAGATAGCCACTTAAATAATTTTTTTTAAATAAATACTTATGGTTGTTTTTCCTGAAACTGGATGCAGAGCCGATTATTTTTTTAATTTATTTTTTATTGTTTTTTTACTTATTTATTTAGCAGTTTGCACCCTACATGACCACTTATACTGCCTATGCCAAAAAATTATATATTGTTTTAATTGTTTTATTACTTTAAAAAAAAAAAGAGCTCTGGCTCTGATTGGATGCATCTTTTATTATTATTTTTAATGTTTTTTGTTTTAATTGTTTTATTACTCTTTTAAAAAATTTTTAAGGCTTGCAGCAGCATGCCCTCCCCCTCAGCCGATTGCACCCTAGGCGACCACCTACATCGCCCTATGCCAGGAGCTCTGGCTCTGACTGGATGCATCTTTTTTCTTTTTTTTTTACCCACAAACCTTTGCTGTATCTGCCTGTCTATATATTCCTTCCATATTCTTTGCAGTTTCAGACGAATACAAAAACGCGACTTGATAAATAGAGTAAATAAGTAAATGATAAAAGACCTCGAGGCTTGCAGGAGCCCAGAATATAAAAAAAAATAAATAAATAAAAAAAAATAAAATAAAATGCTCTCAATGTTAAACCTACCTAGTTTTGGTAAATTTCAACGCATACACTTAGTTAGTTGTTGGCCGGATACCTTTATATATTCCAAAACTAGTTTTGAAAGACTCACCGTACTCTTTATTCCGCAACAATTGTGCCATAACCTTGAAGTACAAAATGATGCACATGAAAAGAAAAGATGGGTATTTCAAGAGATTTTCTCTTTCCTGCAAAATGAAAGGGTCACTTTTATCCAAGAAATAAATAGGAAGGGGGGAGGGGGGCTACTTCACGAGGGAAAATTTGCAACAATTTGGTGCAGGATGCTTTTCCTAAAGGGCTGCCCCACGGCGTGCCAGCAACAAGGCCAGCTTTAATCACAGAGATCTCGGATCCATAAGGGACATATTGTGTGTATCGCACTATAATAGATTTTGATGAGAGGGATAATGAAAGGGAGTGCAGATGTTCTGTCGGGAACTAAGAACTAAGAGAGTCCTTTACCTTCTTCGGGTCGTGCGACTCATAAATTTGGGATCCTCCTATAAAATAAATACCACAAGAGCCAATAAAAGAAACCAAAGGTCGGCGACACTGTACTGTCATTAAAAGGCCAATCGCCTTTATAGATGCGGCAGACTAGAGTGAGTATTGTTTAAACCTGCTCAAATCACAGCAATCCAATCACGGGCCATCATGACCGATGAAGAGAAAGATGAGCTGTGAAGGAGATTAAAGACAAACACGATGAACTCACAATTTAGTATCCTCGTATTGTCCTCTGAGTGAAATCTGACCCATCTCGAGTGTTTTAATTTCACATAATTTGACATAAATGTGGTCTACTGCTCTCTCCGGGTACTCCAGCTTCCTCCCACCGTCCAAAGACATGCTCGTTAGGTTCATTGGTGATTCTAAATTGGCCGTAGGTGTGAGTGTGAATGGTTGTCTGTCTCTCTGTGTTAGCCCTGTGATAGACTGGAGACCTGTCCAGGGTGTACCCCGCCTCTCGCCCGATGACAGCTGGGATAGGCTCCAGCAGACCCCGCGACCCTAAACAAGAACAAGCGGTCACAGAAGATGAATGAATGAATGGTGTACTGCCCATGGATTCCAAAAAGAAGTTTACAATATGTAAAAATCAGTGGAGGAGGAGTTATATTTTAGCTTTTATAAATAGTCAAACAGGGAGGACAAACGAAGAAGGTCATTTATTATGCACATATACCACACCCTGGCTTATTAGAGCGTGGCAAATGGTACGAGTCACGGCCGATTTCCGTTTTAAATGAATGTAGCTGCTGCACAAGTAAATATGCAACAGTCTGATCGCAAGTTCGTCCCGTCAGGTTTTTGCTCACCTTTAATTCTTATAAATTATTAAGATTTCAGCTGAGTACAGGTCACCCTGAAACACTTGAAATACACCAATCAGCCACAACATTATGACCACCGACAGGAGAAGTAAACAACATTTAAACCGTCTTGTGACAATTCAAAGTTCTGCTGGGAAACTTTTGGACCTGGCATTCATTGGTGTGGATGTTACTTAGACATGTAGCACCCACCTAGACCAGACCAGGCACCCCCACCCCATAGCAATGACACCCCTTGATGGCAGCAGCCATCCCCAGCAGGATGCACAAAAACGCTTTAGGAACAACTCAAATAAAAACATGAAGAACAGCACAAGGTGTTGCACCTGGCCTACAAATTCACTAGATCCCAAACTGATCAAGTATCTGTGGGATGATCCACAGAGGCCCCTCCCCTCAAAGGCCCCCCCACTAACAACATTGTGTTACCAGACACCACAGGACACCCCCAGAAGGCCCATGTCCATTCTCTGATGGGGAAATTGGTCATAATGATATGCCTGATTGGTGTATACTGTGATTATTATAACACGCTAATTGACTTTAATCCTGATCTTTGTTTATTCCTGGGATCCACATTAGAGCTAAATAGCGCTTCACGTGGGAGCTCCAGTCTCTGTGATTGTGGAGGAGAAACGCCTTGAGACCGCGCGGGACCCACACACAGAGAGAATCGCAGAGAAGAAGTGCAGCATATTTACAGGTGTTGCGTGTGTGTGTGCTTGCTGTCTGAATGTGGGCTTGTGTTTCACCTTCCCAGCGCAAGTGCCCTAGTCCCTAATGATGGCGGTGTGCAGTGAGCTAACTACCCTCACAGTGGAGCGAGCCCCCAGGCTAGTGCCACATCTCTCCATCAAGGCCTGCCTTCATCCCGCTTTACACCGGGCCCTTTCCAAAGACACACACATACACACACAGAGCCAATGACAAATAATTCATATTATGGCCTGCCTGAAAGTTTGCCACACTACCTCATTAAGCAGCCTATTGTAACTGGCTGACATTCTCTCAGCATAATAACACTCCTTGGTCGGGGCTGTTTTTGAAGTGACATCTCACTAGAGGGAAACAGAAATAAATAAAGAAATAAAAAAAACACCCAGTTGTGCTATGCTGTTTTTCACCTTCGGAACTCTCAAGGTGATGCAACTTTAGCTGCCAGATATCAATAATGGATCCCTGTTGTTTCTTGATGTGGTACAAGGTCCAGCAATGACATATCAAATGAAGACAGAAATGTGGTTACTTGTGTCATTCGCACACACAGAGAGAGAGAGAGAGAGAGAGCTGCCTTTTTTGTTCCCGATGAATTGCGGCCGCCTCGGATGCAATGTGACAAGGACAGGTGTTGCAGCAGCGCACCCACAGTTTTAAACAACCGCGCGTTAATTTTAATCACCTTCTCGCGGTTAGTTGGCAGACAGCTAATGACCGAGGTTGAGTTTTTTTTGTGTGTGTGTGTGCCGTGGCTGGCGTCGTGTTTTGTGCAGGTCCAACGCTGGAAGCTGGAGCTTTAGTCCCACATTAGGTTAAAGCGTCGGAGGGTGACCAAAGGGGACAGAGGCTGCGAAAAATAAATCAAAAGCTCCTCGAGCCAGTGCGACGCAAACACGGCCTCGCTCGCGTGCACGCGGAGAAAGACAGGCTTATTTGGCGTAATGAAGACACTATGGCTCAATCCAAACCTACATATTGACTTTGATCTCCCACTTAGAGCCGCATTGATTTTTCCTCTTAGCCTCACGGTCCGGTGCACCGCTTCTGATACGCAATGAAAATTAGTCCGTTTGATTTCATCAGCAAATTTTTAGAGAGAGGGAGAGGCAAGCTGAGTCGTGAGGAGGAGGAAGAGGAGGAGGAGGAGGAGGAGTGCCGGGGAGCATTCGGGAGAATGGGGCCTACGTCTTGATGAGGGTTTGGAGAGGGGGTAATGCTCCTTTGATGTGCTCCATGTTTTCACGTGTGGCAGCAAGTGGCAGAATGGCGGATTTTTATTTATTTATTTCTTTATTTTTTTATTTCTGAGTGGCAATCAGTCAGTTCAGAGGCGCTGAGCTCCTGGCGAGCCTACAAGGCATGTGGCTAGGTGCTCTCTGTCCTGGGGGCGAGACAGGGAGAGCTCTGACTTAGCTCTGACTTTTTCCGGGGCAACAACGAGGCATGGGAGAGGAAGAAGAAACTTTCTCTGCAAAGTGAAAAACGGGGGGGAACAAGAAGGGAGGGGGGGAGGGAAATCTTCCAAGTGAGGCAGACTTGAAGTTGAAGTACTGACGAGCGCTTCAATCTTCACCTCAGTTTCGACAAGTACGGCAAACATGGATTTTGCGTAAACACACAGCACTTCAGAGGCAGGCGGAGAGATTAAGACCGAGTTATTCGAAAAACAAAAGGGAAAACGAGAGTTAGATGGGAGGCGAACCCCCCAAACATGAGGAAACACGGAAGACAACCCTCTGCTAAGTGGTATTGTGTGGCTGTCTTCCATCTCCCTCAGCAGATAGCAGGAATGATAACGGAGCATTTTCCAGCCTCCGTTTAATGAAGTCCAGATGCATCAAGTCAGCTCTGCTCCTCATCATCACAGGCACTGAGTGACCTTGGGAAAAACTACCTCAGCTGTAGGCCTCCCCCTCCTCCTCCTCCTCCTCCATACTTACAGAAACACAGCAGCCGGCCTCGCTGCTTATGGGGATTAAGAACAGAAAATCCCAGAGAAACAAAAACGTCTTTTTCCAAATGCCATGTGGCTACATCTCTCTCCGCTGTTAATCTTGAATTTATGGAGTGGCTCGCATCTCTCAGCTACCTCAGAGTCTCGTCTTTCTCCAGCAGAGGCGACTGCATTGAGCCGACCCTGACATATGCTGTGTGTAAACACAGAGGCCAGTCAGTGTAGAAGATCGGTTTCACTTTGTGTACTCGGCTGTATGAGCGATCGACAGAATTTAAAAGGCCGGCACTGAGGAGACTATGCGGTGAACATTATAGTTTCATTTTTTCTGCTGTATATAACCATCATATATAACCATCATAAGCCTCATCTTAAGCCAAGGAATCGCAATTTAACAATAAACTTAATTAATATCAGATTATAGTGTAAGCTGTGTTCCAAGCACAGACTGTATATAAATATGAACAATGCGTCCCCACTTCCTTGCATTGGCCAAATTGACGCTATTTTCCCAGAGATACGGATGCCGCCATCTTGCGAGTTTGTAGCGATAGTCTTTGCAGTACGGTCCGAGAGTGAAGCCACGAGGAGCTTTGACACTGATGCCCCGCCCACACTTCCTCCAGACTCACTCGCGTTTTTGTTTAATTAATAATACGCTCTGCTCTACCTCCACCAGTTACCAGGAAATGTTCGATTATACACCGTGCAAATTTTTTTTACAACTCAACTGGTAGTCGGCATTATGTCACATCCTGTTTCTGTAGCGTGACATAACTAAAACTTATCCAAAAAATTGAAACTTGTACATGCTTTGATATTATATTAACTACCTAGAATGACCTAAAAACCATCCTTGAAAAGAAAAATTGCTTGACATATATTTTAGTTTTTTAGTTTGGCCCAAGTCCCGCCCATTAAAATGGAAGGGGCGGAGCTTGTGATATATACTGCAGCCAGCCACCAGGGGGAGCTCTACTTGCTTTGGCTTCACTTTTGAGAAGCAGTTCTGCCGTCCATCTTTATACCGTCTACGGTTCCAAGTTATAAATAATAAGTGAGCGGAACGGCCTCATACAGTAGATAAAAGGGTGACAGGGTCTTAAGGAGAGTGATGCACTAATGCACTGAGTTCTTACCTGCGTGTAAAACATCACTGTAATCAAACTGTAAAATGGTGCCAGTCCGTCTCTGTGTTTAGTTGCCAGAGAATAACTCGGAGCAGTTCCTAAAATAAATAAACCTCAAAACCTGCTCCAATTTTTCCCTGCAAGGTACTGAATATAAAGCCCCTGCAGAAGAGGCACTCGTCAATTAGCATTCCTAAGCCCCTTGTGAAATTCAGCAGTCTCAATCACTTTGCCTGAGTATATACTTAACAAGTTGGTTTCATCCTGGCGCTGACAATGGGAGCAGATTGTGTGTTTGTACTGCGTATTACTTCTTATTACCTCTTTTAGTGATGGGAGATTAGAAAGCACAAGACACGCCGACGTGGCTCAGAATAGCAGGTAAAAACATTTCACTGGATTTCAACTCCTCAGTCAAGTGCAATGCATCACAACTTCAGTGGCGCGCTCCCACTGTACGGAACAAAAGTGGTGCAAAAGTGGGACGGCAAGTCTCAACGAGTAGACACAATTACAGTGCCGAGGATATGCTGTGAGCATCGGATGTAAGACAAGAGAGCCATTTTAAAGGAGATTAGTGCTGACACCTCCCTGTGTCTCAGCATGCAGTGATCACACTGCGCCAGCTACTGTGTGTGGGAGGCCTTTTGTCACTTGTACCATTCAAAGTGGGAGAGGGAAAACAAGCGACGGGATGACACCCAGCCGCCTCCGATAGATCAAAACCAAACTAATAAGCCAGGATGCTCAAATTAACAATGAGGCCTCTTGTTTAACTCGGCTGCTTGACTCCCTCAGCCGAGGCACATCAGCTACACAGTTTAAAATCCACACGGACTTAAAGGGGAACTACTGTTTTTTTACAACCTGGACCTTATTTCTGGCATAAAATATGGTCGTTTACTCACCCATATAACTTTTGTGTCATTTGTATTCCTTCGGGAGATATTTAGATCTGCATATATCCATATAGTGGGAGTGACTGGGGCACCGAAACACAGCCTTTTAAATAACGCATTATCTGCCACGAAACTCATTAATTTCACCAATATTTTATTCCCCGTTGAGTCCGGAGTTAGCTGTTATTATGATCCGGGGTCTGTAGATTGACCTACAGACCCCGGATGATGCCTTCTGACCTGGATGATGTCGTCTCTGAGCGCCGTGCACCCACGACGGTCGGCTTGTTTACCTGTAATTTTCTACTGCTAGCTTTTTTGCAACATGGCTGAATATTTTTCCGATTCTGAGGCTGTGGACGAACCATAGGAAAATATTGGAGAAATTAATGAGTTTCCCTGCAGATAATGCGTTATTTAGAGGCTGCGTTTCGGTGCCCCATTCACTCCCATTATATGGATATACGCAGATCTAAATATCTCCCGAAGGAATACAAATTACACAAAAGTTATATGGGTGAGTAAACGACCGTATTTTATGCCAGAAATAAGGTCCAGGTTGTAAAAAACAGTAGTTCCCCTTTAACGGAAAAAGAATACGGCTGGAAAGAGGGTCCTCTAATCTGTCAACACACCTTAATGTTGAGCTTCAAAATGGATGTGCGACAAAAAAACGTTAACAGGCGAGAGCAGAACGCTGTAGTTCAGCCGAGGTGGAGGCACACTGAGAGGCCAGTCATCCACTTAGTCAACCTACCACACACGAGGCCCTCCCTTTGCAATAGTAATCCATCTCCATTGTTCCCCTGAAGAGGCTTGTTGAAAATTAATTTGGGCTGGTCAACAGTCAATAACACGCTCCCCGGAGACACGCAGTTTAACCCCCATAGTGCTCAATGTATTAGGGCACGCACACAAACACTCCACATTCCACTCAGTTGCCTCTCAATAGTAAGAGGAAAGGATTATTGACCAATTTCTGAGCCTAATGTACCTACATTTCACCCTCCAGGCAAACACTCACTTCCCCCGTCCACCCCTCCACCCCTCAACACACACACTTTTATCGTGTTGTTATGTTGTCATGCGGTCTTTTATTCATAGCAACGAGAGATGAGAATTTTCCAGAGAAAGGAGACGAGGGATGAGGACATGGATATTTTTTTTATGACAAATTATACATATTATTTATACACTGTGCCAGACTAAATGCATGATGTCATTTGACTGAAAACAAATTTGTAAAAACCATATATTTTTTTTGGAAATGTGGTTTTAATATGTTTTCACATAGAAAGTCACACATTTAATATTCCACAATAACGTAAATGCAGCACACAATTCTCTACACGCGCAACCGAAGCTTCATTTGGTGTTTCAACAAAAAACAAACATTAACTTCCAGGTTTGACAGAGCTGACTTCAAGTGATTTATTCGAATTTAACGAAAGATAAACTTTGCAGTTGTATAATTAAATGTTGGGGTGTTTATTTACACTCTTTTTCCTTTAAAAGACAAATGTTGCGTGCAGATATGCTGCACGACTTGAGGGAAAAGGGACAGAGGGGGTGGAATAAACACAAAAAGAAACAACGAAACAAAAAAGTGCGCTGACCTTAAACCCACAAGACCGCTTGTCTGACTTTTGTATTTTCATTCCAGATCACACAAAACAGCTGACAATGCTGCTGTCAGCTTTGTGTTCAGCCATCCACTGTACGCTGCGTTTGACATTACAGACGTTTTCATATCTTCTGCAGGAGAGAGTGCGCCAGATACGTTTTTTTATTTTTTTTTTATTTGGAGAAGTCAGCTATTTTCAGTGTGCTCAAGTTCAGTGTTTGCAGACGCAGGGATGAGGCAACTCTGCAGAAGACATAACACATAACAACTTATGCTGGCCGGTGTGTGTGTTTATTCCTCCATAAAGCAGGCATTGTGATTCATCCCCAGGGGTCACCCTATAAAAAATAAAAAAAATCTAGTGTCTAGTGACAGACTGAGGCAAGAGCCGGCAAAAGTTGTTGCTGTTCCCTTGAATGAATTTAAGACACTTTACGTCAAGACGCTTTCTACAACTATTATCTTCTTCAGGGCTGAAAACAATCGCCAGCAAGATCACAGTTCATTCATATGAGTCACGAAGTGAGTGAATAGAGGAAGAATGACTGACATGTTTGTTCTATCCAATAACCGTTTCTAATCTCACCTCATGGAAACGTTTAAACCTGAACAGATAAAGTCCTTTTTATCCAAACTTGTTTTTCACCTGAGTGGAACGCCGCGAAAAGAAAAGAAAGGCTCCTGCGCAACTCTTTCGGTGCCAACTACTCATAACCAATCCTGCACCCTGCATCTATTGATAACAAAAACTCTGCTTCTCCAAAACTCTCACCTCCTCGGAGATGAAAACTGCAAGCGCCCCCCCCCCCCCCCCCCCCCCCCTGCCGCCCCCCAGCCCCCTTCCCGGAACGTTTGGTGCTGCTGAGATGTGTATAGAGGAGAGCACATGAGCCATTTTGTCAGAGCAAGTGGTGAGGGTTCGGCGGTGAGTGAAGACACCAGAGGAGAAGCGCCGGTATTGAGGTTGCAAAAGAGTGAGAGAGAAGAGAGAGAATGGGGCTCAACCCCCCCACATCAAAGCTTCTCCCTCCAGCGGTGTCTTGTGATATTTATTTATTGAGATGATTTTGCCAGAAACCCAGTGGCCTGGCTGTGCCCCCCCACTCTTTGATATGTTGCTTGGTTCTTAGCTGGCTGTCCTCAGAGAAAGAGGGGTCGGGGGGTCAGCCAAAGAGACCCCCAGAGGAAAACAACATGGCTCACAGAGTACACCTAGAAACACCACACACCGCACCACACACACACACACAAAGCACACCAGATGATGCACAAGGAAAGCAGGGGGTGGTGGTGGTGGTGGTGGTTGTGTGGGTAAGGGGAGTGGGGGGGTCAGGCATTGATTATTATTAAAGGGCCAATGATTTGTTTCCTCCACCATTTGGAGGAACATGGCTCACATCTAAATGAATATCAGATTAATACCTTGGAGTTATTACAGCGCACTCTTGTCATGTTCACCACGAGCTACACACACACACACACACACACACACACACAAAAACAAGCTGATGAAGCTCATGATTTTAAATTTTTTTAATCGTGCGCATTGAAAGCACACACAGCCTCAGGGTTCATTTCTCTCATTAAAAATGTCTAAATATAAACTCGACACCTCGTAATTAGATAACCGCGCACTTTAAACGCACGCACAGAAGCGGCAGTCAAAGATCGCTCGACACCGCAGCTGTCAAGCCTCGGCTCCTCGTCACTCCTACGTCCACGTGGTCAAAGATGGAGGAGGACGAGGAGGACGAGGAGGGACGATCCGAATCCAGCGGGCCCCAGCAGGTGGAAGCCGTTTGTTAGCGCCGTGTCGTTTCCCCGTGTAAAACAGCCTTGGGGCAGACCTGAGGTGGCACACTTACGGGCCGAATTATTTCCATGTAATAGGGAAACCACTGTACATGAGAGAGCTGTGAACTCTTTAAAATGTCAATCGCAACAGACAAATAATAGTTTCAGTATTTAGCCTCGGCCTTCGGAGCCCGTGCAAGCTTATGCAGGGGAGAAATGCATGCAAAGTTAAGGTCAACGCTGCGGTATAAATCGCAGTGAAACGACAGCGGAATCCATGCATACTGATGTCTTTTATCATTTATTTTGGCAGTCACTAACTGTGAATAAGTGAGGGAGGGCCCCCGGTCAGCGGGGGCCCCCCGTGTCAAACTCGTCCGCGGAGATTTGACAAAGTGGGAGCCACTCTTCACCGCACCGCAGGTTGTAATTCCAGCCGCAGGGGAGGACATGCTCATCTTTTTTGCGTGACAGATCTCCAACATAATGCATTGTCAAATAACTCTTAATATGTCCAGTGTGACACGATGGCCGTGTTCTCAATATTCAGATTTGCTCTGGCTCATAAACCCGGCCGCCACCGCGTGCCATTGGCCCATCAATCAATACGTCTCCTCCTCCCGCCCCCCCACCCCCTCCCCCTCCTCCTCCTCCTCCTCTGACTCTTTTTCACCTGTCAGCCCATTTGAATATGAGGTGGCGCTTGGATGGCTTCCAGAAAATAAGCTTCTGGGAGAACAAGGACCTGGCAACGCTGTTTACACGTGTAGCAATTTTGACTGAGGAATATGCACAGCTCTCCTGTGCCAATAGATTTGACAACCCCTCTCTCCCTCTCTCCTGAGTCAGAGGTCTTTCCCAGGCTCATTTGCACATTATAAGGTGCATCTCATCATCCCGTGGCAAAAGTCACGGCTTCTAAAATCAATCTGAATATTTGCCTCTAATGTTGACACTGACTGTTTGAGCAGACTTTTACTAAATTCCTTGGCAAACACGCTGGCTGGAAATAAAACGCTCGACAGTGTTTGCTCCGGTTTGATGACAAGAACAAACATTGACGGAAACTACCAAGGGCTGACAATCACTGCCCATCGCTCTTCGTCTCCCCTTCGATAAGTCTGCATTTACACAGCCCCCCCTGTAATTGAACCCGTGTAAACAATAATCCATCTAAAAGGAGAAGGGCCATTTAACACAGAGTGATTGTCTGCATATGAGGGTAAACAAACAGACTGCCACTGGATCTGTCATCCCTCGGACCCCTCTAGATAAAGATAGATGGGGAGCGGAGAGGACGATGGGGGAGGCAGAGGGACTGGGACGGGTAGTAAAGAGCCACGTCAACTGCTCTCCCTCCTCATGCATTAAATTCAAAGGAGGCTGGTGTACAAAAGTCCCACTGATCAATTGTAAGCAAAGGAGGGAGGAGGAAGAGGAGGAGGAGTGGGGGCGGCTGGGTGAGCTCCCTGGGTTTGGCATACGTGATCAGCACATCGGGCCAAATGATGTCATCCATCAGGACGGACACTGCAATTTGCCATCTATTTCCTCATCAATCAAACTTGAGCGTTCGTACAAGGGAGCGGGGGGCGATATGTGTTTATGTGTCTCCATGTGTGTCTTCCAGAGACGGAGAGGCAATCTCCAGACGCAACCTGAGTGGCATTAAGTGACATTAACAGAGTGCAGCAAACCACTCCGAAGCTTTCTTATCCGCGTGCGGAAAGATTTACAATCTGTTTAATTTAGACGCGATAGCTCCGACTCCTCATCCCGCACATTTCTGAGTCGCTATCAAAATAAAATCCTCGCGCATTAGCATCGTGGCTGACTTCCATCAGCAGTCAGACCTCGCTAAGGAAGAGTTTTTATCTTAGTTTTCTTTTTCTTTTCTAAATAGCCAGTAGCCTCTCCTGTTGACCTGCTATCAGGAACTTCACAGCTGTGGAGCCGTTTTGAACTCAGCGCGCCTTCAGGTCTTACGCCCTTTTGTATCTCGAATTAGATCCTCGAACTGACCGCCAGATTTGATCCCTGCTAAATTTCCCAAAGAGCTCCTTAAACACGTGTAGTCCGAAGTTTTGTTATCTGCCGTAAACAGCTACTTAGCCGCTGGCACGGTTCCCTAAACTTTTCAACATGCATTTAAACTGCTCCAGAATCCTGTCAAACAAAATATACGCTACAATTGTTAGATGATATGGGAATTATAGAAGTTATCATGAAACCCTGCAAACTGCCAGCTGTATTCAATTTTTTTCTTACATTTTCCCCACATATGTATATAGGCTTATGTTATGAAGCAGTCATTCCAACAGGCAGACCTTTCTGCAAACGTGTCTTATACACTGGAAAAAGGTGATTCAGACACACAAATACGACCCCTTTTGGTCATTCCACAGTCTAGACTGAAGGTCAGGAGTGTTAAAAGTCCTTTTAATTAAGCTTTGGAATAGTGCGCCCGAGGGGGTCGAAGCCCGCCTGCCCCAAAAGCTGCTCAGCGCTGCACTCACCTTTCGTCCACTACCGACTTATAATTGAACCATGTTGATCGTGGCAGAAAGACGCCTCTGGAAATCCGAAGACACGTCGTCGGCTGGGAAATCACAGAAGCGCGCTAAATATCTGGATTCAAATGGTTTCAGTTTAATTTGCAAGGTACAATTGCCGTACCTGGCAAAGATAGAGAAGCACGACAATAAATCCAGGCTTGGTGCGGTATATGTAGTTTTATTATGAAGCCAATGCTGATTTATATTTACTTATATGTGTATGTTTTATGATCTGGGTAGCATTATTAGCAGCATGTTATCAGTGTAATGCCTGATAACTAATCAGAAGCAGAGCTTCTACACTATAATAAGTCATTTTCTCACTATTTCGCTTAATTAAAGCTGCAACAATTGATTTCTTGCCACTTGAGGGCAGCGAAAACCTTTTTACTTGAATTTTTAGGTCAAATCTTTTATCTAGTCTGATTACATTCATAATCAGAGAAAACTGGACTAGTACTTAGTTTGTTTTTGCTCGTTAAGTGGAAGAAAAGGTCTACGTTTTGACACTGGAACCTGGATAAACTGTGGAATCAGCTTTCTGTTTTATTCCTTCTCCCTTTTTAGTCCTCTTAACATTTCTAGTACAACTACATATTTTTACAATCTCTAACCATCCATTTATCTGCAATCTCACAGTCATTATCTGACCCAGCAGTTCAGAACCACCACCACTTGCTCCCTCATCACTTTCCTCTTCTTACATTGGTGAGATAATGGTCTCCCCTCCAGGGAGGTGGGGAGGAGAGAGAAGGGGGACTAGTCTTGTCTGGGACTGGAGAAGATCAAGTTCACCTCATTATTAACCTACACACACCCCCTCTGACCTTTCCAGCTCCCACCCACCAGGCAGCAACATGTGCATCTCATTGCGGGAGGAATCACTGGCCCCCTTTTTACCCCGGCCCTCCCCTGTTGGCTCGTACGGAGCTCCGGAGCTGATTTATAGGCCTCACAGATTGGTCCCAAGTGACTTAGACGCTTTGCAAAATGTGACGCATGACTAAGGGGTTGGCACGAGATCCTCCTCGCATGGTTGCTGAGCAAGCAGCCGGTAATTTAGGGGCCTCTCCTTTTCAAGATTTCAGAGCATGTGACGAATCTTTTGTCGCCGGCTGGAAAAACATCCTCGAAAAGAAGGTGCGCGTAACATAAACACCACATCAAAATACTGTTCTTGGTGATGAACAGCTATTTTTGAGTGGTAACAACAAAGTTTCAGCAAAACCTTTGTGGAGTGATGAAAGCTCAGGCTGTAGATAATCTGTAAAGTACATAAACCCAAATGTAATTTCTCCTTTTGAAATGCATTTCCTCACTGACACATTTATTCGTCGTTGGGCTTGTATGGGAGGCTTTCATTTATATATATTTCTTTTAATTGCATATTAACTGCTAAAAGAAATGACGGTGAATTCCTGCAAGTGTGTGGTGCATGAAGGACTGCTTGAAATCTAATTACTTATCATGAGGTGAAACGTTCAAGTGAGCGAATATCAGCTTTTATTATAATATGTAAGCTCCTTTTATTCTGAATTTTATTAGATTGTGTTTAAACAGGAAAGAAAACCTCCCCTTGAAACAGTCACGTTGTTGACGGGAACAATCCACAGTTTTCTTTTTGTTTCTGTTCAGAGAAACGAATCATCACGGCCCTCTACTCATTTCCTGAAACGTGTCGTTTTTTAATTTTTTAAACAAGCAGCAAGTAGAAAACGACTGCACAGGCGGGCGTTTTCCTAAAGTTAGACATGCTTATCCGCAGAGCACCGCAGACAAAGCAGGAGGACAGAAGGCCGACAGTTTGGTGAAAGAATAAATATGCAAAAAGGAACAAAAAGTAGAGGTGCTGTGCAAAACACACACGGGCACACACACACATTCTCGCTTCCTCGCTCTCTTTGTCATCCAGTCTCGGTGCTAGCTAGAGCGCTGGCATCCACTCGGGCTGGGAGATGTTCTAAGACCTCTTCTCACTTTGTGCCAGCTCTGCTATACCCTAGTGGGTGTGCGTTTAAGTTCCCCCATCTGCTTCTGTTCACATTATCTAGCTCCAGGGCAGGCACCTTGCCTAAAATACACACATGCACACACACACGCACGCACACACACACAGTCACGCACGCACTCCAGAGTTTCATCTTTGTGCTGATGACGCAGTTTTTAGAGTCTTGTGAAGCCCACACACGCGGCGTAGCAGGGGTGTTTTTTTTTTATATATTTTATTTTATTTTATTTTTTTTATCTTTACCTTCCTTTTCTTTCTCGACAGAACAAATCAAGAGGAAGCGCCGGCCTCTGGAGAGCGGAGGCCGCTAACTTCCTCTGAGCGTTGTGATCACTGGCTGCTCGTCCCCGGAGGTTAAATCAGCGGTGGAGCTCGGAGGACGTAGGGGAGCAAACATCACTCGCGGCTCCGCTGTGAACGAGGGGCCAAATTTGCATCAGGTTCCTTCTTCTTCTTCTTTTTTTTTTACAATACTTCCTCAGTCAGATTGTATTCTTCAACACTGGGTTACGGCTTTTGAGGTGCGGGCAAAAGCTTCCGGTTATTAAAGATGATGAATTGGAAAAGCGAAGGGAGGGAGTAATGTGTGAGGACGACGTGTACCTACGTGATTTGTTGCATCATGCTATTAATTTAAAGCTTAACTGAGAAAGGGTTCCCCTGGAACCACGTGATGCTTTCTCTTTTCTTTGCTCTGACTGCTGCCATAAAAAAAAAAAAAACAGATTGAGCTGTCTGCTCCAGGGGTCAGAGGTCAAACTCATCCTGTCAGAGGGAGGCTGGTGGTGAGCCACAGGGAGGGGTTAGGGGGTTGTGACCTGTTGATTGTGCGAGGTACGATGGACTGGGAGGAGTGGGGGTGGGTGGGCAGAGGGAGGATGCGGTGTTCGGCTCCCGTGAACTATGAAGAAAATCAGCGGCGGCAGGAGGTGGCTCCGGGTGGCTGGGCAATTCTGTCACCACCTGACGCTCCTTTCCAAAGCTGGGAGAGGAGAAAGAGGAAGCTGAATAGGAGAAAGAGAGAGGAAAAATGTGTCCAGCAGGGGGCTGCTTCTTCTTTTTTTTATTTTTTCTAAGTGTATTTTAGTTCAAAGGCATACATCATCCGGAGTTATTTGAAACTACATCAGTGGAAGTTAAAAATAAAAGCACCGTGAGGTACCTGGCACAATCACACCACTGTTACGTAACAAGCTAAAATTCCTGAAGCGCCTCGGTCCATTTCTGGAAGCAGCATCTCAAAATAAATGTATGCATGCGCGCTCGTCTCATCCTCCGCTAACAAAAAGCTCAAGGGCAAGGTCCCGCACGGTCCTGGGAGCGCGGCAGACTACTGTCAGCGACGACACTTTCTTTAACGCGTGAAAACCAGGAGACCCTGGCAGCCACGGAGCGCCGTCAAACAAACACATATTTTTTTTCTCCCCCCTTTTAAAAAGAAATACCTTTGCATGCTTAGTTTTCATGTTTATTTCAGTTCCTCGTCTGGGCCGACGCGTTTCATGGCCAACGAGATGTCTGCTCGAACTCCCCTCTCCCCTCAGTTGCGTTACGTTCGCTTATCTGTTCGCCTTTACTTATTCATATCTTCGTTTTGGGCGCTCCTTTCTTGCCTCTTGATATTTGTCAATATGGGCTTGACCTCAGCGGGCCAAGTCTCTCCTCTGAAGTGGGAGCCGGCGATAGCCTTGAAAACAGACCTTTAAATTAAACGAGGGAGAACACAGATTGTTGTATAATTCATCTAGACCCCCCGCCGAGGATCCTCTGTGCAGTCGTGTTACTGTCTAGATTAGAATTTCCTTTTGTTGCTGCCTGTTTGTGTAATACACAATGTGGATCCTGCTAGGGCCCAGTAAATTACCTCTTTAAACATTCATTTGCCTTAACCAAGAGAAAGGAGGGAGAGGGAGCGGAGGGGGGGGGGGGGGGGAGGGGAAAAAACCTCTTGATTTCACATACAATGAATAAGTTAATAAAAAGATTTCTCCCCTCTCCTGTGCATGCATTTTTTCTTTTCTTTTTTTTTTTCTGCTCCCCCTCCACACTTGAAATCATCCTCGCCAAATCAAAAAGTAAGAGAGAAAGAGAAAAGGGAGGGAGGAAGAAAGGAAGACGGAGAACTAGAGTGAGACGGAGAATGTCTGCGTATGCAAAAGTACAACAACAACAAGAAAGAGGAGAGTGGAGTGAAGAAGTCGATCGGAGAGGAGGAGGAGGAGGAGGAGGAGAGAGAGACGGAGAGAGGAAGAACCAGATGAGCTCTTGGAATGATGTGCCTCATAGTCCCCGCTTGCGTATCCCAAAATACCTGGTGCTGGAAATGTGAAAGCCAGGCGCGCGACGGACGCCATTCCCCAGAGAGGCTCCGCTGGTATCATTAGCGAGGGAAACGGCGGGCTCAAGTGGCGTACAAACTTCAGCAAAACGTCAAGCGAGAGAAATGTGCACGCATTGCGCCTCTTTTTTTTTTTCTCTCCCCCTCCTTCCCCTCCTGTCTTTCCCCCTTTTTTCCTCACTCTCCCTCTCTCTCTCTCTCTCTTTTTTTTTATTCCTTTGTGTTGTGCTTCAGATACGACACCAGTCTTCTACCAAATTAATATTTCTCAAAATAAAAGCCAGGACAACTTTAAACTAGCGAGTGAAGAAAGGGGAGGGAAGGGGGTAGAGGAGAGAGTTTGCGCGCTTCCTGTGAAGTGGAGTCTGTGTCTTCCTGCTCCTCTCATTTTGAGGTCTGTGGTTTTGTCGTCTCCGTCTTGGAGTCAGCTCCGTCTAACTGATGAGGTCGTCACAACTGCTTATGAATGCCGAATGAGGGAGCGCAGCGAGGATCTGAGCGAGCAGAGGGGCATTTTTTTCCACGCAGTTTGAAAGATAAGCAAAAGTCCTCCTCGACCTGGACCTGGAAGTTGTCACCATCCCTACACTGTGTTTGCAATCAAAGGCAGCATTACGTTCCAGCATACAATCACACTTCCTTTTGTTTGCTTCTGCAGTGGGCTCAGTGTTTCTCAGGTACAAACTTAACAGACACCTATTTAACGGTGAAAAATCAAAGAGTTCTCCTGTCATGTGATCCTAACACATCCAGAACACTTGAGTCACTTACAATCGCCTCTTAAACAAGATCCTGGTGGTTCTCTTTACCCCCCTCCCCTCCCCGCCCCACAACCGTTGGGATGGCACGGCTACAGCGCACAACTGGTAATCAGAAGGAACAGCGGAGCGCCCTTTGACGACTGGTTGGTGAGCGGAGCCAAATATGTCTTTTCTACGCGTCGCAGTCTGTCGCAGACGTAATTACAAGTTGGATCTAAGTAAACAAACAGCTGCAGCCTGACCGCCCCTTCAGGAGCTGTTTGGGTTGCTGTCGCCGGAGATGTAGGCCGGCTTCTTTGCTGCGTTGGAGCCCAAAGAGTTCTGTAAAGAGTGCACACGGCACAACAGCTAAACCCTGTTATCACGCGAGACCTCACACGCACTGCACGCTTCCTAATGACAACCCTAGCACATACATCCACATACACAAGATGAGTATATTTAGCCGCGACACCCTATAAGAAGAGCGAGACTAAAACGATTTTAATTGATCGCATTTCAAAGTGAACCGGAGGGCCGCTGAGGCTAACCGAAAGAACCGAGCCGGCGCTAAACTTGGAGCGCGCGGGGAGTGTTTTTCACCTCCTCGCCAATTTTAGAAAAGTGGAGCAGACGGAGGCTTTACAGAACCCAGAGGTGATACGTAGAGGCCGCGCAGACGGCCATCCCTGCGAAACATATTTGTGGCGAGCCAGACAGCGCATGAATCATGTGGCTTCCTCCGGGGGGAAAAAATTACAGGTGGTGAACGATTTGATCTGTGTAGCTGCGCATTTAGATGTGTTTGTGAGCAGCAGATGACACGGAGTTAGGCGGTCGTTAACAGCTATTGCTGTTTAGGTTAGCCCCGAAGCTTGAAGAGCTGGGATTTAGAGTAAAAACATGCTGGTTTAACATATCACATCGAACACAGTACGAACCCGACAGCCTTGTTTTATACAAAATTGTGAAACATCGTTTATCTTGGACTTATTTTTGGGATGATGAGTGGAGAATTACTTGGAAAGAGAAATGTTATTTTTGGTTTTAATAAGAATTAAGTCATATTTCGCTTAGCTGCATGCAGACAAATGACGGAAAAAGTGATTTTCTTATAAGTGACCTGCGGATATTTTATGAACGTCCTATGAAAAGACTCCTGCAAAAAATATATATATTTTTAAGGGAAATAACGCAATTCTACGTAAAAGGACAGATTCATTTGCTAACCACTAGATTCTGTGTTTGAAATCCTTTCAAACACAGAACAAACGGTTAAGAAATCACTGTTATATGTGCAAGAACCAAATTCTTGGAAATCAGAATTTCCTAAGCTAATGCCAAGCCAAGCAGATGAGCTAACATCTTAGTGTCTGATCAATCTAAGACGTCGGAGGAGACTGACAGCTCCTCGTCGGCGAGTCCAGGTGCCTTCCACGTACGGTCGTCGGAAACTGTCCTGGGGAAACGGAGGCCGCAGATGTGGATTCTTAAAAAGCCGCTGTCGTCCAAAAAATGTGTTTGTCAAACAACAGATGATTCCTTGTTCAGCTAATCGATGAAAAAGAGAGCAGGTGGTATGTTGGACTTTAATACTTCTGGATTTTCTACCCCGTCCTTTTCCAACAGGGCGGTCAGGTGTGTGAGAAACTACCGAGCACGGACAGAAAAAACAGAACTACTCACTCCGAACCGTGTGTTTGGGTTAATAATATCAATTAAAAATGAGTAAATGTTTATCCTGACACCACGTCTGATGGAGGAAAGGACAAAAAAAAGTGTCAGGGGTACTAGAGGGAGTAAGCAGGTACGCTTCTGTGATTCTTTTCAGTGTCAAACTAGTGGGGAAAAACAGCAGAGTGAATCTAATGCACGGTAAGCACAGTTGAAAGGTTGCCCCCCCTCCTCCCTTTTTTTTTTTTTCAAACTGTGCTACACTGTCCCCTGCAGAAACAGTAGCCATTGATAGTGGTTTTAGAGCAGCTAATGTGCTGATAACATATTACATTTGAAGGTTTGGGCGCTTTGAAACGCCAGAGGGATGAGGTGTAGGAATCCAATCCATTAGATAAAGCCAACAGTAATAGGTATCCCATATCAAAGGGATATAGTTTAAACTGCAGGGGCTTTGGATGCGCTCATTGCTATTTATTGTTTTAAGTGGAGCTTTATGCACAGGAGGTGATATCAACACACTAACAAAACCCTTTCAACACCAGTGGGCTTTGAGTGACATCAAATGTGTCTATTAACCAACCTCTTGACAAGCCAAGGTGATTCATCTCCACTGTGCTGCCTGCCTGTGTGTGTGTGTGTGTGTGTGTCTGCTCTGCGTGTTGACGGCGTGTGGATGTTCTCCTTCCAGATTTGAATGCGGCTTTAACAACAAACCGAGCCGAACGTTAACTATTTTAACGTTAGAAGTGCTTTCTTTCTTTCAGATTGTTCCTGAAATTCAACTTTTTCCTCTCGAGTAAAAAAAACGGCAACGATGAGGAATGGAACTCAAACGCAAAACCTAATTTCTTCACTTTAAAGGGAAGGGCTTGGTGCTGGGTTATTGCAGCAAACTGTTAAGACTGAAACTCTTTCTATTGCAGCTCTCAGTCTGGCTGATCACCGGAGTCCTGAAGCTTGGCGACTAAACCCAACGCAAAAAAAAAAAGAACAACAACAAGAGGCCCTAAAAATCAAAGTCCCCCTTCAGCTCAATCACTCTGGCTGCCTCTCCCAAACACTAATAATCACTTTCCTCCCTTTCCCTTTTTTCTCCCTTGTGTGAAACATCACGTTGCCTTTGATTGGGCTGTTTAAATGATTAGCGCACCACCTCGGCGGAGACGGCTGCCGGTGGCACCGGGGGGGAGGGAGAAGGGGAGCTCGAGTCTCCCGCTGCGAGCGGCGAGATGCTCGGCGTGGAGACGAGGCACGGACACCCCCCCTCCCCACCACCACCACCCGCCACTCTGTCACATCACAAGAAGATGGCGTCCAATAAACACTCACAATGGCCGCGCACACGTTTGTCTAGCTTACCTGCGTGTTTTCACTTAGTATTTGTTCCCCCAGAGGGTTGTTTTATGAGGAGGGGGGGGGCTCCTTGTTTTGTTGTGTTGCTACTTGTGTGATGCAAATCAGGGTTTGCAGGTATGGTGTCACAGTTCTCGGCTAAGAATATCACATGTGCTATTTGTCCACGGGCCTGATCAGGATTTTGGTTTGGGGGCCACACACAGCCCAGAGAACACTAACGTCAGGTATATTTCACCCGATAAAAAATACTTCTCATCAAAATATATTGAAAAGCAACAATACATAGTAAATTGAAGTACTTTTCTTTTACTTTAAACTGTAAAACGTCTCATAAAACAACAAAAGCTATCACACAGGGCCCGTATTACAAGTCTCTAAAATTTGCGAAAAATTATTGAATTTTTAACGAACAGCTCCTTAAAAAACAATAAATAAATAATGGAGCTACGAACTTGAGATTCGGTCCACCCGTCCCTGGGACATGTACGACTTCCAGTCCAGTGGAGGCACAGTGTTCCTGCATCGCTGACAACCGTGGGAGAGAAAATGTCACTTTCTGAGTGGGTTAAAAAATGACGAGCTGACTATGAAAATGTTTTTGTCCAAATGAATTCCATTGGAAGTCACCACTACGTGATATTTATTCATAAGCATTACAGGATATAAGAATTACATGCAAATTCTAGGATCGCTTAGCTAGCTCCAGTATCAAAGAATAAATATGCGTAGCTAGCTATTGCTAAAGTGAAACTAGCTTTAGTTATGTTTTAGTCCAAGCCTGTGACAGGATGATAGCTGGAGACGACGGTATGTTGCCATAAAACTTGTCTGATTTAATACAGAAACACTGAAAAATCACCCAAACACGTGTCTGCAGAAAAAAAACTGGGATTGGAGCGGTACCCAAGGACTCACTCAAACCAGACAGCAGCAACACAACGAAAATCACCCAACGTCAGTGTTCTAGAGTTGAGCGGGCCGGACCAGTAAGATAAGTTTTTTTTCCATTTGTGTTAGTGCAAAGGAGAACAAGTAAATTAGGACAATGTTCACATTTAATAAGTGCAATTTGGGCACAGTGCCGTCTGCTGTTTAGTCCTGGGTCTCAGTGTTGTGTTCTGTGGATTACAAATTAGGCATAACAGTTGTTTTCAATGAAAAGTTGCAGTCTTCTATGTAATTTTCGCACCTTGCAAATTGTGGGCCAGATTAGACCCTCTGGTGGGCCGCTTTTGGCCCTCAGGCCGTATGTTTGACACCTGTGGGCTAGATAAAGACCAAACAGAGACTAGTAGTTTTCAGCTAAGGCGTTCTAATAATCCCTGTACTTACGCTGACATGGACCCGAGCGGAACAATGAGGACAGTTTTCAAGGATCCTACCCAGAATCCTCTGCAGTAATATTCTTCTTACAGTAGGACGCAGCCTCGATCCCTGACTGCTTGAGAACAAATGTCTAGAACAGGTGAACTGTCGCGATTGTTGATATTCGATGGCCGCAGTTCCCTTGAGCAGACCGGAAAAAAAAAAAAAAAACACTCGGATGATGCAATGAAACTGGAACAATCAAGCCAATGACAGCGGCAGATTTATTTTTTCCTACTTTGAGGACACAACTTTGGTCTTTGGAGTCCTAACTGAAACGGCGCGGAGAGAGACTTTGATGTGACAATCATTCCCAAGTTAATTTGTCTTCAGTCACAAGTGCTCAGGGCATCAGTCAGTAGACGGACAAAAGGAGCACAGAATAAAAAGAAAAAGAATGTTTTCTGAGTAATGTTCACACTTTGATACGCTGCTTGATCGGTGCCTTTGCTAAAGGCTTGACTGCAAATTCAGATCCATAAAGATGATGCATCCACCAGAGACTCTTATTATTATTATTATTATGCAATATGTGCACAATCATCTCATTCAACACTTATTCCTGGATGCACACAGATAAATGATTTAAGTTGCATCCTAAAAGGAACAGACAACATTTTGTCTTAAAAAGCCTTAAAGATGTGTCAGTGTCATCTCATTTGTCTTTCATGCAGCATGTGCACATCTTTTTATTTCTTTTCATTAATCATGGAGATCATTAAGATTCGTGTCGGTTCATTTTTGGCCTTAGGTGTGCATGTGAGTGTGAATGGTTGTCAGACTTTCGACCTGTCCAGGGTGGACCCCACTTCTCGCCCGATGAAAGCTGGAATAGGCTCCAGCCCACCCTTCACAGGACAAGCAGTTACAGAAGATGAAGATACCTATTGGAAAATTGAAGCTACACCCAAAGAAATGTAGCTCTAGTTTTAAAAGAAAAACTACAATCTAATGTCTTATGTTCAGGAATTTGTAAAATACAATTACTGCTGAGCTCTATATAAACAAAAATAAATCAAAATGCAGTTACCGGTTAAAAAGTCTCTTTAAAAAACAAAAGGCATATTCACTTTCATCCGTTCCTACATCTGCGAGCCAGTATTTGCGTCCACATGGTGTCGTTATGCTTTTCACCTTAACGCCCTCAATTATCCAGACGTGCTTAAGCTTCATATCTGGATGAGATTGAGTCTTGTAAATAAAGTGTTTCATCATCCCGAGGCCCTCGGCACTTTCACTTGACTCGTCCGCCTCACATTCGAGTTCACTGTTGCAACTCAACGTTCCCCTTTTCGCACAAAAGGCCGCCTTTAATATGAATAAAGGGCTTGTCTGTTAATGCCCTTTGCATGTGCACGGCTGCAGCCATGTGATCATAAACCCTATCTGCAACGTTCAGTGTAACTTTAACAATCATTTCCAGGGCTGCTGGGGTAGTTTTTTTTTTGCAGGAAGAATAGCCTCTCTCTGTCTCTGTGCCGTCTCTGGTGAGTAAAAGCTGAGCCGATTTCAAAGAGCGCCGTGTTCCTTGTGCTCTTCTGCCACCCGGTGGCAGCTGGGGAGAAGTGAGACTGATCTCCTAAGAGTTTTCTTTCTTTTCTTTTTTTTTTTCTTTTTTTTATGCCTGGAGAGGTTGATCATCCTGAATCAAAACATCATGATTGCATCTTAGGAGATTCTTTGCCATCAGCCTGGAAGGCAAAAATAAACCCCTCTCAACTATCTTTTCTTCACATCCCTCTGTCTTCCCTCCCTCTTTATGTCTTTGTCAGTGGCGTGACAGCTGATACCTCTTTAATGACTAACACAATTAACTTTCCTGCGGGTGCAAAATAAGCAGTAAGAGGTTTACTGTGGGGGTGGGGGGGTGGGATGAGGCTCTTAAAGACAGAAAAGGAAGCTATGTCTGTTTACCCACGTCATCATTAAAGTGACGACCAACACTAGCCCAACGGGCTCATCTGCATAATTGAATAGAGTTAAGAGCCGCACCAAAGCCCATGATTTCAGTTCAGTGTGGGGACTCTGGAGACTCAGTTTCTTCCTCTCGGTACAAACGTCATCATTAGACCTCCTTAGCCCAGTGCATAACAAAGAGTTAGCTCATTACTGACAAAAATATCTTTGCTAATGTCCCCCTCGCTTGGCCCGAATCTCTTCTAATCTGTCTTGGCACGAACGGCTTCAATTTCATGATGATAACATAGAGGAAAAAGAGAAAAAAAGAGAGAGAGAGAGAAGAAAAGAAACGTGCACAGAGGAACCGGGAGAGAAAAAGACTCGGTGACATGGCCACACTGTGTACAGAGATAGGCATGCCAAAATACAGAGAGAATAAAAAGAAATGAAAGAGCTTTCTTCCTGGCAATATTCCTGCCAACATCTGTCACAGGCGATGCTTTGCCGCGCGAAGGTGTGCTATACAGTATGTGCCATCCATCCATGCGTGCATGTGTGCGTGCGGCTGTGCGCTCGCCTCCCTAATGTGAAGGAATACATATTCATGCCGTGCGAGGAGCGTGTGCATCCGTGTACAAATCCAGCAAATGTGTGTTTACGTGAATCCACTTGAATGTCTTGCATTCACACGTGCGAGTACTTGTGTTTTTTTTTTTTTTTATGTGTACATCCAAAGCCTCCTCTCCTCATTTCCTGCGTATTTTGTGCGTGTGCGAGAGAGGATGCAGTTTCATGCAAGCGTGTGCCAACCCATACATCCAAAGCTTCCTCATCTACCCCATATTTGTAGGTGTGTGTAGGTTTTTGTGCATGTGCATGTGTGCATGCGTGCAAGTGTGCGAGCTCCAGCGGGCCATTAAGACGAGCAATGACAGCTGTAGCCTCTTCACCCTGCAGCCCTCCTTTCTGCTTCTGGAAATGCGCCTCCTGCCTGCTCATGGAGGATCTTGGCCTCTCGCTAGCACCTCACATCAGACCGGTGAACGGAGGTGGAAGGAGCGCAGAAATGTTTTACTCGAGTACAATCGCTGCAACTTCAGTGAGTGCCCCCTTTTTGAGCGGTGTCGCGAGGCTGCCGACTTCAGTGAGGGCTGAATGAAACGGTGGGAAAACACTTTGGAAATGACACGAGTGATGGGTACGTGAAGGTTGTCAGGGAAAGAAATAAAAATGCTGCGGAATGTCTTAACAACATGAGATTAAGAACTAGTTAATATATTTTGTTGAATGTTTCTACCAGACACTGGAAAGAAGAGGGGAAGGCTGTCCCTGCAGAGTATGTGCCCGTAAAGAAAGTCTGTAAAAGAAAAGCAGTGACAGATCTGAGGAAAGACAAAACGTAAAAAGATATAGTGTGTTTGTGTCTTGTCAGTTTGCAGCACGTGCACCTGAAAAGAGATTTAGAGGTCAATTAAAAGAGGCGTGCAAAGGCCATTTACTCCAAAATGAGTAAATAACGAACAAATTCCTGCAGTCAGGACAGGGAGGAATTGGGATAAGGAGTAATGCTGTAAATTTTAAGGGAAGCGAATTCCAAGGTTCAATCTGTGTTTTTTCTATCAGTGATACGAGCAGTGCCTCGAAAAGCATCAGAACAGAAGTCAACCAGAGTGACAACATGCTGCCTTATGAGCTCTGAACTGACTCTGAATGAATGCACGTTATCGCCGATACTGGTCACTCGAGTGTCGACGGTTGAGATTCATTCTAACGATTTGACGCGGCTATGATTGCATGTGAGTATTTTGCCTATTTTTGCGTGAGGGATCGATATTAAATGATGCTGACCTGCAGCTCTTATTGATTATCGGGTCAATTTTCAGAAACAATCAACAGAAAAAGTATAAAAAAATGATAATTTGGTCGACTGTTTAAAAACCCGAGCTCCATCTTTTCCCTCGATGAAAGCAGTTTTTTAATTTTTTTTATTTTGACCCCTTTCCATGACCTACACCGGCGTCACCCGACCCAGAGCCCTACAGCTCCAGCCGACGTCTCCGTCCTCTCAGCCTCCTCTAGTAGACGGCTGAGATCCAGCTCCTCTTCTAAAAGTCCGTCTAAAAAGAGGAGCGGACGTGGTGGCGCTCTGGTCTCCTCTCTCCACACATCTCCTCTGTTCCGGTGAAGCTCCGTGCTTCTGCTGGGCTGATTGGCCCGGGCTCAGTGCAAGGACCAGATAGGATCTTTCTATTTGCCCAGCGGCGGGGCTGCCTCTCTATCAGCGCTACCTCTGGAGGGGTTTATCTGGCCTGCTGATAACAATGTTTTCCCCTGCCTTCCTCTCCTCCCTGACAGTTTGGTACACTAGTAAATGGGAGTCAAGGCTGGGGCTGAGCTGCAGCAGCAGCAGTCTGCAGTCCTACGCTACTCCTTGTAAACAAGATTGGCTCAGTTTGCTTTTACGACTCAGCGGTGTGTGCGTGACACAGAGAAGTTGAAAAGAGAAACTGGGGGAAAAAGAGCTTTTACACAATCACTTCTTCAACACCAGCGCAGATTAGTCAAAACTGTGTGTTTATGAACATACTTATAATGCATTCAGCTTCAATTTATTTATTTATTTTTGCTCTCCTCTGCAGTCCAGTTTTTACTGTGCTGCTGCCAGTACATCTGTCACTGGAGAGTCGCCAGCTTGACAAATCTGCGCAGAACAATGTGCACTGGAGTCCATGGAAGCAGCACTAAATAGCGTCTGTGTCAGACGAAACCTTGGCCGGCGCGGCGCTCGGCGAAGTGCACCCGAGTATAAGTTGTAGATCACTTTCCGGGCTTGGCTGGGGCGAAAACCTTCAACATGCTTTTTCATTCATGCCGTGGTGGGAAATGACTCGCGTTCTCTGCATGGCCGAAACATCTGTAAGCTGTTGCAGAAACAGAGCCCAGAGGAAAACATTTACCTAACAGAATACTAATTCTTTCAGGCCCCGGTGTCAACACTTCGTAAATAAGCTTGCACATATGGTATTGTTTTTTTAAAGGTGGGTCTGGGAGAACCATTCAGGCTGTTGTAATCTGCCACATCAGCCCATGGGTTTTTTTTTTTTTCGAATGTTGCAAGGATTTTAACTTCTGCACAGGCTTGTTCTTCCCTCACTGCCAACACCTGCCTGTTCCTTTCCTCCATCCTTCGCAATTTCTTCATGGATTCATCTTGCTAAGACACATGTGTGCACGTGTACCTGTATGAAATAACGAAATCCTTCAGTCTATACCCCTAACCTAATGCTGCAAGTTCCTGACACTACGAATTTGCGCGTCCAGATGTTTGACTTTTATTAAAAAAAAGGCTTTTAGTGCAAAAAAAAAAACATTTTTCAAACATGTGCGGCGCAGAAGAACCCTTCACACGCTACAAGAATGGCATCCAGCTAATGGCCTACCATCTCCATCTCCCTTGTAGCACAGTTAAAAACTCCTCTTTTCATGTCCCTGCAATGAGCATGTGCATTCCTCTTTGGGATGACTGTCCTAGATTTAAAGGCTTGTCAGACACCACTAGCCCTTTATTTTTCCATAAACTCGTGCTTTTTCTTTTTTTTCTCTCTCTCTTTCTTTTTCTTTTTCTAATCTTTTGCATTTTACACTGGGGAATTCTTGCTGCAGGAATGGTGTTGCAACGGATTATACGAAAAATGTCCACAACTGGGAGTTGAAATAGAAGCCTCCTTCATCTTTGCCTTGCAGCGTTTTTTTGTTGTTGTTGTTGTTGTGATTCGCGCGTGTTGCAGCACTGGAGCGCAAAAGTATTAAAATACACAAGAATTATAGACTTGCAGGTTTTAATTTTCAGGTACTGTGATGTGATTAATTGCTTTATTGAAGGGATGCGCGTGCAAGCTGATAGCACCAGCAGTTAATAACCTCTCAGTTAATGTCATTCTAATTGGCATTAGCCGAACATCTGCAAGCCTTTGCAGCCAATCAGTGCTCCGCGGTTTCCAACGAAGTCACTGTTTGAGACAGGAAATGGAGATATTCAGCGCTGACAAGTAATTCTGTGATTGTGTCAGCCGCTAAGATACATAATTCAGTGCTTTTAAACTGGACCTGTCTGGTGAAGCGAGTGGTGCTTGTGTTGTTTCTTTAGTACATCTGTCTCCTCGTCACTTCTGGAGTCTGACATCTCTCTCAGCGCCGTGGCACAACGGAGGAAAGAGCACTTCCATGGCACAGGTAAACCCGCCAAGAGATAGAAGGCCCCCCTCATGAATAAATGATCGTGACACGCAGCAATAATTTGCATCCGTGTAAAAGTGACGCATCAGCGCTTTTGTCTGCCAAAGAAGTCTAGAGGTGTGTTTTTATTTTATTATTTAATGGAAAATGGCTTTCATTAACAGCGGCAAACCAAAAGGTGTTGACAGCGATGCACCGACTTGTCAAGCCGATCACAGCCTGTTTTTCAAGCCGATCACAGCCTCTGCCTTTTTTTCTCTAATTAGGCATATGCTGGAGGCATCATAACAAACGCTGAAACAGGTTTGTCCTTGCCTAATCCGGGGGAACTAATTTTTAAGGTTATTATGCAAATCGATACTGTTTACAAACATGAAAGCCGGCGTCCCATTTTTGATCTGCCACATCGGTTTTCGATAGCTTAAAGCCCGGCTCGGCAGGTGTCATGTCAATAACAAGCAGCGATCGATCAGTGCCAGTCTGAGGGGGATTGGGACAGCGGGGCCTTGAGGTGCAGGGGGTTGGGAGGGGGGGTTTCATCAGCTAAAGACCAAGGAACAGTCACAAATCCTTTCTGCATGGACACATACAGTAGACGGCAGCGAGGCCATTGTTATACTGAATCAGGACAGATGTTTGAGGCCTTCCAGGGACTTTCTCATCTCAGATGATTGAGACCTAAACAGCAACACGCATTTTATTTTAAGATCACACAGCTGTGCGCGAGCGTGCCATCAATATCATCCTAAAGCCCCCTCCATATTGCTCACATGTACAATAAGAAGATCTAGTTCCAAGTCTCAGGAGGATTTCGAGTTGCACGGGTTCCTGTGCAACAAAATATAAATAAAATAAAATCACGCTCACAAAGATAATAGAAGACTTTGCATTTAAAACGGCAAATATGGATATAGATACACTTGTGCTCAGGTAGATGCAAGGTATGTCGTTCCAAACATCTTGGAGAATGTCACATCTTATTCATGTCAGTGCTTTTCCACCCATATTACTGCACCTTATCATTTATCACTATATGTATGTAGTGTATATTTATTTCAATTTGTATTTCTTGTAGATTTGTACATACTTTTAATTTAATTTAATTTAATTTACATTATTTTATTTTATTTATTATTTTTATTTAACTATTTTATACCTATTCTTCTTTTTACTAGTGGTTTTCAAGAGTGTTTTTTTTATTATTATTATTATTTTTAGTTTTTTTTATGTGCTACTGTGACCAGGTAATGTCCCTTGTGGATCAATAGAGTCTATCTAAATCTAATCTAAGTCTAATTAGCCACAGTTTTGGATTTAGTCTCTCTCTCTCAGTTGTTTCATGACTCTTCGTGTCGTCACAGACTGACACAAAGGACATAAGCCACTATGCAGAAAATTAAGACTGGTTAAAAATTGCGTGCCAATACGTGGAAATCCCACATCTTGGCTACTGCAGCACATCTTGTGGTTCAACTTGCCATGGAAGCTGTATAACGGAAACAAAAACCTAGGATCAAGACGACTGTACAATGATCAGTAAAAAAAATAGTTTATATTTCCTTTGCTGTATCTTTGTTTGAGTGTCTCATCCAGTAAATGTGCAGACATGCATGCTCGAAAAGCGAAAGAAATCCCTGGAATGATAGTCTTATTTATACTACAAGAACATTTAATAAATAAAAAAACCTACATCCTGGGCTTTATTTTTAGATCTGAATGTATCACAGAGGAAGAAGGGCAGGATTGAGATGCAGGTTTTAAACTTCGCACTCGCTGACCCAACAAGCAGCAAAATAAATAAAAAGACATTTAAAGACAGTGAATGTCTGTGAATCATATAAAATAAGATACAGCACTTTTGAAATTACTCCCCGTATGGTAATTGTTGGGCCAGGAGAGCAGAGCACCTGGCAGTTTGCCACTAACGTTCGCTCCATTCACAAACATTATTCTTGGCATTTAGATCAGGGACGGGGCTCAAGCTGTGCAGAATTTACACAAGAACGTAAGAACGAGCTTGGTATGTGCTCGAATTCTCGGACTTTACTCGGACGCGCCGCCGACCGTCACTCGTGGACGGCAAACCGCGCCCGTGGACATTTCCAGAAGAAGAACAGCTCTTTTGATTTTTTGGCGCACCTGCCTGTCGCGTGGACGGATCAAAAACACAAACCCATGATCAACACACGCGGCAAGCTGTGTCGGCCAAAGCTCAGCCTCCACTTCTGTGCATCATGCTGCACGTAGCAACCTTTAGCTTTCAGAACTTCAAAGCCCCGGAGGCTAAAGAGAACTGGGTTTCTTACTACTTTCCCCGGCTCTGATATGTCTCAGTAGGCCTCCCGTAACTGAGGTCAGATATTCTGCAGGTGCTGTAGATCTTCATGACAGTTTTTATCGTTTATAAAGCTCGATTTGGAAAGACAAAAGCGCCGAAAATGACTGATTGCTCTTTAAAATATTTAATTTGGTGCAATGAGCATGCTATGGGCTTGAACTGTAAGTAATATTAAGAGATGTGATACTTGACTTACACCTTGCACCATGTATTTTATGAGTTACAGGTTATAATGCTGCAGTTTTGCTTCTTTGCGACGGAATTTAATTTGCCGTTGATCACAGTTTTTGGATTTTGGGCCTTTTCTGCACAGCTACACGTTCGACTTTATTCTCAGCCTCGTGATTTCAGCTGAGTTTTTCTTATTAATCAATCAAAACTGCTGCTTTTCTTTCTGATAAGAAATTCAAATCGTGAGTTCTCCAAACCGAAACGAGGGCGCAAGTTCCAGTTTTTCTTTTTTTTCTCCTCCTCCTCCTCGAGTTCAAATCTCCGGTTTCCCTCCTGTGATTTCCGTTCATTTATCGAGTAATTTATTCACACGTTTGTTTGAAGCATCGCTCGATAGATTCTGACCCCGGCGCCCCATCATCCGAGTCTCCCTTCCCGAGACGGTCCCTCAAGAGCGATGGGGAACGCGGGTCAGAGGCAGAGTTGACTCGGGGAGGGGGCGTGGGGACACTTTTTTTTGTTAAGAGGGTAATCATAATGTGATAGCCCTCTAGCTGCCGGGGTCACGTTTGCTTACGAATGTTAAGGAGGGCTGTTTTGGAAGGTCTTCAAAATTACCCCGGATATCAAACGCTGACCTTTTGCAGAGTCTACAACGAGCTATGATTAGAATTACAATGTGTGTAAGATTTGACATCAAGAAATGCTAACCCCTTTACGCCGTCCTCTGCAAAAGTTCAGGTTAAAAAAATAAAGATAAACCATGAAGTAAATATAGAGTAAAAGCATATATATATAAATATATTTGAAACAATAGGAGGTAACAAATTAAGTTGACTTCTTGTGCTAATATTTTGAAATATATCCATTATAAAAACGCCTTCAGACCCAGATATTCACTGTCAACATGGGTGTTTACCAGAAGTCACTAAATCATCACTCATTTGACACGGAGAGTCAGCGCCGTAGTGAGGTTACCAATTAAACCCCGTGTTCCTTTCAAGTCTACGCCGCAGATCAAGATCTCATGTTCCTACGTCGCACTTTAAATTAAAATACAAAAAGGTTTACAGATCTATTTATAATGTTCGGCATCAGCTAGTTCCCTTTCTACCTTCACAGTAATCCAGCCTTCAAATGATACGAAACTGGGGCTTGGAAAGACTTTGTCACCAATGAAAACTTTCGGTTAACTCGACGAAGCACACATCCAAGGAGTTCAGCTCTTATCAGAGAGCGGGATAATTGTTGAAACAGGTGTAACTGTCGAGGTGTCAGCGCGCCTCTCTCTGTGTTCTGGTCCCCGAACCAACCCCTCCGCCTATGACTCCATCTCATAAGTCTTTCAGACAACCTTGGTGTGATTTCTTGACAAAAGCGCGCGTCGCTCTCGAGTGCACCTTGAGAGCGACGCGGAAAAGGGGGGACAAAGACAGAGCCTGAGAGAAGACAGGAAGAAGAAATGGATCTCTTCTCTAATTATGCAAGGAGAGGAGACTTTGTGAAGATAAAGTTGGGTGACACAAGGGCACACTGAGGGACACGCTCACTTTAGGAAGATTTTTCAAAGTGGGAGGCACAAATGGATGTTTGTGCTATGAGCTATTGCTGCTAATTGGTACAAACTTAATGAATGCAGGGCGCTGAGCGGAGACAGATGCTTTGTGCAATGTGGCAGATTTCAGTGGCTGCGCGTCTCTCACCATCGCTGGAACATCAAGAAGAGGAGAACATTTGGCAGGTCACAAAATTATGCGAGGAAAAGGGGAAGCCCGAGAAGAGGAGGGGGGGAAAAAAAATGTAAACAGTTGTTTGTTTATTTTTAATTTATGGGCGACTGTGTGTGTGTGTGTTGAGTGTGAGAGTTAGCAGCTCTCGAGCGTTTGTCTGTTTGTTTGAGCCTTTTGTTTTGGCTTTCTTTCCTCGCCAGCTCTGTGGCTCTCAATTAGCGTGCAAGCCTCAGGGACCTAATTAACCAGTTCAATTAATAAATAATTTTCTTAAAAATCCCATACAAGCCATTCTGACATTTGTCAGCCACTCGTGAGCTGTTGTGTGTGTGTGCGAAAGAGAGAGAAAGAAAGAGAAAAGGGAGAGAATGATTAGCTTGTTTGCAGGCTCTGCTTATCCCCCAGGTGGCTGATGCAGGGGACAGTGCTGTGTGTGTGTGTGTGTTCTTGTGTGTGTGTGTGTGGTTGGATGGAGAGGGGCTTACCGACGGTGCTGGACCCCACAGCAGAGGAGGGCCCCCATGACCTTTTATCGAGTGTCCAATCAATAATGTGCGAGCGTCCATCTCTTTGAGTTGCAGCCTGAGCCCGGGCTTCTGAAGGCCCGTGGCCAGCAGCAAAGCAGGATGGGAACGGGCTACACAGTGGGCAAAAGAGTCCTTGGGGGGCCAGGAGTGGAACAGAACCAACCGCCTCATGTCATTTACTCATAATGATGTCTTCCTTTAGTTGAAAAAAAAAGAGGGGGGGGGGGGTGCAAGAAGGGATGAGGAGGGGGCAGTGTCCCCCCCATCCAGCCTCTCTCTCCCTTTGTCTGAACGGTGGAAGCATCCTCTTTGGTCTGTCACCAGGCTCTGAGATTAAACAGCGGAAACAGACCCACATTACAATCCCATTTAATGTTTCTTATCAGAGCCATCTATCTGGTCACATGTTGGGACCGAGCCGCGCTTCGGTGTGTGTTTTTTTTTTCCGCGAATCGTAACGTATATTCCCTCGTGGGCACGACGGGACAGATGCGCTGGTTTAATTTGTAGCATTATCTCAAAACATCGACTTTACAGGATCTGGTTGTCACCGCCAAAGAGGCAGCGCTGATGGATCTGACTGTGTACTAGTGTTCATTAAACACACTCCAAACAGTCTTCAAACCGACTCTATTAGCGGCTGCCTCCAGAACAAGAGGCGCCTGAATGCAATTTTTGACCATGAAATGCTCTTTAAGCAGATGAACGAGACTTGAAAGATGAGCGGGACTTGAAGCTTCCTCTTCTTCTTCTTCTTCTTTTTTTTTTGCTTGAAAATGCCAGTGAGGAGTCAATCACCGGATATCAAAGCGGCAGGGACGCACGAGAGAAAATCCAGTGATAATACATAGGCTTCCCACGCCCGCTGAAGACTGTTAAGATGGCCATCACGAGTATCGGCGCCGACACAAAGAGCAGGCGTCGGCCTTTTCAGCGAGCAGCTAGCTGTCGCTCTGTATTAGCTGCGGGCGTGCGACGACAGTTTGCATTGAACCGAGATCCCGTTTGCCATGTAGCTCTGCAGAAAGAGACCGGAGACTCGCTCAAGACACTTGGCTGACCCGCACCGCCTGCAGCAGGCAACATATGGCTTCCTGGCCTGGCATTGTCTTGTTCATTGTGTATGTAAGCTGCAAGTTGTTGTTTTTTTGCAGCAGCAGCAGCGCCGTTCTACTGAGAATACCCACACAAAATGAAGCTGCCTGACTAAGTAAGAAAATATATTCTGGCAGCGAGATAAGATAAAAAGCGAGTTAAATATACCAGCAGACAAATAACTATTAAAGTCTGCATGTTCATATTAAGCCTCATCTGTGGTAGTGTTTCCTCATCACAACTGGGCTGGAGAGATTTCTGCGTATCGATCGGGAAAAGTAAGTGTGCGGAAAAGAGTATGAGTCAAAAGGGGGATCTGAAGGTGGGCTGCCAGATCCAAGCCACATGGAGGACCTAAAGATGGAGAGATCACTTTTGTTCTCTGTCTGGTTTTGACCGAGGCCTCCCCTGCTCAGAGGTGACTGTTGCACTCTCAGGTGCCCTCTACCACCCCCCCTGAGATCACTCCACTCAACTCCACTGCATCCACTTTGATGCAAAAAGGTTTTTTTTTTTCTTTTTGTGTAAATATTGCGCTTGAGCATTTGAGCATCTTAATCTTCCATAAGGTGATCTTTGGAGTGGAGCAACGCGGGGTGCTGATGTTCAGAAGAGCTCCCAGTTGTAGAAAGAAAGAGGGAGCGAAAGAGACAGAGAAGGGAGGCAGAGGAAAAAGAAGAAGGTCTGTGTACTTGCTAGAGTGCTGGGAGCTAGAGTTCACTACGGGGGCGTAAGTGTGTCAAGAAGAGCGCTTTTCCCCCATCCGCAAGCCCCGGGCCCTCTCCACAACATTAAAAAGCATAAACAGTCAATACTGAATGTAACTCAGAGAAAGAGCAAGAGAGGGAGCGTGGAAAAAAAAGAAACAAGTACGAGAACGCAAGGGTGTTTCAAGCGTTACACAACATAGCGAGATCAGAGAAATGGAGGCTGGGCTGTAGTGTATAGTTGCAAAGCTTTCTGATGGAGGAAGGGAGCCTCTCCAAGTGAATCATTCATTGCGGGCGGCAGGGGTGTAAATATGAAGGGGAGGGTTGAAGGAGAGCGGGATCAAGGAAATGCACACCTGGTGCAAGACAGGGGTCAGATTGGCCCTGCACAAAAGGAAACGAAAGGGAAGAAGGGAATGTGTTGTTTGGCATACCTCCGTTTAGACAGCAGCGGAGCTTCTATCGGCGGAGCGGGACAGAATGGAGTAGGTAGAAGGTGCATATGGTGGTAGGTGTCTGTCTGTGCCGGTACACATGCTGGAAACACATGCCGGTGAGAGGGAGGCTCGTCAGCGCACACACACACACACACAGAAAACCTTTCAAACATTTTAGACTTCCAGTTTGGAGATGTGAGGGCTTGTTTATCTGTGGCACATTGTTCTTGCTCATATAATCGCTCAAGAGTCTCAATCAGTCGCTCTCCGTCGTCTCTCACAAGTTTTTCAAACGATGTCTCCCCAACACTCGACACCTGGCTGGCTGACTTCAGAGCCGAAATCAGCGGAGGAGTCTCCGCGTCTCAGTCGTTTTTTAATCATCCATTCAGTCACTCCTCACATGTTCAAGCCTATATGCATTCTGGGAGATCTTCCTCTATAGACAGATTATAAAGATGTGGCAGATGTGGGCAGACTGGCACAGCACGGCACGGCGTCGAGGACATGTGGATTGTTTGCATGTACGCGATTAAACACATCGACCACTGTCTGATGGCCGTTTAATTACGGCGTTAAAGGAAAGTTGAACTCTGCTGAGCCGAGCGTCGAGAGACGTTTATTTACTGCACAGTGTCTATCCTTGAAAATGACAACAAAGAGAAACATAAAGGATAATTACATTCAGACATAAATAAGCATATGGCTGTGCCTTTATTTTCAAGGTTCTCCAGGTTATTCAGAAGCCACAAGCCAGTGTTTTCCTCCAGTAAACTATTCCATCTTAAACCAAGGACATTCAGACCACATACTGTTTTTCCTCCTCCTCCTTGGGAAAGTGTTCTCCTGGTTTATGGCCAAACAAAAGTTACTTCCGTGCAAAGTACTGTTTGAGCCACTTCCCTGCAAGAGCACGGCTCCACATTTCAAACATTCGGAGGAGGGAACAATATCTATGAAAAGTGTGAAATTTGATTTCTACCCCACGGAATAGGGCCGTTTCCTTCTGTTGTCAAACAGAATGACTAAACACGCTCATTCACATGCTCCCATGGTAGGACGTTATTAATTTATCACTTCAGAGTTATCGGTGCTCTTGCACACACACACACATAGGCACGCTCGCACACACACACATTTGCTTCCCGATGATTGACAATGTGATAAATTTTATTTGAATATGGCTGACATGAATTATGTAACCATAGAGACTGGTGGCTTTGTTGCTTCTCTCGGGCTCTTCGCTTTTCCTCCAAGATAACATACAGTTGGTAATTTACAGTGGAACACATTCTGAAACTATAAAGTGAGATATCGCGACAATGCCCCACAGAGAACAAAACAGAGCGCCGCGGCGCAACCAGCCCGAGCCGATTCCCGGGAACTGCGGAGGAGAGGAGGGGAGAAGGTTCACGGTGTGGCGGCGCTGCAGCGAGGTTAGGTGGTTGACACTTTTGACACTGGAAAGTGTTTTTTTTTTTTTCTTGAGTTCAGCTCTGATGGTAGCGATGAGGTCTCAGTAGACTGGGTTAGGCCAAAGAAATAAATAAAAAAAGAGAGTCGGAGAGAGAGAGAGAGAGAGACAGAAATAAACACAAATGAAAGGAAAAAGAAACAAGCACAGCACCCACGGTATCAGATGTTGATAGCCGTGGCGAAAGACTGCCTTTGAAAGGATTGAGGAAAGTGACAATGCTGTATGTCTTTTTTTTCTTGTTGCTGCTCCTCCAGACGGCTAACATAAAAAATAAAAAAAACCCTACTCTGATTGGTCTGAAAAGACTGTCAAATGTCAAGCAGTTATCAAACAGCAGACATGTTTTCTTTTAAAAAGATACCGGCACAAGGAAAAGCCTAACCTTTCAGCGAGTGAGTGGAAGTCACTCATCCCATCATGTGCGGTACTCATACACGAGCAAAAAAAAAAAACCCTTGCTCTTTGCAGGGCTTATACTTTCCCCTCCGATTCAGATCTGCAGTTGTTGACACAAGCTGCACAGACGGCTGAAATAAATGGAAGCGTAAAATACTTAACTCTGGGGAATTATTTGCTCCGTGGGCTGCAGCAGGGAGCGAAGAAACCGACATTCACACGTAAAATAAAGAAGTTTAATTCCACAAGAAGATGCTGAAATTAAATCAGTTCTCTGTAAAAAAAATAAAAACCTTAAACCTCCATCTTACAATTCATGTGGTCTTTTAGCAGCACCCCTTCCTCTTTTCGTCTAATGTTTACGTTTCAATATGGCCGCTACAGATCGCCTGGCACAACCAACCACCAAGACAGACAGGAACAGCTCGCTCAACACTGGATGTACAGTTGTATTCTGGTGTTCCACTTCCTGTGGTTCATGTTCAACTCCCTTCACACTGAGCCACACTCGTATGAAAAGAGAGATGGGACGTCGGTGTCCTTGATTTTTTAAAGTGGCGAGACTTGAACGCCCTCGCTTCTATGCACGCCACCGTGCAAAGAAGTTTGAACGGTGCCGCAGCTGCTCCTCTGCACCGTTCAAACAAACTTCAGCACAACTTTCGCATCAACCTACATTTCAGTTCTCATTACTTTTGATTTTTTTTTCCCGGTGCCAGCTGCACAGGGAGGTCAGAGATCAGGCTGGAGCTGGCAGAGATTCAGTGTCTTGCTCAAAGACACTTAAGCAGACTGGGTGCTTGCTACCGCAGGGCCCCCGAGCCCAGCGATGCTGACCTGCAACCCCAACGCTGACAGTTGACATCAGTCTCAAAGACTGTGTTTCACTGAATATTTTTATCTCGCTGTTTTTGGATTGTCTAAAGAAGCAAAAGAAAAGTAATCAGAAAACCTGTGGGAAAAGCTCAGTCCAGCTGTACAACAACTCACCTTTCTGTTATTCATGTTAATGCTCATCCATCCATGTTTTTACACCTTATCATTCAGCCTTCGTATGTATATAGTGTATATTTACTTCTATTTTAATTTCATGTAGATTTGTACATATGCAAATCTTATTTTTTATTTTTATTTTTTTTAATCTAAAAATTTATTTTTATTTATTTTATTGTGTTTTTAATTAAAGTTTTTTTTTATTGTTTTTAATTTAAAATGTTATATTTTATTTATTTTATTGTGTTTTTAATTTAATTTTTTATTTTTTGTTTTTATTTTTATTGTGTTTTTAATTTAAATTTTAATGTTTATTTAGTTTTTTTATTTATTCTTTTTATGTGTAACTGAGCTACTCTGACCAAGCAATAAAGTCAAAGTCTAAGTCTAAACTGACTGAGAGAATTAAATAGCTATATACAGTCTCTACCGTAGCTGGAAGAAGCTAATTGCTTAAGAGATTCAATAATAGCACTGAGTCAAATATGTTGCCGATGGAAACAGAGGAGAGGAAGAGGATGGATGTTGTCACTCTCTCCGTCTACAAGATGCTGAATTGCACCACGGGGGGCTTGTAAAGGGAAGTTTTGTCCAGATCGCTCTGATTCTGGCATTGCTGAGTCCTGGGTTGAGTCATGCATACAGCCCAAGTCCAGTATCCTAATCCTAAAATTTAAAATGCTGAAAACTTGATCCAACATTGAAAAAAGCAAAGTGCATTTTTCCACCAGATCCTCCAGTTTTTACTTACAAATAAAAAAAATAAAAAAATAAAAAGCAGCTGACAAGGCCACAGACGTCGCATCTGCACTTTTCAAACACAGGTGAGTACAGGACAAACTCTGTACTTTGGAATTTCTCCTCGGTGAACGGAGGTGATAATGAACATTAATATGTACAGCTGGCTCTTTAAACAACTCTTGCTGTGCAGCCTTTGGTGTCCTGTTGAGAGGGTGTCGAAGCTGTGCGCCATCAATGGCAGGGAACAAAGCCAGAGAAAATATCAAGTCTGCCTGCCTAGCCTTGCTCTGCCTTAAGATTAATCTAATTTGGTCTTTATTGAGAAATGGGTAAGAGCAGTTTTGTTTTATTTATGTATGTTTTTTCCTCCTCTGCTCCTTCCCTTTGTTGCTTCTCCTCGGCTGCCTCTGACAAAAGACAGCCAGCCTGCCAAGCCCGGTGTTGCTCTGGGACGGACCTGTCAATCACTCCTGACGGCACCCTGACAACATGTACGTTAAAATTTCAAACGGGACTCAAAGGCGGCGCGTGACAGCCGAGCCTTTGAAAGTGGCTGTAGCGCTCGGCGACAGCCAGAGGAGTACGGATGGAAAACAAACTAGAAAACAACAGTGCGGAGGGAAAAGAGAAAGAGTCAGAGACAGAGAGGGAAAGGGGAAGGAAAAAAACAAAAGTTAAAAGCAAAACAGTGAAGAATGTGGGACTTGATGATGGGAACTGGCATTAGTTTCTCCCTTAGTGTGTCACTGTTTTTTAATTTGGATGAAACTCCCCTGAGTGGAGCTTTCGGTCGTCCGGGGGACTCTGCTGAGGGCCCGTTCTGTGCGTAGTCCAGGGACAGCAGCGCCTCTCTCCTGCTCCTCTGAGGCCTCCCTCAGATCAAGTCAAGCCTCTTATGCATCTCACTCCTCCATCCTACAGCACAAAACAACTGTGCACGAATGTTAATGACATTCTTGATTCCATCTCACATACCTGCGCTTCATGGTTGTGCAATTAATTCCCAGTAGGAATGGAAACCAGCGCTTGGCGGGCGAGATAAGCCTTTTCTGCAGAATTCATAAATGCAAGATGTGCAGCCTTCCAATACCGAACAAGAAAAACGGACAGCTCAATTTAGATTCTCACTCTGCCGTTCCAAACCGGACAAAATCCTTTTAAAACACTTCATCCGCAAAACCTTTGCCTGACGAGCAAACGGGCGCCATATGGAGCGCAATGTGCACATGCGGGCTTGAGGACGTGCTTTCAAAAGATCAGCCGTCACAACACACGCGGCCACAGAGCACCACCAGCTCTCCCAACGTGGCTAAATGAACAGAACAGTGTAAATGGGGTACGACACAAAGGCCCGGGCTGTGCCAGACCCTATGGGAGAACTGCCATCTCTGCAGTCCTGCAGTTTGTGCACTGATCCTTCAGTCAGCATCCACATCTGCAGTTCAAAAACACACACTGGCTTGAAACTGCTACAAAGCTAAGCGTTCATTGTCTGTCTGAGACTTTGTTTGGCCGTGCTGCGTGCGCTCGGTCTAAGTTTGTTTGAAACTAGAAAATAGCGCCACAGAATGTGTTGCTTTTGCTTCTACAAACCAGCGGACAAGCAGCGTGCGTGCCGGGACACAGGTCATGTCAACCTGTTTTTTTTTTTTTTTTTTTTAAACTTCTCCCTCGGTGAAGCTATGTCGGACCACAGATAGGCGCCGGTACAGACGGGGAGCCGTGGCACCAGCACACACGGAGCCGTACCACATGAATCTGTGCCACTGCGTAGCTCGCGTCTGTGCACATATGTGCCCAGGCTTGCTTACAAATGTATACACACAAGCAAACAAACATAGGGCCGCTCAGAGATATGGCTGCTGTGTAAAGAAGTTAGGACGGCATCCTGCAGATAGACAATGCTTTGGCTTCTAGTGCCCTCTAGTGCTTGGAACCGAATGCCAAAACTCAGTGGAGTATCTGCTTAAAAACTGGCCAACTGTGAGGACAAACTGAGCTGAATTGTTCTAGTTTGACAGAAAGAACAGTTGTACACAGAGTTCAGGAATATGGTTTAAACTGATAAATTATTATTTTTTTGTTTAAAGGCACAGAATTTAAAAAGGCAGGCAGTAGTTTCGTTTAAAGAAATGTCATTGCACGATACAATGCAACACCTTTAAATGCTCATTTCATGTTACACAATATCATACAATAAAATATGATTATAAAACAGTAGAAATTCTGCAAGTGAGATTCTATAAAACGGGAACACAGCTGTCATTTCATGGTTTTCAGTATGCATCTATAAACTATCCTAGACATTTGTCAGTGTATAAAAGTGTCGTCAGTATTAAAGGCATTTATAAAAGACTGATAGATTAATTTTTAATGGTTAAAATAAAATAAAAAAAATGGATTTACGTAACATATATATGTATATATGTATATTACCAGCCTTCACAGTGTGCTTTACAGTCAAATTTAAGTAATTTATATTAATGCACAGTTTTTATTTTATATTCAAGTGTTCAAAAAGGCTCTGCTGCTGTTAGAGTTAAAGTCTAGATCCTTGCAAAGTTTCCTGGAAAATGTAATCAAACTGTGCTTTCCCTTTCTTTTTATTGTTAATCAGCTAAACTGTAATCTCTGACATAAAGTTACGCAAATATAAAAGTAACTACAGTACCTTGTTTTAACAGAGCCTTGCGGGGAAGGTGTTTTAAGACTTTACACTCTTCTATCTTGTGCGTATTCGTGCTCTCAGGCAAACGGGTCGGAGTCGGGACAAAAAAAAAAAGTATGTCCCGTTATTATGCGCTCTGCTGTGTATTATTAATGAGGTGCACACAAAAGCCTGTGACAAATCAAGGTGTCTGACACCGCACGCTGAATACTGAGCCAAAAAAAAACGAATGAAATCTAATTTGTTAATTCATGAAACTTGGCACCGTTTGTCTTCCACGTGTTTGTCACTTAAACTGATTCAGTTCCTTAAATCCGGCTTTAAAACAGTTTGAGTTTTTTATGGTCATGTCATGACACATTTCCTCCTGCGAGTGCACACATTGTTAAGCTTAAACTGTTTTATATTTCACATAAAACGCTTTCTTTTTTGAATTAAATACAATTCACTCCAGTAAATCTCGACATATTTAGCAGCAGCTAAGGTCAAGGCCTTTGAGCTGCAGCTGGATCCTCCATGTAAGGACATTAATGCAGTCCTATCTGCCACTTAATTGACTACAATAACGAAGGGTTTTTGTAAATCATATGCGTGTATTTCTTTTTTTTTTTTTTGCGTATGCATGATAGCGCCAGCAGAGGTGGGATTTGAGAGGCACCTCAAAGCTATGATTATCCTGAGTGTCTCTGCCCAATAATGTTACCTGCTGGGACAGAAGCACTGCTCCTCTAAATAAATTGCAAGTGGCCTTGGGCAATAAGAGGAACCCTGCTTTGATCTGCCTGACTGCCAACGAGGAAAATGTGCAGGCAGTCAATCAAGCTCTTAAGGCTTTGCAACAATGGAGCCGACCCTGGTTTATTATTTATTTTTTAAATTGATGTATTTCATTATCACAAGGTGTCTACTTGGCGGGGTGGCGCGGGAGGGGAGGAGGGCTGGGGGGGAAGGAGGGAGGTAGGGGTGCAACATGATCAATAATTGATACGCGGCGTGAAAGAGCTGATTTGCCGCCTCTCCTCTGGTGCACTTGTCACTAGCTGTTGTCAGAACACATTTGCTTTGATGACAAATTTGAAGAAGTGAACAACAGCATCACATCTTATTACAAATTTAGTGAGCGGTGAAAGGCAGGGGCCCCTTCCTCGCTGAGGCTGTTTGTTCAGGGCGCTCTGGAGGAATGACTACCAGGCTCCGAGGTGAGTTACAGTCTTGTAAGCAGAGATGAGAGGGGGGTTGAACTTTTTTTGTCATGTGTCAGTAAACAGCGTGACTTGTTTGAAAGGCACCTGGATTACAGGGTGAAAAGTTGCTCTTTAAACCTCTTTAAAGCTTTGGGGTGCGGGAGACGCGCCACGTCAAAACAGAGCCGGGTGATGAGGAGTGAGAGCAGCTAAAAGCCCGCGCTCCCCGAGGTGCGTCTGCCGAGAGACGAAGGAGCTGTCCTGCTTTTCACAGGGTTTGGGTCATGCTGCGTGGTGGAGCATCTCAAATTGATTCAGTCAAATGAAGGGAGACGCGCTCGGATGACTCAAACGGTGCGGGTTTGTTGAAAGACAAGGCGCACTGATGTGAATCTGGTTGCAAAAAAACACCTCTAAGCTCAAATTTAATTTCCGAACACAAGAAGAAAATGAGGATGTTTTAGAGAAACACAATTTGGTGTAACTTTGTTGTGAAGTGAGGCGGTCCTTGAGTGGATATGACAAATCAACCATGGTAAATGAAGAGGAAGAAACTTTAAAAATAAATAAAAAGTGTAATCTTAAATGTACAGTAGTTGTGTAAGTATTTGGAAACTTCTTTCTTTCACAGCTGCACCTGCGGGTCAAGAGGAAATCTTTATGGTGATTTCATTGCTGAGAGTACTTCTTAATTAGCCTAAATGTTTTTATTTATTTTTTTAATTACATGTACAGAGTGGAGATTTACCACAAACTTTATAACTAAACCCAGATGGGGAACAGTTCAACACACAATCTCCGAGAAGAGGGGAAACAAACATATCAACAATTCAACATAATTGACAGCTGCATCCATTTGCTCGGTCCAAGCCTTCCTTCTACCCCCTTTCCCCTCCTTCCCTCCCCGCTTTTTCCACTCTGTTCTTCCAACACCATTTCCTCTTTTAATTATCCCCCAGCAAAAAAAAAAAAAAAAAGATGGAGCACATCAGACGCATCGCGGTAAATCCTGGCCCTGGCACGGGCTCACAGTGGCTCCTGCGTCTGGCAGTCCCGATAGAGCCCGGGCGCTGGCAGTGACAAGAGAGGGAGGATGCCTGGAGATTTTCTGACGGAAAGAATGGAGAGGATGATCTCTCAGCAAAAGAGAGGTCCTCATTCTACTCCCGGCGTGGGAGGCTTTTTTGGCGAGCACTTCCCCATCATACCACATTTTCACCACCAGATTAGCCAGTTCTCAGGAGCACATAGAAGCCTTGTTTACGCCTCAGTACCGTAGTGTTTTTGTAATGACTGTTGAGTAAAAACGGCACATTGGAGGCTCTGAAAGGCCCCGGCTGCTCTCCTATCTCTGCCTACAACATTTACGGGGTGAGACTTACTGTATATAGCCGGGTCAGGGGAACCGTAGTTTGGATTAAGAGAATATGATTTGTTTTATATTGAAAGAAGTCTCCTCTGACCTGAAATATGTTTTACCGAGCGAGTCGCACATTCCCATTCTAATTAGGTATCAGCCACATGAATGGGTTTTTCTTCTGGAAGCCGGGTAGATGAAACAGGTGCAAGTTAACTAGTGCTGGGTTTGCTATGTGTCAGAGTTTCTCCTCGCTCTCCGTGGGGTGCGCATCAATCACCAGAGGTCCCCAGCTGACTGTCATTCTGCGGGCTAATAGTGTCGTCATCTCCCACGCGATTACACAGATTGCACAATGAGATCCTCGGACACAATGGAGCTGCAAATCTAGCCCCCCCACTCCGCGCTCCTTCTCCTTTCCTTTTCTTCCATCATTCTGAGATGAAGAGGGGAGCGCTCCACAGTGGGTAGCTTTCTTCTCCTCCGGGGGGAACCGCGAAAGCAAGCGAGGGCCCGTGTGATGTTAGTTTCCCTTCAGGGTGGGGAGGAGATGTCTTGTGGCACAGCTAAAGATGATCATTTGAGATCCTGTGAAACGAGGTTCCCCTCTGGAAGCCGCAGAGACGCGACGAGAGCCAAGGTCCCGGCTAATGAGTTTGGGTTAGCTGATGTTCCTCAATGATGAAAACGAGAACATCGATGTTAGCGGTGATCAGTTTCTTTCTCGGTACAGTTCGGTCATTACAGGTGTCAGAGGTCAGGCTGAGCAGCAGCCTTGGAGTCCGGCTCAAAAGTCAGCTCAAAACTCCTGTATCACACGAAACGAGAGCGCGACAGAGCACAAATATCCGTAAAGACTTTACATTTAATAAGCACGATGAAAGGAAATCATTAATCTGCGAACATATGAGGAAAAATCTGAACATTTGTTCCTCATACGTTCCGATAAAACCTTTCCCTCTCCGAGTAAATATTTGCTCCAGAAACTCGCGAAACAAAACAACATCCCGTCTGATAATCGGCTACAATTACGCTCCACGGAGTGATGAAAGGATATCAATGATCTACTTATGTCATGGAAAAAGAGTGGCGCTTCAAACATGAAACCTATTGAAGCCTATGAGAGTTTCAAGTCGATGCATTGATCAAAGGAGCTTATCAACACAGTTTCTTAACACAGAAACGGTGTCATATGGCGTTGGATATACTACCAGGGCAGCCGTGTTTTTGCCCAGGAACATAATGGCTATTGTGTTTTCTGAAAACATTAGCCCTTTTTCTTTTTTTTTTTTTTGCAGAGTTGAAGCTGCAAAAAAAAAAAGCACACAAAGTGGAGATGGGGCACAGGCTCTTTATCCTGATGAAAGGCTAAAGGATGGGACTGACCTTTCTGGCATCAGCTGGGCTTTTGGAGCACAATGCATGGCGGCAACTCTTTCTGGCCTTTTCCCCTTCGGCTCTGGGCTACGCTTACAAGCCAAATCCTCAAGTCCAAACATCTATCATTTTATACAAAGACTCGAACACACAGATGCCCCCGAACCCCTCCTTTTATAACACACACGCACACACTGAACAATTCTGTCTGTACATGTGCAAACAGACCAGTCCCGTCTGGCATCACAGTACAACTGCAGGCTATGGAAGCAAAAAGAGACAACGGATCACTGTAGATTATATCAACACAAAAGCTTAACTCGGTCCACAGTATCAACACCTTTTTTCTTTAACAGGAAAACCCACAACAAATAAACTGTCCCCTGCACCACTTAAGGAACGCTAAAGTCACTCAAACCGGAGCCCAATCAAAAGTTTACAGTTTTCTGTCCGAGCAAGACATGAAATGAAAATCATGACCTGGTTAAGTACTAGTTTAGTGAGTGCCCCCCTCAAAAAAAAATGAACTAAGCCACTGTACACTTTAAACGCTTTGTTGCTGGGGGGCCACATACCCAAAAGGGCCTTTGTGTGATATTTCAAAAGGCTGCATCACAAGGTCACGGCGGAACAAGGGTCACGCAAACACAGAATAGCACTTGTGTGGTGTTCATTTTTTTTCTGAGGGAGGGGGGTGGGGGTGGTCAATTCTATAGGTAAACTCTAGTAGACAGGAGATAAGTTACCCGTGGCACGCCGGACAAAGGGAATGTCCGAAAAGGTGAAGAGTAGTAGTTCCTGACGTGTTAGAGGCCTCATCGGCGGTGGGAGAGTATAAAAGGACGCGTAAGTGCGTCCGTGGCTACGGTGCGCAAACATCCACAGCCCTGCAACCATGGGAAAGGTATGAGCACACATGCGTTAAGGCATCAGCTTTAATGATGAGGGGAAAAAGGCGCGATTTGGGAACATGTGTCGTAGACGTACGACATGGAAAAGATAAGGCAGCAGAGAAGAGTTTCAGCTAATTTGAGCAACCGCAAAAAAAGTAGACTGATGTTTCTGAGTTTTGAAATTGGAGGAGTTGAGTTAGATTGGACAAGAACTAAAAAAAGTAAAAAATAAAAATCAGCCATGAGATTAGTTTTGATTGCCTTGAATTTCAGCTGTCAAACACTGAATATAACATACAACCCTACAGCACTAGAGAGGTTTGTAAACTCAACGGGGCTCATAAGGAGTAATTAAGTTTGTACAAGGGAGAGCAGTGTCCCCTACAGTCTGTCCCTAAGCATCGCAGCTGCAAAACCCACATGCAAACTTTTTTGGTGATCCACGCTCTTCTGTCCGTTTCCAGATTATCTTCTACGAAGGCCGCAACTTCCAGGGCCGCCACTGGGAGTGCAGCAGCGACTGCATGGACACCTTCAGGCACTTCAACTGCTGCAACTCCATCCGTGTCAGCGGCGGACACTGGGTGACCTACGAGAAGCCCCACTACATGGGCTATCAGTACGTCATGGGCCCCGGCGAGTACCCCGACTACCACTCCTGGATGGGATTCAACAACTGCGTCCGCTCCTGCCAGATGTTCAATCCCGTAAGTCAATCAAACAGACAGATAGGACCGGTGGTGCCCGTTCACCCCCCCGCCACCGCCCGCCGCTCACCTTGCACATCAAATGGCGCTTTAGAAATGGATGTCAGTCACCAGCGTTTGATGTCATTCACAGATACTCACGCAGGTCATAGCTTAAAAGTCTCTGGTGCAAGGCCCACAAGGAAACCCAGTCAGCCTTTAAAAGAAATATGACAACCCCCCCACCCCCCATAAGACCTGGTGCCTTCACTTTAATTTCGTGCATCACGTTGAGTATTTCTGGCAGCGTAGGGAGTCATGCTCTAAAAGAGTTGTTGCTCATTCTTGCTTGTAGCTGCTTAAAGAAGTGGCACATTCAAAAATGTCTCTCTAGGGTTCACACCCACCAAAACAGCATATTAATTACGCCGTGGTTTCTTTTTCCCATACAGTACAGAGGATCCTACAGGATGAGAATCTACAACAGGCCTGACATGATGGGACACACTATGGAGTTCATGGACGACTGCCCCAACGTGTACGACCGCTTCCGCTTCCGCGACATTTACTCCTGCAACATCATGGAGGGCTTCTGGATCTTCTACGAGCACCCCAACTACAGGGGACGCCAGTACTTCCTGCGTCCTGGAGAGTACAGGGCCTGTGGAGACTGGGGCTGCAACAACCCCATGGTGGGCTCCTTCAGGAGAATGAGGACTGCCATGTAAACTCCACCTTTGCGCAACTGTAACGAACATTAAAGATCTGAGATTTTCCAAATAATAATGTCTCTTGTGAGTTTCTTTTGAACGAATACATGCAACATACAAGCACGTGTGAAGCACACTAACGCTCTTTGGCAAGGCAGCACATTTGCTAGCGCTTTTTTAATGACCTGTGTCACTGACATCTTTTCTATTTGCTAGCCTGCCTAGCATCACTGTCTCCACGCACCGCTCCGGCATTCATGCCAATAAAGGCAGATGTTGCAACTCTTTTTGTGGGCCTTTGGAAAATACTGTACAACTGCATTTTCTCACAGACAGACAGAGCTTTGACAGAGACAAAGCGGCCGGTGCAGCTCACCCGTGCCATAGTGCTGTGGAGTCTATAGAGCGTGCAGTGCTGACACGACAAAGCTTTGTTTCACGTTTGCAAAGCCCGTGATCCCGGAGGGGTCTATAAAGAGGTCCGGTGCAGCCCAGTATCTGGTATAGTCTAAACGTAACTCAGTTACAATGAGCAAGGTAAGCACGGAATTTAAAAATCTATGAAGCAAGAGCGAGACAAAACTGTTGATTTGCTGTGTAGAGATATGTGTGATAAAGTTATAAGATGATAAACTTTCTGCTAAAAACTATTTCTGGGGTAAAGATTTATTGGTTAGTTGTTCTAAAGAATGTTTTCCTAACATGCAATAAACGACAGAAATCATGTGGAAGGATTTTACCAAATACTCTAAACCAAAATGAAAAAATTTGAAGTCTCAAAGCAAGAAATACCTAAGCTTTTATCCTTTGCAATGATTTGACTGAGCTTTTAGGGGTATTACCTGTGCAAACAGAGCAGTAACTTTTGACAAAGTCTTGCACAAAGACTTCAGCTTTTCATTAAAATATACCACATGCTAAACTGTATTTTATTCAGCTTTGCTTCTGGTACTTCATTTGGGACATTTTTTCATGCTCCCTCTAGATTACCTGCTCTAAACTACAAATATTCTATCCAAAAACTTTGCTCGATAAAACTAACTTACAACCCTGGTTCAGAATACTTAATGTTGGGTTTAAGTGCCTGAACAGCCCATACCATGTCTTCGTTTGTCTTTGTAAATATCTCTGTGGTGATACCTTTTAACATCCACCCGTCTGCAGATTATCTTTTACGAAGACAGGAACTTCCAGGGTCGCCACTATGAGTGCAGCAGTGACTGCCCAGAGATGCAGAGCTTCTTCAGCCGCTGCAACTCGATAAAGGTTGACAGCGGCTGCTGGGTGGCTTACGAGAAGCCCAATTACGGCGGCTACCAGTACATGCTGCACAAAGGAGAGTACCCCGACTACCAGCGCTGGGCAGGCTTCAACGACTGCATCCGCTCCTGCCGCATGGTGCCACCTGTGAGTTTTTACCTCGTGTCCGACCGCATTTGCGGCAATGTTCCCACTAAAAGTCCTAGTCCTACTGAATTCACCACTCAAGCGTCATTTATCTCTTTACTCCTTAAACTATAGACTGACTCATTGGAGAATGGTCAATTTATTCCACTGTCCAACTTTCTTCTCCCATTTCCCCTTAGTACACTGGGAACTACAGGATGAAGATCTTTGCGCGGTCCGACTTTGCCGGCCAGAATCTGGAGCTAATGGACGACTGCCCGGATCTGAACGAGCGTTTCCACACCCGTGACATCTCCTCTGCCAATGTCATGGAGGGCTACTGGATCCTGCACGAACACCCCAACTACAGGGGACGCCAGTACTTCCTGCGCCCTGGAGAGTACAGGAGGCACCACGAGTGGGGAAGCACCAGCCCCACCTTCGGGTCTCTGAGACGTGTCACTGAGCTAAACTGATTACTATTATTATTATTTTTTTTTACCCCTATTGTTAAGATTTCCAACCTTTGTGTGGTCTCAACACTGTGGTGTCCATACCTGCAATCCCACACTCTAATAACAGGGGTTTAAATGCATCGTTGTGATGTCAGGTTCTAATTTCGTTGGGTTGCTTTGCACTGTTGGGTAAAGTTCCTCCCCAACTTAGTGTAAAAAAAGCAACGCTCCCAGTGAATAGTGATGATATATTTTCTTTTTTTTTTTTTGCTTTGGTTGCTCCACGGCAAAATGGTTTGCCTTGCCGGTCCCCAACCTCCTGTCCTACTGGAATCACAATAAATGAAAACTTGATGAAAGTCAACTAAAGGGAGCCCTTTGTTAATTTTCCATCGACTTCTACAGCTGTCACTATCAAAAGATCAGGGGGATATGGCTTGTCATAAATCTGAGGGATACTTTCCTCTTTAATGTAGGGATTGAACTTCAGTTTCATCAGGCCACAGAGTTAGCTATTGTAGCGTTAACCACTGAGGTCCTAGCAAGACCAAGAGTTTGTTCAGTTTTTCGTGATACCGTCGTCCCACATACACAAAGAAAAATTATCAAGGAAACAGAAGCTTATTCTTTGAAGTTCGCTATTAAAGACTAACAAAAGGGTATCTGAGGATGGGCATGTTGGAGTCTTTATGAGATCACATGGTACAGAGTAAGCGCTTTGGGTCCATGAAAGATGCCCATATTAGATCCACATCACAGGGCCAGTGCCAACTCAAAGAGTTGGAGTCAAAGTGGCCTGGTATTAGCCCCGAGCATCAAGCTCTCTCAGAACAAAAAACAAAACCCAGTCCACATCCCTGCTCATGCATTTTTCATCAGCCCAAGATACTGAGCCCTTTCAGAAATAAATATCAATTATTGAAATTGTTAATTAGACGATACGTAATTGGCGAAGATACACATGAATAAATAACTTTGACCATTAATTATTGATTCAAAAAAATTTGAAGCCCAGTAGGGAGTGCATTTGAGAGTCTCTTAAGATCAAGCACACCAAGAAATATGAGTTTTGGCCTTGAGTAATGTCCAATTAAAGGATTGTCAGCTTTGCTGTACAAGACCAGTGATTTGCCCTCGTCGTCTTTTTTATATCTGTGGACAACAATGCCCAGTAGACAACACAACATCAACGGCGTGCAACATGGGATCACAGCTGGGTTCTGAGGGCAACGGCTGATAAGAGATGAGAGGGACTTTACAGGCTGCCGGGCCCGAGACAGAACTAGAAGTTAATCTAAGGTCACGAGGGGCAGTGGCTTCAGATACTCACCAGAACGACAGCATTTCACACTTGCTAGAACTATAAAAACAAGTCTGTGGGTTTATGGTTATACAAGATTTACATAAAAACTACAGTAAAAGTATTTGCGTGAATGTTCAGTTTGACTTCGTTTTCCACCAAGACTCTCCTTGTTCAGAAATGTTTAGGGTGCCTTAAAGTTGGTGCATGACTGAAAGGTTGGAAAAACATAGACCAATCAGCCACAACATTATGACCTTTATATTATGACATTATGATGTTTAGTTGTTAATACTGGAATGCTAATATGCTCTGTGCACTATATGCAATATTTGCACATTCAGAATTTCCTACCACCGTGAGAGTCTTGCACAATTAATTGCACCTCACGCCGATCATGCATAACATTATGACCACCTTCTCAAATACTGTGTAGGTCTCCCTTGTGTCTCCAAAACAGTTGTGACTCATCAGAGAATGGACATGGGCCTTCTGAGGGTGTCCTGTGGTGTCTGGCAACACAATGTTGTCAGTTGGGGGGCCTTTGAGGGGAGGGGCCTCTGTGGATCATCCCACAGATACTTGATCAGTTTGGGATCTATTGAATTTGGAGGCCAGGTCAACACCTTGTGCTGTTCTTCATGGTTTTTTGAGTTGTTCCTAAACCGTTTTTGTGTGTGTCTCTCCATCAATGAGTGTCATTGCTATGGGGCAGGTGGGTGTGCCTGGTCTGGTCTAGGTGGGTGCTACATGTCTAAGTAACATGCACATCAATAAATACCAGGTCCAAAAGTTTCCCAGCAGAACACTGAATTGTCACAAGATGGTCAATGTTACTCACTTGTCCTGTCGGTGGTTTTAATGTTGTGGCTGATCGGTGTACTTTCCACATTTAAATAGCTCGTCATTCTATACATTTTAGTGTTGTTTCAGTTGAAGTATTTATGTAATCTGAGGATGAAGATATGATAATTTAGGTGCAAAATCAGCATTGACTTTATATTTATAATTACACTCCTAACCTGACAGTAGAAGTCGTCCATTTTCAACATAACACATCTCCTATTAAGTGGAAAACTTGTGTCAGTGCAGTAACTAGGTGCACACACTTCCACCTCATTAGCTACCGCAGCAAATAAGTCTAATACATATGGTAAAATACATTTCTATAAAACACTCCGCATCAAAGAGGCACTACTCCGTGTCCCTAGATTGTTCCTTCTCTACCTCAAGTCATTTAGATGAAATTTTCAATCGCTTCACACATGAAAAGGACAAAAGAGTGAGATTCGAGTTTTGTCTCCCTCTTCATCTCTGAACCCTTTGGACTTATGATGGGGAGCTGATTGAAGGGTAAGTAGTTCGTTTTGGAGAATGAATTCTTTAGATGATAGAAAAGAGAAAGGAGAAAAAAAAAAAAAAAAAAGAAACACAGAAACCCAGAACATAAGCCTGTGATTCCATTATTAGTCTCAGTTCTCCTTTTCTCTCTTTTCATTTCTGATGGCTGGATAATTAAACCTCTATAGTATTGTCTTCCATCTTCCTTGCCCCACTTCCAGCAATGCGAATTCCCCTATGGGCAACTTTAAAAAGGCCCTTTTTAGACATCTGTTTTTTTTTTTTTTTAAGATCAGTATGACTTTCTTCCCCCCCTCCTATTAATTCGTGTTCTTTGTGAAAGCAGAAAGACTAGAGCCAGGACAGAAATGAATATACACGCAAAAATCCTCAATGTTTCAAGTGATAAAAATGAAAGAAAGTAAGAAAAATATCCAAATATTCTTTTCCCACCGTTTTTATTTATTTATTTATTATTATTCTACATTACTCCTATTAAATAACCCAAACCAATCCTTAAGTGTGCATCGCTAGACATCAGATAGCAGCTCAGAGGCTGGAACGTTACAGAGCTTAATTTAAAAGCAGCTGCATTCTCCCCTCCAGCTCGAAAGGAGGCGGCTTGTCAATTACTACTCCTGCTCTGACAGAGGCTCTGGGCACCGCAAGCAGGAAAAGCAACAAAGCATGGGAAAAAAACGAGCACAACTCGTAACAACAGTCAAATAAATAAATAAATAGGGAATCAAATGGATGCACACGAGGTGGAGTGTATTTAACTTACATTACTACATAACAATTCTCACAATTTTATTTCTGATTTCCATCCCGGCGTTAAGCTTTTAACAAAAGAAAATTAAAAAGTGTTAAAGACCAGCTAATACTATGTAAAATGTGTGCTATAAAATACAACTATGTACTGGTTACTACAAAGGTTACTTCATGTCAGAAATTACTTCCAGCGCCTCCTCTCTGGAGAGAATCATGCTTGAATAAAAAAAAAAACAACAACTTGCATTTCGTTTTTTGACAATTAAAAATATTTTGATATTCTTAACAAAATTAAGAAGCCAGTTTTAAAATTATGTCCTGAGATTACATTATATTTAAAAAAAAAAATCATGCATGGTACAATTATGTACTGAAGTAATTTTAGCAAACTCTTCCTCAAAGTTCCCCTAATTAATATTGATCAGGTCCTAACTCATGAGGTAGAATTTAAAACATCTGTAAACTATATACAGTATAATCTAAACAGGAACATCTCTGCGGCTGTGCTCATAAAATGAGCCACTGGTGCGTAGTAGCGACTCTGGGGAGTTTTTTGGAGTGGCACGTGAATATTGTCAAAGTCTCTCTGGCCTAGTTGTGGTCCCTCTGCCCAGCTAAAGTCTGCCCCACGGGCAGGTTTTCGTGGAGGTACTTCATCTCGCCGTTCTCCGAGAAATCGGCTGCCGTGTGCCCGTCCCCTCTCAGGACCCACTTGGTGGTGAGCAGCCCCTCCAGACCTACGGGGCCCCGGGCGTGGATACGGGCCGTGCTGATACCAACCTCTGCTCCTGGAGACAGAGAAAACATATCATGTGTGGAGAGAAAGAGTGCAATTATCTCAGTGGAATATGAGCAAGAATATGCATTATTATTTTATTTTCAAAGGGGAAAGACTCATACCCAGTCCAAACCGGTAGCCATCGGCAAAACGTGAGCTGGCGTTCCAGAAAACGCAGGCGCTGTCCAGCTGCTGGAGAAACTGCTCTGCTGTGTCCTCTGTAAGACAAAGACAGCTTATTCAGTCTTCTGATTGCTACCTCTGAAAACCCTTTCAGGGATTACACTGAACATAAAAGCATAAAAACTAAACTAAATGCATTAATGCACTATGAATACGAAGCTCTGCAGTTGTGAGGATTTTATAACATAATTTGCAACAGCTACCACCGCCATTGTAAATACCTCTGACCTTTTAATACACACCTGGTGCATTAAGCACTTCAAATTTAAACAGCTTGACATAAATATAAAGCAAACAGCATATAAGGTAGAAATGTTTGCAGCCAAACTGTGCAGACCTACTGATCTTCGTGCATCTACTCTATACTCTATCTAACCTTCTATCCCTCGCTAGCTTGATATCCTTATATCTGTGGCGTGCCTATCATCAATCTCTCTCTCTCTCTCTCTACTGACATTAGCTTACACGAGTATAATTTAATTCACTGAGGTACCTTCTGTGGTCACTAGATGGCAGCAGTACATCCTCCACTGCAGGTGAGAATAATCCTCAGTGTAGAAAAGTGAACATCACTCTTTCTCCTGTATTTTCCCCAAAGCTGCTCAATGTTAATTATAATCTCCAAAAGGAAACGTGCACGCGAGTATTTGCGATTTAGATTTAGTCTCCTTGCATTTATATTATGTACGTACATTTCTGCAGAAGAAAACTGTGTGTCATAAAACTTGCAATGTGTTGCTAAACAATATGACACTGCAACACTGCAATGCCAAGTGATGGTTCCCTTCAAAGACAGAAATGTGTTTAAGAACGATTTTTAAAACTGTTAATCACCTGCTCAACATTTTAAATGGGCCACTATATTGAGTCACAAAGGGACCGTGTGCACTCATCCTGACGACAAACCGTCTCTGCTCGTTACAGAAACTAAGATCGCAGGGGAAATAAATTCAATAAGAGTAAGAAGGACACTGATGTGAAGAGGCATGGAGCAAGAAAAGATTACCAAAATGATGGGACATGCATTGCGCCTTTTTAGAAAATGCAACTCCACAGAAAACAAGAGAAACTCCACCTACCATTTTCTGTGACGATAACATCCGTGTGGGAGCTGCCGTAGTTGTGTATATGGTCCACAGCGTCCTCCATGCTGTCCACCACTTCCACACAGCACTCCAGGTCACCGTACTCCGTCCGCAGGGACTTGGCCTCCGAGGGGCTGAACGTCAGATAGGAGGCAAACCTGGGGCCGGCGTGAATCTTCACCTGGTGACAGCAGAGAAAAACATCAACAATTAATGAGTATACTGAAACGAAACAAACAAAACAAACATCTTTCAGATTTGTTGCCTGACTTTAATGAATTTAATGATGTCTGCAAAGCCTTGACTACACTGCACTAGTGTGAAGTCGGACTAATGTGTGTGCCATTTAGGTGTTTACCCGTTCAGTGCGCAGCATGTCAATTATCTGGTCAAACAGCGGGGTCCTAAGGAGGTCCCGGTGTATCAGCAGAGTTTCCATGGCATTACACGCAGCCGGGTAGTCACACTTGGAGTCTCTCACTAAAAAGGGGAAAAGATCAGTCGGTTGTGTTCAGTCTTTGGTGTGATATAAAACACGTCCAGCAGAACAGCACTCAGATTTCCACCTCCATGTTTAGACGAATAACATATATTATTACGGACTTAGTGTGAGAGGATGTATTAACTGACCAATTTTTAAGACTTTGTCAACGCTCGCGTCTGCATCAACGTAGACGTGGCAGATCCCTTCGCTGTGGCCCATCACTGGGATGCCCTTGGCCGCCCGCTGGATGTCTCGGACCAGCTGGGACGAACCTCGGGGAATAATCAAGTCAATCATCTTGTCCAGTCGGCACAGGTCCTCCACCTCCTCACGGGTGCTCACCTGGTTAAAAAAACAAAAAAACACAGCACAACAAATCAGTCTCAGGTGAGGCATTTTCATCAGTACTTGTTAGCGCCCCATGTCTATGAAATGTAAAGACTAAATAAGGTTTGTATCAACTTTTAATAAACCAGTTTTACCAGCTGCACTGCCTCTTTGACTCCATGCATGGAAAGGGCTTCCTGAGTGAGCTGGTGGAGGACACGGTTGGTGTTGGCCGCCTCTTTGCCTCCCTTCAACAAGAGGGCGTTGCCGCTGGCTATGGACAGGGCTGACACCTAGAAAAGAGGTGCAGGTAAGAGTTGCAAAAAAGAAAAAAACGTTTGCACAGGTCAGATTGTTCTCAGCCTGCAGAGATACCTGCGGCAAGCAGTCGGGTCGGGCCTCGAAGATGACCAGAAGAACTCCGATGGGTACAGTGATCTGCTCCAGCTCCAGGTTGTTAGCCACCCTGGTCCTCCGCAGCACTCGGCCCACGCTGTCCTGGGCTGCCACAGCTATCTGCCGCAGACCTATGGCCAAGCTGTTCAGCTTGGCCGGTGTGAGGCTCAGACGCTTCAGCATGGCAGGAGGCAAAAGGCCTGTCGAAAGGATAAAGATTTGAGTTACACTTTGCCGTTAGTTGATATGGAACAAAACTCTGATGAGAACATCTTTATAAAGAGGAAAGTGATTGCTGCCCTCTGGTGGCAAAATATGGATTAAACTGTCCACTTGGAATTCTATTTTGAGTTCATGTTTTGTATAAATGCGGAAGAGAGACTTTATTATTTATTTAGAGAACAATATGTTTGTTATGTTGTTACTAACATAATGAAATTTATTTGAAAAATCAGGAAGGGGAAAACCTCAAACACTCTGCAAACTTGCGGGCGCTTAACCGGTCTGTTGTGGCAAAGACAGAGCTAAGTCGAAAGCTGAAGCTCTCATATTAACGAGATCGCGAATACAACTGGCCCAAATGAGTTTCTTTCGCAGGGTGGCCTGGCTCAGCCTCAGAGATGGGGTTAGGAGCTCGGACACACGGGAGGAACTCAGAGTAGAACCGCTGCTCCTCCACGTCGAGAGGAGTCCGATGAGGTGGCTAGGGCATCTGGTAAAGATGCCTCCTGGATGCCTCATACAGCATGTCCCACCGGAAGGAGGCCCCAGGGCTGACCCAGGACACGATGGAGGGATTATATCTGGGAACGCCCAGGGATTCCTCCAGAGGAGGTGGTGGAAGTGGCTGGGGAGAGGGCTGTCTGGACGTCCCAGCTGAGGCTGTGGCCCCCGCGACCCGGATAAGAAGGAGCAGATGTACGGACAAATGGTTCCTACACTGCTTCATCCTGACAGACTGACTTGACGTGGCGTCCTCTTACCTGCACTGACAGCCAGGTCCATGTCCATCTTGTTGGCTTTAAGAATGTCTTCTTTCCTTTCAGTCAAAAGGTCTGCTAGATGGCAGATGATCTCACTCCTCTGTGTGACAACACAGCCAACAAAATACAGACAGGCTCAGCAAGCAGCACATTATCCACAAGTGTTTCTCTAGAACAGAACTCTAAGTATGGGATAAGAGTTTTAAATCAAATAACCTAAAACAAAGAGTTACCTGGTCTGGGTGCAGAGAAGCCAAGCTTCTCCCATAGTTACGTGCCATTTCCGTCTGCTCCTCCACAGTTGGACCTGAAGAGGATTCAGAGACAGAACAAACAATAAAAAGAAAGCTGCAGCTTCAGAATGACAGCAGCAATTATACTGATGTCAGACCAAAGACAAAAAAAAAACAGGAAAACTCACCAGCAGGTTTGATTTCAGAGAAGAAGGTCCCCACTTTCTTGCCCTCAACGATGTCAGTGATGACGTGCCCCGTTACTTTGGGGTGGGTGCCGTTCGCAATGACCACTGAGGTGCCACCTTGCAGCGCCCAGAGAGCTGCCTTGACCTGCAGGAAAACAGGGAAACAGAGGCCGACATGTGAATGACTGAATCATTAAGTAAAACAGACAGGACATTAGTTTGCGAGCCAACTTGTTTAGTCAGAGGTCACAGCTACATGAATACGACTTCATACACCGATCAGGCATAACATTATGACCACTTTCCTAATATTCTGTAGGTCTCCCTTGCGCCTCCAAAACAGTTGTGACTCATCATTATTTAGGTTGTACAAACTCATGGTCTTCTATGTTTCCAGGAATATTCTGCTTTTCTGCAGAGTCCTGAAGTTTTTAAAAAAATCCATAACACAAGAACCTTTGCACTTTGCCCGGATGATGAGTGTCTGCTATGATAAGGTCTTTGACTTGTAAATAAACATCTCTTCAAAAGAACGACTGGAGGACTTTTAACATACCTTGGCCTCCATGCCTCCAATCCCAACTCTAGACTTTGTACCATAGGTGATTGACTGCTGGTCTCCAGGATAAAAGATGTCAATGATCTTGGCATCGTCTGTCCCGGGCGGTCGGTTGTACAGGCCTGAGAAATGAACAATTCTTATATGAATTATGTTCACATATAAAGGACAGAAAATAATCTAACATGCATTTTATTGCAGGACAGTACTGAGGTAAACAGGTATTTAATAATAAAAGAAAAAAAGATGACTTAAACCCCTTCAGTTGGTGTCGATTGGCCCTACATGTGACACTCATGTGCACATGGGTGCCCTGTGTCAACCCCATCAGCTTAAATTTCAAACAAAAAAGGCAGAAGGTTTGTGTTTGTCTTTCTCAGACGACTCTCAGTCGACCCTAAGAAAGATGTCTTCATCCTGCGAGCGCAGCAGATGGTGTTGTTACCCAACAGCTGACCCAGAACTCATACCTTCCACGTCAGACAGGGCGATGAGCAGGTCAGCCTTCATCTCCACAGCTAGCCGGGCGGCCAGGCTGTCGTTGTCCTTAATGCTGATCACCTACACAACCAGAAATGCGCCGATGTTAGCTCCTAAAAGTGGAAGAAAGCCGCAGCAGAAAACGCAACATCTGCCAATAACTAATCACAGCTTATTTCTCAAAGGCTAGGGCCGAGGAGATAGATAAAACCAAATGTCTAAACACTTACGTATTGGGAAACCGAATGATCAGGTTACCAAGAGGCCGGCTTTTTTTTTTTTTTTGTAGATGGCAAAGTAAAGAAGCGTGCGCCAAATCAAATCCATTGGCACTTTCAAAATAATGTATTTCATGAAAGACTAATGACAGCATTCGGGGTGTCACAGAAATAAAAACCAGAAGAGAGTGAGGTTTAATTATCCGGGATAAAATTGTTAGTTATTTCTGGAGGAGTTAGAAGTTAGCCCCTGTCCACTCAGACTGCACCGCCGTGCATCCCCTCCCTGCATGCACATGCCCTAATGGCTGAGTGCAGAGCTGATGAGGTGAGGTAAGCTGGCAGAGGTGTGTCAGCGTGTGTGCGTGGATGATAGAAAATACTTTAGTTAATGAACGGCGCCTGTACATACTAAACACCGTCTCTGCCAGCCCCTTCAGCACCCCTGCTGCCACCGCCACCATCACCACCACCGGCGTCGCCCCCATGCTGTCTGTACCCACATTTACCCCCTGCAGGTCGCTGTTGGGCTCCGGAGGGGGCACCACGGCGTCGTTGGTGTTGATGATGGGCACGATGTTCATGCGCAGCAGCTCCTGCAGCGTGCTGTTCAGGTTCTGCCTCTTCTGGTCATCGTGGAAATCCAGATTGGTCACCAAAACCTGCGGGCACAGAGGGGGGGCAGAGCACGAAGGAAAAGATGTGAGGCGGGAGAGAGGAAACAGACGGACTTCTGAAGCATTTCCAAGTGATTATTTTTTGCTGTGAAGTACACAAGTACCTGTGCAGTGCAAGTGCTGTATTGGGTAAACATGGCCTCATACAGGGCCATCAGGCCACTCTGTCCAGCTGCAGCACAGGCTCGGGCTTCCAGCACTGGCAAAGACTGCAACATAAATATCATAAACATATGGTTTTATTTATCATTTCTTGAGCTTTTAAGGAAACATGCTTGGATTCATTCATTGGTGTGGATGTTACTTAGACATGTAGCACACACCTAGACCAGACCATGGAGGCATATAATATATCATAATGTCCCCATGTGTATTAATGATAGCACACTTACATTTAGTCTCTATAATTAACAGAGAACTAAAATGCAGAGAGGATTGCAGCCATCATTAAGACACACGTGATACACCTGAACGTACGCTGTGGAGACGACGCTAGACTCCTTACCATGTCTTTGAGCTGATTCTGTCCGGAGTGCAGCGCCTGTCGGACACTTTGGGACAGCAGGATCTCATGTCTTAGTCTTTGCTTGCCGAAGGCCACAGCCCCACTGGTGACAATCATCATCTCCCTGCCTTGATTCTGCAGCATAGCCACCTGGACAACAACACAACCGATTAATAGTAATGAATCGTAGCTGAGCAGACTGTTTTTGTCACATACTTTGTTACTTTTCCCAAGTGGCAACTAATATTTGTACTATTAGTGAAGGTTTGGAGAGAACAGATTTAAGCCTGTGGTGCTCAAAGCAAAGAAAACTACATTCAAATATTCATGTATTTGTTCAGTGAGAACAAACGTTCATTTATCTATTGTTACCACATAACCTGGGAAGGTTGGAGCACCCCACTTTATCTCCCAGCTGGACAGAAGTAGAAGATGGAAGGGAAATTTATTTCAAATATACAGAAACTGAAAAAATAAGGAAACAGATGGTGTTGGTGCTTGTGTTTCTCGCCGATTTTCTTCCGTTTTAAGAGTTTTCATTACTTTCTGCTTCGTTTTTTTGGCCTCTCACCTGCTCAACAATTGAGGCGAGCCTCCCCAGAGCCAAGCCGCACTCATCGCCACGTGTGACCACAGCGCTGCCGAGCTTGACCACGATCCTCTTGGCCTGACGCAGCTCACCGCGGTGTGCAAAGGAGCTGCTATGAGCTCGTCCCTGTGGATCTGCATAGAGGGGGGAGACATTATGTTTACCACACTTATGCACTGACAACAGTTATTGCTGATCATTAGGTATTCAATTATTCCTTAAGACTTGTTGAAGATTACTAAGAATCACATTAATGTCTTTCACAATTGTCACTTAGATGTAAGATCTGTTTTAAAGTTTTAAAGAAGGCTACAGCTGATGTATCAATGCTTCGGTAAAAACCTCGGCTTCATGTAACTGTGCAAACAAGCATGTTTTGCTGGGTTTTCGTTTCATTGATTACATGAATGGGGCAAACAAGAATGAAGCCCTCCCCTCCCCTACATCCATCTGTAACCTGGGAAACAGATAATCACAGCCTTCAAACTGCCACATCAGCAGGGCTAGCAGAGAAGAGAAAAAAAAAGCCTGTGCTGACATTACACATCTCTCTGAAGCAATGAGGCGCATGAGAGAGAGAGAGAGAGAGAGAGAGAGAGAGAGAGAGAGAGAGAGAGAGAGAGAGAGAGAGAGAGAGAGAGAGAGAGAGAGAGAGAGAGAGAGAAAGAGAGAAGCCCATGACATCTTGTGCAGACGAGAGCGGGTCAGAAACCTGCTGCCGGGCAGAAAATCTGAAAGTTTTCACAGCGTGTTCCCGGTTTATCAGGTGCAGGTCCGGAAATCCGCATATGTGCCTGCGTGTACATTCATCGACATGCAGTGATTATCAACTCGTATCTAGTTTCACGAGAAATGTTTTCCAGTTTACAGAGAAAAGCCTTCACAAACAGTTTATGATCGGTAAATCAAACAACGCTGTTAATGTGACATCAGAACACTTCACATTTAGATAGCACATTTGCACAAAAGAGCATTGCGTGACTGCTTTATTTATTGTTTTTTGGCAACAAACCATTAATTTACTTATTGATCTTTTTATTTTATTTTTTTATTTTCAATTAATGGGTCTTTAAAACATTAAAAAGTACTGACAAATAGCCAACACAATGTGCAAAAGGCTCTGGTAATGTCAAAAACGGGAATGTTTATCAAATGTGCTTGAAAGATTACTTTTAAATGACTGACGATACATTAAATTGAAAGTTTAATAAAGTAATTACACTACAACAGTGTAACCATCCTGATCTAAAGATGTGTTTGTTTTATTTCTCTCGGATCACGGCTGCAGGATGAGTGTGATCGGACTATGAGACGGTGTGAAGCCGTGGCTTGCCTTGTGTCAGTGGTGTGGAGAGCAGCCGGCATACGTGTCTCTGTGGATCCACAGGGATCCTTGAGCACAGGGTCAGCCTCTGCAGCAGCATGGTCAGGGTTTTTTAGAGCCTTTACAGAGAAACACAAGAAAGAGACAAATGTAAAACAACAACAAAAACAACATGAAATCCACTGTATCCACGTTTAGAGGCAAAATATAAACTCCCTTGACAGAAAGGTGTTTATTCTTACTTAACCTCCTGAAGTCCTGCAGTATGTCTTTTCCTGTGTTTGTGTGTGCACCAGCCCTTTGTAACGTCTCCTACAAAGTCTTCTTCATCATCTTCAACCAGTTACTCCTTCATTCACCCAAAGTTTGGACAGAGGTGGTCCCAGCCTGTGGACCGACTCCTCCCCTATCAGAAAGAGCCGCTGATGAAACAGTGGCAGCAGTTTGCAGCAAAGTGTAAACGGAGCGTCTCGTTAAACGTTTCCGTTTATAAATTAGTTCCTTCAACTAACGGCGAGGGGCAAGTGTCAATAACTGGCTCTTATTTGCCCAGACTTTTGTTTTTTTATTAAGTAACGCGAAGAGGAGGAAAGCCGCGTAAATGGTTGATGAAGTGGCAGGATGTGACGTCAGGCCGGCCGGCGAAATCCGGAAGAAGAGCGGAAGTGCTGATTAAATGCTTGCATATCAAAATAAGAACTCGACGTAATTTTATTTATTTATTTATTTATTTATTTATTAAAAACACCAGCTAACACCTCTACGCTAAGTAAATAAATAAATAAGGTTTTTATTTTTTTTTATTCAGATACACCGAATCTGCCACAACATTAAAACCAGTGACAGGAGAAGTAAACAACATTGACCATCTTGTGACAATTCAGTGTTCTACTGGGAAACTTTTGGACCTGGCATTCATTCATGTGGATGTTACCTAGTTGTGTAGCACCCACCTAGACGAGACCACACACCCCCACCCCATAGCAATGACAACTCAGAAACATGAAGAACTGCACAAGGTGTTGACCTGGCCTCCAAATTCACTAGATCCCAAACTGATCAAGTATCTGTGGGATGATCCACAGAGGCCCCTCCACTCAAAGGCCCCACCACTAACAACATCCTGTTGCCAGACACCACAGGACACCCTCAGAAGGTGACATGACAACAAACAGACCACCAGTCAGTCCTCAGCAGCAGGACAAACACACACTCACAACATCTCATAGACTGGACTTGCACTAAGCTGCACTTTATTTACATTTCTTCTTCTTTCTAAGGGTGTTTAATATTTATAAGTGTGTTATTTAAATGTTGTGTTATTTATATGTGTGCCTCTAAAGCCTGGAGTCTGCAAAATTTCGTTATGTGGATTCTTGAGAAGGCCCATGTCCATTCTCTGATGAGTCACAACTGTTTTGGAGGCACAAGCGAGACCTACACAATATTAGGAACGCGGTCATAATGTTATGCCCTGATCGATGTAAATTTCTGTTTTTCTGAGAACAAGAAAATTCAGCTTCGTTGATATATTTTTAATTTTAATTTATAGTTTAATTTTACACCGTGCAACTACCAAGTGTGCTCACAAGAATGTCCGTACATATGGTGTGTACACAGCAGTTAAAGTTAATTCGATTTTAATAAAAAAATAAGTAGTTTATGAAACCAGGTTGTACATTATATGTCCGTTTGGCACAAGCTCAGTCAAACATATTTTGCAAAATTTAGAATAGTTCAAGGGAGAGCATTTGATGCAAAACATGACATTTGAAAGTGTCATCAAACACCCTTATTGTATTTATTATAACACTCTTGAGGGCGTGTATCTTAGATGCTGTAAGGTGCAACGTATGAGAACATGGCTTGCAGCTTACGTAAGCAATTAGTTGAGTCAAGTACAACTTACATTAATTGGCACATTTATGTCATGTTTAATTGATGCACTGAATTCCTGTTTTATCTATTAATAAGTATTTATACGTCTAACACATTTTACATTGTTGTTTTCTGCACAGATGTTCTCAGTTTCTCTGTATGATAGGATAGCCAATGGTGGAAAACCTTTTCTCATTATTTCTTCATTAACTTGTTGCCTTGCATTTGCTCCACGCGTTGCAGCCCTACGGTAGTGATGAAAGATTTCCGTACCTGCACCATCCTGCTGTGGCAAAATGTGACCCAAAGCAGAATTGACTGACACTGTCGAAACCCCCACTGCCTCCAGGAGCACAGATAACAGAATTGGCTCCTGTAGCTCTGGCTAAATGAGTATTATTCCATTACATCTGTCCTGTTCTTCTCTCTGTTGCCTGCTTTTGTCCTTTATCTGTCTCTTCTGTGTTCCTCCACCTCTTTGCTCTTTTATCTGCCTATCTGACTCAGGGGAAGGAACTGACCTTACCTCTGCCTCCACTAATCCACTAACTATCTGTGTTTGTGCGGGAGTGGGTGGGAGCGCGTGCAACCATCTGCACAACCTTTCAACTTAGTGCAGGTCCGTTCATTTGATTTCTTTGAGCTGGTAACTTTAGGTGCCCCTCTGACTTTTCCCTCCTATGCTCTTATGATACATGTAGTTACAACAATTGGATGGATTATTATGGTATCTGATAGAGACAGGATGATAATGGTGGCCAGACATTGTTTTCAATACTCAAAGCAAAAGACATTCCTTCTAGCTTCTGCTGATTATAACTGATTAGAAAGGATAGCATGCTGAAACTATTACATCTGATTAACGTTAGCATGTTTTCATTGTGACTGTAGGCAAGTAGGAAGCAGACATTTGTCTGAGCCACTGGCAGTCGACCCCTCAGTTCTGTTGCCATCCTCAGTATGTTTCTGTTCTCTATTGGTGCACATCATGAAGACAAAACCTTCAGCGAGTTACAACGATAATGTCAATGAGATTAGAGTTCTCCAGACGGCCAAACAATGGGACATCAAAAGAGATCTTCAATCTTGAACCGTGTGACCTTTGACCCGATGGGAGATGCAAAACATTTAGAGTTTTGAGGTTTCTGTGGAAGGCTCAGTACAGTAAATGGGTTGCACCGTGCACATGTGCTTCGTTGTCCCTCAACCAAGCGGCAGCATGTGGATTGTTCCTAATATCAGCATTTCCACGCGGGAGCGAAGTCACTCCAGCGGAGACACACAACCACACAACGCCCACGTGCTCAAACAACATGCAGTCAGGGTTTTTATCTTAAAGGAAAGTGGCAAAGATCAGAGGAGCTGAAGACGAAAGTTCATGTGTGGAAAAGTAATCAAAGGGGAATAAACTGGAAAGCGGTGACAGAAAGAGTGCATGGAAAGATTTTATTAAAGAAAGGGATGAGCAGGAAAAAAAAGAGTTGCAACCACTGTTTTTAAAATGGTTTAAACTAAATTAGTACATGACTTCTCAAACATTATGATTTAACTATATATGAATTAGGCTAAAAGTAAGACAATCGACACTATCCAGACAATATTCCAAATCATATCAGTGTATTTATAGAGGCATCAGTGCTAATTCATTCACTTATGTTTAATATGAGGGTGGCCCAGTAGTGTGGTGGTTAGCACTGATGGTTCTGGGTTTGAATCCATGGGCCGTCTGGTTCCTTTCTGTGTGGAGTTTGCATGTTCTCCCTGTGTCTGCGTGGGTTCTCTGCAGGTACTCCAGCTTCCTCCCACCGTCCAAAGACATGCTGGTTAGGTTAATTGGTGGAAGAACACCAATCACAGCTGCTGTTTTAATGTCTTTTGCCTGGGCAGCAGAGCCCGTTTCTATTCTTTAATATCTCACAGGTGTGGGTTTTAATATGCTACACAGTCAGAATGTTAATTCTTTTTCAAATACTTTATGTTTTGTCACATCCATGAGCAACACGCTCATTTTAATCCAAAGAAAATGTATATTTTCACTGAAAGCTTTTAATCCATCCTTTGTTCGCTCAAAACACTCATTGCTCAAAGTTACAACTTCTATCTGGGCCTCATAACCTCAGCCTTCCTGCTCGCTAAAAGCTCAGTAGAAACATTACCTTCAAGTAAAATGGTTGACAGAGGCAAATCTGTTGTCTTTAAAAAGGACCTGTTTATATCTATCAAACGGGGGGTTGCCTCAGACAATCCTGCTCTGCTGGTTGAACGTAAAAGGCCCTTTTGAATGATTGTGTAGATATGAAGGCCCTGTGAGAGGTGGGCGCCTGGAGGCGAAAAGCAAATGCAGCATGGTCCTAAAAACAGGATCGCTATCTCTGCCCATGAAACTTAAGAGTTGCCCAAAGCACAGACACACACATGACAGCGCAGAGACATCCACACAAGATGGACAATGTGTCTTCCCTTCCTCCCACAAAAGTGAAACCCAAATTTCCTAGATAAGGACCCTGCCATCTTACGCTTTCAACATCATTTTGAGCTGGACGTCTTTTTGAAAGGTGAAGAAGCCCATTTCCTTTTTGTGTCCAAAGTACTTATTAGCATCAGAAAAGTAATTACACATTGCCTCCTGGAGTTCAAACACAGTTACTGCAGAAACAAGAATGCATTTCTTATTTAAAAGTTACATACGCTACATGGACATTATAGAAAATCATGAAAGCAGTTGTGCATAAACAGTACATTATTATAAAGTCTTCTTTATTACTGTCAAGTTGATTTTTTTTCCTTAGTAATGCATAGAAGGGGCGGCACAGTGGTGTGGTGGTTAGCACTGATGCCTCATAGCATCATAGCACTGGGGCCTGTCTGTGTGTAGTTTGCATGTTCTCCCTGTGTCTGCGTGGGTTCTCTCCAGGTACTCCAGCTTCCTCCCACCGCCCAAAGACATGCTGGTTAGGTTCACTGGTGATTCTAAATTGGGCGTAGGTATGAATGTCTCTCTGTGTTAGCCCTGTGATAGACTGGAGACCTGTCCAGGGTGGACCCCCCATCTCGCCCAATGACAGCTGGGATAGGCTCCAGCCCCCCACGACCCTTCACAGGATAAGCAGTTACATTTACAAGATGAATGAAAGAAGCGCTGTTACGCTCCTCTGCTCCTCCACTGGATGTGCAAGTGTTTGGCTTGTGCTTAATCACCTTAACCAGCAACACCTGAGAAGACCGAATAAAGGGCCTTGTTGAAGAAGCCTGGGAGGATCACTTTTCAGCTGCAGAGGCTCACCATGTTTGACCTGTTGTCTTTTTGTTTTTTTTGTTTTTTTAATTAAATAAACCCTTATTTTTCTAACTCCGTCACTTGTCTCCACTTTATGTTGCACCTCTCGAGCCTAAATGCATGTTTTCTCAACGCAAAGCTGATATATGAAAATTTTAATCTGAATGAAGAAGAATCATCCATGATCCTCTATCATTTCAGATTAATCTTAACATCGGTGTAATATTGCAACATTTTCAAAGGTTTCATTAAAACTGATTTGATTTCAGTTATGTATCCGTGAACGTCAATGTGTAATTAGAGGCAGTGAACACTGGGTGTCATCACTTGGTCATTTTAAGTTGCTCCTGTATCATCATCCCCACAAATCCATATTGTTTTATGATGGTAATTTAATTTATGACTGCAGCGAGACAAAGAGAAACTAATAGCCAAAATACTAAAAGACAACATTAATATTTTTTCTGCAAACTTACCAAGTATTAGTCTTTTTAAACAGCTTTATTTGAGTTCTGAGAATCCTTTGGTTTATCTGGGAATATCATTCATTCATTCATTCATTCATCTTCTGTAACCTCTTGTCCTGGGAAGGGTCACGGGGGGGCTGGAGCCAGCTGTCATCAGGCGAGAGGCGGGGTACACCCTGGACAGGTCTCCAGTCTATCACAGGGCTAACACAGAGAGACAGACAACCATTCACACTCACACCTACGGCCAATTTAGAATCACCAATGAACTTAACCAGCATGTCTTTGGACGGTGGGAGGAAGCTGGAGTACCTGGAGAGAACAGAAAGGCCCCAGTTGGCCTGGATTTGAACCCAGAACCTTCTTGCTGTGAGGCATCAGGGCTAACAACAACACCACTGAGTCGTTTGTTAATCTGAAAAGCAGCTTAAAAACTTCATATACAGAATATATTATTGTTCACCATTTCCTCCTTGAACATCTACTATATGGAAATGTTTCTCCAAACAAAACAAAACCTTCTTTCTGTTCCTTATAACTTCCTTTGTTTACCTTCCTTACAATTCCTGATCTCCACAACTCAATAGAAACTGTAACATCAAGTAAAATGGCTATGAAACAGACAAATCTGTTTGTCTTTAAGAGAGACCTGTTTATATCTTCCGAGGGTTTTCCTGAGACAAACCTGGCCTGAGTGTAAAAGGCCCTTTAGAATGATTGTGCAGATACGAAGGGCCTTAGAGAGGTGGAAGAAGGACCTGAAAGCCCTATGAGGAGTCCATTAGTGGGTCTAGTGTTGGAGGAAGCCCCCAGATCTAATTGTATCATCGCCTCAAGGCCTTGAGCAAATGCTATCAGGCGGACACGGCCCTCAAACAGGATTGCTATCTCCAATATGGATATGAAACTCAGAGTAGCCCAAAGCAAAGACACACACGATAGCACAGATACACACACGCTCAGGTATATAAGTCGGCTCAGGGGAGGGGATGCAGTGCACCCGAAGGCCGATCACTGGAGAGAGAAAAGCTAGTTAGAGCCACAAAGAAAACAGGCCGATGGAAGGAAAGGGAATAGAGAATGGAGTGGCAGCCATGGCAGCGTGCTACCAGAAATTTGACCCTGCGGCGTATCTACAGTACAACTACACTCCACCGAGGGCTGATTTTGCAAGAAAGGACAGTATTGTGCCGTGGAAACTGGCCTGTCTGCACAGAGCTTTCACTGAAGGTGAGGAGACTGGATCACAGAGCACAGAAACTGCTATGTGGTGTATTTTTTCTTCATCTCCTGCTGCTACTGCTTCAATCTAAACACCTTTATTCTTCTTAAAATCAAAGTTATAAATGCATCTTTAAATATTTTCAGTTGTCATACGGGACGCAGCATAGAAGCAGAAACTTCAAATGCATTTCTGTGTCTGGATATTTTTAAAAAATAGTCTAAAATTGCACCAGATAAAATGGGTACGTTACTATTTTATCAAAAATGATGCTACCCGTAAATGCGTCAAGATATTTGATGGGGCCATGTATTATCAGAAGTCTAACTCCTCCTCTCCTACATTTCCCAGGTGATGTGAGCGGTGAGCTCCTGGTGGACATAGGTTCGGGTCCCACCCTCTATCAGGTGCTGAGTGGCTGCGAGGTTTTCAGTAAAGTGATCCTGACTGACTTCCTGGAGGTGAATCGGCGGGAGCTGAGGCGCTGGCTCCACGACGAAGGAGGATGCAGCCTGGACTGGACGCCGTATCTACAGCATGTCTGCAAGCTGGAGGGACGACGGTATGGAAAAGATCCCTTCTTAGATGTTATAATCATTTGACTATTATCATCAAATTACACAAACTTAATGTACAGTATGTCCTACGGGAAATTATCCCCTTTGTTTGCATTGATACATAAAGTTTCTGACAGGAGAAGTGAATAAGACGGACTATCTTGTGACAATTCAGTGTTCTAATGGGAAACTTTTGGACCTGGCATTCATTCATGTGGATGTTACTTAGACATGTAGCACCCACCTAGACCAGACCAGACACCCCCACCCCATAGCAATGACACTCCTTGATGGCAGCAGCCATCCCCAGCAGGACACACACAAAAACACTTTAGGAACAACTAAAAAAAAACCATGAAGAACAGGACAAGGTGTTGACATGGCCTCCAAATTCACTAGATCCCAAACTGATTGAAGTATCTGTGGGATGATCCACAGAGGCCCCTCCCCTCAAAGACCCCCCCACTAACAACATCCTGTTGCCAGACACCACAGGACACCCTCAGAAGGCCCATGTCCATTCTCTGATGAGTCACCACAAGGGAGACCTACACAATATTAGGGAAGGTGGTCATAATGTTATGCCTGATCGGTGTAAGGTACAATTAGTTGTGCAATACTGTCTCAGTGGTGCGGAATTTGAAATGTGCAAATGTTGCATTTAGTGCATAGAGCAGATTAGCATTCCAGTATTTAGCACAAATGTTCAGACTAAAGGGAATGTCATTAATCATCAACCAAAGTAAATCGGGGATCAGCTGGATGATTAGAAGTAATCTTGAGGCAGACATGAATGTGTGTTCCAAATTTAAGGGAATCCATCCCATACTTGATAAGACTTTTCATTTAAAACAACAGACAGAAAACATATTGCATTGTAGATGTACAACAGCTGTTTTAAACTGAGTTCATCATTTGTTGACATTGTCTCTGCCAGACCCTCAGAGTGGACGGAGAAAGCAGCCAAGCTACGCCGCGTCGTCACAGAGATCCTCCCCATTGATGTGCACTGCTCTCAGCCGCTGGCCCCCGACGCCCTTCCCTCAGCGGGGGCCGACTGCCTGTTGTCCTGCTTCTGCTTGGAGAGCGTCAGCCCCGACCTGGCCACCTTCACCAGAGCCCTGGGCCACATCAGGAAGCTCCTGAGGCCCGGCGGCCACCTCCTGCTCATTGGAGCCTTGGGGGAGAGCTATTACTTCGGAGGGCCCGGGGTCAGGATCCCGGTGGTGCCCCTGAACGAGGCCCAGGTCTGCGCCAGTCTGAAGGAGAGCGGCTACACCCTGATCCGGCTGGAAGTTTACACACTGCCTCAGGATATGAGGGTGGGGGTTGATGATGTGACCGGAGTGTTTTTTGTAAAGGCAAGGAAGGATTAATAAGTAAAAAGAAAAGGCAAAGAGGGCAAATAACAATAAGAAATTAAAGAAGTGACTACCCAGATACATTAAATTAAGATAAATGTGCAGTTTAGCAACTAAAATAAAATTGATGATTTCAAAAAAGCTGAATCCCAAGGAAGAAAATAGCAACACGACATATTTCACTTTATTCCATTTTATTTTACTCTAAATGCATTTTTCAAAGTTGAAATAATACTTTTTGTTTCCAGAGTCCTTATTATTTTTAGAAATGTCATCACACATTGTCTCCTCCAGTTCAATCACAGCCCCTACAGCAACAAGAATGTATTTCTTATATTTTATTAACTTATATTGTGTACCATATACAAAGAAACTAACTCTAACAGCAGTTATCTAGTTGTGTGTAGACAGGGTGTTTTGATAGATTCTTCTCTTCGACCTGTGCTGAGCTGATTTCTGTGTCCAGTTTGTGTCTGTGAATAAAAACACAGCTCTCGTTTTTATTTTGTTTTCTTGTCTTAGCGTCAAGCTGGTATATGAAAGAAAAAACTATCTGAAAAACAAAATAAAAATAATAAATCATTGATTTCCATGTTCCGTAGCCTCACAGTCCCATAAATTAATATGAAAGCACGTTACTTAAAGTTTAGGTGATTATTTTAAAGTCTAAGAATTTCACAGTGTAGTTAGAGGCATTGGCCACTAGATGTCAGTATTTGGTCATTTTAGGTTTTCCTTAAATATTAGCCAAGAGCCCAAAACTTTGTATTAAATTGTGTTATTCCTTCTTTCATTTCCTGTAACTGGAGCCTATCCCAGCTGTCATCGGACAAGAGGCGGGGTACACCCTGGACAGGTCTCCAGTCTATCACAGGGCTAACACAGAGAGACAGACAACCATTCACACTCACACCTACGGCCAATTTAGAATCACCAATGAACCTAACCAGCATGTCTTTGGACGGTGGGAGGAAGCTGGAGAACCTGGAGAGAACCCACGCAGACACAGGGAGAACATGCAAACTACACACAGAAAGGCCACAATTGTGTTAATTGATGGATAAATAGAAACTAATAACCAAAAGCAAAGAACGTGTTCTTAAGTATTTCCTGCAAACTAACAGTTTTTTTGTTTTTTTTTTAAACTCAGTTCTATTATTTGCTCCATAAACTACACACTGCCAAATTATATGCTGACTTCATGTGTGTGCAACACCAAATCAAGTCTGTCTGGACCCCAATGACACAAACACCAGCAGCCTATCATCAATTTTGTTTATTAGCAACCAGCACAAAACATCATTTACACACAGGGTCATGAATGAATCGTGTACATCTACGCTGTTGAAAAAAAAGTCGGTTCTTCTTTCCGCTCCAGCCCTACGTGTGCCGCGCCGTCCGAAAACAGATCATGTTTCCTAATCCCCCGTGTTACAAAAAGCCTGTTTATAATATCGAACCAGAATAAAACTGTGCTGCATTATCATGATTAGTTGGATTAGTCTGATATGATATAATCGGGTCTACAGTGGCGGTGGCTGCTCAGATCGTCTGTAATCCATCCTCCTCTTTGATTTCCTTGACCTTGCACGCAAGCGTCTGGAAACCAAACTGGCACCCAAAGCTCTAAAGTTATACATAAGTTCAGAAACTGGAGATTCAACAAAAAAAAAACAAAAAAAAACATTTATTTATGAAAATACCACAGTTCTTAACAGTTCCCACATTCATTTCTCGTCCTCTGCTGATTGGGATTTGGCCGCGGCTTCTTTGGCTGAACCGAGACGTGATTTCCTTCACAGGTCTCAGGTTTAAACTTTCCCTCATTGATATTCTGACCCTCCTCCTCCTCCTCCTCCTCCTCCTCCTCCTCAACCGTCTCTTTCCACATTCAGCTCACTTGTTCCATGCAGGCACACACAGTGACCCAAAACCACACACATACACACTCACATACATACATACATACATGCATGCACACACACGATGCATACGTGTGCCATGCATGCTGATTCCTCGCTGACTCTCTTGTCCTCTCTTCTTTTTCCTCATCCTCTCTTTCATTCCCCTCTTCCTTTGGCCTCCTCTTTATCTTCACCACGTTGGCTGAGGTCACCACTTACTGCTGAACTGTCCGTCAGGCCACACCGATCTCTGAGCGACCCGCTTTCTTCTCTTAAATCTGATATAGAGGAATTTGTTGTAAGTCCGAGATGAGAGGAAAATCAAAAAAAAAATGAAAGACTGTCCTTTCCCACTCACCTGTAACCGAGGGCGTCCGCTGGCTCTCCTCTTCTTCGTCAGAGGAGGAATCCTCTCTGTCCACAGACCTCATGTCGAGGGAGGACAAGTGGGCTTGGGCCATCCTCTGCACAGCTGAAAAACATAAAGCAAGTGTTAAGCCCTTAAAAAGGGAAGGACATCTGCAAATAGAGAGACATGGAGCATTGCTATACCTGCAAGTAAAGGTTAGGATCAGCCTCTAAAGGTTAAAGGGGAACTACTGTTTTTTTACAACCTGGACCTTATTTCTGGCATAATATACAATCGTTTACTCACCCATAATACTTTGGTGTCATTTGGAGTTGATAGTTAGATCAAGTGGAGCGCCATGTATATATAGCTATATAGTGGGAGTGACTGGGGCACCGAAACGTAGCCACTGAATAACGCGTTATCTGCCGTGAAACTCGTTCATTTCACCAATATTTTGTTATGATACACTAGTGCTATTCCCCACTGAGTCCAGAGTTACCTGTTATCATCATCTGGGGTCTGTAGATTGACCTACTAACTTCTGACCTGGATGATGTCATCTCTGAGCACCATGTGCACCCGCGACGGTCGGCTTGTTTACCTTTAATTTGCTACTGCTAGTTTTTTGCAACATGGCTGTATATTTTTCCGATTCTGAGGTTGTGGACGATGACTTTGTTTATGATGGACGTCCTTACCGTTTTGAGCCAGAGTATACGGATGAGGAGCTCGTTGAAAGGAGGATGCAGAGGTAGAGAGAGGAACAGCTGACCAAAGAACAACAAACCGCTGAACGTCCGCAAATAGATAACAGGTATCTCCAGACTCAACGGGGAAGAGCACTAGCATATCATAACAGAATATTGATGAAACGAACGAGTTTCGTGGCAGATAATGTGTTATTTAGAGGCTGCGTTTTGGTGCCCCAGTCACTCCCGCTATATGGATATACGCGGCGCTCCACTGGATCTAAATATCTACAGAAGGACTAAAAATGACACTAAAGTTATATGGGTGAGTAACTGATCGTATTTTATGCCAGAAATAAGGTCCAGGTTGTAAAAAATTGTAATGTAATTCCCCATTAATGAGTCATGTGCAAAGACAGAATATAAGAATACATATACAGTTCATACTGTTTATGTTTAATCACAGTTTTATTAAAGGATAAATGTCAAGAATCTGGTAGATTACTTTGTATTCAAATTTCAACTCTTTTCTTTTTTCATTAAGACTTGGAAAAAATATCAAAATGTATGAATTTATGGTGAAAATGTGTCATTATATATGACATACACACAAATAAATCTAGTAGAACACCCAGATTACAGGGGTCAAAGGCACAATTTTCACAAAACACATGAAAAATAAAAATTACAATACGCACATATATATATATTTATTTATACCAATACAGTGTGTTTTTAGATATTTCACTGTGTGATTGTGTGTGAGTGTGCGCTTGTGTGACCATGTTGCAGCTGTGCACCCATCCTATAATCCAGGATGATCCAGAACAGACTCACAGCTGCCTCCGCTCCTAATCTCACACAACTCACACATGTATTCACACACACATTCACACACACACACACACGGAGGCACACAACTGTTTTTTTGCATTTTTTTGGGATATTCACGTAGTCCAGACAGATATAGACCACATGTCCGTTGCCACAACAGAATTAGGTCTCCCAATTTTTTTTTCATTGTGTTACGTAAGTTAAAAACACACACACGCAAAATAATTTAAAGAGAGCGCATTCTTTACCTTTGAGTGAGGGCGGCTGGTAGGTGGACATGTGAACCAGTTTGGCTTTCAAGGCTCCATTTTCTCCCAGAACCCACTGCAGAATAAAACATGCAAATTGTGTTTTACAGCTCACTGATATCCGCTGTATGTTAGTCACGCCATAACATTTTTTTTAGATAGACCAATCAGGCATAACATTATGCCCACTGACAGGTAACACTGACCATCTTGTGACAGTTCAATGTTCTGCTGGGAAACTTCTGGACCTGGCATTCATTCCTGTGGATGTTACTTAGACATGTAGCACCCACCTAGACCAGACCAGGCACCCCCACCCCATAACAATGACCCTCCTTGAGCAGGATGAAGCCTGACACAGGCACACACACAAAAACACTTTAGGAACAACTAAAAAAAACATGAAGAACAGCACAAGGTGTTGACCTGGCCTCCACATTCACTAGATCAAAAACTGATCAAGTATCTGTGAGATGATCCACAGAGGCCCCTACTCTCAAAGGCCCCTCCCCCACTAGACACCACAGGACACCTTCAGAAGGCCCATGTCCATTCTCTGAAGAGTCAAAACTGTTTTGGATGCACAAGGAAGACCTACACAATATTAGGACATAATGTTATGCCTGATCGGTGCTTGCAGACAAATGGAAAAGAATAAGAAACCAGGAGGAAGAGAAAGAGAGAGGAAATGAGAGAAATCCATTTACCTAGTGTATTGTTATGTGGCAACTGCCAAGTGCTATCCTCCCACGCCTCCCTGCTGAATCCTCTAGTTGCCACACAATGTAAACTCGTCTATATCTACCACTGAGAACAAGCCTCTGAGTGCTGCGGTTATCGTATGTACATACAGGGCTTAGTAGAAACAACCAAGAAAATATACAACTAAATAAGACCAGTGCGTTGTACTAATGTACCTGGTGTGGGCCGCTGTCTTCCTCTGGTGACGGTGGGTCTGTCAGTCTGAAGAGCGTGGCAGGTGTCGGCCTCCGACGTCGAATCTTTGCAGTGAGCAGGAAAAGAAAACATTACACCGTTAGAAAAAAAAGGGAAACCCCGTAAAATGAAAGACATTGTCAGTAAACCAACGATCCATCCTGATAATTTAATGTTTGGCTATTTGTTTATATACAGGAAGGCTGATAATGACCTACCTTCACCACTGCAGGTGTAAATGTGCATTTATCCTTAATCTTGTCTGTGAATTTGCGCATATTTGCATATGTGTGTGAGTGCCATGCAAAACTCGGACAAAAGCAGCCCTATCCTCAAAACCAAAAACAAGGTGTGACTGATTCGGCAGTCAGCGGCCGTTTATTCAGGCGTGCTGCACTCGGCGTCTGTAGAGGATTTGTTCGGTGACGACCAAAGAGGAAATGCACATCATGACGTAACAATAAGCTAAAGATGCAGATTGTTCCTGAGTGAGGATTACATCTTGTCACAGACGGATTATTTAAATTGACTAGGTGTTCTTCACATCACTTGGTTGCAATCATTCAGGTTTTTTTTTAATCCCATTTGTCAGTGTTTATCTAACAATCACGTACATGGAAGCTACTACTTCATCATCTGTTTGTCTTCTACGTGCCAGTAACCGTCAGTTATGCAATAATGAAATTTCTATATCTCTCACATGTTTTGGTTCTGACTGCACTAATGCATATTTGATTATAGGTATGGCATGTGTTTTGCAGAAAATAAATTCACTGTATTAGGTACATATCAGGCATAACATTATGACCACCTTCCTAATATTGTGTAGGTCTTCCTTGTGCCTCCAAAACAGTTGTGGTTCATCAGAGAATGGACATGGGCCTTCTGAGGGTGTCCTGTGGTGTCTGGCTACAGAATGTTGTTAGTGGGGGGGCCTTTGAGGGGAGGGGCCTCTGTGGATCATCCCACAGATACTTGATCAGTTTGGGATCTAGTGAATTTGGAGGCCAGGTCAACACCTTGTGCTGTTCTTCATTTTTTTTTTTTTTTAGTTGTTCCTAAAGCGTTTTTGTGTGTGTCTGTGTCAGGCTGCATCCTGCTGGGGATGGCTGCTGCCATCAAGGAGTGTCATTGCTATGGGGTGGAGGGGTGTCTGGTCTGGTCTAGGTGGGTGCTCCATGTCTAAGTAACATCCACACCAATGAATGCCAGGTCTTAAAGTTTCCCAGCAGAACATTGAACTGTCACAAGATGGTCAATGTTATTTACTTCTCCGGTCATAATGTTTTGGCTGATTGGTGCATACGTACAGTTTTGCCCTTGTTGTACTTGAGAACCTTTAATTTTCATGTATTTTTTCATGCTCTGAGGCCAGACTTGATAACATTTCATGATAAAGCCACTACATTTATCATAGAGATGTAGAGTAAATTAAGATTTTAGGTACATAACAGAGTGCATTGTTGCACTTGAGGCTACTCATACAAAATTAAATAGCATAAATTATCCCCACCTCAGTCAACCAAAACATTGAAGTGTTCCTTATACACTAATGCATCAAAAATAGTGATGTATAATATAAAAATACAGCACTGTCAGAGTCCTAATCAGACACATTAATTGTAATTTAACTTTTAATGCATCTTCTCTGCTTTTACTTTTGAATTCAAGGCTTAACAGCATCTTTTCATAGCGTGTTATTTAAAGTAACATGTGCAACACATTCATCACTCTCTCCATTTTATAATGTCTCATGGCGGTACGATTGTTACGCGATACGAAGCGTTTGCCAGGAGTGTAGGCATGCAGTGTGTGGGAAGCCTTCACTCTGGACTAACTCTCACTGCTTCTGCTTCCTCCCCGCTTTGTGAGCTGGATTCATACATATTCATCGCTAACGCGCCACAATGAAACCTGCTGCCACTGTCGGGGGAACACATTTAAATATGAATCGCCAGGCGTCCAATTAGAAGTTAAACAAACGTGTAAACATGAGCATTTTAATGTGTCAGTGTAATAAATGTGAGCACACACATAAACAGCTCTCAAGCATGTGTAGGACCAAAAGAACAAACCACAGTTTGAGCACCTGTCTGAGAGCCTATTCAGACGTGGTGGTGGCCTTTTCTGGGTGTTTTGTTGTTGCCGGAAGGTCAAGCACCTGCAGGGAGCACATTCATCGGGTGCTTGTTGTGCAGGTCGGAAATGCCTGTAAATACCAGCGGTGTCTGCGCTGTACGACTGATTTGATTGGTAATCGGATTGTTTCATATTTCTCCTCACATGCTGATAGTTGTCTGTGGATTAAACTTTGATATTAAACATGATATTATTTGTCTCCTTATGTGTTGTTTACCACCATCTCTATTAGTGCTACGTATATATTGACTGATTTGTTAGACAAATGTCTTTCATTCATTCATTCATTCATTCATTTTCTGTAACCGCTTGTCCTGTGAAAGGTTGCGAGGGGGCTGGAGCCTATCCCAGCTTGGGCGAGAGACGGGATACACCCTGGACATGTCTCCAGTCTATTACAAAGAGACAGACAACCATTTACACTCACACTTACGGCCAATTTAGAATCACCAATGAACCTAATGAGCATGTCTTTGGGCGGAGGGAGGAAGCCGGAGTACCCGGAGAGAACAGAAAGGCCCCAGTCGGCCTGCATTCAAACCACTGAACCTTCTTGCTGTGAGGCATCAGTGCTAATTTCACTTGCCAAATAATGTTCTGATAAATCTATTTAGTTTAGTATAACAAAGACGTTCAAGCTACAAGTTAAGATAGTCCCCTAAAGTGCCAGAGATCTGTTCTACATCTATTGCCAAATGGGGTGACCCGGTCGTGACTGAGCCTACAACCCATTGGTGAAATCATATTAGTCCGCATAGGAGTCCTGCATAAAAGAAAGAACTGTTACAGAGAGTGGTCTGAGTGCCAACCTTCTACTGCAGATAAGGACAAACAAACTCTCCATGACATCAACCCTGTAGGTTTCCTGAAGAGCAGTTTTTGAAGCTTGGCGTAGGTGGCACTGGCCGTCGCCATCTTGGCAGCGCGTCCTAACTCTTGGCTAATTCAAAACTGTACAAAGAGGTGTCGCATGAAGGGAGCCGAAGCGGGTGTCTGGCTTGGGCAGAGAGCGAGGAATCAGTGTGGGCCCCGACCTGTTGCTCAAAGCAAGCTTATCTGTGCATAACTTATAAAGTTATTCACTAAAAGTGTTTTAGCAATTCTGCGCTGGCTTTATTTTTTTTGTCTGACTGACGACATCTCACTGTTTCTGGTAAGGGGGGGTTCCAAAAATACATGTAATGTAATAAGAACTTTTGACCAAAAGATTGACTACTGGCCTCTACTAAAACGTGTTCTGTCCCACTCCGTTGGCAGTGTGGTGAGTTTTTAAACCAATTTGAACTAGGGGTTGCACAGACTAGTCAACTAGTTGGTTTGTCAACTTTACTGCTGTGTCATGACGCTTTAAGCATCATGTCGACTAGTCACTGATCACGTGACAATAACAACATGGACGCCTCCTACATGACAGGTGAGGAGTCCAGTGGGTCGTTGCAGCAAACTAGCAGCGGTTCATCAAGTGTGTGGAAATACTGGAAATACTACCGTGACGTCAGTCCTGAAATACAACTAAAGTACTACTGAAATGCATCTGAAAAGGCTAATGCTAACGCTAGCAGAGGAACGGTCCAAATCCTCTGGACAGTTAATAACTTCATCAAATGTCCTGTGGTAACAGAGAGAAGGAAGCTGCACATCAACTATTTGATAAAGTTATTAGAACTTTAGCTATTGATGGTGCTGAGTTGCTGCCTGTTTTTATACAGACTATACATATCTGCAGCACACAGCTGTCTGTTCTCAGCACATGTATTCAGGTCAAGAATATAGATTTAATTTTTGCAAAGCATTACTTTCTACTGTGTTTTTATCAGCGACGTTATATTTGAACCCCTAAAAGCACAGCATTTTTGCAGAAGCCCATTTCTACCTCCTAAAACCAGACCTGGTGCATTGCCCTGTTAGATAACGCACACTCTGTCTGTCTATCTGTACAGATAATATCTAGAAAATACAAAATCATGAGAAAGCGTATAATGTATCCTGTTATAGTTCAACCATTAAAACAATACTGCTGAGAATGTGGACAGCTGGAGCAAACACTCATGTCTGATGTGTTCAGGCATTTTTCTGCAGTTTCTGTTTATGACCTAACCAGTTTATGGTCTACAACTGAAGCATGGAAGCTGCATAGTAAATCATTAATCCTCCGCCTCATTTCTTAGTACTGGGACAATGACCGAGAGAGGCCTTTTATACAAAATGAACCTATCCACTTAACAATTAAGACCACACAGCGGACGAGTAAATCCCCGGTTTGTGCTTTCATTTCATTCACTAAAATAATCCCTTGACCACAACATGTTCAAGAAAACATACATGAAAATCATATTGCCATTTAGCCCGGTTTCTGAAGAGCCATTTCTAAATTTCTAAACCGTGCAACTTTATTTTCATCCCTATTCATCTGGTAAATTAGTTGGAGATGGATGGATATGTAGACGGATGCACTTCAAACTCCCCACTCGCAAGCTTGCACACGCTGAGGAAGTTACTGCGTCCTCTTCCTCGGCGAATAATCAAACCCAAATCTTTACTTTTTAAACAGGAATAAAGAGGAACAGAGCGGAGTATAGTGGGTTTGTTCAGTAAGACCCTGTTAAGAGTCCAGAGCTCTTGGATGTGCTGCGGTAAAATTTGGCTCTTGGCATTAGCCGTCCTTGCCCTTGATTCCGACCTCAGCAAATCTCTTTTGGTTTTAATCAGTCATCTCCTCGGCTGGTGACTTCCCTCCCTTTGCCTGTCCTGCTTGCCTTCTGTCGGGCGTCTTTTTCTTTTTCCCTCCCCCGTGTGCAGTTTGTTTTAATTCACACTGTCGCGCTCTTATCTCTTCACCTGCCTCCGCTTCCGTGTTATTGCTTTGCGGGTTGACCCATGCAAATGCGCAGTCTACAAGCTTCGGGCCGGTGAATAAGTGTAAAATGACAGCAAGGTCGGCCTTCGCAACTTCCAAAGTACCCTTGACTGGACTCCACTGGCTCTCTGACAAGGCTATTGATGTGACAATGCCCTTCCAGGCAATTAATGATCTGGCCTTAATGCTGCAGTAAATTATTCATTAATCAAATTCTCAGAAATTGCGTTGGCGGTAGATTACAGGTACATCTGTGAAAGTTAAACCTCTGGTGTCGCTGGTCCGCTGCCGTCAAGGTCTTCCGAACTAGAGACATTTTCCCAGAAGCGACTGCAATGCTGACTTCAATTAGAGAGCCGTGGCTTGCAGCACTAAGACACATGCCAAGTACAGTTGAGTCTTATTCCACATGACATGACCATTAGGCATCCAGTCATTATGGTGGCAGGCTGCATTTACTGAAAAACAATGCATAAAAGCAAGAGCGCTTCCCACGCAGGACGCCTGAATGATGGATTATAAAACCATTACGCGGCTGAATAACCGTTTATCCCCGCAGCTGGATTCCCAGTATCCTAAAAATTGCACAAAACATTTGAGCTTCCAGCTGATTTCCATCCTATCTGCAACAGGTGACGCTCGTCAATTTATTTATTGGCTGTAAAAAGGTTGAACAAGATTTATCGTGTAGCATGAACCCTGTAACCTTTCACATGCTTTAACTACAGAATGCTGCTGTTGTTGTTGTTAGATCCAGGGTCGAAGATTCGCGGTAATCTTTCTAGATCCTGGGAAGAAACAAATTGCCAGAGCGTTTTATAGGAAACACTTATCTCGTGTTGCTGTCAGTGAGCGTTTGGGGAAAATTCACGTGGGAAAGAGTTTTAATAGCCGAAGACTGAAGATGTAATGAGGAGAAATATTAATATGAAAGATCCCCGGGGGGTTAAGTAAAGAAAAGTAGCTAATTAATTCAAGAATGCAACAAACCAGCCAGAGTCGATGAGATAATACTTGTAGTTTGTTGGGAAAAAAAGCAAATGAAGGAGTAAAGACAGTAGAGTAAAGTAAAGTTGGCTGTAAACAACAGATGCTAAATATCTGAGAGTTATTAGTTTCATTCTTCAGTCCAGCCAGAGAGAAGCTTTTCTAAACAGATGTCCTGTAAAAATTTTCCAAATCCACTACTGGTGAGAATTTAAGATCTGTGACGCTACGCGCGCTCTCCCATGAGATTCCCCTTCCAGGAGCAGCCTGGGATTCAAACGTTTGTGTTAAAAGCAGAGGAAGTGGACGAACCTCAGCGTGACTTACTGCAGCGCCGCGTCCAAACGCATTCTCTGTCTGTCACCTCCGTGACCTTTATGGGCCGGACAGCATCGACACCGCGCTCAGTGCGCCTCTGCATCTATTTTGCAACATCATTTCTGTTCACACTGCACTATTACACTACAATAGTTTGTGCAGGACCGTGTCAGCATATTTCGTCTGCTCTTGCTTTGGGATGATTCAGCATAAGCTGCTACGTTTGATTTATTTTAGAAAAACACCTCCTTCCAAAAATATGTGACCTTCAGCATTTCGTTTCATATATATGGCTTTGTAGCTCAGGCGATTTTAATATTACAAAGAGTGCTTTAGCCCTCACTTCTCCTCCTCCTCCTCCTCCTCCTCCTCCTCCTCCTCTCTCTCCTCCTGTGCTCTGTTTGAAGGGCAGAGATGTCTCATCAGTTTTAAAGGCTCCAAAAAACTAAGGCTGCACGGCTCAGCTTAATCCCAGTGCTGCCCATACCCTGCTGCCCACAGAGTGCTAATATGCAACATCAAAATACAGACTTCTGCAAAGTCTTGCTAGACCACTTATGTAACCGTCTGTCAGCCTCGGTGTCAAGGACTGATGCTTCAGATCACTTCTGGTAAAAGTTGGGAGGCAAGCAGATGTGTGCCATTGGCTTAAAAACTCATAGATAGAATAAAGACTTGCAGGATTTGGGCTGCACACAGAAATAACATTAATCAGGGTTTGTTGCCTATATGAACCAGATCTGACCCCTCTCCTCCTCCTCCTCCCTCCACACAAACACTACTATCTGTTCCGTGCGCGCATTTACGCTCCCCATCACCTCCCTCTGCTCCTCACCATCTCCACCTGTCGCGGGTCCAGCTGGGTGGGCACGGAGGAAGGCACGGAGAACTGAATCTTTCTCTTCGCATCCTTGTCCTCCTCCTCTCGCTCCATCGCGTCCGTGTCTGCGGGCAGCGGCGGATCCATGTCCCCCAGCCTGGCACCTCCAAGGCCGAGCGCGCACACGTCTAACCAAAAGAATCCGACGTAGTGATCTGCGAGACCCTCCCCTCCGGATGCCAAAACTGCAATAAGTATGTGTAGTTCTTAAAAACAAACAAATAAAAATAATAAATGCAGCGTCAGTAAGAGGCCAGCTCCATCCCTCTGTCCCACCAGTCCTCTGGTCTATGGAGTTCTGTTTAACGGCTTTGCATGCTTCCCCCCCTCTCTCCCTCCCTCACGCTCCCCCTCTCTCCCTCCCTCCCTCTCTCCCTCACTAAACACGCACAGTCAGTTTCTGTCTCTCGCTCCCTCTGCTTCCACTGACCTGCGACGTGAGGAAGAGGAAGAGTGAAGCGTGCCTGAGCTTTCGCGGTGCATTCAGTGGCAGTCGGAAACTCTCTGAGAATGTGATTAAAAAAAGAAAAGTGCCCCAGAAAAAGCAATTTCCCTCGAGACGGGGCTGATTCTAAAAGCGGAGAGCTGCAGTCGAGGTCACACGAGTTCAGGCAGTTTGTCACTCACTAGGTTGCAGCCTACTTTTGAAGTGTCTTGAAAAGCGTAAGAAGCAACTGAATCAGACTGAATCAGCAGGTAATAAACCAAGCAGCCTATTTCACTACTTTATTAACTGACTGAGTTAATAGGGAGTTTATTTCCATTTAAAAACAGCAGATCATGCCCAAAGTGCTGCACGGACTAGTCAGATAGATTAAAACTACTAGATTAAAACACAATAATAATAATAAAAAAAGAGCAGCTCTCAGAGTTTTTAGAAAGGATTTTAAAAACAGGCAGTGTCTGGGTCAGCCTAATGTGCAGAGGTAAACTGTTCCAGAGTTTGGGGGCTGCTGCTGAGAAAGAAAGAACGACCTCCCCTGAGCTTCATCCTTGTTCTTGGGACAACCAGGAGACAGCGGTCTGCAGAACCTGAGCGACCGTAATAGGTCACAGAGGTATGTCTGAGCCAGCCAATTCAGGGATTCATAGGCAAATACTAACGTTTTAAAAGATAAAATATATAGAGAGAGGGATTTATGCTATCAGTTTTACGGTTGGGGCTTTAAAACTGAATAAGGTACTGCAGCAAGCAAATTAGGAAGATAGCATCAGTGGTTCACAGTACTTTGCACCTGCAAGGAAATATACCTGCATATGCATTGTGTGCATTTGTACTGTCTCTCATTGCTCTGGTTGAATTTAACCTTTAAGTAAAAAGCCCCCACCACCACCACCACAGTTTTATTTTCCCCAGTGCTCACCTATGCCTATATCATATGGCATGTGCAGCAAATGTACAAGAGGGAGGCAGCTGGGGAAACGCGTTGCCATGGCGACCGTTTTCCTGCACAGTGCTGAGTGTTGGCAGTGCAGAAAGCGTATGGCTGTAGTGTGTATGCATCCGTGTGTGTGTGTGTGTGTGTGTGTGTGTGTGTGTGTGTGTGTGTGTGTGAATGCTTCAGCCTAAGTTGGAGGCGAGGTGAGGGACTGGTGGGGTAAGAGGGGACACATGCATTTGCAAAAATAAATAAAAGAGGGGCGGCACAGGTGGAGGTGGTGCTTAGCACTGATGCCTCACAGCAAGAAGGTTCCGGGTTCTAATCCATCATGGCCGATTGGGGCCTTTCTGTTTGCATGTTCCCCCTGTGGGTTAGACTCCAGACCCTTCCACGACCCTTCACAGGACAAGCAGTTACAGAAGATGAATGAATGAAAAAATAAAAGAAAGAGGCTTATCAAGGCAATATGATGGAGGTTTTGAGTTATATTTACATGCAAATACTTCTACAGTGTGATAAGTGTTTTGTACATTTGAAGAGAAGAGCAGAAATAGAGGGAAAGAGGAAGTGACAAGAACAGATTGAAGGTAGAGAGAGTATAACTCTCCTCGCCAGACTAACCGCGCATTTTCCTCGTGGCTCGATTAAAGGCAGATCCCAGGTCCCACGGGCCCTCAGGCTCACCCTGCACCTGCTGAAGCGAACTTGAGAAAGTTCCTCTGGATCTCCGCCAGCTCCAGGCACAGTTTGCCACTGACAGCAGACTCGGGCCTGCCCGAGAGGTCTCCCCGTATATAAAAGGTAAAACTTCAACCTTAGAAATTCAAAACAGCCCATCTGTGGCTCAGTTCAGTTCACGTTGAGCTGCTCACCTTGAAAAGTGAACATATGTTTGGGAACACTGCGTTACACCTGAGAAGGCTCTGATGAGGAGGTGGCACCATCTAATGTCTGAAATAGTTCCACTGGGAACAAAGAAGGTTTGGTATAGATACAGTATAGGCGCAGTACGCAGTATCCTATACTCAAATCAATCACTCAGATAAAATTAAAATGGACAAAGATGAAAAATAATCTAGAGGATTATGTAGCAAACTGTACAAAATAATCCATATTTATATGTTTCTGTAAATAATAATGGAAGTGCTGCCTTCCACTGTGAAGTTTTTAAAACCACCACAAGGAGGCGCCAAAACTAATTATTTAATGATGAAAACAAATATTTGACAATCCTATTTTAAGGCCTCACATTATAGACTGTCTGTTAATGTCCTGGGAACATGGATGAAGTCCACATGGAACATTTATTATGAGCATTATGAGCAAAAAAAATACACTACACAATATACATTGATCAGGCATAACATTATGACCACCTTCCTAATACTGTGTAGGACTTCAAAACGGTTGTGACTCATCAGAGAATGGACATGGGCCTTCTGCAGCGTCACAGGAGCTCAGTTGCACATAGAAAACACTCCTGAGAACCACAAGTAAAAGTAAAATAAAACAGAATAAAAAAAAAATAACAAAGTAACAGCAAAAACATTACAAAATTTGCATATGAACAAATGTACAAGAAATAGAGACAGAAGTAAATGTGTGTTATATACATAGGAAGGATTAATAAGGTGTAATAATGTGCATTAACACTGATAACATGGAGCTATCTGTTACAGAAAGGTGAGTTGTTGTACAGCTGGATAGAGTTTGGTATGAATGACGTCCTGTAGCGTTCACTGTGGGAGTCGAGCTGGATCAGCCTGTTGGAGAATGAGCTCCGCTGCCACTCTATAGTCCGGTGATGTGGGTGTGACGGAGAGCGGTTTGTCCAATGTCCTCATGTCTCTATCACATGAGGGGAGATGTTGATGGGAGGGGCCTCTGTGGATCACCCCACAGATACTTGATCAGTTTGGGATCTAGTGAATTTGGAGGCCAGGTCAACACCTTGTGCTGTTCTTCATGTTTTTGTTTTTTTTAGTTGTTCCTAAAGTGTTTTTGTGTGTGTGTCTGTGTCAGGCTGCATCCTGCTGGGGATGGCTGCTGCCATCAAGGAGTGTCATTGCTATGGGGTGGGGGTGCCTGGTCTGGTCTAGGTGGGTGCTACATGTCTAAGTAACATCCACACCAATGAATGCCAGGTCCAAAAGTTTCCCAGCAGAACATTGAATTGTCACAAGATGGTTTAAATGTTATTCACCTCTCCTGTCAGTGGTTTTAATGATGTGGCTGATCGGTGTATGATGAAAACATCACTAAACTGAGTGAGGTCCTTCTTACAGAGACCATCCTGTACTAGCTTCTTACTACCAGCAGATGTCACCCACATGTAAGTGGACAACATAAGACTCTCTGCTCCTGTGTGAACTCAACCATGCACATTATTTATATAAGAGTACTTATAAAACCTCACACTTTTCACCTCAACACTCTCTCTCTCTCTGCGTGTATATATTGTACTAAAAGCTAGTCTGAATAATACAATAAAATAAATCACTGTCTAGTAGTTTTTAATAACTGAAGCTCTTTATCATTCACAGCCGGGATTGTGTTATTAGATTTGAACAAAGCAGTGACTTCTATCAAAAATAAAATCATCTTATCTTATGTTAGGAACCAACTGTCCTTCACTATTAAATGATTCATTTTATGTGATAACTGGATGTTTGTATAAACTGTGGTGAAATAAATAAACATGACTGTTTAAATGCCTTAAGAATTAACTACAGGCCTGAAAATGACGTCATCTGAAAAAGATAATGAACTGTTTGTCTTAAAAACCACATTACTGCAGAAAAAATGGGCCAAAGCTACGCCGACCATCATTTACACTTGTGGTAGCATGTTGGGAAGATAGCCCTGCCATTGTAGGTTACAGTCAGAGGACGGAAAAGGGCAGCGGCTGAAATGAGTAACAAGATCTCATCTTTGAATCATTTAGGTTGTTTCACTGAAAATGGAGAAACCGCGCGGTGGTCAGTAAACTGTGCCTCGGTGGCCTGGTGCTGATGAAAAGCCCGCTCCCTCTCTATTCCTTTGCCTTGCCCCATCTTCTGGCCCCTCTCTCTGCAATCTGTGCCTGTGCCACCTTTGGCACCAGTCCGCCCACCGGCACCTGTGCCAGGCCTGGCAGCCCAAACCAAGACGCTCTGCTTAGCTCAGTTCAATTGACTCGTTTAGGCAATTGCACCCTGACTCTCATCTTAATGGCGGGTCTCTTATTTATCCCGGGCCTTTGTGTTGTTTTCACTCGGCTTGATTTCCCGTTGTTGGAAGTTTGAGAAATGAATTGTGTTTGTTTAGTGTTTTAGGGCCTATTTGGGGTATTGTTGTCTTATTCTATTGCTGAAATAGTTCATTAGTTTTCCCATTGGGCTTATGTGGATTATTTCTATCATCAGGTTTTGCTTATCCTACACATCATTAGCCCACAGTAAGCCTAATACCATCACTATCCAACCGTTTCTCGTTTCCTGTACCTCTATATGAATGATCTCATTCAAGAGATATTATTACAGGCTTACTATAATTATTTCTCATAAGGGGATTGTTTTCCTAAACCTTCCATATGAGATTAACCCCATTTTTTTTTCTTCTAAAAGATGGAGGCTAACAGAAGCAGTTTGAATCCAGTGCGTTTTTTTTTGTGCCATCCACTCCTTATTCCATTTTCTCTTTCAGCTCAGTGACAGATGGCGAGTCCCTCTCCCCCAGGGGAAGCCAGTCTCTGTGAATGCGGCCGCATGTCAATCACCGGCTCTCATGTGATGGCTCTTGCCAATGACGTGCCAGCCATATGGGCCTGGCATCAGAGCTGGTATGTAACCCACCCAGTCCTGCCTCTGAGGTGCCACACGGATCCCTCCACGCGTTCGGGCTGGGGATAGCATCAGCAGCAGCAGCAGCATCAGCAGCAGCATCAGCATCAGCAGCACACAGAGCAGGGTGGCGGGAGAGGAGAGAAAGGTGTGAGAGCAGAACGCAGCGCCTCGCCTGCATAAGCATCCGTGCAGGGCGTGTGGATGTGATGCCCACCCGGAGAGAGATGGTGTAAACAAACCCGCTTTGCCCCGTCACTGAGCTCCACCACGGAGGTAGGTTACACGTTTCCAGTCAATGTTAGACTATCAGGTTTTGTTTTCGTCTTTGTGCCTCTTGCAGCTACAATAAATTAGGGAAATTAAGGAGTCAGATGAAGATAACTGCACGGATTAAACCTGTTTTGGAATAAGGGACTATTTCTCTTCGCTCTTTGTACATTTTTTTTTTCTCTCGCAAGCGATACTGATGAGATTGGCTCAAGGCTCTTTTACGCAAATTTGATAGTTTCTGTTTAAATACATTTACAAATCCGCGCTGATCCCCGTGAGATAGGCTACTGTGCCACTTTTAAATTCGCAATTTGCATTTTATTGCCTCAGAAAGTGCGCACTGGGAGTGCATATGTATGTATCTGTGTATATGTGTGTGTGTGTGTGTGTGTTCCTGCACGACGCGCGTCAAAGCACCGTGGGGGTAGAATTCTCCACAGAGATACACAGGCTAATTGACAAGGTATTGGTTGGCATTAATTACATTGTGCTTACAAGATTAGAAAAAAAATTGCCTACGTCCTTGGACTCCACACACAGCTGAGCTCTAAGGAGGAGATTTCACAGCTTTTACGCTGGCTTTAAATTTGATTTTAATATAGAATATGGTTTGATAGTGGTCGGTCATAACATGATTTTATTTTATTTATTTATTTTAGGAAAAGACATTTTTTCAAGCTTTTAATAAAAATGATTTCACAAAAACCTGTCCTTGTGGTGTTTAGAGTTGAAACGTAAAACTCTCAATTTTTAATAAAAGGAAAAAGTCATCATTTGGTCAGAAATGTAACCTAGACGGACTAAAGTTCAGCAAAGGTAAATGTCATGTAAAGGTTTTGCTGTGGCCTGCATCGTCTGGAGAAGAATCCAAAATAAGGTTCGCGTTCTGCTCAAATTAAAGGCACATTTACGTCTCGTTTTATTCGTTTCACTTTCTGAAATTCACACGGAAACAGTAAGTGTCTATTTAAAAAAAAAAAAAAAAAAAAAAAAAAACAGAAATCATTTTTGATTGGGACAAATAATAATAATTAAAACAAAATAAATATTTAGAATCTCGCCGTCCAGATTGTGCTGGAATTCCAGGTTGGTAATTTATTGGTTCTGTGGAGGGACAACCCGGACAACTAGTAAGTCCCTGGAGGATTATCTGAAGCAGGCCAGCGCCGCTCCCTGCGCCGGGGCTGCAGGTGGGGGGGGGGGGGGGGTGGGGGCAGATCCGGGCACATAACGAGGCCGAAGAGTGGCCCAGGCTGCTGCTTTAATTTTTATTTTATTAAAAATCGTTGGAAGCACTGTAAAGGATGGGGAAATATAAAAATCACAGATGAACGTTTAAGAATCTGTGCACACGTCCAGGCCCCATCTTTATTATAACCAATTCTGTTTATCCTAATAATACATCAGTGTCTCCATGCGTATTTCTGATAGGCTCCTGTCTGGATCAACCAGGCAGGAATGCTATAACATAAGGAAAAGGGAGATCTTGGCTTTCAGCGTTAAACACCACGGGGTGTTATGAGACAATTATAGGGAATTGTGATTGCAGAGATATCCACCTACAGGCTACGGCTCTGTGCGAGCTCACTGACACAGGCTCTTGTTCTTTGCAGCGCACGTACCGGTGCGTAAAAGCAAGGTGCACAACCGTCCACCTGAAGAGTATCTGTCTGTCTGTCTTGCAGGTTGCTTGCCACAATGTTGAGCCGTCTGTTCAGCGAGGTGCTGCCGGACGTCCAGAGGCTCGCGGCCGACTGGGTGGAGGACAACGAGAACGAGGGATGCAAGTCCAAGGACGACGAGCACGACCCCTGCCACCTCGAGGACGACGAGGATCTGGACGAGCCACAGGAAGGCAGCAGCCGAGCCGAGTCTGAGATGGCCGGCGACGACGACGACGACGAGGATGATGAGGGCGAGGAAGAGGAGTGCGGGGATGAGAACAGCGGAGACAAACCCAAGAAGCGCGGCCCAAAGAAACGGAAGATGACGCCTGCCCGCGCGGAACGCTCCAAGGTGCGCCGAATGAAGGCAAACGCGCGGGAGCGCACACGCATGCACGACCTGAATTCTGCGCTGGACAACCTGCGCAAAGTGGTGCCGTGCTACTCCAAAACCCAAAAACTCTCCAAGATAGAGACCCTGAGGCTGGCCAAGAATTACATATTAGCCCTTGGGGAGATTTTACGCAACGGAAAACGTCCAGATGTGATGACCTACGTGCAGATGTTGTGTAAGGGCCTGTCCCAGCCCACCACCAATCTGGTGGCAGGCTGCCTGCAGCTGAACACCAGGAACTTCCTGACTGAACCGTGTTCAGACGGAGCCCGCTTCCACATGCCGACCTCTCCTTTCTCCGTCCACCCCTACCCCTACCGGTGCTCCCGACTTTCCAGCCCTCATTACCAGCCCGGGACAGGTGCACTCAACATACGAGGCCACACATACGCCCCTGGGTACGAGGCCCCGTACCCACCAGGCGGGACGTCTCCTGACTACCACAGCCCGGACTACGAAGGCCAGCCCAGCCCGCCCGTCTGCCTGAACAACGGACTTACAGGGAGGCAGCAGCAGGAGTCCTCCGAGACGGACAGGAACTATCATTACTCTATGCATTACTCCGGACTGACCACGTCTCGACCCAGCCACAGTCTACCGTTCGGGCCCTCCGGAGCGCGCAGTGGTGGTGCGCACTCAGAAAACATTCCACCTTTCCATGACGTGCATTTGCACCACGACAGGGCGCCGCCGTATGAGGATCTCAATGCGTTTTTCCACAACTGAGCCCACACAACGACCCAATCAGTGACTTTACAGTGACAATCCTATAACGTCTATTATTGTTTGGGAAACAAGAAGAGCTCCTACGAGGATGGAAGATGGAAGAGTCTTCTGATTATCTTCTGTATTCTACTGATGTCACCCCCTATACTGTTGTACATCCTATCAAAGTGTGTCCAGTACTACCCTGTATGCAACTGAATGAGTGCAACTGACATAAACAATGTATAGGCCAACGAGAAACATGTTACGACACAAACAACAGAAATAAAAAAAGTGTTTTATATCTGTCTGAAATGATCGAACCAATCTTCTTTTGAACACCAGTGGAGCATTCACCGACGGTTTCAAGAAATAAAACTTAAATTCAACAGAGTTTCCACATGAATTAAAAACTGCAAGTCAGTGACTTTCTGTAGACTGATGTGGATGCGTTAATGTAATGATTAAATTAAACATTAAAAGAGAGAAAAAAAAAGGTTATTTTCTGCACTAGTTCTCCGGGTTGTGAAGTCTATATATTATCAACACATAAATTAATATGATATAGGTGCTTTTTCTTAGCTTGACTTAATGGTAAAGATAATTTATCAGTTTTGTTTTAGCTTATTAATTAAAAGTTGATGAGAAACGCAGATTATTTAAGGCGTACGCACAATATAGCCCGATTTTCCGTTGTTCTGGGGGTGATTCTGGACATGGCCTCCGAAATAAATGGAGAAAAGCACACTTTAAACACCAGCAGGCAAAGAAATCTGAAATACAGAGGTCACATAAATAAAAAACAACACTTATATGAACAGAGACAGCTGGGATAGGCTCCAGCAGACCCCCGTGACCCTTAACAGGACTAAACGGGTATAGAAGATGAATGAATCAATATATGAACAGATATCAAATATGCGTAAAAATATTCCATGGGAAATTTTTAGAAATAACAACAAACGCGTTTAAAGAAACTGATAGAAATGACAAAATGTGCACGAAAACCATTTAGGTTAAACTACGGCCACTGACTAAGGAACTGTTATTTAAACCTCTTGCTCGGACAGTGGAGTGGCCAGAGGCACAATTCAAAAATGACTGTAGTCAAATTCTCTTTAGAGAAATTAAAATGACCTTGCCAGTGAGTTTGGAGTGAACATTATTGATCTGAACTTTTTGCATAACTGCCTCACAAAAACAAGAAGGAATGGGAATAAATAGCCATGCGTCAAAAGACCTGTTGGAGACCGAGCTGCCTTAAATTATTTGAAACATTTGTTTTAAACATTGTCTTTTGTGCAGCGTTTGCTAAACACAACAGGTTATGTTGTAACTGACCAGTCGCCAAAATACTTTGTGATCAAACCCAGTTATATAAAAAAGTACTAGACTGGATTTCGAATTATTTGGATCGCTTTGCGCACAGACTTTGCGGTGGGTCAGTGTTGAGTTTAAAGGCCTCACACACGCACTAATCCGGACCAAAGCTTGACACTCACACACTCGGCTTACGCACAGTGCGCAGTCTCTTCTCCTGCACCGCGCAGGTGGATCTGGGCCCTGTCACAGCGCCGTGGGTCTGGCTCTCAGGTGAGTAAATCCGTCCAGCTGTTTGAATAATACAGTCATCTCATTAATAAATCATAAAATATTTCCAAATATACAGTAGACGAGCGCTAAGATAGATTTATTTGTTAGAAATCTTTTAGTCTAAGTGTTCATTTAGCAGAATATGAAGTGAAAAGTGTTCACAAATTCAAGTGACGAACATTTTTTTTCGGGTTTAAAGCCACCCTCTCACAATTGTACTGAATATTTGATCGTTCATGCGGGATTCAACACATCATTGGTGATTTCTCATATGAATAGCGGGAGCAGGCACCATCTTTGGACCACTGCCCTGGGTCCCATATGTTGTTGCGGACGTCCAGGGGAAATCAGTACCGGGCACCGCAGGGTGGAAACCGTCCCATCCAACACTGACCACGGCAAAAAATATATAAAAAAAAAACAAAAATATATCTGCAAATTCTGCATTAAAATTACATACATTGCACAAAATTAGATTTTAAAAAAAAGTTATTTATGTTTTTTAGATTTTCAGGTGATTTCATTTTTGCGTAAAACGTCCATCTGACTCTCCAGATCACTGAGAGAGAGGGGCAGGTGCAAAATCAGGTGAATCAATGGCCCGTTGGTTTTAAAATGAAGAAGCCCAGAGACGGAAGAATGAACTCACACACACACACACACACACACACACACGCAAACCTCTCATCACAGATCACGTATCTGTGTACACAGTCCAAATTGTGACTATATCACTACCAGTAATAGATACGTAAATAAACTATTTGGAAAAGCAGCTGGCAAGGCCGCATTTTGGTGATCATCAAGGGCAGACCAGCATAATAATAATAATAATAATAAAAGGATAACAAAAGGATTTTAGGCTTCAAACCACATTTACGCAATAGCTACTTTTAGGTGCACTTTCACTTGGTAGCTGCAAGAGATTTTAAATTGTCTCTAAATTATTTAAGTTGATTAATTTGGACGATATTTTCAAGGAAGATTCTCATTTTTGGACGAAGGGAGAAAAAAACATTCATTTATTTCCTTTGCGCATTTACCCATTTATCTAAAACTGACTGATTTCTTTTAAAACATACATTCAGGATATAATTCCTAAAATGTCCAACTGGGGCAAAATACTGTTATATTATTTTGCTTTTAATATAATGTAAGTTTGTTATTTCTGAAGAGCTAATGTAAGATAAAAAAGAGAAAGAAAAATAGCATGCAGGCACTTTGATTTAGCAAAATGAACGTCTTGAGCTTTTTTTTGACACGTCCTCTCTCAGATGGCAGGTTTTTGAGATTATCCATCGACCTAACTCAGTAACTGCAAACGAAAAATACGCATATGCATCAGACACTTGTGGCCCGTGAGTGGATGAAACTACCATTAAACATGTATTTAAATGTCTTGCATCTAAAAAAAAATAAATAAATCCAGCCATCTGAAAGCCACACTCCTTCCATCCCTTCATGTCACGACCGTCCGTTTTAGTTTCCTGTCCCAGGTGAAGGGGAAGGCCTCAGAGGCACCTTTCTAATTTTATTTTTTTGCTCTAACCTCTCAGTTAGCTTGTGATTTTTTTTTTCTTCTTCTTCTTTTTTTAGTGAGGAGGGCATGACGGCTGGCAGAGGATTTGATGACGGAGCCCGGTGCCAACTCGCTAAATGTCTGAGCACCAGTAAAGCCAGGGACTAGTAGAGCCCACCATCGCCAACCCGGTGCCAGCTGCGCCACGTGGCAGCCCGGCGACCCCTGCCAAAGTGGCCCTTGTGGGAGGGACCCAGTATTTCTTTCCTAATTCACTCAGCATCTGTTCATTATTCTCCGCCGTTAAAGGAGGCCGAGTGTCCACACGCGCAAAAAGAGGGACCCTCTTTTTTTTTTTTTTTTTTGTCTCTCTCTCTCTCCGGTCATGCACTTTTGGTGGAGACTGCAGAGAGACCGAGGCATGGAACTAATCGGACATCGGACAAGGTTAAAGAGGGTTTAAAAAAAAGAAAAAAGAAAAAGTGAAGCCACAATCGCTCCTGCAGCAGACTTTGCGTGTGACTTTTCACCCTTTAAAACTCACCCGTGGGTCCAAAAAAAAATAAAATAAAAAAGGAAACACTAAAGTTTGATGAGTTAAACAAACGCATTATATTATTATTGTTGTTATTGATATGGTTATTATTACTACACTGATGTAAAATAGCCCAAATGAACCATTGGAATATATACCATTCCTTTAGGCTATGCGCCTCGGGCTAAATTAATGATCTGATTAATTTCTTATGATGCATTTTTTTTAGTCAGATTGTCCCGACTTTAATGCATGCTGGTGGTCTTCTATACGATTCCAAATATCTATGACAAATGGCTCCAAGTGACGTGACTGCAGCGCATAAAATCAATTATCCGGGGGTCCTAATCCTTGCGTAATTGTTCAAATGAACGCTCGCGAAATACCATGCAATTACTCTAATTAAATAATCCCGTGCAGATTTAACAAATTTAACTTGCTCCCACAATGATCAGCTGATTCGCCGGCACCGCAAAGGCAACAGGAAGCAGGGGCCCGGGCCCCACTGTACATAAATCTCCATCTGGACATGCCTCACCCACATTTATCAGATTAGGTAAACATTTATCGGATTAATTATTCTGGGATTAAGAAATATTTATATATATATTTCTCTAATCGGTGCCATAATCATAACATAGAGGGGGTTTGTGGTGCAGTAGAGGACTATTCAAAGATGAGTGACCAACATTATTCACTAGAGAGCACCTGTGGGGTTGTGTGTGTGTGCGTGTATGTATGTGTGTGTGTGAGGGAGGAAGAGAGAAAAGAAAGGAGAGGAGGAGGGGGGGCTCCATGATATATATGCAACATGTTTTATTTGTCACTTCCTCCCCACCAGTTGAAGAGAAGGAACAAAAGACTCCATTTAGACAATCTTGTCTGGAGTCACCTCCTTGCTGCAGCGGGCAACCGGGCGCCACTGCATCACGCTCGCCGACCCTGCACCCTCCCACCGATGCCAACCTGCCAGCCAGCCAGCCAGCCAGCCAGCCAGCCTGAGCACTATACGCCCATCTCTGTGAAAAAAGACACGGAGCTGGCATGGGGGAGAAATTCCAGTGCATGTGCGGAACAATAGTGTGGCACGTGTGAATTTATGTGCAGCGCCGATCGCCCGGGCCTGTTCATGGCTAACTGTCCTTACAAGAAAAAAATGTAGAAAGTGTGAAAGGCCTCACTGTGGTATTTGTGGTTAAGAAGACGCCCAGACTTGCTGTTGAATATTAAAGCCCAAAAAGTGAGGATTCGTCCTGTTTGATGTGCACCCCAAATGTGTGTATGTGTGTGTGTGTAGTGTAGAGGCTGTGTTGTGCATGGTAGGGTATAGAGGTTGTTGTCACTCTGCACAGATGGTGGGAGTGTTTTTTATTTATTTTTTGGGGGGGAGTGTGAGGAAATGGGGAGGGGAGGGCAGGGGAAAAAGGAGGAGGGTTGCGTCTCTGATGCTGCCATGCCACGGTCACACGGGCAGCAGTAATTGGCCTCCATATTGAGGGGTTTTGCGGTGCTGCAGGGTGGGCAAACTCCCAGCTGGACCTGTCAGATGGTATTCAATCCAGCTCATTGCCCTCGCTCCTCTGCTCCTTTCTCCTCTCTTTCCCTCTTCCCTTTCTCTGGCGTGTTTGCTTCTTTTTGTTCTTCTGCTTACTTACTTATTTTTTTCTTTTAAGCCATCTCCACTGTCTTCGTCTTCTCCATCCCACACACTAACTCGCGCTAACTTTCCGTCACAGTCCCTCCTTTCTTTAATCACACTTATCTTCTTTTTCTTCCACCCGGCACTTTCACCTCCCAGCATATCACTCTTTTCCTCACCTTTCTCTTCTCTTTACTTTCTTCTCTGCAGTTTTTCTCACCAGTGGCACATGGTCACTTCTATCTAACACGTTCGGTATCTTAAAGTACATCACACCCTTGCCTAGCTCCTCCGTCACTGGTCACCCACGTGCACAAACACACAAACACACAAACTCACACACGGTCGAGCTTCCATTGCTTCAGAGGACGTTACAGCCACCTTCCATTCATTCCCAGAAGACTTACCCGAACAATACTCTGACTAACAACGTGTGAACAGATTTATATCCACGCAGGTAATGCACATAAACACTCAAGACATTCAAGACGTGCAGGGTAGTTCTCTGCAGCTGTCTCTGCAAAGTAAATATGATAGATTTTAAGTGAAGATATCAAGGGAGATTTAAAAAATAAAAGCGGGGCTGCATTACAGTACAAAAAACTAAAAAAATCTGGAAGAGCAACGCAATAAGAAATCTCAGCGCTTCTGTGACGCAGCCATCTTGCACGATCTGATGAAACAGTGGGAAATAAGGAGCATGCGCTGCGTTCGATGTGCATAATATGTGCAGTGGGATATCTAGGCTCTCTGCTAAAAGGGCAGGTGGGACAATCAAACATACTGATGACGTGATAGATAGAGGTGGCAGCGGTAGGATTAGAGAAAATACCGCGTGGTCAATCCAAACCAAAATCCCCAAATAGCATCCAAGTGGCCTAATTTAACCAACTCCTGCTTTTTAGCTGCTCCTGCTTTTCGGGTATTACGTAAGGATGTCAGAGAAACCATGTCATAATAAACCTAAGGATAGTTTATCAATTTAATGCAGATTTTAGTTTGAAGCAGAAAGGCCAAAACCAAAACAAGAATTTCAATGGAACTCCCACGGTTTTACAGAATACTTACTGCGTAGTTTCAAAAACAAAATGACTGCATGAAATGTGCAAAGTAAAATGCCTCTACAGTACATGTGAAGTACTCACAGGCTGAGAACTAAATAGGAATAATTAAGACAGGATACAGGAGGGCCTGAGTGCCTTGTGCTTTCTTCTCTTCATTTCTACATTACATCAAGCTACAAGAATATTTAGCTCTGTCTGGTTAGCCCTCCATCCACCCCGGAGGTCCCTGTATACGAGGACCAGTATGTATCTGTTATAAAAAAAATTTTAAAAAAAAAAGAAAGAAAGAAAAACGTTGCCAGTTCTCACAGGCTGCCAAGAGTGGAGTGAAGTGGCTGCCTAGTAGTACCAGGACTTAAATGATGTAGCTTAAATTTGGTAGAGTCACAGTTGAGAACTTTAGAAAGGGTTCAGTAATTGGCTCATAAGGTTATTATGCACATAGACAGGTATGTGTATATTTTATGCTTATATGTATACAGCATATGTATGTATGAGTCTATTTATATGCGTGATTGTCACAAAAAAAAAAGTCTCCACCTGGATTTAACTAGTCAAATAGGTAGGAGCCTCCTATTGGATAATTACTGCATGGGTGATTATCTTTCAGCTGGAAACAAGTTATTTAACCCCAACTGATGCAATGAGTAGCTTCTCATTTCTTCAACAACCATGTCTAAAGACACATCCTGTGGTCGTGGAAAAGATGTTAGTTTGTTTGAGAAGGGTCAAATCATTGGCATGCATCAAGCAGAGAAAACATCTAAGGAGATTGTAGAAACTACTAAAACTGGGTTAAGAACTGTCCAATGCATTATTAAAAACTGGAAGAATAGTGGAGAACCATCAGGGTAAGAAGAGAGGCAGATGAAGTGATGCACCCATCATGCCTAGTGGCTACTGTACAAGCCTGTGGGGGCAGTGCTATGATCTGGGGTTGCTGCAGTTGCTCAGGTCTAGGTTCAGCAACATTATGTGTCCAAAGAATGAGGTCAGCTGACTACCTGAATATACTGAATGACCAGGTTATTCCATCAATGGATGTTTTCTTCCCTGATGTTCACGGGCATATTCCAAGATGACAATGTCAGGATTCATGGGGCTCAGATTGTGAAAGAGTGGTTCAGGGAGCATGAGACATCATTTTCACACATGGATTGGCCACCACAGAGTCCCGACCTTAACCCCATTGAGAATCTTTGGGATGTGCTGGAGAAGGCTTTGTGCAGTGGTCAGACTCTCCCATCATCAATACAAGATCGTGGTGAAAAATGAATGCAACACTGGATGGAAATAAATCTGGTGACATTGCAGAAGCTTATGGAAACAATGCCACAGGGAATGTGTGCTGTAATCAAAGCTAAAGGTGGTCCAACGAAATATTAGAGTAGGTGACCTTCTTTTTTTGGTGGTGACTTTTTTTTTGGCCAGGCAGTGTACTATATATTTTTACTAATTTTTATTAGTTAATACTTACTTACTTAGGGTTAATTTTGCACTTTTATGCTATTTTCACTTCTGGTTAGATGCCACTAAAGGTTAATCTAATTTAATCTGAAATCTAATTTACTTACATTTACAGCAAGTAGAAATGCTAATCTGTGCTGGATTTTTTGATTCTCACTCTCAGAGTTGTTGCAATTCAAAATCCTACTGGTTAAATTAGACAGAACGTTTCTAGTTCCTGCTGAGGTTAACTGGACCTCATTATTATTATTATTTAATAATTGTGGAGCATTTTCATGCAGCACTCCTATCCACCAAAGACCTGACTGTAGGTGCAGGTGTGTAGATTTCATTTAAAGTTCAGTGATATAGGCCTGTGCTGGCCACTGTCCATATGTTTCCACGTTATTCCCCTTACACACATTAAACAGACCCCAGATGTACACAGGGAACAACGCAGCAAACGCACTATAACGGGAGAGAAAGCATTTCACACATCCCTGACGAAACTTAGACGTTCACCATTTGCCGATGAGGCTGCGACTAAAAAGTCAGTTTTAGAAGCGCATTTATTCAATTTAAACTCTGACGCATAAATTGTGACACATTTCAGAAACAGAGAACAAAAGGAGGATAAAGAAAACTGAAATACGTATTTAGCCACAAAATATTAGATTGCATCTTTTGTTCAAATGCACAAGAGCATATAATTAGTCTATTTTATTCAAATGTACCTGTATAAAAATCTGACTAAAGCTGTGTGCCTCATCCGTCCCGTGGATTGCCTTTCTGCTGGTATGTGCTGCTTTGAGGAATCAGCAGTGTGGGGTTGTAATGGACTAATGAACAGCTGTCACCGAATTTAAACACTGTCTCGCACATACAGAGACGACCACAGTGGCCCTCATGCATGCAGATGCTCACAACACACACACACACACAAACACACACAACACACACACACAATTTCTCTTTAGTCGCTGGCCTTGACTTAGCAACCACCCACAGGTTTCGACTTTGTGTGGGTCTGACCTCTAAGTGTGCATTTGCCCGTGTGTGTTGTGCTTGATGTGCATATGAAACACTTGTCTGTCCACTTAATATATTTAATATAGTCTTTGATCAACACAAGCCACAGAATGAGGTTAATTTTGAAAATGTTATTATTATTTTTTTAAATGCGGTCTTAGACCCGTTTCCGTATGTGTGGACATGGCGTCAGTTACAGAGATATGAAATACACGTATTCATTTGTTTTCGCAGCACATTTACAGTAGTATAAATTCTGGGTCTTAGCTTTTTCATATTAACATCAGTGCTTATTTTCTAGTTTAGTTACAACAAATGTATTATTTATTTCTCTTTATTTGTTTTACCTTTGGTCCATTAGTTGAATTTCTTTTTGTAATGCGAAGCAATATAAAAGAGTAAACTACACAAACGTAATTTCAATCAATACCAAGAAAACAAGTGACTTCATTGAGTTCCAGTTTAATTTTAACTTGAAATAATTTATTGTTTCTCCATGTGCCTCATTAAATAACGTCGTATCTAACTGTGAGTACATTCCTTTTTTTCCCCATTATGAAGGCATAATATAAGAGATTATTATTTGCACTTAAATAGGGTTCTTTAAACAACTCACTGATTGTAATGTTCTGCTGCTTCTGCACTTCTTTAAAGGTCCACTGTCTTGGATTTAGTGACATCTAGTGGTGAGACGGGAGACCGCAACCAACTGAAAACCTCTCCCTCAACCCTCACGTTTCCAAGTGTGTTGAAGAAACTATGATAGCCACCCACTTTAGTGTGAACACAGGAAAGACCCTCTCCAAAAAAGAGTGTTTGGTTTGTCTGTTATGAGCTACTGTAAAAAGATGGCACTGAAACATGCCAGACTTCCTGGAAGAGGACTTGCTCTCTATGCAGATATTAAAAACAGTTACTAATGAAAACATATCCATTTCTTTTCCAGTTCGTGCATTTGCCATAAACTCATTTTTATTTTTATGGAGCTTTTTGACACATCTACTGTTAATATTGCTGCTGACTGATGAGTTTTCCAGAGCTTGACAATTTGATTTGCCCTGTATTATGTAAAGCAACAACTGGCAATCATGTCCCGATAATTACTTTGTATTGTTGACCTTTATTAACATAATCTCAACTCTCTCATGCTGTATATCAGAAGTCAAACCACGGAGCACACGTGCAGGCTCCAAAAAAAAAAACAAAAAAAAAACACCTTTCTCCAGCTGACTCCAAAGGTGTTAACTTCTCGGTGGAAATACGAGCCAGACGTGTTTTTCAATGAGTCATTATGATCTCAGTTGCTAAATCGTTTCACGGAGGGGTTGTCACGGCAACTGTTAGTCATCATGATGTCACATCCTGTTTCTATAGCGTCAAATAACAAAAACATGCACCAGCATTATATCAACTCCCTAAAATGACAGAAACCATCCTCGGGGGAAAAAAAATGTGTTTGACGTGTACTTGAGTTTTTTAGTTTAGCCCAAGTCCCGCCCACTAACATGGAGGATGGAGCTTATGACCTATACTGCAGCCAGACACCAGGGGGAGCTCTACTTGCTTTGGCTCCACTTTTGAGGCGCCGTCATGGCGTCCATTTTTTATGCAGTCTATGGGTTGAACGTGCTCTGTCTTGGACTTTGAGTTTCTTCTTAGTACAGTATTAGCTTAGTTCAGCGTTAGCAGAAATTTTATATTCATACTTGTGTTTTCATTAGTGTATAATCACCTGTAACTATGCAATTCTCTTTTAAGGCTCCCTTTATATCTACATAGGTCAGCAGATATTCTTCTACGAAGCCCACCATGATGTGCCAACATTTTTGTGTTTTTTATACACTGAAGCGGTGGCCACCGTAGATTCTCCTGCACACTTGGAAATGGAGAGATCCATTTCACAAAATCCAACACAATGATCCCTTAGGCAGTTGTTTTTTTTCCCCCCACGTTACATCAACAAGGTCCTTAAAAGATGGAGTAAAGCAGCTTTTAAATAAGGTTAATGCTTGCTAACCTGTCCTATTAGAACAATGCAGCTGAATCTGCTCCTATTTGCCGATATGTAACCTGTCAGTGTAATATCTATGATATCTATGTAGGACCACCTTCCAAGACTAAATGACATGCAAAAGTCTTAAAATATGTGACGACGACACGCAAAATATGCCAGAGGCAGTGTGCTGTAGATACGCAATTCCATCATTTCACATGGTTCTGGTAAACTAGAGTTAACTTCAGTGTAAGCATCTTCCCAGAGGGTGAAAGGCAAAATCCTTGCTCTTTGTTTGAAAGTTTCTTGCTCCAAATTCCAGCTCTAAACTGTGACTTTATGCTCCAAACCAGCTGCTCACTATGTCCATCTTTATGTATATTCTAAGAGTCAGCGCTGTCTCTCCCGCTCTCATGCCTTTAACCATTTCCCACGGGTCAGTGCCCACCTTCTCCACTCTCCCCTCTTCTTTTACATATTTCTTTCTCCACCTTATGCTCTGCCGCTTCGTGTTTTTTTATATATATATTTTCCTGCCGAACCATCTCTCTTAATCACTCCTTGGATGCTGAGAAGTAAACAAAATGGAGTGCGTGTCCCGATGGCAGCCTTGAGATGAGGTATTGACATAGCCATTCACTGCTGCTATCTCAGATTAAAGGAGATTATCAGGAGAGGAATGAAGAGAGGAGCTCGCACTTCACATCACAGCATGGGAGAAGGGAGTGGGGGGTCGTACATTGAATTAAAGGGAGACTTGAGGGTCGCACAGAGACAGAGAGGCTGGTATTAAACACATGTTCATGCATATGCACGCATAGATGCATCGGTGTATTCGCAAACATAAACACTAGCACAGAGCCACTTCAGTTGTGAGTGATGCATTTACTTCTCTCAATCCAATAAAAGGATTTATGGACATGAAGGAGCATCGTGTAATTATTTTAACTTCGGGACGTGATCTCAACTCAAGGTAATAAATGCCTACTTTCAAAAAATATGACTTGCTACCTGTGCTGAGTACCTAAAAGCCTCCTTTGTGCAACAACTTTTTGGGAAATTATGGATATTTATGTATTTAAGGGAGAGTGCTTCACAATAAAACAATGAGGCCATTTCTCTCAGTACTTTCAGACTTAGTTATTGTGTAACACATCTCTTAGACCACTTGTTCTTATAAATGGTTTACATTTTATATGTTACATGCATATCTTAAAATATCTTAAAAAGAAATCACACTGCTTGAAAACTGTAGGATAGTTTAGCAAACATTCGATAAGCCTTATGTACGACTATTTTCCTGCAAGCGTTTATGGCATGCACCATCGTTCCATCAGTAGGTATTCAAAAGGACATCGGTTTAAGTTCAAGTGGCAAAGATTTTGATGGGAGCAAAAGCATAGGGAGGAGGTTTGGGTGGAAGAACGGGTCAACAAAACATTTGACTTACTGTTCATACCAGCACTCATATTTGAGAGTTTAAACCAATTTGATAGTAATATATTAGTTATTATGAACACTCTTAATACAATTTAACATTTGTTATTAGGGATCGGATCAGATGCCCCCATCAAGTTCAAAAACTTGACGTTCAATCTGATCGTTTAATATTCAGTATTGACCGATCTGAGTCCCGATCTGATCTTAAATAAACAAAATTTCCTCCCCCTGGAGATTCATAAAGGATTTTCTTACCTTACTTGTATTCTCCCAGATCATGTGAGTACCGTGCGACCGGATTAAATACAGTAAATAGTGCTGTGAAAGCTAATGTGAAAGCTAATGTAGCCAGGAGATGGTAGCTCGTACTTTGGCTCCAGAGTCTCCAACAGACGATGAAAACCTGTGTTCTCGACTACAGAAATGGGAAACGACATAAACTCTGTAATATTTTTCGCCTTGGCGTCGTCTTAAGGAAACTTCTTAAATGCAGCATTCAGTGTTTGTTGCTGTTTTGGTAAAATAGATAACTAAAATAGATAATTTTGATCAAAATCACATTTCCAAAAAACCCTAAACAGGTAATTTTTATTGGTTAACCTAATCGATTATTTACAGTTTGTATCATCTGTGATTTAAAATGGTTAAGGATAGAACTGATAAAGATTTCAGATCAGAAATACACCTTCATGTGTCGCTCTAGTGGGCATGTGGCCTTCTTTTTGTTGGTTTTATTTGGAAGACCAAATGTTACGGCACTTGGGTAGTGTATGCGCAACAAACAGTGCCCATGATTTTTGCAATGAAGAAACACAGATGTGTTTTAATACGACAGCAACGGAGCCAAATAACTTTAAAGAAAATACTATAATCTGGCTTTGTGTGTCTAGACAATAACAGTTAGTACGGTTTATCCGTTGTCAGGTTTAGTCTTTTTATGGGATGTGTTTACTGCAAGAAAACTAGAAAAAAAATAGTTTTTATCATATCTGTTGATGAAGACAGAAAAGCCTATCAGCAGCCACATTTCAACAGTGATACGTTTTTAAAAAAAAATCTAAACTAGTCATAAAACGGGCAGCCATCACAGTTAGACATCAGAACGAATGAGGAAGTGCATCAGCATCCACCAGGATGAATAAATCAACACTTTCCCCTAAATTAATCTCTCTCAAGTTGAAATTTTATTACAGGCGAGCTTGGACATCTCCATGGTAACAGGAATTCCACCGCCATTCCCAAGTGGATTTGCAACCAGCATGCACGGACTGACAGTGTGATACGCTGTGCATACTTGCATGCGCTGTACACCTGCGCGCAGAAAAGGAGGCAAAGCTGCAACTCGGAAATTACGGCGCATTTCCCATCTCGCCTCTGTCCGCACGGAATATTCCAGCCATTGTTCACGCTGGAAAATAAAATGTCAAGATTCTTCAGTTCTACATAAATAACTGACAGCTCAAGTTTTGCACGGCCCCGTCCTTCTGCGGGCACACTCTCTTCCAGACACACAAAGAAAACAGTGCACTTTGAGTCTGCTGTTTTCTTGGTCTTTCCAGTTGGCGGCGGCCAGACGCGGCAGAGTTGGCACAGCCAGAGTCAGAGTGCCAGGGGGAATGGAGCGCCACATGGCACGTTCGTGGCAGGGCCAGCTGGGGGGGAGGCAAACAGTGAGGGTTGTGTGTGTGTGTGTGTGTGTGTGTGTGTGTATATATATATATATATATATACACATGCATGTGTGATGGAGTTGGGGGGTGGTGGAGAGGTGGTTTTGCATCTTAAATTCCACAACATCTGTTCGATAGGCAGCGCCGTACTATATACGGCTGAAGCTTGTGCAGGCAGCCATTGTAATTGGGGGTTGGTGGTGGGTGCGTAATGTGCATGTGTGCATGAGCATGAGTGCCTTCTGCGCGTGCATAGGTGTCGTTGTAGAGGGGAAGAATGGGAAGGGAGCGATCATAGGTAGGGAAGCAGGGTAAGTTTCAGTTCTGCGGCTCTTGGCTCAGCAGCTTTCGGCGCGTGAAATACAGCCTTGGTCAAAACGGCAACAAAAAAATCAAAACGAGAGCTATTAAATTCCCCTCACATATGGCCGTTTTGCTCGAGGCTGATTTATGGTGTCTGACGTGAGCATCACAATTTGTAGTTCATCACAACAACTGGGTTACGAGTAATTTCAGCATCATCTTCAGCGCAGTCTTGATGCCAGTGGACTAGCTGTGTACTGGCGCGTGGGGAGTCATCACTCTCTTCTCCGGGCGCTTCAGCAGACAGACAATGAGTGGGCATGAAGCACCGGGGCAAAGGCTTCCCAACCTCACTCGACGAGAAGCTGAAGTCAGAATACGGCCCTTGCTTCGCACACGAAGCGCACACACACACACACATACGCGTACGTCTAGTCCCCCTCCTCGTCATCCCTGCTGGCACTTTGGGGAAAAGTACCTCCTCCCACTCCCATTTATCTGCCCGCACTCCACCCCCCACCCCCACCCATGGCAGCCGACGTCCCTCGCAGCGTGGCGTACCATCTGTTGCCCCCCCCAACTCCACCCCACCCCCAACACCATCCCACCCTTCTCCCCCGAAAACCTCCTCCGCCTTCCTGCGCCATCATACCACACATCTCCAGGCCCGACTTTGGGACTTTAAAATTCACATACATGTACAGTACGCTCAAGTGTCGAGGAAACAAATGAACGCGCCGCGTTAAACGGGCAAATAATTCAAAGCTGCAAAGCGTGACACAGTATGCACACACCGTATACTGCAAGTGCGTCGTTCAACGAGGTACAAGCGTGACACGACGCTCAAACTACGGATGAAGTTGTACAGCGGGAGAGAACACATAGGGTCTGTTGATTGCCCTCATGAATGTTTAATCTGCGCGGCTCTAATAGGGATGAAGTCTGCAAAACCTCCTCCAACACCTCCAGGCTAAAAATGAAGCCATGCCAAAAGCCTAATTAAATGTTTTTTAAACCTTTCCCCTTGGAGAGGACACGGAGTAGTTTCACCCCAAAAGTGTGCCTGTGCCACAAAAAGGTGAGTTAATACGAACTGTAATAAAAAAGAAGGGGGCGGTTTGTGGTATTCATTGTGCACTTATAAATTTGATGCAAGTAGGAAAACATTAAAACTCTTAGACACCCAACGTCTACTTTGTTTTTATAGTTTTTTGGACATTTAATTTAGATACTGATCACATGTCTAACTGACTAATTACTGGTGCTGATATACATTAAATTAAATCAACCCTTTTTTATTATATCCCCATATATCCCCCGATATATATCCCACCAATCCTCACTATCCAAATTTAAAAACAGGAAATCCACGTCCCTGAATACTGAGACATGCCGCGGTCGTAGCTGGTCATCTCTGGGAAGACGCTGCCTGGCAGTCGGGCTCTGGGGTCACTCCAGTCAATTCAACTGATTAAAGCAACAAATTAAAATTTATACGCAGCATTTGTCAAATTGGAAAAAAAAAAGAAAAAGAAAAAGAAAAGTGGAGTGACTCCTGACCTTGGTGACCAGCCTTGCTGACACATTTAGGGAGCCGGATATATGGGACGGGAAGAGATTGCATGCGAGACGTTGCAGATGTGCACGTTTGGGCATAAAATATAGATTGACGTATTGATTTGGCACTGAGCCGATATTGTTAGTGCTGTTGACGTGAGTTTTACTTAAAAGCTCCCTAAAGACAATGTGTTTTTTTTTTCCATGTGTTCATAATCGATTTTGGAGTTTTGTTTTTTAATCCATCCAGAATCTTCCGAAAGACATAAATATGGTCTTACTGGCAACGTGATGAGTACTCATATGTGCGAGTGGGCGACAAATGTGCGGACAGCAGAATGTATCTAAACAGAAGAAGATGGATAGATGACGAAAGGGCCACTGCTGTTTGACCATTCGTCTCAGGTGTATGTGGAAGAGCTCAACAATGACAGCTCATCCATCAGCCACAGGGATACTACTGAGCCGCCTGGAACAGAACCAAAAGCCATCTCTATCCATCATCCCTCTCTTCTCTTCTCTTCTCTCCTCTTCTCTTCTGTCTCATATTTTTGTCTGCACAACTATTTCATTTCACTGTACGTTTTGCGTGTATGAGTTTGAGTCTGGTGATGATAAATGGCCGAAGCCCAGCTCGCGTGTTTGGGGAGAAAGAGGTAAGAAATGGAAAAAAAGAACCGGTGAGAAAGCAGTAGTCCAACAAGTACAACAGCGTGACTAAAGAAAAATAAAGTTTAGAGCAAAAGGATGAAGGAGTGAAAGACGAAGGAGAATGAAAATGAGCGTGTGTGCGAAGAACATGTGTGCACGTATATGAGGATTGGAGCGAACGAGAGCAAGGTAAGCAGCTAAACAGCAGCTGTCGACCTAATTCCTTCTTAACGCAGTGCTTGTGCTCTGATTAAGAAAGCGATCTGGCCTTTAATTTCCTCCTGACACCGGCTAATGCTCTGTATCTCAATCGCCCATCCTAGCTTTTCCTCCACGCAGCAGCCTGCTTAGCTAATCACCGTGCTCTCGGCTGACCTAACGAGTGCAAGAGACACATTACAAAATCCAAAAACTATTTTACAGCCGATTTTAAAACTGCCCTCGGCAAGGCAAGGCAAAGCAAAAAAAAGACCAATCTGTTGAATGTCTAGACGGAGTGCAAAATATAGTATATGCAGCGTAACGGCGTGGCATTTTACAAATCTCATGAGAGAGGACACAGATTCTGCTCTCTCTAAATGCGTTCAGTGTACATATATATATAGTTTTTGTCCTTAAGTGCACAAGTAGAATTTGTCACTGTGGCATAAATACAAATAAGCAACCGTTGATTTCATGGTCATTATATGACTATCAGGGTCAAACCCATTAGCAGCTACACTCCGAGTCCCTTGCACCAATCTGGTTCTGCAGGCGGCCAGATCAGAAATCAGAAACAGTGTGGGTGGGCATCAGAAAATCACAAGTTCTCAAATGCTTGCAACATTTTAGAAGCTTGAAACTGACTGGGATTTGCCCAGCTCCACCCCGACCCACCAACAGCTGTGTGTACATGTCGGCAGGATGCTGTCCTCAAACAACTAATACGCAGTTTCGGCTTCACAAATCGCCCAAACAAAGTCACCAAGGTAAAAAGCTTGCTCTCTTCCCTTCTTTACCGTCCCATTTCCCTCTTTTTTTTTTCCCGTCTCTACGAGATGGCAGATGGCTCGCCACATACGAGCTGGGTCCTGCTCGAGGTTTCTTCCCGTTTAAAGGGAGCATTTCCTCGTCGCCGTCGTCTCAGTGCTGGCTCTGGGGCTCTCGGGCGTCTTGACGCAATTTGGATTGTTATTGATGGTGCACAAATAAAATTGAATTGAGCCGAAAAGACACACTGTGCACGGAGTAACTGGATCCAATCACGCTGACAAATCAATCAGTCAAACAGTATTGAGCCGATGTTCGCCACGCAACGGCAAGTGGCCCAACTTGTGGAAACAGATTTAGACCAAAATAAAAAAAAGTAAAATATGTGAAAGAAAAATATTGGAACAGATCATGCTTCCACGGTAGCATCGGATCATGACCGGCAAGAAAAAACCTGAAACCCCCTAGAATGTCCCAAAATTGCTGGAGAATCAACGCTGCATATCCAAGTCTGCAGATTAGAGGTAAAATGTTTCACGATTTTTTTTCTATATGGTTAAAATCCATCAATCCACCGTTATCAACAAACCAAAATCTGCTTCTGATGTCAAAAGAAACAAGTACGACACAAGTGCAAATATGAAGCCTGGTAACAATGCAGACAGAAAAGAGACAATTTCAGCCTAACGTACACAGAGAGCATGAAGCATCCTACCATGACGACAGACCGTAGAAACCAACAACACAATGGGCCCCAATTTAAGATGAAAATGTAAGAATTACAGTTGAAAAGTCATTTTAAATGCAGGATTTCTAATTCTTAAAGCTAAATCCTAACACATTTTACGATGAGCGAGGTGAGGATTATCCCAAATTGGAACAGGCAGTCAATCAGAAGTCGTGACGGCATACAGGGCTACTGAATTTAACACTTATTTTCCTTTTAAGTGGTGAAATAGACACTCGGCTCCAACAGAAATGCATGATTACGACAGACTCAGATATAAGAGAGGTGATAAACCTTCGAGAAATGTGTGTGTGTGTGTGTGTGTGTAGTTTTAGTGCAAACACACACACGAGAAATGTGTGTGTGTGTGGTGCCAACACACACACACGCCATTCGGACCGCCATGTGGAGTGTATGTGAGAGAGGTGGCGTTGCTAGGAGCACCAGGTTGCGTGCAGACAGTGGTAACAGAGTAGAGACGGCAGCAGCAGCCTGGCAGTGGAGAAGAAAGGAGTGGAGCAATGCCAAGAAGATTCCCCCTGAGAGACTGTAGGAAGGAGAGAATAAGACAGACAGAGAGGGAGAGAAACATGGAGAGGGCACGCCGATATGATCACGTCTACTCCACCGCATGATGGGCGAGCAATTTGCTGTAGCTTGGCGTGGCTCGGGATATAAGGCTAAGAGAGTCATTAGAAATCGAAGGAGCACTTATTTCAGCTGCAAGGAAATGGTGATGATAGAACAGCAGGAGGGGGGTAAGATGGCTTACAAGGTTGACTGGAGGGATGGAAAAGAAAGAAAGAGGGGGAACGAGTCAATCTGTTTGGGGCTCGCATTTTGCCGTCCCTCCTCGTGTCACCCATCCGTCAGAAAAACAGTTTGCCTATTCCCAACCGGAGCACGTCACTTCCTCACCTCTGCGCGCTACCCTGCCGAGCCTATCCCTTGTTTTCCATTTGTTGTCTCCCCTTCTCCCCATTTCTCTCTCCCCTCTTCCTCCCGCGCTCTTCCTTCCCTTATTTTGTCTTTAAACGGAGAGTCGTGTGAACAGGCTATGCAAATGAGATGGTTATTACCCCACTGCTCATCAAGCCGCACAGAGGAGACATTAATAGGCTGATGAATATGCATGTGAATTTGTTAATTAAGTTAATTATTCTGCTGAAAATGCATTCGTCTTCCAAGGACATCTTCCCCAGGATTTCAACCTGCTCCACTCATTAGTCATGCGATATTTCATACACAGAGTGAGAAAGAGAGAGGGAGGCAGACAGTGGGAGGGAGAAGGAAGGAGACAATGCTGTATTTGGAAAGTGGGTGCCATGAACAGTTGGGGTTGTAAAAGTATGGGGTAAAAAAATAATGTGTTTTAATGTCATCAGCGCTCGCAATGGGATGCGCTATAACTACGCATAATAGGAAAACCACATCCTGCTTTCCAGATATGCCACATTATTCTCCAAAACTCTTCAACACTTTCAGAGTTTTCAGCATCTTTTTTTTCCCCCCCTCTTCGCCGTTGCTTCTACCTCACTGGTTACTTCTCCCTAATTGCTTATTAAAACCCTCTTAAATGAACTTTTTGTGCCAACTTTCCAACACATTAATTAATTGTTGTAGCCAATTAAGTGCCGTTGTGCAAATGAGCCTCATCACAAATGGTCCTATAGGGCTAACCCCTCCTTTCTCTCTCCGTCTCCTCGCTCTTCCCTCACTCCACCACCCTCCCCCTAGTCTTCCCAGCTGCCCGAGCACTTCAAGGTACTCTGTGCCAAAGAAGCAGAAACTGTGTCCCAATAATGCTTCACCGTTTCCTGGACAGTTTCCAGCCTTCCGGGGCTCACTGATCTAAAACTTGTACGATAGGTGAAAAAGCAAAAAGCCTCAACCGATTCCTTTTGTCTGGCACATTTGTTCACGCGACCGCCTCGGAAACTGAAAAAACCACCGAGCCTTATAGGAAAAAAAATCCGCTGATTGAATCGTCGGCTTAATTTGTCTGGTGGCCAAGAATAGCGGAGGACGCGTGTATGCATCAAATAGTTTATCTTTATTCACAGCAGGTAAAACGAGCGAGTTCACCGAGAGAGAGAGAGAGAGACGGCGGAAAAAGGAGGGTAGTCAACTTCAAAGCACTCAATAAGGTTGCCAAGCTGTTCACACATATTCATCCCCCTGTGTAAAAACTGGAAAACATGCAGAAGCAATCAAATACATGTCTAAAGAGATGTTTCAACACCATGAGAAAATACAGAGAAGGCAGGAAATAGTACTTGAGTATCTACGCACAGTGATATATATTGCTATGAAATGCAGGTTAAGTATCAACAATATGTCTTTATATGTAGGTGTGTGCATTTATGTAAATGTGTGCATGATTATTAGAGTGAACCGAGGTCACAAATGGTCAAATTAACTATTATTAGATCATTGTACTTATATAACAAATCAATCTGGCTTCAAATCAAAAAAAGCTGAAACGCAAATGGCGGAAAACTGACAAACCGGAATCACGTCAACATTTGGCGAGACCACCGTTTGACTTTAAAACGCCATCAGGTACACTTGAACGCAGTTTTCCCAAGTGTGTTCTGTGGATTAAAGCTGCCTCATTCGCTTCTGCCTCTTCAAGCAATCGCAGACTGACTCAATGATGTTGAGATCTCTGTGGGGGCAATGCCATCTGTTGCAGGACTCCTTGTTCTTCTTGTCGCTGAAGATAGCTCTCCGCGACTCCGGCGGTTGTGTGTTTGGAGTCGTGCGGCAAATTTGCAGACCGATCAGGAACGATGATGATGATGATGATGATGGAAGGGAATCTGAGCATCTAACGCACATTAAACTCTTGCACAGTATTGTACAGGACTGTCTATTTCACGTTTAATGTGTTATATTGACAGTTATTGTCTTCTTTTTTCATCAAGCATACTTTCACAGTTATGAAAGATGAGTAATGGAAGAATTTCTTTGTGCAAAGACTAACTGCAGCATTACTATAGTATATGAAACCCAGTTGAAGAGAGGACAAATTGCTTTTAATTTCCAAATACGTACAAAAGAGTATGCAGTAGGCAGATACTCTTGTCTTGTTTTTTTTTTTTTTTAAGGATATTCAATCTGTAGTTGAAACATGTCTACATCATGTTAAACACGCAGTGAAACATTATTTTTTTTAGGGCATACGCTGAACTTTCTTTTTTTTTTTCTTCCCTCCTCATGTCTGGCTCTGCCCACTCTGCTGCCATTCGGACGTGGCACTGATACACCCACCAGGAGGATTAGGGAAGGTTTAGCAACGGTGCCAGCCTCACTCCCTGTGCCACGCCATCCCTCGGCACAGAGGGGGGTCCCGCTTGGCATGGCAAGGTGAACTAGCCTCTGATTGATGGGCATGGTTTCAGCCCGCTACTGTGCTCCCTAAGGCCCATGCCTCCTTTTCCTTTCTCCTACTGCTGTCTTGGCAGCAGTGCCCGCACCTCCTCTTCCATGCCAGGCAGCCAGCTAAAGCTCCTGGTGGGCACATCAATTACATAGCGGAACCTCCCCTCTTTTCTCATGTCTATCTGTGGGTCTGTCTACTGTCTCAGACGATGCCAATCTGGTTCCTCTCCATTGCCGTCTATAGCTATCTCCTGTGTATGTGCGTGTGTGTGTGTGTTGTTTAATACCCTTGCTCACAAATATATCTTTGCATATGCGCAAATGCACATGTATTCATGCACACACTCCCTGCTCCCTCTCTTAGGCAGGTCATAATGGTTGGTGGGAAAATCCTCCCCAGAGAGCACTCATTGCCACAGGCTCAGCTGTACAATAGGCTCAGGTGTGTGTATGTAGTATGTGCTTGTGTGTGGAAGGAAGGCATGGCTGCTGTTTCATTTTTTTATTTATTTATTTTAAATCTACTGCTTAATTAGACAACCCATCGCTGCATGCTTTTAAAACGTGCAAATCTAAAAGAAAAAGAAATAATAATCATATTGAGGTGCTGCATTGTTCTATTTTTGAAGTCGATTAACGTGATCATTTCAACCTTCCTTTGGATTTTGGAGGCTAGTTGCTCTTGGCAAATCATGAATCATTTACTTGCAGAGATCGTACGCCATCTGGAGTATTCACCAAGCCACTGGCATTCATTTTAAGTCGAGAGATTTATTTTTATTTTTATTTTTTTAAAGAAATTAAGCTGAAATGTTTGTAAAACACTGGAAAACTGCTTAGAAAATCAGAAATAATATTAAAAACGCACAAGTCACACATTGTTTTGCTCCTATTTTGTATTAATTTAAATCGTTTTTCAATCAAAAATGACATGCAAAGTCAAAATAAGTCTTCAGACTGTAATATTTGTATGAAATTAGTTTGAACTCACCAACGAGAGGCAAAGTTTCCGCCGCCGGCTTGCGACTGTGGTGCGGTACGGAAGCCCGGGTGGCGACGCGAGCAAACCCGAAGCGGGGGAAGTCGCGCTGGGGAAATAGAAACGGGGAGCGGGGCACAATGGCGGCGGGGCCTGGTATTTCTATGCAGAGCGGCAGCCCTGCGAGAGAACTTTCTATCGCGGTTCAGCCGGGAGGAAATCAGACCCATGGAGATCGGGGCAAACCCGAAGAAGCGACAGGTAAGAAAGCAAACCCGTGCCTTGTTGTTTTTTTTTTTAGTTTATATCTTTCAGTTAGTTATGATAGCGGACCGGTTTGCTGGACGGGGGTGACTCGGGCTAACGGCTAACGGCTAAGTTAGCCGACAGTTAAACTGCAACGGCTACTTTTTGTGTGTCGTGTGTGTGTGTGTGTCTTTTCGACGTGTACATGGTGTATTCGAGTAACACAAAACACACTTGCGTTCACTTATGAAACACAAGTTGATAGTTGACAGCTTTTGTTGTTTTTGGTGAGGTCGCAGCTAAGTTAGGGAGCTAGCAGAAAGCTAACGCTAGCAGCTTCGCTAACATCAACTTTGTGCAAACACCAAAAATGTTCCTGAAGGTATAGGTACCACACGAGTTCACCTTCTTTTTTATCTTTAGTTGTGAGCTAAAAGTACAATAAGGGAACATAAACAGAATAAAACAACAAACGGTAGCAGTGTAGTAGCTCGTTATGACAGGTTATGTTAGCATTAGCCTTTGTTGACATCTTTGAACTTTATGACTGACAGTTGCATGTGGTTTATATTTAGCTAGTTTTCGGGATGTCATGGATAATTTTAAGTCGGAATGGTGCAGATCTGCCAGCTAATCAGCAAGATAGATATTAATGTTAAATACAGTAAGCATTTGCTAGGAACACAAATGGTACAGACGAAGTCCTGATCGTTTCTGTTTTGATTTTGCCTTCATACAAAACAAACGTGTCAGGATTTATGGACAGCCATACACACGTTTAACCTTTTTCACAATCGTTAAAAAAAAAAAATATATATATGTATATAGTTTCAGTTTATTGGATATGAATATACTTTGTTTTACCTGATTACCTTAATTGTTGTCATCAAGTTTGATATAAAACCAGCAATACACACTTAGATGCCTGCACCTCAGGTAAACCTAGAGAGTATAATAATGCAGTCTGACACATCAGGCATTATTATGTTTAGTTTTGTTGGAACGGCTTTGCACTGGCAACCGAAATGATAATTTTTGGGGATGTAGTCCGTGGCGCTGTTGAGCTGTGTGGCGTTAAAGAGAGAAGTGAGCCTGAGTGTAGTGTTGGGGCTGTGTTTCGCTTTACATTTGTTGAAAACCAAAGTAAAAGGGAGTTCGTGAGGCTATTAGCATCTTATTATTTAGTACAGTATATGTAAACAAGTGTCCTTTCTGTCGTCTTTCTGTGTGTCTGTTACTTGACGTGCTTTGCGTCCGTTTTCAGAAGCAGAGAAGCAGACTCGTATGACTGCTCTGCTGGAGAGGCTTCATGCCAAACACAACGCTTCACGGCCATGGCAGGAGACCTGCAAGGTTGTGCGTCAGGCCATGGTGAGTCAGGCCCATCCTTCTAGAAATAATATGTGTGAATTGGCAAAGTGTTCTCTTTAAGTCTGTGACATGTTAGAACATTGAAAACTGCCTGGTGCTTTGAAACTAGTGACCAGGGGGCCTGGTGATTGGCTCTCACACCTCCATGTTGTTCTCAAAAAGCCAATCAATACTTTAATCATGCACGCCGTATCTAAAATGTGTGGAAATCAGTGGGTCTTGCAAGTCAAAGGTCAAAGATACAAGATATCTTCATGATATGATGGTCGTGCAGTTCTTCCCTTTCCTTTCTTTAGTTTAATGAACGGTGAGTGATAATTTAGTGTAACTATATCATTGATTGTTAAGTTTAACATTAATAGAAGCCACAAGCATGAAAGGAAATGACATTAGTTTCCTCATGGAAGCATCACACCCTTCGCCTTAAGAGTGATGAGTACGTTTAAGCTGTCACTCTGCATGTGAGTGTCTATGGAAGCACTGAAACAGCCACAGCCACGATAACGATTGGTAGTCTGTTCATCATTAAAAATCAGTTAAATACAGTCAGTGTTTGTCCATAGACTAATAGTAACATTTCTCTACCTCAGTGACAGCGACGATGCACGTTTAATAATCCTCTTGTTTTATGTGCACAATGCGAGTGCTGCTGATCAGTCAAAGCAGATGTCCAGGGGATGTGCAAATATGCCATGCAGCAAGTCTTGAATAATGCCAGGTATGCATTGGCACGTACTTCTGATAGCTAGCTGAACTGGTCAGAAGACAGGGAACAGCTCCGAGGAAGACTCATAACTTCATGATGCAAAGTTCATGAACACCAGAGCACACAAATAGTGATTTATTTTCTTTCATAAACTGTGGGGAGGTGTTATTGTTACTGTTTGTGCAACTCCACTCTAACTCTGCCTCATTAGACAGTAAAAAACTCCATCTAGTGGCAAAACAGGGTACTAAAGCAAGTCAACAATATGGATTCCTCTGACTGATGATAAAAAGTAATTGAAAAGAAGAAAATAACAGCAGCACAGGGCGTTAAAACTAAGACGGCAATTTCCATAAACCTATCCATTTGAAGTATTAACACAAAATAAGATATCATTTAATATGTGCAATATCTGTGAAACCATTTGTCTTTGAGTGTTGTTTGCGCTTTAGTCATTATCTACTTCCACACGCACATAATTTGTTAATTTTTGCTGCATCACTAAACCTATACTGGTGACGTTTAAATGTCAGACCTCCTGTGCTGACTATGCAAGTAAAAAACAATTTGGAGCATCAGATCTTTTTGATCAAGATTCTCTGTTCTCTCATTTCTGTTTTTACTCAGAATGTGTCCCAGGAGAAACGAGGTGGGATGAATGCGGCAGGTCATCAGCTCCTGCTCAACTGCTTGGAGACCTTGCAGAAAGCGCTGAAAGGTGAGGCTCATAGTCACCTCATAGTACAGAAACAGAGTTTTTCTTGTCACCATTAATCGACTACACCGCCATCACTTGACTTGTCTTTTGCTTTGAGTTTTGTGCTTGCAGGAATAATAATTATTTTTTCCTTCTGTGCATTATTTTTCAGTCTCATCACTGCCCTCCATGACAGATCGTCTAGAATCCATTGCTCGGCAAAACATGTGAGTTTCTCCAGCCCGATTAAATTCCTTCTGGCTGTTAATACTTTTCACATGGACATAAGTAAAATGATCCCCCAAATAATCCATGTGAATGTTACTTTCTTGATAAACGACGTCCTGATTGTGAACTCAGTCATCAAAGATTATTACTTCCTTGTTCACTATACCCAAAATATTTTAAACGGACCTAGAGGCTAACAGGAGTTTTGTCTGTGCAGGTTGGGCTCTCACCTCAGCCCATCAGGGACTGAGTGCTACATCACGTCCGACATGTTTTACGTGGAGGTGCAGCTCGACACCAGTGGTCAGCTGGTGGACGTCAAGGTGGCTCATCAGGGAGAAAACCCGACGGTGAGTACAGCTTCCATACGGCTACAATAAGACTCACATAAGAGATCTTCAAATGAATTTGGATGCATATCCATTTATGCAACTGGGTTAAGATATATGATGTCGTTGTCTTGATTTTCTTGGTCACAGAGTTGTCCTGAGCTGATTCAACATCTAAGGTGAGTAGAAACCACACAGGCCACTGTACCTTACCATATTAAAAACACCACAAACTCTAATGCATGGTTGCTCATTGCTGTTTTGCTGAATGATGTTGGCAGTTATAAGAAATACTCATATTGGTCTAAAAGAAAACCACATTTTTAATAGTAAAGCACTTTCTTGTTTATATCAGGGAAAAGAACTTTGAAGAGTTTTCTAAACATCTCAAGGGACTTGTGGAATTATACAAGCTTCCTGGAGACAAGTAAGTTTTTATTTATTTATTTTGCTGATAAGTTACAATGATCTTTTCAAGGACATGGAACATTTTTATTGTTTTTCATCTAATTGTTTAAATTCCTGTCTTCCAGTAAGCTGAAAACTAAGATGTATATTGCGCTGCAGTCACTGGAGCTTGATCTCACCAAGATGATGCACATGTTTAGGTAAGGGTTTTTCTTGTTACGTTCATTATCCTCAGCACCTCAGCTTCCTATGTTTAGATTTCAGTAGTTTGTGAGCTTGTGCTACTCGTGCTAATCCAGGAACCTCGACTTATTTCGTAAATTATAAAGACCTCAATGATCAGTTAAGGTAGCCTGTGTTAACTGTCATAAGATGCATGTCAAAGTGTATCCCTAAGTGATAATTCCATACCCCTAAATTACATTAACCACTAGTGTAGCATAACAATTTGGTGCAAAGACCCCAATTTGATGCTCTCATTTTGTAATGTGGTCGCATTTGTGTTTGCTTTCTAGGTTAGCGACTAATGCTAATACTGTGGAAACTATTCTTCACGGGAGTGTGGGCCTGCTGACAGCTAGGAGTGGGGGGCATCTTGTTTCCCTTCAGTGTTACGTGTCCCCTTATGACATATTTGAGGAGGGCACAGGCACACAGCTCAACTTAACGGACAACAACGGTAAGTGGAGTCAGTGAATCAGTGACGAGTGGCCATTAGAAGAATTCCATAGGTGTTACAGGCCGTATGTTTTGCTAATGGATTGTAATTATCCCTGTGTGACTTGGCTCTGTATTGTAGTGCCACGCTCTTTGGGTGTCAGTGTCTCTGTGACAATTGAAGGAACCTCTGCTGTCTACAAGCTCCCTATCGCTCCACTCATCACTGGATCCCACCCAGTTGATAACAAGGGGTAAGAGAATGTACCTCACTTTATAGTGCTGTGTTGTGTTTAAAATACCAGTGTCCAGACAAAAACTGAGACTTATAGTAAAGGTACTAAAAGTTATTTTAGGGCAGAATTATGTCGAAATTATGTCTTGTTAAATGTATTTTTGCTGTATTTTAGGACACCTTCCTTCTCCACTGTGACCAACTCCAACTGCGTGGACCTGCCCGCTTGTTTTTTCCTCAAGATGAACCGGCCCATGCCTTTCTCACTCTCGTTCATTCAGAGACTGGGCAATGCCACTTGTGAGTTACACCTAGGGTTGCAAAATTCCGGGAATTTTCAAAGTTGGAAACTTTCCATGGGAATTAACGGGAATATATGGGAATTAACGGGAATTAATGGGTATATATGGGAATAAACAGGAATAAATAAGAAATTTACAAAATTGAAGGTTGGCCCTTAACAGGGAACTTAAATATAGTTGGGGGGAATATATTGTAGCATAGTCTTGCTACAAACAACCAGATTTAATGCAAGTACACTCCTCAATCACATGCACACAGCACACTGCTTACTGCAGGGCTATTGAGGCCACGCCCCCTACATGCACTGTGCATTCCTCCATCACATGCACAGGTGATTTCTTGAAGCCTGGAGGCCACACTTTTGAGCTCAAAGCACAAGACTATTGAAGCCACACATTTGAGCCCGCGGACTATATAAAGTCAAGTAAGTTTTGATAATATCATGGGGTAAATATATTTGATCTATAACGTTATTAATGTTTAACTTGCAAATATTAAATAAAAATGTATTAATACAGTAGCTAACTATCTGGTAAGTTAGGTGCTAAATGAAAGCTATTTTTCATTTCATTGACCATTTAAGAGGCTAGCTAATTATGGTGGTAGCTACCTCAAATTTGATGCTGTTTCTTCTGACTCCTGCAAGACGGTTTTCTGTAACCATACAAGAACTTATACATCAATTGTCATCCAATAATTCCCATAAATTCCCAATAATTCCCATAATTCCCATGGAAAGTTTCTAATTTGGAATATGTCCAAAATTCCCCAGTTTAACTTCCCATGGAAAGTTTCTGGAAATTTTCCGGAAATTTACCGGAAATTTTCCACCCCTTTGCAACCCTAGTTCCACCTAATGAATATTCCTCTTAAACGCTGTATGCGCCGAAAGGATGATTCTTGTTGTGTTTGATGATTTAGACTTGTTTATTTTCTCCCCAGCGATCCCAGTGTTTGAGACCCCACCCAGCCTCTCACCCCTCTACCAGTTAATTGTCCAGAGCCAGCTCCAGCTCCAGGAGGAGGGCAGCAATCCACCACCACCCTCGCATAACATGCACTTTTATTCTGTAAGCGGACACATGCAATATTTCCACACAGATCAGTAATGTGTCTCAAATAGCCGGGATCTTTCTACTTAGGTTGTTTGTAATTTGTGCCACCTATTGGAATTGGAAACGTCAAACAATCGGTATTGTATTTACCGTCGAACTATTTTTATAATTATTATGACCATTTTCCAGCAACTAGGATTGTTTTCATGACTTTCTCCCCTTTGCTGTCTTCTTGTACACATTGGAAAATCAGAAGACACGACCAATGCGAAAAGTACACACTTGATATTGTTAATCCACACAAATTACATTCTAAGAACACCAGTTGTTTGTTCTCACAGGTGTTGCCAGATCAGCAGCACTGTTACTTTATGAATGGTGATGCACCGGTGCAAGATGGTCATTCTCTTCAAGGAGCGCTGGTGTCCAAAATCCCCTTCCGCCACCCAGCACAAGTAGCACTCCTGTTGGATATCATTCGACACCAGGCAGCTTATAACACCTTGATTGGCAGCTGTGTGAAACGAACATCGGTCAAAGAAGGTAAGTTTCTGCTTTTGCTTTTGTACGTGTGTCTGAATTTTTAAGTTGCGTTTAATAAGTTTAACATCTTGGTTGTTGTTCCCACAGACAGTGCTGGCCTGCTGCAGTTTGAAGTGTGTCCTCTTACAGACTCAAGTTTCAGTGTCTCGTTTCAGCACCCGGTCAACGAGTCGTTAGTCTGTGGTGAGTGTTTAGCTAAATGTTTGGTGGTGGTATAAAGATCTTTTCATCCTTCTGTGATGGCCAGAATGATTCACTTATCTGAACTATATGACCTCTTTCTTCTAGTGGTGATGGAAGTGATTGATTCCAGACAGGTATCCTGCAAGCTATATAAAGGACTGTCAGATGCTCTGATTTGCACAGATGACTTCATCACCAAAGTGGTCCAGAGGTGAGATTGTTAATTCCTACATAATTGATGAATGTGCACCATTCTTTTTTGTGCTAAGTTTTTCCTTGTCCTCTCAGATGCATGTCCATCCCTGTAACCATGCGGGCCATTCGGAGGAAAGCAGAGACCATCCAGGCAGACACTCCAGCCCTCTCTTTAATTGCACAAACAGTGGAGACCATGGTGAAGAATAACCTGCCACGCTCTGATAGTCCCACCTTTAACATGGCAACCGGTGATGCAACTAATCCTATGGGACTGCCTGGGCTCACAGGGGGCAACACACCTACTGGAGGAGGGCCTCCTGGAGGACCTAATTTTGCAAGTCCCATCGCTTCACTGTTTGGGATGTCCCGAACAGAGAGACCATCCCAAGGAGGAGAGTGCCTGACCCCCGGAGGGGTCGCTGGCCAGCAACAGTTACAGCAACAACACCAGCAAGGACAAGGACATTCAGATGACTACAGCAAAGTCACCCAGAATCCCATACTAACAAGTTTATTACAGATAACTGGAAGTGTGGGTTCAAGTCCGAGCTCCCAGAATGCACCACCACCTCACCAAACCCCACCCCCAACATCCTCTCCTGCCAGCAACACCAAGAATCATCCCATGTTGATGAACTTGTTGAAGGACAATCCCTCACAAGACTTTGCTACTCTGTATGGTTCTAGTCCATTAGAGAGACAGAATTCTTCATCTGGTTCTCCGAGGACGGAGGCCATGAGTGGAACTTGCACTTCAAAGGTAAAGAAGAAGCGGGTACGGGGAACTGAAAAGGGTGGTGTGTTGCCTGGAACAGGTCCAGGTGTTGGAGGTGGTGGTTTAGGCATGAAATCACAACAAGCATCTTCCATGCCACAACATCACCAACACCATCCAGCCTCTCACGAAGATGATTTCCACCGTGAACTCCTCTCTATGGACGTGGACGCATCTCAAAATTCTATCTTTGATGTTAACCTTCCTGGTGATGGCCTAGACACTCCCCATAGCATCACTCCAGCACCTAGCCAATGTGGCACACCACCCTCTGGACCAAGCATGCCTTATACACAATCTCATGTCCAATCTCAGCAACAGCAGCCAGCAGGTTCTGTACCCCCTCGTATTGTCCGCCTTTCAAGTTCTGATAGCATTGGACCTGATATCACAGAAATCTTGTCAGATTTACCGGAGCAGACTGGAAAAGGCAGCAGTGGGAACCAGCACCCCATGGGCAGTGGCGGTGAGGACGGAGGTCCCTTAGGTACCCCCATCCGTGACTCCTCCAGCTCGGGCCAGGGTAGCACAGTATTTGACACTGCAGATATTTTCAATACCAACAGCAATGAAAATCCCTTTCCAGATGCTGCTGACCTGATTGCTGAAGCAGCTGGAACTGCTGCCACTCCAACCAGTGACTCTTCATCCACCAACTTCTTTCCTGATGCTGCTGACTTCAATCAAGACCTCCTGTCCTCAGGCCATGTATTCTCTCAAAACTACTTTGATGACAGTTCTCCAAGTGCCGATGGGGACATGGACCTGGTCAAGGGTTTCGGTGACAATAGCCAGCAGAATACCCCATCAGGAACACCACAGAATCCCACTTCTCACGGACAGAGCACCCCTGAGCCCTCACTCAAGGATCCTTTTGAAATGGCGATGGTTTTTGGAGGCAACAGCGGTAGTGGTAAACCTCTTGGACAAGCACCTGATTTAGGAGACACACATGGAGGAGGGTCCCAGAGCCCCCTCATGATTGGCCTCGGAGCAGCATGTGGCGATTTTAAAAGTACAGAACCCAAAGTTAAACCACCGAGTTTCATGCGCTCAAAAGATGAAAATGGGAGCAGCGGGGGGAGTAGCTCTGGGTTAGGGATGGGGAGCAGCTCCACAGAGGGCAAACAAGTCAAACGTAGCAGGACCCCATCCAGTGAGGGAAAGTCTAAAGATAAACCTCCCAAACGGAAAAAATTGGAAACCGATGGGAAGTCCCCATCTCACAGTTCAGGAGGGCGACCTTATACACCTCCTAGTGGTGGCTCAGGTTCTGGGGGAAGCATAAGTGGAGGAGGCTCCAAGTCTCCTGGTAGTTCAGGGCGCTCACAAACACCCCCTGGAGGTGCAACACCTCCAATTCCCAAAATCACTATTCAGATCCCAAAAGGGACAATAACCGGAGGGAAAACCTCATCCCACAGTGGATACACCTCCAGCAGCTCAGCCACAAGCAACACAGGAGGGACAGGAGGGACCAGCAGCAGCAAAAGCCATCATTCACACTCATCCTCCTCTGGGAAGATCAAGTCGAAGGAAGGCTCCATGACACAAGGCAGCAGCTCGAAGCCTGGGAGTTCAGGAGGTGGAGGTGGGCAATCACAGTCTAAAGGCTCCTCCCAAGGAATGGGTGTTGGCAAACCAGGATCTTCCCCAATCACCAAGCACGGGCTTTCCGGGCCTGGAGGTGCTGGAGGTGGAATTGGAAGTGGAAATAAAATTAAGCCGCAAGGGGGCAAGCCTTCTGGCTCACTTATGAATCCAAACATAAAGCCAAATATCTCTCCTTCACATTCTCGCTCCAGTGGCTCTGGTGACAAAATGTCCTCTCCGATGAAAATGCAGCAGTCCCAGGTTCCTGGAACTCCTCCATCCAAGGCTAAATCCCCAATGGGCTCAGGAGGTGGCAGCTCTGGAGGGTCCAAGTCTTCTTCTGGTGGAGGCATGAGCTCCCAGAAACCAATTGGTGGGAGCTCTTCTTCGGGTTCTGCATCTTCTTCGTCATCCTCCAGCTCCTCATCGTCTGGTTCCATGAGCTTCTCAGGAGGCTCCCAGTCTCAGTATGGTAGTGGTGGTGGTGGTGGTGGTGGTGGAAGTGGAGGGGGAGGAGGAGGAAGTGGTGGTGGTGGCAGTGGTGGTGGTGGCAGTGGAGGCGGTGGCGGAAGTGGAAGTAGTGGAGGTTCTGGTCAAAACAATGCAAATAACCCCAACGCCAAAGGGAAGTCTCCAAGTCGCAACAAGAAACCCTCTCTAACAGCAGTCATAGACAAACTGAAGAGTGTGGGTGGTGGAGGAGTTGGGGAGGATGGTTGTGAGGTCGGTCCACCGGTAGGGGGACCTGGTTCAGCGTCTGCTCCTGGTAGTGGACCTGGTAATGTTCCCAGTGGACCTTCTAACATGGGTCCCTCTAAACATAGCTCATCCTCTCAAAGCGGGGAGTATAAGCGGGAAAAGTCTGATAAGGAGGCAAAAGCAAAAGTGATGGTTTCAGGGGGGAACAGTGGGGATAAAAAGCTGATGGAACCAAAAACAAGTGGGGTGGGTGGGAACACTCTGGCCAAAATTATCATCAGCAAGCCAGATGGTGGTTCACCAAGCATCAAGGCTAAAGTGACGCTTCAGAAAGGAGGAGAAGGGTCTGGTGACTCTATGCGGCCCCAGATTTCTAGCCTCAAAGCTTCCCCTCTCTTCAGCGGCTCTACTCCCAAACACGACCGCTCGTCCCCCAGCCACAGCCGCTCGCCGGGATACACCCCGCTCAACCACGACAGCGAGAGCGAGTCGGGCAGCAGCTCAGTGGCGGAGAAGTCTCACCAGAACAGCCCCAGCTCAGATGACGACCAAACCATTCGCCCCCTTCCCCCGCAGGACTACATGAGCTCCATCCCCCTCAGCTCGGGGGAGAAGCACAAGAAACACAAGAAGGAGAAGAAGAAGCAGAAGGAGAGAGAACGGGATAGGGACAGAGACAGAGAGCGGGACAGAGACAAAGAGAAAAAGAAGTCATCTATGTCCATGGGGACGTCCTCGCATCCGCTTAAAGCAGACAGTTGGTCACGGTCGCCCATCTCGGCGTCAGATTCGTCGTCCGTGCTCAGTTCTGATCGTCCATCTCGACCCAGTCCCAACATGTATATGAGAAATGAAGATGATGACCTTATGGACATAGCCCTCACTGGCCTTTAATTTGGTTTAGAAGGTTGTTGTCCCAATTTTAACACAGGCTTTTTTTTTAACATGCAAAGTAAACTTCTATTTATTTAACCCCAGCCACAAATTGGGACTGGATATAAGAATATTTGTGGCTCTCTGGGCATTCATTGCCTTGTTAAAGTTTTATTTTAATGTCATATTTTACCGTATGATTATCCATGTGTAACGTAAGAGGGATTGGGATGCCAGTTTTATATGAAAGCGGGTGCTGCACATCCAAAGCTGCCTCAGAATACCAGCTCCCCCTTCTTTGGCTTCTCTGAGGAAGTTGCTTTAAACAGTATATTATCTGCAAAGTCTAAGATTTTGTTTTCTGTCTTTCCTGTGATGTCAGAATGTTTTTACTGTTAGTAAATGTTCATGTCCTTCCCGAATCTTCAGTGTGTACATGTTGCTAAAAACATGCAGGATTGCTTCGATGCGGCATGTTGTTAAAATAAGTTTGACATCTGTTTAAAAAAGAAAAGAAAAGGTATTGTAAAGCAAGAAGGGCGCAGTGTTCAGTTGCCTTCTTTTTCAGATACAACTGTGAGTTTTTAGATTTTGATACGTTTTAAACTGTTAATGTGTAAATTAGTGTAGGTAAAGAAGACTCAGACAGCCGACGACGAGGGGAACAGAAGGAAAGAGACATGCTGTAAAAAAACGTTTTTAACTGTAGATATATTTGAAAGCTTGGAATAAACATTACACTTCTGAGAAAAAAAAAAAAATGTCATCGTATTTATACATTTTTAGCAAGAGGAGCATCTGTAAATGCGTATCCGTATTAAACGTAGTAGTTTTTACCATTTCACTTCCTGTTCTGTGTGGTGTGGTAGTTGTACAGTAGATGGCAGCAGTGCATCACGCCGCCCAATCGCCGTTGCCCAAATTGCATGGCGCTTTGCAATTAGTTACGCGCTTCCACAGGTAATGCTCTGAGGCTAAATGGATTTCCACGTCTTTATCCACACATATTACAGGAGATTATGATGCAACTAGAGGGATGGAAGGGATGGAAAGCAAAAACAGCCAAAGATACACAAATGAGTTATGAAGGTTACAAGGAAACAAAAGACAAATTTGAACTGCTCAAACCTGAGACACTAAATTAGAAGACAGGAGAAGTGAATAACATTGACCATCTTGTGACAATTCAATATTCTGCTGGGAAACTTTTGGACCTGGCATTCATTGGTGTGGATGACATGTAGCACCCACGTAGACCAGACCAGGCACCCCCACCCCATAGCAATGACACCTCTTTGATGTCAGCAGGATGCAGCCTGACAGAGACACACACAAAAACGCTTTAGAAACAACTCATTCAATTCACTAGATCCCAAACTGATCAAGTATCTGTGGGATGATCCACAGAGGCCCCTCCCCTCAACCCATAGGACCCACTAACAACATTCACCCTCAGATGATGGGTCACAACTGTTTGGGAGACACAAGGGAGACCTACACAATATTAGGAAGGTGGTCATAATGTTATACCTGATTGATGTATATAGGCTTTGTCTAAAAATGCAAAATTATTTGTTTCAATCCATCAAGAAAAGTATTAAAAAAGCAAAATGCATCAATCAGAGCCAGCACAGCCGGAGACTAAAAGTGTCATTTATATTAATTGTTCTGAAGATATTTTGTCAGCAAAATGTAAAGAAGCTGAAAGGAACAATGCTCGTGTAATTGCTGCGGGCACTCAACAGCATTGGATACCAACGCCATGAGACTACATGGCTTACAAGTGAAGATAAAATGCCTGCACGCAGCATATCCTGCTAAATCAATAGCATATGTTCCTGTATGGACAGAAAACAATCTAACCTTTGCCTCCCCTCGTGTCCAAAGCCACGACACATGAAACCAAACATGGGTCTAATCTTCATCGTCAGCTGATCTTCTGACCTATTGCATCACTCTTTCCTGGCTCTGCTGACTGGGGTGTTTCGTTTTTTCCCTATAAGCCCCTCAAAACTGCGTAGTCGACACAAATGAATGGGCTCCTATTATGATAAAAAAAAAAAAGTCTTAATAGGCATTCAGCTCAAATGGCACAGAGTGTCATCAACTATGTGCACTTTAACGGGCAGCAGTTTGTTTAAGGCATCTGCTTAGGAGTTGGTCGGCTTCCCGTTCCTGTCAGTGTTCCCCCCCCCAAGGCCCTTGCTGATGGGCCCCCAAGGGAGGTCGTCTAACCTTTTGTACTGTATATGTTCCAACTAAAGATGGATGCTGAAAATGTCACATACGGCTTAACGCTATACAACAACCCGTGCAGGAGGTTGCTTGAATGTCAACACTGCCATTGTGGTTTTATCTGTCCTTGAAAGAGAAAGAATCACAAGTCGTCAGGCTGTTTTGCAGAACAATCGGCTCCTGAGCGGTCTCATATATTTTCTTTATGAGTGGCAATTTAAAAATTAATGAAACTTTTAATATTTCTTGATTTGTTTGTACATTTAGTATGGGAAGAAGTGAAGAGGTGACATTTTCCTTATAGCTGCAAACTGGTCTTGCATCATTGACGGTAATTACACCAAATAAGAAAATAATTTTATATGTTATATGTTATTTGAAGAGATTCTAAAGCCTTGTTTCTTGTTGCATACGTTTGATATACACAGATCAGTCATAACATTATGACCACCTTCCTAATACTGTGTAGGTCTCCCTTGAGCCTCCAAAACAGTTATGACTCATCAGAGAATGGACATGGGCCTTCTGAGGGTATCGTGTTGTTAGTAGGGGGGCCTTTGAGGGGAGGGGCCTCTGTGGATCATCCCTCAGATACTTGATCAGTTTGGGATCTAGTGAATTTGGAGGCCAGGTCAACACCTTATGCTGTTCTTCATGCTTTTTTGAGTTGTTCCTAGGCTGTCAGGCTACACCCTGCTGCCATCAAGGAGTATCATTGCTATGGGGTGGGGGTACCTGGTCTGGTCTGGTCTAGGTGGGTGCTACATGTCTAAGTAACATCCACACCAATGAATGCCAGGTCCAAAAGTTTCCCAGCAGAACACTGAATTGTCACAAGATGGTCAATGTTATTTACTTCTTCTGTCAGTGGTTTTAATGTTGTGGCTGAATCCATCAATGGGCAGTGTGCAGAGATGGTTCAGACCTATAAGTATCTGGAGTCTAAATCTGGATCACGAACTGGACTGGTCGGCTAACATAGACTGTAATGTACAAAAAAGGTCAGAGCCGTCTCGATTTCCTCAGGAGGCTAAGGTCGTTCAATATCTGCTGAACGTGTTCTACCAGACTATTGTTGCGAGTGTCCTCTTCTAGGCTGTGGTGTCCTGGGGAGGCAGCACTAAGAAGAAGGACACCGACCTCGCGGCTGGACAAGCTGATACAGAAGGAGGACTCTGTGGTAGGAGCAGAGCTCTAGTCCTTGATATCAGTGGTAGATGCAAGGACCTTGAACAAACTCATCATGAACAATGTCCACCACCCTCTACAGGACACCATAGTCAGGCAGAGAAGCTTGTTCAGTGACAGGCTGGTGTCTCAGTCCTGCTCCACGGTGAGGTTAAGGAGGTCGTTTGTCCCTTTAGGACGGCTCCTGACTGTGGTCATTGTTGATTCTACTGTATATTTTTCACATGAAGGTTTGAAGGTTATCATACAGTTAAATAAAAGTAGTCTTTAGCCATAGAGGCTCCTTTTAATTAGTGCAAACGTATGGATTTTATTAACTTCGAGCAGAAGAACAGAAGTAGATCAAGAGAACTTTAAGATGCTCGAGAGCTCACGTTCTTATTCTTGTTTCGCCTCTTCCACCTAAGCTCGGATATTATCAAGCGCTTTGTTGCAATCAATGGACTAATTTCTACGGGGCCAAGCGATTTGTCAGATGCCAGATAAATAAAAGAAAGCCTGAGACTGCAAAGCTCCCCTCTTCTCCAGCTCCTCGACTCTTTATTCCCTGTCAACCTTTTCAAAGTGCTGAGCGGCTCTTTTCTGCAGCACAGTTAATTTCTCTATTGTTGACCCCGTCACTCAAACACCCTGCCTGGCTTCTTTTTTTTTTTTTTTACTTACGCTCGGTCTCAATGCTTGGAGTATATCCACATCGCTCCTTCTCACCCTCCTCTCATCCTTTCATCCTGTGCGTACTCTTTCATCACTTCTCAAACAGGAGCCTGAGGTGGACTGCAGGTCTCTGGGATGTTACCGAGCAGTTTCAGATCCGGGATTCAGGAATGGACATGGAGATAGTGGAGTCTTATAAAAGTTCCTGGGTGTTCTGGACTGACCATGCTAGTGCATTTTATAAGAAAGGCTACACGCTGAGGACACTTTGGAGTGCAGGGAGCAATACAGAGGTCCCTTTATCTTATCCTATCTATGCAAATTCCCTGGCATACAGTACGTGTATGATAATCTGAGATACCATAAACCGAATTAGGAATACCACTTAGGTAGGAATGGGGTAATGGAAGCAAGGAAAACTGGGTGAGTTGGACAATAAGATCAGCAGCAATCTGTGACAATCTGTCCATTTTTTATAACTGTATTACAATCCTGGCAGCACAAGAAATATGTCGGCCAGATTTCAAGTTCTTTACTCCGATCCACTCTCTTCCTTTCGCGTGTTCCCTTCTCGTTTTGTTTCTTCTCCTGCATCTCAATGACATCCTCCTCCTCCTCCTCCTCCTCTCCATTAGCAGTTTGGCCCCCAAAGGTTGGCTCTGAACTCTTTCCTCTGTCTTTAAGGGTTGAAGCAAAAGTGCAAATGAGCCGGCTGCAGCGGCCGCGTCACATGCTGTTCTGCGTTACCGTCTGATTTAACACGCTGCAGGTATGCGAGGCACAAAAGAGGCAGGCGGCGAGATGCGTTCAGCCAGTCGCCGCTTCACCTCCAGCACATAAGGGAAGGCTTGCAGTTCATGACTGTTGATGAGCTGCATGGCGTGGAAATAACCTCCCAGCTTATCCAGCAGATAAGCAAGCAAAGGGAGGCAGTCGTTTGCCAGTTAGTTAAGCTTTATAGCTGCACACAGTCAGCTTTTGGAGGCAATGGAGGAGGAGAGTGGGGGGAGAGAAAGGGGGTGAGGAGAGGAGGAAGTAAGAATAAAGGCAAAGGAAGGAGGGAGGGAGGAGGAGAGAGTGTAGATTTATTTTCAGCCTGAGAGTGCTGCATCCTTAACTGAGGATATTATTATAGTATGAGAGCCCCAGACAAACTCCGGCTTATACTTCAGCAGCAGCTTACAGCGTGGCTGCGGTGAAATGTTTCATCGGGCCTGAAGGTTGCTGTCTGAGCAAAAATTCACTTTTAATTAAATGTTTTTCTTGACCTTAATTGAATCACGGCGTATAGATGAGCATCACTGACTAACAACTGATCTGACAAGAAAACAACAACAATCCAATTAAGTCCTTTCAAATGAACCATGGAAATACGTGGATCACTTGGTTATTGTTTAATTTCATTCCTCCCAGATAAAGCACGACCCTTTTGTTCGTCGTCACTGATTTGCAAATTAATTTTTTTTTCCTACGTTAAAATAACAAATCAGCCTCGTTTGAGTTGGAAAAAGCAGAATCACATTTTTTCCCCCCTCACGTGCTCTGAGGGGAACGGTTTACGGTCGTGTGGCTTTGCAGGTCTTATTAAAATGCTGCGCTGGGGAAAGTTTCCCTCATTGAATGGAGCTCTAGAGTTATGCTGAGGCAAACTGAAGTAAGTGGGTGTAAAACTGCTCTGCTTGTAAGACCTAAGCAAAAGTGAAGGAAGTGAAGGTGCACCTACGTACGTTCATGGCTGGTGTGTCTCAGGCAGTTTATATTTTTTTATATTTTAAGATTTTAGAGTTAAAACCACTGCAGGGGTTCTTTAAATGGGGACATTGTGGAATCGTTATGTAAAATGTTACGCAAGGTTGTTTTCGGTGAGTTTTCAGCACCACGGACAGTTCTGCACCACATGATGTTAAACTGTGTGTATTATCTTGATTCAGTCCTTAATTGGTCATATTCACAACAGAAATGTGCTTGTCTAAAGATTGCTGCTTAAAATATGTGGAAAGATAATAGAAAAATGAATGAAATGAAAAATGTTGCACCTGAAGTGGAAGTTCTATTAAAAAAGATTGATTTTCATAATGTTTCCTGAGCTTTCCTGTCTCTTGGTCTTCATCTGTCTCTATCGTAGATTCAGGAAGCGTAGCCCTAACTCTTTTCCTTTTTCTCTCCACGAAATAAATTTTAGATTGTTTAATTTTTTTCTATTTCGTTCACTAGGTCACTAGGTCACGTCTTCCATGTGTTTTGATTCTGCAGCACCGTTCATTAAAAAAAACATGAGACAGAACAACAGACACACACAATTCAGACCATTCAGGCAAGACAAAAATAAAACTAAACAAAGAAAAGAAAATGAAGTAAATCCAAAGGGTTAACTCTTTATAGGGCACTCATTGAAATACTTTTCATTCATTCATTCATCTTCTGTAACCGCTTGTTCCTGTGAAGGGACGCGGGGTCTGCTGGAGCCTATCCCAGCTGTCGGGCGAGAGGCGGGGTACACCCTGGACAGGTCGCCAGTCTATCGCAGGGCTAACACATTGAGACAGACAACCTACGGCCAATTTAGAATCACCAATGAACCTAACCAGCATGTCTTTGGACGGTGGGAGGAAGCCGGAGTACCCGGAGAGAACCCACGCAGACACAGGGAGAACATGCAAACTCCACACAGAAACCTTAGGGTGTTATTGCAGGGTGGTATGTGAGTAGTATTTTTCATTTTCATGTAGAAAATTAAGATCAATTAATTCATGCCGCAGGCCAGATTAGATCCTCTGGTGGACCAGTTTTGGCCTGCGGGCCGTATGTTTGACACCCCTGCCATATATGCTTCCTTGTCCTTAAGTGGTAAACAAACGTAAACATGTATTTAAGACCATTAGAACATCAGTGGTGATTCGGGCTCTTGTCAACGTTCACATTATCACATTAGACAACATTAAGCCACTTCTTCTACGTGGTACCTAATAAAGCATTTACACTCAGCGTTCATGCAGAGGTGGACCTTGCAGACCACATTTGACTTGGATTAGATCTGGCAGTGTAGCTTTGATCTTCTCTGATTGGCTGGGTGAAAACCACATTCTTCTAAACTTCACTAAGAGGCACAGGGACGCATTTTAAAATGTGTGCTAAAGTTACCAAATATGGTTCTTCGCCCCAAAAAGGGTTAAGGATTCAAAGTCTATGAGCCACAACATGGTCTCCTTTTAGAGGCCTCAGAGTCCTACTGGTATTTTTAATATATGCAGGTACCAGACCATGCAAGGCTCCAAACTTAATCTCGAGAATCTTCAACTGGAGTTTGTTGGGAAGCCAGAGTCAGACTATATTGATGTGGTGTGCTCTTCATGTAAAGTGAATGTTTGATTTTATTTTTGTTTGCGAGGGTTCTTAGTCACCCAGGTCCAGATTCACACCCAAAGCTAAAAACAAAAAGCAACTGGACAACGGTTTATTCTCCAATCATTTCTAAACAGAACATGTTTAGTCTTTTAGGCGTAAGTCAGAGATCAGGGCTTAAATTACAGTTACTTCCTGTCCAAATTAATATGTTATGTCATGTCAAGTCAAAAGACATCTCTTCTCTCACTCTTTATAGTGAAAGTCTGGTATCTGTGCTGGACCGGGTCACTTGGCTCCGTGTCCTCCACTTGCCCCTCCCGTCAGTAGCTGCATTTCTGCACAGTGACACGTCTGTAGGGCTATCTGTAGCGCTCATTAAAAAGAAATGGGGGCCTATTGTTCCTGTTATCCCTGCGGGCCTGGGGCGTGAGTCAGCGAATAGCAGCGCCGCCCCCCCCCCCCCCCCTTTTGGCACGTCGGACACAAACCCCAATGTCGTTCTGGCCAGCTGCCCGTACTCTCCGCTCTCACAGAATCGCTGCTTGCTGATAGTCCGTCTTTTTCAACGTCTCTGCAAAAACTATCTCTGTATTACACTTCGGGATAGGGATGAACTGTCAGGCGCTGCTCCAATGTGCATTTACAGACACTTCACTGGATGATATCTTGTCTATAAGGGATTATTATATCACTCTTGAAGGGATTTTGGCTGTATAAGGTGCAATATCTAAAGAAATCTAATTTCATTATGCTGAAATTTATAGTTTGAGGAGAAATTATTGTCCTCGTCTTTCATTCTGGACATGAAGTAGTCTAATACATCCTCTGACAAATTGAGATTTTATCCTACTGCTTGTATTCTGACTATAGCTCTTACTGTATACTGACTGTGACAGTGTTGGCCTTTGAAATCAAGCCTTAAGACTTTTCTGCTAGTTAAGTTCTCTTATTTTTATTTTCTGTTTTATTCGTCTCTCTTCACAGCGTGCTTCTTTAGTATTTTGTCTTGTTGTTGTATTACGCCGGGTTCCCTCTTCCCAGGCACACATTGGTTTGCATTCAATTAAATTCAATTCAGTTCAATTTTATTTATATAGCGTCAATAACAATACAAATTGTCTCTAGACGCTTTACAAAATCCGGTCTGAAACCTGGCCTGAACCCCCAGAGCAAGCATGAAGTCCCTTCCACACTCGCACTAGTATCTGATACGAATATGCATCGCTTTGTAATGGGCTGAAACCATTTCCTCTATATAAAGATGAAAAAAAACAGTGTGTGAAGTCTCCCACAGGTTTCCTAAAGAGCAGTTTTGAGGCTCAGTGTGGCTTCACACACTGGAGTCGCCATCTCGGCAGGATCTGACTCCCGACTAATCACCAAAATGGGAAAAGAAATGGAGCTGAGGAGGGTGGGTGTACGATTCATGTGACGGTTCAGTTTTAACGCTGACGTCTGGGGAGATTGAATTCATTTTGGAGGCAGCCTCTAGTGGCCATTTGTGGAACTGCATTTTTTTGGCATTTCACTAATTCCTTCCACTTGTGAATTTCTTTACTAGTAAGTAAAGTTAAAGGGGAACTACCGTTTTTTACAACCTGGATCTTATTTCTGGCATAAAATACGATCGTTTACTCACCCATATAACTTTTGTGTCATTTGCACTCGTTCTAGAGATATTTAGATCAGCGTGTATCCATATAGTGGGAGTGACTGGGGCACCGAGATGCAGCCTCTAAATAACGCATTATCTGCCACGAAACTCATTCATTTCACCAATATTTTGTTATGATACACTAGTGCTATTCCCCGTTGAGTCCGGAGTTACCTGTCGTCTGTCGCGGACGTGCAGAGGTTTGTTGTTCTTTAGCCAGCTGTTCCTCTCTCTGCCTCCTCATCCTCCTTTCAACGAGCTCCTCATCTGTATACTCTGGCTCAAAACGGTAAGGACGTCCATCATAAACAAAGTCGTCGTCCACAACCTCAGAATCTGAAAATATTCAGCCATGTTGCAAGAAACTAGCAGTAGCAAATTACAGGTAAACAAGTGGGACTGCAGGATGCGCGTGGCGCTCAGAGATGACATCATCCAGGTCTGAGGTTAGCAGGTCAATCTACAGACCATGGATGATGATAACAGGTAACTCTGGACTCAATGGGGAGTAGCACTAGCGTATTATAACAAAATATTGGTGAAATGAACGAGTTTCGGGGCAGATAATGCGTTATTTAGAGGCTGCGTTTCGGTGCCCCATTCACTCCCACTATATGGATATACTCCAGTTAAATATCGTCCGAACGATATGGGTGAGTAAACGATCGTATTTTATGCCAGAAAGGTCCAGGTTGTAAAAAACAGTAGTTCCCCTTTAAGACAGTATGTGATTTTATAATTATTCTCGTGGCCTCTCATATCATTTTATGCCAGCGTACTGTATATGTAAGGCATCTTATAAGGTACCGATACTGGATAAGCTTCTTTTCTCTGCCAAACAAATGTAAATCCACAAATATCCAAATCCATGCATCTTATCAAATGTACACACAGGATTATGTGAAGCGGTTACTGAAATATAACGAGAGCAAAATGCAAGAACGCATTTAATAGGTTCTGCATTAGCATCCAAAATGAGAGTGAGAGAGTGGGTGTAATTGTAGATGTGGTCACTCAGACATGACCTTGTTCACGAGGAATAGATGACATTTTGCTATTGTTGGTGCATGCACACACACACAGAGAGAGAGACACACACACACTAGCTAATTGTAACCTTTACCCTTTACTCCATAAGCACTCCAAGAACAAATGGTCCGTGCAACAATTCTAGCTCATAAACGTATTCATTTTCCATGATGACGTCCTAATCTGAAACCCTAAACTGGCATCTGTATCTGAGTTTTAGCGCATATGCATTTGTGTAGCAAACAGGGGACGCACACATTGCCAGACGACATTGCCCTGCGAACAGACACCACTTGGCACAGTAGGTGCTACCTGCGAAGCTAAATATAGCACGTTTGTTTTGCAAATTCATTTGACTCCGGCTCTGCAAGGGAATCTGCGTGTCTGTGGGATTTATGTCCCGATCTGCAGAAATCTTCATCTGCAAAAGTAAAACCAACATTCAAGTGAAGCACAGGTTCTCCAAAACCCTAAGAAAAAATGGAGTTCTTGATCTTTTTATATGTGCATTCACGACACTGAGGCTTTTTACAACAGTCCAGCAGTCTGTTAGATTAAAGGACTCTTGTGTTTTATGTGAAATACAACCATGTTTTGTCTTTGCCTGCACTGACATGAAGTCAAATTCAAAATAAAATATGTACTATTCACCACACAGGTGTAGTCTATCATCATACTGTGACCATATGCTCTCTTATATTAGGTTTTCCTTCCGTGGAGACCGCTCGCTGTGCATGTAATCATCCATGCTGGTTAGCGTGTGAGGCAGCACGTAACATGTTTACTTACCATAATCAGCTCAGAATCATTTTCATGTAATCGGGTTACGGTCAGACAATTTTATTTCTCGTTGTTAATAAGTTCTAATAATTTCATTGTGTCCGGGCTGCGTTTCCTCCACCTGCCAACGCGTCCCTTTAATTCTGCCCAAGGTCAGAGGAGACTGAGACGGAGAACATGTTCGGGTGCATAAATATTATATGATGCAGTGTTATACACCGATCAGCCACAACATTATGACCACTGACAGGACCATCTTGTGACTATTCAGTGTTCTGCCGGGAAACTTTTGGACCTGGCATTCATTGGTGTGGATGTTACTTAGACATGTAGCACCCACCTAGACCAGACCAGGCCACCCCCACCCCATAGCAATGACACTCCTTGATGGCAGCATCCATTCCCAGCAGGATGCAGCCTGACACAGGCACACACACAAAAACACTTTAGGAACAACTAAAAAAAACATGAAGAACAGCACAAGGTGTTGACCTGGCCTCCAAATTCACTAGATCCCAAACTGATCAAGTATCTGTGGGATGATCCACAGAGGCCCCTCCCCTCAACCCATAGGACCCAAGCCCACCTCTGTGGTTCCATGGTGTAATGGTTAGCACTCTGGACTCTGAATCCAGCGATCCGAGTTCAAATCTCGGTGGGACCTTGATTAAGCTTGTTTTTGGGTAGTAGGTGGAGCAAGTTGTCCACGAACCAGAAGGTTAGTGGTGTGATCCCCAAGTGTGCCACATGATGAAGTGTCCTTGACCATGTGGCCTCCAAATTCACTAGATCCTAAACTAACAACATCCTCAGAAGGTCCATGTCCATTCTCTGATGAGTCACAACAGTTTTGGATGAACAAGGGAGACCTACACAATGTTAGGAAGGTGGTCATAATTTTATGCCTGATTGGTGTATCTTTCTCTTTCTGTGGCGACTCTTCCCCCCCTCCCCTCACTTTTTCATTTTGACTGTGTCAGCTGAAAAACACAATTTGTATTCAACATATACAGTATTTTAAACGGCTCTGGTCTAAGGAGCAGTGAATTTAATAAAAAGGATTTAATTTCTTGCTTGCTTTTTGTTCCTTAAAGAAATCTCATTCTGTTCATTCTTTTTCATTTTCACTAGTATTTTATTTGACACCCTGAGCGCCTCTCTTGCGCAGTTCTTTTCGTGATAGCACCTCACATTTTTCATAATTCACAGCTAACCTGGTGAAACGGCACCAAACGCCAGCTGTACAACAAGGATTCGGTTTACACATTGTCATCAGATACCGACACAATTTTTTTTCTCTTCTTGTCATAAAAATAGAGAAACACACGTGTAGAGGAAGAAGAAGGAACACCACCACGTGCACAACTACAACTACAACAAAAAAAAATAAAAAGTGGGCCATGTATTCCACGTGGATCGAGGTTACGGTGGAAAAAACTCTTCAAAGTGATAAATAAAAAAAACACAAGGCTGCCTCACACATGAGCAAACGTTTGCTTGTTACATCATGAAAGAGATTTGTCTCCTATCAGGAATTAGCAGGTTAACGTTTGACCCAGATACGGCAGGGATCCGAGGATGTTCGTCACATCAAAGAGTTTTAAATTAAGCTTTTCTCATTTAAATAGAAAAAAAAAAGTCTTTAAAATAAAACACTTTTTTTTTTTTTCCACTTAGCGGGCTTATAATACTGTAGCTTCCAGGAAGGCTGAGTGACTTGAGGCTTTTTTTGTCCTCATAAGGCGACAGAAATAGCTCGTCTCCTATTTTCTTAGTCATCGTTGTTCAGATTCATACTAATCTTTATAAGCATGTTGAGCCACAATGTCCGGTATTATATCCACCACCGCACAGAGGAATATTATGCTTTCTTCCCATAGTTCAGCCACAACATTAAAACCACCAGTTGTAATATAATGCTATTCTGGGAGAACCCGGGTCCTGGCCTTTATGTGCATGTTACTTAGACACCTACCTCTACCTGGGAACGGCAAGGGGTGTCCCTTGTATGCTGCTCCCCAGATAAGGGACGCACACAAACCCAGCCATGCATCAGACCGGGTCACCTTCTTCCACTGCTCCGTGGTCCAGTTCTGATGCTCACGTGCACACTGTAAGATAAATAAGAAAAAGGTGAAGGTAAGGTAAAGTGCTTCATGAAACGAAATTGCATCGCACAAAGCTGCCACTGTGGGCCAACCTGATCCGGCACCATGTTTTTTGATGATGGTGGGAGGAAACCAGAGTACCCGGAGAAAACACGGGGAGAGCATGCAAACTCCACACAGAAAGGCCCTGAGAATCAAACCCTCTCCGCCCCAGGGATTCTCCTCAAACCAAGGACCTAGTGCTAAGCACTGTGTCACTGTGCTGCCCTTTCAGCAGTGGACAGGGGTCAGTGTGGACACCGTGACGGTCCTGCAGCTACGCGGCCTCGTACGAAACTGACCTGTGGGATTGGACCACAGCCTTCCTTGCATCGCTTTTGATAGAGACCACTGCAGACTAGGACAAACCGAGAAAAGCTGCAGCTTTGGAGATGCTCTAAATCCCAATTTTCTTTTACATTTTCAAACTTTTATCATGGGGCGGCACAGTGGAGTGGTGGTTAGCCCTGATGCCTCACAGCAAGAAGGTTCTGGGTTTGAATCCATGGGCCGACTGGGGCCTTTCTGTGTGGAGTTAGCATGTTCTCCCTGTGTCTGCGTGGGTTCTCTCCAGGCACTCCAGCTTCCTCCCACCGTCCAAACACATGCTCGTTAGGTTCATTGGTAAAATTGGCCATAGGTGTGAGTGTGAATTGTTGTCTGTCTCTCTGTGGCAGCTGGGATAGGCTCCAGCAGACCCCGCAACCCCTCACAGGACAAGCAGTTATAGAAGATGAATGAATGAATGAGCTTTTATCATTCAAAACTTTTACTACATTTAATATGAAAACCAAGGCTGGGTGTACAACAGAAACATAAGGAACAGCATAAGGGACCCCTTTTGGTTTGAATAGTAGTTTTATGCTGCAGGTATGATGGATTCCTGGTAAGGAGGTAAGCGAGCTTAATAATGACCAAACTTATTGTATAATTAAATGCTTTGTTTATTTACACTCTTCTGGTTTGTGAGGTTTCACTTTCACGCTAAAAAATAAATAAATATTCATCTTTCTTTCAAACTTTCTCGCCTTTAGATTTACCACGTCTCACTTTTCGGATGTTTTTCCTCTTGAGACCAATAACATGTTTGAGTTGACGAGGTCAGCGTCTGACTAACGATTTCATTACAACTTAATGCTGCCCCGAAGAATTCTGTGGTATAATTTAGTTTAATAAAGAAACGTCTGGCCCCACGCAGCGAGGATCCCTGGGCTCCAACCGGATATGTACAGACTCTGCTTACTCGTCCTGCACACTCTTTTGAAGTTGGGATAAGACAGTAGAGGTATAAAATTAGCATCAGAGAGGTCATTTCACAGAATAATGCTTTAATTATGGTTTAAAAGAAGGACGAATAAAGCTTTTTAATTGTGCCGCAGCTTGAGAATAACCAAGCAAACTTATTTTCTATGTTTATGATAATGCTGAGACATAATTTATCCATCAAAAAGAACCACATAAAAACCAAAGCTATTCAAAAATTCTAGATGATGAGTTATTACCACTGTAGCAGACATGAGGGACTGACACATTTAAAAATGGGAGAGGAGAAGAAGTGAGAACAGATAGAGGGGAAGCAAAGAGAAAATGCTAATTTGAACGGATGGGAAGATTAAACAGAGGCATATCAGGTCGTGTGCCTTCCAGAGACGGGACCCTAATCCCCTTCCCCGTGCCTCTTCTCGTGGATCTGCTTTAAACACACACACAAACACACAGAAGATGATGTGCTGTGAACAGCGTGTATTTCCGATGCGAGTTGGGGAAATGCACAACGACACCTGGAGCTGCAGGAAAAAGAAAATGACTAAAGGGACATTGCATGTAAAATAAAGTATGACTTTTTAAAATATATATGTAAATGAAGCCTATGCATGCTGTTTAAGGAACCTCAAACGAGTGCTGATGTTTAAAATGTTATTATTTGCTGTTTTGCACTTTTCGAGAGCTGCGTTTGAAGCCGAATTGGATGTGACGCCAAATGTGCACTATGTCTATGTTTGAGTCTGTGTTTAAGTGTGCTTTTATGCGGGTTGAGACAGAGAAATTGTGAGTGGATGGAGGGTAGAGTATCGTAACTGGAGCGAAAAAGTTCCCCGGAGCAGTTAATAAAAGATGACGCTGCAAAAAGGATATCAGAAAGTGCTCTGGCATGACTTGAAAGCAAAAAATATCACTGTTTTTTGTTTCTTATTTCTTGTTTTCTTGCCTTCTGTATCATTTTTTTGTTGGCCAGTAGTTACAAAACTTGTATAGCTGATACACAGTTGGTCGTATGGGGAAAAATGTGCAGTAAAACACAGCTAAACACCAAACCATCATGTAGTTTGATGATATTTGCAACCAGCAAGAAATGAAAAATGAGCTCAGCTTAGTTCTGTGACATGTAAACAAAGAAAATGACATAATTTGTCGCATAAATGGCCTTAAAGCTCAAGGATAAATGTTAATCTCCACAGTGTGTTGTATAAGTTCAGCATTACAGTGTAAGCAGTGAATCTGTGATGTTTTAAAGTTGATAGTAGCTCTGCACGACATAAACGATTGGACCTAGAAGGCCTTGAGAGTCTTTGCTTTCTTTTCCCATGAATGTATGATAAAATAATCTTTTCTTCAATTTACATAATTACCTGCTTCACCACGACTCAGTATCTTTTTTTTTCTTTCTTTCAGTGATGCGGATAGACAGGTGCTCAAGGCTATCTGTGATTGTTTCAGACAAATGCCACTAAAAAAAAAATCTGGGACATGCTACCTCTGAGAGAATACCGAACAGAAGATAAATCTATTTGGGTCTCATGGTCATCATCGTACGGCAGACTGACACATGGACAGACAGGTGAGTAGAGAGAGAAGTAGACGGACAGACAAGTGGACAGACGTACAGGTAAGTAGACAGACAGACAGACAGAAAGGCAAGCAGGCAGGCAGGTCGGAAGTCATAAAGACAGACAGACAGGTAGGTAGGTAGGTAGGTAGGTAGGTAGGTAGGTAGGTAGGTAGACATAAAGACAGGCAGGTAGGTAGGTAGGTAGGTAGAAGACAGACAGAAAGACAGACAGGTAGGTAGGTAGGTTGGTAGGTAGAAGACAGACAGAAAGACAGGTAGGTAAGTAGACAGACAAAAATACAGAGACAGACAGGTAGGTAGGTAGGTAGGTAGGTAGGTTGACATAAAGACAGGCAGGTAGGTAGGTAGGTAGGTAGGTAGAAGACAGACAGAAAGACAGGTAGGTAAGTAGACAGACAAAAATACAGAGACAGACAGACAGGTAGGTAGGTAGGTAGGTAGGTAGGTAGGTAGGTAGGTAGGTAGGTGACCAGCAGACAGAGGGACAGAAAGACAATAAAGAAGACAGAAAGGCAGACAGTACGTAGGTAGACAGACAGAGAGATAGAAGGATGGGCAGGTAGACATGGAGACAAGTGGTAGGTAGGTAGACAGACAGCTGTACAGACACAGACAGATGTACAGACAGACAGACAGACAGACAGACAGACAGACAGACAGACAGACAGACAGACAGATAGATAGATAGACAGATAGACAGATAGATAGATAGATAGACAGTCTGTTGTGTTTTCCTGCTGCTCAAGGATAAAGTGTTTTCTCTTTCTCTGTTTTGTGAATATTAATGAAATCCAGCAGCGCCACACATCCAGCTCCGGCCTTGTTAATTACCACGACGCCACAATGGTCCTGTTAACTTCACATATCAGCCTGTGTGAGGAGCAGAAATCATTAGTAGTCAGCGCCGTCGCCTTGTTCTACTAAGTCACTTCTATAATAAGCCCCGTGTGATAGAATACAACACACTACACGGAGGCTGAAAGGGCAACAAACACGGCTCTGCCTGATAAGACGCTCTATTTATTAAAATGAATACAGTTAGGTGAGTATGAAACGAGGCGGTTCGGTTTGTAAAGCTGATAATTAGTGAGAGACTCAGTCACTGAGGCAGGCAGGCGAGAGGAGCTGTCCACGGTGCTGAATCAGCCACCCATGCTTGGCTACTGGAGCTCTCTGTGGACGTTTTAAGGCGTTCTCCTCTTTAATTATTTCAACACAAGTAATGGAGCTAAAGGAAGTCCCATGAGCAACTAATTTTCTAAATAATCTATATTTATTCTACTTTCATGTGCAGTATAGCACATTCTGAAAGCATTTTCTTTTCCTTGTTATTGGTTTGCCTTGGCTTTGTAAGAATGTGGCAGAACTGTCACCTCAGGTTTATATATAAGCTAAGAATATATTTATATCCAGAAGCATTTCTTAGAAATAACCAGGTACAGGACTCACATGCACCTGAGAGGAGATATAGTATTTTACCTCAGCAGGAGAGAAGTTACTGAACAATTAACTCCTGTCCCAGTTCAAGATCGACACATGGGTGATAAATTAAAGCAAAGACCCGAATAAGAGACAGTCAATAAACAGCACGTGTGTTTTTATTGTGCGATAATATTTAAGTTTTAGTCTGGCATTTAAAATATTAATACAGTCGCCGTGTTTTACTTGTTCATCCTCAGGAGCTAATTTCTGCTTCTCTGTTTTAAGCTGTAACAGCTTCAATAGTCTGTGCATCTTCTAAACGGTAAATATCAGCATTAAATAAATGCAGGAGGAGAAATAATTTAATGGACTACTTAAATAGAGATTTAACGACTAGAAATTGTGTTGAAGTAGTCTACGGTACAGTAAGTAGATGCTTTACAGTACCATCTTTAAAAACACCAAATAAGAAAACATCAGTCACACTGAATAATGTGGCGAAAACGCAACATTCAAGGCACTTAGGAGGTAATTTTTCCTTTAAGATGCTTCGTATCTCTCCAATAGTGAGAAAAATGTACACTGTTTTGTTGTCTGCTTAACACTCACTGCACAAGATTCATTTAAAAACTGTTGAATCCTATCTAACCTTTTATATCCAGACGTTTATTTTGATAAATAATCACTTGCCAGTTCATTAGCCTTGGACTAAATCTCGGCTTAGCGAAGGAAACACTTTTTTTGTGTGTGTGTGTTTAACTCAATAAAGTTTAACAGCACCACAAACTACATCCTCCATAATGACCATACAGCTGAATTACAACTGTTTGAATATGAGATAATAATAATAGTCATGAAGGGAGATTTAGTGCAAGACTGTTATAGTAGAAGACATTCATCTTCATTAAAGACGTAGGTACACTAGTGGAAATTAATACATTCTAATAAAACAGTGTTGGAAATTAATACTATTATGAATTACTAATAATTCAATTAATATTAAAGTACTAAAATAACTGCATAAAGATGATGGAGGTATTAAAATAAATATATAAACAACTTGATGGGTAGTTAGGTAGGTAAGTAGGTAGGTGGGTAGGTAGGTAGGTAGAAGACCAACAGACAAAAAGACAGACAGGCAGACAGGTAGGTAGCTTAACGAAGGAAACACTTTACTAGGTACGTAGGTGGGTAGAAGACAGGCAGACAAAAAGACAGACAGGTAGGCAGGTATGTAGGTAGGTAGGTAGGTAGGTAGGTAGAAGACAGACAGACAGACAGGTAGGTAGGTAGTTAGGTAGGCAGTTAGGTAGGTAGAAGACAGACAGGTAGGTAGAAGACAGACAGACAGACAGGTAGGTAGGTAGGTAGGTAGGTAGGTAGGTAGAAGACAAACAGACAGGTAGGTAGATAGGTAGGTAGTTAGGTAGGTAGAAGACAGACAGGTAGGTAGAAGACAGACAGACAGGTAGGTAGGTAGGTAGGTAGGTAGGTAGGTAGGTAGGTAGGTAGAAGACAGACAGACAGACAGACAGGTAGGTAGTTAGGTAGGCAGTTAGGTAGGTAGAAGACAGACAGGTAGGTAGAAGACAGACAGACAGACAGGTAGGTAGGTAGGTAGGTAGGTAGGTAGGTAGGTAGGTAGAAGACAAACAGACAGGTAGGTAGATAGGTAGGTAGTTAGGTAGGTAGAAGACAGACAGGTAGGTAGAAGACAAACAGACAGGTAGGTAGATAGGTAGAAGACAGACAGACAGGTAGGTAGGTAGGTAGGTAGGTAGGTAGAAGACAGACAGACAGACAGACAAAAAGACGAACAGACAGACAGGTAGGTAGCTTAACGAAGGAAGCACTTTTTTGTGTGTGTTTAACTCAATAAAGTTTAACAGCCCCACAAACTACATCCTCCATAATGACCATAGAGCTGAATAAACTGTTTGAATATGAACTGAAGATAATAATAATAGTCATGAAGGGGGATTTAGTGCAAGACTGTTATATTAGAATACATTCATCTTCATTAAAGACGTAGGTACACTAGTAGAAATTAATACATTCTAATAAAACAGTGTTGGAAATTAATACTACCACTAATCCAATTAATATTGAAGTACTAAACTATTTTTATAAAGATGATGTAGGTCCATTACATCTTTATTAAAATAAATATATAAACCAATCTATTTTGAAAGAAGGATTATTGAAGTTAGGATTCAACAGCTCTCACCTGGATCTCTCTACGCCTCTTCTTCCCCGAGCGTCATCGTCTCTCAGCCAATCACGTCACGCTCCACTCGGCGTATTTTTTTGTCGGGTCTGGACCAATCAGGGCGAGCCGAGCACTTTGTCACGGCGAAATCAAAGTTGTTGTAAGAGCGCGTGTGTGCGTGTGTGTGTGTGTGTTTGTGTGTGCGCGAGAGGTAGAAGAATAACTGGCCGGTGTGGACGGAGGGAGAGGGAACGAGGCTCCGGTGGAGAACGCGAGTGGCTGCAGCTGCGGGATATTTTTTTTTTCCTCCACCACAAATATTTCATTTCCAGTTTAGAGTCGTAAACCTGCGAAGAAGACGCTTCTTTTTTTCTTCCTCCTCCACCGGAATACGAACTTAAAAGCGAATTTCCGCACGGTTCTGCGGATTAAAACATGAGTTGACAGTCCCGACTGGCCCTACCTCTTCACTCTCGAGACTGTAGCGATGTTTAAACCTCTGCGCGCATAGTTCCACCAACCCTCAGTTTTAAGGTTTTGCTGCAGAAGGAGCATTTATCACTATTATTATTAATATTAATAATATTAATATTTTTTCTCATCCGGTGATGACGGAAATCAGCGAGAAGGAGAACGAGCCACAAAACCGGGACCTTCACCGACCACAGGCGACCGTGCCCGGCCACCCAGAATCAAAGGTAACAACAACACCTGCGTAAATATGGGAGTTTTTACAGCGTTGAAATGAACAGAAGCAGCTCTGAAGCTATTTATTTAGTCAAATTTGAATCTTTATGTTTTATATTTTAGCTTGTTTAGACATTAAATAGATATTCTTATGTATTATATACATGTTGTCTGCCTTATTGCCAGGCTAATTCAGTGGTGGCTGCAGAGGCTCTTGCATAACGACTCTCTAAGCCTCTTTAATTCCTCTAACTAGCCTGACCTCAAAGTTAGAGGGCAGAGATTACATGGAGGTGTGTGTATTCTGTCTGTGCCATGGGTTGTAGTAGAACTAATCATTTTGTTGTGCAGAATGTGATGCAGGTGACAGGTTGTTGTTGTTGTTGTTGCGTTTCGGCTCATTTTAAATCAAGATTGCCATCATCTTTTGCACATTAGGGGCCCATTATCCCAGCAGAGGAGTCCTACATGTTGGGCCTAATCTCTCGCAGACTTCCACGAGGACCACTTCCACTCTTTGTGTAATGTGTACTGTACTTTATCTGCTAGTATTGTGGCACACGTGATCAAACGCCTGCATTTGGGGACGTGCAACCTAACCCAACCTTAACATCTTGCATACGTACTTTAAGCAGCTTTAACTCACTTATTCTTCACTGTCTGCGGCTGTGTCCGCTTGTTCCAACACTTCCGGCTTAAATTTACATAATGATTACACTTAGAGCCGAGGTTTGGTTGCGCAGTTCACTTGTTCTTATGCAGTTAAATTGATCAATCTGATGTCCATTACAGAATTCACTGGGGAAAGATTCCCGCTGTTCTTTGCCCACTTCTAGCCTGACTTTAATATCGCTACCAAAGTTTAGTTTTGTTTCATCCTCTGTCTTATTTTGTAGTGTTTTGTTTGCAGCTTTTTGTGCATCCATCTTTGACACGAGCCCCGTCCAAGAATAAGTCCCTAATTATTTAAATAAATAAATAAATAGACACAAAACTAAAAGAACGGGTTTTGACCTTCTTCTTCCTTGAACACACACCCTGGCGCGCTCGGATTTTGTTGGAAACCAAGAAGTACGTAACGTCAGATTACTCTTTAATCATGAACATTTTTACTTTTCTTGTTCAGTGGAGCTGAACTTCAAACGGTGTAAGTTACTAACTTGACCTAAATCTAGCTCGTCACATTTGCTTGTTTTTTTTTAATTCTCAAATGAGCTATGACGACAGCCCTTAATTGCAGCAGATATCACGGCAACAAATCACATTAATGGTGCCTTTTGTTGGTTATCGCCACAGGGACGTGGAACAGGCTTGGCAGGGCAGGCTCCTTGTTGTTTCTGTTTGACTACAAACAACACAATGGATGGTGGGCAGTGAGGTACCTTGTGAATTTATGAGCCAATCAGCAAACAGATGTTTGCTGTATCTAGCTAGGGGCTGGGTCATAATTCACACAAATGGTCGTCCAGACAAAAAAAAAGAACTAGGGAGGAAACAATCCTCCAAGCTGCGTCAGCCGTGTAGCTCTGCTGTTTGCCAAGCCCCTGCTGGCAGCCATGTCATCCTGCAGAAGAAGAATGAAGAGGGAAGGATTAAATGTGTGTTACAACTGGGGTCTCTTTAAGAGTTGTCTGCTGGAGGGTATCTCTAGAGCTTCGCTTGATTCTTTCTGTCACTCCGTTTTCTCACTTTGCTCTTCTCATTTCATAACAACGTCTACCCTCTGCTTTCCCTTATCTGTATCTTTCTCACTTTCCCTGTCGCCGCCTGTCTCTGCAGCCTTTCTCATCTCTTCATCAGCTCCCCTTCGCGTCTCTCTCCTCTGCCTCTCTCTCTCTCTCTCGGTCTCTCCGCCGTCCCTCAGCTCTCACAGTATTTATTACAGCGCTACTGTAAGTGGGCCCACCAGCTTTCTAGAGTGTTTCTAATAGAGTCTGCGACACAGAGTGAAGAGTTATTCCACCTCCTCCACCTACGGGCAAGGTGATGCGATCCAAAATATTCTTATTACCCTCTAATCACTTGCTGCACTTGTCATTCAAGTATCTTGCATTTACTAATGTATTCTTATTTTGCAGAGAATTACATCAGATCATTAACACTTGCCTGCCAACATGCTGCTGTACAGCCAGCAGCATCTTGGCTCACCAAAACAACCAAAATAAATTATAACCGCACCTCCAAACATCACTAATTCTTTTATTTTATATCCTATTTGTGTCGACTCTACAGTTCCCGGGCACGCTAATAGCCTATCTGCAACGTCCTTGCCGTAGGACCTTTTGTTGCATTCCTTACCACATTTCCAATCTCTCTCTCTCTCTCTCTCTCTGTGCACCAATCCTTAAAAACAATAATTTGTCTTTTCTGGGAGGTTACGTGCCAAATTATTTCTTGGCCGAGAGCAGCAAAGACTCTTAAGAAGTTACTGGTCGTGGACAATCATTAGTCCGACTCCCTGCACGCACACAGCATTGTTAGCATTGATGCCTCACAGCAAGAAGGTTCTGGGTTCGAATCCACCGGCCGACTGGGGCCTTTCTGTGTTGAGTTTGCATGTTCTCCCAGGTGGGTTCGTGCTCTTTAGGTTAATTGGTGATTCTAAAATAGCCGTAGGTGTGAGTGTAAATGGTCGTCTTGTCTCTCTGACCCCGCCTCTCGCCCAATGACACCCCCCAGATGACAAGCGGTTACAGAAAATGAATGAGCAGTAAGATTTAGAGGTGCTGGTAGGTGGGTTTTGTTATCTTTGCAAAGAGTCAGTCTAGCTGTTTTTCCCCGTTTCTATTTCTACTGCTTTATACTGGCTTTATATTTACCTTTGGATCCCAGTTGGAAGATGTTGTCTGTGAAGATGCTGTCTGTCAATTTAGCGAACCAGCGCACGAGAAGAAAGATGGAAGCACGTTCATGAAAGTAACCCCGCCTTGCTAGGAGGCTAGAAGTCTAGTAATATCAACAGAAGCTCTTCTAGTTTCCCCTTTTGAGTGAAGATGACTGCTACCTGCTGGTATGAAGAGTTATTTCCTTTCATGCAGGTGCAGAGCGTATGCACCAGCTGGCTGTTGACTGTAGTCCTTGGTGCATCCATACCTTAATGTGACAGCATTTTTCATCTGCTTATCTGCAGTACAAGGAAGTGCACGTTTCCCAAAATGTCAAAAGATTGTTTTAAACTCCACCTTGTTTCACGCCGTGTGAGATTACAGCTGTGCTCAGAATCAGACGCTGCATAAAGTCTCATATTATATTCACTGCAGACAGTGGGCGTAAATGCTGATAAGGCAAGGTGGTGCTGCGCCCCGGTCCGTGGGGCCCTCGCACGGCCCACCGCATTCTCAGCCAACACAAAGACATTTTTATGGAGGTAAAATGATGGCGATGGTTCCTAACCAACTTTGCCCTTCACGTTCTCAGAGCTCTCCTGCTGTTTCTCTCACCAACTTCTTTATCAGCTTCCTTCTTTTCTTTTTCTCATTCATTAATTTCTTGCTGCCCACTCTGTTGACTAAGAATTTGCATTTCCCTTCTCTTTTCTTTGCAGCATTTAAATAAACTTTTCCACTTCCTTTCTTACCTGGTCATCTTAGTGACTGACTGGTGGCGAGGGGGGCTTGAGCCTATCCCAGCTGTCATCAGGGTGAGAGGCGGGACACCCTGGACGGGTCTCCAGTCTATCACAGGGCTAACACAGAGAGACAGACAACCATTCACACTCACACCTACGGCCAATTTTGTGCGTGTCTTTTGACGGTGGGAGGAAGCTGGAGTACCTGGAGAGAACCCACGCAGACACAGGGAGAACATGCAAACTTTGCATCTCATGAAATAAATATAAATTGAAAAATCATTTCAATTCACATCTTTAACAGTGCAGGGCAGCTAAACTTTTCCAGTGAGCAAATACACCTGCGTCTGCGTCGGTAGTTTTCATTTTATTATTACCATGTAGATGACATTCCTCCTCGTGTTTGTATCGTCTGCATCGTTGTTAGCAGGAGGAGGCGTCACTCACTCACCTAACTTCTGACAGGCCGTGATATGTTTGTGTTTCGCCTGCCAGAGTGATCGACTCGTCCCGCTGACCTTCGAAATGAACTTTAGTCTGCGCAGAAAACAAATGGAGGTTTGAGAGAGAGAGAGAGAGAGAGTAAGCCAACTACTTTGCAGCGTCACCGTTTGATTAACGACGAAGACAGTGCATTTCTGTCCTTGATTGGGATAAAAAATGCTGCTGATCCAGCAGAGTCCCATGTGCAGTGCCAGGGTAAGAGTGGAGTCATGTGGGAATAAGTGTGGACTTTGTTTAGATGCCGCTGTAGTGACACAGTACGTCATTTTCTCTTTGAAGCTGCTGACGTAGAAGTGAAGTTGTTTTTTTTTATTGATGGATGGTTCTGATCGTCGGCTCTGAATGATAGAACGAGTGTGACCGGGCCACTCGATGCATTAACAACAAATGATCGCCCGTAAATTGCCCGCGTTGCCTAGCAACTGTGATGTGACTTTATAATCTTCTCAAGAGGGCAGTGCCAAGCGAGTCACTGGCAATGAAATAATAATAATAAAGAGGAGAAAAAAAAATGTTTCTGACTTTCTTTACAAGTGTAAAGCAAGTGTTTTTATCAGCTGAAGGTTGTGTCTGATCTTGTCTCTCTCTACCCTTTTATTTGCATCAACTAAAGACAGTTTGACTATGTAAGAAAAACAAGTTAATTGGCTTACAGTGTGATATATAGATATATAAATATATGTAAGCCTTACTGCACCCATCCCGTGCTAAGTGTTTAGAAAATTACACTTATACCGTGTGTGTCAGTGAGTACTGGCTGTAATCAAAGGTCAAAATAAAATTGCCATACATGCACTTCTTCTGCCATTGTATAAACATCAAAGAGCCACTGTGATTGTCACCTCATGCCAACCGCAAAAGCTCCTTGTGCAGTTAAGCCCTTTAAACGGCCGGATTTGGAAAGACAAGCTTCTTTTGCTGCTGCACACTTATGCAGCCGACTCGCGAGAGCCGTGTCTTTTGGAGAACAGCGAACGCCACAAATTCATACCCTTTCATATAATGTTAATGGGCCTCATTGCCATCTGGCTCAGTTTAGCTCGGTTGTCAAATATACAGTGCACATTGAAATTTTAATTTGATAAATAAAACATTAATAGTCAAATGAGCCACGTTGGTAAAATTCAATTAACCTCTCGAGCAGCTGTTTGTCCCGCTCATCGACGTTTGATTCACCTTAGACTTACTTTTCCAGCAGAATGTCTTTTTCTTTTGGTGGTTTTGCTTCCCAACCAGTGGCTGTACATAAAGATGGATGAACTCTCTGGGATGTCACCTGCAGACTTTCTGGCACAGTTTTAAAAGCCCGGTGTGTTGTGAACATCTTTCTAATTCAGAAATTGGCAAAGAGTTGGTGATGCTTCTCTGCAACCACTTGTCTCAGCTGTGCCCTTGGATTATGTACAACTTTGAGCCCTGAAGATAATGTAATACAACTTAAACATGTGAGTTATAGAGATATTCACACCTGCACGGATGTCATGAATGGGTAAATAAGCTATAAAGACTAAAACTGTTTTGTACCAAGCTGTAAACGTGTTTATTTCTGCTGTAAATTAGACATTTGAGGATCTGTCGTTGCTCTGGCTTCATTTTTTATTTTTTGTTTGACTGCCGGCGGTTGCTGCTTGTTCCTAACCCGATTTGTGCAGCCTAATGGGGTGATTATGCAGGTGGCGGCTGAATCCAGAACACTGACATTGATTGTTAATCATTCATTCCACTAGAGACGGGTGTGTTGGCAAGGGAAGCTCAGGTGACGGAGAAAGTATCTGCTGGTCAGGAATGTGAAGGGCAGCTCTGGCGTAGACTACTACAAAGACTATTTCATATGTTCAATAACTAATACAAGGGAGGCTGATATTTTTTACCACGGGACATTAGATTTTTGCGCCAGTTCAGGAAGTTGTCAGTATCTCCCAGTGACCAGCAGCACAGATTGTTCGGCGAGGACTTTTAACTTTAAATTCGCACAAGAGGTCGCTTCAGGAGATGCGCTTTTACCAAACAAGTTCCAGCTGGACCTGTGCCTGATGAGGTCACCTTTAATTCAAAGCTCAGGTCACTGTGGGAGGAACGCCAAACTTAATCCAGGCTCCTCTGGGTCCCAGTAATAGTTTGAATACTGCAAAAAAAAAAAAAATGGGAGATTATGTCTTGAGAAAAACAACACAGTTGGCATTCATCCATTCAATCATGATTTTGATATATCATGCACATGTTATATCAAAGTAGGAAAGAGATTAATGTTTAATGGAACTGATTTACTCATGATTCATCAGTTGTAGGCCGTTACATCTTGCAGCATACAGTGTACTGTTGTGTAATGAGGTGCGCCAGAAAGTTCCTGGTGCCAGAATAAGGATAAAACGAGCATTTCCTCTCCTCTCCTCTCCCGTCGAGGTTTTATAGACCCGGTAAAAGAGGCGCTTATGCATATTTTTTATTTCACTTTAAGCAGCTTTATGCATTTGCACCCACCTCACCCTGGGCTGATTCAGTGGACCGAACTGCCTGATGAGATAAAACCAGATGTTTGACAGCTGGAACTGCACATGTAGAGAAATAATCGTTGTGTTTTTCTCGGTTATAAATATAAAAAATGGATTTCACACGTCACGGATAACTTGGTGGGTGTAATATATTCTGATTCTGAACTTCTTTTGGTTCTTCTCAGCGTGAAGTTGGACATTTAAGTCGAACACGGTATTCTTTTTGACAATATTTACGATTAGTCTTGGGGAGGACATGTGTAAATGATATTTTTTTATTCAATGTCATCCATGTGGGTGCATATAACACAAGATTTCAAAATAAAAGCAATGGATATTCACTCTGATGGTTTATTTGTTAATTTACTGTGATGATGAAGCTAAAACAATATTAACTATTCACTAGATGATCGCAAACGATCACAAAGGAGTCCATGCCGTGGCGAAGTCGTCCCCGAGCGGGACGCAGAGGCATAAGCGGGTCGGACACGGCCTGAAAGGAGGCAAAGTGTCTGCGGATGAATCCTTTGGCTGACGAGTGAATGAGAGTCAGGCGGGTCGGAAGCAACGGAATGTGGTGGGCTTGTATGCGTTTACTCTGGTGGTTTGTGGGATATAAAGATGTAGCCGTTGCAGCGCCCCCTACAGCCCATAATTTCATGAAACTTGGCATGATTGTACGCAAGCATGTTATAATGATGGTTGCTAAGTTTCATAAGGATTGGGCGAATAGTTCACAAGTTATAAAGTCATATGTAAGTTTCCGTTGTTTCTAGGGCACACGGTTCTCGAGATATGAGCCAAAGCGTAAAGTGGCTTACTATAGCGCCACCTGGGTGTAGGCATGTGTATTGACACCTTGGCAAAGTGGAATGCCAGGACTTCTATCAAGTTACCAGGTTTGATGCCTTGCGTCCTTGCAGTTTGTCCTGGGCAGACACCTTTAGCTAGGCAGAAGGAAATTAATCATTAAGGCAAAGAAGAAGAAGATAGATCGCAACAACATCAATAGGGATCCTGTAACTTCATACTATTTGGCTGTTATGCATGCTTCGCTCATGTGTTTGTATAAATAATGTGTTGTCTCTATTTTTTTCTGGTTTTCTTTTGATATTTCCCCTTGTTATCAATATTTTTTTGTGTTTAGCTCACTGCGGAAGACCATGCTTACAAAGGTAAAGACAGACTGAGTTCATATATCCTGCAGAAAGTTGCAGTTCTCAAACAGTCAATCCTTTAAGATCAATATATTTTAAGACATAAGCCACAAACTTGTTAAATTTCTCTTTCCTTTCATAACGCTCTTCCTCCTTCCATAGTTCATCACCTCCGCGCTGTAAAATAAGAAAGCTCCATCTCCGTGGCAGCAGGATGACTTCTTGCCTGTCACAGGCATCTTGTCTGAAAACCCACACCTCACTTCTTTCTCAATCATTAATTCATCCGAGCCTTCCTCACAACAGCCTATTTATAGAAGCCTTCACAAAACGTCTCTGTGCTCATTTTCAAACGGCCGAAGAACAAGGCCCGGGATGGTGCTGCTGTGGCACAGTCACATCTTCGCTCGCTCGTCTCTTCACCTCCTTGTTCTCGTGTGTTCCTCCTCCTGTTTTTCTTCTTCACTTCCTTTGACTGCCCACATACGTTACGTTTTACTCTTTGACTTCCTCAAAACCATATTATGTTCTCGTACGCTACACTACTCGCTCTGTGATGAGCTAATTGCTGTCGGTGGTTCACGGCGTGACGGGTCTCCTGTTCTGTGATCCATAAATAGACTTTTCAAAACCGTACAGCGAGACACAAGAGCGCTGTGGAGAAATGTAGAGATTTGCGTTCGTTAGAATTCAGCTTTTGAATTCTGTTTCCTTGTTGCAGGATATAACGAACATATATAATAACAGTAAAGGCTTCAGGATGGCTGTGCATGAGCAGTGTGATGATCTGCAGCTTTTAGTTTTTAGCTTATTAATTCTGTGCGTTGATGAGAATCAGAATAAATAAATCAGTTTAGTGCTTCTTTAAGATATCATGCACAAATACAGTACACAAAAGGGCACAGGTTAATTCCTGTTTTTTTGATCTGTCTCCTAACATGCTTAGGCTGAGTCCACCAATCCTCTCAGGTAGTGACCGGGTATTGCACACGTCCAGTATTTGATTAGTAGTCTGCTGTAACAGGCTTTGCTATTCAGGTGAGGCTCACAAAAAGATTTTGGATCCTGGTTGCCTCCCTGGCTGCGGGGATTTGATCCTATTCAGCCTGAAGAGCATTAGTGAGGCCAGCCGCCGATGTTGCACAATAAGGTCTGGTGCCATTTTGTTACGGAGCTACAATTTGGAGAGGGAATTCTTTAAAAGGTTGCTGTTTGGGGATCAAATATCATCATATTCTGCAGGCTGTAATTGTCCCTTAGCAGGACGTGTAAGAGAAAGAGAACGTTTACCTCTTATGTGCATCTGTTGTAATTTTGTGCAGCTTCAGAAAGACAGAAGAAAGAGGTTATGTGGATGTCTGTGCGTCTATACATGTGGAATATTTATGGAAATTGTTTATTTCAGCACAAAAGGAAGTCTCTGTTTTGGTTTTATGGGATAAAGTTGAAGTTATTACATCTTTCTGGTGATGAATGTACTTCAGCTATGTATGTATGTAAGCTCTCTTACATCTTATTCATGCAATATTTATTAATTATATTGCTCCGTGCCTACACCACACAGATTTTAATAGACGTGCACTATACACTGATCAGGCATAACATTATGACCACCTTCCTAATGTTGTGTAGGTTTTCAGAACAGTTGTGACGCATCAGAGAATGGACATGGGCCTTCTGAGGGTGTCCTGTGGTGTCCTTTGAGGGGAGGGGCCTCTGTGGATCATCCCACAGATACTTGATCAGTTTGGGATCTAGTGAATTTGGAGGCCAGGTCAACACCCTGTGCTGTTTTTTGAGTTGTTCCTAAAGTGTTTTTGTGTGCGTGTGTCTGTGTGTGCATCCTGCTGGGGATGGCTGCTGCCATCAAGGAGTGTCATTGCTATGGGGTGGGGGGGCCTGGTCTGGTCTAGGTGAGTGCTACATGTCTAAGTAACATCCACACCAATGAATGCCAGGTCCAGAAGTTTCACAGCAGAACATTGTATTGTCACAAGATGGTTTAAATATTGTTTACTTCTCCTGTCAGTGGTCATAATGTTGTGGGTGACCGGTGTATTTGTAGCATTGTTCAGCAGATAGTCACTACCTTTATCAGCCTCTGTCTCCCTGTCGAGAAGGGTATTTATCAAACTGTGGGGTATTTTTTTAGAGCTTGCTGTTGCAGAAAACATGCTATGTGCCCAAAAAGATGGTTTAAATGTTATTTACTTCTCCAATCAGTGGTCATAATGTTGTGGCTGATCGGTGTATGTTGCGCTACTAACTCATATCATTAGTCAGTTTTGGGTCAGTAGTACTTTGGAGGACTAGTGCCTGTTTGTCCATGGAAAGCTATACTTGTATTTTCTTGTTTTTACACCGAAACAAAATTTAGAATTGCATTTAGTTTCTGTTTCTTTTTAAAAGATCTGGGAAGTGGATCAAGCCATTAATTATAAGAAAGACGAGACGAGTTGCTCCTTTTCCTTTGGAACTGGAGCAAAGGCAAGTCTTCACTATACTGAGAAGATTAACAAAGTCAGACAAGTTAAGAATCTAAGAGAGAGGAACGTCCTATATGACTGAAGAGGCCACCAGGAAAAAAAAGGCCATTAAGGAAAGCATGGACTCAGCTCACTGTAGAAAACATTTACGAGAGGACCTCACTAATGGGTCAACAGAGAGGACTCTTTTCATCACTCAAACTAATTGGCATCTGTGAATCTGTAGCTTAAGGAAGAGAAAGAGCAGCCTGCTCAATGCTATTGATTTAGTTTTCCGCGAAGGCGTGCAGACGGGTGATGTGGTGGCTTTCAGAGCTCAGGGATGCAATAAACGTGATGAGGATGCTCTCCACTTAAGATAAAGAAAGAGTGATGGTGGTTTTTTTTGTGAATTTTATTTCCCTGCCTCACCTTTTTCTATACTGCTGCGAATAGAAATAGGCGCAGTCACAGCGTGAATCCAGAATTAAATAAAAAATCTGCACAACTTTGAAGTTTAAGGCGCGATTCTCGTTACCAGAACGGCGGCGTCCTCGACCCAGCCGCAAACACAGACGGCTAATGAGCTCCGTGCAAATTGAGGGGGTGCTCTTCAAATCTCAGGGAGCTATTACGTCCTTGCCCTCGTTCTCCAGGCCGGTCTCTTGATATACGAGTCCGCGGCAGTTATTATTTCCACGTATTGGGTCCCATCGCTTCTAAGTCGCCGTAATTGCTCGTCATTATCAGTCTCCCTCGTCGTGGGCCAGGAGCACTGGGTGGCGAGCGTGTGGGAAACGGAGGCGAGTCGGTGGTAAACACAGTGTTTGCTGTGCATCACTGGCTGCATCAAAGGCGAAGGTGCAGGCCGTTCAATAAAACTAATCAAACATGAATTTTAAGGGGCTATTGACTGGTGTGGATTCGCAGGGGACGGAAAAATTTGTGATCTAAGGAAAGGAGGAGAAAACTGAAGATGGAAGATCAGAAGTCAGAGGGGAGAGCTAAGGGATTGATTTAAACAGGCAAACTCTTCACATCCCCTCGAGCTGGACTGGCTCCTGTTTGTGTCATATGAAAGAAATAAAAAACGTTCTATTTTTACTTTAAAACTGCACCCACACACATACAGTGTATAATGGAAGGAGGAGTTCAGTTTTGAGTTCTCCAGTCGTCATGCTGCGTCACGTATGCATTAAAAATGAATCGAATCGATTTAAGTGGTCGCTTGTTTTGACATCTATCAGCTGACCAAGCTCCGGGGTTACTTCCTTTTAGCTAATTTCAGCTCCTTGTTTTGATTTTTGGGCACATGGCATGTTTTCTGCAACAGCAAGCTCTAAAAAAAATACCCCACAGTTTGATAAATACCCTTCTCGACGGGGAGACAGAGGCTGACAAAGGTAGTGACTATCTACTGAACAAGCTACAAATACACCGGTCAGCCACAACATTATAACCACTGACAGGAGCCATCCTGTATCTAAATCATGAAATGACCATTTTGTGACAGTTCAATGTTCTGCTGTGAAACTTCTGGACCTGGCATTCATTGGTGTGGATGTTACTTAGACATGTAGCACCCACCTAGACCAGACCAGACACCCCCACCCCATAGCAATGACACTCCTTGATGGCAGCAGCCATCCCCAGCAGGATGCAGCCTGACACAGACACACACACAAAAACACTTTAGGAACAACTAAAAAAAACATGAAGAACAGCACAAGGTGTTGACCTGGCCTCCAAATTCACTAGATTCCAAACTGATCAAGTATCTGTCAGAAGGCCCATGTCCATTCCCTGATGAGTCCCAACTGTTCTGGAGGCAAAAGGGAGACCTACACAATATTAGGAAGGTGGTCATAATGTTATGCCTGACCAGTGTATAGTGCACATCTATTAAAATCTGTGTGGTGGAGCAATATAATTAATTGTAATGTAAAATACAGAAACTGCTAGACCAAGAGAGAGATTGAGAAAATTGGTATTGGTGCTTTTAAGGCGTCCCAATGAACCTTGCCCTTCTTTCTTAGATGGCTGTGTTTCTCTCCAGGATCATGTTGTTAATTTAATCACTCTTCACTTCTTGTTCCAGCTGCAGCGGCTGAAGCGCTCCCTGTCCTTCAAGTCCGTCATGCGCAGCAAGAGCGTCGACAACTTTTTCCAGCGCAGCAACGGAGACTCGCGGCCACCCTCGGCCCTCATCACCGCACCGCCGCCTCCGCCGTCTCCTCCCCTTCCTCCTCTCTCCGAGTCCCCGCTGGCCTACGAGCGCTCCCCCTCCCTCTCCCCGTCCGTCAGTCCCAACCCTTCGTTGTCATCGCACTCCCCGTCGGTCAGCCCATCGCTGTCCATGACCTCCAAGACCCAGCCAAAGTCTCAGGCCCTGCCGACGCAGCCGGTCAAGACCCACTGTTTCCAAGAGCATGTCTTCCGTAGACCCACCAGCTGCCAGCGATGCAAACACATGATCCAAGGTAGGTCAGCGGTAGCACCAGAACATTGTCCTTTGATGCATATTGTCATATGTAATTTTTTTTCTGGGGTGTCCCATCTGCTGTACCTGAGACTAACGTTGGAACAAATTTGGTTTGTGATTGTTAAAAGACTCATTACTCGGGATTTTCCACAAATCTCACTGTGAACATCGCAGCAGGACTATTTCCTGGGCAGTAAATAGTCTTAATGAAAACTATTGACAACGAGCTCCGTGATCTTGTTTCCCCATTTCCATGCCTCCTCTGGGAGTTGTCTTTTAGCTCCACAGGACGGGCTGACATTTCCCACCTGTGCTGTTTAGGACGCTTAGTTGATTGAATCGTATTCTGTGTGTTTTGTGTTTGAAATTACGACCTTGTAGACATTTTAAAACTGTTTACACAGGCAGGTTTCATTAAAGGGAATGTGTTGATTTGCTAACTTGGACATTTGTTCCATGGAGGAGCTACTGTGCGTACTGCACTTGTGTGTAACTGATGTTTAGGCTTTAATGCATGCTTTATTTAATATCTGTGGCATCCACAGGTGAGGCCTGCATCTGATGCACCTAATTTTGTGCTACAATACATTTTGAAAAAATTTATATTAGCCAGAAATGCAGCATTTTCTCATACAATAAAACTATTATTTCCTCCCACTTGGTATTTATATTATTTACAGTAGCCTTAACCTTTTTGCTGATGGCACAGGCGTCGGTTTAACAGGACGGCCTTGTGTTAAAGTGAGTCGTTTGTTGTGTCAACGCAGGGAACTCCAAGCAAGGGCTGCGTTGTAAAGCCTGTAAGCTGGCGGCTCACCTCTGGTGCTCGTCTGAGCTCTCCCAGCAGCCCTGTAACGGCAAGGTAAGAAGGTCACCCAGCTTTTACTACCGTACTCTTTGTCCAGCACACATAAACACATAAAATAATTGGTTGTAAAATAAATAAAGTGTCATCTAGTGTTTACAGTGCTTGAAACTAAACAAACTATTATAAACCACCTTGTCTGTGCTTTTTTATTTATTTTTTTTTTTTGATTTCTCGTGAAAGGGAATAATGCCGCCCAGAGGAGGCAGCTCATTAGGATAAAATGCTTAATCGTAAGCCAGGTTGGCTTGGTTTTAATTAATAATATTCAGTGTACCTCGGTTGCTTTGCTCATTCGCCGCTGCGTCCTCTCTCCCAGCAGCACAGCTTGACGTGGCCAAAAGTGTTTATCACATTACATTAATTGCATTTTCATATTCTGTTTGATTGTTCCTCAAATTTACCGGATGTGCGGCCGCTCTCTGTGGGGGCAGAGACTAACCCGGGATGCGTCGTGTCAGCAGAATTAAACCGCATCTGGATGCTGTAATTGTCTGTCTCAGTCAGTTGGCATAGCCTTTGGGCCCGGTAATATGCTTAGCCTCAAAGCTCCTGACTTGTTAAAAGAGGATAAAGCCCTTTTCAAACCAGCAAAGACACACAAAAAAAAATAATAAAAGGTTGTGGTTATAATTGGAACGTGGCTTTGCACAGTAGACTGGAAATGGTTGGAGTGGGATAAAATTATCTCTCAATTATAAATGATATAGAAGAGAGGATGACATTTATAAAGTTTGTGTGGTCAGGTCCCTCTCATCCTTATTGTCCTTCCTCCCTCTTGTGCTGCTCTTCTCTCACACAACGCTCTCCTCTCTTCCTCTCTCTTGTCTGGATGCTACATTTCCTTCCTCCCCTCTCGACTCAACTGTTGGAAAATCAATATCTCTCTGTACCAGCTGGTCTGGCTAATTCAGTGTGAAATTCAGCGTGTTTGAGGCGCACACAATCCCCTCGAGGATATGACACGGCAGGCTCTCGCCAAGCCTTCAGCGGTGTCCTTTTCGATCACTGCACACTCATCAAAGCGAGGATTAGGCATTTCACCGAAACTGGTCAGAGTTCGAGGCCACTCCTCGCTCATCTACGTGTATTAAAGTGTGGTTCAATGACGCTCTAGTAAAGCGTGTCATCCAAAGCCTTTGTGTTCAAAAAGATTGGCTGTGAAAGGTTACTTGGATTTTAATTATACGCCAGGCATAACATTATGACCTAATATTGTGTATGTCTCCAAAACTCTGAGTGACTCATCAGAGAATGGACATGGGCCTTCTGAGGGGACGGGCCTCCATCGATCAGGCTCGTTCCACAGATACTTGATCAGTTTGGGATCTAGTGAATTTGGAGGCCAGGTCAACACCTTGTACTGTTCCTCTCATGTTTTGTTGAGTTGTTCCGAAAGCATTTTTGTGTGTGTGCCATCAAGAAGTGTCATTGCTATGGGGTGTGGGTGCCTGGTCTGGTCTAGGTGGGTGCTACATGTCTAAGTAACATCCACACCAATGAATGCCAGGTCCAAAAGTTTCCCAGCAGAACACTGAATTGTCACAAGATGATCAATGTTATTTACTTCTCCTGTTAGTGATTTTAATGTTGTGGCTGATCGGTGTAACTGTTCAGGCTCTATATTTGATGCAGAACAAAATTAAAGGTAGAGATGATGGGGAAAAGTAGATTCTCTGAGTGTAAATACCAGCTACACTCGAGTTCAGACTGAGACTTGTTGCTGCAGGGAGCAAACTGGAGAATGACCAAAAAACAGCAGCAGACTCCAGGAGAAGCAAGCACCGCAAATAGTAAATAATTCAGAACGATCTAAGAATGTTTGTTGTGTTTATGCTTATTTACATTTTGTCTTGATATATTATTCCTGTTTTTAAAGGATTAATTTAACATATGCAAACCCTGCAAAACAATCTTCATTTTATCTACGTCAGAAACATTTTATTCTCTTTTTTTTTTTTTTAAGTAAAGTCTGCCATTAGGGTAAGATAATGTCTGCTGCTTAAATAGAAGCCATCTGTTTTATATATATATTTTTTTTATGAATTTTCAGGATATGCTGTCATTTTTATTAGCTTTATTTGCACAGTCTCAAGCTCGTTTCCAGATAAAATCTAAATAAAAAGTAATTTTCTGAAAGGAAACACGTTGAAATAATGGAACTATGTATTTTTGTTTGTAGAGAAAAGATAAAAAAGGTTTAATTATCATCTCATAAAGAAGTTAAAATTAGCTCTGCATCGATCAGCTTCAGCATCTGCGTGCATGTGAAGATTAATCTCATTAAATATCGTGCACCTGCTCAAAGTGTGTGATTCGGCCCGTCAGACTTTTACTAACGTCAGTGTATTTTCATGTTATTGCTAAATCACAAACTTGAGAAGGCAAAACCTGCATCACTGTTTAAATAGCTTACTTAAAGAAATATTGTCGAGTGCACTTCCCCTGGCTCGTTCTCAGCCCATTTGCAGAGTGCATCGATATAAAATACCTCCAGAACCAAGCTGCTTTAAATGAGTTTGGAATCCAGACAAACCTTTGGTATTCAGCTTAATTAAGCTCAATGATGTTTTAGTGTTTTATTAGAGAACTGGCCGTGCTGAGCGCTGCACAAAATAATTGCTTCGGCAGGAAATCTTTACACACACACACACACAAACACACCCATCCCTGCCATCCTCATGTACGGGCTTCCTGTGAGTCTCCTCTGCTGCATTCCAGCGGTCAGCGTCCGGTCTTGATCTCAGCTGAGCCAAGTGTGAAATAAAGTTCAAATCCAAGGCTGTCTAGTTGTCCTGCACAGTGGCTGTTAATGACATATTGTGATACTTGTGATGCTGCGTTATTTGATGTGAAAGAAGAGATTTAAGATCAGTGACAAAGAGGAAATCGTTTATCTACCCTCCAGTTCTTTCATTTGGAGCTCTGGCAGGATAGTTGAGGCCAGTCGCCTCTTATCACTTGGCATAATTTAACAGGAAGCGCATAAATGTTAATTTACAGAGAGCTCTCTTTGGTTGGTGCCCTGTGTGTGTTTCCTGTGAAGCAATTTGCAACAGATTAAAACAAGGATACTAAGAGCAATATATGAAAACACTTGGTTATTGGCCAGAGCTGCTTAGTCAGCAGATATTTTGAATATAGATTAACTGTATTTCTGAGGGTGTCCTGTGGTGTCTGGCAAGTGGATCATTCCACAAATACTTGATCAGTTTGAGATCTAGTGAATTTGGAGGCCAGGTCAACACCTTGTGCTGTTCTTCATGTTTTTTTTAGTTGTTCCTAAAGTGTTTTTGTGTGTGTGTCTGTGTCAGGCTGCATCCTGCTGGGGATGGCTGCTGCCATCAAGGAGTGTCATTGCTATGGGGTGGGGGTGCCTGGTCTGGTCTAGGTGGGTGCTACATGTCTAAGTAACATCCACACCAATGAATGCCAGTTTTCCAGCAGAACATTTTGTGGAGTTTGCATGTTCTCCCCGTGTTTGCGTGGGTTTCCTCCGGGCAGTCCAGTTTCCTCCCACCTTCATCAAAAAGCATGGGTGCTAGGCGCCGGTTCAGGTTGGCCCCAAAGTGGCAGACTGCTCAGTCGCAGCAGCTCAGGACTAACCCTCCATCCGACCATGCAATTTCATTGTACAATGTTGTATAATGACAAATAAAGCACCAAAGATGGTCAGTGTTAGTCACTTCTCCTGTCAGTAGTCATAATGTTGTGGCTGATTGGTGTGTCTCAGAGCATAATATAATATTCACGCACCAGAGCTTGCGTGAAACCACAGTGGCGTATTCCTGCAGAGGTCTCAGTCTCCTCTGATCTTGTTTTTTGAGGCAGAATTAAATTCACTTCTTCACATCACTTCTCCTGTCAGTGGTTTTAATGTTGTGGCTGATCGGTGCATGTGCCAGCTGTAGTCTCTGCAGTCTGTTCAAGTGCAACTTTTGGGTCCAGACACAGGTGCATGAGGTGATACTAGGATGTCAGTTACAGTATTTGGTCATTTTTAATTTGTCTGAGATGTCATTAATCTATATTATAATTGCATTGATTTAAACTAGTTTCTGTAAAGGTGAAGATTCAGTTCTGGGAACAAAAGATAAAAGAGATTCTGGTCACATCCCCGTCTGTCTGTAAGTCCTGAGAGCAGCCATCACACTCACATCAGTGCCTTGAAGCAATATTTCACTTTCGAATGACTTTTGTGCTTCCAACAAAATCCGTCAACTCGTCGTGACAGCCTTGTTGATTTATAATCCTTTACGGTTCCTCTATCTTGACATGTTGACATGTTCTTTTCAACATACACCGCTTTAAGCCAAGAGATGAAAAGAAAAGAGGTCCTGAAATGAAATAATGTCGAGACACTATCTTTATAAACTCTTTCTATTTTCAGAGCACGTTTATCACGGCCCCTCTTTCTAAATCGGGACTTTGTAACACTGTCTATGATGAGTCATGTGCTGCAGCTAAACATATTTCTCCTGCTAAATAAAGAATCAGATTTCAAAGCCGTACAGTGGCAAATCTCTTTCATCTTCAATCTGATAGACCTTTGTGGTGCCGCGACACACACAGCACGTGGATAAATGCTCCTGAAGGGAATAAATCAGTGTTAGAGGTAATGGAGAGTGCATCGTCGCCACCATTAGTGCAATAATAATTCCTTCATATATCACATTACCTTATCTAACCTCCACTGTGCCTCCTTGGCACTAATACAATTTGTTTGTGTACGTGAAGTGATTAGACTGTTGGGTTTACGTCTGATGTCAGAAGTTTATCAACGGAAACCAACAGCATCCTCATTTATCGGGGGTAATTTACTTTCAGGAAGATGGGAGGAGGAGGAGGGGGGTTCAGATACAGACTGATGCTATAACATATATTTTTACAAACCGTAAAATTGTTTTGTTGACATTGTTGGAGCTGTGTAATGTCAAGATTTATGTTATAATGAGTTTGGACCGTCACACTGAGAGGATGTCTCTTAATGTCTCCTTTACTCCTCTCTCAGTCCATCTGTCTTCTCTGGATGAAATGTGGACGTTGTTGTCCTCTCAAAAACATATTGAAGTTACCCTAACCGATCAGCCACAACATTAAAACCACTGACAGGAGAAGTGAATAACATTTAAACCATTTTCTGACAGTTCAATGTTCTGCTGGGAAACTTTTGGACCTGGCATTCATTGGTGTGGATGTTACTTAGACATGTAGCACCCACCTAGACCAGACTAGACACCCCCACCCCATAGCGATGACCAGCAGGATGCAGCCTGACACAGACACACACACAAAAACGCTTTGGGGACAACTCAAAAAACAGCACAAGGTGTTGACCTGGCCTCCAAATTCACTAGATCCCAAACTGATCAAGTATCTGTGGGATGGTCCACAGAGGCCCCCTCCCCCTCAAAGGCCCCCCACCAGACACCACAGGACACCCTCAGAAGGACCATGTCCATTCTCTGATGAGTCACAACTGTTTTGGAGACACAAGGGAGACCTACACAATATTAGGAAGGTGGTCATAATGTTATGCCTGATCAGTGTAACTTTACAATTCATTTGGGATGAAAGAGCAGATTTATTTTGGAGGCATTCACATCAAAATTAGAGGAATTACAGACCCGTATTTCTACAAATTAACCTCATCATGACATTAACTTTTAATACTTTGTGGAGAATTCTTTAAAGGCAAATGCTTTTAATGCAGCTGTCTACAGGTTTTGTTTGTTCAACTATGAATATGCTTTGGTGCAAACTGAGATTTACTGCAAAACCACAAGTATTGTCTTGCAGCAAAGTATTACTTCCTCCATTTTGCCTCAAGTAACATTTCTCCTTCCACTGTCCTCCCTTTCTCTTCCGCTCTCCTGCCCTGCTGATATGTCAGACCGGAGCTTTTAAGAGAAACTTCAGCTCTCCTCTGCTGACCATCGATCCGCTGGGTGTGGTCAGAGAGGCTCCTGCTGCTCAGGGTGAGTGATGGAGCCGCCGGCTGATTTATCACGCAAGCAAACAACTGGATTCTCAGGATGAATAATTACTGTGTCTGCGTCCTTCAGCCTCTCGTGTCGCTTCATTTCACGTTTCTGTTCGTAGAGGCAGATAACAGCATCGTCGACCCCGTGTACGAGGCCCTGCGCTATGGAACGTCGCTGGCTCAGCTGAGTCGCTCCAGCTTCAGCAGCATCTCAGAATCACCGTGTCACGAGGTATAAAAACACCCACGTATAAAATAAAATAAATAAAGTTCATGTTAACTTTACTCATGCTAAGAAATATTGCTGACTTTGCTGTTCTAGGCGGAAAAGCTGCAAGACATACTAGAAAACCAGCCCATACCGGAGGAGGAACACATCCCAGGAAGTGAGTCTAAGCATCGTTACTGTAGCTAGCATTTTACTCACCGTGCACATTTCTATGTCAGTAGTAATTCCCCTCGTTTTTTCAAAACGTCCCTATGGGGCAACTCTGATGTTATGAGTGATTGCCATTAGTGTGAGGTTGTCAGGCAGCGAGCAGATACTCCAGGAAGTCACTTTGCCCTTGGCCAAGAGATCGTCCTTTACACGAAACCCCCAGTGAAACTGAGAATCGTTGTTTTCACGCTGACGCAATAAATGAACTGTGCATTTGTGAGCTTTAGAGCGGTTGGAAAGAGGTTAACGGGTTCCTCTTGTCTTTGTGCTAAGCTAACGGACTGATTTATTATACAGATGGGTCTCCTCCTTTTACTTTCAGCAAGTCGTCAGCAACGTATCAGTGCTGAGACAAAACTGTGCAAATTTACAGTAGACCTTACGCAGGAACTTTACAGTTTATTTTAGATGGAGCACAAATCTTTATACGTCTTTATAAAGCAGTGTTGTGAGCTACATGCCCAAGAGTTTAAAAGTCCACACAGGACATTTCCCTCCGTATCTTCAGTCCCAGGAGAAGAGATCATCTCCGTTTCTACTGCTGCTTCTTTACAGTAAAAGACCTTGAAAGTGACAAGAGCTCTCCGTCTCCTCTTCTCTGTCCGTCTCTTTCCCTCCCCTCCATTCTATTTTCACACGCGACCTTTCTTTGTCTCGTGGATATTGTCTTTCTTTTCCCCGTCTCTTTGTGTTTTATGCGTCTGTCTCTCTCTCTCTGCAGTGCTCACCCCTCCTGAAAGCGAGAAGGCCGATTCAGAAGACAGGGTCAGCCTGAAGGTGTGTAGTCAGCGTTCCTCTCTTGTTTCAGCTTATTATTTTTTGGTCGATCTACTTCAAACTCGCTCGCTGTCGGGACCTCTACATGGGGGAAAACATTTTAAAAACCTACTTTTTTTGTTTTTGTCAGACTCCCAAGCGAGTGGAGGTTCACTCCATTCACACCTACGTGGCCCTCTACAAGTTTCTGCCTCAGGAGAAGAACGACTTGGAACTACAGTTAGTCTTTTATATAATCTTTTTTTTCGTATGTGTGTGTGGATGAGAGTAACCAGGTGAGAAAAGGTGCGTTTGGTTCAAAAATTTCCTGACATTCACACACCAGCTGCCTCCTCAGCAGGATGATCGTAGTGGGGGTTGCAGAGCTCGGGGTGGGAGGTCGGGGAAGGACAAACAGCTGCATTGAAACCATGACGGAAAAAAATAGTCTTTGCATGTTAGTAGGTGCAGGAAACTGCTGAGCGTGGCGTGGCGTGACATCCACCACTAGAGGGATGCGTCTGTGCAAAGAAAGAAATGAAAAATAACTCATTTCACTGTGACATTTACACAAGAAGATGAGGAGGGAAAAAAAAAAAGCTAGGAAAACGGAGTGACATCTGCCATGCAGTGATGAGGGCAATTTGCCCAATAACTCATTAGGCAGCTTAAAGTCTTAAATATCATGCTCATTTCTCGTCCTGCAGCACAGAGATGAGCGTTCATGCACAGAAATACTGTAGTTTCTTACCTTTTTTATTTTGAAACTGCTCCGACACTGTCTTTCAGGAAGGAGGAATTTAAACACATGTCCGCTCACTTCTTTTAAAGAGCCAGGCTAGGTGTTTCCCCTTGTTTCCAGTGTGTATGCTAAGCTAAGCTAACCAGCTACACAGACTCGTATGTTCTCTTCTTTATATACATTCATTCATCTTCCTGGGGGGCTGGAGCCTATCCCAGCTGTCATCAGACGAGATGCGGGGTACACCCTGGACAGGACATGATACATGCACACCTACGGCCAATTTAGAATCACCAATTAACCCTAACGAACATGTCTTTGGACAGTACACACACCCTTCAAAACAGCCCAAAACATACAGTAGCATATAATAGGAACCTGAAAACAGTCTTTCCCAGCTTGTATCCCCCTTAATAAGGTAGAAACTGCTGTATGTCCCTCAGTGTAATAGAATTAGGCCTGCAGATCTAAGACCACACAGACTCTGTTCTGCCTGATCAAATATGACCACAGACGCCTCCAGAATCTAATAAATTGATAACATTTGTGATTGATGCGTTTATATAGCTGGAGCAGGAGCTGTTTTAAGCCTTTACCGAATCATTTAAACTTAAAAGATTCAGTTCAGATTTGTGCATTAACAGAATACTGGGAGTGTGGGAACAGAAGACACATCAAGCATTCAGACTCTGCAAGAAAACACAAAAATCTATCATGCAGCACATTTGTAGATGATGAAGTTTGCTTAAAAAGTCTCATCAAACGCTGATGATCCGTTTTCTCTGCAGGCCTGGCGACAGAGTTCAAGTCACAGATGACTCCAACGAGGACTGGTGGAAGGTGGGCTCTAATAAAAAATTTAAATGCATTGAAGTAGTAGCGTGTATCCTGTGAATTACTTTCTTTTTACTAAGCCAGCGCTTAGTTAAATAAAATATTAGCACGAGAAAACTCCACATCGCCTTTGAGTAGATGCTCCACACACACAGTTGAAATTCTTCTTTTCAAAGCAGAGCAGCTCAGAGACGATAAGACCGAAGGGCTGGTGGAAAGACTCGAAGGAGCGCAGGTGTGTTAGCAGAGCTAGTTAACATGAAGACGACAGATTTACTAAGGCAGTTGTAGATTTAACCTTCACCTGAATGATGGCAGACAACAAAACACCAGAGGGAAGTAGTAGGTTATCTACTTCAACAGAATGACAGGAGGCTCATTTAAAATGTCATTAAACTAGTTAGATTTTGTTTTCCTTGCTGGAAAGTTTCTACAAGACTTTTTGTGATTTGAATTAAATGCATGACTCAGTATTTCATTTGTCTGTAAAATTACTCACATGAGAGCAGCCACATTTCCACCCTGCAAAACCGCACAGAAATCCGTAAGCATGCTAAACTGCTTTTTGTGAGGAGCCACCGTTTGACTTGAACATTTAAAGTCACGTGACTCCGGCACTCATGGGCTTTGCACGCTTGTGTTTGCCAGAGCCTCAGAGGAGAAGAGGGGATTAGGACTCCACAAACACAAATGCTTCTTTTTTTTGTGCTAGAGGTGGTAAAAATAAAATCTCTTTTATTTCCATTTTCTTGCTAATTGTGGCGGTTCATTATAATTTGCTTTTGTGTTACTGTGACGCATATTTTTTTTTTTGGGATCTGGTCAAATAAACAGAAGGAAACTGAAAGATTTTAATTGTGTCTGCTCCTCTGAGGATTATGCGGGACTGTGGTGGAACAGGAATATCAGTTTAGACTAAAATAAAATGTTTTGTGTTTGTGTGTGTGTGTGTGTGTCGTCCAGGGGAAAAGCAGAGACAAGGTGGGTTTTTTCCCGGCTAACTTCGTGCAGCGAGTCCGCCCTGGTGAGCGAGTGTGGAAGGTCACCGCTGGTTTCCACGGCAACCGAGACAAAGGCCAGATGACTGTGAAAGAGGCCCAGGTGATCATCGTAACTAACACACACACATAGACACAGAAACACACACACGGTACGCATGCAAATTAATGCAGAAAACTGCTGATATTTCAGGGGACGGCATGTTATTGCTTTCAGTGCAGCTCACTTTTTTCCCTCAGTCCCAAAACCTCTCTCACATCAGTGCATGTCACTTGCCCCTCCTCCTCCTCCTCCTGCTCCTGCTCCTGCTCCTCTCCGACTACCCCCCCCATTCCCCACCCCCTCCTCCCACCCCGCGTCCACAGATCTGCGTGGGGAAGAACGAGGAGACTGACGGCTTCCTGCGGCTGAGCAGCGGGAAGAAGAGAGGCCTGGTCCCTGTGAAGTATCTGCTAGAAATATGACGGCAGCACATTCCTCCTCGGCCCTCGACTTTAATATGGTGATGGAAGAATCCTCAGGAGTGTTTAGCTAACACCTCACTGACCACCAACCACACACCTCCACCCCTTCAAAGAAAAAAAGAAAAAAAAAAGAAGCAGAAGCGAATTAGCAGCTTGAGCGGATTTGCTTTTATTTTTTACTGCGGAAGGCTTTAAAGGTTGAAAGGACGGACGCTCTCGTCTCTGGAGCTACTTTTCTTGTAGCACAACCCGTTGTGGTTTTATATACACTCACAAAAGAAATGTAGCATTACACTAAAGGAGGATACTTGTGCAGGAAGTCTGGCTACCTCACTAGCCATCTCCACTGGCCATCCACTTGTGAAAAAAAGAAGAAAGGACTACTTTATTAATGATGTCAAGGCGTGTCCGAGCCTCACGTTTGCGTGGGCGAAGTGTCTTCATTTCATTGTTTGTGTAGAGAAAACGAGACATAAGAGATTGTGAAAGACTGTAGCTGTTTATCGTAGTTGCCTGTGCAAAAACACGTCTTGGTTTAATGTTTGTTTCGAACCCTTTAGATTCAGTTGAGGGGATAAAGATGTTTTTTTATGTACAGACTGCAGCCCGACATGTTTGTTTGCTGTTGTAATACGGATTCATAATGTGCATATGTGTCACTCCTGCTGGGTAAGAAAAGATTCAGGTATTACATTATGTCAAAAAACAAAAAAAAGCTTATTCCCGGTTAAATTAAAGTCCTACCACATTCACACACACACACAGACAGAAGACACTGGAGTCTTCTGTGCTTCAGACTACTCTCGGGTGATTAGAAGATGGTACGTTTGTGCTCTTCACAGCTCCGATGTGACAAATGCTTTGCATGCACCTCGGGGGAGTTTCTTTCTCAGTATGCCCTTCAATCGCACTCTCTCTCTCTCTCTCTCTCTACACACACACACAGTTTTTTTATTATTCAGTCTGTTGAATTCAACCGCTAGAATCAGCTTCCCGTCGGTATATTCTGTATTCTGAACGTCCTTTATCTGTATGTAACATCCTGTAATACTCATATCTGGTCGTGCACAACGGTGCGAGGGCGTCGTGCCGTCTTGACTTTCTGGCGTGCTTTCTTTTAGATTAGAGCGAAGAAATAGTCCAGGGTGAGTGATTAAAAACCAAATTCAATGTTGCAGTTTAAAGGAAACTCTCGGCCTCTCGGAAAGCTTTTCTTTTTGAATGGCTGATGTTTCCTCCCAGCGTTCACAGACTGCGGCGAAGAAAAGTGAAGACAGAGTCACCTCACAACATATAATTTATTGCTCTGTCGTTAGAAACCATGAGGCGGTGACATACTGCCTTTATCGCGGCAATAACTGTAAATACAACTATGACCGTATTTGTAAATAGCCTGTTAAAGATACTGTATATATTTGCTCTGAAGAGGTTTGCAGCTATCCAGGAGCCAACTAAGGGCATTAATTCTACAGTTATAACTTACAGGAGATTATTGTCTCACTTACCTGCAAGAATGCATCCGTCTCCTCAATAACATCCACCCCTGTCAGCACAAATCTTCTCTCGATACTATGCACAACAGTTCTAGTCACTCACTTTGCTTTGTACTCCAGCACAGCCGCACATGTGTCAGTGTATACCCGTGCATTTTGCAAAGACTTGAATTTGGACTTCGACAAAGCTTTCGCCCCCATCTCAAATCAGTCTGCACCACGCTGCTCCTCCAAAAAATGAACATTATCGTCGTCGCTGACTAGAACCAAGATTGGCTCAGGATCAGTATTACCAGGTAAATCTCCCATCTCACCTCAATGCCCACTCTGAGGCTAGTTCTCTGCATGGCTAGCTGCCTCCCACCCCCACCCTCGTGTTGCTCATATCTCTCAATAAAGAAAGTCAGATAAACTCTCAATATGTGTGTGTTGTGGTTGCTCTTCATTCATTGTCAAAAAGCCTGAGAAGGAAGAAATGGTTTGCATAATCCACACATCGGATTAATCTAACTTGTTCGAGGCCACAGTGAAAGAGGAGACTCTTTATATGCAGCAGCATGCAAACACATACTTCTGAGCTGTCTTTCATGTATAAGGACCAATATTAGTGCTGGCATGTGTCTCTGCTTCCTTTTTAAGGTGAGGAAGGTCATAAAAAGAGCACTTCATTGTCAGTATGTCTTCTTCTTCTGGACCGTTAAAGAAATATGATGTATATGATATAAAGTAGAATAAAATGAGAATACTCAAGTGCGCCTGGCAGGCATACAGTCTTTTAGAGTCAAGTGTGTTGAAGACATGAAACAGAACTTAAGTGACATCCCATTCTTAATCCATGGAGTTTGATGACGTCGGCCCACCCTTTGCAGCTGTAACAGCTTCAGCTCTTCTGGGAAGGCTTTCCACAAGGTTTAGGAGTGTGTTTATGGGAATTTGTGACCATTCTTCCAGAAGCACATTTGTGAGGTCAGACACTGATGTTGGATGAGAAGGCCTGGCTCACAGTCTTCCCTCTAATTCATCCCAAAGGTGTTCTATCAGGTTGAGGTCAGGACTCTGTGCAGGCCAGTCAAGTTCTTCCACACCAAACTCACTCATCCATGTCTTTATGGACCTTGCTTTGTGCACTGGTGCGCACTCAAACTGGAACAGGAAGGGGCCATCCTCAAACTGTTCCCAAAAAGTTGGGAGCATGGATTTGTCCAAAATCTCTTGGTATGCTGAAGCATTCTGAGTTCCTTTCACTGGAACTAAGAGCCCAGCTCCTGAAAAACAACCCCACACCATAATCCCCCCCTCCACCAAACTTCACACTTGGCACAATACAGTCAGATAAGTGCCGTTCTCCTAGCAACCGCCAAACCCAGTTGCTGCTCTAGAGTCCAGTGGTGGCGTGCTTTACACCACTGCATCCGATGCTTTTCATTGCACTTGGTGATGTATGGCTTGGATGCAGCTGCTCGGCCATGGAAACCCATTCCATGAAGCTCTCTACGCACTGTTCTTGAGCTAGTCTGAAGGCCACATGAAGTTTGGAGGTCTGTAGAGATTGACTCTGCAGAAAGTTACCACTGACAGTTGACTGTGGAATATTTAGTAGTGAGGAAATTTCATGACTGGACTTGTTGCACAGGTGGCATCCTATCACAGCACCACGCTGGAATTCACTGAGCTCCTGAGAGCGACCCAGTCTTTCACAAATGTTTGCAGAAGCAGTCTGCATGACTCGGTGCTGGCTCTTATACACCTGTGGCCATGGAAGAGAATAGAATCTGCTGCTATCTGCTCTGTGAGGCTTTCGGTCAACAACTTCACGCTAATATACTCATAATAGCAATGCTAACATGCTCATGTTTATCAGGTCTAGCATGTTAACATTTGCTAATTTGCACAAAACCCCAAGCTAAGGCTGTTGTTAGTTTTGCAGGAATTTTATAACGAATTAAAGTTGCCTATTGGACACAGTTTTTTACTTAAGTGTTGGATGGATTTCTTGAATTGGAAAATTAAATGAAAACTCCTTTCATAAAAGCTAGGGGTGAGACCAGAACCAGTAACACACACACGGTCTGGGCTCCATAAATGTCTATAGAATAAGTCGTAGCCATTGCTCCAGAGTTTGCACAGCTGTTGCTAAAAAACATAGTAAAGATGTGGTGTTTTCAGTCTTCTGGTTTTGCCAAGCGTTGATTTCAAGCCAAAGAATCTGCACTTCAACCTTAAACCGACTGAGTAATTTCACATTATAATTTATAAACTATTCATAGCAAACCAAAAACGTCTCCCTTCATGGCCACATCGCTCAAGTACACCGCGATCTTTCATTCGAGCTGACAGTGCAGCGCCTGAGAAGACTGCTTGTTCTTAATGACCATAAATAATATGATTTACTCCCAATGAAATTAATTGGCAACGGAGGAGCTGCTGGCAGGCCATAGACTAAGCTGGCAAAGCGAGTATTGTGTGTCTGTGTATGCGTGCTGTGCGTGTCCCTGCTGTGGTGCGAGGAACATTTCTCAAATCATGACCCAGTTCTGTTATCAAATAGGATCAAATGTGATTTTCATCTCTGCGGAGAGGGAGACAGAAATGTGTGCAACTGGCAGTACATCAAGCCACACGTACATTTTATAAAAATGCTGACTTCGGTGCTCAAGATGGTGCGGTGCTCCAACAGTGCTCTCCACTTACTCTGCAGCTGAGCTCGCCCTCGTTCATTACAACGAGCCGAGGGAGGCTGAAATCTAAAATTCTCTTTCTGGGCCTCAAGCAGCCGCGACAATCAGAGGGTGACCCGCAAAGTATCTCCCTTAACAAACCCTTTTCCATTCCTCTTTCGCGCCACATCCGTCAACAAATGAAGTGTTCAGTTTGAGGCAGTGAACTCAAACCACGCGTATCGGAGAGATTTTTTTCCCTGAGCGTATCGCGCCGGCTCCAGAAAACGATATTAAAATGCCTCATTAAACGTGTGATTTGTCGCACAATCGTTTCTTGTCCTTCAACGTTCACACTCTTTGCATCTTTCGAAACTGAGCAGCAGCTGCCGGCCAGACTCGCAGCAGGGGTGATGATCACGGCGCAAGGGCGTTAACAGGCAGCAGCGATATAGCAACAATGCAAATTTTGTGTGTGTGTGTGTCTGGGGGGTGGGGGGCTCAAAATAGCTTCCTGGTGCTTGCAGACAAATCTTCAAAGTCTACACAAGAGCATATACAGTATACGGCTTACAATGTGAGACTATCCTTTCAGTTCATGAATTACACATTGCACCTTGCGGATGAAGTCAGTCAGCTCACACAACACATATACACACACATAGACTTATTATGTGGAGCCACGTCTTTAGCCTTGTTACTCCATCAGGTGTGAAAACATCCTCGCGAAACAAAGACTGCAGAGACACAAGAGCAGAATACATATAGAGCCTATAGGTGGATTCTTAGGTTGGAGACAGTAGGCTAGATCATGTGTGAGGTAAACATCTTGCAGACTCTGCTCCGCCCCCGCTGCACTTTGAATGCCTTTAAAACACGAATGCATTCTTCAAATTGTGTTTTTTTCTGTAGCAACACTATGATTTGAATGGTTTTGGAGTTTCTTTCCTACGTACGTTTGCTCAAACAGAGCAGTGACATATAAGCAGACGCAGAGCAACATTAGCATTTGCTTTAGCTGTATTTGTCCAATAAGGCATAACATTATGACCACCTTCTTAATATTGTGTAGGTCTCCCTTGTGCCTCATCAGAGAATGGACATGGGCCTTCTGAGGGTGTCCTGTGGTGTCTGGTAACAGGATGTTGTTAGTGAGGGGCCTCTGTGGATCATCCCACAGATACTTGATCATTTTGGGATCTAGTGAATTTGGAGGCCACGTGCTCAAGGACATTTCAGCATGTGGCACATTTGGGGATCAAACCGTTAACCCTCTGGTTCGTGTACATCCTGCTCTGTCTGCTACCCCAAAATTGAGCTTAATTAAGGTTCCACCGAGATTTGAACTCGGATCGCTGGATTCAGAGTCCAGAGTGCTAACCATTACACCATGGAACCACAGTGGCGACCTTCAGGTCCTATGGGTTGACGGGAGGGGCCTCTGTGGATCATCCCACAGATACTTGATCAGTTTGGGATCTAGTGAATTTGGAGGCCAGGTCACTTGTGCTGTTCTTCATGTTTTTTTTTTTTAGTTGTTCCTAAAGCGTTTTTGTGTGTGTGCCTGTGTCAGGCTGCATCCTGCTGGGGATGGCTGCTGCCATCAAGGAGTGTCATTGCTGTGGGGTGGGGGTGCCTGGTCTGGTCTAGGTGGGTGCTACATGTCTAAGTAACATCCACACCAATGAATACCAGGTCCAAAAGTTTCCCAGCAGAACATTGAATTGTCACAAGATGGTCAATGTTATTCACTTTTCATGTCAGTGGTCATAATGTTGTGGCTGATCATTGTAGATTGACATATTAGTTTTATTATTTTAGCTGAAGTTGCAGTAATATAATGAGTAAGTGCAGACTCTCAGCTTTAAACTCTTTTCAGCTGTTTTCATAAACAGTCCCATATTTTTTAGTGCCTCATAAAAGTGACTGGACACATTAACCTTTTAACTTTATTGAGCGTTCTTTGCAGGGAATGACTGTTATAAATATTCTCTGTCATCAAACTATGGGATTCCTCCTTTGTTACCAGGTCTTTTCTGAAGCTGCAACTCAACTAGAGGTTTGTCCACTGCAGAATATTCTTCACCTTCAGCTCCACCTGGGTTGCTGTTGAGTGCGTTTGAGTCATTGTCCGTCTGCGCTCCCAACCAGCTTCACTTCATTTAGCTGAATCTGAGCAGACAAGCATCTCCCCACGCACTTCAGATTTCACTCAGCCGCGTCCGTCTTCCGTCTCTTCATCAGTAAACGTCAGTGATGCCATTTGAAGCCACGGTTGCTCATGCGTCACTCTGCCTCAGCCTGCTGTGTATTTTACAGATGATGCTATACGCTCCAGGATCATCCAAGCCTTCTTCTCAGTGCTTTTTTACTTCCTGTTATTCGGGTACAAGCTGCTCTTAGTTTCATCTCTCCAAAGAATTGAGTATTTCTATTCTTGTGGTTTGTTTACCTCAAGGAGAGCGTTCTTCATATTGGTGCGGGTGCGATCATCCACCTGTAATTTCAATATGTTAAACAGCACAGCTTTAGCTATATTGCTGCTCTATGCACCACTTTTTAAACCTGTGAGCTATTGTTTATACAGCTGCAAATGTAACCTCAGGTGTTACCTTAGGCTAATTAGCCGAAATTACTTTACCTCAGCAAACGTGTGCTTGAACCTAAACTCAACTGAACTTGATTTATGTGGAACTTCACAGCACACGGAAACAAAACAAACAACACCCCTCCCCGTCTTACGCCGTCCCTTTCCTCAGGTTACAGCGATGTTTACGTTCTTCCAGACCCCTGGCCAACTGGACCATTAAAAATGAAGAAGGTACACGGAGGCTGCATGTTTAATGCATGCTCTCATCTCCCGCCGCCGAGGCTGCCTCCGCTTTCTCAGGATGCCGCCTGCACAAACACACTTTCTGTGACAGGAACGAGCGTTAACGCGGCAAAAGTCCGGAGGTAAAAGGCGGTATGGGAGGGCTCCAGGGCTTTAGGTTTAGTGGAAAGTCTTCGCATGTCCCCGGAGTTGATCTAAAGGGGCTGAGAAAGTAGCCCCGAGGGGGGTTGACACATGAAAGCTGTCTTTGAATGAAGCTGCACTGGGAATGGCGGATTCGAGGAATCGCCTTTGCTTCTTTGCGTCTGTGGAATAAGTATTTCAGAGGAGGCTCTGGCTGGTTTATTGCTTATTCTTACACACAATAATATATAAAACTTTTGTGAAAAGGGCTGACGTGGTAGGATCCACTGAATACAAGCAGGAGACACCTCTAAACATCTTTATTCTGTTCGGTTTTCAGGTAATGATGGGGTAAAATAATGCCACTGTGCATTTGCAGTTTAATTTAGATATTTCCACAAAAACAAACATGAATTAGAGACACGACATGCAAACAAAGGAACAGAAATTCAGATTTTACGCTTACACTTCAATCAGGAAAGACCTCCTTCTATGCACAAAGACTGAGCCTTTGAGGGAGAGAGAGTTGAAAGATGTGCAGAAACCCCCCCTGGTCTAAAGGCTGCTGGTGGTAGTGGTGGTGATGATGAGAAGAATACTGGAAATCTGGATATGATAGGACACTGATGAGCTCGACCTGGAGCCCCAGTGGAAAGATCGAAGGAGAACGGGTGGAGAAGGTCGCAGCAGCAGTCTTGAACTGAGCTTAAGTGCAGCAGAGGAGACCGTATTTAAAGTTTGACAGCGAGGACGTGATTGCGTGATGATTGTGGCAGAATCTGAATGGTTAAACTAGAAACTCGTCCAACAATCAGCTGATTAGAAAAGCGGCGAAGAAAGACGCAATGAGAGAGAGAGTTGTGAATGAGTGAGGATAAAGATAGCTTCTAAATAGCCTGGAGCACACTGACTGGGACACATCCTGCCCCATTGCTTGGATTATTTTGTTTCCATTGCTCCTGAGCAACCTCGGCATCAAATATATTTTTCACTCACATGGGAACTAAAATCTAACCTCACGTTCACCTCACAGATTATGGACCGCGACTCCAAACTCTTCGTATCAGTCAAGATATTTAAAGTTACAGATTCTGAGTGTGTCTGCGTCGGTTTCTCAAGGATTTCTTTCCTCCCACAGTCCAAAGGCATGCACGTTATGTTTCCTGTTCATAGCATGCTGAAGCAGAAACCTTGTGTAGGTCTCCTTTGTGCCTCCAAAACAGTTGTGACTCATCAGAGAATGGACATGGGCCTTCTGAGGGTGTCCTGCGGTGTCTGGCAACAGGATGCTGTTAGTGGGGGCCTATGAGGGGAGGGGCCCCTGTGGATCATCCCACAGACACTTGATCAGTTTGGGATCTAGTGAATTTGGAGGCCAGGTTAACACCTTGTGCTGTTCTTCATGTTTTTTTTGAGTTGTTCCTAAAGCGTTTTTGTGTGTGTTCTGCTGGGGATGGCTGCTGCCATCAAGGAGTGTCATTGGTATGGGGTGGGGGGTACCTGGTCTGGTCTAGGTGGGTGCTACATGTCTAAGTAACATCTAGTCAATGAATGCCAGGTCCAAAAGTCTCCCAGCAGAACACTGAATTGTCACAAGATGGTTGATGTTATTTACTTCTCCTGTCAGTGGTTTTAATGTTATGGCTGATTGGTGTAGTTTATGCTGACAGATTTGTACGTTGGAGAAACAAAACAACCCATCCCACAAGTGCATGGCTCAATGCAAGAGAACCAGCTCGTCAGGAAAAGGACTCAGCTGTCCGCCTACGTCTAAAGGACAAAGGACACTCCTTTGACGACAACAACTTCTACATTTTAGCCAAAGAAGACACGTGGTTTGAAAGAAGAGTAAAGGAAGACATCTTTCCCCCTCATTCACACCTTCAGAATGGAGCCTCTGAGTGATAATGGGTTGTTAGGGTACCATTCTTTGGAGAAAGAGGATGAGGTCAAAAAGTCTCCTCCAACGACAGCTAAGCATCTAGATGTTAAGAGACACTAATCATGCTCGTTTCTGATGGGCTACACCCACAAATGTTCCTGTTTAAACCCCAACTCCTCCACAAGTCCTTTAGAACTGAACAAGCAACTTGCATGAAACGTCTTCAAAAAAGTCCAGTTGCCTTCCTTTAGCGTCTTTAGATGTTAATTTGAGACTGTAAATTGGTCATAGCTGTGCTTGGGAGTGTTGGTCTCTCAGTGTTGGCTCTGTGATGGACTGGTGACCCCACCTTTCATCCAATGCAAGCTGCAACCCTCTACAGGACAAGCAATTATAGATAATGCATGGATAGATGGATCTCCAAGACATTATGCAAAAATTAAAGAGTTTCTTGCAACATAGAGGCTGCTTACATTAGTAACGTTTGTACCTCTACTGTATATTGGTGGTATCTCTGTGCCTTATCCTAATAAGCTGATGTCTAGACAGGATGTTGGTCTGTGCACCAGATGTCTGTTTCTTTGGTTGTCACAGATGTTTCTCTGAATTAGGCCCATGACATCAACAGAAAAACAACAACGTCACGTCCCCGTCTTCCACCCCACCTCCACACCTGCTCTCAGCCCTCTCACTTCACACCGTCACAACTGTACACCCGGCAACGGGATTAAACTCGGCCGCACTTCAACCCGACGCGCGCTTTAATCAGGCGATGACCACTTTTCCCCTCCGTCTTTAATCCTTGGGCCATGCTGTAGCTTTGATGTGATTGTTGGCCTCTCGACTTGCCCCGCAAATGGTAAATCACGGAAAGTCAAGCAGCACAATTAAAGGACAAGGACACGAGGACCTGGCTGTTGCCTGGAAAGGAGAGGGTTTTGTTTTTAATGCGTACATGGTTCTCGGCTTCACTTTATCAGCTTCTTTTCATCAAGACGATTTAGAAGGGCTGCAGTGTTTATGCTTGTCAGTGACTGCAGGCCCGACTGTGACTAATCTCCACATTAGTTAAGCAGTGAAAGTTGAGTTTCCATCTCCCTAATCGTTGGGTAAACACTCTTTTAGTCACTTAGGTGCCCTCGTTTCCTAGTTGCTTTCTGCTTTCTCGTTACGTATCTGAGCAACCGCCTGCACAGTCTTATGCTATATTATAACATGAGTACTCTGGAGCATTTAGTCAACGTAATCGTGACTGGAGGCCTTTATGAATACTGTCCACTGGAGTTTGAAATGTTAAAGCTGTTTAAAGCATATTATTGTAACAGTCACGGACAGTCTCAAAGGATAGAGAAATGCAGTGGCTACAGAAAAAGAAAATGTGTTTTTCCATCTCTGTTCAATTTCAACTAATCAGCCAAAGCATTAAAACCATCATCAACCAGCATCTGACGGCTGATACCCGGGCGTCTCCCCTTCTCTCTCCTCTCCTGGTTGATTGAACTCACCTGCATCCCATCTACTCATCAAGCCTCCCTTTAACATCTCCTCCCCGAGTCCAGCTTCACCAGTTGGTTAAGCCTCGTTCAGCTGTGATTATGTGACCGTACCTTTGAGATCTGTCAGACCTTTTCTAGTTTTATCTTCGCCCATAGTTTGCTTGGCTGAGCATAAATCGACCTCTGCGTTCAGTCCAGCTCTTTCCAGACTACAGCACTATCAGCTGCCTAGGGATTCAACCGTTTTCCACCTTTTTCCACCATTTTCCACCTTTCCTTGTGTTTTATTTCTGGTTTTAAACAGTTCAGTTGCCTGGGTTTGTGTCAGTGTCTGCATTTGGGTCCAGTTTTTTTTGAGGAAATCTAACAAAATGCCATGTTATATTCTGCCGTTATTATTTATGGTAAGCTGAGTGTCTGTACATTGCTGCTTCAATATTAAAACAGTCTGGGGTAATTATGTATCACCAGGTTCAATAATCATCTTAGATCCAGAACATTGAATTGTCACAAGATGGTCAATGTTATTTACTTCTCCTGTCAGTGGTTTTAATGTTGTGGCTGATCAGTGTACATGATCAGAGACCTCACCTCTGGACCTCAACCCTCGCTGCCCTTGAATAGTTTCCAAATCCAGCATTGTATAAAATCTTGAAAGCGTACTTCAAAATCCATTATGTCGCCATGGTATTTACTTCTCCTGTCCTCTCCGGTCATAATGTTGTGGCTGGTCGGTGTATACTGCACATTGTGTACTAAAGATTTACGGTCAGATTTAGTTTAAAAATGAACAAAGGGATGAAAAACGTTGAGCCTCTGAGGAGGAAACAAAGTGAGAGTTGAAGAAAAGGCCAGGAGCTCAGTGTCAGATTAGTGAAGCTCAGGGTTCAGAGAGGAGACAACAGCCATCACCAAACATCGGTAAAGCATGCTAAATGCGTCAAACATCCAGATACTGCAGAGGAGAAATAAAAAACAGGATGAGACTCACAAAACCAAAATATCAAAGTCACTTTGGAGCACGCATGAAAGTATGAAAGTCCTTTTTTTTTTGACGAGCTGCAAGGACAGATGGAGCGAGCAAAACAACCTGACTCAGAGAGAGCTCGCTGGGTGACTCAGGTAAAACAAATTTGTTGTAGTTAATCACTTTAAGGCGTAAAATTTGATCATTAGAGAACGTGCAGAGTCACTGACATAAGCTATTGCGATTAAGTGGCGGCAAGGTCAACAAAGTGCAAGCTCTTCCTGCAGCTTAAAAACAAAAACTTGGCCGTGCACAGTTTGCCTGGAATGAATGGCAAGCTTGAAAAGCCATTAAAGATTTAGAGTCTTTTAAGATTCAAATCCAGTCGGCTAGTTGCTCCACTGCCTTCCGCTTTCTTTTCGGCCATCTTAGTGGATCTTTATGTCTCGTCCCTGTCCTCTGTGTCCTGGCATCTCTAAAGCTCTCCGTTGTAAAAGCACACCAAGCAAAGTGAGACTTATTACCAACTCTTTCTTCGTCTCGCTGATGCTTCGGCATTCTGAATGGTTCGCCTTTTTCATCTCTCTTTATTTGTCGTGACAGAGTTGTTGACTTGTGTGAAGAGAGGGAAGAGTAGCTTCAGCTGATAGCAGGGAAAAGCATCTTTGGCAAAACAGAGCAGCACCAATTATCCTCTAATCCCTGCGCCTTGAAAGCACAGAGTCTGTGGCACATCTCAAACTGAACAGATTAGTTTTGCTATTCTCTTCATACCAGGACAGAACAGACGTTTGTGGGAATAGTGCGAAACTGAGGGCTTGAGAATTTTATAAGGAGAACAATAGATGATGTGAAGTGCACCTGAAATAAAGCAGCTGATAAATGTATGTGTTCAAATTCTCAAATTCACTGCTGATCAAAGCTGTCGTATGGAAATTTAAATCTTGGCGACTTAATGGATTTTGAAGTACGCTTTCAAGATTTTATACAATGTTGGACTTGGAAACTATTCAAGGATATCGAGAGGTGAGGTCTCTGATCATGTACATTGATCAGCCACAACATTATGAACACTGACGGGAGAAGTAAATAACATTTAAACCATCTTGTGACAATTCATTATTCTGCTGGGAAACTTCTGGACCTGGCGTTCATTCATGTGGATGTTACTTAGACATGTAGCACCCACCTAGACCAGACCAGGCACCCCCACCCCATAGCAATGACACTCCTTGATGGCAGCAGCCATCCCCAGCAGGATGCAACCTGACACAGACACACACACAAAAACACTTTAGGAAGAACTAAAAAAAACAAAACATGAAGAACAGCACAAGGTGTTGACCTGGCCTCCAAATTCACTAGATCCCAAACTGATCAAGTATCTGTGGGACGATCCACAGAGGTCCCTCACCTCAAAGGCCCCCTCACTAACAACATCCTGTTCCCAGACACCATAGGACACCCTCAGAAGGTCCATGTCCATTCTCTGATGAGTCACAACTGTTTTGGAGGCACAAGGGAGACCTACACAATATTAGGAAGGTGGTCATAATGTTATGCCATCTAAATCTGGAAAAATAAACTGTTTACATATCTGGAGTCAGACCTTTCCCATTCACAGGCAAATAAGTCTGTTTTAAGTCTGTGTGGTAGCCATTGTGGCTCACTAACCATCATACATAAACAATAGGACAAGCTCAAGAGGCTGACTATGAAGAGCCTTCTCGTTTAAAATCTGGGTTTCAAAGGCCTCGAGCAGCTGGAACGAAGGCTTACGCAGCACTGTGCATCTGCTTACCTTGACACCCTGATTTAATTTGGACGCGCGGCAGTTTCGTCGACTAAAAATACCATTCAACTGTACGCAGTCATTACCAAATGGATCGGCAAGGACCAAAACCACGCGTATAAATAGATCTGTAGGAAAGATGTCGTAGGGATTAGTGAAGGAGAAAAACAGCCTTTGTGGAGCGAGGCCATTTTGCTAGCTCCATTAATGTGTTTCTTCATTACCAGGAGGCACTCCTATTTCCTGAAGCGTGAGCCTTAATGGGATTAGATAAGGAGGGGAATATGAGCTGAAACGAAGCAGCGCTCTTTATTGCAGTTGGCCTTCGACCCAGGCAAACAAATGGAGCACACTCCAGAGTCCAGGAGATCCTCAATGGCACCGAGCAGAGGAGAGGAGGAGAAAGTAATCTAAAAACAGTTATCTAACAAAAATAAGTAAATTACCCTCCACTTGTCATTTTCATGACCCTCTTTACATTGGTTCCTTCTTCTTTGCACCACAATAAACAACCAGTCTTCCTCTTTTAAAGCGATTGTTACTGTACCGACTGTATATCACCAGACATCCTAGGGCCTTTAGGTTATTATTTTTCATACCCTGATAGCTCCGGTTTACCGATGGAGAGATGAAACATCACGGGCAGGATTCAGGAGGTTTAATTCGTGTTTAGTGACTGAAAGAGGGATTAGCAGCAACACAGATCGATCAGAGAGGCCGTGCCGTCAGATCTCGCACAGATATAGACGCCTCGGTCCTGCCCTCTTAAAATCAGGTCTTGCTCTTTTCCCTCCCCGGCCACCACCGAGCGCCGAAACACGTCTGAAATCAAGGAAATTGCAGTGGATCTCGAGTCGTGATTGTCCTTCGCCCCCCAAAGAAGGGCATTGGTAATGATCATGTGACCGAGGAGCTACTGCGCGGCGGCAAGGTGGTGGAGGCTTGATTACTAATAGATAAATAGTTGGCAGCTGCTACAGGAAAAAGAGGGGGCAGGTGGTGGAGCAGTCTCATCTAGTGGAGTTTTATACACCAAAAGAAGACTTTTCAGTAAGCAGCTAAATGGGAATAAAATTATTCAGAGCAAGAGCAGATCAGTATACCCCACAAGGGATTGACAGATTAAGAATGATCAGCTCAGGTTTTGGAAAAATACTCTGAAAGTCTTATATAACTTGAATAACTTGCTCAATACAAAATGTAAAAGTCTTTAGACCGAATAGAGATGTCACACGTCTAAGGGGTAGAAGGTAAGGCCGTGCTTAGTGTAAGGAGATGCTTTATCACATGTATTTAGAGTTTTATATAGAGTATCTAACTATCTAATATGTAGTGTTTTTATGGTTTCTTCAAGTCTGACAAGTCTTCATGATTGCAGCTTTACACACTGCCTCTGCTTATGGGTCTCATTTAACATTTAAAGTTCAGTCCTGGACGATGAGAGAGTTACGAATACAGTTGTCAGTTATGATTTGGAAAGTACAGCCACGGCTTAAGAGCAGCCAGAGCTCAGCCGCAAAGCCGAGCAAAAATGAATCAGTGCTGCTCAAAGCCGAGGCAGACGCAGCGTATTAAAATTAGTCAGATAAGCTCATTCATTCATCAATACCTGATTAAAATGCTAAATAAAACAGATGCATGATCGGATGGTTTGTTTTCTCACACGTTTTGCAAGAAGTGTGTGGATTCATGTGTTCTGTTTGTTTAAAAAAATGGATTCAAGTTTGAGAACAGGTGAGTTGCTAGTATAAAACATATACACAGATCAGGCATAACATTATGACCACCTTCCTAATATTGTGTAGGTCTCCAAAACAGTTGGGCCTCATCAGAGAATAGACATGGGCCTTCTGAGGGTGTCCTGTGGTGTCTGTTGTTAGTAGGGGCCTTTGAGGGGAGGGGCTTCTGTGGATCATCCCACAGATACTTGATCAGTTTGGGATCTAGTGAATTTGGAGGCCAGGTCAACACCTTGTGCTGTTCTTCATGTTTTTTGAGTTGTTCCTTAACGGTTTCTGCTGGGGATGGCTGCTGACATCAAAGAGTGTCATTGCTATGGGGTGGGGGTGCCTGGTCTGGTCTAGGTGGGTGCTACATGTCTAAATAACATCCACACCAATGAATGCCAGGTCCAGAAGTTTCCCAGCAGAACATTGAATTGTCACAAGATGGTCAATGTTATTCATTTCTCCTGTCAGTGGTCAAAATGTTTTGGCTGATCAGTGTATATCAATTACTTTTTTAATTATAGCTTTCTCATAGAATGATGATGGGTTAAAATGCTTGCCAACAGGTAGAAACATTCAAGTCAAAAATAACACAGGTATAAATAAACTGCACTCCTAGCCAGCAGTATTTTATTTACAGATGCTCTAGAAAGTGCTTTATAAATGTTTCATGTAAAAAGCACTTTATTTCAACTGAGTGGCCAAAGCGTTGATACCACTTTGTGCACTGAAATACACACAAATACTTGCAGTGGTTTTGCACAATGAACTTTGTTCAACTGCTTAAACAATACATGAGAAAAGTGGCAAATGTGTTGCATAGCGTTAAAGTACAATTGTTTATTAGTTTTAACTACATATGTTCTGCTGCCAACACTCTGACCAGCAGTGTGACAGCTTTCTGCTGCTGTGGATCTGCCTTAGAGGTATACACAGTCATCTGTTTCTGATTGTATTTGGAGCACTGCTGCCACCTGTTGGGATTACTCATATCTGTAACCCAAAATAACCTGCAGTCTTTTCTTAGCCACATAAGAACATGCACTCATTTTTCACTGAAATACAATGAATCACTGCACTGCAGGACTGACTATATTTCTGTGACAATAGATGATATTAGGCAGACATTAATAATCACCAAACAAAGTTTTTTTTTTTTCATCCAAATTTATTAACAAAGAAAAGCGGAGTCTGACAAGATTCAATTCATATGTTGGGTTTTCATTTCTTTGCACTTTCCTCCTCCTTTGACAAGTTCTTGATGATCTCTTCTTTCTTGGCCAGAAGACGCTCTTCTCTGCGTTTGCGAGCCTCCTTTGTCTTGGAGCGACGAGCCTCAGCCTGGTCACTGGGTGGTTAAAGAGAAGAGGGGACAGAAGATTATTCATGTGACAGTGAAGATATACATTAATTATTTTAGTCCAGGTACAGTAAACAAAATTCAACGGGATGTGCAACTTACGCCAGAAGCTTCTTGCGAGCCTTGTCTGCCTTCAGTTTATGGATGTGCTCCATCAGGATGCGCTTGTTTTTGAAGACGTTACCCTTGGCCTTCAGGTACAGGCTGTGGTACCTAGAAAGACACAGAATACACCTCAGGACATCGCAAAGCAGCATGTCTTGTCGTAAAATTAAAACAACATCAGCTTCCGCACCAGTAATGAGCGCCGGGATTCAGACTTACATGTGCCTGTCGATTTTCTTGGACTCCCTGTAGCGACGAAGAAGACGACGCAGGATTCTCATGCGACGCATCCACGACAACTTCTCTGGCATACGAGCATTGGCTGTACCCTTTCTCTTACCTGGGAAGAGGGCATATAACAGTGTTTTTGTCAACTTGGCAAGAGACAACTGCACAATAAACTCAGTGATAATATATGGGAAAAGGACGTTACTAGAGAATGAACTCCTTACCATAACCCATGTGACGTCCCTTGCGACGTGCCAGCGTGTTCTTGCGGCAGCGAGCGCGGGAATGGACGGTCACTGGTTTCCTGATGATCAAACCATCCTTCACCAGTTTTCGGATCTGCTGGCCTGCAGCACAAATTCAAATAAAGACAGAGGTTAAACAAAAGAAAGTTCCAAGAGCCAAGATATGAGTACAAATCTACAAAAGAGAGAGAGAGAGAGAGCACTCTGTAACGCAAAGGAAGCAACTCACGAGAGTTTGCATTGGCAATCTCGTTGGTTTCATTGGGGTCCAGCCACACCTTCTTCTTGCCGCAGCGCAAGACGCTGGACGCCAAGCGCTTCTGGAGCCTGAGCATGCTGGATGAACAAAGACAACAAGATGTTAGTGACACAGAGATCTCCCCAAGCATTCTCTGAAATTAAACTCTATAACGCCACATGACAGGAAGGAGTTTAATCTGATTTTTCCATTTTTAATACATAAACAAAACAAAAACAGAACAATATTTTCATTATACCCAGGTCAAGGTTTGCTACCACCATTGTTATTTAATTTTATTGCTGTAACTTGAGTGACAGCAGGTGAAACTCCACCTGACATTTCATATTTACTTTGATGCAAAGCTCATGGTAGCTCATTTCTTTGCGTAGAGGGGTCATTTTAACTGATTAATTACAAATATTATATCACATATCATAGTGCAGTACTTTTTAAAGTACACATTAGCCATTTAGAAGACCAAGCTAGCAGCTTCAGTGGCTTAGTTCAACTTTATAGTTTGTTGGTTTAATCAAAATCCAATATTTAATCATCAGTAATAATGCCAGATTGATGACTGGTACACACAAGTGTGCAGTAACCATATTTTGTTGATGTTCAGTTAGTGAAGAATGCTATAAAATGAAGAGAAAACATAATATTGCAATATTTGCTAGCATATTTGCTAACCCAAAAATTATCGAGACACAGATGAAGTAATTACCTTGTCAATATGACTTCCTTTGCTGAGAATAACCTACTAAATGTACCTGATTAACAGTTACTCTAGCTGACCCTGACTAACACGTTACTAGACGTCGCCAGCTGATAGCCCTCCAAGTAGCTGTGGTGGTTTAACATGTTGTGACATGTCTCGGTTAGCTTGGTTAGCTTACCAACACAAGGCCTTACATGGATTTTCCTTCAAATAGCCAACTTTACTCAAAGTCCACCAGAAGCCGGGGCTTCCTTGTGAACTTACACAACAAACCCAACGGGATTATGGATATAAACTAGTCTAAATAAACCTGCAAAATTAGATTTAACGCATCTCACTCACCTCATGGCTGCCGCTAGCTTGATAGAAACGCAGGAAATAGGACGTTTGAGACCAAACCATTATAGCTATTGTCATGGGTCACTCCACGGTGGCAGCATCTGAGGATCGTTCATACGTTCATTGTTTGAGAAGGTACAGAAGGTCAAATAATTTAAATAATCGTTTAAAATAAGAATTCTTAATATAATATTGTAAGTTATGAGACTATAAAAGCCTTTTTGAGTATATTGATATGTTCCATCTTTCTAGCTCAATGGTACAGTCCAATAATGTGCAGTGTAACTGTCTGACCACTAGAGGGCGCACAATAACAATAATCCTTTTATAAGGTTTATTATTTGTGTTAACATCATGTTTAAAGTATATTTATTGGACAAAATAAAAAACATATCTTGTTTTTGCGAAAACTTATTTGTTTTCTTTGTTGCTTATCAAAAAACAAAATGGGTTATTCATAAAATGTAAACATGGTCATCATGTACATGTACTTCTTTGCACTAAAACAAAGGGAAACATGCTTGAGAAACTTTACTGCCATTCGTATAGTCATTAACCATAGTTTTTTTTGCATATCCTGTTGTAATTGCCATAGTTATTGTGAATACTGGAACACTGTCTGTCTGAACTTAACCATATGTATATCCGTACAACAACTCACCCTTCTGTAACACATAACTCCATGTTATTCATGTTAATGGGCACTATTGCACCTTAACTGCATTGCGTTACCTTGTACTTAAACATGTGCAATGATAATATATCTGAATCTAATATAATATAATCTTGAGATCAAACTGGGTTGTTTGTGGCTCCTGAACTAAAATAAATTGGCACCTCTTGCAGCAGGGTAGTCTAGACTCTTGACTGGTCCGGCCCGCTTGAGACACATTACTGCCACTCATATAGTCATAGTTTTTTGCATATCCTGCTGTAATTTCCATAGTTTCTATTTACCGTAGTTTTAAACTGCAAATATCCCGATGCAGTAGTTATTGTGAATACTGGAACAATGTTTGTCTTAACGTGCGGCACAGTGGCGAGGTGGTTAGCACTGCGGGTTCGAATCCATGGGCCGACTGGTTCCTTTCTGTGTGGAGTTTGCATGTTCTCCCTGTGTCTGCGTGGGTTCTCTCCAGGTACTACAGCTTCCTCCCACCATCCAAAGACATGCTGGTTAGGTTCATTGGTGATTCTAAATTAGCCTTAGGTGTGCATGTGAGTGTGAATGGTTGTCTGTCTCTCTGTGTTGGCCCTGTGATAGACTGACGACCTGTCCAGGGTGTACCCCGCCTCTCGCCCGATGACAGCTGGGATAGATTCAGATTCAGAAAACTTTATTTGTCCCCAGGGGGCAATTTAAGGCACAGGTGAGCAGCTTAACATGCAAGTACAGACATTTTAAGGTGCAAAAGAGACAGAAACAGAACAGGATTATGACTGTCCAAAATATCCATGGAAGAATGTAAACAGACTGTATAAGTAAAGTGACTTAAGTGCAAATGTAAACAGTAAACAGTAGTTACAGGGAGTATATGCCAGTTATAGCCGAGGTAGAATGGGTAATAAATAAAACGGGTAATAAATAGGCTCCAGCAGACCCCCGCGACCCTTAACAGGAATAAGCGGGTGCAGAAGATGAATGAATGAATGAATGAATGAATGAATGAATGCATATTTGTACATTTGTACATATTCTGTACCATTCTCAATCCAGCTGCACAACAACTCACCTTTCTGTAACAGATAACGCCACGGTATTCATGTAAATGGACACTATTGCACTGTGCATTTGCTTGTACTATTTTTTATTTTATTTTACTAGATTTTATTTTATCTTTCTTTTTACTTGTGGTTCTTAAGAGTGTTTTTTTTTTTTTATATGCAACTAAGCTACTGTGACCAAGCAATTTCCCCTTGTGGCTCATTAAAGTCCATCTAAGTCTACTGCTTCTTGCACTTCTGGTAACTGCATTGCGTTGCCTTGTACTTAAACACGTGCAATGATAATACAGCTGAATCTAATATAATATAATCTTGAGATCAGACTGGGCTCTCTGTGTGGCTCTTGAACTAAAAATAAATTGGCACCTCTTGCAGCAGGGCAGTCTGGAGGCTCGACGGGAGCAGCGCCGCCCTCTAGCGGCCGCTGTCAGAACGGCACTTCACGGCCGTTGGCTGCAGCCTGTACCACAACAGCAGCGCGGAGGGAGCGGGTCCTGCCTCCTGTCACACATACCCCGCCTGTCAGTGCCGCTGCCGCTGCTGCTGCTGCTGCCTCTGCCGCCGCCGCCTGCGCCGTACCACTTTCCTTCCCTTGAGCTTGATGCGCGACATCACTCGGACTGCGATACTTTCTCGAAGACTGTCTGTTTTGCCGACGGGTTCAACTGTTGAGATATGACTCAGCGCAGCACGACGTTCAAGGTAAGCGAGGCTGCGGTCTCGCGCGAGCGTGGCTAGCATGCTAGCGTCGATGCTAGCGGCGCTACACACACACCGCGGCCGTTGGAAGTAACTGTTACTAACGGTGACCTGTCATGGAAACAATAGCCGCTCCAGCTAACCCTCTGTTGTTGTGGCTGGGGAAAGATGCGACGCTTTTTTTTTTTTGGGCTGTTTCTCCCTGAATAACTCGACATTAGCCGGTTAACTTTACATTGACATTGAGTTAAAGAGCACCATTGACATTGTGTGTGTGTGTGTGGGTTAGGGTTTCACATTTTAATATCTCTGCGCATCTTTTCACATATTTTAATTAAACCGCCTACATATTATTAACATCATATGGTTTTAACTGTACGTTTAGTCCTGTAAGTCTTTGCTAAGATGTGACCCATGAGGCTCGGCTGCATGCCATGCAGTGCACCGGCACACACACACACACACACAGAAACACGGTTTATTAACTGTAAACGAAGATAAAAGCTGTAGCCGCATGATTTGATATCATGAGCAAGGCTGTGATTTACGCCAAACTAAATACTGGTGATAGTGTGCGTAAAGCAGGCGAGACGCCGACCAGGCTACCCGGTCTGGGGGCTATTGTTGTCTGCTCTGCTAGCTGTATCTATCCGCACTGCCCCATCTGTCACCGAGACTTCTCCTGTTTGACCTGGTTATTATCGCAGACGAGCCTGGAGCTTGTGACACGGATTAACCTAGTCCCGTACAGTGTGTAGGAACCAGAACAAGGCCTGTCTTTGTCATATATTAAGTCCGGATGAGAGCTGGTGCTCCTTTAACATCTTAAAGAGCTGCATTTCTTTCCCCCTCCAGTGTAATTACATATTTAGCATATTTTTGTATTGTGAGCTTGGTAGCTAAAAAAAATAGCAGTCATGGTTAATTGGTTTGCATTCCTGAAACACCCACTTCTCAGTTCATTAGGTACACTGCTGCATTTTTTGCACTGTCTTGCACTAAATCCCATGAAGGTGAAGGTGTTGTCATGTTCGGTTCGGCTTCAGTTTGTATTTATTTGAGCCTTATATATATATTATTCTGCGCCTATACGTGCACTTTCTACCTTCAGTCATTTTTGTAAATCTTTAACTTTAAACATACAAGAATGCCAGCGTACCTGTACTCTAATGCACCTATGATTTTGACAATTTAGTCAGTGGAGTAGGCTAAATGCTGGAAACCATTTTGTGGTTAATACAGTTGAATTACCACCTGTTTCAATATAAACTGAACATTATAACAATCACGAATGTGGATTTAATGCACGACTCTCTCATTTATTTGTATTCACTAGTGTACCAAATGAAGTGGCACATGAGTGGATGTCAACTAGCCATAATAGCCTGATATACTGAAGCTTTACCGCTGCGTTATGGCCGCCCTTCACTTGTTACCTAACCTCCCCTACTTCTCATTCTTCAGCATCGTTGTTTCGCATCCAACAAAGTCACCCCATCAAGCCAGAGTACTACTCCCGGTCACTGACCCCCCTTTTGAAAGCCCAGTCCCCCCCCCCCCCCCCCCCCCCCATCTGTGTGCATGTCACCTACGGCGGCCACGACTCCGCAATAAGACAATAGCATTCATCCGTTTGCGGGACGCTAGTTAGGCAGGAACATCTTTGCCAAGAAGCCTGCATGCCCGCCATCTGACTTATTTATTCACAGAAAGACAGAGCTACACTGCCCTTACTACACACACACACACACACACACACACAGGCTGTGCAGTATCAGATGTGAGAGCATTCATTCATAAAGTGACCTGCTAACCTGCTTCCAGATGATCACAGGCACTGGCCGTTGTGTTTTCTGTTGATTAACTTTCCATATTCTCTCTCCAGACCACTAGACTGTTTGTTTTATTGTCACCGTGCAAAGGGACAGACATCCTGTTTGAACTGAAATAACCAGCTGCTTGTTTGTTTATGCATTCAAGCAATACGTTGGGTGCAAATGTGCCAGTTTCTTGGTTTTGAAAAACATAAATATGTTGATATGTTGGTACTTGGGGCTCAAATGCTGCACCTGTAACAATAACATCTACCAAAAACGTTTTGTACAGCTAACAAATCACATTATGTTAATTAGTTATGGCTCCTAACCGAACCGTGAACTCTGCCTCTCGATATAAATACACAAAAATGGACAAGCCTTGTTGAAACTTGATGGTTAATGCTTTCGTAACGCTTCAGGTAGATGCCCTGGTTTCTCTCAGGTCAAATATTGTAATTCTACACAGTGTGACAGGATGTGAAATTGACAAATTGAAATCGAATCTGTTCGTATTTTATCAAAAAAGTGCTCTGTGCCCACTCAGTCGTTCACCTCTTTGATAAACTGATTATTTTATTATAAAAGAAACCTGTAACGGCGCCTGAATTTAGTAAAAAGTAGGATTTCTGTCTTCTAAAAAGAGCCAAGACAAATAGATTTTAAAAAGCCTGCTGTGAATGATCTCGATCAGTGCGTATTGAAAGTTGTTGTTTGATGTAAATGTGAAATCTAAAAGCTCTGCTTGAGCGACTCGTAAAAAAAGAGGAAGTCTTGTACCGATACTGTCGTGTGTGTCGCTAACTGTTGTGCACAGTGTCAGTCTTATAAAAAGCTTTCTGCAAATGAAGGAAGTCAAGTTTTCACTCGGATGAACGCTTAGATGCGAGAAACTTGTCAGCTAAAAATGGTGGGGGCGTTAAAGGCACAATACATTCTGAGAATTTGACCCCTGACATAATGTAGAAAGTCTGGCTTAACCAGAGCGAGCAGACGCTCACGCTGGCAGGATGATGCCACGTGCGGTGGGAGGTTCTGTTTTTGTTTGCTTTTTCATGTTGAAGGAAGGCAGGCAACATCTGGCTCGTCATCATCAGCGCTTGTGCAGTGCAAATTATGAGGCATCTTTTTTTTAAAGTTAACTTAAAGCAGCACTAAAGAAGTTTTCCTCTTCGGTCCCCCTACTGGTTGGAAGTGTAATTGTCCATTACTTCCGTCGTAAATAAGTAAGCCTACTGCATCCTACTGTCGCAGGCACGTTATTTGTTTATGCAGAACCGGCTTTGGAAACAATCAACGATATCGAAGGATGTCCAGTGACAAGGTAGAGTAGGTTGCATGATTTTACGAAAGTATGATGTATTGCAACATTAGAATGAAGTAAAACAAAATAATGACATTGCTTGCTATTTTTATTTCTGTGTGAAACTGTAAATTTGAAACGGCAGATTAGCAATAGCCAGATAGGTTTACATAAGGATGAAAAATAAAGAAACGTATTGCCTAACAGTTTAGCATGTAATAGCCATTTGCATTGTCTGTGAAAATCTTGTGAATGTTGTTGAAAAAAGTTTCAGAGACCGTTGTGAACTAAGAATCAACAACTTTGGGAACGATCAAACATTTGGGGTTATTTTGGCAGTTATTGTCTTAGCTTGCAGTGATAGTTACAGCGATATTTAGCTTAGCGATAGTTACATACAATAGCGAACACCTTAGCTAACATGAGCCATAGCGATAGTTACATATATATTAGCACAATAGCTAACGCCTTAGCTAAGATGAGCCGATAAAATAATTGACAATGTATTGAACACCGATGCACACTGTTTGAAAAAAATATTACCGGTATTACAAGTCCAGCAGCAGCAAAGCCAAGTCGCCATCCGTCTTGCATTTTGTTGCCTCCTTCAGCTCCTTCAGCTCTCGCCAACGAGTATGAGCCGGTCCGATATTCACTCTCGTTTTAGCTCTTTCTTTATCATGCTCTCGTTTTCTTTTCTTCGCCTCATCGGACAGTAGGCTACACTCCTCCTTTTCTTTGCAGGCTCCGTCATGAAGCTGGTATCTTCCACACACCTGCTGAGTGTTCTCTCACTGATCTGATTCACTCTCTCACTGATTTGAGCCTCAACCTACCGGCTTTTGTAGCCGCGTTGCCGTAAAGCAGGTCAAATTTGTAGTCTTTTTAGAACTACAAAAACGCTACCCGACGAAGCAAAGTTACATAGTGCGGTTACAGCCAATAGAGGGCCGCAAAGCGAATACAGAATTGGCTTTCACCCGGTTTTGAGGTGATAAATCACTGAAACTATTTTTGAAACATTATTTTAAGGTACTAAAAACTCTTTAGTGTTGCTTTAAAAAGCAGAGACATCATATTTCTAGGCGCTTTTCAGAATACATTAATACGGTTTAAAATACATTACAGACATCAAAAGCATTTAACAAACTATAATACACTAAAAGATACGACAAAAAGATAAAAAGATTTGGTTTAAAAATTAAAAATCTGGAGAGAGTGACGGTCAAGGAGGGTGTGATTGGAGAAAAAGGTGGGTTTTGAGATGAGATTTGAAAATTGCCAAAGTGTCGATGTTGCGGATGATGGGTGGAAGGGAATTCCAGAGGCGGTGGGGCAGAACGGCTGAAGATCTCTGGACCCCCATGGTGGTCGTGCGGGCAGGAGGGATGGTGAGGCTGATGGATGAAGATGATCTAAGAGTCCGGCTGGGTGTGTTGACGTGGAGGAGTTCTGTCAGATAAGGAGGAGCGAGGTTGTGGAGGGCTTTGAATGTTAAGAGCGGGATTTTGTAGGTGGATGCGGTGGGTGATGGGAAGCCAGTGAAGCTGCTGGAGAATAGGGGTGATGTGGTGAGAAGAAGGGGTCCTGGTGATAATCCGGGCAGCAGCATTTTGCACAAGCTGTAGTTTACGGAGGGACTTGAGGGGGAGACCGGTGAGAAGTGAGTTGCAGTAATCCAGGCGGGAGGTGACGAGGGAATGGACCAGGATGGCGGTGTTGTCGGCGGTGAGGGACGGGCGGTGACGGAAATATGCAGACCGGGTAATGTTATCACCCAAACTCTTGACTTGAGGGGAGGGGGAGACAGAGGAGTTGTCAATGGTGAATGGTGAAACTGTTAGCTTTGGAGAGGGTGGATTTAGAACCAATGAGAAGAACCTCAGTTTTGTCACTGTTCAGTTTGAGAAAGTTGGAGGAGAACCAAGTCTTGATTTCTTGGAGGCAGTCACAGAGGGAGGTGGGAGGTGGGGTTAGAGGAAAGGTAGAGCTGGGTGTCGTCCGCATAGCAGTGAAAGTGGATATTGTGTTTATGGAATATGTGACCAAGGGGGAGGAGGTAGATGATGAAGAGGACTGGGCCGAGGACAGAACCTTGTGGTACACCAGAGGAGACGGGAGATGGCTGGGATGCAAAAGTTTTTAGTTCAGTATTTTCTTTATATCCACTGCTAAATATCTGCTTCCCTGTATCTTGAGAAAATTGTTGTCGTTCAATTCCCTGCAGTAAGTTCACAGTAGGTTTAGGTGAATGTTTGGAAAGTCAAATATGTAAAAATCTTATCTTTAACCTCTTCTTTTATTTAAAAGCGGGATGGACAACGGAATCAGATTTAGTCTGAGAGTACAGTAGAGTTGGAGATTGCATTTTTAATCTGCAATCATCTCTCGTCGTATAGTTTCTTAAGATACTCTAAGACGATCTGTCCGAGTTGTGGGTGACGGATTAAAATATTGCGTCAGATGAATGAAAATCAAAACCAAAATGTATTGCCAGGAGGAGCGGCTTCAGTCAGATTATTTAATTGTGATATTATGTTTTTTTTTGTGTCTTGACAGCTTTCCAGCTAGTGGTGTGTGCGGTCTGGAGGGAGAAGAAAGGAAGGACAGCAGAGAACATGGAGCTGTCCGACGGCTTGTTGCTGCAGGTCAACAACGGAGAGCAGTGGTGTAACCGCTGGAAACATCCCAACGATGACTCGGTAAGCGACGGACCTAAATTAATCTTTGTAATGCAATTGTTGGGGGTAGGATCAGCGCCGTGCATCTTATCAGATCAAAGGAGAGCTAAATCTCATCTCGGCATGCGTGTGTTCCAGAGAACAACAGGTCCTCGCACGTGTTTGATTCTATTTCTTCACCCCTAATTGAGTTTCGCGTGCGGCTGTGTGTTTTCCAGGACCGCAGCACCAGCCCTTCAGTCCTGCGCTGTGTCACCAGTACGTGGAAGGAGGGTCTGCTGAACAGGAAGAGGCCCTTCGTGGGACGTTGCTGTCACTCCTGCACACCGCAGAGCTGGGTAACGTTACACCACACCTAATTAACTCTGGCTAATTAAGCTCATTTACTGAACTTCCTGTCGGTCGCAGGGTATTATGCGTTCACCACATGCACCACAAAATGATTTATCCTCACAAGAAATGTGTTTGATTTGCAAAGGTTTCTGTAATATTTACAGAATAGTGGAATTTCTCTAAGAGATGTCACTAACACTGACCTTAAACTTTCCTCGGCCCAGACACACTGTGTGCTTTTCATTTTAACATATTCCACAAGTGTGTGAAGCACTAGTTCGAGCGCCAGAGGAGAAAGTAAACAGGTCGTTCATGAGAGCATGACAGGCCAGTGAAACTTCAATAAGAACAACATGTTTTCTTTGCCTTTTCCCAGTAATTATTGCTCAATAAGCAGGAAATTAGATAATACCGACTTTGTGAACTTTGAAGCGTCTTTTTGTTGTTTCTAACGATTCGTGTTGTGCTGCAGGAAAGACTGTTCAACCCCAGTATTCCATCTCTGGGTCTGCGCAACGTCATCTACATCAATGAGACGCACACTAGGTAAACAAAGCAAAGTCTGCCCGATAGATAGATGTACCACTTCCTCCTTCCACGGTATTGTGCTCTGCACCCGCCACTTCTGAAACCACACATCGATACTTTCACGTGTTGACTTGGCATCTGATGAAACTCACGCCTCGCAAACAAGACTTGTTTTGTACAGTACCAACAATAAAGTTCAGCTAGGTGTGTAATAAATGTCTTTAAGTCAAGAGGACTGATCTGTGAAACAGTGGAAAGGTAGACAGATGAATTATTCAGTGTGTTTGTCAGTGGACACTGGACACATGCATCCAGTGACTGACATTAGCAGGCAAAACTCAAGACGCCTTAATGCCTCAGAACTGAACACTATAAACATGAGCTTGATGTAAACCTAGAGCGTTTGGTGTCATGCCCCAAACTGCACAGGAAAAAGAGGGTTTATTCTTAATAGTGTTAGCATGTGGCGATATCCCACAGCCAAGTTCACCGTATCCAGTCTGAGTACATTAGTATTGTTGGCTTCGGCTGAATACAATCAGCGCTGCTTTGTGTTTAAGCTCAGAAAGGTGGAAGAACGCTGACCGCCCATTGTTGAGAAGGCTTTGTGAAACTGATACGGCAGCCTAAGCTTTTCTCTGTTTCCTGAAAATGTGTGAAAATTACCAAGAACTGTGTCAGTCCTCTATCTGAACTTTTTTGTTGTATTTACTCAAGAATCTGATCAGTTTTCTCATACGTAGTCCAGCGTAGTCCGTGCATACGCAATATTTGAGAATGTGTTCTCCGCTTGACATGTTGCACTGCCTGCTGCTCTGCGGACTGTAGGTTTGTTAGGGTTTCTCAGTTGGACAGGGCCTCTAAATGTGTTTTAGGGCACAAGGGATTGTAACATCTAATCCTGTGTATTAACGAATGTTAGTAATCATAGGTGCATGTGTGTGTGCGTGTGTGTCCATGCAGGCAGCGGGGCTGGTTGGCACGTAGACTGAGTTATGTGCTCTTCGTAACGGAGAGAGATGTCAACAAGGACATGTTCGCCAGGAACGTAGTGGACAACGTGCTCAACAACAGCAGGTAGGAGTCGTCTGAAGGAAATGTAGCCCGTGTCAAAGACGATGCTCTTGTGGGAGCACAACACCAAACCAGGAAATGGTTGCAGTTACTTAAATGTTTCCGTAATTGCAGTTGCGGATAAAGTGTGTAAAAAAGAGATTAGAATAAGTGAGATTTATTTTGAACGATGGTGGTTGAAGGCTCAAAGAGTCAGACCTGCAGTGTGTTCATGCTCTGGTTTTGTTGATTGCAGGGTGGAGGCTTCTATTGTGAAGGTTGCCACAGACTTTGAGGCGGCAGCCAGCCGTCCCGGCCAAGAGCACAAAGCTGTCAGTAAAGTGAAGCAGAAAGCCAGGGCCTTCCTCCAAGAGATGGTGGCCAACATTTCCCCAGCCTTCATCAGGTATACATGTTGTTTGGTTTGTAGGAATGTTGTTTTGTCTCCATCTTTTAGGAAAAACAGTGGATTGCAGCCTTTCTTCTGCTGCAGTGGGGTTTATTTCAGAGTGCGACACAACAACATATATATGGAGTAGCCTCTACTACATTTAGACTTGTCTCTGATCTACATCTTTGCTTTTTGTGTTTTGTCCAGGCTCACGGGATGGGTGCTCCTGAGGCTGTTCAATGGGTTCTTCTGGAGCATTCAGATCCACAAGGGACAGCTGGAAATGGTCAAGAAAGCTGCGACAGAGGTCAGCAGCTACACAAACACACGCAGGAAATGAAATAAACTGTCGCCACATGATCTGCCACGAACAAATACGCAGGACTGTGCTTTCAATAAATATTGTACTCGTATGTCTAACAGCTAAGCACACAAGTCTGAAGCAAGCTGACACACTTAGATTCATTCTCATAGCAGAGCAGTCTTTAATATTAAACACTAGAGAGGCTTTGGGAATTTAAACGTCTGGTCTCTACATGTATACTGTTCATATAAACAGTAAACGGTGAATATGCTTAATGTTAAAGTCATTCGTGTCTCTTCTTCGCAGCAAAACGTGCCGATGGTTTTCCTCCCTGTTCACAAATCCCACATCGACTACCTGCTCATCACGCTGATTCTGTTCTGTCACAACATCAAAGCCCCACACATCGCAGCTGGAAACAACCTCAGCATCCCCATCCTCAGGTAAAGCAGCACGTGAAGACTCAGAAGTTTGATCTGCACATGAGGTGTGTGTATTTCTGATTTCCGTCAAGCATGAAAAGATCAGTTTGATATCGGATGAAAGAGAATGCACAACCAGCTTTGCAGCAGGTTGTGAACCCGTCTTTAACCTGCTTCAGCTTGTATTTGAAGTTCTAATATTGATCTTCTAACATAACATACATGGGAATATAATCCGTATGTTGAGTAAGCAACAAGCCTAATGCCTAAATAGTTGACCTGTCCATAGTCATGTGCTTGTTTGACTAGTTCATGATAACAACTTATCCTCAATGAGTGCTTGAGCCATTTTGTAAAGTTTCTGCACATGGTATGAACACAGCATTAGAAGAATATGTGTGAAGCAGCTTTACTTTAAGGCAATGGTCATATCAGCTAAAGGGAAAGGAAATTCTGATGAGGTTAAGAAGGTAAAGGGTTGGAAAATGCACAGAAAGTATAATGTTTCTAGCATTTATGTATATTCAGATTCAGAAAACTTTATTTGTCCCCGGGGGGCAATTTAAGGCGCAAATGAGCAGCATAACGTGCAAGTACAGACATTTTTATTCATGTGTATGTTTTATGACAGTAAGAATTTACAGGCACGCCAAAACACCCTACGCTGAAATGTAGAAAGCTTAAGATGGAAAACCTTCTTTCTTTCTGCTTTCAGCACCCTGATTCGTAAACTCGGAGGATTCTTCATACGCCGGAAGATGGAGGAGACAGGGGATGGGAAGAAAGACGTTCTGTATCGATCACTTTTGCACGCAGTAAGTCTGCAGTTTGTCTTTTACAGTAAAAGTAGTTTGTTCTCCTGATTACTGCTGTGCTCACTCTTGAGTGTCGAGAGAGCTAAAAACTAGCTCAACATCTTTTCTCCTTTTTGTCTAGTTTTAGTTTAAGGTCAGGATAATAGCTTCCACGCACAGAATTTAGTCTAACGAAGATGTTCCTACGTCAGTGCTGTGATGTTTTAGCTTATTAGTTTTGGTTTATACAAGTTCTAGCTTCGAGTCCAAGCTCAGTACATTCAATATTGTTTTTTGGCATCACATGATGAGTGGTTATCTCTATCTGTAGCTTTAAATGCTCCCAGTTTTGACTTCTTTGACATGTTTGGGTAAAATATTGAAGGGACAATAATCAAAGTTTGACCTTTGAACTGTTTTATGTTGAGTCGTCGATACTTAACGTACAGCGAATAAGGAGTGCTTAAGAAACAAGAGATTAAATGTGAATCTGAACCTGGTGTTTTTGCTTTAGTTTTTGGGATATGGCAGATTAACAAGCTTTTGTTAGTCAGTGAACTATCACGAAGGATTACTGATCTTAATATTAACCCTGTGAATGAGTTGAGAATAACGAAGGCAACACAGGGTGTGTATTGTTCCTCCGAGACGAGTCTGCATCGTGTCCCAGAGATAAGAGTTATCGACTGAAGCCTTTGGCCGTTGAGCCATATTTCATCTTGTTCTATCGACGGTATTTTACCTCACTTCCTGCCCGAACGGAGAACAGAAGGTTCCCGCTACGGTCATGGTTACAGTGGATAAAGGACCGAGTGGTTTAAGAAGATGAGATTTTAATCTTTCATGCTTGTGTTGCTCGCAGGAATGTAATTGGCTAAACTCCTCTGCAGGCAGAAGTAAGCAGTAAAACGTGCTGCTTTGACTCCAGTTTACTCCCGTGAAAGCCGATCCAGGATGTCTGTCCAGTTCCCAGCTTACTCTGAATGCCTCGGCCCGGAGTCTATTCCAGGATAAACCTTCTATTCTCAAAATACGATGTGCATAGCAGGACGCAGCTGTGTACATATTGTACTCAGGAGGATATCAGTACACAACACGTCTGCCTTAGCACATGCTGAGTATATCAGGGGTCAAAGTGTCGATTACCACCACTCATTTTTAACTTGTATTCAGACTGCGTGTCACTGCACGAGCTTGATGTCTGTAATAAAGTCTCAGCAAAATTTGATTTAACGCAAAACTGTTACAACCTTTATACAAATGTGTTTGCTTGGCCTCACAATGCCGTCTCTGTCATTCACCTCCAACCTATTCTCATTTCTCTCCGTGTCATCAATCGTCGTCCAGTACACCGAGGAGCTGTTGCGACAGCAGCAGTTTTTGGAGGTCTACTTGGAGGGCACTCGCTCGCGCAGCGGTAAGCCGTCCCCGCCGCGCGCGGGCATGCTGTCCATCGTGGTCGACACGCTGTGCACGGGCTCTATCGGTGACGTGCTGGTGGTTCCAGTTGGCATCTCCTACGACCGCATTATCGAGGGCAACTATAATAGTGAGCAGCTGGTGAGTGCTCACACGGTGTGCCTGTTGTTTGTGTGTGTGCCTTTGCTGTGGCAACCCAGGTGTTTGCTTTTATGTTCTTTAAAATACACACACAGAAAATTAGGATTTCACTTCTGAATTTGTGACTTAAAGTTGTAAAGAGACAGAAATACTTTATTAATCCCCGGGGGGTAATAGGGTTCATTACAGCTGAATAAATCCAATAAACCACAGTAAAAAAACACAAAAAAACAGAATTATATATAAAAATAAGTTAGAAATAAGGCCTATATACAATAATACAATATATACGATAAAATATAAGTTAAACAGCTTTAACTGTGTTGTCATTAATCTTTCTCTCTCTCTCTTTCTCAAGGGTAAACCCAAGAAAAATGAAAGTTTGTGGGGAATCGCTTGTGGAGTGTTCAGGATGCTGAGGAAGAACTATGGTTGTGTCCGTGTTGATTTCAACCAGCCCTTCTCCCTAAAGGTGACCGATCACAGATCTATATCAGCTTTTATACATTTATAAATAGAACTGCAGCAAATCAAGGTGTTATACAGTTTATTTTTTTCAATTAAATGATATAAAATGAACCAAGAAATGAAGAAAATTTAGTTTCCAACACCCATTAATTAACCGTTTCTATGTCACATGTAGGAGTACCTGGACTCCCAGAGAAGCCGCCATATTGCACCACCGGTGTCCCTTGAACATGCCCTGATGCCCGCCATTATTTCTACACAGTAAGCACAAACACACAGTCCCCCACTCGTGCGTCCCGCCCCGCCGCTCAGCAGTCCCACAGACCTTCCAGGACAACGACCTTCCCGTCCGAACTGAATTCCTCCCTCCCGCTACTCTCACAGCGGGGCCTGCCATTTGACATCTGAGAGCAGCTCTTGGGTTAGCACATGCAGGGGTCACGCCAGTTCAGAGCTGTCTCCTCATAATACGACCGATATAGCCGTACAGTGCTTTCACAAGGACGGCAGCAGTCTGGCCCAGCTGGTCCAGAGTCACAAGTTCAGAATTTGTGCCAGCAGGGGCGATTATAAACTTATACTGTCCCAGAATATGTCAGGTTTGACTAAGACTCAGCTCAGTTTAGCGTATAATTAACAGATTGTTTACAATTTAAAGCCGTGACACAGACAAGTGGCACAGGACAAGCTCTAGCACTCTTGTGTCATTTGTCTTTGAGTTACTGTATGTTCTTATATTGTTTTTGGTCTTAAATGTACCTGGGCATCTCTTGAGAGTTATATCTTAGTCGGACATACGCAATTAAATAAAGGGAGTGAACAGGACGGAGGTGAAATGAGCTGACTCGGTATCTCTCTAGACATGAAACAGATATCTCTAAGTATGCATACGTGCCATAGCAACATGAACATATTGGGTTGTTGTTATTTTTTCCAGGCCTGATGCCCAGCTGTTTGTCGGCCAGGAGGAGGAGCAGATCCACGGAGAGCTGCCTGACGACATCTTCAGACGACATCTTATCAACAACCTGGCCAAGCACGTGCTCTTCAGTAAGACATTTTACTGCCCCCGTACTCATCTACAGGGTGTTTTATCGGCGTTTACCAAGACTTGGTTAATATTCAAGCAGTTATACTTTAGTTTGATGATAGAAAGAAGGTTCATTTTTGTCAATAAACGATCCTGGAATTTATTTATTTATTGGAGCACATGTTTGCCGCTTCATTTTTATTCCCCGTGCTCTTTGTGCGCATTAGTCTCCCTTTCATCCCGTGTGAAAGGTGCACCTGCTTTCAAGCGCGAAACAAGATCCATCGTTCTGCCTCCAGTAATTGAAATCCAACACAGCGCAGCATCAGTCCATCCCGCTTCACATCACTCCGGGTGCTTTGCCCTGGGGTAGCACTACAGAAACCAGTTCTCCCCAGCCTCATTCAGCTGCATTCTCCTACGCTGGCCTTTTTTCTTTCTTTTTTTTTTTCCACCACTCAGCCAATCACAGAGCTTCCATCTGGATGGCATGTTGTTTTGAGCCAATGGAGTGAAGGGAAGGATAGGAACACAGCAGAGGGGGAAGAATGCAGCACCGGTTCGGACGCTGCAAACGTTTTACACATCTAGGGTGAACCTGTGCTTCGTGGAGCCTCTATCGACTCGGTTTAATTGATTTAACCCTGTTCTTGAGTCTGTATTTACAAATCGGGTACAGTACGTGTTGTAATGTTATCTTATCTCAGACAGCCGCCAACAACAAGTCTGGATCTGCCTGAGTTTTCCTTCCTTTCAAAAGTTAGTTTTGCATAAAGCTTGAATAAAGGGTAATTGGCTCTTTTATAAAGTAAAGTCATATCCTTACTACAGTAAAACGCCCTGAGATGTTAGAATTTAATTGACCTGAAGCTACCAAGTGTAAACAATTGTGGAATTTATGCTAAAAACTTGTTGTTTTAAAAGGTGTGTTCTTATTTGTCATAGATTTCTAGCCTGACCAGTCTTGCTTGCTTTTGCTCAACAATGATGACCTGTACAACACTGAGATAATGACTTGCACTACTAGATGGTTGAACCTCATCTTTTATACACCTGAGATCGTTTCTGTATCTTGCAGTTGCGCCATTCATCATAGAGCGTAACTGATTGGTTAGTGATGTCTGTGCGTTACGCTCTGTGTCGCTCATTATATCCTCTTTGCGTCTCCCCCACAGCGGCTAATAAGTCCTCAGCCATCATGTCCACTCACATCGTGGCCTGTCTGATGCTGTACAGACACAGACAGGTAAGTCGGCCTGTTGTCTTCCATCGCCTCCTCTCTCTCCTGGTGCTCTGGCACTTCCTGTTGTACCTGTGTAATTATTGAACAGCTCATTCTAGGAGAATTAAGATGACGCACGAGCCGACGCAAGTGTTGCCGCCTCACATCTTCAGTTCTGCAGGTGTCCTTGTCTTTAGCTTTCCACAAAATGAAACGTCTGTGACCCAGCAGTTTATTTTCTAGCTTGACTCTAACATTGTCAGATATTTTGGTCTACTGAGCACCAAGTAAACTCAATCTATGGACAGGATCTCTGGCGAAACCTTCATGAACAGGCTGTCTTAAACTTTTTTCCTGTTCATCTGGATTCTACTTATCGGGGTCCTTTACTTGTAAAATACTTCCATGTAGTTTTTATGGATGTGGTTCTTCCTGTATCCTCCTCTTATCACCTCTGTACATAGTGGTAGACTTCTGCCATCTGCTGGTACACTGATGCACCTAGTCGAATGAATGAAATTGTCTTGATATTGTCTAAAATGAAGTTCTTATCTCGCGTTTTGTTTGTTTTACAGAGTCTTTGATTTATGAGGATTTAGTTTCTGATCGAGCCGTTTTGTGTCTTTCCTCCGCTTTGCTCCAGGGGGTGGTGCTGTCCAAACTGGTGGAGGACTTCTTCAACATGAAGGAGGAGATTTTGTCGCGGGACTTCGACCTGGGCTTTTCGGGCAACTCCGAGGACGTGGTCATGCGGGCCCTCCACCTCCTGGGGAACTGCGTAAACGTGACCAGCAGCGCTAACCGCAACGGGGAGTTCACCATCGCACCCAGCCAAACCGTACCGGCGCTTTTCGAGCTCAACTTCTACAGCAATGGCCTTTTCCACGTGTTCATTTCTGATGCTATCATCGGTAGGTCGAGCTGACGCGTTCCTCTTCCGAGATTCATATTGTATCTTTGAGGAAAGTTTGAATAATTAATGTTCTTGGTTCATCAGTCCTAAACTTTGTGGTTTTCCTCAGCTGTATTTCTTTCATCATGTGTCTCCAGCCTGTAGCATCCTGTCACTGCAGCGAGAGCTGGTCACGGAGTCTGATTCTGATCAGTCTGACCAGCCCGGTGGTCATAATACTCTGCCTCTCAGCCAGGAAAGACTCATCCGCAAGGCCGCCAGTCTCTCCCACTTCCTCACCAATGAGGTGGCTGTTGCACCAGTAAGTCCTGCACATCGTCACTCCTTTCCCAAACTTTGCACTCTGTAAAATCAGATGAAATGCAAAGTGCTTCTCAAAGGAAATATATATTAAAATAACTACCACTAATAAAAGAACTATGACTGGTTTATAGCTTGTGATCATAATGTTTCTGGCTCAGTTTTTACAAGACATTCTATCACTGTGTAATTGATAACTTTAAACTCTAATTGATAATTATTTCCAGCATAATTTAAGCACGAGTACTGACGTTAACCTTCAGCAGTGTGTTGTTTTTTCCTGTCAGCTCCACATGGTTTGTTTCATATTTCCTCCTCTCTGTCCCGCAGCCTTGTCAGACAATTTATCAGGTTTTCCTCGATGCAGTGACCCGGCTCATCCAGTACGGAGTTCTCTACGTGGCAGAGGTGAGTTTACGGACACAAACCCAGCAAACAAAGCGACAGTGACAGTTTCCCACGGACCATTTAATCTAATTTGTGATTTCCTGTGTGTGTGTGTGTGTGTGTGTGTCAGGAGGACCAGGAGGAACTGAGTCCCAGCCCCACAGAGGAACCTTGGCCCAAAAAGTTCTCTGAGCCTCTTTCCTGGAGGAGTGACGAAGAAGATGAGGACAGTGACTTTGGAGAGGAGCAGAGGGATCGCTACCTAAAGGTCTAGTTTAATAAAATCACTTTATTTGAATTTTAAAAACATGCATTTTCAGAACCGTTTTCACATTATGTTTATTTATTTATTTTTTTTACTGACCATCAGGTGAGCATTTCTGCAGAGCACCAGGAGTTCTTTGTCTTCCTCCAGCGTCTGCTCAGCCCAGTCCTGGAGGCCTACAGCGGAGCGGCCATCTTTGTCCACAGTCTGAGTCAGCCCATGGCCGAGTCTGAATACACCCAGAAACTCTTCAGATACCTGCTCACTCGCACAGAGAGAGGAGTGGCTGCTTACGGTAATACCGGACCCTCTAGATATATTTATTCATATCAACATTTATCATTCATGTTGAAAAAATTAGATTATTTGCAGGTGAAAGAATAAATCATCTGGATTCCTTTAGATTTAATTTGGTCTGTGACTTTCTGAGTTTAGTGCCTTTTTAATAAAATTCTGGTATTTTTCAGGTGAAAGTGCAACTCATTACCTGGTTAAGAACACAGTGAGGACTTTCAAAGAGCTTGGGGTAAGTGTGTGTTGGCTCTGTGTATTTATTTCAAGGCTGGAGGGCAGGACTTTTTCATATTAATGAAAATATTAATGTTCCATCCGTTAGCAGAAACTGTTTTATACCTACATCTCTTTAATTTTCAGTGTACCAGTGTTTTAAATTAATTTGGTGTCTGATCAAGAGTTACGGGTGTAACTAGGGTTCTATGAGTTCACTGTCTCTGGAAGCCGAGAATAATAATAAAAAAGAGACGTTTCTGTTGCTCCAGATGAAAAAGAAACTTGGTGTTTAGAGGATTAGAGTCCCAAAAAGAAAGTGATCGATGTCTAGGACAAACACAGATTATTATTTTCCTTGTTAGAGACTGAACAGTGTCTGTGTAATTACTCAAACTACCAGCAGGGGGAGAAAAAAGTTCCACCTTGTAGCTTTAAGTTTCTGAACACCTGTTAGAGTTTGGATGGCGTACAGATTCCTCCAGCTGGAGTTAAGTGAGTCACTCTGTGTTGTGATTGTTCTCCAGGTCCTAAAGGAGAGAAGGGAGAACAAGGTGACAACCCTGGAGCTGAGCAGCACTTTTCTACCTCAGGCCAATCGGAACAAACTCCTGCAGTACATCCTAGGTTTCACCCTGCTCTAACTGAGACGCCGTGCAGCCCACCCAGCTCGGACCCCAGGCTCCTTCCAATAAAGGGCTTCTACTGGTTACTTCTAAACACTCCCAGGTGCTACTCTGTGGAAAGCTTTACCAGGAAGTGCCTTCACGTAAAAGCCGCTAGCAGGACAGCTGTTAGCCGGAAGAGACTTGAAGCCAGTCTTCCTTTTTGTTTCGTCTTTCCTCCCCGTGGTAGAACCGTGCAGCTGATAAAAACTCGTGTGTCGTTCTCTGAAGAGGTACCTCTTTCTTTGTGAACTTTGCCAGCGAAGTCGGGAAGGTTTTAACACGATCAAAATTTTAAGAAAATATACTCGAGCAGGTTAGAAAACGATGATGATCTCTTTTACAGCAATCCGAACAAAGCAGGCAGCCTTCCTGTCTGTACAAGTGAACAAACTAAATATGCATAGGAAATAATTGTAATCATAACACTTTATTTCTTTTTTTTTGTGTTTACTCGTATTCTCTCCAGTGCGCTCTGCTATCACACAGTAGAAAAACAAATTGTACATAGCCACAGCAGCAGCAGTGTGTAATAGAGATACGCCGACGCCTGAGAGATGCAGCGTCCCTGCAAAATGTGTACATATCAAACTTTTCATAAATCAAAGTTAATGTCCGTTATTATGCCGGTTAAAGATATCAACACGGTTCGTCCTGCAAATTCAAATCACACCTGCTGAAAGTCCGGCGGAGTCGAAAGTCCTGAAATCACCGACGTCTGGAGTTAAGTGCTTTCAACCCACTGATCTTTAAGTGCATTCAGTTCCACTTTTCATCGTGGCTTTTTGATGAGAAGCGACTTTGGTCACACGTTTCACTTTTCAAATGAATGTTACGCACAGCACTTAAAAAAAAAAAAAAAGAAATACCAGCCATCTCGTCCACTTACATTCATATGCAACAAAGCTCAGACACTCTTTGCTCATGCCTTTTTCAGGGAAAGCAGATGTTCGGGATCACCGCTGGTTTGTTTCCTGTATTATAATCACTCTGTATAAAAAGCCTTTATTGCTGCTGAGAGAGCAGTTTAGCTCCGATAGTCGGGCATTTGTACGACAGACGTGCGGCGTAGTGCGGTAAAAAAATATAAACGGTACATATCCACTGTAATCCACTTGAACATGTGAGGATAAGGTAGTGTCATGTTTAACTGCCAGTCGTGTTTAGTTATTCTTTCTTATAGTTGGTTATAGCGATGCTTTAATTTTGCATAATCATAGTTGAAGGAGGATTTTAAACTACCAGTAAAAAATTCTAATTTAAAAAAAAATCTCCTCCTAAATGAACTAAATATGTGTCGAAACAGGTTGCGAATAACTCATCATGAAATTCAACCTGATAGTAAAAAGAAAACAAACAAAAAAAATTGAAATTATTTCTATTATATCATAAAATAACATCACGACCTAGTGTTTAAGGTAGCTCAAGATCGAAATACGCTGAACGTAAATGTTTATTCTTCTTGTTGGTGTGTGACTTTGCATGACTGAAAGCAACAAAAGAGAAAAAAAGGAGCACGTTTTTAAAAGGGTCAAAGGAAGGACGCCGGGCAATAAAAGAAAAGAGGACCGGCTCTTCTGATGATGGGAAAACATGTAAAGGAATATTTATACCGAAAGTGTTTGTGACGATTCATTTAGATGCTTTTTCTCTACTTTATTTGATAAATTCTGTCAAAGCTGTGTTTGAGCTGACCCGTGTGTGGAGGAGGTCAGTAGTGGATCGGCGGTATGTTGAAGAACAGTAAAGTATGTTAAATGGGAATGTGTTCATGCTTGAGATTTAAAGCATTTCTGAGCCTACTGTCTGTACGAGCCCCTCCACCATCCCCCATCCCCCCCTCTCTCTCACCGAGGGACCACTCGGCCAAGATCAAACCACTCACTTATACGTACTGTACTGCATGTTTCCTCTGGTCGCCTTCACTCATCGACTCTTTAGTGTGCTGAGCGTTTTTTCCAGTCTGGTGTGTGAATTCTTTTGAAGATAGTCGTAGTAGGAGATAAACTTTGTTACCTCTCGAATGTATCTGTCCCTGTGATATTGTAGGATACTCCACGGTACAGATAACGACGTAGTTTTTATGAACTGGCATCGTGGGACATCCCACTGCTCCGTGTAACGCCGTAGGATATAAAACATGCCTGTGTCCGGGGGGGAGCAGGTGCCTTCTTAATGCACTGTAGTGTTTTTGTTTTTTGTTTTTTTTTGTTGTTGTTTTTTTTTGTGTGCATGTTAGCAGTTTCTGTGGGAATCTAAAAAAAGAACACTGTAGATTGTAACTTATACACAAGTGGCGAGAACGTGTTGTTACCCTGCGAAGAATCACCAGCTACTAAAAGAAATGTCACCTCCTTTTGTTTGTTTTTTTGTTTTAGTTTTCCCCCCTGTTGCTTGATCGAAGCAAAGCACAATTGGCATTATTAGATTTTGTTTTTAAATAAATTAATGATAGATTAACAATGATCTTGTCTTTGGTTTGTTTTCAGTCTGGGATGGGGCGGTAAACGGTAAAACGGTTTAATGTCGGCATCTACTAAAAGAAAATCCTCTTTATTCATACTTAAAATGTCTTTAACACAAGTTGAGGAAAAGTCTGTGAGGAGTTTCAGTTTGGAAAGTTAATATGTCCCACCCTCGTGCTGTCTGTGAATGCACCATGCCACATGTGGTTCCATGGTGTAATGGTTAGCACTCTGGACTCTGAATCCAGCGATCCGAGTTCAAATCTCGGTGGGACCTTAATTATCTTTCTAATTCTCTAATTATTTCTATACATGTATTTACCGAAAAAAACAAAGCGTTCAGATAATAAATTCAAATTCAGGAAACTTTATTTGTACCCAGGGGGCGATTAGAACCACATGAGTTGCTAAACAAGACACAAGAAATTTGAACAATTTACAATATATACAAAAGCTATGTTATAGATGTTTTTCAACCGTCAATAGAAGATATAAACAAGGATAATGAAAGCAATAACTTAAATGGTTGACACATAAATACCCAGGTACATTTTACCAAGACTTCTGTAGCGTGTATAGCACATGATTGTATAAGGAGCTGTAAAAATGAGGATTAAACATGTCTGGTTTTGTAATGACTGAAAAAAAGATGATGAATCGGAAGAGTGCAAATGTGTTGTATGGAAAAATAAAAGGAAGTTGAGAGTCGCAAATATTTCTTATAAATGTAGATGAAAACAGAAATTCTGATGAAATCGTAGTCTGGCAGCTTGCTTCCAGAGGTTTCTTTAGGTCGCAGTCTCTCCCCTGGAGGCGTGGGTTCAAATCCCACTTCTGACATAATGTTTTCGTTAATTATTCAGAAAATTGATGGAGTCATTGAAAATATAGTCATTGTAATCCTATTTTCCAAGAATTCCACAATGAAAACATTTGAAGTTTATATGTTTAGCACAAAACAAAATGAATTCATGTACAACCAAACTTTTTCTTTTGTTTTGTCTTTATGTTCTTCTTCTTCTTCTTCTTTATGTTTCTCTTCCAAGGAGCCAGATATATGTTTACTTCACAGTGCAGGTGGTCACATCTCCTCGGCTCTTTCTTCTTCTGCTGCTTTTTCCTTCTTCTTCTTCTTCTCTCCTCATATTATTGTTTCTCCATTCTAAATGACGGGGCAAAAACGGGATAAAATTAACGCTCTTAAGAATTATTCTCAGGATTTCTTTTTATAAATCTTATCTATAGGATATTTACCATTATTGATGAGAGCATTTCCTTTCATATTTTCCCTTGTGACCTCCTTTTCGTCTTCTTTTTTTCATGTTTCTCTTGTTTCGCCCTCACGCCACTGTCTCTCCTTGATTTCACAGTCTCTCTACCAACCAGCCGTGATCGTATAGAGGTTAGTACTCTGCGTTGTGGCCGCAGCAACCCCGGTTCGAATCCGGGTCACGGCAAGTACAGATGAAGTTGAAGAAATTTCATCTGTTATTGTTCCTCTTTGTTGCTTTTATCTTCTCCTGTTTGAAACAACAATGGCCAAAGAAATAATCACGTTAATTTGATGTATCATGTGTAAAAGAATTTATTTTTGCTGTTATCACCATGTTTTACCATAGCGTTCATCCTCGTCTTCTTTTCTTCCCTTTTCTCCTTTCTTATGTTTCTCTTATTTCATCCTCACATCACTGCCTCGTCTTGATTTCTCTCTTCCTCTCTCAGTCATAAGGTTGATGTTCAGAGGTCATACTATGACACCAGCTCAGGACGTCCCTCAACCAGCCGTGATCGTATAGAGGTTAGTACTCTGCGTTGTGGCCGCAGCAACCCCGGTTCGAATCCGGGTCACGGCAAGTACAGCTTAATTATAAGAAACTTCTTCTGTTATTGTTCTCCTTAATTACTTTTATCTTCTCCTGTTTGAAACAGAGCAGTGGCCAAAGAAATAATCAAATCAATTAATTGAAATCATGTGTAAAAGAATGTATTTTTGCTAGGTTATCGCCGTGTTTTACCATAGTGTTCATCCTCGTCTTCTTTTCTTCCCTTTTCTCCTTTCTTATGTTTCTCTTATTTCATCCTCACATCACTGCCTCGTCTTGATTTCTCTCTTCCTCTCTCAGTCATAAGGTTGATGTTCAGAGGTCATACTATGACACCAGCTCAGGACGTCCACCAACCAGCCGTGATCGTATAGTGGTTAGTACTCTGCGTTGTGGCCGCAGCAACCCCGGTTCGAATCCGGGTCACGGCAAGTACAGCTGAAGCAGAAGAAGCTTCTTCTGTCTTCGCTCTTCTCCTCTTTGAAACTGAAAAATGGCTAAAGAAATTATGGAATTCATTAACTGAAACCATGTGTAAATAGTGTTTTTATGTAGCTTGTCACCATGTTTTACCATAGTGTTCATCCAGAACACATCCTCACTGGCTCCCTCTTACTCTTATTCTGTCTTGTTTCTTTCTCACATCACGGTCTCTACTCTTTCTAAAAGATAAAAGGCAGAAGAAAGTTATTGAATCCACTGGAATCATGTTAAAATAAATAAAAATGATGATTAAATTCTGAAATTCAATAAATGTTTACTTCACAGTGTAGGTGGTGATATTTCTTTGTCCCCTTCTTCTTCTTCTTCTTTGTTTTGTCTTCTCTCTTTGTCACATCATAGTTTCAGAGGTCATACTATGACACCAGCTGAGCACGTCCACCAACCAGCCGTGATCGTATAGTGGTTAGTACTCTGCGTTGTGGCCGCAGCAACCCCGGTTCGAATCCGGGTCACGGCAAGTACAGAAGAAATAGAAGAAGCTTCTTCTGTGTTCATTTTTTTTCTCCTCTTTGAAACTGAAAAATGGCCAGACCTTCTTCAGCAAAAAAGTTGAAAACTTTGGTCGAAGGTGAAGTGACGAATCGATCTAGAACCGAGGCTTGTCACCATGACTGCAGTGATTCTTTTAATTTTGCATGAATATGTTTTTATTTGAACCACACAGTATTTCAAACCGGAAGGGTCATTATTATTGTAGTTTCTTAATATATTTTAAAGGTTTAAGTGTTAAACAATTAGTAATGAATTGGTTAATAATTTAAGAGCTTACATTGGTATTTTAATTAAATATATTTTATTTAAACCACATCGTTTCTTACGGATTTAAAATAGAAATGGTCTTTAATTATATTATTGTAGGCTATATTTTTTTCCAGATTTAAATATTTTAAGAGTGAAAATGATTAGTCAGTAATAAATTGGTTGGTATAAATAAATAAATAAATAAAATCAAGAACCATGGTGGAGACTCTTTCATAGTTTTTTTTTTTTAAACTTTTCATGGACTAAACAGTAAATTGTTAAGTTAAATTAGTATTGGTAGCACATCTTCAGGTATTTCTATATATTATAAAATAGGCAGAGGCTAACTGAAACGTCTGTGAACGCAGCATGTCAATTTGAAGTCCACGATGACGCGTGCTTTCGTCACAGAATTTGGCAGCTGCTAGCTGGCATGCGCGGTTCCATGGTGTAATGGTTAGCACTCTGGACTCTGAATCCAGCGATCCGAGTTCAAATCTCGGTGGGACCTGAGTATTTTCTTTGAGAGAGAGAGAAGAGGGAAACGCGTGAAGTTTAATTAATCTTCCTCTAAATGCATAGTAATAATTTTCATAAATTGTTAGAAGGACAAACAAGACAAGTTTCTCTGGTTTTAGCTTTGTTTTATTACATATCACGAGACACTACACATTAAAACAAACAAAAACAAGCAAAAAAAAAAAAATACGCGTAAATCTTCACTAATTAAGGAAATACATATACACATATACATGTATATATAATTCCCAACACAATTTAATTTAATTTAATTTAATTTACTTAAATTTAATCGGTCGAAAGCATTGGTCGAAAGCGGTGCCATGGGAACGGCTTCAAGGAACGTCATCATTCATCCGACCAATCAGCTACGAGCTGGGGCCCAAACACGGAAGTAGCGCTGACGGCTGATGGGAAAGTAAACGTTAAGGCCCTTTAGTGAGGGATATCAATCATCCCTGATGCTATTACACATGTAAACAGTTAAAACAGCAGGAACCGTAGATCGGAGTGTTTGCTCTACATGGATTTCTCTTGGTTTCGCGTTGCTGTTGCGCTTTGTTTTGCGGTTTTATCGGTCGCTGTGGCTGTGGTCGTCGGACCAAGTCCAGGTAAATTATTTAATAAATACGACGAGGGAGATTAAAGGAGGGGGGATTGATGGTATCCCATGGGAACAGCTGTGTATATATGCTGACTGTAGATGATACGTGTTCGGAGCGGATGTAATGTTGACTTATAGCGCCCCCAGCTGACGCTTCTGTGCGCCGTTATGTGTTTCTTCTTGTGTAACCACCGCACTCCCCCGGCTCTTCCTCCGCAGCCATGCCGTCCCCGCTGCCCGCTGCCGTCGGGGTCTGCTCCCTGGCCGGGGTGGCGCTCATATGGAGGGACATTAGCTCTAAGATGAAGGGTGGGAACCGGACGCTGGGCGGTCTGCTCAGCCAGTACGTGGCGGTGAAGGCCGTGGGCTGGCTGGGACGACGGCAGAGGAAGAACCTTGAAGCCGACACGCTCAACGTGAGACGAGTCCAGGAGGAGACTCTGCTGAAGCGCCTGAGGAAAAACGCAAATACCAGTTATGGACAAGAGTACGACTTCAGCTCAATTAAAGGTAAGAAGACAATCAGGTAAGGTGGAGATTATAATCGGTAAAAACACAGAAATGTCTCCAGTCTTACGGTGATGTAACATAAGATGCAGCACATACACAAGCAGTGACAGGAGTTCACCACCATTTATCTACCTGACCTCCAGGACTGTACTGCAACTAGTTATCACCAGCATCATACAATTTACTACATATTAATCAATAAAATGTGATAAAAATACCCAAACACAGCTTCCTGATTCCTTCAAATGTCTTGTACTTATAGAAATCACTGTCATAAGACTGTGTATTAATTTCTCACAGTTGTGTAATGTGCAGCAGCAAACAGGAGAGACAACAGTAACATAGAAAAGCAAAGACAATAGTAGTGATATGTACATCAATCAGCCACAACATTAAAACCACTGACAAGAGAAGTAAATAACATTTAAAACCATCTTGTGACAATTCATAGTTCTGCTGGGAAACTTCTGGACCTGGCATTCATTGGTGTGGATGTTACTTAGACATGTAGCACCCACCTAGACCAGACCAGGCACCCCCACCCCATAGCAACAACACTCCTTGATGTTCAGCAGCCATCCCCAGCAGGATTGACACACAGGAACACACACAAAAAAAACATGAAGAACAGCACAAGGTGTTGACCTGGCCTCCAAATTCACTAGATCCCAAACTGATCAAGTATCTGTGGGATGATCCACAGAGGCCCCTCCCCTCAAAGAGCCCCCACTAACAACATCCTGTTACCAGACACCACAGGACACCCTCAGAAGGATACCCCATGTCCATTCTTTGATGAGTCCCCACAGTTTTGGAGGCACAAGGGATGTTATGCCTGATGGGTGTATCCTCTATATATATTCTTTCACTCCTCTAGCCTATTTCCCTTTTGTACAAGTCCCCTGAGGGAGAGGACCAGGAGCTGGCAGCTGAATTACATTGTGTTTTTCTTGATGTTTAAATTCACCAGTTGCCATAATAAACAGAGATCACCTCCTAGAGTTAGCAGCGTGTCAAGTCATCATTAATCCAACACAACGCAGAAGCCAGCCGGTTACGCTTACAACCGACCGTTATATGTTTTATTCTCTCAGACAGTGATGGCTTCCGGGCTCGTCACCCCATCACCACGTACGAGCATTATCGAGAGCTCATCCGGCGCATCGCTGTCGGAGAAGAGAAGGTGATTATTGCGGAGAAGCCGCTCATTTTGGCCATGACCTCTGGGACGTCAGGAGCCAGCGCCATGCTGCTCAGCACCAAGGACACCAACTCTGAGTTCTTCCTGCAGGTGAATCTCCTCCCCATACATGATGATTATGATGATGATGATGATGACGTGTCTTCCTGGCTTCCAGGTTAAAATCAATGCTTACTTGTGTGTTTCCATCAGGGAGTGGCTGTGTGTTTAGATGTCATGCGACAGGCGTTCCCTGCCACCGACAGCCTCCAGCGCACCACCAAGTTCTTCTACACTCCCACTTTTCGCCAGTCTGAGGCCGGCATTCCCATTGGTCCCAACTCCTCCACGCCAGCCTCCTCCCGCCACATGCTCAACCTGTACACAACGCCAGCACCTGCATTTGAGGTACGGTTAGTAAATCTATAAGTGGTCTGAGTGATTTTGTTTTTGGCATGCAGAATGATTTGCAAAGAAGAAAAACATCCTGTGTCTCCTCAGGTCCCCAGTGAGAAGGACACCCTGTACTTGCACCTTTTATTTGCTCTGAAAGATCCAAGTGTGGGAACTCTGGAGTCCAACTTTGCCTCCACAGTGTTCTATGCTTTCAGTGCCTTACAGGTATGCTCTTGGATTTCGTATTTTATTTTGTGTTGCGTCATTTTAGTCTCAATTTTATATGAACATCCCTAAGTTTGTCTTTAAGAGATAATATTTGTATCCAGCAGTAGCTCTGTGCCGTTGGTTAGTTGGAAAAATCCTTTTCTGCAGCATCTTTCATGCATGCCTAGTTTCTGTCTCACTGGGACATTATCTTTTAAAGTGGGATGAAATCTTGAATTGGGTATCAAGCGCCACATTGACCGAAAAATATCCCCTCAATTTGTTCCATGAATAAAGGATTAGGAAAGTAATTTCTACCCGATTTGCGCTCCCTCCCACAGGAGCGTTGGCAGGAGCTTGTGGAGGACGTCGAACGAGGGAAAGTCAGCAGTGCCCTGTCTCTGGAGCCCAAAGTGAGAGCCAAGCTTGAGGCTTTAATGAAGCCCGACCCAGAGAGGGCCGCTCAGCTTCGGGCCCACTTCCAGGACGGCTTCAGGGGGATTGCCAAGCGCCTGTGGCCTCACCTCCACCTGGTGCTGGCGGTGGACTCGGGCTCCAATCAGATCTACGGTGAAATGTTGAGGGAGAGCTACTGCAAAGGAGTGCCTTTCTACTCGCCCTTTTATGCTGCTACTGAAGGTACAAACCACATGTTCACCTTTTACGACATGTTTCATTAAAAATAATTACAACCCAAAAAGCAGGGGAGTGCATGCAAGCCAAACATGTACCAATTAAAGTGTTTAAAGCTGCTTGTAGTGTTTAGCTGCTCTAACTGTGTGTGTGTGTGTGTGTGTGGGCCCCTGCAGGTCTTATCGGGGTGAACCTGTGGCCTCAGGAGCTAAACAGACGCTACCTGCTGTGTCCTCGCTCGATGTTCTGCGAGTTCCTGCCAGAGAGCAGCCTGGAGGAGGAGACGCCTCACACTCTGCTGATGGAGGAGGTGAAGGAAGGAGACAACTACGAGCTCGTTATCACAAACGCTTCAGGACTTTTCAGGTCAGACATCCTTTACAAAGTATGTCGGTGTCGGTTGTGACTCATCAGAGAACGGACATGGGCCTTCTGGGGGTGTCCTGTGGTGTCTGGCAACAGAATGTTGTTAGTGGGGGGGTCTTTGAGGATCATCATCCCACAGATACTTGATCAGTTTGAGATCTAGTGAATTTGGAGGCCACATGCTGGCACATTTGGGGATCACACTGCTAACCTTCTTGTTTGTGGACAACCTTCTTTGCCTTCTACCCCAAAATTGAGCTTAATTAAGGTCCAACCGAGATTTGAACTCGGATCGCTGGATTCAGAGTCCAGAGTGCTAACCATTACACCATGGAACCACAGTGGTGAGATTTGGGTCCTATGGGTTGAGGGCATTGCTATGGGGTGGGGGTGCCTGGTCTGGTCTAGGTGGGTGCTACATGTCTAAGTAACATCCACATGAATGAATGCCAGGTCCAGAAGTTTCCCAGCAGAACACTGAATTGTCACAAGACGGGCATTGTCATTTACTCCACCTGTCAGTGGTTTTAATGTTGTGGCTGATCAGTGTATATGGCTTTATTTAGCTTTGCTCACCTTCAAATTTCACCCAGTTTTGTACTGAGTTTCAAAGACCCAGACGGTTTTTGTTTCTTGTTGTTTGTGGCGTCCATGTCCAGAGTCAATAGCTGAACCAAAGGGTAAATTGTGAATTAATCAGTGAATGAGTATAATTATGCTCCATAATTGCTTTGTGCCATTGGTGTTGTGTTGTTGCTGCTGCTTCACTTGACTGCACCCTCTTAATAAGCTGCATCTAGCGGAATAATAATCTAGATCTGTGCCCTGGCTCAATCAGACACTTGGATATGCAATTCAGATCAAACATTATGACTAACGAGATGTGCCACATATATATCTGCATACTGATATGTACCGGGTTACAGGTATCGCGTTGGAGACATTGTGAAGGTAGTTGGATTCCACAACCAGTGTCCCATCGTGGAGTTTCAGTACAGGTACAGCGTTGCACAGTTCGTAAATGTAATCGATATATTCGACACGGCTAAACATTTTTCTCTTTCCCTCCCGTCCCGTCAGACGGGGTCAGATGCTGAACGTTCGAGGGGAGAAGATATCCGAGGCGTTGTTTCTGGATTCTCTGAAGAAAGCTGTTGCTCAGTGGCCGGGAGCTCAGCTGGTCGACTACTGCTGCGCCGAGAGCGGCATCTTGGGTAAAATGTCCTACATAGCTTCCAGTGGCGGCAAAAGTTGCGCCACAGATTGATCTTATTTTGTTGTGTCTTTGCAGGTGACGCAACAGGCGGCTCAGACCCTCATTACCAGGTGTTTGTAGAGCTGAAAGGTGTGAGGAAGCTAAGTGAGGAACAACGATACAAGGTCAGATACAATCCTAAAGGAGAACACTAATAAAGCAGCACGCGCTCTCGTTATCTTAAAGTCTTAATTCTCTTTCTGTGCTTGCTTTCCTCGTGTCCTCTCCTCCAGTTGGACGTGTGTCTCCAGCAGGACTCGGCCGTCTACAAGTCCTTCCGCATCAAAGGCAGCATCGGGCCGATGAGGGTGCAGCTGGTGGCGGAGGGAGCGTTCAAGGAACTGCGTAAGCAGATGATGGCCTTCTCGAACACCTCGCCCAACACCTTCAAAATGCACCGCGTGTTGCGCAGGAGAGAATACGCCGACTTCCTTCTGGGGAAAACCGTCTCCTGAGACGAGACGAAGCTCATGGACTCTTTGGTTTGTGGTGAATGAAGGACACGTCTCCAGTTTGAGCAACCGCTCCAGAGTGAATAGTGCCTTTGGGAACTGCCTTCGTTCACTTTTGACAATTAAAAATCCGATTCATTTCATCGTTTTAATTTCTCTGCCTTATTTGTATAATTATGTAAAAATACAAGGACTTTAAAATAAAATATTAACTATACAGTAGATATCGTACCAAACAGTCATTCAGAGGTGTGGATGGATGTTACCAGGGTTTTATTTTGCTGCTTTATTACTACATGAGTGATAATCATGAGGAAAAACACATTACATGTACACCGATCAGCCACAACATTAAGACCACCAACAGGAGGAGCGAGTAACATTTAAACCGTCTTGTGACATTACAATGTTCTGCTGGGAAACTTCTGGACCTGAGGACATGAGTTACAACTGTTTTTCAAGACCTGCACAGTATTATGAAGGTGGTCATAATGTTATGCCTGATCAGTGTAGTCAGCTCAAAAGAAAAAAAATTTGTGTTTCCTTCTCTGATCCCTGCAATTAACCGATCCATTTGTTCAAAGTCAGAGCACTGGGCTACAGCTTGTTCAAGGCACATTATCCATGGATATCTGGGGACGCAAACCTGTGACCTTATGGTCGTATCCCTACAGTTTACGTGCTTGTAAAGAAAATCCTTGTAAAGTTTCTTATTTAAGAATTTGATTTGTCTATTTTGCCTTCAGCTGAAAGTAATGTGCAAGCAACTTAAATTGACATATTTCAAATTTGCCGATTAAGCTTGGCTCCACCTCGGCTAGTTTTCTGTCCTAAGCGACAATTTTCAGATGGTGCAGATTCCTCCATCAGCTCTCCTGTAAGTCCTCCTGCAGCGAGCTCAGTGGGACCGTTCAGACCAGGAGAGATGATCACTGGTAAGATTCATGACAGTCACACACAGCAGGAAGCACGTGAAGCCTCCGGTCCAGTGTTAGGACTAAGTTGCTGCCACTAGGAGGGGCACTGGTCTTGTGTATAAAACTAGTGTAGCTGCTGTTATCCATGCAGTGAATTACAGTGTATTCACGGTCATAGCTTATTATTAGCGCCTTCAGCTGAATTAATTCTGTCTTAAAAAATCCCAAACCACAGTCAAACAATAGTGTACTTGTTTTGTTTTTAAAGTGTACATTTCATAGCAAGGTTATTTGTTGCCTCCTCAGATGTTTATCTCATTAACCTCTAAGCTGAAGAAAAATTTACGTCGATAGCTGGACAGGACTTCGTCAGGGCGTCCACTCTGCGTGTGTCGTGCATTAACTCTCCTGCAGGTCCCCGCCGTTCACAAAGTGGGCTAATATTTTTAGCAACGTCCCATTTCAGCGCAGATTTGACACTGTTCCGGCTTTATGTTGGATTTGTAACGTGGCGTCCATACAGCGGAAATCAGTTGGTTAAATGTTGTTAAATCTAGTTTTAGATAAAGACTAATGCAACGAATTAAGAAAAAAAAAGCAATGCTTCCATTCAGAAATGTTTTTTGTTTTTTGTTTTTTACTTATTTCCGTTTCCTGACTTCACTTTTTAGCTTTTTCCAGTTCATTAAGTTCTAGGTTCAGATCTGCCAAGGACCTCTCTGTGTGGAGTTAGCGTGTGGGCATACACCGATCAGCCACAACATTAAGACCACTGACAGGAGAAGTAAATAGCATTTAAACCATCTTGTGACAGTTCAGTGTTCTGCTGGGAAACTTCTGGACCTGGCATTCATTGGTGTGGATGTTACTTAGACATGTAGCACCCACCTAGACCAGACCAGGCACCCCCACCCCATAGCAATGACACTCCTTGATGGCAGCAGCCATCCCCAACAGGATGCAGCCACAAAAACGCTTTAGGAACAACTAAGAAAAAACATGAAGAACAGCACAAGGTGTTGACCTGGCCTCTAAATTCACTAGATCCCAAACTGATCAAGTGTCTGTGGGATGATCCACAGAGGCCCCTCCCTTCGAAGACCACCACAGGACACCCTCAGAAGGTCCATGTCCATTCTCTGATGAGTCACAACTGTTTTGGAGACCTAGACAATATTAGGAAGGTGGTCATAATGTTAAGCCTGATCAGTGTAGTTAGCTCAAGTTTCTTCATATGGTCCAAAGTCACACTCGTTAGGTCGATTGGCGATTATAGACGGTGGATGGATGATTGGTCGGTAACAACTGTTGCTTGTTTATCCATCACAGCTTCCCTCCTCCTGGTTCAGTGAGACGCTTGTGTGTCTGTCGTCCTCACGTGTCTGCGGGATTTGCAGACACTCAGAGCTTGAGATCACACATCTGTTCACTCTCCAGTTAATTCACTGTAAACAACCAAAGATTTGAGAATGGCAGGCCTGATTTCTCAATGGGGTCTTCTGAGGGGAAAGACTGGGGGGGGGGGGGGGGGACGTGTTTAATTGAGAGAAGGGATTTTAAAGTCAACAATGAAAGTTTATCTGCCTCACATTATTGGGGCAGCGGATTTTCACTGGAGCTCTAGCTGGTAAATGAGTGCAGCAAGTAAAAATCCCTCGGATATCGGGGTACGTGCCAGCAAGCCCCCTCCCTTGGAGCTGAGACTTATGGGAAACGTAGTTAGGGTAATATTTCACCTGGCCATCTGTGCGTCATTCTGTCACATTAGACTGCGGAGTGGATAGTGAGCATGTTTAATGGATGAGCCTCTTTATTAGTGACAAGCAGAGACGGCCGAACTACAAGAGGAAGGGACAATGAGAGGCCATTAAAAATAGAAAGCAGTGAATGGCTGCCAGGGCCTGAATGGGATCCCGAGAGGGGGAACAATACCCTCTTACAGTCCGCGAGCCGGTCTTCTACTTTCACCGACTGTATTTTTATTTTTTTTTCTCCTCCAAACGCAGCTCACCTTTGCCACCCATTAGATGATTTAACTGTGCATTTTAATTACATGTTCTCTCCAGCTTTTTTTTCTTCTTTCTCTCTGGTTGAATGCCAGTGTTCTTGCTGATTTTTCCAAAAACAAGACATCTTATTAAAAATTTGAGTGTAAAACTGAGGCCTGTGGCAACTCAGAGCTTCTTTTGACATATTTATTTACTCCTGCCACTGCCGCCGGCGCCGTCAATCAACATCAGAACAGATGTTGCACTCGTTTTTTTTTACTCCATCAAGATTATAAACATCATTTATAATTTGAGGGAAACACCCACACAGCTGCAGAGTCTGCTCAACCTTTTCCAAGAATGCCAACAACCTCCCAGAAAAGAAACTTTGCATATTCTTATTCATCCTCCTCTATGTTTTATTTGACTCCCAAATCTGCACCGAGCTGCAGAACATGATGCAGAAAAAAATATAAAATATGGTTTCTATTTTACAGGGACAGAAAGATGTAAGTTATTGAGAGGCACAAGAGCGGAGCGGCCCTGCGCGCGTTTGACTGCTAATTGGACGCTGGCGCCGCTGAAAGGTAAGAGGAAATAGTTTCAGAATGATGTATCGCTGTTGCTGCATCTCATCCCGGGTTTGTTCTCTCTTCTGAGCGAATCTATACATTTACTGGTCGCGTCCTGCAGCTCCGTATGAATCAAAGCGTCCATTGTGCTTTACAAACCCAGACGCAGGCTAAATGTACAGTATCCTCTCAGTCTATTGCATTTATTTTTTTCCCCCCCCCTCCTCCAAAAAAAATGGTGAGGATGCATTAAAAATTAAAATTAAATGATGACAGAGATACAATCCCCCCGCTGACGGCTATTTTACCAGCCTATTTTATTTATATGCAAAGACAAACGGCGAAAGAATCCCTAATTGCGCAGGCATCTTAATATTTAATGACAATCCCATTAATTGAATTAATAGCCAAGAGTCATCTTTCCCTGATTACTTACATCGATCAGCCACAACATTATGACCGGAGACAGGAGACGCAGATAACATTTAAACCATCTTGTGACAGCTCAGTGTTCTGCTGGGGAACTTTTGGACCTGGCATTTATTTGCTTAGACATGTAGAACCCACCTAGACCAGACCAGGCACCCCCCACCCCATAGCAATGACACTCCTTGATGGAAGCTGCCATCAAAAGCTCAGAAGGCCCTTTGGGATGATCCACAGAGGCCCCTCCACTCAAAGGCCACCACAGGACACCCTCAGAAGACCCATGTCCATTCCTTCATGGCTATTCTGGAGACCTACAAAATATTAGGAAGGTGGCCATAATGTTATGTCTGATCTGTTTATTAAATCACTTGAAAACACACAGGACACATGTTCCCTCGCTGTCTGGAGGTGTTTCCATTGTTGGCTACAAGACGTGTTGTTTGCCCGAGTCAAAGAGTGTTAAGTTTGGTGTGTTTAGCATCAAGTCTTCATAATAACATCTCCAGGCTTATCCTTTTAATCCGCTCTTAGCGGCTTTTATCCCACAGCCTTAATTCTCTCATGAGGATACTGTAGAGGCTCATAGGGCGACAGTGACCAGCTCCATCCAGAGCAGACAAGTTTGAGACAACAACCCTCCAGGAATGGAGCGTTTTAGGGCCGAGCCTCTTACGGCGACTCCACATCTACAAATGTAGGAATATGTTTTTCCCCACCACCAGCAGCTCTGACGATGTCCCTAGAGCCGGACTCCCATGACAAAACAGCACAATAGCACATGATCCAGCTGAATACAATAGCCTGCAGTGACCAACATGCAGGTAATCCATCTCTCGTTGATTTGCAGACATGCACACAAAAGCCATGTGCTGATAGTAGCACTGTGGGGTGTAATGGTGCTGTCAGACTCTCCCTCTTTCCTCTTCTCTGTCTCGCTCTCTCTCTCTCTCTCTCTCTCTCTCCCTTTCTCACTTTCTCTTTCTCGCTCTATACCCCCACCACAGATGAAAACAGGTCCCCACAGAGGACGCCAGCATCTCATTGGCTGAGATATCACAGGAGTGGATCGGAGCAGGAGGGAGAGGGAGAGAGAGAGAGAGAGTAGCGAGGAGGGGAGAAGGCACAAGAAGAAGATGTAACTACTCTGCCACGGCGTCCTGATACATCACTGAGCTGATGGATGCAAGAGGAGGTAGACACATGCTCTGTATTTCTTTTTTTTTTGTCAGACAGATTTGGTGATTTTCTAATAGCGGTGGACTTACAGGATAACTTCTCCACAGTGTCACTGGAAGGTGCAGACAAGCAACAGCTGGGCTGACTGATCTGAAGCTCTCTGGATCTCAGAGCGACCTGGACTTGATCCCTCCTTGCCGACTCTTTATCTAGACTACACCCGAACCCTTTGCAGTTTTTTCGGAGCGAGCTATTTTAGTCTTCCCTGGGAGCTGCGCTGTTCTCTCGCAGAGAGGCATTGCTCGGGGAAGGGTGGCTGCTTTCACTGTAAATGAGTGTCCCCGCGAGCAGCCTCGGACTGCCACCCTCAAAGTCTCCCGCACCCGCTGAGACCCCCTGGAAGTCGCCTGCCGCGCCTCTGGGATGGTGTGACCCCCGGCCACCTGTTGGCTGTCCCACATCTGGGTCAAGATGCCGGTGATGAAGGGCCTCCTGGCCCCTCAGAACACCTTTCTGGACACCATCGCCACACGCTTCGATGGCACCCGTGAGTACAGAAGAAGCATTTTGGATAAGTTGACGACTAATTCTGTAAAAATAAAGACGTAACATGTGTTTTCAGGCCAGTGCTCAAATTAAAATTAACGTCTTCTTAATCTCCTGCTTTAACTTGGCTCTGAGGAAGACGCGCCACCTCTCAGGTCACAACACAAACATCACAGCACCGTCTGATTTAAGCTGAAATCAGAGAAAAAGTTTGTTTTCAGTTTAACGGGAGCATCAAATCAACCGTCACAGATCATTTCACATCTATTGCACGCGTTTTTTTCTTGAAGGTAGCCTCTGCAGCCATTAGGCAGTGCTGCCATCCTCGCTCGCCGTGTGTGTGTGTCTCTTGTTTTGTACCTTGTGGCCCCTCAGGGGAGGCTGTGGCTCGTTGTAAACAAATGCCGTGGGGATGTCTGTGTTTGTTCGCTTGTCGATCCTGCCTGTCCGCCCTTCAGCTAGTTGAATGAACAGCTGACTCACAGTGATTTTAAGGGCTCTGTCTCGGCTGCACTTGGGGGGGGAAATACGCACAGTGAAATCTGTAACAGCACTGTCCAAAGGACATGAATAGCAGCAATTACAGCTTGTGAACCAGGCTTCTAATGAGGTGTTTATGGATCTCTCGAGATCCCGACGCTGACACAGTGCTCCTCAGGAATCGTTCTTACACTTAATCAGAGCTTGAAATTCAGTGGTTTGTGAGACGAGAAGGCACGCACTGAGTCCGGAGATGACGTGGGGTGCTACACAATTCGGCTCGAAGCACCAGGGGTCGTGACCCACGTCGCTTCTGCCCCGCTGAAGAGTCCCTGAGCTAAACAAAGACTCGCTGCCAGCTCCAGAGGCTTGTTCTCTAGCCGGACCTCCTCGCTGTGACCTCTCGGTGAAACAAGCAAGAGGAGAAAAGGCACTTCCCTTCCCGGGCTGAGTGTCGTTTCTAATGTGTAACACCACTTCTCAGGGAATGATAGCAGTGTTTGTTAACTGCTGGCTTCTCTTGTTTTTTTAATCACCGTTGACAGCAACATCTAGAAACATTAAATGCTCTTTGGAGTGCTGCACGTGTCCTGGTATTTCAACCCTGCAGCGTTGGCTCTGTAGACGGGCACACGTCCACCACTCTGTAGTAGAGCGTTTATTCTTTCTCATGTACGTTTGCCACTGAATGCCCCGATGATGTCAGCAGAGCCGCAGACACGATAACCAGTAGGTAGCAGCAGCAGCAGCAGCAGCAGCTTCTGCCACTTTCAAGCCCACTCTCGATCCCGTCACAAGCCTCCGACTCCTGGATGGTGGCAGAGTGCCCACTCCTCAAAATAGCTTCCTTCCTGTGTTGCCGGGGTGACGGGGTCCCGCCACTTGACACGGATGAACACTTTGGGGAAGAAGATGGTCCGCTAAAGAGTCGACACTTGAACTCAAGGACTTTTTAGAAAGCAGCTGGTCTCTTGTTTCAGGAAGGAGCGTCTTAAAATTAGAGGCATTGTGGTTCACGCAGCTGCGGCGCCCTTTTTTTTTTTTTTTTTACCTCAACCTTGACGTAGCTTGAGAAGTTTTTGTTTTTGTGGCTCTTGCACAGCATTTGTGGTCAGTGGTTTTAATGTGCTTTGCTTCGTCTGAAGACTTAAAGGTTCTCTGTGGCGCTTATTGTAGAAAAATCCATATTTATATACGTCTTAAACGTCTCTGGAGAGGATATTAAGCACTTCATTCCATATTATTTGAAACCGAAACTCCTCCAAGTGCGTTGTGTGAATTAAAAGTGTATTTAAAGTTGCACACAAACAGAAAAACCCTCTGTAAAACGTTGCCCATCCCTTGCAGCTAAAGTTCAAAGCTCAACCTGCCAACTAGTTATTTTTTTAAATATCAAATTCCACTTCAATTCAATATAAATTCATACAAATTCGAGCCACTAATCAGGAGGCAATGACATTAGCTTTTAAATCTGGATGTATTGTCACTATGCAACTTGCAGATTTTACTACAACTCTAATACATAATAAATAAAAACTGTACATGCATACCTGTTATATAATTTAGCAATTGTGTCGTGTGGAATATTGTGTCAAAAAAAAAAGTGTTTTCAAGTCAGCGAGACAACAAAAAGCTGAGCCGCTGCTGCTGCATCGTCCCTCCAGTGTCGCCCTTAACTCATCCTGTTGTAATAACCACAATTTATGACTCTGAACGTATTTACTTAAACGTTATTTTCCCTTATGAAAGAGAAGACACTATAAATCATTCTCAGGTAATACTGTACGGTAAGCATTACACACAAAATGTGTGAAATGACGTCATGTTATTTTCAGTGCTTGTACCGTATAGAAGGAATGTATTTAGATCAGCACAGAGAGAGCTGCTGACTGAGCAGACACGCAGTCAAAAACATCATTAAATGTGCCTCTCCAGCTTAACCCTCGCCTTGTAGATGATAATAATAATAATAATAATAATAATAAATGCAATTTATCAGACAATTATTTATCCTTATATACCAGCGTTCTTGTAATTACACTGATTTCTGTGCCTCTGTGCAAAAGCTTGACAATGTATGCTATAAAAGCTATAATAACTGGTTGCTGAGTATTGTGCACTTTCATTTTTATTATTATTTTTTTTGTATTTTCATGTCGTCAGGGAGTTTCGGACTAATTTCTCCAGTTTCGAGGGGGAAGTTGTTCGTATTCACAAATATCGACTGACCTTAGAAATAACATTTATAAAAACAATTTGGTTTTTAATTTAACAGTTCCTGGACGGAGAAAATTACACATCTGACGTGTACGAAATCCCCCACACCCCTCGCTGTAAGCGAAATGTCAGAACAGGTTAAGTCACTAACCTTTGACACACACACACACACACACACACACACACACAATGCGCAGCTCAGTATTTGGCTTACAGCAATGTCAGCAGTCTAGTTTCCCCAAAGGAAGTGTGTGCATGTGTGTGTGTGTGTTTGAGTGTCTGTTTGTGTTGAACTGTGCAATCCAATCAGTTGATTTTACGTATTAGTTTGATTTCTGAAAGGAAATATTCAGAGGTCAAAGGTCAGGCTCAGGGTCAGGCTACGTTCTCACAGTAATAGTGTTTTGTGCTCGGGCACATCAGCAGATGTTTGTTGTGACACAGGCTAAAAACCGGAGCTTCCAGTGTCCTGCTGCCACCAACGCTCTGCTGTGTGTGTGTGTGTGTGTGTGTGTGTGTGTGTGTGTGTGTGTGTGTGTGTGTGTGTGTGTACAGTACACACATCTGTCCTTTACAACCTCCTCCCCCAGCTCCTTTACACGACCTCCCCGGCAGCGTTTTCACATTGACAGCAGCGCCCTGTGGGGCAGCGTAACCACCGGGCAGCTGCAGGCAAAGATAAGAACCGGGTTTATTTTCTCCCCAAACACTTTTCTGTTAAAAGGCAACTAAGGAACCAAAGGGGGGGAGACGGGGGAGGCCTGTCAGACTGAAGCTCACCCAGCTCATTGTTACCAGGCTGATGAACAGCTCTTAATAGGCAGCCGCAGACAGAGGCCAGAGGATCGCTGGCTCTTTTACTGGCTGCATTTAAAGCCAGTGGTGTTTGGATTTACAGCCGGCCAGTATGGGTTTGGAAATGTCAGAGTCCTCTGATGATGGTTAAGGTTGGTGGTTGAATCCCCAAGCGCCCCATGTATGTTGGTGTTTTTGAGCAAGACACTGAAATAAATCTGCTTCTAACGTGCACCTTACACTTACACGCCACCTCCGTCATTGTATGAATTTAGGTGAGAGTGGGTGTGAAGCTTTGTAAAGTACTTTGCACCATTCTCTGGATAAAGGTTTTTTTTTTATCGAACCAGCACAGATACTTTTGTCAAAATCAAGCACGAAACAATATATTTCAGTCATGAAGTCTAGAAAGTGGTATTAATTAATCACAATGACATGAAATTACACATCAAGTGATTATTCTCGAGCTGTGACCTCTTCCTCCTCGCGCTCTCCATCTTTACATATCGCTGAGCGGTGATTATCTGCTGAGTAAGTGGCCGAGCCTCATGGGCTTTCATCTGTCTGAGGAACTTCTGCGACACGGAACCCGGCGCAGGCTTCCTTGTTGTTAGCGGTAGCATGTAGCGTCATCATGTCAGATTACAGTTGTATAGCGAGTCAGCACAGATGTGTAATTAAGGAAGCTGGTGCAGCCGAGCGGCCACTCGGAGCAATATCCCTGAGAGGATTACGGCCTCAGAATTGAGGCATTGTCACCGTCTCTCCCTCTCTCTCTCCTTCTCTCTCTCTCTCTCTCTCGCATAAAAATAAACTCAATCAAAGTGTTTGTTTAGTGGTCCATGTCGGTGCCGGATTGCTTGTATGATGTATATGTTGAATGTGAAGTGGATGAAGCTTTGTGTGGTGTCTTGTTTCTTCAAAACAAACCAAATCCACCAGACCACCTTCCTAATATTGTGTAGGTCTCCCTTGTGTCTCCAAAACAGTTGTGACTCATCAGAGAATGGACATGGGCCTTCTGAGGGTGTCCTGTGGTGTCTGGTGACAGATTGTTGTTAGTGGGGGGGGTCTTTGAGGGGATCATCCCACAGATACTTGATCAGTTTGGGATCTAGTGAATTTGGAGGCCAGGTCAACACCTTGAGCTGTTCTTCACGTTTTTTTGGAGTTGTTCCTTAACTGTTCCTGCTGGGGATGTCTGCTGCCATCAAGGAGTGTCATTGCTATGGGGTGGGGGTGCCTGGTCTGGTCTAAGTGGGTGCTACATGTCTAAGTAACATCCACACCAATGAATGCCAGGTCCAAAAGTTTCCCAGCAGAACACTGAACTGTCACAAGATGGTTTAAATGTTATTTACTTCTCCTGTAAGCGGTTTTAATGTTGTGGCTGATCGGTGTAACAGCCTGATATTTACTGTACAGGCCTGACTGCACTATCAGTCTAACTCTTGTCAAAATGTTCCTTCAGCTGCGTTTTACTCAGACCAAATCCTCAAACTTTGCAGCCTGAGTAAAAGTTCTCTGAATAGCTGCTGATAAACTTCGGCGACTAATCTGAAGCAGCAAACTTTGCATACCTCCAAACGCAGCAAAAAAGTTTTTACCTTTCACGGCTCGTTGGCTTTTATCGCATCTTTACAAAGTGATTTACGAGTACACCCGCCCTTGACCTGCTTTAAAAGGGGCCGATTTAGGGATGCTGAGTAGAGATGAACCTATTCTTAGGTGAGCGTTACATAAAACCAGAGACGAATGCGGTTGCTCTCCGACACTTGCTGGCTCACGGAGTTGGGGTGTTAGGAATTTATAGAACAGAAAAAAGAGGGCATGTGTTTTTTTCTAAACACAATAGGCGACCACTTCTTGTTCAGCCATTATTTCTAGGCCGAGTTTTATTTATTTATTTATTTATTTATGTATTTAGACGTGAAAAAACTGAGGCAAGCTGAGTTTCAGAAAACTTTGTGTTCCAAATACTTTATACACGAACGGAAATGCTACAGTTTCTCCTCGTCGAAGCCGCTGCAAAGGCATTAAAGCTCCTCCGCCTGTTGATGGATCAGACTAATGCCTGTCTCTTTCTATAATTCCGCAGTGACAGTTTAGTTGCTGCTCGCTGCACACCCAAGAAAGGTTGTCACCGCTCAGAAAAGACATCTCCCCCCCTGTGGACTGCTTTCTGCTCAGCCTGGCCAATTAAAGCGCAAGAATGTGGAAAGTGCTGCAGCAGCTGTTTAATGCTCCGTCTTCTTAGACTCGCACTCTGAAGGAAATCGTGAAAATTGACATTGCTTTTTTTTTTTTTTTTCTGTCTCTGTGCTGCCTCTCTGCTTGCTACCTAGAAGATCTGCAGCCCGATGCTTTCAGTTAAACTGCAGACAGAGAGAAAGAGTATTTACTGGCGGAAATAATAAGCAAACAAAAATGCAAATCCCGAAAGGTTTCACAGCGGCTCACACCTTGACTGTGAACGACATCGTCTAATTGCAGGTGTATAATGTAATTCCCCACCAGTCATTAAAGCTGAGGAAGGCACTTTAATGAGACAGACATTAAAGTCCATTTTCCTTTGTTTAGCCGAGATAATTCACGACTTAGATGACTGGGGAATGTTCACAGACGTGCGCCTTCATAACGAGAACTTCTGGCTCTTTGTCTTGGATCTACAGATCAGTAGAAAAACACTGCGTAGTGAAATACTTTTCTGGGATCAAGGAGATCTTGACAAGTTGTAGAGTGTCTCTTTTATGGGATCTTTGCTTTATCTGCGTAGACTGGACAACACAATGCGATCTAAAGTCAGACAACATCCTGATTTTGTCGACATGGCACAGTATCTGGCAGTAGTAGGCTGTCATTTTGTCATTTTGTCTGTATAGGTCGGTTGCTATCATATTCACTGGCAACACAATGTTGTTAGTGGGGGCCTTTGGGTCCTATGGGATGGGGGGAGGGTCCTCTGTGGATTATCTCACAGATACTTGACCAGTTTGGGATCTAGTGAATTTGGACGCCAGGTCAACACCTTGTGCTGTTCTTCATGTTGTTTTGAGTTGCTCCTAAAGTTTGCGTTTTCGTGTGTTTCATCGAGGGTGTCATTGCTATGTGGTGGGGGTGTCTGGTCTGGTCTAGGTGGGTGCTTCATGTCTAAGTAACATCCACATGAATGAATGCCAGGTCTAAAAGTTTCCCAGCAGAACACTGAATTCTCACAAGATGGTCAATGTGATTCACTTCTCCAGTCAGTGGTCATAATGTTGTGGCTGATCGGTGTATGCTGCTACAATATGTATTGTATTCTAAAATATAACAACTGATTTTATTTCAAAGCCGTTCATGCAGACCAGGTAACTCATCGCTCTGCGGCAAGAGCCTGGTTTTTCCTTGTAAAGGGCACACGCTCACAGCAACCCGAGGGAACGTGTGACGTCAAACTCCACCTATCACCAAGATTAATCTGTGTAGGTATGGAGAACCAATGTGCACTGTCTGCAAGCGCTGAAGCCCGGAGTTACTGGGATGAGAGCCCAGGATAGTGAACGCCGGCGCCGTGTATGCAGGCGAAACAAGACAGAGCCAGAAAACAAGGCAGAGAACTGTCCGTGGTGCTGAAAGCGCCGTCGCAGAAGAGGCAGAGAAAAGATGTTATGGTGCTGAATGAAAAGTGCAATATCTGTGTCATGTCCTCCACGTGTGAAAGGATACTCAGCAGAGTATATAATATATATAATAAATATAGATATACACTATATTGCCAAAAGTATTCACTCACCCATCCAAATAATTGAATGGGTTTGGCGGTTGCCTGGAGAACGGTACTTGTCTGACTGCATTGTGCCAAGTGTGAAGTTTGGTGGAGGGGGGGATTATGGTTCGGGGTTGTTCTTCAGGAGCTGGGCTTGGCCCCTTAGTTCCAGTGAAAAGAACTCTGAATGCTTCAGCAGACCAAGAGATTTTGGACAACTCCATGCTCCCAACTTTGTGGGAACAGTTTGGGGATGGCCTCTTCCTCTTCCAACATGACTGAGCACCAGTGCACAAAGTGTTAGAGAATAATTTCTCTTCCCTATAGATAGTTTGTGTGGTTTCTGTTAGATTATTGTTGGGGTCAGTTATCTGCCCTATTTTCTCTCTGAGGAACATGCCAAGGCCATGGTCCCTCTTTGGCGTCTTCAGTCTCACTGACCATGTTTACATGGTCTTTAGTATCCCGATTTTGATCGGGTTTTTGAAGTATCCCGTTTTCGTGTTTGTCCATGTAAACACCATATCCCGAATTCAGAAATCGGGATATGCCCATTTCCCGATTTCAAGAAACCCGGTTTTGCAACGTGGAGTACTCCGATAGAAGCCGGGATACTGAAGCATGTATACACCTTATCCCGATTTCTGACGGCTGCCCACTGTCTGCGCAGGCGCGAGTGACGCCAAGTGACGCACTAGATGTACAAACAACATGGCGGCAACGAGAACTTCTCACTTTTGGAGCGACGAAGAGACAGAATTTTTCCTTAAAGTAATGAAAGAACTAAACATAACGACGTGTTTAGATGGCAGGAAACACAGAAATGCTTATGTATTCAAATCTGTTGCGGAAAAGCTACGTGACGCTGGTTGTCCACCTCGCTCCGTTGAACAAGTTAGGTCGCGTTGGAAAACACGCATGCGCAGATAGGATGCAGCGATCGGGTTACTGGTATTTATCATGTATACGGAGATATGAATAACCGGGTTTCTCTGTGTTCCATGTAAACACCATATCCTGGATATGCTCAAAGCCGGGATAAGCCTCAAAATCGGGATACTAAAGAACATGTAAACGCAGTCACTGTCTGGCTGTCTACAGACACAGCTGTAGAGTTACATGATAACGTCCTCCGTCACCGGAAGACGCTTTGTATTTCCTAGTTGGTGTGAATGCTTATCTTCATGTTTAGGCGCTATAGCCAATTGGATGTTAACACGTCTCCCCTTTGTTGCCTCGGCCCACCTTTCTAGTATAAGAATCTGAGCTTTACTGTTTGTCCCTTAGAATTTGAGGTGGACTCATGCACTTATGTTGTGATGACGAATCTTCTGTTCTCCTCGTACGATCCTAAATAAACTCCTTCAGCATAAGACGTACAGGACTCTGGTACTCCTTCTTCTTCTTCATCGGCATCACCACAAATTCCTCCCTAACACAAAGCAAGGTCCATAAAGACATGGATGAGGAAGTTTGGTGTGGAAGAACTCGACTGGCCTGCACCTCAGGAGTCCTGACCTCAACCTGATAGAACACCTTTGGGATGAATTAGAGGGAAGACTGTGAGCCAGGCCTTTTCTCATCTAATATCAGTGTCTGACCTCACAAATGCACTTTTGGTAGAATGGATTGAAAAATTCCCATAAACACACTCCTGAACCTTGTGGAAAGCCTTCCCAGAAGAGATGAAGCTGCTATAGCTGCAAAGGGTGAGCCGACGTCATATTAAACCCTACGGATTAAGAATGGGATGTCACTTTAAGTTCATATGCGTGTAAAGGTTTTGGCGATATCATATTCCTTTAAATTCACAGAGGTGTGTTGGATATTCTCACCCACAGCTTCATAAACATGATATCAGTACCTTGATATAAGCAGAAAACAGGTGAAAGAACCAAGGCAATCACATTCTTTTTCTTTTTTGAAGATGAAAACAGGTGTGGTTTGACATCAGCCGCTCTGAAAACGTTCCCCTTCATTTCATTCGTATTTCATCTTCATGTTTGCATTACGCCGGCTCATTTTCCACTTATTGCACCTCTCTATTACCCAGTCAGGTGTTTTTTTTTTTTTTAATTCAAGGGTCAGGTCTTTTCTGGGTTCACATTATCCAATTAAGTGAGCCTGCACTTCAAAATCAATCACTAACCTTTGTGCTGTTTTCAAACCCTGGTCAGCTTTTTTTTTATATCCCACCATCTGCGGTCCAGGATGCCAATTTAAATTTTCTTTTTTTTTTTTTGCGACAGTCCACATAACGGAGTTCAGAGAACTAACTAACTATAGCCCTGGGAAATTAATTTAACCCGAGACTGAGTACACACCAACGTTTGATTCATGTTTGCTTTGAAAGTGCAAACTTTGAAAACTGTTGACACAAATTGAAACGGCTAAACAGACTTTGATTCTAGTACAACGAGCAGATTACATACCAAACATCACAGTAAACACGATGCATCCAGCAGGTTCCTATTTTGTTCCTGGCGCTCAGATGTCAGATTCGACGCCTCCTCACCTCTTCACCTTCTCATGTCCCCTTCGCAGACAGTAATTTCCTGTTGGGTAATGCCCAGGGCCACCGCGGCTACCCCATCGTCTACTGCTCGGACGGCTTCTGCGAGCTGACGGGCTTCACGAGGACCGAGGTGATGCAGAAGAACTGCAGCTGCCGCTTCCTGTACGGGGCGGACACCAGCGAGCACGTGGCCCAGCAGATGGAGAAGGCTCTGGAGGGCCGAGAGGAGTACCAGGCCGAGGTCCACTTCTACAAGAAGAATGGTGGGTGCAAAGAAAAAGAGGTCCAGATGTTAATAACCCCAGCATAGTATCAGCTTTTATCAACTGTATTGTTCTGGCCTGATCAAAATCAGAGTGCATTTATTTTTAGATGAGAGAGAGAGGCTGAATTATGAATGCACATCTTTAAACACCGCATTTGACCGCTGACGCACATACTCTTTTGGAGAGTCAGTGCTCCTCAGTGTTCGTTATTATGGATAAGAAACAACCAGAGAGAATGATAATACGTTCTTAACGCAGGGCAAAGTGCTGTTCACGCTGTCATGAATTTAACTCATTCCTCCGTGGCTAATCCTCCCGGAGAAGTCTTGGGCTCAAAACGTCACACACGAGCGGAGAACACACAACACCGTTTAAGCCTCTCTGACTGGCACACGGGATTATGTTGGTTCGGTAAAGACCCAAACCTTCAGCTTCAGAGTGTGTGAACCACTAATTATGCTGATGGGTTGCCAAATACGTCCCGTGGCTGCACGCTTGCAGCTTCACACCTTCGTATTTCATTTTTTACAGTACAGTAACTAAAGGTAAGGCAATGCCACTGGAACTAATAAGGGAAAAGTCTCAAGCACACCAAAAAATAATAATATAAAGCAGTCTTACAAGAGCCACAGGAAAAGAGAACTTTAAAGTAAAAGGGAAAGAAACTCGATTTTAAATAATTTAAACTGTCCTCTTGAGCTCTAATTCACACCAGCAGCTTGTTCTGAAACACCACCATCTAAAATGTTTTCTTCTCCTGTCTCCTTGTCTGTGCCTAACACACACACACACACACACACACACACACAAGCACACAGGGGACGCTATAAGAGATGTGAAACATCTGTGTGGTGGCACAGCGCTGTTTCTGCAGAGTTGCTAATGAGCATACTGGGTTATGGTAAGGTCTTGGATCCATGGCGCTCCTTCCCTCTCTGACTTGTTACACCCAACCCCCTGACTTTCCCTTTCATTTCGTGCACAATCCTCCGGTCCTTATCTAATTTGAAGTGTATTTTTAGAAAGGCTGTGCCATGCTTGGCAAGCGTCCACGGTTCAGACACGGTTAGAGCTGACACGGCGCGTGAAATCACAGGCCGAGGTATGAAAGATGGAATTCATTAAGGCGATGCATTAACAGAGGTGGGCGCAGAGGGGGTGGCCAGGGTTGGCACGAGACCCCGTCGGATTGCCCCTGAGGGTTTTTACAAAATCTCATATTCAAAGGTGACTCTAAGTTTTGCAAATCAAGAACAAAAGAGGTGCGCACAAAGAGAATCACAGAGAGGAAAAAGGAGACTAGAAGAGACAAAGAACAACTGTAAATACGCAAAGAACTAACAGAGGGTCACAAAACGTAATAGAAATGCAAAATTACTAAAAATATAAGCAGACACAGACATGCACAATAACCTCACAGAGACAATAAATGGCCACGATGGTACACGAAAAGAACAACACACAAAATTACTATAGAAGGACAAAATACTACAACAGTGATGGATCACAAAGAGACACAAAACAAGTACGAGTATACGCAAAGGAACACTACGAAAGCAAAAATTAACACAGGAAGACAAATGAACAACACAAAAGACACCAGAAAGGAAACGCAAACGACCGCAGAGATGCACACCAACAATACAGAGACCAATTACCACCAAGGCTCCGAGCTATCACAAAGATGGGCACAATTACAACCACGTGTACATAAAACACAATACCACAACAAAAGGTCAATTACCAAGACGTATAAAATAGAGAAGACACGAAGTAGAAGAGTCACAGACATAAGCAGAATTACCTAAAAGGAAAACAGAAACAGAAAATGAACAATAACATTAGGAAAAATCATAAAGAGATACGACAAGACAACGTGTACATGGTAATAAACCCCAAAGAGGCAACAAGGGAACTATAAAGAAACATAAAATGATAAAAAAGGGCATCAGATGTGGCCAGAAAGAGCAAAAAAACACTAAAACGCCAGAGAGGAACAAAGCGTAGATGTGCAAAATTACCAAAAAGAAAAGCAAACAATCACAGAGATGCACGCTAAACGAGAAAACATTTTAAATGACAGACAGGTTGTATCTCTTTCAGCCTGGATGGAGGTTTTTTCCTCTGCCCAGAGCCAAGAGAGCCCTGTACATTTACTTTGGACCTGTCTCTGGAGGGTTTTGCGTCATCCTCCAGGTGAGAAGAAGGAAGAACCTGCACTAAATCAACGTCTGTGGTTTCGTTCCAGGTGTGGCGTTCTGGTGTCTGTTAGACATCGTGCCCATAAAGAACGAGAAGGGCGAAATGGTTCTCTTCCTCTTCTCGTTCAAGGACATCACCGACACCTTCGGGAAGGGCTACCACAACAGCAGGAAGGAGGGTAAGCTGCCATCCCTGTTTACTAAAAAAAAATAAAAAATAAAAAATAAATCCCATTATTTGCTTACTTTGAAACATGATTTACGAGCAGGCCTTGGTCTGGCCCTCGGCTTTCATTTTCTCTGCGCGCTCTTGTTCATCACTGTCACATCCCGCCCGGCGGTTTTGTTTGGTTTTGGCGTTCGTTCGCTGAACTCAGACGACGTTTTCTCCAAAGGGGGAGTTTGATTTGGGCGGCGGTGTGTCTTCAGGTGGAACACAGTCTGCCACAAATACCGAGCACCATGCCCGGGGGAAATGGACTGTCAGTTTGTTACACTGCAATCGATTAAAAAGTCAAGTACGTCTAAGTGTTTTCCGCGTCTCACTTGTGCGACTACATCAGGAAACAAATATACGGTGTAAAAACCTGATCGACTTCAGATCAGACGACGCTATAGATGTTCTTTGTCTCCACTTTCATTGTGCTCTAATTGACTTGCACTGATCTGATGGACTGTGTGGACAGTTTCAGAGGACAAGCGGCACAGGAGGAAGAGCAGCTCTCACTTCAGCGAGGCCAGGAAGCGTGGACGCACCATGCTGTACCAACTGACCAGCCAGTTCTCCAGAGGAGGCAAGGGAGAAGTCAACCTGGGCGGAGTGAGTACACCTTTCACCATTAACCGCTCACGCTTGATCGGCTGTGATGGGTTCCCCGACGCAAAGTAGCCCGGGAGCTACTTGGCGCCGCCCCATTCCCGAGTTTAAATAATTAACGTCGATTTCTAAAAGTTGGAACAATTTGAGGGAAGTCTTGACCCAGATTCCCAGAGTGTGGCTTATCTCGGTAAAAATTCATCACAAGGCTCTGCTGTTTTAAGCTTTTTTTTTTTTTTTTTTTGTAACGCAAGCTGTTGTTTTGGTGTATTTAAGTGAACACATAGCAAGGTCACCGTGGCGGCGATGATAGTCACTGCTGAGGAGTTTTTAGTCATAGAGGAAGCTGGATGCATTATCATCATCACCTTTTTTTGAAACTGCCCAGGTATGCTAACATCTGAGCAGCAGGAGCTCTGGGCTATAGGTCATTATGTCACCAGAACATTCCTATATATTACCTTTAGTCTTTCATGACTTTATTTTGATAAATAGGTCTGATTCCACACAGATTTTAAATGTTTCTCAACCCATGTCAGATAAGTACGCAATTTTACCCGTGCGATTTCCCTGATCTGTCTTTCAAGTGTGTTTGTGCCTTAAGTACCACAACAGGTTATTTGTTGTGGTGAGACGGACCCCTGCTGCAGCCTTTCACTGCCACATATTTATTTCTACATAACAAAGGCTTTTTCACAGGCTTTGAAAAATAAAGTCCCGCTTCACTCCGAGCAACGGTATTCATGACGACAAGCTCCCGAGCTCCTGTTTTGACACAAACGGGAGCAGTTTTTTTATTTTTTATTTTTTTCTAGCGGTGCAACCATTTTGAGATAATCCGTGCTCCTTCCCTGCAGAGGCTCAGCCACCAACCGAGTCTGTGCTCAAACCTGTCCCTTTGCAATGTGGCGTGTTCAACCCAGTGGACCGAAAGCGATTCAGAACTGTGCAGAACTAAAGAATTTTTAAATTTAAAACTGAAAATAAAAAATCTTTGTGTCTGAATGTGGCAGTTAGCGTTTTAAAATTAAAATGAGTGTTTTAGAGAGCTACGTTTACGCCTAAGTGCCTAAAACTAAAGCACATGTTCGTTTTAGCACTAAAACTGGGTCACACAGTAAAATTGATTTGCGCTATTTTTGCCTCTGGCGGTTTTAACGGTATGCCCCTTACCTGACACTGCACTTTACATTAATTGTCACAACCTGCGAAGGCATAATGAGAAGCTGACATATACGTTTCCCTTTGAGAACTTATCATGCAAGCATGCAATCAGATTCCAGCTACAAATGTGTTTTCCAGCTCCAGATGTGTTATCGACAAATAATCATTCATAAGACGGTGAAAAGGGAGGCTTCTCTGATAAATACTCTGCATCCTATTAACACTTCTAGAACCAAAAGCTGCTTTCAGACCCCAAGCTGCAGGTGTCTTCATGGGTATCAGAGTGCTACACCTCCCCCCCCCGTATGCCAAGCCTCCTGCTGCCCCGCTTCACAATCCCACCTACTTACAGATGGCAGTGTTCACTGACACCATGCATGCGCCAACATCTGTTTTAGCGGTGCACGCGCGAAAAAACATTCACACAAACATTAGGGGAGAGAGTAAGTCGCTTGCCCTCTGACGGTGTCAGGGAAAACACGCTCAGAATTAGATGCACAATATCAGTCGCTGAGATTTTATGTCAGCGCTGTCAGCGTGAGACTGGATTTTTCCTCTTTCTTTTTCAGACTATAAGTAGGGATGTGAGATTTAACAGAGCTGATGTGTTCACTGTCTGCAAATAAATATGGTTTTAGACTTTTCCCTCATTCTAACTCTGTACTTAAGATTAGAGATTAGTATTTTTGTGGTAGACTGTGCCAAGAGCATCTTCACAATGGACAAAATATGTGAAAAGTAGCACATGAGCAGACCAGTAAACACAGCTCGATCATAACCAAGATACTGCATTTTTTTTTAATTTATTGAACCCAGTTCACAATCAAATAACCCAATAACTGTACGGAGTGATAATAGCATGCAGACCTATTACAATGTAGGTGATCCTGGTGTTTTTTCGATGCAAAACAAATACATCTACTGGTTAGAATAAAAATCAAATATGTTTCATATAGAGAGGAAATTCCATCTGTGACTTTGGAGACGCTTTATCTCGCCTTCATCTCTCAGAAATGCCACCCAGAGCGAACCGGATAGCCTACACCGCAGTCTGCAATAATAACTGCAAGCAACTGCAGGATAAAATGTGTTACTTGTTTGTGAGCATATTCCCCACATCTTGCCTTCTGAAATCAATGCACATTCAGTCAGTTTTATATTTGTGCACTCACTTGCCAGTTCAGTAGGTACACACTAGTGAAAGCGAATGCATTCTAATATAACAGTCCTTCATTAAATCTCAGCTTCATGAAGGTTATGGTGTTTAGAACAGGGCTCTCAACCCGTTCACACGCTCACACGCCACACTTTGTATTTCTCACGCAGAGAAATTACCACGATATTATTTTTTAAAACAGTGGAATAGGTCTGAATCAAGCGGGTTCCCGTAGAGCTCAGAGGCGCCTTTCACGCACCAGCCAATCAAATAAAAAGAATATAGCTACTGAACAGCCAATCAAATAAAAAGAATATAGCTACTGAACAGCCAATCAAATAAAAAGAATATAGCTACTGAACAGCCAATCAAAAAATAGCATTGCTGTATCCGGGCAAGACTGAGAAAAGTACTGTCACATCGCTCGAGTCACATCTCACTCATTAACGAAACCTCCGGGTCACGTAAACACGACCAATTAAATATTAAAATCAGTCCGTTTTTACGTTTCGTATTTTTGATCTGAGCCTAAAATTTAAATTTTATTTTTTTTTTCGTTTTGTGTTAGATTAAAAAACAAATAACAAATAATCAGTCACTTTTTAATTTTTTGATTTTTGATTGCCATTTGAAAATGGAGAGAACGACTGATACACAGATTGTAAGTCATCTCATCATTTGATTTTTGAATATTGTGTCCAGGCAGCTGATAATCAGTAATGTTAGCAGTTGACCAGTGTGTGAACTAGTCTAGCTAGCCACTTGAATCCCGGCTAGTTTCAGCAGCTATTCTGTCACTTGTTTTTTAGTCTTAGTTCAGGACACATTAGCCTATTCACAGAGCTTTTCTCTTAGGCCACCGCTTAGTTCTTAGTTCTGCTTCACCCTCGATGTGTGAAGGAAAGATACAGAAGGTCTTTCCTTCCTGCTGCTGTTAGGCTCCACAACGAGCACTCCTAATATGTGCAATATATCTATTATTATATATCTATTATTATATCATTTCTGCATGCTGTTGCAAACTGCAATTTCCCCATTGTGGGACGAATAAAGGTTTTTCTTATTCTTATTCTTATTCTTATTCGTATTTAACGTTATTCACAAAGCAGTTGAGACCAACTTTTAGGAAGGACATTACCAACTGAAGATGAGATTTGAAAAAAAAAAGCTCTGCTTTGCTTGAAGGCTCATGCAGGAGCTAGCTAGCATTCACCTCGCTCCGTGATAGGCTGATGAGTGCCGCATATTTGACTCAGTTACAGAAATATCTTTCCCAGGGGGCTAAATTATGTAATTCCATATTATTGATAAGCTCAGACATTATCACACACACATACACACCTGCACTAAGAAATGCTAAAATAAATATTTTTATTTGTGTGAATTTATGTGTCATTTATCAGATCTAAGCCCCGTCCCCACCCCAACCAAACTCCTGCCGTCGCCGCCAAAATCTCACTCTGAACTCAGTTCAAAACTTGAGAGCCCTGGTTTAGAATCTCTTTCCAGTAATGGGAGTGCTGTTGGTTCAAGTGTGTTTTAATATTTTGAGGCTGTAGTTTGTAGAACTACTAATTGAATTGTGTTGTACCGACACATGTTACTATTATTTTTGACAAATCTTTGCCAATAACAAATTTGTAAATATGCACTATGCATTTTTTTTTTTTAACGATTGTGTTATTTAATAGTCTCCAGGTTGATTTTTAATTAAAATCCATATTAAATTATTAAAATATAATATAAATAAACAAATTAATACATAAAAATAAAAGGGCGGCCTTTACATGAAAAACGTGGTAACCATAGCAACGGCAGTAGTTCGTTTGAAAACGGCAGTTAGCTAGTTAGCTAACGTCTCCCTTGTGAAAATAAGTTAGTTTGAAAGTTTTAAAGTAACGCTAAATGAACTCGCTGCAACAAGAAGGATGAATATAATGTTTACTCAAATAATATTCTTACTCATATGTCTTTAAGTTGTTGATTCTGTGGTGAAAGGATGCACACATAACTTTTTTTTTTTAACGACTGTATTATTTAATAGCCGCCATGTTGAATTTTACCTAAAATTCATGTTAAATCGTTAAAATAAAATGAAATAAATTATAAATAAATAAATAAAAGGCCGGGCCGTTACATGAAATACGTGGTAACCACAGCAACGCCTGTCGTTCGTTTGAAACGTCAGTTAGCTAGCTAGCAAGTTAGCTAACGTCTCCCATGTGAAAATAAGTTAGCTTAAAAGTTTAAATTAACTCACTGCAACAAGACAGATGACGGACTATGTTAGCTGTTGGGGGCAGGTAAGTGAGCTGATAAGTGTGTCGCTATTCTCCTTTAATTAAATCTTCTTAAAAAAAAATATATATTATCTTATTTGTCTCCATCCAACCCACCTACCGTGTGTCCAAGTAGTTTTAATGACAAGCCAGCTCCTGGGTGTTCTTGTCTCTTCCTCCACGCTGTTTTTTCTCTTCTCTTCTTATCTTAAATCACCATTTTCCCCCCACTGCTACTTTTAAGTGTGTGTTTCTCTCCCTCTCCATCTGTCACTCTAACCCTTCATCCCTCTGGATCCTGCTGTCTCCCTTCGTCCTGTCACTCGTCCGCCATTTTTTTCCCTTCTACTTAAATTAACTCTCTCTTTGGCTTCCCTTTCCTAGCTGCTCAAATATTGAACCAGCCTCCATGCTTTAATATTCCACAAGTACTTAGCTTGAGGACTTCTATTTTTTTTTTTCCTCCACGTCTTTACTTTGGCACAGTTTGAATGGAGACAGGTTTATTTTGAACGCACAACTTTAACTTGTGTGTTTCCTAAGTAAATCAATCTGCCATTCTCCTCTTATTACTATTATTATAAATAGCTGCTTCCCTCTTCGCTGTCTGTGTCCCAGCAGCAGTTAGCTAACACAGCTCTGCCCCCACACCATGCCAGCCAATATCTCTTGTGACTAGATCTCTATTTGTAGCCCATCAGCCTGCTAGGCAAAGGAGAAAAGCAGGGGAGCTATGCTTTTGCTGGAGAAAAAAATAAATAAATAAATAAATATATAGACAGGCTCACAGATCTTTAAATAGAAGCACTGCCAAAAAACTGTGAGACAGGTGGAAAGTAGCTGCTTAACGTATCAATAATTTAACAGTGTTTACAAATGGAAATGTGTTCGGATCGGACGTTGCACATTTCCACAAGCACCTTTAGTTCGGACTGCAGAGGTTGCACACTCCTGACGTAATCTGCTGCACACTTCACCGTGTTTAACGACGTGTTTTCCGACTTTTCAGTGTTGTCAACTCACGAGTGTATTAGCTACTGTAATAAAGCCAAAACACGCTGACAAGTAGCTGATGTCATGCTTCTACATTTCCCGGGGGAGTGACACCATTGCCTCTTTTCACATAAACAGAAACATGCCGCATGTCTAGAGGTGTTTCAAGACGTGACACATATTTCATTGGCTGTCAAATAGTTCGCCTCCATCTTTCCCTCATTTTTATTTTTTTCTTCTTTTTGCACTCTTTCATACTGCGAATCTTTATAGTCTCTTGCTGTTACGCAACTTTTCAGGAAAAATATGATTGCTGAAATTTAGGATTATATTGCAATCTCACTAATCCTGCAATAAGACACTAAGTACTGAGGAAAGTCAGAGTCCATTAGTCTACACTTTATAATGTGTTGTAAACGCCTCACACACTGCTGCTTAAGAGCAAGTGACTTTAAGAGCATAACTATATTATTGGTGGGGGACACAGTGGTGTGGATGTTACTTAGACATGTAGCACCCACCTAGACCAGACCAGGTACCCCCACCCCATGGCAATGACACTCCTTGATGTTCAGCAGCCATCCCCAGCAGGATGCAGCCACAGAAACGCTTTAGGAACAACTAAAAAAAACAACTGAGAAGAACAGCACAAGGTGTTGACCTGGCCTCCAAATTCACTAGATCCCAAACTGATGAAGTATCTGTGGGATGATCCGCAGAGGACCCTCCCCTCAAAGGCCCCACTAACAACAGGACACCATCAGAAGGCCCATGTCCATTATCTGATGAGTCACAACTGTTTTGGAGACCTGCACAATATTAGGAAGGTGGTCATAATATTTCTGTCACGTATGCCGATTTGATTTGGACACAAATCTCAAACACAAACCCGAAGCTGTAGTTGTGGTTATAAAACCGGTTTATTGTAGGAAACAAGATGTTGGCAGGTCTGAAGCAGGTTGTGAGGTTTCCAGGGAGAACAGGGGAAGAGGTGCAGGGAAGATGGCAGGCGAACTGGTGGAGCTGGTGAGGATCTCAAGGAGAAGGCGAAAAAACTGGTGAGTGGGTCAATCCGGGAGCTAAAGACAAAGAGACGAAAATAAGTACGCTACACTTGAAGGAATCGTTAGCACAAAAACCAAGGCACTGTACCACTGAGGTAAGCAGACGATCTGGCGACGAGTGGAGGACTGAACCAGGATTTTATTGACAAGGAGAGTAGGTGGCTGATGAGGCTCCATTGCTTGCAGGTGTGTTTGCAGGTGGCTCCAGTTCCGCCCAGCTCCAGAGAGAAACAGACAGAAGCAATCCAAAAGAGAAACATAGATCCTGACAATTTCAAGATTTTCAGTTCCCATCAAGAAGTGTCTTTTATCTGCAGTAAAGCCCAAGGCATGCTGGGAGATGTATTTGAAACAGTAAGCTCTGGGCTACAGCTTGAGTTAATGAAGTGTGAAGACCAGCTGTAGCTGCGTGACACGCGTTCCCATGTGTCCCTGCAGTGCTCGGCTTTTTTTTTTTTTTTCTTTTCTAATCATTGGGATGTGGTCGGCTGGCTGCCTCGAGCGCCAAAGGTCGGTTGGGCGTCATGACCTCTGTGATGTAAGGCAAATTTAAAAAAAAAAACAACAACAAAAAACAGTCCGGCTTTCGCTGACGTTGCTTGAAGAGGTCACAGCTGTTGATGACAGTTAACGAGGCTTGTGATAAATTCTGCAGCGTCAAGCAGCCACAATCACTACGGTTGTGAAAGGTTTATCTTTTAAAGGGAAAAATCCAAACAGTAGACCATGTGAGGTATTTCTCTTCTTCTTGAAGCAAAAGAAAATGTTGTCCATCGTCTTCCAATTACTCAGACAGAGTCAGTCAGTTTCCTCCAGGTCCACCAGACAGCTTCTGGGCCCATACAAGGACATCTCAGACTTCATTAACGCGCCTCTTATTTCTTGGCTCACCGGTGTATGAAGTGGCCACATTGCTCCTGGATTTATTACTCCTCATTTATCTCTCCTTTCTGTTTCCCTCTCACCACTGTCAAAGGTAATAGCTTCTCCTGTGGTCCCCTAAACACGGTTAAAGCTATTATGTGGCAAGTGCACCTCCTGCAATTGGAAAGCTGCAGTCTCATTACGTGTCCAATGGACTTCATCAGGCATCAGCAACAGCAATTCGTGATATTTTTGCAATTGGATTTTTGACACAAAAAAAAGGAAAAAGGAGTACATTGAATTATAGGATTCTTAAAAATAACAGGAACGGATGGATGTCATTTGGAGAGGTGGTGTTAAGCCGTGTATGAAATTATCAAGCGTCGCTGCTGGTAATAAGTTTCCCCTTCACTGACCAAAGTGCTATCTCTGTCGTGTAGTGTTGTTACTGCGCCAACGTTTAAAAGGTTTATCACTGTCTATAGGAGGCTGTCAAGAAGAGATAACCGGCAGCATTACCATATCTGTTTCACTTCAGTTGCTTAACACAGTGAATCACAAGCGGTCAGTGCACGGGAGAGGGTGTTGACATTTATTTTGTCTGTTTCGGCAAAATCTTGGCACTGCAGTGTCCATCTGATTATCATTTATTTTCACAACACTCCACCTCGTGACCATCTGGTTATCAACTTATTCATTTATGCAGCTCCTCTAGTGAGCTTTGAGCGTTTTGTATATTTATTAACTTAAAATTCAAGAGGCTGTTGTTGGACTTTCACCTCTAACAGACCCCTTTACTTAAAGTTGGTTTTGCTCCACTTCTGCTGTCTCACAGAACATAGTTGAGAAGCCTTCAGTACCGGAGTACAAGGTGGCAGCGGTCCAGAAGTCACGCTTCATTCTGCTCCACTACAGCGTTTCAAAGGCCCTGTGGGACTGGCTCATCCTGCTGGCTACCTTCTACGTGGCCGTCACCGTGCCCTACAATGTCAGTTTCACGCCGCACGACGATACCGTCACAGCTGCTCGCTCCACCATCGTCAGTGACATAGTTGTGGAAATGCTCTTTATTATTGGTAAGTGTTGGAACAGGTTATTTGGAATGATGTACAGAACAAATATATTACTGGGGTGTTTGTAAAGCTGGATGCAGAGGGAGGTTAGCCTGAAGAGCCAGACCCACATTAAATGTAGGGTCTGGGCACTCTCCATAGACAGGGCTCAACCGGAGGGGTGGGATAAACGGTTGTCTTTCAAACTCCCTCTCCACGCAATAGGATAGCGCTTCAACCAAACAGAGCAACGAAGAAGGTGACGTAGTCAGAGCGACGGAAAAGAGAGTTCCTTGCATGTGTTGTGGAAAAAAACTTATCCTAATAGATATTAAATAGTTCTTGTTGCATCCCGTTTTGTCCTGAGTTCGCCTACAGGTTGAGTTTCTCCTGCATTAATAATTTTTAAGCTGTGGATCAAACTTTTGCCGTATCCGTTTGGCAAAACTCCAAATACATCCTTCTTTTGTAAGAACGACCTCAGTGCAGTTTCTTGTTCCTTTCTCAGAGAAAAGCTTAACTTCAAGTCTTTCAGAGCGGCGGCCAAAGCCGATTCGAAAGAAAGTTGTTCGCTAGCAGCAGCCATCGCTCTGGTAGTTCTAGCAGGATGGTCGCAGGTCAGTCGTCATCATGTTAAGCCCGCCCACCGACTCGTGATTGGCCCGGTCCATCTTGGATTTTTCGAAATCTCAAGTCAACGGAGAGTAACTAGACTGCCCCTGGAAGCAAATGTAATTTGCTGCCGCTAGGGGCGCGTCTAGATTCTAGGCTAGAGGGAGGTGGCTCTGAAGAGAACCCTGTCTTTTCTCGTTTCTGAAAGTTAATTTACTTGGTTACTACTAAGTTTATTGTAGTTAATTGTAATTCACATTACATTAGCTAAAGCCATCACCTTGGCAAATATCAGCAGTCGTTTTTCTTTTAGCGTACAAGTTTACATTATCATTCTCACTCTAGTTTACTGTGAAATATATCTTTTAGTCACTGGAAACTTTTCTCCTCTTTATTTCCAGACATTATCCTGAACTTTCGCACCTCCTATGTGAGCCAATCGGGCCAGGTGGTGTACGAGTCGCGCTCAATTTGCATCCACTACGCCACCACTTGGTTCTTTGTGGACCTGGTGGCTGCGCTGCCCTTTGACCTGCTGTATGCCTTTAATATAACAGTGGTGAGTACTGCTGGACAACAATATATTCACACATCTGCCCTTGAAAAGACAGCGCCTGGCATTGCACAAGCCTGCTATTGTGTAAAATAATTTGCTGCATATCCAAGCCCAGATATTTGGTAGTGTATTATCAGATATATCCAGGCAGAGTTTCTTTCCTTTTCTCTGTCACGTCATTCCTCATACTTTCCTGTCTCGTTCAGACATCCTTGGTCCACCTGCTTAAGACGGTACGCCTCCTGCGCCTCCTTCGTCTGCTTCAGAAGCTTGACCGCTACTCTCAGTACAGCGCCATGGTGCTGACCTTACTCATGTCCGTGTTTGCCCTGCTGGCACACTGGATGGCCTGCATCTGGTACATGATTGGACGCAAGGAGATAGAGACCAGTGAGAGCTGGGAAATAGGTGAGTGTTGTTGGGGATTTGTTTGCGCTAAAAGGATAAATGAAGATGAAGCTGATTATCACAATGTGCCATCATTTATTCTTTGTCTTTAATGTTCATATGTACAGAAATTATAAATAATTCATTAAAATGCTCAGACTTCAGTTGTCATAGATGTTATGTGAGTATTTTTCTCAAATGCAATGAGTCGACATTTGTTTTGTCTCCACTCAGCTATAAATAGTAGTGGCTCACCCATTGGGTGTTTAGCTCTGCTCCGTGGTGAGATGTTTGCAAACACTATATCTGCAGGTCTAATGAGAACTGTCCGAAAACCAGATCAAAAGCTGATATAAATACATAGCTATCAGCAAGAAGCTCAAGGTTTTCTGCGTGTCACTGTTTAAAAATAGAGACCAAACTCATATCTGCGTCTGTTATATCGAAGAACTTACACCAATACCAAAGATGAATCTTCCAAACAGCGACAGACAGCTACATGCACATTGTGGCAAACTGTAGGGTGCAGCTAAAGCAAACATCTAGCCCAGTCAGCTTTTCAACATGTGCGCACGTTTCTAAATGTGTGTGTGTTGCTATGATTGTGCATACTTATGTGTGTATAGTTTGTCTCTTGGGAGGTGATTTCATACCTGCTAATTGAGACTTGGCCATATTTATCCCAGGAGGAACCAATCTAATTCTGCCCTGTCCCGCACCAACATGCCGGCCTCCTGACACTGTTGACAATCTCTTTCTTACACACATTGACTTTTGTTTCACTTAAACGAGATATTGCAGTATCCTCCTTCCACTGGGATCTGAGCTGACAGAAGTCAAACAAGCATGAAGATAACAATAACCAAAACTTTTAGACATTCTTCTCTTAATAATAATAATAATACATTTTATTTAAAAGCGCTTTTCAAGATACTCAAAGACACTTTACATAAAAAGGACATCAAATTAGCAAAACAATGTGAAATATAACATCAAAAACACAATAAACTGAGCTAAACATTAAAAGCAATTTTAAAAAGGTGTGTTTTTGTCAGAGATTTGAAGGTGGGAAGGTCGGTACAGTCGCGGATGTGTTTGGGGAGAGAGTTCCAGAGGGAGGGGTCAGCTGCAGAGAAGGCTCTGTCGCCCCAGGTTCGATGCTTGGTCTTGAGTGGTGGAGTAAGGAGGTTTGCGTCACATGAACGGAGGCTGCGGGATGGATTGTGGCGATGGAGCAGGTCAGTGAGATAGGAGGGGGCCTGGTTATGGAGGGCTTTGTGTGTGAGGAGGAGGATTTTGAACTGAATACGCTGTGGAACTGGGAGCCAGTGGAGTTTCTGGAGGACAGGAGTGATGTGATCACGGGAGCGGGTGTGGGTGAGCAGACGTGCAGCAGAATTTTGGATGTACTGAAGTTTATTTAAAGTTTTGGATGGTGTGCCATAGAGGATGCTGTTGCAGTAGTCAATTCTGGAAGCGATGAAGGCGTGAATGAGGGTTTCAGCAGCAGAGAAGGAGAGTGATGGACGGAGTCGGGCAATGTTCTTGAGGTGGAAGAAGGCAGTTCTGGTGATTTGATTGATGTGATGATCAAAGGAGAGGTTACTGTCAAAGATGACTCCAAGGTTGCGGCTGTTGGGGGATGGAGACAGGGTGGAGTTGTCGATGGTGAGGCGGAAACTGTCTGTGGTGTTGTTGAGGGATTTGGGGCCGATAATGATTAGAAATCTCTTACTCTTCACCTCCTCTTACCAGGGTGGCTCCATGAGCTGGGCAAACGTCTGGAGACGCCCTACATCAACAGTACTGTGGGCGGCCCGACAGTACGCAGCTCCTACATCGCTGCTCTCTACTTCACCCTCAGCAGCCTGACCAGTGTGGGCTTTGGCAATGTCTGTGCCAACACTGATTCTGAGAAGATCTTCTCCATCTGCACCATGCTCATTGGCGGTACGTCTGACACCAGGGTACATTCTCCCTCCGGCATGCTGGCACAACAGTGCCGCTGCTTGGCATGCCAGCGCAAAAAAAATCAGCAGGAAGTAGGTTGAATGGTTTGGACGGCCTTTAAGACACAGCTTGCTGCCACCTTCATGTCCCAAAAACAGATTATTTTAGCTGAGGTGGCAGCTATTTGGTGCAATAATCCAGAAGATCATTGTTGGGTTTATTTTCCTTCTTGTCAGAACAGTGATGTAAACAAAGATGTGGTGCTTATTCAGATCAATAAGGAAATAAAACGTCACGAGTGAAAATGGCTTGGTAGTGCTAAAAATAAAGTTATATTTAAATTAAAGCCTGAAAGGTGTTTGAAAGGAGTGGAAAACAAGTCTTAATACAATTTCAGACCTTATTTTTTTGCCTATTCATATATATATAAATATTAAGTCTTTAAATGATTATTACTTCGTCTCACACACAGCACTGATGCACGCCCTGGTCTTCGGTAACGTGACAGCCATCATCCAGCGTATGTACTCACGTCGTTCTCTCTACCACACTCGTATGAAGGACCTGAAGGACTTCATCCGTGTACACAGCCTGCCTCAGCAGATTAAACAACGCATGCTGGAGTACTTCCAGACCACATGGTCTGTCAACAACGGTATAGATGCCAACGAGGTGGGAGTCCTTTTCATTGTTGTTTCCATGCCTTTGTACACGCTGCTACCTGCCCCAAAGGAGTTCCAATGTTTTGATGACATTTTAACAACGCAGCCTGTTTTAAAAATGTATTCCCTGCCTTTTGAAGATGTAATTGTTAATGATTTTGCACCACACACGATTGCCAATGCATCATTAACCTATGTCCCATTGAAAATCAAAGGAGGGCAACCGATGGCAACACAGTCTATTAACTAATTACCAATCAGTGCCACATCTCATTACATCTGTCACATATCCCCAGCTCCTGCACGACTTCCCTGATGAGCTGCGGGCCGACATCGCCATGCATCTGAATAAGGACATCCTCCAGCTGCCGGTCTTTAAGGGCGCCAGTCGTGGCTGCCTGCGCTCACTCTCCCTTCATATAAAAACCTCCTTCTGCGTGCCTGGGGAGTACCTGATACGCCAGGGCGACGCGCTGCACGCCAGCTACTTCGTCTGCTCCGGTTCTCTGGAGGTGCTAAAAGACAGCATGGTGCTGGCTATATTAGGTCTGTATTAGGATCTCAGCCACAGCTTTCATGTGCTATAAATTAGACCAAGAAAGTGGTAATTTTTCTTTTGAATTTCAGGAAAAGGCGACTTGATCGGGTCTGACCTGCCCGGAGCAGACCAAGTCATCAAGACCAACGCTGATGTGAAGGCGCTCACCTACTGCGACCTCCAGTACATCAGCGTGCGTGGCCTGAGAGAGGTGTTGGAACTGTACCCCGAGTACGCCAGTGTGTTTGCCTCTGACATCCACAACAACCTCACCTATAACCTGCGCGAGGGCAGCCAGGACGAGGTACTATTACACACTCACAGAACACACAGAAAGCAGGTGTTGATTAAATATTTCATGTTCCTTTTGTCACAGTACACGTACATAAACATGAGCTTACCAGAAAACTGTATTACACTGTAGGAGAGCACTGATGATAAATGAGTTCCACTCTTGTACCTGTATCCTACTTTTCACAAAACAGTGTGAAGCAAAACATTTGGAAAGCATTTTCTCTTTAATTATACTACAGATTTATCTATTTATTTTTTGCTTTCCATCAAAAACAGACACAGAATCTGAAAGGGTTTTAGGACAAATCTTTATTTTATTGTTTGTATTTGGTGCATATGATTACAACATGTGTTTTAGAGCACTGCATCTCAGTAAACTATATACCTCCACGGTTTCCCCCAGCATTTGTCTGACAGTGGAATTGAGCATAGCATTTTAAACAACGCGTTCGCGCCCCCTGAGGTGCCTTTGTCACTCTCCTTGACACTTGTTCTACCACTGCGACCACAGGGCTGTTGGTGGCTTGATTGTCACACCAATTACCATGCGTGGGTGCCGCTGTCAGGCAGCCGTATCACTTCCCTGTTGCCACCCCAGAGCTCAGCAGGATGGCGTTACAACGAGACACTGACCTCCTCTCAGCACTGAGTGTTACCCCTACCAGTTATTTAAGAAAGCATTGCAGGAGTAAGGGATACGAACCTATCGAGTTGTATGCTGTGTGATAGTAATGACTGGCGCAAAGACTTAGAACCACCCAATGCACCTTCACTCAAATATGATATGCATTTATAAAATTAGCTTAAATTCAAATGCTCCAGCTCTTTGTCCTTTACTTTAGGCTTATTTGTTGCTCCACTTCAGTTTTAGTCCAGTCAATCCAAATCCAGAATTTTCAGTGGCCCTGGTGCAAGTCAATGCAATCCTGTTGCTGTTCAGCAAGTTTTCAGGCATTGTCATAAACTCTGTTGCACTTTGGGAAATGAGTAACTTCCTTAATAACACAAAAACCACAACACAGTTCAATGGCTGCTTTACGTGGCGTTTTATCGAACCTCACGATCAAAACAAATGAATGTCTTTGATGTGTGACTGACAAAATTGACAAGACTCCCCCATGGACTGTCTCGGTGTCATCCTTGTTAGTCTCAAGCGTTGTGTGTTCTTGCTTCAAGCGTCCCTTCTTGGTTCCCACTGGTCTCGTCCATTGTTTAAAGATGCTGTTGCTCATTAGTTTTGTCATTTAAAAAAAAAAATGTTTAATTTGGAACATGAAGGACAAGACATCTGTGCTGGTTAATTATCAGACGTCTGTTTGTCACTCAGACTAAAGGGAAAACAGCTTCAACTGTTTTAATGAGGGGTTTTAAAAGCAGATTGATTATGTTTGTAGTTTCCATAAAGAGAAATTAAAGACTAAATTTGCACATATGTATATCAGAAAAGGGAGTTATTGATTATTGATCCAGTACAATACAGTATGTTCACAATATAGCCTCACAGTGGTTATCGGAGGTCTAATTCAGAAAGGCTTCACTGAGGCGTGGCTCATCTCGAGTACTAGCACTTCTCTCACACCATCTGCTCGGGGTTTTATGTTCAAGCACAAAGCCGGGGCACCGCCGCCAACCCCTTGTCAGGAAGAAGGACTGATCAGCTACCTGCCTGCCAGGCCTCACAGACTCATCACGCTCACTAACAAACATTCACAGTTGTAACGGTGTCACATCCACAGCCTCGCGGTGAGTTATTTGACGTGGGAGTTGTTGTAGGATGACTCAAGAGATACTTGAGAGTTTTATACTAACTGCACAGCAATCAGTCATTTGTGGTGAAATACTGCCAACGAAACAGATTGTAGGAATGCCTATTACAGTATAAGGTATCCAAAAGGGACTACTTATCATCTCCAAAAAGAAAAGAGGAAAACAGACTGCCAGATGGAAAATGAGAGATTATTTTTTTTTAATGCTTTAATTCTATTTCAACTTTTATAACGGCGCTGAAAGTTAAATTTTTTGATGTTTTGGTCGAGAAAACGTTTAATTTTTAACTCAGATTGTAGCAAATAATTAGAAACTGTGACTTTCAGCCTTCTAAAATTATTTTGGTATTGTTATTATTAATATTATTTAGTGGTTGTGTCGAAAAGGGGTAGCGGGGGTTGGGATTTTTGGACCCAGATGCAGGAATTGAGGAGGCAGGAGTTGGCAAAAAGGGTTTTTAATTAACAAAAAACAAACTTACAAAAAACCAAAGGCGCTGCTGACAGGGCAGGAATTCCAAAAACAAAAATCAAAAACACTATGAAACTACAACGTGGCATGAAAAACTCTAACATGAACAAAAGCTATGGCAAGATACATGGACAACGTGAAACACTATGACGTGGAGACAAGCAGTGACAAGCAGTATGACGCAACAGGGACAAAGGGGAAGGCAGGGCTATATATACACACATGAGGAGCAGGGGTGACAAGACACAGGTGAAGCAAATCGAGACAAGGTGAAACCAATGATCTAATCAAGGGAACAAAAAAGGAATGAAGACAAACAGGAAATCGAGAACTTAGCAAAATAAAACAGGAAACAGAAAAAACTAAACACTAACCATGACTATGAAAACCAAGAACTTAATACAATAAACAGAAACACAAGAAACTAAACCATGATGGAAAAGACATGACGAAAGACATGACAGAACCATGACAGAAAACGAAGAACGGAAGACATGACTGAAAACATGACAAAACATGACAGAACCTAAACCATGAAAGACATGACGAAGGACATGACGAAAGACATGACATGGAACACAAACAGGAAAACCAGACCTTAACAAAATAAAACAGGACACCGAACAGAACACGTGACAAAACGACAGGTTGTTATTAATGACCTACAGAGAGTTTACACTCATTCAATATAAGCGGCTCATTGTAAGCTAACAAACACTCAATTCTCATGTTCAGGTGATTTTATGATAATGAAAACATAATTTTGGAGCTTAAATTTCATTTTTTTCCCAGTAGATTACCATAAACTCTACACCCTGGGTCTTTAACCGACTTGATACACCAGGTTGTCAGGTTGAATGATTTGCTATAGTTTTGCGTAAGACCCAGGAGCAGTTCCTGTTTCTCGAGGGTGGTTAGTTTTGAGAGATGAGGAACGACTGCGCTGCGCTGGGCAGAGCAGAGCAGGAAGGTCAGTCCACCACCAGGGATGCAGCAGTGAGTCAGAATCTGGTGGAGTTTAACGACCGTGTCGCCACAGGGTGGGTTAAGTAGTCAATAGTGATGGAGTGAGAAGAACAAGCTGGTCAGCTGAGGGTCATGAGGATGCAGCACCCACATCAACAACATCAGTTTAACAAACCTGATAAATCCATCCGGCTGTTAGAGATATGAGCGCAGAGTTCTGGGCGTGTTGGGTGGGAGATGCAGAGAGGAGACGTGCATCCTTTCACCGCAGCAGATCATAGACGGCTCTCTGTCTGAGACACGTGGATAAGTTCTTCCTACACTTAGTTGGATGAATTAACGCTGGCTCTGTAGTTTAAGCTTCAAATTCAAGTCTCATTTTTACTCACTGACCACAGTTTCTGATTCAATCATGAGAAATCAACTATTAGATCAGCTTTTAGTTTTCAGTTCCTCATTATACAAACCCCTTACATACCTACTCACTTCTCTAATAAATATGAAAACACAAGAGAGCACATTTTTGAGTGACAGGAAAAGGTCCCTCAGTTAAGACCCTGCAAACCCACTTTTCTATGTGGGACATCTGTCTTACCAACGCCCCATTAATTGATATTAGTGCTCATTTAACGTCATTTGGCACCAATATTCCTCACTGACTAGTTGCTCCAGGGTTAGTTTTCCTTATAAGGAGAACTTGTTCCTGCCTCAAATAGATTCATCTACGTTAACACCGCCTTCTGAAGAGATGCATAGTTTAATTTCACTTCAGTTTCCTTTCTGAATTTAACTCAGTACTGTATTGTGCTTCCGCGAAGGATTAAATGTAATGCATGTCCTCGACGTTTTCCTGCATGAAAGAGCATTTCTGGCACATACTGCCAGAGTGACTGACTGGGGCTCGTGCCGTCACATTTAAGCCGAGTTGTCGGGAGCACGTTTATTTCTCACATGAGGGAGGGCTTCGCACCGCCGCAGTTTTATTTGCCATCCAGCTGGTGATTATGTTAAAGTGACAACAGTTTCTCCATGCACCAGCTGAAAGACAAACCTTCACTAGAATCCCCCCCAAAAAAATAAAAAATAAATCGAGTGTGTGATTCAGTTTCTGTGGTGATGGCTGCACTAGAGCCAAGGTCGTTTAAAGAATTCCACACGGGATGAAACGAAAAACAACAAATCTGAAATTCACACAGGTATCGCCAAAAATCATTAACATCCAGGAATGTCATTGCTAAGTTTAATTATAATTTTTCAAGGTTTAAGGACAGAAATTTGAATACATAAATGAATTATGCCTGCAGCTGATTCCTTTTTGTAATCCGTGTTGCTTCCCTTTTCTTACTGCAGGGTCTCAGCAGATTTTCAAGGTCACCCAGACTTTCCCATGTGAGTGCAGAGTAAATTCACCATCCTTCTTCTTCTTGTCTCTTGTGATTTATTTTTATTTTTAAGTTATAATAAACAGAAAAAAAAGGGATGTGCGTGTGAATCTTGAGTAGGCAGGAGCCTGACACAATTGTTGAGAAAGGTGTTTTTTTTTTTTGTGTGTGATCGTATTTTTTCCTGGTGTCCCCCGTTGTTCAGGGACGTACTGTAATGCAGGTGAGTACTGTGGGAAGGCTTGTGTAAGGACTTCCCCTACAGGTTGAAGCTCATTTGGAACAGAGAGAACAGTTCAGTCCCTGGAGTTTGCTCCGTAACTGGGTCAATATCTCTCCTAATGGGAAACCTTGTGAGCTACTTTTCTCACTATATAGCATACACTTAGACTTTTTCTATTCTCACTGGGTCTGTTATTAAGAATTTAATTTTAATCACAAGCACACATGCAGCGTAAACAAAAAAACTTTTAACTGGATCAAATATTACAAATTGTAAACGCTGTATTTCTGTTGTTTCTTCCAGGAACCCAAGCTCCCTCCCATCGTGGAAACTAAAAATAATGACTCTGACGACTGCTTCCACCTTTCTCCGGCAACGCGCTCCCGCCGCAACCTCCTGCTGCCAAACTTCACCAGCCCCGTGCGGCGCACCTCCCTGGGGAATCTCCTAGGAGACGAGCTGCGCCAGTTCAACGCCCTGCGGCGCTGCCGTTCGCCGAACCTCAGCCGCGGCTTCCACGGGCAGAGCTCGTCGCCTCAGCCGTCGGCCAGAAAGGAGCACGGCACCCCGACGTCTGCTCGGACCCCGGCCTCCGCTGCGGCGCAGGGAGAGTCGGGAGCTGAACAGAAACCTTCGAAGCTGCTCATCCCGACTGTCCAGTGTTTTGGTCCCCCAGATCTCAGTCCCAGGTACAAGATAAAGTTTATGAGAGATAAAAAGGGGGTGCTATGTTTTTTAACTGTTATCTCGTGATATTTATGTCTCTTACATGTTATCAAACAGTAGCTAGTATCTCACTTTTTGTAGCTGCATTATCTCTATATATCCACCTTAATTACAATAACCTTGGGACATCTGAGACTCTGTGATTAGGTTGTTGCAGTGATGGACTCCTTACGTCACGCCACTGAAACCTGCATCAAGTGCTTTATGTAGATTGAATGTATTTGCATTGCATATTTCAACAGATGCCACTGCATTTCATTAGCAGTGCACTTTATCCTCCTGCCTCAACCGTCTGTATTCATAATGTATCCCCAAGTCATTCAGTAACTTCTAGATATGGGTAAGTGCTGGTTCAGAGAGCTCAGGTGTCCTCCCCTCCAGACTGGGCTCTCCTCCTCATCTTCAAACCCGCATGGTCCTCTGCCAGCAGCATCTCTCATGCCACATTCCCCGCTCGCCGGCTGGCTCCGGTGATAATTGAAAAAGCTCTACTGTTACATTAACTCCAGCTTCCCTCTCCTTCACCCCCTCCTGCCAGGGTTGTAGATGGCATCGAAGACAATGGGCACACGTTCCATTTCAACGTGGAGCACAGAGGGCCCGACGCCAGCACGGGAGGCAGCTCCCAAGGTAAGCCAAACCGCCCCCCCCAGCTGTGCGGGTCACTTGGGTGCCAGATGGCTCGAGGTGGAGGTGAACTCAAGAGTTCAAACAGTGGGTACCAGAAGGCTGGCCGGCCTCCTTCTGGGGAAATATGAGCGCACAGAATGAAATGACAGCCAGGTGTCCACAGAGTCAGAGAACATGTTAAAGGACAATTGAGGTCAAAGCAGGGCTCTCACCATCTGACCTGAGTTTAGCTGGGGATCGCTGTCCTTCTAGGAAGGCTATTGAATTCAGTTCAGTTAAGGTTCAGCTAATTTGGTTATTTAATTAAGTGCTTTTGAAAATTGTTGAGATGCACAACAGTCCACAGCAGCAATATAACGTAGAGGTAGCAGAGCGTGCTACTGTAAACATTAAAATATTAATGCTTAACCCCTTGACGCCTGATTTGATTTATAGTTATATAAAAAATTAATTATTTGTGTTTGTGCTTTGAAGCTGATGCTAAATTAAGTGGTTTGTCTATAGTACACAGTATAGATATAATTTTAGGTACGATATAAATTTTGTATTGAAATTACAAAATTTATATGTACAAATACATTACAAATTCAAATTACACACTATAACACCAACTATTATAATCCAATTTGAAGTTCAAGCGTTTCACTTAGGACTTCTAAACTTTAAAACATTAATTCACAAATGAACTTCCCTTTTCGTTAGCTTCCATTAACCGGATGTAGTTCCCACTCCGACCGGTCCTACGAGAAACTAGTGCTTGCAAGAGGTTCCTAGGTATTTATTGAATGTGCACAAACCGACATTGGAGGATTACATGTGTTGTTTCGGCTGCAGTCTGAGTGGAAACAGTGTGTCTCTACACTCTCTACATAGAGTTACAAACACAAACAAACAGACCTAAAGGTTGATATAAACACTACAACTCTCCCCAAATAGTTGAAGAAACATTTTTAGCATTGTATCGTATAATATCAAGGGTGTTTCTAATACACTGAACAATGCAGACCAGTAGAACAGCACATTAAACAACCTGTATATCTTAGAAAACCATCACAATTAACACCTTTCTGAAACCCCGTGAGAAAAACATGGCACCCTTGAAACATGCACATGTATAATATGCATGTATATATATAGATAGATCTATCTAGAAGTCAAACATCATAATTTCATTTTGTATTAATGCTGATAAATCCTGGTGTCCCGCAGTGGAGTGCTACTAAGTCAGCTGTTTTTGTTTTTTTTCCAGAGTCCACGCAGACTAATGCGTCTCTGATGCTGGAGACAGAAGAGGTCCGTCAGAGCATCAGTCAGCTCAACCTCAAGGTAAGGCCCGGCCCCTTAACACAGATTAAAACAGATGGGAGCAAAGATAAAGTCTAAAGCCTTGAGTTTAGATTCTTTGCGATCCAGACCCTCTTATCACACCTTCTGACTTTGATTTAAAAGTACGTTTTTAGCGACTGAGTGTGAAGCACAGGAAGCGTTAAAGTATTATATACCATGTGGTATGTCTACAACTTGAGTTCCCGTTTAGGGCTTTAGAAACATCCTCTGTGCAAACAAGCGAAAACACATTCGCCGTAGATACATTTCTGACATCTCATTTAGAAAATCAAAATCAAGCAGACTCCGCTTCTTGCCTGGATCTTAGTCTCTGCTCGCGCTCTTAAACTGACTGCAAATAGAGAGAAAGCAGGTGCAGCGAGAGCATCCAGATGGGCCCAGGTAGGTGCTGTCTGAAGTCAGTATTAATTAATCAGCAGGGCACTTCTGCAATGCAGGGGATAGCTGACTCGGGAGTGCTGACTCGACAATCTGAAAATGAAAAAAGAGACACAGTTTGGTGACAATCCAGCTCTACTTGTGGCCCGTCTGTCCCCCTTTCCCTTTTCGTTCACTCCCTTGTTTTATGTCCAGTTTCTCCCACTTTGTTTGTACTTTAGTGATAATTGAATGTTCAAGGTGGGATAGAAATAATATTCAAATGTTTTAACGCCCTGACTAAACGGTATGCACTCTCTACACAGATGAGCACATTAAACCAGGAAGTATCTGAGCTCACCAAGGGCCTGCACCAGATGATGCATTTCCTGCAGGCTCACATATCTGTACGTCAGTACGACACGTCATTATCCTCATGTGCTTATGACGTCCAGATGATGTCCAGCTCCCCCACAGCCTCCACCGCCGATAGGCCGTTCAACCCTGCTTCAGCCTACCACCTCCAAAGTGACCCCGGGAGCCACAAAGGCCACAGCTTCCACAGTGGCCAGTGGAGCTACAGTGGATCTCCTGAAACCCAGAAGCACAGCCACCCCTGGCCTCAGCCGCCCAGTCCTCCTGCTAACACCTCTCTGCCCTTATCTGGACACTCTGCCTCAAAGTTAGGCTCGTGCGACAGCTCCGACAGCATGACGACACATTTCTGGACCAGCCCGTCTCTTCTTAATCTCAGTCCAGTCCTCACGCCTCACGCTGGGCATGAAGACTCTGACAGCATATCTCTCAGCGCTGGTCCGTGCACCATCAGCCAGTCCCAGCCCACTTTGTGCCTGCAACCTCCCAGTGATAGTGATGAATACTCTTGCCTTCTGTCCGATTCCCCTGCAGGTACATCCTCATGCAGTCTGCTGGACACTATTTACCATCACTGCCAGTCCTCCGAGTCAAACCTCAACAATCCACAGGCCTCAAGTGATTCCATTTGTGCTCTGATATCCACCCAGACGTCTGATATTCTGATCCAGGACACCTCGTTCTTCCAAGCTGAGGACTCGGACATCTCTGGCCTCCCAGCCTCCGCCTCTGTACCCACAATACCCTGCCAGCCTTCTGTTTCTTCCCTGGATTCAGGATCACCGCAGTCCGATGTCCATCACGCGCTGGGAAACCCATCGGCGGTAGAACACACCAGTCTGGAGTGCCTGCTTGGGAAGGGGAGCTCCATGGAGAGCAGGGACAGTGAGAGCGCGTCATCGCGAAGGTCCAGCATCGGCGTCCAGACTCAGAGCACGGAGCAGTCGTGGTGTCTGGACCTCACAGATTAACGAGGCAGCCACTCAGAGGCAGGCAGGAATTAAGGAATTAAGCATCACTGGACAAAAGACATGAGAATTACTGACATGCTACTTCTTACAGTGTTTAAAGAGACTGTACCAGAGCCTGTCGGTGTGTGCTCTAATAACCCCTGTTAAATCCTGGGCTGTTGTATTTGTCAGACTTCTTGCAATTTACACCATTTCTATGCAAAAGCATGTAAGTTGTGCATTATCTTGGCTTTACTAAAGTGTGTCTTTAAAAAAAGAAAAGAAGAAACTCCACAGCCGCGGGTTCCAGTATATACTGTACAGTCTTTTTTCCAACATCCTCAGAGCAATTTGCAGTTGACGACACCTGTTACCTTCTTGCATGGTAAAGTTGTTTATTCTTTTTCCTAAGGAAAAGGTTTCCAAATTAATGTGTAAGCATTCTACATGACAACCTGTCGATTGTGTACACAGATACTGTATTTATTATGTGGCAGACAGGTCAGAGTGGGCGGATGTTTTAACAAACCGAGGTACAGACACATGCTTCACTTTGCATGTAGGGGATAGAGTATGTGCATCACAGCGTAGATTGTTTATTGTTTTTAATTGAATGTTCAAGATTTATTTATTATTTTTTTTTCTATTTCTGAATTCATATTTTCTGGAATATGAAATAATCCAAACTTCACGGAGCAGCACGCGATTCATGATTTCAGTTCCCTTGTTCTGCTCTACCACAGATCCTTCAGGAGATTCCTCACCGAGGCTTTAAGTACGACACTGATGAATAATCTCTCAACAAGAAATTATTTCGGAAACATCCACAACAAACACGTCGTAGCGGATCAGTAAATAAACATAAACACTATGATATTAAGCTAAAAAAAATCTCATGAAATATTTAAATCTGACTGACAGAACCAAACATTAACTCATCATACAACACTCAGATCATTCAGGAATTGTTTTTCCAGTGATTTCTTCTTGGTTGACAAAATAAATATCCATTAAACGTATGACCGTGTCCTTCACTGCGGTGTCACACAGTTTCCTGCACGCAATATTTATGAAACGCGCCGCATATGCGCGACCACCTCGCCGCAGTGAATCATCTCTCGTCGGAGAAGCGGCTTAAATGTCTTTTTATGGAGAGAACATTTGGTGATCTTGATGGCTGAGTGGAACTGCGCACTGTGATGTAAGCTCTGAGGGAACAAATACAGATGCCCGGTTATTTGAGCCAAAAGCTTGAGGACAACTAAACAGGAGCTGGAGTCATCTTCTCTGAGGCAAAGATGTAAATTTTAAGGTGCTTTTCTGTCGTTGGATGTGAAGATAGCGAGGTTAGCAGGGTGTTTTCTGTGATTTTTCAAACCCCAGAAGACTTGTTGGACTTTTAAAACTTGAGGAAAGCTTACAGAACGTGATTTTTTGTAGATTTGTTCACACGTTTTATGTACAGAGCTATTTTCTGACACATGAAGAAGACCAACAACTCAAAATTACTTTAGTTTGTGTTATTGTTGGCCTTGAAATTTCAAAAACTGGTGAATAAGTTGTCCCATCATGCAAAGGGACAGTAGCAGTTTCCCTTTATAAGCCGCGGCTTTATGCTTGACATGACTTTAAGGGGAAGGTTTAAGGATACCAACACATTAAGGTGGTTTAAGAGAACGCCGTGTCCGTTTATTTTTAGGATTTGCCTAATGCAGGAGCTCTTGTGGTAAAAAGCACAGCAGCTTAATGGCACTAAAATAAAACTTACTTTCCCCCCTAAGCTCTAAAGCATGAAATTTAATATAAGTACATTATTTAACTTCTTCAAATCCTGCACGCCACAAAGTAAAAAAATAAATAAAAATAAAAAGAAGGAGTAAAATATTAAATGTTTTCCTTTAACATATATAAAGAAACCATCTGTGTGTTGGATACAATTCCCCGGAGAGGACCGAACACCCAAGAAAAACCGTTGTTCTTAAAAGAAAAGCAGATTTGCAGCTGTTGTGGGTCTCATTAGTGGATTCAGTGAGGTTTTTTTGGTGGTTTTATCCTTGACTTTTGAGCCGATTATATAAGCGAATGTACAGTGACTTTCGTGCACTTGTCAAGAGTGAAAACCGCCCTGACGACACCCGTCACCCATCCGGCAGCAGCTTCACTGGGGTCGTTATTCCCGACTTTAACAGTTCTGAGTAAAGCTCAAGGTATCATGTTTATTTTGAGCATGGCTCGGATTCAACAGGTTTTTTTTCCCCCTGGCTCTCTACCAGAAACAAAGATTCAAAGACTTTTATTGACAAATCTCTATATTTTCAGGACATCCAAAAATAAACGGTGCATCTACAGTATGTACAGCAGTGTCGGAGAGCAGCAGAAGGTCTATCGATTTTGTGAAGGAAGTTTAAGGGAAGATCTGGTGCAAAACATGAATAGCAAGCTGTTCTTTAAATACTATTAGTAATGCGTCTTGTTTGTGTGGCTGTGGTGGTGTAAGAGAGCGTGTTTTGTCTGTGAGTAAACCCCCAGATGGAACATTTCAGAGTTAATAAAACACAGACAATGCAACAGAAACTTTTTACAATTGTGCAACGAAACGGAATAAAAAGGAAGCCCTGAGAGACCTGAGAGCTGCAAATCACCAGGTGAGAATGAATCCTTTGAGTCTTTGATGAGATTTGATTGTTAAGCTTTAATCTTCTCACACTTCTTCTTCCTGTTATTTGCTTCTTTCTTTTTTTTCCAGTGAGAAAAGAGTTTGGTGCACGGAAGCTGTTGAACCCTTTCAGGAACATGAAGACTTTTGCTCTCGCTCTGTTGGTTTTGTTGGTCGTTGGCCAGAGTGAGTTTTATTCAGATTCACTTGCACAGTTGCAATTAGAAGAGAAGTTTAATGTGTCCGGTAAAAAGAAACAACGAAATGTGGTTTAGCAGCAAACCAGAACAGTAAACCGGCCTATGAAAGAGAGGTTGAAGGTGTGAGGGATTTGACAGCTTGATTGTAGAAGCGGTTTTTAAGTCTGGGACCTTGACCACGAGTTATTTTCTTCCTGCAGGTGAAGCGTTGCGGTGTAACTGTGGAGGCCTGAAGATCTGCTCCAGCTCCGTGGAGACCTGCTACGGCTCCGGCAACGTCTGCGCCAGCGTCATCATTTACGCCGGATCCCGTAAGTCCAGCTCCAGAGGCAGGCGGCGGGCGGCCTCCAGATACACTGCTGCAGTGAGAATGTGCCACTTGAGAAAACCTGTACCGGCAATAACGATCCTTTCTGCGTGTGTTTTCACAGAGATCAATCACTTCAAGGGCTGCATGAAGTCAAACGACTGCATGATTATGAACCGTCCGGGCATCTCTTCTGCCTCCTGCTGCGGGAGTGATCTGTGCAACAGATAAACCAACGTCCACGTATTCTCTCCTCTGCTGAAAAAGCCCTCTGCTTTCATGCGTTCTCACAATAAAGAGTGTTTCAAATTTAACTGTTTCTGGGCTCTGTGATCCTGTGTTTCTCTATTCGTTCTATAAAACTTTTTATGAATCACAGTGTCATTGAAAGGTTAGTTGAAAATGTTAAAATGTTAAAAGCTGGTTTCATAAAGTGGAGATCATTTAAACCGATAAAAAATTTCACATCCTCATCTCTACTTTCTTTACAGACAAACAGACTCTCTAACCTGGCATGGTCCTGATATATACACTTCCTGGCCATAAAAAAGGTTTTACATTCTTTGTAGCATTGTCACCAGATTTATTTCCATCCAGTGTTGCATTCATTCTTCACCAAGATCTTGTATTGATGATGGGAGAGTCTGACCACTGCACAAAGCCTTCTCCAGCACATCCCAAAGATTCTCAATGGGGTTAAGGTCTGGACTCTGTGGTGGCCAATCCATGTGTGAACATGACGTCTCATACTCCCTGAACCACTCTTTCACAATCTGAGCCCCATGAATCCTGACATTGTCATCTTGGAATATGATCCATTGATGGAATAACCTGGTCATTCAGTACATTCAGGTAGTCAGCTGACCTCATTCTTTGGACACATAATGTTGCTGAACATAGACCTGAGCAACTGCAGCAACCCCAGATCATAGCACTGCCCCCACAGGCTTGTACAGTAGGCACTAGGCATGATGGGTGCATCACTTCATCTGCCTCTCTTCTTACCCTGATGGTTCTCCACTATCCTTCCAGTTTTTAATAATGCGTTGGACAGTTCTTAACCCAGTTTTAGTAGTTTCTACAATCTCCTCAGATGTTTTCTCTGCTTGATGCATGCCAATGATTTGACCCTTCTCAAACAGACTAACATCTTTTCCACGACCACAGGATGTGTCTTTAGACATGGTTGTTTAAGAAATGAGAAGCTACTCATTGCATCAGTTGGGGTTAAATAACTTGTTTCCAGCTGAAAGATAATCACCCATGCAGTAATTATCCAATAGGAGGCTCCTACCTATTTGGTGGTGACTGTTTTTGGCCAAGCAGCAGTGTATTTGCACATTATAAAGGAGTTCTCTCTTAAACTAGTATTTCCAAAATCAATAATTGAGCCTTCAAGCTGATCTTTTCTCACGTTTTGAAGATCTTTTCTCATTTTTCCTCAACAGTTTGGGCCAGTTTACAGCCCTGTGTGGCAGATGTTGATGTGAAAAGGGGCAGACCAGCCTTTACAGGAGTCTTCATGACTCGGTTTATTTTGAATGCTAATATTAGCACTGTTTCACTAGCCGTTGTACAAATATGACAAGGTTTTCCCGGCATCTCCGTCTGGCCTTGATAAGGCGCTCTGTTTTTGGGTTAATGATACACTAGATATGCATCAATCAATCGTGGCCAAATACGTGGAAGCCGGCCTCCTGACTGACTGACACATATCAGAGGCATTACGCTCCGGCTGCAGGATCATTGACCAGGTGAGTCATGTTTATGTTTTTGAACATGTGGCTGATGGGAGATTCTCACATTTCTCCATTATTATTTTTATTTTTATTTATTTTTTATCCACAGATTAGAGAGTTGGAGCGCCGTGAAAACAGGCAGACTGTGATTCTGGTTGTTTTGGTGGCACTGGTTGTCAGCCAGAGTGAGTTCACCTGCAAAGCTGTTGTTTATTTCGACTCTTTGGTGGAACAAGCCTCCTTTATTTTTTCTTCTGGCGTGGCACATTGGGCCATGTGACTGAAATATGTGTAGAAATTAATATGAAGCCAAATGTCTTCTCAAGAATAAATCATTTACTGCTAAACATTGTTAACTGTGTCACAATAAAAATCCATAACATGCAATAATAATTTTTGTTGTTATTTTCATGGTTGGTGCGATGTTGCTTACAATAAATTGTTCTTACTAAATTATTTATAAACTTTCAATCTGGAGACAAAGAGACAAAATCCAGCTTTTGCTCAAGTCTTGCGTCTTTATTCTGTGAAATCCTAATTTAGAATTTATTAATCAATTATTCTCCCAAGGGATGGAGAAATGAATGAAGAGAAATCAAATCCATTTTTACCATGTATTCACATACACTGATCAGGCGTAACATTATGACCACCTTCCTAATATTGTGTAGGTCTCCCTTGTGCCTCCAAAACAGTCAGAGACCTTGTCTTACATTCTGAGGGTGTCTTATGGGTTGAAGGGAGGGGGCTTCTGTGAATCAGGGCTTGTTCCAGTGCATCCCACAGATACTTGATCATCTTGTGCTGTCCCATTGCACCACCATGTGGCAAAGAAAGTGCTTAGATTAACGTCCATAAAGCCACACTTTACACCACTGTGTGCTGTATAATTGGGTAGCCTTGTCCCTCAGCATTTTTCCAAGTTTGCTTTCCAACGTTGCTTTGGTATTAACAATTTAGAAAATGATCCGTGCTGCTGCAAAGTACAAAATAAAAATTATCTAAAATTATAAACAAGGAATAAAAGCACAGGAGCATTTTAACAATATATAGAATAGAATATAGAAATATTGGGTTTTGAGTTTGTTTTATAAGTTATCATTTTGCAGCTTTAAGATTAAATATGTGCACATTTAATGTAATTTTTTTACTCACAACATGTGTTTAATTAGATTTATATTCTAGCTGGTCAAAAAAACATTTATTATAATTTTATTTTTATTCTAAAATAGGAATACGAGCTTGAATTGAATTGTTTTATTGAAAAAAATAATAATAATGACTCTTAAAAACCCATCACAGTTGTGTATAATATTAATTTAATTCCAGGCGGTTAGCCGGCTCCTTCTGACGGCCTGCTCTCCGCCCGTTTGATTGGTTGTGACATTGTATCACGTGACGAGCCAAACCAGGAAGTATTTCGATTACACAAGGCGGAAGTGTATAATTTACAGAACCTGAAAGAGTTTTTAGGGGAACACAGACAACACGGCTAACGCGGAATAACACAGCTTTAACAAACTATTCACGGGGAAGAGTGGATACATTTTTTTGATTGTCGGTAAGGACACCGACACCTTCTTTGTTTCTTCCCGGTAATTGTTCGTGTTAGCCGACGTTAGCCGTCGTCAGGTGCCATCGTTATCACGGGCGAGCTTTAGCCTCGGAGCTAACTCACCGCTGGTGTTGTTTTTGTCCGCTTGAGACGTTCAAGTTGAGAACAGCAGGTTTAACCGGTTTTGAAAAAACGGTTCGTTGTTGCCGTGGTTCATTTAATAATATTAAGCCGTTGTTTATTTCTAGTTGGAGCTAGTTGGAGTTATAGTTGAGTTAGTTGTACGACTCTTTGCTACAGTTATTTTTAACAGATCAGATCAGATTCAAAGGTCGATATTGATCAGCATTAGACAGCTGATAATTATGTATTAACTGTGTGTGTTGCTCCTTTACATTGACCCAGTTCAGTTCTTGTATTTGTTTTGTTTTTTTAAGAGTCATAACTAACATTTGTATTACACTGTTTTGTGTATTTAATATGGGAAACATTAAAGTAAAGCTATAACTCTGTGTACAAGCACCAGTACTAGCATAGTCCGAGATTAACCACTTTTGGTATTCAATTTAAAACAAATGTTCTCATGACTGGTTCCACTGACTTCTCCGTGTTTTATGTTTTTTAAGGTAACCCGGGTCACTCCTTTGCTGCTCGTCTCTGACCTGGCTCGCCGTCAGTGCCTGCGTTTCCAGGTCCAGCTCCCGTAGTTTACACCTGTAGTTTCAGACCACCCCTAACCGTCTCTGTCAGTCCATCAATGGCTGGGCGCGGTGGAGGAGCCAACAGGCCCAATGGTGCCGCAGCGGCGAACAAAATCTGCCAGTTCAAACTGGTGCTGCTCGGGGAGTCGGCGGTGGGCAAGTCCAGCTTGGTGCTGCGCTTCGTCAAAGGCCAGTTTCATGAATTCCAGGAGAGTACTATTGGAGGTAAGACACAGGGACGTGTTGCAAGACCTTTGAAGGAGTTAAATTTGTGTTAGAAATGGCCTTGGACATCTCAGGAGACAGACTATGTTGCTGGTTGTATGAGAGGGCGGGATATTGTTTGTAATTTGCTGACACAATACCAGCTGGGAAACTTCTGGACCTGGCATTCATTGGTGTGGATGTTACTTAGACATGTAGCACCCACCTAGACCAGACCAGGCACCCCCACCCCATAGCAATGACACTCCTTGATGGCATCAGCCATCCCCAGCAGGATGCAGCCTGACACAGACACACACAACTCAAAAAAAAAAAACATGAACAGGCCTCCAAATTCACTAGATCCCAGACTGATCAAGTATCTGAGGGATGATCCACAGAGGCCCCTCCCCTCAACCCATAGGACCCAAAGGCCCCCACCGTGGTTCCATGGTGTAATGGTTAGCACTCTGGACTTTGAATCCAGTGATCCGAGTTCAAATCTCGGTGGAACCTTAATTAAGCTCAATTTTTGGAGTAGACAGTAGAGTTTGTCCACAAACCAGAGTGTTAACAGTTCGATCTCCAGATGCCACACATGCCAAAGTGTTGACCTGGCCTCCAAATTCAGTAGATCCCAAACCAATCGAGTATCTGTGGGATGATCCACAGAGGCCCCTCCCCTCAAAGGCCCCCCACTAATAACATTCTGTTGCCAGACACCACAGGACACCCTCAGAAGGTCCATGTCCATTCTCTGATGAGTCACAACTGTTTTGGAGACCTACACAATATTAGGAAGGTGGTCATAATGTTATATGGGTGGTGCACACCTGATTTTCACGCGACTAGGGTCTGTAATGACCAGATACGGACCTGTGATTGAAGGGATCTGCTTTGATCCTGTTTTCTTTCACCAATGAATTGTACTCTAATGATCCATTGATGGCCAGAGACTCCAGTCTTGAGGCATAAGCTTTGTTTTGTGGATATACCGTGAATTGCACGACCTTGCCGCACATTTTGAGAAAACCACACTGAGACTAAAACGTCTTCAGTAAATGCCACAAGTCTGTTTTGTCTATACTATGACGTGGGTGGCTGCAAACCTTCACAGGTACATTATCATCGCACTAAAGGAAGTTATTTTCTCCTCTCTAGCCGCCTTCCTCACTCAGACCGTCTGTCTGGACGACACCACTGTGAAGTTTGAGATCTGGGACACAGCCGGTCAAGAGCGCTACCACAGCCTGGCACCAATGTACTACAGAGGTGCTCAGGCGGCCATTGTGGTCTACGACATTACCAACACAGTAGGTTTCAGCAGCGGGGCAGTAGGGATTTTGAGGAAGCCAGATGGATTATTGTTCAAGCTGCAGCTGTTGTTGTTTATAGGTTGTTCGTTGATACGCAGTGTTCTGCTTTTAAAATTAAATTCTGTCTAGTCTCAAATTAGACGTGTGAAGATGTTCAGACTTGTGGGTTTTCTTTGTCAGTGCAGGCCACGTCATGCCTGTGCTGTAAAGCGACAAAGTTTCACCACAGTCAAAAATAGTAACACACGCTATGTGCGAATAACACTAATCAAGTTTGGTGGCTTATCAGGACACTTTTGCACGTGCAAAAAACTGGGTGAAGGAGCTTCAGCGACAAGCCAGCCCCAACATCGTGATCGCTCTGGCCGGCAACAAGGCAGACATCGCAAACAAGAGAGCCGTAGATCTTCAGGTATGAAGTCAGCGTGACGGCAGACGAATCAAACATTCACAGCCTCATCTTGATTTGGTTTTATCCTGATATTGTATTGTGTTTTTGTTTTGTTTTTTATTCCAGGAGGCACAAACATATGCTGATGACAACAGTCTGCTCTTCATGGAGACCTCAGCCAAGACTGCCATGAACGTCAATGAAATTTTCATGGCCATTGGTGAGTATTGTGTTGTGCCAAGTCTTCTTCCTTACAGATGACGAATGTTTTTGGTCGTGGTCCAGGTTACCGCCCTCCTTTTATTTCTGAGGGTATTTTTGTTCCAAAGGCAAAGCATTGTATTGGGAGATTGTCGATGCCTACATGAGATTCACTGTTAAGGTTTAAAAAGTATTTGAGATTACTTTGAAACAGAACTAATTTGCTAATGCTAAAGCACAGCTGCTAGCCTGCTGCTAGCATTCTTGTTTGAGAAAAGACATGGGTTGCTTTTTTCACTGTTGGCAGGAATTAGTTTTTCCCTTGACAGCAAGCAGACTAGACTACACTTAAGGTTCTTTTAGGCTACTGCGGGACATAGATGCCATGACCTACTTACGTAGCCTACGCCGGTGCGAGCCATTTATACTTTGTGTACTTCTGTAAAAATGCCACCCAAACGCCAGTCAACTCCGTGTCCTTCCTGCTTCTCCTTCAAAAATGGTGACTGAAACTTTTGCCGAAAGTTTCAGTTATACAAACGTTTGCATCTCAGAACCTCCTCAGTTCACCTTTCCTCGATGTGTTCCATCGTTATTGATCCAAAACAATCAATTCGAAAATTGCGGAGACGGAGAAGCAGGAGGAAATACTAAAGCGGAAACGAGCTACGACCAAGCGGACCAGCGTCGCAGTAGCTACCGCGTCAAAATAACACGGAAGCCTGAACCACCTATCACATTTATCCTTAAAAAATAAACTACCCTTGTATATTTTTATAATACAGGGTTTTATATAAAAGGCCTGTGTAGATAAACCATTCCAGAGTTTGCAAAATTTTAAATTTCTGCTTTTTTGTGTCCCTTTAGCGAAGAAGCTACCGAAGAGCGATCCTCAGGGCGGAACTGGAACAGGCGGCCGAGGGACCAGGACGGGGGTCGATCTACAAGAATCTAGCCCTCAGGGCCGCAGTAGCAGCTGCTGCGGCGGCGGAAATTAGCAAGTACACAAGAAAAAAAACAAAAACAAACAATGAACTTAGTGAACGAGCCCTGAACATCATTTTAAGGACAGCACGTAGCTAAAAAAAAACCCAGAGAGGCAGGACAGGGCAGAGCCACTCGCCGCTCCTGCATTTAAACTGAGATTACAGATGAGATTATCTGGACCCTCTTTTGATTAAAGGAACTTTTTAAAAGAATCATAAGCTAGAGGGAGTTCCCCAAGGTCCCTCACTACTTCTCTTCTGTCTTTCCCTCCGTATGTCTGGTCATCTCCAGCCTCTGTCTCGGTTGATTGAATACTGTTTTAAATGAACTCTTTTTGAATTCGTGACGCAGAGGCTGTTTGCCATTCTCCCCGTTTGTTTGAGCGTGTGTGTGTGTGTGTGTATGTTCTGCGTGTGCATGTGTGTGTGTATATAGTATATACAAGATATATATTTATATATGCACTCACACACATTTTCTATCCCTGTCATTTCCCTCTACACTGATCTATAGAGAAGATGCAAGATGGTTGTCTTACTGCAGTTTAGATTATGGCGTTTTGGACACGTTTGCACCTGATATTAACATGTGATGATGTTTTTTTTGGACATCTGTTCTTTGCAGCCTTGCATTTTTGCACCTATCTTATAAACGTATCCTAATCATCTTCCCATACTCGGATTATTATATCTGAATATGCAAATAAGCTGGGTGCTAGCGTGCAGATTGGCGGCGATGCTGTAAATGGATTTTATTAATCTGTAAATTAATTAATTAATTGTTCAGCATTTCATCTGCTGAAAGCGAGCAGGAAGAGGCAGATCTTTCTCAACAATGTCTTCGCATCCTTCCCATTCCCGTAGGTGTCCAGATACAGATCACATTTTACTGGCAGGTGTAAAAGAGGGTATTTGTTGTCATCATTAATAAAAGACACAGCTGTAAGGAGAGGCTCGTTGAGGCGCGTCATGATTCGACAGGCTACACATCCGAAGGTGTTTCTGAACTGTACAACAAAACCAGTTGTTTTCATTCGTTGTGTATTGATGACCATAACACCAGAGAGTTGTTAGCCTTTTTTTTTTTTTTTTTTTTTTAAAGAAGAAAGAAAATGTGACATAACTTGTAAATCTGAAAAAAAAAAAAGAAGAGTAATAAATAACATGCAGTGATTCATTTTCTTCTGAGTTGTTTTGCAGTGTACAGTTTGACACTGGAGGACGTTTCCAGTGCTTTGCATTGCATGTACAGTCCAGACCAGAAGTATTTGGACCGGTTACACACGACTGTTTCTTCAGGCTCCGTGCTTGTGCACATTTAATTTGAAATAAAGCAATGGATACTACTTTAAAGTTCCAAGTCTGACCTTTTGATTTTAGTCCTTTAGTAAATCCTGGATCATTTATCCCGTTACACAAGAGAGCAGAGGTGGTGTCAGTAAACACACCCAAACACTAGATGGCAGCATCACACTTAAATACTTCTTTATAAATTCGTGCTTGGCTATTAATTTATACGTATGTCATATATATGTATATATGTTATATATCAGATTAAAACTCAATATTGTGATATTCTACATTCAATACTAAATTCATTTCACAATGCAGAATGAACAACAACATACTGAAGACATTTAGTCAGCGCTTGAATTTGTATGCATGCCCATCTGTGTGTGTGTGTGTGTGTGAAAGTGGACAGTATGTAGATTGGCCATGCAAAAAGAAAACCATTACTGGCAAAGTGAGTTTAAAAAAAAGAAAGAAAAGAAAGCCTGTCTTCATTTGTGTTCATACACTCTAATATTTTGCTGGACCATCTTTAGCTTAGAATACAGCACACATTCTCTGTGGCATTGGCTCGATAAAATTTATTTCCATCCAGTGTTTCATTCATTTTCCACCAAGATCTTGTATTGATGATGGGAGAGTCTGACCACTGCACAAAGCCTTCTCCAGCACATCCCAAAGATTCTCAATGGGGTTAAGGTCTGGACTCTGTGGTGGCCAATCCATGTGTGACAATGATGTCTCATTCTCCCTGAACCACTCTTTCACAATCTGAGCCCCATGAATCCTGACATTGTCATCTTGGAATATGATCCATTGATGGAATAACCTGGTCATTCAGTATATTCAGGTAGTCAGCTGACCTCATTCTTTGGGCAACATAATGTTGCTGAACCTAGACCTGAGCAACTGCAGCAACCCCAGATCATAGCACTGCCCCCACAGGCTTGTACAGTAGACACTAGGCATGATGGGTGCATCACTTCATCTGTCTCTCTTCTTACCCTGATGGTTCTCCACTATCCTTCCAGTTTTTAATAATGTGTTGGACAGTTCTTAACCCAGTTTTAGTAGTTTCTTCAATCTCCTTAGATGTTTTCTCTGCTTGATGCATGCCAATGATTTGACCCTTCTCAAACAGACTAACATCTTTTCCACGACCACAGGATGTGTCTTTAGACGTGGTTGTTTAAGAAATAATTGCAGTAATTATCCAATAGGAGGCTCCTACCTATTTGCTTAGTTAAATCCAGGTGGAGACTTTTTTGTTTTGGCCAGGCAGTGTATTATTCCACAGCTCATTTTAAAATGTTTCTCAGGGTTAATGCAGCGGTTCAGTTTGTCCCGGTGGTCTGGACACGTTGAATGAAGGGATTTGCATAAAGCTCTTTGAGGTTAAAGTGTAAAATATATAAAAATGTTATGGAACGGGTCTCAACATTTGACTCGTGTGTATTACCATATAACTCTTTGGTGTACCTAATGTTTTGACCACCTCATGATATTATATTTTTAGTGTGAAGGAAAGCACAACCTAAAAATGTACAGCCTGGACAGTGTTTCAGAAAATGTGATTTAATATTTATAATAATTAACAGAGGACAGGGTGAGCCATAAATATTAAGAGGAACCATGCGGATGATTTATTTATTTATTTATTTGCATTTATGTTCATTTTATGTATTTATTCAGAGGACGTTAGAGTCTCCTAATCGCTCTTACACAGACTTGATGCTATCTCTTTCGTGGAGCTGAAGCCTCAGAAGTCACATGCTTTTGTGTTTTTTTTTTTTTCACGGCTTTGATTTTGCTTTTTATCAACACGCCATTTTCTCCACCGCGGGGCAAGGGTGAAACCACCACCGCTGTAATATTTAGATATATTTCATCTGCTTCCATGCACCAATTTAAAAAGTCATAAACACGAGGATGGAAATTGTAGGTAATGGCTCATTCTCCCCTCTCAGTTCAGTTCAATTAGCGTTTATGCCCCATTATTACCTCAGGTTAATGGCACATTAGCTGTAAAATTTAGATTTATTTGTTTTAGCATTTGCAATTATCTTGAAAAATAAAACGGCAAACTCAAACAAGGACGTCAGGGATTTCTTAAGTGAATTAATAAATTAAATAATTCACATTTTACCCAGAGTGACATGTTCTGCAGGTCGCCCACAGGAAGGAGGTTTTAATTAACTGTATTTTTAGGTGGTTGGAGTTACTGTTGTGGTTTAGATGACAACGAAGACCTTACATTTAAAGCAGTTTTAACACACACACACATTAGCCTCAGAGATATGGCAGCATTTCTGCCCAAAGCAGGCGTGCACTCTGTTCCCAGTAAATGATTTCTCATTTGTCAAGCTGTCAGTCAAGATGCTTTCTGTCAAAAAAAAAAAAAAAAAAAGAAAGAAACTCATTTCATGCTTGGCCTCTGTGAATCATGAGCGAGCCCCCGGTCTGGAATTGACTGTGTTTAGAGGAGGAGATTTGCAGAGTAAAGGAAATGTGCCCTGAACGTAAATGCGTTTTTGTTCCACTGCTCCACTCGTGTCTCCTTTTACGTTCGCAACGACGAATGAAAACGGGGCGGACGTGGGCAAAAACGGTTGCCATAACAACGGGAATTTGTGGGATTAGCTCCGCTACCGTAAATGTGTTTTTTCGCTCGAGAAAGCGAGTGGCCCAGTTTTATACACACACACACGATTTCAAACGGCGCTCTGATGGATTCCCTCTGACTTCTTAAGACAGAAATGTCATTAAATACCAAGGGCACAGGGACACGGTATCTGGATTCCATTCTGTGGTGCAGTTTGAGATTTGGGGCTGATAGCGATGCTACGTGTGATGTGGCGCAATAATTGTCTCTTATCTAAAATGAAACATCTAACTGTGTTGCCAGAGGACGTGATGGAGCTGAAGGAAGGACAATACACTGAACAAACGGAGGGCGACATGTTTCTGAAAGGCCAGCTCTGCTCTGATTGGCTGCTTCCAGTGCTTCATGTTTAAACTGAGAGCCAAAGTGCTACTGGTGAAATTTTAGAGCGTTTCATTGGATGAAAAACAAAAATGTATACGCCCCCTAGTGCAGGATGAGTCCTCAACATTTTAATGGGGTTTTAAAGATTCAAGATCCAAGTCACGTTTATTGTCACTTCCACAATATGTTAATACAAACATGCAGAGGTGTGAAACACGGTTTCTCCTAGTCCCACTGTGCTACATCAGCCGATCAGCCACAACATTATGACAGGAGAAGTGAATAACATCGACCATCTTGTGACAATTCAGTGTTCTGCTAGGAAACTTTTGGACCTGGCATTCATTGATGTGGATGTTACTTAGACATGTAGCACCCACCTAGACCAGACCAGACACCCCCACCCCATAGCAATGACACTCCTTGATCCACACAAAAACACTTTAGGAACAACTAAAAAAAAAACATGAAGAACAGCACAAGGTGTTGACCTGGCCTCCAAATTCACTAGATCCCAAACTGATCATATGGGTGGGATGATCCACAGAGGTCCCTCCCCTCAACCCATAGGACCCAAAGGTCTCCCCTGTGGTTCCATGGTCTAATGGTTAGCACTCTGGACTCTGATTCCAGCTATCTGAGTTCAAATCTCAGTGGGACCTTAATTAAGCTCAATTTTGGGGTAGTAGCTTGAGCAGGTTGTCCACAAACCCGAGGGTGCCACATGCCGAAGTGTCCTTGAGCAAGACACTAAACCCCCCAGTTGCTCCAAGTGAGTGAATGTACCAATAGGTAGAAAGGTGGCATACTTACCATTTACTAACAACATCCTGTTGCCAGGCACCACAGGACACCCTCAGAAGGCCCATGTCCATTCTCTGATTAGTCACCACAAGGGAGACCTATACAATATTAGGGAAGGTGGTCATAATGTTATGCCTGACAGGTGTGTCATATGAAAACACTTGAACATCATAATCAAGATTCAGATACGACCAGCTCCAGAGGCTTTATGCTAAGATAAGCTGATCAGATGTAGAGGATAGTATGACGACAGTGACTCACAGACCTCAGTAAGTATTCTGAATTTCCTCCAGCAACAGATTAGTAGTTGTATTTCAAGCGCTTGCTCTTCAGTGAATCATCGGCCATTTTTAAGAACCGTTCCTTTATTAAGAAAACTCAAGTGGACTTCAGTGACACTGGTGATCAAGGACAGAGTGTATGGGGACGTACGCTTGAGAAGCACATCTTACCCAGAATGCATCGTGATCTATTTTGGATTGGTTCTGTTAAGATGCTTGTATCATCTGTCCTTCTCAGCTGAGGACTGATTGTGTTGTTCTGTTTTGTTTGTTTTTATTTAAATGCTCTGTCTTTGTGCTAAACTGTTTGTGGGTATATGAGCCTTTGTCAAAGAGAAGGAAGGCTTTAAATGTTAAATGAGCCCTGGGACGCATTGGGTAGCTATAGACTTTATTGATCCACACAGCTGCACATAAAAAAAATAGGTGCAAGATAGTTATTATACGTAAAAAGCTTTTCAAAGTAAAAGAAGCAAAAACAGAAGGTTGTGTTAATAATAAAGCTACTGTTTGGATGAGATTAATATATTTTTTTCTATAAATTCATATATTTAAAGTAGTTTCATGTTTAAAATATGTTTTGACTTCTCAAAAAAAGCCACAAAACCAGAGAACACTGGTTAAACTGAATGATTTCTAGGATTTTGGACTCTTAAGTTAACAAAAAGAGCATTTTAGATGCCACCTACACAAGTCACAGGTCATTAAAGGTCATGGATTACCAATTTAAGTAAAATCTAAATTTATTCCATGATGAAAGTCAGGGTCATCTGACTCGTTTTAGTTCAGGGGTCACATACAGCCCAGTTTGATCTCAAGCGGGACAGACCAGTAACATAACAGCATAATAACCTATAGGTAACGACAACTCCAAATTTTTTCGATTTGTTTTAGTGAAAAGAAGAAGAAGAAGTAAATTAGGAGAATGTTTACTTTTAATAAACTACCCTTCAAAAAAACAGTGGATTACAAATTAAGAATAGCAATTATCTTCATTGAAAATTTGCAGTCTTCTACGTAACTTTGCAAATTCATGCTGCGGGCCAGAGTAGACCCTCTGATGGGCTGCTTTTGGCCTGTGGACCGTATGTTTGACACGGTCGGTTTCAGCGCCTTCCTGAATATGTTTATTATTAATAAACTGTACATATTTTTGTGATCTATGACATTAGGTGTGTCAGATTTTATTGAACTAAAGTAAACGTTGCTACCTGTTTCTACTCCACTTCTGCGAGTCTTAAAAACTGCGCAATTTTTTCCACAAGAAGAAGAAGAAGAAGAAGGACACCAGATAAAAAATTGCCATTTATCTGTTTGAAAGCTTGACTGATTCTTCCATCTTCTTATAAAATACGTATTTTTTTTCAGAAGATTTATGACCTTTTTCATTTCCTGACATCTGTTACATCAGAGCAGAAGGGATTCATAATTCCACCCAACCCTAAATTCATACACGGCCTCCTGAACAACCACAGACGTGAGTTGATTGATTAGTCGAAAGAAAGACGATAGCCGCTGCAGCCGCTGTATAAAAACTAATAACCAGAGCCACGCTTGACTACTCCTTACTGCTGAGGGTTACACTGATCCAAGCTGTGGACTGCAGCCGTTATCTGACTCCAGCCTCCAAAAAAATTATCCTTCACAGCAAGAAGGTTCTGGGTTCTAATCCATCATGGCCGACTGGAGCCTTTCTGTGTGGAGTTTGCATGTTCTCCCTGTGTCTGCGTGGGTTCTCTCCAGGTACTCCAGTTTCCTCCCACCGTCCAAAGACATGCTGGTTAGGTTCATTGGTGATTCTAAAGGCTCCATCCCCCCGCGACCCTTCACAGGACAAGTTAGGTTCATTGGTGATTCCCTGTTGATCGAGCATGTCTTTGGATGGTGGGAGGAAGCCGGAGTACCTGGAAAGAACCCACGCAGACACAGTGAGAACATGCAAACTCCACGTAGAAAGGACCCAGTCGCCCGGCCCATGGATTCGAACCCAGAACCTTCTTGCTTGCCCAGCAGACTGTGTCACCCCCGGTTACAGAAGATGAATGAATGAATATATAATGAGCCACTCGCATCCATCCAAGTGCCATTTCAATCAAACTTTGAGAAGAGTCAAGAACACGTGAGCGAGCGATTGCAGGCTTTGATATATAAAAAAATAACAAACGTTGTCATGGTGACCAGGTTAAACTAAAAATCTCGATGGTTCTGGGTGCAGGCAGAATAAAAAAATAAAAAAAGTCCTCTAATGAAAGCACTCAAGATGATGATGATGGAGCCGAGCGCTGGGAGCACGCTGATTGGGGCTTGAGCTTTATGGAAATGGAGCAACCAAATGTACCTCGCACGTCCCGGTCCAGCCTTAACAACAGGAGGCTGATTGGACTTTAGCATCCAGTCGGAGCCAGCTTTGTGTGTGTGTGTGTGTGTGTGTGTGTGTGTGTCGTCTTCAATGTCCACAGACAAGCAAAGACATTAAGAGCACTGACATCTTACACCCTTGTCTCCGCTTGTATGTGCATACAAACACATGCCCACCTTTATTTTTAGGGCAGCTGCCTTGTTGTCCGGTCAAGCAGCGTGCCAAAGGACTTCCACGAGAAGGACATAGCTCAAACTCCAAGTATGTTTCCACCATGCATCCATCACCGTGGCGGCTGACAGCTGATTCAAACGCACACCAGCGGGGTCGGCGGCATGTGCCCGTGTCACCGTACCCACGAAATGCATCTGCAGGCATCTGCTTTTGAACACAGCCCAACAATGTTAATAAGGGGGTCTGAAAGGGAGGGAGGGAGGGAGGGCGCGGGATTGGGTGGTGGGGGTAGAGGGGGAGGGGATTTGACGCGGCAGGGTGGTACAGCATTTTCCTTTGACCCCTCGAACCATTCATCTTTCTCCAAGTGGCCATTATGTGGTGGCGGGTTTTTATTAGAACTGTTTATGGGTGTACATTAGCATTGTTTCTGAGGCTGTAAAGCGCCAGCAGGTGCTTTTACAAACACTTTAAGTGAGGTCATTTTTTTTTACCAGGGTCCAAATGAGAAAATAAAGTAACAGCCGCATATTTTCTTTCTTCGAAGGCAAAGATCTGTTATGACAAAAGAAGGAGGGACATTTTAAACGCCTTGGTTATTCATCACGGAGAATGTGCTGCTGTTAAGCTTGTTCTATCTGATATTGATGCCAGTTTAACACAAATCTTCTGTTTTTAGCTAGAGGAAAGACATTTGAATCAGAAAGGGAGGGTTTAACTAAAAAAAATCACACAATCCAGTTGCATTGTGGGACATGTAGGATCTGGGGTAGCTGAGAAACTGTAGACACATTTATTATCACTACAGCTGTTTATTACTGTTTCTATTCTTGCACATTTATATCTCAAATCTTAATCTGCTTTATCGGGCAAGCATATACCCCGATCAGCCATAACATTAAAACCACTGACAGTAGAAGTAAATAACATTGACCATCTTGTGACAATTCAGTGTTCTGCTGGGAAACTTTTGGACCTGGCATTCATTGGTGTGGATGTTACTTAGACATGTAGCACCCACCTAGACCAGACCAGGCACCCCCACCCCATAGCAATGACACTCCTTGACACAAGCACACACACAAAAACGCTTTAGGAACAACTAAAAAAAAAAACATAAAGAACAGCACAAGGTGTTGACCTGGCCTCCAAATTCACTAGATCCCAAACTGATCAAGTATCTGTGGGATGATCCACAGAGGCCCCTCCCCTCAACCCATAGGACCTAATGGTCACTCCTGTGGTTCCATGGTGTAATGGTTAGCACTCTGGACTCTGAATCCAGTGATCCGAGTTCAAATCTCGGTGGAACCTTAGTTATGCTCAATTTTGTGGTAGAAAGTAGAGCAGGTTGTCCATGAAACGAGAATCCCTAGTTTCTCTGAGTGCATGGCACTGGTGTGTGCTTGTGTGAGCGAATGGGTACACTCTGACTATCAATAGGTAGAAAAGCGCTCTATTAAAAAAGTCACCACCTGGATTTAACTAAGCAAATAGGTAGGAGCCTCCTATTGGATAATTACTGCATGGGTGATTATCTTTCAGCTGACAACAAGTTATTTAACCCCAACTGATGCAATGAGTAGCTTCTCATTTCTTCAACAACCATGTCTAAAGACACATCCTGTGGTCGTGGAAAACATGTTAGTCTGTTTGAGAAGGGTCAAATCATTGGCATGCATCAAGCAGAGAAAACATCTAAGGAGATTGAAGAAACTACTACAACTGGGTTAAGAACTGTCCAACGCATTATTAAAAACTGGAAGGATAGTGGAGAAGCATCAGGGTAAGAAGAGAGGCAGATGAAGTGATGCACCCATCATGACTAGTGTCTACTGTACAAGCCTGTGGGGGCAGTGCTATGATCTGGGGTTGCTGCAGTTGCTCAGGTCTAGGTTCAGCAACATTATGTGTCCAAAGAATGAGGTCAGCTGACTACCTGAATATACTGAATGACCAGGTTATTCCATCAATGGATCATATTCCAAGATGACAATGTCAGGATTCATGGGGCTCAGATTGTGAAAGAGTGGTTCAGGGAGCATGAGACATCATTTTCACACATGGATTGGCCACCACAGAGTCCAGACCTTAACCCCATTGAGAATCTTTGGGATGTGCTGGAGAAGGCTTTGTGCAGTGGTCAAACTCTCCCATCATCAATACAAGATCTTGGTGAAAAATGAATGCAACACTGGATGGAAATAAATCTGGTGACATTGGAGAAGATTATGGAAACAGCGAATGTGTACGTACAGAACTGTAATATACAACTTTGCATGTTCAGTTTATGATGAAACAGAAATTGGAAAGGTGGTAATTCAACTGTATGATCTTTTTAGATGTAGTTTGTGTTGCTATTAAATTAAATGGAATTCAATTGAAAGTCGTTGTGTTGTTATAACCCAAACAACGAAGCTGAAAGATTTGGAGCAGGGCTGTTTTGTTTTGCTTGTGCATTTGCAATAATAAGTTAGATAAAGCAAACAGGTCTGAGCAAAAACAAAATAAGAGTTCAATCGTCATATTTCAATGACTCATAACATTTACCATTTCAAACAGTTCCTGCTGCCTCTCTCTCTCTCTCTCTCTCTCTCTCTCTCTCCCCCTCTCTCTCTCTGTTCCTGTCATCCTCGCGCGCAGTGATTTGGTATCTCTGTCGCGCAGGCGGCGGTGCCACGGCGCGCGCGCATTACCCCGCGTGCTTTTCTATCTTTTTCTTGACTAAAAAAGCGCCCGCGGCTGAGCTCGCGCTGTAATCTGTGACAGCTGGAAATGGACAGCAGCGGCAGCAGCAGCAGCAGCAGTGGTGGTGGTAGAGGTAGAGGTAGAGGTAGAGGCAGAGGAGCCGGGAAAGCGTCTCACACAGGTAGGAAGACATTTTTAATTGCTTACATTTCGGTTTCAGGGTCTGAGCGTCGTTTTTTTTAAATTTGTTTTTGGGGCACGCGTGGACACCTCTTTTATGTCGTCTAAATGTTTGCACAGCGACTCTCTCCAGGTGGAAATGCTGTTGTTTCGGCTCGAGCTGTCAGTGACCTGTAAATATTATGTTTGTGCACTAACGAGAACTCACTTTAAATGCTTAATTAATCCTCAGAGGATAATAGTTTGTCTTTATTTCCTTAGTATACGCTCGCTTTTCTACTTTAAAATAAAAAACAAAGCGAACATGTAGTTATAACCGACCTGGTGGTCTTGGTGCAAGGATGCGAACATATTTCCTTTTGTATTAAAGTAACCACCAGTGACTATAACGATTAACGTCTCCAATTAAAAATAGTTAAAACTGTCTTTCTTTTAATTTTCTTTTTCCTTCCGGGTGGGTGTGTGAGGGTCACGGTTTCTGTTTGGTCTGCCTCTCGATATGAATATGAAAATTATACTTCAAATGCAATCAGAATAGCTCATTGTACTGGCTTCCAATATTATATTATATTATATTATATTATATTATATTATATTATGGGTGCAGCAAGAAGGTTCTGGGTTCCAATCCATGGGCTGACTGGGGCCTTTCTGTGTGGAGTCTGCATGTTCTACCTGTGTCTACGTGGGTTCTGTCTCTGGTGTGAATGGTTCTCTGTCTCTCTGTGTTAGCCCTGCGATGTCAAGGGTGTACCCCGGCTCTCGCCCGATGACAGCTGGGATAGGCTCCAGCCCACCCTGCAAACCTTCACAGGAATAAGCGGTTACAGAAGATGAATGATTATTATATATCGGATGTATTTTATTGTTTGTCTTGATGCAGTTGCACAACTGTGCTTGTGCATTTAAAGCCTGGGAGTTTAAGGATCTCGTAGAAGAAGATGGAGCCTTGTTTTGTTTGTTGGTGCTCGTGCAGACGTGTGTCGGCCATCTGAAATATTTTCATGCAGCAAGTTGGAAAATTAAATCACCGGTTGAATATGGGAGACAACTTTTCGTAGGGTCCATTTTCCTTGTCTCGTGATGCAGGGTCACCTTGGTTTAAAGGTTTAATATCCAGCCGAATACAGTTAATCTCGCCACAACTTTTATTTCTTAAAGTCTTATCTGCAGCGGTGCAGCTGTAGGCTCAGGTTAATCGTGGTTCGATCCCCTTTGAGCAGCTTCTGTGCGTGAGTGTGTGAAGGAAAAGAAAATTGTGAATTACTTTGGATGAAACAAGCATCTGCCGACTCCCAACCCCCCCCAAAAAAATGAAAAAAATGAATTTAGTGATCATTTTCTGGATCAATTTATTTCTTGTTTGATATACAAGATGGAGAAATAGCAGTGAAAAAATACCATGATTAAAATTATTATGCAAATATTCACAAGTCGGCAATGGCGATTTAGATTTTTACTGAATGATATTCTGTGATTTAACCAATCAAGTAATCAGTTCATTTGTCTCAGCTGTACGGATGTGCGTCTTCCAAACTACATCTTCCTATAGATGTGTGTGTGTGTGTGCGTCTCACTCACACACACACTGTCATTACTGTGAGTGTTGCCATGGCATACTCAGCTGCTACTCAATTCAAGCGGAGTAGACACACTTAAACACCCAGCGCTGGCCACATCATCATCATCATCATCATCACCACCACCGTCGTGTTCTGCATCCTCTTTAAACGACCTTGCTCTCCTCCGTCCCCCTCCTGCGTCAGCTTCAAACCTAAATGGCTCCAAATGACGCCTGCCAAGCGCTGCCGAGGAGATGTTCTCTCCAACTGCACGGAAGCAGTCATTTTCGCTGTGAACAAAAGGTCCTTGATTCATCAAATCCCGCAGCTCCTACTGCCCACTCCCCTGAGTGGTGCTGTAATTTTCACCAGCACACCTCCTATGTGAGCCTGGGGGAGTTTGTCTTTTTTTTTTTTTTTAGTATTATGTGTCATTCTTTAGGGCTCTAAGGTGTGTGTATACAGCTGGGCCTGACTCACACTCCTCGTCCTCTTCTCCATAGTCGATTTATTATATTTCATGCAAAGAAAATAATATACACTGATCAGGCATAACATTATGACTACCTTCCTAATATTTTGCAGGTCTCCCTTGTGCCTCCAAAACAGTTGTGACTCATCAGAGAATGGACATGGGCCTTCTGAGGGTGTCCTGTGGTGTCTGGTAACAGAATGTTGTTAGTGGGGGGGGGCCTTTGGGATCTCGTGAGTTGTGCCACATGCTCAAGGACAGTTCATCATGTGGCACATTTGGGGATCAAACCGTTAACCCTCTGGTTCGTGTTCAACCTGCTCTGCTTATTACCCCAAAATTGTTGCTATAATTAAGGTCCCACTGAGATTTGAACTCGGATCGCTGGATTCAGAGTCCAGAGTGCTAACCATTACACCATGGAACCACAGGGGTGGCCTCTGGGTCTTATGGGTTGAGGGGAGGGGCCTCTGTGGACCGTCCCACAGATACTTGATTAGTTTGGGATCTAGTGAATTTGGAGGCCAGGTCAACACCTTGTGCTGTTCTTCATGTTTTTTTTTTTTAGTTGTTCCTAAAGTGTTTTTGTGTGTGTGTCTGTGTCAGGCTGCATCCTGCTGGGGATGGCTGCTGCCATCAAGGAGTGTCATTGCTATGGGGTGGGGGTGCCTGGTCTGGTCTAGGTGGGTGCTACATGTCTAAGTAACATCCACACCAATGAATGCCAGGTCCAGAAGTTTCCCAGCAGAACACTGAATAGTCACAAGATGGTCGATGTTATTCACTTCTCCTGATGGTGGTTTTAATGTTGTGGCTGATTGGTGTACATGTAGAAAATAGAGTGACAGTAGGAATGTAAAAAGCGCACAGATAGCGTAGCATCTACCAAGTCACCAAATAGTCATCTTAATCATGGAGATGGTAAATTAAATATTTTGTTTTTCTTATCTGGAAAAATAAGCAGATTGAAGACGTTGCTTTATTATTTATTTTCTCTATTACCAAGGCGACGGCCAAGCTTTTGGTGTGCTGCCCTGTCGCCACTGGTCGGTCGTATCACTGTCAGTGGCTTGAATGTTGAATAGATTACAACAACTTTATGAACTGTGGACCAAGTGATCACAGCATGATTCAGGAGATGCTTCCTAGCTTCTTAGCCTCCCAGCTGAATAGTAGCTCTTCCAGTTTCCTGCTCAGGTGCAAAACCCACAGATGTCTCCCTACCTTAATGTCATATAACCTTTTTAACAGGTCAGTGCTCAAAATCTTTGCAGAACTCTGACCTTGTCTGCAGCACTCCTTAAAAGCTGCATCTCTTCTCATCTGTTCATACAAAGTCAGCTTCCAGGCGTCAACCATCTGCTACACCATCCTTTCAGTTATTACCCAAACTTCCTGACCGCAGGTGAGGGTTAAAGAATACATTGACTGGTAAATGAAAAGCTTTACCTTAGGGCTCAGCTCCCTCTTCATTATGATGGTTTGACAAAGCCTCTTCATTTTGATTATTCTCACCAAATCCATAAAACCAGCAACGCATTAGTCCTTCTCTCAGTCCTCTTCTTTTCTGCCTCCACTCAACCCTTCATTCCTCTTCATTCCTCTTCATTCTGTAAAAAACAAATATAAAAGAGTTGTGGATTATGTTTTTAGCAAACATTAGACAAGTTTAAATGTGTATTTTATGTGTCGGTGGATGTTTCAGCTGCAGATTTGTCTCTCTGGAGGGGATTTCATCAGAGCATATGAACACTTCTTACAGTGCAGCCACGTTTTTGGACAACAATGGAGATTTTAGCACAGATTAAGACGCACACTCAGGTTTTATGTGCACAATAATTTGGTTAGTTAGTGTTTGAGCTATATATTTCTCTTTACGTCTTCAGGTTCGCTCCATGTTGTCATACTCTTCATCCAGCAGTACCCCACATCCCCCTCGCTATCTTGCACCACACCAAAAGGTCACATTCAGATTACTTACCATCCCAAACATCGGTGATAAAGTTGAGTGACCAGCTTATCTACTTTCTCCCCCCTACGCCAACTTTCTCCCCCCCACCTCACAGCCTTTCTCTTCTGTACTTTGGCATTTGGCCGCTGCAGTCTGTCTCAGTAAAAACCATCAGCTGTGAAATTGAGAATAATCATGTGGAACGAGATTGGGATGGGAGCAGCTTGAGCTCCAGCCCTTAACTGTCAGCGGACTGGTGCTGATAAAGTCCAACCTGAGATTGAACAATCATACACAAAACATTTTTTGTTGACACGGCGAGATTTCTCAGCCCTCAGGCCTTCACTGTCAGGATAGTCAAACTACCAATTATTATGGAGTTGTGTGTTTTTCCCCCTTTGTTTTAAATAGAGATTGATGAGATATCGCATTGTACTCCTGACTACTATACAGCTGCTATGGGGTGTGGCATTCCTAATGCGTTTTATGACTAATGGCTGTGACAGCCAACTGGCACACAGACCTCTCTGTCTTTATTTGAGGAGCCTCTGGATAGTTGGCAAGGTGAAACGCAATTAGATCAGAACTGCCGTAAAAATCAAACCGCTCCAAAGCCGACGTTGTTCTGAAACCACATCAAAATACGCAAAAACCAACCATTGAGCAGCTGCAACAGACGGTTTATCATTGCTTTGATATATAAAGACAATAGGAAGTGTATTGATACAGACACTGCTCTTAGTTTCTGCAAAACATCACAGTAGGATAATAGAGAAGTTTTCAAACACTGTGTTGATATTATGAGATAGAATGACACGGAAACTAAATGATTGTTATATTTTTGTCCTGGTTAGTGAACACTGCGTTATAAACAACAGAATAAACAAACAAACAAAAAAAAACTACACAGATCAGCCACAACATTATGACCACTGACAGGAGAAGTAAACATTTAAACCATCTTGTGACAATTCAATGTTCTGCTGGGAAACTTTTGGACCTGGCATTCATTGGTGTGGATGTTACTTAGACATGTAGCACCCACCTAGACCAGACCAGGTACCCCCACCCCATAGCAATGACGCTACTTGATGGGAGCAGCCATCCCCAGCAGGATGCAACCAGAAAAACACTTTAGGAACAACTCAAAAAAGGCATGAAGAACAGCACAAGGTGTTGACCTGGCCTCCAAATTCACTAGATCCCAAACTGATCAAGTATCTGTGGGATGATCCACAGAGTCCCCTCCCGTCAACCCATAGGACCCAGAAGTCACTACTGTGGTTCCGTGGTGTAATGGTTAGCACTTTGGACTCTGAATCCAGCGATCCGAGTTCAAATCTCGGTGGGACCTTCACTATAGCAACAATTTTGGGGTAGAAGGTAGAGCAGGTTGAACATGAACCAGAGGGTTAGCGGTTGCGGTAGCGCTTTGAGTACCAATAGGTAGAAAGGCGGTATATAAAAACAAGTCTATTTACCATTTACTTACAACATTCTGTTCCCAAACACCACAGGACACCCTCAGAAGGCCCATGTCCATTCTCTGATGAGTCACCACAAGGGAGACCTACACAATATTAGGTCATAGGTCATAATGTTATGCCTGATCGGTGTAAATTAATAACTAATTCCTACAGTTTAGAAAATATATATTTTTATTTTTAAGGTTGTCTCAGACTCAATGAATGTTTGATTCGTGATGTAAAATCATCAAATACTCTGCTACTCATGTAAGCTCGCGGCTAGTTTTTTATTATACTGTGACTGCTGTGTTTCCCTGAGGATGTTCTACATTCGGGGTGATTTTGGAACAACGGTTATGAAACAGAAACACTTCATCATGTTTTGAGATATTACATCATTTGCTGTGAATGTTGCTTGCAGCAAGGTTGTTTTCCACCGCTGTTAATAGTACAGATGGAGGGTAGCGCCCCAGGACCAGAGGTCTTAAATCAGTCGGTGTGGTCCACCAGCAGCTTGGACATTCTCCTCGTAACGTCTTTTAGATGCAGCACAGGTCTAATTTTTGTAATTCGACTTCATTATGACTCATTAAACCTCATATTTGATGTTTTACCTGTCATTTAAATTCAGTTTAACTGGCTGATTATATTTTTTCTTGCAAACACTTCACGGTCGTCAGATCAGTTGAAGCTTTGGAACAAGTTTGAACACTTAAAAGTAATAATGAATGATACATAATTATTATTTTGTTAATCTTTTGATCATTTTCTCTGTAATTATTTGGTTTTTCAATCTTAGAAGTATAAGATAAGGTTTTTTTTCTCCTGAACAGAATTACATTTTGGGTATTTTTGCTTGCAAAGAAAGAATTAAGCAGAATAAGTTATCTACAAATTTTACCCTGCTCCTTATTTCATTACAAATATACAAACAGAGTGGCCAGAAAATGTCGTCGAGAGTAAAAATTGCCGGTCAAAGCCTGAGGACTGTGGTCTTCCATCCACCAGTCTGCTGCTTGGCAGCCATTTTCTGTCCAGGATTTTACTGTTGCAGTGCCTGCTTGCATTGTTAACACACATTTTCTCAGCAGATGTCCGATAGCAGCACAGAAAAAGACGACACGTCTTCACTCTGTGAGAATAATCTTGCAAAAAAAATATTCGAGCATAATTTCAAATAGGCCGACGGTGAAATTGCAAACTGCCGTCACCATCAAAAGGAAGCCTCCGCCGTCAGATTGCAGGTGCATTGTGCACCTTATCACAATAGACTCACAACAGATCCCTCTCCTCATCCTCCCCCCTTCGGAGCCCGCCTCACCTCCGACACTCTGAAATGGATTTCTGCTTAAGTCTACCATCAAAGACGTAATGGCTCTTGGGCTGTGTCATTACAAGTCAGATGGCAGTCCCTTCACACACCGGCGGCTTAGACCTGCCTCTGCACTGATAACTGTGATCTTTATTTGGCTGCTCAGGGGTGAGGGCAGGGCAGAGCCACCTCCCTGACACTCTATCTATCTCTCTCTGTCTCTCGCGCGCTAACAAATATCAGTGAAGGTGAAAAGACTGTCCTTCAGGATTCTGCGAAAATGTCAAAACACCCACAAATGATCAATAGGAGGCATGCTTTGACGACTCAAGCTGGTCAATACTGGCGTGATGAACTGAAAACTGCAATGAAGCCGCGATAAACTGAAAAGAGACGAGGACAAATGTTGGGTTGCACCTGCAGTAAGTTCATATCACTACACTGAATCATTTTCCCTGAGGCTGGATTATCAGCGGCCCTGCTGGGAAAAACATAAACGCATTTATTGTTAGGAAAAATACTAAAAAATACTAAAACACAAGGATTCTTATATAAGAAAAGCATCCTTGAAGGCAAACATGAAGTTATCTCTCACATGCTGGCACAGTACCATCATCTGCTTGCTGGTTGGTGGCTCCACATTTATATATATATATATATATATATATATATATATATATATATGTTTAAAAACACACTCGCTAATGTCTGCAGCCATAATGGTAACGCAGCAGCTCAGATTGATAGCAGCTCTTTGAGTGGCCGTCATGTAGACAGAGGGATGTTACACACACGCCTTGAGGGTTGTGTGGGAAGTTGAATTTTTGCACAGCCCATTACCTCTCCATTCCCCTGTGGCTGGATTGCAGGTACAGAATCAACACAGCGGGAAGCAGTGGGAAAATGCTTCTCTTTGTGTGTGTGTGTGTGTGTGTGTGTGTGTGTGTTGTATGGAGGTGTGTACGCCCACAGAAAAAAAATAAATAAAAAATCCTTCACGATGGACATGAGCAGAAACAGCAATCTGTTTGCTCCAGTTTAATTTATAAGAACGTTTTTGGTTGAAAGATTGATCACGAGACAATGTGCGTCAGGATTTTGGGGAACTCGACCTTCGGCTTCTTCACAATAACAGAAAATAAACATTTGAATAAAACACTGATGGCTAACCCTAACCCTAACCCTATTGCTAATATAAATCTTAAATTCAAGAGTTTTTTATTGCACTTATTCTGCTAAAATTCATTATTAAAGATTTTTTTTGCAGCCGATGATTTTCTTTTCTTGCCTCCTAGATTTCTCACATTCATCATGTTTCGTGTACCATCATCCCGCGGTGTAAAACTGGATAATTACCAAAGGCCGTATAGACGCCATCTGACAGAACAGCTTTGTTTTGGCTGTTTGTTTGTGTTCCAGTTGGTACATTTGTCCTTTTTACCGAAAAATGCAAAACAGGACAAGCTTGTGTGTCTTTATACAATGTGAGAAAATGTATCACACACCTACTGAGCTTCATTCAGACACAAATCACAGCTGAGTGGGGGTCCCATTTTTTGTCAAAACGGAATCACCTTATCAACTCAAAACCATGTGTGTTTCTTGAGATCAAACTGCTTTGCTTCCTGCCTGGCTTTTCTTACTCTAAGACATTTTTTTTCTTGCCCTCTTTGTTCCTCCATTTAAATGGTGAGTTGTATTCTCTCTAATGGCTATTACTACCGAGCACAAAAGACCACTCAAGCAGACTAAATGAAATGGTCGTTAATTGAAGCAGCCATTATTGCACGGCTCTGCTGCTGTTTCAATCATGACTGAATCGCAAGATGTTGGACTATGATGTCCACTAACAAGTTACCATCATTGTACTTATGTGGCTGGAAAAAAAACCACATAACGTTCTTTATTCATGTTCATTATGGCAGCAAAGTGTGACCTACAGACTAATTTTGTTATAGTTACTGTTTTCAATCTACAAACTCCCAAATCCAATGTTGTCTAAAATATATATAAAGACATAATACATTCATTCTCCTCTGGAGGGTCACAGGGGGGCCTGGAGCCTATCCCAGCAGTCATTGGGGCAAGAGGTGGGGTACACCCTGGACAGGTCTCCAGTCTATCACAGGGCTAACACAGAGAGACAGACAACCATCCACACTCACACCTAGGGCCAATTTAGAATCACCAATGAACCCAACCAGCATGTCTTTGGATGGTGGGAGGAAGCTGGAGTACCTGGAGAGAACCCACGCAGACACAGGGAGAACATGCAAACTCCACACAGACAGAAAGAGCCCAGTCGGGCCATGGATTAGAACCCAGAACCTTCTTGCTGTGAGGCATCAGTTCTAACCAAAACATAATAAAATGATTTGCAAATCTTTTTTTTTAACCTATATTCAATTGAATGCACTACAAAGACAAGATATCTAATGTTCGAACTGAACTGATGAACTTTGAAGTTTTCTTTGCAAACGTTTATTCAATTTGAATTGAATGCCTGCAACACGTTCCAAAGACACTGCGACATGGGCAACCCCCCCGCGACCGACCTCCAGAGGACAAGCGGTTACAGAAAATAAACAAATGAATGTTAATGTTTGGCCACACTTGAGTTTTTAAGAGTGATCAGTGGGGCTTCAACGACGTGTTGATGTAATCGATGACGTACAAATAAAGATGAATGAACTTTGAAGCACTTCACAAAAACAGACACAACTAGACTCAAGACCGTTGGTACATTTCTTCTCCTCCAGTAATCAGTGGTTGCAACTGTTTATGCATTTGTCAGAATACACAAACCCCAGCATAAATACAATTTAGAAGAATAAATTGGAGCGGCACAGTGGAATGGTGATTAGCGCCGATGCCTCACAGCAAGAAGGTTCTGGGTTGTAATCCAACCTTGGGCCGACTGGTTCCTTTCTGTGTGGAGTTTGCATGTTCTCCCTGTGCCTCTGTGATCCCTGCAGAAATCCCTATTTAAGTAAAGTTATGCGAGTGCGTCAGTTTGCACGGAATATGTTAACACGCAAATGCTTCATGCTTTGCAAAAAAGGAAACCTCAAAACAGCTAACTTTTATGATGATTAGTATCACTGGATAAAAGATGTAGTAAGAGCAAAGTATTTAATATGTAATGTGCAAAAGTTGACCAAAGAATTAACTGAAACTACTTCTCATTTTAGTTAGAAATGAGTTTGTAGCAGTTAAAGTGAAAGTTATTATTTTAATTTTCATGAGACATTAGCTCATCCAAGCAAATAAAGGTTGCACCAATAATATTGTTGTGGCGTATAACATTAAAAACCTATTAAATATGATCTGTTCTAGCCTGATTAGGATATGACGAATACTGACTTAACTGTCTGGTTTATTCGTTAACAACAAACAAGTCTGAATGCGTCTGCCGCCTTAAGGAGCCTGCGAGATAACTCAGCCAATTAAACCCATTTCACCTAGGGAGTGCACCTAATTAAAACCCAATCCAATTTAGCCCGTCAGGTTTCCAATGTGAGTCAGCGACGATATGAACTTCGGAGGACGGATGATTAGGGGAGTGGGAGCGAGAAAAGACCGGCGATCTTATCTGCAGTCATCTGTCAGTGTTGGATGACGTGTCCTAGAAATTAAACACCACTGAATTTCTCCTCGGTGTCTTCATGTGCCTCATTCACCTCAGCCGTCCTCAGTCGCTCTGACGAGGAAGTTAATCTAAACTCTGAGTGGATATTTACTAATGTTGATACACAGAAATAATATATTAACTCTTACAGTGTACACGGATAAGGCATAACATTATGACCACCTTCCTAATATTGTATAGGTCTCCCTTGTGTCTCCAAAACAGTTGTGACTCATCAGAGAATGGACATGGGCCTTCTGAGGGTGTCCTGTGGTGTCTGGTGACACAGTGTTGTTAGTGGGGGGGCCTCTGAGGGGAGATGCCTCGGTGGATCATGCCACAGATACTTGATCAGTTTGGGATCTAGTGAATTTGGAGGCCAGGTCAACACCTTGTGCTGTTTTGAGTTGTTCATAAAGTGTTTTTGTGTGTGTGCCTGTGTCAGGCTGCATCCTGCTGGGGGGTGGGGGTACATGGTCTGGTCTACATTAATCATTAATAAAAGATATCCGGTTAAGAATCACCTACTTGTACCATATAGTAATATTAAGTTTTAACGACTTGACTGGACAGTGACAGTCACTGAATATATTTAAAAATGGACAAACCCTCAGTAACGTCACTCATAGGAATCCTGGAGATCAGATCGGGCTTATCTTCATTATCAAGACCTTTTATGACCTTTTTAAACTTGCTCATGGGCGGCACAGTGGCGAGGTGGTTAGCACTGATTCCTCACAGCAAGAAGGTCCCGAGTTCTAATCCATCATGGCCGACTGGGGCCTTTCTGTGTGGAGTTTGCACGTTCTCCCTGTGTCTGCGTGGGTTCTCTCCAGGTACTCAGCTTCCTCCCACCGTCCAAAGACATGCTGGTTAGGTGGAGTCCGCTTCTCGCCCAATGACAGCTGGGATGGGCCCTGAATGCAGACCCCGCGACCCTGAATGAACGAATGAATGAAGCATGTCTGCTGCAAACCTCTTAACATGGAGGTCTATTCTATGAGGGCTGGATCAGTTTTCGAGCCGACCTCAAGTGGCCATTTGAGAAACCTGCAGAGTTTGACGCTTTGCATTGGGTTAAATTTTCAGGGTGCTGCTTGATTTCAGCTCAAGTAAACCAGTAAAACACATATTTTGAAAAGTTATCAGTCAGTTAATCAGAGAGTTAAGTTGAGTTTGCCTTTTAATACGGTATATTGCAATAGTATCAGGAGCTCTTAAACCAGAGAAGAGCTAATCTTTACACTTCTGCCTATTAATGCACACCTTCATAATGCACAATATGTACAGTACAGGCTATCCTCTATTCGTATGTTTTGTATGTTTTTATTTATTGTTCGATTTTCCGGACTTATTGTATGTTTATTGGACTGACTTACCACAACAAATGTGAACATACGTACGTGGCAATAAAGACAATTCTGATTCTGGTTCTGATTCCTGTCGTGACTCGAGTCGACCCATAACGATGAATCATTAGAGCACCTGAAATAAACTTGCAGCTCTTGCTTGTACCAATCTGGTGCCTGGAAGCCACACCGACTTCCCCGCTCGCAATTATTTTGCAGCAAAAAGTTGGTCAGGACTTTTCTTCTTCTTCTTCTTCTTCTTCCAATCAAAACTTTTAAATAGTCTTTACATAGTCACACGTATCACCTGAGGAGTTGAATTTGTTTGTCTGGACCAGTTGAAACACTCCCACTAATAATTAACCCTTTAAAACCAAATGTGTCGCCGGAGGCACGTTTGCACAAATGCACTTTGGATTAACTACATTACGGTTTGCGGTATCGCGAAAATTCCAACGGTTTCCGAAAGCTGAGACGCTGCACTTTAAAGCCAATATGGCATCATAACTGTAATTTCACTTGCACCTTTCCCATAAGGTTGTTACACTCTTGTAACATTCAGTAAAACGTGAATAACTGATAACAGATACTGAACGTTCAAGGTATACTGGAATAAAATGGGCAAAAGCACTTACTCATAAGACATTTTCTGCCTTTTTTTATAGTCTAAATAAGCAAAAATAAAAAGTCTAGGTGGATATTTTGAGGCCAATCTGAGGCCGTATGTTCATTTCAAGTGTCTTCTATTGTTTATACTTTGCTAAATCTCTATGGACGAGCAATTCTTACACAGGGTGTCACCATCTTCTTCTGTAACTGCTTGTTCCTGTTAAGGGTCGCGGGGGCGCTGGAACCTATCCCAGCTGTCATCGGGCAAGAGGTGGGGTACACCCTGTACAGGTCTAAAGTCTATCTCAGGGCTAAGACAGAGAGACAGACAACCACACTCACACCTACGGCCAATTTAGAATCACCAATGAACCTAACCAGCATGTCTTTGGACGGTGGGAGGAAGCTGGAGTACCCGGAGAGAACCCACGCAGACACAGGGAGAACATGCAAACTCCACACAGAAAGGAACCAGTCGGCCCATGGATTCGAACCCAGTACCTTCTTGCTGTGAGGCATCAGTGCTAACCACCTCGCCACTGTCCCACCGTGTCACCATCAACCCCACACAATGTATATTTATCAACTGATGGGCCAGACATGGACTAGACAAATGATATGAAAAAAAAAAAAACACTCTGAAAACATCTCTTAGTCATCCTCGTTAGTCATCCCTGCCTCCATGCTTCCCTCCTCCCACCTCCTGCTATCACTCCAAGCGGAAAGCATACGTTTCTCCTCTAAACGGAAGGATTGTTTTCTTGGCATGCCATCAATTAGCATGAACACATTACACATTATGCTGAAGTTAAAGAAGCAGGGAACAGTGTGAATTGAAGCCAAAGCAAAAGTCTGACTTCGAGGTCCCGAGTCTTTGCTTTAAGCAGCATTATCGGTGGCACGCAGCGACTGATCTGAGAGCTGTCAGGAGCGCGAAGCCCCAAAGAAATACAGGCAGATAGACGCTTAACCCTGCTTTGTCCAGGGGTCTTTTCTCCAAATGCCAACACATGTTCACACCTGTGTGTCAGCGCCTGGAGACTGAACGGCTTTTTCATTGAAATTCCTCAAGTCGCTGCCCCGTGCTGTTTTCAGCGACAAGTTTGCGTCTGAAGTGTCATAATGGAGTCACCAGCAACACGCGGTTTAAAATAGACATTTGTCAAGCTGGTGCCAGAAGTAGTTGGAATAAGCAAGATATCCAAGTTAAAGGGGAAACAACTATTTTTAAACAAGATGCACTAGTAGGAGAGTGGGCTGTTGATCCAGGCTGCAGACTGAGACTTTGAAGACAACTGTCTGTCAGACATTGAAGCCGTTGACTAATTACTTTTTCACTGTAAATGACGTTCGGTCCAGAAGATAACTTCCTCTTCTTTGAAAGACAGTATGACGTGGGAATACAGGGAAAAGAAAACAAGATCTCAGTCTTTGCTGGAGTGGAAATTAGAGCCTAAAGTCGAGGCTACAGAGACTAAACTAACCAAACCTTAGCTTTGAACTGTATTAAACTGTATATTAATGGGATTAACGGGCGAGGCAGATACAGATTTAAGGTAATCTAATGTGGGGATTTATGTCTGGGAAGGTTCTCAGTCACCCAGGTCATCGTATATCCAAAGAAACAAAGCAGAAACATAGACAGCTGGACTTCTAAGGCTGTTACATATGCCATGTCGCATCGCAGCCCTCGTTTGGGAGTTCTCGCAGCTTGTTCTTGACGCATCAATCAGGCAGAACTTTTTTCTTGCGTGGTGTCCGGTTACTATTCTGTAATTGGTCAGAAATTGGTGGTTAATGTGGAAAAGCGGAAATGCTAGCGGCCACTTTGTGAGCTCTCAGACGCTAACATTCTCAGTGTGACCGCTAATCTCTCCTGGGTAGAGATCGGCATCGGTGCACGCTGAATGAACGGCGTGATCCGATGGACACGGCCGTCAGAACGACTGGCCGACATCCGAAAGTAATAAGAAAATTGCCTCTCGCCGTCTATCTCCCGCATCTCCCACAATGCTTAGCGTATGCTGCAGTGGGAGGGGCCTATGAGGACTTCCCCGGAGTTTGGCTCTTGAGTTTCTCGTGTAGTATAAATAACCTGACCAAAACTAACTGTTTTCTTGTTCTCGCAGCCCTAGGAGCGAGAACAAATTTCTCTCTTCTCGTGGAGTATGTAACAAGATGTTTCACCACCTCCCAAGAGAACTTTTTAACATATGATCCTAAAAAGTTTCACCTCCGTACACACCTCGAGTCCAATCATGGGCCGTTAGGTTACAATTCACTGGGGAAGGAAAACAGGATCCCTCTCAGGTTAACACCACCCACAGACGTTCCTGTTAAATCCCCAGCTCCATACCAGTCATTTAAAACTGAAGGAGCAACTTGGATAAGTGGCATTACATCCTCAAGAAGCACTACAAGTTCCTGAAGGTTGCTGGCTGGTTAAATAAAACTGCTACGATGACGCCAATCCATTAATACCTTCTGAAAAATTCTCAGCATCCTCCAAATGTCATCTTCAGCGCACAATTCACAATATGCAGCCGATGGATATGGAATGAATGTTAAATATTCAGCGAGCTCCGAGTAAAATTGCTAAAAGAGGAAACCACTTCAGCCTTTTGGATTCTGGAAAACGAACTGCTAGCGTGTTTATTTCCTTGTCGTTATGAGGGTGGAAAACATAAAAGCTTAATGCGTCCTTTGTTAAATGCATCTAAAATTATTAAAGAGAATTTAGGTCAAGTCTTCATTTGAGTGTGAAGGGAAGGATGAGGAGGACGTCTTATTATAATCAACAGTCACATTATTTAACATTTTACCTCCGTCTGCTCAGAGGGCTTTGAATCTATCCATATTTAATCTTTAGTTTAAAGCATATATGCTGGCATATAATCTGTAATTTGGTTTTAAGGACTGAATAACAACCCAGAGAGGGGATTTAGGTCCAAATGGTTCAATTTCACCTTGTTTTCTTGGCGATAAGTTGTTTATTGGGGACGTCCTGATTGCAGAAGTTTTAAATGTTTGACATAAGACGGTGTAATGGTGCAAAGTCAGTATAGTTAACTGTTAAAAATATTAAATTTAGGAAATCTTAAAGGAATATTTTGACATTTTTGGGAATTTCGGGCGTCCAGTTTCTTGTTGGGTGGTATATAAATGAGAAACTCAACACTACGCTGCTGTTTGTAGCTGCAGCTGGCTAGCTTAGCTTAGCTTAGCTTAGCTTGGCTTGGCACAAAAAGAGGAAGTAGAGGGCAAATAATTAGCCTGGCTCTGTCCAAAACATAAATATATTTAAAAACGCTAATCAGTTTCTCATCTGGCTGCTAAAGCAAATAAAGAAAATGACAAACTGTATTTTAATAACCACATTTTGGTAACACTGCCTCGACTGCATACCCTTTAAATTCCAGTTCTGATGAGGCACTTTCTTGCTTGTATTCCACTGTTTTGCAGTGGGAGTGTGTTCTGTACTTGACTGCCGTGCTCAGGTCACATTTGCTTTGGTGCCAACAGGGGCCTTAGGGCTCTCCCAGATGGCCGATGACAGATGCCCACAATTGCTGTTGCCCTTGGTTTTAGTACAGTCCCCCCCTCCAGATAGAAAAAAAAAAAAAAAAAGTTATTCCCAAGTTCCCACAAGGTCTCAGTTTACCCCATTTGTCCTGCTTTTTTATAATAATTTGCTTTCCATCATATTCTGTATTTTTTCTTCTTTTGTCGCTCTGTCCACGTTCTGCTTTCACTTATGATAAAATATTTAGTTTGTTTCCTTCTCTTTCTCAGTTAGGACTCTCCTCCTCCTCCTCCTCCTCCTCCTCCTCGTGCTGCATCAGTCTTTGTCCTTGGCTAGATGCTTCGTCATCCGCTCTGTTTTCATGATGGACTTGAACGCTTAGCATGAATTACAATAAGATCTCCATTCTTATATCCTCTATGTCCAGTTATGGCCATGTATAGAAAAACATGCGCTCATATTTCACCTTCTCATACGCTTCTTTTATTGTTTGACCTCAGTTTTTGAGCTACCTCACTGCTCAGAAATACTTTATAAAAGTAGAAAATGTGGAGCCATGTGAGCGACATAAAGAAATGACGCATGGTCCACACCTTAAACCCTAAAGTCTGTGAGACAGAAAGCCCCCAGTGAGCATCTGTGGGCCCTAATTTTGTTTTCCGATGTGTCCCACTCTGTTGGCACCAGTCACACCCCCGTTGCTGGCTTTTCAGCTGATTGAGCAAGCTGACCTGGCAGCGGACAAAGTCGTTGCGCTCTGATTTGCTGTTCAGATTAGAGAACCGGTGCATGAAAGTAAACGAAATGACAAAGTTGAACGGCACACACAGACTGCTCTCTTTTGTTTTCCATCATCTTATCTGAACATTAAAATACACAAATAGTATCTTGACGACACAACGAGGATCATCTAGATTGATTAAACTTTAGACAAAATGATTCAGGAGAGGAGTCATAAAAAAAATCTTAAGATCAGTGGTGGTCTGTGTTTCCACCAAGAGATAAATAACAATATGTGCAACAGTCAGCAATGAGTGTGCAGCTATAAATGTAAAATGAGGTAATTCATGAGAGTAGGAGTGCGACCAGGCCGTGCTTGGGGTGGGTGGGGTCCTTGAGGATGGAGGCAGCTCTCCTGTGGACTCTGTGGTGGTAGATGCCCTGTTTACGGGCCATAGAGTGATGCAGGTGGTCAAGATGCTTTCAACGATGCAGCTGGAGACGTTCTTGGGTGACATGCCAATCCCGGTGCCGGGTCTTCTCGACCAGCTGTGTGGTGTTAAGTGTCCTAAGTGAGGTCCTCACTGATGCAAGCCCCACTCCTATTATCAGTTCTTGTGCTTTTGAAAATTGTTACACCTGAAGCAGGGACTTGGTGGCAGTAAACTATTTTAATTTAGGCCCTGGTCCCTGCAGTAGAAACACTGCTGTGAAGGACCTTTGTATATTTATATATCAAGTGTCCTGTCGTGTCTGGCAACAGGATGTTGTAAGTGGGGTCCTTTGGGTCCTATGCATTGACCCAATGCACAATTTATGTACAACCTGCTGTACCTTTTACCCCAAAATTGAGCTTAAATAAGGTCCCACCGAGATTTGAACTCGGATCGCTGGATTCAGAGTCCAGGGTGCTAACCATTACACCATGGAACCACAGTGGTGACCTCTGGGTCCTACGGGTTGAGCGGAGGGGCCTCTGTGGATCATCCCACAGATACTTGATCAGTTTGGGATCTAGTGAATTTAGAGGCCAGGTCAACACCTTGTGCTGTTCTTCATGTTTTTCTGAGTTGTTCCCAAAGCGTTTTTGTGTGTGTGTGTGTGTGTCTGTGTCAGGCTGCATCCTGCTGGGGATGGCTGCTGCCATCAAGGAGTGTCATTGCTATGGGGTGGGGGTGCCTGGTCTGGTCTAGGTGGGTGCTACATGTCTAAGTAACATCCACACCAATGAATGCCAGGTCCAAAAGTTTCCCAGCAGAACACTGAATTGTCACAAGATGGTTTAAATGTTATTCACTTCTCCTGTCAGTGGTTTTAATGTTGTGGCTGATCGATGTATGGGTTGATCTTGCAGTATCCCTAAGATGTTGAGAAAACAGTTTTTCCGATTCCGCAAATGGAGGACTCACTCAACACTATAGTTTCTCTTCAGTGATGATGATTTCAGTGACATGATTCCTCATGATTGACCGGCCTTGGAGGCCATAAGGAAACATCTGCCGTGCCACTCTTGTGGTTATCACACGCAGCCCCAGGAAGAGGATCCTGAGTTTGAACATCATCCACTTCATTGCTCAGATTGTGTTTGCTGTGCTGCTCTCACTGAATTGCCGCCAATCGGCAACACGGCTGTTTCTAGAGAGCTCGGGGAGTAGATTTAAGGTCTGATGCAGGTATCGTTATAATTCACAACAAAAAGAAGCTTTCTGATCATAATTAATAATGTATAAATCATACGTCCAGATTCATGTATAAAATCAAAAGTGGACGTTCTTCTTTATTGTTTAATCCAATAGAATTTCTTGTAATGGATTGCATGAGAGGCCTGCGTTGGCTGATACTGTATAATACTTTGCCAAAGAGAAGGCATGCAGGGCTGTCTGGTCTCGTCGTGAAGCGTCCAAATGCATCACTGAGGGCCGACAGCTGATCGGCTGCTACGCCTCCTATCTGGCTCCGTGTGATAAACACTACACAGGCAACTTTACAAACATTTAGTGAGCGCATCGACGTGTGTCTTTTAAAATTATTGTGGCATAATTGGCGCAGCTTATTTGATTGTTATTAACGTTCCTAGCGAGGCCGCCTGGCATTTTTAAAAAATGTGTTTGTGTGTGTGTGTGAGTCATTAATGCCAGCACAAAGGTTCGCTTTGGGTTATGGCTGGAATCAGAGGTATGTCTGGCCAGTAATTAGTGCGAGTGAATGAAATTAATCCAAGCCATTGTAATGTCCTCTGAAACTATGTTTGTGTGTTATATATCTTCAGATACCAGTGGTCTAATTAAAGAGCTGGCATGTCAGAAGCCTCTTTGTTAACATGGGACCTAATCTCTCGCTGCAGAGAACAGCGCGAGTGTCTGTGTGTGAGTGATCTTTTAATTGTGATATTTGTTTTCTCATCCTGGCAACTAGAACTCAAACCAAAGATGAAGAGAAGTCAATGAAAGGTCTGGGTCCTACATATTAGTTTTATTATCATCATTAGGTTCTGAAGCAAGTTCAGCTGTTAACACCTCCGATGCCCAGATGTCTGCTGCAGCAGATAAGATGCAACAAATATAAACAACGCTTTTCCATCATTTCGAGAATTGTGTCTTTATATTCAAGCTTGGAAAAGGTTCTTTTGTGATTTGCCATTGTTACGCTGTGGGATGCACAGATCAATCGCCATAAATGCTTTATTTTAAACAACAGTTGTGCAACACTGGATCAAGAATGAAAATAAGCACAGTTTTGAAATGTTTCTGTTTGATTTTCCCTCCGTACTTATCTAAGATTGCTGTAAGATTGCCGTTATATATTGTATCATGTGATTCCAGTTTTGTTAAAAAAAACAACAACAAAAAAAAACAGTATAGTTTGGTCCAAAGTTACATTTTCCCTAAACTTAATATATATATATCCAAAAAAGGTTCAAAAAAGGCAACTGGACTTGTAGAGTTTTTGAGAAGACGTTTCACCACTCATCCAAGTAGCTTCTTCAGTTCTAGGGGAGTGGTGGGAAGTCTGAGGTTTAAATAGGAACTCCTCCGAAACTTGCTTGTTATGTTAACAACCAGAAACCGGTGCAGCTAATTTACATTAACGATTGGGTACTTACCTGTTGTTGCCCCCGTCCTCTTCCCTATGAATGGTTCTCTAACGACTCTTGTCCATCAGAGGCTCCAGGCTCCCGAAGAAGCTACCCGGATGAGTGGTGAAACGTCTTCTCAAAAACTCTACAAGTCCAGTTGCCTTTTTTTTTAACCTTTTTTGGATATACCATGACCTGGATGACTGAGAACCTTCACCGACATAATATATATATATAATGTGATGTTTCTGAAACATGGCAGGCTGTCAACGGCCTCAGCGGACTGTGGAATAAGTCATTTAAACTACAAACCTTCACGGTTTATCAAGGACAAGCAGTTACAGAAAATGAATGAATGAATGAATGTTATGTTATGAAAGTCAACACCGACTAGTCTCTGATGACGTCACTAATAAAAACACAGTAGAAAGTAATGAAATCTATGTTGTTGACCTGAAAACATACAGATATGTATAGCCTGTATAAAAACAGGCAGCACCTCAGCACCATCAGTAGCATTTAATAGTACCCCACAGCTGAAGTTTGAGAAGCCTTCTCCGTGTCCTGCAGCTAAAGGTCTAATAACTTTATCATATAGTTGATGTGCAGCCTCCTTCTCTCTGTTACCACAGGACGTTTGGTGAAGTTGTTAATTGATTGCTGTCCAGAGGATTTGGACCGTTATTATTATTTGCTAGCGTTAGCGTTAGCCTTTTCAGATGCATTGCAGTAGTACTTTAGTTGTATTTCAGGACTGACATGTCACGGTAGTATGGGCTTCATCTTTAGTGAAGTATTTCCACACACTTGATGAACCAACGACCCACTGGACTCCTCACCTGTCCTCTAGGAGGCGTCCATGTTGTTATTGTCACGTGATCAGTGACTAGTCGACGTGATGCTTAAAGCAGGTCTGCGCGGTTATTCTAACACCAATGTCCCATTCCTTCCCTCTGCTGCTACTTACCCCACTCCTCACCTTTGACCCTAACCCACCTCTCACCCTTTACCCTTTAGCCCTATTCACCACCTACATGTTTTTTTGTATTTGTTGCACCGTGTCAGGTTTATTACCGGTTGTTTATTAACAGTCTTAATATCACATCCCATAATGTGCACATTCAGCACGTCACTGCCCCGTGTTCCCAGTGCCAGCCGAGTCCGAGGGAAATGTAGAGACTATAAATATGCACCATCTCAACAGCTCCCACTCACTTACCTAACAGAGTGAATCACTGCATTATATGAGTGGAACATTTGCGAGTGACCTTGTCATAGAGATTTGACACACACAAAAAAAAAACTGCTCGTGCTGCGGGATTATGTATGGCAACACAGTTGTGTGTATGCAGGCTACATACGCGGTATAGTATTGTCCGTGTGTGTGTTGTTGTTGCTGTGAGGGTCACAGTGTGTGTTTTTGAATATTGTGTATGTGTGTGTGTGTCATTACACACCGCTGAGCCTTCCAGGTGAGTCATGCATCTCTTTGGTCTCGTTTCTTAATAAAGATCTCTTTGTCATCCTTCTTTTAAATGCACCACAGAGAGAAATGACCTTCACAGCTAACAAAATGTTTTTTCTTCCATCTCCCTTTCTTATATGGTGTGTTTTATGTTCATTTCTTTAAACAGTTTAGAACTTTGTGCCATAATAGCTTTATAGCCATAATTTATCGTCATGCAATGCTTCGGCCAAAAATAATTTCTTTATCTAAACAGACGCAGGAAAAAAAAATGCTGCCTGCAAACTTAATCCTTTCAGTGTATCTCACCAAAAAATCATTTGAGAAAAATAATTAATAGTTTATAAATATAATTTGGATGGATGGCTTTAATCACTCATTATTCTATATGTAGGATTTTAAGTTTTCTTGCATGCTAATTCGGTTTGAAAATAAAACCTACTGTTAAATATGGAAATAAATAAGTTGTTGCCCTGTTCCTAACTTCAGTGTAATTAAGTTAATTTCAAGATTGTAATGCAATTAATATGGTTGAAACACTACTTGAAAGCAATCTAAAGTCCAATCTTATGGGAAATGCTATTTATTTTCTTATTTTTCCGTAAAACAAACTCAACAATTAACCAAAAGTGGAAAAGTGAAGTGATATGTACTTATATATTTTCTGGGGTTTATATATATCGCAATGCAGTTATTTTAAAACAAAGAAGGTACGACTCATTTTGGGTGGGTGGGGTCGGGTGCGTTAGGCTGAACTTTGCAGGAATAGTGATGGAAATATTTTAGTTAAATACCTTATTTTTATGCTGGTGAATAGAAATGATAATAATGATTGTGGTCATTTCAAATAATTGCAACCAGCGGATTATCTGACGGGCACTGATGCTTCACAGCAAGAGGGGTTCTGGGTTCTAATCCACCGGCCGACTGGGGCCTTTCTGTGTGGTTCATCGGTGATTCTAAATTGGCCGTAGGTGTGAGTGTAACTTGTCCAGTGTGCACGCAACGACAGCTGGGACAGGCTCCAGCCCCCGCCCCGGTTACAGAAAATGAATGGATGAATAAAGATTATCTAACCGCTGTCACATAAATACACACAGTCATTACTAGGGATGCACTGATACGACTTCAGCGCTCGCAATAAAGATCGACAATATGAGATCTTTCCAATCAGATGTTAGGGCTGCATCAAAACCACCTTTGTGTAGCACTTATCTTCATATCTAAAAGAGAGCTGGGATCAGAGCAGCTAATCTGAAACGTCAAATCAGTCAATAACGTGTTAAGAATGATGAAGTAAAGCTAATATTACACCCACTGTAGGTGGATAAGAAAGATATATTCATTCTGCACAACCTAAAAAGACTAGAGAAGGGATTAATCCAACTCTGTAGATTTATCAGTCTGTGTGGCATGTGGTTCCTTTTATGCAATATTCAGCAAAATATGGATTTTTCTTTTTTTTTGTGTGTGTGTGTGGGGGTCAATTTTCTGGCACTTTCTGCACAAATTACAGCATAATTGACCTGCACTTTGTGTGGAAAAGGTTCAAAGTCATATTCACACAGGATTATGCAGGGTTGCCTAGCGACACAACTGTAATTGTAGTCCACCTGTTATTCATTTGTTCGATATTCAGTCCGAGTGTTGAGACTTAAAAGAAAATGTGTGGGGGACAAAAAAAAATAAAAAACCTGTGAAGCCTGGGTCGTTTTTTAAAGCCTTCTCCTTATCACTCAGGAAATATCCGATGCTGTAATTGTTAGAAAAGATCAGAATTATTACTCGTATTCCTCCACCGTCCAGTTTTTCCATTCCAGGCCCGGGCTGCTTCATCTGCTGCCGTCTGTTGTTGATGTCATGGAACAGTGATGACAGGTGTCGGTGGTGAGAGAGCTCATCTTGGCCTCGGTGTCTGGTATAATGCCAATTTAAAAAGAGCATATGCCCGTGCCAAAACATCCCATTCACAGCTGTCTTGCGTAAAAAGAACTGAGGGCCTTTTTGTCCGCCCCGCGACGCATCTGGATTACTATCCCGCTTGTTCCGGGAAGTTTCCTTGATCGCAGACAAGAAAGAACGGCAAAAGTTCACAGGTTCAGGAGGATTAATATTCTGGAGCGGTGCTGGATTTGTTCCGTCTTAATTCTTAAAGGCCACGCTAAATAGAGGACTAGGTTCTCTGAAAGTTATTCTGAGGCGGCCACCTTGTAGTGGCAGTGCGCGTGTGATTGTTATGGATTCGAGAGGCTTTGATTGTTATAGATACAAGAGTGTACAGTTAAGTAGCAAGTGAAAGAAAACATTACATTGCCACGTAGCCTTTATAGTGTAACAGATATACAGTAGAGTCGCAGGGAATGAAGTGCATCTATATTTAGAGACGTGTCACGCTGTACTATGGCCCATTGGGAAAACATAGCACAATGATCCACGTGCTGATTGAGTGATTTTAATGTAACTGATGTGATTGATCCAATCCCTGGAAAACGGCACCTGTTAATATTGCAAGAGCTAAATATTTACGTTCCTGGAGAAAGAGGCGATTTCCTGAACTTCCAAATTAGTTCCTGCTCTTTTTAGGTTTTTCTTGTAGACGCCCTCTTCTGCCTGAGCTAAGTGATGAACAAGCTTCTAGTGTGGCACATCATGCAGATGGGGAGAGCAGCTTGAGAAAAAAAAAGAAAACAGACTTAACAGGTTGCCGGCTTTATAGCCAACCTGTCAGCTCAGTATCCACCTTGGCTGGACTGTGTGTGATCGCTGCTGCTACTGCTAAATGTTAGCCTCCGTCCAACAACAACCTATGCACTCATTTCTTGCGTTTAAACCAAATTAAGTAGTTAGAAATTACGGTATCTTTAGATTAGTGCAGGGTAACATGCTAGAATAATGGCTTTAGCTTCCCTTTTTAGGCTAAAATTAAAACTATTCTGAGCTCTTTGCTGCCACTGGACATCAATATTTAAAGGGGAATTACCGTTTTTTACAACCTGGACCTTATAAAAATACGATTGTTTACTCACCCATATAAATTTGGTGTCATTTGGAGTCGTTCGGGCGATATTCAGATCCGTGTATATCCATATAGCGGGAGTGACTGGGGCACCGAGACGCAGCCTCTAAATAACGCATTATCTGCCTTGAAACTCGTTCATTTCATCAATATTTTGTTATGATACACTAGTGCTATTCCCCATTAAGTCCAGAGATACCTGTTATCTATTCGCGGGCGTGCAGTGGTTTGTTGTTGTTTGGCCAACTGTTCTGCTCTCTCTGCCTCTGCATCCTTTTTTCAACGAGCTCCTCATCCGTATACTCTGGCTCAAAACGGTAAGGACGTCCATCATAAACAAAGCTGTCGTCCACAACCTCAGAATTGGAAAAATATTCAGCCATGTTGCAGAAAAGTAGCAGTAGCAAATTACAGGTAAACAAGCCACGGGAGGGGGGGGGGGGGGGGTCAATCTACAGACCCCGGATGATGATAACAGGTAACTCCGGACTCAAGTTTCGCAGCAGATAATGTGTTATTTTGAGGCTGCGTTTCGGTGCCCCAGTCACTCCCACTATATGGATATACACGGATCTAAATATCGTCCGAACGACTCCAAATGAGTTATATGGGTGAGTAAACGATCGTATTTTATGCTAGAAATAAGGTCCAGGTTGTAAAAAAACGGTAATTTCCTGAAAAGACTGAAAAGATTAAGCCAATGCAGAAGTGTTAAAAATCTGCAGTTCCTCAAATGGCCACTTGAGGCTGGCTCCAAAAGTGAGTCAATCCGGGTTAAAATGTCCTCTGCAGGAGACATTAATTAACCAATTTCTTCATTCATAACAACTGTAGTGGGATGAATTCATGCAAAACTCTCTCGTTTGTAAATAAATTAAGGGGATGTCTGCCTGGGCTCCACTCATCCTGCTCCTCTTTGCCCCTTTTTTTGAATCAGCCGAGAGTTATGCCAAGCCAAGATGGCAGCGGCCGGTGACACAAAAGGTGCGTCCATCTTTATACGGTATATAAGTAAAAAAAGCTTCACTCCTTCCTTGTCTTTAAGTCAGAACATTTATTATTCTGTCGGTACGGTTAGCTAGGTTCAGCCATGGACTGGTACAGGGCTATTTAAATGTGTTCAGAGCGAAATTAACCATTCCACCTTTATGTATATGTACTGTAGGCATCCATGTGGAGAACATTACACCAGAGCTTGATAGAGTAGTTTAGGATTCTGACAGGTCATTTCCACGCAGCTGTCTCAGACCATAAAGCAAAGATGTTGAGGCATGGGTGTTAGACAAAGGGAAGCAGACAGATGAAGTGCTTTTTTTTTATATCTGCAGACTTGATCGGCTGGTGACAGCAGTCATTAGGCCGCGAATGCAGGATAGTATAGTACGGAATATTCCTGATAAATCCCCCTGAGGTAAGCATGAGATACCTGTCCAGTATGAAACTACAGGAAAACAGGAAAACATGTATCAAAACAATTATTTAAAGAGCCTAAAATGAGCTACAAATATAATAATTACCCACAGAGTTTAAAATAGCTTTGTATTTCAGTCTGAGCAAACACATGAAGGTGTAAGCAAATATGAGACCTGTAATCCAGGATTAATTTTGAAAGATTTAACTGTGTGAAAAGAGTTTGCAAACATGTCAGTATCTATAAGCTAAATGATGCTGTTGGATGAAGAGCTGCAGGTGACAGGCGGCACACAAACTTTCTCCATAAAATCGGATGAATGTCGGTCACAGAATGACAGAAAAAAAAAAAAGGCCAATTATTGCCTGTCTTCTTCATTAAGGCGATAATTATTTGTTTTGCCGACACCAGAAATCTGTGGTTTGTTCTCTTAAATGGCTTTTACTGTTAAAAGCATAGACTGTATATAAATATGGACAATGCGGCACAACTTCCTTGCACTGGCCAAACTGACGCTATTTACCCAGAGATACGGGCGGCGCCATCTTGCGAGTTTGGAGCCAGAGTCTGATCAGTACGGTCCGAGAGTTTAGCCAGGCAGAGCCGCGATATTTATGCCCCGCCCACACTTCCTCCAGACTCACTCGCGTTTTCGTTCAATTAACACTACGCTCTACTCTACCCCCACCAGTTAAAAGGAAATGTTGGATTATACACTGTACTTATTTATTACATTTTTTACAACTCTCACAGTTCCACGGGACCGCTTTACGAAGCGGTTGGCATGGCAACTGGTAGTCGCATTTATGTCACATCCTGTTTCTATAGCGTCAAATAACTAAAACGAAGCTTATCCAAAAAAATTAACTTGAACTTTCATCAACATTATATTCACTACATAAAATGACAGAAAATAAATTATTTGACGTCTATTTTAGTGTTTTAGTTTGGCCCAAGTCCCACCCAACATGGAGGGGGTGGAGCTTATGTCCTATACTGCAGACAAGCACCAGGAGGCGCTGTATTTGCTTTGGCTTCACTTCTGCCGTCCATCCTTATACTGTCTATGGTTATAACCAAATCAATCAGGACTAAAATCTCCAGTGTTGGTGGCTCCCCGTCCAAAATGTAGAAAACCACTTTTTATTTTGCTGTTAGCAATATGTATGTGGGTACAGCAGTAAATGTCTCAGTAACTTTTAACACATGTCCTTGTGTCTTGCTAATTTGCCTATGATGTCAACCTTATTCAGATATCAGGGCAGAGGGAACCAGAGAGTTCATGGGGCAGTTTCTGTGACACTCTTGGCTTCAGTGCAGCCTTCCCTCATCCTCAACCAACACCCTGACAGGCAGATGAGTGCTGGTATTTAAAGAGCTGCTGTGGCCAGATAGCCACGCCACTAACAGGACAACAGATACTGTGTTCACAGATAAAGGCACTAAGTTTCTGATGCACGAGCTCCATGACACACTCAGATCCCACCGTCCATTCGCTGGGATTTATCTGCCACCACAGGATCACTAGACTGTCTGCTGCATGGATAATACAACCAGTAAGTAACTCATACGGCTTTACTGTATGCCAGGAGATCTGGACAAGGGGTCCTAAAGAATATTAAGGTTCATATATATAATAATAAGCTGCTGTTTTAACTAATATTTAGATTTTTGAGCAGCTTTTGTTGTACATATTTAAATTATGAGGATAATACAAGAATTTATCGTCTTCTATGTTTTTATCTTTGCCTTTCTTCTGTTACAGCAGTTAAGTATCTGGCACTGTGTAATCTCTTTAATAAGAGTGCATTTCCCCAACACCAGAGCCTTTATCCCTTTTTATGCTGATGCTGGTGGTGCACTACTCTTATCTGTGTTAAATGTGCTTCATTCCACTGTGAACAAAGTATGAATTCTGCATCAGTAGAAGTTGCTCTTTGTGAAGGGCTTCCACCCTCAGCTGCTGCAGGTGCCACCTTTTGTTCTGTGCACCACTGGTCACGACTGTAGAAGTCAGGGCTGTTCCCAGCTGCCCTCACTGGTGCCAGACAGGCAAAGCAGACCTGGCTGCAGTGCCAGCAGGAACCAGCAGCTGCCGGCCACCGGGCGACCTGTTAAAAGTTGTTTCTTTAATTCTTTTTTTAATGGGGCCGTCGGTGCCAAATCCAGCTGACCACATAAAGATGATTGAGTGGAGCAGTTACAGTGTGTTAAAGGGTTTATGCCTGCAGTGGATTAGACACATTAGAGTACATCATTAGACATTAGCAAACACAAGCATCTGAGCCTCTACCTAGGAATAAATGCTGTGCCCGGCCTTAAAAACAGCTCCCTGAAGAGCGTGGACAGTCAACTTTTTGGTGAATGGTCATCGATTTCCTTTAATGTATGAGATATATCATCCAGGGTAGTTTAAGTCTTAAATTGTGCTCATCCGTTGATCTTACAAGTCCACTATTGCAAATATGCTTTGGTTATTGCAGACAATTTGTGCACGTCATCCCAACAAACAACTACGTGTGTTGGTGAGCGATTGTACGTTGTAGTTTTTGAATTGACAGCAGAATGAGTCCGATTGGTTGTACAGTTTTGTGAACCACCAGGATAAACAAAAGCAGACAAAACAGTACAAAGGAAATAACAAAAACTTCTCACGTGTTTCATCTTCATCTACTCTGAACATTTAAATACTCACAGCATGATTCAGGAGAGGCCAGCTCTGCACGACAGCTTGTAGCTCTTCCCTGCTAATGATAGCTCTTCTGGTTTCCTGAAGGTCTTAGTCTTTGAGATGAGTTCAGGTGCAAATTTTTGGTCTGAACAGAGACGATTTGAGGTGATGCCACAGTTGACATTTGTTGCCGGTAGTTCTTTGGTGTCTGTACATTAAGACTTTACAACCAAGCCTCAAAAGATGAGTAAATAGACCTGTGATGGGTTTCTACCTTCCGTTTATTCATGAATAGCAGGGATTCGTCAATGTAAACGCTTTCAAGGGAGTTAGTCAGCCCACATCTCACTCGGACCGACCCCGTCTCCACATCTATACCGTTCTCTGGTGGTAGACCGTTGACCGACAAAAGACTTTGAAGGCGAGAGTAGGAGTCTGATCTCTGAGGCAGCAGCTGTCTGATGCAACTGAGACACAGATATTGTAGCTCAGACAGCTGGAGAGCATTTGTCTGTTGTTGGTCTTGGACCTCGTTTTGGATGGTGATCTATGGCTCTATGTCATCTATGTCATATGTAAGAGTAAAGAGGTGACTGGTGGCAATTTTGTGCATGTTTGTACATTGTTTCGTCTGTTGATTGGGTAAAAACGCAAATTTAGGATAAACTGGTAATCTGTGCTTTCTGTCTTCATTTACGAATCTGCATTTTTATTAAGAATTTTAATGATTACAGTTAAACAAAGGAGCTAAATACTTTTTTTTAACGTAACTTAAATTATTAACTTATTTAAATCTGAATATTGGGCATTCCTTGTGTGCAATAAATGAGTGCAGCTGCTTTTAAGAATCAAATCTGGACATGGTCATTGTATTGTTTCCGTGCTTTCCACCCCAAAGACCCAACAGAAGGGGTTCACACACTGATGAATCATTATTAAAATGAATATAAAGTAGTTCTCCTTCACCGTTTCATTTTAAAGGGGAACTACTGTTTTTTTACAACCTGGCCCTTTTTTGTGGCATAAAATACAATCGTTTACTCACCCATATAACTTTTGTGTAATTTGTAGTTGTTCGGGAGATATTTAGATCTGCGTATATCCATATAGTGGGAGTGACTGGGGCACCGAGATGCAGCCTCTAAATAACGCATTATCTGCTGCGAAACTCGTTCATTTCACCAATATATTGTTATCGTACGCTAGTGCTATTCCCCGTTGAGTCCAGAGTTACCTGTTATCATCATCCGGGGTCTGTAGATTGACCTACAGACCCTGGATGATGTCTTCTGGCCTGGATGATGTCATCTCCGAGTGCCGGGCACACCAGTGACAGTCGGTAATTTGCTACTGCTAGTATTTTGCAACATGGCTGAATATTTTTCCGATTCTGAGGCTGTGGACGAACTATAGCAGTAATAACAAAGTATTGGTGAAATGAACGAGTTTCGCGGCAGATAATGCGTTATTTAGAGGCTGTGTTTTGGTGCCCCATTCACTCCCATTATATGGATATACGCAGATCTAAATATCTCCCGAACGACTACAAATTACACAAAAGTTATATGGGTGAGTAAACGATCATATTTTACGCCAGAAATAAGGTCCAGGTTGTAAAAAACAGTAGTTTCCCTTTAATGTATGCTCATACTTGCTGTTGCATGGTCTTCTTTACAATAAAACATCAGGATTTGGATTTTGTCCTCAACCAGATTCTGTGAAATATGTTTAAAATAATCAAGCCTGTCCCCTTGCAGCATGTCGTCCCCTATGTCTCAGTCTCATTACTTTCTGTCTCTCTCCACAACAACATATAAATATATCGCTTCAGCTCTTATAGTGTAAGACTTTTCAGTTTCGGTTCAGTACATTTTTTTTGTGATCAATATCATAATCATTGCTCGCATAATGGTAAAGTAGATTTTCTAAAGCGGTTTTGTCCCTTTGTCTGCTTCAAACTTTCATGTCAATACATTCTCTATTGTGATGAACAAAAAGAACAGAGCATGATGAAAACCCCGCCAGGAAACACGTCCTGCCGCCTTTCTAGCAGTCTGCTCCTGCCTTTTTTTTGGAAAAATTGTTCAGTGTTTTAAACATTTTTATTCCAGTCAGCATCTTCCCCAGCGGTAGCTCCTGCTCTGGCCCCACTGCCAGACTTTTCATTCACGTAATTGTGGCGATGGCTTCGGCTTTGAAGTCCATATTGCTCTTTCGGAGGGTGAAAGAATTCCAGCGAACACATTTCCATTCCACTTTCATCTCGTCGAGCTGAATTTTTTCGACAGCTAACATTTTTGTAAAATGACGGTTTGGGTGAAGGCGTGGGCAGGGTGGGTGTGGGGTTGGGGGGGCTTAATTGATGCCATTATCATATGAACAGAACCAAAACAAAGAATTCACTTAGACTTTGTGTGACATTTCCACATGCACAGCGGAGCTCGCGTTTGGCTTGATTTATGCTGTCAGTCTGCCATAATCGCTCAGCCATTACAGGTATTAAGGCTGCGTGCTCGCACAAAGAGACATGTCTCTGTGTACCCCGGGAATCGGCTTTTATTATCTCGCGGATAGAGAGCTGCTGGAACGAGATGCTTATCTACAGGCTGCTGATAAGTATCTTGTTTCTAGCCGTTTAATGGGACGTCAGAGATATTTTAACACGTGCACAGGGGACATATTGGCACATTTGTACAAGCTGACACTCAGGTTAAAGAGTGCAGATAAATCCGGCTGGAAAGCATCCGTTGCATGCCCGTAAAATGTCTCTGTTACAGTTAAAATATTACAATGACAGAGCAGTTTGACTAATGAAAAAGAGCAGCACTTCTCTAAAGGAAGTCATGCTGCTCTGTTGCCCCCCTGTGGAGGATTGGGCAACATGCATACCAAACATTTTCTCACTTTACTGCACTCTGTGGATTTTCAACACTTTATCTCTTTTTATTTTTATTTTTTTTCTTTCAGATATGAAGCGTCCAAAGAGCAGCGACTGGCCGGACAGCAGCCCTCCTCCCAAGAGCCAGGAGGGGCAGGCTGAGGAGGAAGAAGAGGAAGATGAAGAAGAGAGGAGGGTGGGCGTAGGGCTCAGGGCCAAACGGGAGCGGCGGCAGGGCAGCGGCAGCGGCACCGCCACGATGTGCCAGGTGTGCAACATTCAGCTGAACTCCAGCGCCCAGGCACAGATCCACTACAGAGGGAAGACCCATCAGAGGAGGCTGCGCCGGCTGGCGAAGGCCGTCAACGCAGGTAGGATGGCACAGGTTTTACTTTATCATTGTTTATTTCAGTTACACGTTTAAAAGTCCACTCACATTTCCCTTTTCCAAGAGTTGTACCTGCTTTTGTAGAAAGCTTTTTCTTGCAAACATCCTCTGTGCTCATTACAGTATTAAGGTTTTTCTTAAAATTATAGTTGCAAGTCTATGAGGAGCACTTTGCTAAAATTAATCCAGTTTCAATACAAAAGTCCTGCATTTAAATAATATAAAGGCTTAAATGCATTACTGTCGCTCTGCAGGGAGTTAAAGTTTAATATTTATTTAGTTTTGCTGAAAATTTCTGTGTTTGTTGAGTCTCGTGGTGGTAAACTTTAAAAAACAGTGGAGATTTCTTTGTTGTAGCTACTGTTAGTTGGAGCATTTTTAACCGTGATTAAAATCTCTGCAAGAAATCGGTGAAGAATGAACTTTTCTATAAACACGAGTCAATATAAGAGCTTTCGCAGACAACTGCCGCTTTAAAACGCGACAGTTAAGGCAAATTAAGACGTCAGACAGTCAGAAAGAGGCCAAGCGGTCCCCCCGCACTAATGGACCGTCCCTCTGCAGACATTTTGACGTGCCGCATCAAAGGCTCAGGTGTGAATAATGAAATTAATGATGGCTCCATAACATTTTAATGTCCCGGGAACGCTGGGCCAGTGAGACATCATGGAGAAAAAATAAAAACACAGCGCTGGAAGTGGAGCTCCTGCATGGGACTGATGAGATTGTGGTTACGATGGTTTAGCATGCTAACAACCTGGAAACTTAACGTGGGAGATGCGAATACAGATTTTCCTCGGGCATGTTATAAAATTACAAATAAATCTTTACGTGATTACACTCGCACGCCTCGACTCGTGACCTCAGACTAGTCCCTAAATTTCCAGTTACGAGGTACGACACCATCTGTGGGCGGCGAGAGCCGGTGTTTGTTTTATAATACCCTGAGGTTCACGAGCTTCATCCTGTGATGGCTTTAAATGTGCTGCTGTAATGAAAGGCCTATCGCTGCCGGTGCATCTGCAAAATTGCTGCAAACATGTTGCCCCTTTTTCCCAATACTGACAAAATCTCATAACTTATATATGTGGTCTGCTAGGACTAGAAAATAACCACGGTTTAATCACCAAAAAACACAACATTATGAACTGTGACGAATTGATATTTATCGCCGGGCTGCTGAATTCTCGGCGGTTCTCTTATTTTGTCATCGGCCGTGTTTTGATGAATTCTTCCCACGTAGAGAGTTTGTTTACACGCGTTAGAAACATGCGCTGCTCAGACTCTTGGGTCCTTCGCTCAATATCTACTAACACATGAGTGAGTATTATGCAGCTTTCATGCTGACGTGGAGTGCTGTGCTGCAGAAACAGAAGATTTTCAACTAAATATCATCCAAAAAAAATGTAAAAAACATAACATCTGGAGCCACCACGGCCTTTTTATATTGTTTCTCCTTGGCACTCACTCAGATAGAAGCTTTCCGGTAGCGGACATGGAAAGGTTACCATATCTCTATCTCAATCATTGTAAATGTTCACATCTGCAAACCATATGGAGGCGTTATGCTCTCAGCATATATTTTCTGTTCCACCAGAGCCCCTTCGCCATTTCCAGTGTTTTTCTGCACACCTGTTTCGACGAAAGAGGCCATTAATCACCTTCACTCAACACCACCTGTGTCACTCCGCCGAGCTGACCAGCTTGATCAATCAACGGTCTGAAAAAAATAAATAAAAAAGAGGGCCTCTAATGAACGACTGGCCAATAAAATGCCAACGTCATAACGTTGATTTATGAGTCCGTCTCTCACTGTGGGCTTACCGCACATACTTAGCTGTTCCAGTCTAACACGCCACGCTAAATCAAATTTATTCCACATCCATTGTTTAAATTTTCCTCCTTATTTTGGCATCATCATAATGTTATTGACTTTTTCTGTGCCGGATAATAGCCTTTGCAGATCATCATTCTTACTTAGAGAGTGTGAGACGGGTGCGTTTTTGGACTTTATTGATCGACCTTTTTTTGATTTTTCCAGTATCTAGAAACCACCGTAGATTCCCGACTCTCAGAAATCGTCACACTTTAGCGTGAGCTCCATCTAACTAATATGGAAATCAGGGTTAATGGCTGACAGTCCGAGTTCTGGTGTGGAAGCAGACACTCCCTCTGTTGCAGGTGAAAACAAGAGGAGTCTTCCCAGGCAACAGAGAGCGAAGCGTATTAAAAATCAATTTTTCATTTGAAATTTACTTTACACTGATCAGGCATAACATTATGACTGCCTTTCTAATATTTTGTAGGTCTCCAAAACAGTTATGGCTCATCAGAGAATGGACATGGGCCTTCTGAGGGTGTCCTGTGGTGTCTGGCAACAGGATGTTGTTAGTGGATCATCCCACAGATACTTGATCAGTTTGAGATCTAGTGAATTTGGAGGCCACATGCTCAAGGACACTGTGGCATGTGGCACATTTGGGGATTGAACTGCTAACCCTCTGGTTCGTGGACAACCTGCTCTACCTTCTACCAAAAGCAAGCTTAGTTAAGGTTCCACCGAGATTTGAACTCGGATCGCTGGATTCAGAGTCCAGAGTGCTAACCATTACACCATGAAACCACAGTGGTTGTCTTTGGGTTCTATGGGTTGAGCGGAGGGGCCTCTGTGGATCATCCCACAGATACTTGATCAGTTTGGGATCTAGTGAATTTGGAGGCCAGGTCAACACCTTTTTTTGTGTGTGTGTCTGTTTTTTTGTGTCTGTGTCAGGCTGCATCCTGCTGGGGATGGCTGCTGCCATCAAGGAGTGTCATTGCTATGGGGTGGGGGTGCCTGGTCTGGTCTAGGTGGGTGCTACATATCTAAGTAACATCCACACCAATGAATGCCAGGTCCAGGGTAAAAAGGTTTGCATGTTAATTTATGACCCACAATACCAGTGATGATTTGTGATTGAGATACAGGATGTACTGCAGTCTACAAATGACTTTACCATTCAGACTATCTGAAGTACTTGGCAGTGGCTTCGTCTGTGATGACAAACTTGAAATAATTTATTTCTTACACAACTGAAGATGTGACTACACACCGACAAACAGTTGTTATACTTCCGACCGCTCTTCTTCGACTAAACACATCTATAATCACTTGGCATAAAGCTCAACGTTAACCTTCACTCGTTATTTGTGCGTTTTAGCGTGTTTCTAGATTTATACTTTAAGAGTGAAGTGATGTGTCGGATATTTCTTTGGTTTACAACAGAGACTTTTATTAAGGAAGGTAATTTTAATAGGATCTATGTGACAGTAGGGATAGACCAAGTGTAAATGTCAAGAGGAGTGATGATGTGGCTTATTGAGAACATGTACCGTCATTAATAATTCACTTGTGCTTTTCCCGTTAAAAGTTAGCAGTCTGTTTTAAAAATGCTGCTTTTGAGTTTAAGGCGAATGCTAGAAAGTGGAAATGGTCAATACATCAAAAAACATCATTGCTTACTGTGCGTCAATGCATATTTTATGACCTGCACCCGATCTGCTGGAGGCCACAGTGTCAGAACCATCTTCATCCACCAGTTAATAGTTAAGATCCACTCATGAGCTGCTTGTGTCAGTCCCCCAGGACGAAGGGCCTCTTGTTTCCCCCCACACCGAGCTCACAGAGATTTCACACCTGCCATGTCTGAACCAGTTACATGAACCCCATGGCGTTTGACCCCGTTTGTTTGGAAACTGACAATACCAGAATCAAACTGAGCAGCACAGCAAACGATTGCCAGGATAAAAGTATCTATGTATTTATCTGGAGCAAGAAATGCAACTTGACAACAGACAGGAAAAACTCCTGTAAATTGTCTTTTTGAAAATGCACCTGCCAGACTCCTCTTCCTTTTTGCAAATATTTTATATTGGTCTATAAAAGGTCACTTAATAATTAAAAGTGTATTGTACAGTTTCTTCAAGACATTTCATCCAAGTAGCTTCTTCAGTTATAAAAGACCGATGTGGAGTTGGGATTTAAATAAGAACATCTGTAGGTGTTACCCAACAGAAACTCACATGATAGAAGAGGATGCACGAGTTCAGATTTTTTAAAGTCAACTGTTACGTGATGAAAGTCAAATTGACACCAACTAGTCTCTGATGACGTCACTAATATAAAACACAGTAGAAAGTAATGAAATCTATATTCTTGACCTGAATACATATGCTGAGAACAGACAGCTCATGTGCTACATACTGTGAGCTGCAGATATGTATAGCCTGTATAAAAACATGCAGCACCTCAGCACCATCAATAGCATTTAATAGTACTCCACAGGATGTTGTTAGATGGGATAGTGTAGCAGCTAAAGGTCTAATAACTTTATCAAATAGTTGATGTGCAGCCTCCTTCTCTCTGTTACCACAGGACGTTTGGTGAAGTTGTTAACTGACTGCTAGCGTTAGCATTAGCCTTTTCAGATGCATTGCGGTAGTACTTTAGCTGTATTTCATGATTGACATGTCACGGTAGTATGGGCTTCATCTTTAGTTGAGGTATTTTCACACACTTGATGAACCGCTGCTAGTTTGCTGCAACGACCCACTGGGCTCCTCACCTGTCTTCTAGAAGGCGGCCATGTTGTTATTGTCACGTGATGCTTAAAGCGTCATGGCACAGCCGTGAAGTCGACAAACCGACTAGTCTGTACAAACCTTACTAAGTACTAGTCATAAGGATTTTCCAATTTGACATTGATGTCTTCTTTTACTCTCCTCTCAATTTCCATATCTAACATATCAGGAAGCCACCACAGACCTAGCATTTAGGTTCCTAAACACAAATCCATATTAATACTCTCTACCACACGCTCTCCTCTGGTCGCCGTTCTCCTTGTTGCTTATTTTGCAGTTCAGAGGAGAAACGGAGGACGAGCCAAGTCAATTAAGGTGACCGTTCGCATAATTCAGTCTGTGCTGCAGTGGAAGTGGCCTAATAATACCCATTCCCTCCCCACAGTGGACTAGCTTTCCCCTTTATTTAGCTTCATGAAGCGATTGCTCAAATGAAAAGAGATTTTAATAGGGATGTTCTCACTGGGGGCCTTTGGAAAAAGGGAACGGAGCAAAGCACTTTCCACTTCCTTCGCTTCGCACTCAGCTAAGGTTATGGCTTTCAGATATTGGGTATATTATGTGTGAGGCAGTGTAGAAGTACAAGACGTATGAAAACTGATAAGATATGAAACTATTCATGCAGTTTCACATGTTGGACTCTTAACAGATTTAGCAGCCGGACAGTTTTAAAAGTCATCACATCAGTTGTGACGTTTTCCCTTCACTGAATGTTGCCAGATTAACATGAACAGAGACACTTATTGTTTTTATCTCAGTTTGTCATGCACAGAATATGTGTGAAGGAACTAATATTAAGCTGTGGAGGATTGATCTTCTTCTGTAAGATTAGTCTCTATAAATATTTTCCCTCTGGCGGTGCAAAAGACATTTGCAGTGTCTTCCCATATTTGAATCAAAGACTATATAACCAGGAAAAAGCTTTACATACAGAGTGTAATCTTTGAGTGTGCTCATGCACTGCTGTTTATATTCAGTTAAATTCAATTTTGTTTATATAGTGTCAGTAACAATACAAATTTTCTCAAGATGCTTTACAAAATCCAGCCTCAAACCGCCAGAGCGAGCACAAAGGCGACAGTGGCAAGGACAAACTCCCTTTTAACAGGAAGAAGCCTTGAGCAGAACCTTAAGCACATTCATCTGATCGTGATACAAATACAAGGTATAGCTGGTGAATATAAATAAAGCTGTTGGGGGGGGGGGGGGGGGGGTTACTGTATGTTACCTTTAAAGACGGAGTGAGTCATTTCCTCAGATTGCATATGCAAAAGCATTATTTTAGCCTTTTGTGGGAACATACAAGGAATTTGTTATCTACATTTAGCCCATCCTTGACCTGGATGACTGAGAATCATCCACCACACCATTAAACCACATGGAAATATCCTATTAGGCTTAGAAAGTGATATGCATTGGTGCATATGTACACATATCCACCCATTCGTTGGACTTTTACCCTTCAAACATCTTTCATTGACGTGACCTACAACATTTCCGTTTACCTATTCAAAGGGAAAATGAAGCGTTTTTGTGTATCTGGAGGAAAACATTCCTTTACAAATGGAAAATCTCTAATTCCACTGCAGATTGACTTGGTTTAATGCTTTTCAGAGGGCTGAACATCCGTAGGTGTTACCCAACAGAAACTCACATGATTAGTGTCTGTTAACGACCAGAAGAAGAGGTTGTGCTAGTCGACTGTTATGTGATGAACGTCGACGCCGACTAGTCTCTGATGACATCACATAAATAAAAACACAATAGAATCTATCCATATAGTGGGAGTGACTGGGGCACCAAGACGCAGCCTCTAAATAACGAATTATCTGCCATGAAAGTTGTTCATTTCGCCAATATTTTGTTATGATACGCTAGTGCTATTCCCCGTTGAGTCCACAACCTCAGAATCGGAAAAATATTCAGCCATGTTGCCAAAAATTAGCAGTAGAAAATTACAGGTAAACAAGCCGACCGTCGCGGGTGCACGTGGCGCCCAGAGATGACATCCAGGTCAGAAAACAAACCGGGTTCTGTAGGTCAACCTACAGACCCCGGATGATGATAACAGGTAACTCCGGACTCAAAGGGGAATAGCACTAGCGTATCATAACAAAATATTGGTGAAATGAACGAGTTTCACGGCAGATAATGTGTTATTTAGAGGCTGCGTTTCGGTGCCCCAGTCACTCCCACTATATGGGTATACGCAGATCTAAATATCTCCTGACCGAGTGCAAATGACACAAAAGTTATATAGGTGAGTAAACGATCGTATTTTATGCCAGAAATAAGGTCCAGGTTGTAAAAAAACAGTAGTTCCCCTTTAAGTACACATATCCACCCATTGCCATGGATTTCCAGACTTCTTTGATCGGATTTTTAACCTGCAAACATTTCCAACCTGAAAAAAAAACTGTCTTTCATTGAGGTGACCTACAACATTTCCTGCAGCTTTATAACCCACTCAAAGGGAAAATTAGGCGTTTTTGTCTTTCTGGAGCAAAACCTTCCTTTACTAATGGAAAATCTCTAATTTCCCAAAGTAGAGCTCCACCGCAGATTGACTTGAGGCTTAATGCTTTTCAGAGGGCTGAATCATTCAGCTTCGTGTATGTAGCTACACGGTGTGAAAAAAATCTGCTGAAACATGCTATGGGAGCCGTGAAATAGGACAATTGGCTGCTTGACCCCATTTCATACGACAGAGGCTGCTGAGCAAAAGCAGCCATTTTTATTTTTTATTATTTTTTTTGCGGATGTCACTTGATCTGTCACCTACTATTCATTCGGTGGTTCAGTCTGAAGGCCTTCAGGAAGGAGTGCTACCAGGAGACGGAGTTGCACAGAAAGAAAAAAGGGCTTGTGCACCAGTTTCAAAGTTCTTGGCAGATACAGCAATAATAAATAAATAAATTTAGCCCTCGGGGACTGATAGTGTTAAAGGAGACACCTGTTTTTACAGTATTCCCAGAGGTTTGTGATCTAACCAGGTCAGGGGATGACTCTGAAAGTACCCAGGGAGCTGTATCTGAATTTTAGAGTCAAATAAAGAATTGTTTTGTGTTTGTGAAAATATGAGTCACTATTCTACATGTGAAACAGAGTCACATCATCATGGGCTGAAGAGTCGGTGAATATATTTGAATAAAGGACACGAGGAGGGCTGGAGGGTTTGTTGTGACTATGTGTGCCTCTGCTTATTTAGGAAGTCTCCCTGTCCTTCCCCCAAATCGATAAAAACATTAGGATTAGGAACAGTCCATAAATAGAGGTATGCGCTGCCAGTGTTCAGTAGGTCCGTGTCGAGATGAAAACATGATGTGCGTAGCTGACATACGACCCTTCTGCTCGAGGCCCTCTCCCTGCACTTTCATTTGAATGCGGCGGCCTGAAATCAAGTGTAAAACTGTCAGGATTTGTCAGTGTTGTGCTTCCACGCCACATTTATTCAAGTGGACAAGGAGCCGGGAAGGAGCACACAGGGCAGACTCAAGCTGTGTGAGTGTGTGTGTGAGTGTGTGTGTGTGTGTGTGTGTGTGTGTGTGTTGACAACATGACATTTGAGGCCAGGGATTCGGGGTAGAGACTGTGAGAATAATTGTGTTTATTTGAAGTGATTATAGCGACTGTCGAATGAATAACAATGCACTGAAGGCTTCGCCCTCACCGGCAGCATATACACGCTTCTCTGTGTTGCCTCTGCAAATATCAAAACTCTACGTGCTTCTGGAGTGAATCAGGGCTTGCAGATGCACTAAACCTCCTCCTCTTCAGCAGCTAAAAGCAAACAGTGGCCCTTCTTAAGGTTAATAGATACTTTGTAAAGAGGGATTAATACGTGAAAACAGTGAAAATTATATTATTAGAGCGCTGAGCTCCGGTTGCAATATCCTGGATATATACACCGATCAGCCACAACATTAAAACCACTGACAGGAGAAGTGAATAACATTAAAACCATCTTGTGACGATACAGGGAAACGTTTGGACCTGGCATTCATCGGTGTGGATGTTACTTAGACATGTAGCACAGCACCTAGACCAGACCAGACACCCCCACCCCATAGCAATGACACTCCTTGATGGCAGCAGCCATCCCCAGCAGGATGCAGCCTGACACAGACACACACACACACAAAAACGTTGTAGGAGCAACTAAAAAAAACATAAAGAACAGCACAAGGTGTTGACCTGGCCTCCAAATTCACTAGATCCCAAACTGATCAAGTATCTGTGGGATGATCCACAGAGGCCCCTCTCCTCAAAGGCCCCCCCACTAACAGCATTTAGTTGCCAGACACCACAGGACACCCTCAGAAGGCCCATGTCCATTCTCTGATGAGTCTTTTGGAGGCACAAGGGAGACCTGCACAATATTAGATAGGTGGTCATAATGTTATGCCAGATCAGATACAGCAAAATGTGGCTTTTTTATAAAATTTCAATATTTCTCTTCGAATTGTGGTGGTAAGCCTGTTTGTACCTTTAAACAACAAGGCACTTCAAAGTACTTTTCATGAGACATTACAGACATTAAGGAAAGAAACAAGTCATAAAAAAAAGACGTATAAAATATGAGATAAAAATAAGCTCAAGCTGAATAAACTGGATAAAGAATATGACCATATTCTGGCCATTCAATACAATTATTTAACCGTGCGTTGGCTCATTTCCCAAGACAGTTGCCGGGGTTAGAACACCAAGTTATAAAGTGCTGCATTCAGCTTTAAAATAGCAAGTAAGAGTCGCAGTGAAGCATGACAGGGCAGCACAGAATTCTGCCTTTCCTCCGCGGCGCGTCAATAGTGTAATCATCTGAAGATTAGTCGGGAAAATTAGCGAGCTATTCTCTGAACAATAATCTCTCCCACCTGCTCGTTAAAATAAACACTTGATCTCAAATAGTTTAAATCAGCACCGAGTGGGGGAAAATAAGCTGCACTGAAAATATGCCAAGTGTGCAGCATCTAGACTTTTGTTAACTCGTTTTAAAGACGATTAGGGTCTTTTCACGATGTGTCAGAAATATGCAAATTAATTATGCCTCTGCATATTTAGAGTGAAATACTTTTCTTACTCTTGTCTTGCACAGGATGCTGTTCATTCCACCGTAAATTGCAGAAATGGATCCTTGACTCAATCAGGTTCCCTTTGTGCCTTTTAGATCATTAAACGTACCTGGGGTTGATTATTCTAAAAAGTAGCTTAAATGAAAATGGGGGTGGGACAAAATATACCACAGATCATCTTAAAGGGTTTTTTAAAGGACAACAACAATGTGTCCCCAATTCCTCCCACTGCCAAAGGTGGAGACTTCTGGGTGGTGTCATTTTGTGAGCTGTACGTCTGCTAGACTCAATCTCAATCATACCCCCATGAACTTCTGCAACAGTCCTTCATCTCATAGGTCGGTTTGTACAGTTTACTACAGAGCAACTCATTGTGTTAAAGTTAGGGATGTCATGATCAGGTTTTATTTAGCCCCCCAATCTGATACCGATCATTCATCCATCTTCTGTAACCGCTTGTTCCTGTGAAGGGTCGCAGGGGGGCTGGAGCCTTGAATCTTGAATCTTGAATCTGTCATTGGGCAAGAGGTGGGGTACACCCTGGACAGGTCTCCAGTCTATCACAGGGCTAACACAGAGAGACAGACAACCATTCACACTCACACCTACGGCCAATTTAGAGTCACCAATGAACCTGGACATGCAAACTCCACACAGAAAGGAACCAGTCGGCCTATGGATTAGAACCCAGAACCTTCTTGCCACCACGCCACTGTGCCGCCCCCCAATCCAATCTTAAATAAATAAATTTCCTTTCCTGGAGATTCATAAAGGCTTTATATATCTTCCATATTCTCCTAGACCACGTGTGCACCGTGTGACTGGATTAAGTCCAATAATAGGGCTGTTAAAGTTAATGTAAGGAGGAGAGGGTACTTTGTTCTCTACACTAGAAATGTTCTGGTCCAACTCTTTAACCTTCTCTTTAATATTTTTTTGCCTCGATGCTGTCTCCAGGAAACTTTTCTCTTAAACGCAGTGCTTATAGTTTGTTGTTGCTGTGTCGGTGCAGCCTTTGCCCGAGTGGACTCGACGTTTTTGTTTTGTTTTGGTGTTGAATCAAGTTGGTAGCATTTAACGACCGTCTCCTACTATCACCTCGCCAAACATCCACATCGCGTAATTTATAAATTTCTGTCTGACCGACTTCCAGAGTAAAGTAATTCCACGCAGCAGACATGTTCAGTCTCTTCTTCTTAGATTTTTTGCAGCTTTGACGCTAGCCGACCACCGTTTAAAACAGAAGAGGAAGAATTCGTTTTGACGCTACAGGAACGTGGTTTTGGTTTATGGCAGGCCTAAAATAAATAGCTACAAAAGAAGCCCAATCCTATCCGATCGATCCGCTGTCAATCACAGCTGCCATCGTAATGCCACTTCCTGTTTTTATAGCATCAAATAACTACTTGAACATGTAACAGCGTGATAAGAGCTGAGAGCTGAAAGACAGAAACCAGCATTGGGGAAAACGTATTCGACGTGCGCTTTAATGTTTGAATTTGGCCTACGTTTAACATGGAAGCCAGCCACCAGGGGGTGATCAACATTATTGGCTTCACTTCTGAGGAGCTGCGACGTCGTTCTTTTATATACAGTCTATGGTTTTGCTGCTGTATTCTAATTTTGTAGCATATCATGAATAACTGTATAACTTGTTTACTTAAAATGTTTTGCAATCGGTAAGTGTTGTGCCGCAGAAATTTCTGGCTGTGTCACTTGTGGTTCTGCTTCCTGTTACGTCCCATAAGCAGATACTGCTGTGTGCAAAAAAATTTAAATAATTAAACAAATAGGTTGAAAAGATGCAAAATACACACAGAGCAATTTATTTAAATCCTACTAAAGCTTATTGAACTCCGTTGTTTGATAATGATAATATCACAGTTTGCGCTGCATGAGCGAGTTGCATATTTATATTACTCACTCAACCTGGAGTCTAATTAATTGATCCTAATCAAACAGGACCTAACAGGACTACGGGAAAACAGTATGAAACGCATTAATATCTGCCCCCTCAGCGTGGAAACGCTGCAGAGTTTTGTTAACAAGAGTTCACCTGTTAAGCTGAGATCACGTCTATGTAGTACGTCTGCGTTTTAATCAGAACAGAAGCATAAATGATGCCTGTTGCTGCTGTCGAGTAACGCCAGGAAGGAAATTAGATTTGAGCGTGCAGGTGTGAACCCTGAATAGAAAATGCAGCTGGAAAAGAAGAAGAAGAAGAAGAAGGAGAAGTGGGATGTTCATGTTGTTAACAGCCAGTCCTTTGCCAGCTTTCTCTCTCTCCTCTCCTTCCCTCTCCTCTCCCTTACATACTCACGCACACAGAAGAATAAACACTTGCTCTTCAGTCGCTCTCAGCCTCTTTTCTTCCTCCGCTTCCTTTCAATCCGCCTCTCTCTCTCTCGTTCTCTCTTTCTCTCTCTCCCGTTCATCTAACAAAAGGGCAACGCGATCAGCAGAGCATGACACTTTTAATTGAAGCACACACGTGTGCCGTTCTTTCGCTGCGGCACTTTGGATCGTAGCCAGGACGTAGTGTCGCCGACCGAGGCGAGGACTGCCATTTCACCTCCAGATAAACAGCGGAGAAGCGGAGGAAGGAGGTTTATCCGTGAGTTTTTGTTCAACTTCTGCGATGGCAGGAGAAGCTTGAGTCGAACAGAAGAAAGTGGCAAGAAAGAGGAATCCAAAAACACGTGGAGATGCTGTTAGGTAAGACTTTAACAGGAGGTGTATCTCATTTGTGGGAATGCAAACAGCTTCAAAAGTAGCTGAGGTTTTATCTTTTTTTTTTTTGTGGCTCCATCTGTTTAAATGTATTTGAGCGGCTTCCCTGTCGACGTGTGTTCCACAACAGCGACTTCACATCACCGCTCAAGGGCAGACTCCGGTCTCCTTCCCTGCCATCTGCCCTCATTCAGTTCCTCTGCATCCAAAATGAGTCCCCGGCCTGTTTGTTTTCCTAATTGACCCCCTTTTTTTTGACGAAGCCAAGTGTGCTGGAGTTCAGACCGAAGCGACGCCGCCTTTCCCAGATGTGTCAAGTCATTTTTAAAAAGCCACACAAGAACAGCGCTGATATCACTGTGCAGATTGCTGGCAATTATGTCTCTGCCTCCCCGGGGAAATATGCCCAGATTAGCTCGCATAATTGGAGCCTGTTAAAGATAAAGGCAGTGTGGGGACTTTAAGTCGTTTGTGTTTATGTTTCCTTTTTAGCTAAGGGAGGAGAAAGCTGATTACATTTCTTTTTTCTTTTTTCTTTATTTAGAACCAGTTCAGATGTGCCGAGATAAAGTCTTTTAATTTTACCCGCTTACCTTCGATCGATTAAGGCGACTAAAAGGAAATAAATCTCCCAACGGTAACATTTAAAATTAAAAATATATGCCGTAAATGTTTCTGCTTTTCTCTCTTGAATACTTTTCATTTGCTTGAGTCAGTTTTCACTATTTTTTGATCCATAATGGATAAAAGCGTCGTCAAATCTGCTGATAAAGTGCAAACTAATTAGAAATTACTCTGCTGTAGAAGATAGCAGTTTAATATAAAAAATGTTTTATATATCTTTATGTAAAGATGAGAAATAAATGTATTTTGTGACACTTCAGTAGCTTATAGATGGAAATACCGAGGAGCATGTATGTGGCGGCTTTGGGTGCTTTCTTCTTTCTAAATGGCAGATTAGGGAGATCAAAGCGGAGCAGCTGGAGAGGAGATAACTGTGGAGTTATGCCTGGTGGCCACGCTGCATCTGTCCCCACCCATCGTTCATGAGCTCCGTTTATTTTTTTATTTTCCTGAGGTTGCAGTGGCGCCTTCGTCTTCGCTCAGTGCAACGCGCAAGAGATGCGGCATTGATTTTTATTTTCTTTGACATCTTTCTCTTTGTCTTCTGTTTGAAAAAAAAAAAAGCAGACAAAACAACGTGTAGAACAGTAGAAACTGGAGTTAAAAAAAGCACGGTTGACATTCTTCTGCTAGCACTGTACCTTGATATGCAGGTAAGACTTCTATAGGGGGGAGATTGATAAGATCGTGGGCTAAAGTAGAAGGAGATGCAGCTTGTTCTGTGCATGCTTGAACAGTTGAACAGAGATTCGTACCTTGATGAAGTGTGCTGCTGAATTCAAGAATGAGCTCTATTGTCGCCATTTTGAAAGCTATAACGATAATATCATTACTGCTCTGGAGGTCCAAGAAGATGCCAACTTCTACAAAGAACGGATCTCTACGATAAACAACCACTGGACTCATAGGTGGTTTTGGCTTCTACATAAATTTGATGCTGTAGGCCAGAGCCGGCCCAAGCCTAAGCAAAATTTGATTTTGGGGCCCACTATTTCTGCCAATAATATCGATTGTTGATCATTCACACACCTACTACAGTATAAACTTATTACGCCTGACATGTCTTTACACATTTAAGGGGGTGGCCTAGGTAATAACATAAATAATACCAATGCAACAATACAAGTAACACCAATGAATGACTGATGAATGATGTTCAGGGTGCCACATATGGTTTTTAATCTCACATTCAGCTTCAACAGCAGCCTGTGGTTGATTTTCACAACATAAAAAAACTGCAACAGCAATGTGCAAAATGCAATGCGCATTGCACAGCAGGAGGTACACATTACCGGTATAGCGGAGCTTTGACATAGAACGGCAGTAAGAATCACTAGGCCTACATCAGCAGCAACACTAAATTTTTTTTTAGAGACGGGTTCCTATTACATTGGGCCAGACTAACGTGCAGCCAGAAATCAAATTTCGGGCGGAAACGTAGGATGGTGACGACCAGGCTAACTAACATGCAAAAAATAAAAAATAAAAATATTTTTTTGTTGATTGCTCTTTGGGGCCCCCTACTGGCCGCGGGCCCTAAGCAGGTGCTTAGTTCGCTTATGCCTTGGGCCAGCTCTGCTGTAGGCGACAGCCCAGATTGTACGTGGCCCCTAGTGTCGTAGCCTGACGTGCACCTCCCCAGAACTGTAACTACGCACCGAGGCGATGCAGACCACAAGAGCTGTGACTGGTCCGCTTGGTAGAAGCGTGTTTCCGCTTTAGTATTTCTGTCTGATTCTCCGTCTCCACAGCTTTGAAATTGATTGTTTTGGATCAGTAAAGATGGAATGATGGAAGGAAAGGTTAACTAACGAGGTTCGGAGATACAAACATTTGTATGACTCGTCTTTGACCCAAATTCCGCAAAAGTTTCAAACGCCATTGTTGAAAATGAAGCAGGGAGTGGAAACAAAAATTAACCCGACTGGCAAAAAAGACACAGCGCCGACTAGTGTTTGGGTGGAGTTGTTACAGAGTGAACCAGACTGACAAGCGCACAAGTGTAGGTTACGGCGTCTTTGTCCCGCAGTACCATAAATGAGCCTTACGTGTGTAAATGCAGGAGGGGATAACACAAAAAAAAAAATACATGTGCTTGATTTTCTAAAGTTGAGTCCTTCTACCTTAGCCTACAACTTATCGATGACCCCTCGTTACGTACATAACACCAGTACTATAATGCATAAGGCAGCGTCAGTGTTGCTTATTACTGTAAGACCCTAAACCGTATGCTGCAGAGACAAGCTGGGAATTAGGATGTGATGCTGCACTTGTCGCTCATAGATCCCTACAACACAAAAACAAGCCAGGTCGATCATGCAACAAAACAAAGGGATTCAGTAAACCTTTGAAGAACTAAAGACGTAGACTAACAAATACAAGCTGAAATGAGAAAAATTTAAAAACATCACACGTCACAACACATCACATGTGTTTAATTTATCCTCTGGTTTATGCCAGATACAGTTGAGTCTCCCTTTATCTTATAGGCATCAGTTTATACTCATCCAAAGAGGGTTAAATATGTTTGTTAGCAGAGAAGTTACAAGTGTAGAACAGGTATTATTTGCATGTTCCTGCATATACTTGCTAAGTTAGTTGTGTGTGTATATTATGCACAATAAAATAAACGTTCAGTGGGACAAACACAAACAAGAACTGTCCTCACGGCTGCCTAAGTAGCTCCTTTTTACCCGGTAGCATTTACGAGGGCGAAGCAACAACACATTAAAGCGACTCGGGTGTGATTTTATTGCCGATCATATTAGCTATGAGACATTAATCTGTAGTCTGTGGGGGTGGCGAGATTTAAAGAAGTCCTCGTTTCCTTTTTATGTTACGGAAAAGTTTATCAATATGTCTGAGGAGGCAGAAGTTCATGAATCTGTTTAGACGGGATCATTAATTTTACAGCTGGGGCGCACATTCTGCATCCAGCAGCGTTAATGACTCATTATTCTAATCGAAGGGTAATGACTATGGAGCGGTATGGTTTTAATTGCAATAGTGATGGTGCAGATTATCTTGGAGAACAAATTTAATTAGTCTACTCTGAACTGACTGGGTACTTTGTGTCAGTGAGAGCATTTTCATTTATTTGTGCCACAATGGGACTTGATATATGCTTTGTGACAAGGAGATAGGCAAACATAAATACACTGATCAGACACAACATTAAAACCACTGTCAGGAGAGGTAAACTGATTCTGCTGGGAAACTTTTGGACCTGGCATTCATTCATGTGGATGTTACTTAGACTTGTAGCACCCACGCTTTAGGAACAACTCACAAGGCCGGTTAATCATGAGGAATCATGTCACTGAAATCATTATTACTGAAGAGAAACTGTAGTGTTGAGTGAGTCCTCCATTTGCAGAATCGGAAAATATCTCAATATCTCAGGGATACTGCAAGATCAACCCATACATGCCACAACATTAAAACCACTGACAGGAGAAGTGAATAACATTTAAACCATCTTGTGACAATTCAGCGTTCTGTTGGGAAACGTTTTGACCTAGCATTCATTGGTGTGAATGTTACTTAGACATGTAGCACCCACCTAGACCAGACCAGGCACCCCCACCCCATAGCAATGACACTCCTTGATGGCAGCAGCCATCTCCACCAGGACACGCACAAAAACACTTTAGGAACAACTCAAAAAAACATGAAGAACATCACAAGGTGTTGACCTGGCCTCCAAATTCACTAGATCCCAAACTGCTCAAGTTTCTCTGAGATGATCCACAGAGGCCCCTCCCCTCAACCCATAGGACCCTGGACATCACCACTGTGGTTCCATGGTGTAATGGTTAGCACTCTGGACTCTGAATCCAGCGATCCGAGTTCAACTCTCGGTGGGACCTTAATTATAGCAACAATTTTGGGGTAGAAGGTAGAGCAGGTTGTACATGAACCAGAAGGTTAGCAATTTGATCCCCAACTGTGCCACTTGCTGAAGTGTCCTTGAGCATGTGGCACAATTCACTAGATCCCCCACTAACAACGTTTTGTTGCCAGACACCACAGGACACCCTCAGAAGGACCATGTCCATTCTCTGATGAGGCACAAGGGAGACCTACACAATATTAGGAAGGTGGTCATAATGTTATGCCTGATCGGTGTAAATAAGTATAGTAAAAAAATCCAGTGATCCGAGTTCAAATCTCGGTGGGACCTTGATTAAGCTCAATTTTGGGGTAGAAGGTAGAGTCCTTCTACTTTAGCCCACTAACAACATCCTGTTGCCAGACACCACAGGACACCCTCAGAAGGCCCACGTCCATTCTGAACTGTTTTGGAGGCACAAGGACAACCTACACAATATTAGGAGCTTCACAGAACTATTAGCAGCATTCAACATGGCTGCTCTTCATCTACTTTCATGGTTTCAATCCACCAACACAACCTAACCAGTGGCTGCAGATTTAGATGCCACAAGGTTATAAAGTTAGTAGTTTAGTAGTGTTTACACGTTTTATTGTTTTTTGTTTCTTGGTTGTGCATGGAGCATGAACTACCTGCAGGCTTTTCACCATCTGAAAGGACGTGCATGAGCATTTGTATTTGTTCAACAGCCAGTAATTAGCTCTAGTCTCCCGTCCTAAAGCGTGAAAACAGAGCCAAGAAGAAAAGCATTGCCACTAAAATCACTTGAATAACAATGTGCTGCAGGAATATTGTTTAGTTTCTGCCCAGCGAAGCCAACAATTGCCCAGTTTTACAGGAAGTAAAACAACTTTGGTTGCCGTAAGGGTTAAATCTGAGTTGATCTTCACATGCAAACTGAACCCAGGAGTTAAACCGTTCTCATCTTTCATCGTTAAACTACAACATGTCTCTTACACGTAATCCTTTCGTGGCAGGAAAAACGCATTCCTGGAGCTCATTTCAATTTCAGCTTCAACCAGACTCTCTAATTCTCTGCGCGTTATCCAATCATAGGCTGGTGCAGTAAAAGCCACAGATGACTGACGGCCCCAATCAGTAAATTGCGCTGTGTTAACAGTGTGAGTTTGATTAGCTTGACTGGCAGTGACTGTGGGAGCTTCAGACACACAAACTCACAAGAACGTTGCGCTGTTTCCTTTTCACCAAAAAGAGAAAAAAAAAGTTCCCCAAGACCGTGCACCGTGATTTTTACATCCACACACACATTGTGATCATTAACGGAGCCTGTGCATGTAGAAAACTGCAGCTGGCCAGCATATAAGTGTGTGTTTTCAATGACTTCAGCCTTTTTGTGCGTGACCTAGAGCGACATTAGGAAAGCTGAGAAGAGACACTGGTTTTAGGTTGTGGCTCTCTTCACATTTGAGACAGATATGCTTGACGTTACAGATTTATGTGAATTTGTGCATGTGAATGTGTATTAAGCATCTTAACAGTGGTGTAATTGGTATAAAAACATTAGAAAACGGTGAAAAATGAGGAGCAGCACGTTAATTTCCTTCTTTATGTCGTGTTACACTGGAGAAGCTTAGGGTGGCATGCATCCCGCATCAAAGTGAGGGCAAAAATTTTCCAGATGTACCCTGAGAAGGAATCCGCGTGCCAAGACTAACTACTTTAAGCCATTAATGGTTTAGACACATGCCTCGGACTACAGTTTTATTCTGGGTTTGCCAAGAACACATGCAAAGATATCTGGTGACCAGGGATGTGAGAGAGGATGAGGTCAGTGTGTTTCAGATTATATCACCTCCTACGTGGCTCAAGTTAAAATCTGATTTTCTATTGCAGTAATTACCCCTAAATTAAATACGTTGTTTTTATAGTTGGGGCTCACAAACGTGACCTGTCTTATCTGCCCATCGTCCACCCTCACTTACTGCTGACAAGCCGTCCATCACTCATGTAATGGATTTCCAGAAAGGAAGGAAGAAACCATTAAAGTGTCACAAAAAGTGCAGAGCAGCAAAAAAATAAAGAAAAAAAGGTGCAACTTTTGAACCTGACGGGTTTGACAGTAGAAGTAGAGACTTGTATCCTGTTGCACATGTTTTTCTCCAACTTGATTGATAAGTCATTGAATTCTTAACGTTTTTCTATGATTTATTTTGTGGAAGATACCAATATATAGGTGACTGGTTAGTGCCCGTGTACTTAGTATAAGACTTTTAACAACAAAAAGAAAGAAAATAAAAGCAGAAGAAAAACAATATTACGCATAAATGCACCGACCAGCCGCAACATTATGACCACTGACAGGAGAAGGAAATAACATCGACCATCTTGTGACAGTTCAGTGTTCTGCTGGGAAGCTTTTGGTCCTGGCATTCATTGGTGTGGATGTTGCTTAGACATGTAGCACCCACCTAGACCAGACCAGACACCCCCACCCCATAGCAATGACACTCCTTGATGTGTCACCACAGAGGCCCCTCCCCTCAAAGTAAAACTGAACTCTTAATCGTCTCCATCCTCCGGTCTTTATATATATATATATATATATATATATATATATATATATAATGCTACCTTTCCAAAAAACAACTCTTCCCTGCACTGACTCAAGTCACTCACTCTGCCTGCATTGTGTGCACAGATGCTATTCACACGTCCCATTGTGTGATTTATTTGCACAGTATTTGACATCGTAATGATGCAAATGGAGCGATTGTTGCTCCCTGATGTCGGTGTGCCGGTCTGAAAATTTATTTTAGTGACATCCTAAATATAATCTTGAAAACAATAAAAACATTTCTTGCATTGTACATTAAGCATGGAGTTGTTGGTGCGTTATTATGCTTCTGTTTCAAACCTTTCTACATGAAAACTAGGACTATTTTGACTTCCTGCAGGCTGCTGTGCATAACCGGCTGGTTGATCTGTCTCGAGTAGATGTTAAGGGACAATTAAAACACAGACGAACACGAAAAATATGTTTCTACCCCAGAGCTGTAGCTTCCCTAAATGCTGTAAACCCTTTAAGAGGAAGAGGTCATGCAGTTTAAAGTATTTAACTTGTTTTTAAACTCTTATTTATTTATTTTATAGTTTTAATAATTTTATAGTTTTGCTGTATTTGCATTGTCAAGGACAAAGATAAAGGCATTCTATTCTATTGACGTTTTGTCAGTTAATATTAATTGTAAAAGAAACTCTTGACTTCAAGCATTTAAATTTAAGTTATGAATGCACACACACACACACACATACACATACACCACACACACTCCACACGCTGTCAGCAATATGCATTCACGTCTTGGCTGAAATGCCGCCGTGAATGAAAATGTTGCGCCTCCAAATTCCGCCAGCGTGCTTTGAAAGTCGAGCGAAAACCTGCTGAAATATGCAGCTGCCAGGAGACGTGACGCTGTAGGACCCGTTTAAAATTCATGTGACACACCTGTGTGATGTTTGTGTGCGTGATTAGGTCAGCTGCAGGGAAAGAGAAGGAGAGAAAAAAGTAGTTTTGAAGCTTAAAGACGAACGGCGGTGCTCTCATGTAGCCTTTAAATGTGTGTTTTAACCAACGTGACTATGAAGGAGTCATAGAACTTGATAATCCCATGATGTTATAGGTGATTATTTTACTCAGTTCTTTTCCTATTTATCTCTAGTTGATTATATTTTCCAGTCAACCCAATTTGATCAGTTGATTATTCTTTAACTAAATAATAACCATAACTTCTACCATTAATTTTGTGATCTTTTATTCTTATGTTTTCTCATGATGACGTATTTTAACTTGACATTAACTTGCAGACCTAAAGATGTTGTTTACTACATTCTGACATTAATTAGGGTAGATATTGTTCTTTGTGTGAGTTAAATGGTTTTTGCTGATTGTAACTGGAAATGCAGCTGTATTATAATCTAGTTAAGGCTGCTGACGTTAATTGAAATTCTTTAGATTTACAGGTTTACAACTTGCAAGTTGCACTGGAAAGAGATCTTCACAAACTAATGAGATTTGTGTTGCATATCTTTTGTTTTTTAAAGCTTAAGTACAATCAGCTTTCAGGTCTGACGATGCTCTCAGGGTTGTAGCTTAGGTCATATGAGGCTGCAGCGAGATTTCTAACGAGATGATGCAGGAAATTACGTAATGTATGTAATAAAATAATCCTGATGTTATGAATCAGTACTGGATTGTTCAGACAAGATCAGTTTTATTCACTTTTAACCCAGCTGTAGTTTCCATGCTGGTTAGTCTTTGTTAGGTTCTTCAATTGAGTTTAACACTTACTTCTGACTGTGTACACTGATCCGCCACAACATTATGACCACCGACAGGAGGAGTGAATAACATTAAAACAGTCTTGTGAGAATTCAGTGTTCTGCTGGGAAACTTTTGGACCTGGCATTCATTGGTGTGGATGTTACTTAGACATGTAGCACCCACCTAGACCAGACCAGACACCCCCACCCCATAGCAATGACACTCCTTGATGGCAGCAGCCATCCCCAGCAGGATGCAGCCTGACACAGACACACACACAAAAACACTTTAGGAACAACTAAAAAAAAAACATGAAGAACAGCACAAGGTGTTGACCTGGCCTCCAAATTCACTAGATCCCAAACTGATCAAGTATCTGTGGGATGATCCACAGAGGCCCCTCCCCTCAAAAGCCCCCCACTAACAAGATTCTGTTGCCAGACACCTCAGGACAGGTTTTCTGCTGCTCACTCACTGTAATGGACCAAATACTGACGCTGCTGTCTTGTTGTTTTGTGGCCAGAAATCCATCAGATCTTCTCTGTTGTGATGCTTGTGAAGAATGCGTTCTGTGGAGGCAATGGCAAGTTAATTACTCGGCAGTTATCTAGTAGTCTAGTAGTTTTTTTTTATATATATTTTATTTTGCAAATTTGCTTTCCTCTAACAGACTAGAGAGCCGTTAAACGTCCTCGTCTACTTTTAATGTGAACCTGGTAAGTGTCTTTCAAGACGCTAACGTACGATCAGACCGCCATTTTTGCTCTGCAGCTCAGAGAGAGAGAGAGAGAGGAGCATTGAGACAGAAAAGCTGCTAATTACTAAGTTCATGAGGCGGATAAATCTGTGCTCAGACTTTAAATATCAATAAGTGTGTGCTACACATTCGCCGCCGCCGCCGCCGCCGTTCAGCAGCTCTGATTGGACTCTTATCTCAGTTCAGGCAGATGGTGGCACTTCATTTTAAATGTGTATTACACAGACGTGCAGAATGTTGTGTGAAGGGAAGGGAGGGAGGAAACAAAACACGACCAACGCTGCTCCGTCTGAGCGGCAATCATTTTTCCTTGAGGGTCGTCTTTATGTCCCGGCGCTTGTTTTTTTTTCCTTCGTGGTCAAAAAGTTATCAAACTGTAGCAGCAGCGTGCATTAAATTTAATTTGATGTTTAGGTGTTTGCAGGAGATGACGTCTTCTCAACGTAAACAAGAGCATTAAAGTGCTAAGAATGCACCAGAGGGGAAAGTTTCTGACGCTGTTATTGCACCAAATCGTGAAAAATAATAAATCTCAATAAGCTGACGACCTCCTGTAAAGTTCTGTTTGAAGAGACGTGCGTCACATTTGTTTGCTGATCTGCTGCTTTGTGCCGAGTTAACACGAACCAGTTCTCATTCTCTTTTTTATTTCTAGTTTAATTCCTCTGTTGTGGATTTTTAGGAGCTGTTGTCGCCCGTGTCCTCATCCGTATCCTGTCGTTTTTTGTTTCCGTTGACCAGAGGACACAAGCCCTGGATTTCACCTTGAACAAATTCAATAAAAGTGTGTGTACCCCGGGGTGAAAATGAGCCCACAGTGCTTCAGTTGAAAGTAGGACAGATTACTACGGGGAGCCTTGATCTGGGCTGGATGGTGCCCTGCAGGTAGAAATACTCCCGAAGCCGCCGGCTCTGCCAGCTGTGGCTGTGTGCGTTTAAATAGACATTGACAGCCAGCAGGAGAATTTGCCTGTTGGCTGCCAGTTGTGGCCTAAATGTACGTTGTCACAATAAAGATGATTTATTTAGAGACCACACGGAGCAAGGCGGGGGCAGTATTTCAAGCCATCATGGAAATTAGGCCTTCACTCTCCACTTTTTTTTTGTTTCCAGTGGAGGGAGCTTGGCGGAGCTGTCAGTGGCACTTTTAATGGAAGCTAATTCATCCTCCAGAGCTCGTCACACAAAAAAAAAAATATGCCTCGCTCTCTGCCTGTTGTGTAAGCAATGAATGGCATCGTCATTACCCGGCGAAAGAGCTGCCGCCGCCGCGCTAACCTCTTCTGTTTTATGGCTCAGAAGCGCAGTGTGCTCCACGCTCTGATGGAGTGGAAAACATACCATTCAATTTTCATTATCTGACGATGTGCTCTGCAGGATTTACCAGCAAACCGGGAGAGGAGACACTTTTCTTTGTGTGCATTTTGATTCCTCTGTGCTTAATGCTGCCTGTTTGATTGAAGCGAGTGCTGCAAATAGAAAGATTAATGTTCATTTAAGATGGAGTGAGTGGGATTCTGTGATCTGCACCATATAAAATACACGGCTCTGTACTGTCTGTTATGTAAAATCAGCTGAGAGGAGGACATTTTGTTTGCAGAGAAGCTCATAGTGTTGAGAGCTATCATCATTTTAATACGACGCTGTGATTATAATTCCAACTGTCCCATTAGTTACACAACATACAAAGCACCTGTCTTATTTAATCAAAGTTTTTATTAATGTAAAGTGTTGCCAGAAGCTCTTTACGGAGTGCTAATGTCAACCAGCTCAACAGATCGTTAAAACGACACCTGGTCCTGATTCGGATTTATGATGTGGTGAGGCCTCGATGACTGCAGCAGAAAATTATATAAACACATTTACAGATTTGTGGTTCACGGAATGAAGAGGAGACTTATAAACTAATGATCAGTCTCAGAAACACAGATTGATTTTGACCCGATGTTAATTCAGTTTTAACTCAACGTGGTGCAGCAACTCACGGCCATGAATTTGTTCATCTGTCTTCCTAATACCAACCCAAATCAATATAAAATCAATATTGCGACAAAATATAATATCACAAGGGACAAAGCAAGTTTGTCAATTTATGCCACAACATTATGACCACTAACAGGAGAAGTGAATAACATTGACCATCTTGAGACAATTCAGTGTTCTGCTGGGAAACTTTTGGACCTGGCATTCATTGGTGTGGATGTTACTTAGACATGTAGCACCCACCTAGACCAGACCAGGCACCCCCACCCCGTAGCAATGACACTCCTTGATGGCAGCAGCCATCCACAACAGGATGCAACTCAAAAAAACATGAAGAACAGCACAAGGTGTTGACCTGGCCTCCAAATTCACTAGATCCCAAACTGATCAAGTATCTGTGGGATGATCCACAGAGGCCCCTCGCCTCAACCCATAGGATCCAGAGCCCACCACTGTGGTTCCATGGTGTAACGGTTAGCACTCTGGACTCTGAATCCAGCGATCTGAGTTCAAATCTTGGTGGGACCTTAATTATAGCAACAATTTTGGGGTAGAAGGTACAGCAGGTTGTACATGAACCAGAAGGTTAGCGGTTCGATCCACAAATGTGCCACATGCTGAAGTGTCCTTGAGCATGTGTGTCCTCCAAATTCACCCATGAAGAAGTCCCATGTCCATTCTTTGATCAGTCACAACTGTTTTGGAGGCTCAAGGGAGACCTACACCATATTAGGAAGGTGGTCATAATGTTATGCCTGATCGGTGTATACCCATATACCTACATTTTCAGCAGTTCATTTCAATCTGCTGAGCTAAATACGCAGCACAATTTCTAAAACAACTGAAGAATGCATGTTCTCTTCCTCTCTTATTCTGAGATGACTGTCTCCTAAAAGACAACAGACCTCATACATTTGTCTTATTTGGAAGCAAACGAGAAATCTAATGACTCCTCACTCCATTGCCGGAGGACATAAAGACAAACCGGGCTTTAAGAATCAAAGCTCTGATGCATATCACCTACAATAATGTGAAAAGTATATCCCCGAAGAGCAAAAAATACCCGCAGTTTGTTGCAGTTTCCCAGCTTCATTTTATCCTGCTGTAGTTTTCATCTCTGATCTACGTCTCCCTTTCGCTCAAATCGCTCCACGAGGAAGCCGTAATTCTCTTAACCGAATTTTTATGATGATTATGATCTAAGCTTTGTGCCTTCAAACGCGGCGAAATGAAGAAAGGCCCTAATTCAGTTGTCCGTGTCACAAAACATTAGCGCCACACAGAGGAGGCTCATCGGGGGGGATGTTGTAGGTGTCAGGAGACGAGGCCGTGCCTCCACATCCGCCATGTTGGTTCACGGCGAAGACAGGGAGCCTGGCTCAGACAGATAATCCCAGGAAATGCGTTCACGATGAAAAGAAACCAAAGCAGCCTTTCCTCTTGATGCTTTCGCTGCGATTTGCCACAATGAAAGCCTCTCACCCCCCACCCTTTTTTTTCCATCCTTTGTGAACAGATGCCATTTCTCTCCCTCTGTGATTGCTGCGATGTTGAGTCACCCGGAGACTAATCTTGGAAATAATAGAGATTAAGCTCTTCCTAGTTTCTTTTTTTTTTTTTCAAGATGCTGTAATTTCTCCAGCTCATAATCTTTTATCCCTTCTCAATGAGGGAAGGTTGGCTGCTGCGACCTACTACCATCCCTACCCCGCATAGAAAACGAACGTGAATACAGATTAGCGGGCAGGAACTGGCCCATTTTTTAAAATGTGGATTTACATTTATAGTAGCAGGAAAGAGAGCGACAATCAGAAGTCGTCGAGCTTTGAATTTCTCCACATGCTGCAACGGTGTGTGCAAGGCTGTAGAAGAGGGGGCGGCCTCTTTTAGTCGGAGGAGTGTTTTAAACTGCGTGTTTTGCAGCATTAGCCTCAAACGGTTAGCACCACATGCAGCTGTTCTCATTTTTCTCATTGATAAAAATCTTCCAAAATTTACACAGCAGTCTAGCAGCAGAAATATTGAAATAGTCGTGGATTTATTTGGGCAACTGCACAACAAGATGGCGTCCATGATCCCGGGAGCAGTGCTGCAGTGCGTCACCATTCATTACGTGGTGTCCTGAATCCCCACTGAGTCATTGGAAAAGAAGCAGCTACAAGACAAACCCCATTTATTATCAGAATTTGATCAGTTTGGTTTTATATTTGTCTGGTTGTTCAAGCCCAAAGCCCACATGATAAACAGTGATCAGACATAACATTATGACCACCTTCCTAATATTGTGTAGGTCTCCCTTGTGCCTCCAAAACAGTTGTGACTCATCAGAGAATGGACATGGGCCTTCTGAGGGTGTCCTGTGGTGTCTGGCAACAGGATGTTGTTAGTGGGGGGGGGGGGGCTTTGAGGGGAGGGGCCTCTATGGATCATCCCACAGATACTTGATCAGTTTGGGATCTAGTGAATTTGGAGTCCACATGCTCAAGGACACAAAAATTGAGCTTAATTAAGGCCCCACCGAGATTTGAACTCGGATCGCTGGATTCAGAGTCCAGAGTGCTAACCATTACACCATGGAACCACAGTGGTCGCCTCTGGTTCCTATGGGTTGAGGCAACGGGCCTCTGTGGATCATCCCACAGATGCTTGATCAATTTGGGATCTAGTGAATTTGGAGGCCAGGTCAACACCTTGTGCTGTTCTTCATTTTTTTTTTTTTGTGTTTCCTTAAGTGTTTTTGTGGCTGCATCCCCCACCCCATTGCTATGTCATTGCTGTGGGGTGGGGGTGTCTGGTCTGGTCTAGGTGGGTGCTACATGTCTAAGTAACATCCACACCAATGAATGCCAGGTCTAAAAGTTTCCCAGCAGAACATTGAATTGTCACAAGATGGTCAATGTTCTTCACTTCTCCTGTAAGTGGTCATAATGTTGTGGCTGATCTGTGTATAACGTATATCATTTTGTAGAGTAACTGCCATTTTTTTCTTTTAGATGTGAGGACATGCTGAAACTGTCTTAGCAAATAGTAACGGTGCTGCAGTGTTTCTGTTTGTTGTGTCGTGGCATGTGAGGTTATTTTAAATCCCTCTCTGCTCACCCTTTTAATTTTAGTTAAAGGCGACAGTAATTGAGTTCACGCGTCTGACCTCATGAAGGATTTAAGGCAGATGAGTGACTATTTATAAAAAACTTTAATAAGGCCTGCTGGTTAACACATTCTAATATCACCACAGTGTTAGTTCATCTTGTTAAATTTGGAGTGAAGCTTTTTCTTTTTTGCAAACGAGAACTCGGACGAGGCGGACACGTCAAAAAAGCATGTTCTTCTTCTTCTCACATCGCGTCTGTTTCTGGTTTGATTGGCGCAAAATGCGGTTAATTAAACGTCTCGCCCTGATGTGTCTTGTGAAAACATGCGTAGGAGATTAATGAGATCAATTTCAGATTTGTGTAGGAGAGGGAATCAGTGTCCCCAAAAGTCACACTGACAGGCATATTAAGCACATCGGCCTAGTGGAGGGGAAAAAAATAAATAACTCTCATCTGCCTGTGGGTTATCACTCTCTCTCCGTCTCTTTCTCTTCCTCTCGCTGCTCTGTCTTTCACTCTCACTTCGTTTTGCGTAATGCAATTCAATACACTTTACCGGCGTCGGTGATACATGAACGGCCCTGGTGGAGCGCCCGAAATGAAATTGGAATTCAGCAAAATACAAAATCCAATCTGTAAACACGTATTACTTACAGGCGTATAACTGAGTGTGTGTGTATGTTTTCCAGAGAGATCAGGTCTGCTCATTACAAATGCAGGATCAAGTAAACAGTAATGATCGGCTCTAATCACTCCTCTCATTTTAAATTCTAATTGAAATTAATGCACGGTGCAGCGGAGTGAGTGAGTGAGTGGAAGTCACTGAGTAAACAGAATAAACTGAGCTAATACTAATACAGAGGAGGCGACGAAGAACACAGCAGAGAGCCAGAAGGAATTTTAGATTATTGGTCCATAGGAGGAATGTCTTTGTTTTATCACATGTAGTCAGTTTTCTGTTTTCTGATCTCAACTTTGATGATTCTCTTCTTTCTAATCGGATTCAGATGTGTTGCATCTGGGATTATTGTCGGACAGATGTGGGAGTTTAGTCTCTTAGTCCTGCAATTTTTTATCAGCTGTGGTTTTGTAGAAAACTACTGGATGGATTGGGATGCGATACACAGAAAATGTCCTCAATTGAATGAACTGTAATGAACTAATTGTGGTTTTCTTTATTTCTTCATTTAGCATCATTTTAATTGCAAATGTTAGCCTGTTAGCATGCTCAAGCTAGATGAATGTGTACAATATTAGCATTGTCATTGTGAGCTTAGCAACACAAAAGAAATGTTTTTTTGTTTTTTTTACCATACTTATTTACACCGATCAGGCATAACATTATGACCACCTTCCTAATATTGTGCAGGTCTCCCTTGTGGTGACTCATCAGGGAATGGACATGGGCCTTCTGAGGGTGTCCTGTGGTGTCTGGCAACAAAATGTTGTTAATGGGGGGCCTTTGAGGGGAGGGGCCTCTGTGGATCATCCCACAGATACTTGATCAGTTAGGCATCTAGTGAATTTGGGGATCGAACTGCTAACTCTCTGGTTCGTGGACAACCTGCTCTGCCTGCTACCCCAAAATTGAGCTTAATTAAGGTCCCACCGAGATTTGAACTCGGATCGCTGGATTCAGAGTCCAGAGTGCTAACCGTTACACCATGGAACCACAGTGGTAGCGTCTAGGCCCTATAGGTTGAGGGGAGGGGCCTCTGTGGATCATCCCACAGATACTTGATCAGTTTGGGATCTAGTGAATTTGGAGGCCAGGTCAACACCTTGTACTGTTCTTCATGTTTTTTTTTAGTTGTTCCTAAAGTGTTTTTGTGTGTGTGTCTGTGTCAGGCTGCATCCTGCTGGGGATGGCTGCTGCCATCAAGGAGTATCATTGCTATGGGGTGGGGGGGCCTGGTCTGGTCTAGGTGGGTGCTACATGTCTAAGTAACATCCACACCAATGAATGCCAGGTCCAAAAGTTTCCCAGCAGAACACTGAATTATCTCAAGATGGTCAATGTTCTTTAATTCTCCTGTCAGTGGTTATAATATTATGGCTGATCAGTTTATGATGCATATGAGTTTGTGAAAGGATTTTAGGACGAGGTTCATTATATAATTAATTCTTTCATCATTTTATTTATGTGTCGTTGTCATGGTCACAGTTCACAGACAGTGATGGTAACTGTTTAGCAGATGCTGGGATACGTTTGAGACGTTTCCTTCCTTTCATTCAGCGTCGTTCGCTTCACAGCGTGTTCTGTTGTCTGTAACTTGTCTTCAGTCATTAAACTCAAACTCAAAATATGTATTTTTGTGTTGCAACGGACCAGTTTCCAGTCTTCCCTCGACCTTTCCACATGTTGTTGTTATTCTCCGTAAATATGCCATCTGCAGCTACGACACGTCTTAAGAATCCTGCCATCAGCTTGATCCTGAAATCATCTGTGTTTCCTTCTTGCATTTTCCTCTCAGAGCTGATCATGACCTTCTTCAGACCTTTATTTAACATCTAACCATCTACATATGGCTCAAGCACATTTAAAAACAAATTCCAGCTGGTGTTTTCTTTTCTTTTACCATATTCAGCGCCAGAAAAAAATGCCCTGAGGCTTTTGTAGCTGCAGGCGATGATAAAACAAGACATGCTGGGGTGTCTGCCACTGCTACGCTATCAGCTTTTAGCCTTCAGCAAACATGGGTGCACCTGCACTGCATCTCTGATCTCTGTATAAGACTCACATGTGTTTCCTATCACTAAATCTTTGAGCCAATTTAGTATCTTAAAAATTGTTAATTTTTGTTTTTGTCCTTTTCCATTTCCACTCACACACTTGTTCTGTCTCTCTGCTGCGCTCCAAACCACTTTGAAAATGGGACCAGATTAGTAAAAACATGCTAATTCTCAGGGGCTTTCAAACCTGCCTCATCCCTAGAGATAAGTCCTGAAATCCAGAGGTTGGAAGAAGCAGAAAATTATATTAGCTTCTTGTTGCTTTGCTTTTCTGTCATATGAAGTATCATCAACTTAGGACTGTTTCTATTCACGCTCTGCAGCATTGTTTAGCTGTATGCATGTTTTGTCACTTTTATCTTCTTTTTAATTCATCAAAGATAATACGTCTTCATTTAAACGATTGTCCAGATGGAAATAAATCTTTCAGTAAACGTGTACGTTTTGTTTTCCTAAATCCATAACGAGTCCATCCTCTCTCTTCACGCTCCGGTCGTCATCTGCTATGTTAATACTTCTGGCTTCGTTTCATTCAGTTTTCGGGCTCCCGCTACCAGTCAGCGCTCCTTTCATCCGTTTCATCAAGCGCCTCCTGACATTCTCCATCCCGCGGAGGCCAAACCCTGCCTAAGTTTTTAATCCATGCTGCGTAAAAGTCTTTCAAGTAAAAGAAAAAAAAAAAACACTCGTATAGGAAAAATGACGAGCATGTTTTCATTCCACAAATTCTTCTCTGAACCGTTTACCGGAGTAAAGTTCCCAGTTTTCAGAAGGATATTCAAATCCCGAAGCCGGTTTTTATCCCGGGTGACCTTTTAACGTAACAACCTCGGGACGTTTGCTGCACGAGCTTTCGCAAAACAATCCGTAATCACCACGCTTATGTAAGACGCCGTGCATTTTAATGTGAGCGCTCTAATGCTGCTCTCGGTCTAGAGAAAGGTCAGCGCTGTGGTGCTTCTTTTAAAAAAGAACACGGGCAGTCTGAAAGCATTTAGGCCAACAAAAGTTAAGTGCGGTGAGATGAGAGGTCGCGTGGAAGGAGGTTTGAAAGGAGCTAAATGTGGTGCAGGTGTATGCGAAAAGATGGTAAAACGAAACGTCGTCCACGAACAGAAACCTAAAAGTCTCCTTGCGATTCTTTTTTGTTTCTCATTAAGTTGACTGAGACGTTTCTGAGGATCGGAGGAAGAAACCACACAATTACAGACACTACTGTTGTGTTTAAAGGCCACAGACATTTGTCAAGATAAACCATGGCGCTGTAAGGCAGGAAAAGGCCACACAGAGCCTCTCATCATTTATCCCCCGCTATTACTGAAGTCATTAAACCTTTACTCAGTGAATCACTCACTGTGGGAGTGGGTCTTGCTCTTGTAAAGTGTGTGTGCCCGAATCTGTCTTGATCCAAGTGTGTGTGGCCTAAAATGAAAAATAAACTCATATGTGATCATCCCTGCTTTTAGGTGTGTAGGGTAGTCTACACCTTTAAATGTCTCGTTAGGGCACCACCTCCTGTTATCGTAGGAAGAACACGGTTTAAATCAATTTATCAGTCTCAGTTCAATAATTTGCATATCTGAAGGAGTGAATCCTTTACTACAATTTGTACCAGTCATTCTCTGCCGTAAAACAACATCACAAACAACTTCTTAAGTGTGAACAAATATTTATTTAATAAAGTGACAACTATGAATAAATGAGGGACTAATAGAATATAGGAGTGTAATCAAATGAACGAATATAATAAGGTATGAAATGGTTAATTTCTGGAGCGATGGTGAGAGATGGAGATGTTTAAGTCCTAAACTAAAGGGAATGGATTTGATACCTAATCTAATCAATCTTCTCTAAAATATGTTAGTAGGGAGTTTCAAAGTAGTGACACCAACTCTTTGTCTTAAGCGGTAGGAACGATTAAGCCTACTTTTCCGTAGAGTCTTCTCGGCGTCGGTGATGGCGGAGCGTCGGTGTGACGAGATGATGGAGGAGCGTCGGTGTGACGAGGTGGTCAGTGACGAAACGGCACAGCTGATGCAGGTCTCTCTGGGACCGGTAGACAGGACTTGTTGCTTGGTCTGCAACTCCAACACCCAGCTTTGCTTGAGAGCGCTGTAGGTGTTCAGTCAAAGGCAGATGACACTTGGCAATGTCTTTGTGTTTGAAGAAAGAAGTCGGATCGTCACGTCTTCTTGATGTCGTTGCTATGGCAACAGCTTCTTGGTTTCTTGATCCGTCGAAGAGATTGGGTCTTTCTCTGATATCCCAGCTGACTACGCTGGCTAACTTATAAACGATGTTGGTTAGTACTTCGGTTCGTAGAGTATAAAAATGAATAAAGCTAGAAAAATATTTAAGTCACTATAAAAATCGTACGTCGGGAAAAACATCCGACGAGAAACAAACAGAGCTTGAAAAGGACCGTATTGTCAATATCCAAGTTGTTCTTAAAGTTACTAAGTACTAAGTACGTAAAGAAGAAAACTAAAATAAAAGTAAACGTGAATGGAAAGTGGAAAGTGCAAAAGTCCGGAGAAAGAGCGGAGGAAAGAGCGAAAGTATAAAAGTCCTAAAGGTGCGGAGAAATGGGTGCGTCTCTCTGGTTTTATGAGTTAATTATTCAGGGCGTGTTTGGATCGGGTTTCCAGAATCTTCGCGCGGAAAGAGAAGAGAACGCCTTCTCCTTTGTCTTGAGGTGTCTTATTGCCTGATCTTCTTAACCTATTTTATATTACTAAATTGAATCATTCCATCACCCATCATGACTCGTTAGCAATGTTTTCCGTATGCGACAACACTCAACATTACAACATGACAAGATGACGTATCAGAATGACTACATCAAAATAACTCAAAAGCATCAATAAATTAATAAACTCAAGTTCTCTTTACATTGACATTTTGCTAATAATAAAAGGTCGGGGTTTCTAAAATAACAATTTCAACAGTTATGATTTCAACTAATAGCTACTATTAGTATAAGAACATACCTAAGTTTCAACATTCTTTAACTTCAACAATTGGTTAAAAGAGAGATAATACTTTTAAAGATAGCCACTTGATGGCAATGTTGATCCATCCTTACTGTGACAAATTATGTGAATTTGGGCTAGCATTATCGTACAAGGATCAAAATCGTCTCATTGTGATCGTAAGCACTTCCTGAACAATAATATATAACTTACCAAGTTATTACATTTTCGATAGTCATATTATCAAACTTAGGTGCTTTTCAGAGGAAAATGCATATCAGAGTCTGGTTCTGGGGAAAGAAAGTTATTTATGACCGGCTTATCAGTGTTTCGCTCTCTTGGTCATTCCAAGAGAGGGGGCAAAACCTGTTAAAATGGTATGTTTGCATTCGTCTCTGAAAAAGAAAATTAGTACATCACAAGTTTAAAACATAATTGAACATCACATTAAGGCTTCTAGACTTTGTCCTTCGAATCCAAAAAGGTGAGTCTTTCATTAAGATCCCCCTTTAATTCCTGGGATCGTATTGATGTCTCCTCAAGTGAAAAGAGGAAGATTAGAAGAAGAAAGAGGGTGTGAAATTCCAGAGAACTGTAAATCTGTCCCCTTGTGGCTCAGATGACGTCCAGAGCATAAGGGAGGTCCGATAGCGCGGGCCTGTACCACGTTCGGACATGGCACATTTACGGCTAAGGTGTAAAAGGTTGATCTGTTAGAAGAGTTCTTCTGCAAAACAACTTCGTAAATTTAAATTCCAGAGAGGGGAAGAATTGAGAGGACGACTGGTTCCCCTACATATCCCCCACTCGATTCGAATGATCGCTGTCCAGGGATCTTTCGGATCGACAAGATGGGACCTGTTGTCATCGAAGGGACGTTGACTTGATAACCACCTTTAAGACCAGAGTTGGTGTTTTTATTTATTTTTTTTTTTTTTGGAAAATATCAGTGGAAAGGGATCTAGTACAGGGTTACTATCTAGTCCTAACTGAATTTCTGAATCACTTGGTTATCTAGGATGGCAGGGAATAATATGTTTGGCACTAGGGATAGAGGAATAAGATATGGGGAAATCTTACTAATGGCTAGGCTGTCCATTGAGGATCTCTCGCAACATATCTGTCATTAGCATGCTAACCAGTTGTGTATGAGCATAGTCAACAGACACTATTGAGAAAATAGAGACTATCGCACGGATAGTCTTGCTCAAGGCTTCACTATGAGCATTAACCACCAGAATGGTGCTCTTCAATGATTGTATTACAGTTTGCAACTCGTTTCGTTGTCTGTACATTTGTGCTCTTATGTCTGCAATCGGACATAATTCCAATGAACTGTTTAGGTCTATGAACATACCCATTCAGTTTTGATTGTGTGACAGTGAACTTCTGCAACCGCAGCGACATGAGAGTCATGTCTGCTTTAGCATGTTCTATAACTTCTTTGTTCCATTTATTACCAGCCCAGCTGGTCAGATCAGTGGTTGTAGGAAAGTTTTTCCTACATAACTCGCTAGGATTTACTTAACAAATAAATTTTTGGGTGTGCAGTCGATAATTGGTGATCAGCCAAATCATCTTTATGAAAAGAACACACATGGTTGGGGTTCTGTTAAATGTATAGAGTTGAGCCCAAAAGGGAACTATGTTGTGTGAGGTGTTTGACCCCCACTTGTAGCTAATTGATTATGTCGATTTTAACTTGGCAAGTAAATCGAGGTTGGTGGATTAGGATAGGACACCTATCTTACAATTAATTTTAGTAGTTTAGGTTAACAGCAATCTTATTTGTTTTAATTTTTTCTATCGATTGGCACCCTTGGGTGTTTAAACGTTTCTTATCGTTTATGACCTAATTAGGACGTTGGAGTCCCCGACAAGTCCCATGGGGTTTTTGTGTGGTTTAATCTGGTTGCGATTAACCCATTTGAAGGTTGGCTCTTTTTGACCTTTGCTAACCTTGTTTTGGTACACGGCGGAAGAGACTTGGTCCCCCACTTGTAATTTGTTACGGAACGCTTTTTGGTTGTAACAGGCCTTGTGTCCTTCTGCCCTCTTGTCCAAGTTTTTCTGGGCAAAGGCGAAGGTGGCTTTCGGATGAGCATTTAGGTCGGTCATATACTGGTGGGTTGTATATATGCCGTTGCAATGTTGGCCTCGTCTGGCTGGTAGAGCAGGTGCTGTGGAAGCATCATCTGTCTATCAGTTGTCATTTCAAAAGGTGAGAACCCTGTCACTCTGTGTGGGGTTGCTCTGATTCTTTTGTGGCCTGCGCATGGAGAGTCAAGGGCATGCATTGGCATTACCCCCCTGTGGCTCTGAGGCACCACGAACTCAGGAGAAGTGAGTGCGTCGGAGACATGGACGAGAAGGCCCTTGATGATTCGAGGAGCATAGACAATTGGGGTGGGAGGGTGGGCAAAACATCCAGTGTCAAGTGTCCAGGGGTACCCGTCAGGGGCACCTGTTTTGGCCAAAGTATCTGGCAGGTCATTGAGCTCTTTGTTTTTGAACGGTCTTCTGTTGAAGTGTATAGCAGGTAAGTGCGGGTGGCGTTCGTTGGCCACCTGGCTCGCTTCAGGAATTGTTTTTCCAGTCTTCATGTCGTCATGGTCAGGAAGGGTGGTTTCACCTCGTACTCCTGTCTGAGACCATGGAATGTTTTTGATCGTGTCCACTTGAGCAGTAAGTCTGACAAGTACATCACCGCCAATGTGGACAGAGTGTGGTAGGTCAGGAACGACCAGAAAAAGATGATTCAGCTCCCTGTGGTTCCATATCACCTTTAAGGTGCAGATCCCGTCGGCGGTCGCTATCGCCTGAGGTGTGGGATCTAAAGGGAAGCGGAAAGATTTCTTCACAAACGGAAGATTTGGATTTGTCCGTGACAAGGACTTATACAGCTCTTGGCTGATGGCTGATTTATCAGTCCAGGGGGTCAAGATCACATCGTTGACATCAGCATCTTCAAGTTTGATGCCTTTTACTACGTGAGGGACGTAGTTGTGTGCTTCAGGAGAACTGGTCAACGTGCACAAGAAAGTGTCTCTCTGAGACAGAAGTTCTTCTTCGGGCCACAAGGGTGGTGGCTGGATGTTATCAGTTTCTTCTGACACTTCATCAACCTCGGTTGGTTGTTTATTGTCAGGTCGGTTGTCACTTGTCAAGGTCCTTGTCTCAAGGGTGTAGCACTGAGCTGCAGTGGCATGGGAAAGAGAAATAGGCAGAGGTCGACGAACCTGTGCCCAGATCTTCAAACGCTTGAAGTCAATCAATGGCTCAAATCGGTTAAGGAGGTCTTTACCAATTAGAAGAGGAATAGTGTCAAGGGGAGACACATACACGGGGTGGACAAGGCTCATTTGTCCAATAGTGAAGTTAATCACTGCCATGGCCTTCAAGACGGTGCTTGTGGAAGAATATGGTTGAGCATCAAGAGAACAGCTCTGCAATTTCAAGTTCTTCTTGGATTGGTGTGTTACCATTTGCAACTTGTCGAAAAGCGCTGATGACATCAAAGTGATATCTGCACCAGTGTCAAGGAGTGCTTCATGTTCAAGCTCGTTTTCAAGTGTAGTAGGCAAGTAGAATTTTCGAGCGATTCCTTTTTCTGTGAGGTGGCACAAGAACTGTTGGAAAGGTGGCTCACCTTGAGTGATCAAAGAGTCCTCTTTGAATGGTTCTTCTTTTGAGTCCGACTGAACTACCAGAAGTGCACTAGGAGGGGTTGTTTCCTCTCTCCCTGCGTCTGATTGTTCACGCGCAGTGGTTGAGGGTGTTGGGGCCTGATTCTGAGGCAGCACCTGCTCAGTTTCTTCGGGGCCCAAGTAGACTTCTTCCACAACGACGTTTGGTTGGTCGTCTGGATTCTTCTGAGGAGAAGGTTTTGGATTTGCTGAAGCTACAGAAAAGACGTCGACTTTCTTTTCTTTCTTGAACATATTTTCAATCATTTGCCTGATGGTTTCAAGATCTTTCTTGGTCAGACCTGATTGATTATACTTACCGTGAGTGCTGTTTCTCTTTTGTTGGCTAGTTCGCCTGTTCTGATCTGTTGCTTCCTCATCAGAGGAGCTCTGATCATGATGTTGCTGGTCCCTAAAGGGAGTGTTTTGAAAGTCACGTTGATCATGTCCTCTATTAGCACGAGGTTGGCGATCCTTCCACTGGTTAGGTGGCGGCCTGTCTCGGCGGAAATCAGGAGGCTTCCGATTTCTCTCAAAGCGTGGTTGGTTCTGGCCTCTGTCAGACCAGGGTGACTGTGAATGCCAGCGGCCTTGCTTCTTTTGTTGAAAGGAAGGATATGGCCTGGTAACAGGTTGACATGGTTCAGCAGGATTCGTGGTGGGCTGCGAAGGTGCTCTCCTCGGAGCTCCTTCTAACTCCAAGGGAATTGACCTGGTGTTGATACTCAGGATGTGGGGTTCTGATGGTTTGCCCATGTTTTCCTTTTGTTTTGCGAACCCTTTCATGGCTAGTTCGCGCAGTTGGCGACTAGTGAGGGTTTTTGGACATGCCATGACTCCGAGGTGATGGCTAGTTGAGGGATGGAGGTTTTGCACGAACAGAGATTTGAAGTGCATTTCTTCTTCCATCTGTATATCGTTTCTGGAACCAAAATAGGCTTCGTGGAGCCGCTGATAGTATTCTTGGGGAGATTCTTGTCTTCCTTGTTTGACAGCTAAAGCAGCTGCTAGACCTGTCTGTGGCGTGTAGCCAGAGAATTCCTCCTTCAATACCTCGCAGAGGCTTTCATATTTCTCCTTGACATGGGGAGGTTGTCGCTCGATGAACCTGCTAACTCGATGATTTGAGGTTACCTTGATTAGGTAGATCCTGTCATCAGTTGTAGCATTTGGGAATTTCCTCAAGTAGAACTCTATGTCCTTTAGGTAAGCGTCAGTGTCATGAGTTCCACCGGCTTTGGGCTCAAAGCGAGTTATGTTGCGGGCGATCTTATCTAGGTCTCTGTCGGAAGGACCTTGTGAATGATAAGTGTCCGAAGATGAGTGAGGTTTAGGGGACAAGGTCTCCCTAAATCGGTCAGGTATAGCTGCGCTAACCCGAGTATGAAGGTTGAGAGCAGGGGGCGGCGGAGGATGAGGAGGGGGACGGTCTGCCTGAGTGTCACTGTGTTGTGTTGCTCCACTTCTTTTGTCATGGGATGTTGCACCCAAAGCTTCTTTCTGGTGTAGGCCTAACTCAAGAGAATATTCCAACTCTCTTTTAACCTCTTCCAGCTCTGTCTCTGTCCTTTGTTGTTGTCGTCGGGATTCTCCAGCATTATCCAGGACTTCTTCTAGTTCCTGCTGTAAGTGGAGGAAGCGATTTTTCTCAAATTCTCTAGCTCGGTCGTGGACTTTGAGCTTAATCTTCAGGTCTTTTATTTCATTTAGTGCGTCTTTAAGACAATTGTCAGAATGGATGAGAAGTTTGCTCAACTCTTGAAGCTGATCTTTTGTTTCCGCTAGCTCCTGCTCGCGGTGTTGGAGGATTTGTTTGAGTCTAGTATTCCTACTTTCAAACTCTGTGCCTTCGTCGTCCGACGATTTATTATCTACCCCCCTTTTGGTGTTACATTGAGACTCTAAGTCGTCGTTGCGTACCTTTGCCGCAGTTAAAGACTGTTTAGTCTCATCAAGTTGTCTTTTGAGGGCTTTATTATCTTGTTGCTGGGCCCTAATTTTAGTTTGGCTTTGCTCCAACAATTTTGCTGACTGTTTGAGTTGCGCTGCCAAGACAATAGCCATGCTTCCTAACATTTTAGTTAGATCTTTATCTTTAAATTTTTCAGTTAAAGCTTGGCACACGAGCACAGACATTATTTCTTCTAGATCAGAGGGATTTGTTTCCTGGATCTGATTTACATATCCAGGCATCAATTTGCTAGTCAGATCGATCAATGCTGAATCTAGGCTCTCGGAGGGATTTCCTAAACTGGAGGGAAAGGATCCGTTTGGGTCCTCCATGATTAGTTGTGGTAATTTTGAAACTTACAGTCAGTAGTACTTTGTGTTTCAGCAGTGAGTAACTCTAGGGTGGAGAAACATGGAAAAATTAAAAAGAACTCGAATGAGTAATTTTAACAAAATTAGAAAAGTTTAAATTTTTGATTAATACATTTTTTATGATAGAATAGATTAAGTAATTAAATCTGGATTTAATTTCAAATTAAATTTCAAAAGCCTGTAAATGTGTTAGCACACAGTGGCTTTAGCTTAAATGAGAATCTGTAAACACAGAAACATGTAATGTGTTTAGGAGTTAGCAATTTCCAAATAACATTGATAATTTATATATCTTCAAACATGTAATCAAACAAACTTAGTTTAGTAAATTGGATTAATAGTATATCTCAAGGAAGTTTAGTTTTAGTTTTTAACAAAACCACTAGTTCAATAGTGAGTTAATTTAGGCTCTGTCTATACAAGCTCAGACCTTCCATGTTTGCAAGTCAAATGCAATTAGTCAAATCAGCCACCAGAGGCGGTGTCGTTTATTTTACTCTACAGATGTAGGGAAGTTACGTCTACAAATGTAGGGAAGTTACGTCTTATGCGTCACGAGCGTCACGAGGGGGCGTTTTAGCTCCGCCCACTGAAAGACCGCCCTGTTCAAACAGAATCTGATTCAGTGTCAGTTTGGGCAGGACAGGGTTAATTTCTCGGCAGCGAGAAGTTCACTTTTCACACAACAGAAACTCTAGGGCACGGCGGCCTCCTTTAAAGTTTCAACACAAAAAAAGTTTTCCAGCTCTCCTGGACAGACAACCAGCACAAGGTTAATTCAGCTCGTTTACGAGCACAACTTAAGGAGTTTACTCCTCTTTTCACAAATACGCGTGTGGTAAGAATTTCGTTACCACAGCAACAACCCGTCTCATCACTTAAGAGGGGAAAATACAGCCTCTTTCACTGTCTTTAAAACAGCTGTTTTGGGTTAGGTAGCTAATCTAACCAGAAAACACAAGAGGGTCTGAATATGTCAAACTTTCTGGAACCTCGCAGCAAAGTGGACTAATATTCAGGGCGACGTTAATCAGTTTTGGAACTTCGCAACAACTGATAACCCACCAACAGGCCTTTTAAAGAGAGCGTGCTTACAACACTCTAGCATGCAAACAGTTCAGAGTCCTGGAAACTCGCAGCGACTCGACTCAGACATAACGTACGGCGACGTTGTTTCATTAAATATTGCTCAATTTTATCCTTGCAAGGTTTCTTTTACACGTTTAAAGTAAGGTAGTGACTCAATAAAGAAAGCTCATACACAACCGAAGCACAGTGAACAAGCAGCGATGTTGGATCGCTCAGCGGACACAAGAACGACATTAACTCTTAATTAATTATCACAGTTAAGTTTTGTCTGTAATATGATATACTGCAGAGAAATCAGGTATACGTAGCCTCACGCGGATGCACCATTAATATGTAGGGTAGTCTACACCTTTAAATGTCTCGTTAGGGCACCACCTCCTGTTATCGTAGGAAGAACACGGTTTAAATCAATTTATCAGTCTCAGTTCAATAATTTGCATATCTGAAGGAGTGAATCCTTTACTACAATTTGTACCAGTCATTCTCTGCCGTAAAACAACATCACAAACAACTTCTTAAGTGTGAACAAATATTTATTTAATAAAGTGACAACTATGAATAAATGAGGGACTAATAGAATATAGGAGTGTAATCAAATGAACGAATATAATAAGGTATGAAATGGTTAATTTCTGGAGCGATGGTGAGAGATGGAGATGTTTAAGTCCTAAACTAAAGGGAATGGATTTGATACCTAATCTAATCAATCTTCTCTAAAATATGTTAGTAGGGAGTTTCAAAGTAGTGACACCAACTCTTTGTCTTAAGCGGTAGGAACGATTAAGCCTACTTTTCCGTAGAGTCTTCTCGGCGTCGGTGATGGCGGAGCGTCGGTGTGACGAGATGATGGAGGAGCGTCGGTGTGACGAGGTGGTCAGTGACGAAACGGCACAGCTGATGCAGGTCTCTCTGGGACCGGTAGACAGGACTTGTTGCTTGGTCTGCAACTCCAACACCCAGCTTTGCTTGAGAGCGCTGTAGGTGTTCAGTCAAAGGCAGATGACACTTGGCAATGTCTTTGTGTTTGAAGAAAGAAGTCGGATCGTCACGTCTTCTTGATGTCGTTGCTATGGCAACAGCTTCTTGGTTTCTTGATCCGTCGAAGAGATTGGGTCTTTCTCTGATATCCCAGCTGACTACGCTGGCTAACTTATAAACGATGTTGGTTAGTACTTCGGTTCGTAGAGTATAAAAATGAATAAAGCTAGAAAAATATTTAAGTCACTATAAAAATCGTACGTCGGGAAAAACATCCGACGAGAAACAAACAGAGCTTGAAAAGGACCGTATTGTCAATATCCAAGTTGTTCTTAAAGTTACTAAGTACTAAGTACGTAAAGAAGAAAACTAAAATAAAAGTAAACGTGAATGGAAAGTGGAAAGTGCAAAAGTCCGGAGAAAGAGCGGAGGAAAGAGCGAAAGTATAAAAGTCCTAAAGGTGCGGAGAAATGGGTGCGTCTCTCTGGTTTTATGAGTTAATTATTCAGGGCGTGTTTGGATCGGGTTTCCAGAATCTTCGCGCGGAAAGAGAAGAGAACGCCTTCTCCTTTGTCTTGAGGTGTCTTATTGCCTGATCTTCTTAACCTATTTTATATTACTAAATTGAATCATTCCATCACCCATCATGACTCGTTAGCAATGTTTTCCGTATGCGACAACACTCAACATTACAACATGACAAGATGACGTATCAGAATGACTACATCAAAATAACTCAAAAGCATCAATAAATTAATAAACTCAAGTTCTCTTTACATTGACATTTTGCTAATAATAAAAGGTCGGGGTTTCTAAAATAACAATTTCAACAGTTATGATTTCAACTAATAGCTACTATTAGTATAAGAACATACCTAAGTTTCAACATTCTTTAACTTCAACAATTGGTTAAAAGAGAGATAATACTTTTAAAGATAGCCACTTGATGGCAATGTTGATCCATCCTTACTGTGACAAATTATGTGAATTTGGGCTAGCATTATCGTACAAGGATCAAAATCGTCTCATTGTGATCGTAAGCACTTCCTGAACAATAATATATAACTTACCAAGTTATTACATTTTCGATAGTCATATTATCAAACTTAGGTGCTTTTCAGAGGAAAATGCATATCAGAGTCTGGTTCTGGGGAAAGAAAGTTATTTATGACCGGCTTATCAGTGTTTCGCTCTCTTGGTCATTCCAAGAGAGGGGGCAAAACCTGTTAAAATGGTATGTTTGCATTCGTCTCTGAAAAAGAAAATTAGTACATCACAAGTTTAAAACATAATTGAACATCACATTAAGGCTTCTAGACTTTGTCCTTCGAATCCAAAAAGGTGAGTCTTTCATTAAGATCCCCCTTTAATTCCTGGGATCGTATTGATGTCTCCTCAAGTGAAAAGAGGAAGATTAGAAGAAGAAAGAGGGTGTGAAATTCCAGAGAACTGTAAATCTGTCCCCTTGTGGCTCAGATGACGTCCAGAGCATAAGGGAGGTCCGATAGCGCGGGCCTGTACCACGTTCGGACATGGCACATTTACGGCTAAGGTGTAAAAGGTTGATCTGTTAGAAGAGTTCTTCTGCAAAACAACTTCGTAAATTTAAATTCCAGAGAGGGGAAGAATTGAGAGGACGACTGGTTCCCCTACAGGTGCGCTGTCCCAGAATCAGGTGCACCCACTGCTGGGCTCCCTGACTATGCCGGGTCGACCCCTTCAGCCGCAGACTCACGCCCAGCTGGAGCACTTCCTGCCGCTCAGGGTCAACGGCTCTTCGCCGCTCAGCCTGTTCCCCAACTTCAACACGGTAAGGACACTATAACACACACTTCAGACTTCAGACTTTCTGTATCTTCAGCTAAAGTCTAAGATTATTTTAATATTTAATATTTAAAATCAATAGCCAAACCTGCATTTTAATTTTGAAGCTTATTAGGAAGCAAGACACAAACACACGGATCCTCGTAGATCATACACCTACAATTCTCGTCTTGCTGTGAGGCACGCTAACCACCACGCCACTGTGCCGCCCCAGCTTCTTTTCCAGTTCTGCAATATTCAAATTGATTGTTTTGGATCAAGAAGGTTCTGGGTTCTAATCCATGAGTCTGCTGGGTCCTTTCTGTGTGTAGTATGCATGTTCTCCCTGTGTCTGCGTGGGTTCTCTCCAGGTTCTCCAGCTTCCTCCCACCATCCAAAGACATGCTGGTTAGGTTCATTGGTGATTCTAAATTGGCCGTAGGTGTGAGTGTGAATGGTTGTCTGTCTCTCTGTGTTAGCCCTGTGATAGACTGGAGACCTGTCCAGGGTGTAAACCCCCCCCCCCCCCCCCCCCCCCCCCAACCCCCCACAGGACAAGCGGTTACAGAAAATGAGAAGCAGCTGGAAATACTAAAGCGGGAGCAATTAAAATATGATTTTAATAGCTTTTATTTGGGCTGCATGTTAATAATTAAATAGAATAACTATTTATTTAAGTGAATATAGTCAAGTACTGAACTTGAGATGCTACTCATGAGTATTATACTTTTTATTGTACATACAAAATACTAAATATTTCATTTTTTTTACTTGACTATATTTCATTTGTTTATGCTTTACATCAATCTTTATATGCAATAAACCGTTTTGACAGTTATATAAAATTTGTAAAAATCAGCTCTACCTCAGTCACCTTCAATGTGTATTTTTGCTTTAAATGTAATTAAGTAATAGATCTAAGCTCTTCTTCTTTATTGTGCTTCTTGAAATATGAACTGTGCAGATCTGTTAAACAGGAAACTATAAATACTGCATCACAACTCTGCATTGGCGTGCTAAATGTGCTATACATTAATTGCTAGATGAAAGCATATGTCTGAGACATCCCCAGATATAACACCTCTCACAGACACACATATACATGTTTAGTCTGGCTTCAAATAGCGAACGCGACAGGCCCGAATAAACTAAATTTAGCTTTAACCCGTAATGAGGAAAGTCCGAGGGAAAGCGCTAAATGTATCTGGCATGTGGGAGGCTGTCTGACACCTACAGCTAAAAATACAGTTTGAATGGCACAGCTGCACTGTAGGGATTAAAACATGAACAGAGAGTGATCAAAAACAGGTTATTTCAAAAAGCGTGAATTCTGGACTGTTATTTCCTCAGCTTATGTTCTCACATTCATTCTGTAAAACAAAATAATTTACAAAGGATGATAGATGTTAAACTCAGTCAGAGGAAGATTGAGTGAAATTTACATATTTTTCCCATTTAAAATAAATAAATATAAATACAGAAATAGGGACGGCACAGTGGTGTGGTGGTTAGCACGGATGCCTCACAGCAAGAAGGTTCCAGACGTGCTCGTTAAGTTCATTGGTGATTATTTTGTGCATCTGTGCAGCTTCAGATTTGATCTATGTATATACACAGCCTGGCCAAAAAAAAAAGTCGCCACTTGTTGGACCTCCTTTAGCTTTGATTACAGCACGCATTCTCTGTATCATTGTTTCGATAAGCTTCTCCAATGTCACCAGATTTATTTCCATCCAGTGTTGCATTCATTTTTCACCAAGATCTTGTATTGATGATGGAGAGTCTGACCACTGCACAAAGCCTTCTCCAGCACATCCCAAAGATTCTCAATGGGGTTAAGGTCTGGACTCTGTGGTGGCCAATCCATGTGTGAAAATGATGTCTCATGCTCCCTGAACCACTCTTTAACAATCTGAGCCCCATGAATCTTGACATTGTCATCTTGGAATATGCCCGTGAACATCAGGGAAGAAAAAAATCCATTGATGGAATAACCTGGTCATTCAGTATATTCAGGTAGTCAGCTGACCTCATTCTTTGGGCAACATAATGTTGCTGAACCTAGACCTGAGCAACTGCAGCAACCCCAGATCATAGCACTGCCCCCACAGGCTTGTACAGTAGACACTAGGCATGATGGGTGCATCACTTCATCTGCCTCTCTTCTTACCCTGATGGTTCTCCACTATCCTTCCAGTTTTTAATAATGCGTTGGACAGTTCTTAACCCAGTTTTAGTAGTTTCTTCAATCTTCTTAGATGTTTTCTCTGCTTGATGCATGCCAATGATTTGACCCTTCTCAAACAGACTAACATCTTTTCCACGACCACAGGATGTGTCTTTAGACATGGTTGTGTAAGAAATGAGAAGCTACTCATTGCATCAGTTGGGGTTAAATAACTTGTTTCCAGCTGAAAGATAATCACCCATGCTGTAATTATCCAATAGGAGGCTCAGACCTATTTGCTAAATATAGGTGGCGACTTTTTTTTGACCCTGCAGTGTAATATACAGCTCCTAATAATATAATGCTTTACTTTGCAGCTACACTGTACATGGTCATTGTCTTAAAGGATGCAGGTCCCCCCCCCGCTACTTAAGTAATTTCTTTCATCAATTAAAACCTGTTTTTATGACATGTAGATGGATCCGGTGCAGAAGGCGGTGATCAACCACACCTTCGGCGTGACCCCACCCAAGAAGAAACCCATCATCTCCTGTAACATCTGTCACCTGCGCTTCAACTCCACTGTAAGTTGAACACCTTCCTGTGATGCAACAAAGTAGACACGGTCCAAAGGTTAAATTTGCAGCCTTTATATTTATCTGTCTTTTTTGCTAAGGGTGTATAACAGACATTATGTAAGCCAAGATGGATGGATGGATGGATGGATGGATGGATGGATGGATGGATGGATGCATGGATGGATAGATAGATAAACTGTGTTTGCACAATAAAAGTCACTAAATATCTTACTCAACCTGGACTGAGGGCCAACAAGAAGAAATGGGTCTTCGACATTGATTTAAAAAGATCCAAAGATCTGGGCAGCTTTAACATGAAAGGGTAGACTGCTCCATAGTTCCATAAGGCGGGCTGCTTTACTAGCCACTACTGACGAACCGTCAGGTAAAGGTCATCTTTTGATTATTTAACGTCCACATATTTGCACCTTATTTGATGTTTCTGTCGCTTCCATTTTCTAACCACGGGGTCCTTCAAAGGAAAATCCATCTCGTTCCGTTGCCTTTTTCTCCTTATCACATCTGCCCATTCGTATTCAGTTGACTCCCAATCCTATGGAGTTCATTTAAACATATTTGCATTTATATTGTCAGGAGGAACTTGGCAGAATGACAATGACTCTGAACTGTGAAAGGACCTATTTCCTATCTTCCTCATCTTATATACACCTCTTTTTTTTTTATTAATGGATATGAAGTGATGGGGTCAGGAGTCTGTTGTTTTTGTTGTGTTTTTTGTGTTTTTTGTTTTTTAGCTTTTAGTGTTTTAGCTAACAGGCGCTCTCCTCCTCCCTCTGTGTTACCTGCAGCCGTGCTGAGAGTGCTGGGTGACCTGCATGTCGGATGGATGTCGGGTTGAAGGCAGGTACCAGGTCCCAACAAGGGGGGGCAGCATTGAGGGGGCTGATTAAAGGAATAGTTCAGAATGGTTGAAGTCTAGTTGTATTTTATACACACGGCTTGTGTAGTACGTACACCGATCAGCCACAACATTATGACCACTGACAGGAGAAGTGAATAGAGCATCTTGTGACAATTCAGTGTTCTGCTAGGAAACTTTTGGACCTGGCATTCATTGGTGTGGATGTTACTTAGACATGTAGCACCCACCTAGACCAGACCAGGCACCCCCACCCCATAGCAATGACACTCCTTGATGGCAGCAGCCATCCCCAGCAAGATGCAGCCTGACACAGACACACACACACAAACATTTTAGGAACAACTCAAAATAAACATGAAGAACAGCACAAGGTGTTGACCTGGCCTCCAAATTCACTAGATCCCAAACTGATCAAGTATCTATGGGATGATCCACAGAGGTCCCTCCCCTCAACCCATAGGACCCAGAGGTCACTTCTGTGGTTCCATGGTGTAATGGTTAGCACTCTGGACTCTGAATCCAGCGATCCGAGTTCAAATCTCGGTGGGACCTTGATTAATCTCAATTTTGGGGAAGAAAGTAGAACAGGATCAAGTATCTGTGGGATGATCCACAGAGATCCCTCCACTCAACCCATAGGACCCAAAGCCCCCCACTAAGGACACCCTCAGAAGGCCCTTGCCCACACTCTGATGAGGCACAAGGTAGACCTACACAATATTAGGAAGGTGGTCATAATGTTATGCGTGATCGGTGTTCATAAGGTATAGCAGATGTCATTTTTACAGTCTTCCAACATAATTTATTTTAAGTTGCACATACTGCTTCAGCTCATCACCTAACGTTTAGCACAGTACGCAGGGATGAATCAAACGTCTTCGACAGAGAAGAAACTTGCACAGGTCGGAGAACGCTACCATTCGATTATGTCGACTTGCGTAAAAGGTGGTGGAAGCAGACTGTTTCTGCACACACGTTGGGCTCTATGTGGGTGGAAGCAACCTTCAGCTGAGGTTGTCATCTCAGCATGGAGGTTTGTCATGTTCCCCCCCTCCGTGTCTGCTGTGTTTCCTCTCACATAGACGTGCAGGTTAATGTTAGTATGAATGGTGACCCTCTACTACACGATGATACAGATGCAATTCCAGTTACAATCAGCACAGGTCACAGAAATTACAACATACTTTATGTTCTTAAGCCGTTAAAGAGATCTTTGTCAGCATATAGTGACCAAAAAAATTCTACTTTTAACTTTATAGTATGTTAGTGGCATGTTTGCAGCAAGTGACCAAAAACCTTTAGTTAATTCATTTAAATTCACAGTGATATAATTCTAGTGGTGCTGTATGACACTGAGCGAGGACGTGAATTCATCCCAGATTGAAAGCTCAAGCAGTTTGTCCGGTGCAAAGATGGATGACTGTGAAAGTGAAACGTCCGTACTGCTGCACGACTGGTGTATATAAAAACAGAACAGACCGGAAGAATTCCAAATTATTCCTTTAAGGCTGCTAAACTCACTGAATAAGCATGGGAGATTCAACTCTTGACGGATCGCACATGATGTTCCAATCAATCGTTGTGTTTGAAGATTTTGAGCATCGGTGACGTGACGATGATGATGATGGTGATGCATAAAGCAGCTTGAATCCAGAACGGGCTGAGGCCACGGTCTCCTTCGGGTGTCTCAAACTGTTTTTCCGTCCCTGGAAACTTATTCCACAAAGCTGCTATGACGGAACATAGTGAACTCATACTACGCTGGCATGCCAGAGAGTGTGGTAGTATGCAGACAGGCACAGAGTCATCCCTGTGACTCGGTTGAAAATCACGCTGAATGGTTAGTGTGCACTGACATTCAACGTAGCCAAAGGGCTCGTGTACCCTTTGCTCAGCCTCGTATTCCCAGCCGCACACTTTGACCCACCGTGGTGCCCTTTTCTGTTTGTGTCGTCGTCCAAGCTTTATGCAAAAAGTGTTGACGGGGGGAGACTTCTACCACGCCACTTGAATATCACGTTAGCGGCGGGCGGGTGGGTGGGCGGGGGTCGGGGCTGTACAGTGTGTGCCTGGAAACTGGTGTGGATAATTTGAAGCAAATTATCTAACAGCCTCGTGTGAAGCCAGATACAGTACTTGACATCTTGTCGCACCGACTCTTTGTTCGTTTAGGGAGTGCACTCCTGTCTTTTGTGTACAGAAAAGATCCAGTGCTGCAAAAAATATGTGCTCTTAAAGGATAACCGTGGTTTAACCTTATTATATTTTTCTCATTGATAAAAAAAATAAAATCCCATGCAAAGACCAAAAACGTTATGCAGCTTCTGCACCTTGTCAGTTATACTGATGATGTACGTATTTAAAAATATATCTTAAATCGGTTCTAAAGGGCCTAATGCATCAGTGTGGTGCATGTGAAGCTGATAGCTGAGGCACTGTAGTGTATTTCTAAGTGTAATAAAGAAGGGATTTGTCAACAAGAAAAATATAGATTAGCACCAAGTTTCACCAATTTATCCTTTATAAGTTCTGCTTTGTTCTGTGCAGTTAATGTCATGGATTGTTTGTTCAACTTCCTGAAGCTACTGGAACCTTTTTATTCAGTATTTAAAATAGACAAACAGGTCTATTTAATGTGGGACATATACTGAAAAAGAAGGAAACACAAGAGGTAATCCTTAGTCTTAGCCGGCTATAGGATATAATTATAACTTTAAATTAGCTCTCTGTGCAATTTTGTGGCTCATTTATTGTTGTATATATTTTTTTTTTTCTGGACAACTTTTAATAATCTGTTTATTAATTTAAAGGATTTGTCAACAATAAAAAAATATATATATATATAGAATATCATCAAGTTTAAAGGGGAACTACTGTTTTTTACAACCTGGACCTTATTTCTGGGATAAAATACGATCGTTTACTCACCCATATAATAACTTTTGTGTAATTTTTAGTCGTTCAGGAGATATTTAGATCTGCGTATAGTGGGAGTGAATGGGGCACCGAAACGCAGCCTCTAAATAACGCATTATCTGCTGCGAAACTTGTTCATTTCACCAATATTTTGTTATCGTACGCTAGTGCTATTCCCCGTTGAGTCCAGAGTTACCTTTTATCATCATCCGGGGTCTGTAGATTGACCTACAGACAATGATCTGGATGATGTTGTCTCTGGGCGCCGCGTGCGCCCGTGATAGTTGGCTTGTTTACCTGTAATTTGCTACTGCTAGTTTTTTGCGACATGGCTGAATATTTTTCCGATTCTGAGGTTGTGGACGAACCATAGCAGTAGCAAATTACAGGTAAACAAGCCTCAGAGATGACATCTGCTGTGTTATTTAGAGGATGCCTTTCAGTGCCCCAGTCACTCCGACTATATGGATATATGCAGATCTAATTATCCCCTGAAGGAATACAAATTACACAAAAGTTATATGGGTGAGTAAACGATTGTATTTTATGCCAGAAATAAGGTCCAGGTTGTAAAAAACAGTAGTTCCCCTTTAACTAACTTTATGAGTTCTGCTTGTTCTGTACAATAAATAAAACACATTGTGTATAGAAGAGCAAAATAGGCTTTATTTTAGTGTTTATTACCTAAAGCTGAAGGAGTGTGCATAAAATGTGTAGATTGAATATGTCATATGATGGATCTACCGTTATTAAATACCTCCTGCTTCAGTGGTTTTGTTTCACCGTTGGTGTACTTTGAGTTGCTGGAAGCGGATCTTCCCCCTATACAGTACGTCTTCCTTTATTTACAGGCAACCCAGAGCCATTTTGGGATGCTACATCTGCATGCGTCTGTTGTCTCGCTGCCACAAATGTGTTTTCCCTCCTCACAGAGGAAGGCACGGAGGTCATTTCTGTGTGGCGGGCGTTAACGGACACCAGCCATTTTGTGTCAGAGCAAATCAGTGGAAAGACGAGCCAGTGAGCTCAAACGATGGTCACGAGACGTGCAGCACCGTGACACTGATGATGATGATGATGATTATCAAAATGGCGACGTGACTCTTCCTCCGACTCAAACGCATAATTTTTCGGAGGCATGTCGAAGCTGTGGAGCAGATGGAGCTATCACAGTTTACTGATTCCATGCTGCCCGTCACTAATTGAATCAGTCGTTCTGTGCATTCTCTGTACGCTGACTTTACCCTTCTGCTTGTTCTGCTCCTTTGTGTGCATATATCTGTGTGTATGTGACGGCCAGACGCAGGCAGAGGCCCACTACAAAGGTCACAAGCACGCTCGCAAGCTAAAGGCCTTGGAGACCCAGAAGACTCGGCAGAAGAACGGACACGGTCATTCCACAGCGGGGAAAGACAAAGACAGAGACAGGGGCATGATGGGAGGAGTAACCGACTCACAGTTGAAAATCAAAACAGGTATGAAAATTATTCTTTTTTTAAAAAAAAGATATCCTTCTCACCACCCTCTGGGTAATTAGTTGTAATGGGAGAGATGTAGGCACTAAGGCTTGGTTGCTGCCACTCATCTGGTTAATTACCAGCTATTACCTGTCCTGCTATCATTGGCTCAGTCAGATAGGTAATTACCCTCGTCAAGCAGAGACATCCTGTAAGACGAGAGGCCTTAAAGCCGTCGGAAGAGGGACGCGGTGAAGTTACACTCCTGTGGATCAACACAAGTCCCACTTCCTTGTTCCTAATGTGTAGTGATGTGCTGTCGCTTTGCTGGAAGTCACATCAAAAACTAGACATTTATGGAAAACATGAGTTAGGAATATGAGTCGTGTTCTTGTCAGAGTCAGTAAACTGCTTCTCTGTCCACTAGTTCACAGATTCTATGACCGATCGGAGCCTTATTTTAAACCCTCCACACCAGCTTTGCCTAATTAGGCTATTTCAGTTAATTGTTTAGTCTTAGTCTAACCACTGTGGTGCAATGAGGAGTTTGTTGGTTCAAACCTGGCCAGCTGAGGTCCATCTCTTTGTAAATGTTGGTTTGGTAACTTTAATGTGGCTTGTATATACGGTCAATGCCCTCTACTCGACAATACTGTTACAGATAATGGATGGATAAAGGGTTTAGTCTATTAAATATGACAACAAAGAGGAAAAAAATACCATTATGAGTTCAGATATTCAGCTTAAAATGGAAAAATTTTATCTATAAAAAGCTGGAAGCGGCTAATATTGACCCCTTTCCTTTAAATTAAAAAATCTCCAAATGACTTTATGAGTTGCCAGTTGATTTTTCTTCGTTTCAGTTAATCAGCTTAAGGTTTCAGCTCTTGGGATAAGGCGGTGCTTTAGAGAGAAAGAGAAAGACATGAGAAGAAGGTGTTTTAATCCAATTTAATGTACAAATATAAGTATAAAATGAGGATGTAGGCCTCACTGGTCTTTTTGCACTTGCTGTGTGCAAAAATGATTCAGTTTTTCTTTAAAATGCACAAAGTCTCAGACAAAAACACTGGAGACATACTTTCAGGATACATTTTCATATTCTTAATGTTGCGTCTTTTGTTTTTTTCAGCCGCGCCGCCTACAAAAAGCGGTTTCTGTGAAAGTAATGATTTTACTGTTTGTTATTTTGCTCCCTTTCAGTCATTACTCACTCAGCCTCTCATGTTGCCTGACTAAAAAACAAAAAATAAATGTCACCATCTTTTCTTTTTCTATTCTCTCTCTGTTTTTTTCTCCCCCGTTTTCATTATTGATCTCGTCCCTCCCATTTTCTTCCGGCACCTATCAATTTCCCTCTAACCACATAATGATAAGCTTGTTACATCCACCGGTTGCCATGGTTGTTGATTGATGGTGACAGAGGGAGCTTCAGCAGAGACAGAGAGATGCACAGACAAAAGGAAGAATGATTGAAATGGGAGAAAGAAACGAGGAAAAAATAGAAAAATCAAGATAGGCGGTGAAAAGAGAAGGCATAAGATCGAGCTTATATGAACGGAATAGAACAAAGAAAAGTTGCACAAGCAGGACACAGTTCTCTCTTTTGAATTAATTATCTAATCAAGTAAATGTGTTATTTACACCTTGATTATGTAGAATATGTGTATTGTATCATGATCTTGCAATAAGCTTGAAAACTTTATATGGAATTTGACATGCATATATTAATTATTTTATTATTTATTAAAATGTTTAAAAATCTATCCAAGGAAGCGACACGCAATTACAAAAAATAATAAAAATTGGAGTATAGTTAGTTAGTTACCAGGCTTTGGAATATTTATATTATTGTTGCAGGACAATATCTTGTGCTGCTGTGACTGCAATGCATGTGACGGCCTTAGGATAAGTTTCATGTAGGGGGGAGGCTTATTATCTTTGCAGCACTGTTGGTTATACACATGTCTTTTGGTCCAGTTTGTGTCAGAGAGCATGTTGAAGAAACAGGTGGAGCTCCAGGGGTGTCAAACATACGGCCTCTCGGGCCAAACCCGGCCCGCCAGAGTAAGAGTTGCGAACATAACACAACATGGAGACCCAGAACTGAACTGTAGGTGGCAGAAATGTGACAAAACGTATTTTTCATAACACAATTCAGGTTGTTCATGAAATATTTTGTCAAAGGATACTTCATTAAATGTAAACATTGTCATTTATAGGTTATTATGCTGTTTTGTTACTGGTCCGAGCCCCTGGAGATCAAATCAAATTCACTAAGGTTTACGGATTTTTGAATGCCCTTAATATAATGATCAAAACTGAGTTTGTGGAGGCAGGTCAAGCCTTACAGACATAATTTGGAATTGAGGCTAATCTAATAAGCCCCCAGAAAGCCAAAAGGACTATTTCCCAAAGCTTGTTCATATCCACATGACTAAACTTATCTCTTGTTTTTTTTTTTTTTTTCCTGCCTGTGTTTGTCCTTCTGTCCACAGGCCCGAGCACTTCATCCGAACCCGCACAGCAGCAACCTGAAAACATCCAGGGCAGCTCCGTAGCAGCTATCCCTTCTCCACAAACACCTTCCCCTGACTCCTCCTTGCTCCACTCCCCTCATCCGTCCCCGCAAGTCTCCCCTTCCCCTCGGCTTCCTGATCCACCGACAAGCAGCCCACAGGCGGAAGTGTGCAGCCCGGCCACTGGTTCAGCTCTGCACTCTGACCTTCTGGGAAGCAGCACAGGAGTTGAGGAGGAGGAGGAGGAAGAGGAGGATGAGGAGGAGGAGACTGTGATGAAGGTGGAAGAGGTTAAGGAGGCCAAGAGCAACAAAAAACTCCTTCTCCATTGTCCTACGTGCAAAGTGACGGTCAATTCCAGCTCCCAGCTGGAGGCTCATTGTAGCGGTGTGTTTATAATCTATCACTTTTATTTTTGTTGTTTACAGATTTAATCTGCATTCCTTTCACCGTACTGACATTCGGTTCTCTGTTCTGATTGGCTGACTCAGGTTCTAAGCACAAACAGATGCTGGACGGTCACCACAGCAGCCAATCACAGCGCAGGGTCAAGATGGCGCCGTCGCCACGACCGTCCTGTCGAATGAAGCAGCGACTGGTCAGCAAGACCAGGGCGTCCGTTGGTGTAACCAGCCAGCCCTTTCACTGTGAACTGTGCCAGGTGTCCGTCAACTCGGAGACGCAGCTGAAGCAGGTGTGTAGGTTTCATCCTATTATTAATATACAGCTAATGTTACTCCCGTATAAATATCACTTCATAAAATGCACAGCCTTTGTATTCTACACGCGTCCAGTTGGTCGGCCCTTCAGGTTTGTTAGTCTGAGCTGTCCTGACTGCATCACCGTATATCCCTGTCCTCTTTCAGCACATGAACAGCAGGAGACACAAAGAGCGTCTGGCTGGGAAGCCTGTCAAGGCGAAGTTCACCCCCTATAATAAACTACAGCCCAGCGCTATCTTAGCGGTGAGAATTTGTCACACACACATTTTATTTTTATCCGTGGTCATTAAAGACCGCATACACACACAAACTCAAGGAATGCAAAAGGAAATCTGTTCCTTGCACCCCGGTCTGATAGGACGGCTGCCAAGACGCTGATACACATAACAACATCTACTGGCTTTGTGAAAACTGTGCTATTTTAAAGTTAGTGTCTAGTTATAATTTAGGATTTGAGAGGCCTCATAGAAAAGCTTATTAGAGTTTGTTATTTTAACTCTGAGATAATTTAAATAAAAGATTAACAACAAAGAAGAATAATAGAGTTCATCTCATATGAGTGAACCACAGTTGATGGTTATTGGTCGACCACGAACTGAAACATCTCCACAGTTCATTCATGGTCCCCAGAAGATGAATCCTAATCATAGTGAGGATACTTTTATTCTGAAACTGTGCCAAAACTTAAATTTGTCCAAATACGACCAGATGACTTGCAAAACCAACCTTAGCTCCACTGAAATGAAATGTTGATGAACACTATGCAAGCTAAACCTGAGTACGCATGGTCATTATTAGCTTGTTAGCATGCTAATATAAGTATTTAGCTGCTAGCACTGCTTTAGACTCTTGTTCTGGAATAAATTCAGTATTTCTCTTTGGTTTCAGACTAAGCTGGCCCTTCAGAAGCACCTATCCAAGGCGCTGCCTGCAGGGTTCCTGACCAGCCCCCTCAATCCAGCTGCCTTGTGCACCTTGGCGTCTGGACCCTTGGCATTACGACTGCCTCCCGGTCCCACCGCCATTTTCCAGGGTCCCCTGATCAGCCCCACTCTCTTCAGGCCTGCCCCGGGACCTCTGAGGGCCACACATGCACCGATTATCTTCTCTCCTTACTAGCGTTGAGCATGAGGCTGGAGGACGCACAGTAGAGCAGACCGAACCGAGCCAAAAGCTGGGCTAGAGGAGGAGGTTAGTTTGGCCCGGCTGAGGTCAAATCAGGACCCAATGAGTGACACCAGGACACTATGCAGTGACAGTGATGGCAGCGTTTCAGCACGTCAAGTTCGGCAGATTCACCTCATAAGTATGCACACCACCTGGTGTGGAGTGAGATTTCAGCGTGGACTGACCAGCGTCTCAGCTGTTTCCTCTCAGCAAACTGTTGAGTGTGTGTTCCCCGGGGTCTGGACCCCTCAGAAAGCCATAATGACAAGCATCTTCTAGTTTTATTTATAAGACAATAGTGATCTAATACAATAGGATGTTTAAATGTTAATAAGTGTTTGTTGCCAAAAAAAAACAAAAATCTTTGATTTTTAAGAGCTTTCTAGTTATACTCTGGGAGATAAATACCTGGCTTTAGTTTCAGAACCAAATCAACAAAATCCAGATTGTGTTCATCTCCCATAAAACTGTAACTTAGTGTGTCGTATCCCAACAAAGAAATATCTTCACAGCCATGATGTGGATGCCTTTTCAATTGTAATTTATTTCAGATAAATACTGACATTTTGTTCCAGTTTATGTCTTTTTCTCTTTCTCTTTGTGTAATAAGGTGACAATCAACACCCCAACACGAATGGAGTTATGTATTTAGAACAGGAGCCCTTATAATATGTTTTACAGATGATGGCTAGATGGACTAATAGGTGGTAAGGCTTTATTTGTGTCACTCTACTGACAGCAGCGTTTGTTAAACGTACACCAATCAGACATAACATTATGACCACCTTACTAATATTGTGTAGGTCTCCCATCAGAGAATGGACATGGACCTTCTGAGGCTGTCCTGTGGTGTCTGGCATTCTGTTGTTGGTGGTGGAGGGTGTGGGGGGATTAGTGGGGGATCTAGTGAATTGTGCTCCAGCAAGTGGCACATTTTGCCTACTAACCCAAAATTGAGTTTAATTAAGGTCCCACCGAGATTTGAACTCGGATTGCTGGATTCAGAGTCCAGAGTGCTAACCATTACACCATGGAACCACAGTAGTCCTGTGACTTGAGGGGAGGGGCCTCTGTGGCTCATGCCTGCTGCCATCAAGGAGTGTCATTGCTATGGGGTGGGGGTGCCTGGTCTGGTCTAGGTGGGTGCTACATGTCTAAGTAACATCCACACCAATGAATGCCAGGTCCAAAAGTTTCCCAGCAGAACATTGAACTGTCACAAGATGGTCAATGTTATTTGCTTCTCCTGTCAGTGGTCATAATGTTGTGGCTGATCGGTGTATATAAACATTTGTTAAATAGTTTTCAGCACACTATAACGCAGTTGTATGTCTATTGTTATAGGTGTTTAGCAATGAGTTTATTAAATTACTGTGGATGCTCTAGAAAGGGAAAATGAATTACGATAAAGTAAACAGTAAATCCAGTAATGGTTAATGAAGACAGTGCAGTTTAAAAATGTCCTTACATCTGCGTACAACTTGCACATTATAGTGTGCTTTAAACCACGTTTTCATGCTGCTTATAAAAGCTAAATAGACGGACTTTAAAGTGTTCCCAGTAAGTTAAGGTATGGCTTTTAGGAATGAGTGTATTAAACAGGCGACGTCCTCTCTCCTACATGGCTGTGCTGAATCACCCCAAGCAATACGTCCTCCTGAAGTGTCACCTGGTAAAATTGATGACTAGTGTAACTGTGCATAAATTGCAATAATGTAAATTATTATGTGGTAAAAATGTTGATACTGTATTCTATATGAACTTATAAATAGTCTTGGTTTTTACACCCTTGTTGTCGTTGTTGTAGTTTTTTCCTGCACATGGACACACAACTCTCTGAACTTTGTACATCCTTAATATGGTACTATGTTCGCACCATTTCTGTAAACAGCTGCAGGAACTGTTCTTTTCAATGCGTGGGGAATCCTGAATCCTCGCTAAGCATCCATCACTTGCATGCAAAGAGACTTTTTATTTCCATCCTTCAGCCCAAGGGTGGCCAACCATGCCAACACAAAGAGCATCCGCAATTAATTGCAAAGCGCCACACAACAAACAGATGCTCACACCGACACAGCAGCAGTGAATTATAAGCCTAATCGCACCACCTAACAGTTTATATGGGCGTCTGCTTATCTCAGTTTACTCAGCGACAGTCTTTGTTTTCCACGGTCTCTTTCAGGTGTGGCTACGTGAAACAGCTCTTTCGCATATGTGAATAAGAACAGGGTGATGTTTTGATATGTTTTAGCTCAGAAAAAAACACAAGTTTAACCACATTATCATCATTACAGGCCTGCTTGACACTGAGAGAACGCATTTAAGTCTATCATCCTCAGAAAGTTCAATCATTTCCTACTAGGATGCTTCTTTGAACTTCACCAAAGTGGCGTATGGACAGTCTGATCAGCAGTGAAAGGGCTGATGAGAACTGTAATCTGTACATGTTTTTTTAAGAAGATTTTTTAACCAGCTGTTTCCTCTACTTGCTGTAAACAAGGAGGGACGACGTTTGAGCTTTCCTCTTTGGAAATGGGTCTGGAAGAGCTTGAGTTTGTTGACCTGCAAGAAAACACTTTGCACCAGCTCGGGCAGAACTTTTAACTTCCCTTGCAGATCTAGGTTTATTTTACTAGCCAAACTGTGGTTATATTTGCTGTTAAAGTGCTGATTTCTCCCTAGCACCGCAGTCATTTCATGCTGGATGATACCTTAGTGTCCTCTAGTGGCAAAAGCAAATCAGTGCAAGATGGGACACCTAAGGAGAGCAAGGTTAAATGATGTTAGTGCACATCAAAATATATATAATGCATTTATGAGTCATCAAAAAGCTTCAGTTGACATGTTTTTTAATTGTGGCAGTAAAAAAAATATAAATTATATTAGGCACCCATGATAACAAATGGACTAACCTTGATTAAATCATGTTAAGGCCCGACACTATATGTTGTGGTTGGATGTTAGCATGGTCTTTATTTACATACAATTAACCACATTTTTAGGGATTTTTAGGTTTATTATTTTTATTTAATTTATTTTGGTTTAGGGAGAAAAAAGATATGAATGGACAATTATATAAAAATCTACTTATGTCGCCGTTTCTGGCCCAGTTTCTCCTCCTGACCTACAAAACGATTATCCCGGAAGTGACGTCACCCCCGCGGTCGTCTTTTCTAGAAAAAAAATGGCCGCTGTTGACATCGACATGCCGGTGGAAACAGAGCCCCAGCTCTGCGACCAGGATGACATGGAACGGTAAAACATAAACGCGTTAGCCGAGCCCGGTGGCCCGGCGCGTGTGATGCGAAAGATAATCCGACCGAACTCAACCGGTGGGCTGACAGCGCTCACGGGGTGAAACGGCCGCGGCGGCTAGCCATCACCACGGAGACAAGCTAACCGGGCTAGCATGCCGTTAGCCGCGCTTTAGCTCACCGTCGTTGCTAAATCTTGATATTTTACCGCTTTTCGGAAAGTTACACGCGTTGTCGTTGTCACAGTTTCGACGGTCATAAATTAAAAGTCAAGTTTTGTACACGGACTAATGTGATTTTACGTTGTTTCACTTTGGGACAAAGCTAAGTGAAGCGGCGTGCTTATTGACACATGGTCCGGTTACAGAAATATAAGAATCTACGTATTTTGAGGCTAACAAAACAGTTTGGTAGCATATTTTTAACATATATACGCGACGTTAAGTGTTAAAAATATATATTTTATCGTGTAATAGCAGTCAATGTTTTCTTTCGAGAAACTTCTATTGAAATATATGTAGCTGACTTCATTTTTTTTCACGGAAAATGACAAAATAACGTTTATTTAAGTAACTATCGCGATACTACGCGATGTTTTCTACATTACAAGCAATTATTTAAGAGCAGCAGGCGTTTCAGCTTGTGCTAATTCACCTGAATAATCACATGAGTGGAAAATCAGCACTGGCTGTACTTGGCGTTAGGTCAGACACCGGTTTATAACCTGTGTTTTCGTTTAGTGGGAAATCCTTACTAGCACAGTTGGGTCAGATATAAACGGATTGTTAGTGTGTGTGTGTATTCTAGTGAATCACAACTATCCACAGCACTGTAGGTATTTAATTTGACCATAATATGTCTATATGTGTTGATCAGAGCTGAACATGGTTTCTCAGCTACTAGAATCTTACTTTCAAATGAACCTAAGTGTGGTGATTAATGTATTAGTGGCTAAATCTTCATTTATGTCTCCACAGTCTGACAAAAAGAATGACAGAAAGAAGAAAGAAGAGTCTTGTGACATTTATAGACTCTTTTGTATACATTCTCAATTGTGAAGTGGAGTCAAAGGTTCAAACTGTCCTTCACCGGCTTCGTTCAGTCTTAGCGGACAGTTCAGGCAAATTACCGTTCCTTGCGATTTCAAGCGATCAGACAATTCATGATGAAGTGGCTAAATTTGGCTGGTAACCATGACAACTGTGGCATACCAAGCCGGAGGTTTGAAGGCACCATTTTACCCCCCTGTCCAGTCCGAGATGGTAATCTAGTATTACCTATTATTAATGAATGGATTCTTTTTATATATATATATAACTAATAAAATGCACATAATAGATGATAGATTTTTGTGTTTATGTTGCCTCCTTGCTTTTGAAAATCTCAGTGATATTGGAATAAAAAAAAGCACATTTAGCAAAACCATTAGCAAAATAGCTGCGAATCATTTCTATGAAGTCCAAATAAAGGAGAAAAAAATATGTTTTGAGATGTTTAGCTTAGAAAATGTTCACATTTTCCCTCAAATTTAATAGAAAATGTAATTAAAATGTCATTGCCAGATTAATTCATCTTGGAAATAATCGTTAGTTGTCGTGTGTGACATGTGACGACACTGTCAGCTGTGGTTGACTCATCACAGACAGGTCTTTTGTGTGGTCTTTGGAGTCAATGAATAGTACATGCCAAGAGGGTTTTACCACGCCGTAAATCCACTTTGATTGACACGAGGAAGAAGCTACAGCTCTGCTTCTTATTTTAGATCTAATAGTAATTTCCACGTCTATTAGACCTCGAATCGGGACGTTTTCTTTAAAACGCCAGCGTGCAGCACAGCTGTAGCTTCTTCCTCGTGTGAATCAAAGTGGATTTGTCCCTTTGACACTTCCCAGAGGACTGCAGCAGGTGAATTTCAATGCTATGTTTAGTACTGGTAACTATCACGAGTCAGGACTGGGTGTACCCTGTTCTGCTGCCCCAGTTCCAGGTAGAACCCACCACAGTTGAATTCTCTCAGACACTCATTTGCAAGAAATTCACATATAAATGCAAATAGGTGCCAGTGTGTCTTTAATAGTCTGCTCCGTTCTTAAGTTTAGGTGTTTCAGTCATCAGGGTAACTCAGAACAAATTGAACAACTTGTTGTAAAGGCTTGTTCCTCTTTGCTATTTTAATTTCAAGATGACTTCAGAGATGTTATTAACATATTTTAATAGCAAGAACCACTTCCTTCCTGTCTGTTCACTGAGCTGCTTCAGTTAATTTGTTTATATGCAAAGTAGCCTTTTCTCACACTGACTGTGGTTTCTGTTTCTCCTCTCTCCAGCGAGGCTGAAGTCTTCAAAGAGCAAGGAAATGCGTTCTACAGCAAGAAAGATTACTCCGAGGCTTTCAACTATTACACAAAGGCCATTGGTGAGATTATGCTTTATCGCTTGAATTAGGTTTTCACAAGCTTTAGCTGACTGTGAACACCCATGGGCCCTGTTAAAATGCGTCCTGGGTGATCCGATCGCAAGTGGACGGCTCGGCGTACGTCAGCTCACACCTGAGAATGTGCCTCTCAAGTGACCTCTTGTGATCAGATCCCGCCATGTGCAAATAAGCACCTACAACATTGATGCTTTTAACTGGTTGGAAGGCCGCAATGTCCTTCCTGTGTCTAGTCCAGTCAATGTCATCTTCCAAGAGAAATAAAACATCTACCGTTGCTCTTGAGATATATCTTTATGGGCTTTTTAAATGTTTTAAAGCTGTTTTATAAAGATTATGTGATTTAAGGGGACAGGACACAGCGCGTCAATATGATGTCACTGGTGCACAAATAAATGTGCACGTCAACACACACAGTAAACATCAGTTGAGTGGGTGGTGCATCCATGTGCCCCGGGACAGCTTAGCTCATTACACGTTGCTAAAAGAATTCGGTCAGATATGGCGCGCACCACCCCTGGGTGTCGTCTGAGCCAACGTGTACACAGTGAGTGGGCTCGGTTATGTACTTAGAGGTGTCCGCTTGTGATTGGATCGCTTATGACTCAGCTTAATGTGAGGCGTGAGCAGGACCACGGACATCCACCCAGTCTTTCCTCATACTCTCCTGCTGGGAAATGTTGGTGATCTACGAGCGTTACACCTCATCCAGCAAACAAGTTACACGTGGTAGTATTACGCACAGCTTAATAACGCTCATTTAAATCATAAAACAAATACGGGAACACGTTTACAGTTTGTCAGTGGCATGGGTGTAGATGGAGCTGTCATTGCAATAAATAAGTTTTTTATTGCAAACGTAGCTTTACTGCTGGCAGGCCCAGATGTTGGTCTGTTGATACATGATTGCAGATTAATTTGACGTGGATATTTGTTTGTTTCTATCTGAAGAGGCGTGCCCCAAAAATGCCAGTTATTACGGCAACAGGGCAGCCACCCTCATGATGCTGTGTCGGTTCCGAGAGGCCCTGGCGGATTCCCAACAGGCCGTGCGTCTGGACGACTGTTTCATGAAGGTCAGTGCGAATAGACTGTCACACCGGAGCACGATCTTCATTCCTGGCTTTGAACGTTACTAAAGCACAACACAGTCCTAAGGGGGAAACTATTCTTCTGTCCCACAGGGGCATCTACGTGAAGGCAAGTGCCACCTGTCTTTAGGAAATGCCATGGCGGCCAGTCGCTGCTTTCACAAGGTTCTGGAGCTGGAGCCCAGCAACAGAGAGGCTCAGAATGAGGTGGGGACCTTTTTACATCCTTTGCACAGATGCGTTTGCATGACTGGAGCCATAAACTTGCCTATTTCCTTTTTTAAAGATTGAGTTTATAACTGAATACTGTTTTATTTTAGAACAAGAATGCCACCACACTGCTGGAGTTCGAGAGAATGGCAGATTTTGGCTTTGAAAAGCGGGATTTCAGAAAGGTACACCCAATTTCTATTTCATCAAACCCATCGCAGTTGCGTTCCTGCTTTGTCTCATCTGTTTTGGGTTGATTGTACAATTAGGAAACTTGTGTTCTGTAAAGTGTTCCTTTTGACCAACAGTCTTAACCACACCTATGGTTTGTAATTAACATATCTTAATAGATTACACTGCATGGAAAAAATTATTACGCAAGCACAAATATGCTGGAAAACCAGTTTGTCACATTTTTTCTGGCATCTGCTCAGTTATAGTTTCTCCCCCCGTAGCTTCCTGTCTACAGTAAATACAGAGCCCTTCTGTATGGGGAGTCTTACCCCTTGAATAACTTGTTTGACTGGAAGGACAATATTGTTTCTATTTATAGTGATATCTCTAAAGTAGTTCTGTTATGTCTGAATGAACTGACAGAGTGGTACTGGTGTAGTCACTGTTGTGTTTGGTTCTCGTCATGATCCAGGTGGTGTACTGTATGGACCGGGCCTTAACTCTAGCCTCCGCCTGCCACCGCTTCAAAATCCTTAAGGCGGAGTGCCTTGCTCTGCTGGGACGCTATCCAGAAGCCCAGTCTGTAGCGAGGTAGGAGCAGTCGAGCATTCAGTTTATAGTGTCATCCTTCGATTTACAGGTTCTTTAAAGCCGATCTTTTCTTCACAGTGACATCCTGCGAATGGATTCCACAAATGCGGACGCCCTCTACGTTCGAGGCCTTTGTCTTTACTACGAGGACTGCATCGATAAAGCTGTGCAGTTCTTCGTCCAGGCTCTGCGCATGGCACCTGACCATGAAAAGGCCCGGCTAGCCTGCAGGGTAGGATTACCACCAATTTAGAGTACACCCCTGTGCAAAGTCTCTTCAATGTCAAATACTTTGAAGTGTCTCAGTAATTAGTTCTGAGTTGACAGGAGGGGAGTTCCTCTTGATAATAATAATAATGAAAATAAAAAATAACACACAGAAAAGACTAGATTGAATATACAGTGGAAACATTTCCAGTTAGCCCAATTGTGTGCATAAACACCGGAACGTTCTCACTTTGTTTGCTATCAGTTTCACCAGGTGTGGTGGCAGCAAGTTGATAATCTTACTCTGGTCTTTCCTGCAGTCAGATGATCACTGTTTTATGAATGAAACATGTCTGAGAGACTTTAAAGTGCCGGTTTATTGCAAAAATTAGTTACTTCGCTTGAATTTTATTCAAGGACAGGACATGACTTGGTCGGACATGGGTCATTTGTGGTGAGACGCTAAATAATGACAGTGTTAAGTCAAGCAGAATGCAACAACACCAGGAATTTCAGAACGTCTGCCCCTATGGACGGCATTAGAAAGAGTAAAAATAAAAACAACTTGCTTGTGCTTCAGTACGAAGATATGATATCAGAGAAAGTGGTAACAGGGTTCTTGCAAGAACAGAAGACTGAAACTACGTCTTGGTGTAATCGGTGCTTTAAATGTTCCCATTCAAATTAGATTGAAAATGCAGCTGGCATGTTTGTTCGACTTCTAATATTCACGCTGTGTTTTGTGATTGCTTTTAAGAAAGCTATAACAAATGGACCATTTAGTGTCTGTACACGCGTCAAGCCTCGTTGACGCAGTAAATCCAGGATTCAAGACGTGTTTAACTAGATTACACGGCTTCAGTTTCACTGTATGATTGAGTAAACGTTCTAAGGGAAACATGAGCATCTGTTCTCCTCCTAAACCAGAATGCCAAAGCCCTGAAAGCCAAGAAGGAGGAGGGTAACCTGGCATTTAAGAGCTGCAGCTATGAAGCGGCCTACCAGCTGTATACCGAGGCGCTGGCGATAGACCCCAACAACATCAAGACCAACGCTAAACTCTACTGCAACAGAGCCACGGCAGGAGCAAAGGTAAAACCAATCAACTCCAGTTCCCTGCTTTATTGTACATAGACCGGCCGCAGTATCCTCACATCTCAGAGTCTGGAAACGAACCCAGGAAGTAGAAGTCTAATAAAACAAGTCTGTCTCAGATACTTTAATAATATATGTCACTGACTTCTTATCAACAGCTGAAGAAACTTAATCAAGCCATTGAGGACTGTACCAGTGCAATCAAACTAGATGACACTTACATCAAGGCCTACTTAAGAAGAGCTCAGTGGTATGCTATGCACCAGTCATTTCCAGTGGATTCTTAAATGCTTCTTTGTGTTTTGTTGTTCAGCATTGTGCACTGTTTGAGTGACTTTGTGTGACCCGTAGTTACATGGACACAGAGCAGTATGAAGAGGCTGTGCGGGACTATGAAAAAGTTTATCAGACCGAAAAAACCTCAGGTAAGCTCTCGTCCTGGTTCTCTCTCATTGAGCTTTCTTAACCGTAGATTATGAGGCTTTCACAACGCACATGCTCAGCTCTGGTTCTGTTTCTCCGCTCCTCTAGATCACAAGCATCTGTTGAAGACAGCACAGATGGAGCTGAAGAAGAGCAAAAGGAAAGATTACTACAAGGTGCTGGGGGTCGGCAAGAACGCCACAGAGGACGAGATCAAGAAAGCTTATCGCAAACGGGCCCTTATGCACCACCCAGGTATCCATCATGGCCTGATACAAGTTTTGGTTTTGTGTAGGGATGTCCTGATGTTTTTTTTTTCATCTTTTAATATTCAACATCAGCCGATCCGTTTCACGATCTTAAATAAAACAAAATAGCCTCCCCTGGAGATTCATAAAGGCTTTTATAATACTTATTCTCCTGGAGCATGTGTGCACCAGCCGACTGGTTTAAGTTAAATATTAATAAATAGGGTTATCAAAGCTTATGTGGCGAGACGAGGGTAGCTCCAACAGACGGTATAAACCCTGTGTTCTCTACGCCATAAACTCTGTAATGACCTTTTGGCAGCTTTGACGCTAGCCGGCCACCTTCAAACAGAAGAGGAAGAAGACGTTTTGATACGACAGTGGTTTTGGTTTATAAATGAGTACAAAGGATTGTCCTCGGCTGAAGCCAGATACCGATCCGGTCGTTTTAAAAACACACCAATGCCGATCAGGACATCCCTAGTTTTAACATGTTGATTGTTAAACTCGAAGGTTTTGCCATAGATGACCTATATTCTCCTTGTGTTGCAGATCGGCACAGTGCGGCAACTCCAGAGGTGCAAAAGGAGGAGGAAAAGAAATTCAAGGAAGTGGGTGAGGCCTTCACCGTCCTCTCCGACCCGAAGAAGAAGATCCGCTATGACAACGGGCACGACCTGGAAGATGACAGCGGCTTTGATGGTGGAGGTAAATATAAACCTGCAGGAGAAATGACCCTTGAAATCTGCCAGTAAAATGAACGGTTTAAACTGTTAGGTTGTTTGCATATAAAAGACACTTTCACAGCCTTCAGATTGAATTCAATCTGAGCAGGAAACAAGTTGATATTTAAGGAGTGTTCCAGTTTTCCATTAACCTAAGAATATAGGAAGTCAAAGTTAAATAAAACTAAAGGAAGCAAGTCAAATCACTGTTAGCTCGTTTAGTTTCAGTCCTTATATTGCACGTGTTGGCTGTTTTTCCTGACATACGCTTGGTATAAGTCAGAAAGACCTGTTATAAACCAATGAGATGCACAGTCCCTGCACAATCTAGAGTCATTGTGCATCTAAGGAATGATTACTTAACGCAACTGACGAGATCTCGGGCAGTTTTTCAGTTTTTAATTTTCTGCCAATCCTGCTAAACGTACCCTTTGTTTTCTCTCTAGATTTCGATGCCAACAACATCTTCAGAGCTTTCTTTGGCGGCCACGGTGGAGGATACACTTTTGATTCCAGTCCAGGTTTGTTTGCTTTTGAAGTTTTATTCTAAGTTTCTGCTTTAGGGTGACAAAGAAGGTGTTGATTGTGTATGTCCGCCAAAGTGCTGGCTCATTCAGTGCTGCAGCAACAGTAGAAGTAAGGTTTAGTGCAGCTTTTTAACTAACTTTTTGGTTGTATTTCCTCTAGACTCTGGACCTGGAAATTTCTTTTTCCAGTTTGGCTAAAGCAAAGGAGCACGTGTGGAAATGCAGCCTTGCAGCGGACAAAATCAAGTTGGACCCACAGTCACCTTGTGATGGTCGCACAGCTGAGCGTCCCGCTAAGTTTCCCCCTACTCTTCTTTTGACACAAAGTTTTTGATCATTGCATTCACCCCTAAATTTACTCCCTACATCGATGCTAACAAACATTAGGAGAAACAGAGGCTCTAGATATAAAATGACACAAGATAAATGCGTACCGAAGTAAGAAATGGTTTGGATCAGCCAGTCTAAGATTATGTCCTCTTTTTTTTTTTTTTTGCCAAAATCGAATTGAATAGTAAAATCTAATCGTGTAAAACTGCCTCGGCCTTCGTAAAGGTGATCACGTTAATTTTTGGTTATTTTAGAAGATATTTCAAGGTATAAATCTTTTTTAAGGTCGTCTTGGGACGGAAGGCGTCAGCGTACCGTGGAAGTTCAACGTCTGACCTCAGGACAGCCTGTTTAGGACAGCGCTCTACTCTTACGAGCGCGTGTCCAGGTTCTATTGGCTCACTCGCCAACAATACAACACCGACTTGCAGGGTTTTTGTTTCTTCTCCATGCTGCGTTGTATATTTGATTCGAATGTAAAAGGTTATGTGTCGATGATTTTTTTTTTCTTTAGTCTTCCGTCGGTCTGTTTATATTTATTGTACTGTACATACTAAACTGTATGCAGCAGAATGCCAGTGGTCTTCGTCTTCCTTTTTTACGAGACTCATTTGTAAATGTGCTCCATGTTCCTCCTGTTAACTCTCGGACTCTTATTTCTATCCGAATCAGGCCAAAACCAGAACTCGCGTGCAGGTTTTCTTAACGCTGAGAACAATTTGACGAACGCCCACTTCCACTCACCACCACCCACACATCTGTCCCTCTCCTCCTATTCAAATTCAAGTGGTGCCTTACCAGAATCAGATAAGCTTCTTACAGTGAAACCACCACCGAAAGCTGTAAAGCAAGTCACATCCTATTTTGAACAAGGCAGCACTCGCACTTGTGTATGTTTTGTTTTTTGTGCTGTTCCACAGGAAAACCTTTTTCACATCCAGCCGATAAACAAACGAATTTTTTTTTTTGCGAAACGAATATCCCTCATCCTGTCAAACATGAAAGACTTTGTCGTGTCACCGGCCTCACATATTGTATCTGTCATCCACCTGTTACTTGTCATGCATGTTTGGTCAGCGTGACCTTTGCCCAACTGGTTCCACCCGTTTATTTGGGCAGTGGTAGTGAGTTGGAAGCTTCTCTTGTTAATATCTCTGATCTATGTACCATTTTTAAAACTTGTTACAGTATTAACAAGACATGCTTTTTTAAAATTGTGAAAAAATAAAGGCTCGTCTTTTACTGTAATCTTGGACTTTTTGTCTTTTTTTTCCTTCTGCATTATTGCATGATATGTCCGTTGTTGGAGAATAAACAGTGTAGCTTGAAGGTTGTTTAGATTAGCTCCACCTATAACGGTTGAAACATAAAATCCTGTTTCTGTGTAAATATATAATAAATATATTAATAGCCAGGGGCCGCACTTCCTTACTCATTCTTCTGATAGTTACTGTGCTACAATGTAAGCGTATGTCAAAAGGATCTTTACTTGAAGGTAAACACCCACTTTCCAGTTCATTAGGTACACTAGTGAATACAAATCCTTTCTAATATAACAGTCATGCTCAAAATCTCACTGTGGAGTATTTCTTTATAATAACTTTTCATTTTGGAGACTGGTTTGCAGAACTATTTAACTATGTTGTACTGGCATGTTCTATTATTGTGACAACCCTATTTTAGTGTAAAGCTAAACTAGCTAGACTAAAGCTAGGCTTCCCTGCTTTTGTGTTATTTAATTAAACAGTGCAACATACCACACCCTCTTAATTGACCATACAGGTCATTTACAACCTTTTCTTGTGCTATTTCAACATAACATTATAATTCTATATTATATAATATGTATGTATGTATACATCATAAAATATATGTAATATTTTTCCAGTGTTTATATCTATACTGCTTATTTTACGATGAGAGAAACTGCTTTTGAGTTCTTCTGTATGTTCTGCAAATACACAGAATTGACAATAAACATCTTTTAAATTAAATTTTGAATATATTATAAACATATACATATATATATGTACATTAGCTAAGGTGTAGTGCAGGACTGTTAAATGAGAAGGCAATCATTTTTAACCAACTCACATTAAAATCTCTTCCTAAAACATTCTTTTATCAGTATTTAGTTTAAAGTGAGATTTTTTGTACAGTTGTATTTTTGTGTGTTTTATTGTTTTAATTTTGTTTTACGGGGCTGTTTTTAAAATTTCAGATTTTTGTCTTTGTTAGTCGCATTGTAATGTTGATTTGAAAAGTGTATTAGGGATAAAATAAATAATAAGAAAACAATACTGCGCTTTGACTTAACTAATACAGACTTTAGAAACACTCTTGACAAATACTAACAAAAAGAAAAATAGTTGCAAGATAGTTATGAGCAAAAAATAAATAAAATAAAAAAAGATTAAACAAAAATATACCAGCTTTGCATAATGTACAAATATACAAGATAAATAGAAATTAATATACACTATATACACACAGTTGGGATAAATTATAAACATGAATATAATTTTTTAAATTTTTTAAATTTCAAATGTTTTTATTTTCTGGATTTTTAAATAACGATATTATATAAAACAACCGCATCGTTTTTTTTTTTTTATAATACACTGATTTATCGTTTGATTCGTCAACGGCGCCCACGGTGCGACTGACGTCACCACGTGACCACTTTTAAGCCAATCAGGCGCCGGCAAGGACGTGTAATCGGTCGTCAGATTATGGTGCGACAGGAGGAGAGTGAGGTGGCAGCAGCGGCAGCAGTAACAGTAACAGCGCTAGTGGCTGGTAGGAGCTGACTCCGATATAAGAACTCACTGCTCAGCTCTGTCATTTTTTTATCCGAACACGTTTCCTTTACTACGAGGAGGTGCTACTTTAACTGTCAAGGTAACTGCTTTCTCTTATTCACTGCGCGTGCTACCGTTAGTCAGCTCTTTTTTTTTTTTTTTCGCGGTTCTGTTTCAGTAGCAGTTAGCTAGCTAGACTGCGGCTACATCAGTTAGCTTTGCCTGTCAGCGGATATGAGATGCTGTGAGGTGTGCCTGCCAAAAAACTGCAGCGTGAGAGCGAGTGAGTGAGTGTCATCTTGCCAGAGACAGAAAAAAAGAAAATGTTTGACATTAATTACCTTGTTTCGTTTTGCTATTACACTGTGAAACAGCCCATTTGAAATGATTTCATTTAAGCTAACTTAACCTTACATCATCTTCAGACTGCAGCTCCTTGCTTTGGAAAGATTGCATGTTTATTTATTTATTTTTAGCACTTATTAAAGCTTAGCCCCTTCATTCTCCTCTCCCGGAAGTTGTTCCTTATTTACCCACAGCGAGATGAAGTTATTGTTGAACTTGCTCTGCTTGCTAGTTCAGGCTGCAGTAGTGTGTAGTGGTGGGTGTGGTGTTTGCTAGCACAGGAGCTTCATTCATACGTTAGGCTAGAGGAAGGTGATGCAGCTAGCGTGGAAGTTTGCACGAGTGGTAGTGATGCTACACACCATCTAAAACAGCAGCTACGGGCCCCTGTGATGCCCCAAATCAAGTTTCACCCCCCACCCTCTTATCTCAGGAGTCTGCACGGAGATTTCACGGGTCGACAGCCTCAAACAATAGACAGGACCCGTGGATTATGTCACGCTAAATACTGGGACATCTGTCTCCGATGGTGCCACAGGATATAGTCTTTTTCTTTTCTTTTTAAAAGCTGAATCCGAGCCAGGCGTCCAGGGTTAGTCATCACAACCATCCTGTAAAACAAGCCATAAATGTTATCAGCAACAAAGAAGCAGAGGAGATAAGATGGTTTATGTCACTGGCTTCTTTGCTGGATGGTTGATGCTGAAGTTTCTTGCTTCTCCTTTAAATTAGAGCTGTCAACCTTTCAGGCATTGAAAACTAAAATATATATATATATTTACTAATTATTTGCACCCAGTTGCAGAAACATTAGATTAGATTCAACTTTATCGTCATTGCACATCGCACAGGTACATGCAGAACGAAATGCAGTTTGGCATCTTGCAAAAAAAGTGCAAAATTAACCCAATAATAAGGAACAAGCAGCCTGCAATAATAGTAAATATAAAAAAAAAAAAACAAGTGTAATACAAATATTAATATATAGCTCGGTATTCATAGATGTATGCACATAAATACGTTCATACATGCATATAAACTCGTAAGCATGTGCCTTTAGGTGCACTAGTCCTGCGTTAAATCCATCTTTATGGTGGTCATAATGTTTAGTTTAGGGTGGTAATTCGACTGGATGATCATTTTGCGGTATGCAGCTCGTTGTGGTGCTGTTAAACTGTGTTAAACACAAAAAAAAAAAAAAAAAAATGATTCTGGTATTTAGCCTAGCCCACTGACTAAAAGTGGAGTTGATAGAAACACGTGTCGCTACACCACAGTTCAGTAGTACGACAAACCACAGCCTCCAAAATGAAAATGAAAACGAGAAAAAAAAAAAAAAAAAAAAAAGTCCCGTAACCTTCATGAAGTTTTATTTTAGTTGGGGCGGAGGTGGCTGAGCAGGTTTGGCAACATACCGATGTTATATATACATATCAAGCCCCTATGACTCTGAGGAGATAAAAATGACTGATATGCAGCTTCTGCTTCAAAACAAAAAAGGAAAAATACAAGAATATACAAGAAAAATTGTCAGTATGTCTTTTTAATCTTAGTTTTTTTTACCAGTGGCTTGTTGGTTTCGCCCCAAACAGAGAAACTTTTCTTTAAAATGAATGAATGAATGCATTAAAGCCCTCTTATCAGAGCAGAGGTTTAACCGATTGATGAGCTGGTAAATGTAGGATTTTATAGCATGTGTCTAACGCGTAGCATCCTTCCTAACCAAGACAAATGTAATGTTTATGTTTGTTTTTAATTAGCTCTCATTGCCTGTCAAATGTATTTTATCTACAGTTTATCCCAGTTAGGCTGTATTTTTAGCAAAGGCTGTACTGTACAGCTGCAGTATGCAACAAACCTTAGATCATTCTTGTTGCGATATCACTGACACGTCAAATAATTAAATAATGCATCACCTTAGTGTGTTTTGCATTATTTTCTAAGCTGAGCTGTACGCTGTTTGCTCATATTTGCTCTACTTTTCATCTTTAAATACCCCAGAGGTGATTCATGGCCGACAACATGCTTGACAGGTCATAAGTTCAACTTTTAAAAGAAAGTCTTGTGTGTTTGTCATGCAGGTATATTTACTATCATGCAGGTATATTCCTTCTGCTGCCAGGTGTCAGGAGGCTGGCTGGCTGTCATCCAGTATTTTGGCACGAACCCAGTGTCATCTATATCTGTCACACCTTTGCACTCGGATGTCTCCACCTCTGTGCTTCACTGTGACAGGGCTGTGCATTCATTCGCTCATCCTGGCTCAGTTCATGACACACGTGCTGGACTCTCCATGCTGTGTTACGTTAATCTCGTGACACCTTAGTTGACGGCGTCCCTGTGCAGTGACTTGTAAAAACCAAGCTTGTTGTTGTTGTTGTTAGCCGTGGTTAGAAACACCAGTTGATAGCACTGAAGCCTTTAATCCACAAATAGAGGTTGAAGAGTTGTTTGTGTGCAGCTGATTTAATAAGACAGAGGCGTGGGCTTAAAAAGTTGTCCCTGTCTAGGTTTAAAAATGCATCTGTGTGTCTTTTTGTTTTTCTTCTAACAATAAAGTCATATGATCCCGTGGTGACTCTGTGAAATTGACCATTAGCCTCCTCCTTCTCCTCCTCCTCCTCCTCCTAAAGGTCCCGTGCTGTCCAGCGCTGCCATGTCGGCGAAAGCCATCTCAGAGCAGACGGGGAAAGCGTTCTTGTACAAGTACATCAGCACCTCGGCGCCCGTGCACAACCGCTTGCGCTATGCTAATGTAACTGCTGAGACCAACTGGGACCGCCTCACACAGGAGCATCCATGGCTGCTGACGGAGGTAAGAACACCAGGACGGGCACCACACAGCCGTCCACTAGCCTGTCTTTGTTTACTTCCTTCCCTGGCTGGTGTGCGATAATTAAAATCACAAGGCCCATCACGGTGTTACTCAGTCTCTATGTGCACATAATTTGCAGGATGTTATGTCATTACCGTTATAGAGGTCATTTCACTGTGACTTTATATGCACATTTGTCTCCATGACTCTTGTTTGACTAGATTCTGCGGCTTTTATGATTTTTTTTATATCTGTGGGATGTTTCTTTCCGCTCTCTCTTCTGCAGCGGCTGGTGGTGAAGCCGGATCAACTGATCAAGCGGCGCGGGAAGCTCGGGTTGGTGGGGATCGACCTAGACCTGCAGGGCGTCCAGGAGTGGCTCAAGGGACGCCTCATGACGGAGACCACTGTGAGTCCACCGGAAATAAACCCAGCTTTACCTTTTTTTTGAAGGAATAAAATATGAGCCAAGAGGTCCCCGCTATCACGACTAGTGGAGCTTTATCAGCCACAAAAATACCACACATTCCTGCGAGGAAGGATTTTATGTGAAACTTACTGGTTGTTATGACAATCATTAGATAAACATTAGAAATGTGCTTGTTATAAACCAGAAATAGGCACTGAAATGCAACAAGAAGTGCAAATCTGCAAAAGTTTGTTCTCTCTTTCGTGCTCTTTATGTTTTTTTTTTTCTCATGCAAAAGTAATATTTGTTTGAAGCTGGCTTTAATTATTGTTTAGCCGTCTTTATTATCCAGACAAAGAAAAGAAAAACTACCACATCTGTGTCTGAATCTGCTCAGATAAATAATCTATGACCATCTCTGCTGATGTACCAGCTTCCTTGGGCTTTGAAATCTGTATGAGATACAACTTTTTACCCTCATAATGAAAATCTGGGACATAACAGCAGATTTAATGGTAGTATACACAGATCAGCCATATTATTATGACCTAATATTGTCTAGGTCCACCCTGAATCGTAAATGCACGGACTCTTCTAGACCTCTGAAGGTGTGTTGTGGTGTCTGGCACCAAGATGTTAGCATGATGCGAGGTTGGGCCTCCATGCATCTGATGCTTGATTGGATTGATATCTAGGGACTAATATGCGCTTCAGGCTTCTGCGTCAATTTGATGCTGTAGCTACGGTGACAGCGCAGACCCTATGCTGACCCTAGTGCCATAGCTGATGTGTATCTCCCCAGAAATGTAACTTTGCTCCGCCACGACGCAGACTTCAAGAGCTGTGATCGGTTCGCTTAATAGTAGGGTGTTTCCGCTTTAGTGTTTCCAGCTGCTTCTCCATCTCCGCAATTTTCATATTGATTGTTTTGGATTAATAAAGATGGAAGACGTCGAGGAAAGGTTAACTGAACATGTGTCAGACAAAAAACACGGCGTCGACTAGCGTTTGGGTGGCGTTTTTACAGGGTAGCTTACGGCGTCTATGTCCCTTAGTTTCCTAAATGAGCTGCAGTTTTGAAGATGCTCTAACCCCCCTAGTGGGGTCGCAGAGCCATTGCACGGGGGGATGGAATTAGAGGGTGACAATTTTTTAGGACTCCTGCGGTCACGGTATTCCTGCGGTACGGAAGTCAATTTCGCTGTTGGTAACGTGATAGGGACGGGATAGAGCAAACAATCGGCGGGAGCGTGACGGAGCAGGAGATTAAATTAAAAAATGACGCTGCAACGCGGTGAGTGCGCCCAACTTTAGACGACAACAACATAGGGAGCGGGACGGGATTTGGGAGTCTTTCTCTCGGGATTATTTTTGTGGGCTCGGGATGGGATGGGAGTGACAGTTGATTCCCGTGTCACCGTCTAGATGGAATGAAAGAATCAATAAAGGACGAGATGGACAGGTTTTTGACCGGCCGCCACGCAAACGCAAACCTGTTACACTGAACATAATTAGTTTACTAAGAAGATTTTCTTATGTACCAAAGGGGGGCCCAGCAGAGAAAGTTTGGGAACCACTGCTCTAACCCGTTCGTCTGACCATAGCAAGTGGAAGGACTTGAGCAACTTGAGACAAAAGACTGATTTTGTCTCAAGTTGCTCAAGTCTTCCACGTTCCTGTTTTTCCCTGCTTCATGTAAAACTACGAAGAATTACATAATAACTGAAGATAACAGAAGCCACATGTGTGTGCCGCATTATGTCACTGAGCGTATGAAGAGAATGGCAGCTCCATTAGTTCCAACGTATGGATCTGCTATGTGCACAGGCACGCTGTCCACTGCCAGAGGCCATGGGTTTATGTTTAGACTTGCCAGGTCAGGGGGGTGGTCTATTCTGGTCCAACATACGTTTACACAGGCATGCACTTCGCACGGGCAGTTGTCGTGCTTCCAGCACACCCAAACCGCACCATGTGTTTCTGCTGATTTTTACGTCACGCCATTCACTTTGGTCAAAATGTGTTTACTTTTTCCAGTGCGGAGCAAAAATGAAATCATTATTCTATAGAGCTTTTCAGCACAACAAGGTTAAACTAACGTGGCAGCTTGTGACGCTGTGTTTTGTCTTGACCAGGTTGGAAAGGCGAAAGGCGTGCTGAAGAACTTCCTCATTGAGCCGTTTGTTCCACACACGCAGGTAGTGTATGCCAGCTTCTTGTGTTTCATCATTCTACGTCCTGCTATTTTAAAACCAAGTCAGTTACTCTTGTGGCCTTGAATCGTAGATACGGTCTTAAAGATTAACATAGCGCCACTCTAACCAAAGAAACAAGCTAGATTATTTTGTGTGTTTTGCATGTAGCTCAGTGTGCCTGCACGACTAGATGGATTTCTTCACTTTTCTCAAATGAACAAACTGAGAGTGGGGAGAATGGTTCTGCAGAATGTGATGATTGTCGACTGTGAATATGTGTTACAAGCCGTTTGCATATAAAAACCTGCGTGTTTGTGTGTCCTTGTGCGCGCAGGAGGAGGAGTTTTATGTGTGTATCTATGCCACACGTGAGGGCGACTACGTCCTCTTCCACCACGAGGGAGGAGTGGAGGTGGGTGACGTGGACTCCAAGGCCCAGAGGCTGATGGTCGCCGTGGACGACAAGCTCAGTGAGGAGCAGGTCACGGAGCAGCTCCTCACGCACGCCCCCGACGACAAGAAAGAGTACGGACGCATTTTCTTGTGTTTTTGTTTTTATGTGGAGAAAAGGCATCAATCAGCCACAACATTATGACCACTGATGGGAGAAGTAAATAACTCAGACCATCTTGTGACAGTCCAGTGTTCTGCTGGGAGACTTTTGCACCCGACAATCATTCATGTGGATGTTGCTTAGACATGTAGCACCCACCTAGACCAGACCAGGCACCCCCCACCCCATAGCAATGACACTCATTGGGGTGTCAAGCAGGAACAGTTAAGGAACAACTCAAAAAACATGAAGAACAGCACAAGGTGTTGACCTGGCCTCTAAATTCACTAGATTCCAAACTGACCGCTCCCCTCAAAGGCCCCCAACTAACAACATTCTGTTGCCAGACACCACAGGACACCCTCAGAAGGCCCATGTCCGTTCTCTGATGAGTCACAACTGTTTTGGAGACCTACACAATATTAGGAAGTACATGATCGGTGTACTTATTGTGCCACCTTTGTCATTTTGTATTCGCTCCTTTTATTCTTTGCCACATAACCAAACAGGCTTTTCTGTCTTCACTGCAGTTCTTGTGTCCTTTGTTGTTGTGACCTTGAGCTTATTTTGTCGCCCTCTCTCAACATATTTAGATTTCACTAGTGTGTTCTGAGAACACGGTGACCTCTCTCTTTGAACAGAATAACTTGGTTTGTTTTTGGCTACTGACCTTGCCATCGGAAGTGAAGTTTACTCATTTGCTTTTTCTCTCATTGCTGCAGAACAGTGTCTGTTGGTGATTGTAGAAATGAACAGCTCGTTCTGTTTTTAAGTTATATTCTAGTACGAATTTTAGTCACTTATTTATGTAGATTTTAATCTCCCACTTTCTTCTTTTTTTAAAGAGTCCTGGCCAGTTTTATAGTGGGGCTCTTCAACTTATACGAGGACCTCTACTTCACCTACCTCGAGATCAACCCCATTGGTAAACCTCATCATATCACACAGTTTCTGTTACTCTGTGTTCTGCTGATAAATCGTCAAACACGCCCCTGATTACTACTTACAAGCTGTGTAACGTATTCATTCGTGGAAGTCATTTGATTTTTCTCGTCTTAACCAGTTGTCACCCAAGAGGGCGTGTACGTCCTCGACATGGCAGCCAAGATTGACGCCACTGCGGATTATATCTGCAAGGCCAAATGGGGGGATGTGGAGTTTCCGCCGCCCTTTGGCAGAGAAGCATATCCAGAGGTGAGAGTACATGCTGAATTAAGGGGAATATGTTTTGAATTTAAGATGAATTTCATTTAGCGATCGCATGCAAACTAATATTCATGACCACTTTAACATTAAAACATATATATATTGTATTGCGTATACTTATGCAGCTTTAAAATGACACTTTTAATGTAGATTTGCAGACATTTGTCAAGACTTAACGATAAGTTTTCACGCTTTTAGGAGGCCTACATAGCAGATCTGGACGCAAAGAGCGGCGCCAGTCTGAAGCTGACTCTGCTGAACCCCCGAGGCAGGATCTGGACAATGGTGGCCGGAGGAGGTGCTTCAGTCGTCTACAGGTATTGATTTATTTATAGGGTTTGTATGAGACGTTGGAGTCCAAAGCAGCTATTCATAATAACAAGTAATGAAGTAGCTATTCATAATAATAAAAAGCAATGAAAGACACTACTTTTGCCTCATGGCGCGACATTTTAATGCATCAACCTTCTCTTTGTCTTCAGCGACACCATCTGTGACCTGGGTGGAGTGGATGAGCTGGCCAATTACGGCGAGTACTCCGGCGCTCCCAGTGAGCAGCAGACCTACGACTACGCAAAAACCATCCTCTCGCTCATGACGCGTGAAAAACATCCTCAAGGTGGGTGGAGCCAAAAAATTCCTTTTAGCTTGTGGTCAAAGAAGGGAGGTTCGGGGCAAAGGAGGGAGTTAAGACACAAATGAGATCTTGGTTGTTTTCAGACAAACTACACATTTCTTATGAGTGTGAGATTCATAGTGAATAGGGGCTTGGATAGCAAGCATTGCAGAGGGAGGATGAACTATGTGCACATTACCAGCAATAGACTTCTTGTCTGTCACCATGTTACAGGGGTGTCCAGTTTCATGTATGAACATATGTCTCTATGTCCCACAGGGAAAGTGTTGATCATCGGAGGAAGCATTGCTAACTTCACCAATGTAGCAGCAACATTCAAGGTGAAACACGCTGATATGTTTATCTGGAACGCAACACAAAGTAAACTGTTAACTCCAAATGTTATCACAGGGTTTCATAGTGTGATTAAGACGACTTTTATAGTAATAAAACTAGATGTGTCTTATATTTATGTACAGAAAACCTTTTTTTGAACATCTAATTCAAAAAGATAAGATTAGTTTGAAATTTGACATTCAGTAAATCAGAAACATGAGCTGCACATGTTCCTCCCCCCTGTGGTTCTTTGGCGCACGGCTGCACTGATCAGGCATAACATTATGACCACCTTCCTAATATTGTGTAGGTCTCCAAAACAGTTGAGACTCATCAGAGAATGGACATGGGCCTTCTGAGGGTGTCCTGTGGTGGTCTGGCAACAGGATGATGTCAGTGAGGAGTGTGTCTGTGAAGGTTCTCAGTCATCCAGGTCATGGGATAGCCAAAAAGCGTTTAAAAGGCGCAATTGGTACTCATGGACATATTGCTACCAACTTTGTGACCAGCATCCTTCAACTGGTGCGGGAATATGAGAGGACCTCGAGGAAACTTGCAGACTACAGGAACCACCAGGAAACTATGTGGGTATAGCCCATCAGAAACAAGTCAAGCAAGTTTCTGATGAGCTATACCCACAGAGTTTCCTATTTAAACCTTTTAAACTTCCCACCAGTCCCTTCGAGCTACTCGGATGAGACTTTACAAGTCCAGTGGCCCTTTTTTAAAAAGCTTTTTGGATATGTTGTTAGTGGAGGCCTTTGGGTCCTATGGGTTTAGGGGAGGGGCCTCTGTGGATCATCCACTGATACTTGGATCAGTTTGGGATCTAGTGAATTTGGAGGCCAGGTCAACACCTTGTGCTGTTCTTAATGTTTTTTGAGTTGTTCCTTAACTGTTCCTGCTTGGGATGGCTGCTGCCATCAAGGAGTGTCATTGCTATGGGGTGGGGGTGCCTGGTCTGGTCTAGGTGGGTGCTACATGTCTAAGTATACTATTGTATTGCAACTCAATGCTGCTTCTCCAAACCACTGGTGGATACACCTGTGTTTTTTTGTGAACCACATAGCTGAGCTGTCTGTCTTTCTCTCTCAGGGCATTGTCAGGGCCATTAAAGATTACCAAGGTCCTCTGAAGGAACACGAGGTCACCATCTTTGTTCGACGTGGAGGACCCAACTACCAAGAGGGGCTGAGGGTGATGGGGGAAGTAGGTGGGTGAGATTGTAGTGCTCTCACTCATGAACAACAAATGAATTAGATTGTGATTGTATTTTGTGTGCACACGTGGTTCTCAGATGCCAGTTAATGAAAATAAAAAAACGAGAGCGCTATTAAAGTGTTTTTTCTTTTCCGCAGGGAAGACCACGGGTATACCCATTCACGTGTTTGGAACCGAGACCCACATGACGGCCATTGTCGGGATGGCTCTGGGTCACCGGCCAATCCCTAACCAGCCCCCGATGGACGCGCATACCGCCAACTTCCTCCTCAATGCCAGCAGCAGTGCGAAGGTATTTTCACGACATGTTGGATAAATATAGGAGGACATCTGCACGTCTTTAACCACTCTCTAAAACCAATTAAATGATATGTTGCTTGTCGTTATGTACTGTGTATCGTGAGTTATTAACTTAGATGCATTGATGCTGCAGATGGCTCCAACATATGCAGGCAGATTCATTCTTGCATGTTTAAACACGGTTTAAGCTTCGAAAGATTTGAACTTTGAAACTTGTTTTGTTGTATAGTTTGTGAACTTAACTGCGTATCATTATTTGACATTTAAGGTTTTATTTATGGGAGCACACCAGCCCTTTATGTCGTCACCACTCTCTATTTGTGAAGAAGAATCCCAGTCGTACCATGTCGCCTGCTAAAAAGCTAACAAATTGTATTGTGTTGCTTTTTTTTTGCCTGTACTAGACTCCAGCCACGACAAGGACGGCTTCCTTCTCAGAAAACAGGACGTCCAACGATGTCACCCCGGCCAAAAAGTCTAAAGCAGGCCTCCCAGCAGGTAATAAACACAGGGGCACGTCTGGTCTGCCTCTTATAGGCAAGACTCCTCCTAATTTACTCATGCACTCTTCTGCTTTCTCATTTCTCTTACCCTTGCTTCTTGTATTTCTACCTCCCTTACCCCCAAAACGCTGTCACTACTATTCTGCATTCATGTTTTCTTTCCACTTCTCCCTCCTCCTCCTCTTCTTCTTCTCTTTTGTTTTTTTGCTGCACAAACCCCTCCACTCACGTCGTCTCCTTCATGCTTGTTTCTCTAAGACACTCTTCATTCTATCCTGTGGCCTCAGAAGAATGTGGTCACAGGCGATTGTAAAGGTAAGTCATGGGTGTGCCGTGCCGTGCTGTCACTGCGCTCGGCTGCCCACACTCTCTACACCGGTGTGCCCCCCCGCCCCCTTTTTTTCCTCTCTACCTGCCGCCCTTGTAATCTGGATTAGAAAGGAGTGTGACACCTACAGCAGTTCTTCAGTAATCCTTTGGGTACATGAATTGTGGGTTGTTGTGTTCCTCAAATTAAACATATTGTCAGTTTTATAACGCCAAGCCTAATAAATGCAAAGATCATCTTCACACTGATTTGTGTGTTGCTGTGTAGGGTCAGTGCCGATTACAGCGACTGTACAAAAATCATTTCTTTTAGTTTGCTTCTGAAGGCGTGCTCTATAGTGCAGCTGAGCTTTGCATGCTCTTTCCTGTGCTGTGCCTTTTTTTATGGAGTGTTTTTTCCAGCGATGACACACGGTGCATTGAAATGCATTCAATGAAAAGTGGGACTCATTCGTTTTCTCTTTTTCTTTTTGCTCATTTTGTCACGTTTTGTGTTCCCGTCCTGTGGGGTCACAGAAGCTCAAGCCTCTTCAGGCTGCAGCGGAGGTATGGAAGGGTGTGAGAAGCCTGTCCTCCTGCCCTCTGCATCCTCTGTCTGCTTCCCCTCTGCCTTCCCATTTTTGTCCACTCTCTCTCTCTCTCTGTAATGTTTACCCACAGTTTGTCAGAAATGCTTGTGGTGGCTTACTAACCTTCAACGATGCTGTTTTATATCTTAGAACTGGAAATGACTGAACAGACCTTCACTTTCATGCTGACATTGCTGAAGAGACATATTGGTATATTGTTGGTAGAAAGTGGATCATACACCCGATCAGGCATAACATTATGACCACTGACAGGAGTAAGTAAGTAAATAACATTAAAACCATCTTGTGACAATTCAGTGTTCTGCTGGGAAACTTTTAGACCTGGCATTCATTGGTGTGGATGTTACTTAGACATGTAGCACCCACCTAGACCAGACCAGACACCCCCACCCCATAGCAATGACACTCCTTGATGGCAGCAGCCATCCCCAGCAGGATGCAGCCTGACACAGACACACACACAAAAACGCTTTAGGAACAACTAAAAAAAACATGAAGAACAGCACAAGGTGTTGACCTGGCCTCCAAATTCACTAGATCCCAAACTGATCAAGTATCTGTGGGATGATCCACAGAGGCCCCTCCCCTCAAAGGCCCCCACTAACAACATCTTGTTTCCAAACACCACAGGACACCCTCAGAAGGCCCATGTCTATTCTCTGATGAGTCACCACAAGGGAGACCTACACAATATTAGGAAGGTGGTCATAATGTTATGCCTGATCTGTAAAACAAGCTTCATCCCAAAACATGACTCCTCCATCAGGCACATCCTAGTCTGATTTCAGTACATTTTACACCAACGCAACATCACGCTTTTGTAACAGAGCACGACTGATCTGCTGCAGAGAAGTGTCACTTTCACCAGACCTCAGCTTATTCTGGCCGCTCACATTCTCAAGGTTGTTTTGTCTTGCATTGCTGCTTGTTTGCTGTGGTATGTGGAGTTTACTTTGAAATCTGTTAGTCAAATAAGTAGCAGAGAGACAGTTAAAGTTTATTTTAAACAGGTTTACATTGAATTTTTAAGTATTGAATTGTCTCTGAGAACGCACCGCAACTTTTGCAAACCAATAGAAGCATTTTGCAAAACAGTTTTCATATAAAAGAATACACTGATAATCTATATACACGTCTGCTCTCTTCCCTTCCGAGGGACAGAAGTTGACGGCTGCCTTATCCGAGACAAAGCAGCTGCACGGGTGTTGCTGGTGTTGCAGAATCATCTCAGACTTCAGACTGTGTGACTCAAATTTCTCATTTTAAATAATGTGTGAGGTCCCAAGTTTAACAGTGTGGCTTGGATGGGGTAGACAAAATAACTTGGTTGTAGTCACAAATGCTTAGAGAGTGATTAGTTTGCATGAGAGTGGTCATCAAAAAAGAATCGACAAAACTTGTAAAATTGGGTAAAAGTGTGAAAATTGTGCTTATCGTTACCATGTTTGCAGTGAAGAGGTGTTATTTTCTCTACTTCCTCCATCGCACTGAGTCCCATTTGTAGTCGTCCCATCTCCATCCCCGGTGTTTACCTGAGCCCAGCTCCCCTCCTCTTGTTCTGTTTTGTCTTCCATTTCTGACTTAAATATATATGTATATCTCTCTCTCTCTGCCTCTTCTTTTCTTCAGCCAAAGCCACCACACTTTTCAGAAAAAACACTAAGGCCATCGTCTGGGGCATGCAGACACGGGCTGTGCAGGGCATGCTGGACTTCGACTACGTGTGCTCCCGGGACGAACCTTCGGTGGCGGCCATGGTCTACCCCTTCACGTATGTTACCCAGCACCTTCAACACCTGGAAGAATCTAACTAGACTTTTTATTCCACCTAAAATGATGAGTAAACGGTCTAATTCACAATATCCATGTGGGTGGGAAGGTGGGAATAGAGAAGTAAATCATGCACACATTTTTTGGGAATGCCGTAAATATTTTGGGATCATATACTTGATATAACTAAGGATATTTTGGGCTGTGTAATACCTGAGGAATGCAAGGTTCTGTGTCTAGGACATATAAATGATTGAAGGACTGCTATTTAACTAAGATATTATTGATTTTGTGCAAAAAGGCAGTAACAGAACTTGGAGACGTTTTCATAATCGAGCAGTTTTTAACTTACTTATCCTTATTTTTCATTTTAAAATGTCAAGTTTCAATTTATTCATATAATTTGCGTTAATATTGGAGTTTACGTCGTCTGACAAATACATAAACCGTTGCAGCTACTGATTACAGGAAGGGGAAGAAATGTACCGACGGTCTTGTCTTCTAGTTTTGTCTGTTTCCGTTTAAAGTCATTCATCTTTTATTTCTTTTCTCATGTTTTGCACAGTGGAGACCACAAACAGAAGTTCTACTGGGGCCACAAAGAAATCCTGCTGCCCGTCTACAAGAACATGGCCGATGCCATGAAGAAGCACACCGAGGTGGACGTCCTCATCAGCTTCGCTTCACTGCGCTCAGCCTTCGACAGCACAATGGAGGCCATGCAGTACTCACAGGTAGAAGGACACGCTGTGCAATATGTTTACGCATGAGCTCATACTTTAAGACACAAACTTAAGATTTAATTGTTTTTTTCAGATTCACACCATTGCCATCATAGCTGAGGGCATCCCTGAAGCTCAGACGAGGAAGATGATCAAGATGGCCGATGAGAAAGGCGTCACCATCATTGGCCCTGCCACGGTATGAGAGCCGTCACGTCACCAAAGCTCTGCTGAAAGCGGCCAGGTTGGCACACGTTATATGACTCCGTATCTGTTAATGTCGTCCTCCAGGTTGGTGGCATCAAGCCAGGTTGTTTTAAGATCGGCAACACGGGCGGCATGCTGGACAACATCTTGGCTTCCAAACTTTACCGTCCCGGGAGCGTGGCGTACGTTTCCCGCTCTGGGGGCATGTCCAACGAGCTGAACAACATCATCTCACGCACTACAGATGGGGTCTATGAAGGCGTGGCCATTGGAGGAGACAGGTATCAGAATGTGTTCCTTTCTTTTTTTTATTTAAAATCTGTTGTAAAACTGGATTTTATGCTGACCTTAATGTCCTCATGTTTCTGTCCAGATATCCAGGTTCCACCTTCATGGACCACGTCCTTCGCTACCAGGACACTCCAGGAGTTAAGATGATAGTGGTGCTAGGAGAGGTGGGAGTAACTCCAGGCATCTCTTTTGTTTTGTTTTACACTATTGTCTTAACAGCTTCCCATTTTAATATCTCTTTTATGTTTGACAGATTGGAGGCACAGAGGAGTACAGAATCTGCCAGGGCATCACAGAGGGCAGGATAACCAAACCTGTGGTGTGCTGGTGCATTGGAACCTGCGCCACCATGTTTGCCTCAGAGGTCTGTTGGCAGTATTTTTTAAAACAAACACGGTTCTTATTTTGTTGCTGTCCTTACCTGTAGTTTATAACATGTAATGCTGCCATCTACAGGTTCAGTTTGGCCACGCAGGAGCTTGTGCCAACCAGGCCTCGGAGACGGCAGTAGCCAAGAACCAGGCCCTGAGGGACGCTGGAGCTTACGTGCCGAAGAGCTTCGACGAGCTCGGGGATGTCATCAGGTGGGGAAACTGTCGCGTGGTCACGCCACAAAGGTTCTTCTGTTTGCAGGCATATTTGCTAATGCTTTGCATATGTGGTGAAACAGGACTGTTTATGATGATCTGGTGGCCAATGGTACCATCATTCCTGCACAGGAGGTTCCTCCACCAACAGTTCCCATGGATTATTCCTGGGCCAGGGTAAGAACCTCGCAATACTAAACACATATAGGATTAAATTAAATCTTAGAACTTAGATAAACGTTATTGATCCACAAGGGAAATTGCTTGTTCACACATAAAAAAACACTCTTAAGAACCACAAGTAAAAGAAAGATTACATCAAATATAAGTAAAATCTATAAAAAATAGTGTATGCAAAAATGTACAGAATTAGCATATGAACAAATGTACAAGAAACAGAGACGGAAGAATATATATTATATACATAGGAATGATGGTAAGGTGCAATAATGTCCATTAACATGGAGAAAGAAGTCTAGTACGCTCCACTGTCCCTCTATTGTCTGGTGTAGTGGATGAGATGGATTGTCCATGATGGAGAGCAGTTTGTCCAGTGTCCTCCTGTCCCTCACTGAGACAAACGTCTCCAACTCACTGCCAATACCATGATCAGCCTTTCAGATCAATTTGTCGATCCTACTTATGTCCTTTTTGCTGGTGCTGCTCCCCCAACAAACCACAGGACGCTCACAACAACAGACTGATAGAAAGTCTTCAGCAACTTTCTGGAACCCGTCTTACATTTGTTTTTTCTCTCCAGGAGTTGGGCCTGATTCGTAAGCCGGCCTCATTCATGACGAGCATCTGTGACGAGCGAGGCCAGGAGCTCATCTACGCCGGCATGCCCATCACCGAGGTCTTCAAAGAGGAGATGGGTCTTGGAGGAGTGCTGGGCTTGCTCTGGTTCCAGCGCAGGTTGGTCTGACAGTTAGAACGACAGGTTGATGAGAAGGCATGTCGAGTATTTGTTTACCTTCTTGTTGTTTTGTCCTCCTTGTGTCTAGGTTGCCTCGCTACGCCTGCCAGTTCATTGAAATGTGCCTGATGGTGACTGCCGATCACGGACCGGCCGTCTCCGGTGCTCACAACACGATCGTCTGTGCTCGCGCTGGCAAAGACCTGATCTCAAGCCTCACCTCCGGCCTGCTCACCATTGTCAGTACTGCACACAAACACACCTGTCTACCTCCTAAGCTCTGACGATTATACCCATGTGTTAAAATGCTTTCTGCACTGACAAATGATTGATCCATAAAATGCAGGGGGACCGTTTTGGAGGCGCTCTGGATGCAGCAGCAAAGCAGTTCAGCAAGGCATTTGACAGCGGCATGCTGCCCATGGAGTTTGTCAACAAGATGAAGAAGGATGGAAAGTTGATCATGGGCATTGGCCACAGGGTCAAATCTGTAAGCAGCTCAGTGTTATCGTAATCTATAAACTGTTATTAGATTATAGTAGAAGTTAATTAAAGGTTTGTTCATGTTTTCAGATCAACAATCCAGACATGCGGGTGCAGATTCTGAAGGACTTTGTTAAGCAGCATTTCACTTCAACCCAGCTACTGGACTACGCTCTGGATGTAGAGAAGATCACCACCTCCAAGGTACGTCAGCAAGAGTGAAGCATGTAAAGCTTTAAAGATATCAGCTACAACTGCTGCATGTCAGGAACTAATAAGACAGCTTATGTTGAGTAGAGGAGCACATGCATTTAGTTAAATTACGTTAGTTAAATTGAATTCTTTTTTTCGTTATTCTGTGAACTCATAATTGACAATTAAGATTTAAAACTAAGAAATAAGAGTTTGAGAGAAGTTTTCCTTTTCTAAAACAAACACAAAAGTATTTTTTTATATAAATAAGTTTACTATGGTGTTTTCATTTCAAATAAAATACCTATTTTTATTCTCATTTATTAAACTTGCCAGAAAAGCCACCATTTATAGCTAGAACATCCTTTTTGACAAACATGACTCTAGATTAGACCCTCTGATTTGTCTTCAGCTTTTGACTTTGTGAATGAGATCCTTTACTTGTTTTTGAAAAGAGGTCAGCTGGCTCTCTAAAGCTCCTTTTTCCTATTGTTGTTGTTGTTGTTGTTGTTGTTGTTTAGAAACCCAACCTGATCCTCAACGTAGACGGTTTTATTGGTGTTGCCTTTGTGGACCTTCTTAGGACATGTGGCGGCTTCACACGGTAAGAATAATCTGACCACGGTGTTGGGTGTGAAGAAAATGGTGACATTTGTTAAATATCAGGATCAAATAACTTCAGTTTGAAATTGTTGAATAGTGTTTGATTTTTAACTTTTTCATGTTGTAAAGTGAAGTTTTACAAAAATTATGCATCACTACACCGATCAGCCAAAACATTAAAACCACTGACAGGAGATTTGAATAACATTAAAACCATTTTGTGACAATTCAGTGTTCTGTTGGGAAACTTTTGGACCTGACATTCATTAATGTGGATGTTACTTAGACATGTAGCACCCACCTAGACCAGACCAGACACCCCCCCACCCCATAGCAATGACACTCCTTGATGGCAGCAGCCATCCCCAGCAGGATGCAGCCTGACACAGACACACACACAAAAACACTTTAGGAACAACTAAAAAAAAAACATGAAGAACAGCACAAGGTGTTGACCTGGCCTCCAAATTCACTAGATCCCAAACTGATCAAGTATCTGTGGGATGATCCACAGAGGCCCCTCCCCTCAAAGGCCCCCCCCCCCCCACTAACAACAATCTGTTTCCAGACACCACAGGACACCCTCAGAAGGACCATGTCCATTCTCTGATGAGAATGTTTTGGAAGCACAAGGGAGACCTACACAATATTAGGAAGGTGGTCATAATGTTATGACTGATCGGTGTATATAAACATTATTATAATTTAGTTCTAGGATGATGTGAGGATATTTTAAAAGCTTTACAATGTGTGTCACTCAACCTATGAGAAGATATTTTATACTGAATGTTTATTGTCACGGCTCCTCCACCGGGTGTCAACAGGAGTTATTTATAAAATATTTGCATCTTTTTTAAATGACTGGTGTGGAGTTTAGATTCCTATTTGGAAGTTTCAGCTTTCGCTTTAGTATCTGAGCGTATGACTAATCTTTTAACAAAATGTTTTGTTGCATTTAGATGCACTGTGGAAATTTCCACTGCCTGAAGTGTCTGTGTCGTTGCTCTGAATGTAAAGAACACTGCCCGGTATTGTTTCTCACATGAATGTTGAACTGGTTCCAGAGATGAGGCTGACGAGTTCGTGGAGATCGGTGCACTGAATGGGATCTTTGTCCTTGGCCGTAGTATGGGCTTCATTGGTAAGTCCCACTCAAACCAGAGCCATGACACAAACTGTCCAGAAACCAGACCTCTAATCTGTGTCCCGTTACTTCAGGTCATTACCTGGACCAGAAGAGGCTGAAGCAGGGTCTGTACCGCCACCCCTGGGACGACATCTCCTACGTGCTTCCTGAACACATGTCCATGTAAAAGGCCACATTGTCTGGGCAGCGTTACACTAGCTTAACGACTATATACATGTACTCTCCGTTTATGACAGCAGCTGCCATGAGGGAAAATTATGACGTTTCTGGAAAGTGGAAGTACTATCTGAGGGATCCAGGTAGAGGGTTTTTACTCTAGTTTTTATGGAGAAAAAAGGGGAAGTATATTTTTAGATTTAGTTTTTGACAAATTATTTAAATCGCAGCAATTGAAGGAGCACAAAAACCAATGAATACATAAACCCAAATAAATGTGTTTGGCCCTGTTGGTACGAGGGCAGGATTGAATGCGCATTTTAAGTCCTCACTCCTGCATTAGAGTCTGGATAGTTCATCTGCATGAACAGCTGCTGATGTGAAATTTAGTAAGGGTCAGCAATATGGTACCTTTTTGTATTAAACGTGCAGAAAAACAGCCATAATTTACTTTAATCAGCCCAGAAGAAGGAGAATGCACCTTAGTTTAAACCCTAGACGTAATATCAGTTTAAGTTTCACTCCCACGAAGAAAGATTTCTTTCATTGCAAGTTAAACCAAAGTTATTTTTGGGGAATTTATTTTTGTTAAAGTATTTTAGGTTCTGTGGTAGCTGTTATACATAAATTGTGAAGAAGGGGCATCACAATGGAAGCGGAGTTAAGGGTCAGTCCACCATTGCCTTTCCTGGAACAACCATGTTTACAACCCCGGTTGTATATACGTGGTTGAAGTTCATCGGCTACTGTAAATTAGATGCCGTTTTCTTTTTGTTTGTTTTGTGCGTTGTTTTTTTTTGTAAGGTGTTCAAGTCTACATGCAAAGTTTCGAGCTTGTGTTTCTGAATAACTGTGAGAAAAGAGGAGGTCGTAGAAGAGTTTTCAAGCAAAATGCTTCATGAATGAGCCCTGTGAGTCTTGAAAACGTGTTTTGGCGAGGGACCATGATGAAGGCAGTCTTACTTAACTTGTTGGGGGCGGAGGAGGGGGAGGGGGGAAATGATTGCACAGATATCGTCTCTGTAAAGACATTGTTCAGCTTTCACTAAAGACTTGACACCACCTCCATGACACTTTGTTAACAGTCTACTGTAATTGCCTGCTGTGTTCGATCTTTGTTTTGCTATTTTTATTTAACTGTGGAAAAAAAAATAATGCTTTGTTTTTTGTAATATGCTATCATATATTAGAATAATAATAAAGAACTTATTGTTTTACTTTTCAGTTTTGGCTCAAGTGTTTAATGGGCGAGTATGTGTGTGTGTGTGTGTGTGAAGGCACTTTGGTTTTAGTGTTACAAATGAATTCCTAAGCAGAAAATCTTATTTTTTTAGTTTAGAATTAGTTGATAATAGCACAGCAAGAAGGTTCTGGGTTCTAATCCATGGCCCGACTGGGTCCTTTCTGTGTGGAGTTTGCATGTTCTCCCTGTGTCTGCGTGGGTTCTCTCCATGTACTCCAGCTTCCTCCCACCGTCCAAAGACATGCTGGTTAGGTTAACTGATTCTAAATTGGCCGTAAGTGTGAGTGTGAAAGACTGGAGACGTGTCCAGGGTGTACCCCGCCTCTCGCCCAGTGACAGCTGGGATAGGCTCCAGTCCGCCCCGGGACCCTCCAGAGGACAAGCAGTTTCCAGAAAATGAATGAATGTTGTTTCAGGAACTGCAAAATGAGAGTTACTGTCAAAAAATAAAAATAAATGTTGGATCTGTACCCTGGACAAAGCCAGAGCTGCCTTACGCTGACAGTGAAGCAGGGGCTTGTTAGTTTTACTCAGAGTGTATTTATGTATTTTTTTATCTATATTCATGCATTATGTGACAACGGCCAATGTCTGAGTGCGATAGATTGTGTTTCTGTTGCTTGAAATGTCTCCAAAATTCACTCAACGAGGGAATTAACAAAGGTTAGGGTACAAGGGATGAGGAGCAATTTACATTTTCAGTTATTCTATATCTTAAAAAGTATATTTTCCATTGTTTTCCATGCCAGAAATGCTTTTTGCAACTAAATGCAACACAGACAACTTCATCTAATTAAAGAAACTATATTAATTTCACATCAGTTCATCGTTTGTTTTTGTTTTGTTTTGGGTTTTTTATACCAAGGTATAAGCATGACCTGTAATTATAAACTAACGCCAGCGTTTGGGTGTGACATAGTTATGAAGCTGGTGTTACCTGCAACACCTGAAGTGCACGTCACTGGGAGCCGGAGCAGTCGCAACACGCATGCGCGAAATCGGTGTATCGCTTTAAAACAAAGGTCGATTTCACTTAAATAAAGACGCGTTCGTGCGTCACAGCACCCTCAAAAAACCTGTAACACCCCGGACTTTTTTTGTATTTGCGCCAGGGGCGAGGGTCTTTAGTGTGAACAGAGATATTAGATTAAATCTGAGAGCCTCCCATTGGCACTCAAGCATAAAACCTGCCTCACTTGGAATATTCCTGAAGACGGAAGTGAGCGCCGCTTTTTCCAATCAAGCCTCGGGACGCTGCGCATGCATGTCAGTCTTTGGATATTTATTCACCTGCGTTGTGTATACATATGAGTTCTTCCCGAAGATAGTAAAGAGCGTTCAATTCTCCCACTGCGGTATGGCAGCGACGGCGGAAGACCCGGAGGACTGCGGCCGGAGCGGCGGCGGCGGCAGCGGCGGCGGCGCGCAGGGAGCAGCTCTAACAGGTGACGGAGAATCCGAGGAGGCCGAGGAGTTCACCTGCTCGGCCTACTGCTCGGAGCTCTCCCGGCGGCAGAACGAGCAGAGGAAGGCGGGGCAGTTCTGCGACGTGACCCTGGTCTTCAGCTCCGGAGGGGCGTTCGGGGAAAGGACGCAAACCTTGTCCGCGCACCGCTGCGTCTTATCCGCGGCGTCGCAGTATTTCACGCTGCTGCTGGGCGGACAGTTCTCAGAGTCCGAGTCCGGGCGAGTGGAGCTGAAGGAGTGGAGCTCCCCGTCGGGACCGGAGCCGGACACGGTGGAGAGAGTGATCCAGTTCATGTACACAGGAGAAGTCAGGGTAACCACTGCCAATGTGCATGAAGTGTTGGAACTTGCTGACAGGTGACATTAAAAAAATTACATTATTGTTTGTATCCTCATAACACCTGAAGGTGCTGTACACACCTGTGGGACGTAGCCATTTTCTTAACTTGTGTCATCATCAGATTATTTGCTGAGAACTGCATTTTGAAGTAACAACAACAAATTTTTATGTAATTATCAAACAATTCTGACACATTTTCCAGAAAAAAATGGTGTTATATTCACAACTCTTACTAAAACAGTGCAACCCCTAGGTGACAAATTAGGATTAGCAGCTTGGACACTCTGGTGTACCGCTTTTGGCTTGTGGGCCTTATGTTTGGCACCTCTTGTGCAGCCAAATAAGATAAAGTTGTTGCCAATTACATTTTCTATTTAGCGACCGATTAAACTGATCTCAGACATTATATTTGTGTGTTGTGGAACCGTCTGCACATCCACGGTACACAGTGTTTTCCTGATTACACTATCAGGCCTGTACAGAGTGTACCGGTGCTGCTGCTGCTGCTGCTGCATGCTCCCACCTTGTTGCACCTGTAAGGGTGCGGTACAGCTTGCACCTTAACTATCTTTGTTAATTCACGTAATCACACCAACCAATAACACCAACTTCGGTGTTATATCACCAGAGTGAGAGTCAACAATCATCTACTTTGGGGGATTAAAAAAAATTACCGTTGGGATTTTGGAGTTTGAAAAGCACGGGGTGTGCTGTGAGTCAATGCTGTGAGTCATTACTGGGAGAAACATCTCTTAATGTTAATGTTTTTAGGAACGCCTGGGCTTACCCTGCAATGACAGGCCCAGATGTCTGATGCAAGCAGGTCGTTTCTAACATAAACTACTGTCAAATCAAGAAAATTTGACTTTACTGAACTTTAAATTACATTTTTAAGTAGATATTGATGTGACTTAACCATCTAATATAGTGCTACAGGTCACCTGTTGCAGTCAGCTGCTGTTATTACAAGTACTGTCACTATAGAGTGGAGATAGATAGATAGATAGATAGATAGATTTATTTATCCCGTGGGAAATTCGGTGTCCAGTACCTTCATCACATAGAACAGTTAGTTATATTGGTTATAAGTTATATAATCATGCTGTGTAAAAATATGCAGTAGTATCAACAATGACCACAGTCCAGTTGCTTCCTCACAGGGAGGCGTTGTAGAGTCTTATGTCCTGAGGGACAAACAACCTCCTCAACCTGACCATGGAGCAGGACAGACACAGCAGCCTGTCACTGAACAAGCTTCTCTACCTGACTATGGTGTCCTGTAGCGGGTGGTGGACACTGAGTTTGTTCAAGGTCCTTCCATCTACCAGTCCTCCTTCTGTATCAGCTTGTCCAGCCGTGAGGTGTCCTTCTTCTTCTTAGTGCTGCCTCCCCAGCACACCACAGCGTAGAAGAGGACACTGGCAACGATAGTCTGGTAGAACATGTCCACCTCTACATACTCCCCGCTGATGGTTACAGGCTGCAGGTGGGGCCTGGACCTCCAGAAATCCACTACCATCTCCTTGGTTTTAGTTGTTTTGAACAGAAGGTGGTTCACTTAGCACCATAAGATGAAGTTGTTCACCAGATTCTTGTCCTCCTGCTCCTGCCCAACCCTGATAATTACAGCGTCATCTAAGAACTTCTGCATATGACTATTAAACGTGTTAGTCATTGACCTAGAGATTACTCAATAAAACTGATTACATAATTAATAAAATGTCAAAAAACATCTTATTAGCTCTGACCTACATGACTGCAGTCATTGATAAACTCCCTATCCAACACTCCACCATTAAACATGGATATCGTCCAGTAACTTTGACATTTTCACTCCGTCAGGTTCCTGCTGGGGCAGCTGAAGAACTTCTGCGGAGAGTTCCTGATGAAGAACTTGACCCTGTCCAACTGCGTAGCCGTGCACAGCCTCGCACACATGTACACGCTGGACCAGCTGGCTCAGGGAGCCGCCAAGACGATCAGAAGAAACTTCCACAAGGTCATCTCCAACGAGGAGTTCTACACGCTGCCGTTCCACCTGGTGCGGGACTGGCTGGCGGACTCAGAAATCACCGTGGACTCTGAGCAGGAGCTGTTTGAGGCCGTCGTAAAGTGGGTCCACCAGAACTCAGAGGAGCGTGAGAGGCACTTTGAGGAGCTGTTCAGGCTTTTGAGGCTGCTGCAGATCGGCCCCGTCTACCTGACTCGCGTGGTGAGAAAAGAGCCCTTAGTGGCAAACAGTGCAGCTTGTTGCCAGCTGGTGTCCGATGCCCTTGAGTTCCACGCTGTTCGCTTTGAGAGCCCCAAGTCGGCTGATTCCGAGCTCAGTGCCTCCTACATGGCAGCGATCCAGCCACGTTTGGGCCAGAAAATGGATGTAATCATGGTAGTGGGTGGCGTTTCAGAAGGGGGAGATTATTTGAGTGAGTGTGTCGGCTACTTTGTTGCTGAGGACCGTTGGGTCAACCTGCCACACATTCACAACCACCTGGATGGACATGCCATCGCGGTCGCCGAGGACCACGTTTACGTGGCTGGCTCCATGGAGCCCGGCTTTGCCAAGATGGTGGAGCGCTACAACCCCAGCCTCAACAGCTGGGAGCAGATCTGCAGCCTCACCACCCGCAAGCACTCCTTCGGCCTCACGTGCGTCAGAGACGTGCTCTACAGCATCGGCGGCCACGGCAACTTCAGCCCAGGCTTCAAGGATGTCACCGTCTACGAACCTGAGCAGGACGAGTGGCTCAGTCTGGAGCCGGCACCAAAGATCCTACGAGATGTAAAAACAGTGAGCGTGGAGGATCGCTATGTGTTCGTGATGGCCAGGACCCCTGTAGACATAGACAACGAGGACGGACTGAGCACTGTGACCACTTACTATGACACAGAAAGTCGCAAGTGGCAGGAAGTGGACTCCTTGCCGTTGATCGATAACTACTGCAGTTTCCAAATGGCTGTTGCATCCTCCAACTTCTACCACACGGCTTCATGTTGCCCTAAAAGCTACAAGGTGACGGTCGAGGCCGCCCGGCAGAAAATAAGCAGAAACATCTCGGACGACATCCTCGACAGCCTCCCGTCGGACGTCCTCAGCATAGAAGGTGCTGCCATTTGCTACCTGGGAGAAGACGTCTTCATCATCGGCGGGTGGAGGAACAGCAACAACGTGGACAAGCAGTACCGCAGGGAGGCCTACCGCTACTGTGCAGAGAGGAAGCGCTGGATGCTGCTGCCGCCGCTGCCTCAGCCGCGCTGCAGGGCGGCGGCCTGCCATGTTCGCATCCCGTACCAGTATCTTCAGGGTCGCCAGCGCTACCCCATGCCGCAGAACCTGGCTCGCCAGCGGGACCGCATGCAGCAGATGCAGCATCTCCATCGACGTACCCTTACTCTGCGCAGACAGCTGCAGTCTCAGATTGAATGCTGAGAGTCCAAGAGATTCTGCTTTGAATGTTTAACCCTTCATCTGCTGATAAATTGCAAGAATTTTGCCTCATGCTACTGAAAGATCATAATCATTTTGGCCTTAAATTATTAGCTCATGCCTTACTTTTATTCTGCCAGAGAATGATGCATTTTCTGTAAAGATTGCTGATTTAATTTCTGGAAAACTTTGCTTACGTCATGGCCTTTTTTTTACCTTCTAAAGGTAAATGATGTCAACGATTGTTGTGGTGCAAAATAATGATGTCTGTATTTGCTGTCACGTAATTTAGAAGGATCTGTGCAGTGGTTGAACCAACCAGCTGAAAAAAAAAGGAAGTATGAGCTTTAACTTTTTTACTTCTCTCGCTATTCACATCTAATTCTTTTCTACCTCCAGTTTCCACCAAGATTTTTTTTTTTTTTGCTAATGTTATTGAAGGTTTTGGCACCGTATGCACTGGAGTATCTAAGTGTCTGCTTACTTATAATATATATATAAGTGTTGACTATAGAGTGTGTGTTGAACTAGACAATCATGTAACAGAGTTTGTGTGTTATTGAGAGAAGCACATTCTGGGGAACAACTTCTGGGGTTTTATACAGATTGTACAATACTTATAACCATTCCATTGGGCAGACATTGTTTTTTTTTGGGAGGAGACAAAAGAAGCCCTTTTATTTAGAGTTGTTTGGTATGTTGGTTTTACTCGTTTGGTGTTTGCATTTGCACTTCTGGCAGAATTCGTTCTGCCTCTTTGTCTCAGTCAGTGAGAGCACGTGTTCACAAATGGACATTGCACTGTGGAAAGACTGTGAAATGTGTGAAACACATTACAAGCAGCAGGCTCATTACGTTTTTTTTCTTTTTGTTCTTCATCTTGGCCCAACTGTGGCATAAGCTCCCTGTCCTCTTTTATTAATACGATTTAAATACATTTCATTAAAGGACATTTGGTGTTGCCTTTAACACTGCATTGTTTTGAGTCCGTGTGTGTTTTTTACTTACTGTGGCATCGCTATTGCCTGTGCTTTTCTCAGACAATTTATAATTTATACAATTAGGATTAGAAAGTCCAGCATTTGTCCACAAACATACTGAGCAAATATGAACAGCATTAACTAACAGATTTGATCATTTTGTTTTAAACCTATTCTTTAATGCAAACCTCACACGATTGCTGCAGAACCCCACTGAGCAGACGTGCAGGGATTTGTCATGGTCAGTAGTACATCAATATCATTAGGCGTTGAGTTTCAAGTTTATATTTTTGATAACTGGAAATGTCATTTGGATAAAATGTGACACACATTTACATTTCATGCAGCCTTAAATGCTGCTGTGTGACACAGAGCCATTCCATTTATACTGTATGAGGGTAAGAGGTAAGTAACAAAGGTTAATGCTTTGAAATACTACTTATATGTAATCTCTGGAGGAAAAAAAGGTGTGTGTCAACACAGCTTTTTAATGTATTAATGTATTATTATTTTAATAATAATAATAAATGCAGAATTAGCCATATTTTCTTATGCAGCATCCTAGTTTTATTATTTGAGGCCAATTAATTATTGCTACAGTTGACTAACGCTGAACAACAACCTAAACCTATGTGTAGAAAAAAAATCAAATAAGATTTTAAAAAATAAATCAATAAATTTGACTAAAAAAACTATCAGAAATAATATTCACATAATATACAAAAAGAAACGAGAGATCTTTAGTTTTTACTGTAGTAAACTATACTAAAACAATAAAAACTTGCTGGTTTTAAATCAACGAATAAAAACAAGCACACAACAATTAACACTAATAAAAGGTAGGAACAAATCTGCACCGGAACCATGTTTAGAGGAAAAGACCTGAGGGAATGTTTTTGGGTGCGACCAACAGGAATGTAAACACCATTCAAATCAGCCGGCTGTAAACTAACGTATTATTTCACTTTTTTTACGTTTGTTTAGTAGCTCAACTTTTATCTAACACAATGTACGTTTAACGGTCATTCACATTATCCGTTAATTTGTCGCTGACACGTGACTTGTCCGTTTAAAAACAATGGTAAGTTGTAACGGTCGGCCGTTACGTAACCGTTGTAGCGTAAGAGGATTTAAAAGGTTGATTATTTTTACGTTTTCATTGTTAAAAATAACGCTTTATTTTCACGGCAGTAGCCAAGAACCATCTTTTGTGCAGTGAATAAATAATATAATGTGTAATTAGCTTGTGCTACGGTGTTAGCATGTTTGCTATTAGCTGTAAACACACTGGATAGTCGAGTCAAACCAGTAAAGCTGGTCTGATTTAAGGAGAAATAGTGACAATCCTGTTAGCCTGATAGCTCAGTTCAAACTTAAAGTGTATATTAATGTATTCATATTTTATATTATTATTATACCGAGCTCTAAAAGTGTGGGACTACACTGACAAGCTGTCATATTTTCATGTAAACTTGAAAGTTATCAGAAAAGTTGAGGATTTGAAATCACAGGAAGTTATGTAAATGAAGAAGAAGAAATATATCTGTGCTATTTGTAAGTAAGAAACCAAACTGAAGCACATTAAACCAAAAAGTACAACAAAATTGTAGGCAGTCCCATTCACTGTAAAGAAAGCAACCTAACTAACTAACTAAACATATCCCCATGTACAAAAATTAAAAAGAACAGAATTTCTAATAAATAAATAAGTACAAAAAATACATTCAGTATGTGTGTAAAAACAAGAAATGTACATTTAACAGCAGTACTTTCATGTCACATTGAAGGAACCACATTTGAAATATTGCACAGGTTAGCGGAAAAAGGCGTAATAATAATAATAATTTGGAGCAGTGGGCTGCAGCCTCTAAACAGACCGACACCCAGTGAGCAAGTTGGGGGTTAGGTGCTTGCTCAAGGCACTGCAGCCATGGACACGGGGGGAGGTGAACCTGGGACGCTCTGGTCCCAAGCCCCACCTCTAACCCCACCTCTACTCCACAGCTCCCAGTAGAAATTATGTTTTTTACACAAAGAATTCCATTATTTCTTCGACCATTTTTTCTGTTTCAAAGAGGAGAAGAGAGGAGAAATAAGTGGACCTATCAGAAGTACTATAATTCTTAGCCACATGTCTTCATGAGCGTTACCTTAGCTGGGGAACATGTGGCACCAAGAAACCCTTTGGAAAGAAGACTAGCCGGCAGAGACAGTGTGTTTTGGGAAGTCTTCTGCTGCTGGGAGTCCATGCATTGTTGCAGACGATGCAGATGAACACTTTCATGGAAAAAGTATTGGTTCAGGCATGGTTTGAGGAATATTTCAGGACGACACTAGTCTGAACACTGTCTCTGTTTTCCTCTAAATTAGTACCAAACTGCACTATATCTAAAAAACACCAAATAATAGTAATTTCCCCAATGAATTTTCTTTTGGCTTTACTTATAGCTGTACCATATACCATGGCTCTATACACCAGTGCGGACCGTTCTGGCCATCTGGCACCAGCTGACCAAAAGTGAGGTAAAGAAACTGGAAAACATTTGGTGGCTGCTCAATTCTAGTTTGGTATTTTTCTTGTGTGCTGGATTTTGACTTAAAGAAAGACGTGTCTAATGAAAACGTCATTCAGAAGTATGAAGTCTTTTCTGCTCAGATCCCAGAGCTGGCCAAGTGCTCGGTGCTGATGAGGGAACGCAGCAGAGTGGAGGAGGTGATCTACGCCATGCAGCGAGCAGGTGCTGGCAACCTGCAGGTGAGAATGGAAGCTATGAACTTAAGGGTTTTTAAAGGTGTTTCCTTATTTGTACAGCTGAGGAAATTTCCTGTCAAACTTGCTCGAAGGCCACCTAAGAAAGTAAAATCGGAATAAAATACAGCAAATGATCCCAAATATAACAGGTTTTGTGTCTGTAAACAGGTAAGTGTTCACTCTTAATACAGAGGCAGGAGTTAGATTTGTCTTCTTCACCTTTTAAGAAGATGAATTTATAAAATAAAACGTCTATTAGATGAGAGTTGTCGGTGTAATTAAATAAATTATGCCTCCAGGATTTGGATTTAAAACCGCCCTGTGTTTGACATCACATCATGAATGTTTTTTTTTTTTGTTTTGTTTTATGACAAGTGGTATTTTACTGTTTTCACAGGTGATCTCTGACTTTGACATGACACTGACCAGATTCGCTCACAACGGCAAGAGAGTTCCCACCACCCACAGTGAGTACGATTATCTCATCAGTAGTGTTCTCGTGATTTGAGTCGTCACATCTGTAACTGTGTCCTTCCTCTGCGCTGACTTCTTGTTTTTATTAGACATCCTGGATAACAGGTTGTTGATCAATGAAGACTGCACTAAAAGGGTAAATGCACAGCATGCAGCCTTGTCATATGGGCCACTGAGCCGTAGTTAGTTTTTAAAGTATTGTTGAGGGTGTTTTGTTGGTTTGTTGCAGATGAGGGAGCTGTTGAACACCTATTATCCCATAGAGATCGACGCTAGCCGCAGTGCTGAGGAGAAGCTGCCTCTCATGGTGGAGTGGTAAGAAATGAACAGCTAAAAGTTAATTAATACTTGTAGATCATTTTCTCTTGAGTGGAATTATTTATTTCAAAGAATTTATCAAAGCATTCAAAGCCTTTATAATAAAATCAGACATGCCAATAGCAAAGAGAAGACCACATCCTAGATTTCAAAGAACATATGTTCCACCTGTTACTCCCTAAGAGGTCCTAATCGCTGAATCCTAATCTGGTTTAGTACATTAAATTGACAGTACATGCTTTTTTCCATGTTTTTTTTCATTTTTAAGTCATTTGCTCAAGTGTTTGCTTGTTCTGAGATGTTGGCACAGTCGACAATTTCCAGTTTTCACCTGATCTTCGGCTGGTTGAGCTCTTTTAATTGTGCTTCTCTCTGCAGGTGGACCAAAGTCCACGAGCTGCTAATTCAGCAGAAGATCAGAAAAGACTTGCTGGCCCAGGCAGTGAAGGAATCCAGCACCATGCTGAGGTACAAATCACATATTAGATCACATATGAACCAATCCGTTGTCTCTTCAGAGAAGAATCTGACAATTACAAATATAAAAACACATTTTTTTCTACAATACTGTTGAACATAGATTACACAGAACTAAATACTTTTTATACCACCTGACAAATGATTAAAAGAAAATTTGCAAAGACGTACGGTTATTAAGATCATTGATGTTTTCCCTCTCTGGTGTGTTTATGACTTAAGGGACGGCTACAAGGTGTTTTTTGACAGTCTGGCTGAGCACCAGGTCCCTCTGTTGATCTTCTCTGCCGGTGTTGGTGACGTGCTGGAGGAGGTGATCCGACAGAACCACGTCTTCCATCCTAATGTCCGCATCATCTCCAACTACATGGACTTTGACCACACTGTGAGTTTTTGCTGTCGTCTTTATTTATTAAGCATCAAAGAAGCAGACGCAACTTTGGGCCTGAAAAGTAAATGTGGAAGTGCATTTTTTTCCAAACTGCAGCAGCTGGTGACTCCACTGGTTGCAAACTGAAGTAGAAGAAAACACTGGTCCTGCTCATCACTTGATCACGTCATAGTGTCCTCTGGTTCTCAGCCAGATCTACCTCTCGTTCCTCTTCAACGCCACCATAAACTTGAAACATGGTTAGGTCTGGCTCCAAATGTTAGTCCACAAACCATCTGCTTCTTTTAAACAGTCTCTGTGGGTGCTGCAACTTCAAATAGTCCTCTAAAGATATAAAAACACATGTCTGATGGAAGGAGTACTAACTGTTTCTATAAGAGTTCTTAGACTAATCTGAAATACATCCGATACACGATCTTCTTCCTTTTAAAAAAGTTAAAATGCACTAGTAGTACAACTTATAAGCGGCCAGAGAAGTCCAACCAGCTCTGCCGAAAAACACAATGTGACTTTTAACAATGTAAAGGCACTAATTAACTTAATTCATGCTACAAAGCAATATATTGTAAGACAGGGTGGACATTATTACCACAACTTTTGCAACCAAAAAAAAAGTTTCGAAGCTTAATCTTGTGTGTCCTTTAGAGTTTTATAGCAACCTCATATTATTCATAACTCAACATTGTTGTTAAGGGCGTCCTGAGAGCCTTCAAAGGCCAACTGATCCACACCTTCAACAAGAGGGAAGGAGCTCTGTCACATGCGGCGGGCCTCAGAGAGCTGCAGGGTCGACCCAATGTGCTGCTGCTGGGAGACTCTTTGGGAGACCTGACCATGGCCGACGGGGTATCTGAGCCGCAGAACGTCCTGACCATCGGCTTCCTCAACGACCAGGTCGGACTAATGTCTAGTAGCATCCTGTTTTCATATCTACACGTGGAGTTTCAAACACTCAGTGCTCACTGTCTGTGTGGTTTGTCTCTCAGGTGGAAGAGAGAAAAGAGGCGTACATCAACTCCTATGACATCGTTCTGATAAAGGACGAGACGATGGACGTCCCAAACGCCATCCTCAGGTACATCTCCTCATCGAGAGGCAACAAGTAAGACGCACAAGAAGGAACCGGTGACGAAGTAAGATGAACTGCATTCTGGGCCATGTCACACTACAAACCTCACTTACCTCAAGGATGGATGTTTTAACCGCTGTGGACACACGAGTCGTTAATGGTTAATGGTGCGAATCCTGCACTGTCTTCACTTTGACGTCTTTTAAGTTTCACATTTGTTTTGTATTTGTTTTAATCTGGGAGATGTCCTAGTAAAGTCCAGATGCCTTAAAGGCAATACTGCAGACTTGGACTAAACTTTGAGCAAAACAGTTTTTTAGAGTAGCACAAGACTCACCTTAACATAACTCAGTGAAGGGGGGATTTATACCGTCTTGTACACTAGCAGAAGAAATTACAAACCACTCAAACATGAAACTTTTCATTCCTTTTACCAAAAACCTTTTACTGTATCAGGATTTTTGTTTTAGCCGTTACTCACACTCCTGTTAGAATGTCTTGACATGTACTGTATGTTTCCTGTGTGTCCACAGCTACTTGATGATCACGTACTGTACATACACCGTCTCACATAGTGCAGCTAACCAGACACCGATGCAACGATCAGTCTTTGAGCTCCCGTGTTAGTCGTGAAAGCATTAATGATCTGGACCCATGACAGTAGAGACAAACATTTTAACACACTGCTACGGTGCAGTAGTATTTTATTAAAGAAAACAGAAACACAGGCTGTTACTGCTTATAGAAGGACTTGGACTGGTTCCTTTTTCCTGTAGGTGCTGTGATATTGAAGTAGAGATAGAAAAGAGTACTGGACTAACTTTTAAGTGCAGTCTCTTCAGCTAAAGGCACAGTTCTCATTTATTGTTTTCCATTTCCTCAATATATTTCTGAACTCTATTCACAAATATGCAACATTATTAGCCTGAGAACCAGAGGAGAGCTTTTATTTTGTTATTTGAATGTGTCTGGGTGCCTCTGGAGTTCAAACCGATTTCTATCCAGTCGTTTGATACGATGATCTAAGAGAGGAGCGCCGTTCAGGGACCCTGGAGCTACAAGTTGAGCCAAACCTTTCTGCAATACTGGTATCGCTCACATTTATAAAGGCAAAATACGGCAACACTCCTTCACAGACGTTGATACTGCACGGTCACAACAGCCCTTCTCTGCACGCTGCTACTGCTGCTGTATGTTTTTCCGTTGTTCAGCACTACATTTTGTTGCTCTGAATGGTTGTAGGTGTATTTTTCACTCTGTGCTGGTAATCGGAAATTAACTGAAAAGTTCCAGACGAATTTGCATTTGTCTGTTGATGCTAATCTACAAACAAAACTGGTTTGAAGACGTTTTTGTATGATTTTAGAGCCTAAGTTGATTAATGAGCCGTTATTTCTGATATCAGTGTGTTTTTAGTGCTATATATGTGGCATATTTGTGATATTCACGGGTGCATACGTTACCCAAAATGCAACTGCTGCAGATCTCTGTAGGACTTGCAAACAGACAGAAAAGAGTGCACGCTTCCTTTTTAACTGTGACGCTGAAATGTTGCTGCTTGGGTCAAAAATGCAGCTTGAAAAAAAAAAAAACTCCTGTGAAACAATTTTTTTGTCGCTACCAGCAGTTTATAAGCATACCGATGAACCTCTTTATGTCATGATGACAGGTGCAGATGTACAATCAACCGAGACAATTTATTACAAATATTTTAATCATTGTGGTTTTCAGGGACAAATAAAGGTGCTTGTTTGGTTTTCTGAAATACAGCTATCAAACACAAACACTCATACAACACTCAAAAAAACAACCTCTGCACTATTTTCTTTCAAAAGACTGTCCATTGTGGTTCAGAAAAATATTAAACCGTGACTCTGTATGGTAAACGTCTCTCGTTGCTTGTTTTTTAATTTTATTATTTTTTTTAAGGTGTTGGGGTTTTATCCCTGAGAGAGAACGAAAGCACTTTGTCCTCGTTACAACTCCTCGTGCATGGCCTGTTCCCGTTCTTTGTCCTCTTCCACCTTTAGTTTGAGCTCGTTGGCCATGATGACTCCGTCTTTGTTTCGGTCCTGGTTGTGGAACATGTCGGCGACGACCTGATCCATGGTCAGTCCGGGCTTTATCCGACCTTTTCCCTGCTCCACCTGCAGCTTGATGAACTCCCCGAACTGGAGTTCACAAGAGAAAATAAGACACTTTTGATTAGTAGTAGCTAGTGTACATTAACTGGTTAATTATTATCTAACATTTGGTCATACTACACGCTCTTTATCACAGATGGAGGTTTTTTCCCCAATATTTCTAAGCTTTTATGTAGGTTTGTGGGCTTCCAATGACTGAAAGCTATCAAACAGCTGCTAAATGTTTTAAATCAATCGTTTAAATGCTGATAGCCTCAATCTGGACAGTCTAGCAGTTGTCTGTGCAGTTCCCGTTATCACCACCAGGGGCCACCATTGTGAGGTAAGTGGTGTCCTTTAATTTACACTTTTTTAGCATTTTAGTGAGAAATAACCTACAGTTTACTGCACTACATTTTGCTGTTGTGCGGATTGTGTTTTTTTTATTTTATCTTACACGCAAACAACAAGTATATCTTGTAAATAATACCTTCAAAGTACAAAACAAATCACAAAAAAAGGCAACATACACATGAAAACCTGAGAAAAAGTTTATCGTCTAACAATATAATGTAAATAAAGAATATATTTTGCCATGTTTAGTTTTACTTTTGATTCTTAAAGTACATTATCATTATTTAAGTAAAATTCTAAATAGTGTGGTAGTTTGTGTCACGTGAATATTTCTACGCCCTCTCTGCGTCTTCTGTCTGGTGTGTTTCAGCCACAAATGTCAAATTCCTTTTCTGACTATACACCCAGCCTGAAGGGTAGAAAATAATAGAGTTGAGCTGGTAAGCAGTTGTCTCGATGCCAGTGCCAGAAAAACATGAACTGACCTGTTGATGTGTTGCAAATTAACTGAGTGCTTGAGTTTTAAACAGTTTATACCTGTTCAGTTTTCTCACTGCTTGCCATGTTAAATAACTGGTGATCAAACTTTTCAACAGAAACGTACCTCTTCCAGTGGCACCTCTTCATTCTTGTTAATGTCCAGGGCTGCAAAGAGGTCTTCGGGACTGTCCTCGAGCCAGACGAACAGGTAGCCGTCCGGGACGCCCTTCTCAAAGCTCACCATCTCAATGTCAAAGACCAGCACGGCGCTGCTCGGCACGCCAGTAGCTGAAAGGAAGACAAAAAGACGACTTTTAGGACATAAACTGTGACTCAATCAGATCACACGGCAGACGTCTCTCACCTCCTTTCTCTCCGTGGCCGAGGTGAGGTGGCACGGTAATGAGCCTCTTCTCTCCCAGACACATGCCCCGTAAGCCCTCGTCCAGCCCGTCGATCACTTTGTCTGCGCCCAGCACCGCGTCCTGAAGGTTGTCGTAGTCGTGTCTGAGAACAAAGTCAGTCATTGAGCAGATTAAAGAGACGCGAGAGGCGGGGTACACCCTGGACAAGCCGGAGCACCCGAAGAGAACCCACAGAGACACAGGGAGAACATGCAAACTCCACACAGTCGGCCAATGGAACCGTCTTCTCAGAACGTCCTTTATGTTTTGATCTAAAATCTGCAGAACACAACTGAGCAATGGAGGATGAAAACGAGCTGTGGTGACTCACGAGGAAAAGAGCATGGTGCCGTCTACAAGGGTGCAGTTGTAGTGGTAGCGGACGAGGTCGTTCACCGCCGTGGTCTCGTTGCAGTCCTCGGGTTTGTAGAGGACCTTGATTTCCACTTTGTCACTGGGGTTGTGGAAGTCGATGACGTGGATGTCAAAGACGAGCACGGCGGAAGGGGGGATCACATCACCTGGACAGGAAATGGTTTAACTTTAACGCTCTGGTCATCACAGCATCAGCGTTTGAGATTTTTATTGTTTGGAAAATTTGAAAGTGTGACGTCTTCGAATTACAATATTTTCTTAATACTAATTTGTAACTTACCTGCTCCTTGCTCTCCGTACGCCAGGTGTGGAGGGATGGTGACGGTCCTCCTCTCCCCTATGCAGACTCCTAGCAGGCCCTGGTCCATACCCGCGATCACATACCCCATCCCGATGTAGGTGTTGTACGTGCTGTTCCTCTGGTAGCTGTGGGAAGCAAAAAGATGGAATATTAAAGAGCAAATACACAACTGAGCCGTCACGGCCGCAACTAAATCGCCGTCAACTCACCTGGTGTCGAAGGTGATTCCGTTAAGGAAGGTGCCGTTGTAGTGGTACCGAATGTAGTCGCCCGCCACAGACCTGCGGGTGCACGACTCGGGCACCACCTGTCCCTCGACGGTTATGTTGTCCTTGGGGTTGTGGATGTCCACCAGCAGGACGTCAAACACCAGAGTCGCCTGCGGGGGAATCTCAGAACCTGGCAGAGACAAGATGGAAGATTTGAGTTAAGTTAAGAACATCATCATCACAAAACTATGATTAAACTTATTGCAGAAAATTATTACTGTTATTTACTGCAGGGAAAACAGACTATGCTAGTGCTCTTTTATCCAAGAGATAAATATCTTGGATAAAATAAGATAAAAGACGTGAAACAATTGACAAATATGGAATAAAAGGACATTTGTATGCTTCGATTGTGCCTCTGCCACATGTTTCCAGGTTTAAAAAGTAATGAAAGATATTTATATTTCAATCCTAAAATGTTTATTCTCCAATAAAAAGGTCTTGACAATTGCAGTGCATGTGTTACTTCATCATGACACTTTTAAATCGGTTTTATTTTATCGTGTGTTGTCTAAATTGATGTTCTCATACATGAAAAACCTGCTTCCAGTGCTCATAAGATCTAGGACGGGTCATGTTATATTATTCCTTTCCTTTTTACAGAGATCTTACCTGATCCCTTTTCTCCGTAGGCTTTGAAAGGTGGGATGACGATATTTCTGATCTCTCCCACACACATGCCCAGCAGGCCCTCATCCATGCCCTTGATCATCCAGCCCTCGCCCACCAAGGAGTTCTGGGTCTGCTTCCTGATGTAGCTACGCGGGGCTCATACAAGCTCAAAGTCAAACACAGAACTTCACACAGACAACACACCTGGATGACACAGCACAGACACACATGAGGCCGTTGGACAGGGCTTCGTTGAAAAGCAAAGACACGTGCAATTTCCTTATTGAAACCTCTTCATCTAGAGCCAACAAACAACCCGAGCCGGAATTCACCTGGAGTCAAAGGTCGTGCCGTCGAGCAGCGTGCCGTTGAAATGGTAACGCACGAAGTCGGTGCGCATCACGGATCGCTTGCAGTCCTTGGGAGTGGTGACGGTTTTGGTGATGACCAGGTCGGCTTTGTTCCACAGGTCCAGCAGATGGATGTCGAACACCAGGGTGGTGTCTGGGGGAACCACGTCACCTGAAAATGCGATCGGCCCGAGGTTAGACGAACACCAGTGTGGAGGAGCCAAACTGAACAGGTCATTTATAAGAATCTTTGCTTACTGTGGTATTTGATATAAACCGTCTTTATCTATGATCTGAAAAAGTTGATGCATTCAGTGCTGCTCGATGAATTAAGAGGGGATGTTGTGCAACAAGTTAAAGACTTACATTTAATTTGCAATATCAGTATAAAGTACTTTTTGGTATTTGTATTTTAATTGGAATTTCAAACTTTTTCCTGCAAATACATTCCATCCAGAAGCAGAACTGAATCTGAGAGAATCAAGGGTAAAATGAGCTGTAGGTACTGATCCAGAAATAAGATAGTATGTCTATACTGGAAAACCGCCAGTTCTTAGTTAATCTACTTCGTCTATGAGGATAATATGTCAAATTATAAGTATGTTATAAATGCAGCCTGTAAATCTGTAATCAAGGCAGAAGATGTTCTTTGGTGGCACACTTTACCAAACAGGAATTCATTATTGAGCGCTTTGGAAAATCTCCTTTACTCGGAAATGTAATATTTCAGAACCTGAATTACCCGCCAGTCAGTTCTTCAGAAACTTGGATGATGGTGGTGATGACGTGTCCCTCAAAAAAACTGGAACAAATCCTTTGTTTTAGATTTATAACTGAGGCCTTTCACTGACATTACGACAGTACTGCACTTGAAATGCAACTTTCATGAATATTTTCATGTAATGCTACTTTATAAATAATAATAATAAAAAAACATTTTAAAGGGTAAGTTTGAACTTTCTACACTACAGTTTTAGTTCTTTACTTAAGATTTAAAAACATTATGTAATATTCATTCTTTCATTCATTCATCTTCTGTAAACGCCGAAGGGTTGTCGGGGGGGCCTGGAGCCTATCCCAGCTGTCATCGGGTGAGAGGGTTAGGGTCTATTGCAGGGCTAACACAGAGAGACAGACAACCATTCACGCTCACACCTACGGCCAATTTAGAATCACCAATGAACCTAACCAGCATGTCTTTGGAGGGTGGGAGGAAGCTGGAGAACCTGGAGAGAACCCACGCAGACACAGGGAGAACATGCAAACTCCACACAAACTCCCCACTCGGCCTGGATTCAAACCCAGAACCCTTTTGCTGTGAGGCATCAGTACTAACCACCACTGTGCCGCCCCATTATATACTATATAAAATACAATGAATTTTAAAGAATTAAAGCAGTGGTTTCCAACCTTTTTGACCTCACATCTTAAAAAATAGTAGTTGGGGGTCACAGTTAGTAAGCCACTGAGCTATGGAGCTATTAACTACTCAATTTGGGAAAATTTTACATTTTTTATATATTTATTTTCTCTTTACATTTCACACAAGGTTTTATTTCATTAAATCTTCAGATAATCCAATACCTCACCTCACATTGTTTCTTTTTTTTTTCTCAGATTAATCATTTCAGATTTATTTATTGTCCTTTTATATAAAACTATACATGCAGTCCTTCAAACACCTCCAGCAGCTACAAGTATTAACAGTCTAATGATGATTTGTGTGTCAGTGAAAGGGACCAAACCAGGACTTTAACTCTTTACCCACATGTTGCTCCTAATACTAACTGCATGTACTTTTATTTGCAGGACTTTTACTTGTCCACTTTTACTAAAGAATGTCAATTCTTCTTCCCCTGCTGCCTTGGGCCACATTTTTGTGGCTTCACTATATTTACCTGCGCCGGTGCTGCCGTAGGCCAGGTGTGGTGGGACGGTGATTTTTCTGCGCTCGTTCACGCACATGCCCTGCAGGCCTTTATCGATGCCGGCGATGAGCCGACCCTCCCCGATCAGGCCGACTTTAGCTGCTCCTTTCTCATGACTGTGAAGGAAAGAAGAAAAAAAATTGGATGAAGACAAAGGGAACATCAAAAGTAGGTTAAGAGGATGTAAACTCTGGTAGGGCGACATCTACGGGGCAAACGTGCATGCAGATGTTTATACTGCGAACTTGTGATTTGCAAACCATCATCCTGTAGGTCTACATGTTTAAATAGCAGTGCCGCTGCAGCTTTGCATCTGGTTTTCAGGGCCTCTGCAGAAGTCCCAGCTCTGAGCGCAGTAAACTTAAATAAAAGGCTCCAGGAGTCGGACCGGCTCACCTCGAATCAAACGTTTTTCCGTCGACGAATGTGGCGTTGTAGTGATAGCGGACGTAATCTCCCTCTTTGACTTCTCTGGCGCAGACTTTGGGGATGAAGTGTCTGTCCACGACTACATCTCCCAACACGGGGCTGGGGTTGCACTCCACGGAAGACCACGTAGAAAGGAGAAAAGAGACAATGCAGAAGGCAAACATTTTCTTTTTCTTTTTCTTTTTTCTTTTTTACAGGATCGCGTCAAATAACTTAAGGGAAGGAAAGGAGAGATAACGCAGCAGAGTTGAAGGACTTCAGATGTGCGCTCGTCGCTCGAGCTGCGGATGTGGAGCAGGGCAGCGGTGACTGAATGCTGTAAACGTGGACAATCTCCAGGTTGGTGTAAAGACTTTTTTTTCCCTTTACCAGGGGGAAGGAATGTTGGGGCAGGGAATGGGGAAGCGCCTCTGTCAAGCTTACCAAAATAAGAAACGAAATCCACTTCCTTTACAAAATAAAAGAGCTTTTCTGATGAAAATACATTAAGAAGTGACCCTATGCTTCTGTATATGTCACATTATAGTGGTGTATGTCACATTTTCAGCGTATGCATGCTTTGAGGTCATGTTTTTTTTAGTTTGGTTCAGGTGTTTGGATACCCCAAAACGTAAAATGTTCCGGCTTTATTTTGAAAGCCGACTCGCACGGTAGCTCCGTGTGTCTTGACTCGTCATCACCGCTGTATCCAGCGGCAGGCAGAGAGAATGAGGAGAGAGAGGGGTCCGCCTCCTTGGATCGGTCTCTCTTCTGGGCCGTAAAGTAGCCCGAGAGCCTCAAAAGTTTCAGCTTTTTCGTTAATGCCGCGAAGTTAAGGATCTGTCCACCTCATCAGCCTCGCATGCGTTGTCAAGAAGAGGATGACGATGACTCCGTTTGGATACAGGGCTAAGGCGGCACCTAGGGCGCATTTGAAAAGAAATAAAGGGCAGTTTATCTGCATAAATAAACAGCTATAGTCTCAGTTCTGGTGGATTAATCCTGTTTGAGAAGGTTTAAGTATAATAATAATATAATAATATTCATCTCCTGAGAAGAAAGCATCCAAGAGATGTTTCCAAGTCCTCAAACAGAATTTACGCTCAAAAAACAAACCACACCTTAACAGAAATGTATGAATACATTCCTAAACCATGCTGTTCACTTATCAGTTATCTTTAATTCATAAAATTGATCTGATCTTGGTCTGTGATGATGTAAATAAAGCTGTCTGTGGACCCCCTGTTGGCACAAACCATCCTCTACTATAGTAGTCACTTTTTACGCACGCCTATTCTTGTGCCAAATAAAGAAGCGCAGCAGCTCCAGTGACAGCTGTAGGCCCACGCTGAGAAACCCGAGACACTAACATGTTAAAGGCCCAACACCGGAATTCCCACCGACCCTTAAGCGCTTCAGCAGACCACCACACAGACGCTGGGGCAGCAGGAGTAGACATAGTAAGGAGTGGAGGGATGTTATCTTATCATGGTTACATTATGCGCAAAAGGAGACTTGATGTGTACAATTCTCCTTGTCACCTTTGTTGTTAAGACAGCCGCGCAGTATGAAAACTACAACTTCAGGAACCTTCCCAAAGAGGAGCTCATGCCCCTCACGGCCGCGTACGGAACAGCGCTGGAAAATTACGCAGCGGGAAACTGGACTGGATCGATCCAGTACTTGGAATTAAGTCTGCGGTTGCATCGGCTCCTGAAAGACAGCGCGAGACACTGTGCGCTCCACTGTAACAGGAGTGACCGTGACGGACCTTCTTTTACGGGTGAGCCAGATCTCCGTGTATACTGGCACGTTATGATGAGAGCGTCGTGCCAGAAGAGGTGCAGAGCGCGCTTCCCCGGGCTGCAGCTCCCTCCTCCCGGCAAAGAGATCCTGGAGGAGTTTAACAGGAGATCTCCCTACAGATACCTGCACTTTGCTCACTCAAAGGTGAGGGATGACTTCACAAGGACAAATAACAGGCTTGTTTTAATTAGCCTCCATTCAGAGTATAGGTGACAAACTATTTAATAAATAGGGCAACAACAGAAGAAGTTCTTCCAGAGCCCTGCAACATTATCTAAGTCTTGTTAGATCTTTTTCTCTTCAACAATCTCCAGTGTTTCCTCTCTCCTGACTTAAAACTCTGATGAAAGCATGGAAATGATCACTAAACCTTCTGAGAAGCCGGTGCACTTCACAGGTTTCCATTTCTGCCAAAACAATAGCAGACAAACAATAGGGGACAGAGCAAATTTTGTTGTGGGATGTTCCTTGATAATTCTGACATTTATAAAGTTGCAGTACTTCGTCTGTCATTTGCCCTCTTGGGAAAAAAAAAGTTAATTTGTGTGTGTGCAGCTGAACAACCTGCAGAAGGCCATCCCATGTGCTTACACCTTCCTGCAGACGAACCCAGGGGACCAAGAGATGCAGCTGCTGATGGAGGAATACAAGAGTCAGTACGACCTGAGCGGATTCCTCACTGACCACGAAGAGCGACCCTACGAGGTGAGAAGGAGCTCGACCGCCGTCCTTCGTAGCCTGATCCATTCACCCGTCTATTTTATCAACTAAAATGTTGAAATAAATCTATATTAACTGTAGTATACACTGATCAGACACAACATTAAAACCACTGACAGGAGAAGTGAATAACATTTAAACCATCTTGTGACAATTCACTGTTCTGCTGGGAAACTTTTGGACCTGGCATTTATTGGTGTGGATGTTACTTAGACATGTAGCACCCACCGAGACCAGACCAGACACCCCCACCCCATAGCACATTCTGAGTTTTGCTTCAGCATCTTCTTTCCACCTGCCACTTCCTCTCCAGGCCTCCTTCCTGAGTGGAGTAAAGCTGGTCAGTTCGGGCGATTACGGCAGCAGCGTTGAACTCTTGGAGGAAGCTCTGAGGCTCTACCTGCAGGAGTACGACCTTTGTCAGGCCGACTGCGAGGGGGGGATCGGTCAGCTTTTACCAGACAGGGACTTCTACGCGGTCATAGCAGGTTGGTGTGCAGCTTTCAGTCGTGGGTAGAGTTTCAATACGCATACAGACTAACACAAATGAGCAATAATCTGGATGAGGTTCTGGTTTCTTAATTCCTATTTGTCATATCATCACTTGTACCATCTCCCTTTCCCTCCCCTCTATCCCCTCCCTCCTCCCCCATCTTCTCGTGAGTGCCTCTGGCCTGGAGTTATATGATTTTCACCCGCAGAGCTCCATACCACTTCTTTTTTGGTCCTGGCCTCATCAACCTGCCCAGTCTTCATGGCCTCCTGCAATTATCCACTCATGCATCATTCTCCAACCTTCTATTTTTTAATATCTCTACTCGGCCGGCCTCAAGCTTAAGTTTCTGCTCAAGGTTTCTTCCTGTTAAAAGGGAGTTTTTAATTGCAAATTAGATTGTTATTGGCACTTTATTAATAACTGGTTTCACATAAACCAGATATGCTCTGATCTGCTTCTCAACAGATGTCTACATTGACGTGTTGAGGTGCAAGCTGAAGTGTGAAGAAATCCTGAAGCCCAGTGTCGGAGGTTACTTTGTGGAGAATTTTGTCCCGACTCTTTACCACTACCTGCAGTACGCCTACTATAAGTGTAAGTTTAGCGTCAGCAGAGGTTTACTTCAAGGGGTCTTGTTGGATATGTCTCGTTAACGCCACTCTTCCTCTCCGTTGACCAGTGAACGATGGCGGCCGCGCCGTTCCCTGCGCCCACAGCTACTTCCTGTTTGAACCTGACGATCAGGTCATGAAGCAGAACCTGCTGTATTATAAAGCCTACAGTCAACAGTGGGGGCTCCAGTCTGATGACTTCACACCGAGGAGGGTGAGACAAAACATCAATAATCAATACTGGAACAGATGTAAAGTTACTGGAAATAAAAATGAAGGATAAACTCAGTGTTGCCCTCCAGCACCGTTACAGATTAAATGCATGTTTTAAGCTCTATTTTGTTTTGGCAACAGTCAAACTCAGACATCACACCGGAATGAGTGCAATACCTGACTTCCTGCCACATCTTTGTGATCTTTCTTTTTGTAACAGGAGGCGTTCCAGCACTACAACCAGACCGTCTCTCAAAAGCAGATGTTGGCATTTGTAGAAAAGTACTTAGAGTTGGATGATGAGGTGAGATTAACAAACGTAAAATGAGATTTAAAATGAGATACCTCGTCCTTGCAGCTCACTCAGAATTCAATTTGATAGTTTATCTTTTCCTTCACTGGCCAATCCTTTAAAAATATTGATTTCAAATGTCCTATATATACTTATAGGACTCCTCGTGCACATTTTAAGTTTAAATTCTTATATTTTTTGTTTTCACAGGACTTTTTTGGACCAGAAGAAGCTGCTCTTTTGGCCTCCGAGTCTCCTGATCTTGAGTTTGAAGGTATGGGAGATTATGAGGAGTCCTTCTTCGCCGACTGGACGCAGCCGAAGGGCAAAGGGGACGCCGGCGACTCTGACTTGTGACGAGAGCTGAGAGTAAACTCGGCACCAGTAAACAGATACAGAAGTGCAGCTTTTTTACTTCCTCTCAGTTTGTGAATTATTGTTTGTATCCTTCTACTCTCTTTGTAAAGAAATAAAGCCAGAAACTACCAGTGTTAGTGTTTCTCCATCGTCTATAAAATGGAAAGTTTTTCCAGGAAACCTCATGTAAACAACATTTTTTTGGTTCACAGATGCACAGACCTGAAGAAACACACTTGACTTTAGGTAAATATATAGAAATATTTACTAAGTAGGACGACCTGCAGGACAGTTTCAAGCTAAAGGATCTGCACCGCTCAGTGTATCATCAGTTTATCTCCAAATAATTGAAACAAAAATAAATAACCTTCATAACTGCTTTATCCAGATAAACTTTTCACATGTGAATATGTTGAACGTTAATGTCCCCTGGTGAATTATTACAGTTTTAGAAAGAAAAACTTCAACATTCGTTTTTTTTGTGGTCAACTAAGGCGACAACAACATGCTAAAAATGTAAGAATATGTTAATTCCAATATGAATTTCTATATTAATTGGAAAATATGAATATGAAAGGATGTGTAAAACGAGTCCACAGTATTTGCAGCTTGCAGTTTTGGTTTTGGGAAGAGACCAAACCCAGCCTTGTTCTCAATAGAGGAAATTAGCAAAACCTCTCTCTAAACAAATAACCTGTTCCACTTTGGTACTATATCAGTAAAACAAGATCACATCTTTTCCAGTGGGCCTTCTCTTTCCACCACTGGAGGTGCATTTGTTACAGCACAGTGGCGACGTTGTTTGGTAAGCTTTAAAATCCAATGTAATCCAATACAAGAGCTCAGTATAATGCCGTCCAGTGCAGAAGCCCCAACAACAACAACAACTGAAGTAATAAATAAATAGAGAAGATGCCTCCTGGAAAGTTCTGACTTGAATGTGGCCATTAAAGGTTGAATGACTGTCAGATCTGATGCACTTGATTACATTAGATCATGTAGATGTTCCTAATATAGTGGCAGCTGCTCTTTAGTTAAATACTAGTTGCTTATTTTAGTGGTGGGTGAAATGCAAAACACTTTTAAAACAACCGAAGTGAGCTAAAGTGCTAATAAATGAAAGACATAAATAAAAAATAAATAAAACATGAATAAATTAATAAACAATAGCTACAGGTGAAGTAGGGACTGATCTCAGTGATGAGGTTCCGTTCCAGAACCCCACAGTGACGTCAGAGTGAGGCCACCGTTCCGTCTTCACTTGACCTGATTCTGAACTGACCTGAGACGCAGCAGCGACCACGAGTCAGAGGAAATCCAGCACATTGTCTATTTTATTTTTTTTCCGGCGGCCAACATGAACGAACAAGGTGAACCTGCGCCCAAGCTGAGCTCTGTGTTCAACGAGCTCCGTCTGGAGGGAAGGTTTTGTGACGCCGTCATCAAAGTCCAGGATGTCGAATTTCAAGTTCACAAGGTCATCCTCGCTAACTGCACCCCGTTCTTCGAGTGAGTATCTGAACTATCTCAAGAAATGCTTAAGGATATACGCCGATCAGGCATAACATTATGACCACCTACCTAATATTGTGTAGGTCTCCCTTGTGCCTCCAAAACTCATCAGAGAATGGGCCTTCTGAGGGTGTCCTGTTGTTTGTGGGGGCTTTTAGGTCCTATGGGTTGAGAGGAGGGGCCAGAAACTAGTGAATTGTGCCACATGCTCAAGAACACTTCGGCATGTGTGGCATTTTGAGATCAAACTGTTAACCCTCTGGTTTGTGGACAAACTCTACCTTCTACCCTAAAATTGAGCTTAATTAAGGTCCCACCGAGATTTGAACTCGGACCACTGGATTCAAAGTCCAGAGTGCTAACCATTACACCATGGAACCACAGTGGTATCCTCTGGGTCCTATGGGTTGAGGGGACGGTCCTCTGGGATCTAGTGAATTTGGAGGCCAGGTCAACACCTTGTGCTGTTTTTCATGTTTTTTTTTTTTAGTTGTTCCTAAAGCATGTTTGTGTGTGTGTCTGTGTCAGGCTGCATCCTGCTGGGGATGGCTGCTGCAATCAAGGAGTGTCATTGCTATGGGGTGGGGGTGCCTGGTCTGGTCTAGGTGGGTGCTACATGTCTAAGTAACATCCACACCAATGAATGCCAGGTCCAAAAGTTTTCCAGCAGAACATTGAATTGTCACAAGATGGTCAATGTTACTTACTTCTCCTGTCAGTGGTCATAATGTTGCGGCTGATCGGTGTATGTAGTTCACATAATAAGAAAAACAACAGTGTTACAGTAGTTAATGAGCTGAGTCAGCTTACAAAGCTATGCAAAATAGTATAAAACAATAAATAGAAAAAAAACTTTAAAACAAACACTTACATTTAAGTATTTATGTGACATAAAACACCTGATGGGAACTTTGAAGAAATATTTTTCAAGGGTTTTAGGGATTATTTCTAGGGGTGCAATCTTTTGGGGCCCTATGAAAAAAAAATGAGAAAGGGGGGCACCCATGTGGCTATGTTTTGGCATATTTTGCAACCTTAAACCCCTTTAAACCCATGAAGGCCCTACAGTGCATGGACAAATCCCCTAGAGCCTCCTCTTCTATCTATAACCAATTTTCCTACTTTGGACTATGGGATATTCTACACATGTCTCTACCTTGGGCCCCCCAGAATCTAGGATCGCCCCTGGTTATTTACCAGTTTAGACAAAATGTGTTTTACACTTACAACAACATTCAAGTTGTTGCTGAATTGTGTTCATAGTCTTATTTTTCCCCTCAGAGCTCTCTTCACACGGTGGTCAGACCACAGCCAGAAGGTCTTCATCATACCCGGGCTGTCTCCTGACATGATGGAGCTCATCATCGAGTTCGCCTACACCGGCTCGGTTGACGTGACCGAGGCCAACGCGCAGCAGCTCATGCTTGCGGCCAACCAGCTCAACGTGATGGACGTGGTGCAAACCTGCTGTGACTTCTTCGTGGAGAAGCTGTGCCCGGAGAACTGCATCGGCATCTGGAAGTTCACAAACGTCTGCGTCTCCCCCGAGCTGCAGCTGAAGGCCTGCCTCTACATCATCGATCACTTTGAGGAGGTTGTTCCCTGTGAAGAGTTCCTGCAGCTCTCTGTGCAGGAGCTGAGCAACATACTTGGCAGAGACAACCTCAATGTGAAGAAGGAGAGCACTGTGTATGAGGCCATGCTCAGGTGGATCCAATATGAACCCGAAGAGCGAGAATTATACATCACTGCTCTCTTGTCTAAGGTACGATAACTTGCACAGAAGCACAAAAACTAACATTTTATGCATAGGCCCTATAATGGAGAAATTGCTGCTTTTAGTGTTTAACACTAAAAATGACAGATTTGACTATTTTTCTCAAAAATTGAACCCTAATATTGCAGAATGAATGATTATATTGTGTCATGGCTGTGAGATTAAAAAATGTGATTATAATGGGAGTCAATGGGACATTTTTTTTTCCTTATGATTCAAGAGGATAGTAAATTTTAAATCTGATGCTGCACAAAAACTAATAATGCATTCAAGTCAATATTTTAGATGATCTTGGTCATATCCAAGACTGATTTAAAAAAAAAAAAAAAAAAATGCCCCAGCCTCCCAATATTAGTTTTATGGAAAATAACAACATTTTTGTGTTTTGTTTTGTTTTTTTTTTCCGTAAAAAACTACAATGACTTTAAATGATCCTCAAAATTATTGAATTTTTGGTAGTTTTGAAACGTGCTGAAGTGGTTTAAGATATTTATAAACAAATAAAGCAGAAAAAATATTAATCAGTTCAGTTTTTCTAGCATTTTTTTTTTGGAAGTGGACATTTTTGTCCGTAATGACTCAAGAGGGTAGTAAATTAAACTGATGCCTTAGGGTTAAAAGTGTTTGCATCCTTCAGGATTTTCTGTATTTCTGCATAAAAATGACTCAAAACATTAGTGGATATTCACACAAGTCCTGAAAGTAGACAAATAGAACCCAAAGACATTACCACCTCCACCTTTAATGACAGGATCAGGTCCTGATGATGGAATAGAGTGTCGTTTCATCTTCAAACATGATGACTCTCATTTAAACCAAACTATTCTACTTTGGTCTCATCTGTCCACTAAACATTTTCCCAGTAGTCTTGTGGCTTAGTTCTGGTTTAGTAAAAGTAGTGTCCGCCCCCTAGTGCAGGATGAGTCATCAACATTTTTAACTTGTATTTCCAGTTAAGCTTTGAATCTTTTGTGTCCTGTTTTCTCTGTGTAGGTCCGGCTGGGCCTGTTGAGCGCAGACTACATCAGCACCAACGTACTGTCCAATGAGCTGGTGAAGTACAACCCTGAGTGCCTGTCCATGTTCACCGATGCCACCAAAGTCATATATGTCCTCACCAGCGAGTCCACTGTGACCCGCCTCTGTAACCCCTTTTCCCGGCCTCGCTTGCCTAACGCCATCCTGTTGGCCATCGGGGGCTGGAGTGGTGGTGATCCAACCAATGACATTGAGGCGTATGATGTCCGGGCTGATCAATGGATCAACGTAACAAACTGTCTGGAGCGTCCTCGCGCCTACCACGGCACTGCCTTCCTCAACGGGTACGTCTACTGCGTCGGCGGGTTTGACAGGGTGGAGCATTTCAGCAGCACGCGCAGGCTTGACTTGAACTCATGCACCTGGCAAGAGGTGGCACCGATGAACTGTCGCCGCTGCTATGTGAGCGTCACTGTGCTAAATGGGTGCATCTATGCCATGGGAGGCTATGACGGACACGTCCGACTCAGCACTGCAGAGTACTACCGGCCTGAGATCAACCAGTGGAGTTATATTGCACCAATGCACGAGCAACGGAGTGACGCCAGCTGCACAACACTTCACAGCAAGGTGAGGGAAACAGTTTTAGACAGTCAATGAAACACAGTACCTCCAGCCTCCAGTCTCAATGTGTGGACATATGTTCCTATCTAAGCCCCACCACCACCACACATCAACAGTCTTTTAGAACTGAAGAAGCTACTTAGTATTAAGTATATATAAAGTATACAAAAATATACAAAAATCTCACAAAGTATATATAAAATATACAAAGAAAATTTATAAAAATTACAAAGTATATATAAAATATACAAAGAAAATTTATAAAAATGTCAAAGTATATATAAATATACAAACAAAATATCTAAAAGATTACAAAGTATATATAAAATATACAAACAAAATCTATTAAAAATTACAAAGTATATATAAAATATACAAAGAAAATATATAAATGTTTACAAAGTATATATAAAATATACAAAGAAAATGTATAAAAATTACAAAGTATGTATAAAATATACAAAGAAAATCTATAAATGTTTACAAAGTATATGTAAAGTATATAATATATATATATATATATACATTTACAAAGTATATATAAAATATAAATATACAAATTATATATACAGTATACAAAAAATATATAAAAATGTACAAAGTATATATAAAATATACAAAGAGAATATGTAAAAATTTACAAAGTATATATAAAATATACAAAGAGAACATATAAAAATCTACAAAGTATAAAGTATACAAAGAAAATATATAAAAATCTACAAAGTATAGATAAAATATACAAAACAATAAATGTATACAATACGATATACAATATATTAGAATATGTATATAATGCAATAAATATGGATATGAAGATGTTGTAAAATAAATTGTATAATACTGTGTACAATAAAACAGTATATATGAATATATGTATGAAACTATACAAGACTATATAAATGTATGTATAATATTTAGGATTTGTGAGAGATATAAATGATTAAATATATCAAACTGATGCTTGATACTAGACCCTAAAACCTAAAATGTACAATGTTGTAGAAACATCATTGAAGAAAAGTCTAATTAAATAATAACGGTCCATTTATCTCCAGATTTACATTTGTGGTGGATTCAATGGGAACGAGTGTCTGCAAACAGCCGAGTGTTACAGCCCGGTGACGAACCAGTGGACGATGATCCCCCTCATGAACAGCCGGCGCAGTGGAGTAGGAGTCATTGCACATGCAGATCGGGTCTATGCAGTGAGTATATCATATAAATCACATCTTTAAAAGCCTTAATAGGCTTTGATTGGCTTTGACTGACATCAGGGTTTTCCAACATCAGGCCTGATCCTTTGGGGACCATGAATGTCTGTCCAAAAACTTCTGTGCAAATCCCCTCAGTTGAGCGAAAACATCTCCTGTGACAATCATTCATCTTTCCTCCCCTCAGGTCGGTGGCTTTGATGGAAGCAACCGCCTGCGCAGCGCTGAGGCCTACAACCCCCTGACCAACACCTGGAACAACGTGAGCCCCATGGTGACCCCCCGCAGCAACTTTGGCATTGAGGTGATAGATGGCCGTCTGTTTGCCGTCGGGGGCTTCAACGGCATAACCACCAGCTACGATGTGGAATACTACGATGCTGCAGCCGATCAGTGGACGGAGGCCTGTGAGATGGGGGTCTACCGCAGCGCCCTGAGCTGCTGCGTCGTGTCCGGATTCCCGAACTTGTCGGAGTACGCCGCCCCTCGTGACGAACTTGTGCTTTTACATGAAGTGGTGGAGGAGGATGATGGGGAGTCACTACCTTCCATCTAGCAGCGGTTCAAGTTTCAGCACTGTCATATACCACCATCTAAGACGGGCTAGACTGGAACAAGAACTAAAATAAAATTCTCAGAGCATCAAACTGCTGTTGGATGTGACATTTTATTAAATATTTCTGAGCAGTAAATTCGTCCCAGACCTATTTTGGTGGAACACTTTAGTATGGAACAAAGCACATGTGTGACAAGTGAATAAAGATCCACATTCCTTATCCAGGTAATTACAACTCCACCAAACCAGATTATTTCAGTCTGCAAACTTTAAGAGGGCATATACAGATTTATCTCAGCGACAAAGAGTTCACATTTGCAGATTTTCTTTCCCTGCAAAAGCCAAATAAAACTATATTTTCAAAAGCTTTTTGTGGTGCTGCAGTTTACCCTGAATGCCAAAAAAATATTACAAAAATGATACAGAGGGAGAAAACTGACCTACATTATTCACTGACGTTTGACTGAACAGAAACATTTATCCGTACCATCTGTTTATTGAGGGTTTTCGGGGGACTTGTGCTCCCACCTGCTCCGTTTTAATCTGCTTGTTGATCTTGGTCAGGAGGTGGTAATTAAAACAAACAGTTGGAAACATTAGTGGTGGCATACAACTGTTCTTTTAAACTGGTAGCATTAAAGTGTTAAAAGGTAACACCAGAGTGTTACCAGCATAGACAGTATTAAAAGTGAAGCCAAAGCAAGTAGAGCTCCCCCTGGTGGCTGGCTGCAGTATAGGTCATAAGCTCCACCCCCTTTTTTCAAGGATGGTTTCTGTCATTTTAGGTAGTTAATATAATGTTGATGCGTGTTTAAGTGTTTAGGTAGTTATTTGACGCTATAGAAACAAGATGTGACATAATGGGGACTACCAGTTGCCATGTCAACCGCTCCATAAAGCGGTCGCGTGGGGAAAACATATTTTACGAAGTAGGGACACATTGTCCATATTTATATACAGTCTATGCACAACATGGGAGCTGACTGAATTTAATAGTTGCTTGCTGCACTTGTATCTGTGGCTGACATAAATAAAGTAGATTTTTTAAAAACATGTATTTGCAATCAGTTGTGTTAAACATTTAGCAGAATTAACAGAATTAACTGTCCATCTTAAACTCAAGCTGCATGGTTGCAAACATCACTGAAAATCTGTGCAGAGATCCTGAACGTGTGGTTAAAAAAATGTGTATCCTTTATAAGGATAGAGTAATTAACACACATGTGGATGCATTAAGACGTAGGTATGCGTTAAACAGGATGCCAAAAGTAGAGTTTGCTGCAGGAGTTCTATTAACTTCTGACAAACAAAAAAAGAGAACAAACAAAAATGTCTCCGTCCAGTTTCCATCCAGGTTTAATACAAATTTTAGCTTTAAGTTTTCAAATGGATCACACAGTCTTTTATGGTATCCTTTTACATTTTAATATGTATTTCAATATACAGCAATATACGTATTTACAGTGAATTCAACACTGGTTACCAACTGTAAGACTCCACGATGTGAACGGTGGCAGAATCCATTTGTCCAACTACATCAACGTGTGATCACAAACGAGCGACGGTAAACACAGTGGGACCTGAGCTCTTCAGCCGAGTCCATCCTTGAGTGTTGTTTTTATACAGTGTACACGGAATAAAAGAGCGTTTATAAAGGGATACGCTGGCATTTTTTAATTCAGCCTGCAAACCTTCACATGCTATTAAAAGACTGAATTAAAAACTATAGCTTTTCACATCAGAGGCAGAAAAATCTTCACTAGAGAGCTAAAAAATGTCAACTTATCCCTTTAATTAATGCTTGACTGGCAGTGTAACTTAGATTCTGGCTCCTGCACCGTTGCCTAGTTCAGTATATTTTGGTAATAATAAAACAAGGCTTCATTTATAATCACAGGAGTATAATTAATCCTCTCAACCTGATTTATTAAAAGCTGCAGAACTGTACTACTAATACTACTAATAATACTTCTTTTATTTTAACTTCCTGACTACCAGTAGTTCAAATGTGTCCTCTGTGCAGGAAATTTGATATCTACAGAGGATATTTAGGGCTTTTCAATGATACCAAATGTGATGGTCTGGGGCTTTGGTAACTTTCTCTTTCTCATTAAGGGAAACGTCGTCTATCAGTTTTATGATATCTTAGAAATAAAAAGATTGGTAGTCAGGAGGTTAAATGGAAAATATGTTTTTTTTTTTTACACTTTCTGATATTATTATTTTGTAAATGTGCGTATTTATTGCTTATTATGTAGAATCAGAATTAAATAAGAAACTATTTATCTAATTCCTCGGCCAGAGGGGAGTACGCAGTGGCAGCAATCTGTGAATTTGAGTCTTAAATCTTTTTTTAAATCTGAGCTCAGAAATCTGTTGTGTGTCGTAAATTTTGCTACTTGAAACTTTAAAATCTCCCCGAGGCTTTAATTGTGACAGCTTGATATTGAAAAAGAGCTCAAACTTCTGACTAAATCTGACTAAAATGCTCAAAACGAGCAGTTTCAGGCGAGGATGAGTCTCCTCTCTCTCTCTTGTGCTTCCATTCAGAGCGGCAGTGAGTCACTGCGGTCTAAACGACACTATATACAACAGCACCCATGTATTTTCAGCATACTTGTATGCATATGGTTTGTATGCGGATTACATATCATACAGCGGGATCAGACATTCAGAACGTTGGAGGCTGGATTAAAGTACATTCAAACATTATATGATGTCGAAGCACTGGTTTGAGACGGACTAGTGTCTGAGAAGGAAACGGCAGCATAGGAGGAGACGTTATAGCCTTTTGCTGTGGAATGTAAAGGTCTAAGCAAACAGAAACAACCTTCATGTACACAGACGACATGTCAACATTCAGTTATTTGGTGATATTTATACACGTCTATTGCAGGTAAAGTCACACTACTGAGAGGAGGAGGAGGAGGTGAAGGAGGAGGAGGCGGCTGTGCTCTCCATGAGGTTAAATATGCAACAGAAGGTTTCAATTAAAAACGTCCAGATTGGGAGGAGTGCACAGCTTTGAGCCATGAAATCACTTAAAGGGGTGAAGCATATTAACAGTCAATGCAGGAGAAGAGCAGCTGTATAGCAAAGGAAATGCTATCAGGTGTCCAGGAGGAAAATAAGAAATGTTAAAGATGAATCAAATGCCAACGACTTGAGCATCTGTAACCGGACGATCCCTGACAGCCCGTTTAGATCCGTGGGCACGTGTCCCTCAGGGCTTTCCCGACGCCTCTGAGTTATTTCAGACGGAGAGGATGTGTGTCGGCGGAGGAGTCGGAAAAGGAAACAGAAAGAGTCTGGAGTGGAAGACATCTTTTTCGTTTTGTCTCCTCAGAGCGGACTGCGCACAGTGTGAAGGAAGACGGGGAGCGGGCGGAGAGACACGACTCAAACCCCCGAAGATCTGGAAATACAAGGAGGGAAGAAGATGAGGAGGAGGAAGAGGAGGAAGAGATGGAGAAAAGCTAAAAGTATTTAAATTCGCAAAATAATCAACAAAAATAACCCAAAACAAAAACTTATACGAGCAGTTCACCTTTTTATTATTTAAAGTTTTATGAAATGAACGATACAAAGGCAACTTAGTTGAAAAGCATGCAGCATAAATAACACTAAAGCAAACTAAGATATGCAGCTATGTTTCATTAAATCATTTATGAGCTCTTGTTCATGCAGGAATTAATCAGATGTGTATTGTAAACTACTAAGTCTATATAAGGCCAGCTTTACGTCCTGTATACTTGTCCCACTTTAACTTAAAAAAGTGCAAAAATAAACTTAAAGAAGCAGCTGACAGACAATAAATATAAAAAAACAAAAAACAGATGGCTTCATGTTGCTCTAATGAACAGCAGGAACGTCCCGGTGCTGGGATCAGGACTGAAAGGTGGAATCGTACCTTCCCTTCCGGATGTTCCTGGATCGGCGGCGGAGACAAGAGATGAGATGGAGGGAGAGGAAGAGATGGAGATTAAGATTAAGATTAACCACAGTTCAACGCGGGCACTCAGCAGTGTCAGTAAAAACATGCACGGCCTTAAAAAGCCCCCGCTGCGCTATCAGTACACGAAGATCTGAGCTGTGAGATGAAGGCAAAGGATTGTAGATGCAGACAAGACATGTTTGTGGCCTTTACATCCTGCAGACATGCCACAGCAAAGCTAGAAATCCAGTCGTGCAGATTTTTTGTTTTCCTATTTGGTACAATAACAAATTTAACAGAAGATTAAGCACTGGACTCCTGCAACATCCTCAGGCTTCATGATGGATGCTAAGGTAGCGGCTAAGGAAGCTTTTTAACGCTATTCTACTTCCTACTCTGACTCCACTACATAAAAACAGAAAAATAATACACATTTTACTCCATCTGATTCGGGCTGTAGTTACTTCCTACACTTTAAATGATATAAAATGCAGTTATGCAGTGAATTAAGTCCCAAATGTACCCCAAGAAAACTATTATTTTAATTATAGATTCATTGATTTATTAGTTTGTTGATGAACTTGATCAGTTAATAGTTAACACAGTCTTCAGGTCACCTCATGCTTCATTATTATTAAGCATCATATACACCAATCAGGCATAACATTATGACCACCTTCCTAATATTGTCTAGGTCTCCCTTGCGGTGACTCATCAGAGAATGGCCATGGGCCTTCTGAGGGTGTCCTGTGGTGTCTGGTAACAGGATGTTGTTAGTGTGTGTGTGTGTGTGTGTGTGTGTGTGGGGGGGGGGGGGGGGGGGGGGCTCTTTGGATCATCCCACAGATACTTGATCAGTTTGGGATCTAGTGAATTGTGCCACATGCTCAAGAACACTTCGGCATGTGTGGCATTTGGAGATCGAACTGTTAACCCTCTGGTTTGTGGACAAACTCTACCTTCTAACCCAAAATTGAGCTTAATTAAGGTCCCACCGAGATTTGAACTCGGACCACTGGATTCAAAGTCCAGAGTGCTAACCATTACACCATGGAACCACAGTGGTGGCCTGTGGGTCCTTTGGGTTGAGCCGACGGTCCTCTGTGGATCATCCCACAGATACTTGATCAGTTTGGGATCTAGTGAATTTGGAGGCCAGGTCAACACCTTGTGCTGTTCTTCATGTTTTTCTTTTAGTTGTTCCTAAAGTGTTTTTGTGTGTGTGTCTGTGTCAGGCTGCATCCTGCTGGGGATGGCTGCTGCCATCAAGGAGTGTCATTGCTATGGGGTGGGGGTGCCTGGTCTGGTCTAGGTGGGTGCTACATGTCTGAGTAACATCCACACCAATGAATGCCAGGTCCAAAAGTTTCCCAGCAGAACACTGAATTGTCACAAGATGGTTTAAATGTTATTCACTTCTCCTGTCAGTGGTCATAATGTTGTGGCTGATCGGTACATATACTCATTACTACAAGTTGAATACAAATACTTCCTTCTAGAAAGTGTCAATCATCTCGTGCCATGATAAATATTTACTTAAATAGTTTCCTATCCAAACGTGTTCGTCATTCGTGCCGACCTCCTCCTAAACAACCACCTACTGCCCCAGCCTCTCATCTATAACCCCTCGTGTTCTCTGTGGCGGTGAGTGTGGATCAGGCAGCAAGCAGGGGCAGCATTCAGAAACGAGCCGCGGGCGACAGAGTGCTAGCTGACAAGAGGGACACGGCAGGCACACACAGACGGAGGCATGCATGCCAGAGGGCTTACTTAAATCCCCAGCCAGTTCCCCCCAGGACTATCGCTGCCACCAGAATTGCACCGGCAACTGAACCTATTATGATATTGGTGCCGCTGGGACCTGTGGGGAGTGAAGGAGTCAACCGGTGAGGGAGAAAATAGATCAAATCTGAATGCAAAAGAGCTAAAATCAGCAGTCCATGCGTTTATTTATTCATATTTTGGTTTGACTGTGAGGCATCGAAGTAGACAAAGGTTGCACAAAGTGTATGTACTTGACTCAGTTATGGGCAACTGTAAATTGCCTAAGCTGCTCAGCTACCTTTGTACTTCTCTGGGCCCTCCGGTGGAGTAGGCGTGGGGATCGGATCGAACACGCTGCAGTCCTTCCCGGTGTAGTCCGGATCGCAGATACACCTCACCTCGTTGCTGCAGGTCTGCAGAGGAGACACAAATAAAGGAGAAACATTAAGCGTGACGAAGCTCTAACAAAAATAATAAAACCAACCACGCGGTGGCATGGGTGGACTCACCCCGTGGTGGGAGCAGATGCGCGAGGTGGAGGAGCCCGGGCAGATGCTGAGGTTGAAGGTGGTGACGGGGAGGCAGCGGCGCTCCAGACACATCATGTTCGGCCCGCACGGCGTCCCGTCCTCCACGTAGCCCAGATCCAGGCCGTCATCCAGCACTGCGTGGCCGCCCCTGCAGCTCAGACAGAAGAAGGTAGTATCTGTGAAGAACTAGGATGAGCTATGAATGATTCAATGTGATTCTTTCTCTTTCTGACTTGAATACGTCAGAATGAGATGCAGCTCTAAGTGCATGACACTTTAGACCTTTTTTTCTGCAGACTTTTCTACTTCAGGTAGGTACATCTGGGTAAATGTAACAAGCGGTCAGACAACGTTGCCTCACCGACAGTCCAGGTATCTGTTCTGGTGGTGGATGGTCAGACTGGTGAGCTTCCCCTGGAGTTCACCAAACCTCGGCCTCTCCGTCAGATTGGTGCAAAGCAGCAAACCACACAGAACGTCTCTGACGTGGAAAGAAGACGCAACGATAGAAGCTTAAAACTCGACAAGACACTCACATTTTCACACAGAAACACGTGTGTGTGTGTGTGTTTAAATGACCTGCTGTTCACTCACTGTTTGTTGCACTGCACCCATCCCTGCCCACTGGAGTCCGGGCCACAGTTCCCCTTCTCCGTACCCTCGGAGTTGAGCTTTTCATAGCAAAACCTGTCAGCTGAGTCTGAGGGGAGGAAGGAAACGCTCTCTGAGTGAATATTAAATCCACCTCCAAAGCCCTTCCTCAACACTTTGAAGCCTGACGTATCAAATAATAGTCAGAAAATAATTACATTTTTTTATTTTATTTTATTGTGCTTGTAGGACCTTTGAACAAAATAATAAAAAGATAAACCAAATTATTAATTTTCAACAACATAGCATTGTATTTGGAATACTTAAAGTACTTCTCTGAGTTTAGTTTGGGGAAAATATTAAACTAGGCTCAAATAAGTACTTCAAATATTCCAAATACAATGCTATTCTGTTGAAAATTAATAATTTGGTTTATCTTTTTATTGAAATAATGCACATTTTCCCCAAACAGGATCCTTTGTTTGACATTTTTATTTTGACTTTTGGTAGAAACTAATCAGTTTCTGTGCTATGGAATTAAAAAAAAAAAAAAGAACTGTTTGAGTACTTTGTTTGATTGAGGAATTTAGGTAGTAGTTATAATAGTCATTTCATCACGTTAGAGAAAACTGAGGACGACAAACGACTATTATTATCAAGGTGCACCTCTGCAACGTTAGGCTGCACAGAAAAATAACACAAACATCTTAAAATTCCACTAATATGGAATAAAATAATGCACATTTAAACAACCAGTGTAATAAAATAAAATTAATTAATTTAATATATAAAAGTTGTCACTGTGGCAGATGCATAAATAGGACGACTGAAGTAAATAACCATATAAACCTGCTGTATAATATTTGATACACAACTTTTACTACATCATTTATAAAATATGAAGTAATTCTAGGTTGCTTGTAGTATAAAATATCTTATATAAAGTCCACATTGAAAAATATCAACAATATCAATTCTTAAGATTTTCCTGCAAAAAACTGTCCATGAAATGTCTACTGACTGCAGAGCATGGATAAATCCACCAGAGGGCAGATGACAAGTATGAAATTATTAACAACAGGTTTTTTTAGGTAAGGATGGATGATGTGGTTCATGTACAGAGGTATGATATACCACCCACAGCCACGAGAGGGCAGAGCAACATCAAGAAATAATGTTTATTATCTAATCAAAACCTACTGTAGCCCCACAGAGTCCTGCACTGGCCATCTCTGGTCTTACAGCGACCTCCGTAACAACGACCCTGGTGGACAAAAGAGAGAGAGAGTGGACGTGACGGTGAAGACGAGACAGGTGGAGACTGAATGCAGACAAGAGAAGCTGAGACAAAACTTCACCTGGCCAGCGTCGCACGTGTAGCCGTCCAGTTTGTGGACGTTATGAGGACACTGCAAGAGAGACAACGTTTACAATGGAAACTCTTTGGAAAGCAAGTTGTATAAATGTACGATGGGTCTCCTTTCACCTGGCTGGAGTCTCCTGCGCAGGTCTCGGGAATGTCGCAGTCATTCACAGCGTCGCGGCACGTCACCCCTCTCAGCTCGTACTGCAGCACAGAGGAGGACAGAAAATGAAGCAGGACAGGACGTGATGAAGTGAAACATGGGACCAGGCTGACCTTGAATTTTGACGCTTAAAAATAATTATTTTTACACCTTTCTCATTAATGCACACCTATTTAATCTGTAAAGTTTATCCTCTACTCGTGTTTTTGCATATTTCTTGTATTGTTTGATTTTCTGGACTTACACCGATCAGCCACAACATTATGACCACTGGCAGGAGAAGTGAATAACATTTAAACCATCTTGTGACAATTCAGTGTTCTGCTGGGAAACTTTTTGGACTTGGCATTCATTCATGTGGATGTTACTTAGACATGTAGCACCCACCTAGACCAGACCAGACCAGACACCCCCACCCCATAGTAATGACACTCGTTGATGACAGCAGCCATCCCAAACAGGATGCAGCCACAAAAACACTTCAGGAACAACTCAAAACAAAAACATGAAGAACAGTACAAGGTGTTGACCTGGCCTCCAAATTCACTAGATCCCAAACTGATCAAGTATCTGTGGGATGATCCACAGAGGCCCCTCCCCTCAAAGGCCCCCCCACTAACAACATCCTGTTGCCAGACACCACAGGACACCCTCAGAAGGCCCGTGTCCATTCTCTGTTGAGTCACAACTGTTTTGGAGCTACGCAATATTAGGAAGGTGGTCATAATGTTATGCCTGGTCAGTGCATGCAGATTCCTTGTGTATTCGAACAGATTTGTGGCAATAACTCTGATTCTGATTCAATGAAGCAGCTCACCTTGCAGTTCCTGCAGCAGAGCCCGTTGCTGCACATGGCGTTGTGGGTCAGAGTACACTTCTTACAGCAGCTGGCTCCACTCTGAGCGCACTCCTACGGGCGAGAGACGGTTTATATTGTAGTTTTGCTTCAGGTCATGGCAACAAAAACTCACAGAAACATGTAAAATCCAATTTAGCTAAAAAGAATTTTGCAGAAACCACAGCGTGATGTTTATAATATCAACAGTAGCATCTGTAACATGATCCGGGGAATAACAACACAAGCTGTGCTCACCACTAGTGATCCACAGTCACATTCCTCTCCCGGCTCCACATATCCGTTGCCACACTCTGAAGGGTCCAACAGCTACAGGAAGAAAAAAAAAGATCCGCAGTTCATTATCAGCAAGAGTTCTCCTTTTATTTCTGTCTCCATACAAGTGATTAATCTCGCCCTTGAAGAGCCTCTCTGGTATTAACCAATCATCAGTCACCTTTGTGGGTTTGTTGAAGAGGCAGCTGCCTCCTCCCTGTTGGAGGAAACGCAGGTACTCGTCTATACTGCAGCGAGAGAACTTCCTGGGCAGGTAGTAGCTGAGAAAACAAAACGGCATTTTACACTTCATAGAGGAAGGGAAAAACAAAAAAATGACACATTCCAGAGAAACCTGCTTTAGTTTTAGAGAATTATTTCTACATATTGTTTATTATAAATTGAGTTCATACCCCGTATCCTCCATGATACAACCCAGCCATGGATCTGGACACCTGCAGGCTCCTGGACACACAAAACATATCTGTGGTCACGACCGGTTGGTTATGAAGAGACATAATCTGCTCTGTCATGCTGGGATCTAACCACTTGAGGGAGCAGTCACAGCGCCCTGGATAATACTTGTGCAAGCTTCAAGCTGAACGTCCAGAGCGTGTTTTTATCTCACCTGCAGCGGTGCGCTCCTTGTTTCTCAGCATGCCGATGTTCTGGCCGAGACTCTGACACAGCGTGATGGCCATGGGACCGACGCTGCCGAACTGAAGCATCGAACAAAGACAAACGGGAAAAGAAATTATTAACTATGTACGTATGCGAATACATGTTTTGGAGTCATTTAAGTTACATCGTCTCTCACCTCGTTGATGCCTCCACCCCGAGTCAGCGAGCAGATCCCCCCGATGTAGGCGGCCTCACTGCGGCTGCTCATGAACGTCCTGCCACTGAAGAAAAGACAGGGAGAACGTAAGAAGAGTGAGAAGAAGAAGAAGAAAAGGAAGAGAAGGATGACAAGTAGTAATGGAGAAAGATGAAAATAGGAAGAGGAAAAGAGGCAGATGAAGAGGAGCAAGAAGAAGAAGAAGAAAGAAGCAGGCAAAGGAAAGAAAAAGAAGAAGAGTAGGAGAACAAGAACAAAGGGAAAAAAAGCAGGGAGGGAGGAGAAGAATAATAAGAAGAGATGGAATAGAGAAAAAATGGAAGAAAACTGTAGAAAGGCAGAGAAGAAGAGTACAGGAAGTGGTGGATGATGAGTAAAAAAATTAAACCGCTGGAAGAGCTGGATGGAGTGGAGAAGACAAAGAAGCAAGTGGAAGAAGAAGGAGAAGAAAGAAGCGGAGGGAGAAAGAACAAAAAGAATAAGAGGAGCAGGAAGTGGCGGAGAAAGAAAAGAAGCTAGTGAAGGAGGACAAGAAGAAGGAACAAAAGAAAAAGTTGAAGAGATGAAATGTGAAGGAGAAGAAGAAGAACAACAACAACAAGAAGCAAACTAAGAAAGAAGAGGAGGAGGAGGAGAAGAAAGAAGCAGGGTAAGGAAATGAAGAACAAAAAGAAGAATAAAAGCAGGAGGTGGTGGATGAGGAGAAGAAAGAAAGCAAATAAAGAACGAGAAGAAGAAGAGGAATGAGACAGCGAAGAAGGATACGAAAAGAAAAGATGGAATGGAGGAACAATGAGAGAAAAAATGTAAGAAGGAAGAGAAGAAGAAGAACAGGAGAAAAGAGGAAGAATAAGAGGAAGCGAAGCATGACAAGTAGAATGAGGAAATGATGAGGAGGAGGAGGATGAGAAACAGAAGAAGATGGAAGAGCTGGAGGAAGAGGAAGCAAGTGAAGGAGGACAAGAAAAGGGAAAAGACAGAAGCAGGGGAAGAAAAATGAAGAACAAAAAAAGAAGACTGGGAGTTGGTGGATGAGGAGAAGAAAGTAACAAATAAAGGACAAGAAGGAGAGGAAGGAAGCATCGAAGAAGAAGAATGAAAAGAGAAGATGGATACAGGAGAAAAAAGTCAAAGGCAGAGAAGAAGAAGAGCAGGAAGAGGTGGATGAGGAGATGAAAGAAGGAACAAAAGAAGAAATTGAAGAGATGAAACGTGGAAAAGAAGAAGAAGAAGAAGCAGCAAACTAACAAATAAGAGGAGGAGAAGAAGAAAGAAGCAGGGGGAGGAAATGAAGAACAAAAAGAAGAAGAAGAGGAGGAGGAGGTGGTGGATGAGGAGAAGAAAAACAATAAGAGAAAAGAAGCAGCGAAGAAGAAGAAGATATGTAAAAAGATCTAAAAAGGCAGAGAAGAAGAAAAGCAGGAAGTGGTGGAGAAAAGAAGCAAGTGAAGGAGGACAAGAAGAAGAAGAAGAAGAGATGAAATGAGGAGAAGAAAAACAATAAGAGAAAAGAAGCAGCGAAGAAGAAGATATGTAAAAAGATCTAAAAAGGCAGAGAAGAAAAAGAGCAGGAAGTGGTGGAGAAAGAAGCGAGTGAAGGAGGACAAGAAGAAGAAGAAGAAGAAGAAGAAGAAGCAAACTATGGAAGAAGGGGAGTAGGAAGGAGAAAGAAGACTGAACCCACGAGAAGAGGTGAACGGCGTCGCAGCGCTCCTTGATGCTCTCCTTCCTGTACTTCATGAAGTCGCGCAGGGTGAGCAAGGCGTCGTCGCCGATGGCGATCCTGTTTTCTGTCGACCACGTTTCCATGGCCACCAGGATGATGCGAGTGTTGAGCTGCTCCTTGTAGATCTGTGCACATCAAACAAAAAATAAAAAATAAAAAGGTTTAATCAGCAGGAATTATTCAGAGGTTCAGCTCATGTGAAGAACCGGACGAAACAAATCCTGTTACACTAATCAGGAAGAAAACCAGATCAGTTTAGGTTTAGAGAATCATTTCTGGAAATGGCCTCAAATGAGCTTCAATGAACTATTCTACTAAAAAACAACAACAGGTGGTGGTAATATGACAAGGTGCAGGACAGGACTCTTGCCACATTTTTTAAATAGCACCTGTATGTGGAATAACAACTAAACACTGTGTCTTATTACTTAGAGAATAAAACAGGCTTTAACTGAAGCCGACGGGACGCTGCAAACTACAAAACTAAAATAAAACAGTGTTCAAACATCGCAGACAGTTGTATCTGGGTCAACTTAAGTTAAGGAATGGATGAAGGAAGGAAGGAAGGATGGATGCAGCTGGTTGCCACGGAAACCAGCATTTCTGTATTTGTCCCCCAAACGCTGACGCTGCAGCACGAGTGCACACTGTGAATTCTTTTTTTTTTTACTTCAATTTGGATGTTTTTTGGAGGATGATCACATCCTGCATCTCCTCTCTCTCTCTGCAAACCTCCAAACCTCTAACGGCTAACCAAACCTCTCCAACCTGATATCTCCTCCGTTTTTTCCCGCTCTAAATCCAGACAGGCTTTTGTATGCACCTTTAATCTGACTTATCTGCATCTGTCACAAAGGTACGAGAAGGGTAGTCAACGTTACACAGAGCAGGTAACTGTAGTATGGTCTTCATCAGCATTTAGGTGCATAGTTGTGTTGCTTTTCACTCCTTGAAACCAATGTAACAACGGAGCAAGCAAATTAAATGTATGTAAACTTCACTTTTATGCATTTACACTTATGTTTTTTTGCAATTTTACCTTTTATCTCCAAGCAGGAGTTATACAACCTGTGCAAATAGGAGACGGTGAATAAAAACGGTTGTAATTCCTGCACTTTTACTCCAATTTGGACGTGAATACCTTCAAACACCGTCAGTAACACGGCCAGAAAACCTGACAATAACAGGTATTTTCCATTGTTAGAGTAACAACAGATTTAATGATGGTAAATAGATCTAAAACCATCAGAGAAGAAGTCTGAGATGGCGTGAAATGGCTCTGATGAATGGAAAGATGGCAGCTGTCCCACTCAGGAACGTCTCATGTGCAGGAAAAGCCTTTGAAACGTGGCAACAGTCCTAATGAATGTTTAAGAGCTACAAACACTGATTTTATTCTCACCAAATCCGCCATGTTCACCACCGATTTGGCAAAGATCTTCGTCTGAGTGGTCGACCGACGGAGCTGCACAAACTGACACAGGGAGAAGAGAAACAGCAGCGTCACTACCTTTTTTATTTCAACATTCTTCTACACTCCTCACAAAGCCAGCGTCACGTACCAGGTCATAGTCGTTGACAACCATCAGCTCGATGTACTTGGTCTCGGTCTGGACGGTGCGCTGGCCTCGCCGCACCTGGAGGAGAAGGGAAGGAGGGGGGACAAAAGAAATCCACACGACCAGGCGTTTGAGTCGGCTGTCAAAATAACCTTCACACGGGGCAAACACACACAAACAAACCCAGCAGGTGAAACCATAACTCACACACACACACGTGTGCTGATGGTGGTGAAACTCTAGTCTTTGTCCTTGAGAGGGCAACGCAACTTGGAGAATAGCAATCATTCATTCATGAAGCTGAATATTAGTTTGCATCTGAAAAGATAAACTGAGTCTAATTACATCCAGAGTCTGATAAGAAAGAAAACTCTCTAATCTTATCCTGAGAAATATTAAATACTCGCAACAAGTCTCAATAAACAACTGTTAAATTTCCAAAATAAATACATGTAGCTATATTATATGTAGATGTACAGCTTGTGTTTATTAGCATGAAAGCTGAGACCAGCTATCGGCATGTGTGTGTGTGGAAATCTGGCATCATCTGAGACTTATCTCCCTAAAATATTAATTGTGTTTGCATATCTCGTCTCGTTGACACTTGCTGCGATGCCCACAACATGTTCTTGGCAGGGACGCCGTGTGCACTTGGGGTTGCACGAGTTCAGATTGCACGAGTTTGGAAGTCGAGTCGACACCGACTAGTCTCGGGTGACGTCACTGATAAAAACACAGTAGAAAGTAATGAAATCTATATTCTTGACCTGAATACATATGCTGAGAACAGACAGCTCATGTGCTACATACTGTGAGCTGCAAATATGTATAGCCTGTATAAAAACAGGCAGCCAGTCAGCACCATCAGTAGCATTTAATAGTACTCCACAGCGTGTTGTTAGATGGGATAGTGTAGCAGCTAAAGGTCTAATAACTTTATCAAATAGTTGACGTGCAGCCTCCTTCTCTCTGTTACCACAGGACGTTTGGTGAAGTTGTTAACTGACTGCTGTCCAGAGGATTTGGACCGTTCCTCTGCTAGCGTTAGCATTAGCCTTTTCAGATGCATTGCGGTAGTACTTTAGTTGTATCCCAGGACTGACATGTCACGGTAGTATGGGCTTCTTCTCTTTAGCGACATGATGAACTGCTGCTAGTTTGCTGCAACGACCCACTGGGCTCCTCACCTGTCTTCTAGGAGGCGTCCATGTTGTTATTGTCACATGATTGGCAACTAGTCGACTTGATGCTTAAAGCATAACTAGCGTAACTAGTGTGCACAGATGTGTGTGTGCAGACATGCTCATAAAGGCTGCGTGAAAACTGACTTGTCTTTTTGAGCGTCTCAGGCCTTTTGTGAAAACGTGCGTCCCTTCTCTAGACAACTCGTCTCCGTCCTCCAGCTTGTCGCCTCCTTCGCCGTGGCCCCCAAACTCTGTGCCGTTCACCGAGCATCCTGGAACAAGTGAGAGTGGAGGGAGAAAAGTGTCTAAGTCATCAGTCTAGGGAAGGGTGTAGTGTGTATTTTAGTCCACTGAACTGCAGGAGAGATCGATGTCATGCTGCCGGCGGAGGGGAGAGGAGGAAAAGGGGGGAGAGTATACCAGGACAAAAGGGGAAAGTTAGGGGTGAGGAGGAGGAACAGAGTAACAGGAAGAAGGCAGGAGGTACACGAGTAAAGGAGAGTTGGAAAAGAGTTGCTGCCAAATGAGACATTTAGTAAGGACGAGGAGGGCAGACGGACAACCTGAGGAGGTTACAGTACGACAAGAAAAGAGAAACACCCAAAACAATCTGATTTATCTCAAAGTCAAGGACAAGACTGAACACGTTGTCTCCGAATAAGTAATGAGAGGAAGACTTTGTGTTTCAGCAACAAGCTGCATCTTGTCAGGGTTTGTTTTCTTTTCCTCCCAACTTTCACTTTTAACTGCATCACATCAAACCAGACCAATTACTTCACAGATGAAACCGTATCATCGGTGTCATCTGCTCGTTTTCTGTCAGTCACAGTTTGTAGTTTATGTAGCTAGAGGGAACTGAGGTGCAGTAATAAAGCCCTACCTGGACAGGGCGGTGGGAAGAGGTCGACGTTGGGCATTCGATACACAACGTGGTCGTTCTGCTCCTGAAGGATGACAAGAAAAACAAAGATAAATTTCCTCAAGTTCTATAATTTACCTACTTTTCCTCTGTTTTATAATCCTACTTCAGCTCTTTTCAGATGAAACTGATCTACTTTTGCTTAGTTGCTGTTACTTTACAAGTAAAATTTAAGTTTAAGGAATCAGACTGCAACACAAAGACATAAAGTCACTGAACTGTCTTTTCATTTTCTACAGAAGAGTTTCCCAATCCAGGAAGATGAAACCTTGAATATATTCCACCGTTTCTTTAAATCTCTTTATATGCATTCTGTTTCCACTTTCAAAAGAACGAAAAGTCACTTTCAAGAGTCCAGAAAATAAGTTTGTTTTACTTGATCACCTTTCCAAGAATTAGAAAAAAAAGTTAAACTGATGTACAACTTAAACCGATCAGCCACAACATTAAAACCACTGACAGGAGAAGTGAATAACATTTAAACCATCTTGTGACAGTTCAGTGTTCTGCTGGGAAACTTTAGGACCTGGCGTTCATTGGTGTGGATGTTACTTAGACATGTAGCACCCACCTAGACCAGACCAGGCACCCCCACCCCATAGCAATGACACTCCTTGATGGCAGCAGCCATCCCCAGCAGGATGCAACCACAAAAACACTTTAGGAACAACTTAAAAAAATAAAAAAAACATGAAGAACAGCACAAGGTGTTGACCTAGCCTCCAAATTCACTAGATCCCAAACTGATTTTTGCAGTGCCTTTGTCGTGCTCTCCTGCAGGACTCTTTTCCTGCAGAAGAGCACGACACCATCCAATCAAACTAAAGAAAAAAATCACACAAAAACCTGAAATTACTTCTCGAACTCAAAAGCTCTCCTGCCTGAATAAAGTGTCGTCCTCTCAGGTAGAGGCGGATCAGCGGGAGGAAAGTGCTCTGATGCATAATTAATCAATCACGGGTCTGTCATAATGGCAGCAACACTACTGGACACGGTGGTACACTTGAGCCGGGGATAAATACTTTATGAAAATGACCCATCAGAAGATAGAGAGCCGAGGAGAGAGAAAGAAAGTGAAGATGAGCTGAGAGGCTATTGATCCATCTCTGCAGTCTATGTAATTGAGCTATACTTCGATCACTGTGGGCTTTAATGGGGGGAGAAAAAAAAAAAAGAAGACGCTCAGCCTCTTCCACTCTAAACATGTTCTTCCATCTCCCATCAGTCACTCTGCTACCATTCCTTTTTAATACCACGTGCGTTTTAAAATAAAAATGGGAATATTTTTATCTGGAGAGCTAAAAAGCCTCTTGAACGTTTGGCTCCTGGCAACTCTTTCAAGCTTGACTCTTTCAGAAGACGTGTCTCTTTATAGATGTTGGACAGGAGATGTGTTTCGGTGGTGGGGGTGGATTGTGTGTCAACTCAATATCTTCCATACAGGAACCCAGAGATAGAGTAACGCTTGCGTGGACTGACGGGAAGTTGCGGGGAAAGTGAGGCAACATACTGTGATGAGTCAGCTTTTCAGTTTGTGTTTAATACTCACCTCTCCGCTGCCTACAGGTTCAATCCCATAAGAGTAGTTCCCATCAGAAAACATCCCCCTAAAAGAAAAAAGAGTAGTTTTTTAATCTTCATTGCTCTCATGAATCTAGATCTCAGGTGAAGTGACAACTCACCGCAGGCCGTGGCAGGTAGACAAAGCGACCCAGGAGCCCGGCAGCCCCCGCACTCGCCCGTGATAGTAGCAGTGCTCGCCTCCCTGAAACCAGATGATAGATTACAGTGAGACACTGAACCCTCCTTCATCCAGTAACAGGTTCATGTCAAATTTCAGAAAATGAAACCGGCACCGTCTGAGAAGCCCTTGCTGCCTTGCTGCCACCGATCCCCTGGCCCCTAAACATGCACACGGGGGCAGGTATATTCCAGCTACTGTATGAGAGGGAAAGACTACACCGACTGCAGCTGCAGAGGAAACGCTGCACGGTGTGTGTGAAGTCAGTTTTGTGCATGAAGCACATCGTCCTTATAAAAACTCATTGTTCTGACTTTGCACACGAGTCAAAATAACTTCCTTAAACTCTTAAATTCCTAGTTTAGCTTCTATATTCACAACAGAAAGAGTAAAAAGCAACCGTACTTAGACTTAAAGTGTCCTGACCACAGTTTTACAGGCGTCTTTCTTATTATGGTGCTCTAGAGGAGCGGTCCCCAACCATCGGGCTGTGTGCCTTTTGCTACTGGCCACACTGAAAGAATAGAAAACTTTTTTTTTTTTAACTTTATCTACTATTGTAGTCTGCAGGGTGTTTTATTTTGAAAAATGATCATTGTTTTCTGGTAGACAGAAAGCAAACGTCTCTGCAGAGGTTCTTTGAAAAGAGGGAAGGAACTAATGATGAGACTCCAAGAGGGCCAACAAAAAGGAAGCTGCATTTAAAATACCTTAAAAGAGTCTTACTTGAACTACGGGTTTATCGCAACAGGTGTTTTACATGCTCCAAACCCACTCTAGTCGATGTGTAAAAACTACTTCACCACATAGAGACAAAGCACCCTGCACTAAAAGAGCAATACAGTGGAGTAAAACAGTAATTTTATTTATTAATATTAAAGACATTCCTTCATTCATTCATCTTCTGTAACCGCTTGTCCTGTGAAGGGTCGCAAGAGTCGGGGTCCACCCTGGACAGGTCTCCAGTCTATCACAGGGCTAACACAGAGAGACACTCACACCTACAGCCAATTTAGAATCACCAATGAACCTAACCAGCATGTCTTTGGACAACGGGAGGAAGCTGGAGAACCTGGAGAGAACCCACGCAGACACAGGGAGAACATGCAAACTCCACACAGAAAGGACGATGGATTAGAACCCAGAACCTTCTTGCTGTGAGGCATCAGTGCTAACCACCAAGCCGAACAGGGAGCCTATCCCAGCTGTCATTGGGCAAGAAATGGGGTACACACTGGACAGGTTATAAAAGACTTTCTCTGTATATATTTATTTGTTTTATGATTTGTTATATGCATGATGACCAGTCCATGAAAAATTGTCTTGATTGAAACCGGTCCATAGTGCAAAAAAAGGTTCTGGTCTAGAGTACCTGGTAAAGGCTTTTTCTGTTGTAATACCACAAGTGAGAGAAGAGTTAGCAGCAAGGCTACAGTGATCTACTCCGCTATCTTTCCAGACTCCCTCTGACTTCTTATGCTTCTACTTTATCTCTCTCTTACTTGTCATACGGCTCGTTGATCTGATTGAAGGTCCTTCCCTTTCCAAACTGCTTCCAAGGGCATCTTCCCATGGCTGTCTGTGACAAACCACCTGTCTCGTGGTGTTAAAGCGGGCCAAGTGGAGGCTCAATGTACAGCTACAAAAGCCAGTTTTTTTTAAAGGCCGATTAATTGTCTGAGTGCCTCTGATTAAAACGATCGGTGTATGTGGCGGTGTCGGCTGATGCTGCTTTCAGCTTGGCAGAACTGCTGGAAGGTGTTACCTGTACGCCTCCCTTCCAGGCCTGTTTATTCATAATCCCCCGAAAGGCTCCGACTGGACGATCGTGTTTTGACTCTAGTGTTTCTACGCTGCCTCTCACAGTACAGGAACGATTCATGTTACGACGAATCTGAGAGGACGCCGTCAGTCGGCCACACGTGTATGTTTTTAATTGCGCCGGGCTAAGGGGCAGAATTACACTTGAGAGAAGGATTTTTAATAATCAAGCAGGCGTAATCTAAGCAGACTACAGAGATTACAGTTACTTTGAAGTGTGCGTGACAGAGAGAGAGAGAGTCAGTTTCAGGTGTTTGTAACAAACCCCCAAGTCATGTCTGACACCTGAGCCGCGCTATTGTCCGGCACGGCTGACAGACCAAAAAGAAAAGAGGGATCTTGGAGCTGCTGTTCTCTACGCTCGGGCGACCTTTACTCCAACCTGGAAATTCACTCAAGGGGCTGTCAAGTCAAAAATGAGCTTGTGGAAAGTTATTTCTCATCAGACATAACGACTTCTTCACAACTTAGACACATATTCAGGCTGCTGCTGATGAGAAGTCAACGGCAGTCACACACATCCCACGAGAGAGAAGCTAAAATCAGACATCTTCTTCACATCATGAGGTAAAACTTAGCATGTGGCTATCTGTCAAACACCACGTCTCACAGCTCTGAGGACACAGAGTGCTGGTTGCTTTTTGGCGGAGGAGGTGTTAATGCATCCAATCTATTTTGATGTTTTACACTGATCTAATTTAACCAAGAAAAGCTGTGAAGCTGTGTCAAACTTCTACTCACAAACAGATTTAAACTGAGTCCACTTCATTTTTAGTTTAACACCGATAACAGATATTGTAAGACAATATCTATTTCTAATTTGATCTTCTAACTCCTCTGCTGGAGTGGTGATTTAATTTTAATTTATGGGATTTAAAATGCTTCCACAAAAACACTACGCAAATGCACTGATCAGGCATAACTTTATGACCACTTTCCTAATATTGTGCAGGTCTCCAAAACAGTTGTGACTCATTAGAGAATGGACATGGGCCTTCTGAGGGTGTCCTGTGGTGTCTGGTAACACAACGTTGTTAGTGTACGGGCCTTTGAGGGGAGGGTCCTCTGTGGATCATCCCACTGATACTTGATCAGTTTGGGATCTAGTGAATTTGGAGGCCAGGTCAACACCTTGTGCTGTTCTTCATCTTCTGTTAAGTCCTGTTAAGGGTCACGGGGGTCTGCTGGAGCCTATCCCAGCTGTCATCGGGCGAGAGGCAGGGGTACACCCTGGACAGGTCGCCAGTCCATCGCAGGGCTCTTGTGCTGTTCTTCATGTTTTTTTTTTTTAGTTGTTCTTAAAGCGTTTTTGTGGTTGTACCCTGCTGGGGATGGCTGCTGCCATCAAGGAGTGTCATTGCTATGGGGTGGGGGTGCCTGGTCTGGTCTAGGTGGGTGCTACATGTCTAAGTAACATCCACACCAATGAATGCCAGGTCTAAAAGTTTCCCAGCAGAACATTGTATTGTCACAAGATTGTCAATGTAATTTATTCCTCCTGTCAGTGGTCATAATGTTGTGGCTGATCGGTCTATTAACACATGAATAACTTCAGTATATTATATAGGATCTAGCTAAATACTAATGTTAGGATTTTAACATGCCGACGTCGTGGTGGTGCACTGATTCTCTAAACAACCAATCAGAGAGATCCCTCTCTATGTTCGCTGCAAGTCAACATGTAAGGGTCTGACTAGTCCCAACGATGCAGGACCCACTGGGAAAAAGTCCCAGACACTCATCGGCAGCCCAAAACCTACCGTAGGCTTGGTGTGTCCCAGCCCTTATACTGTCAAAATGTTTTAACATCACTTTATCATTTCATCGGATCACTTCAAAGTTATGAAAAGATGATTATTATCCAGACATTATGGTCACCATCCCTTATTTAGTTGCATCTGTCGTATTTTGTCGAGGAATGAAAGAACCTGCAACGTTCATCCTGAACAGCGAGACAACCCACAGCACTTAGCGCAGGGCAGGATAATAAATAAATAAAAGGTAGGATTGCAAGGCTAAATGGAGGAAATCAAATTGCCTGACACAGCAGACACACACTGAGGCTGAGGGTGCTTTTCAGATGTATGCACTTTAAATAATGGCCACTCACTCATGCAAATAAACCCATGCTGCATTTGGATTAATGGTGGAAACATCATCGCTGGGAGGACGGCGACAGGTGGAGCAGGAGTGACTGCATGAAACCAAATGGAGGCAAATAAACAGAAAACTAGAGGATTAAACGTGACATTATCAACCGTAATGGAATCAGAAAAGTTTTAGGAGATGTCCGGACTCGGCAATGTTGATATGCGAGGACTAAGAGGAAAGGTAATGAATCAATAGGATTATTTAACCCATGTTTATAACACCATTTCATATGCTGCAATGGCGTGAGTACTTTTTGTATGAATGGAGATAAGAAAAAAAATCTGCTGACTCCCTGAAAAAGGCAAAGCATTTCAGCAGCACATGCACAAATCCATTAAACAGCTCATATCACTTCCAGTTTATTCTTATCTCTTCTTATTCAATTCCTGTTGTAGCCGTGTGTCACTGAGATTCAATCAGAACTAGACAGTCACTACCTCAGCAGAATAGCTCACGGACCCACGGGGACCAATAAAAAAGTGACACACAAAGGAAGGAGGAATTTATCGGCTCGTCAATAAAACCAAATAAATCAATGCGGATGAGATGGTCGGGGGAGGGTGCTGCCTGCATGCGTGCAGTGCATGTCGTGCATGCAGAAGAGGACGTATGCATAAAAGTGTGAACTCTGTTGATGTTTGCATACGTATGATGGTGTTAAATGACATCTGCCAGCCAAAAATGAGGTTATTAAATGTGAAATAAATTAGTTTTGAGCATTCAATTTTAACGTAACTGATTTTATTATGGTTCCAGGACTAGCGTTGAATAACTGTGGATGTAACAGACTATATAGCCACATAATTTTGAATTATACTGTGTGTGCCATACTCCTAATTCTTTGAAAAAGCCTTTAATATTAGAATAAAAAAGTTTCTTATAAACAAAACTGCAAAAACTTCCTATTGGCACAGACGATGGTGCACCACAGGGATCAATTTTGGTGCCACTACCGATTATATCGTATTGTTATTTTAAATATTGTACATACTGCTTATTGCACTTCTGGTTAGATTCTAAACTGTATTTCATTGCTCTGTACCTGTACATGTGTAACGACAATAAAGTTGAATCTAATCTAATCTAATTTAAATATATTATAACTGCATAAATAATTTACCAGACACGTCCAATAGCATCTTCGCCTTGACATCAGATAATTAACATTCAAAACATAATCACAATTCTGATCAACATTTCGATAATTATCAATATTATCTTATATAATTTATATCTATAATCAGTGGAACATTTTAAAGTTGAGAAATAAACTAGCCCGTGTCCTCCAGCGAGTAAACTGTGTATGAACCGTTTAGTATTCTATAAAAACCATAAATGCCCCCATGCTTGATTTAATTACGCGTTTCCTGTCATACTGAGAATATACGAAACCTAATTTATATCTCATTTGCCAGTTCATTAGGTACGGTAGTGAAAACTAAGACATTTTAGTGTAACGGTCCTGCACTAAATCCTCCTTCACGACTGTTAAAATGTTCATTTGATGTTCAAACAGCATCAGAAAGGAGGTAATTCAACCGTTATGATCATTTTGGAGGATGCTGTTTGTTATTTAGCCTAAACCCACAGACTATAATGAGGTGTCAAAATAACAGAAACCCTTTTGTGTTTAATCAAGCTACAAACTACATCCTCCAAAATGTTTCAACACGAACTGAACATTACAACAGTAATAAAGGGCCGTTTAGTGCAGGACTGTTATACTGACATTCATTCTTCTTCACTACTGTACCTTACTAACTGTACTTTTATTTCTTGTTGTCATTTATTTGATTTTTTGCAAGTAAACCACACATTGAACCGTGCCGATTTTACAGATGTGGTTCCAGAGATCAGGGCAAAGGGGAGATGTCAGATTCGGGTTAGTCCTTTCTGGAAAAGGACTACATTTGAATTCGTCTCACGACACAACAAAAGTAGACCCACGCTGCTGCTGCTGCCGCTGCTGCTGCTGACTGCTGGTAACCACAGCAACCATCTACTGATTGGTCAGGTGGTTCTTTGGCACAGAAAAGGAGAGTGAAAGGACGGACGGAGACTGAAATAAAGCAGAGGATACGGACGGATCGAGACCGCCGCTCAGAAGCCGCACGAGAGTCGAACTGTCTGCGCTGGCCGCCTGTCTCGGGGACTCATCACCGAAGGGCATTTTGCTGGGATTTATAATTCATGACAGAGAGGACAGTGTCAGCGATTCAAGTGCTTTATGCTCCTGTAGCTATTAAAAATGTTTTTGGACACATTTCCAAAGGGTGAGGACAGTGAGTTCTTGGAGAAAGGTCAAGCCAACACGCACCTGAAGCAAATGTCCATTCACACTCGTTTCTAGACATCTTATTTACATGAATTTATGTAAAAATCATTCATCAATTCTGCTCAGTTTCATTCAGGAAGAAAAATGCCTCGACAGAAAAGCTATACTCTTGTAGACATATAATCAACTGATATTTACCTCAAAATACAATAAATCTCACTTCATTATTTTCTAGTAGATGGATGTGGATGCCAATATTTGCATACATTACATTGCTTTCTTGTCAAGAGTGTCAAGAGAGAATAAGCACCACTCTCATGTCTTTTGATAACTGCAACACAAAAGCCGACAGGATGCTAGCTTAGCGTGCGTAAGCCTTTGAAATGGTAACGAAGGCTAGCCCGGCTGAGTAACTGCCGCAAAATGTGCTTATCTGAAACTGGTAATTAACACCTGTCAATCCATCAATAGCCATCCGCTACACCCGCTCACCAGAATGCATCGGGCAAGAGGCCAGTAAAGAGAAAGATAATCATTCACATTCAGTTTGTCAATCAACCTAACCTGCGTGTATTTTTTAACTGTGGGAGAAAAAGCACCCAGAGACATCCCACATGTGTACAGGGAGTAGCTACAAGCAGCCTCCACAAAATAAAGCCTCCCAAATGTTAGCTAGGTTTGAACACTGATTAACATTTTCTAGTTTATGTCTTAAATCCAGGCCCTCAGTCCAGATAAGAAAGAGTTGCAACGACTATTTCTACCAAGATGAGACGATGATGAGCTAAAACTAATATCTGGCGATGAAAACTATGACGAAATGTTAACGAGGCGGGACTAGAACGCTCTCTGAATATCTGACATTGAAAATACATGATCTACTGATACGGGTACTTCTTGACCGTAAATGTGTGCCCCTGTCATGTGATCAGATAAGGGGCGTTTGCTGATCTCAGGCGGTTGACGGTAGCCTACCAAAACTAGCAAGCTGCCACAAGCCTTGTAGCTACAGATTAGGTGGAAGAATACAATTTATGCAGCCTCCATCCAGCTGCTGTTTTGCTCTACATGAAATTATTGCCTTTTGACTTTTTACTGACACATATTGAGACTGTGTAGAGATGGACGGCGGAACTGCTCCTCAAAAGTGAAGCCAAAGCAAGTAGAGCTCGTCCTGGTGGCTGGCTGCAGTATAGGTCATAAGCTCCACCCCTTCCATGTTAGTGGGCGGGACTTGGGCGAAACTAAAACACCAAATCTTTTTTCAAGGATGGTTTCTGTCATTTCAGGTAGTTAAAATAATTATGATGCATGTTCATAGTTTCGTTTTAGTTAGTTAGTTGACGCTATAGAAACAGGATGTAATGGCGACTATCAGTTGTCATGCCAACTGCTTGGGCCAATGCAAGGAAGTGGTGACGCATTGTCCATATTTATATACAGTCTATGGTTTGGAAGTGCTATTATTTGTCTTTTGTCATTTATTTTTTACTTTAGACTGATCCAGTCTAGATGTTTCTTGGTCAAACTAAGCTCATCTCTAAGATAAGATGATTATTACGGAATTTCTTGGCAAGAAAACCTACCATATTCTGTGACAGCTTCCCTTCCTCATCAAAGTGGCGCTCCACGTAGTCGGTAGACAGGAGGTTGCTGAAAAGACAAGGTAGAAAAATTAAAATAAAGTGTTATGACTTGTGTCAGCCAATCCAACAAATGTCTGACTTATAATTTGTGGGTATATTCATGTATTCTTAAGTAGCTGGTCCAGACGAAGGAAGAACACAGGATGTATAGTAGGTGGGCCCAGGAGACGGATGAAGGCCGATCAGAGTGAAAGTGAGTGCTGTAAGCAACCTATTAAAATGTGGCTTAATGGCTCTGTGGTATGGATGTGCGAATACTCTGCAGGCCTGTGCTCACTTACTGGTTGAGTTCCAGGTCAAGGATGAAGGACGCGCCAAAGGCCTCCACCAGGAAGCTACTCTGGGCCAGATGGACGGGCTGAGAGAGGGATGAAGGGAGTAGGAGGCATAAGAACAGCAGGGAGTGAGAAAGTGATTATAGCAACGGGAACTCTGAACTAAAACCCGCTGATAGTTCCCAGTGAAGGCTTTATACTAGCTGTAAATAATAAGAGCCCTGTGACAATAATGAAGCTGCTACTTTAACTGAAGTAACTGATTTATTTATTTAATTTATTGGCCGCTTGGGGTCAGTCAGCGTTTAAAGTTGATATGTTGAACCTGTTAGTCAAATTTACTGTATTTAACCACAGCACACACAGAGCGGACACGTCAGCATTTATTTATTCGAGGTTGGACCGTGCAAACACTGGTACGGATAAACCAGAGGTGGATTTAGATTAGGGACAAGACATGAGTGGTGGCAGCTGTTTTTCCATCGCCCTGCACGCCGCATCCCGTCACTTTGATATGAAGGCTTGAAGTGGGCACCCTCCTGCTTTCTGGGCAGGAGATCTCATGGGGGGTGGATTTATTTCAAATGGGGAGCGAGGACCTCTATAGTAGACCACTATGTATTTAAAAATGACACCACGTAACGCTGTCAAATAAACCACACATGAATTAATTAATTACACAGTTAATTTTATGGTAATATTGTTAATGCGTTAAATATTTAAGCTAATACTAAAGCAGTGTGTGTGTGTGTGCACCATCAAAGTGACTCATGGGTAATGTAGTGTAGTGATTGGGCTTTTAGAGATGATATGTGTGAGCTGGACGGACGGGGGGTTAATCACTGCAAGCGAAACCTTTTCACACTGCCACCTTGGTCATTTGATAAATTTATTCATTCATTCATCTTCTGTAACCGCTTGTCCTGTGAAGGGTCACGGGAGGAGGGCTGGAGCCTATCCCAGCTGTCATTGAGGCGAGAGGCGGGGTACACCCTGGACAGGTCTCCAGTCTATCACAGGGCTAACACAGAGAGACAGATAACCATTCACAGTCACACATACGGCCAATTTAGAATCACCAATGAACCTAACCAGCATGTCTTTGGACGGTGGGAGGAAGCTGGAGAACCTGGAGAGAACCCACGCAGACACAGGGAGAACATGAAACGGAGCATCCACAATTAATTTCGTATTATTTGAGCTTTGAACAGGCAGGACAGAGACAGGGCGGTTAGCACTGATGCCTCACAGCAAGAAGGTCTCAGGTTCGAATCCTTTCTGTGTGGAGTTTACATGTTCTCCCTGTGTCTGCGTGGGTTCTCTCCAGGTTCTCCAGCTTCCTCCCACCGTCCAAAGACATGCTGGTTAGGTTCATTGGTGATTCTAAATTGGCCGTAGGTGTGAGCGTGAATGGTTATCTGTCTCTCTTCACAGGACAAGCGGTTACAGGAGATGAATGAATGAATGAGCTGTGAACATCCAGAGGTTCTGTTTAGAACACTATGTAGTACTTAGAGAGCAGTATGGTCACAGTGTGGACTAAACATCATGCTCCATGAATTACTTAAGTCACTTTTATACTCGAGTTGCTTTGTAATTTAAATAAAACCCTGAACTCTTGATTAAGTTAAAAAACAAAAGTGCAGTTTATTCATAGCTGATGGAAGCTGCAGTATGAACGACGCCAACATCTTTCTAGGTCAAGGTCATGCATTCATATTTGTGCTGCAGTTCTTATGAGAAGATATCTACTACATTGCAGTGAGAATCTACTCTTTTAGACATACTGTAAACCATACTGGTAAACCATGCATCGCTGTTTCACAGTGCAGCCAGACACCGGTCCCAGACACTGACTCAAGCAAATGACTCACGCATCTGTCAAGTATTTCATGCGTTCACGGTACTGTGAATAACACAGTGTGAAAAAAAAAACGTGTATGATGAAGACAGAAGAGTGGAGGAGGGAAGAAAACTGATGGGTGTCTAATGTGAAATAATTTGACAGTGTGCATATAGAACGAAGCGACAAAGACGCAGAAAAGAAAAGATAAGACGTCCTCCTCCGGCAACCTCTTCCCCCCGGAGGCGAGTTGGTTCACCCATCCCGGGGGCTTTTGGATAAAAGTCATCGCTTCTGTCTAACCTTGCTTCAAGGTGAACCCCGTCCACATTGTAAGACAGTCCTGTGGAGCCTCCCGTCAGTACTTACTGGCCCGCTGTAGGGCAGGCCTCATTAGTATTAGCCTGCACTCTCTGTAAAGCACTTAGTATCAATCTAAACCTCCACTGGGTCCATATACTGTACAGTAAAAAGGCCACAGCGGTGCTTGAGAGCAGCAAAGAGAAAGCTCTGACCGTAAAGGAGCTTTTATGGGGATTTTTTTTGTGTGTGTTCGTGCCTCAACATCATGACGATTTTTAAAAAAAACTTAACGAAAGGCCTACACACGATTTATCTTAATCGTTGTTCTGTTTTGGACCAGAAAGAGGTCACGAAAGAAATTTAGGTGTCTGCAACATCTCATTTGAAATAGAACAGCTTATGAGATTTCAACCAACTCCGAGGATGTTCATTCTTGTTACCATAAAGCTCCTATACAATCGTTCACCATGGCAACGGGTAAATAAAGAGCAGCGCCTCCATTTTAATCCAGTGTAGCCAGCACTAACGTGTGAAACTTATCTTTATCTTAGCTTAGATCCGGCAGCACAAGTGAGCTGACTGAACGACAGAATCAATAAATTTCTTGTCATGTCTTATCATGTCATGTTATGTTATGTCATGTTACAATAATGTTTGTCATGTCCTGTCCTGTCCTGTCACGTGATGTTATGATATGTCACGTCATGTTATATGTCATGATATGTCATGATATGGCTTGATATGTCTTGCCAACTTTTGCCATGTCATGTCCTGTCATGGTATGTTATGTGACGTCATGAAATGTCTTGATATGTCATGTCACATCATGTTATGTCATGTTATGATACTGTTAGTCATGTCACGTCACATCACGTCACGTCATGATATTGTTTGATATGTCTTGCCAAGTCTTGTCTTGTCATGTCATGTCATGTCATGTTACGATAGTGTTTGTCATGTCCTGTCCTGTCCTATCACGTCATGATATGTCATGATATGGCTTGATATGTCATGTCATGTTATGTCATGTCACGATACTGTTTGCTCTTTCCTGTCACGTCATGTCACGTCATGTCATATCATGTCATGTCATGAAATGTCTTGATATGTCATGTCACATCATGTTATGTCATGTTATGATACTGTTTGCCCTGTCACGTCACGTCACGTCACGTCACGTCATGTTATGATATGTCATGATATGGCTTGATATGTCGTGTCATGTCACATCATGAAATGTCTTGAAATGTCATGTCACATCATGTTATGTCATGTTACGATACCATTTGCCCGGTCCTGTCACGTCACGTCATGTTATGATATGTCATGATATGTCATGATATGTCTTGATATGTATTGTCAAGTCATGTTATCATGTAGTCATAAAAGCTTTATTAACCTGCATTACCTGACAGTCAGCAGCTACCCAGTGAACGTAATGGAGCATTTAGCTTCTAAAGAGCCAAATATTTCCCCCAGAACATGATAGGGCCAAAAACTGAGCAAAAAGAGGAATATTAATATTAGATGAACATTGCATAAGTGCCCTGAAGATAATCTGTTCGGGCAAGTTTCAATTTCTAACATTGTTTCAAAGCCAAGAACTTCCCAAATAGGTCAGTTGTTGTTAAAATTTGGTCTAGAATCTCACCATCAATCAGAATAATAGGCGAGTCGGGTCACGCTGAGCCCATCTGGCCCGATCCGCAGGAATTTTCAGTCCGGGGAGAGTATATTATATTAGCACCTAATAACCAGGTAAGTGCTTAATCATCATTTACCTCTTGTTGGAATGAATACATTATTTTCTGCACATGTTTGCCATACAAAGCAGTTAATCTCTGATCAGAATGATTTCAGTCAGGTTGAAGAAATATTGTTCATGTCAACATTGATAACAGATGACCTTAAATCTGTGGTGCACAGTAACTTATTTTCAGTCTCAAATTCACTCAGGATGACAGATTATTTGACAGACGAGATGGCTGCGAGTCTAAAATGACACTTTCAGTCTCAACAAACCGAAGTCATGAGACGGCAGCTCAAGGTCAACCCCGTGTCATATCCACTGACCGGCCGGCCGCTGACTGACTGACTGACTGACGGCGTTCATAGGGAAGGTAACAAGAGAGGACAGGTAGAGGTGTGAAATATAATCTAATGGGTATGGAAAGGAGGGGGAGGCTGAAGCAGGGGGATGGGCTGTTGTAGTGGTGAGGTGTCACAGGGTGAGGTAGAAATTAAAGACAGATGACCTCAGGAGACAAAGAAACAAGGGTGAACCCGGCCGGGACGTACTGCATATGTTGGCGTGGCTGCACAGCACGGGTAAATCATGCACTACAATCACTGTGTGGGACGGCAGATCTACTGCTATGGTCCACAAACACCTGTATAGAGTGGTGAGTGACTCCACTGACTCCACAGGAGAGCTGCCTCCATCCTGTGGGACCCCACCCAGCCCCAGCACGGACTGTTCAATCACACTTCTACTCTCAGGCTGGAGGAAGTTTATAATCATGAACTACCTCCGTTTGCATATGTATACTTACACCTTTTGCACACACATTGCTTATATTTCTATTATATTCTGCTGGTTTTAAAACTGTCTTCATTTTGTATTATTATTTATCCAATTTATACTTAGACTTTATGTTCTTTGGCATTCTTTGTGGACAGCATGACAGTAAACACTCTGAACTTTAAGCTCACCTGCGTGCCGGCCGGGTGGTTTCTGACCCGGGTGTCCAGGCGGCTGTGGAGCAGCTCCTCCTGAGAGTGGATCTGTTGCAGGAGCCGCTTGGGCTGAACGACCTCCTCTGCAGGCGGCAGCTCTCCCTCCGGACTCATCCATTCTCTCAGTCCCGAAGAAGAGCCTGTAGAAGAGGAAGAAGGGGCACAGAGTGGAGAACAGAGAAAAGATTAGATGCATTAGAGGACTGTGTGATGTCAAATGTCTTATTTGTGCACAGGATTAAACGGCTGATATGGAGCCTACTAAGGATGCAAAAAATAAAAAATAAAAAAAGGAGTAATTTCCCTTCTTTCTTTTTTAATCTCTGAGCTGGGGGTTTTAAATTTTAAATGCAAAGCGCGGGAGCCTCTCACCTGTCTCGGCGCACCGCGCACACACTGCAGCGAACAGCAGGCATCTCACAGCCAGCATGATGCTCACATAGTCCCAGTGATTTCCTCGGTGCGGCGCCGTTAGATGAACCGACAGGAGCCGTGTGCGGAGCTGCAGCAGCGGGACTGTTGTCGACAGTGAGGACGAGCACAACAGCTGGGTTCCTTTAAACGCGGCGCCCGCATTTCTCGCACCCCCCCCTTCAACCCCCCCTCCTCCTTCTTCTCCGCCACCGCTGGGCGCGTTAAAAACACCCGGATGGGGCTCCTCGCCTCGGATCAAGCGACATGGTGCGCGTCGGTCGGCGTCCGTCTGAGAGAGAGAGAGAGAGAGAGAGAGCGAGCTCCGCGGTGGGACCACGCTCACCTACCTGTCTGTCCGTCCGTCCGTCGGTCTGTCTGCTTCCTCACGGAGCCTGCGCGAAGAGCCTGGAAACAAGGAGCACGTGGGGCTTCACGGGGCCCACCCACGCGCTTTGATGAGCAGAAAGGGTCCAAAACTAAGGTCTGAGGACCCAAGAGGTGACAGCTGACAGTACAACCTCCAGAATGACATAAACCAGGATAAATATATTTAATTCTTTTAAGAAAACAACCTCCAGATCACAAAACAATGCGTTTTAATTTATTATTTTAAAGATTTCAAGGTTTTTATTGTCATTCCAAGACACATAAATTGATAAAATTAAGCACTGAGGTCATAAACAGCAGTGTGGTTGGTGTAAAGTGAGTATTGATGAATAAATATGTGTGTAACTGTGCAGATATTGCCTGTAATAATAAGGTTCTTGCAACTGGAGCAGAGTTACTGGGTGTTGGTTCTGGACCTGAAGCTGCACAGCCTTCGTCCTGAGGGGAGGGGGGTAAACGGTTCACAAGCGGGACTAGCCGGCTGTCCTTTCCCTGCACCTGCTGCTGTATAGATCTTGCAGGAATCCATTGCAGGAAAGCTGCAGCTGCAACGGTGATCCTCTGTGCGGTTGCAAAAGCCTTTACGTCTGCAGCCGAGCAGTTTCTGCACCACACACCTGTCGAAACATGCGAGGAGTCTAGTACCCAGGCCGGCTTGTTAGACCCTCTTCAGGAAGTCCAGCCTTTAAAGGGCCTTCTTCTTTATTATGCTGAGGTCATTATTTTTCATTTCAATCATAGTTATGTGCTGGACTTTAAGTGTTCTTAGAGGGATAGAATCATTGACCAAACAGACTTTTGTGGAAACCCTCCTAGAGTTTTGTTCATTCCAAATTCACCTCTACTTTATTTAATATCCTGAACTTCCTGTTTCTTTTATTTTGAGACTGTTCATTCTTGATCCTTGGGGGCAAGACAATCTCACCACGGGATCCAATCTGAATTCTTTTGGCTGCATCCCACACACACATCCCGAAGCTAAAACAAAAACAAAATCCAACATTCTTCTCCACTTCCCAGAAAAGTTCACAAAGGCCGTGACGAGCAAAAGTTAAAGGGGTACGACTGTTCCTACGCCGCTGATGAGCTTTTAGGAAAAAGAACCTCCCTTCGTTCCTGCAAAACTGGACAGTTACATAAATGGGGACGAACATTTCAAATGTTGTATTCGCGAGCGGACAGGACACATCAACCTGCTGCTGCTGATGCCCTTGCTTCATCCTTCTCTTCCCATTTGGCTCCTTCCAGGCAGAGTCAGCGTTTATTACGTCAACCGGGAAATTTGTCTCCGCCGCAAGAGCACGTAGAGTTTCTAAAACATGCATGAGGAAAGGGGTTTATGTATGAAAGCATTTATTTGGAAAACACTGTACAGGGTTTGAATTTACATTTTGAGAAAGACTGATGTCATGCAAGCGTTGTCCCTCGGTTCTGCGTCCATGTAACGTGGTTAAAACGAAGAGGACACTTTCTGGACAATCTGTCCTAATGAAATGTCCTGCTATGAGCTATAAAGACCCATTAATGGTGGATGACCTCAGCCTCGTCAAGCAAAGAGATAATAAAACTCCCCGGTGTCGCAGGGCACTACTGTAAAGCAATCTCCTCTCCTTGACAAAAACCCATTCCTTTGGCTCACCTTCAAAAAGACGGGAGGACTTATATGACATTCATCAGACATTTTATCTCGCAGGTTGTCAGTCCTCTTGGGTCTACGAACGCCTCGCCTGCTTGACCGCCAACTCCCGACACGCGTGGGATCTGATCCAGGCGCAGCACTTACTGTAATTGAGCAATGCCAACCTTTCAGAAAAGCCTCGTTAGATTCTCGGCACCACCACATGTTTCCGGACATAGCTCTGCCGTCAGCACGACATATAGAATATTGCTTAGTGGTCGACGCACAAGGAGGACCAGAGGTTAATAAAAAATAAAAAGTAAAAAATAATAATAATAATAATAAAAAAATAGATAATGGGCACTCTCTAAGCTCATGGAAAAAGACCCATCCATTAAAACAAAACGTAAATTCTCTAAAAAAACATCTGAACATTACATTTTACTCTGCATAATATTTATTCAGTGTATGCTTGACTTATTTAGATTAGCTGAGGTGTCTCTTGTGTTGCCTTTCACAGCTTCCAGGTAGAAAAAAGTAAGTAACCGTCAGTGCTGAACCTCAACAACCTGCACCACAGTCCTTGAAAACGCCGAAGAGTCCATTTCTTCCCCGCACAGCGAGGCGGCCTGCGTTGACGGCTGGAGGACGGTGTACAGGTGCGACTCGTAGCTGGAGTCGTGCATCCAGGGGCACGGCCTGTGCAGCAGCTCCTTGTCCAGATCGCCGCCGTTCTGCTCGGCGGGAGTCGCGGGCGCGGCCGGCGCCGGGCCGAGCCGCGACAGCAGGTCGTGGTCCCAGTCGGACTCCGACGACGACGACGGGCAGAGCGCGGCCATGTCCGGGATGAGGGCCGACTCGATGCAGACCGACGTAGAGAGGGACTGCGAGCGCTGGCCGTCTTGACTGGACCGCGCACGGTGAGATTTAGAGAGAGGAGAAGAGACTCTTGTTTTTGAGGACGGCCGATCTAAAAGAGTGTCAGTTTGATTTGGTGCATGAGTGGAATTCTGTGCAGTAGGAAACGGGGTGAAAGTCTGTTCTGAACCAAGAATAGTGCACGTACGAGGCGGACAAGTCTCCATCTGATAAGAGGCTTTGTCAAATAATAAACGGCTTTCAACCTTTGCCGTATTGTCACTTTGAGGTTTTACAGATTCTAAACTTTGTCCATTCCAGCCACCACTGAACCTCCTCCTCCTCCTCCTTTTGCTGCGGCTGGCTTCAGGGCTGGCAGACCGACACCGCTTTCTGGGATTCGGCGCCAAAGCCGACTCTCGAGGGAGAGAACGAGACCTTCGTGACAGCACAGCGCACTCCAAACCTCTTTTACAACACAGTCCATTAAATCCAAAATGATCTCCTTGGTTTGATGCTTCAGCTCCCTCGGCGCTGGCCACAGCAACTGAGCTCGGACTTGTAAGAGGAAATGTTATGTCGGAGATCAGTTTTGCCACATATTCAGCAGTGTTCATTTCACATATTGGTTCCTCCACATCCTCCTCTGTGATGTACTTTTGAGGACTGAGGACAGGAGGATCTGAGTAAGGATCTATAACGTGAGAGGAATAGGGGACTTGTGGGCTGAGGACTGGAGGTAGGGCGCAAAGGTCGGGAGGGAGGGGAGATGGAGGCCTCAAGCAGTGGGAGAGATTTTCGGGGTGTTGGTTGACTGAGTCCAATACAGGCATAGCTGGGCTTGAAGCACGAGGCGGGACATCAGGAGACTTGCAGTCTCCCTCAGGAGTGAAAGGCTGAATATCAGCAGGTAGCACGTCAGGATTTGGGACGGTCAATTTAGCTCCTTGTGATGGACTGACAGCGCCGAAGGGAAGAGGACTGATCGATGAACAATGTCTCTGCAAGGCCTGAACGGCATGCTCCGTCTCAACGTCGGTAAGAGGCTCCAGTTCACAGACGTCATGGACAGGTAAAGGAGTTGGAGGTCTAGAGAAGGACACAGAAAACCCTCGGTTAAAAAAAAGTAAAAACCAATATAGTCCAGTGAAAAACAGCATTAGCTAGTAACCTGTTCAGGGTTTCTTCTGATTGTTGAGACGGATTAGGGTCGAATCCCGGCAGCATTTCAGCCACAAGTTCATCGATCGCACTGAAGTTTGAAGGATCCAGAACAAATGCCCGGTGCTGGTCGGACTGCAAGTGCTTCAAGGACCATGAAAGACATTAAATGGTGTTAATAAAAGCCCAAAACGGAAGGGAAAAAAGAGTATGTGAAAAATATTCCTACCTCTTCCAGATTGGCGAAGGGCTGATGACAGCATTCACAGTAAGACAGGTCCTTTTTGCGCGGCCGCCAAGGTGAAGGGTTGTAACTGAGCGGGGTTTGGGATTTATCCTGAACGCTGCCTTCAGGTTTCTTTTTCCTACATCACAAAGAATAAATCCCCACAAATCCAAAAATAACTGAATAACAAAACTTTCTGAATGGATCGCAGTTTCTTATATTTCATGTTTTTGTTTGTTTTAGCGATACAATGATTTACGACCTTCAAACTGTTGAACAAACCTCGTTTCCTTGTCTTGTTTTTCAAAGAGAGGAGGAGGAGAAGACTCAAAGGGACTAAATCGACCAGAGTAGCACAGAGCGGGGAAGGTCATCGACTGCATATGCAGTGGCTTGTATTTCCTGTTTATAGGACAGAAAAATAGATAGAAATCTAGATTAAATACAAATGTTTCATAATCAGGATATGAATTCTGATTGAATAATATTCTGACTAAAACATTTAGAGCATAATTTCCAAGTTCACAAGAGGTTTTACATCTGAGATCAGCTAGGTTTCCAGAGTTCACTGGTTCATTATCTCATAGCGACGGCCTACACATTATCTAGAGCACTTCAATTAACTGAAATGAGAGGGCACATGAAAAGACCTGTTAGCACGTAGAGGTCCCCCTGCAGGAACAGGCAGTGGCGCTCGCAAAGCCTCATCAAATAGAAATCGTATCCGCTTGAGCTCCGGGCTCCTGGGGAGCAGCATCACTAGGGGGGCCTTGTCACGTTACATGATGGGGCTTCTTATAGGGATCAATTAAGAAAATCACCAGGGCTGAAATGCACACCTTCAGTGCTATCGCTCGGTGGGGCAGGAAGGGGCAGAGACGACGGGGCAGATTACTGCCACCAATTGTTGTTTGGTCGTCATTATGTTTGACGTGTAAAAAGGGATCGAATCTGATACTGAACACCTGTTACACGAACCTGTGCAGGTTTTTTATATAACTTGTCTCTCCTATGGCTTGATAGATGATTCAAATAGAGGCAAATAAGTTTTAAGGGATATCTAAAGGCAAAGAGAAAAGCTTAGCCCTCCTTAAATGTACTATTGCACAAGGAAATGATGAACTCACCTGCTCAAGTCTTCAATTTTAAGATATGGTGACCTCAGAGCTACAGCTGTAAAACAAGAGACGTGAGAAAGAAGAGAATTAAGAATAAGCTAAAACACATGTACTGTCTATATCATAGAATATACATACATACACATAAACTAACCTTTGACAGCAGGGGACCCTTGTTGTTTGGTGTAAGCCTTCTGCATTAAAATAAAATAAAATAAAATAAACACAAGTTATAGTTTATATAATGATATTTTCTGCCTTATGAGGCTGATGTGAAACACCTTACCTCTGGCCTCTTGTGCTTAGCAGCGAAGCTCTCTCGAGTCAGCTGTTTCAGATATAAGAGGACATCTGATACCACATTAAGGAACAACGTAAGATTTTTAAATGACAATAAAAAAACTCCTAATACACAAGACACACACACATCTTTCTTTATCCAGGTGTTGAGTAGTTACACACTATACTATGTGCCACACAAGCACCTGCCACAGTGTAGGCAGTGAATACATTTCGTAGATTTGGAAAGAGTGCATTTCATTTCCAAAGAGACAGTCGGGGTTCTTTTTTTTGCGTTTTTTAAAAGAAGTCATCAAGCAGCACAAAACATGAGCACTCACTCGGTGCCATCTGCTGTAACCAGAGGCTCACTGCATGGTCATCAAAGTTCAACTGGGGCATACGTCTGACCACGACTCAAGTTAAGCCAAAAGGATACCCTCCACATACAAAATCTTCACACCCCAGGACCGAGCGTTGGACAAAACGCTGCTCCCTTGAAGTCGCTCCTACAAGACAGATGCATCAGAAACAAGACACCAGTGAAGAGTCAAGACATTTCAGTTCTGCGAGTTTCAGTCTGTTCAGGCTGCGTTGACTTACGTTGTTGCGAATGGCTTTTTCAAGCAGAGCTTTCCCTCGACTTCCACAAACCTGCAGAGAAAAATATTATTACCAATCACTAACACAAAGCTTGAGAGGTGGCTATAAAAATATCTAAACCGCGTGCTGGTGACGCTCCGTACCGTTGGCCTAGGAGTCGCTGGTCGTTGTTTATCACTCTCCCGCTCTTTCATTAGATGCTGGGCTCCTTCACTCGTCCTCTTCGCTCCTTCACTGGCCTCTAAACTCTTCTTCTCCTCCTTCAGGCCCTCTTCGTTTCCGGTCACAACATAGTTTACGTCTTTGTGCAGAAAACTTTCAACCCTCTTGAGAAGAAAATAAAAAAAAACACCAACATCAGCTCATCAGTTTCTGCTGAGACACATCACTCATAGTCAGACATTTACATTTTCAAAAACATTAGAAGAAAACAGTAAAATGTTTTGGACTACCCTTTTGGTACATTTTCTAGTTAACTGGTCTTTCTTTTTTTTGCCACCCAATTCAATACCGACCTTTTAATATTCAGTATCGGCCGATCAGAACCCTGATTCTTAAATAAACTAAAGTTCCTCTCCTGGAAATTCATAAAGGCATAATTTCTCTTCCTTGTTTACAGTCCAATAAATATTTCTGTCAACGTTCATGTAGTGTGGAGAGGGTAGCTCGTATCATAGCTCCAGAAAACCTGTGTAATCTAATCCAGAAATGTTCTGATCATCCAACGCCATGAACTTTCTCACCGTCTCTGGAATATTTTTTGTCTTAACCCTTCGGTGCTTGACTGTAGCCCAATACCGATCCAGTTATTTAAAAAAACAATTGCCTGGATCCTGTCCGACACTGATCAGGACAAATATTTCTAACAATCACTGCATATAAACAACGATAATCAGTGCACGCTTGGATATACCACCTTCACACATGCTTACCCCTCCTAGAAGAGATATGGCCTCCAAAAGCAAGGTTGTGGAGCGTTTCTTCACGTTGTCCAGGTAGAAGGTCTTCCCCTCCAGCTTCTTCTCCCGAGGATGCAGTTTGCCCAGGAGCCCCCGCTCCTTTGAAAACTGCTGCGGCTGCATGATCCCGGTGCAGTAAAGGAGCTGGAAACGCTGCAGCAGAACTCCAGTATCCTACAAAAATGAAAACATGGTTAGTGATTATATATATACAAATAAAAAAAAGTGTCAAAATTAAAAAAGAAAATCTACTTTCAAGAAGTTTAAGGTAATGTAAAGAGCTAAATGTAATAATAATAATATCAATAACTTTGTTCTGCTAATGCTTTCTCCAAATCATTCAACAAATATAAGTCTATTATCATCTAATGTAAGAAGTTTAAATAATTTGGTATCTTCTCAAAGGTCAGAATGAAACTTGATCTGGTTCAAAAACAATGATGCTAGCCATCTTTAAAGTTCTGCACCAAAAAGCGTGAAGCCTTAATTTATTACAGCACCGCAGCTGCGCAGTACAGGCATCACGCTGCTAGTTAGCTAATTAGCTTGGTGCCTGGTTAGCTTTAGCTGACATCTGCTAGCTAAGCTAACGTCAGAACCGACATCGACCGAGCAACAGAAAACTGACCGCTAAGTAGTTTTTACACATTCTCCAACAATGTGAGGGGCAAAACCGGAATGACTTTTACTTACGTTTTTGTTTTCGTGCTGGTGATTCGCGATAAAATAGTAGTTAAGTATAGTTTCATCGAAAGATGGTTGTGCTGCAAACCGCCGCTTTTTCAAAAACACTGGAGTAGACGGGCACGTTCAGGCGACGTCACATCCGCGTTGACGATGCATTCAGGTGCTCGTTACATAATCCGTTCACACGAATAATAAAAGGATTTCCACTTACAATTTGCTTAAATTAAATTGAAATACTTTTCTTATTTTACCACTGAAGTGAAGTGAAGCTGCACAATAACAAAGCTGCGGCCTTACACAAGCCACCCTCTCCAGAATGAGCTTTATCTTTTATATTTTAAATTAAGTTTCGCCTTTTCTTGCAATTATTGAATTTACATAATGTTATAAAAGTACCCTGAATGCAGCGCGGATGTTATTGTTTTTAGTGGTCTCCGTATTTGAAATTCACAAAAGAAAATGTGACAAATGACAAAAGTGAGACTTACAAATAAATAATGTTTCATCTTTAATCACTTATCTCTGGTTTAATGTAAGCAGCTGACATCTCAGTTGATTTAGTTTTAATTTAAAAGTCAGTTTTATTGAGCAACTAATCAGAAAAAAACAACATAATAATCCTTTTTGACTTACTATCTTTAGGGCATATCCATAATTGGATAATAAAAACAATTTCAGCAAGTTATCAGTTGGATCTGGCCTTCACTTCTCCTTTTTCATATTCCTATCAAGCCAAGTGTTTAAATGTCTACACAACCTGCTGTGCTCTTTCACTGTTGGAACTCCAATGCGGATTATTTTGGGAAGCTTTACTTGATGGTATCTCAGTAAAGGATAACAGTTTGTTATTGTATTTTGTCCCCATTCTGTCCAGCAGAGGGCAATATGTATGCACATACACTGGCTAAACTGGGTCTTACCATGAAAGAGTGACCTGTGAGCTATAATCACCTGGATTTAAAGAAATTTAACTTAAATTCAAAAATTTCTTTGACACCGCCACCTTGGTGCTTCCACTGGTGGTCTTTGTCTTAGGGTACTGTGAAGTGTCTTGACACAGCGACATTGTTTTTGACACTATAAATATGTAAAAAAGGAATTTAACTGAAATAAATAAATATATTTTACATTAAGTGAAAACTAAAATGTGAGAAAAAGACCATAAGACAAATACAAAGTCTTTATTCAAAACATGCACGTCTTTTTCATAAAAAATTTCACAAAATTCAACAACGATAGTGCAAACAATTATCCCAAAATGGAATTTAAAATTGAGTATGTGTTATGTATGTGTTAATGACAAATCATTTTTAATACCGGGAAACACGACAGGCCAGGTAGGTTTTTTTTCTTCGGTGTCCACAAACAATTGCACACAACGGCATAACCTGAACACAACTATGTCTCAAAAAAACACTTTTACAGTAAGACCCTGATAACATCGGAGTTAAGAGTTACTAAATGTCACCAAACATTTCCATTTACTGCTAGATTTCACAGTGTGTCAAGAGCTTATCTTCTCTAAAGAAATGACAGGAACACTGCAAAATTACATCTTATTTTTTCGTCTTAGCCGAGAGACACAATCAGTCCACATCGAAATCGGTTTGGTAAAAACAAAAAGACAATATTAGTCGACATTTTAACCCCTGGGTGGTAAACTTACACGATAGCGAAGAGGACTTTATAGAGGAAAAACATAAAGCATGAAAACATAAATGGATCAGTATAAATCAGCTCTTTGTTTTAAGTAAGGCACTTAAGATTTCTGCATACTCACAAAAAATAAAATCTGGCACCGACATTATAACGTAGTTCTTTTGATCCATCTCCACTGTAAACCAGGTCATAGTTTCTTGCAAGCTGTTGTCTACAGGACTCACTGCATTACACTAATACTGAAACGGTGAAGTAAAATTGTCAAAGCTCAAGCTGAAGCTTATTGATCTACTGATCTACAAGGAAAGTTTCTTTTAGGCCACCTTTATACTTGCAAACAGTATACTGACAAATCTTTTGGATACTTGTGTAAACTGTAATTACAATTTGCACTAGAACCAATACCTGTAACCGTACCAACATGCTATTTATTTATTTATTTTTTTAATCACAGGTAAACGTGTGAGAAACTTTATTTCTTATTGGATTTATATCCACTCTGAACCCCTTATCACTCCATATTTGCTGCTGCTACTCGTGCCACTGCTGCCTCTGTCTCCGTCCGCCTTGCTGGAGGCGTGTCTGGAGGTTTGCCGGTGTTTACGTTCACGGTGCAGCTTGCTGTGGTTATTGCCGTGGCTCTGCAGCTGGCTGTAGGCCGGACCGTCAGGCTCCAGCGTGTTCTGAGGCTGACCGATGTCCTTAAGAACACCTCTGGGGGCGTTTCCCATCCCAGCTTTGCTCCGCTTTTCATCGTGCTGGCGCTCCTCTTGGGCGATGTTCACGTGGTTCTGCTCGCACGCCATCTTGGCGTTGGTGAGATCCGTGATGGGTAGCGGTTGGTTGTGGTTCCCTGCAGATACCAGAGCGGGCTTGATTGCGATGTTGTACCCTGGTGGGGCTGATGGGGCATTCCAGGAGAAAGCGTAGTTGCTGTACTCTTCCGCACTCAGCACCGCATCACTAAGAGCTCCTTGTCCTCTCGTCAACTCGTACAGCTCGTCATCAGGGAGCTGCGCCCGGCGGGAGCGTATGATCTCACAGATGGTACCTATACCCAGGTGGAGCATCTCCCATATGTTAAGTGCCAGGCAGAGCAGGGAGACGGTGTACATGATGAGGAGAAAGATCGTTTTCTCAGTCGGCCGTGATACAAAACAGTCCACGCTATGAGGGCAGGGATTGGCTGAGCAGACGTAGATGGCGCGGACGGAAAACCCATACAAAGCATACTGTCCGCACAAGAAAGCCACCTCCAGCACGGAGCGGGACAAGAGCTGGAGGACATAAATACGCATCAGTCCGTCCTCTTTGATGCGCTTACGCCCATCGTGACGAACCTTGACTTTTGCTTGTTTATCGCTACTGCTTCCTTTTGCTGCTCCACCGCCGTCACTCTCCATCTCCGCCATCTCATAGATCATCGGGTCTTCCTCGTTGTCATCCTCCGCCTCCTCAATGCCTCTGTGCTGCTTTCTGCCTGCAAGATAGTGCTTCTTCGGTTTCCTTCGTGAAAACTGTCTGCACTCCACTCCACTGTCTGCCCGCTCCTCTGCCCGGGCGATTTTGTTGACAGCGTAGCCCAGGTACATGAGTGAAGGCGTGGCCACCAGAATAATTTGGAAGACCCAGAAGCGGACGTGCGAGAGCGGAGCGAAGCCGTCGTAGCACACGTTCTCGCAGCCGGGCTGTCCGGAGTTGCACACAAACTTACTCTGCTCATCGTAGTAGATCGACTCACCGCCCACGGCCGTCAGCACGATGCGGAAGACAATGAGGACGGTGAGCCAGATCTTGCCCACAAACGTGGAATGGTTGTGGATTTCTTCCAGCAGGCGAGTCAGGAAACTCCAACTCATGGTAGTGGCAGAGGAACCACGGTGAGAGCCAACATGCACCTCCTGCTACTCGCCTGTGGAGAAGATATAAATGAGTTAACTATCCACATTAATAACAACAAATACAATTCATTCATTCAGTAAGTTTGGTCCAGGTTTACTATATGAGGTATTTATTATTTCATATCTGCACAAAGGGCAAATTAATCAGTTAGGAGAAAATATGTCTTAAATATACAGTACAGAATACTGTCACTGTATTATTGTTGCTGTGACATGACCATGACCAGCCTTCTGCTTCCTGTTCACACCTGAACGCCGGTTTAAATTAATGATATTTATTTATTTATTTCATTGTTTCTGAGGATTATCTTTGAAACTGCGTTTTTGTTTTAAACAGTACATGTATTCGCGTTGAACGTGATTAATTGCATCGTGCCCTTTTCATCCTAATACGTGAAAACATTCAATCCGCCACCAATAGCTAGAAAACCAACGTAGTGCCTCCTGCCCAGTATGGACAGACTGAGAAATACAAAAACGTCACTAGTAAACAACGAGAAGAAATTCCCAGACATTGCACACCACCATCTGTATATATTAAAACAGACTATTTATTTTATGTGTCCTTATGTGTCTAACTCACAATTTGTCTTTTTGCTCACACCGAGAATAAATAGACCAGTTCTTATTCTACAAATAAAGACACCACACACTCTCCTTCTGTAAGCACAAAGCTTTTCTAGCCCCATTTGTTGGCATGGTCGGGTATGAGCACTTCTGCAGGAGGCACATCTACCTCCAAACACAGTTTACTATTAAATTGCAACGGAGACAAGTACTTAAGTCTTTCCCATACATGGTTATTAAATAGTGCATTTCTTCACGATAACACCTTTATACTTCTTCTTTTGAAAGCTGTGTCCAAAAGCACATGTTTAAACTTACCCTTGGTATTAGTACACAAAGGGAAGAGTAATGATGACGATGGAATGTGTAACCATAATTGCTATGGTTAAGTGTATACCCCTTTACATTATTACTACGTCAGATCATCCTGTTCTATAAACTAAAACACTTTCCCGTCTGGTTTAAATATTTTTCGTGCTGGAAACACGCCTTTTATGATAAATTACTAAATTTGTATCACAGTATATATTTTATAATCTACAGTAAAGGTGGTCGTACTCTACATAAGGAATAGTGGTTCAAGAGGAGGCCGGTAATAACAGTAAAGGTGCCATTATTTCAAGCACTTTCATTCTCAAAGCCACGAGACCTTTACTGTCATCTTTATACTCCTGTCAAATGTGCATTAACCTCAGATCCATACAGCATTTATCTTCAATGAACCTCTGAGGAATTCATTTAAGATAAAAAAAAAATCTGATTAACTAAAGTAAAGCCATTAATTGATTTTCCACAATGGCTCCGCATTATCATATTACTATACCGTAAGAAATGAGAAGCTCCTAAATAATATCTTTCTATGATGGAGATGTATATGCTCCGATATATGAATTGTAATATTTAAGCTTTAAAAACATTTTACTGCCCAGAGCACCAGCAGCGCATACAAGAAACCCCTGTTTATGATCTGCCACTAAACTAGACCGATCCCTGAAACACCTCTGTTTTGACCTGAGGCCTCCCATCTGCTCAGGAACTAACTCTGCAGACGGCTCATGTAAGAGAGATTTAAAGGTCTGGACTTCTTCTGCGGGACGGCCCGCACAGGAGATGTGTGTTTAAGCAGTGTGTGCACGTGACTTTGGAGGGTTCCTCAGAAGAGTATGCATTCAAAAATCCCTGCCATGCAGTCAAGAGTCGTCGAGTCGTTGGAGACGCACACATACTGACACACTATCAGACTGAGTCATTGTCCAGCTGCTAATATCACAAGACTGAAAGTCTTTCCTGATGTCTCACTCTGTAAAGACAAAAAAATCTCATTAAGAGTCACTTGCCCACTAAAACTGCACATCTGGCCGTGTTGTGTAATGCACCATTTGGAGGCCCAGTGGCACAGCTATCACCACCCAAACACACATCTCACTGATGACAAGAAACTGGGCATTTTCAGCTCATGAGGAAAGCAAAAGCACGCTGCTACTGCTGAATTCATTGTGAGCCTTAGACATTTTAAGGGATTACAACCAAAGTTTACACACTTCCGCACAACACCACGCAGTTAGGTGTAATTGAATAAGGAATGTTTTTACAGAGCTTTGTGGTGTATTTGATGATTAGAGTTTCCCCCCACATTGTTTGGATCTTGTTTTTGCCAACGGTGGTAATTCTGAAGAAGCAATCTTCCAATCTGGGGATGCTCAAAAGGAAAAACAGACGCGTGTCTTCTATTAGCATGAATGAGCATGTGTTAATTAATATAACCAAACACATCGTCGTCTTTTGTTAAACATATATGATGCCCTTCACTATTTTCTGTCAAACCACTTGATTTAGTTTGTTAGTACAGAAAATAAACCTCACATATTTGTGAAAAGATAGTGCCACATCGAAAGCCAGGAGGTGGTACAGTGCACTTTTATCCAGATGTCTCCCAGCCTCAGACCGGCAGCCTCCTGTTTCCTACAAAGCCGGTAAAAACAGCTTTGCACGAGCTCATATAAGAAGGACTTCAAGCTGTGAATGTGAAGGTTAGTGGTTTCCTTCAAAGCAATAAAAGTGATGCTCCACCCAACATCTATGGTGAATATGAAACACTCACCAACTATTAACGCAAAAATGTGACTATAAAAAGTTTGTAGTTTGCTGACGCTGCTCCTCCAAGCGTTTTTGTGGGGGTGGTTTTTCCTGATTAGATACGAGCCGCAGAGTAGAAAGTTGATGGGCGGTAGAGATACGCAACAAAAGTCCCAGGTCAAAGCAGACATGCTTTCAAATGAAGCAAATACTTTTCTATGTCATATAGACTCAAGAAATTGTACAGTTGCTTGTGAAGAAAGCAACAAAGAAGCTAGAGGCAGGTTTGTCTGGACAACACTAATAAGGACTTGTCAAGATAGGAAGCAATGACAGTCGCCTGCAGAGTAAATCAAACCCAGAGGCAGAAACAAACTCATGTCATACACGTCTTGGCTAACTGAAAATCAACAAAAAACAAAAAACAGACAAATGCCGTTACCTAAACAGCATTTCTTATCTATGTAACTCGTGTTTACGACCGACTGAGTATTTAGAGAAAACTCTGTGAGTCTCTCAAAGATGTCAGACGTGATATGACGCAGCATGTGCAAGATAATTCCTCCAGCAAAGACAGTAAGTTAGAACACTGTGACTGCAAACACCATCAACTATCCTGTTAGCAGCTGTCACTTCACTCTCATTATAATCATCGATAATAATGATGTTACAGTTTTCTGAAAGTGAAGACTACTCTCTGCTTTGTTCCACCAAAATCTGGCTTAAAAATAACCGTGTGTTGAAAGTGAACAAAGGATGACAGATGAGCCTTAAAGCCTAACAAATACAATTCTAGATATTTCTGCATGCTGGAGGAATCTACTTACTTTCCTTGTCTTTAACACCTTCTCCTCTTCTTGTTGTCTCGGGCGGATTGCAGAGAGATTTCAAACCCCATATGCCTGTAAAATAATAAAATAAGCACAAATATTATAATAAAACACGTGTTTACATTTCTATGGTGATTTTAACACGTGCATGTAAATGTTTTTGTTAATGATTTGACTCATGTAACTGTGTCTCTAGATTCTTCTGAAACAATACCTAAATACTGCAGGTAAATTTAAGTTTAAACCTCAAATATTTTTTAAAAAAGAAACATTTGTAAAACAGCTCCAGACGATTACAGTGACCTTTTTGCTGGTTGTGGACTGAAATAAAGCACAAGATAATCAGCAGATTGAATGCAATTTTTGCAAGAGTGCCAACAATTAAATATCTTGGAAGGGACAGGATGAGTTTAGTTCAATAAATAAGCGATAAATGGTTCAAATTAATTTATGCAGCTAATGTTCTTATGGAGATCATAAGAACTACAATAATAGATTTAGACTATAAAGCTAATTAAATACATTTTTGCCAAACTTTCTCTGATGGCACCTTTGAAAATGTTTAGAGTCACTCCTTTCTTCGGTTTAATTACACGAGCATTAGCTAACAACAGCGAACATTAGCTAACATTAGCCAACTTTAGCTAACTGAACATTTTTAAATTTTTAATAAAAAGCTATTTCCATTCAGATATTTCACTTACTTTCTGACAGTTCATACACTTAATAATTAATCAATATATGAATTGTGAAATATATGTAGTTTTAAATTACATCAGCTAGACCTTGAGGTCTAAAAAAAAAATGCTAGAACTTTCGATGCTAGCATTAAGCTAATGCTAAGCTAACGACTCTGTCAAAAACGTTTTTTGTTGTTGTTTTTTTTTTGATTGGGGTGGGCTGCATTTCCTTTTAACCTTAATAAAATATTAGAAAGTTATTTAAACAAAATCAAACAAAAACTGTCACAGTGCAGCAACGTAAAAGCTTCTAAATGAATTTATATGTAGGTAACCGTAACTGCTAGCTGTTAGCTAAATAAGCTAATCTAGCATCACAAGCGAAACTCACCCAAACCCTGTTAACATTTTTCATTGTTCAGAATTTATCAACTCATAATTCATCTTTTCTCACCTTTATGATGTTTTTTCTCACATTGCTGAATCAAGGTTTGGAGTCTTTATCAACCGGCCATAAAAAAATAAATAAAATAAAATAAAAATAAAATAAAATAGGAACTCCTGTGTTTTTGTGAGCAGGAAATTAAAAATCTTCAGCGCCGAATTTCAAACAGCATTCTCGTCCACTCGTAAAAAAAATAAATAAATAAATAAAAAATACCCTGTGTCTTATGGTTTTAATGCTTTCATCCCGCAGACTGGACTGAAGAAGGAGAAAGCTGCTTGGTTGTAGCAGAGGAAGAGAGAAAACTGACTGGAGCAAGAGAGGGGAGGAAGGTGGGGTTAGAGAGAGGGAGGGAGAGAAAGAGAGAGAGAGAGAGAGAGAGAGAGAGAGAGAGAGAGAGACCAAGTCAAAAGTCTTAAGTCAGTTTTCCTTCTTGATGTAAAAAAAGAAATAAAAACAGTCTATCTGTGTCTGACTGCACATAGTTTTAAATACAGGCTAATTTTTGGCTTCCTGTTGGTATCACAACTTCATTGTTTTCTCTCTTCATTCTCTAAGAAATGTGTGTCTGACATACCAGTTCTACTACTGCGTCCATTGTTGTGCGGCTACATGTTTTTAAATGGTTATGGATTTTCTTTCTTTTGTCTCCCTCAGAAGATTATCTACTGACGAAGGAGTGCTGTCATCCTCTCATTTTCGGGGCACACGGGTGGATTAGTGGTAGGAAGTGCAGCAGAGTGTGTTAAAAACAATATATATGTTGCTAAAAATATGTCAGCGGTCTTCAGCTTTTGTGTCGAGGTTCATTTACAACCTTTCTGGTTTCCTACTGTTAGAATGGCTGGATTGAGCGGGAGGCTTGAGGCTCCGATGAGATGAGGTACAAACCGACTGAGTGTTTATTCGCCAACAAAAATCATCACAAAATTACTTCGAATAAAAACAATCACTGAGCATTAGCCTCTTCAATCAATCAGACCTGCTCCCTTTTATGGACTGCCAACAATCCGACCACAAGCCCTGCCACTGAAGAGGAGGACTTCACCAGATCTATAACATAATACCAAGTTGATTGGTGTAGTTAATGTTCTCATGGGAAACTTTTGGACCTGGCATTCATTGGTGTGGATGTTACTTAGACATGTAGCACCCACGTAGACCAGACCAGACACCCCCACCCCATAGCAATGACACTCCTTGATGGCAGCAGCCATCCCCAGCAGGATGCAGCCTGACACAGACACACACACAAAAACACTTTAGGAACAACTAAAAAAAAAACAAGAAGAACAGCACAAGGTGTTGACCTGGCCTCCAAATTCACTAGATCCCAAACTGATCAAGTATCTGTGAGATGATCCACAGAGGACCCTCCCCTAAAGCCATAGGACCCATCCTGTTGCCAGACACCACAGGACACCCTCAGAAGGCCCATGTCCATTCTCTGACCATAAGGGAGACCTACACAATATTAGGAAGGTGGTCATAATGTTATGCCTGATCGGTGTATACACTCAATGGCCGTTTCAATAGGTACACCTTTCTAGTACTGGGTTGGATGCCTTGTTTTCTTCATAACTGCCTTAATTCTTTATGGCGTAGATTCAACAAGGTGCTGGAAATAATCTTGAGTTACATACAAATGCATGCTGTTTGGTGTAGTTATTTATGTCAATTGCCAAAATAAAGAAATATTAATGTGACGCATCAGTAGTCAGTTGTAGTAATGGAGAGTCATTACTTTATGAAAAGGCCAAAGACGGCAGTTTTCAGACACAAATTACGTATTCATAATTAATACAGGCTACTACTGGAATGCTGGTTCTATCAATTAACTTTACAAGTCTTCTATGAACTGCATCATCTAATGCATCATGGATAAATTCCGCATGTATGCTTTATCCAGATGCAGGTTCAGGCCCCTGGGGCTTTGTAAAGCATCTTGAGACCATTTGGATTGCTATCAGTGCTGATATTGACACAAAAAGCTGACTTAGACACACCTGCATGCATTTTACACTTGAAGATGAGGCTAGCTGCTTGAATAAAGGATGGTATGTAGTCGCTCCGTGGGAACTGTACGATCCACGATGCAAACACGAGATAAAAAAATCAGGACTTGCTTCAATTATTTGCATGTCCCCCCCCCCCCCCCAGAGAAGCTCGAATCTGCTGTACATCTCAGCAGAGCGCCTTAAATAATGTCTTTGCCATTTGGTTCTGATCATTGCTACATGTTACTTTCATTTCTACAGCATTTTATCAAACACACTGCATGACTCCTTCTCAGTTTTCCTCTGGTACAACTTCAGCAAACACAGCACCTCACAAAGGCTCCTTTTTACAGGGCAGGGAGGCTCAGTCTGTGAAACATCATCAAGGACGCGCAGATACAATTTAAGCATTGTGTTTTTTGTTTTGTTTGTTCTCTCCTGTGGCTGATGACATATCTCTACAGTTCATTTCAAGGACGTGAGATTAAGCGTCAGCTCTCCTTTCCATCTCCATCTGTTGCTAACTCGTTGTTTCATTCAGGGAGAGACGCCGCTCGAAGCTATTAGCTCGACTTTTGGCCGGCACTGTTGTCCCTAAACTATCACCAGAAGAAATCAAACGCAGAGGAAAGGAAACACTTACAACCCTAATCAGCCTGATAGCGTTTTGGCATAGGAAGCTCGCATCCTAATTCAGAGTGACCTCTTACAAGGCTCAAGTCCCTTAACCGAGTTATCTTTCACCTCAGAAGGAGCAATTGAATGGAGTGGAATCAATGACGTTATCCATAAAAGCAATCATCAGACAGCACTGGCAATTTAAAGCATTTCAACAGTTGAGTGTCTTCTGTTATTGGTGGGAGGAAGGGCTGTATCAGCTGATATCTGGATATTGACGTGGGGTACAACAGGAGGCGGGGAGGCTGTCATTGACGGGTTTGAGATCCTCAAATACGATTTGTCATCATTCTCCACAGATTGATGTTAATTGGGTTTTCTATCCATTCACTTACCTCTGGAGGTCACTGAAGATGGGTTTGGACAGCAAGTTATATTTGCCTGTTTAGCCGTAATAGACTCAGCGTGTACTCTTTCTTTCTGGGCTATGACCTAAATTGACGGATCAATTCTTGTAGGATAATTTCAGCTGAGAGGTGCAGAGCTACAAGAGGTGTTTTCCAAAGAGTGATGGCTAAAGCAAAGCACGATGAAAAAGGGAGGACAGGACAATATACACCGATCAGCCACAAGATTAAAACCACTGACAGGAGAAGTACTGTAAATAACATTGACCATCTTGTAACGTTTGGACCTGGCATTCATTGGTGTGGATGTTACTTAGACATGTAGCACCCCCCTTGACCAGACCAGGCACCCCCACCCCATAGCAATGACACTCCTTGATGGCAGCAGCCATCCCCAGCAGGATGCAGCCTGACACAGACACACACACAAAAACGCTTTAGAAACAACTAAAAGAACAGCACAAGGTGTTGACCTGGCCTCCAAATTCACTAGATCCCAAACTGATCAAGTATCTGTGGGATGGAGGCCCCTCCCCTCAGCCCATAAGACCCATTATATACACTCAATGGTCATTTCAATAAGTGCACCTTGCTAGTACTGGGTTGGATGCCTTGTTGTCTTTGTAACTGTGTTAATTCTTCATGGTGTAGATTCAACAAGGTGCTGGAAATAATCCTGAGATGGTTTGGTTCATGTTGACGTGACAGCATAACACAGTCGCTGCAGATTTGTCAGGTGCACGTCCATGATATGAGCAAATCACCCATCTTCCGTTGACGTAGGATGGATGGAAGATGGGTGGTCACAATGGGATGGACATGGTCAGAAACATTACTCAGACTCATATCTACCCAGACAACTGCCACTCACTTGATATTGTCTCTTTTTCAAACTATTCTCTGTAAACCCTAGAGAGGGTTGAACCCTTCAAACATACTCCAACTCAGTCTGTCTTGCACCAACAACGATGCCACATTGAAAGTCACTTACATCACCTTTCTTCCTTGTTCTCATGCTTGGTTTGAACTTCAGAAGATGCCTCAATTCAGCTATTGAAAGGGTGTACCTAATTAAGTGGCAGACGAGTGTATAAGTGACAAAAGTTACATGTGTTTTGTGTTGTCAGCTTTTTTTTTTTTTTTTTTTTGCTAGCGTCTTTATCATCAGTGGGTCCTGGACTGACAACAGAAGATATAATGGTCGACAACAGCGATGACGTGGAATCCCCCGGGGGCGCGGAGTGACAGAATAAATCAAAGAGATGAAATCAGACGTGGAGAGATACACTGCTGAAGATGCAAAGACAGATCAGAGGGAATCTGATCTGACTGACGTCAAACTGGAGAGGAAGTACACAGCACAGGGGAATAGATACTGGTTAAATACAGTAACAGGACAAAAACATGGATATACAATAGGCCAAGTTCAACACAAGTAAGAAAGCTGAATCAACAGATTAGTTGGTGGACTTCAGCAGCATCTCAACCTCACATGATGACACAGGAACACATGTCATCCACGGCCTTGAGCACTCGCTGTCACATACTGTGAGACGTGTTTGTGAATTTACATCAGCCCTACTGTTTATGCCGAAGGAACCCTCGTACTAATTTGTCGCTCACAGTCACTTTCTTGTCAGTTTAAGAGATTGGTGTATGGCAAGAACTCACCAAAGTCACGGCAGGAGGACACGTCTGAGTGGTGCGAGACTTTTGAGACATGTTGACGTGGCGCCATCTTCTGGTCATAAGAGTTTTCCAAGTTGCCTGTGAGTCCTCGTCTCATTTACACCACACTGAAATAAAGTAAGCACACATTTAACAGCAACTGTGCAACAGAAATAGTTTATATACCTTTATTTATTGTGTGACCCCTCAAACTAAAGGGCATCAGGGTTTCTACTGAATTCATTTTATTGTTTTAATGTTGCAGTAACTGAGCTCTGTCTGTGCAATTCATGGCAAAATAGGGTCTTTGAAGCACCTACTGATGTGGTGAAATACCTTAAAGATGATTCTGAGTTCTTCTTCAGGGGTTTACACTGATCAAGCACAACATTATGACCACCTTCCTAATGTGTAGGTGTAGGTCTCCCTTGTGGTGACTCTTCAGAGAACGGACATGGGCCTTCTGAGGGTGTCCTGTGGTGTCTGGCTACACAATGTTGTTAGTGGGGGGCCTTTGAGGGGAGGGGCCTCTGTGGATCATCCCACAGATACTTGATCAGTTTGGGATCTAGTGAATTTGGAGGCCAGGTCAACACCTTGAGCTGTTCTTCATGTTTTTTTTTTAGTTGTTCCTAAAGTGTTTTTGTGTGTGTGTCTGTGTCAGGCTGCATCCTGCTGGAGTGTCATTGCTATGGGGTGGGGGTGCCTGGTCTGGTCTAGGTGGGCGCTACATGTCTGAGTAACATCCACACCAATGAATGCCAGTTCTAAAGGTTTCCCAGCTGAACATTGTATTGTCACGAGATCGTCAATGTTATTTTCTTCACCTGTCTGTGGTCATAATGTTGTGGCTGATCAGTCTACAAGCCCGTCTTTCTGTGGACAGATGTTTGCAACACAATAGCATCGCAATCATGCAAGGTAAAGCAGTTGAGATCCAAGTGAAGGCTGGATTTGAAGATGGGTGTTGCCTGACCCCTAAGTGCTGAGTTAGATCTTCCTAAATAGGGGGGACAAGGGACCATTTACTGTCCTGCATTGTTTTTGCACAGTTGTGATCTCTGTGTTTGTGTGTCGCCATGGTAAATGTGGTCCTGAAGACGCATACTGCAGAGGGAACTAGTTCAGAGCACCCTGGTTGGAGTTTAATGTATATGTCTACGACTGTGTGGTGGTTTCGTGACGGCATCCATCAAGTACAGCTGTGTAGTTCACATCAAGTCAAGTGTGAAGGGTGGTGTCATGTCTGGTGTGATCCCACCTCACTGTAGTCTCTAGTCTTCATTTAGAAAGTTTAACATGGTTATGTAATTGTAAAAACACATCTCTGCTGCTTATACTTCAAAGATATCCAACCTTCGAATGCACTGCTATAAAACTTAACACTTGTTTCCTGACATCTTCACACAATTCACAGTTTTCTCTATTCTGCTCCTGCTACTGAATCAACACGTTATGTACTTTGAAAAGGGACATGACGTCATCTGAATCTCCTTGATCCTCAGCGTGCCTTCAACCAACTCTCTCCCCCACCTGCTTTTTTATTTCTTCACGCTGTGTCAACTCAGGCTTGACACAGCGTCTGCCTACATAAAAAAACACTAACATCAGCAAGTACACACAAGTACAAAACTAATTGTTGCCTTTTAATTCTCGGTGAGCCCAGACGCCATCAGTCTGTCTGTTACACAAAGCTTTTTTTTTTTCTTATTGTGAAACTGACGTGTCAAGATTATTGGCCTTTTCCCAGAAGATGATATTGAGTTTTGTAATTTGGAAGCAGCTGCTGACAAAACAGTTCGTCTTAGTTTGCCAAGGCCAAAGGAGAAGCAACAGCTACTCAGCATTCAAAAGGGAAAAACAGCATTTTGTTTGAAAAATACCCAGTTGCAACGACTATGTAGATGGTGAAATATCTATTTTTTTGCATTTTGCATCAGAATCTTCTACTTTTATTTGCATAAAATTAACTCAAAACATCAGAAGATTTTCACAGAAGTCCTGTTAAACATTAAATATATACTTTTTAATTTATTTATCTGAAAAAATTAATCATTTGTACATAAATCAGTTTATTGGTCCATCAGTGATGACATGCCCTCCCTGCCCGGATGAAGCAAAACCTCTCATTTTAACCACATAATTCTATTTTGGTCTCATCTGTCCACTAAACATTTTCCCACTAGTCTTCTGTCTTGTCCGCTTGATATTTAGAAAACAGCAAATGGGTAGAAGTGTTCTTTTTGGAGAGCAGTGTCTTTGTCCAAGTGTTCTCTTGATGGCGGATTCATTAACATTAGCCATGCGAGAGAGGCCTTTAGCTGCTTACAAGTTCCCCTTAGAGGCTCCTTTGTGACCTCTCAGACTATTATGTTTCTTCTTTTTGGAGTAATCTTGTTTTTTGGGACAAGGGTAACTGTCATCTTAAATCTCCTCCATTTGTTCTCAATCTGTCCGGCTGTGCATTTGTGGATTTCAAACTCTTTAGAAATGCTTTTGTAACCTTTTCCAGCCTGATGAGCAACAATAACCCTTATTCTGAGCGCCACCGAAAGCTCCTTTGTCTGTGTTGTGAAGATCAGACTGAGATAAAGTCTCATTACATTGACTGGAAACTTTCAAGCAACACTGTATATCTGATGTCACCCATCAGCCGCAACATTATGACCACTGACAGGAGAAGCGAATAACATTGACCATCTTGTGACAATTCAATGTTCTGCTAGGAAACTTTTGGACCTGGCGTTCATTGGTGTGGATGTTACTTAGACATGTAGCACCCACCTAGACCAGACCAGGCCCCCCCACCCCATAGCAATGACACTCCTTGATGGCAGCAGCCATCCCCAGCAGGATGCAGCCTGACACACACAAAAACGCTTTAGGAACAACTTAAAAATAAAACATGAAGAACAGCACAAGGTGTTGACCTGGCCTCCAAATTCACTTGAACCCAAACTGATCAAGTATCTGTGAGATGATCCACAGAGGACCCTCCTCTCAAAGGCCCCCCCACTAACAACATCCTGTTGCCAGACACCACAGGACACCCTCAGAAGGTCCATGTCCATTCTCTGAAGAGTCACGACTGTTTTGGAGGCACAAGGGAGACCTACACAATATTAGGAAGGTGGTCATAATCCTGTGGAGGCTGACTCATGAGACATAAAGAAGATATAAATGCACCGCAACCATCATCTGATTAGCTGTGATGAATCCAAATGATCTTTAAAGGTTATAACCGTGTTGTCTCACGCTCATAAAGCACACAGCAGAAACACATTGTCAGGTAATGGCTTTTATATTCCTGTTACATTGATACACTACACACTTCATTGTTATTTTTCATTGAACACGCACAAATGAAAATTATATTAGTGGATCACAGTCCTAACAACACATACATTAATTTGGTTGTCTTAATATGATCTTAAAGCGTCATTTAAACAAAAAACAAAAAAAGCACTGTGGTCTGGTGATCAGGGATTGATTCACATCCCTGAAAATGTCAGCTGTCAGTGTCCCTTCCTCTCTATTTAAAGTATTAATTATTATTGCACAAAGTCAATTAAAGTTACACAGATCCACCGACAGTAAGATTAAACTCAGGTACAAAACACAGCTTTAGTCTCTTAACCACAAAGCATGTATGGATTAGCACTACATCTGAGTGTTTCAGCAGCGGCACAGTTACATAAGAGACATTTCATTCTTGGAGAGGAAAATACGACAGTGTAAGTGAACATAATGTTGTTATTATGTCGTTAGATTTCCTTCTCTGCTCCCGGGATAATTAAAACACTGGTTAAAAGGAGATTTCCAGCATCAAGTTGTTCTTTAAGGCTATTTTCATCCACTGACAAACACACTATAGTTTACTGTTTTACTGCTTTTCATCAGCACCCAGATTCACTTATAATGCCTCGACGAGGATGTACATAAACGTATATTTAGTAGAAACACTATTACTTTAATATGTGTGCATATTAACATGGAAAACTTTTTAAAATAGACTCTAAAAAATCAAAGGATGTACAGTAGACATGCAGCAGTAATACAGTTACAGTACAATTTTTTTTTTTAAAGTTGTAAACTGAAAAAAAAAATTAAATTAAATCCCAGTATGTTCTGAATTTGAACAGAAAATGCATTTTTTTAAAAATAATTTTCATCCCTGGCATGATGTGAGGCAGAACGAGGTTACATGTTGAGTTAATTATGTAAATAAAAAGACAACATAACACTCACGGGGAGTTTAAGCGTGGTGTAAGTACAGCAAGTGTTTGCTAATAACCCCACAAATGGGACTTTAAAATCTAAAACTTGTGTGTTTTGCATTGCAGCTTCTTTCGTAGCTTCAGAGGGACGGGGTGACAGCGTTGGTCCAAAAGAGCTGGCGTATGGCTACTCATGCTGGTGTAGGTTACCGTTGTATAATCAAGCCCGAGGTTGGGTATCAGTAACGGGTGGTGGAGAGTGTGTGTGCAGCTACTCCGCCTGAGCCTCAGTCACCTTATCCCTGTTCTACGCCGTCCGTGTCCTGGGCCTGACGCGACATGTGTGGTCTTTTGTCTCGGATAGTGCCGTAACACCAGAACCTGCTTGTGTGTCAATCGTCAAGGCCTTAGGTTGGAGTGTTAAAAAGACGCTTGCCAACACTGGGATATCCCCCCACGGTTGGAAGGATTTTTTACAGGTAACACTGCTTCAAAATATCAGGTACACTGTGATATTCAAAGGGTCTATCAGACTTAAGGACCAGAACATACTGCATATATCCATTATTGATCTCCAAGCTTATTGCAGGGGGAGTTTTAATACTGATATGCCATTAATGCCAATTAATTAATACAGGAATAACTAGTTTTTCTCTCACTAGTCGAACATTAAAAGATTAGTTGTACAATTTAGGAACCAAGCCTCTTTGCTTCCTTGTCAAGAATAACATTCTCTTGTCTGTACGTGAATATGTCGCTAGCAAGCATGAACTGCTACCCCGGTAAGAAATAAAATCTTTCTTCAAAAGGTTCTAAATTTCACTATTTACGTCCAGTTTATTTAATCCCTCGAAAACAAAGTACGTAACCGGCTGCAGCTACATATTTCGGTACAGACATCTGATTCAAGAAAGTTGTATTTCCAAAATGAAGAACTATATAGTTTGGCTGCATCTTTAGAGGTTTAAAAATAATTCTTCTATCTTCTCTAGGACTGTTGTTGGTGCACCTTTGCTGTACTGTATCCACTCCCCTTGTTCACATGCGCACAGATCTCATCTCTCCTCCATTATTTTCTTCAGGGAATCCACTATGTCCTCACCACTGACCCACGGAACTATGTGCGCTTTGAACTTGGCAGACTGGGACTTCTGCATATCCGTCAGCAGCCAGTGCATGGGGAAGCCCTTCCTGGGGAAGGCGGTGTCCTGTGGCCCCAGAGCCTGAGAGGGGCAGACATCATTGGCCCCATCTCCGATGTAGAACACCCTCTGGAACGAAGCGCCGCCACGCTCCGCTTGCCGGTCCGCCAAATACTTCCGAAGGATCACCTGTTTGCACATGTTGTCGGGACAGCGGGAGCACGAGTGTGAGTGGAAGGGGAGCAGCACGAGCCGGCCGGTCACGTCAAAACTCGCCGGGTTGGTGAAGATCTTCCTGAAGAGGTGACGCACCCCAGCGTGCTCCAGCCACGTCTCGATGAAATACATGTTGGCGTCGGAGACCACCACCAGTTCAAAGTCCTGCTGGTGTCTCTGCAGATACTGGAAGAGCTTCAGGAGGCCTGCATTCGGTGGGATATTCTCCACCGCCGAATGGATGGAGTCTTTAGACACGCCCTGCTCCGCCATATAGGCTAAGACCTTCTGCATGTGCTCGGTGTAGTAACCCTCTCTGTAGCTGTTGGTGAGCCAGGCAGGGAGCTCTTGGCCTGGCAGAGCTCGCACCACAGCGTCGTCACTGCTTTCGGAGATGATGGTCTCATCGAAGTCAAACAACACCAAAAAGCGCTTCTCGTGTGGCGCAGCGTTGGTTATGTTTGACGGATCTGTCATCTTTGGTGAGTGGTCCCTCTCTGGAAAAAGAAAAGGAATTAAACAGTCAGAAAGATTTGTTTTCTTTGTCAAGGACTAATTAAAAAAGCAAGAAATTAAGTTTGAGCCATACACCACACACAGAGGAAACATCAAAACACTTAAATACTCTTAATGAAGCCACAGACTTGAAGTGAAACATATGTTTACCAGAGGAAAGGAAACAAAAGGAACACGTAAACAGGATGTTCATGACACTTAGTGGAAAAAAAACAACCTCAACGTAGCCCACACTGGTTTACTATACAGTATACCCTGATGAATATCTGAATTACTGCACCGGCTCCTTTCCACACTGACATTCCTTCTTTCCTTTAAGGGCATTTATTTATACATGCCAGATCTTGGAACGGCACCAGTTCCATATTTGCGAGGCTGACATATTAGTAGCACAAGGCTTCCCCATTTTAAGGCATGTTGTAACTCGAGCGAAGAGAGAGAGGCGATTGTAGGACAGAATACCTCTTCCACAAGTTGGACAAGTCTCACTGTGAAAGTCAGAACTTGTACGTTGTAAAGAAGTCAGACTCAATCAAGCACTGCACAGATCTGAAAGATTACATATGAGCTATTTGCACTGCTGCTCAGATTCAGTTTAGATAAACACTTACTCCTATGGAAAAACGGCAAAACGCTCTATCAACATATTTGAGATAAAGGAGCAATAAGTAAGATTTATTTAGGGTCTTTTTACAGAATGTAATATTAATATTTATGTCTTCATTAGCGTCTAATTAAAATGAGGGTCACGCTATTAATAGCTTACAATGAGCCCATTATATTTACAGAGGGAGTGGGTCCTCTTTCATGGAGTCTACCATGTTCAGCTGCCACACTCTGACTCTAAATTCACATTCATATTTGTTTTTACATTTTAAGCTGCAGAGTGAGGGGCAACTTTTTATGGTTGTAATCTGCGACCTCGCCTCTAGATGGCAGTAAACCCCACACCTAGGTCCTTTAAGATAAAAACATTTGACTTCTTGGTATTTGTTTCACCGCGTAAAGTATTATCCAAGTATTAGTATGACTAAAGAAAAAGTGGAGAAACTTGCTTGTTTATTATACTGCCTTCAACTGAGACTTGTGAGGTAGTGGTTACAAGATGTAACACGTTGTGTAGGCTAAAAAAATAAATACTTGACGCACAAATGGTAGCAACAGTTGTAAGTCATGAGAACACTGCTGCTATGGCAACTACTGGTGTCTAGAAGCCACGTATGCTAAGCTAACTAGAAGCTAACAACAGGAATAACAACATCGCCTTAAGCCAATTCTCAAAAAGTCAACAAACACATTACAACTGGTGAACTTTTTGAAATATTGCCACGTGTTTACCTAGTTGTGGAGAAATCACCTAAATGTAAACAGCGCCCTCTTGTGGAATTCACCGTGTAACTGTAAAATTTACAATGCGAGTTCAAGAGTTGCCTGACGTTGTGTTTCCTGATGTTTTCGGAAAGGACAGAAGTGGACGGTAAGTTAATATTGTGCAGTTCAGTTAAATGGTGTGGCCTAAATTGAGTTACCCTGTTGCTAGCCTGCTAACTGTTCACAGCTTATGTATGTGCTAAATGTGAAGACGGTGGAAAAATAAAAATAAAAACTTACACCACCAGTTAAGCTAGTCGTGCCAAATGCTAAGTAGCCTATCTTAGCAATGCAGCAGCAACTGTCACCTCTGCCGGCCTTGGCTTCTTGTTAAGACTTTGTGTCTTTTTAATTGTGTTTTTAATTTTCCGCCTGCAGTCACAGAAGAGAGGCATCTTTAATGGCAGACATGTCGTGACAAGAAAAGAAGACGTATATTTTTACTTCATTCCACTGAACGAACATCCACTGTTATCAGTCACTGCCACCGGCTTCATGTATCTGAGGCCTTATCAGTCGGTGACGGTTCTTCCAGGCCATGATATGTCAGAAAGCGTTAAAGAAAGGCAACTGTGGACTTTATTTAAGGCCTTCAGGCACAACTTTACTTTGTCAAACAATACGGTCAGCCTTTTTTAAGTTAGAGGTTAAAGACTTTGCACACAAAACATGGTCATCTTGCAAAATATATGTATTGTTATACATTAGATAACCAGCTACAACATTTAAATACCAGTAATCAACATAATTAACACTTAAACAATGACATACTGATACTTAAACATGTTTGATGATAATATTTAACTATACTAAAAGTAAAATGTTGACTTTTGCCATACTTAAACAAAAGACCTGAGCTATTCCCAGCATTTAACACATTAAATAATGAGTAACCAGTCCTGCTACTAAGGTACCAGGTTGATACTGTTATATATTCAGGATAATAAAATTAAATATAACAGCCGAGAAGACGACTGAGAGTCAATATAGTGCAGGCCCCGCTTAAGATAAGGATTTAAGTGGGTCATGTGCAGAGGCATCTATAGGCTACAACCAGTGGGCTATATAACTGTCCAAATCCGCCTTTCTTTGCAGCAGAGGGCACCGGGTTTACGCATAATTCCCTTACAGATAGTGAAGCCGAACGATCACGCTGAGGCAAAGCAACACAAAGTCAAACAGTGGGAGACTTGAAGACCGTTTTTCCACGGCGCGGTCTGCTCAGTTCGAGTCCCCTATAAACGTCCTGTGACCCGCAGTTTTCGCTGCACCGACGCGTTGTGCCAAGTGAGTGCATGTTCTCCCTGCAGCGCTGCATTATTAATAGGACATATTTACACACTAAGCCCTCTAATTTTATCCCCGGCCGGCGCGCTATCCGTGCGTAATGAGAGGTTACCTCTGAAAGTCATTAGCTCTGTCAGGAGTCATCTGCCGGCAAACACTAGCTACGTCCGAGCGACGCGGACTTAAAAGGACACACTTGAAAAATCACACATAAAAACATATATATATAAATATAGAGGAATTAGACAGGGAGGGTAAACAAACAGGCCTTACCGGTGGTGGGCATAAGAGCGGGGATGGTCGGCTAGGTGCCCGGCTCCGGCAACCGCATCCCAGTGACGAGGTAAGATTTTTTAAAGGAGACTCCCACAGCAGGACTGAGGGTATTCCCATTTAAAGCCAGCGCGTCAAGTCAGCCGGTGGAAAACACACAACTTCCGCCACGACCTTTCAGTGTAAAAGCATCTGAGGCTAACGTTTGGCCACAATAAATGTATTGCGCAGCGTTCCCAGTAACATAAATAAATAACATTCACATTTAGGAGATCATTACTTAAACTTCGTATATGGGATTCTGTCTCCGGGTCAAATTTAGCCCTTCTGGATTATTTCTATATCACATAATTTGATATAAATCAGAATCAGAATCAGGAAACTTTATTAATCCTTCAAGGAACTTATTGTGTTGCTGTTGCTCCCATAAAGTGACAGTTGCAGTGACAGAGCAAATACAAAAGAATAAAAGTAGTGAAAAAAAGAAATATAAAAAATAAAAGTAAGATGCAGTTAAAGTAAAAGATACAATATTGCACAAGTATTCACAATATACAGAGGTAAAAGGTTGCAAATAAATGAACAGCGTCTGAAGTGTTGCGAGTGTTATGAGTGACTAACACTTAGTGGGAGGAGTTATAAAGTTTGATGGCCACAGGCAGGAATGACCTCCCGTGGCGTTCTGTGGTGCATTTGGGTAGAATGAGTCTGTTACTGAAGGTACTCCTTAGTGTTGTGGAGTGGGTGAGATGAGTTGTCCAGGATGGTCTCCACTCTTGCCAGCATCCTCCTCTCTGACACTGTGTTCAAAGAGTCCAGCTCCACCCCGACAACATCACAGGCCTTGCGGATCAGTCTCCTCAGAAAGTAGAGTCGACTCTGGCCCTTCTTGTAGAGTAGCCTCAGTGTTCTTTGACCAGTCCAGTTTATTGTCGATGTGCACTCCCAGATGCTTGTAGTCCTCCACAATGTCCACCTGCCCCCCCCCCTGGATGGTAACAGGGGTCACCAGAGCCTTTTTTCTCCTCATGTTCACAACCAGTTCCTTTGTCTTTGTCACATTCAGCTGAAGGAAGTTGTCCTCGCACCATGTGACAAAGTTTCCCAATAAATGTGACTACTAGCCCTGGATTCTGCAAAGAACTGACCAATAGTACTCTATTAACCCACAGAAGGAAATTGGGTTATATAGTTTAAAAGAATTCGGCGTAACACAGAATTAGGTGATTTTGTTTTAGGTTTTATGTAAAGTGTCAAGCAGACCGGGTCATTATTGACCAGGGAGGACAAAAGTTGCATGGTCGACAAGAAGACAATACAAGGGTCAAGTTGCCAAACATGAAATAAACAACACAAGTAGGATTTTGCAGGATCCGTTGCTTTTACTTTGTAGCATTGACAGTCACTGTTGCTTTTAGCTTCACAGCATCAGAAATTGGAGACTTGCTCAAGGCTGTAACGTCCACTCATGTGTCATGAATGTTGCAGAGTTTCACTGTTGTGCTTTTTAGCTGTTTTAGAGGCAAATGAGTTCATGTAATATTGTGTGTCACTGGAAAACAGTTTGCAACCTGTGTCCCCACAGGAACACATTCATTTTGAAGCATTGAGAAATCCATTGCACAAATGTGTGCAAATACAATACATATTGTTATTTTAAAAGTATTAGCTAACATTTCAACCCTTTCAAAGGAAAATAAATTTAAAAATATGTTGAATTGCTGAAGGAATTTTGGACACACATGCACGTGCTTGGCATATTTATTAAAATTTTAAATACGTACAAGTTAGGATTTTAGCTGGTGGTTGATTCCAAGCAACATTTAATTCATAAACGTCTGAGTAACTACAGAAGCTAGTTAATCCAGTGCCGCAAGCTGTTATTCTCCACTCCCTTGAGTCACTTGACCCGCCCTTTTAATTTGACGCCATAATTCAGTGTCTATCATGTAAGAATGCCACGGTGCTGCACAGCTTCTCCTGCATCTATATTCAGTTGCCGATCAGCTGCGACACCGTGCCAGAGACACGTGTTGAGAGTTTTGAAAAGCACAAGATGTCACTCAGCCTCGTGGTGGAAGTCTAAAAATAAGCGCAGCCATGTTCTGCCGGGCCCTGAGTCAGCAGCAGATACGAGTCTGAGACCGTCTGCGGACGAAGGAGGGTTAAACAAAGGCCGTTTAAATGTCCCAAGACCGTGTAAAGTATCTGCCGTGCAAGGGGGCTGAAGAAACCAAGAGATAAACAGAGATACATTCGCTGCTGACACAGGAGAGGAAGGATAACAGGCACAATGTTATCACCGCATCACGGCGTCTCTCAGTCCTCCACCCTGGGCCCGTATCTTAGTTTAGGAGGGGTCCTAAACTTGACATACTGTACACGGAGCTCAAAGGTGAAGAGCAGCTGCGTGTTAATTTCTACCGACAGTTTGACTCATGTGTACTTTACACCTAGGAGTACTCTGTTTACTTTTCACGTACTTTTGACCTATGCGCATATCATTTTAGTGGGTGTAGATTTGCACGACTTCATATTTGGAAAAGATTGTTTCTGTCAATGGTTCATTGTTAAAAGACAAATGACTCCCATAAAATAAGACTGAATATTTATAACGACAAACTGGGCTGAGGTAATACTGCAGATATTCGCTAGACTTCTTAGGAATAAAGGAGCAACTGCATCATGCTGACTTCCTGTCGGTGTGATGTAATGCCTCCCAAAAAAAGCAAGGTCAAATGAAACCCAAGTCACGCTGCCGCTAAAGTCAAAGGTTAAACTCTAAGTATTTCCTGGTTTTAGATGATTAGACTTGTCCAGCGTCATATCATAATTCATTCATGATTCTGAGATGTTTTCGGTCATGTTCTTCCATCGAGCCGAGAAAAAAACAGAAATGTGGGAGTGAGACACCTTCTTCTTCTTCTTCTCCTTCTTCTGTGTATGACCACAAGAGAAAACTTTGAATTACTCTTTTCGAACACGTGTTTACATCCCTTCAAGCTACTCTTAAAAAAATCAAAATGAGAATTATTTGTGCTGCAGAGCACCGACCGCTTTGAAACTCTGCTCTTACATTTCACACACAAAGGAGGACCTCTGCTGGCTGAAATGTAAATGCTCGACCAAATACACCAAATAAATATACCTCCAGATCCTCATAACTGACTTTTGCAGGGCAACTGGAAATAATATCACATTACGGAGGCTGTGATCTTGTTTGTATTTTTGCATTTTGTTCATTTTCATTCGTACACGAAGCACGGCTTGTGCCAAAAAAAGGCATATTCGGTTATACTGAAAGCTTAAATATTCAATGTTAGATGTTCAGGTTGTTGCAGAATAATCTTAAGAGCAACATATGTGGTAACACTTTAATAACACAGACACGAGTTAGTTCCTCATAAACGCAAAAGGCCAACGCAAGGGTGCGTGAAGTACGTCTAAAAAGTGAAAACAGGCAGCGTCGATGCAGCAACAGCTGTTAGCAACACCAGGAAGGGTCACATTATGATCTGTTATATTGCAAAATAAAGTGTTGTAGATATATGGTTAGCAATGCTCGAGGGATTATTTAACGTGAATCAGCCGCAACATTAAAACCGCTGACAGCTGAAGGGAATAACTCCTTGTTACAACGCAGTGTTGTGCTGAAATACCCTTGGTCATGGTAGCATTCATATCAGTGTTACTTAGACCTGTACTACCCCCCTCCCCCCCCCCCCTGCTGCTGACCAGACACCCCTCACTCCATAGCATCATAAAAAAAAAAGCCTCCAAGCTCCACAGATTCCAAACTCACCGATTATCTGAGGGGATGCGCTGGAACGAGCCCAAACCACAGATGACCCACCCGTTTATACCATTTATACTCACAGCACCTGAAGGCTCCCACTACTAAGGTCCCGGGACCCCCCCTCAGAAGGCCTGTGTCCATTCCCCAATGGGATTTTGGGTCTAGCCCTGCGATAGACAGGCGACCTGTCCAGAGTGTACCCCGCCACTCACCTGATGACAGCTGAGATAGGCTCCAGCCCCTCTGCGACCCTTCACAGGACAAGCTGTTACAGATGATGAATGAATGAATGAATGAATTTTGGCTCTTAAAGTTATTGATAAACTAATTAAAGATATTTGCAATTAGGATTGCATTCAGTTCAGCTTTTTGTACATAGAAACCTGCTTATTTCCTGATGTTTTACACAAATACAGTACAGGCTATAGGTCACTTTAAGAATAGGGAGGTGCAATATTTCACTGGCCACTAGAGGGCCTCCTTGTGTGTGCTTGACTTCCACATGATTTTGTGCATATTGTTGTCAAAATGTGTGATGGATAACAAAGGGTTTGGTTCTTAAAAGCACAATGTAGTTTAGCTGCTTTACTGCTGACTGTTTTCAGCAGTCAGTCGCCTTGAACATATCCAAAAAAGGAATTAGAGTACTAAAAGTCTCACCATGCTTATACTAAAAGTCCTTCAAAATGTGCATAATTCAGAAGATATGAAGTGAGAGCAAATTAGAAGAGCACCGCCCAAGAGAAAGCCTGAAAGGCTCTTACATAAACTCCCACTGGGAGCTTTGCAACAAAATGAACTTCACATAAATCACAATGAGGCTCCAGTTCCCACTCAAAATCCACATCAGATCTTACTTCAAACAAGGAGAAGGGGGAACTCGGGCTGAACTTAACAATACTTGCAGTGAGAACGGCTACAAGAAATAATAATAATAAAAATGTAAATAACGTAAAACATTATCTGGAAATCAAACCAACACACATTATGTTGCTGCAGAGAGAGTTAGAGGGGCGAAATGAGAGTTCAGCTCCGGAGAGAGAGAGACAGAAAGCAAGACAGAGAGGGTGGAGAGAGGAATGCGAGGAGCCGGGTTGAGTGAGGACGGAGGAAAAACTCTTCCTCTTGTGCTTCGCTTGCATCTTCTGCGTCACAGCATTGAATTACACCCACATCTGGACAAAACATCTGGGGCCGCCGAGCCCAGAACCCTGCAAGTCAGGTCAACCATTCGAAGAAACACATGCGAGCAACAGAAAAAACCTAGAAATCTCCACTGTGAAGAAATTACAATCACTCTGTGGGTGTTTCAAAGCAAATGTGTATTGAGCACAGACAGGTCATAACAATAAAAGCATGATTAAGACAAGCTGGGCGAAACTTCAGGAGCTCGTCCTTGTTTATAGAAGAGGAATCACACATATTGTAGTTCTGTAAACTTGCCTCTGATTACTGTAATGAGAAAGCAGCTACACCACAGGACAAAATGAAGGCGTGAAAAGCTGCCCTCAAATGGTTTTACCAGCTTAAGTTCAGCGTGACATTCTTTGGAGGAAAACCCAAGGGTGACTGCAAAGGAAGGGAAGTCCCCCTAATTGTTATTCACAGTTGACTTGGCGGCAGTGGTGAAAGCTGGCTTCAAATTTGGCACTAATACATGAGGGAAAATACCACAGTTAAAGAAAACAATAACACACAGGCCAGGGCTTTCCTGAAACTGACAAAGAGAGACTCAAACTGTGAAGCAACATTCATTAGAGGAGAACTGCATGAAAAGACACTTTAAATCATCCTTACGCTTTGGTAGTGCTTCATTAAACCACACTAATAATAATCACCTGTGCTATATTTATACTGATAGAGAATGCCACTGTGTGAGTAAATTATTTCATTAGTTTCATATTAATCACTTAATCAACTTGATAATCTGCAAGAGGATTCGCCTGGTTTGAGATAGGATTCAGATTACAGACCAAAAAAAAACAAAAAAAACACATTTGTATGTATAAAATTTTACCTTTAAATTGTTAGCATCAAATGTTAGTATGAAGCCTCTTAAATGCATCTAGAATAATCACATATGATCTTGCCAGTAAGGTTTTAAAGGTCCAATGTGTAGAATTCCATGCCCCCTAGTGGCGAGGCTGGAGATTGCGACCAAATTAATATGCCTAACCATTTGAGGAAGAGGACTTGCTCCTTATTTAGAAATAAATGGCTCATTCCAAGATAACAATAACACATTTAGTCATCGTTTTCAGGTGATTCTACACACTAGAACCTTTAACAGAAGTGCTTCATTTTAAGGGTGACCGTTGCACACTGAAACATAAACAAAAACTTCCCTTTACTTCCTACTTTCTGTGAATCATATCCAAATATCATATGTTGACATTTTCAGTATCACTTAAGACCTCACCATCACATTTGGAGGGGTGCTATTAGCAAATTTCACGCTTGATGGAGGAGACATGATTGTAGTTTTCAGTTGGAACAACTGCGCTTAAAAGGTGCAATATGTGTTCTTTTTTTAAGTAAACAAACAAAAATTATCAACAGAACGTCTATGTATTGGGTCACAAAAATATCTACTGAAGCTAGCATGCTAAGGTGTCATTTAACCACACCTAGGGCGAGAATCTGCTCGTCTAAGGTGTCCAGAATAATCACATATGAACTTGCCAGTAACGTTTTAAAGGTCCAATGTGTAGAATTCCTGCCCCCTTGTGGTGAGACTGGAGATTGTGACCAAATTAATATGCCTACCCATTTGAGGAAGAGGACTTGCTCCTTATTTAGAAATAAATGGCTCATTCCAAGATAACAATAACACATTTAGTTATTGTTTTGAGGTGATTCTACACACTAGACCTTTAATAGAAGTGCTTCATTTTAAGGGTGACCGTTGCACACTGAGATATAAACAAAAACTTGCCTTTACTTCCTACTTTTTAAAAAAAAGATTACTGCGTCCTTCTTTAATTCCATTTCTGTGAATTGTATCCAAATGTCATACGTTGACATTTTCAGAATCACTAAAGATCTCACCATCACATTTGGAGGGGTGCTATTAGCAAATTTCACGCTTGATGGAGAAGACATGATTGTAGTCTTCAGTTGGAACAACTGCGCTTAAAGGTGCAATATGTAATATATATGTGTTTTTTTAAAGTAAACAAACAAAAATTATCAACAGAACGTCCATGTATTGTGTCACAAAGATATCTACTGAAGCTAGCATGCTAAGGTGTCCTTTAACCACACACTGGGCGAAAATCTGCTCGTCTAAGGTGTGGTTAAAGGACAAATGTGAACTGGAATGTTTACCACCACCTGCTCCCGGCAAGAAACCAAAACAAAATAGAAGTTGTAGACATAGAAGAAAAACAAGCAACGACGATTTCCACCTGATGGCTAGAGTTTTTTTAAGCTAATGTTAGCTATGTAGCATTAGCTTGCAAGGATAGCTAATTATAAATCATTACTGACAATGTTTGCTAAGTTGATATGTGTTTCAGTCCAGTTAGAATAGCTGCGTGTGACTAGCTCAATTAGCTCGTCAGCTAGCGAAGGTATCTAACGAACAGCTATATGCAAACATCACAACATTTTGGTAAATGCTGCCCTCTTCTGTTGATACTTTTTGAATATTAAACTTGCATATTGCACCTTTAAACCCTTGCTAGGATGTTGTCCAGCTCCGCAGCTCTACCTATTTAAAGTAACATAGACACCAGCCCCGGTTTATCATCAGTACAGATGTTGTGTTGAAAGTGTAGCTGAGCTGCACGAGTCAATTTCAACAGCTGTCCATAATCAGAGAGCATCATTCCTCAGGTAACGTAGCAGAATACAGTGACATTTTATTTTGAAAAACAAGAACAAGTGTTCCCATCAAAGACACTACACTATCGACATATTGCACAACAAAACAAACAAACAAAACGTCATAAACATTTGAAAAATACTGACAAAGAATTCATGGCACCTTACTTTTCTGTTTACTTTCTCTTTTTTTAACAGTTGAACAACATGGAAACTCACTGAGGAAGTGCTTGAAAATATCTCAGAAACACTCTTACTCAATCTTTTTCTGCTTTAACTTCTTCCGTGGCCTCTTCTTTCTTCTCGCCCGCGGCCGCTTCGCTCTTCTCCGCGCTTTCTCCCGGCTCGGGGTTGGGCTTGGCCTCCTCTTCGATCTTCTTGGGTTCGGAAAGGAGTATGACCTTCCCGATGTTTTGGCGTTCGTGCATGCGTTTCATGGCTTCGGTCACCTGGGAAGAGGCAGAGGAGCAGAATGGAGGTGCACAAGAGATTATTTTTCATCCTGAAACAGAGTGAACTCAGTGAGTCACTCGACCCAGAAGAAGAAATAAAACAGTGTGTGTTGAAAAACTGAACCGAAACAGATTTATTTTTTTTATCACCTTTGAGCAGTCTTAGACAATCAGCAAACAACATTTATTTATAGTCAGACTAACATTTCAGTTAATTATTTCCACATCAAGCAAACATGATGGAGCACCATTAACATAAATGTAAAGCCGTGTTTGTGTCCACCTGAATAGCATAACCTGAATACTCTTTTAGCTCTGTTTCGGTGCTTTCTAACTGCCACATGTTCAACTATGTTCACTTTGTACTCGGTCAGGGGTTTCAAAATAAACCAGGCGCCTCATGGGTCTGAGGTGTTGCTGATCAGAATAAACCAAGTGTCACATGCTTCCATCCACATATAAAGCGTCAGAGAATGGACATGGGCCTTCTGAGGATGTCCTGTGGTGTCTGGCAACATAATGTTGTTAGTGGGGGGCCTTTGAGGGGAGGGGCCTCTGTGGATCATCCAACAGATACTTGATCAGTTTGGGATCTAGTGAATTTGGAGGCCAGGTCAACACCTTGTGCTGTTCTTTTAGTTGTTCCTAGCGTTTTTGTGTGTGTGTCTGTGTCAGGCTGCATCCTGCTGGAGATGGCTGCTGCCATCAAGGAGTGTCATTGCTATGGGGTGGGGGTGCCTGGTCTGGTCTAGGTGGGTGCTACAAGTCTAAGTAACATCCACACCAATGAATGCCAGGTCCAGAAGTTTCCCAGCAGAACACTGAATTGTCACAAGATGGTTTAAATGTTATTTACTTCTCCTGTCAGTGGTTTTAATGTTGTGGCTGATTGGTGTATAGTGTCAATGCCAAGACACACAATGCATGAGTAGTAAGAGAGACAGAATTAGAGGATAGGAGCTTGGTGCATAAAATAAACACTCGATTAGCATAATGTTTCTGTGGATTCATGAGCACATATAATTACAGTCAAAAAGATGGATAAAGACTCAACCATCTATACTGTGCATCTGTGCCACAAGTCCTCTGCACTCCCTATTATTTCCTATCTCGCTCATTGTCTGTTTCCTCCTCACAAACACAGCCAGCGCAGTCGTGCATCATGCTCCTGCCTAATGCAGAAGCCAGCCAGGGAAACTCAAGACACGCATATTCCCACTAGTATCGATGCCACGGCAACAATTTAGACCGTCACCTAGCAACGGCCGTTAAGTACCATCTTATCTGATGGGGTTTGCCGGTCTACCGTTTTATGTGATTGATGGAGAAGAGGAGAACACCGGGAGGAGCCGTCTTCAGATTCAGACGCGACGCAGGAGAAGCTTCAGTGGAGCTGCTGCCTTTACTCCCGCGGTGGTTAAACCGTTCAGCACGCGTCACTGAGCGCGCTGAGAGCGCATAAACAGAGGAGATTTGCAGATAGCAACAAACACGATCAAACTAACCTCCTCAAAGTGATAGCGGGAGTCGATGCAGGGCTTGATCTTTCCCTGCCTGTAGAGCTCCAGCAGCTTCGACATAGTCCTGCCGAGCAGCTCCTCGTCATCGATGTAGCCCAGGTGGAAGCCGGAGATGGCTTTGTTGGCCTGCATCAGTTTCATGGTGTTGAGCGAGAGCTGGTTGTACCAGATCTTTGCCATGGCCAGCAGGTTCTTCTTCTGGCCTGTTACACAATTGGCCATACCTGGAGTGGAGCAGAAAATATTGAAAACCTGCAGAGTTTGGAGACTATAATCTATTTTTTAAGACTGTTGCTCAAATTGTAATTAAAACAAAGCTCTTTTTTCTGTTTTTGTCTCACCAAAGGCTACAAGCATGCCCAGAGGTTTCAACAAACTGAAGCCTTTCTGGGTGTCGGAGCCACCGAGTGGATCAAGGACGATGTCCACTCCTGCAGAATAAAATAAAAAACAGTCTCAATAAAAGGCCAGGAAAGAAAGACAACGTTAACAGCAGAATAAGTCGACAAAATTATCTTTTGTTATTCACCTTTCGGGCTGATTTTACGGATTTCCTCAGCGTAGTCTTTGGTGCGGTAGTCGATGGGGTGAGTTACACCGCCTTGGGCAATGGTCTCGTGTTTGGAAGCCGACGCCGTGCCAAAAACAGTCACATCCTGCACAGTCTTACACAGCTGGGTCGCAGCGATACCCACACCACCTACAGATGTGCAAACAGCAGAACAAGCAGGCGTGAGAACAGCATCAACAACAGCAGCAGCAACAGCAGCAGCAGCAGCAGCAGCAGCAGCAGCAGCAGCAGCAGCAGCAGCAGCAGCAGCAGCAGCAGGGGGACTCTTCAACCCCAGTGTGGTCATGAAGAAATCAGACTACGCTGGTTTTAAATGTTGAGTTAGATGTGACAGGATAAAGCTACTTCCTGGATCACACGTACCTGCTTTAATGAATGTGCTTTCTTTAAGGAGGATATAGTGAATTAATAGTTATTTAACACCATTTGTTGAACGCAAATGTGATGAAAATATCACGTTTCTGCTGGAATGATCTGAGAATCTAATAAAGGTTCCAGTTAACATTTCTACATTTGTTAATGTGTGGGACATAAGCCATGAATTTACGACTACTTATTATAAATGTTAATGTTTTTGTCTCGTCTTCTTGTAGAAACCTGACACAAAAACATTCTGTTAATATTTGACAGGAGTATCAACAGCGCTCTGTTTAACTCCAATATTTAACCTGGCAAGTAAAGTGATCAGTTTAAACCTCAAATCTTCTAACAGTGACATCTGAGTAGACGTATCTCTTAAATGAAAAGCTGAATTTCATGCTCTGCAATTAAACACTATTATATTGACAGCTACAAAGAGCCCAGACTTTCCAAAGACATCCAGTATGTTTGGATATATCCAGCCACAACGCTAGCAGCTTCTTTCAGCAGGATAACCAAAGCCAAAGCAAGCAGAGCTCCCCCTGGTGGCTGGCTGCAGTATAGGTCATAAGCTCCACCCCCTTAATATTAGTGGGCGGGACTTGGGACAAACTAAAACACTAAAAATACACGTGAAATACATTTTTTTTCAAGGATGGTTTCTGTCATTTCAGGTAGTTAATATAACGTTGATGCATGTTCAAGTGTCAGTTTGTTGGATAATTTTAATTTTAGTGAGTTATTTGATGCTATAGAAACAGGATGTGACATAATGGCAAAATAGCATCAGTTTGACCAATGCAAGGAAGTGGGGATGCATTGTCCATATTTATATACAGTCTGTGGTTCAAGGTGTTGCCCTGGCCTCCAAATTAATTCGAGTCAGATCAACGGAGGCACCACCTTGCACCTTAGGATTCCTTAAAAGGATCTGCACCTTCAGAGGTCTAGTGGAGTTCATGCACTACTAGACAGGTGGTCATTATTTTATGGCTGCTCACTGTACAATATACTGCATGTGTGACAGTGTGTATTCTGCCCTTTCACCCATTTTCAAAGGGTTAGAAGCGCTTTGTTGGATCAAAAATAAAATGTGGCGCGCTCAGGGTCAGCTTCATTTCTAACGGTAATCGTCGTGACAACACGCCCACTTCCACAGAGGCTACAGATGTGATTTCATGACGGCTGAAAGCTCAGAAGACGGAGGAGGCTGAAATAGAAGGAGGTGCTTCACGGTCTCTACGTTGGACGTGCAAGTACACCAATAATCGGCGCTGCCCTCCTCTTCACCCCGGCCCTGGAGCGGCTGACTTATACAGGTCAGCTGGCAACCATCCACCCACTCAGCGCTGACCAGGGGAACCTTGAGAGGGGGAGGTGCAGAGGAGCAGAGGAGCAGTTGACCGCGACGGTGGAGGCTGAGACGATGGATGACAGCAACTGATCTGTGCACTTGGACTCTGAGTGCTCGTCGTACACTGAGGTATTTACATCTTTTACATGTTTAATCTGGAATTCAGGTAAAATAAATGAAGAGGAAAAAGCTATCAAAGCAAATAACTCCAACACAGATGATTAAAAGAACCAGTGTAGCAAATAATTATACGCCCCTTTAGGTTCTGATGCGACTTTTGACTACAAATCAGGCTTTTATTTTGAAATATTCAACACTGTACACATATCTGTATATTTCATAGGTGATATTCTCTATTCCACAGTTTATATTTATATCCCACTCTAATTTATTTAGATTTAGACGATATTTTCCTGCCTACTGTTTTTTTTTAATATACTGTTTTCACAAAATCTAAATGCTTTTTTATTTTCAAGCACAACTTTCATAATTTTGGACACAGAGTCTCCCAGCTCTGCATATTGTGTTTAGGATATAGCGACAAAAACCTAAAAGGTTAATGCTTTTCTTTTTCTAAATAAGGAAGTGGTGATTTTTATTTATTTTAAGGGACGTTTTAGAAGAGTTAGAAGAGTCAGGGTTCATTAATGACCTTGGCAGCATCTATGTACAAAACCATCAAACTACAAGGTTCAAAACACTCTTGAAAACCACTAGTAAAAAGAAAAATAGGTGTAAAATAGTTAAACAAAATAAATTAAATAATAATAAAGAAATAAAATACATATAAAATAAAAATTAAATTAAATTAATTAAATTAAATTAAATTAAATTAAAATAAATAACAATAAATTAAAATAAAATAAAATAAAATAAAATAAAAGTAAAAATACACTATATACATAGGAGGGATAAACGATAAGGTGCAATAATATGGATGGAGGAACACTGACATGAAGACTATTTTGAATGTGCAAACAGACGTTCAGCTTTTACAGAGCTTTTGATCAAACTTGATCTTCTTCATCTGCAGATTAATTGCTTTCTTGCTGCTGAAAAAATTTAAAATCTAAACCATTACACCACAGCCGGGCCTGCTGCTGATGAACAAGATCACGCTATAGTACATCTGAAAGCTGGATCTTAAACTGATGACATTATGTTCTCGCACTATAGCAGCATGACTAGTAAAAAGGTCAAAGCCCCCACTAACCACAACAAATACACCTTATCTTTGTTTTTCACAGTGTGTGAAATCATTTTTTGCCTTTTCTCAGACAACAACATCACTCTGTTCATGCATCAGATTTAAAACCAAGACATATTTACAGGATTAAAACTATTAAAAATTATAGTCAGGGTCCATTTGTCGACTACGACTTAAACACACCTTCCCTCCGAGCATATTTAGATGAGTCTCAATCGTTACCTTCCTGCAGGGATTAGTGTAACGCCGATGAGGTTCTGGTGTAAACTAACAGCCCTCTGACATGTTTGCTTGTTACGGTGTTTGGACTCCCTGTTTGAAATGTCAGGTGTTGCCAAAGCAACCGTGTTTGACAATGATCCAGGTTGCCATATTATGAAGAAGCCGCCACGAGACCAGGACACACGCTCGCACCATCCTCACCTCTGACCCCCGCCCCGTCTCTCGGGCTGGTGTGATTTTTCAGAACAAAAATGCGGCCGCATCCAGAGAAGTGATTAGCGACCTGAGGAGAACGCGCCGTGCGACTCCTCACATGTTGCCCAGGGGACAGGAGGAGAAGTCTGTTACCGACAGTAGGATTAAGCCACTGGAGAGACTTCCACACAACATCAGGGGCTCCTCTGATCTAGTCTGAGGCTGCACTTCTAATTATTTTAGTTCAGTAACAAGGAAAAATGGTGAAAATTAGATATGTTTCTTGTTAGCAGGCATCTCAGTGGCTAAAAGGAAGCTTACTTGCAGAGTTTTTGCAGAACAGAAATGTCTAATTATTTTTGTGCCGTATGCCGTTCAGTTATTACGGGGGATGGGAATTTATTTTACTTTTATTGTCTTTATGTCAGAGGCTAGAGGGTTGGTATGAACTGGTTTGTTAAGGTGGAGAAAAGAAAGTAAATATAATTTTGCTCTATTAGACTTTGTTTTTTCTGCCTTGTCTCATTTGCTTCCTCTTCCTTCCTTGTATCAATAAATAAATAATCACAAAAAATTGTGTGACAAGTGACTATTAAACGTATTTAACTAGATTTTGGACGTGTCAGACTTGTTGTCAATTCATTTTTTTTGTGAATCATTGTACACCGATCATAAGGCATAACATTATGACCACCTTCCTAATATTGTGTAGGTCTCCTTTGTGCCTCCAAAACAGACGTGACTCATCAGAGAATGGACATGGGCCTTCTAGTGGGGGGGTCTTTGAGGGGAGGGTCCTCTGTGGATCATCCCACAGATACTTGATCAGTTTGGGATCTAGTGAATTTGGAGGCCAGGTCAACACCTTGTGCTGTTCTTCATGTTTTGTTTTTTTTAGTTGTTCCTGAAGTGTTTTGGTGTGTGTGTCCGGCTGGGGATGGCTGCTGCCATCAAGGAGTGTCATTGCTATGGGGTGGGGGTGCCTGGTCTGGTCTAGGTGGGTGCTACATGTCTAAGTAACATCCACACCAATGAATGCCAGGTCCAGAAGTTACCCAGCAAAAACATTAAATTGTCACAAGATGCTCAATGTTATTCACTTCTCCTGTCAGTGGTCATAATGTTGTGGCTGATCTGTGTATTTCATGAACTGCTTATTAGTTTCACATGCACATGAGTTTGAACTTTAAATGCACAGCAGAAACTATTTGCTGCATTACATACATAATGCAACACTGATAAACCTGTGTCTCAGGTTTTATTTGGACTCTTAGGCGGTTAGGACTTCTGCATTAAGTTGACGCTGTAGCTATGGCGACAGCCCAGACCCTACGCAGACCCCAGCGCCGTAACTGACGTCCACCTCCCCATAAATGTAACCACGGGAGCTGTGATTGGTCCGTCTGACAGTAGCGTGTTTCCTCTTTAGTATTTCCTGCTGCTTCACCATCGCAGCAATTTTCGAATTGATTGTTTCGGATCAATAAAGATGGAACACATGGAGGAAAGGTTAACTGAGGAGGTTTGGAGATACAAACATTTGTATGACTCGTAAACATATCCTGCAGTACTCTAAAAAGCGCCTTAAATGTGGAAGTGAATGGATCATTATTGAATATGTGCTGCATCTCTTTGTCTTACCTGCTGCCATGTGTACAAGGACACTTTTTCCCGGCCTGAGATTGGCCATATCAAACAGCATCATGTAGGCGGTCAAGTAGTTAATGGGCAGAGCAGCTCCTTCCTCAAAGCTCATCTCGTCGGGCATGGGGAATGTGTGGTCAGCGGCCACGACGACCACTTCCTGCCACATGCCGCTGCGTGTCAACGCGATTACGCGATCGCCGACCTGAAGGAGCAAAGAAGGAGAGTTGTGACACGTAGGAAAGCAGAACTATTTAATTCCTGCAGAGATCTTGACACATTCTTTACAAGTTTAAAGGGTTAATTCAACCAAATCGTGTCTGGCTTCTTAGAGTTTGCTTGTTCTTCCTGTGGGTTTTGTCCCACATTTGCTCTGACTTCCTTCCATATTTCAAAAAAAATAATCGTTGTTTGGCCGTACAATAGTTGTGCATGTGAGTGGTTGTTTTTCTTTCTGTGTCAGCCCTGGGACAAACTGGCGACCTCTCCAGGGATTAGCATTGTGATAGCTGGGACAGGCTCCAGCCCCCTCCTTCACCCCTCCGAGGATGAGCAGCAACATCAAAACTAAGATCACCAAAGTCATTAGGATCAATAATCTCGGATTAATGCCTGAGCCAGATTCTGTGCCGATCCATCATGAAGATGTTGAGACACTTTACTGCACAAAAACTGTGACTTTCTGACTTTCTATGCTCAAGTTCATCCACAGTCTCTCCATTCACCTCCATTATTTTGCGGAGGAAGGAGTCACATGCAGCCAAATCTAAATCTCACCTGTCCTTGTAAGTCTGAACTCGACGCCGTAAAGCCAGACCGGGATCAGGTGTGTAAATAATAAGAAAATGGAGCGAATTAATCTTTTATTGCCTTTAGTATTAGACACCTGTTCTCCTCCTCCCACACATCCGTTGACAAGAAATGGCAAATTGAGGTCAAGGCAGCAGGAAGTCGTCTGTTGTGCCCCGTCAGTCGAATGACACCCGGGCCTTTAATTATGCCACTGCTCTGCTCTGCTCTGAGAACAGGCCAGATAGTGATATTTGGAAAGTAACTGACCTCATATTACATCACATTAATTAATCTATTTTTTTAAGTTTAAGAAATGTGTAAAAAAGCTTGTCTCAAATACACTATGTTGCTACCGTGAGGATGTGACTATTCCACATTTAAGAAGCTAAAACCAACCAACTAAATTTCAACTGAAATAAAATAATACATATATTTATTATTATTTTCTTTTTTTTGCTTATTTTATTTTGGTTTTTTTCCATTTTTTAAATTTATTTAAATTTATTTAATTATTTAATTTAATTTATCATTTTCTAATTTAATTTAATGTAATTTATTTATGTATTTACTTTAATCTATTGTTTTCTAATTTAATTCAGTTTAAGTAATTTATTTTTTATTTAATTTAATTTATTTATTTCTAATTTAGCTGAATTTTAGCTGTCTTACACCTATTTTTCTTTTTACTAGCAGTTTTCAAGAGTTTTTTATTATTAATATTATTCTCTTTTATGTGCAACTGAGCCTCTGTGACCAAGCAACATCTCTCGTGGATCAATAAAGTCTATTTAAGTCTAAATCTAAGCCTGTGCACTAAGAATTAAATATTATCATTAAAGACCTGAACGTGAATTTCCTCCAGTTCTGAACTAAATGTGTTTCTCCTTACAGCACTGATTTTTTTCCCTACCAACTCCGAAACCTTGGAAACCTCACAAACCAAGCCAAAAACAAGATGACATAAAGCCTGTTAGTGCGTCTGAGCTCCTTCTCATCACAACAAACGTGGCGGCTCAGGGTAAACGCTGCTTAATCACGCAGAGACGCGCTGCTGCTATAAAACCATCGACTCATGTTGCGAAACTCGCCAAAAAGACAGCGAAGCCTGCAGGAAAGACCTCAGATCTGATGGTGAACGCTGCACTGCTTCCTGTTAATGCTGCTTCAAGAGCTCGGAGCCACACCCACTTCCTCCAGCACACAACTCATGACAATAGGCAGATGACACACATACACACACACTCACATGTGCAGGCAATAAGAGAAATTACACATGAACACGTCGCAAATGCATCTGCTGAGGAGTGATAAGTCTTCATGAGTTCATTTAACTTCCCCCTTGAGAGGACATGATACAAATTTCTCAACTCCTGCACTTGTGAAACACTTTTATTTAAAAAAAAAATAAAAATAAAAATAAACTGAAAAAGGCTGAGCTCAGTTCCTGGAGAGCTGACACAAGATGAAGTGGATGAATCGGATGCAGGACAGTGGAAACCCTCTGTTTATTTCAGCCGGGCTTTACAAAAACCAAGAGCGACGCTACAGCTTTTATATCAAAGAATGAACTTATCCACAGATGGATGTTCAAGACTTTTTAAGAGACAGATAAGACGATAGTACAGGAAGCAAACAGCTGATCAGCAGGGGAGGAATTCATCTGATCCTAATCTTTACTTCACATCATTTCACCTCTTTCAACTTTAAACTGTTATTAAAATGAAACCATGCTCTGAAGGCACAGATACACCGACATCAAACGACTACCGGTAATGAAGGTCGACTGTGTCGGGGCCAAAACGTTGCACCTGAACGCACCGCAAAGACCACAGCCAAACAGGCAGCTGGCACAAACATCCTGCTCCTGCACGAAAGGATAGAACTACTAGTATTAGCTGAGGAGCTAGGACGATCAGTTTATTCGTTTCCTCGTGGAAATGTTCAACGTTTCCTCCCTTCTGTTTCTCTTCCAGTGCTGACAAGGAGCCTGACTAATGGAGCAGGGACACATCAGAGGAAGCAGGGCCACCGATGCAGATGACTGTTGGTCGGGGCGTGTCGTGACTTTCAGATCTCTAAACGTCCACGTTATTACTCATGTGTTTTCAAAGGTGTGTCTGAAGAAATGTTAAAAGACACAAACTGTCAAATGTTAATAAGTCGGAGGCGTATTCACTGACCATCTACAACTATGATCATACCAGACTACTACACTGATCAGCCACAACATTAAAACCACTGACAGGAGAAGTGAATAACATTGACCATCTTGTGACAATTCAGTGTTCGGCTGGGAAACTTTTGGACCTGGCATTCATTGGTGTTGGATGTTACTTAAACATGTAGCACCCACCTAGACCAGACCAGACACCCCCACCCCATAGCAATGACACTCCTTGATGGCAGCAGCCATCCCCAGCAGGATCCACAGAGGCCCCTCCCCTCAAAGACCCCCCCCCCCCCCCATAACATCCTGTTGCCAGACACCACAGGACACGCTCAGAAGGCCCATGTCCATTCTCTGATGAGTCACCACAAGGGAGACCTACACAATATTAGGAAGGTGGTCATAATGTTATGCCTGATCTGTGGACTTCTTTGGACTAAAAGGGCTGTTGTTAGGTTATTATGGTATTATGTTACTGGTCCGGCCCACTTCAGATCAGACTGGTCTGTATGTGGGCCCCCTGGTTTAAATGAACCAAGTCAAACAGATGTTTCATTTCTTCCGTTGGAGGCGGTCGGTCCCGGCACAGAAACAGCTGCTCCCGTCCTCCGAGGTCTGACTCATCGATTGTCATCTTATCAAATAACATCTGTGACAGAGTGAATGGAGGATGCAGGGTCTGGAGAGTCGAGCTGTAACGGGATCCCACAGAACACATTTGGGCCCGTCCGCCTCCCGAGTGTCTTCTGAAACGGCCACACCCTCCACTCATCATCTGGAGAAGCCTCTCTGGCTCTGGCTCCGATTAAAAAAGGATCTCTCTCTCTCTCTCTCTCTCTCTAAAAACACTTAGGCATCCTTTTCTGTTATTGTCAGCTGCTATGAGCCCTGACTCGGTCCCCACCCAGATTCTTACACTAGCATTAACCGGCCATCTTGAATCTCAGCTCCATTTTACACCTAATGGCCAGAATTTCACGTGCTTAGACGGCTCAGAAATCTCGGTTTTAACCCTGGTTTGGATTCGCAGCCGCTGCATTCTTTGTCTCCAAATAGGGAGAGATGTATGGGAGGGAGGAATGAAAGGAGGAGTGGAGTAAGAGGAGGGGAAATTCCACAATGACACTGAATGACAGGGAGAAGCTTTAGAAAGAACACAACATAAAAAAAAAGGAAGCTGTGGTGTGAAATAGTGAGAGAAAAGATGCGTCTGGTGGAAGGAAGTTCAAGTTATCCAGAGGTCACTTTTTGGCAGCCTGGATTAAGAAATACAACCGCAGTCCAGATGTTCAGACGACTGCTTCAGGATTCAGGAGATATAGTCGTAAACGTTGTTAAACAACCACGTGAGTTGTGCAGAGGATACGCTTCTGTAGCTCAGATATAACGATGATGATTTACTGAGCACACAAAGAAAAACCACGTGTTTTATTTCTACAGTTCTTCAGTTCATGCACGAAGATGATGCTTCTGTTTATGAAGACGTGACAGCATCCAGAAATATTTACAGGAGGTTAAGAGAAAAATAGCTGCACTTCTACCTGGAAGGCATCTGCAGCTGGGATATACACCGATCCGCCAGAACATTAAAACCACTGCCAGGAGATGTGAATAACATCAAGAATCTTTTGACAATTCAATGTTCTGCTGGGAAGCTTTTAGACCTGGTATTCATCGGTGTGGATGTTACTTAGACATGTAGCACCCACCTAGACCAGACCAGGCACCCCCACCCCATAGCAATGACACTCCACAGACACACACACAAAAACATGAAGAACAGCATAAGGCGTTGACCTGGCCTCTAAATTCACTAGATCTCAAACTGATCAAGTATCTGTGGGATGATCCACAGAGGCCCTTCCTCTCAAAGAACCACCCCCACTAACAACATCCTGTTGCCAGACACCACAGGACACCCTCAGAAGGCGCATGTCCATTCTCTGATGAGTCACCACAAGGGAGACCTACACAATACCAGGAATACCTGATCGGTGTACATACAAAGCCAGCCAGCAGTGCACCGACCGATCCCAGAGACACCGCTTAAAACTCCTGCTGCCCATTCAGACTTGAGTGTTTTCCACTTTCCATATGCATGAGAGTACACAAACACGACCCGAGCGACTCCGGTTAACAACCACCTGCTGCTCTGATTCTTTACACGGCAGCATACAGACGTGAAGGTTGTTTGTTACATGAGTCACTTCGGATTTGTCCTTGCAAAGCTAAATGTACAATGCACAAAAGCAGCAGAGACTCTGGCCTCCGGATTAGCGCCGGTCAACACTCGAGCGTCTGGGGAACAGGAGGAAAAGGCTGTACTGTACCTGCAGCGAGCAGGCCTCAAATCTGCAGCTGGGTGAATTTAAATCAAGAAACATGCACCATTTTCTTCTAATGGATGTAAGGAAAGCACACACAAATGGATGTGCGGTACTTTATCACCAGATTTGATGAATTAAAGATTAACAAAGCTCTTATCTAGCGGTAAATATAAAGTGTACTGTAAAAGAGGAAAAAACAAAACACTTCAAGGACGCAGTGAATCAAACCCTCACACTATTCAGAGGAGCAGGGAGGGTTCATTTAGTAGCTGTGCAAGGGACGATCATCAACAGATTCCTCATAGTGATGATGGATGTGCACATTTGAGGCCTTCTGGTCACAAAAGCTTAGAATTAAAGTTTATTTCCCACTTTAGGATTAGGGAGGAATGAGAGGAATTTAAATGAACTGCTAAGATCTGGCGAACTCGTCCACGGAGGAGACAGAAACAATCTGGTGTGGAGTGTGGAAAAGATTACGCGCACGTATTTGGCTAAGACTGAGAAGCTTTTGAGAGGTGGCGAGACGCAGAATGTGTGGGTGTGTGTGTGTGTGTGTGTGTGTGTGAGAAAGAGGCCTTTACTCACTTTCCTGTCCTTCACTTCCTCCCCGACTGCCTCGATGACCCCGGAGCCCTCCATTCCCATCGTGACAGGCGGGGCGGGCAGCAGGTCGTACAGCCCCTGTCTGCCCAGCAGCTCGGCGAAGTTGAGCCCGCACGCCTTGACGCGCAGCAGGACCTCTCCCGGCTTCAGCTGCGGCTTGCTCTGCGTCTTCACCTGCAGCTTGACTTTGTCGTAGCCCCCGTGCCCAGTCAGGACCAGAGCGCGGTGGGAGAGGGGCTTCTCCTGCTCAGCGGCGGCTGCGGGGCTGCTGCTGCCGCTGCCGCCGCTGGCGCTCGACTCCTGCGGCGGCGCATCTGCAGCAGCCGGTGGAGGTTCATCGGGCTTCTTCTCCTGCTCCTCAGGTTGCTGCTGCTGCTGCTGCTGCTGAGTTGGAGCCTCTTCGCCAGACATGGTGACACTTGTGATGTGCGCTTTTGAGCTTTTCCTCAGTTCACAGCAACAGTTCTGCCGGTTTGGGCGTTTCTTTTAAAAAACAAAAAAACAATCACTGAAACTAAATTTAAAGAATCGTTTTGCTTCAGATGATTTTTGTGGTGAGAACCTTCATGAAAAACAACACGCTGCTCACTGCCACACAGCCGCGTCCTTTCTAAAAATGTGTGGTTTCCTGTGCGTGTGTGCGCTCCAGTTCAACAAGTGATTGTGTCAAGAGAGATGCATTTAACGAGTTCCGGTTTAGATTTTCAGAATAAAACATTTAGGAGTTTTAAATTTTAAGTGTTCAATTTCATTTTATTTAAAAAGCAAATAGTCTCAAGACTCTTTACAAAATTCGGCCTAAAACCAGCCAGGGCAAGCCTGAAGGTGACGGTGGCAAGGAAAAGCCTTGAGCAGAACCTTAAGCTCGTCTGCTTGAGGCCGGCCGGGTAGAGACAGAAAAAGAGAGAGACGACGAGAAAGGATAGGAAGAACGAGATGAACATACATCTGACTAAAGCATACATGTAGAATCTAATGATGTTAGATGACAGTTTGAGAATATAAGAGGAATCACAGGCAGGTTGGAGGATTGTTCCTTCAGGTAGGAGGCCATGAAGACTGGGCAGGTCAATGAGTCCACATAGTATTAATCTATCTATTGTTCTATTTTGGGAGGTGTCTGTTTTGTTAGTGCTAGTTCAGTGACAATTGTGACCCCCCCGGGCCTCAAGGCCTACTTCCTGTTGAGGGTAGCTGTTAGGATAGGATCTGGGGAGGGGCTTGTTTTCCCTGATTGCTGACACCTGTGACTGCTCACCTCTAAACACTGGGGCAGGGCAGTCTCAATCTCTCTCTCCTTTGTGGTTGTTATGGGCACATACAGTACAGGCTCACATATTCTCACACTTTGCATGGTATTGAGTGTTTTTGGATCATGTTTTATTTAAGTTTAATCAATAAATTTGATTTTGACATGTGTCATCTCCACATTTTGTCCCTCCTCTGAGCCAGGTCGTGACACAATGCCCATAAAAGGATATCAATGACAAAGTGCTAAAAAAATAAAAAATAATCAAGTAAAATAAGTAAATAAAAGTAAAAAAAAATCAAAGTTTAATAGACATTGTTGTTCTGTTTTTGAGGAATAAGCATTATGCTCTAAGTGTGAAGAAGTCTTTAGGGTAGTCGAAGACATAAATACTAAATAGAGAAAATGAATGAATAAATAAATATATATAAAAATATCTAAACATATTCACTGTGATCAGCTATAATAAATTATAATAATGTTTCCGTCTAGTCATCAAAGCGTTATAAATAAAAACTAATACTTTATTTAAAACGCTTCATTGGCTTAACTTCCGGTGTCTGACTGCCTCGGTTTGTCTGACTTGACGCAGCTTAAAACAAAAAAAAAACAAAAAACAAAAAAAAACAGGGGGGAGTCCGGTTTGGTTTGTTGGCAAAAGGCAGAGAGATGTGGAGAGATTGAAAGCCCGGACACTGGAGTAGTGGAGGCAGAGGAGTGGGAGTATGTGAGGTCACAGCTGGAGGAAAAGACAAACACTTCACATCTGGTGCAACATGGCTGTGAATGGATTCTATTCTCCAGATGTTGAGCGTTGAAATAAATCAGAGAAATCCACACTTTGGTTTAAAGCAAAGTATTTAAACCGAGATTTGGTCTGACTTCCAGTCTGTGTACGCCTTGGAGTCAGGATTCGAGAAGTTTATCGTCATACAAGGGTTACACCAAGCAATTAAGTTCTTACTTTGTGAGTTCCCTTCACACAAGTAGAGTAAACTAAAGTATAGGAAACAGTGACATCGGTGGCAGAGATGCAAAGACCCTGAACAAACTCCGGTCCATCATGAACAATGTCCACCACGCTCTACAGGACACTATAGTCAGGCAGAGAAGCTCATTCAGTGATTATCTATCTATCTATCTATCTATCTATCTATCTATCTATCTATCTATCTATCTATCTATCTAAGGTGTGGTACTGTCACAGTGTTAGGACATACAGAATGTGTCAAAAACATCCATATCCGGTCCTATATATCCAAAATAAATTATATCTCAGCGACTACTACCGTGCAGAAACGGTTGTCACGATCATTTAGTCGAGCTCGTACGTTGCTACACGGTTAGCATGCTCTGACACGGTGTTTGTTTGCCAGATGCACAGCGGCCTCCTCCACAGGGGATTCTCTGGTTCCTGCATTATAGATCGGGGCCTCTCTCTTCTCTTTCACAGCGCCTCGTGCCCACACACGGTTTGTGCACTCTCAGATTTTCACATCCTGCAACCTGTGCTGATTCCATCTCGACACGGTGACTGAATGTGTCACAGAGGAAGTGAAGGCATGAAGATGTGAAACTTACTTACTTAATGCTTTTTTTTAATGTTGCCAGTGGAACATATCTGCTTCCATTTGGTCCTATCCTGTGCAGCGTGCCGAGCCTTGCCCTGCGATAGGTTTGCCATCTTCAGCTCTGAGGTCACAGTTCTCCACCAGGTGGTTTTCGGCCTCCCTTGTTTCCTCTTTCCAGGTGGGCTCCATCTCAGGGCTACTTCGGGAATGTGTCTTTTGGTGCAGGTCTTCACTGGAGATCTTTTCTGGCCAAAAGATGCGACATATCTTCCGGAGACACCCATGATGTGAGAGACGCTGTTCAAAAGGGCAGAAAGGTCACGAGCTGTCGCTTCACGTCTTCTCTGGGATGAAGCCGTCGCCGAAGCACGAAGAGAGGAGTCCGTCGACACAGATATAATATACACACCAGCAGATCGTTAACATGTCAAAACACTCTACTCCATCCACACCACGCACCACCCAGCTGGTAAAAACATGAGAAAACAAACAGCTGTGGTGAATAACTCTGGCCTGAGGGGAAATGTGGTAACTGCTCTCAGATGCTTTGTGTTTTCTAAGACTCAAATGTAATCACAGGATTTTACCGAAAGCCTGAAACACTCCACCAGGAATGTGTTTTACACCCTCTCACACAGCTGTCAGTCTCCTCATCATCAGATCTTCTTACGTTTATTAACTATCGTCATAGTTCACTATTTTCCGTCACACTGGTGTTCATTTTCTTTCTAAACTCAGACTTCTGAAGAAAAAGTCGCTAAGAAACATTCTGTAGTGTCTGGCAACAGGGTGTTGTTAGTGGGGGGCCTTTGAGGGGAGGGGCCTCTGTGGATCATCCCACAGATACTTGATCAGTTTGGGACACCAGGTGCTCCTCTGATCTAGTCTGAGGCTGCACTTCTAATTATTTTAGTTCAGTAACAAGGAAAAATGGTGAAAATTAGATATGTTTCTTGTTAGCAGGCATCTCAGTGGCTAAAAGGAAGCTAACAGAGTTTTTGTAGAGCAGAAATGTCTAATTATTTCTGTGCCGTATGCCGTTCAGTTATTACGGGGGATGGGAATTTACTTTACCTTTATTGTCTTTATGTCAGAGGCTAGAGGGTTGGCATGAACTGGTTTGTTAAGGTGGAGAAAAGAAAGTAAATATCATTGTGCTCTATTAAACTTTGTTTTTTCTGCCTTGTCTCATTTGCTTCCTCTTCCTTCCTTGTATCAATAAATATATAATCACAAAAAATTGTGTGACAAGCGACTATTAAACGTATTTAACTAGATTTTGGACGTGTCAGACTTGTTGTCAGTTCAGTTTTTTTTTTTTGTGAATCATTGTACACCGATCATAAGGCATAACATTATGACCACCTTCCTAATATTGTGTAGGTCTCCTTTGTGCCTCCAAAACAGACGTGACTCATCAGAGAATGGACATGGGCCTTCTAGTGGGGGGGGGGGGGGGGGGGGGCTTTGAGGGGAGGGTCCTCTGTGGATCATCCCACAGATACTTGATCAGTTTGGGATCTAGTGAATTTGGAGGCCAGGTCAACACCTTGTGCTGTTCTTCATGATTTTTTTTAGTTGTTCCTAAAGCGTTTTTGTGTGTGTGTCTGTGTCAGGCTGCATCCTGCTGGGGATGGCTGCTGCCATCAAGGAGTGTCATTGCTATGAGGTGGGGGTGTCTGGTCTGGTCTAGGTGGGTGCTACATGTCTAAGTAACATCCACATGAATGAATGCCAGGTCCAAAAGTTTCCCAAGCAGAACACTGAACTGTCACAAGATGGTAAATGTTATTTACTGTTCCTGTCAGTGGTTTTAATGTTGTGGCTGATCCGGGTAAATAACAATTGAGTTTGTTTTTTGACCAGAAGATGGCGCTAGCAGACAGATCTGCATTTCTTTTCAACGCGCTGGAGCAGATCTCTGATTTTATTCTAACTGACAAATAAAATCCAGTTAATAAGTGACTTCCTGAATTTACATCCCATAATACTTATTGAAATGCAGATAATTTAATCCAACATCCCTAACTTAAAATGACAACTTTAAAGTCTGTCCCGAAGCAAATTCTCAGCAAAGATGCTTATTCTGTCATTAATTATCAATGATATTATTATTATTATTATTTAGTTTATTCATTACTCACTGTTTACAGCTGGTGTAGGTGGTGATAATAATGGCTTGGATCAGTGTTTCACAGATATTGTGTCTCCTCTTCTGCTCCTTTGTGTCATTAACTCACATGGCTTAGACATATTCATGCCGAGTGAAAGTGACTAATGTGAGACTTCATCGATTGTCTCATATTCTGCAGACTGGAACAATACAGTCACACAAACATATCTGATCTGACCGGCTGCGAAAAGCTCCGTGGGTACGGTGGAAACGAGAGGCAGCTGCGCCAAGCTGGACGGAGAGAGCCGGAGACAGACAGGAAGTAAAGAGACGTTACCTTCAAAATTAAAGCAGTTGTAGTGGCACGGGAAGAGCTTTTAGCGAGATACAAAGAGGTGTGCTTTTATTGTGACAAACAGCAAACAGGAAGCTACATTCCAATGACGTGACTTTGTCGGGTATCATCAGTGCGCCTCTGTGCTGGAGGAGCAGAGGAGCGCAGCGTTGCGCAGAGCATGTAGCCGAAACTACACCAGACACCAAACCGAGGAGCTGAAGTTTCATCCCCAAGTGATTTATTTGCTCTTCAGAAGAAACATTCACAACATTTAGACCTGCGCCTCATCAATACCTGCTGGAACCTAAATGACAAGTAGACAGCGACACGGAGCCACTCAGTGATACACGGGGCGCGATGGAGAGCAAGGGGTTACTCCGCTGTAAGATCGTGGTTGTCGGCGACACGCAGTGTGGCAAGACGGCTCTCCTTCACGTTTTTGCCAAAGACTCGTACCCAGAGGTAAGGCAGCGTTTGGTGGAGGTGAACACATCAGCTGTGATTGCCGCTGCGCAGATGCGTAAAGCGCCTGGAACCAAACGGCAAAGTGTCCGTGTGGTCCGGGATTCATACACAGCCATAAACAAACCCAAAACAAAGGCAGCTAGAGTTGTTTTGGGTTTGTTTTCAGATTTACCGTGACACGGACAGCTGGGAATCTTCACAAACAAACAAAACATAACAGCATTAATATGAGAATATGCGTTTTTTTGGAATCCTTTTACGACCTGTCAGTGACTAAAATGCTTCTCAGGTTTTATATCTTTTCAGAAATACCATTAAGTTCTAGTGTATCATATAATTTTATCTGATCGTTGACGCCGTCTTTGTTTAAGTAATATAACATAAAAACAATCTGCATTTGGTGCCGAGTTGCCGCAGAAAGCTCATCCCTGTGCGCCTTTACGCACAGCGCGCGTCTCTCTGTGGGCTGGAGCGGCTCGGTGCGTGAACACTGGCACATCTCCGGTTTGATCTGAACGACAGAGGATGAGAAACACATTGAATAACCACCTGCCTGCCTGCCTGTCTGTCTGTCTGTCTAGACTGTGTGATACAACTCTCTCTCTCTCTCTCTGTCGAAGATTAAAATGAGCAGCTACAGATTAAAGGCTTCACATAAGAAAGAGTTTATCTCTATAAAGTATTATCTGTGGAGCGATTTAAAAATATGACATCTGAACTCACTGAGAAGAAGAAAAACGTTTTTCAAAAGAAGGCAGTATTTGACAGTGAACATACACTCTCTCCATTGAGCTAATCCATTCAGTTTGTAATAGATAAATCCAGGAGCATCTCATTTTCCTCACATATGATGAAGATTTGTTAATGCTTACAGTGTGATGATGAGAACACGCCTTCTCTACATTAGTAACCCCAGGAAATGTCATTAGAGGACAGCTGTTTTATTAAAAATAAGAGCGAAACAGAGAAGCGATGAAGAAAATATCCTCTAGAGAATTTGTTTTTCATTAGAAACTCTTGAACTATCGAGGATAATGAAATTTGTTGACCCAATTTTCTGAATTTGGAAATAGGTCACAGCTAAGAATTGGCTCCATCTAGTTTCCTCACACACATGCATACATGCACCATCTCCTGCCTCTTGACACTCAGCACCGCACTATCCTCCAAATCCATTTGAATTTACTGGGAATCTGACTGTTTCGTGTTCTGGAAGTCACACCGAACTTGAGCCTTGATCTAATTTTAACCACACTCCTCTTTCTCCTTTCAGAATTATGTCCCCACCGTGTTTGAGAATTACACAGCCAGCTTCGAGATCGAGAAACAGAGGATCGAGCTCAACATGTGGGACACTTCAGGTAAGGCTCACTTTCATCTCCCCTGCGCTGAACCGTTATCACACAAGTGGTGGTGAGAGGTGGTGCGCCGTATCACGGAGATGCTACTGCAACAGGCAGCTGAACCTTTGGAGGGTTCAACAACTTCCAGGCTTGGGGCCAAAAAAACACGAGCCACCACAGAGCGTGGCAGGATGATCTGCTGGGAAATTAACAAACAAATTTAACTCAGAAGTTAGTTACAGAATGTGTGTTTATATAACCTCGGTCCTGTCACCACCTTTGGAGTTAATGTGACACCTGGTTTCAGCAGCAAGCTCAAGACTTCTATCATCTCTCTGAGCGGATGAACAACTTGTCATTCAACACTTGCCTGCACAGCACACTAAAAAAAAATGTCTTCATGCATGATTCACGTTCGTGAGTTGGCATCTTGGCCTGTAACACAAGCCACATGGCAGCTTTACCAGTTTGTTCATGTGCGTCGACTCCGATCACCCGGGGGAAGCTGCTTCCACTTCTAAACTCGCTCAAGTTTTGCAGTTCAGAGCTATTTTGTGTTTTCAACCAAGTCAAGTCTCCAGATGAGAGCTAGCCTTCTCCCCTTGTCAGCCTCCAGGCCCCTTCACTTCCACTTACATAACAACAAAACTTGTTCTCGCACACAAGTGTCGGGCAGCTTTGATGCACAGCTTTCCATTAACCTCCACCCATGCAGACAGACAGACAGACAGACAGACCAGCCAGACGAGCTGGAGATTAAGAGCTGCAGCTGCCGAGGCCGGCGCTGCTTGCCGGTTTGCAGCGGGGCGAGGCCGCTCCGCTGTGTTTAAACAGCAACAAAACTGCTGGCTGGTTCACACACACCTTTCTCTCGCTGAGCTGTTCGGCGGATAGCAATTAAGCCACTTAAACAGCGATTTACTCCACCTCACACAGGAATTCAATTCACTATTCTGCGCGAAGCCATTCATGACTTTAATATGTAATATAACTGGACTGTGGCTTGACTCACAGGTGTGAGTAGTTTTTTCTCGAGAGGCGTACGAGGGATGCCATAAATAAAAACTACGGCTATACGCGCTCCTGTGAATGAAACAGAGGTATTCATTTTTAATAAGGAATACTTTGGGAGGGTTTATGGGGGGGATATACGCCAGCTGCAGAGAGAACCTGGCATCCCAAAGGCTGGATTTATTAGTGGAGTTTTGCTGATTTCTAAAAGCAATAATAGCTGATTTATTAGTGTGTACATAAAGCCCTTCACTATAAATCTGATATAATGTGATATTGTTCTGAAGAAGAAAGAAAAAGAAAGAGCCTCAGTAGCACCGGGGCTTAAAGGAGTAGTCCGGTTTAGTCGAATGCTTGTTCGATGAAAGTGAAGAGAGCAGCTTTTCTACAGGCCGTGCTCAAAGGTTACATTACACTGAGGATTAAAAAACAAGATTTAATTCGTGAGCTGTAGTAATTGTGCCGATAGTGATTGTAAATCTATTGTACAGGTGTCAAACATGATGGAGAGCCGTTATAAGATTTGATTTTTCCTCAGAGCGGGCAAAAATAACCACCTGTTTACTAAGGCATGTTTGTGTGAATCAAAAATGTTCATGTAGCCTGGAAGCTAGCCCGACTCCCCCTGCTCACAAAAGTTTAGCTCGGGGGAATACTGGTCTGGAGTCACTCTGTTGGGAACAGATTATGCTCCTGCAAACGCTTACTGAGCCATTCAGATCATTTGTTGATGGATCGGACTCATACTCTGACAGAAGTCTGGCTACGACGGACTGAGTTCTATGTATCTGCTTGGTTAAGTGTCCAGAAATGAATAGCTAAAGGTTAGTGTTGAGCGCTATCAGTGCACAGTTTGCAGTGTTGTCGTTTTATTTCGTGCCTTGCAATTACTCTAACCGTCTTACGTTCTATTAAATGCCATAATACGACACGTCAAAAGCTTAAAATGCACAGCCATGGCATGCAACATGTGTCTGAAGTGGTAAAATATCACTCTGCTCTCACTAGTTTCATTTCTGTTAGGGTGTAGTTGTTGAGTGTTGTAGTTTTATGGCAGGTGATCCATGTCTGACCTGAGCTGACTTCCTCAGCTCTCCATAAGTAAAGAGGGGAGCTGTGTCTCGCGGCGTCCCTCCTAACCCTTTCTGGGTTTAGTCTCAGGAGACAGGTGCATCGACACCTACATGTGTTTTACCACTATTCCCCCCGGTATCCGTCTGTTCTTACTAATACATGAACGGGGATCACGGTAACCCGGTGTTCTTGCAAAGAAGCTTTGTAACAGAGCCTCCAACTCTCTTGAGTTTTGAACTTATGCTCTTACTTGTATTAACTATTCCTGATGCAATCACAGTTTGTAAGAGTTAGAGCGTCGGTGAGCCCCCCTGACAATAAAACACAAACATTAAAGAAGACTGTTGCACAAACGAGTTTAAATAGACTTGATGTAAGAAGACAAACTCATGACAGATATTAAGACTGCAGCTCCTGAGTGGATAACAGTGAAGACTATAATAATAATGGGAGATAAGAGGATAAAGAGTTTTAGTTGTTGTACAGATTCATGGATACGGGAGAGAGTTGGGCAAGGTGCCAGGCTCTCCGCTGCCCTCTCATTGTGCAGAAAGAAACAGTGGATTTAATTAATCAGGCTCTTGCTGTGTGACCAAACACTTGCCCCCCTGTCTCCTCCATTCTTCATCCCGCTACATCGCCCGATGCCTCCTCAACCTCCCTTCTCACTCGGCTACGTCCACACACGCCTGTGTTCAAAGCCTCCGCCTCGTAGGTCAAACTCCTTTTATGTTCCTCCGGCCGAAGCTATAGCCCCTCATTCTTCTCTCAATCTTTTAAACCATTGTCGTGACTTTTCTGTTTCCATCTCCAGCCATGTGGCGATGTAGGTGAGTCACGATAAAGGTCAAAAACAAGTTAGCTAAGCTTATCCTTTTGAGCTGTGGATTGAATTCTTAGTAGGTAAAGAGAGTTGTCCCAACACCAGAGGGTTAGTGGTTTGATCCCCGGAGACTGGACTGTTATGCATTATGTTATAAAAATTAATTTGGGTAGAATAACTAGCTGAGTTGCCAACGAGAATCAATAACTTCAAAGGCCCAAGCTGAATCTGTAATCCAGTGCAGCCCAGTACCTCCATCACAAAGGTAGTTTGAGATGTTTAGATCATCTATTCACACTATGGCATTTAACAAACGTGCAAGCTGCTGCAAAACTCTGCGAAACTCTATTGAGCTAAGTAGTTAGCTCTAGACGGGTAACAAAAATGTACCAAGTAAGAGACTAGTGAATTGTTTTGTGCCATAAGGGTTTATGCAGTCACGCAAATTACGTGTGTTACGTCCCTAGGTGGCATGACTAGGGGAATTTAGGAATGAACACACCAAGGAAGTTGAGAGGGAAGGAAGGAAGAAAAACACGAACAGAGAAGGCTTTGCACATAAACAGCTGGGAAGGATCGGACCATGTGGTTGTACCAAACAACACGGGGCCTGACTAATGAGCTCCTCCAAGTTAAAAACAAACAAAAGGCCAAACTGTCGTGTCTACAAAAAGACAGAACCAAAAATACACAGAAAGAGGCACCAACCAATAATAATCCTAGTGTCCATGAGGAAGGAGTAGGCGGTACCCCAGTCTCATCTATAATCCACACCTTCCACCAAATCTGACAACACTAACATCTAAAGACAAGCAGGACATCAGAGTAATCAACGCGGCAATCAGCGGAGACTGGATCCTCCGACTGGGTCCCTTTTTCAAAAAGATCCTGGTCAGTGATTGGTCGGTCTGGGGTTTAATCAACTAGTGAGCAGGCACCGCCAGACTTCACAGGCGGAAACGAACGGCACAATCAACAAATAGGGGAGATGAACACTGAAAAACAGTTAGTGTGGTGCTCTACAAGGCCTCACGTGTGAATAACAGTCCTATAATATTAATAATTCACAGTTAAAGGGGAATCACTGTTTTTTACAACCTGGACCTTATTTCAGGCATAAAATGTTTACTCACCCATATAGCTTTTGTGTAATTTGTAGTCAGTCGGGAGATATTTAGATCTGCGTATATCCATATAGTGGGAGTGAATGGGGCACCGAAACACAGCCTCTAAATAACGCATTATCTGCCGTGAAACTCAGTCATTTCACCAATATTTTGTTATGATACGCTAGTGCTATTACCTGTTGAGTCCGGAGTTACCTGTTGTCATCATCCGGGCACACGCGACGGTTGGCTTGTTTACCTGTAATTTGCTACTGCTATGGTTCGTCCACAACCTCAGAATCAGAAAAATATTCAGCCATGTTGCAAAAAACTCTACAGACCCCGGATGATGATAACAGGAATAGCACTAGCATATCATAACAAAAAATTGGTGAAATTAATGAGTTTCGCAACAGATAATGCGTTATTTAGAGGCTGTGTTTCGGTGCCCCAGTCACTCCCACTATATGGATATACACAGATCTAAATATCTCCCGAAAACAGTAGTTCCCCTTTAAGTATACTTAATTTACGTATAGGCTGAGCATCCATGTCTGGGTTGAGATTACTCTAATCCAGTCGTGTCAAACTCATTTTAGTTCAGGGGGCCACATACAGCCCAAACACAAGCATCAGTTCAAATGCTCAAACTAAAACTATGGACAAATTATGAATAGCAGTTTCCTTTATTGAAAAAGTGCAGATAAAGTCTTCTATGTCATTTCCCACGGTCTGGTTTTTAGCCGTATGTTTGACACCCTTGCTCTAATCCCTTTTCATCTGATGACTTTCCGGAGATAAAGTTTGCACAGGACATTCAGTACCTGGACTGAAACAACGGATATGTGTATAGCCTTGACTGCCTGTTCCGTGCGCTGGTCATTATTCAACATGAAACATGAGAATGCAATCGGAGACACGAGGCGACGTCTAGGACCCTTACAACGGCTTTGTTCAGGGTATTTCAGGGCCCACACGGACTTTTACCTGAATGCAACCAAAGCCAATTCCGACATGACTATAAAATCTGTGGTATTTACCAACCAGCAGTGAGTCAACTGCGGTTCTCTAAGGTGACGTACAACCAACCGGTCATAGCCACGTCAAAGTTAATCCCATCGGCTCTTGCACAAGAAAGGATAAAGTCGATGCCTTAATTGCCGCCCAAAAAAATGAATAAAATGTGACTCAATGTTCTGGAATCAAGCCGGTCCCTTCCCTTCTTTAGTTTATTCAGTGTTTACATAGTAGTTTCTTGCTAATTAACTTTCTATGGAGCTTGTGGAATCGTCAAAAGACAATTGTTGGATCAGATCACCATTAAACTTAAGAACTAGTCTAAAATCATAAAAGCATTGTTGGTTTGTGATGACACAGCAGCTGTGTGGCAGAAATGTACTCTTTAGATAAATAAAAAAAGAAAATAAAACCTTAAAAATCTGATCCCAGCCGACCTTATTTGCCACAACATCGTTTATCCGTCTCTATTTGCCCTTCTCTGCAGTTTTCTTTAATTTCATCCATTCTTTCTAACACCCCCCTCCGGCTACAGCAGCCTCTCTTTCTCCGTTTCCACCGAGTCAAGGTCAAGAGTCCCACTGTACCGGGGCAGTGCCCTCTCAGCACTTTTGCACTTGATTAGCTTAGCTTGCGTTTTCTTTGTCTGTCTCTCCATCCATCTTTATACCCCCCCCCCCCCCTCCTCCTCTCCCTTCTCACGCAATCTTTTTTTTCTCATTTCGTCTAAAAAAGTCAGTGCATCCTGGCAGCCCAGACACCACATATGACTCCCTGTTGTCTGTCTTTAAAGATTCTTTTCGTATAACTGCACCACTGATTCTTGCGTGTCTAGCCGACCATTCAGCAACGAATGATAAGTCTGTATAAGCAGCGGCGCCGTTCTTGCGCTGATTGCCCTCTGCGGCTCGTTGTTACAATCAAAACTGCTCCGACTTGAACCCAGAGAAACTAAAAAGTCTTTGCGCAAGTCAATTATCAAACAACTGTCCCATTGTACGGCTTAAAGAGATCATAAATTAGATTAATACTTCGACTCCACGAACGACCTTTACATCCTGAACGAATCATCCGGTGCTAATTATGAACACGGCTTAAAATCGCCCCCTTTTTTCCTTCAACCCAAGGTAATTTTAAACATCATGTTTCGATATTAAACTCAATTAGACTTTGTCCCGGTTCACCTTCTAACTTTATATGTCAAACATGAAAGTGTGGACGTGGTGTAACAGGTTTGTGTTGGACAAAGTAAAACGCAGGAGTCTATTTTTAGGACAAGGAAGCAACCATTTGAGATAAGAAATCAAGCTGTGAGATATTTTAAAGCAGCTACAATCAATGCAGCCACAACATTATGACCACAGTAAATAGTAAATAACATCGACCGTCTTGTGACAGTTCAGTGTTCTGCTGGGAAACTTTTGGACCTGACATTCAATCATGTGGATGCTACTTAGACATGTAGCACCCACCTACACCAGACCAGGCACCCCCACCCCATACCAATGGGGTGGGGGTGCCCCGCTAGACACCACAGGACACCCTCAGAAGGCCCATGTCCATTCTCTGATGAGTCACCACAAGGAAGATCTACACAATACTAGGAAGGTGGTCATAATGTTATGCCTGATCAGTGTATATGTCAAGCATTAAAGTATAGACATGGTGTAACAAGATTTTTATTGCGCCTACAATCAATATGTGATGGTGGCAATCTCTCACGTGATTATCTTATATGAAAGAATATTGACAGAACAAAACTCCACGGTCCACCTCGCCTGCATGGACCATTATAGGGTCTTTAAGTAAATTAGACCACAGCTTTGTCCCATAAATCATCATTTTCTGTTGCATCAGACGACTGTTTGCCGCCGCACACCATTTGCCCAGCGCCGAATGAAACACAGACACATTTAGTGAATAGCAGGTGAACAAAGTGGAGCATTTTAGCGGCTAGAGAGCCAGATGTTTTTCCTCGGGGAATGACAGAGAGCCAAACACAGTTGTAGGGACAGTGGGTGCCGGGCTCCAAATAAATGCTAATGCTGCTCTAATGCCAGCCTGAAGTGTAAATAAGCAGCTGTTTGCCATATAAGCTCATTTCTGCTGCCATCGAGCTGCAAAAAAAATCCACAATCGAAAAAACTATTCTCAATTTAGCTGCTTTCAGCAAACTAATTCATATGTTGTCATGTAATGATGACTTCAAACTGGGATTGTCCTCTGTTGCATGCAGAGCAGGGTGTGTTTTTAGTGTTTGTTTTTTTTACAGGTGAGCATGTGAAAGTGTGAGGTAAGAGTCAATGAAACAACCGGCTCAACCTGCAGTGTCACACCTTTGCAGGAATGAGCAGTAAAGGCATTCAGCTCAGAGCTGCTTTGAAATCTTCTACCTGAATATCCTGCATTACAACCTCGAGGGCCAATGGAAACATGCCTCAACACGTCTGAACACACGGATGTTTACGCGCTTTGCAAATGTCACCGGCAGCGGACGCCCCCTTCCACTCCAAGCATCCATGCCAGGTCAGCAGAGTCTGAGGCAGAGATTGCCTCAACAGTCCATCATTCATTCATGAGCAGCTTTTATGACCCCAATTACATGTTGGCTCCTTGAAAGCATTACCCAGATGTGCTCTGAGCGAGCATCTGTGTGAGTGACTGAGTGGCACTGGCTCCATGACAGAAAGGAGCGGAGATAACAGCTCGGTGTTGCCGAAACGTCTCGGAGGCTTTTTGGACAGAAGTGCAGATATCAGGGGAACCGGGGTTTTTAGTCCAAGTGCCGTTGTGTTTTTTTTATTATTTATTTATTTTTGCTGAACACGTGCAGAGGTGTGTGTGTTTGCGCATGAGTAAGCGCTCTAAGAGGTTACACTAGCAGGGGGAAAATATATAAATAGAGACATCGAAGAGATGGAGGGAGTCAAAGTGGAGCGCTCAGCGGTTCGAGTGCGTTTTCAGAGTCATGTATGGGAGAAAAGTGCGCTGAGCGAGGATTAAACCTGTGTCAGTAGGTTTCCAGGTTGAGAGCATGTGCTTCAGTCAATGTGGCCGGATTCTCTTCCGCTCATTCAGCCCATTAAGAGGCCAAGGGTACATTGAAAATCAATGGCCTGGATGCGTCTCCACTCCTACTCCCGGTGGACTGGAGGTCTGTCTTTCCACCGCCGGTGCATGTGAAACTGAGCAGTCTGTCTAAGAGAGAGACTCAAAGTCTGAGTGGGCATGCACACAGGAAGACTACCTTTTAGATTTGACCTTCCAATCATCAGAGGCACAAAAACATTGATTTATTGTTTTTTAAAACGTCTAGTTTGAAGATGTTTTTTGCAGAATAAGCAAATGTAAACACAATGTACAGAATTACTGGCATATGGAATATCATGCAACTTTCTCATTGTTAGTTATATGTCTTTATTTGTTTTAATTCTTTTGTTTTCCAGTGTAATTTGGTTAGAGCGCACAGTCATTAACCCACATTATAAAGGCCTTGTTTTTGCATTTTCTTTAGTATTCTCGGATTTGCTGCCTTTTTTTTTTTTGATACTTTTCAAGTTGTAAATTTTTCCCGGTCATTTATGTTCATAATTAATGCACTGGGTTTTGTTGGTGCTATCGTAGCAGTGCACAGAGAGGCCTGTTTTCATTCGTATAAAAGCTCTGGCACACCAAACCGACATCAAAGAACTACTGGCAGTGAACGCTGAATGTGGCGTCGCCTCACGTTGCCTGTTGCACTTGAACACACAAGTTGTTGGTTGCTTCAGCCAACAGCCAAGTAAGGGTCGCACAACTTCAGATTTTTTTAAAGTTGACTGTTATGTCACTAATAAAAACACAGTAGAAAGTAATGAAATCTATATTCATGACCTGAATACATGTGCTGAGAACAGACAGCTCATGTGCTACATACTGTGAGCTGCAGATATGTATAGCCTGTATACAAACATGCAGCACCTCAGCACCATCAGTAGCATTTAATAGTACTCCACAGCGTGTTGTTAGATGAGACAGTGTAGCAGCTAAAGGTCTAATAACTTTATCTAATAGTTGATGTGCAGCCTCCTTCTCTCTGTTACCACAGGACGTTTGGTGAAGTTGTTAACTGACTGCTGTCCTGAGGATTTGGACCGTTCCTCTACTAGCGTTAGCGTTAGCCTTTTCAGATGCATTGCAGTAGTACTTAAGTCGTATTTCAGGACTGACATGTCACGGTAGTATGGGCTTCATCTTTAGTTGAAGTATTTCCACACACTTGATGAACCACTGCTAGTTTGCTGCAACGACCCACTGGACTCCTCGCCTGTCTTCTAGGAGGCGTCCATGTTGTTATTGTCACGTGATCAGAGACTAGTCAACGTGACGTTTGTGTGAAAGGAAATAACTCTTCATGCCAGCAGTGGAATGAGGGATATTCCCCTCGTTCAAAAATAAAAACCAGAAGAGCTGCTTTTAGCTGGGAGGCTAAGAAGCTAAAGCTGGCCTCTCTTGAATCAAGCCGATCAGTTAATCTCCAGTTTATTCATTCTAGTCGACCACGTTGTATGAATATGAATATATGTGAATGCTCAGATGAGATGAAGATGATAAAAAGGAGATGAGCAGTTTATGCGGCCCTAGCATGTGTTTGATAATCTTTAAAAATCATTTCCTGACAATGAGAATAAAGATTTGAAACAGGTAAAGCAAGAAGCTCGTAACAAAAGCTAAAAAAGAAACAGCTTCACATAACTTCCCTGCTCCCTAACATTTATGGCTCAGTTGCTACGTGACTGAAAACAAAGTGGTTAGATTTTTGTAGTGCACTTTGTTAACAGAGACAACTCAAGGGGGGTCTACCCATCCACTTAAGACCCTTTCTATCCCTCATCTATAATGTAAGACGTAGGTATGACCACTCAGTTCAACCCCCAACACCTCAGCCGTCACTCTTGGGACAGGAGGTGGCGAACCTGTGTTTTTTTCTGGTTTTTATGTTTCCAGATTTTTCTTCGCTGGTCTGAAACATAACATCATAATAACTATTCACAAGACAGGATCAGGTGCTGGAGACAGTTAATCTGATATAACCCACGGCTCAAACGGTGTCACGCGCTGCAGCTCAGGACATTTGGTTTGCTCTATTCAGAGCGGACGCTTTCATTACTTTCATCCTTTTTCAGAACTTCTGTGCTCTGATCCTAGTATCTGCTACTCCTGGAAGGTGTTCAGTTTGTCAACAGCCCATAATGTTATATGCTTATTATCATGGCACCGTGCCTGGAGACAGGCCGCCTCATTATTAAACCAATGGATGTTGGAATTTGCACCACGAAAACCTGATTACGTGCGTTCTTTCCGTGCAGGTCCTCCATCTTGACGTTAATGTGTGTAGATGTTTCTGCATCTGATCAAATAAAACAAAGACGAGAGTTTGTTTTAACGCTTTCGGGATTGAACATAATTGGACGATTAGAGAGTCGCCGAATGAGATGAGAGGAAGACGTCTGCAAACCTGAACCGTTATTAAAAATTACAAAACGAACAAAGTTGTGTATAATAAAGACGATTACAGGCCCTTACAGATGTATTACAAGCCTGCGCTACAAACTACGATGCAAGAGTGCTTTTGCCAGGGAGGGATGGTGCACCAGAAGTAGCCATGATGCATTGTGGGACATGTAGTCTCAACATCACGCTCTCTGCTGCTATCATAATAGTATAATATCTCTTACCACTGCCCCATCAGTTAGATTTCAGAGCGTGAAAATTAAAAAAAATAAAAACGTATGTGACACTCGCCGACAGATGGAGTTTGCTTGGTTGCCGTGGATATGACTTAGAGGTCAGCACATGACCTATGCATGGGACCCCGGTCAAGCCATAACAGGTGGTATATGGAGGAGGCAAGTGAGCCATCTCCATGACAACTACACAAACTCTTTCTGTTGATTATAAATATAATAACGTTCTGTATAATTACAGAAGGTTATTAGTTACCAGTCCATCCATTAAACTCCTCTTCTTGCTCTGTTCTGTTATGACAGGAAAAACGTACCATAACCGATATTTATAGTGTCACTGTGACAAGTTAAACTGTCTGAGTTAATAATAATGATTTAATAACAGCGATGAATGATTCATTTCCGTCGACGTTTAGCTGAAATTCACGGCTGCAATTGGAGTGTGAGACGTTCCCTGACAAGTCGAGAGTTATCTTATTTTAGGTGCACGTGTGACCGGAGCTGCACTGTGCTTATTGTCATGCATACTTCTCTGCTTGAATACCAAACAATAGCCTGAAAAGCAGCGTGGAGGACTGAGTGATGCCGGTGCGCGCTGGCGGACCCATCAAAATGCAAACCATCCTTGTGCTCATCAACAACGCGACAGCAGATTTTGATTTGCCGTGGCGCAGACATGCTGCAGTGTCTGAGACGGTTTCTGTGACAACAACTGGGTGGAGGGTTTATTGGGCTGAAGTTCAAACAGGTTACTGACTTTAAAGATTAAACCAGACCGGATTTGACTAAAAAAAAATGAAATCATGTTATAATTGTAGCTCACTCAGCAGTAATCCTGTAAGAGTCCTTAAAATTAATGACAGAGGGAACAGACTGGCATCTGGCCTTCTCCCATTCACATTAAACCTCCCAGCTCCTGCTGTGATATTATTTGCCGTCAACTTCGGCACAGCCTTCTGGGTTCAGACCCAAAGAGAATTTATGAACCTCTGAGGTTGTTTAGTGAAAACGCACATATTATATATAATTTAAATCAGGCATAACATTATGACCTTATATCTTAATATTGTGTCGGTATCTCTTGTGGTGACTCATCAGAGAATGGACATGGACCTTCTGAGGGTGTCCTGTGGTGTCTGGCTACAGGAAGTTGTTAGTAGGGGGGCCTTTGAGGGGAGGGGCCTCTGTGGATCATCCCACAGATGCTTGATCAGTTTGGGATCTAGTGAATTTGGAGGCCAGGTCAACACCTTGTGCTGTTCTTCATGTTTTTTTTTATTTTTTTATAGTTGTTCCTAAAGTGTTTTTGTGTGTGTGCCTGTGTCAGGCTGCATCCTGCTGGGGATGGCTGCTGCCATCAAGGAGTGTCATTGCTATGGGGTGGGGGTGTCTGGTCTGGTCTAGGTGGGTGCTACATGTCTAAGTAACATCCACACCAATGAATGCCAGGTCCAAAAGTTTCCCAGCGGAAAACACTGAATTGTCACAAGATGGCCGAGGTGATTCACTTCTCCTGTCAGTGGGCATAATGCTGTGGCTGATCGACGTATGTCATTTCCGACCGGTGAATCACCTGACTCCATGTCAGTGCTGGATTAAAGTCAAGAGAAAAACGTCAAGAGAAAAACCACCAGAGGACCGAAGGCGATGCTTCCATTATCTAGATATTTATCTCGTGGGGTTTTTCTGTAATGAATGCAATGAAAACTGAAGCACTGAACAGAGTTGACACAAGGAAAGCACTTTTGTCGTCCTCCATCACCCCTCGAAAGGACCATATTGCTCCAGGGAAACAAGTCCCTGGTTTAAAGTAGCTCTCTGCAGCTGATTGAAATTTCAGCTGGTTTGGATCTGTTGATTCAGATATCTGAAAATAATATTTTTTGGGCTTTCTGCCTGATTTTTGGTTCATTATAAAAATATAACTTAATAGACAACTTGTTTGATTTTTCATATAATTATAATTAAATATCAATAATAGCCTCTGCATGTGTAGAGCAAAGCACACAGTCTCTACAGCGTGCCTCAAAGTCCTGATTTATGTGGTTAGCAACGATTATCGAGCATTTTTTCTTTAAGTGGGCTTCAAATACAGGCTGATTCTATATTGTCTGCACATTTCTCACAGCATGACTCTGCAGCAGCTGTCTGCTTTATCAATAGCGTTTGATTTTACTGACGTATTTCAGAAATTTAAACTCGGATACAAACTCAAAACTATTTCCTTAGAAGGGCATGACGAGGACAAACAGGATTTTAATATTAATGAACATTACCGGGCTGTGATGGAAGCAGACAAAAGTGTCATGAGAGAGAATTAATAATGATTTCCTGTACAAACATCTCAAGGTGTGTGTGTATGTGTGTGTGTGTGTATTTGTCCTGAATCACGCGCCGCTGTGAATACTGAGAGATCCGACGAGTCAGATTTCCCTCTTATCAGTCTCTTTACAGCTTTGAGCTTGATTAACCGTTTCTGAAAAATACAGCGGAGGATGCCTAATAATTAGTTTTACAAGTTCAGACAAAATGAGAAAGGGGAGATATCTCCTGAGCTTTAAAAAAAAAATAAAAATCACTAACAAGATTTACCATATTTAACGCAGAAGAGATAATATGCCTCGCTTCATTTCATAATTAAGGAACCTGCCTGGTGGGGCTCATTAAAGGTCGCTCGCTGAGGAATTCTGCTTCATAAAAAGCTTATGTTCCTATAAACTCTACTTTTTTTGTAGTATACACGTGACTGAGAGCTGGATAAATATTTTAGTTTTGTATTGTTGCTTCTCTTTGGCTCGAAAGAAAAAAAAAACTTTGATAACTTTTTATGAAAAGTTTAGAAAACTAGTGAAGGCAGACTATAATTTATGCAGATTCATCATTCATTTTAAATTAAAGTACAAGCAGACATGAAAGTCTGACAATCAGAAATCATTTAAATTATTTTTCTTGATGGTTTTGGCTTGTTTTATTTTTCCCGGTAGCTCATACAGGCTTGGTACGCAGAAGAGCCACAACATTATGACCACCTTCCTAACATTGTGTAGGTCTCCAAAACAGTTGTGACTCATCAGAGAATGGACATGGGGCTTCTGAGGGTGTCCTGTGGTGTCTGGCAACACAATGTTGTTAGTGGGGGGCCTTTGAGGGGAGGGGCCTCTGTGGATCATCTCACAGATACTTGATCAGTTTGGGATCTAGTGAATTTGGAGGCCAGGTCAACACCTTGTGCTGTTCTTCATGTTTTGTTTAGTTGTTCCTAAAGTGTTTTTGTGTGTGTTCTGCTGGGGATGGCTGCTGCCATCAAGGAGTGTCATTGCAATGGGGTGGGGGTGCCTGGTCTGGTCTAGGTGGGTGCTACATGTCTTAAAAAGATGCCAATGTCTCAGCCGGACTTCTTGTTGAACGTCACTGGTTATTGTTGTTATTCTCTGTATAATATTATGCGATTCTGATCTATCAGCATGCATTTACTGGGATCAGGAAAAAAGTTTTTACTTTCTATGAACGTCCCTCGTCAAGCTACAAGAACTTTCTCCAGAGTTGAATTGATTAGTCAGTTACTTGATTAGTCGAGAGTTGAAAAATTTAATCATCAGCTACTGTTATTGTGGATAATCAATGACTTGAAAGGCTTTTCTGGGCAAAAACTGCCAAACATTCTCTACTTCAGGCCTCCCTGAGTGAGGATCTGCTGCTTTACTTTGTCTTATGTGAAAGTAATCACACATAAATATCCATCAGACAAATACGTCTTTTGTATTTTCAAAGCAAACTTGGAGCAGCGATCTAGTCCTAATGTAGATGTAATCATAGAGTCTAAGGTCTAAACGTTTAGTTGTTTACCTTATTCCATTTACAATTAAATAATGAATATGGGCAATAAGTGCAAAGCTTTAATTTGTTGGCATTCACATCCAAACTGAAGGAGCTCTTTAATTTTTAGCCTCCTCTTTTTCAAGAGACCAATGGTAATTAGACGCTCCAAAGCTGTTTCAGGCACATTCCTTCAGTGTTTCATCATCAGCTGAGCAGGTAAAAGGTGTGGAGTCGATGCCAAGTGAGGCATTTGGAAACGTGAGAGCACGACATGTGTTTAAAGGAGCTCTTAACGTTAGTGAGGCAAGCCAACATTAGACTGCAAAAAGAAAACAAGTCCAATTAGGCGTGGACGAGTCAACAGTTTGATTCATTCAGGGAAAGTCATAACGTACAGGTGAGTCGTGAGGCCGGACGTCCACTAAAGACGATAATGGTAGATGTTCACATGATCCTTTAGGATTGTTTAGCATGGCTCAACACAGGAGAGCCAGCTCATCAGAAAATGATTCAGACGTCCACCTACACCTGAGGGACAAAGGACACTCCTTTGAGGACAACAACATCCACATTTTAGCCACAGAAGACATACGGTTTGAAAGAGGAGTAAAGGAAGATCTAAAAAAGCTGTGATGGACAACACAGTCTGAACATCTGTCCTCGAGAAGTTTCACCTACGTTCAAACCTCGAGACTGGACGCCTCTAACTCACAGATGTCAAACATGTGGCCTGTGGGACAAAAGTGGCCCATCACAGGGTCTAATCTGGCCCAAAGCATGAATTTGCAAAGTGCGAAAATTACATAAAAGACTCTTCAATGAAAATAACTGCTATTCCTAATTTGTAATCCACTGTTTTAGAAAGAGAAGTGGACAGAACACAACACTGAAACTGGGCTGTATGTGGCCCCCGAACTAAAATGAGTTTGACACCCCAGCTCTAACTGATAATGAGTCATTAAGAAGACAGGGAAGTCTCCTCCAATGACAGATAATACCCACAGGTGTTCTTATTACATACTCAGCGAGAAGCGAGAAATTTGTTATTGCTCTTAGGGTTGCGAGAACAAGAAAAACGTTTGTTCTGGTGAGGTAATTTATAGTTCACAAAAAACTCCTGAGTGCCGAACTCCAGGGAAGTCCTCATAGGCCCCTCCCACTGCTGCACATGTGCTAAGAATTGTGGGAGATGCGGGAGATGGGCACTAGTATTTCCGTTTTTCCACATTAACCACGCCCACTTCCAATTTTTGACCAATTGCAGAATAGTTGACACCACACAAGAAAAAAGTTCTGCCCAGTTGATGAGTCAAGAATAAGCTACGAGAACTCCCAAAAGAGGGTTTAGCTGTCTGTGTTGCTGCTTTGTTTTTTGGATATACGATGACATGGATGACTGAGAACCTTCCCAGGCATAAATCCCCACATTAGAATACCTGAAATCTTTATCTGCCTCGCCCGTTAATCCCATTAATATACAGTTAAATACAGCTCAAAGCCTAGTTCCTAAGGTTTGGCTAGTTTAGTCTCTGTAGCCAGTTTCCACTCCTTGTTTTCTTTCCCATGTATTTCCACATTCCACTGTCTTTCAAAGAGGAGGAAGTTATCTTCTGGAACAATGTCAAAACGGCATTGACAGCGAATAAGTCATCAGTCAACGGCTTTAATGTCTGACAGACAGTTGTCTTCAAAGGCTCAGTCTGCAGCTTGGATCAGCAGCCCACTCTCCTACTAGTGCATCTTGTTTAAAAATAGTTGTTTCCCCTTTAACTTGGATATCTTCCTCATTCCAACTACTTCTGGCACCAGTTTGACAAATGTCTATTTTAAACCGTGTGTTGCTGGTGACTCCATTATGACACTTGCGATGCAAACTTGCTGATAATTGGCCGTTAAGAGGACAGGGAAGTCTATTCCAACGACAGGTAACACCCACAGATGTTCTTATTTAAACCCTATAGCTTGTTATATACTGGGCAAGAAGTGAGAACTTTGTTCTTGCTCCTAGGGCTGCGAGAACTGCAGAGGGCTGGTGAGGGAGAAACTCAAGTACCAAACACTGGGGAAGTCCTCATATGCCCCTCCCACTGCAGCACACGCGCTAAGCATTGTGGGAGATGCAGGAGATGGGCGACGAGAGGCACTTTTCTTATTATTTTTGGATGTCGGCCAGTCGTTTTGACGACCGTGTCCGTCAGATCATGTCGTTCATTCAGCATGCACCCGCACGCAGGATGCCGATCTCTATCCAGGAAAGATTAGTGAATGTTAGCATCTGGGAGCTCACAAAGTGGCCGTTAGCATTTCCGTTTTTCCACATTAGCTACGCCTACTTCCAGTTTCTAACTAATCACAGAATAGTAACCGGACACCACACGAGAAAAAAGTTCTGCCCGGTTGATGTGTCGAGAACAAGCTGCGAGAACTCCCAAGCGAGGGCTGCGAGAACAAACTTCTCGCTTCTTGCAACAACCTGAACTCACCACCAGTCCTTTAGAACAGAAGAAACTACTTGAATGAAACATCTTCAAGAAACTCTGCAAGTCCAGTTGCTTGTCTTTAACATTTTTGGATATTCGAGTTCACCACAAGATGCAAACCACTCGAAAACCTCAAGAATAGCAAACCCAAAAAAATTTTAAAAAGACAAAAAGTCAAAACCAACGACATTTGTGTGAGTATCCAAAAACTGTACAGCTCAAACATCTCAAACATCTCAAACATCTCAAACGCCCACTGAATAGTATATGAGAGATATGAGTGGCACACAAGTGGATTATATAAAATTACAAGAGCGCGTGGAAAGAAAAAGGTGAAAGAGCTTTTTGTAGGCATCAAACTTCACATGAAGGACAACCCCATGTGGAGTCACAGCGGGGCGTAGCTGTTTCCTAGACAGCTGTGCGTCACTGTGCCGAACTTTCAAAAGCAACAGCACCTCTGAAACACACTGACAGTTCATTCCTGTGTATTATCTCTCCCTCTTTTTATTTGCGTTTTGCATTTCCAGCCTCTTCTGCTCGCTGTATTTTGCGGCTAGTACGAGTACAAATGAAACCAACGTCTAATTCCTCAAGATTGTTGGCAACACTGAAGATAATCGGCTGTAAATGCCTTAAATTACACTGATATTGTCCTTTGAGATAAGTACACACTCCTGTATGAGTCTGATCAGAGAGTCTGAGACAGATGGGTTGATCCTGCTACAGCAGCAGGACTCCCCCACCCCATCCCCATGAGGGGCTTCACGCTACAAGTCCCCAAGGATCAGAAAAGCTCAGATCAATACACATTAGCCGCTGCTCGAGTGCCAAACATGGATTAGTTGATAACAGAGAACCTTGAAGCTCGAAGTCTTTCGCTGTATGTGTTTTTGAATTTGCTCTTTTGATGATCAGTCAAATAAGCACAAGCATTATGCCAGATTATTATTATCTCTAACAAAAGTGAAGCAGAAATAATTTATAATCATGAAGGATTTCCTTTTTAAGGAAGGTTTTAATTTTTTTCCTAGACTTTCTGTACTTGATGACATTTTCATAAGGATCACACAGGATTTACCTTTATTAAAAAGATTCGACAGAGTTATTTTGGGAAATATCTTTTTTTTTTCTTCCTTGAGAGTCAGATGTGGGGATCAATATTAACTCTAATACCATGTGGTAATTAAGAGCCAGGACGCAATTAACTCAGCTTAGCATGAAGACCGAAATAAAGAATAGATAACATTGCTATCTACAAAGTTTAAAACATATCCTTTAAAGTTTATTGTGTTTATATACAAATAGTACAAAATATTAGTGTATAACTGTAAAAATAAGTACGTTTTTGAGCTAAGGACTAAGCTACGTTAGCTACGTTGCCTTAGTTGAGCTTTATACTAAGCTAATTGCTTCAAAATTGTTTCCAAATTGTTATAAAATTATAAAATAAAACTTCTGTGGACATGTGCAACCTCCAGAGGACACAGATCAAAAGTCTCAGACAACTTAATATAATAAGTCTTTTAGTTAACGGTGGTTTTTAGCTCGTCTTGATCATAGACTGTATATAAATATGGATAATGCGTCCCCACTTCCTTGCATTGATCAAACTGACACTATTTTCCCGGGGATAGGGGCGGCCCAATCTTGCGACTATGGAGCCAGAGTCTGATCAGTACGGTCCGAGAGAGGACGGGGTGGAGCTTATGACCTATACTGCAGCCAGTCACCAGGGGGAGCTCTACTTGCTTTGGCTTCACTTTCGAGGGGCTCTTCCGCCGTCCGTTATGATCTCTCGGCTTGTTAGTACACAAACATGATGATGATTTTCTCACTCTTTTAACTTGCATGAGAGAAATGGAAGAACCATATTTTATTAGACACACTGAAATAAGTCTTTTAGTTTTGGAAGTTGTTCGTTGATTGAAGGAGGATTCAAGCGCAGAGAGACTCGATTCTCGGGGGAGTTTCAACGCTTATTTATTCTGGCAGGGTAGACTGAGCGGAGGACTTGGCAGAACAATAAACAATCAATTAGTGCTGAAGGAATACCAACGAACTGAATACACCAGAGAAACACTATCACCTAAACGTGATAGACAGGCTGCAATATAAACAGCTTGTGTTGTTTTAATGGGCGGCCAGGCCTCAGACGAGACGGCCTGAGGAGAGGCTACCACACAGGGGCATTAACTCTGGTCTCTGATGACTGAACCAATCCATGGTTACTCCCTTTGATTTCATATTATTTCTCTTGGTGCAGTGACAGTATCAGGGCGGGACCAACACCCCAGAAACTTCTTGAATCATCATCAGTTTACTTTTGCGAGCTAATTTAGCAGCCATGTTGCTGTCTACGACTGTTGTGTACTTGTATAATGGAGAATAAATGTCTACTTCCATTACTTCAGCTTGAAAAAAAAAAATGCGGGAGAGTGCACTATGTAATTATTCAGCATTCTGCCTTTCTTCTTTTATTCTGCCTTGGGAAGCATTTAGGCAAATTTAAATTTTCCTGATCACGTATATGTGATGGTAAACACAACACAACAAGTTGTTTTTCAAGCTTTTCCTCACGACAAAATGCATTAAAAAGAAAGACAATGACAAAAAGTATTTATTTAGTTCCTTGCTTGAATCCAATTTAATATTTATTTTTGTAGCCATTCAGGGCTGCACAACTTCAGTCTACTGTTATGTGATGGAAATCGAGTCGACGCCGACTAGTCTCTGACGACGTCACTGACGACGTCACTAGTAAAAACACAGTAGAAAGTAATTAAATCTGTATTCTTGACCTGAATACATATGCTGAGAACAGACAGCTCATGTGCTACATACTGTGAGCTGCAGATATGTATAGCCTGTATAAAAACATGCAGCCAGTCAGCAGCATCAGTCGCATTTAATAGTACTCCACAGTGTGTTGTTAGATGGGATAGTGTAGCAGCTAAAGGTCTAATAACTTTATCAAATAGTTGAAGTGCAGCCTCCTTCTCTCTGTTACCACAGGACGTTTGGTGAAGTTGTTAACTGACTGCTGTCCAGAGGATCTGGACCGTTCCTCTGCTAGCATTAGCGTTAGCCTTTTCAGATGCATTGCAGTAGTACTTTAGTTGTATTTCAGTATGATCTTCATCTTTAGTGAAGTATTTCCACACACTTGATGAACCGTTGCTATTTTGCTGCAACGACCCACTGGACTCCTCACCTGTCTACTAGGAGGCGTCCATGTTGTTATTGTCACGTGATCAGTGAAGTCGACTAGTTTGCACAACCAAAAGCAATTTATTTTAGGAAAGGGTCTTCACATCCTGCAGATTATTTCACACTACTCCTCTGATCAACAGGTTGCTATAATGTGCCTAGGACTCAGCGATGTGCCAGGGGGAAGTGCTTTTAGCTCACTTGACGATGGGGGGGATTTGCGGTTACTATGGGCAACCAATTTCCTGTACACAGAGCACATACTTATGTTTGATATTGATATAGATGACCGAGATACTCAGAATGACTCAGATGCAGAGATAAAGTTTAAAAAAAAAAATTAAAAATCCAATCTCCAACCTCCTGTTCAGATGCAAGCAGGAAATGGGTCAAACAATTCAATCAAGAGGAAGGCAAAATCAAAAATGGACAGAAGGCAAAGCTAGTGGAGTTCAGTGAGAAACCGGCGAACACGAGGACCGGTGAAGAAGGCGATCTGGAAAACCAACGGACAGATAACAAAATAAAACAGGAAGTAATTAGAGTCAGAGCGGGTTGTCGCAGACATGGTTTTACATGTGATAAACAAATGCTCGCTGCGATACGTGTGCACAAATACGGCCATATTTGCAATGAACTAATGAATTATTGATCTGCCTCCAGCTGTCACAGTATTCTCTGCATTTGTGTGATGATTTACGAAAGTCTCAGCCGGCTCTTCTCGATATTCACCCACTTGGAGATATTCTGGCGCTCAGAAGTGACAGCCATGATATAAATTCAACATGAAAACTGTTTGTTATGGCTTAAGGTGTGTGGGCAAACACATCCTGTTATTTTGCAATAGTCGGCACAAGTTCTAATGATAGAACCGCGGATAAAAGACATTACTCTGCATAGCTGTAGCCTATATAGACCTGGTGTACTTGCAAAAGTGCTTACGGAGCAGCCCTGCAAATGACTTCTTTTACAGCGTCACAGCGCTGCCTGCACTGGGCCGGCAGTGTTTCATACAGCAAATGACTTTGTTGTTTTCTGGCACAAATAATAAAAAAGAATCAAAAAGAAGAAAAATGCAGGCGACTTTTTAACTCCGCTGTTGATCACAGTTGCCGTCTGATGCTGAGGTGGAGCTGACGGTGCGAAGCTGAGCTACAGCTGTCGGTTCACTGATACCAGCAGGTGTGTGCAAATGAGCCTGAGGAGGCCTACGGGTGGTTCACGGCGACCGACAGACACACTCTCCCTTTCCTTCTTTCCTTCTTTCTTTCTTTCTTTCTTCTACCTCCTGTTCAGTTAATCACCCTCATTTTCTATGAATGTTAAGACCTAATCTGCACCTGCACAACACCAAAAACACAAAGGGGAAGTAAAAAAAAAACCCGGAGGAGGAATTTATCAAAGAGACGAGGAGGAAAACGGTTGCAGCCTTTTTGGTTTAACATTTTTTAACACATGTGCACAAACACGTTTCGCTTCGGGGCAGAATTCGGGCAGCGTAACGCAAATAAGGTTGAACGTGTGTGCTTGTTTTTTTTTTCTTGGTATGTGTTTTGCGAACACACTGTACCTGTCTGATGTCCTCCAGGTGTGTTGATGCGGAACAAACAACATCTTAACTGGTTTTATTATTATTATTTATAAATGTGATCATGTCTTAGTGGTTATATTAACATTTTCAGGCCCTAATTTAATTAATATAACCTGGAAAGAACATGAAACATGATCCTATTTTCACTGTGTTTTACCAACGATGGTGACGGCCGTGCTGGTGCATCTTTACTTTGACTTCCAAATCATTTATACAAATTATAATCTGTTCAATTTGGGATTTATTTATGCAGTGGTCTCGTTTTTCATTTTGAATTGTAATATTTAATAGTGGAAGAGATTTAAACTTTTTATTAGGGAAATAAAATACTAATTCTTCTGTAATTACCCACAGGTGGATTCTATGTGTGTATCTGCAAGCTACAAAGCTAACATTGCACTGTGGATTTACACCGATCAGGCATAACATTATGACTTCCTAATATTGTGCAGGTCTCCCTTGTGCCTCCAAAACTCATCAGAGAATGGACATGGGCCTTCTGAGGGTGTCATGTGGTGTCCCTTTGGGTCCTGTGGGTTGAGGGGAGGGGCCTCTGTGGATCATCCCACAGATACTTGATCAGTTTGGGATCTAGTGGATTTGGAGGCCAGGTCAACACCTTGTGCTGTTCTTCATGTTTTTTTTTTTTTAGTTGTTCCTAAAGTGTTTTTGTGTGTGTGCCTGTGTCAGGCTGCATCCTGCTGGGGATGGCTGCTGCCATCAAGGAGTGTCATTGCTATGGGGTGGGGGTGCCTGGTCTGGTCTAGGTGGGTGCTACATGTCTAAGTAACATCCACACCAATGAATGCCAGGTCCAAAAGTTTCCCAGCAGAACACTGAATTGTCACAAGATGGTCGATGTTATTCACTTTCTCCTGTAGGTGGTTTTAATGTTGTGGCTGATCGGTGTTCTCTGAGGACAACATAAGCCATTACAGATAGTTTTAAGGGATATATTTACCAAGAGAACAACAGAGAATTAAAAGTCCTTTTCTTCCAAATAGAGTTTTAATATTTGTGCCATATGTGTGGTGGAGGCTGGGACTCATCCGGCTTCTATGGGAATTTTCTGTCTAGGCTTATTTGCTAAGTAGCCACAGCTCTGTGTATGGTGACAAAAGCACTTAGTGTTGAAGACAATGAGGGAACGGGAGAGGGAATGTTGTCCTCTCTGGATAGGAATGTGTCCCTTTGCCCAGGTCACAATACTCAATTCAGCCGGGGCCCCCCGGCGAAAAAACATGCCACTCCGAAATGCCAGGTGACGCTTTGTGTGAGCCGTTCATTATATCACTGTCACATGGCGGTCTCTCGCCTTTTTCGAGGTGGTCAGATGCAGACCAGAGGTTGCGGACGAGGCCCCTCTGTTTCATGAATCACGCCCACTCGTAGTCAGTCGTCTGCAGAGTGGCTTCATTCATGGTAATTACCTATAATCACAGTTATTACCGTTAAAAGCGCTCCACTTTTAAAGACGTTAACTCCTCTGCAAGTAACTAAATTATATATAATCCACGTGGAAACGTCGGTCATGTCTGTGTTTACTGTTCACCCACAGGTTCTGCCTACTATGACAACGTGCGGCCGTTGGCTTATCCTGACGCAGACGCTGTGCTCATCTGCTTTGACATCAGCCGCCCGGAAACGCTGGACAGCGTCCTGAAAAAGGTCAGTGGCACATTAGCGGAAGTGTGAATGTTTTTCCAACGTAGCTGAGACTTATTTCAAGGTGCATTTAGTGTCTCACCAGGACAGTGGAAAAGCAGAAGCCTTAAAGTTCAGAGTCTATCCTGACAGAATGCTTCCAGCTCCGTTGTGGGTCACTGCAATAATTGCTTCTAACTACATCTACAGGGGGATAAATAAAGGATTATCTCACGCATCAGCATTGACTTATTAAGTTCTTATTATCAAATGGTTTCCTATTTGTTACGGAGGAGGATTCATATTTATTTGGAGTCATGTTTCTGTCAGTCAAGCATCCAAAATGTTCCCCAGCTACTCGCTAACTGTGAGAATACTGCATCTGCCTGAGGCCAAAGAGGATGCGATGAGAGCGGTAAAACATAAACATGAAATGATTGAACTAAAACTGACAGGTGGACGGTAGCTGCAGAATCTGGTGCAGCCACTTTCATGTACGGCTGGTTACAGGTTCTTTGCTGCTGCTGTTGCTGCATCAGGACACACAGGCTACTGCACCTACACTGCAGCTCAACACGGAAACACAGCCCATGAAAACACAAACAGGACATTTGGTGCTTTTTTTTAATCAGGGAAACTGGGTGCTGTCAGACCAGAACAGGTTTGGGGACTCTACCTGCTGGTGAAGAACCAGATACCTTAAATACCTTTAACTATGTACCTTGGTTAGGGTTAGGTTTTTTTCCCCTGTTTACATTTACACTACCAGTGGAGCGCTAAAGTGACATATTAGCCGACAGGTGGTTTAGCAGCATCACATAGTATTGCGTGACGTACAACAACATGCACAAATGTTGCATGTAGGCTCGGTAAGATAAGATAATCCTTTATTTATCCCACGGTGGTTTAAGGACAGTGCACACAAGCTATAAAAAAGTAAACATTAAATAAGTACCAAGCTTTTATTAGCCTTAATTTAAATAGAAAATCAGCCTGGACTTCACTGTTGGTCCATTCTTTAGTGTTTTTTTGTTTTTTTTCCTCCATTTTGTAAGGCAAGTGTTAAAAGCTGTTTTTGTTTGGCTAATGTTTTACCACGATTTGCTCTACTTTGGGTTCTAGTGCTGCATTCGTGGGTTCGACCAGTCAACGTACATTTGTCCCTTTGGGTAACTTTTGTTCTGGGAGATCACCTGCCCTGGGATAGGGGCTGCCGTAGCCTGACGTGCACCTCCCCAGGAATGTAACTACTCATAGCGGCGATGCAGACCACAAGAGCTGTGATTGGTCCGCTTAGAAGTAGCGTGTTTTTCCGCTTTAGCATTTCTGGCTGCTTCTCCATCTCCGCAATTTTGTAATTGATTGTTTTGGATCAATAAAGATGGAACAAATGGAGGAAAAGTTAACTGAGGAGGTTGGGAGATACAAACATTTGTACGACTCGTCTTTGGCGAAATTTCGGCGAAAGTTTCAGTCACCATTGTTGAAAGTGAAGCAGGAAGTAGAAACAATAATTAACCTGACTGGCAAAAAAGACACAGCGCCGACTAGTGTTTGGGTGACGTTGCTACAGAGCGAGACAGACTGACGAGCACACAAGTATAAATGGCTCACACCGGCGTAGGCTACACACGTAGGTTACGGCGTTTATGTCCTGCAGTATCTTAAATGAACCTTCAGAGTTCCATTAGTGGAGATGTACAACAATGAGGACACTTCTCCTGTTTTTTTTGGGCAATTTTGGAAAGGTTCTTGCGGTCTTTTCTAAACTGACGGCTCAAATTAGTTTTTGGCTAAACGTGAATAGACATTTTTTCATGGTGCGGAATGAGGCCATAGATTTTTTTATAAGTGTAGCAGAGCCTGACAACAACTTTCATAAAAATTCCCAGTCCCTAAAAGTCATAACGTAGTGTTGACAGAGCACTCTCTGGTAATTCAATCTTTTCAGCAAACATCTAACCTATTTATTCATTAGCGTGATTCCTAAGCTCAGTTAAATTTGAGTTTTCCATGCGGACCACGGTGTGAATGTCGAACATCAAAGGTGTCGGGGCGTTTGACCTCCTTTCAGTCCGTGGACATTCCTGCCGCCCGTACCATCACTCATTAATGACATCATCAATACGAGACAAAACCCTTATCTTTCACGGTGGGCACATTCTCACATCTGCAGGGGGTCCACTTGAGAACTAACTTGAACTCTGACCTCGCTTAAAGACACCGGTGAATGTACCCACCTTACAATGCATGCACGGGATGCCACAGTGACATGTGGAGGAGGAGGAGGAGGAGGATAGAGGGAGTTAAGCGAGTTCCCAATCATCTAATTTTCGTGTTTAAGGATGGCAACGTGCCATCATGTCTTGTTTTCCCTTCACTTTTGTTTTTTCCCACCACCGACTTATTTTCCGTCTGCAAGCTTTCATTCTCAAATAAACGCCTTTTGCAGTACATAACACTTTTTCCTCTGCCCATCGCTGACAGCCGTCCGCCTAACCAATTTGCGCCCCCCAATTTTCCTTTTAGGGGGACTATTATTTCTCAGCATTGCTCAGCTACAAAAACGCCTCTTGACTTCTTATCGCTTCCCTTTTTTGAGTCCTTTGTTCTCTCCATGCCCGGCCCCTCTTAATTCCCTATCTCTTCATCAGTCTCTCTATCTCCCATGTTGGGCTGTCTCCATATCTCCCATCTCCACTCTCTACCTGGCTCTTATCTTCTTTTTAGCACTTTTTTTTCTGTGCAGCTGTCGACATTTTCTCACCCTTTCTTATTTCACAACTTTATTGGCTAGCAGCCTGACAACGAGGCCACATCTCCTTAAACCCTCCCCCCGTTACCTGTAGGAAGCATTATTAGATTATTAGTGAATTAAATGCCAAAGATTACAATCCTAAACACATACAGCACATAACTGCACAATAACTGTAAAAAACACAATGTAAATGTACACACAATCTTGTGTATGTCACATTATTTTACATGGATTTCTTGTATTTAGAAATAAAATAGTGTGACGCCGATTAAAGTCTTTACATTTTTCGTATTTTCTGCAGTCAATTTATTTTATTTCACTCACAAATATGTTGGTATAAAAGCCATTTCAATTTAATTTAATTTACATTTTAAGATACAGCGTATACACTGATCAGGCATAACATTATGACCACCTTCCTAGTATTGTGCTGGTCTCCCTTGTGCCTCCAAAACAAATGTGACCCATCAGAGAATGGACATGGGCCCTCTGAGGGTGCCCTGTGGTGTCCCTTTGGATTGAGGGGAGGGGCCTCTGTGGATCATCCCACAGATACTTGATCAGTTTGGGATCTAGTGAATTTGGAGGCCAGGTCAACACCTTGTCCTGGTCTTCATGTGTTTTTTTTTAGTTGTTCCTAAAGTGTTTTTGTGTGTGTGTGTGTGTCTGTGTCAGGCAGCGTCCTGCTGGGGATGACTCCTGAACACAAGCTAAAGCCATTTCGATCTAATGACAATAGATTAGATAAAAAACTCAAGGGATCGGGGGCAATTACAAAGTCATTAAAATGTGTCCTCTGGTTATCACGGGCGTCTGCACCAAATTTTGTGACAATTCATCAGGTGGTCGTAAAGATATTTTAGTCCGCATCAAGGTGGCGGATTTAGCGGGGGTTGCTGTCCCTTGAGCGATGCTGCTGGTGTTGCTAAAAATATCAGAATCTGCCTTAAAAATCATTAGCGGGGCCATTAAATCTGTTAACTTTCATTAAATATTAGAGGACGTGGCCTCATTGTCTTCAAATTTAGCTTCTCCTCTGCCCCGACTGGTTTTTGATATGTATATTTTTTTAAGCACAAGTATAACCTGCGTCAAACATGTATTTTTAGCAGTCAGTCGAACCGATATAATGATAAAAAAAACTAAAATTGCTCCTTTACGCTGTTTACCAATTCCTAACATTAACACAGACAATGAGCCGCTCTTCCCATGGGCCCTTTCTGAATCATCTAAATTGCTGCCGTTCACCAGTTGCACACAGTTTGTGCAGAGGGGCCCATTGAAAGGCCACGGCTCGCTCACACACACACACTCACACAAACACACAGACACAAGAGCAGCTACTGTGCAGCCCGTAACAGCAGCGACGCAGGCATCCAGGAGAAAAGATCTCTTTGTGAGGGAGAACAAATGGAGCAACACGGCTCAAAGTGGTCGCCTCTGCCGTGGTGCGAGGAGATAATGAAAGGAGTCTCGGAGAACGGCAGCGACGGAGAGAAAAGTTTAATAGCTTGAGTCATGTCTCTGTCCTCATGCAGCCTTTATAACCGCACGAGCCTCGCTCTGCAGCTAACAAAGGTATATTGTAACGGGTGTCTGTTTCCGTCCTATGCTACTGTGGGTTGAGTCTTGCGATTGTCTCGTCGAGAGAACGTTTAAAGACGTAATGTGCTGCAACTTCTGGGCTCGGAGCATTAAAGAACCAAACCAGACTAAGAATAGAACAGCGTCTAAAAATGTATATGCTAAATACGAACTAAAAAGAGCGGCGAGGCTTTTACAAGAAAAGTTGTTAAGGCAGCAGAAATATGCAAAAACATGAGGCGCTTTCGGACCAAACATTTCCCCGAGCTTTCCCCCATAACTCCCGACCTTCAAAGGGTTTTTTACTGTTTGTCTTCTCACCACCAACAGGAACACACTTAGTCAATTTGTTATGAGCAACATACAACAACACACAGCAAATACTGTACAGTAGGTTATAGTTACAGGGTTTTTTTTCCAGTGTGCACACATTTTGTTTTCAGTATGTGATGCATTCATGTTCCTGCGGTTCCAAAGTGTTTACTGGAATAGTCTCTTGTAAGCAGTTTAGACAAGAAGCTACGACGACCCCTACGCAGACCCTAACGCCGTTAGCTTGATGTGCTCCTCCGCAGAAATGTAACTACGGCGATGCAGACCACAAGAGCTGTGATTGGTCCACTTGGTTGTTGTGTGTTTCCACTTTAGTATTTCCATCTCCGCAATTTTTGAACTGATTGTTTTGGATCAATAAAGATGGAACACATCGAGGAAAGGTTAACTGAGGAGGTTCGGAGATACAAACATTTGTACGTCTCATGTCTGGCGAAAGTGAAGCAGTAAGTAGAAATAAAACTGAACCTGCCAAAAAGTATCACTTGAACACACCACAAAGACTACAGCCAATGACCAGTCGGCACATACGTTCTTAACTAGTGCAGTGTGAATGCACTACAAAAAGTTAGCTATACAACTAAAGCTTGATTGTACACCAATCCAGCATACCATTATGACCACCTTCCTAATATCTTCCAAACCAGTTGTGACTCATCAGAGAATGGACATGGGCCTTCTGAGGGTGTCCTGTGGTGTCTGGCAACAGGATGTTGTTAGTGGGGGACCTTTGAGGGGAGGGGCCTCTGTGGATCATCCCACAGATACTTGATCAGTTTGGGATCTAGTGAATTTGGAGGCCAGGTCAACACCTTGTGCTGTTCTTCAGGTTTTTTTGAGTTGTCCCTAAATTGTTCCTGCTGGGGATGGCTGCTGCCATCAAGGAGTGTCATTGCTATGGGGTGGGGGTGTCTGGTTTGGTCTAGGTGGGTGCTACATGTCTAAGAAACATCCACATGAATGAATGCCAGGTCCAAAAGTTTTCCAGCAGAACACTGAATTGTCAAAAGATGGTTTAAATGTTTGTTACTTCTCCTGTCAGTGGTATTAATGTTGTGGCTATATATTTATACGTATATATTTGTCTATTTGACACACAGTGGCAAGGTGAGACGCAGGAGTTCTGCCCCAACGCCAAAGTGGTGCTGGTTGGCTGCAAGTTGGACATGAGGACGGACCTTAACGTCATGAGGGAGCTTTCCAAACACAGACTCATTCCTGTCACCCACGAACAGGTGAGTACAGAGTTTCCATTTATATGAAAGTGTATGTAAGAGCATCTGCAACTGATATCTGTAGCAGCCCAACAATTCACCAGGAAATCTGCACATGTTGGATTTTTGAATATGCACGAAATATGGTTTTTAAAAACCCTTTGCAATTCCCCACTGCAGCTTTGTTTGCATCTACTAACACTGATTAACACGAGTGCATTAGTTGTAACCGAAACAAATGACACCTATTAGCTTCCCCCCCTCGTGCACATAAACACAACTTGTGAAAATGAATTCGGAGAGAGCGACATTTGCTTCAGATCATAACGTACATAAAAACACGGAAACAAAAGGGGAATAAAGGAGCTGGAACCGAACAAAGAAGGAGACAAACAGCAGGATGTGCGGTAATGCAGTTGTTTTTGTTTGTGTCTTGGAGCAATGAACAGTGGCATGCATGAATTTTAATAGCCAATTTTCATGTAAATGTGAATTCCCACTTCTTGGCAGCCCCCTTTTTTGTCAACAAATTAATATTTCCCCATTTCTCTGACAAAGCAAAGGTAACAAGCTGCATTGTCCTGTCAGTAATGGCATCGAAATTGGTCCATCAAGATCTCAGATTAGTTTCTCTGCATAATTTTATTTGGCACCAAATTCACAGCAGCCCCTGATTACGCCAAAGCATCAAGACGTTTTTTCTTCTTAAAATCCATCTGCTGGGGTGAAAACAACTGGAGAGCTCGTGGTTAGACTCAACCAATTTAACACAGAAACAGGGAAAATAGAGCACGGGTTTTCGGAGGACTGGAGTTATGTGCTTCTCTTAATGAGCCCCATTCAAAGAGCTGCGCCGCAAACAAGACAAAACAAACTGGCGTCTTTATGTTTCACCCACTTGACCAGCTGATGTGAACCCAACGGGGAGGTGCGGTCGCCACAATCCACTGCACACAAACTGTAATCGGATTAAAAAAACAGCACTTGAATTGTTGGAGCGTCTCCACAAATACAAGAATAACGCCGCCTCCCCAGTATAGCGCCGCTAAAGCTTTTTATATTTTTCACAGAGGAGGAATAATATTGTCCCATATGGCAGCTAGATCACTTCATCAATATGGTTTATCTCTGCCGCTGATGGCGCAACACCCACGCTGTCACACAGTGTAGATTTTCCATCGCTGGAGAAATTGTATGATCAAAAAGGAAATAGAAATAATGCTGCTCAAACTCAAGATGACACAGCGGGAGGGCTTTTTTATATATAAATAAAAGAAGAAGTGGCTAAATCACTATAAAGTTTAGATTTCCTCTCTTATGTTCAGTCTGAGCACAAAGAGTCTGAACAGGTGAGGAAATTGAAAGCGACATATACAGTTTCAGTTTGACAGTCCTGAAGACGGGCCTTGAATATTCCACAGCTGCGTGGAGGATATTATCACAGCTGGATGTCAGTTATCAGACTAATAGAGTGTGTCTTCATTTGAGTGAGAGTTTTTAGCACAATGATCTGACAAAAGAAAGATCTGCTACCGGTGTGTTGTAGTGATGGCTATCTACATGCATCCATCCATCCATCCATCCATCCATCTATCTATCTATCCATCCATCCACCCAGCATCCATCTAGCATCCATCGATCCATCGATCCATCGATCCATCCATCAATCCATCCATCCATCCATCCATCCATCCATCCATCCATCTAGCATAAATCCATCCATCCATCCATCTAGCATCCATCCATCCATCCATCTATCTAGCATAAATCCATCCATCCATCCATCTATCTAGCCATCCATCCATCCATCCATCCATCTAGCATCCATCCATCTAGCCATCCATTAATCCATCTATCCATCCATCTTTCTAGCATCCACCCATCCATCCATCCATCTAGCCATCCATCCATCCATCCATCCATCCATCTAGCATCCATCCATCCATCCATCTATCTAGCCATCCATCCATCCATCCATCTATCTAGCCATCCATCCATCCATCCATCCATCTATCTAGCATAAATCCATCCATCCATCCATCTATCATCCATCCATCCATCCATCCATCTAGCATCCATCCATCCATCCATCTATCTAGCCATCCATCCATCCATCCATCCATCCATCTAGCTAGCATCCATCCATCCATCCATCCATCCATCCATCCATCCATCCATCCAGGATTCCATCCATCTACCTAATGCATTCTCTAGCCCCTTTACCCCAACCCTTACCACCTCAGCTCAGTGTCTAACCCTAACCTCTAACCCTTAACCATAACTGTAGCCACAACCTAAAACCTAAAAATGAATATAAATTGCTTGTTGCTCTCCCTAGATGCCTTAGCCTTAAGTCTCTGAGATGTGTTTTCTCAACTGACAAGCGTTTTTCTGTTTTCACAGGGTACTAATCTGGCGAGGCAGATCGGCGCCGTGGCTTACGCGGAGTGCACCTCAAAGTATTCAGAGAACAGCGTTCGTGACGTATTTCACGTCACCACCCTGGCGTCCAGAGCGTCCAGCATCCACCGGCCTCCGATGAAACGCGCCAGCACACGCCGCGGCCTCAAGCGCGTCTCCCAGCAGCCGCCTCGGACTGAGATTCACGAGCACCCACCTCCGATCAGAAAGGACCGGGCCAAAAGCTGTGTCCTCATGTAGGACGCAGAGTCTACGAGCCCGACCTTGATCTGTGTTTGGACATGAACCATACTGCACATGAACTTAATTTATTGGTGAATTCTTGTCAGACCTTTGCACTGCATAAAGGACAATGTGATGAAAACAAGAACGAATGCTATCCTGCGGAGTTATTTGAGGGATTGTTTGTGCATTTTTAGCAAAAACACTGCTTGTTATTTTTCTTTGTGGCTGTGTTCTCATCAGGGGGAGGCCGAAGCCAGCTCTCTTTAACGCTGCTCCCTGAAGAAGTGAACAAACACAGGCAGGTCTGCAAATGAAACACAGGACAGAAAGCAGCGAGGACGGAGAGTGAAGGAAAAAATAAACAAATCTTTGAGAGATCATCTTGCAGGAAGCGGCAGTAATAGCGCTGGTGTTGACCTCCATTATGTTTCCGTCTTGTGTTTATGTAAATCAAGCACAACACGACACAAACTGCGCTGAGAAAATCTGTGAGTGTCAGGGAATGAACTCCGCTGTTCCACTGCATACGACAAATTCATGAAAAATAATAATCTGGACAGACAAACAAAAACCTCGTGGGCTGAGAGGACACTAATTTTCTTAAACCACAAGTGCTTTTAATATTGAAAACTAAATAATCACTCACCACATAATGCTGTTGTGTTGTGTAATTAATGTTGTTCTAATGTTGGGAAGGAGAGTCACTGAGAGCGCTGAAGAGAGGATGAATATTATGTTGTATATGTGATAATGGAATAATAATAATAAAACAAAACTTGCTCTGCTAAGCGTTGGAACGTTTTTAATTTTATGACTTATTTAGTGACTTCAGTGGTTCGGCCTTGACGCGGAAACAGGAATGTTAATAAATGGGACATCTGTGATTTCATTCTACATTTGTCTCTCGCTGCGTCTCAGTTCATCGGAGCAGAGTAAATTCCTGCTCTTGACATTTTCTCTCTTTGAAAAAAGAGATTCTTTTGTTGGGGAAAATATAACTTTCAACTTGGAAACTATTCTCCAAGTAGTTCTCCAAAGTTGTAACGCACTAACCCTTTGCTGAAGAGATGATATATTACCATAAATTAATTAAACGGAGGGGTTAAAACTGATGCCTCACAGTAAGAAGGTTCTGGGTTTGAATCCATCAACCGACTTGGGCTTTTCTGTGTGGAGTTTGCATGTTCTCCCTGTGTCTGCGTGGGTTCTCTCCAGGTTCTCCAGCTTCCTCCCAGCGTCCAAAGACATGCTGGTTAGGTTCATTGGTGATTCTAAATTGGCCGTAGGTGTGAGCGTGAATGTTTGTCTGTCTCTCTGTGTTAGCCCTGTGATAGACTGGAGACCTGTCCAGGGTGTACCCCGCCTCTCCCCCAGTGACAGCTGGGACAGGCTCCAGGCGCCCCGCGACCCTCCAGAGGACAAGCAGTTATAGAAAATGATGCTAAAGAGCAACAGAGTGACATAAAAACCTAAAAATCAAATAAAAATCTCTATTATCTTTTCCAAAATCATGGGCTAAATGAGCTAAACGCACACAATTTCAACGCTAACATGCTTATGTTTAGCAAATATACCATGGAGACCATTAGCATGCATGCTAAGTAGCAATTATCTCAAAGCAGAGCGCACATTTCACTTAAATTAAAAGGAGCACGAAAATCATCTTGAGAGAATTCAGTTAATGGACGTACTCAGTTTCATGGGAATCCATCCAGCGGTGCTAAATTAGTCGTGACAATTCACACCTGCAATTGCTAAATTTTTAATAATGTCAAGCCAACGTGGCGTTGACCTCTATGCACAACATAACCTGCATACATGTGTGTTATACAGGCTTGACTGTGTAGGTTTGTCTCTCACTCCGTCTTGGTTCTTTGAAGCAGAAACCAGAGCATATTCCAGCGCAAGAACATTTATCTTTGAAAAAGATTCTTCTCTTTTCACTTCAAATATATATCCAAAACCTTTTCTTTTGGAAAAACTAACTTTGCCTAAGAGATGGCTTATAATCATGAATTAATTAAACAGGAGGAAAAAAAAGCACAATTGACGCTAAAAAGAGACTCATAAAACTTGCAAATCACACATGATCACACGCCCATGATCTCGTCCTTTTTAATTGTCATGCGAGCAGCCGTAGCAAGGCTGCGCTCAGACACAGCGGGGCTTTGAGCTCAGTGTTCTTACCACAGCGGAGCGCTAACGTGTGCTAATTAGCGCTTTCCCCAAAGCCGAGACTGATGCCATTAGTTTTCCAACTTACATGAAGTGTCGGACGGATGATGAATTTACACGGGTATAAAAATTCGAAAGGAACGTCTAATTAATCTTTAAAGAGCTTTTAATGCACCGTACAGGATTTAATGGATCAGTGCATCCACGTTGAGATGTTTCAGTCTCAGAGATATAAACAGGTGGGATGCCATAAAGCTAACGGACAGATGAAGACAAACCAACGCACCATTGACCTCCTTACACACAAATACGTGCCCTATGTAGGTTTGAAGTACGAAGAGAAAGCAGCTCGTTCACTTTCATCCAACTCCGCTCAGTGTATAGTCACGTTTCTGAGACGGCAAGTACACAGCATCCAGTGTCTGCAAGGTCATACCAGTGACCTGTTATGTCAGCAGTCTTTGCACAATAAATAAAAAAATCGGGTATAATTGCTGGCTCCTTAATGTCAGCTGATGTCAAGCAAAACTACAGATCAATCTGAAAGGAGAACTACTGTTTTTTACAACCTGGACCTTATTTCTGGCATACAATACGATCGTTTACTCACCTATATAACTATTGTGTCATTTGCACTCCTTCAGGAGATAATTAGATTCATGTATATCTATATAGTGGGAGTGACTGGGGCACCGAGACGCAGCCTCTAAATAACACATTATTTGCCGCGAAACTCGTTTATTTCACCAATATTTTCTTATGATACACTAGTGCTATTCCCCGTTGAGTCTGGACTTACGTGTTATCATAACTTGCTACTGCTATGCTTCGTCCACAACCTCAGAATTGGAAAAATATTCAGCCATGTTGCAAAAAACTAGCAGTAGACAATTACAGGTAAACAAGCCCCCGGATGATGATAACAGGTAACTCCGGACTCAACAGGAACAGCACGAGCGTATCATAACAAAATATTGGCAAAATGAATGAGTTTTGTGGCAGATAATGTGTTATTTAGAGGCTGCGTTTCGGTGCCCCAGTCACTCCCACTATATGGATATACGCAGATCTAAATATCTCCCGAGTGACTACAAATGACACCAAAAGTTATATGGGTGAGTAAACGATCGTATTTTATCCCAGAAATAAGGTCCAGGTTGTAAAAAACAGCAGTCCCTCTTTAAAATCATGTTCGTGAGACTATTCTTTCATTTTATGATACCATTTTAAACATGTTAAATAAACAGATAATCAATGTGCTTCGGGATGCTGGTCACGTTAAAACAAGATATCACGTCATGACTTTTATAGACCCAAAAGTTAATGAAGAAAATGTTTGGGCACGTTAATTATTAATTAAACAATTAAAAGCTGCTAATAGGAACTGTAAGAACAGCACTCAGCTTGTTATTTATACATTTGCACAAGTATGTAAAATGAACAGAATGTGAATGTATTCCCCTGATATTAAAAAAAAAAAAACGAATGCAGCTGCTCTGGACGGCACTCACAAGCCTTGCTTTGACCTTTTATCTGTGACTTTTGTTCCATTTTGTGTTTCCACCACCACGCATAAGGCCCCTCAGCAAGTCGCTGCCTGCGCGAGCAACGACAAAGTGACATTTCACAACCTCGCTGCCGAGTTGCCATGCAGGGAGCGCAAGGTCAAACCACATGCCGCAGGCCAAACCCTGAGTCAGAGGGGAGGGAACGTCCACATGGACGGAGCAGAGGAAATGACACATATATATAAAGCGTATGACAATCTCTGCATAGTAATTTAATCACGAGCGCTTGTGGCGGTTCATAACGGTTAATAACGGTACATCAAGCTAATGGATAATGAGCCTCACCAGTGTCGTGTAAATCTAAATATAGCGCATTAAACACAAGTATATTATCCATGTACAAAGTCATGTTCTCTATTATCACAGAAAGAATAAGCCTGCTAGCTAGATGCACTGACAGATCCGACTAATAGGATCTAATTAGATTTGAGTTCTGAACTCTGATCCTCGGCACCAGCTGCTGCCCCTTGGAAGGATCAGCAAAATTGAAAAAAAAAAAAAAAACTTGCAAGCTAGAGCGACCTCAGCCTCGGGCGCTGAGTCAGTCGCTGCTGTTTGTTGATGCTACAGATGATGTGAACGGCGACAGTTCGCGAGTGAGCAAACGTATTTAGCAAATAGTCATATCCCTCCAGTCTTTGCAGCCTCACCTGGCTCGGCGACATTCAAAAGGCAAATGCAAAGCGCACTGCTGCAGAGCACGCTGCAGCTAATGGCAACAATTCCTCAGCTGTTGTCAGCTCATTAAGTTAAGGGGAGATTTTGGGTGAAAAAGGCAGCTGAAATATGTTCGCTCCCAAAATGTTCGGAGATCTCTCAAATTTGGACAAAGGACCCCCAGGCGGTACATTTCATCTTTATATGTGCAGGTAACAGACTACTCGACGAGTCGGTTTGTCGACTTCTCTCCTGTGCCATGGCGCTTTAAGCATCACGTTGACCAGTCGCTGATCACGTGACAACAACAACGTGGACGCCTCCTAGAAGACAGTTGCGGCAAACTAGCAGCGGTTCATCAAGTGTGTGGAAATACTTCCCTAAAGATGAAGCCCATACCACCGTGACATGTCAGTCCTGAAATACAACTAAAGTACTACTGCAGTGCATCTGAAAAGGCTAACGCTAACGCTAGCAGAGGAACGGTCCAAATCCTCTGGACAGCAGTCAGTTAACAACTTCACCAAACGTCCTGTGGTAACAGAGAGAAGGAGGCTGCACATCAACTATTTGATAACGTTATTAGACCTTTAGCTGCTACACTATCCCATCTAACAACAAGCTGTGGAGTACTATTAAATGTTATTGATGGTGCTGACTGGCTGCATGTTTTTATACAGGCTATACATATCTGCAGCTCAGTATGTAGCACATGAGCTGTCTGTTCTTAGCATATTCAGCAGCGTATTCAGGTCAAGAATATAGATTTCATTACTTTCTACTGTGTTTTCATTAGTGACGTCATCAGAGACGAGTCGGTGACTTGACTTTCATCACATAACAGTCGACTTTAAAAAATCAGAATTCGTGCAACCCCTAGCAGGTGCAGTTTTACAGTCGTAAGGTGATGTTTTTTGCATTTACCTAACCATCTTAGCCAGAGGCGCTTACGCCGAGTAGAATATAATTCAGTTCCTGACATAAAAGCAACCAGGGATGAGTCTGTGAAAACCTAATGTGACTAGGGACTGACCAAGGATGATCAAGTCCTGAGGAAAGGAAAAATGGATTCAATAAATGGGCAAATGAAGGAGGAAAACAACAGAGAGGACACGTTGCATCTTAATTCTTGGTTTTAAGTCAAAATGGGCGGACAGCCGTGCAAACTCTCTGATGCCAGATAGTGATTCTGAAAAAAGGACGAGGCTCTTAAGCGGAAAATGAGTCTCTGAGTTGTCATAGTGATGGATAAACCTACTGTAAGCAGCCACTTGCTATTTTGAGACACGGCAACATGCAGAGTACAACAAGTACCTGGATGGTGCACTCATAACGGTCAAAAGGTTGAGAGTGAAACGACAGTCAGCTCATTGTGTCTGTAGCAGAAGAGGAGGGAACCAGTTTTCAAACCGGTGACGGCGGTGACTAGCGTTAATTCATTAGATTAGCCGCTGAGCAAACAACTTGACATGTTAGACTTGAAAAAACAAAACCCTGTAGACTTTGTACATACTATGCAAGGAACTACACAGTGCACAAGGTGTAGTACATGGAAGAGTACTAATGGTACTACAAAATTTATGACAATAAGTCTGATTTGTAGTTTTTAGCTACGTTAGCAGCGTGGCTCCAGGTCGGTCGCTCCACCATCTTAACATTTACTGTTGTTAAATGCTGTTCATGGTCCCCAGAGGATGCTGATTTTTCTTTCCTGCAGCCATGAACTATTATAATAAATAACGAGTGGGTTATCGTGAAATTAAGAGCAGGCGTTTGTGACCCCTCCGGGATTTACTGTAATAACTTGGTGAAGCTTAACTTTTATCATGATTCATATGATTCACAATCCAGCTGTGCAACAATTCACGTCCTTATTCACGTCAGTGCTTTTCCAATGATAATATTTCACCTAATCATTTATCCTTCTACTGTATATAGCGTATATTTACTTCTAATTCTATTTCTTGTAGATGTGCATATATACAAACCTTGTAAATTGAATTGAATTGAATTTTAATTTTTTTATTTAAGTTTTATTTTTTTTATTTAATCTTTAATTTTTTTATTGTTTATATTTACTCTTTATTTTTATTTAATTTTTTTAATCTTTCATTTTATTATTTTATTTAATTTTATTTGCATTTTTATTTTTTATTTAATTTTAATTTTTTTTAATTTAATCTTTATTTTTTTAATGTTTATATTTAATCTTTAATTTATTTTTTTAATGTTTTTATTTAATCTTTATTTTTATTTTATTTGTTTTAATCTTTCATTTTATTATTTTAGTTCATTTTATTTGCATTTTTACTTTATATATATATATATAAATTTTTTTTAACTGTCTTACACCTATTTTTCTATTTACTAGCGTGCTTTTTTATGTGCAACTGAGCTACTAAGCAATTTCCAAGTCTAATCTAAGTCTAAGGTCAAATTTTTAATTGGTTTAATACTTATTCCTGCACCACAATTTACATTCTCTGCACTTCATGTGAATAGTTCACTAAAAAATCAGGGTATATCAATCAATATACTTCATCCCCTCTAAAACATGAATATATCAGCTAGGCAAATAGATGCACACCTCAATCAGAATGTAAAGTGGAAAAAATAAATATATAAATGGTGACAATGCTGTTGGTTGTGCTGACAGATCACAGCCTGATGGCAAAACCTAAAAGCACAAGCGACACGGGATGACAGTATAGCTAGTGGTCGATGAATAGAGTTTATCAGACAGATAGAAATCAGAAAAGTTATGTCTTATTCCCCGAGTAGAAAATAATCTTTTAGCTTGTGGCTGGGACATATTCTGAGACCATCCTGTTACTGCACACTCGTCAGTTGAATTACTGCTCTAAGGAAGTTGTCCTCAGTCCTGTTAATCAGAGGCCAGCTGCTTTCCAACTAACCGTCTAATCAAAAGGCGTTTACCTGGAATGTGAATGTGCTGCAGAGAGAAGCGACAATAAACTCAACGAGTCTGCAGCGTGCATTTTTTTTTTCCTTTCAGGCCTCTAGAGGTACAAGCAAACATAGAACATACAACACGAAGTCAGCGTCACATGCTGCACGCGAAAAGTTCACACATAATTACGCCAATTGTGACATGTAAAATTCATGATGGTTTTGCACACGGGAAAGTTTGTCCATAGACTTCAGAACGAGACCAGGAATCTGTCTATTGCTTTTACCGCACTATTATTATTATTATTATTATTATTATGCAGCATTATCTTGATACGGACAGACTTTGCAGGGGGTCCATTTTTCATTTTAATTCCACCATAAAGCAGCGCTGATCAGTGACCACTGAGGCTCAACCCTTCTGCATCTTTAATGCCCTTCCTGCTCGCACAGTGTCAGTAGCCATAAAACTGCAGCCTAATGCTCAGAGGGTGGAAGATGCCTGAAAGCGCTGCTCTATTATCGCTTCGGTAGGACTCAAATCCCTGCTTTTAGCATCACAAGGAAGGGAGAAAATTTAGTGAAGTAAGGCTGGCAGCGAGCGTCGGCTGCAACCGATACCAGGACGAAAAAAAACAACAAAAAAAACAATAGCAGTGCCAGGATAATGGCTGCCGTGTCGGTGGGAGAGAGAGTCATTAAAAATGCAGGAGCCATTTAAACAGTATGTAAAATTGAGCAGATTAAAAATATATGTGCTCTATGTCCATACGGGCTTCTTCTTCTTTTTCCGCTGCTCTCTGCGCAACAACAACAAAACTGCACATACACAAATCGGCCCGAGCATAAATACGCCTCAGACACAAAATAAGAAAAGGTGACGTCTCTTAAATTGAATTTTTTACCACAGCGGAACTTTTATCTAGAGGTAAAACAAAACTCATACTGCAGAGTATAACCTATCAATTCCTTTCCTGGTTTGGAGGCGCTTGTTTGCAAGGAAACCGCTTTTCTCGATAGTTTCCCCTCGTCCATGACCCGGCTCTGAGGTGAAGACACTCGCAGACAGTGTTTGGGTTGAAGCCAACGGGGGGGTGCGACTAAAATACTGTTAAAATATTCTTGGGGGCTTCGGGCCAGAAACTAATGAGGATCACAGCGGCAAAGTGTGAGAGCAGTCTGGGTCATCATGGACAAGTGTACTCATTATTCACGGCAGCTTGATTACAGAGAGCCGACGTTGACGAGTGTGTTATGCGCGCACGGATGTCTGAAATGTTAAAAGCGGACGATCATTAATGAGAATGGAAACATGACAGAAGGGATTATGTTCTTATTAAGGTTCACTGTCTTTTTACTTGGAAAACAACGTCTGGGTCGGAGGTTAATTTGAGAGCGACGCTTCATCTGGACATTAAACCTAAAGTCTCCTGGACAACTCTGACAAAGCCAGACACCTGCGTTAAAAATACTTCTTGCTGTAACATACACCAATACGCCACAACATTATGACCTCCTTCCTAATATTGTGCGGGCCTCCCTTCTGGTGACTCATCAGAGAATAGACATGGGCCTTCTGAGGGTGTCCTGTGGTGTCTGTTAACACAGTGTTGTTAATGGGGGGCCTTTGAGGGGAGGGGCCTCTGTGGATCATCCCACAGATACTTGATCAGTTTGGGATCTAGTGGATTTGGAGGCCAGGTCAACACCTCGTGCTGTTCTTCATGTTTTTTTTTTTTAGTTGTTCCTAAAGTGTTTTTGTGTGTGTGTCTGTGTCAGGCTGCATCCTGCTGGGGATGGCTGCTGCCATCAAGGAGTGCCATTGCTATGGGGCTATCCTGTCATATTGTTGTGGCTGATCAGTGTATATGCCTGTTTGTCTTTCTGTAGACAGATGTTTGCAACACAATAGAATTACAATCATGCAAAATACAGCCACACACCTACAAGTGTGTAGTTGAGATCCAAGTGAAGGCTCAATTTGAAGATGGGTGTCGTCTGACTCCTATAAGTGCTGAGTTAGGTCTTCCTAAATAGGGGGGACAAGGGACCATTTACCGTCCTGCATCATTTTTGCACATTTGTGATCTCTATCTTTGTGTGCCGCCATGGTAAATGTGGTCCTGAAGGCACATACTGCAGAGGGAACTCGTTCAGAGCACCCTGGTTGGAGTTTAATGTACATGTCTACGACTGTGAGGTGGTTTTGTGACGGCATCCATCCTGCTGGGGATGGCTGCTGCCATCAAGGAGTGTCATTGCTATGGGGTGGGGGTGCCTGGTCTGGTCTAGGTGGGTGCTACATGTCTAAGTAACATCCACACCAATGAATGCCAGGTCCAAAAGTTTCCCAGCAGAACACTGAACGTCACAAGATGGTCGATGTAATTTACTTCTCCTGTCAGTGGTTTTAATGTTGTGGCTGATTGGTGTACAATGCACCTACTTTCCTACCCACTCTTTCTCAGCTGGCAACTGGGAAAGCCATGAGTTGTGCACGATAATTTGAGTAATAGTTTTGTTGGCGCTAATACGAGAAATAATTCAAGATTCAAGTCGTGTTTATTGAAAACATACAGAGGTGTGAAATACTGTTTCTGTCTAGTCCCACTGTGCTACATAAACGCTGACAAGACACACACAGTAACTACAACCACTGCTGCACTACTCTATCCAAACTCTATAACTTCTAACTAGAGACTGAACAACACAGTATAACTGCAACACACAAAAGCTGCCTATGCAGTGAATGAATGAGCACTGCTATGCACAGGCTACAACATCTGGGTCTCCTCTGGTGGTTTTTCCTCTCGTTTCTTTCATCAGATTGTTTGCGACTTGCGTTTTTCAGCTCTGTTGGGAGGTAAACAACGATCTCATGCACACACATGTAATCATGTTTTACCGTAAAGGAGGCAAAAAATAAAAAATAAATAAATAAATAGGAACGACCTCTCCGCTTAACCCTTCATAGGGCACTCGTTAATGTCAACCCTAGAGTGTTATTGTAGGGCGTAAGAAGACTTTTTTAATTTTCAACATTATCACATTAGTCAACATTAGGCTACTTCTTCTTCATGGTACCTAATAAAGCAGTTATGCTTAGCGTTCATGCAGAGGTGGAGCTTGTAGACCACATTTAACCTGGATTAGATCTGAGAACGTTGCCTTGACCTTCTCTGATTGGCTGAGGACGCAATTTAAAATATGTGTGGAAGTTACCAAATATGGTTCCTTGCCCCCTGAAGGGTTAAGATTAGAGATGTAGCCAGGGGGAGGGGGTACGACGTCACTGCCCTCAGGTGTTGGAAGTCAATGCCCTTCTGCTTCTACATGTTTGCAAACACGCACACGGACGACGAAACAAAACGAGCTCGCTGAAATATTCCAGATGGTCCGGGAAGATTGTTCTGCGCTAATTTCCCCCAGTGAAACATTTGAAGATGAACATCATTCATGGTGGGATACCCCCTGTCCACGCCGATGCGCCGTGACTCAACAGCCGCAGACGTGCGACAGGCAACCTAGTTTTTACACAAAGACCTACTCACACATTCAGCCCTAACTCACTTACTGTTAAAGAGGCTTTCACACAGGGCCGCCTTCGCACGAGGTGGCTTCACCTTGTGACTAATAAATTATACTTAAATTGATAATGCCTTGTTCTATAAATAACCTTATTATTAAAAGTCCCTTTTACTTTATAAGTTTTTCTTATGTCCTAATGTCAGTCCCCTGGGACCATTCACAGGACAAAGCGGCTACAGAAGTTGAATGAATTAATGAATTTGGGGCCACATATTGATAGCTTAAACTCATTTTAGTTCAGGGGGCCGCATACAGCCCGATTTGATCTCAAGGGGTAACCAGTAACATAACAGCAATGATGACAGCTTTGTTCCCTTTGTTTTAGTGCACATAAGAACTTAAAACAACATTTAAAATATAAATAAAGAAAATAAGTGCAATTTTTAGCGGATTGCTGCCTTCAGCTGTTTAGTTCTGGGTCTCAGTGTTGCTGTTACGTCTGCAACTTTAACTAAAACAGTGCAACCCCTAGTGGACAAACTAAGAATAGCAGTTACTTTTATACCCTGTGAAAGACTGGTGACCTTTCGCCCCAATGACTGCTGGGACAGGCTCCAGGTCCTTCAAAAAAAAAAAAAAAAAATGCAGTTCATGAGTTACTTTGGTTGAAAATTTTAAGTTAACGTCTTCTATGTCATTTCCACACATTGCAAATTCATCCAACTGGCCAGATTGGACCCTCTGGTGGGCCGTTTTTGGTCCACGGGCCTTATGTTTGACACCCCTGACATAATCCCACTTTCAATACTAAACGTCTGCGGTTTATTCCCTGCAAAAGTGATGATATTCTCATAAATCCCCGTCACACAGTTCAGTGTTGATTAGCAAGTTAAGATCAGTAACACTTTATAATAAGAAGCATGAAGAATAAGTAATAATTCATAATTTATTTCTACATTAATTCCTAATTTAATGACGTTAGTATGATGTTTATGAATGACGTTATAAAGGCTTTAAAGTATTTACAAACCAGTTATTAAGACGGTATCACAGGGGTCTATAAGATAATTTAAAAAGTGTAAGTGAACGATTAATAAACTATTTATACATCTTATTATTTACACTATAGCTAGTGTGCATTAATAAAGGGTTTATAAACATATTGTTACTGTAATTCATGATTAATTCAGGTGGTTATAAAGCATGCATCGATCGTTGGTGAACTATTTGTGTGAGCACAACTAAAGTGAGGACTGACTAAAGCCTTTACAATGGAGATTTAAAGACTTTTGTTTTTCTTAACAGAAAGAAATAATATAATATAAAAATTTAAATATAAAAATAGGAGAATGAAGCATTTGCAGACTCATAAAATAAAAATTTGGGTAGACTTCCAGAGAGTAGTAAAGTCAACTTATATTAATGCAGACATTGCTGTACTGATGCTTCGTAGTGTGCAGTTAAACATGAGCACTGCGGCGTCTTAATACAGCCTCAGTTATGTTTCCTGTTCATATGAGTTCTGGATACTGCTGACATTAAACAGAACAATCTGCTTTAACACTTGGCAGCGGAGAGACGGGGGTTGAGAGTAAGTGCCAATAACCTTTTGTGTCTCCATTACACCGACAACACAATGGTGGCTGCAGTCATTCCAAACAAAAACAGACAGTGTCGCATTGTGCTGTGTGCCACGCCGTAACCCCAGGTCCCGTACAGAGAAACTGAGCTGAATGCACGCTCGGCTGCAGCTCTGCATCAGAAAAAGAAAAAAAAAAAAAGAAAAAACAAAAATCAGCTGACTAGAGGAAAGCAGCGTCCTGGCACACTAGCGTCTGGTACCGCGCATCTGGCATTTAAAAGGCCTCAGAGCAGACAAGCTGACATTAATGTTTCGCGTCGACTCCCTCTCTCTCTCTCTCTCTCTGCATTTTCAGCCACCTGCTTTTTGATATCTGTAGCTGTCGAAGCAACCAGCGAATCCTACACTGACAAAAACTGCAAAACGGTTATTTATACTAGTAAAGAACATGTTACCATGGTATTATCAAGTTACTCCAAAACCAGCAGGTGTATTTAACATTGCTAACCTTTCCAGCCCTAAAAAAACAAAATCCCCCACCTGTTTTTTAACATAATTTAGGAAGGAACAATCACCAGTCTGACCTTTAAGCAAACATTTCTATGGGCTCGTTATAGCGAGCAGTCACTCAAGTAGATTCATGTCCTTGAGGCACAATTGTTCCCGGCTCATTCTGCTCTAAAAGCTGAGCGTGGCTGGAGGAGCCGAATGTTTCTTTCCCGCTACATCTATAACCTTCAAATCGCTCATTTCAGAGTTGTTTCATTGGATTATATTTTTTTCTTCCCCCCTCCCCTCACACACACACACACACACACACACACCCACACACACACACGCACACACACACACACAGAACACTGGTTATTTCATAGATTACAGATGCCACTGTGAAGACAGTTAACATCCCGAGGGATCCTGAGTTAGTACCTTAAAGGGGAAACCTTAAAGGGGAACTACCGTTTTTTACAACCTGGACCTTATTTCTGGCATAAAATACGATCATTTACTCACCCATATAAATTTGGTGTCATTTGGAGTCATTCGGACAATATTTAGATCCGGACTAGCGTATCATAACAAAATATTGGTGAAATGAACGAGTTTCACGGCAGATAATGCGTCATTTAGAGGCTGCGTTTCGGTGCCCCATTCACTCCCACTATATGGATATACGCGGATGTAAATATCTTCCGAACAACTCCAAATGACACCAAAGTTATATGGGTGAGTACACGATCGTATTTTATCCAGGGTGACCCCGCCTCTCTCCCTATGACAGCTCCAGCCCCCCTTACGGAAGATGAATGAATGAATGAATGTACTGTCTACATAAGGTTGCACATGAGCACTTTATGCTCAGTGGTCCCGGAGGAACGTCCTCTCATCTCACCATGTACCCCACCTGCTATACATGGTTGAAATGACAATTAAAAACCTCTTTGACCTTTGACCTAAGACTTATAGTTTGCTACACACACGGGTCATGAAGGCCGATAAGACTGAAACTTTCTCACTTCATGTCCAAGAGGTTGGAACAACATCCGTTTTGGGATTTCTACCCCCGGAAAAAAAAAAGATGATCCGATAAAATATAGAGGACAGTGGTGGATAGGTGAGAGTGATGATGTTAGAAGAGTAAAACTCACACAAAGCACATTTACAACGGGGAAAGATAGATGGTACGTCTGCTTCACTGTTCCTCTGAAAACATCACAGCCAGCTCTCCATTTCTCACTAATTCTTTGAAAGCAGGAGCAGTCATGTATTATTTTACCTTCAAGTTCTTTTCTCCACATTTCTTTACTTTGAAAAGTTTAAGTAAACGGTTGCCATCTAGAAGAGTATAGCTCATACCTTTTAACCCATAGGGGATATTCTTGCTTCAATAGGTTTTTAATAAAAATAAGTAGAGCAGCGCTTCATCCTACGAACCAGGAGCCAAATGAACAAGAATGTGTCCTTTTTTCAAACAAGGACGGGACAAAAAGTTCCGTTTAGAAATTTCGTTTAGTACATTTGAGTGCATTTCGGACGCCAACCAGATTAAACTGTTAAGCTTAATGTCGTTAGTGAGACCGGTCCTTCAAAAATGAGAAACTTGTGTTTCTTTTTAGCACCTCTGCAGATTTCCAGAGTGTGGGGAAAAAAACAAAATTACAATTCAGGAGCGAGAACATTTATTTCTCAACCATCGACTACTGGAGTTAAAAGGACAAGGCGTCTTGTATTTTACATTTACACCTCTACTTAACTAAGCAAATAGGTAGGAGCCTCCTATTGGATAATTACTGCATGGGTGATTATCTTTCAGCTGGTAACTGATGCAATGAGTAGCTTCTCATTTCTTAAACAACCACGTCTAAAGACACATCCTGTGGTCGTGGAAAAGATGTTAGTCTGTTTGAGAAGGGTCAAATCATTGGCATGCATCAAGCAGAGAAAACATCTAAGGAGATTGTAGAAACTACTAAAACTGGGTTAAGAATTGTCCAACACATTATCAAAAACTGGAAGGATAGTGGAGAACCATCAGGGTAAGAAGAGAGACAGATGAAGTGATGCACCCATCATGCCTAGTGTCTACTGTACAAGCCTGTGGGGGCAGTGCTATGATCTGGGGTTGCTGCAGTTGCTCAGGTCTAGGTTCAGCAACATTATGTTGCCCAAAGAATGAGGTCAGCTGACTACCTGAATATACTGAATGACCAGGTTATTCCATCAATGGATCATATTCCAAGATGACAATGTCAGGATTCATGGGGCTCAGATTGTGAAAGAGTGGTTCAGGGAGCATGAGACATCATTTTCACACATGGATTGGCCACCACAGAGTCCAGACCTTAACCCCACTGAGAATCTTTGGGATGTGCTGGAGAAGGCTTTGTGCAGTGGTCAGACTCTCCCATCATCAATACAAGATCTTGGTGAAAAATGAATGCAACACTGGATGGAAATAAATCTGGTGACATTGAAGAAGCTTATTGAAACAATGACACAGAGAATGTGTGCTGTAATTAAAGCTAAAGGCAGTCCAACGAGATATTAGAGTGTGTGACCTTTATTTTGCTTGGTGGCAATTTTTGTGTAGTTTACAAGACATGATGCATCTTGATGTTAATCAACTAGTCAATCGACAGAAAGTTTTCAGGCAATTAAACTTCCAAGCAAAAGTTTTGTAAAATGACTTGGTTGCATTAAAACTAATGATTTGAAAAAATTGGTTTTGAAAAATGCGACTGTTAAACTTACATTTTTCTAAATAAACGAATGAATTTGAATGAACTGCAGACACCAATCAGCAGACTTGAATTAATGTTGAAAATAATCCTGATTTGCAGTTCCAGTTACAATACCGTCCCATTTCATTCCTGCCTCTGTCTCAAACCTCCTCAAACCACAACAAGTGCTACAGCTGCATGACAGCAACATTTTAAAACCTAACGTGACATACATTTTCATCGTCCTTCAGATCACATGGAAGCATGGATGTATACGGTGTGCACTCATTCCTGTAAATCTCTACTGTCCCATTTTATTCCCCCGCACAAAGGCTGTTCAATAATTCAAAAAAAACCCTGTGCGGAACATGTTGCAGCATACAGATCATGTTCAGGAAGGATTTTCTGCCGTGTATATGAGGGATTTTCAGTCATAGACATGTGTAGGAGCAGGAGGAACGAGGAGGGGAAAGATCTTAGCTAACTAAAGTTTTCTTAATGTTGAATCTTCAAAAGCAGTTTCAAGTAACCTCTCGTACAGTCAGTCACTGAATTCAGTCAGCATGTATAGTGTATAGTATAAAAACTGAGGGAAGATGTTTGTGTCCACTATTATTTGGGCCATAAAACAAACGGCATCTTCTGTTGATCAAACTTTATATACACATCGTATGCACGCACAATTTACAGTATAGATAGATAACAGTTTAGTTAAAGGATTGAACATTTAAAAGAAAAAAAAAGAAAAGGAAGTTTGAAATGCTTGGTGAGGGGAGAGTGCACAGCTGTGGGTCCTAGGCTCAAGCTCACGCTGTGTAGTTGTTGTAGTTCTGGAGGGTGTAGGTCGCAACGGTGTCCAGCAGCCAACCACGGGTCACGACTGTGGCTTTTCTGGTGAGATCTGGTGGAGAGGACAACGGGTTAGTATGTATAAAGATGGGACAACATACAAAGACAATGAGTGTAGAGTGTGAGGCTCAGGATGCAACAAAATATGCCTCAATATTCAAATATATTACAAGTATTTTAAGCAATCAAAGATTATTTGATGAATTAAACATACACCGATCAGTCATAACATTAAGACCACTGACAGGAGAAGTGAATAACATCGACCATCCTGTGACAGTTCAGTGTTCTGCTAGGAAACTTCTGGACCTGGCATTCATTCATGTGGATGTTACTTAGACATGTAGCACCCACCTAGACCACACCAGACACCCCCACCCCATAGCAATGACACTCCTTGATGGCAGCAGCCATCCCCAGCAGGATGCAGCCTGACACAGACACACAGACACACACACAAAAACGCTCTAGGAACAACATGAAGAACGGCACAAGGTGTTGACCTGGCCTCCAAATTCACTAGATCCCAAACTGATCAAGTATCTGGGTGTTCAACTGAACAATAAACTGGACTGGTTGGACAACACTAATGTCCTATACAAGAAGGGCCAAAGTCGCCTCCACCTGCTAAAGAGACAAAGGTCCTTTGGGGTGTGTAGGACACTACTCAGGACCTTTTACGACACTGTGGTTGCATCGGCAACCTTCTAACGCTGTGGTCTGCTGGTGTTCCACGGAGAGGGACAAAAAGAGACTGGGCAAACTGATCAAGAGAGCCAGCTCCATCCTGGGCTGTCCTCTGGACTCAGTGGAGCAGGTAGGGGACAGGAGTTTTGTTGGCTAAACTGTCAAACATCAGGAACAACCCCTCCCACCCCCTGTATGAGACAGTTGGGACTTTGGAAGCTCCTTCCGCCAAAGACTGCTGCACCCACAGTACAAGAAGGAACGCTTCCAGAGGTCTTTTGTCCCCTCAGCTGTCTTTAACATCAGCATTTCTTAGCACTGCTGCTGAGCTTCTTTTCTTGGAAATACAAAAGCACAGTACATACCAACTCATCCTTATCATTACCTCACATCTTTTTCTTCTTGTCAACTTCTGGTTAGCTACTTAAAACCTGATTTAATGGGATAAATAAAGTCCTATCGTTTCTTATCTGTGGGATGATCCACAGAGGCCCCTCCCCTCAACCCATAGGACCCAAAGGCCCCCACACTAACACCATTCTGCTGCCAGACACCACAGGACACCCTCAGAAGGCCCATTTTGTCTGATGAGTCACTTAGAGGCACAAGGGAGACCTACACAATATTAGGAAGATGGTTTTAATGTTGTGGCTGATCGGCATATCCATATATACAATACATATTTAGAGGTAACAGCAAGTCATCTTTTACTCTATACTTTATTTTCAGCAAATACCATGAAAAGATCCACCCAAACTTTGTCAGTCCATCTCTCAGTTGTTGTTCAACCAACATGTACATCTGTAAATATCTGTCACAACCTATACTGTTATTATTCTAAAAGGTAAATAATCTCCTATAATAGCTAGGAGTAAATACTGCATTTATTTTTGTTTGACTATTTTCAGCTGTGTATGAACACACAGTGGTGCCTTTTTAGAGTATTTATGGGACCAGGATGGTGTAGTGAGGAGGAAAATGAATGAACATGTCAGCCAGCGTAACCTCAGCCCATGTTTTTGCTTGTTCTTGGACCACAGCAGGGCTCTGCTGGGACATTTCTGTGGTTTAGGGGGTTAAGAATCTACCCACAACCCACAACAATCCTCTTTTATTTATTTATTTATTTATTTTTTCCATGCAGCTCTACTGTCATTGTCTATTGAAAGCAAAAGCAATCTGATTTGTTGATTTTTGATGAAAACGTTACCAGCTTTACATTTTAAATTTCACTTCAAGTTAAAAAAAACAATCACTGCAGACAGTAATAAACCACTGGGATAAAGAAGTAAAGAAGAAATAAATTAATTAATTCACACAAATCAATTACGCTGGACAATGGTCGGGAGGAGATGTTTGTGATTTCTATTAACGGTGCATGAGAGGAGGATGAAGCGGGATAGAGAGGATAGGAGGGGCAGCTCGATTACCTGAGCTATAAGTGCCAGAGGACGCGGTACAGGAAAAGCGGCATTAAATATGCAGCAGTGCAAATTAGGATGCTGAGGGGGAAAGTAGTGGGGAAGAAGAGGGGGCGGGGGGAGTCAGAGCCACTCGCTCCCCCTTTCTCGTTTCAAACTGTCATCTCTCCTCGTGCTGTGGCAGCCTCTCTCTTCTGCGGCCAGCTTGTTTTGACATTCCTCCCCGCGCCACAATCTGACATTTTCTCTTGGCCGTTTCTTTTCGCTGCCTAACTTCCTTCACACTTGCTTTCCTGGCGAGTCACTCTCCTCGGCCACGCTGGGGGACCCTGTCTCATTTTGGTTGGCGGCCTCCGCCATCTCACCGTCCTGGCACTCGCCGCATTCGGATCCACGTACTAATGGGCAGACGGGTGCAGATACATGCATGGCAGTGTCTCTGCACCAGTCTATCCTTACATAACATCAACACACAAATTTACTGACTTTGTCCTTAAAATACCTTTTCCACAAAGATGATTAAACTGAAATGCTGATAATGTGATACAAGACATGTTTTGGGGATGCCAAAATATGTCTTTTGCCATTTACAATAATCCCCTGAAACGTTGCGGTGATTTCAGGGGATTATTGTAAACGGCAAAACCATCCGTGAGATGATAAATGAATATGATAAAATGGAAGAGCATTGAACATGTAGCATTTAGCTGTAAAGTTAGCTTGGATATTGTTCTCTAAAGCAAACTCCACATTTAAAACGTAACCCATGTGGTGTCAGCCCAATCTTTGTCTTTATAAACTTATATGTGTAAAATAGGGGGTCAGATTTTTTAAAGTTGCTCATGACGTCACCAGTGTCATAAAAATTATTATTTTTAGAATAATAACAATGACATCTTAAATAGCATTTAATTTTCATTAATTTTTAATAATATTCAGTAGCTGTGGAAAAAAAAGATTTGGCTTATATAACCGGCCATGAAAGACGACTCAAGAATCATGAATCTAGAGTCTATTTAAACGGCTCAGTTGAGTCCTACCACGTTTGAGTGATATATAATCAATAAACGGCACCATTCAAACATCTTACATCTCATCTCGTTAGCTCGTTCAGGGGGTTACATATGATATGCATGATTCTTTGGCCGCTCTACGGCGTATCCTGACATAGACCTCCACACAAATGTCACTACAGGTTGCAGTGTTCTCTGAATTCGCTGTTAACACAAAAGTCCATTGTTAAAAACATTTTTGTAAAATTCTACAATACGCTGATGGAAACACGGAAAATTAACAAAAAACGGTTGATTCAGTAATAAACTATTTATTCTTTACTAAATAAATGATGGAACCTCTGAAGTTCAACTAGTTCAATTCAGTTGAGGGCAACAGGATGTTACTATTTTATTTTTTTTTTAAATGCAAACCTTTATTGAAAATTTGAAAAAATACAGACAATCCACAGGATGTTACCATGGTAACAGTAAAAGCTCTGTGGGGATGTCAGACACGTGACCTCACTGGTGAGGTCAAACTCCTTTGATCTTGTGATGATGTCACAGTATGAGATAGAATCTCCTAAGCCCCGCCCACAATTAGAAAAGATCAAAGACATGCTGCCTTTGATCTCAGATAGTTTAAATAGGAGCAGATTCATCAGAGATTCTCTTAATCTTCGCTGAACCCACATTCAGGTTAGTTGACAAACTTTGAAAGTTAAATCTTGTTTTTACGACACATATTCATCAGAGATTCTCTTGATCTTCGTTGAACTGACGACATTCAGGTAAGTTGATAGACTTTAAAACCCGTAAACCAACGTATCCAAGATAATGTATCGCAACAAGTCACAAACAACAGTTCCAATGGACAGAAGGAGTCGTTCCCAGACAGAGGAGATCCCACAGATCACAATGGACACGATTCGTCCACTGATCGAATCCTTTTTTAACACGATCACACCAGAACAGTGGGCATGTTTGAGAATCGGTAAACCAGACGATGATATCCATTATATTCTGGCACAGCTGATCAGAGACTTGACAGTGCTCATTTCCAAATCCTTCCTGGAGAAAATCAAACAGGGACGTCTTATCTCTGAGGAGGTTGTCTTGTCCAGCTTGGGTGACACACTTTCTCAAACCTTTGCTGAAGTCCTGGAAGTTAAAGAAGTGGTCCACTCTGAGAGCTCAGAGGTGTTGACCAGCTTAATTGCCCAAGACGTGACTGAGAGCGTCAACTCTGTCCTCTCTGCTGGCGAGGACGCTTCAGAGTCTGAAGTTAAAGAGCACGTCCCTCCCAAAAGAAGACTTGAAGCTATGGTTCGTTATATCAGCAAAATGCTGAAAGAATTCATTGGGAAGATGAAGTGCAAACCTCGAACACATAGGAAGAAGAAACGCGTTGTCACCCCACCGGAAGACGTAGACGCTGACAAAAAGTCAGAAGATGTGGGGTCTAGAAAAACTGAAAGCTGCATTCAGTCGTTAGACACAGACAACCAGGAGACAGCCTCCATAGGAGTCAAGGAGAGCTGTGAGACTATAACAACAGAAGCTGACACAAAGACAACCCCAGACTCCTCCTCTCTCAAGGATAAAGTAGAGGACAAGAGTCCTGCATGCGGAACATGCAAACTGTCCCTGAAGAGAATGGGGGGCATGATTAAAGGATTCTTTGTGAAACCTTCATCCATAGTGTCATCAACACAGTCAACAGACGTGCCACGGGTGACCACTGTGGAGGTCACTGTACCTGAGCAGCAGTTTCCAGATGTTGCTGCTGTGGTGCTCATTGTACCTGAGCAGCAGTTTCAGGCAGGCAACGCTTTGGAGGTGGTTGTACCTGAGCATCACTTACCAGGCGACAAACCAGCCCAAGACTTTGAGCAGATGAAATCCTCCTCTCTGGAGATTATAGTAGTGGAGGATGAAAGCGCTCAGTCTGATAAAGAGACCAAGAGCTTGGCAGAGAGCAAGGCCTCAATTGTTCTCCCAAAGTCCAAGAAGAAACTGTCTGTTAAAATCAAGACTATAGGCATTTTTGCTAAAAGGATTTTCAAGGTGTGCCCTGCTGTAGTCAGATCAGCATCAATAAAGTCATCAGAAGATGGTTCCACAGAGATCATTGGGCCTCAGCAACAGGTCACTACTGTGCTGGTCACTGTTCCTGATGATCAATTTCCAGAGCCCACCGCTGTGGTGCTCATAGACCCTGAAGACAAACCAGCCCAAGACTTTGAAACCTCCTCTCTGGACAGCACTGCTCAGCCTGAGGTTGAAGAAGTCCAGGGTCTGGAAGAAAGATCTGCTCCGGCCACACGTCCAAAGTCTAAGAAGAAATTGTCTCTGAAAGGAGTGAGTACTGCATTTAGTGGCTTCTTTGTGAAACCACCTGCTGTTACCCCTGCCCGCATCTCACCAGAGGCCACCACCGTGGAGATCCCTGTGCCTCAACACCAGTTACCAGAAGACAAACCAGCCCAAGACTTTGAGCAGCTGGAACTGGCAGAGGAGATCCCACAGATCACAGTGGACACGGTTCGTCCACTGATCGAATCCTTTTTGAACACGATCACACCAGACCAGTGGGCATGTTTGAGATTCGGTAAACCAGACGATGATATCCATGACATGCTGGCACAGCTGATCAGAGACTTGACAGTGCTCATTTCCAAATCCTTCCTGGAGAAAATCAAACAGGGACGTCTTATCTCTGAGGAGGTTGTCTTGTCCAGCTTGGGCGACACACTTTCTCAAACCTTTGCTGAAGTCCTGGATGTTAAAGAAGTGGTCCGCTCTGAGAGCTCAGAGGTGTTGACCAGCTTAATTGCCCAAGACGTGACTGAGAGCGTCAACTCTGTCCTCTCTGCTGGCGAGGACGCTTCAGAGTCTGAAGTTAAAGAGCACGTCCCTCCCAAAAGAAGACTTGAAGCTATGGTTTGTTATATCAGCAAAATGTTGAAAGAATTCATTGGTAAGATGAAGTGCAAACCTCGAACACATAGGAAGGAGAAACATGTGGTCACCCCACCGGAAGACGTAGACGCTGACAAAAAGTCAGAAGATGTGGAGTCTAGAAAAACTGAAAGCTGCATTCAGTCGTTAGACATAGACAACCAGGAGACAGCCTCCATAGGAGTCAAGGAGAGCTGTGAGACTATAACAACAGAAGCTGACACAAAGACAACCCCAGACTCCTCCTCTCTCAAGGATAAAGTAGAGGACAAGAGTCCTGCATGCGGAACATGCAAACTGTCCCTGAAGAGAATGGGGGGCATGATTAAAGGATTCTTTGTGAAACCTTCATCCATAGTGTCATCAACACAATCAACAGACGTGCCACGGGTGACCACTGTGGAGGTCACTGTACCTGAGCAGCAGTTTCCAGATGTTGCTGCTGTGGTGCTCATTGTACCTGAGCAGCAGTTTCAGGCAGGCAACGCTTTGGAGGTGGTTGTACCTGAGCATCACTTACCAGGCGACAAACCAGCCCAAGACTTTGAGCAGATGAAATCCTCCTCTCTGGAGATTATAGTAGTGGAGGATGAAAGCGCTCAGTCTGATAAAGAGACCAAGAGCTTGGCAGAGAGCAAGGCCTCAATTGTTCGCCCAAAATCCAAGAAGAAACTGTCTGTTAAAATCAAGACTATAGGCATTTTTGCTAAAAGGATTTTCAAGGTGTGCCCTGCTGTAGTCAGATCAGCATCAATAAAGTCATCAGAAGATGGTTCCACAGAGATCATTGGGCCTCAGCAACAGGTCACTACTGTGCTGGTCACTGTTCCTGATGATCAATTTCCAGAGCCCACCGCTGTGGTGCTCATAGACCCTGAAGACAAACCAGCCCAAGACTTTGAAACCTCCTCTCTGGACAGCACTGCTCAGCCTGAGGTTGAAGAAGTCCAGGGTCTGGAAGAAAGACCTGCTCCGGCCACACGTCCAAAGTCTAAGACGAAATTGTCTCTGAAAGGAGTGAGTACTGCATTTAGTGGCTTCTTTGTGAAACCACCTGCTGTTACCCCTGCCCGCATCTCACCAGAGGCCACCACCGTGGAGATCCCTGTGCCTCAACACCAGTTACCAGAAGACAAACCAGCCCAAGACTTTGAGCAGCTGGAACTGACAGAGGAGATCCCACAGATCACAGTGGACACAGTTCGTCCACTAATCGAATCCTTTTTTGATACGATCACACCAGACCAGTGGGCATGTTTGAGAATCGGCAAACCAGACGATGATACCAAATATTTGCTGGCACAGCTGATCAGAGACTTGATAGTGCTCATTTCCAAATCCTTGCTGGAGAAAATCAAACAGGGACGTCTTATCTCTGAGGAGGTTGTCTTGTCCAGCTTGGGTGACACACTTTCTCAAACCTTTGCAGACGTACTGGACATTAAAGAAGTGGTCCGCTCTGAGAGCTTAGAGGTGTTGACCAGCTTAATTGCCCAAGACGTGACTGAGAGCGTCAACTCTGTCCTCTCTTCTGGTGAGGACGCTTCAGAGTCTGAATTTAAAGAACACGTCCCTCCCAAAAGAAGACTTGAAGCTATGGTTTGTTATATCAGCAAGATGTTGAAAGAATTCATTGGGAAGATGAAGCGCAAACCTCGAACACATAGGAAGAAGAAACACGTGGTCACCCCCCCGGAAGACGTAGACGCTGACAAAAAGTCAGAAGATGTGGAGTCTAGAAAAACTGAAAGCTGCATTCAGTCGTTAGACACAGACAACCAGGAGACAGCCTCCATAGGAGTCAAGGAGAGCTGTGAGACTATAACAACAGAAGCTGACACAAAGACAACCCCAGACTCCTCCTCTCTCAAGGATAAAGTAGAGGACAAGAGTCCTGCATGCGGAACATGCACACTGTCCCTGAAGAGAATGGGGGGCATGATTAAAGGATTCTTTGTGAAACCTTCATCCATAGTGTCATCAACACAGTCAACAGACGTCCCACGGGTGACCACTGTGGAGGTCACTGTACCTGAGCAGCAGTTTCCAGATGTTGCTGCTGTGGTGCTCATTGTACCTGAGCAGCAGTTTCAGGCAGGCAACGCTTTGGAGGTGGTTGTACCTGAGCATCACTTACCAGGCGACAAACCAGCCCAAGACTTTGAGCAGATGAAATCCTCCTCTCTGGAGATTATAGTAGTGGAGGATGAAAGCGCTCAGTCTGATAAAGAGACCAAGAGCTTGGCAGAGAGCAAGGCCTCAATTGTTCGCCCAAAATCCAAGAAGAAACTGTCTGTTAAAATCAAGACTATAGGCATTTTTGCTAAAAGGATTTTCAAGGTGTGCCCTGCTGTAGTCAGATCAGCATCAATAAAGTCATCAGAAGATGGTTCCACAGAGATCATTGGGCCTCAGCAACAGGTCACTACTGTGCTGGTCACTGTTCCTGATGATCAATTTCCAGAGCCCACCGCTGTGGTGCTCATAGACCCTGAAGACAAACCAGCCCAAGACTTTGAAACCTCCTCTCTGGACAGCACTGCTCAGCCTGAGGTTGAAGAAGTCCAGGGTCTGGAAGAAAGACCTGCTCCGGCCACACGTCCAAAGTCGAAGAAGAAATTGTCTCTGAAAGGAGTGAGTACTGCATTTAGTGGCTTCTTTGTGAAACCACCTGCTGTTACCCCTGCCCGCATCTCACCAGAGGCCACCACCATGGAGATCCCTGTGCCTCAACACCAGTTACCAGAAGACAAACCAGCCCAAGACTTTGAGCAGCTGGAAGGCTCCTCTCTGAACAGAGTAGTTGAGGACAGCACTGCTCAGTCTGAGGTTGAAGAAGTCCAGGATCTGGAGGAGACACCTGATCCAGCCACAAGTCCAAAAAGGAGATCTTTTCTGAAAAGACTGTGGTCCGCATTTAAAGGCTTGTTTACGAAACGACGCGTTGGAGTGGCATCAACTCAATCACCAGACGTTACCCCTGCCCGCATCTCACCAGAGACCGGCACCGTGGAGGTCACTGAACGACAGCAGTCATCCAAAGACAAACCAGCCCAAGGCATTGAGCAGATGGAAGCATCCTCTCTGGAGATTATGGTCGTGGAGGATGAAAATCTGAGTCTGACAAGAACTGGAGAAGAAGACAAACTTGATGAGACCTTGAGAGATGGTCAAGAAAGGTGCAAACTGCAGGTCAATGTTTTTGTTGAGAGCCTAATTTCACGGGCCTTTGCAAAAGCAAAGATGAAATACGATATGGACGAGTTTGAGGACATACGCAACAGGCTGTTCAACAAAATCTGGGATGAAATCAAGCGAGACAATGTTAACATACCCCAGGAACGGTTTAGGAACCTCCACAAGGCTGTCTGGAAGGACCTCTGCAAAAAGTGGGAATCTGAAGACAATGTCGTGATTTTCATGGATATTGGCCGACCACTGATTGACAGAGTGATCGTGGCTTCTTTCCAAGAACATCTGAGGAAACCTACCAGGAAGCTCTTCGGCCGTTCAGTTAACATCAGTCCCATGTAAATCATGGGAATACCTTCTGTTCTATTGGCAAGACACAGACCAGTGGAGCAGGGGTTCTCTTAAAGGGGAACTACTGTTTTTACAACCTGGACCTTATTTCTAGCATATATTAAACGATCGTATTTTATGCTAGAAATTAGGTCCAGGATGTAAAGAACAGTAGTTCCCCTTTAATGTGAGGTCAGTTTTAGAGTTCAAAGACCTCACTGGACAGTAGTACAACCTGACAGCTACAAGACGAGGGTTTGATTCCCTGTCTTCAGCTTTTGTCAGCTTGTGCTGCTGTCTACTTTAGTGCGGAGGGTTTTCCCCGGGTACTCCGGTTCCCTCATTTTTTAATTTTATTTCCTTGTATTCTGTTTTATTAAATGTCTGAGTTTACGCTCTCGGTCACAGACCAGTGGAGCAGGGGTTATCTTAAAGGGGAACTACTGTTTTTACAACCTGGATCTTATTTCTCGCATATATTAAACGATCGTATTTTATGCTAGAAATTAGGTCCAGGATGTAAAGAACAGTAGTTCCCCTTTAATGTGAGGTCAGTTTTAGAGTTCTAAGACTCACCTCACTGGACAGCAGTACAACCTGACAGCTACAAGACGAGGGTTTGATTCCCTGTCCTCAGCTTTTGTCAGCTTGTGCTGCTGTCTACTTTGGTGCGGAGGGTTTTCCCCGGGTACTCCGGTTCCCTCATTTTTCATTTTATTTCCTTTTATTCTGTTTCAATAAATTTCATCAGAAAATAACATTTGAGTTCCTCCTTGTCTCTTCTTTTTTTTTTTTTTGTCAAATCAACAGTTCAACTAAATTTCTTGTGTTTCGTTGCGTACTTTTAGGGGTTTAGTTTTTCTTTCTACCAAATTAAAAACCTATGCATAGAAACTAAAGATGGTTGCATGGCTCAGTTGTATTACACAATAGACTCTTTTATGTCCTACGTCACGTTATCAACATGTCATCTTCATGTGTTGTCAGGAGTAAGGTTAATAGCTCCAAACTGAATTTTATCTTATGGGGGTGGCCCGGGAGTCATTGACAGACCAGCCCACTTCATGCTAGTGCTAGTCAAAAAACTGCATTTGATGTTGTTTTGGACCATAATCATATAGTAATCATTAACCTGAACTTAAGTAGCCCAGTGGTTTTCAAAGTGGGGGGCCGCCAGGGGGCACTAGGGGGGCCTCACATAATTGGAGGGAAGATTAAAAAAAAATTGCAAAAATAAAAAAAACCTAATGTAATTATTTTTAATCATTATTTTAAAATATAATCTAATTTTTTTAAATCATTATCATAAAATGTATATTATTATATATGATATATTATTACTAAAATTATTAATAATATATCATATTGAAATGTTATTTGACATGCTCATCTTTTTGGCTGCCTGCCAGTCAAAACATCGTTCATGACCTCATAATCTGTGTAGACCTGGCGGTTTGCGCCATTTATCAAGTTGCTTTGCTCCACTAGCTGCCGCAAAATGGAAAAGGTTTTTGAGAAGAAAGAGACCGAAGGAACAGAACAACAGCCATGCTGTGGAGGACACTGCTGCAAAAAAACCTAAGAACTCCTGGCCAACTAAAATCAGGAAATATGTGGCAGTATTTATGCTAAACAAATGTAATAGTATTGAATATTGAATAAAAGTAAGAAAAAACTGTCTAAAAGTTGATGTTTCTTTACATATTTTGTAGCGTCTGTGGGTTTGCAAAGGGAGTCCTCGGCCAGAAGCTAATGCTGTTTGGGGGGCCTTGGCATGGAAAAGTTTGGGAACCCCTACACTAAAATATTTATAGCAGTATAGTGATTTTACAGCATGTAGTGATTTTAATGCAAACAGGTCATTGATACAATAAAATTTGGCCGACCAATTTGCCAGGCTGTTAGAACTGAATGACACTGATTGACAGTCAGTAATTTTCTTACTTGTTGCTGCAACTTCCTCGAGGGATTTTTTTTTTATCCCTAAGCTTTTCAGCACCACCTTTACGTTTTTGGGCTTGTTTTTTATGCTCCATCTGCCCAGAGAATGCTGGCTCTCAATCCACCAAAGCTGTCTTGCACCGTCGGCGCAGTGTGATTGACAAGTGACAGCTGCAACAGCCTGAGGAAATGGGTGGGACTTACCCACATGGACGAAATGTGATTGGCTATCAGCATAGGCAGTGATACGTGAACACAGGTATAGCCTATCACAACAATAGCCGACCCAGTCCCCCAGCAGACCACAACGATGTTGGTCGTTGCGATAGACTTTTTCCCCCCTTTCTTTTTCTTTTTCTCATGGACCCGCCCACCGGCTCACCGGGGAAATCCCCGGTGTCCCCGTAAACCAGTCCACCCTTGAATGTCACTAATAAAAACAGTAGAAAATAATGAAATCTATATTCTTGACCTGAATACGTATGCTGAGAACAGACAGCTCATGTGCTACATTTTCCACACACTTGATGAACCGCTGCTAGTTTGCTGCAACGACCCACTGGACTCCTCACCTGTCTTCTAGGAGGCGTCCATGTTGTTATTGTCACGTGATCAGTGACTAGTCGACTTGATGCTTAAAGCGCAATACAATGTGTGCAGATGTGTGTGAAGGAGATGACGTTTACGTGAGAAGTTTAAATGTTATTTTCAGACTCACTGCTGTAGGCGGAAGTCGATGACTCAGATCGCGGCTGTACAATGATCAGCTGATGGGACTTCTGTGCAAAGATAAAAATAATAATTTAACAGTACAACATAAACAAGTGGAACATATAAACTTATAAAAGGTCAAATTAAGAGAAAGTTTTCAGCCTTGCCTGTCTGTTAAATCTAATTGACAAGCTGCGGCGGTTACTTCATCAGGGATAATCGCTATTTTTTTCTTTTATATATATATATATTTTCCATTTCAACCACACAGCATTAATGTGCCATTTTCAAATTTAAAATCAAACCCAGAAGTCAAATAAACTATTACGGCATGAAAGCTGCTTTGTCCCAGAACTGAGGACTCCACTTTACTGACAGCCACCTTGTCGCTTTGATTTGCTTGATTTATATGGAATATTGCAATAGGTGATTTGGAACCATTAAAAATGAAACATCACAGACATGAATGAACAAGCCGACAGGCCTCCTTAAGTTTTGGTTGTCAACTTTAAAATCTTCGTTGAGTTTATCAACTTACCTGTCTACCGTCGAGGAGAAGTGGATCTTTAACCACGGCTGCTCCACAGAGCTCCACCATCCACTCCATTTCATCTGAAATAAACACAAACACACACAAAATGTTGACGGTAAACAGGGAGCTTTTTTTTGGGGGGGGGCAACTCTGATAAATTATCAGCAGTTGCACCATTTTTTTTTAATATATTTTTTTTCTGCTTTCATCGGTTTTAACCCTGAGGGGTGTACACTGCTCCGACTTCCTTTGATCAGAGAGATGGAAAACAGGTCAATACTTGGGTCTCCGCTTAAAGAAATATGCACATTTTGCTCAATTAGCCAACACACATTTAACTTGGATTAGAAAAATTGTGTTTATATTCCAGCATATCTAAAGGAGATACCAAACACGGCTTCAAAAAAATAAAAGGGAAAAGCAGCAGCAGCATCCCTTGTTTGGAACGTTTGGATATCAGTAAAACCTCTTTGAACTGGCTGCAAATAACCTTATCATGCATCAGACTGGAAACTTAAATACTGAATGAAATTCTGTTGGGCTGAAGACCTCCATTCTCATGTTTGTGTTATATATATATATATATATATATATATATAAAAAAAAATCTTTAAACTACTCACACTAGCTAGCAGCAGATGTCAACCCATTAGCAAAGCTTCATCGATCCAGCAGGCAGCGGAGGGAGGATGCTGCAGGAGCACTTTAAAAGCCCCAGGAAGAAGGAAACCAAAGAATGCTGTCTTCAGGGTTTTTAAGCAATGTGTCCCCTGAGACCTTCACCCATGATCTATCTCTCCATTCAACCATGTTGGAAAGAGTAAAGCCAAAACAAAGGGGCAATTCATGCTCCTTTTAACCTTGAGGACTGAAGTTCATGCAAACTGAACTGTAGGATCGTTGCATTGTTGGAAAAGCTCGTTTCCACTTTCTTTTCAGAAATGATGTCCAGGCAGCTAACTGACTCCATGGCAGCCGCTGTGCAATGTGACAACACCACTCCAAAAACACCTCAGACGGCTCCTTAGTCCGTATTCAATCCACCCACATGCTGGAATCACTTGTCATTGTTCTCCCGCGCCAAAATGACGGGGGTTAAAAACAGCACAGGATTCAAGCTATTCTTGGTGTCAGTCAAGAATCTGCATGAGCTGCTTCAACCATCCTTCTTTTTACCGACATTTTTTTTCTCAGATTGAAAAAGACGAAGAAGATGAAAACTGAGTTCTGCTAAATTTAATTTGAAAAACACTTTTCATTCATTTAGATGCAAAATTGTCAAAAATACATTTGCAGGAACAACAATAATGTGAAGAAGAAGAAGCAGAAGAGAAGGAGAAGATGGAGGAGGAGGAGAGGAAAGAGAGAGAAGATGAAGGAGAAGATGGAGGAGGAGAAAGAATAGAAGTGGGCCACTTGTGACCACATTCTTTCAGCGGTGTGGACACACAACGTGTCCCATTGATGGACGGCCTTCTCAGCTGACGTCCTCTGCTTAAGGGAAGATTTGTCTTATTCATTTCTTGAGCTACAATAATTTCATAGATCGCTTAGAAAATATTTGAGCACTTCAAAGGATCACAAAACTAAAAGTTGTCTTGGCCCTGAGCCAGCAGCTCACACAGGCTCTGTTAGGAATGATGGACGGCAAAAGTACCGCAAGTGTACTCACTGTATTCATTAGTAGAGAGAGCACTTTAATATCCTGTGCCCCTGTAGCTGTTAAGAAACTAAACTAATAAAACATTATTAAGAAGATTAAATTATCAAATTAAATTGTTAAATACGAGTCGACTGTGTGTAATTCTGACATTAAAACTGTTTTGTGTTCAACTGGCCACGTGTTCAGGCAAATTAGTGTGAAATTAAATAAATAAGTTTAATGTTTGTGCTTTCAGGCTTTATACTTTGCGATATAGTGGTCCGTGGTTTTAAGACAGCAGAATATTTTACCCAAAAGACGTAGGTGTTTATTTGCACACAGGGAGCGGAGCTGAGATCCACTAGATGTGAAGGTTAATATCAAATGAGATCAGGGGACTTACTCCCTTCTGCACCAGCCTGAGATAATAACATCTAGTTCTGCTTATTTAATAACCAAATGAATGAAACTGAAATATATTAAAAATCAATATTTATAACAGTATTAATGGTAACGAAACTGGCAAAAATCCAAAGGCAGAGAAGCCACTACTCAGTAATATCCCGGTGCACTTTGCATGTTGAATTTCAGCCTTTACTCTCCAACAGTGCAAACAGTTTTTCTATAGCTTGTGTGGAAGAACCATAGACTGTATATAAATATGGACAACACGTCTCCACTTCCTTGCATTGGTCAATCTGACGCTATTATCAAAGGAATACGGGTAGCGCCATCTTGCGACTTTTGAGCCAGAGTCTGCACCGGAGCCACGATATCAATGTCCCGCCCACACTCTCGTTTTCATTTAATTAATACTACGCTCTACGCTCAAATAGCACTAAACTAACTAACTAAAACAAAAACACTTTGAGTATGCATCATTATATTATATTAACTACCTAAAATGACAGAAACCATTCTTGAAAAAATTTATTTGACGTGTATTTTAGTCGCATCCACTAACACGGAGGAGGTGGAGCTTATGACCTATACTGCAGCCAGCCACCAGGGAGAGCTCTACTTGCTTTGGCTTCACTTTTGAGGAGCTCTTCTGCCGTACATCTTTATATACAGTCTCTGGGTAAGAACAAGCTGAGGTTTACCTGTAGCCATGTCTGTGAAAGGCCCCTGGAAGCAGATCGTGTATCCTCTCATGAGCAGCTGAAGACAAAACAACGAGAAGCAAGAACAAAATTATTTATAGCACATTCAGACAATGTTACAGTACAGTACGAGAGAGCAGCCATTACTGAGATTACCATTACAGCCGAGTGTGTTTCTGAACTCTTCACCTGTGCACAGCACTGGTGAAACACTACTCCAAGCATATCCTGCAATTTACAACAGGTATTCCTCACTTACTGTGTGAAATAAAGCCTCTAGACCTTGTTCTTTTATCTTTTTTTTTTTCCTCTCTCGCTCTCGCTGTAATACTGTAAATTCAGGGATGAGTGGAAGAGAAAGGAGCAAAGAGAGCCACCTTCACCGAGGTAATATCCCGCTTAAAGCACGCAAAGAAATACGACCGGCCCAACCCCAGGGACACGTCGTTTTATTGCACTCAGGGTCAATAAGCTTGCTGGAAATAGGAATGTGAAACTGCAGAGTAGAAATGTGCAACTCAAGTCTCTCATACAGGTGGATGGAAGCGTTGGGAAGATAAACGTCTGAGCGACTGGAGAAAGGAATCCTAATTTCTCACACCTCTCCGTACGTCCATAATGATCATTAGCCAGAGGGGCTTGGCGAGATGAAAAACAGTTTCTGTTACAGATTTTTAATTAAGACAACACCTAATGTCCTTCAAGAGGTATTAGAGTGTGATGGCATGCACGGACACACACTCAAGAGTTTCTTTGACTGATTTCCTAAGCATCAGCAGTCTGGTGGCAGACTCCCTGCCTCTCCATTTCATCTGTTAGTCCGTTTGTCACACTGGTGCAGGTGACAGAATGTGAATATGAACGGGACAATCTGTCCGGCTCCATCGGAGTGCCAGCACTATGCCGAGGCCACTTAAATAAGCCTGAAATTACTAGCTAATTCAATTAGCAGGGGGGGTTCTTCAAAGGCGGCGATACGGCCAACATGACATCTAGCCATTTCTAATTTTCCCCCTCAGTGGCAGCAGAACCGGTTCTGCTGGCCTTACACCAAGAGGAAAATTACAATTAGCTTTCCACAACGGAGCCCGAGCTAAGAGGCTGGTGCAATAGGAGGAAACAAGTTCAAGGGCCGTTTGTAATTGAGACATTTTATTTGATTTTCTTCACAGATTTAGACTTGCCTTTGTCGTCAAATATTGTGCCTTTCGCAAACAACAGGGGACGGAAGTTAACGAGACGATTTATTTTTAAACGTCTGCAGTCAGGTTTTTTGAAGGGCAGGTGTCAAACGTGGTCTAATCTGGGCCGCAGCATGAATTTGCAAAGACTTAAATTGGAATTTCTCAATAAAAGTAACTGCTATTCCTATTTCTTTTGTAAAAAGATAGTCTTGAAATCAAATTGGGCTGTATGAGGCCCCCTGATGTAGAGTTAGTGAATGCTTTGTGCCTCTCCAAAAGATGTATAATTCACAGTATCGAGGGGGTTGATAATCTGATCAGGTTAAGGCACTGGAGGGCCAAAGAGTAAATGAAATGGAAAGAAAGAAGCATTTATATGATGGAAAAATAGAGAGGTCCCTCCAGACGAGCTATTGTATACAGCTCTATTTTTGCCTCAGTTTGCTATTAAATGATTCTTTCATACACAGAAGCAATGTCCTTGAAGTCGAAGTGTAGAGTAGCCTGAGCACCATGTTATTGCTTTTCTTTTCTCCACTATTTCCAATGCAATAAAGGCAAAATGCCTGGAATCGGCAATAAAAAGCACTTTTTAAATGTATGATTCAAACAGACTAAGAGTTGGATCTGCCTACGAGCCAGGTGCCTGTGTAGTTGATGCTAACATTCAGTATTTTGTGTAGTTTTTCTGATCTGGTCTTAACAAATGCTGGTGCCAACACCAATTAAATTGAGCCTTGAGTACGGTATCTCTTCAGTCGCACTATGTGTCTAGTGTAGTCTACAATTATTTACTCAGCTACACCTGGTTGCCATCAGCAAAAAACACGAGTGCCTCTGGGTCAGGACTAACCCTCCATCCGACCATGCAATTTCATTGTACAATGCTGTGTAATGACAAATTTACCTTTACTTTTACCTTTAACATTGCCTGCCCAAATGGTGATGAGCTAGTTGCTAAATTCGTAACAAAGCTGGAACGAATGCCAGGTCCAAGAGTCACAGCCTTGTGCTGTTCTTCATGTTTTTTTGAGTTGTTCCTAAAGTGTTTTTGTGTGTGTCCTGCTGGGGATGGCTGCTGCCATCAAGGAGTGTCATTGCTATGGGGTGGGGGTGCCTGGTCTGGTCTAGGTGGGTGCTACATGTCTAAGTAACATCCACACCAATGAATGCCAGGTCCAGAAGTTTCCCAGCAGAACATTGAGTTGTCACAAGATGGTTTAAATGTCATTCACTTCTCCTGTCAGTGGTTTTAATGTTATGGCTGATTGGTGTACGCCTCCGCTGTAGCTTAAACCTTTACAAGCTATTTAGATCAAGTAAGCGCTGCATAATCGTATACTCACATTGTTGTCGGCGGTGGTACGAGCCCTTGAAGGGCCCTGGTGGTTGGGCCCATTCACCACATCCCCTCTCACCTCAAATGGACTCTGTTGATAAAACAAAGCAAAATGACTTCATGACTAAATGAACCTCAATCACAATGTCGCAAAAATCTTCACGTTGCTACTTCAGGAAGTTGAGCAAGTTTCTAAAATAAACAGACATCCTGTTAAGTTTATTTATTTTTTTCCCCCAAAAGCCTCAGCTATGCTCTTAAGAGTAAACCCAACATTCTTCAATTTGACAGTGTTCATATTTTAATTTTACAAAGTGCATTTCTACATACACTACAAGATGCACGAAAATGCTCACAAACTTGCCAGGATGACAGAGGAATGGCTTTAAATTAATGGGAAGCCAAAACAAATCCGGGCATTCCGGCGGCATATCAAAGAACCAGAGAAGCAGGGACCGCTAAAGCAAATGGAAGACAAATAATTCATGGACGTATCGCGCAAAAACTGCAACGGGAGATTCATCATGCAGCCTTAATTCAACGTCAAGACGCATGCAGGGGGATGTAACTGGAAATCACCAAGCGCGCAAATACTAAGGAGCGTCAGAGGGAGAGCGTACCTCATCTAAGAGTTTCCTTTGTTTGAAGCACTCAGAAATCCCTGCGGAGAAGAAATAAGAACAAAAACATTATTGTCAAGAGCACAAACACTACTCCGGCGGTGACTTCGTTATGTAACGCTGCTTTTAATTCCAGCCTATCCCATACGTTTGGAGTAATTGTTCTAAACTCATCAAGTCGACAAAGGAGATAAGTCGTCGTTGTACGTACACTGGAAGCTCACCACCCACTTCCTGCCAGCGATGCCCAGGAAGTATTTCAGTGTGCGCTCACATACCAGTTGTTCATCTGGCAGAGGAAAGAAAACACAAGATGCAGAAGAGTCAACGTACGCCGCTGAACACATTTAGATTTTAGTAAAATATAAATGCTATAAATAAATTAGTTAATGCAAAACATTTATTTGTGATGTGACAGCGATTATATCATTGCCACGCAACATTTTGTGCTTGATCTGATGAGAGGAGCAGAAGGAAAAACGAGCAAGTGGAATTAATTTGAGTAACTCTGACAAGGGCCAAACTGCATCTCCACCAAACTGCAGTTCTTCTGGGTTGTTCCCGTTTTGCAGTGGTTGGTCAATACTTATCAAAAGTGGTCCAAAGAAAGGAAAAGCAGTGAGCCAGCAAGGCAGGGACATTTGCCACCAAGGCTCAGTGATGCACATGGGCTGACCCCAATCCAACAGACAAGCTACTGTAGCTCAAATGTCTAAAAAAGAATCTATGCTGGTTCTGACGGAAGGGAGTCTCAAAACACAGCAGATTCACGGTTTGTTTTGTACGATGCTGTATAGCTGCAAACAAGTCAGGGTGCCCATGTTGACCTCTGTCCACAGCTGACAGCTCCTACAATGCATGCGAGTGTCAGAACTGGACCACATAGCAATGGAAGAAAATGGCCTGGTCTGATGAATCACAGGGAACACATGGACTATAGGAAGAAGTGAAACCGGCAGAGGCAGCGTGATGCTCTGGGCAATGTTCTGCAGGGAAACGCTGGGTCCTGCCATCCATATGGTTGTTACTTTGACATGTACTACCTACCTAAGCCTTGCTGTAGACCATGTACGCCCTTTCATGGAAAAAGTATTCCCTGACAAACCAAAACTGGTTCAGGAATAGTTGAAGGAACACAGACGAGCTCAAGATGTTGACTTGGAATATGAGGTTTCGTCACTTGCACAAACTGGCGCGCAACTCAGCCGCTGGAGAGAATGCGGAGAAATCTTTGCTGATCACGGATACATTTTCTGATCATGTCCATTTATTCTGATTTTTTTGGAAAAGGTGACCACAGTTATTTAAAAAAAACTACAACTTTGGTTTAGTGCAACATTCATATCTACAATATCTTGGACAAATAGTACAGAGGAAACTTATCTCTTAAAGATTTTCTTTGCAGCATCGCAAAAACCATTTGTTTTTACAAGAACTGTCCCACTACTGATCTTTTTATTAATATTGTCAATTCTGGAACAAATGACCTACTCCACATGCTTAAAAAAAGAAATTGGGGAAAAATACTGGAACAAAACGGTTTATTCAGTCAGCTGACACATGTTGATTAATGTTTGTACTTTGTGCAGTCCTTTATTTTCTTTGGAATTTTCAACATTGATTGATGGATCATCCTGTGACCTCTGTTCTGTTTGGTTTGTATTTTTTTTAATATATTTTTTATTTTGCACAAAGTGAAAAGGTCTACAAATAATGAAAAAAAAAAAATGTTGGCTTCCAAATTTCCCAAATCAATCACACATCTGTGGGATGTGCTGGACAAACAACTCCAGTCCACGGAGGCCTCACCTCCCAACCCGCAGGATTTAAAGGATCTAATGCCAACATCCTGGTCCCAGATACCTCAGCACATCTTTAAAGGTCTAGTGGGAGTCCTTGCCTTGGCTGGTCAGGTAGGTGGTCATAATGTTATGGCTGATCAGTGTACAATCTTAAGGATCCCTGAAGACTTTTACTAAGTGACTCTTTAACAAAGTAGCGGCAGTCCGGATGAGACAGGTCACATTGGAAATAAAAGACTTGGCATGGCAGCATTTACTTCACAGACAGAGTCGTTATGTGGACAAACAGCCTCTTAGAGACAAAGCTGAAAGCTTTAATGTGAAGCAAAATAAAACACAATATATATACGGCCAGAACTACGGCCCACTCTTCCCAGAAATGACTTCTTCTTCTTTTTCTTTTTTCTTTTAACTATGTTATTGTCTTTGGTAAATAAATTTTAATTACTTAGGTAAATCCTGAAGGTAACGTATTATAAAAGAACGAAATGATGTTTCACACCAGCAACTTTTACAGCAGCAGTGTACTGTGTTTTTAATTATAGCTGTTAGATAAACGGCAAAGTCTTGAAATATGTTTAATAAAAAATCTGTTAATTTTAAAAGATTTAATTGGTGACTTTTAACTGTAGTCAATTTAGGATTCGTACTGACTTTTTACAGTAATAAAAATCCAAAACAGTTGTGACTCATCAGTGAATGGACATGGGCCTTCTGAGGGTGTCCTGTGGTGTCTAGTGGGGGCCTTCGAGGGGAGGGGCCTCTGTGGATCATCCCACAGATACTTGATCAGTTTGGGATCTAGTGAATTTGGAAGCCAGGTCAACACCTTGTGCTGTTCTTCATGGTTTTTTTTAGTTGTTCCTAAAGTGTTTTTGTGAGTGCATCCCGCTGGGGATGGCTGCTGCCATCAAGAAGTGTCATTGCTATGGGGTGGGGGTGCCTGGTCTGGTCGAGGTGGGTGCTACATGTCTAAGTAACGTCCACACCAATGAATGCCAGGTCCAAAAGTTTCCCAGCAGAACATTGAATTGTCACAAGATGGTCGATGTTATTTACTTCTCCTGTCAGTGGTTTTAATGTTGTGGCTAATCAAAAAGCATCACAAAACTGTACTTTTATTTGACAGTTAGTTACACTGTAAACAAACAAACAGGCTTCGCTGTATTTCCTGTTAAATCAAACTATTTGGTCTTGGCCCATTAAAGTTTATATTCCAGCCAAGAGTCATGAAGCTGTTGTTGATGTGACTCAAGGAAAAAACATTTTGTATGATCTGAAATTATTTTCTGCTAATGGTCCTAATGGGAGACCTCCTCCTCCTCCTCCTCCTTTCCAAACTTTCACCATAAAGATCAATACTCCCAGCATTTGCTGTTTTCTTGGTTGCCCGGGAAACAGCTGCCATTAGAAAAAGGCTTCTTGAACAGTGACAGTTAATATGGTGCTTTGGAGACAGCGAGCTTTGAAATTAAAAATAATCTATCAGAGAGGGTAATTAGCAACAAGCGGCTGAATGGAGGAGAGAGAGTGTGGGCGGGAGAGAAACAAAGAGCTTATCTCTCCGAGGAGTCCTTTAAATGACGCACCAAATACGCCGTAACTACATGTAGAGAGAAAAATGTACTTCTGGAAAATGCAAATGTTCTCGAGACAATATTAAAAAAACAAAAACAAAAGCAGAGTCAAGCGTAACTTTCTCTGCTGTGTGTGAAGTTTGATTAAAAGTTCCACACATCAACTCAACATAACTTACCTGTGTGCATGATGATGTGAGTTACCTCTGCTGTCACCTTGGAAACGACACGGGCGCCAACTCTCTTGGCAAACTTCTTCACCATTATCTGTTGGCAGCAACAACATCTGATTAGTTTGAGCGTTTTATTGAACGACGGCGCTCGATAAAACACTTTTACTGACTGACAACGGGGCACCTGTTCACTGGGGCCTAATCCAGACGAGACTAGCACCAGTTTAGGTTTATGCCGCTCTTCCGGGGGAGTGTTATTTTCTTTGTCTTCTTGCCCATCTGATCGGGACCCGCAGGTCTTCAGTGTTCTGGTTGCCGGAGGTGCATTTGAAGTTTCTTTTACGATCAACTCTGTGTGTGTGGAGTGCTGCTCCGCTGCAGAGAGAACAAAACAAACAGACACACAACAGAATCAGCAGCAGTTTTATAGACCTTAATCTGACCAGACACACTCCCCTTTAAAAAGACAAAACTAGTCTTTCACATAGAGCTGAACCTTTTATTGACTACAACAGACAAACTTAGTGAAACTAAAAGTATGGCCACGTCAATCACCGATCAGGCATAACATTATGACCACCTTCCTAATATTGTGTCAGTATCTCTTGTGGTGACTCATCAGAGAATGGACATGGGCCTTCTGAGGGTGTCGTGTGGTGTCTGGGAACACAATGTTGTTAGTGGGGGGGTATTTGTTGTTTTGTTTACAGCCCGTGACAGGGCTCCAACTAGCGCTAACAGTGCAGGACACACTGGAAAAACTAGGGTCACTGACGCTCACTGAAGGCCTGACACTAGAAAATAGGTGAAGGTCGGCTTGGTGTGTTGCAGCCTGAAGAAATCATAAAATAAAAAAAAGAGAGTGATTAAAAATCAGTGTCTTTCTCTGGGATTGTAATTAAGCTTGTACATGTTTACCCCCTTTATTCCTCACATTCTTTCCAACTTTCCGACCGAACCTCTTACCCGTCTCTGTCACGCTGCCATGCTTCGACGGGCACAGCTCGGTCGCCTGTTTGCCATCAGACGGTCGTGTGTTTGGTTCTCGTCCCGCATCTGGAACATCTTTCCTGTAAACGAGACCTGCATGTAAACTTGTGTAAAACACTGTGGTACATATCCCAGCTGTGGATGTGTCCCAACCGGATCTGCAAGATGAGTGTAGAATTAAACTGATTAGTTGTGTTTATGCGAAAGTCTCCACGCCCCCTTAATTTGGGTTTTTGTATTTGTTTGTCTACGTGTCAGATGAACGCTGCAGTCCATTTGATACAGTCTTCCACTCTCAGAATAATCTCTCGCCGTGACCCACAGACCCACAGACCCACAGACCCCAGCAGATACTCTGATGCACCGACAGGCCTCTCTGTAGCTTGACTTTTCCATTCGAAAACATTTCACTGATTGACTTGTCTGTAAATTATTGGACACTATCCCTGCGATTATGAGACAACAAAGCGAGGTATTGTCCTATAATTGCAGAGATTATGTATTTTAGTCTGCACATGAGTATCAGCAATTTAAAAGTAATTCAGAGTAACTGTTTTCTTACAGATCAGATACGCTGGAGAAAACAGAGAACATCGTTCTGACGCTTTAAGTGTACAACATTGGATCAGAGCTTAGGCTGAAAGTAAAATCCAAATTCTTGTTATCAATAGATTACAAGCTACACCGATCAGCCACAACATCATGACCACTGACAGGAAAAGTGAGGAATGTCAAGTATCTGTGGGATGATCCACAGAGGCCCCTCCCCTCAAAGGCCCCACTAGACTCCACAGGACACCCTCAGAAGGCCCATGTCCATTCTCTGATGACTGTTTTGGAGGCACAAGGGAGACCTGCACAATATTCGGAAGGCGGTTTTAATGTTGTGGCTGATCGGTGTATGTTCTTACTAATATGAGTAAGGGGTTTGGAAGTTCTCCTTCTTGGCAGCGTGCCTGCATTTATATCACATTTACTGAAGTGATAACAGCTCACTGTAAACTTATACTCCAGGGCTGGCGATTCTTTCCAATTTCACTATTGCACTCATGGAGTAAGTGCTTTTAAATCTGGATTGTATATAACTAAGCTCCTCTGCGTTTTCATCCGCCATCTCTTTCCATTCCTCTCTCTCTCTATCTTGCCCGGAGGACGGCACTTAGAACCCCGCGAGGCGAGAGGCTGGTGGGGGCGGAGGTTAGTCAGGCGGGAGAGATAAATTACTGTGGCAACAGAAGTTCCCCTCTAAGTGCTCCAAATGACATATAAGATGCAGTCGGTAATGACTTTTTTATTCTCCACAACAGAAGCAGATTCTGGGTTCATTAGTGAGATTATCCGCCTGTCCTCATGAGATGCATCACCCTCGGAGAACAAGCCTACGAAGACACACACACACGTGCTCGCTAACTTTCTCCTTCAGTTACAGACCGAAGTAGACCAATTACACGCCACTTGCTTCAGTTATTGTGTCGCTTAATATTGAAGTATATGTTCATTTAAAAATGCATAGAGAAATGCAGCAACCTGAATATTTGATTACATTTGTTATTGAAGTTTGATTTCAAAGTTTGTCACATGACTTGATGCTTCATGGCGACGTCCTGACAGCTGATAGCAGCCCCAGAGCAAACACTAAGGAGACAGTGGCACGGAAAACATCCCTTTTAACAGGAAAAACTCCCTCGAGAAGAACCGTAAGCTCATGCGAAGCGGGGGGGACATTAGCTTGATGCCAGCAGGGTAAAGACAGCAGCAGGAGGAATGAGATAAACACACATCTGACTAAAGCGCACATGTAGAAACTAAGACAAATAATAAAAATACTAAATAAAACTGAAGGGAGGGACCTCTGTGGATCATCCCACAGATACTTGATCAGTTTGGGATCTAGTGAATTTGGAGGCCAGGTCAACACCTTGTGCTGTTCTTCGTTTCTTTTTTTTTTTTTTTTAGTTGTTCCTAAAGCGTTTTTGTGTGTGTGTCTGTGTCAGGCTGCATCCTGCTGGGGACGGCTGTCCTGATGGGTGGGGGTGTCTGGTCTGGTCTAGGTGGGTGCTACATGTCTAAGTAACATCCACACCAATGAATGCCAGGTCCAAAAGTTTCCCAGAATATTGAATTGTCACAAGATGGTCGATGTTATTCACTTCTCCCGTCTGTGGTTTTAATGTTGTGGCTGATTGGTGCAACTTCTCCTCAGGAAACGTCCTGGTGGGTTTGTCCCATCATGTCCATTTTAGTTTGTTTTATGTTTATTTACTTGGCTAGAGAAGATCAATAATACTAATATCTGTCTGTTAAATTTGAAGCTCCAGTCAGAAGCTGGTCAGTTTAGATGAAGCAGCTTCAACAACAATCCTGCATCTTTTCCCGACTTTTAACTCTGAAGTTAAATGTACTTTTGCTTGCTGACAATTACAACAAATGCAAAACCGACGACTGGAACAAGAGCAAAAGATCTCTAGTCGCATGCTGGCAAATCCCATCCGATCGTTTTTAATTACCGCGTTATCTGACGGGTGACTTCAGAGGGATGCCAGCGTCAAGAATTTCCTCTCTGCAGGAATGCGAGCAGTTAGCATGCAGAACTGGTTTTTAACAGTCCACTTCCTGAGAATCTTCTCTCCGCGATATTATCAGCTGCTTTAATAGTTTCCTGCAAGCAGCGACTTAATGTCGGCCGGCTCTCGTGCCGTCATGTCAGACGCGACCTACAGCAGCCACATTTATTTGTGGTGCGATGACGCCTGTGGTTTTCAGTGAGACAATGAGAATAAATAAAGAAGCTAATCTATAATAAACACTATATTATTTAGCTAAAGAAATTGTCGGTTGATGTTTATAACAACGATTCCAAACGCATTCATAGTCAACAATTACCCCCTTCACACAAATTAATTAATAATTTATGAGTATAATATAATTGATTATGTTGTATTTTTATATATTACTTATACAGTCTGTTTACATTCTCCACGGATATTTTGGATAGTCATAACATTTATGGCATGGTAACTTGTATATACTCTGTATTTTGTATCTTGTTCTGTTCCTGTTTTGTTTTTTTTGCACCTTAAATGTCTGTACTTGCACATTAAGCTGCTCACTGTGCCTTAAATTGCCCCCCGGGGACAAATAAAGTTTTCTGAATCTGAATCTGAATAAAATAAAATATTAATTATGTTTGTCTTTCATCAGGAAGGAGTAAAAATGTAAAACAAAACAGAGATTTTTATGTGTATGTGCTTTACTCACCTGTTTGCACCTTGGTCTGGATCCTGCTCACACGTGAGGGGAGCGTCTGGGTCTGTGGACGTGAGATCAACGCCACATTAACTTTATTTCATAACGCACGTCTTGACTTGTCACAGTAGGGGAAAGTAAAGGTTTATGACTGATGGCTGGATTCCACAAAGTGAAGGTCTTGCTTCTGTGTCTGCTGGTTTATTGTCATGGCTTCATGGGACACTTAACATTTAAGAGCGGTTTATACCTCTGTGGGACATAGAGGGGGTTCATTCTTGTTTCTACTTCCTGCTTCACTTTCAACAATGGGCGACTGAAACGTTTGCCGAAATTTCGCCAAAGACGAGTCACACAAATGTTTGCATCTCCAAACCTCCTCAGTTTCCTCGATGTGTTCCATCTTTATTGATCCAAAACAATCAATTCGAAAACTGTGGAGATGGAGAAGCAGCAGGAAATACTGAAGCGGAAACACGCTGCTACCAAGAAGACCAATCACAGCTCTTGTGATCTGCGTCGCCATCACGCGTAGTTACATTTCTGGGAAGGTGCACGTGAGGCTACAACGTTAAGGTCTTCGAATTGAAGCCTAAACCGCCTATAAGGCCCCATGTGCTTTCCCTACAGTGACAAGTCAAAATGTTTAGTGTGAAAAAGCTCTATACTTGTACAAACTCAGGGGAAAAAAATGAGAATAGTTTAACTGAATCTAAAGAAAGGGCAAACTTTTATGTCCAATGCCACTAACGCCTCATTAATAATTCATTTGCCAGTTATTTCCCCCCCCCCATCGATTGTTTTGTCCTTTAAAATAAGGGAAAAATCCAAGTTGGTGTGTTCACCAAAGCTCAAAGATATTCAATTTAATATCAAAAGAAAGTAATGAAATCAGCAAATATTCACATTTGAGACCCGAGAGTCTGTGAATTTGTGATGTTTTAAATATTAATTTATCTTTATTTAATGGATTTCTTTTTCCCGACTATAAAAAGAAAAAAGTAAATGATCTGCTTACCCGTGGCTTTGCAGCCCTGATGCGTCTCCGAGGGGGCTTCTTTAGGAGGACTGCCCTCTTTCTCTTGAAGCACCTCTGACACCAGAGCCATCAGCTTCTCCAGCCTCACCAGCTCCTTCTTCATCTCTATCTTTTGCTAAAAAAAGACGACGGAGGGAAAATATAGCAGCTTACAATTACGAATGAGTCACACATTTTAATAAAGTACAGAAAGGGGGGATTAAGCCGCAATGCAACATTTACTGCAATAAAAGGGAAACATGCTGGCTGCATAACTGCGTGTCTTGCACTTGTCAGTCAGTGAGGAGGGACACACACTCGGCTTGACAACAGAAGAAAAGCGACACCAGCATTTTCCACAGAAGCTGGTTTAAAAAACAAGTTTCTAACTGTGTTTTGCTTCACTACACTGATGCTTTCATTATTTTAATTTCCTCCTGTTTAGGTTGAGTTTAAGTGCATCGATTATGTATGCAGGCGCACGGGCTCTGCACCCTCAGCTGTGTTTAATCCCCCGTCTGAACCTCGGGGCCACGGAACATGAACTCCGCAGTCAAACACAGTCGCCAGATAAAAGTGAGAGCGCAGGAAGATGGATGAGGCAGAAAACAAGAATCATCTCCTAGGCGGAATTTCGCCCAACGTAAATGAAATGCAATTTGAAAAGCTGCTGAGGGGAGCATTTTTCACTGAGCGAGGTAGTCCGTCATCCGAGGGGGGGCGGACAGTGCGGTTTGGGGAAAATGTGGTGGCTGCCCTCTACGGGTCGAGATGCAACGGTGCATCACTGGAAGCACAATGTTCACGCTGAACAAGCAGAAAGATTCTGATGTTTGAGTTAATGGGAAATCTGACTCTGACACGGATCAAATTTCGCTCATGCACGATCAGGCATAACATTATGACTAATATTGTGTAGGTCTCCTTTGTGGTGACTCATCAGAGAATGGACATGGGCCTTCTGAGGGTGTCCTGTGGTGTCTGACAACAGAATGTTTGAGGGGAGGGGCCTCTGTGGATCATCCCACAGATACTTGATCAGTTTGGGATCTAGTGAATTTGGAGGCCAGGTCAACACCTTGTGCTGTTCTTCATGTTTTTTTTCTGAGTTGTTCCTAAAGTGTTTTTGTGTGTGTGTCTGTGTCAGGCTGCATCCTGCTGGGGATGGCTGCTGCCATCAAGGAGTGTCATTGCTATGGGGTGGGGGGTGTCTGGTCTGGTCTAGGTGGGTGCTACATGTCTAAGTAGCATCCACACCAATGAATGAATGCCTGGTCCAAAAGTTTCCCAGCAGAACATTGAATTTTCACAAGTTATTTATTTCTCCTGTCAGTGGTTTTAATGTTATGGCTGATTGCATTGTTGAACTAGATGTTATGCAAAAAAATAGGACTGCAAGGGGTGCATTCATGGTACCCCATAAAAAAAAAAAAAAAAAAAGAAGTAGAGGATTGTATTTACCTGAGTAACAAGGACTTCGCTTGAGAACTGGGACGATTCCAAGGCGTCATTTGCTGGAACATCACCTGCAGAGAGGACATTCCAGATATTAGGTTTTTATTACAACCCAAAGGTATTCTTGCAGCAGCAAACACAAAAACAAGCACACATTGTTTAGATTAGTAACAAAAGAGACTACAGTCTATCTATTACAGGTTGCTTCAGTGGAAAGAACTAAACCTGTAAAAAACTATTGAGTTACTCAGGATCAACTTACATTCCTCTGGCGTGCCGAACAAGTCCACAGAAGCTTGGCTGGGACTAATACAGTCAGGGCTCGGACTTTCAGGTGGTTCCGCTGCATCAGCTGTAACACATGCACCCTCACATTTGTCAGATTCGCCGGGGTCTCCGCGGCCCTGAGTGACTGCAGACGGACGAGCCGACGATCCAAAGATTTCAGCCAAAGTCGGCAGCTCCTCTTTGGATCCGCTGCAGTCGGAGTCGGGTGAAGACTCCAGCTTCTGGGTTCTTCTCTTCTTCCTCGGGTTGATCTCGATGGAGGAGAGGATGCTGGCCTCACCACTGCCATGGCTGTTTGTCTTTGCTTCGTGACCACTTGGAGCTAGCAGGCCATCGGGGGTTAGAGAAGACTCTGTGATCATGATGTGTTCAGCTGTGTTGACTCCGCTGGCGTCCTTTCCGGTGCAATCAAGCTGATTTTCTTCTACCTGAGAGCACTCTGGGGCTTCGTTTAGTCTGTCGTTTTCAACGGCTATGAAGCGGATCCCAGAATCTACTACTTGAGGGATTACAGAAACAGGAGGACTTTCCACTTTGCATTCGGACACTTTGTTTGGACTGAGCACACTGCTAAGGCTATTCCTGAAGACGCCAGTACTGTTCTGACTCGGAGGGGTGGTAGCGGGAATCAATGCGTCCACCACCACTCGATCTGGTTTCTCCAAAACTGTTGTCTGGATGGGGGAGTTGGAAGGAGAGATCGCATCACCAGAAGAAACCTTCTTTGCTGACGACTCAACACCTGAAGAGTCACAATCGTTCTCCTCTGCTTCAATGATGTGGACGTCGTCTTTGTCTGAACGACGGGCCCTTTTCGCATCTGCACTGCCGAGATGGAAAGACTTCCTTTTAGTGGCTCTGAAGCTCCTGAGTAGTTGCTCCGTGTCCAGCTCACCGTCATCCTCCTCGTTTTCCATCGCAGTAGATTTATTCTCGGAGACTGAGGGTTCCAGCTGAATGTTGTTTGAGAGGTGATTTACTGGCTTGTCACTTTCAAGTGTTGGACCCACAACACCTGGACTCGTAGAGGCGCAACAAAGAGGACTAGTTTCAGGCACAGTTTTACCGCTCGGCACTTCTACAATTGACTCTTCCACAGCTTCTGTTGGTTTTTCATCGGCTGTTTTTTCACCTGACTTTTCAATTCCTATGTCCAGATCGTATACACATCCATTTCTTTTAGCTTCCTTTGTAATGTTGTCATTTTTAGGGGGCTTCGCATTAGCCAACGTTTCACTAGTATTTTCAGGTTCCTTTGCAACACCCCTGTCCTTTCCAGTTTTTTTTGATTGCAAGTTTGTTTTCTTCTGGAGCTCCTCGGCTTTCTCAGGAAATAGCTTAACTCTCTTACTTCTCCTGGTGGTCCTTGTGACAAGTGGTTCCTGATCCTCGCTGCTGGGGTAAGTCTCGATTTGCACTTGAACTTCTTCTGATCTCGTTCTAGTTTCGGGACCGGCTTCTCCGCTTTGAACTCCGACCAGAACAAGGGGCTTCGCCGCTCGGGCAGGTTTGCCTTTTTCTGACTTTGCGTTTCTACCTTTCCTCTTGTCAGTTTTCGTTTGCGCCATACCTTCTGATTCCTTCTGTGCAGCAGCTTGCTCTTTCAAATCACAGTCAACCTGCTGCGGAGCGTTGCGTGTCCTTTTCTTGGTTTTGGTTTGCTGTTTGTTGCTCAACTCTTCTACATTTGTGCCTGTACCAGATTCCTCCCTGACCTCCATCTGTTTTGCTTCTTTAAAAATATCACTGCTGGTGTCATTTCTTTCTTCCGTCGTTTTTTGTTTCTCTTCCTTTGTGTGGCTTTCAGCAGAGGTGAGATGGTTGTCAGTCATTATTCTGGTGGCATCTTCATGTGTCTGTGTTTCTGGGGCAGTTGTTGGTTTGACAAAGACATTAAGCGGAGGAGAGACTGTCCTGTTCCCTCGTCTCTTGTAGACGGCTCCAAACACCTGCTCTTCAAGAGCTTTAACGCGATCTTCCCTTTTAAACGTGGGACCACTATCGCGTCGCTTGATATCTATTGTCGAAGCAGAAGAACAGCTGTCAGAGTCATCTTTGTCATCGTCTGGTTTCTCTAACTCGAGACTTCCCTCAGTCGGGACTTTCATGAGCCACTCAGCCACTTTCTCTAGACTTTTCTTCTTTTTCTGCTCAAGGATCTTGTCCGAGTCCACGTCCTTTTTCTGCTTCTGCCTTGAGGATTTTCTCAAAGGCTGGGGTTCAGTCTCGTCTGGAGTTGTTGACGGGCAGGCATCCTCCAATTTGCCACGTCTCCTTTTGGGTTTAGCTTTGCGCGCTGGTTTAGCTTCCGTTTGCACCGGTTCCAAGTTATCTGTAGGGCTGTTTGTTTTTTTGTCAGAAGTTGGTGGGGCGTCACCGAGTCCGCTGTCCAGGCCTTCTTTTTCTGTTGTCAAAGAAACTGAATCTTCAAGGCCCATGAGTCTCGCGAATCCATTCTGGGCTATTAAGCAGGAGGATGAGAAAATACAAAATAATAAAACTTCTGGAAGGCAACACACTTTCAGAACAAGTGATCTACTACTCTACTATAGTGCCCTGGGTGATTTAAGTGATTGAAAATGTTTTCTTGTCTTTCATGAAGAATCTTGGTCAGGAAACTTTATTTTATAGCTAAACTAACATTAGGGGTGTAACGATACACCAACCCCATGATTCGGTTCGGTTCCCTACATGGTTGGGGTTCAAGGCAAGGCCTCACCAATGCAAAGACAACTAGATTCATTTATTCATTCATTCATTCATTCATCTTCTATACCCGTTTAGTCCTGTTAAGGGTCACGGGGGTCTGCTGGAGCCTATCCCAGCTGTCATCGGGCGAGAGGCAGGGGTACAGTCCATCGCAGGGCCTAGATTCATTTAACTTTACCTTAATTAACATTGCCTATATTGCTCATTATGCAATACTACTGTAAAAAGATGTCTGCTTTGTAAATCTGAGTAAGGAAATAATTCTAACACAGAATAATGCAAATTTCTTTTTAAAATCGCGGTATGCAATGGGAGAATCGTGCTTCATAGTGTGCGCCAGGTATTGTGGTTTTTCGGTTGGCTTTGAATATCGTCACACCCATAAGTATCATAAAGCAGGACAGCAATTTTGTCCTTCATAGCTGCAGATTTACACTTTTAAATCGACTGTCTATTACTATTAGACGGACTATTTTTCGATGCAAATAACCCTCAGAGGTCCTATTTATTCTTAAGTGGCAGCTAATTTGTGGTAATGAGATGAAGGGCCGTGCAAGAACTCAAGATTTTACCTGCTATAGTTGAGGAAGGGGAACGGGGAAGATCGTCGTGATCTGTAATTTCCACATTTTCCGCAAGTATGTTATGAGAATCTTCAGTCGTTTCAGCATCTGTGACACTAGGTGGAGGAATTACATTATACTGTTAGACTGAATGAGTAAACTGATAAAGGTTACTGCTAAAGGTTAATATTTCTTACCTTGAGTTTATTTTATGCTGAGACAATCCAGTGAAGTCTGAAAAACGTGAAAAAATGTGATGTTATTAGGAAAAGCAATGCAAGTCAGCTCGATAAGGTCATCTGAAGAAGGTTGTGGTGAAATCTTACAGTTTGTGCCGGTGTCACGTTCATAAGCTTGAATCATGTCCTGCAGTCCTGCCACAAGTCTCTGAAACCCGGGGCTCTCCTGCAAGCTCCTGTTCACGTGTTAAAGTATTATAATGTAGATATTAATAACGATGAGCTTTCAGTTTCTCCACCAAGATCGTACACGTATCACTCTCTTTATTTAACACCTAACCCTAACACCAAACCTCCTTCTCTCACTACTAAAGCTTGTGCATGTTGACACAACTCTATTCTTTCCTTTTGTGTTACGGTTGTCCCTGTGCGACGTCTTTTTGAACCCACTGTCTTACTCATTTTATAGATATTTACCTTTTGGTTATGTTCGATTTACACACGGGACAGCTGGCCTTGTTCTGTTTGGAGCTGTCCAAAAGCTTCGTCAAACAAAATCTGGTAGAACAGGAAAAGAAGCGTAGTATTTATGAGTGTATGATGAAAGTTAGTAAAACAGAAGTAGATCTTAGTGGACAGGATATATCCTTACTTGCAAAATTGGTGGTCACACTTTGTAGATACTGGCGTAGTCATTAAATCCAAGCTACAGGCAAAAAAAGTGCAGTAAGTAAATGACAATCTTAATAAAGCATACTATAGAGGGAGCGGATGTTTTATTAATCGTTAACTCACCATATGGGACACTGCAGAGTCTCCCAAAGAACGGAGATCCCCTTTTTGACATCTGTGGCCTTTGGGGTCTTCATGATGATTTTTTTTTAAAGAGCTACAAATGAAAAATCTGAACACACAAAGATACTGTAAAGAAACAACAAAACTGATGACTTATGTTGAACAAAACAACACAGAGTGCGTTTTACGGGTACGGTTAGCAACACAATATTATTCCACTCCTCGATTTGTCCATTTTCATCTGCTTATCTGAAGTCGTGTCGTGGTGGCAACAGATTAAGCAGGGATGTCCAGACATTTCTCTACACAGAAAAACACTTCTTGTTCCTCATGAGAAATCCCGAAATGTTCACAGGTCGTTTGGGGTGTACACTCACTCGAAAAGTTTTGATTATGTTAAGTTTAAGAAAGGTGATAACTTAATGTATGATCAATTTGGAGGATGTAGTCTGAAAACAAAAATGTTTCTGTTATACAGCCAAGCACACTGGCTCCAATGGGGCTGTTAAAAACAAGTGTCGGTACGACGCAATACAATTCAACAGAACTACAAACCACAGCCTCCAAAATGAAAACACAGGTGAATCAACAGCTCTCTCAGTTATTTTAAACAAATGCTGTTTTAAACCATATCCTTTATGAAGTAAAGAGTTAGTGCAGGACGGTTTCGTTGGACCACCTTTAGCTTTGATTACAGCACACATTCTTTGTGGCATTGTTTCCATAAGCTTCTGCAATGTCACCAGATTTATTTCCACCCAGTGTTGCATTAATTTTTCACCAAGATCTCGTAGTGATGATGGGAGAGTCTGACCACTGCACAAAGCTCCTTAGATGTTTTCTCTGCTTGATGCATGCCAATGATTTGACCCTTCTCAAACAGACTAACATCTTTTCCACGACCACAGGATGTGTCTTTAGACACGGTTGTTTAAGAAATGAGAAGCTACTCATTGCATCAGTTGGGGCAGTAATTATCCAAAAGGAAACTCATACCTATTTGCTTAGTTAAATCCAGGCGGCGACTTTTCTTTTGCCCAGGCAGTGTATAAGAATGCATTTCTTTTCACTAGTGCACCTAATGAAACGGCAAATGAGTGTTTGTAATCCCTCTGGCAAAGTCTGGCTCTATCCCAGGGATCCTCTCCCAGCCAGCAACAACTCAGAGGATGAGAAGAGGAGGCAACAGGATTAGATGCCAGAGCAGATGAAAATAGATGAATGGATGGACGAGACACAGCAGCATTGATTAAATGTGGGAACATATATATTACACTTTATATTACAAGATAAAAGGATTATTTACTTCTTACACAAACTGACAACTCTTGCGACACTTTCCATTTTCAGATACTGAACTTAAAGTGTTAGTTGTAGATCTAAACACATGGACAGACACTGAAATTCTAATATATTCATAATAGATTGTGTCTTTTTTTGCCATAGTGACTGACTGACAATTCATGTTATTAACAGTAAAGTTTTGACAACAGTGTGGTCTCTGTATTCCTATCCTGACACGTATCTGAACAACTTACCAAGACAACTAAAGTATACTTAGTGTATCTAACTACACATGCTCCTAAACAACAGCATATACTGAGAAAAACAATCTACTTGCTGTGATGTGTTCAATAGAAACTGAGCCTTTTCCAACTAAGTTTCACTGCGGTTTATTTACAAACACACAAACTTTAGCTAATGTTAAAGCACCTTAACGTTGCAAGCAGCGAACATGTGGTGAAACATAACACTTAGTCATAAACACTCTATTCATTGTAAAACACAAATTAATGGTGACCTATATAGGAGGCAGCTCCGTTTGATAACAGTTAAAAGCTAAACATCCACATGGCTAGCAGCTGCTAAACCTTGTTTTTAGGACGTTAACTTGTAAAACCTCTTCTGACACGTCTGATATTAAAACAATCGACGACAACACGTCTACAGAGAGTCATCTAATAAGAGGGAGCGGAACGGACAACTGTCAAACAGTGAAAAAATAATAATATTTGGAAATTTACCTTCTTTTCTATCGGTTTGTTGGTGTCAACATTGTAATCAGTGGCTTCAGTTTTCCCGCAACTATCGTCTTCTTCTGCTGTGGATGAACGGCGCTGGTGTCACAGCGCCCCCCAGCTGGTCAGGAAGGGGAACTACACACACGGACGTCTCAACCATAGGAGGCTAATTAGTTATTAATTTATATATTTATTTATTAAAATACGAGTAAATTACATGTAAATAATTGTCAAAATGGGAGTTGGTGAACTATATCAGTTAAACCACAAAACAGAAAATAAATAATAATATTCATGATGATTTGATTTTATTCTAAAGACAAACTACCTTTCAATGTTCTTAGTGTTTCTCTGTACATTTTCAATCATTTTCCCTCTGCGTAAAGCTGAAAAGGGTAGGGAATGCCTCTGTAATATATTACTAGCCACTATTACTTACTCTAATATGCAACTATTTACAATACAACCAATTCTGTTATCTGTTTTTTGATATTTTTAGCTGTATTACTGTTTTGTGCGGCTGTTTCTTTTAAATTATACTTTAGCACATACTATCCTTTCAATAGTTAGTTACTAAAACCTGTGCCCCCATATTTTTATTATGGTGGAGACCCAAATTTTGAGAGCCAGGATTTTGGTTAGGGCATATTTGTGGGTTGAAGGGCACAAACAGACCCATGCAACTGGTAGTACTCCCTGTATATATTATCTAACTAAATAGGATAGCTTATATAGGTCAATTATTTTGCCACAGATATTAAATTAAATCAAACATTTTCAGTTTTTCAATTAAGTTGATATCCAACTATCAATTTTCAGCTTCAACTGTCCTATAACTTTAGGATGACATAAATTAATGATCCAAGTGTCTTATGTGTTGATTTCACGCTATTTAAGTGGCATAATAAGTCTAATTTTATCATTTTTACTATATAAACTGACTCCGAGCTGTGTCTTCTGAAGAGGCCCTTCCACGTGACTTCTACTCCGACGTCACATCCGCCGTAAACAACAATACGGAAGTGGAGAAGGAAGTCCCGAGGTGCAAAAATGAGACAGTCACTCTAAATATATCACGGCTGAACTCTTACTTTCCACACCCGTGAGCGGAAATTATAATGCAATAGCTTTTATTTTTCACAACCGACAGTGAGTCAGTGTTATGCTTACACGCCGTAGTTGTATGCGACACGCAAGCTAGCTGCAAGGCTAACTGTAGCTAGCCAGCTGTCTCTAACACTTTAGCCAAACAGCTAATTAGCTAGCAAACTATAATGTGTAAACAACGTTTACTTTAAGTCACTAATGAGATTGTTGCACGTTGACAGTGTCTCGTCGTTCTTGTAAATGTATTTATTTATTTTTTTCTTGTAGCTCGAGATGGAGGGCTCCAAGTCGTCGAGCACCACCATGCAGGTCAGCTTCGTGTGTCAGCGGTGCTGTCAGCCGCTCAAGCTGGACACCTCCTTCAATGTGCTCGATCGGGTCACTATCCAAGAGCTTATAGGTATGGATACGTTTTACAAGCTATTGTCGCTATTGTGGAATAGTGCGACGGTGCTGACACGTCTTTGTATGAACTGTTTTCCTCCACAGCCCCGCTGGTCACAGTAACCCCAAGCAAACAGACTGACATCAGTGAGGCGGCACCAGAGGTACCTAACAGCATATATACAGACTTCCCCAAAGCCTAGGATGACACTATACATATATTACTACAGATTTATAATCAGGGTAAAATGATTAATAATCCTGATTTAGCTACTTAGCATAACTACATGCAAATACAATTTCTGTGACAATATCTTTTAAAGAAACCTGCACTAAAGGTAATGTCATATCTGTTTGCACTTTATAAATAGTATTGACCATCTTATGACAATTCAGTATCCCACTGGAAAACTTCTGGACCTGGCATTCATTGGTGTGGATGTTACTTAGACATGTAGCACCCACCTAGACCAGGTACCCCCCACCCCATAGCAATGACACTCCTTGACACAGGCACACGCACAAAAATGCTTTAGGAACAAGTTAAAAAAAAAAAAACACGAAGAACAGCACAAGGTGTTGACCTGGCCTCCAAATTCACTAGATCCCAAACTGATCAGTTATCTCCCCTCAACCCATAGGACCCAAAGACCCCCCCTAATGACATTATGTTGCCAGACACCACAGGACCTAAACAATATTAAGAAGGTGGTCATAATGTTATGCCTGATCGGTGTATATCCCTACATCTCTTCTTAGCGAGCATGTTTGAGTCTCACAGTTTAAGTCCAACATTTCCCTTCCAGGAGACTTTCGTAGAAAACAAGCAAGATGGAGTGTCAAGAAAGTACATCCCTCCCGCACGGTGAGCTACCCCGAGTCTTGTTATTTGGGAAAACTTGCGCAGAATACTGATTTCGGCTTGTGTCATCTCTTAGTTGTGTTCATGTGGCAGCTGAGGCGTGGGTGCGCTTGCAGAATCTGCAAAGTTGACAGAAATGCTGAGTCTTATGCTGAATCTTTCCCCTCCTCTTCAGGATGATGTCGACAGAGAGCGCCAACAGTTTCACGCTGATCGGAGAAGCTTCTGACGGCGGCACCATGGAAAACCTTAGTCGTAGACTGAAGGTGATGTTTGCGTTTATGCAGATGATAAATAGGTTCATTATGTCAGTTTAATGTATGAATGTAGGGGTCTAACTTGTGCTATACATGTGACAAAACCATGTGACAATGTTTGGTCCTTTTCTTCTCAGGTAACTAGTGATCTGTTTGACATAATGTCGGGCCAGACAGATGTGGACCATCCGCTGTGTGAGGAATGTACCGACACACTCCTTGATCACCTGGACACGCAGCTCAACATCACAGAGAACGAATGCCAGAATTACAAGTGAGCTGGTGCACAACAAAATGTAATTTACCAGAGCCACATAAATCACTGAATCTAAATGTACGTGAATGTATTTTCAGGCAGTGTCTGGAGCTGCTATCACACCTCCAGGTGGAGGAAGAGGAGACCCTGCTGGCAGAGCTGCAGCAGCTGAAAGAGGAGGAGGAGGCTCTGGTTCAGGAGCTGGAAGCGGTGGAAGAACAGCGAGCTGTCGTGGCTCAGGAACTGACCCAGAGCAGGACTCACTCTCAGCAGCTGGACACAGAGGAGCTACAGTAAGTGAGCCAACAGCGGCGTAGACGGGTGATGGCGTTATATTATAAATGACACAACACCACTAACTCTCTCCCCGCTTGTGTTAAAAGGTATCAAAAGGAGTACAGCGAGTTTAAACGGCAGCAACTGGAGTTGGATGACGAGCTGAAGAGTGTCGACAACCAGATGCGTTACTGCCAGATTCAGCTCGATCGCCTGAAGAAGACCAACGTGTTCAATGCTACATTTCACATCTGGTACACACACACACACACACATTGTTATATACACAAAGGAATAATTTGTAATTCTGTCCACAAATCAAACTTAACATTGGCCCTGGGACAAAAATAAATCGATTCCCACTGGCTGAGAATCTGAATCGTTTTTTTTTCCTCTTCTCTTCCAGGCACAGCGGACAGTTTGGTACTATCAACAACTTCCGTCTGGGTCGACTCCCCAGTGTCCCCGTGGAGTGGAATGAAATCAACGCAGCCTGGGGGCAAACTGTGCTGCTGCTGCACGCGCTCGCCAACAAAATGGGGCTCCGCTTCCAGAGGTACACACACGATTTAATTTAACTGCATTCCACATAGACAGTTTTATATTGTTTGCTGATCTTTTTTAATTACTTGGCAAGTAAACAAAAAGTCCAAACAACACTCCTCTTATCTCCTCAGATATCGTCTTGTCCCGTATGGAAACCACTCATACTTAGAGTCACTGACAGACAAGTCAAAGGTAACACACACGTAGTATTCTCATTATTTAAACAGCTGACCAGGCTCCGGTTCCGTCCTCTCTAACCTGTCACGTGTTTGTGTGTGCGTACAGGAGCTTCCGCTGTACTGCTCGGGCGGCTTGAGGTTCTTCTGGGACAATAAGTTCGATCATGCCATGGTGGCCTTCCTGGACTGTGTCCAGCAGTTCAAAGAGGAGGTGGAAAAAGGAGACACTGGCTTCTGCCTCCCTTACAGGTCAGACACCTGCAGAGCAGCGTCGTGATGTGGACGTTCTTCTTTGAGCTCATTTTCTTGAACATCTTGGCAGCCTTTTAATAGGATTTCAGCTCAAATTGTAACCTATTATCTCAGCTAATTATAAAAGGACAAGATAATTTATTACTTAGATTAAGCAGTTTAGAAGAAAAGCTTTTGGTTTACACTCACTCGGCAAACATTAGGTACACTTGTGAAAACTAATGCACTTTAATATAAGACTCTTGCACTGAAACCTCTTTCATGACTGTTCAGCTTACACTGATCAGCCACAACATTAAAACTACTGACAGGAGAAGTGAATAACATTAAAACCATCTTGTGAGAATTCAATGTTCTGCTGGGAAACTTTTGGACCTGGCATTCATTGGTGTGGATGTTACTTAGACATGTAGCACCCACCTAGACCAGACCAGACACCCCCACCCCATAGCAATGACACTCCTTGATGGCAGCAGCCATCCCCAGCAGGATGCAGCCTGACACAGACACACACACAAAAACATTTTAGGAACAACTAAAAAAAACAAAACATGAAGAACATCACAAGGTGTTGACCTGGCCTCCAAATTCACTAGGTTCCAAACTGATCAAGTATCTGTGGGATGATCCACAGAGGCCCCTCCCCTCAAAGCCCCCCCACTAACAACATCCTGTTACCAGACACCACAGGACACCCTCAGAAGGCCCATGTCCATTCTCTGATGAGTCACTACAAGGGAGACCTACGCAGTATTAGGAAGGTGGTCATAATGTTATGCCTGATCGGTGTATGTGGATACCACTGTACTGTAGGGAACTTCAGCGTCTAGGAACCATCAGCATTTCTGTAGATTAAGTTTAAACTGTACACACTTTAAACCCCTTTGTCTGTAATCAGGATGTCAACAGATTTTAATCTGATTACTGTATGTTTTTTTGTTTTTTTTTGTGCCATGTCTCAGGATGGATGTGGAAAAAGGCAAAATTGAAGACACAGGCGGCAGCGGAGGCTCCTACTCCATCAAAACCCAGTTTAACTCTGAGGAGCAGTGGACCAAGGCTCTGAAGTTCATGCTCACCAATCTGAAGTGGGGACTGGCCTGGGTCACCTCCCAGTTCTACAACAGATAAACCTGCTGGACAATCCCCTGGACATATATATACTGACTCACACACACCCTCAGATAAATGGTCTTCACTTGATTCTTATTCGGACGCTCGGCCAAAGGAGAAGAAACCGTCATGTCTGCAGTACAAAAACGTGCTTTCACTTGTTCCAGAGACTTCATTTAAATCTGTTTTGCTGCAAAATCCAGATTGTACGATTAAACGGACGCAGTGACGGCTGCAAAGAAAGCAGGAACATCATCTCCTAATTCATAAATGGCATTTTCTGAAAAAGCTGAAGTCACATTTACAGTTTCGTGCTCCTTTTGCTTTTAAAGAAAATCCCTCACAAAATTTAGTTTGGGTGTCCTTTAATGTTGCACTGCACCTTTAAAAATGTCCCCATGTTGAGGTAAAGGTTTTGTGCCCATTATAAAAGCTATAAGAGTGCGACGTGATAATTATATACAAAGTAGGATTTGTAATAGATTACACTTTGAGTATTTAACAAAGAGCTACGTCAGTATTTCATTAACACTGAATGTCGTTGTCGGACTGTTTTGCCAGATACTGTGCACCATCACATGTATTGGTCCGCTTTAGATATAATGTTTGGAACGAGTTAATAAACATTTTTATGCTCTGAAAGAAGTTTTTCTTATTTTCCCCGAATAAAGTAAAACACCAGAGTTAACCAAATGTTTTTTTTAATGGATTCATTAATTATTTCAGTTGAATCTTACCTCTCATCACAACACACACTCAGTCAGCCCCCCCCCCACCCCGTCCTTTAATGTTAACAGCAACATCAGAGGGGGGGTAAATCTCATGGAAAAATATGGACTTAACAATTAAAATAATAAGCTGACTTCCAGTTATCAAGTAAAATATTTAAAATAGGTCAAACCCAGTCAGTGTTTCCACAATCTTCTCTCTCTCTCTCAGTCATGTGTGAACCTCTCACGGTGTCATGTCAACAAGGCAGGCCTTGAACTTTGGTCATCAGTCACTCCTCATCCCTCCCAAGGAGCCTTTTTCCTAAAAAGTTCCAGGTTCAGTGTGATATAGATTTGAAACGACCGCTCTATCTCTGAAAAATAGTTTTGATAGATGATGTATTTCAAGCAGTATGGGATGAATTTTTATTAAACCTTCCCGAGTATAGGCAAGAGATCTTCCGCATACTGTATGGCAAACGTCTGAGCCTGTCAGTTGTGCAATTTTTCAGGTGCTTTTTAATATCTATCACGTAAAAAAGCTCCTTTAAACGAGCCAAAGTTTTTGTTAGTGCATGCATACGGGCAAATCTTTGGGTTCCACCGAGCCCACAGCCACAGGCTTGCCCCTTCATTTTGACCACAGCGGTGGGACACTTTTACTACAACCCCATCACCACACCATCCGTTATTTTGGTTCCATTCACACTTCTTCCCATCATGCTCTTTGCTCTCTTGGAGTTTCATTCAGTGTGTAATGTCTCCGTGTGGCTTTGTCCTCCCCCAGGGGTGTGATTCCAGTTTCTTTCTTCCTGCTTCAGTTGGAGGCACTGCTGCTGTAGCAGCTGGAGGTGGAGGGAAGCGGAGGAGCCAGAGGTGTGCCGCTGCCCAGGGCTTTTCGAATGTGGGGCATTAGGAAGGGGTCGCTGGCCAACTGCAGCACGTCCACCCGGTCCTCCTTGTGGTAAGCCAGGCAACGTCGAATGAAGGCCTACGAAGAGAGAGAGGGACAAATGAACAGATTCAGACTATTTGGACGTGTTTTTATTATTTTGGCTACTTGATGTTTAGTCTGACGTCATCCAGAATCACGTGCGTGCAACAAATCATCCACAACAAGTTATTTTCTCCAATTTAGAGACCTGCACACAATCACACTACTATTTTTTCTCCATTGGGTGTTATTTTAAGTGTTATGATGGATTTAAATAAGAAAACAAAACACTTTTGGTAAAATTAAAAAGAATATGTTCCCAATAATTGACAAATCCAAGGAGATGGTAGTGGTAGTTCTGGAGGTCCAGGCTCCATCTGCAGCCTGTAACCATCCATGGGGAGTGTGTAGAGGTGGTTCAGACCTGTAAGTATCTGCGTCTACATCTGGATCACAAACTGGACTGGTGGGCTAACATAGACTCAGTCTACAAACAAGGTCAGAGCCGTCTCGATTTCCTCAGGAGGCTGAGGTTGTTTAATATCTCCCGGAAGCTGCTGGACATGTTCTACCAGACTATCATTGCCAGTGTCCTCTTCTTTCTACGCTGTGGTGTGCTGGGGAGGCAGCACTAAGAAGAAGAAGGACACCTCATGGCTGGACAAGCTGATCCAGAAGGAGGACTCTGTGGTAGGAGCAGAGCTGGAGATGCAAGGACCTTGAACAAACTCCAGTCCTGATCATGAACAATGTCCACCACCCTCTACAGCACACCATAGTCAGGCAGAGAAGCTCGTTCAGTGACAGGCTGCCGTCTCTGTCCTGCTCCACGGACAGGTTGAACAGGTCTATCTATCTGCTGACATCTTTAATCCCTTCTTAATAAAATACTGAATCAAAAAGGAGGATTAATAATTATGTATTATGTAACCCAACTTCAACCCAGTCACTATCGCGACCCAGTCCTTTATTATTTTCAGTCCCTTGTGTCAAACCAGAACTAAATGAAACACTCTCATAAATCATCTTATCGGTTTATTTATTACTCCTGCGATACTGCTCAAGTACTGGGGAGTAAAACTGTTCTTTCATAGGGGGGCATAGTCACAAAGTGATATTGTATAAATGTTTCAAGTCTGATGGAAGTCCAAAGGAAAAGAACATTAGCGTGTTAACAGTAAAAGATAAACGAGTACCACACCTTCGCTTCTGTGGTGACCACAGGCTTTGGAGGAAACTGCACCTCAGTGGCTTTTAGTATGGTGTTTTCTTGTAGGATATCCTGCTGTGACTGGTTGTGACCGAACGGCTTTGAAAAGAAAAACAAACAGAGAGCGAGTTAACTGAGAGTCCACTTCAAAAACAAAATATAAAGCTGTGTTGTGAATGCCTTACCTTGCGTCCGTATAAGCTCTGATAGAAGATGACGCCAACCGACCACACGTCCACCTTGTTGGATATTTTCGGGGGATCCTTGCCCACAACAAAACACTCAGGTGGCAGATACCTGTAAGCCACACAGTCCCGACATGAGAATGCAATATGTCGATATATGGTATACACCGATCAGGCATATCATTATGACCACATTCCTAATATTGTGTAGGTCTCCCTTGAGGCGACCAGGTCAACACCTTGTGCTGTTCTTCATGTTTTTTTTTTTTAGTTGTTCCTAGGCTGTCAGGCTGCATCCTGCCATCAAGGAGTGTCATTGCTATGGGGTGGGGGTGTCTGGTCTGGTCTAGGTGGGTGCTACATGTCTAAGTAACATCCACACCAATGAATGCCAGGTTCAGAAGTTTCCCAGCAGAACACTGAATTGTCACAAGATGGTCAATGTTATTTACTTCTCCCTTTAGTCATAATGTTGTGGCTGATCTGAGTACATTCCCCTTCCTGCGTTCTCACACTACATGCTGACTGAAGCTGGTGCGTGACTCATCGTGCAGCATCTCCCTCAAAAATATGCCCCTCTACTACCACAAACTGGTGTGAAGCCATACTGGTTGCTAGGTAACTAAATGCGGGGAAGCGTGTCTCCGTGCGTACCAGTAGGTCCCCGCTCCCTGGGACGTCAGCTCCATGCCATCTGCAGAGCTGTAGCTGTCATCATCCATAATCTTTGACAGGCCAAAGTCGGTGATCTTTATCTCTCCGCAAGCTGTGCCGTTCACCAACAAGATGTTTCCTGAAACCGGTAAACGTTAAAGTAAAATGAGCCGTCACCAACACATGATATATATTACAGATTACAGATTTTACTACAACACTGTGAGACAGGTTGAGGAAATGAAAAAAAAATTGAACGAGCGCACCAGGCTTGAGGTCGTAGTGGATGATGGGCGGCCGGATCTGATTGAGGTACTTGAGCGCGTTGACGAGCTGCATGACGATGGAGCGGCCCTCCTTCTCCGTCATCAGCTTGTTCTGCTTCAAGTAGAAATCCAGATCGTTGCCTTCGCAGTACTCCAGCACTGTGCAGAACCTGCAGGAGAGAAAACAACAGATCAAGATCAACCACGGACACACATCGCAACGAAACCTAGACGGTGCAGAAACTAAAGGGAGAGAAACGATTTCCAAAAATAATAAAAAGCTCATTTTGTTTTCTAGAAAATGCAGTTATTTTCCACTAGATATGTATGAAGCCGTGTTGTTCCAAACTTGATATACTGCCCAGCCCTAATAGACCTACAGTTTTATCGTAGTGTAAAACATCCTGTGTTTTTTGTAGCGCGAGCCACTTACGAGTCTTTGTCGAGTGAGAAATAGTCGTAGAGTTTGACTATTCTGGGATGGTCCAGTTCTTTGTGGATTCTGTACTCTCTACAGGCGTGTCTGGAAAGATTAATGCATGAATGAATGAATGAATGCATGAAGGATTCAGGACAAATAAAAGCATTAACATTCAGTTTCAGGTTTGAAAATCCAAAATGTAATACTTCCTTCATCACAGATTGAAAACGAAGGGGGTTTGGGACTCACTTGTGGTAGTTTTCTTTCTTCTCCTCCCTCCAGTTCTTGTTGAGTTGATGGATTTTTATGGCCACGTACCTCTGCTCCGTCAAATCAAATGCCTGAAAAAAAGGAGCATGACGCATAAACGCACGCAGAGAAGCCCAGTACGTCACTGAAAGGTGTTTACTGCACACTAAATGAGTTTAATAACACTCATAAAGAATGGAAACCAAATAAATGACGCATGCTTACCTTGAAGACTTCACTAAAGCCTCCTCTTCCAAGCAAATGTAGAAGCAGGTATCGGTCATTCAGTGTGGGGTGGTCTTTAAACCTGAAGAAAAAAAACGACTTTGTTGAAGTCAAACTGTTTTATTTTTTAAGTTAAAATGACACCACAGAACACGAGGAAGGTTTTTTAAACTTGGATGATACGCACTGTGAGTTGTCCTCGTTGTGGATTCTCTTAAGCTCCCTGATGTGCAGGTTTCTCACTCGCTCCAAATGCTCCAGCTCTGACTGGATCTCTGCTTCTTCCTGCACATAACACACACACACACACAGGTTTATCATCTACCTCATCCCATCCTCTGTTGGACGGGAGTCTTTAGATCTGATTCTAAAACAAAAGCAGGTACCTTTTTTAAATGACCAATTCGAAGTTTGAAAATCTCCTCTTGCTCGTGATACTCTGCCAGCGACAGCCTGTGAGGGAAACGTCGGCGTTGTGAGAACAAAAACGTTGTAAGGTACACAAGAAAGATGAACCGTTCATAATCGAGTAGCAAGTTTTTCTTTTAGGCTTCTGCGTCAATTTGACCTTAAACAGACCCTATGTGTCGCGGCAACGCAGGCGACAAGAGCTGTGATTGGTCCGCTTGGTAGTAGCATGTTTCTGCTTTAGTATTTCCAGCTGCTTCTCCATCTACGCAATTTTTTAATTGATTGTTTTGGATCAATAAAGATGGAACACATGGAGGAATGGTTAACTGAGGAGGTTCGAAGGTGCAAGCATTTGTGTGACTCATCTTCGGTGAAAGTTTCACTCGCCACTGAGTGCTTAGGTGGTGTTGTTACAGAGTGAACCAGACTGACGAGTGCACAGGTATAAATGACTCACACTTCTCATTGACTAAGTCAATACCCTCATTTTTAAGGGATTAAATTAAACACTCACAAAAAATACCCATAAAATATAACCATCAGTTATCTATCATTAGCTCATTATCTGCAAAAACACTCACAAATACATTACATGCAAGTAAACGGAGCATCTACACTAGTCAAACCAGACGGGCGAGAGGCGGGGTCCACCCTGGACAGGTCTCCAGTCTATCTCAGGGCTAACACAGAGAGACAGACAACCATTCACACTCACACCTACGGCCAATCAATGAACCTAAACAGCATGTCTTTGGACGGTGGGAGGAAGATGGAGAACCTGGAGAGAACCCACACAGAGGCAGAACCTTCTCGTTGCAAGAAATCAGTGCTAACCACCACACCACTGTGTCAGTGAATTCCTATGTATTGTTCTGTGTGCAGTAGCCAAGCTGCTGATTGTGATCTTACGTTTCATTCTCCTGGCCGTTGCTCCTGCTCTTTCGTCTGTTCTGTTCCAGGTTGGGCGGGGGTGTCTGGGCCATGGAGGGAGGTTTCCTCTTCCCCAGCAGCTTCCTCTGCCTCTCAATGTCCTCCCGCTGCGAGTTGACGCGCTCTTGCTGCCTGCAAGATGGCAAGACCAATCTGGTGTGAACAGAACGTTCTCGTATGCAGAACTGACAAAAGTGCATCTTTTTTTTTATTTAAATGCTGACTTGATGAGGTTCTGGAAGGCAAATCCATCTGTCCACTGCTCGGTGAAGGAGGCTCCGTGGCGCACGGTGGTGAAGTGACCCAAACGTAGACGGTCCTGCATGCTCTTGTCCCTGCAAGCCCTTTTCTCTTGCTTTGACTGCAAACACAGATACGCGAGTTAAGCTATGCAAGGCGCTAGAACTGTTCCACTTCATTTTCACACCCACCTTCTCAATCAGCAGCTTCTTGCTCATGGTCACGCACTTATTAAGCCGCTCCTTGTAGCGCTCCAGCATCTTCTGCTGCTCATCTACCTGCCGCCTCAAGTCACAGTTAGCCTGACAGAACAAAAAAATAAAATAAAAAACATTGCTGACATTTACACACGATGTAATTTAAGCAACAGTGGCATTTGAAAGTTAACAAGGACGCCATTCATGATGAGTCGCAAACAAACCAGTGCTGGTTTATTACTGGTGATGTTGTGACAAGTGGAAGCTAATTTGTCTGGATCAGTACGGACGTCCGTACACAAATATATGAATTTATAGTGATGCACCGATGTAAAAATTCTGGCCGATACCGATAACCGATGTTAATATTGCTGTTATGGCCGATACCGATATTTACCGATGTCGATATATATATATGAAACACATTTTTATGATAATCAAAATCATTAATCATTTTTTTCTTTTACTTTTGCATTTTATTTTCAGAAATGACTGATACTGTATTCTGATAACATTGAAAAATATTTAAGGTACAGTAGTAGGCCTAAAAAATGGCCAAAGCCACTTAGCAAAATAAAATGACTGATACTGTTTTCTGTAAACATTGAAAAATCTTTAGTTGAGCAGAGATGTCGTCTGTTTGGTCATTTTTCAAAGTCTTTGAAGAGGATCCTATGCTGTATGTAATGACTCCTCGCTACGCTGTATGTATGACTGTGAAGGTCGGGTGATGCGAGGGGGAGCTCGTGTCAAATCGTTCAACACAACCAATTTGATCACCCACTTAAAAAACAAGCATCCCGAAGCCTACAAAGAATATGAAAAACTAGCTAATGCTAAGCAGCGGAAGAAAGCTACTGCTATCAGAGCTAGTGAGCGGAGCGCGAGCGAGCGAGGGGCGGAGCGGATGGAATTTTGGTGGAGCGCGGAGCGCTTGTTAATTTAGAGGCCGGAGCGGGCACTCTGTTCCGCTCCGATACCGCTCACACCACCAGCCTGACGCGTGCCCAAATCCACCCAGAATTCATTTCTTCCTAATAAAACCAAAACCGTTCATTTTCAAAAAAATTGCCATGGCAAGATGGAGTTCGTGAAATATTTTAGAAAGGAAACTGATAGGGTTATTTCTCCCTCTTTTAAATTGGAGCGAGCGTGGAGCGATTTCGCTGCAGCGGGGGAGGACTTTTAGGTGGAGCGGGGAGCGAAATTGAGCGGAGCGGCCTGACGTGAATTTGAGCGGAGGAGCGGCCGACTGAACAGCCACCTGAGCGAGGAGCAGGACATTCGCACCGCTCAGCTCCGCTCACTAGCTCTGCACACACATCAAATACACAGGAATAACTATCGGCCTGTTCACATCGGCTCTATTTTTACACTTGACCGATACCGATGTGTAAAAAAATGACCATATCGGCCGATATTATATCGGCGGCCGATATATCGTGCATCACTATGAATTTATATTTATATTTAACTAAAGCATCAGTTATTTTTGGACTTCTGGTTAGATGCCAACTGTATTTCACTGGAACAAGGACAACTCTTGCTCAACTCTTGACCTTAACTGGACTTTCAAGTATCACTGTATTACTGTACCTTGCACTTTACTGACACAGCCGCAATATTGTAAATGTGTGAATATACAAGAGCTACCCCCTTTTAAGTTTAGTTTTTACTATGAATAGCTGTGCAAGTGACAAATAAAACCTTATCTTATCTAATTTAATTTCCCACGAACCTCACCTTTACTAACTAGGAGTTTTATGATTTCCTTGTCTTACCCTGAGCAGGTCGTCTATCCTTCCTTCTTTCTTCTCCAAGTCAGAGTTCTTGTCCCTCTCCAGCGCCGTCAGTTTCAGCAGCGTCAGTTCCGACTGGGGAAACGAGCCAAGAGTTAACATCTCATGTTATCAAATGATAGAGACGTCCCTTGGGTCACGTATCAGCTCAAATGATTCACTTTGATTAGATCATTTAGGGTTTAAAGAATAGCTGCATGTGCTCTACAGGTACTGTGTCAGATATACAAGCAGTGTGCAGGGCCACGTCTTTCCCAAACTGCATTTGCACTTTTTCACTCTGAGAAAAGATGACAACGGTGTACCGATGTACTCTACTTGCATTAAACAAAGGCTGCTTCTACAACGTGACTGAAGGAAAAAGTTGGCGTGAAGCGGTGATTCAGGTCCGGCACACGGTTACCTGGATGGCTTTGTGCGAGCAGGACTGAGTGGGGGCCGTCTTAACAGAGCTGCAAGACGAAGAGTCTGTGTGGGCTGAGCCGATGGATGAAGGACTGCCGTGCTGAAACTGAGTCCCAGAGAGACAGAAGAAGAGACACATGCAGGGAAATATAGCATTATGTAATAGGGACAGCATAAAGAGTTCATAAGAGGACTAAGAAGTAAACTGCATCTACAACTTCGAACATTTCTCAAAGACGTAGGGGGCGATTAGTAATAATAGTTGGTATTTCCATCAGGATTATGACCACCTGCCTAATTCTGTGTGGGTCTCCCTTGTGCCTCCAAAACAGCTCTAACTCTTGTTAGTGGGGGTCTCTGTGGATCATCCCACAGATACTTGACCAGTTTGGGATCTAGTGAATTTGGAGGCCAGGTCAACACATTTTCTGGTTTTTCATTTTGACACTAGCTAAGGCATCGATCAGCTGTCAAAATAAACAGGAGAAGGTGAGTGAGAGCCATGGAGATGGATGCTGGTGCTCACCAGAGGATTAGACAGCGAGTGCTGTGGAGAGGAGCGCACCAGCACAGGGATGCCCCGGGCAGGACTGGTGCCAGAGCCACTGCTACCGGCAAACTGGCAACGCGGGGTAGTTAGCAAAGCGTGAAGAAACGAGGCAGAGAGAAAACGAGACAAGACAGGGTGGTTATTTAGAAGATGTGACGGACAGACAGACAGACCGAGCAGGGGCGGTCAAGAGTGTGAGCATGAAAAAGTAAAGCTGGAGACGTGATCTGAAACAGTGCACAAGAAAAACGGCTGCACAAGTTTGTACTCACCTCAAAATAATCACTTATTTTGTGCGATCTTCCCTTTCCTACAAAAAAGACAGAGTAGAAAATGAAATATCTGATTCTGTAATATGTTATTAAGCACGGAAATTATTGTGTGATTTCAAATAACCTTTTTGCAAATTAACAATATGATATGACAGGAAAGCAGCCACGTGAGCTGTACATTACAGAATATAGAGAAACACTTCTGTGGGAAATGCCAAATTTGGAGCTTTAACATCATGCAGAGTGGCCTTACCTTGACTGTTGCTGTCATAGATGTCTCCTTTTCTCTTCCTGGTTCTCTCACTGGCCTTCTTCTCTGGCGTCTGACAGGAGCAGGAAACCAGTTCAGTTCAATTTACATTTTTGTTCCATTAAATTGATCAGATTATATGGACATAATTGATGCAGTAAGATTAATAGCAGCTTCTGTTCAGAGGTTGGTGTTAAGTAATGAAAAATAATGCGTTAATTAACTGGGAGGCTTCCTGTTAAATTAAGTTATTTACAAAGTGGGATGTTTTCTAGTTGCTCTGCAAGAAGATCAGGGAATCAAACCTGGATAATGGTTCTATCTGGAAGGACTTTACAGGTTTTCCTCACATCTTTTATGTTTTCCATCACAGTTTGAGTCCAATCCTGCAGCGTTTATTATGGATTCTCATGCAGTTTTTCTACCCGGGAACCATCCAAACAAATAAATGGCCACTGTATACGTTATACTTCTCAAGAACATGAATACGAGTTGCAGAACGACATTATTGTCTTGACCGATTCCCTGCTCCAAACTAACCTCCAGTTCCTTGTCACTGAGTGATCCTGCGCTGCACAGAGACTGGTTGGATGATTCACTGTTGGCTGAACTCTATGATACAGAAGAGAGAGACAAAAGACCCGATTGATCAGTCGTGAGGTGCTCTTGTGGGCAGAGCTGAAAATCAGAGATGCAATACATTTAAATTATATGTTTCACGCTGAAACGTGGATGGTGCCTCAGTTAAGTTAACTCACTAATCCATGTCATGTGACAAATTACAGTGAACAACATGCAGCTTGAAAATAACCCAACAAATTAACGGTGGATTTCCTCCTGGTGTTTGTAAGAAGCCAAGCATGTGCTTTCAAGCTCAAAAATTACTGTAACTAAGCTAAAATGCTAATCTAGGACTCTACAGTGGGTGTATACGACACATCCCCTCTTAATCTGCATCTTCCAGTTGGCAGAATCAGTTGGTGTCATTCATGGCCAGCTGCACTGCCTGATGAGACTAAGAAGAACCAGCAGGCTTACTGGGGCAGGAGGCTAATGCTTTTAAGGCCTGCTGGCTTTCTGCAGCTCAAGGTCACTCATACGGACAAGTAATGGTCCCATTTTTCTGCTAACACATGCTCTATAAGTGTTCACTGCAGTGACCTGGATTGTTCATTAATATAATATTGTCAACATACTCACAGTCCTACATCATTTACCGTAATTTAATTTCACAGGACAATACACGCAGAAGCATGAATAATAGAGATTGCTTTCTCATGGGGTGCCATTTTCTCAAATGCGCACTCAACCGCACGCTGTAATGCCCAGTCCAACAGCAGGGTTGCAGCACAGCACGCTCACAGCCGAGCCGCTGTGAGCTTCAGCTGCGGTGCCATTTCAGTGTCACTAGTCTCCGCTGAAACAAAAGAGCTGCTGGCCAGCTCCCGTGTCGGCCGAAACAGAGCTCGTCTTGTTTTACCTTTAGCTCAAGAAAACAGATCACTCCACAGGAGGGAACGAAAGGAACACAGAGCAGACTGTATGCAGAGATGACTTCAGAGCTTTCCTGAATTTAGAGACTAACATGAAAGAGCTCACCAACAGCTCATGTTTGCAGTTGGTTTATGGGTTGTGTGCCTACAGTAAACTCTCTACTGTGTCTTTAACGTTAAAAGTCCAGTTTTTCAAACACAATTTCTCCACAAAACGTTATATTCAAGGCCAGCATTTGAGGAAACAATCCATGCAACAACAACAACAACTATGCTACTAAGATATGCCAACCTTGGCCACACCAACTCCAGTGAAGCGAGCCTCAAGCAGCTCCTGTCTGCGTGGGTCCAGGCCAAGAGCCTGGCTATGAAGTCCTTCCATCATGCCTAGAAAGAGAGAGAGAGAGAGAGAGAGAGAGAGAGAGAGAGACAAACAGCGGGAAAAGCAAACAAACATGTAACGTATGTGGATTATCTAGCTAGTGTGACACAAGCTGCATGCAAAGCGTCCTTTCTCATTTGGGCAAGTTGTCATAACAGTCTAAACAATCTTGGGATCGGAACAGGAAGAGCTCCTTTCATCACGGCTGCAATGTAGCCCAGGCGTATATGTGACGGGTAAAAAAAATAATAAAAACAAGCTTTGATTATTTATTTTACTGCTGTGAAATTGAGTTTATTAAATGGGAAAGGGGCTTTATAAAAATGCTTAATAAAAGCACTTTTGAGGCGTATGCTTAAAGTAGTAGCTGTGTGATTAAAGATTAAAATGAAGAAGTTTTTTTATTGTTATAGTCCAGTAAGAAAAACAGCAAAATACAGTTTAGCAGCAATAAAAATAAAAGCTATAGCGGCAACACTTTGCTGCTTTAATCTTACTTATCTTAACCACTTGGATCAGGAGAACTAAACTGCGTTACAAACTCCTCCATCTTTCAAAGTCTCCATTTAAATTTGATGCAAATTGTCATTCAAATAAATCACTAAATAATCTACGCGATGAGTAAGGCACAACCACAGAATATGAACAACTGCTGGGAGGCATGAAAGCAGAAGGACAACACACAATAATATGTGATTATTTCATGTGATTATATTAAATGGAAAAAGGTTTGGCTTCCTTCTTCTCCTTCTAGGAATTCCCTTCCTGAAAGGGAGTCCAACAAAATACTAGATGGATTCATGTAAAAAGCACAGAAGCCACTTTTTCATACAGCTGCTAAAAAATAAAAAAACAAGCTCAAAATGACAGCAACAATTAAATACTAATACATATTCCAATTCTAGCCAAGTACCCACCAACTTGTTTATCAAAACAAAGCTGCCTGGATGGAAAGAAAATCTGGATCCATCTCAACTTTTCCTGACAAAGCAGTGAGCTTGGAGTTATTTAATTTAACCGATGCTTCAAGCAAAACCCCACTTTATGGAAGTTTACCAGTCGATACTGTTGACTGACAAGTAGATGAGGAATGCCAAACTTGGCTAACGCTAACTGTGCTAAACAAAAACCGAGCTAACAGTTTTCAAGAGAGCAAAGTGAGACGCTGTCACGCGCTGTCAGGTCAATTACAAGTTAAAATTCATTAGTGTTAACAGCTGTCAAGATGACTGTGGTAATTAAACGGCTAGCTAAGGTTGCGAGGTAGGCTAACCAAAGTGGCTAGCGTCAAGTTATGTAGCATGCTAACCTTAGCTAGTCTTACCTGGAGGACCTTTCGCAGTTTTCACAATCCTAGAAAGGATGCCGTCCGTCCATCCGGGGGCAGCAAACTCCTTAACGGCTTCCAGTCCCACACAGCTCAAACAAAAATGTCTGAATTAAGCTATCCATTTACAATTGTTTCGAATCGAGGGAAGACATTTGTTAGCTTAGCCGATGCTAGCTAAAAAGAAGAGCAGTGCGGCCGGCTCCCTCTGGTGTCATCCGGACAGGAGGCCGTGATCCTCGGGGTTTCCTCGGCCGCGTTGGTGCCCCTGCACGGGCCACACCGGGAGCTGTCAACGCTCTGAAGCCTCCTGACAAGTGTTGTCACATTTCTGCTTCACTCGCTTTTCCTCTTGGCATTATCGAGCGATGTAACGCTCACACCGGGAGGAGTCACCTTGTTAGCGTCCATTCTTTAACTGGCGATGAAAGATCATAAGCCAACCCCCCCGCAGCAAGGCCGCACGGAGCTCCAGGGAGAGCTTTAAGTGATGCTTCCTATGCGCTAGTTTAACAGATAATGTGAGCTCCTCAGGTCAGAACCAGCCCTAAGCAGACTGCTGCAGACTGTAGTCAAGGCTGGAGCACCAATAGGGCGTAATGTAAAACTTCCCAGGGGCCCCCCCAGAAAACCCTAAGGGGCCCCCAATGGCTTCAGTTTCACCGAAAACCTGTTGTTTTTGCAGAATCTGCCTCGTTTGAAATGTCTGGAAATGTGCACCAACTGTATTGCATCTGCATTATACTGTGCATTATTTATTAGTAAATAAAGTTGATGCAGCAAATGAAAGTAAATGACGACAGAGGACACTTGTTGGTATCTGTATCTTTGTGCAATTGTGCAAAAGTTAAGTCTTTGTCCGTGTCTTTTGTGTTTAGTGCTGGTGATATGTGTTTACATCTCAGCTGTAGTAAAGTTACAAAACACTCTCATAGTTTATTTCTTCGTTTTATGCACGTCATTAAACCCTTTTTGTCTATGTGCTGGAATTTCCTTTAACGGAAATAAAATTGTGAATTCATGCATTGTTTTATATCCTATACAGATAGATAGATAGATAGATAGACATCCCGTGGGAATTTCAGTATCCAGTAGCATCATTACAGAGACGGGAGGAATTACAGTCTGCAAAAAGGATCAAAAATGAAATAAAAGCGAAATACAATGTCTAAAAAGAATGTATAAAATATACAATTATGTATATATACAAATCCATATTATATCTCTCAGATGTGGCACTAATTCAGAATTAATAAGAATAAGAATAAGAATAAGAATAAGAATAAGAGAACCTTTATTAGTCTCGCAATGGGGAAATTCACTATCATCCTTCCTTTCAAACTCTCAGAGGTTGGATTTGTTCGTAGGTTATATTTGGTTTGAGCTTCCTGAAGTCACCACAATCAGAAATTGTCCCAACCTAACATACAATATCTATAATAAAACATGAAGATCAGGCGGATGCAAGGAGAACAGTAAGTTGTTGTTGCTCTTTCATTAGCTTAGTTGCATTTCAAGCTTTAAACTGAGCTTGTGCTTTAGTCTGAACGGTGTGTGGAGATTCTCAGTCGTCATGTAAAGTCATTGTATAACTAAAACAGACTGGTGGGGAGTTTAGGTTTTCATTGTGAACATCTGTGCGTGCAACCCCCCCTGAAACTCATATGACAGCAGGGGTCTGTTAATGACCCAGTACTCACCTGCAATTAGAAGATCCTTTGTTTTTCTCTAACAACCCATTAGTGGCCAGAAACTCAAGGTGTCGGGGTGAAACTTCTGAGGCAGAGAAGTTAACTCTGTGTTGTTAGATACAGGCTAATTGTATCAAGGTTGTTTTGAGCCGACGCAAAACTGCAAGATGGAACAAAGGTGAAAGAGACCTGCCTTGAAAAGTGGCTTCTTTATTCTTTAAAAGGCCGTTTCATCCTTTTTCTTTGATTAGTGAAGTCAGGCTGCCTCATATGAACATTAACATATCAACCTCTCAGAGATCAGAGTCATAAATTGGCAGGATTTATCTCCTGTAGTCACGGCGATAAGGACGTTAAGCAATTTAGAAAATTACTTTTGATGTGCAGACTGGATTCCAGCTAGTTTGGTGCCACACAGATTAGTGTATGAATGAAATTTAACAAATCTAATCATGTCCAAACATCCCAGTTACTTGATCATTTCTTAATAGTTTGCACACGACGCAGAGTAAATCATGCTCGGGGTAGGATTTGCAGAGGAGAACATGTACCGGCTGATTACACTTGCACTCTTAGTCCAGTAGATGGAAGTAGTGCATCGCATCCAAAGAGGCATGAGAGCTCCAGGAAGCGCTTTAACTCGTTAGACTGGTGTCCAGCCAGTTGTTCATTCTGAGTGAGCAGAAAAATGTCCATAAAATGCAGATAAATGCTTATTAAAGCTAACAATGTCACTTCAGACTGTAAAAATAATGCACACCAAAGGTTAAAACATGTTTTTTTTTGTCTTTCATAGAGAGGATTTAGTCGTTATACCTCAGTAACTTAGAGTAATGTTGCATTTGCACACAAAATAATGACAGTTTGTTAAACTGCTATTAATTTGTAATCTGACGTCTCCAGATCTAGCGTTGACCGCTTTCTCCAAACCACATCATAGCTGTAGGAAGTTACTTGACTTGAATTAAGGACTGTTTATCTCGCTCTTGTCCGTCTGGGTGGTACAAACAGGAAATCCCAACATTGTGACCAGGAAATGATGCTTGTTCTGCACCAGTATCTGCCCTGTCCACAATTCTTGGAAAGTTTTCACCACTTACCATCATTGCACTGATGAAGGTCAAGACTCGGGAGCGGGCGCGTGAAGATTTGTGCTTTGTGCACACAAGTAAAACATATTTCATGTTACAGGATGACAGCTAGCAAAACAAGGACCAAGTCTTTATTCTTGTCTGGCAAAACAAAACAAAAAAATCCCAATCAATCACACAAAACAATATCTTTTTTTTTTTTTTTTTATCAGAGTAGTATAGGCGATGCTGCTTAAGACAAATCTCTGATAAATAAAAAAAAAAAACGTGTCCCCAGAATCATTTCTACATATTTACAACACAAATAATTATGAACTATTGTCTCGTGACAGTAGAGGCCTGCACATGATTCGTTGCCGTCTCACAGAGCATGGTTGAAAAGAAAAAGTCCGTAAGTGCATCCTTCATCCCTCGCCTTTGTTCAGTAGCATCAGTCTTTTCCTCTGTAGGTGATGTTTGTGAAGGTAGAGGTGGCTCCTTTGTAAAGAGGGTTGTGCCCCTGTTAGACGCGCAAAGAGAATGAAAGGTGAGTTTAAAAGACACAAAAGTAATTAAGATTCAACTGAAATCCTAGACTTGTGCGGGGAGTTACATAATAATAGTTTTAAAAATAGATTTTACGCTTCATTATTTATGCATCCTCTTCCGGGACCATACCTTGCATGCTGCATTAATTGTGTGGCTTGTGCTTTCACGTCTGTTTCTCAGTGGGCACCTTAAGCCTACTGTGATTCCTTGCGGTTTTGAGGCCTTTGGGACTTGGCTGGCCACAAAGAGGCATATTACCAGTAAAGGCTGATTTGCTCATTTAAACCCAGCCCTTCCGTTGGCTGCCTTTTGTTCTGCTGGGAGTAACAGCATGGCACGAAAATAATAAAAAACATCTTCTGGAAAGCGAGAAACTGCTTGTGTGGCCTTCTGTTGCGCGTCGGTGCGTATGTGTAGGATCCTGCAGCCGTGTGTGTGTGCTCAAGGAGTATAGAGGAAGATTTTCAGGTGCCGTTTATATCTGACTGTGCTTTGATTTCTTTCTTAATATTGCAACAAATGCCACCTCATACTAAATCCACCCACCGTGTCCCACTTGGCACGGGCGCGCTCTTCCTCAAATTTGGCAAACTCCCGTCTGTCGTGGATGGTAACCAGCAGCTTCCAGATCAGCAGTGCCGCCAGGCCGAGGAACAAGATGGCCCCTGCCACCGACAGAAGCACCACCAAAATGTCTGGACCCTTGGGACAGTCTGCGTGGAAGGAGGAAGAGATAAAGAAATGAGAGGCTTGTGCACATGGGAGAAGATAAGAAGTCGGACGCGAGGGCACTGGAAATCTGATTTAATCCCTGCCTTGATGCTGCCGTTGCTGCAGCTCAGTCCTCTGCTATCTGCCTGTTTTGCTATCGATTCATTCATCCCGGTGGTTTTGGCCATAAGACCAATGGGTTTAGAGATAACATGATAGCTGACATTATGCGCACTAAAGATTGTGGTGTTAAAGATGTTAGCATACTGGCCATAGCATTTAGCACAAATCTATATTTAACCTAAGCAGACTTATAACTGGTAGTATGATTATACATCGATCAGGCATAACATTATGACCACCTTCCTAATATTGTGCAGGTCTCCCTTGAGGTGACTCATCAGAGAATGGACATGGGCCTTCTGAGGGTGTCCTGTGGTGTCTGGGAACAGGATGTTGTTAGTGGGGGGGGGGGCCTTTGAGTGGAGGGGCCTCTGTGGATCATCCCACAGATACTTGACCAGTTTGGGATCTAGTGAATTTGGAGGCCAGGTCAACACCTTGTGCTGTTCTTCATGTTTTTTTTTTTAGTTGTTCCTAAAGTGTTTTTGTGTGTGTGTCTGTGTCAGGCTGCATCCTGCTGGGGATGGCTGCTGCCATCAAGGAGTGTCATTGCTATGGGGTGGGGGTGCCTGGTCTGGTCTAGGTGGGTGCTACATGTCTAAGTAACATCCACACCAATGAATGCCAGGTCCAAAAGTTTCCCAGAAGAACATTGGATTGTCACAAGATGTTATTCACTTCTCCTGTCAGTGGTTTTAATGTTGCGGCCGATCGGTGTATTGCAACTAACGACGCGGTTTCCTCTTTGCGCTGATGAACCGTGTCGTGCTTTTTGAGGGTTATTAGATCGTCAGTAATGGCCCAACGTGAACAGTTACAGTAAATATCAAAGAGCAGAGAAGAGGATGGGCTGAAGTGGAAACTAGTAACCTACAGAGCCAGGCCACAAATCTCTCTTCCCTCACTGTGGTCTGGCAGAACGCAGTAGGAATCTGATTTGCACATTTTCAAGAAGGCCGCACACTAGATGACTGACTCTCTTTCAAAGAGTCATTAACATGAACAATTCATCGTCACAGTGGAATATATACCCCCACCCCCTCCCTTTTTTTTCCACTCCATCATTAGCTGTTCTGGAAAGCCTTCACTTATGTTATCCACCAAATATGTTTCTGAGTAAACAAGAGGGAAACAATATTGTAGGCCAAGCACTGGCCACTCATTCTTTGTTAAATTTTAAATAAGTTTCAGGAGGAAGCGTCGTCTCAACGTTATCACCATAACTGTCATTAGTTCACTGATTGGTTTGGCTTCCAGTTTCCAGGCTTGATTCATTCCCAGCGGATGTTTTTCCCGGGCTGCAGTCTTGTTTATATGGGGTCAAATTAGCAAAAAGTTTTTGAGTCAAGGTCATACGGGGTCCTGGAGAAGCCCTGAAAACCTTGGAAAAATGGAAAACTGTCTTTGTTACCAGCCAAACTTCAGCTAAATCAGACACATGTTCTCATTCATTAACCTGCAGCAACTCATCAGAAGCTGTGAACACTGACATATAGACATAAAAATCATCATTCAATATTTGCTCTCTTTTCATTTTGGCTCAATCGAACTCCTGCAGGAAAGTTGGACACTTCAGCTGCTAATCATCCAACTATGTTCGCCCGCCTTAGCTGCCAGCCTTTCACACATGCCAGGGTAGTCTTAGTATGCATGTGTAACGACTGTCTGTGTTCAAGCACGTGGCTGCATGCACATATGCATCTGTGTTGGGTAACCTGGTGCAACAAGATTTTTTTTTTTTTTACGGCCAACATCAAAGCTCCCCTCTTCTTCCCCTGTCCCTCATTTTTACTCCACTCTATTTCCTGCTCGTCGGCTCACCCTGCAAGTCTTAAACCACGCTATGCTGCTGCTTCAAGATAATTTCTGCAACATTATTCACCCGCTTCTAAACATCATTTGCTGTGCAGCTTCATGTTTCCCTTTCAATGCTGTTCTTCCTTTTTGCTCGCTCGGTCTCCTCTCTCTTTCATTCTTGAGGATGTGTCAAGTCAGCGAGTTCCTTGGAGAGCTGGGCAGCGGTTTTACAACCCTCTTTGACACGGCGGGGTGCACCGTGTTCAAGGCGAACCTCCGCGTGCTCCTCTGATACCCAGTCGCGCCTAAATTAAACACACACTTTCATTAAAAGCGCCCCCGAGGACAGATTTTCTCCGAGGGCAGTGGTGGTCGTTAAAAGGCTGTTTTACCGCCCTGCGCTCGCTCGGTTTGACCACTTAACAAGCAGATGAAGAGCAGGCAGCAGGGAAGTGACAACTTGTTCTAGGGCGAAGAAAGAAGAAAGTTTGCTAGAATGTGATGGCGATGCGTGCACGGCTTTACCCTTGTCATCTTTTTAGTATTTCTATAAACTGCATCCGCCATTACAGCAGCTCAACTCTTCCTCGTAGCATATTCTCAATCATAATTCGTGTTACTGTCATTATATCAATGACTTTTCGGCCACTTGAGGGCGACAGGCAACCTGCAAACGCAACAGTGACACATTATCACAGGATGAAATCATTGTGGCAAAGGTGTCGGCAACATTGATCATTCTAGATTTAGTTTTCACTCGCTCTAACAGTGAAATATCTTGTACGTCTCGCAGTTCGAGATCTGAGACGCCTTGCAATATTTGTAAGAACTCACCACAACCCATCTTGCCAGCTCAAGCTACGAGGAACCATTGGGACATGTTTTAAGTGTGCCGACAGTCTCTCCTTAAGGTGCGTTTTATGTGAAAACGTTCCTCACACAGACGTTACGACGTATTGTCTGCTGCACTGTTAGCTCAACTGTCAGCTTGCTAGCTTTCAAAGCTCCTTAGACCGGATTCTTGTTCACATGTTATCTCCTCGTCCAGCTTTCGTCTAATCCTTCCTTTAAAACTGAGAAGCTGTAGGAGCCCTAACACAGACATATTTGAAGGTATTCTGTGTAAGAATGCGATGCACATGCTCATCAGTTTGGTGCAATACTTTCAAAAGCAATCCTCCTATTGGAGTTTGCCTTTATTCATATTCATGATATTCATGAATGCCATTATGCATATTTAGCCTCCTACCACTTCAACCTACCAACCAAGGGCAGGAATTTCACGAGGGCCCCTGGCAATTTGGCCTTGTGCCCTTGAAAAACATATCTGCCACAGTGGCCTTGATGCCCCGTCCGCACTGCCCTAGTTGATTTTGCGGTTTTCTAGTCTGCCTCTTTCCTGTTAACACAACTTTGACGCCTGCGTCTTTTGAGGAAAAAAAAAAAAGCGTGTTTTGATGACATTCATCATCAGTGGTGGGTTTGATTCGAGTCTGGCATGTCGGGCTATAACAGGGGTGCCCATTACGACGATCGCGATCGGCCGGTAGATCGCGTGCCATTGAAAAAAATGATTTAGATGTTAGTCTAAATCATTTATCTGTTGCACCTCCAAAACAAACAGCAAGACAAACGTTCATCTTTATTTATTTTTACTTTATATTTGCAACATGCCCTCAGTTCAGCGGCACACATCCACAGCCACGCACAACTTCTTTCTTAAAGAGACAGCGCTATTTTTCTAAATTTTACTTGATAAAAATACAAACAAAGATGGATAGAGCTTTTAACACAGTAGCAACAATTAATATGACTTAGGATATATATTTATATATAGATAGATATTGTTGTTGTTGGTCATTGTAAAAGTAGTTGGCAAGCCAAAGAAGTGTGGGCACCCCTGCACCCCTGTTTGTTTTATTGTTAGCTATCTAACGACACATCTAAAACAAATTGTAAGCCAGATATTGTTCAGTGGTGTCATGGCGTTTCAGTGTTTTATAAATGCCATGAGAGTGCTATTTTTAAAAATAAAAAGTCAAATGTTTTCTTTGTTGTCTATTTAGTTTATTTTATCTCCTCCATAATTTTCCTTGATTGAGAAATCGGTCTGGGCTCTTATGGGTTAATCAGTAGCCTATATGCTAAAAATAGACAGCTATAAAAACATAATAAAAAAACATAATCACATGTAAAAACAAGACAGACAAATCACAAGCAACAATCAGATTGATACGGTTCATTTTGTATTCTTTTTAGATCGGTTCAATAGTTTCTTATCTTCAGACATAAAAACGTATAGGAGATGTTTCTTTACCTGCTTGACAGTTTCGACTAAGACTCCAATCTTCCACAGAAGTGTCATTAGTCCTTACATTAAATTCATTATGGACATGGACTTAAAATCATTGTTTTAGTTTATGGCCTTGGTGCCCTGGCTTTTGGCCTTTGTGCCCTCAAAAAATTGACAAGACAAAAGGCCAAGTGGCCTTGACCCTAAAATGACGAAATTCCAGGCCTGCAGTAAGTATTAGCAGTAGTATTAGCAGTAAGAGTTATTTTAGGTACCTTAAGCTTGAAACAGGAGGTAAATATTTTTTGTACCTTTAACATATTTATGTTTTATATCGTTTTTCTTGTCTTACCTTATTCGGTTTTTCTATTTTTGCACTGTCTTGCCCTGCCAAGGGAATCAATAAAGTTATTTTGTCTTTTCTTAACTTCTACTTAAAGGATGTGACTATAAATAGGAGCCTATCCTTACTGGGTCTGGGGTTCCAGTTTTTGATGGATGAAGAGGTATTTGTGGTATGTAATTATGTGTTCCAGTTCTATGGATCCAAGTTCTGGTCATCAAATGCAAGGTTTTGTCTCGGACTATGTTTGATTCATCGGAAGGATCAGCGGTAACACTTCAGTAGCTTATAGTGTTGGCTTGGCTTCTATAAAAGTAATTATGCTGCAAGTTACTTAAGACAGCTTTAAATATTTGCTGAGGCAGGTATCCATGCGAGGTGGATTCCCTCTTACCTGGCTCTTTGATGACAAACAGGATGGACTTGCCGCTGGCGTCCTCGTAGTACTGGAAACGCTCCACGCAGTCGTTCTCGTCTTTGTAAGTGCAGTTCACAGCATTTGTGTCGTGGAGCACTGCATGCAAAAAAAAAAAAAAAAAAAAAAAGATTCCTCAGTTAGTAATGACATGCATCAGTTCCCTAACACAGATTTTTGTAATTTTATTGTCCAAATTTAGCCAAATTTTGTTAATTTGATGTATATATCCACGCTTCATTTATTTTTTCTTGATATTTTACGATATTTTTTAGCTAAATCCTTCTTAATAAACAGTTATGAGTTGTAACTAAAGACTTAATAAATGGTAAATAAATCATTTACTGCATTTGTATGATGGTTACGTTGATATTTAGCCAGCTTTAAAGAACTAAAGGAGGCAGACGACTCTTGTAATCAAACATTATTTAAGTTAATTTGTTTTTCTTGGTCTGGTATGACATGTAGCTCATAGTGATGGAGACTTTACTGCTTACACTGCAGGTGTTAACTATCCGACTCCATGACTTACATTACCCGATAATTTAGCATTGACCGTTGCTCAATAATTGTCAGATGTTGCCACAGTTCTGTCGCTGTTCTGCAAAAGTTGCTTTGAATTCATTGAGAAAATCTCTCAAATGCGCTGAACCCTCTGAGAAAGATTTGCAGTTCAACAGCATGCACATCCTTAAACAGGTTGATGCTGGCAAAATGAGAGAGCCACATGTAACTGCAAGCATGATGTTTACCAGCTATTATTAACCCATTATTATAGGAGAAGAAGAACCTGACAAACCCAAACTCATTACTGGCAAACATAACATTCACCAGTGTTAGAGAATAATTTCTCTTCCCTATAGATAGTTTGTGTGGTTAATGTGTGATTACTTCTGGCGTCAGGCGCCTGAAGGAGTTTATTTAGGCTCGATCGAGGAGAACAGAAGCTTCGTCATCACAACATAAGTGCATGAGTCAATCTCAGTTCTAAGGGACAAACAGTGAACTCAGATTCTTATACTAGAAAGGTGGGCCGAGGCAGCAAAGGGGAGATGTGTCAATATCCGATTGGCCATTATACATAAACATGAAGATAAGGATTCACACCAGCTAGGAAATACAAAGTGTCTTCCAGGAACGGAGGACGTTATCATCTAACTCTACAGCTGTGCCTGTAGACAGCCAGACAGTGAGATTGAAGGCGCCAAAAGAGGGACCTTGGTCTTGGTATGTTCCTCAGAGAGAAAATAGGGCAGATAACTGACGCCAGAAGTAATCACACATTAACCACACAAATTATCTATAGGGAAGAGAAATTATTCTCTAACAACCAGTACTTTGTGACCTCTTGCAAAATGTTTAGATGATATTGGAAACTGGATCAACATTCGAAGTCTTGTTTTTCTGTCAGCTGTGTGTCTCACCTATTTCATCCACCAGCTCAATCTCATCTTTGCAGATTCGACTGCAGGTGTTGTCATCAAACAGCTTGCCTCTCTTGAAGTGCTTACACTCCACACACTCCCTAGCAGGACAAACGAAACCAAGGCATCGGTTAATTTAGAAAGTAAAACATCTGAAAACGTGTTTGATCCGTGCTTGCAGACTCACTTCTTCATGGTACAGGCGTCGGGGCAGGTGGGACACTTATCGCACGTGGCCCCGTAGGCCCCCGGCTGCGTGCACTCGCAGGCCCCGCACACGCACTGGCCCCTCCCGCTGCACAGCAGACCCAGGCTGGACATGCATGTGTCCGTGCGTCGGGAGCAGTTGCAGTTCTCACCCTGCCAGTCTGGTGCGCACTGGCAGAAGCCACAGTTGCAGACGCCGTGGCCTGTGGAGGGAAGGAAAGCGGCGTAAGCACACTCAGACAAACCTACTACAGCACCGTTTTTTGATATAACATCAATGTACACAAAGGGAGCTGAGTAGAACAGCAAAACAGAGAACAGACATAAAGGAGAACCATGACGAGACAAAGTCGATGTGTAAGCGAGGGTGTGGTGGGAGTTGGGAAACAGGGAGTATTCAGTGGCTGGAGTTGTTGTTATTTTAATTACTGTGCCTAATCTAAGTTAAACATCTTAAGTATGTTATAACCATACAAGTTCAAGTTTTTAATTTGTTTTCATGTTATAAAAAGCCAAACTTGAACGTGTATGTGTATAAAATACTTAAGATGTTTAACTTAGATTAGGCAGGTCTTCAAGAAACTCTCAAAGCCCAGTTGCCTTTCTTGTTTCTTGAGTTTCTTGAAGACGTTTCATCCAAGTCTTCATGTTCTAAAGGACTGGTGGTGGAGGAGTCAGGGTTTAAATAGGAACATCATAACCTACGTACGTATCCGAAGCCGGTGCCAGCCATTTATACTTGTCTTTTTTTGCCAGTCGGGTTAATCTTAGTTTCTACTTCCTGCTTCACTTTCAACAATGGCGACCGAAACGTTCGCCGAAAGACAAGTCAAACAAATGGCTGTACCTTCAAACCTCCTCAGTTAACCTTTCCTCGATGTGTTGATGTGTGAGATTGAGAAGCAGACGGAAATACTACCTCGCATTACTCAGAAATTTGCCTGTCATTGTCGGGGACTCTTTGACCCTGTCTTCTTTCTCCAATCAACGGTTCTCTAACAACCCAGAGAGGCTCCAGTCTCAAGGTTTGAACGGGGGTCAAACTTTTTGGGGACAGATGTTAAGACAATGTTGATCACCTCCCCTCTTCAGAGAGGTATTCTCCAATTTGCCATAGGTGTCTTCCTTGACTCTTCTTTCAAACCGTCTGTCTTCTCTGGCTGAAATGTGGACATTTTTGTCCTCAAAGGAGCGTCCATTGTCCTTCAGGTATTGGCGACCCCAAACTCCCCACAGGTCCTTAAGAACTAAAGAAGCAACTTGGATATCTGGTCTTCAAGAAGCTCTACAAGTCCAGTTTTTTTGGATATGTACCATGGCCTGGATGTGATCATATATATTTATAATCCGTTTATTCCAACTCTGATTTTAACTGCAGGATATTCATTCATTCATCTTCTGTAACCGCTTGTTGTTTAGGGTCGCGGGGTCTGCTGGAGCCTGTCCCAGCTGTCATCTGGCCCATGGATTCAAACCAGGGACCTTCTCGCTGTGAGGCATCAGTGCTAACCACCTCGCCACTGTGCCGCCCTGCAGGATATTTACATCGATATTATGCACCATTTATGACACAGCCTGACGCATAGGGTATCTTTGGAAATTTTTGGAACTCCCCTATAATTTGTAATAAAGTTTCGTGGACTTTGAACAATGGTCGGTTGGTCAGCATGAGGTTGCGATGACTGGTCGCTACTCGTTAAGTGGTTCTGACTGCATTAACCACAATCCTGTGTCACACTCGTCTGTGTTTTCCGAATCAGAGTTCCCTCTCTGTCTTCTTACAATTACGTTTTAATGCGGTACAATGCGAAAACCGAGTGGTATTCCTTCCTGAAAGAGTTTCTGGTTCTTGATTGAAAACTCTGGAAAGCAGAAGAAGAAGAAGAAGTGTTTCTGAAACTGCTTTTCCATCGTGTCTGGCTGCATGATGAGGCGCATGTGTGTGTATTTGTGCACATCGGCTTGTTGTTGTTCCACATATCTATGTACGCGTGGGGGTGCGCATGCCAAGAAGACTGACAGCGCACAAAACATTGTGGCCTATCGCCGCAAAAAACAATGCCCAGATAAACAATGAGACAGGAAGCTGCTAGGGTCCGTCTGACTGGATAAAAGATGATCCGCAGACAAACTGTCATTACCACACGACCACAGGACCACTGGCTTTTAATTACACCCTCCTGCGGCAGAAGAAAGAATGGTCCTGACACTGAATAAGGTATTTCAATACAACAGCAGCCCATGTTCTACACACACATGGTCTCAGAACATTTCCAGCGCTCTCCCACTTGGCCCTTTTCTGACCAAACATGGGTTTATTTTTAGCCTCATTACACCACACCAGCCAATGAGTAAGCAGAAAGGTATTTTCGTGTTACGCTATGGGCCTTGGGGAGCGCAGCAAAACATTTCTTTGCGAGAGCAGCAACAGGGGAGGTTGCGTGATAAACGAGATGTGACGGAGCGCACGACGGACGAGCGGTCCGTGCCAAAAACTTTGCGGCTCTCGGGTTTAATATCCCGAAGCAAGCTTAATAACTGTTCATGATTTAACTTCTAATGAGTAACAAAGAGGAAATGCCTCAATGAAGTGGAGCACTTGATGCAGATTTCTTTTGCCCTTTTGTTATTCTGTCTTAACGTCTTTATTGAGTTTGGGACGAAGAACAATACGACTCTCATATCTCTCTTTGGAGTACGGGTATATTCTGGCAATACCCAAAGTTTCTGTTTTATGGTTTCTTTGTTTGAACTGTTGCAGCAGGTGTATCTGTGATCTTTGGACGGAGGCTCTTCTCAGTCCGTTGGCGCCTTGGAATGGGGCTGCCTTTAAAATATTTACAAGAAAAGTCAATATGAACTTGTGGGATTTGAAAGAGAATCTTTTCTGAAATGGTGGAGATCATGCAAGTAAAGCTGAGGGCACACTGCAAGATTTTTTTGCCAGTTGGACAAAGTCTGCACCAGTCTGCACCAGTCTGCACTAGTTTGGACAAAGTCTGCACCAGTCTGCACTAGTTGGGGACAGTTGGCACAAAAATCTGTTAGTGTGTGAGGGCAACAGATCGTCAGACAAACATGTGTGAATTCATGCACCCGAATCTGGACGCAATCTGATGGTGTGAACTGATTATCGACCCAGCTGCAAACATATGTCGCCAACAGCCAATGAAAAAGAGAAAGGGACATAACGTCAGAAGACATCTAAATGGACATGGATGGCAGCAATAGAGGAGAGATTAGTCAAGTTGTGGCAGGAGCACGAACGCCTACATGATGTTGATTGCAGGGTATACCACAACTGTCGCTCTCGCAAGAGTTTGCACTAGAGTTTGACAAGTTCAGTTGGTTTGACCAGTCATGCCAAACTGTTGTTAAGCGTGTGATTTCAGGTCGTTCACAAAAATCTGCTGAATCTCTTGATATATTGTAATTTATTCATATTTCTTTAGTAATTTTATAATTTGAGGAAAATGTTCATATTCCCAATGTCGCCTTTGCGTTTCCTACATTACTCGTTTGTTAGCTCGTTACACCGCTAGCCTCGGCAGGTTCTGCACGGCAACAGTTGTGTAGCTGCAGTTTCAGTTCCTTTATCATACGGTGCTTTCAAATTAAATGCTGTTGGGTTTACAGTGATTATGCAAGGGGAGTGTGTGAACGCCCTCCTCTTGAGTTATTTTCCACCTTCTAAGAGAAGAATTTCATGAGTTGTGACGTGTTTGCTGAGGTTTTCGGAAATGTCAGAGGTTTACAATAAATTAATTTAGTTGTATAAAAGTTACATCGCATTTTAGAATATGTTAACGTTCCTAGAGGCCTCATCCTTTCATCATGAGTCTGCATTACCTCTCCGTTAGCTAGATTCTTAGGCTCTGTGACTAGTTGACTAGACACAGACAGTTGCTAGCAGCAGTCAAGTATTTCTTGTACCCACTATCCATGTTGCGATCAAAAGCTCACGGGTACAAATACATTTTGAACTTACACTGCTACCGGAGATGTTAGTATTGCTTTGTGGAAAAAGTTCTTGCTGAAAATGGGACAAGCAATACCGCTGATGCTCGACTTCAAGAGACTTTTCTAAACATGTATTTTTGGTGGAATCTATTACAAGAACATAATACTTGTGCCACGTCTAACTGTCGGAAAAGAAATCAAATTAACTGCCAGAAGAAACAAAACTGACAGCACTGTTATGTGCGGTCAGAAGCTTTACACTTCTAAATCCCACAATGAAAAGACGCTCACAAGCTCTCAATTACAAATATCCTCAGGGAAGCAATGTGTGTTTTGACTCGATGACAAACTGTCTCTTATAAAATGCTAAAAGCCGAGGAGGACTTTGAGGTTCTGAGTAAATCTCTTGACGTTCACCAAACGCAAACTAACGCGTAAAAATCTGAACCACAATAGAGAAACTTTCAGTTGTCAGTGCATAAACTGCACGAAAGTTACTCCTGCTTGGAGAAATCCACCATCTAACTTGCTCCTTCTGAAGTTCGCGGCACAAAAAGCTTGGCTCGGCTGACACAAACATACAACCTGAGATTACTCTTGCACACGGAGCACACACACACACTACACCACACCATGTGTTTATTGTGATGGAGCCCATGTCCTGTGCGGGAGGGAGAGCTGTTATTCTATGTAATTCTTCCCAGATGAGGTGGGTGGCAAGCTAACGTGGTAGAAAGGGACGGGCAGCCTCGACCACGAAGGTGCAGACATTTTCAGAAACTCTTCCACAGAAAAACACACAATGGTTATTTTAACCATCTCCATGCAGTGAGATGTTTGATGTTAGCATGAGGTGATAGGGTTCAATTACAAGAGGAGTCAATATACAGAAAATTAAGTTATACACCGATTAGGCATAACATTATGACCACCTTCCTAATATTGTGTAGGTCTCCCTTGTGGTGACTCATCAGAGAATGTACATGGGCCTATTGAGGGTGTCCTGTGGTGTCTGGTAACAGGATGTTGTTAATGGGGTGGACTTTGAGGGGAGGGGCCTCTGTGGATCATCCCACAGATACTTGATCAGTTTGGGATCTAGTGAATTTGGAGGCCAGGTCAACACCTTGTGCTGTTCTTCATGTTTTATTTTTAGTTGTTCCGAAAGCGTTTTTGCATCTTGCTGCTGAACATCAAGGAGTGTCATTGCTATGGGGTGGGGGTGCCTGGTCTGGTCTAGGTGGGTGCTACATGTCTAAGTAACATCCACATCAGTGAATGCCAGGTCCTAAAGTTTCCCAGCAGAACACTGAATTGTCACAAGACGGTCGATGTTATTCACTTCTCCTGTCAGTAGTCATAATGTTATGGCTGATTGCTGTATATTTTGGGATTTCTAGACATTTAAGACATATGAAAAGAGAAAATATTTTGCTAATCTGTTAATCATGTTATTAATGCTTCTTAAAACCCTAAAGCTAACTCATTTCTCTGTCTGTGTCATAAGACCTTACCTGAGCAGAGTTCTCCTTTGTACCTCAGGCAGTTGAAGTCGTCACACTCGCACAGCTTTCCCCAGACTTTCCCAAAGTCACTGCTGTGGCACACGCACTGGCCGCACACGCAGTCCCCCCGGCCGCTGCAGATGGCAGACTGAGGTCCTCCGGCTCCTGCAGGTCCGCTGCAGCGGTCCTGCTCTGTGGGATTGTAGTCGCCCTCCGCGCACTCGCAGTGTGGCCCCAAGCGGCCTGGGTGGCACAGGCAGATGCCGCACTCGTAGGTGCCATTGCCTTGGCTGCATTTGGGGCTGTTCGGCTGGGCTTTGGTCTGGCACTTGCAGTCGCACTCAAAGGTCACGGTGATGGAGAGGGAGTCCTTGAAACCGACGGGCTTGATGATGAAGGTTTTCTTCTTTTGTTTGGGGCAACCGCGAGCACGAGCCTCCACACTGAAAGAGACCTTGAGGAGAGAAACGAACTTTAGTTCACACATGTGTTTGGTTAAACCATATGCAAAGCCCTTTCTTGTTTTTTCTTTTTTTTACACATTCTACAGCCATACTGAGTGACATTTAGTATCTGATCGTGTTTTCAGCATGATCTAATCACGGTCAGAGGAAACATGACAAAGATACAAGACGAGGAACGCTTCCAAATGTATTTAGTCAAAGCAACCATTCAGTCAGCAATGCGTCCAAATCTGGTAAATGTCCAAAAGTGGGGAGCTACAACATCTGGAGAGGCTGCCATATATGGCAATAACAAGAGGTGCCGAGGCAGAGAGAAAGAAAGAAATGTGTGGAGGCCAAAAAATGTCACCTGGAGTGAGAAGAGACCAAGGAAATGAGATAAGAGATAAAGACCCAATGCAAACAGAGAACAGTTTAAGCAGACAAATTACACTGGCAGGAAAATTATGTCAAGACAAGACAGGGTCAACTGTAAAGGACAAGCAGGAAGACAAGGCTGATGCCTTTGTTTCCGTCCTCTGCTCTTTGACACTCTTTATGAGGAAAAGGGAACATCCAACTTTTAAGATAGCAGCAATACAGGAAATGGAAAGACAGTGACAAATAGTACATGGACCAGACTGACATGTTATTTCTGGAAATATAGTATACAGTAAGCCACTGGGGCTGTTGCACTTTTAAACAAGCCCTACATTAGAGAGAGATATTGAAATAAATAAAATACACCAATCAGCCACAACATTATGACCACTGACAGGAGAAGTAAATAACATTGACCATCTTGTGACAGCTCAAAGTTCCGCTGGGAAACTTTTGGACCTGGCATTCATTGGTGGTGGATGTTACTTAGACATGTAGCACCCACCTAGACCCAAAATGATCAAGTATCTGTGGGGTGGTCCACAGAGGCCCTTCACCTCAACCCATAGGATCCAGAGGCCATCACTGTGGTTCCATGGTGTAATGGTTAGCACTCTGGACTCTGAATCCAGCGATCCGAGTTCAGATCTCGGTGGGACCTTAATTATAGCAACAATTTTGGGGTAGTAGGTAGAGCAGTTTGTCCACGAACCAGAGGGTTAGCGGTTCGATCCGCAAATGTGCAACATGCTGAAGTGTCCTTGAGCATGTGGCCTCCAAATTCACTAGATCCCAAACTGGTCAAGTATCTGTGGGATGATCCACAGAGGCCCCTCCCCTCAAAGGCCCCACACTAACCACATCCTGTTGCCAGACACCACAGGACACCCTCAGAAGGACTATGTCCATTCTCTGATGAGTCACCACGAGGGAGACCTACACAATATTAGGAAGGTGGTCATAATGTTATGCCTGATTGGTGTATAAAATAGATTCTTTCTCATTCAATGATTTATTCTTCATGATCATTCTTGACGACTCAATGTAAGACTTATAAAATATGAATTTGGCCTTTGAGTTCTTTACCATCATAACCCTTTCTATGATATAAGTGCAATTTTATTAATCACAGGACAACATTCTTCTATATGGGAGCCACTATATTTATCAAATTATGCAGACCACTGTGTGATGCACACATGCAGAACCTACCGTATCTCCTACGTTGAGCCCAGAGCAGGATTTGAGGCCAGGGATGACCTCTCCATTCAGACAGGTGGCGTTAAAGGAGAGCGAAAGCTCCTCTGGGACGCCCTGAAGCTCCAGCTCCACCTTGGAACGAATTTTCTGACAAAAGCAAACCCACAAATGTTTAATTCTCCTGTAACATTACTTTATTTTTATATCAAATATCCTCTTTCCATCATCTGTACATATGCATTTGGCTGCAAGGATCTGTTGCTGTAAGTGCGGGACACGCTTTTTTGTGCACCTGTAACAACACCACCACAAAGACAAAACCAGGATTTACTGTCAGTTCTTCAGCTCTTTCACCTGATGTCTGCACAAGAAACTCAACTAAAAACATAAATAATGAAACACGGCCAGGAGACTCCTACGTTTGGTCAGCTTCACACTTCAGCTGCTGTCGGAATTTCGTCTAAGACTCTGGCTCGACTGCGTGTGTGATTCAGGGTGTGTGTCAGCAAACACATGTCATCCCCTCAAACACTGTCTAGCCACGGACGTGTGTGTGTGTGTCGTTCTTACAGCGTAGGCCTTCAGGATCAGCTGAATGACGTTGCCCGAGTCGTTTGACAGCGTTCCCACTGTGGTGCCAGGAATCAGCTCGCTGTAGTTCTGCAAGACGTAAAGACAGACAGACTAGAAGGCAGCTGCAGAAGTATCATCACTTACAAATGAAAAATATAAATACGTAATATGATTTGTAATATATTTAAATATCTGAATAAATTGCAAATATAAATTGCATCCTATCCCTTTCTGAGAATGGCAGGAAGTGCAAGGTAATGTCACACTTGTCACTTTGGTTTTTATGGCTTCCCATGAGAGAGATACATCAGATATTTTCAAGTGTGCTGTCTGAAAACACCCTTAAAATGCATAACCACTACACACACCCTGTAACTGTCTGATGTGCAGCAGTTTCCGTCCAGCAGCCCAAAGTACACTCTGCAATGTGAACTTCAACATTTGGTCATAACCAGTGTTTCCAGTTTAGGAAAAGCTGCATCTATCAGTGTCTGAACACTGAGTAAAAACGGTTATTTACAAGTTTCCATTCTTCCAGTGCAGCATCCAAGAATCTCTCTTTAAAACCAGTGAGGTTTAGAGGACTTCAGTTAAAACTCTACTGTATGTTCAAGCTAATCATTACAGACATGGATTTATTGTCTTCTTGGCTTCAGTTCAAAAACCTTTCTCTTGATATTTTTATTTGTATTTTCACTGTTGTATGTGCACTTAATGAAGTTATAATAACTTAAATTTGGGAACTAGACCACCTCCCATATCATTCTATTTCCCACACTTACCTATAAAGGTGAGTCCTAACAGCATCAATCTACACATTCCTCCTCCTTCGTGTTTTCCCCTCGATTTTCATCCCATCCCCTCAACTCTTTTCACAACTTTTCATCCCACCCCTTCAACCCTTTTCATCCCAGCTCCTCAACCCTTCTCATCCCATCCACTCAATCCTTTTCATCTGTTTTCATCCCACCCCCTCGACTTTTTCACCCCATCCCCTCATCCCTTTTCATCCCATCCCTCCGACCCTTTTCATCCCTTCTCCTCTACCCTTTTCATCCCATCCTCTCAACCTTTTTCATCTCTTTTCATCCCATTCCCTCTCCCCTTACCATCCCATCCCCTTGACTCTTTTTCACCAAATCCCCTTGACCCTTTTCATCCCATTCCCTTGGCCCCTTTCATCCCTTTTCATCCCATTCCCTCGACCACTTTTCATCCCATCCCCCCGACGCCTTTTCATCCCATCCCCCCAACCCTTTTCATCCCTTTTCATGCCATCCCTTCGACCCTTTTTCATCCCAAACCCTTGACCCTTCTCATCCATTTCTCTGATGACCTGTCTACCAATAAACTTTTTTTGTGTCAATCAAGGCATGGTCTTTGCTAGTGAAAAGTCTTATGTCCTGACCTGGTACAGAGGAACCACGGGGTTGGTGACTGCGAAGATGAGGTTGATGTTATTCTCTGACATCTTCTCTGTGATCAAAGCCAGAGATGGGTAGTCCTGTGGGGTCAAACCGGACAACATAGTTAACACACACAGAAATAGACACTGATGCGCTTCTATTAGTCCTGTAGGCCTGCATGTTTTCCCTCATGCTGTTGCACAACACAGCAACACTGACCATGGTGGTGGACATGCTGTAAATATTTTCAGAGTTGAGGTGGCACTGTCCATCGTTGGGATGCACAATTCCAGCCAACCGTCCGTCCAGAGCCACATGAGTCTTAGCATCCGAGGTGAAGATCAGGAGGTGGGACGCACCGGGACGCCAGCCGATCTGCTCCTGGTTACCAAAGAATGTCAAAAACTTCATATTAAATAAGGGAACCAGTTTTAGTTTAATTTCCGGTTTGGTAGGCACTCATCCTTCTGAAAAAATGTCTTTGCTTTCATCATCTTAACGTTTCTGAACCATGTGTAACATGAGACAGCGCATGTGTGCGTCTGTCTCTTCACCTTGCACACAGCAGCCTGGATGATGGCATCAAAGCCTCCCTCCGGGGCATCTCGGTTCCTGGACACCATCTGTTTCTTCACTTCCTCTGTGAAACGTCCCACTTCCTCCGTCAGGGAAAGAACGTGTTTGTAGCCGAACTGCGGCAGACAGGTGGTATTAAGGCTGTTGATAAAACAGAGATTAAACTGTTTAATTTAATAGTGAAGGCTGGGTTTCAACAAATCTGCTGTCAGCTAAACAAACATAATTTAAGTTGTATGTATTGAGATTTATTTTTGGATTGCATTCTTATGCATGCCAATTAACGTCTCTTTGTTTTATAAAGACTGAATTACATATACACCGATCAGCCACAACATTAAAACCACTGACAGGAGAAGTAAATCACATCGACCATCTTGTAACAATTCAGTGTTCTGCTGGGGAAACTTTTGGACCTGGCATTCATTGGTGTGGATGTTACTTAGACATGTAGCACCCACCTACACCAGACCAGGCTCCCCCACCCCATAGCAATGACACTCCTTGATGGCAGCAGCCATCCCCAGCAGGATGCAGCCTGACACAGGCACACACACAAAAACTCTTTAGGAACAACTAAAAAATAAAAACATGAAGAACAGCACAAGGTGTTGACCTGGCTTTCAAATTCACTAGATCCCAAACTGATCAAGTATCTGTGGGATGATCCACAGAGGCCCCTCCCCTCAAAGGCCCCCCACTAACAACATTGTGTTACCAGACACCACAGGACACCCTCAGAAGGCCCATGTCCATCCTCTGATGAGTCCCAACTGTTGTGGAGGCACAAGGTGGTCATAATGTTATGCCTGATCGATGTATAATCATACTACCAGTTTTAAATCTGTTTATATTAAACATAGATTTGTGCTAAATGCTATGGCCAGTATGCTAACATCTTTAAAAACCACAATGTTTAGTGGGCATAATGTCTGCTACCATGTTATCCCTTGTTAGCAAACATATGCTAATGGGAAATCCATTGGTTTTATGGCCAAAACCACAGATGTCAACCCCATTAGAGGCACTGGTGGAAAAGTGCAGGGGCTGCTAACATCAATAGTATTCATCCTCTGAGGATCATGATTGCATGTACTAAAATCTATCCAGTAATTGCTCACAACACCATTCAGCCCTTTCTGATGAGTGAGAAGCTGCTCAGGATGGGTGTCAGCTCTTCCATTGTTTCCTGGATTACTGATTACTTGTCTGACAGGCCCCAGTTTGTGCGGATGGGGGGCTCCCTGTCTGATACTGTTGTCAGTAATGTGGGGGCACCACAGGGGACTGTCCTGTCTCCATTTCTGTTCACTCTCTACACCTCTGATTTCCAGTACAGCTCTGGGTCCTGCCACCTGCAGAAGTTCTCTGATGACTCTGCAGTGGTTGGGTGTATTAGAGATGGACGGGAGGTGGAGTACAGGACACTGATCGCGGACTTTGTGGAGTGGTCTCAGACAAACCACCTACTCCTGAATGTGGACAAGACCAAGGAGCTGGTCATTGACTTCAGGAAGAAGAGGACACCAGTGGAGCCCATCACCATCCAGGGTCTGGAGGTGGAAGTAGTGGACCATTATAAGTACCTGGGAGTCCACATGAACAGCAGACTGGACTGGAGGGACAACAGTGATGCTGTGTACAAGAAGGGACTGAGTAGACTCTACTTCCTGAGGAAGCTTAGGTCTTTTAACATATGCAGCAAGTTGCTGGAGATGTTCTACCAGTCTGTTGTTGCGAGCGCCCTGTACTTTGCTGTGGTTTGCTGGGGGAGCAGCACCAGCAAAAAGGACATAAGTAGGATCGACAAATTGATCCGAAAGGCTGGTCATGTGATTGGCAGTAAGTTGGAGACGTTTGTCTCAGTGAGGGACAGGAGGACACTGGACAAACTGCTCTCCATCATGGACAATCCGTCACATCCACTACACCAGACAATAGAGGGGCAGCGGAGCTCATTCTCCAACAGGCTGATCCAGCTCCGCTCCCACACTGAACGCTACAGGACTACTTTCATACCATTCTCTGTCCAGTTGTACAACAACTCACCTTTCTGTGACAGATAACTCATTGTTATTAATGTTAATGGACACTACTGCACCTTACACCTTACCCTGTATATATAATTTATATTTATTTGTTCATATTCTAATATGATAATTTGTACATTTTGGCTTATACTAGTTCTATTTTATGTTACTAGATCTTATTCTACTTATTTTTTATTTCTATTTAATTTAATCTTTTCTTTTTATCTGAGGTTCTTAAGAGTGTGTTTTTTATGGACAACTAAGCTACTGTAACCAAGCAATTTCCCTTGTGGATCAATAAAGTTTATCTAAGTCTAAGTCTAAGTCATCAGAGCTAAAGTAGTTGATATCAGGCTAACAGAGTCATCTCTAGAGTCATACGCAGTTGATGCATAAAAGAGCAAACAGTTCTGCACAGTGACTGGACCCCTCATCCCTCTCTGTGTTTTAAATTACTACACTGAAATACTTCTCTTGTCTTATCTTTTATCCAAACATTCCTAGAGTCTGGATCTGACACAGACTTGTTTTTATGCAGGAGACTAAATGCTCCCAAGAGACTTTAAAGCACCAAATCAATCTCAGGAGAGGAGGCTTTTCGGGTGGGGTTGGAGCCTGCTTGCACCGGGACGCCCGCCGCAGATTACCTGCTTCTGACTCACAGCAGCTGACCGAGCACTGTCAGCCTTTAACAAGTGCTGCGGCTCTGAGCTGGCATTATCACCGAGCAACGCTGTGTTTAAATATGTCCTCACGAAAGTGACATCATGCACATAATGAAGCTATAGCTCCCACATGCAGACATAAACAAGAAGCAAAACCAACACCGGTGGGTACTTATTAGGAATGCAAAACACTGTTAAATCTAAGAATGCTGCTATGAAAGTAAAGTTTCCATTACGGTGATGCCTGGGTTCAGTTTAGGTGCTCGTGTACAGACAACAAAACAGGTTTACTGAAAAAAAAAAAGATTTTTTTAAAAGGAGTAGTTCAAAATTTGGGGAAATATGCGTTTTACACCAAAACTAGAGAGGAAATGAAAATGTTCAAATGAGTATTTGTTTTTCAATTGCTTTATATTACACCGATCAGGCATAACATTATGACCACCTTCCTAATATTGTGTAGGTCTCAAGAACAGTTGTGACTCATCAGAGAATGGACATGGGCCTTCTGAGGGTGTCCTGTGGTGTCTGGCAACAGAATGTTGTTAGTGGGGGGGCTCTGTAGATCATCCCACAGATACTTGATCAGTTTGGGATCTAGTGAATTTGGAGGCCAGGTCAACACCTTGTGCTGTTCTTCAAGTTTTTTTTGAGTTGTTCCTAAAGTGTTTTTGTGTGTGTGTCTGTGTCAGGCTGCATCCTGCTGGGGATGGCTGCTGCCATCAAGGAGTGTCATTGCTATGAGGTGGAGGGGGGGGCCTGGTCTGGTCTAGGTGGGTGCTACATGTCCACATCCACACCAATGAATGCCAGGTCCAAAAGCTTCCCAGCAGAACACTGAACTGTCACAAGATGCTCCATGTTATTTACTTCTCATGTCAGTGGTCATAATGTTGTGGCTGATCGGTGTACATCATAAACACAATAATCTTTTATGCTACTTTTATCCCACATGGGGAAATTCTTTCTCTGCATTTTACCCATCAGCACCTCAGCCATGGACAAAGGGGGTGAGAACCTATGACACTTGGGTCCCAGTGCTGCTTCTCTAACCAATACACACAATGAGCTTGGCAATATTTAGTATTCTGTTGGCATAACGTCAGAATAATAAATCCGTACAGCACATGTGTGTGCATCTTTTTCTACCTGTAGCAGGGGTTCTTCACAGCCTGTTTTGGTGAGATGTACATGTAAGGCGACAGTGGCTTGTCCACAAACGCCCCAAAGCCCATGCGCAGGTTGCTGGTGGTGCGGTTCATAGCCTCAGCCAGGCCCTTGCCTAACGTCCTCAGCCGGAAGAGGTCATCATTCATGGAGTAGGACAGGTCCATGAGGTAGTAGAGGTCCACAGGGTAGTCCTCTACCTGACGCACCTTCACCGTGAAGCGCTTAGCATCATCTGGTGAGGAAACAGTCTTGTGAGCTTGTTGTCACTGGTACATTTCTACTCAAAGGGAACATCTTCCCACTCATTTCCTGTGTAACCGCTCTCCAGCTGACACCAGTATGTTTGATATACAGACCATCGTTCCTTTATGGAGGAGCTCACCTGGCCTGAGGGTGATGTGTAGTTTCTGGGGCTTTATCTGGGTAACGTCTTGTGTGGCTCCTGCCGCCTTGTTGCTGAGGGGCCGGTCCTCAATCACTTGCAGTTTGCTGGTCGGAGACTCCAGAGCTGACGCAATGCAGCCTGCTGCCAACAAGTTAGCCTTCAAATCACAACGAGACGAGCTGGCAACTCCCTGGCCGAAGTCCTGATGGAGGAAACGGGACATGTTGTGCAAAGATTCATCATGAAACGGCCTGCAACTAAGCAAATGACTGAGGATGTTAACTCAGAAATCTGTTTTTTAAAACATTAGATCACTGCATTTATAAGTCAGAAAACATGACTGTGCACTGATGTAGTCACAGGACGTCAGTCACCGAGGAGTCACATACTGTAACCAGCTGGCTCCTGCTCACCCGGGCGCCTAAAAAAAACCTTCATCTGTGCCACAAAACATCTATAAAAGCCCTTGTTCACAAATCACTACTCTCATATTTTAGATCGTTAAAGGAGTTTAAGAGTTGACTTTAAATGTTCTTCCCAGCCAGATTACAGCGCGCTGAGCGTCTCGTCCGACCCTGCGCCAGCCTGCCTGGCAGAAAGCTCAAAATGGGGCCAAGCAGCAAAAAGGAGCCCACCTCTTGGAAGCACCACGCACAGCTGGGGTGCACAGCCAGACACTGCTTACATGTGCTGGCCCCTCTGGAGGTGCAGACATTGGAACCTGGAATCAGGAGAAAAGGAAAAAGTGTATTGTTACTGTTCCCTTCCCATAAGAAAAACACAAGAATATTTATTAAACCTGCAATTAAGCACATTTTTTTAGACATTTTCTGTTTTAAATTCACAACAGCTACAGTCCAAATTGAGACGTGACTTAAAATACAATTGAAAACTCTGTTTGTTACGGATGTCCAACGCCCAGAAGAGCTTATTCATCAAAATACATCCAAAATTGTTTCAACTGTTTAATTAATCATCTCACAGTTCCTCAGATTTAGATCTTAAAACCCTTGAATTGGGAAACAGTAGACTTCCTGAGTGAAACTGACTCCACCTAAGCTGACAGTAAAAACTTAATCATTAATGCATCTACATAAACAACCTGGTGATGTGAGTGATCCAAAAACTTTATCTAATAAGTTCTATACTTAAGTATTCCTTTCATTGATGTGTTGGCACTTCTCCTTCCACTATTTTTTTCTATTTTGCACAACTTTTTAAACTAATCCTCCAATTCAGAGACATACTTGTTAATTAGATGCACTATTACTTGTCCCACTGATAGCTGGACATCATCAGAATCAGAATCAGAATCAGCTTCTGATCATGTAAGCAAAACAAACAGAACTAAATAATGTGAGTGAATCCTTTTAGAAAGCCTCAAGCCACAAACTTGAGGCTTTCTAAAAGCCACAAACTTGAGGGTTTTAGAAAGCCTCAAGTTTGTGGAAAACAAAAAAACACCACATGTCTTCCTTTGGGGACATATTCTTGGTTTCGAGGATAACACACATAAATAAAATAAATAAAAACTCACCGCAAACTGCTGCTATTCCTGCGAGGAACAAAACGCACATCCGTAACATCCTCTGCGTCGAGAGAGCTCCCATCCTGCCGAGGGCTCCCTGTGAGGACGCAGTCCGCCACTGAGCTGCTCCGCTTGTACGAGCAGTTATGAACAAGAAGAAAGAATGAAAGAAAAAAAAAAAAACGTCCCTCATCTGTAATCCAGACAACTCCAAATAGAGTCAAATGTCTTGAGGCCAACCCCCTCTGCTCACCATCCAGAGCTCTCAGCATCATAATATTCAATGTGGTGGGCGGGGGGAAAGCGCAGCATCCAACAGCTGGGAGAGAGTTGTTGAAGTTTTATTTTGAAGGGCAGGGGATGAGCATCAGATAGAGTAACATGTTACACCTTTGAAAAGTCAATACAGTTTAGTTTAAATTACTTTTTAAGTGTTTTAGTGCAATCGAGAGTAATTCTTCCTAAATGCGTAAAGGTAAGTTACATCAATGATCAACTCCTGCTTCAGGTTTGCACGAGTATACACTGCCCACTAGTGGAAAATAAATGTAATAGCAGGTGTCACCAAAACCACGGAGTTCCGTCTTGATGTGTTGAGTTGATTAACCTTAACATGAAATGACATATTTATGACTGACCCCAATATCCAGACTTTGTTGCTCATCATAAAACATAAATTCAAACTCTCTCCTAACCCTCGACCTTCAGTGGATGACAGAGCTTGACTCGTAATCAAGGTGTTAATTGGCAACTGGTCAAAGTTTATTTCTAAAGCACAGACGACCTCAGATAAACCAAAGGGCTGTAGAAGCAGAATAAATCTAACTAAATCAACTATTCATGTTAAAATAGGCAACAAAACATCAAATCAAATTAAAAATCGGCATTTTAAAAAAGCCTGATATTTTAGCCCAACACAGCAAATGCATATGGTTTGTGTGTTTAATTAACTGCACTTTATAAGAGAATGTGTTCATTGTTAATAAAGCATTTCAAGCTTTAAGTATGACTGATTGCTTTCTTGATCATCCCTTTACTAAAAACACCAGCACAAAATAAAACATACCAATGCTGCAGGCGCAGAATTGAGTTCAGCCTATTGGCACGGCCCTCCGAGATATTTACGGTTTCTCATGTGGCCCCTTGAGAAAAATAATTGCCCACCCCTGGTATAGACAGTCAGTGTCATTCAGTTCTAACAGCCTGGCAAATTGCTCGGCCAAATTTTATTGTATCAATGACCTGTTTGCATTAAAATCACTACATGCTGTAAAATCACTATACTGCTATAATTATTTTAGTGTAGGGGTTCCCAAACTTTTCCATGCCAAGGCCCCCCAAACAGCATTAGCTTCTGGCTGAGGACTCCCTTTGCAAACCCACAGACGCTACAAAATATGTAAAGAAACATCAACTTTTAGAATGTTTTTTCTTACTTTTATTCACTATTCAATAACTATTACATTTGTTTAGCATAAGTGCTGCCTCATATTTTCTGATTTTAGTTGGCCAGGAGTTCTTAGGTTTTTTTGCAGCAGTGTCCTCCACAGCAGGGCTGTTGGTCTGTTCCTTCGGTCTCTTTCTTCTCAAAAACCTTTTCCATTTTGCGGCAGCTAGTGGAGCAAAGCAACTTGATAAATGGCGCAAACTGCCAGGTCTACACAGATTATGAGGTCATGAATGATGTTTTGACTGGCAGGCAACCAAAAGGATGAGCATGTCAAATAACATTTCAATATGATATATTATTAATAATTTTATTAATAATATAGCATATACAGTATAATAATATACATTTTATAATGATTTTTAAAAATTAGATTATATTTTAAAATAATGATTAAAAATAATTAGATTAGATTTTTTTTATTTTTGCAATTTTTTTTCTTATCTTCCCTCCAATTATGTGAGGCCCCCCTAGCGCCCCCTGGCGGCCCCCCACTTTAAAAACCACTGGGCTACTTAAGTTCAGGTTAATGATTACTATATGATTATGGTCCAAAACAACATCAAATGCAGTTTTTTGACTAGCACTAGCATGAAGTGGGCTGGTCTGTCAATGACTCCCGGGCCACCCCCATAAGATAAAATTCAGTTTGGAGCTATTAACCTTACTCCTGACAACACATGAAGATGACATGTTGATAACGTGACGTAGGACATAAAAGAGTCTATTTTGTAAATACAACTGAGCCATGCAACCATCTTTAGTTTCTATGCATAGGTTTTTAATTTGGTAGAAAGAAAAACTAAACCCCTAAAACTACGCAACGAAACACAAGAAATTTAGTTGAACTGTTGATTTGACAAAAAAAAAAAAAAGAAGAGACAAGGAGAAACTCAAATGTTATTTTCTGATGAAATTTATTGAAACAGAATAAAAGGAAATAAAATGAAAAATGAGGGAACCGGAGTACCCGGGGAAAACCCTCTGCACTAAAGTAGACAGCAGCACAAGCTGACAAAAGCTGAGGACAGGGAATCAAACCCTCGTCTTGTAGCTGTCAGGTTGTACTGCTGTCCAGTGAGGTGAGTCTTAGAACTCTAAAACTGACCTCACATTAAAGGGGAACTACTGTTCTTTACATCCTGGACCTAATTTCTAGCATAAAATACGATCGTTTAATATATGCTAGAAATAAAGTCCAGGTTGTAAAAACAGTAGTTCCCCTTTAAGAGAACCCCTGCTCCACTGGTCTGTGACCGAGAGCGTAAACTCAGACATTTAATAAAACAGAATACAAGGAAATAAAATTAAAAAATGAGGGAACCGGAGTACCCGGGGAAAACCCTCCGCACTAAAGTAGACAGCAGCACAAGCTGACAAAAGCTGAAGACAGGGAATCAAACCCTTGTCTTGTAGCTGTCAGGTTGTACTACTGTCCAGTGAGGTCTTTGAACTCTAAAACTGACCTCACATTAAAGGGGAACTACTGTTCTTTACATTCTGGACCTAATTTCTAGCATAAAATACGATCGTTTAATATATGCTAGAAATAAGGTCCAGGTTGTAAAAACAGTAGTTCCCCTTTAAGAGAACCCCTGCTCCACTGGTCTGTGTCTTGCCAATAGAACAGAAGGTATTCCCATGATTTACATGGGACTGATGTTAACTGAACGGCCGAAGAGCTTCCTGGTAGGTTTCCTCAGATGTTCTTGGAAAGAAGCCACGATCACTCTGTCAATCAGTGGTCGGCCAATATCCATGAAAATCACGACATTGTCTTCAGATTTCCACTTTTTGCAGAGGTCCTTCCAGACAGCCTTGTGGAGGTTGCTAAACCGTTCCTGGGGTATGTTAACATTGTCTCGCTTGATTTCATCCCAGATTTTGTTGAACAGCCTGTTGCGAATGTCCTCAAACTCGTCCATATCGTATTTCATCTTTGCTTTTGCAAAGGCCCGTGAAATTAGGCTCTCAACAAAAACGTTGACCTGCAGTTTGCACCTTTCTTGACCATCTCTCAAGGTCTCATCAAGTTTGTCTTCTTCTCCAGTTCTTGTCAGACTCAGATTTTCATCCTCCACGACCATAATCTCCAGAGAGGATGCTTCCATCCGCTCAATGCCTTGGGCTGGTTTGTCTTTGGATGACTGCTGTCGTTCAGTGACCTCCACGGTGCCGGTCTCTGGTGAGATGCGGGCAGGGGTAACGTCTGGTGATTGAGTTGATGCCACTCCAACGCGTCGTTTCGTAAACAAGCCTTTAAATGCGGACCACAGTCTTTCCAGAAAAGATCTCCTTTTTGGACTTGTGGCTGGGTCAGGTGTCTCCTCCAGATCCTGGACTTCTTCAACCTCAGACTGAGCAGTGCTGTCCTCAACTACTCTGTTCAGAGAGGAGCCTTCCAGCTGCTCAAAGTCTTGGGCTGGTTTGTCTTCTGGTAACTGGTGTTGAGGCACAGGGATCTCCACGGTGGTGGCCTCTGGTGAGATGCGGGCAGGGGTAACAGCAGGTGGTTTCACAAAGAAGCCACTAAAAGCAGTACTCACTCCTTTCAGAGACAATTTCTTCTTCGACTTTGGACGTGTGGCCGGAGCAGGTCTTTCTTCCAGACCCTGGACTTCTTCAACCTCAGGCTGAGCAGTGCTGTCCAGAGAGGAGGTTTCAAAGTCTTGGGCTGGTTTGTCTTCAGGGTCTATGAGCACCACAGCGGTGGGCTCTGGAAATTGATCATCAGGAACAGTGACCAGCACAGTAGTGACCTGTTGCTGAGGCCCAATGATCTCTGTGGAACCATCTTCTGATGACTTTATTGATGCTGATCTGACTACAGCAGGGCACACCTTGAAAATCCTTTTAGCAAAAATGCCTATAGTCTTAATTTTCACAGACAGTTTCTTCTTGGACTTAGGGAGAACAATTGAGGCCTTGCTCTCTGCCAAGCTCTTGGTCTCTTTATCAGACTGAGCGCTTTCATCCTCCACTACTACAATCTCCAGAGAGGAGGATTTCATCTGCTCAAAGTCTTGGGCTGGTTTGTCACCTGGTAAGTGATGCTCAGGTACAACCACCTCCAAAGCGTTGCCTGCCTGAAACTGCTGCTCAGGTACAATGAGCACCACAGCAGCAACATCTGGAAACTGCTGCTCAGGTACAGTGACCTCCACAGTGGTCACCCGTGGCATGTCTGTTGACTGTGTTGATGACACTATGGATGAAGGTTTCACAAAGAATCCTTTAATCATGCCCCCCATTCTCTTCAGGGACAGTTTGCATGTTCCGCATGCAGGACTCTTGTCCTCTACTTTACCCTTGAGAGAGGAGGAGTCTGGGGTTGTCTCTGTGTCAGCTTCTGTTGTTATAGTCTCACAGCTCTCCTTGACTCCTATGGAGGCTGTCTCCTGGTTGTCTAACGACTGAATGCAGCTTTCAGTTTTTCTAGACTCCACATCTTCTGACTTTTTGTCAGCGTCTACGTCTTCCGGTGGGGTGACCACGCGTTTCTTCTTCCTATGTGTTCGAGGTTTGCACTTCATCTTCCCAATGAATTCTTTCAACATCTTGCTGATATAACAAACCATAGCTTCAAGTCTTCTTCTGGGAGGGACGTGTTCTTTAAATTCAGACCCTGAAGCATCCTCACCAGAAGAGAGGACAGAGTTGACGCTCTCAGTCACGTCTTGGGCAATTAAGCTGGTCAACACCTCTGAGCTCTCAGAGCGGACCACTTCTTTAATGTCCAGTACGTCCGCAAAGGTTTGAGAAAGTGTGTCACCCAAGCTGGACAAGACAACCTCCTCAGAGATAAGACGTCCCTGTTTGATTTTCTCCAGGAAGAATTTGGAAATGAGCACTGTCAAGTCTCTGATCAGCTGTGCCAGCAAATATTTGGTATCATCGCCTGGTTTGCCGGATCTCAAACATGTCCACTGGTCTGGTGTGATCGTATCAAAAAAGTATTCGATCAGTGGACGAACTGTGTCCACTGTGATCTGTGGGATCTCCTCTGTCAGTTCCAGCTGCTCAAAGTCTTGGGCTGGTTTGTCTCCTGGTAACTGGTGTTGAGGCACAGGGATCTCCACGGTGGTGGCCTCTGGTGAGATGCGGGCAGGGGTAACAGCAGGTGGTTTCACAAAGAAGCCACTAAATGCAGTACTCACTCCTTTCAGAGACAATTTCTTCTTAGACTTTGGACGTGTGGCCGGAGCAGGTCTTTCTTCCAGACCCTGGACTTCTTCAACCTCAGGCTGAGCAGTGCTGTCCAGAGAGGAGGTTTCAAAGTCTTGGGCTGGTTTGTCTTCAGGGTCTATGAGCACCACAGCGGTGGGCTCTGGAAATTGCTCATCAGGAACAGTGACCAGCACAGTAGTGACCTGCTGCTGAGGCCCAATGATTTCTGCAGAACCATCTTCTGATGACTTTATTGATGCTGATCTGACTACAGCAGGGCACACCTTGAAAATCCTTTTAACAAAAAAGCCTATAGTCTTGATTTTCACAGACAGTTTCTTCTTGGACTTTGGGAGAACAATTGAGGCCTTGCTCTCTGCCAAGCTCTTGGTCTCTTTATCAGACTGAGCGCTTTCATCCTCCACTACTACAATCTCCAGAGAGGAGGATTCCATCTGCTCAAAGTCTTGGGCCGGTTTATCACCTGGTAAGTGATGCTCAGGTACAACCACCTCCACAGCGTTGCCTGCCTGAAACTGCTGCTCAGGTACAATGAGCACCACAGCAGCAACATCTGGAAACTGCTGCTCAGGTACAGTGACCTCTACAGTGGTCACCCGTGGGACGTCTGTTGACTGTGTTGATGACACTATGGATGAAGGTTTCACAAAGAATCCTTTAATCATGCCCCCCATTCTCTTCAGGGACAGTTTGCATGTTCCGCATGCAGGACTCTTGTCCTCTACTTTACCCTTGAGAGAGGAGGAGTCTGGGGTTGTCTCTGTGTCAGCTTCTGTTGTTATAGTCTCACAGCTCTCCTTGACTCCTATGGAGGCTGTCTCCTGGTTCTCTAACGACTGAATGCAGCTTTCAGTTTTTCTAGACTCCACATCTTCTGACTTTTTGTCAGCGTCTACGTCTTCCGGTGGGGTGACCACGCGTTTCTTCTTCCTATGTGTTCGAGGTTTGCACTTCATCTTCCCAATGAATTCTTTCAACATTTTGCTGATATAACGAACCATAGCTTCAAGTCTTCTTTTGGGAGGGACGTGCTCTTTAACTTCAGACTCTGAAGCGCCCTCGCCAGCAGAGAGGACAGAGTTGACGCTCTCAGTCACGTCTTGGGCAATTAAGCTGGTGAACACCTCTGAGCTCTCAGAGCGGACCACTTCTTTAACTTCCAGGACTTCAGCAAAGGTTTGAGAAAGTGTGTCACCCAAGCTGGACAAGACAACCTCCTCAGAGATAAGACGTCCCTGTTTGATTTTCTCCAGGAAGGATTTGGAAATGAGCACTGTCAAGTCTCTGATCAGCTGTGCCAGCATGTCATGGATATCATCGTCTGGTTTACCGGATCTCAAACATGCCCACTGGTCTGGTGTGATTGTGTTCAAAAAGGATTCGATCAGTGGACGAACCGTGTCCACTGTGATCTGTGGGATCTCCTCTGTCAGTTCCAGCTGCTCAAAGTCTTGGTCTGGTTTGTCTCCTGGTAACTGGTGTTGAGGCACAGGGATCTCCACGGTGGTGGCCTCTGGTGAGATGCGGGCATGTGTGACAGCAGGTGGTTTCACAAAGAAGCCACTAAATGCAGTACTCACTCCTTTCAGAGACAATTTCTTCTTAGACTTTGGACGTGTGGCCGGAGCAGGTCTTTCTTCCAGACCCTGGACTTCTTCAACCTCAGGCTGAGCAGTGCTGTCCAGAGAGGAGGTTTCAAAGTCTTGGGCTGGTTTGTCTTCAGGGTCTATGAGCACCACAGCGGTGGGCTCTGGAAATTGATCATCAGGAACAGTGACCAGCACAGTAGTGACCTGCTGCTGAGGCCCAATGATCTCTGTGGAACCATCTTCTGATGACTTTATTGATGCTGATCTGACTACAGCAGGGCACACCTTGAAAATCCTTTTAGCAAAAATGCCTATAGTCTTGATTTTAACAGACAGTTTCTTCTTGGACTTTGGGAGAACAATGGAGGCCTTGCTCTCTGCCAAGCTCTTGGTCTCTTTATCAGACTGAGCGCTTTCATCCTCCACTACTACAATCTCCAGAGAGGAGGATTCCATCTGCTCAAAGTCTTGGGCTGGTTTGTCACCTGGTAAGTGATGCTCAGGTACAACCACCTCCACAGCGTTGCCTTCCTGAAACTGCTGCTCAGGTACAATGAGCACCACAGCAGCAACATCTGGAAACTGCTGCTCAGGTACAATGACCTCCACAGTGGTCACCCGTGGGACATCTGTTGACTGTGTTGATGACACTCTGACTCCAGCAGGAGGCTCTTTGAATGAAGGTTTCACAAAGAATCCTTTAATCATGCCCCCCATTCTCTTCAGGGAGAGCTTGCACGTCCTGCATTCAGGACTCTTGTCATCTTCGGACTTAGCAGCGTCATCCTTAACTACTTTATCCTTGAGAGAGGAGGAGTCTGGGGTTGTCTCTGTGTCAGCTTCTGTTGTTATAGTCTCACAGCTCTCCTTGACTCCTATGGAGGCTGTCTCCTGGTTGTCTGTGTCTAACGACTGAATGCAGCTTTCAGTTTTTCTAGACTCCACATCTTCTGACTTTTTGTCAGCGTCTACGTCTTCCGGTGGGGTGACCACGCGTTTCTTCTTCCTATGTGTTCGAGGTTTGCACTTCATCTTCCCAATGAATTCTTTCAACATTTTGCTGATATAACGAACCATAGCTTCAAGTCTTCTTTTGGGAGGGACGTGCTCTTTAACTTCAGACTCTGAAGCGCCCTCGCCAGCAGAGAGGACAGAGTTGACGCTCTCAGTCACGTCTTGGGCAATTAAGCTGGTCAACACCTCTGAGCTCTCAGAGCGGACCACTTCTTTAACTTCCAGGACTTCAGCAAAGGTTTGAGAAAGTGTGTCACCCAAGCTGGACAAGACAACCTCCTCAGAGATAAGACGTCCCTGTTTGATTTTCTCCAGGAAGGATTTGGAAATGAGCACTGTCAAGTCTCGGATCAGCTGTGCCAGCATATAATGGATATCATCGTCTGGTTTACCGTTTCTCAAACATGCCCACTGTTCTGGTGTGATCGTGTTAAAAAAGGATTCGATCAGTGGACGAATCATGTCCATTGTGATCTGTGGGATCTCCTCTTTCTGGGAACGACTCCTTCTGTCCATTGGAACTGTTGTTTGTGACTTGTTGCGATACATTATCTTGGATACGTTGGTTTACGGGTTTTAAAGTCTATCAACTTACCTGAATGTCGTCAGTTCAGCGAAGATCAAGAGAATCTCTGATGAATCTGTGTCGTAAAAACAAGATTTAACTTTCAAAGTTTGTCAACTAACCTGAATGTTGGCTTAGCGAAGATTAAGAGAATCTCTGATGAATCTGCTCCTATTTAAACTATCTGAGATCAAAGGCAGCATGTCTTTGATCTTTGCTAATTGTGGGCGGGGCTTAGGCGATTCCATCTCATACTGTGACATCATCGCAAGATCAAAGGAGTTTGACCTCACCAGTGAGGTCACATGTCTGACATCACCACAGGGCTTTTACTGTTACCATGGTAACATCCTTTGGATTGTCTGTATTTTTTCAAATTTTCAATAAAGGTTTGCATTTAAAAAAAAATAAAAATGGTAACATCCTGTGGCCCTCAACAATCAATTGAACTACAGAGGTTCCATCATTTATTTAGTAAAGAATAAAGAGTTTATTACTGAATCAACCGTTTTTAGTTAATTTCCCGTGTTTCCATCAGCGTATTGTAGAATTTTACAAAAATGTTTTTCCTCATGGACTTTTGTGTTAACACTGCAACCTGTAGTGACATTTGTGTGGAGGTCTATGTCAGGATACGCTGTAGAGCGGCCAAAGAATCATATATATCATACGTAACCCCCTGAACGAGCTAAAGAGATGAGATGTAAGATGTTTGAATGGTGCCGTTTATTGATTATATATCATTTATATATTTTTTCCACAGCTACTGAATATTATTAAAAATTAATGAAAATTAAATGCTACTGAAGATGTCATTGTTATTATTCTAAAAAAAACAATTAAAGTGACGGGTAAAAATGGGTTATGACAGTCAAAATGACAGACAACGAAAAAGTCTAGCGAAACCTCTGATGAAGAGGTACACGGCAGCAGGTAGCTCACACATGTCAAGACATTTGTATGAAACATAACAAACTTGTGTTTTCAGCTTTGTTTGCCCTGCTGCTCTTCCCATGCGTGCTCCTTTTCATCTTTTTTGAATCTGGAAAATACAGACAGAAATAAATCAAATCTCATCTCAACGAGATTTTCACATCAGTATAAAAGTCAGCTTAAAACTTATTTAGTGCAAAGCACTACACATTTTTTTACCTGAATATTTTGACCCCAGTCCGCCCCTGCTTAGATCCGGCTCTTTTGCGCATGACCCATCGCTAGTAGCAGCTGGTCTGTTGCTCGCGGAGCTCTGGGTGGAGTGTGGCGACAAAGTAATTCTGACAGGTAAGATGGTGCCCGGCTAATTAAGACTCTTAAAAACCAGTAGTAAAACTTGAAAATGAAATGAATCGTAAGATGGAGCCGGTGTAGTGATGCCAGTACCGGTGTAACGAGATCTCGTCGTTTTTTCCCCATCAAAGGTAAATATTTATTTTATTAATATAAAATCATCAACAGCTTCATGTTTAAAGGTCAGAAATGTATGTTTAGTGGGAAGATGTAACTTGCAAATATGTGTTTTCCTAAGATTTTTACGCGGCGATCTCCAAACTATTCTCGTGTTCATGGTTGCAGTACCATTTACATCCACCAGATGTCACCTTCTTACAATTTGTGGTTTCTGGAGTGAAGCAAAGTTTTAAACCTGAGCTTAAATTTAAATTTCAGGTTTTCCATTTTATGCTACTGTACATTTCCACTGTACTACATTTAAATGGGAAAAAAGGCTACTTCACATTAATCTAACAGCTTTAAGAACAGCCTTTTTAGTAAGATGTTAATACTTGTCATCTTAGTCTCTAACTTTCAACATGGTTTCATGAAGAAAAATGTTCTAATGAGTCAATATCTCTCCAAAAACATGCAAGATTGGAGATTCGTTTTGCCCCTTCATGCATAAGTGTGTATAAAGTGGTTTAAACTGCCTCCAGCTGCTAGACAAGTAATGCCCTGCTTACACACTGATACTTAAGTGTAAATAATCTATTTAGAGAATGTGCAGACGCAACACTCTGCACATTCTTTCTCAGATCTTAAGTACCTTTTCAGACTTTTGGCCTTTAAGTATCGATGCTTATGCACAGTGAAGCCCGCATGTTGACTGGAGGCTGCTGCTGCTGCTGCTGCAACAACCTGTGAACCTAGATGAGATTGTTCTTTAGCTGTCCAGGTTTTTACTAAATCAGACAAACCTTCACCGATCCCCAGAGGTAGCAGACAAGGTTGACTCTATATGTGATGTTTTGACTTCAAGATAAACTTCATCCTGAGATGTCTCTGAGAATTCAAGGCCTGAAGATCCTTGCACTCATCCTGTTGTGCGTTATCAGCCGAGGGCAGGTTGTGTTTTAATTGAATCTCGCTGAGACTGCTACAGCTGAAAGTTGGCACGGCAGTGAGATGTGGAGCACCAGACGCAAACAATCGACCACTGCAAACCTAGTCTTTTTTTATTTTTATGCCTTTCCTTCCTCTTGAGCCTCTCGTTGCTCAATTTTCCATCCGCGGCCCTTTCTCTTGCTCCACGCTTTCCTTTCCCTCTCGCTTTCTCTGCAACTTTCACAGGCAGTTGCACAACATTCGGCGAGGGGGGAAAAGGCGAGCTCCTCTTTTCTCCTGCAGGTTTTGATTGACAGCACCCCTTGCACGCTCCGCGGCACATGTGAGCGTGCTTTTTTGTTCGCGGGGGTGCATGTGCCTTGGCTTCAACCTGTGTCTTTTAGAAGTTTAATTGCAGCATTTGGTCTCTCTTCTCAGGGCCATGAGAGCATGTGTGGGTATGTTTTCCTATGGGTGAGTGTGTGTGTGTGTGCGTCGGGGGGAAACGGTGCAACAAAACCAGTCCAAAGGTTGCGAAAGAGCTTTCACACTGATTCATCTGAGGAGTGCAGGCACACACACACACTCACACACACACACACGAGCACCCAGACACAGGGATTGTGTGTTGACTTAAGAGTTAATGAATGGATGATTGAGGGCTGCAGGGGTTGGGGAAAGCAGTGCCGTGGAAACAACCCCTCTTTTCCCAGGAAGGGGGCATAGAACAAGAGTTAAAGACAAAGAAAGGGATAGAAAGTGAGTGTCTCAGAGACAGAATGAAATTCAGATTGTGTGTGCAGAGAGCCCAAACGGGGCCGCGGGGCGAACTACTTGAAGCAGAAGCATTTCGGAGCACTAATAAAGCAAGTAGCATGTACTTGACAAGGACCCAAAGGGGAAGAGAGAGAGAGAGAGAGGGAGAGAGAGGGAGAGAAACAGCTGTTGGAGGAGGAGAGTGAGACAAAGAAGGAGCAGGGGGCTGTCCTTACTTGCTCTTCACTGTGAGGACTGTATGTGGGAGGAGGCAGAGAGAGAGAGCAGGGAGAAAGAAGGGGGACAAGAAAGGAAAAGAGCAAGCAGGGAGCAAGCAGCATGTCCTGTGTGTGAGGGGATAAAGACGTCTGACATTGTGTGAGTGTTTTGCATACTTGTAGGCAGCCTCTTCACCGGCCCCCCTGTGCACAACTTGGTTCTGAGGAGGACCATGCAGCAGAGGTGGACTCTTCTCCCCCGGCTCTGCGCCCTCCTGCCGGGGCTGATGGGGATCCTGGTGACGGGCTCGGACTTCCAGCATCACCGGTACGAGGAGATGGTGCGGGCGCTGTATTCGGTGCACAGCGAGTGCCCCTACATCACGCGCATCTACAGCATCGGGCGAAGCGTGGAGGGGCGCCACCTCTACGTGCTGGAGTTCAGTGACAACCCGGGCATCCACGAAGAGCGTGAGTAACACCTGATTCATTGTTTGACCGGTAATAACGGACGGGCATGTCACACACAAAAAAAAGGGATTTCGAGTTGGATTTCGCTGTGAATGAGCTCAAATAAATCTGCTTGACACTTGACAGATTTCTTTCATTTTAATTGATTGCGGATTTTAAGTGAACAGGCAGCGATTGGCCGCTCGTTTGTTTTGTCGCTTCTGGGAGTGAGAACATAGCTGGCAGGAGACAGAGAGCAATCTGTGGGGGATCTGGTTTTGTCCCAGCGAGATGAAATGCAAGCTTTTTTTGGGAGCTTTTGGGCTTTATGAAGCTTAAATCACTGTGTGGCTTAACAAAAAAAAAAAAAAAGAAAGAAAAAGGAGGCGTAATCCTCAAGCTGGCTTCTTTGACGAACATCAGCGAATGTGAGCTCTGGAAAAATGAAAAAGAAAAGCGAAAGAATCGAGCGAACATCTGTGATTCATTTCAATTTTTTTTTTGCCATCCAGCCACTGACAAAGTGCGGGGTGTTATTCGGAGCCGAGCAGACGACAGAGAGGTTCACTTAGAGTCAACAAAGGCTTTAACCCTGAACCCGCTCTTGCAAAAGCTTTGCTTGTTTTCCGCCCCCCAACCTCTCTCTCCCTCCCTCCCTTCTCTAAACCACTGAATCAGCTCCTCAGGTGTTTATTTTGCATATCGGTTGCAAATTGGAAATCATCACCTCATTATGTCTCGTGTTTGCATTGCTAACGGGGCCAAAAGGTCACGTCACCATCGTGGAAGCGCTTGCTTTTGAAGATTTTTCCACTTCTGATATTGTAAAGCAGCTCATTTAAAAAAGAAGAAAAAAGCCAGATAACTGCAGGGAATGCTCTTTTGGCTGCAGCTGAGCATGCATTTTTTTTGTGTGTGTGTGTGAGTGTGTGTTTGCACACGTAGGGGCTTCCTTCAGTAGAATAGAAGGATGTGCGCCTGTTCTGTTGCAAGGTGACCGAGGGTGAAAAACAGGAACCGTACACTTCAGGGAGGGGAGTGACCTGAGGTCCTGTCTGGGTCAACCCTCCTGCAGCCTTTAGGAAGTTCATGTCTTTCACATGCTGCTGACTGTGTGTGTGTGTGTGTGTGTGTGTGTGTGTGTGTGTGTGTGCGCATTTGTGCATTTGTGTCTTTTCTGTAGCCAACCCTGTTTTCTGAACTCGAGGCCAGTTGGCCCCGCGTTAAAGAAAAGGAGGTGAATTGCAGTGCCCGAGCAGCCATTTGGATGCCTGGAGCAATTAGTGAAGGGCGTTGATACATTTGGAAGTCTCCACTCAAACCTCACAATACCCACCCACTCCAAAAACAACACTTACTTCGTTTGAACAGAAATACAACACACAGACACACAAAAAAAAGTTTAGTTCAGGGTAAAATCATATTCAGCTCCAGACAGCGTCCACCTCTGTCCTCGTAGCTGCAGCGTTTGCGGGTCTTTTGGTTCTCTCAGTCCTGCAGGAGTGATTAATGAAGGGACCCTAGGGAGGGAGGGGAGGTGGGGTGGGGTGTGGTGTGGTGGGGGCTCTCTACATAGAGTGAGGACTGTTTGGGCTGGTGGTTCACTCAATCAGTGAAAGATATCCATGAGAATGCCAGATGACCTTATCCAAACAATTCAATCGGCTGTGATCCTGTAGGCAGAGCTCACCTTCGTCCTTAAAACATTATGTCAACCTTCCTCTTACGAACTAATAGTGTGTGCAGCTCCCCGTGGCTTCCTGTGATCGTATAGAGGTCATCCGGGTCACGGCGGAGAGAGAAATTCCCAATTATTATTATTATTATTATGATTATTAAATGGACCTTGCTCGTTGAAATAGGCTCTATATCAAAGTCACGTCAAAATCTAGTTGCAGAAAACTTCAAGGCACATGTGGAGCAGCATGACGTGCAAAAACAAGACACTTTTAAAGACACAGATACACAAAATATACAAAAACTATGTCATAAATGTTTGAAACTTTCCAAACCGGCTGCAGAAGACAATAAACAGGACTGTACGAATAAAGCGAACAAAGTTGATAAAGTGCAGACGGTGCCAGACAGAGTGTAAACAGGAGCTACAGGGATTATACAGTACATTTACATGTTATTGCAGAGGTAGCATGGATAATAAATAATAATAAAGAGGTCACTCGAGGCTCAAAGGTTGAAAATGAACAAGGCAGACTTTGAAAGAATAAACTTACCTGGTTCTGCTCGAGGCTAAGCCGAATAAGATGCTTGGAGCATGCACATATTTGTTTGGATTAGATCAGTGGGCCGAATTGCATTGTGGGTAATATAGGTGCCAAATTCTGATCCCAGCTGTGCTTTAAGACACATACTGCAGTGACATACAAGAGGCAAACACGGGTTGTTTCCTTTTCCTGTTTCCCAGCTCAAGATCATCATCTCTTAAGATGTTCACCAGAAGCTGATGAGCAAATTTAAATCTTGCAGCATTTAGAAACTTTAAAGGCTATTAAAAAAAGAAAGGGCAGCATACTTAACGAGTACTCGTATATGTTGAGCTGCTCATGTACATGCTCTCCCAGGTAATCACTTTAAATGTCACGCTTGGCAGCAGCTCTATGTGTCTCCTTGACCTTCGTGCCTTCTCCATCCCCCCCTCCGCAGTGGAGCCCGAGTTCAAGTACGTGGGCAACATGCACGGCAACGAGGTGCTCGGCCGCGAGCTCCTCATTAAGCTCTCCCAGTTCCTGTGCGAGGAGTACCGGGCCGGAAACCAGCGGATCACGAGGCTGATCCACGACACACGCATCCACATCCTGCCCTCCATGAACCCCGACGGCTACGAGGTGGCGGCCAAACAGGTAATGCACACCAGGCTGAAAGATAAACCGGTGAAAATCTCCCACAGGGACGCTCTTGGCTGTGTTTCTTAAGGCTGCTTTTTAAAATTCCCCGTTTTTTCACTTGATCGTGTTGAAATATTAGAAAGTCCCGAGTCAAATGAAACACCTGCGAGTTACATCACAGCACACTGAGCACTTATCTGACTGAGGTATGTGTGTTTAAGACAAGCAGCAAACACACTATCAGGTAAGTGTTTTCCCGTTTGCTAATGTGTAGAATAATCCAATCCAGCTTTCTGTCCGAGGACATTATGGGCCGTGAAACAACAGGTACACACACGACCTACTGTAACACAAACACACGTGTGCGCCGCCTCTTTGAGGCTAATTATACGTCCTAGAGTTGTACCCGACAGCCCCCCTTGTTCACGCTGCACTGTAATTCGTTGCGTCAACAGATGTTTGGGTGCAGCGGCATCTGGACGACAGTGACAACGGTGCTAATTTGGCTTTTGAGGGGAAAACAAGACCAGAACAGAAGTGGCTTGTCAAGATTTCAGACAGACACACCAGATATCCACTGTTCCCTACACGTGCACGTATCATAACAGAATATTGGTGGAATGAACGAGTTTCACGGTCATTCTTCCGAAGGACTAAAAATGACACCAAATTTATATGGGTGAGTAAACGATCATATTTTATGCCAGAAATAAGGTCCAGGTTTAAAAAAAATGGTAGTTCCCCTTTAATGCCCGTTTAGGCTGTTTAGAGAGGAGGACGTTAAAATCTGAACCACCCAAAAAAGAAACAGCCTGCTTTGGAAGACATTCCAAAAATCCACCCATCCATTGCACTTCTGGTGCCAGTGTTTTTGCTGATGTTGTAATACCGTGGTTTCATCCTCTTTTGTGGTTCAGAGGTATCTCTATATTTCCCAGCATTCATATCATGTCATATCATCCTCCTCCACCTCCTCCCACATTGCTTTTTTCCAAATCAAAACTTAAAGACATGAGTTAAATAAATGAATTACTTTAAGTTTAATTTTTGAAAACTTCTCATGGCTATTGGAGTTAAAGAGAAGAAAACCACACAACTTAATGGGGCTGTGATGTTTTACAGTGTGCAGTAGATTGAAAATCAGATGAGAGACTTCCTGTTTTGGAACAAATTTAGAGTTTTTGGAGAACTGTGAGAGGAGAAAAAGCTTAAAGCAGCAATAAAAAGAAAATAATGATGTTAAAATACCATCTTAAAAAAATGCAAACACAGGAAAACCTCCTAGGCGCGCTAGTGGCTCTGTGAGGCTGCACTCACTACTCTGCACAGCAATCAACATGCTAACAGTGGTGTCCAGATGATGCTCTGCACGTATAATTTTCTACAACTTCGGTTTAGTGTGCATGCTATAATTTACACTAAATTCAATGTAAATGTGGAAACAGAAAGTGTGTTTGCAGATATTCTGTTGTAAATGTACAAAAATTTAGTATTTAGGATTCATCCTACGGCCAACGCCAAAGTCGGAACCCAATTTCATGGGAGATAACCAAGTTGTCGTCAAGGTATTTAACTCTAAATCACAAAAGTCAAATATTTTTAAAGACTTTTTGCTCTAGTATAAACTTGGTCAGTGTGACTGTGCAGGATTTGAGTGAATCATTTAGAAATATTATGTTTTTTTCCAAAGAAAAACAGTTGGAAACTATTTCTCTGTGGTTGCCCTACACATGGCCTCTCCAGGTTGGGGAATAATCCAGTTATTTTTCCTTCGCTCCTTCCAAGCAATGTGAATTCATAGCTTGAGAATACTTTATCTACAACCACAGAAGCCAAAATAATTCAATCACTCTGCAGAAAAACAAAAAAAAAAAAACAAGGTCACACACTCAACAGTTGCCACCGTTTAAAATAAAAATGTGCTATTTTTGCCCGGCGGGTCAACAGGGTCCAGAGTTCAACGGCTACCTGGTGGGTCGAGGGAACACCAGGGAAATCGATCTGAACCGGAACTTTCCAGACCTGAATGCGCTCATGTATTACTACGAGAAAACCAACGGGAGGAACCACCACCTGCCTCTGCCGGACAACTGGGAGCAACAGGTCAGTGCTGCTGGATACGCAACGCGGGAAGCGTACAGGACCCTGTTTAGGCATCTGTGTGTCAAAATCCACAAAGGGGAAATATACAGCGTGTGTGTGTGTGTGTGTGCATATGCGTGGAAATATTTGTGGGTCAGAGCATATGTGTGGGTGAGAAAGGAAAAGAAAGAGGGAGTGAGGAAGATGGATGAGTACATTTCCTGTGTGTGTGTGTGAATGTGTGTGCAGTGTTTGAGCAGAGTTATCTTGGCTTTAACGTTGTTGACATGATTTGCACCGGACCAGATTCCAGGCTGAGGTTCAGCTAAATGAAAAAGAAACTGTGCATAAATTTAAACAGTAAGTAGGCCCTGAAGTAAATCCTTCTGTAGTATCTCCCGTGTCGTGTTGCGAAAGTTTCGCGTCTGGTTGGGTGTGGGGCCTGCAGTGTGTTTGCACGTAGACATGTCTCTGAGTTGTTTTCTTTTGCGTTATGAAACAGGTGGGCTCACTCACTCCTGCTCGGATAACAAGAAGAAACGAAAGCATCTCTAAAATTATTCGGAAGGCCTCACTCCTCGTGCCATAACAAATGATAACATACGGCGTATACAAAGACGTTTAGCTTTCGGCTAAACATTTTTTTTTGTCTTTTCTTCACCACCGTGAGAAGTTGAACTGTGGCCTTAGAATTTAGCTGTTACCAACTACTCCAGAGTTCCTGGCTGTGTCTCCACATAGCTTACAGTCCTCCGATTTGACTCTAAATCCTCTATTCATTGCCAACACGCTAGGAGTTGCACAACTTCAGATAAGTCAGACAAAGATTACAGTATTTTGCAAAACCCATTGTGCAAAATGAGACAATATTCACTTAATTCTGTACTTGTTTGGACAATAACATTAAAAGAACGGTGAGACATTTTGGACATCTATTTAAGAGTGGTATAAAATGACAGACAGCAGCCTGTTAGCTTAGCATAAACACTGGAAATGGGAGGAATGCTAACAAATCTGCCGGATTTATTTTTAGCTTAGTAAAGTCTTAAATTGGTTGTTTTCATGTGTTAATTAGTACATTTTAGGGGTAATCTGTAATTCTGAGAGAGCCAGACTAGAAATATTGACATATTTTAGCTGTTTTTCTCCATCATATTAACCGAACTGTGCAAAATGAGACAACATTAACTTACTTTTTACTTTAAATTAATGTGGTTTGGACAATTATATTAAAAGAAGGGTGTGACGCTTTGGAGAATACAGTACAGGTTATTTGTTTCTTGCACATCTACTTCAGAGTGGTATGAATTGAGACATCAGCCTGTTAGCTTAGCATAAACTTTAACAAAAATTTTAACTGTAATTCTGTTTTTTGAGAGAGCCAGACTATATACATTCGGTCTTCATGCTAGGCTAAGCTAACCAACTGCTGCTGCTAGCCTCAGAGTGTGTATAGATATAATGAAACTCATCATCTAGGCTAACTCACTAAAAAAGTGAATTTCCCAAAATGTGTAACACTGCTTTAAACTGAAAATGTGTTCACACTAGGGGTTGCACGAGTTCGGATCTTTCAAAGTCCACTGTTACGTGATGAACTGACTAATCTCTGATGACGTCACTAATAAAAACCCAGTAGAAAGTAATGAAATCTATATTCTTGACCTGAATACATATAGTAAGAACAGACAGCTCATGTGCTACATACTGTGAGCTGCAGATATGTATAGCCTGTATAAAAACAGGCAGCACCTCAGCACCATCAATAGCATTTAATAGTACTCCACAGTGTGTTGTTAGATGGGATAGTGTAGCAGCTAAACGTCCAATATCTTTATCAAATAGTTGATGTACAGCCTCCTTCTCTCTGTTACCACAGGACGTTTGGTGAAGTTGTTAACTGACTGCTCTCCAGTGGATTTAGACCGTTCCTCTGCTAGCGTTAGCATTAGCCTTTTCAGATAAATTGCAGTAGTACTTTAGTTGTATTTCAGGACTGACGTGACATCTTTAGTGAAGTATTTCCACACTCTTGATGAACCGCTGCTAGTTTGCTGCAACGGCCCACTGGACTCCTCATTTGTCTTTTAGGAGGTGTCCATGTTGTTATTGTCACGTGATCAGAGACTAGTCGACATGATGCTTAAAGTCAACAAACCAACTGGTCGACTAGTCTGTGCAGCCCCTACAACGGATAGATTCTTTCTTTTAATACCAGACATTTTTACTCCTATGCGGCTACTGAATACCATTACACATGACAGGGAGCAGACTCCGTGTCTATATATCTGTGAGGGAGGCGTTGCTTCATTCTGGCTGATTGAACAGCCCCTATAGCTCACTGTGAGCTTATTCCAGGTCACTGAAGTGTAAAATGAACAGAGGGAGGACATGCGAGTGTGGGCTGTCAAACTATTGCCGTAACAGCCTGCCAAAGAAATACATTTTTAGCATTAAGGTCAGATCCTTGGGAATGTCTCAGCTGTCGAAAGAAACCGAAAGGTTATTTCTCATCGTTAATTCCTTGACGTTTGACTCTAAATTGGAGACTTTGAGTTATTACTGCTCTTTGTGGATATCATGAAACATCCCGGCAAGACTCCGGGATGCTCTGACCTCCCAAGAATGGGGCGTAGAAATATGATATAGTTAGAATAACATGCGAGAATAATACTGTAATGTTGCTGCTTTGCCCAGGGGTGCACGTCAGGAGAGCCAAACCAAGCAACTGTTTGGGGGGCCCCTGAAAAAAAAATTAGAAAGAGGCCCCCACAGGTATATTTTGCAGCTACAAACCACCTTAAATGTACAGGAGGTTGGCCCTGCAGTGCATTGACAGCCCTATTCCATCTACCCTATGACATATTTTGTCAGTTTGGACTGGGTAGCGCAGACTTTACCTTGAAGGGTGCAAAACATCTTCTTCTGAGACCAGTCAAACATGGAGGAGGTCGCAGGGAGGGGCAGATGCTAAAGCTGCAGCTAAGTTTATTTGCTTTCTGATATGATCGGTGCAGTGACGTCAAAAGAATTACAATTACAGTCTTTCCAAATAACCCTTTAACCATTTTAAGTTTATGTTTTTGGGGAAAGTTTTGCACTATAACGAAGTGGTGTTTGTGTCTTCCCAAGTGAGGGACCTTATTTCCGTCCCATTTGCATGCGGCCTGACAGAAGATGTGTTGGGAAAACTAAAACACTGATCCTTCCATCCTGGGGGCTCTGGCGACCCACCCACATGACTGCCTCCCGACAGGGAACGCACAAAAGAGTAACTGTGCCACTGTTACAGCTGCTTCATTCATGCTGCTCAGGATTACACTCTCACTGACTACATGAAGCCACAAGCCCTGTGCTAGCCTGCAGGCTCAGGAATGCTGCTTTCTTTTACTAATTTAGCCGAGTGATGATATTTGATTCAGAGGAAGGAGAGTAATGAAAACAGTCAAAGTGAAACTGTGTTTTTTGGGAGGCTTCTTGGGAACTTAAACAAAACCTTTTTTTATCCTCAGTTCTTTTACTGAAAGTGCACTAATTCTGTCTGGTTGCGTAATTGTATTTTTTCATGGTTATTTATTTTTTTTTGCCAAGGAGTCTATTTTTTAACAGCGTATTTACAAAGCCTTTAAAAGGAGCACATCACGAAGCCAAGCAAGAGTATCCACCGACGATTTATTGCTCGTTCGGCGTGGAAACCATATTCAGATCCGCAGTGCGTGCATCTGTGTGTGGAATTACGTCTAAGACAGGATGTCATTCTCTGCAGCCATTTGAGTTCTGCAGAGTCTGTATGTGTGTCCCTTCATATACAAGCCTGCTTCAAAGATTGCACCAGCATATAAAAAAGATTCACAGGTAATAAATACCTGCCAGCCCTCTAACCCTACGAGCCCTACTGCTTGGCTGCAGCTGCTGCATTCAAGGCCAGTGCGCTCTGATCGGTCTGATTATTCTCGAACAGACCGTTTATTGTCCTGAACGCCGTGTTCGAGGAGAGGGAATACACCCCGTCTCCAAACAGCGATTTACTGCATGCGGCTATGAGCGTGCGCGAGCGTGGTTAGAGCAGACGGGGAAAAACGAAAAAAATAAAATGGCAAAGTGGAATTCAGATGTTTAACATGTCTCCTGGAAGATGCCATCTGGACGTAGATGAATTAATTAACAAGCAGGCAGACTTATGTAAGTTTTAAAACAGCCTTGGGAGTAGATGTAGTTCTGCATATTGTAAAGGCAACTTTCCTGGCAGCTTTGTCTTGCAAAAGAAAAGGACTTTACCGAAATCCTAATCATTCCTTCAAACTGAGAGGCACGGTAAAATGAGATATGCTAAGCAGCAGAGGAGGAATGGTGGAGAAAAGGTGCAGAATCGTTTAACGGGCGTTGAGAATAACACAGGATTGTTGAGGATGACTGAGCTGCGAGTCCGAGTCCAGGAGAAAAATGCGTGCATGTGGCAGAGAAGAGAAAACAAGGGATTTGTAGAGATTACCAGCCAAACAGAGGAGCCAGCGGTTTCTGATGAAAAGAAAAACAGATGTTAACGCACTGACGTTGCTTGGGTTGTCCCGGGTGAAGCAAAGACTGAGCAGCAAACACTTTAATGCTCTAAAGATGATCTACAGGAGGAGGTGGTTAGATTTAAGGGTTCTGTAAATGTGACTTCCTACCTGAATCTGCCTCACAGGTGGAACCGGAGACTTTGGCGGTCATTAAATGGATGCAAAACTACAACTTCATCCTGTCCGCCAATCTCCACGGAGGAGCGGTGGTGGCCAATTACCCCTTCGACAGGTCAAGAGACCCTCGCATTAGAGGGAGGACCACGTACGCAGCCACTCCGGATGATAAGATCTTCAGACAGGTGTGCAGCAGATTCAGTTTTTCCCTCCTGATGTCACCCGCGTCCCATCTCATCAATGTGTGTGTGTGTTTATGTGTGTGTGCTTTACAGCTGGCGAGGACCTACTCGTACGCCCACAGCTGGATGCACAAGGGTTGGAACTGTGGGGACTTCTTTGACGAGGGGATCACCAACGGGGCCAGCTGGTACTCTCTGTCCAAAGGTAAGCAGAACCTCTACACGCCGATCGAGCGTAAGATTATGACCACCTGCCGAACATTGTGTAGGTTGTAAAACTCCGCAGCGCTGGACGACATCCTGTTCCAAAGAAAGACCAGACCACCTGCACGAACGACGACGACGAAGGCGCCGGCGTTAACTTCTGCGCGAATGAAATGCCTCGAATGACTCATTGTGAACCCGCTGACTCCTTCTGAGGCCCGTGTGCCCCGCTCTCACCTTTGACCTCTTCACCCCTCCTGCACGCCAACAGCTGCACCCACGCCGACCTTCCGCTCAGATTCGTGAATGACAGCACACAAACATCTTCTCTGTTGACAGCGGTTCGAATTCTGTGCAAAAACTAAGCGTACACTGATCAGGCATAACATTATGACCACCTTCCTAATATTGTGCAGGTCTCCCTTGTGGTGACTCATCAGAGAATGGACATGGGCCTTCTGAGGGTGTCCTGTGGTGTCTGATGTTAGTGGGGGGGCCCTTTGAGGGGGGGGGCCTCTGTGGATCATCCCACAGATACTTGATCAGTTTGGGATCTAGTGAATTTGGAGGCCAGGTCAACACCTTGTGCTGTTCTTCATGTTTTTTTTAGTTGTTCCTAAAGCGTTTTTGTGGCTGCATCCTGCTGGGGATGGCTGCTGCCATCAAGGAGTGTCATTGCTATGGGGTGGGGGTGCCTGGTCTGGTGGGTGCTACATGTCTAAGTAACATCCACGCCAATGAATGCCAGGTCCTAAAGTTTTCCAGCAGAACAATGAATTGTCACAAGATGGTTATAATGTTATTTACTTCTCCTGTTAGTGGTTTTAACGTTGTGGCCGTTGTCGGTGTATTGTTTTCTCCACTTGACAGATTTGTCCTCCGATGGCACCTAGAAGTAAAATCTTTCAACATGTGAGGTTTATTTTGTCAATGTGTGAGCGTCATCCAAGAACCCAGAGTGATTTGTTGGGCTGGGTTTGGTTACACTGGCAAATTAGAAGTTACACAAGCTCGGACAGGAAAGTTAAACTCCTCATCCTCTCTTGTTGGGCTCACGGGTTGGGAAATGCAATTTTAACATTCTGACTAACGCTTACAGTAATATTTTGCCGTTGTCGAGTCCTTGGAAGCCGCAAAACGTCAAGTCCAATCAAACTGTCTGGGCACGCAGTCAGTTTCAGCTCAATAATTAATCCCGTGGCTGCATCACTGACGATGTACCCGCGTCTTTGATGTGCACGTCCCGGTCTGGACTGGTCTGGGCTCTCCTTAGGAATGCGGAGCCGTTTTTCGCTTGAGTCATGCGAGCTTTTGAATTGGATGAAAACGGCCGCAGTTCCATTTAGTGGGGGCACGTTATGTTTATTTTAACAAGTCTTTTTGCTCCAAGTGTTATGTCATGGTCTGTGAGGTTGCAGTTGGAACTTTTCATCCCAGCGCTGGCCTCATGTGCATTAGCCTTTGATGAAAAGTGGGGTCGTACCGTAACATTTCTGCAAAGCTGCACAGCCGGGGATGAAGAAAGACTTAGAAACTTTACCTATAACGTTATGAAAGAAAGAAATGAATCACTTTAAGCTTTGTAAAACAACACCTTATTTGCCAGTGACTGTGAATATGCAACACTGGTTTTTAGGTACGCTGTAATACTGCCTAGCCTGATCCCATGATCCTGCAAAATCTTGCAAATTTGCTGCAAAATCACGTCAATATAAATCACTTCTAACGTGCAAATGTGTCCTGATCTGACAATAATCGATTTATTTTCCATCTCAAACATTCACCGTGTGCTTCAGGGATGCAGGACTTCAACTATCTCTACACCAACTGCTTTGAGATCACCCTGGAGCTAAGCTGTGATAAGTTTCCTCCAGCCACGGCGCTGCCCAGAGAGTGGCTAGGCAACCGGGAAGCACTGGTGTCATACCTGGAACAGGTCAGAACAGGCACTTGCACTCACAGTTTTCGCAATTCACAGTTACATAAAGCCGATAAAGTATTTTAAGTCTAAAACAGTTCACAAAAACCCAGCTGCTAAGAGTCCCGAGCCTCCTCGGCCGATATTTTCTGCATGAAGGGATTCAAACTGAGCTGAAATTCGGTGTAATACAAGTAAGCTGGCTTTTCACCTCCTGTCAGGCGTGGAGAGGCCTCGGTTAGGAGACAAAATGTTCTTTATTCCAGCGGGATTCAACGTAAGGGTTTCTGTGCCACAGAGAGCGGGGCTCAGAAATGTATACATTTTTTCCAAAGCACTGATTAAACAAACCGAACGGAGAGGGCCTGCAGAAAGTGTTTTTCCATTTACAGACCACCGAGACTGGGGAGGTTAATACAACAAGTGAAAGTGCTTTGGCAATGTGATTCATGACCTGATGGGTCTTGTATCTGATGCTGTTTCCTGTTGCTGCAGTGAAATCAACAGCTATCCGAGGTCGCTCGTTCTTGATTTACCTGCAGCAGCACGTATTCTGAAGCTAAGTGCACATTTCTCCTCTTTCAGGTGCATCATGGGATAAAAGGGATGGTGTATGATGAGAACAACAACCCCATCGGCAACGCTGAGATCTCGGTGGCCGGTATCAACCACGATGTGACCAGCGGTAGGAGCTTTTTTCTGTGCAGATTTGGTTGTGATTCATTATTTGGCGACTCCAGAGCTGAAAAAATTGAAAGAAATAAAAATAAATGCATGTTAGATTTGAGGTAAATGAAACGTGGTCTTCTGCACGTATGATGGAGCCAGAAACGGTTGTATTCATGTAACTTAAATTACTTTTTGGTGTAAGAATACAAGTATATTTGTATTTCTTATAAAACAGTCTCCAGCTGTAGAGAGAAGTTGTTGAAGTTTAGCTCATTTATTACTAAAGTCAGTCCTCAAATGTGTAGTGGACGTATCGCCCTCTGCTGGTCAGGGGTGGAAATACAAGCTAAATACGCTGTGTTATATTTATTATTTATTTGAGCTTTAAATTAAACAATTTAACAGAAAATTTTAAAAAAATGATATAATTTAGAATGGTATTTGATATGTGTGGAGGGGGCGTGGTGCATCAGCTGCAGGAGAGAGGTGTGGAGAGGGCTCATGAGAGCAGCACCAGGTGAGAGTGATTAGTCCAACAGGATGCAGGTGTGCCAATCACTCTCACCTGGCGCTGCTCTCATGAGCCCTCTCCACACCTCTCTCCTGCAGCTGGTGCACCACGCCCCCTCCACAATATGTGTTAAAATGCATCAGTAATAAATGTCTAATAGCTCTTTACAGAACTGTAGAAAACTTTTTTTTGACTGTTTTCTTATGGTGCATGTTTACTGCGTGTAAAATTCTGTTTAAAATAGACAGCTTAATTAAAAATATGTTGTGTTTGCTGTTCCAGGAGTCGACGGCGACTATTTCAGACTTCTATTACCAGGCACCTACACTGTGACGGCCTCTGCAGCCGGTTACCTGCCCTACACCAGCACCGTCACAGTGGGACCAGCTGAGGCCATACAGGTTTGTTTTTCTCATCTAAAAATAAAATTTAATGTGGAATAAAAAGTCATTTCTCACACCTCTCTTTTCCTCCCTTCCCCTCGCAGCTTAATTTTCACCTGAAAGCGGCTCCGAAACAAAACCTGAAAGCCAAGCACCACCACGGCAAGAAGAACTTGTCGTCTCCCAAGGCCAATTTAAAGCTCGGCCCCAGATGAGACACGGACTAAAATCACAACTTCTCACGCGAGCATCAACTCACACACACACACACACACGTACACTGAAGATCTCACACAAACACACCAATTATGTAAATGATAAATGATGGTTATATACCTTTGTAGTCCCGTAGGCTATGTACTGTCTCTCAAATCTTCTTGTGGCTAAATACAAACTGTGTGTCTGTATTAAGGAGTCTGGTGTATTTATGTAACACTGTCGGTATGTATGAACACAGCTATCTTCTATTTGTAAAGGACTTTTTTTTTGTTTTGATTACTATAAACTGATGACAAGTGAAAGTGAAAATAAAAAGAATGTTTTTACTGTCGTCATTTGCCTCCTTTCTATACTTTTTACACTGTCAGGCCAAAAAAAAAAGAGGTAGGAGCCTCCTGTTGGATAATTACTGCATGGGTGATTATCTTTCAGCTGGAAACAAGTTATTTAACCCCAACTGATGCAATGAGTAGCTTCTCATTTCTTAAACAACCATGTCTAAAGACACATCCTGTGGTCGTGGAAAAGATGTTAGTCTGTTTGAGAAGGGTCAAATCATTGGCATGCATCAAGCAGAGAAAACATCTAAGGAGATTGTAGAAACTACTAAAACTGGGTTAAGAACTGTCCAACGCATTATTAAAAACTGGAAGGATAGTGGAGAACCATCAGGGTAAGAAGAGAGGCAGATGAAGTGATGCACCCATCATGCCTAGTGTCTACTGTACAAGCCTGTGGGGGCAGCGCTATGATCTGGGGTTGCTGCAGTTGCTCAGGTCTAGGTTCAGCAACATTATGTGTCCAAAGAATGAGGTCAGCTGACTACCTGAATATACTGAATGACCAGGTTATTCCATCAATGGATTTTTTCATATTCCAAGATGACAATGCCAGGATTCATGGGGCTCAGATTGTGAAAGAGTGGTTCAGGGAGCATGAGACATCATGTTCACACATGGATTGGCCACCACAGAGTCCAGACCTTAACCCCATTGAGAATCTTTGGGATGTGCTGGAGAAGGCTTTGTGCAGTGGTCAGACTCTCCCATAATCAATACAAGATCTTGGTGAAAAATGAATGCAACACTGGATGGAAATAAATCTGGTGACACTGGAGAAGGTTATGGAAACAATCTTTCTTATGAATGAACGAAGGTCATTCAAGTGCCATACATCTAAGAAGAGCACACAAGACTAATCTCTGATAGCCAGCAGAAATAAAGTCAATACATAGTACAGCAGTTATGTACTGAGCGCATTAAATCAGATATAGATTCACACTTAAGCAAATAATTAAACATATAAAATAAGATAATGAGCTTTTTAATCTCTCTGTAGCATGTGTTTGAGAGCTTTTGTCCACCTGGAGAAATACAGGTGACGTTACCTGGTGAAGTGTCACGATACACACAGTAGGTGTCGCTGTTGTACAAGGAAAATAAACTGCTTGTTCGAAGAAGAAACTCTGCTCTAAAAGGTTTTACACGAGTAATTTAACCTACTGCAACTTAGTTGGTCTCAAATGTTTTATTTCACCTTGTTCATAAACTGCAGTGATTAGTTAGTAAGCAAAAAAATAAATGAACGAGCAGCAAATTACTGAATAATTTAAGAAACTTTCATTGAGATTAAATGATCTGTTCTTCATTTGGATCATGTAAACTAAATATGTAGATTTAGGACTCTCTGTCCTCTGATGTTTTAGCAAGGTAACGAAAAACCTCTTGAAATAAATCAGATTCTTCATTCATTTTCTGTAAGCGTTGTCCTCTGGAGGGCTGCAGGGCGGCTGGAGTCTATCCCAGCTGTCATCGGACCATTCACACTCACTCCTCTGGTCAATTTAGAATCACCAAAGGACCTAACCAGCATGTCTTTGGACGGTGGGAGGAAGCTGGAGAACCTGGAGAGAACCCACGCAGACACAGGGAGAACATACAAACTCCACACAGAAAGGCCCCCCTCGGGACGATGGATTAGAACCCAGAACCTTCTTGCTACCAGAGATTATTCGATAAAGAAAATAATTACATGCATGGGTAGCTTGAGCAAGGCACCTAACTCCTGAAACATGCTCCGAGTTTGCTCCTCATGTTTACGAATGAGTGGGATGAGTGGGAATGAGTTTCCCCAAAAAGCAATCAATCAACACCTCTTCTGGACTGTTTCAGTCTGAGGGGCTGGAGCAGAGCTAACACTTTATTTTTCTGTCACTTAACGTGTAGTATCTTCATGTTTTACTCGTAGAGATCTAAACTGTCTTATTCTGTTCAGCTAGAAGGCACATGGAGGTTAGTTTTGTTGACACTGACATTGGTGCACATCTACAACTTCTCTTAAAAGCATTTCATCTTCCTGGAGGTGGCAGCAAAGGATGATATCACATTTCTCCCCATAGCTGCTGAAGCCGGTTGATATCGTATTCCTGTAGCCTAAACACTATCAGTCAATATGTCAAATCCATGGTTCCTGCACACTGGCTGTCCAGATATACCACAGTTGTTATTGTCAAAATAAAAGCTGTAAACTGTTTAGTCTTCGGGGGAATTTCATCAGCGGGACATTCTTGTGTGTCGTCATCCTGATCTCTTGACCGGAGGGTGATCTCTCGAAGCTAAACAACAAGCGCACCTCCACAGACGGTCCGGTCCTCTAGACCTCTCGGCTTGTTGATCCTGCAGCCGTTCACGGCAACAATAGCCTCTCTCTGACGAACGGGAAAGAGGAAAAGCGCACTTCGCCAGGCACCATGTGAATTTATGGCAGTTCCACACTCGAGACAAAACAGGCACTTCCACACAAAACAATCAAATGTTTTTTTCAGGCCTTTATTTGTGGTAATTCCCACTGTTTCTCGATCAGGCATAACATAATGACCACCTTCCTGATGTTGCGCAGGTCTCCCTTGTGCCTCCAAAACAGTCGTGACTCATCAGAGAATGGACATGGGCCTTCTGAGGGTGTCCTGTGGTGTCTGGTAACAGAAAGTTGTTAGTGGGGGGACCTTTGAGGGGAGGGGCCTCTGTGGATCATCCCACAAATACTTCATCAGTTTGGGATCTAGTGAATTTGGAGGCCAGGTCAACACCTTGTGCTGTTCTTCATGTTTTTTTTAGTTGTTCCTAAAGCGTTTTGGGGTGTGTGTCCTGCTGGGGATGGCTGCTGCCATCAAGGAGTGTCATTGCTATGGGGTGGGGGTGCCTGGTCTGGTCTAGGTGGGTGCTACATGTCTAAGTAACATCCACATGAATGAATACCAGGTCCAGAAGTTTCCCAGCAGAACATTGATTTGTCACAAGATGGTCAATGTTCTTCACTTCTCCTATCTGTGGTCATAATGTTGTGGCTGATCAATGTATATTACTGTGTGTTAAATTCCAGCTACCACCTACAAGAGTGGGATATTATAACAGCAGAATGTAATATGGCGTCAGCAGAGAGGTCAATTTTAATATTCTAGGGATTAAGACTAAAAATATTCAACAGAGGTGGAGTTTTCTGAAAAGAACAACACATCTTTGACATCAACCCTTCTGTCGTGGTTAAACTGAGTCACAACGATCCCAAAGTTATCCAGTGACTGACATCAGTTCATCAGTTCGGTCATAGTCACAGCTCGGGTTTCTCACTGAAAACACAACAGGATCATTGTCGTGCAGCCAGTGTGTTCTCTGCGCACAGAGCATTATAGTGACGCTCAGATATATTGAAAGACAACAATAGACCCACGTACTGGCCTCGCATGAAAGTAGCCACTGTGAGAGGAGACAAAGGCGGCGCTTCATACAGAGTCCTCGATCTGGAGGGTTCCCAGCCGCACGGGGGGAACGTGCAAACGTGTGTGCGTTGCATTTGTGTACACTTGGACGAAAGTGGCGTCAATGAAGCCCACACCGGTGCCCGGCATCTCCTACACTGATTCACCCACAATCACTGACTCAGAGTTGGAGAAGCTTCCTCCCACCGTCCAAAGACATGCTGGTTAGGTTCATTGGTGATTCTAAATTGGCCGTAGGTGTGAGTGTGAATGGTTGTCTGTCTCTCTGTGTTAGCCCTGAGATAGACTGGAGACCTGTCCAGGGTGGACCCCGCTTCTTGCCCAGTGGCGACTGGGATAGACTCCAGCCCCCCAGCGACCCTTCACAGGACAATCGATTACAGAAAATGAATGAATGAATTAATGTTCATTATGTCTCCACATTGGCTACAGCAACGTTAGGAGTGCATTACATTTTTGGGTTGTCCGGCCATTGGCCCATATGTTCATCTCTCAAGCCCGTTTTTTCCTGAACCAGCAATCTCTCAGATGCCTCGGGGAAATAGTTTTATATCCAAAACTTACTTTACTTTTAACTTTTAGGTTGGATTTACACCGATCAGCCACAACATTATAACCACTGACAGGAGAAGTAAATAACATTTAAACCATCTTGTGACTCTTCAGTGTTCTGCTGGGAAACTTCTGGACCTGGCATTCATTGGTGTGGATGTTACTTAGACATGTAGCACCCACCTAGACCAGACCAGGCACCCCCACCCCATAGCAATGACACTCCTTGATGGCAGCAGCCATCCCCAGCAGGATGCAGCCTGACACAGACACACACACAAAAACACTTTAGGAACAACTAAAAAACAACATGAAGAACAGCACAAGATGTTGACCTGGCCTCCAAATTCACTAGATCCCAAACTGATCAAGTATCTGTGGGATGATCCACAGAGGCCCCTCCCCTCAAAGACCCCCCCACCACTAACAACATTCTGTTACCAGACACCACAGGACACCCTCAGAAGGCCCATGTCCATTCTCTGATAAGTCACGACTGTTTTGGAGGCACAAGGGAGACCTGCACAATATTATGCCTGATTGTAACTGATGACTGCTGATTCAGTTGACACTGACTAATAGTCTGGTTGGCTGATTGAGTGAGCAAAATATAAGCTGACTAGGTGTTGTTCTGACTAATGTACTTTAAAAACTAATCAACTTTTAAAATGTTAAACTGACTCTGGGATTTTCGTTTAAACACTTTGTTGTTGTTGTCTAACTAAGCCTGTTTTCAGTGCAGGTCTGACTGTGTGACCTCTCCTGTATCTTTTCCTTTTTCCGCGACCACTCTTGAGGGCAGAAGCCTCCATCTGACTCTGTTTCCTGCCATTGTTTTGTCCACATGCAGGATCGCATATGAGGAAGCTGTCATTACTGCGGACGCAGCGAAAAACTGCACTTACACCGCGGCTCAGCACACGACGGCCACGGCTGAGGCAAAAGAATCAGCAAACGTGTAATCCCTTTCAGCAACAGCTATCATTTTCTCGCCCTGAATAAAAAGGTTCAATTTTCTTAACGAGTTCAAATGAAAGAGCAGCAGCAGGGCGGCCACAGACAGAGGGCCGCTTACACCTTCCTGCTGAGTGCCAAAAAGATTTACTGCAGGGAAACGTTGCAGCTTCTCCACATCATGTGAGCCAGCACCGTAACTTTCACCCTTTACTGCTTTCTCTACCTCAACCATGTTATAAACCCAGTCAGGGTCGAATGATAATGTCAAAAAACATCCTGCTCATCTAAACAGAAGCTGGTACAAAATCTCACAAGTTCCTAATTAAGATTACTTCCTGAAACATGTTTCTTTTTTTTTCTGGTGTGGGCAGCACAACCAGTGCTGACCTGCACAGGAATGAGGTAACGATATGAGGAAATGTTTATGCTGATTTTGGTTCATTCTCTGCCACAAAAAAAAAGCAGCACTAGTTATTTAAATTGCTAATTTTTTGCATTGCTGGATGTTTCATAAAAATGCTGACTGCATTTAGAAGATTACTGATCCTAAAGTTAAGGGTAATTAAATGAAATCAGTGTAGCGGTGGGAGGGGGAGCTGTGGGATAGTGGCTAGAGCTAAACCTAGAGCACAGGTTTGCATCCCCCCTGTGTCCATGGCTGAGGTGTCCAACCCACAAATTGCTCCATGTTTTATATTGTCTACATTTGAACTAACTTCTGCTGTAGGGAAGAAGAACTCAGATCCTTTACTTCACCGTTACTGAAAAAGTAATAATACAAAATCCTTTATTTGAATCAGATGTTTACCCTTTCATCATATAATTATGGACTGTAAACCACTTTTTACACTGACTGGATCAAATGCTCTCTTTTTAAATAGACTGTCTGAGCATGGGTTTAAATAGGGGTTAGTTTAGATAAAAATATAGAATTGTTGTCAGCAAACTGTATTTAAAGTATAAAAAGTGGAGCTGAAACGGTGGGGTCAGTCCATGATGATTAGAAAAACTAATCTTCAACAATTGATTCAGCATTCAGAAAAATTTCATTTTCAACATTTACATATCTATACGTTATTATACAGTTATAAAACAAGTACAAAATGGGTTTTAAAGTATGTTTTTCCAAGACGAATTGGATAAAAGTGCCACATAACTAAGACGATCAATTGACAGATTGATTGAAAATAAAAATTACTACCTATTTCGGATTAAAAGTCATATTACTGAATCCCCTATTTGAAGTTTTAGTTAAAAATAAAGAATTTGCAATCATTATCATTAATTATTTTGAGGCAATTCATTTTATTTTCTTAGTTTTCATGTGACAGTAAACTGAATACATTTAGGGCTGTAAGTCACTTGAAAATAATAATGACAAATAATAAAAATCTTAATCTTTAACTAACTAGTACAAGTCTGAGGTAATTTAAATCTGAATCTTTAATTAAGATAATTAATAAACAGATTAATCGACATTAAAAATAAAGTATTACAGATTAAAAGTAATAATACCTAACACTCTATTTGAAGGTTTAGGTCAATGAAACTATACAAAAATAATAAAGTTTGGGTTCTAAGCCACTTTTAATCAACAGATTAATTCATCATTGAATAATAACTAGTACTAGTACAAGTCTGACTGAGCCTAAATCTAAAGCATTTAAAAGTATTAATTTCATATTTTATTAACATGCTATTGATTGATATTCTACAATAATTAAGACTGCTTGAGGTTGATACCGTAATGACTGATTTATATTCAGGTTTGATGTGTAATAATCATATATATAGGTGAGAAACTAGCTGTAAATAAGTTGTAGGTGTCATATTTCCTCTTTGGTGTTGAGAAACGAATTAAAATACTGAGAATTGAGAATGAAACCAAGTTTACTCAGACATGACACACTCGTTCATATTCTCATTCTGCTTCATTTAAAAACGGATCACGGGGAAATTAGTGCGTCTTTTCAGTCAGGCAGCAGCCGGGCCAGTCGCGGGTCTCCTCGGTAAAAGTGGGTGGCGTTGTTGTGTGTAGGCATGGAGAGAGAGGCGCAGAGCTGCTCGGCTGCTCCCGACTCTAACGTGATGACAGCTGATTGAGCCGAGACCTCCAGCTCACTACAGCCAGGACTCCCTCTCCGCTCTCACCGAGCTCTGCTGACCTTCACGACGCAACAACACCAATAACAACAAAGCGCTTCTTCTTCCGGGCGGGAAGGAGAAAGAAATTATGACTGTGCGCGCACCTCCGCCGCCGTGGGACGCGTAGCTGCTCTAAAAGTTGTGTCGCGGAGAAAAGGCAGCTCCACATCACCAGGCTGCAGATATCTGGTCTGACTGGGTCTAACGGCCCAGATAACGCGTTTCCAACCGGGCGCGCAACCGCTTCAAAGGTAAGAAAACCGCGCAAGGCGCCGCTTTTCCACGTTGCACCTATCCTGCGTAAACGAAGCTAGAACGAGGCGAAGCGTGCGTAAACGAGTTGGCACAAGTTTGGAATAACGTGAAATGCTTTTTAACGTCCACGACAACAAGCTTCTGTGTGGCAGCTCTGCGGAGACTCTGGGTCGGTTGGATAATTGCTGCTTTGGGCTTGATTTAGCCCCAAACAGTTTCAGTGTGGGCACACAGCTATTACTCTGTCTGGCTGACTGAATTAATGGCGTGAGCTGAATGAATGATGGCAGTGGACACAAGTGCTGCAGAGTAAATAATCCCCCTGCTGTCTGCCTGTCACCTGTGACTCCTTCTGCTGCTGCTGTCAGTTGTTCCGTCCTGTGAGGGACACATACACAGAGTCTCCCTCACAGGACTCCACGCTGATGTAACCGTACCTACCTGTTGCCCGAAGTCTTCTTTAGGGCTGTCAGTATATTAAAAGCACTTAACTGCACGGTTGTCCTCAATTAAGAATTTTTTTTTCCCACCCTTATCCACAGGGGAGTGGACGAACATGCTCGCTTTATGGAAGTGTGAGTCGTTATTACTGCAACAGTGCAACACCAGTATGTCTGTGGAGGTTCTCGGTCATCCAGGGCATGGTATTCTATCCATACATGTTAAAGAAAGGCATCTAGAATACCACTTGCAGGCCAAGCACACAGCTGATATACAGACAGGCCTCCTCCTCCTCCTCCTTCCCCCACAACCAAAGACAGACCACGCTGGATACTCTGCATCGTTCACGCAGGATTATTTTTTCGAGGATGCGGTGCCTTTTGAGGTTATTCTGGAGAAATAAGGGACTGGTGGAGGAGCTGTGGGTGTCACCCATCAGAAACTCGCTCGTCTAGTGCCTGGACATTAATTATTTAACTCCTCTCCGGTCCTTTATTACCGAAGAAGCTGCTTGGGTGAAGTCCAGCTGCCTTTCTTTTTGGATAATCCAACGCCGATGACAAACACTGTCCAGATTATTCTCCAGAGAAACCTCAAAGGTGCTGCATCCTCAAAGAAAATATGCTGCAGACTATCCAGCATGGTCTGTCTTTTGTTGAGGGGGAGGAGGAGGAGGAAGAGGAGGCATGTCTGTGTATCAGCTGTGTGCTTGGCCAGCAAGTGGTATTTGAGACTCGTAACTCGGTTCACGTCAACAGTAGATGCAAAGATTCTAGTTTGGCAAGGCTTTTCATTCAGAATTCTTCTGCGTTAATCACTCTGCAAAAATTTTGGCATCGAACTGACTGTGCATTAACACGTTAGTAATGCATCCCTAGTCTTATCATTAAGATTTTCATTGTGAGGACTCTGAGAAGGGAGGTACAGTATGTCCCCGTGATGTGAGCGTATGAACGGATTTATGTCCTCGCAGCGTGAGTAATGCAAACGCACACACACACATGCTGGGAATATTCCCGTCCCACACATGCACACTCAACAATGGTGGTCTGGTCTGGTCACGAGCTCTGTAATATTCTGTTCTATTGTCTGATGTTCCAGTCTATGATGTGGCATGACACACCTCGGATGTTGGTGACTAAATCCTGCACCGTATGTTGTATTATTAGATTCCGATTCGAGTGCAGTCTCCTGTATTTGTTTCTGTTCTGTTCAGTAGTTCAGTATGTCACGTCCGCGGAGGCTCTCGGTCGCCTAGGTCGTGGTATAGCTGAAAACAAAGCTAAAGCAAAGGCAACAGGACTTGTTTGAGGTTTCACCATCATCCAAGTAGCGTCTTCGGTTCTACATGACTGGTGGGGAGTTTTATCCGGAACATCTGTGGGTGGTGCACGCTTGAAACTCACGTGACGAGGCTCTGTTAAGGACACAATATCTCCAGTTACACACAGTCTTTCAGATTGACCCGGATGGTGTCTTGTTTTCTTTCACTAATTCAGTCTTTTTTGCCAGAAACTCCAAAGCTAACGTGTGAATGTTCCAGATAAAAACCAAAACAAGTCCAGTTGCAGGTTAGTCAATCTCTGGATACCTTTAAAGAGACTCAGTCTGGTTTATGTTTCAGTTTGTTACTTGAACTTGCTCCAAATTTACTGGAACATGTTTGGATTGTGCTGCAAGTTATGTGCACACTCTGGACTCTACTATGGGATGGACTTCAACATTTATATAGCGTGGTTTTTAAAAACTTAATCACGCTGTGGGAGTCAATGGTAACAAACTTTCTCTGTGCATCCAGTCTTTCTTAAAATCCACCAAACAAATGTAAGAAAATACAGTTTTAGACTCGGATTGCAAATATATTGTGCGGAAATTTGGCAAGAAATCCTCTAGAATATTTCAAAAATGAGTTGTAATGCAAAAAAGACAAGGCGTGCATGGAGGAAGGTTAAGGGTTAAAGTGCAAAAAATATAACTCAAACAAGAAAAACGTGACAGTCGTGTAATTAAGATGCAAAACAATGTTTCAGTGAGGAATAAGAAGATTTCAACTGCCTTGAAGCTACTAAATGGAAAATGAAAGGGAAACTGCATGTTAAGAGGCTGCAGTTTGGTTTGCTATCCAACAATGTTAATGAGCAAGCACAGCAGTTTACTGATCACTCCGTTCAATATTCTGAGCGTTTATAAGAGAGTTTGTTTCCAGCAGTTTCAGATCTCCCAGAACAGACCTAATCTACACGTTTTCGGATTTGATTTCCTCCTCTCTTGTTCTTGAGCATTTATCAACGCGCTGTAGTTGTTTGGAACGCGACACGGTTTTGTGTCTTCCACTTTGACTTGTGTTTGCATACGTGCAGCTTTAGTCATCGGGTTCGTTCCAGTAAATTGTGTTTCACGAAACACAAACAGATTCAGCCGCCGTCAACATCTGTCAGGTTCAGGATTGTGTTCTGCTCCACGGCTGCCTGTTCGTTTGTCGTGTTGTGTTTCAGTTTTGCACCTTAAAACGGTGTGAATGCAGTGAAAAAAAGTGAAGTGCACATTTGTTAGGATTAAAAATATCACAGATGGAAACAACATAAAGAACACGGCAGAATGCAAAATAGAATCATTCTCGTTTCACTGCCATATGTCACAGTGAACCGTTACAGAGGATGTATTGTGCTTTTTGCTTCCTCTTAGCGTGTTGTTTAGCATTTTAGCGTATGTGAAAACCCAGAAGTAAACTCCAGAGGGAGTTAAGCTCTCCCTTATCAACGTCACTTCTTTTTAAATCGCATCCCTGTGTAGTGGCTAGTTTGTCATGATGAAGGACGTTTATCAATATCAAATATGCAAGTTTGACTCTGGAGGCCTCAAGGATGCAGATTCCTGGCTGTCCCAAGTCCTCCCGATGCATCGTAAATAAAATGGGCGGGGCAAGAGTGATGACGTAATTGAAAAACAAGCTAAAAACACCAGAGTGGGCAAACTGACCAGCACAGAGGTTTTTTGGGGGGCGGGGGAGGGGGGTCGTAACGAGAGAGTAGCTAAAATAAAACGACCTCCTGTAGAAATGTATATTTGGAAGAAAATAATGATGTTTATGAACTTAAATAGTGAAATATGAAATGGCGTAAGCTCCATATTAAGCTTACTGGTGTTTTTCATGCATGTAAATAGTCTGGAACGTTGCAAAGCTTAAAAATGGCAAAAGAAGGTACTGTACTTTCACCCTGAACTGCACAAAACACCTTGTGTCCTGTCCAGTCCTGTTTTTCTATATTTATCGCGGCACCATGTAACATGTTTGCATAATTTGCATAATGCTTAGGCACGCTCTTTAAGTGCTTGACCAAACATACTAGAGTGGGCGAGCACCAATCAGAGCATACTGGGCTTGTCGGGAGGGGTGAAAGAGGTCAAATGATGTGCTGCAGGAATGCACAGTATGAGAAACACAGTGAAAACCTAATTTAATAGAAACAGAAATAGTGTAGTATGACATCTTTAAATACATCTGGATTTTTACTGTTTTACCGTTGTCGTTTCGGTGTTAGGAGTTGTGCATTGCTTTGGCTAAAGGTTAGCTCTTCTGTTTTTCCTTCCTTGCCTGAAGGGAACCAACCACCAGCATTTATGGGATATCTGGAGAGTCACTAACTTGTCTTTACTTGCATACCGGGACTTTGCACAAAAATGTACTTTCTGTCTGAGTCATACCCGGCAAACAAACCGAAGCCAGAGAGCTGAATCGATTCTTCCAGAGCAGAGCATTAATCAAGCGTGGGTATCCTTTTCCTCTTCTGTTGTCCTGCTTTTTGTGTTAAGTCAAGATTTTGGATGCACTTAAACATCTTACACGCTGAATTATTGAACGCTGGCAGAGGGGTCTTATGTCAGCACATGGTGGCAATGAAACTTGAGACGTTTGTGTCGGTTTACATGTGTTTCATGTCACTCAAACGCCAGACGGCAGCTTTCCAGATAAATCATAAACAGTGGTTACGCATTCTGCTACGTACAGCTGATCATGACTGTGCTGTGCTTATTACGGCAACCGACCAGGGGCCTCTGCAGCTGCAGCACACAATGTCAAGCAGAGTGAAGTCACGAGAATAAAAATAACTGGATCAACCGGAGGGAGGGAAGTCCCCCCGTTACGAAACGTGCCATCGCTTGGGAAAGAACGTATTCCTCAGACATTAAACACGACAACATACCTTGAGATATTTGACAGCGTGGTAGTAGTTAGCTCAGCAGAATAGGCATGAAAAGACTGCAGACTTCATTTAATTTGATTGGAATGTAAACCCGACGGTGCTGCTGGTATGAACAGAAACTGCAAAGGAAGAAGTGAGGCATGCATCTTAGATGTTATGAAAAGCAAAGCTGACTTGCCCCTTTGTAAAATTCTGTTATGGTTGATTAAGATGATGCAAATTTGAAAAATATGGTTTCTTTCCCAAGAGACCAAACCATCAGCCATGGAGGCCGAGCTTCTGAGAGAAGTTATAAGCTTGATAATTTACATAACTCGTCTTAAAACTGGCACTCAGCAGATTAATTGAATAAATAAATACCGTCTTTATACAAAACTCTAATTATGATGCTATCCCAGCTATTAAAAACAGTTCATACAGTATGAAATGTCTGCACGTAGAATAAAATGGCATGGTTTTACATTACATTACCGTAATGGCGCTAATATTGGGTTTAGCGACAATTAGCAGCAGCCTGTGCAGTATATGTGAATACTAAACATAGTGCTGTTGCGACGTGGCTCTCTATGGACAAGTGTATGTATGTATTAGCGAATCTAGCTATTCTAGCTAGCGCTTATGAAGTTAAGCTAGTTCACATTTCGTCTAGAGTCGTTTCCTAAAGGTTTTGACCAAATCTCTACGGCTCTAAGGGCACAAATACTGGATTTTAAACGGTGATGGTAACGTCCATTTTTATTTGTGTGGAGTTTGCATGTTCTCCCTGTGTCTGCGTGGGTTCTCTCCAGGTTCTCCAGCTTCCTCCCAGCGTCCAAAGACATGCTGGTTAGGTCCATTGGTGATTCTAAATTGGCCGTAGGTGTGAGTGTGAAAGGAAAAGTGGAAAGGTTTCTAAAAACTAGGTTTAGATTCTTAAATAAATTCACATTAAATTACACAGACGAAGGAATTGGGAGCCCTTTGATAGACTGGAGACCTGTCCAGGGTGGACCCCGCCTCTTGCCCTATGACAGCTGGGATAGGCTCCATCCCCTCAGTGACCCTTCACAGGACAAGTGGTTACAGAAGATGAATGAATGAATGAATGAATGAACAAATAGCTTCACACGCTACGTGAGTCCCGTATGTTGTTAAATTGAGTACAGAGCAGGTGAGCTACTGTCGTGTCCGTGTGTGGAGGGGGGTTTTTTGGGGGGGGGTCTTACAGCCGTGGAGCCATTACTGACTGAATTTGCGGATGGTTTCTTGGTAGAACTTTTCAGGTTTTTAATTTTTTGAGCTTTAATGTGCAAATAAGCTTCATGCAGTCATTTTATTTGTAGCTGGCACTGCAGTGTTGAAGAATGCCTGCACAGCTAGTATTAACAATCCTCCTCCTCCTCCTCCTCAGTTTATTCCAGGCCAGCCCCAGCAAAAGTTGTCAAAATAATTGATTCACCAACAGGCCCAGTAAGCAAAGATTTTTCCATCTTGAAGGTCTCTCTTCAATGTTCTCCGTGTAGTTTCTGAAAGTTTTGGGGAAAAAAAGTTGAGGAGGATTTTGCCCAAAAACAGTGCACATTTTTTCACCCTTCCAGAATCGATGATGTATCTGCAGGCATGTCGTGAGAGCTCCGTTACGTAACGGCTCATGTGCAAACTATTAGGGCTCAGCCTTATTTTAAGGGTGCGGCACATCCTCGGGCAGCCCTGGGGTCCTCTCAGGGAAAACCCTTCGCCGTCCAAACAGATCGCTGTAGCCGTGACAACACAGCCCGGGCCCTCTGAGCCCAGACATCCGAGCTCTCCTCCTCAGTGTGGAAATGTTTATGCAAAACGTGCAGTTCCTCCCAGCGCCTGTGTCTGTGTGTGTGTGTGCATTGATTTTCAACACGTGCATGCTGGAGAAAAGAGTGGAGAGGCAAATATGTGAGTGCAGGGAGTTATGGAAAGAAAAAAAAGAAAAAGTCAGGATCAAATAGAGTCTGAAAAATAGCTGCATCCCCCTGAGGAATGTTTGTGTGCAAGCCAAAGTGCAGAGATGCTGGAAAGCGACTTGAATGAGAATGTGAACACAGGTTTTTTTTTTTTTTTTACAAGAACCCACCCATGGTTTTCCCCCAAAATTCACCAGCAACACTTAACCATGTTCCTGCAGCTTTCATCTCTCCATTTAAAGGAACAGCACTTTATTGTTTCATATTAATACTTTAACTCATTGTGCATTAATCATTAATGGAAACAGATTTTTGCTGTCTAGAGGCTTATAAACAAGACAGGACTGGCTATGCTGTGGGAGTACAGAGGAGAGGATGATGACTAAGAGATGGGCTTGTCCTGCTCTGACTCAGTTAATAAAGAAAGAGCTGTTTTGTATCGCTAAATGTCTTGGCTAACCATCGATTATTGTACTGCAGTGTTGCATATATAGTAAAACTACTACTGCAGTGCACACTCATCTGAAAAGACATCCGCTAACGCTAGCAGAGGAACGGTCCAAATCCTCTGGACAGCAGTCAGTTAACAACTTCACCAAACGTCCTGTGGTAACAGAGACAAGGAGGAGGTGGCACATCAACTATCTGATAAAGTTATTAGACCTTTAGCTGCTACACTATCCCATCTAACAACACACTGTGGAGTACTATTAAATGCTACTGATGGTGCTGACTGGCTGCATGTTTTTATACAGACTATACATATCTGCAGCTCACAGTATGTAGCACATGAGCTGTCTGTTCTCAGGTCAAGAATATAGATTTCATTACTTTCTACTGGGTTTTTATTAATGACGTCATCAGAGACTAGTCGGCGTCGACTTAATGGTCGACTTCAAAAAATATCCGAGCTTGTGCAACCCCGAGTGCGAACACATTTTCATTTTCAAGCAATATTTCACATTTTGGGCAATAACTTATTCACTTTCTCTTTCATTATGAGAAGTTAGCCCAGATGATACCTTTCAATGCACTCATCTCCTATCTGTATACACACTCTGAGGCTAGCAGCAGCAGTTGGTTAGCTTAGCCTAGCATAACGACCGAATGTACATCTAGTCTGGCTCTCTCAAAAAAACAGAATTCACCCCGTAACTTACGAATTGACACACGAAAACAACAAATTCAGACTTAAATGAGCTATATTGTTACTTTTGGAGATTAGTTAGCATCCCTCCTGTGCTAGCAGTGTTTATGCTAAGCTAACAGATGACTGTCTGCCAATTCATACCAAGAAACAAATAACCTGTACTGTATTTTCCAAAGTATTACACCATTCTTTTGATATTAACCACATTAATTTAAAGTATAAAGTAAGTTAATGTTGTCTCATCTTGCGCAGTGGGTTTGTAAAGTGTTGTATGATGGAGAAAAACTAAACTATGTCAAAATTGCAGATCTTGCTTGACATTTAATTACAAAGGGAGGATTTCGGTCTTGTCGGAAGACAGTGACATGAAAATGTTAGTTTATAAGTCCAAGCAAAGGCTTCTTTTGGTTTGACACGTCATCCAAACCGCTGTAAACCACCTCGTGGCATCATAGGCTTCGTTCGTGTTAAAATGCACAGTCGGCATGTTACAGTACGGTACAGTAAGCCTGCGTGCATTCTACCATCTGTGTGTGTGTGTGTGTATATATATGTGGTCTGCTCGTGTGTTTGAGTTCAACGGGGCGGCTTCACCAAATATTTCAACACAGTTTGGCATCTTCAGGCATTTTCGTTCCGCTCGCCAGATGTGTTCTTTGTATCCAGCAGGCCGAGGCCACGTAGTGCTGCCTCATCTAGATGAAATGCATTACAAAGCCCTGTCCTCCCTGTCCTGCCCTTTCATGTGTTGTTTGGAGCGACGACAGAGCGTGCATGTACGAGTTTAAATGATTAATCCGTCAAACTGAAGGCAACTGACAGGAAATCTCTTTAGAATTACTTTGATTTTTTATTGGAATGCTAAACATTTCCCAGCGCAGCCTCTTACTGGTGGTGATTTCCTACATTTATTTGAATTGTGTTGCAGTAAAGTGAATATTTGTGGGTGGGAGAAGATCTTAAGAACATTTCTGTACTTTTGAGTTTAACCCACTCAGAGCTTAAAAAAACCTCCTATATGTACATTGGTTATGTCATTATGCCACATGAGGTCTGTGAGACGCTGACTCTATAAACATGGCCATAAAACCACATGACTCGTGTTGACAACTGTCAGCAAGTTAGAGCCCTCTCATTCTCCCTCTCTGCACCCCACCCCCCTATCCCATCACATGTGCTGAAAGACTGGACGGTTTAAAAGGGCGCAACAGATGTCCGACAGTTTTTAATATCCAGAACTGTCCACCTGCTCTGGTTATGTTGTTTTGGGGGTGAATGCGTTTCAGTGGACTCAGCATTCTGGATGGGAGGACGCCGCCGCCGCTGCTGCCGCTGCTGCTGCTGCAGCTGCACAGCACGAGTCCACGGTAAACAATTGCTATCAAAAGACATCAGCTGTCATCCAGGCCTCTCCAGAGGATTCTACCAGCCTCCCTGTTTGTGTGTCTGTGTGTGTTGATATTCATGCACAGGCAGCCTGCCACTTCAGTATATCTGAATAGGATGAAAGGCCGTGCATCGGCCTCGTCCTGGCAGGCAGGCAGACGGATAATGAGGCAGCGGCTTTATTGTTGGCATCGGACCGTGCTCAATAAAAGATACAGACAGTCAGCAGATCGCACTTCCTCCACTCTGTCCTCGTACTGACACAGTTTAATCGTCTGACTACACCTGATTGGACAGAAGAAAAAAAAACTTGAGATGCCTCGAAAACATTATGACCACCTTCCTAATATTGTGTAGGTCTCTCTTGTGCCTCCAAAACAGTTGTGACTCATCAGAGAATCGACATGGTCCTTCTGAGGGTGTCCTGTGGTGTCTGGCAACTTGTTAGTGGGGGGCCTTTGAGGGGAGGGGCCTCTGTGGATCATCCCACAGATACTTGAACTTGCTTATAGTGCATTTGGAGGCCAGGTCAACACCTTGTGATGTTTTTTTGAGTTGTTCCTAAAGCGTTTTTGGCTGCATCTTGCTGGGGATGGCTGCTGCCATCAAGGAGTCTCATTGCTGGGGGGGGGGGGGCTGGTCTGGTCTAGGTGGGTGCTACATGTCTAAGTAACATCTACATGAATGAATGCCAGGTCCAAAAGCTTCCCAGCAGAACATTGAATTGTCACAAGATGGTTTAAATGTTATTTACTTCTCCTGTCAGTGGTTTTAATGTTATGGCTGATCGGTGTAATGTGCAGAGTGTCTGTAATTCTAGTAATTAAAACCAATCATCTAGCGCTTGTTTTTTACTGCAACTGATTAAACAGGCCTGTCTTGTAAAGCAGCAGCTAATTATTATACTGTACTCAGTACTGTACTTTACTCATACGTAGTTATACTCCACTACTAGTCCAAATATTCTGAGTATGATGCAGGTCGTGTAGTATTCCATTTGGATATCCTGAAGTAGGCCTTTTCTTGTTGTCCTGTTTGGAATGAAGGGAAAAACCAAAATATTATGTGTAAGTCAGTGTTAATAATTACTCCAGAGTTCTTCCTCCTCAATTATAATAAAACCCAATTCCTTCATCTTCATCTTCTGTAACTGCTTGTCCTGTGAAGGGTCGCGACAGGGGGCTGGAGCCTATCCCAGCTGTCATAGGGCAAGAGGTGGGGTACAATCTGGACAGGTCTCCAGTCTATCGCAGGGATAAAAATACCTTTGTATATGAATTAAACGCAACCATTTTTTATGTAGTTTTGTTTCCAAGTTGAGCCTTTAGGCCTTTACTGGAGTGAAATGAATCTTACTTCCAACTTTTCTTTTGATTCTCACAGCAGATTAGAAGACTCGAGTGTCTTTCTATAAAGACTTGGCTAAAAATACATAACTTTTGCTTAAATTGTGTGTTTTTTTTAAAAAAAATATATAAAACACACACGTAGAATGAGTCTACTACAGGCTGGTGATGTCTCAGGTGGGACAGTTGGTGCTTTGTCCCGCCGTCAGCTGTGAGGTGTGTGTCTGTATACAGTGCTTGTGTGTGTGCTTGTGTGCGTGTCAGCTGTTGACTTAGCTGTCTGTCGTAATCCTGTTACTTTCTCCAAGACAGTGCCAGGTGGCACACACTAGTTCCTCTCACACGGTGTCATTCACCCTCTCTCCTTAAAAAAAAAAAAAATAAAAAATCAATAACCACTGTTGTTTAAGTTGTTGCGGTTTTAAAGCGACAGTTTAATCTGATGGATAATTTTAATAGTTTTGACCTAAAATCGTGTATTTTTATCAAAATAAAACACGACTGTTGAGCAGCGTGATAACTTAATGTGGTTGCGCTCATTTGCAGAAGCGTGTTTGAGGATACTCGTCCTTGTCCAGAGTCTCGTTGCTTATCTGAACCTCATAAATCATAACAAAAGAGACACGCCTGTGGTTAAGAGATAACATCCATTTCACAGATGAACATAAACTAAACACAAACATGTGGATGTGCAGTTTCTGTTTTCTTAAAGCGATATCTTCCTCTGGTTGAAGGTTTATAAATGTGGTACAGCCTGACACAGGTGGTGGGGACGTTTCTTCCAGGCGTGTCTTATACCCCTGACTTGACCTGGCCTGTTTTTTTCCTCTGTTTATTTCATATCCAAATGAAATAGTCCTGCTGGTGTGAGTCAGAATGAGTCATAGTGAAAGATAAACATTATGCTTTAAAACAGGCTAGTTTAATTGCTTTTCTGAAATCATTAGATGCGACATGTTTCGTTTTTTTGGCATCGGGTAGCAATTCAATTCAGTTTTATTTATATAGCATCAATAACAATGCAGACTGTCTCAAGACGCTTTACAAAATCCGATGTAAAACCTCCAGATCAACCCTGAAGGCGATGGTGGAAGGAAAAACTCCGCTTTTAACAGGAAGAAACCTTGAGCAGAACCTCAAGCTCATATGGAGGCACCCATCTGCTTGAGGCCGGCCGGGTAGAGGAAGAAAAAGAGAGAGAAGAGAGAGGATAGGAGGAACAAGATAAACATACATAAACCAATACAAGATATAGCTGATGATGTTACAAGACAGTTTGAGAATATAAGAGGAATCATAGGCTGTATGGTCCAATTTGACAAGCTTCTTTTCTTTATTTCTTTGCATTTTCCACACATTTCATTATCTGATTAGTTTCCTAAACTCTTAGTCTCAGTAGCTTCTTGATGTTGCCATCTGAACAGGACGTTCCATGTCTTTTGCCGACTTGAAATGGAACTCAAGAGCTTGTGGTTACGACATGGAACACCACGAGTTTACAGCTTCCTATCGAAGGCCATATAAAAGTAATCTTGTCCAATGAATGCTCTTTTGAGGACAACAACGTACATATCTAGAGAATCTAGAGAAGACAGATGGCTTGAAAGAGGAGTAAAGGAAGCCTTTTTATCTGACTTGCCATCGATTGACAACCCAGTCCTAACATCTGTCCCCAAAATGATTCACACCTTGAGAATGGAGACTCTGGTCGTTAATGGGTCGTTAGAGCTCTGTTCATTGGGGAAAGCAAACAGGATCAGAACAATGTGTGTGTTCACCATCCACATATGTTCCTAATAAAACTCTAGATCCTAAAACCCAACCAGTCGGCGACATGTCCTCTAAGACACCCAACAAATCCAGTTGCCTTTGCTGGCTTTGTTTTTTTGTATAACCCCGCTAGGGCTGATGCTGACATCATTAGCATTACAGATAGATTTCAGGCAGTTTTAGTGAGAGTTTTGAGTTTCTTTTTTTCGGGAATATCCATTGCAAACTTCAGGTCAACTCTTCCAATCCTAAGGATGTTTTGCTCTGATCACTAAAGTCTGTTTTGTTCTCAAATATTTCTGCTACGTAAAGTTGTTGACGTATTTCAGTATGGACTAAAGCTGCAAACCAATAGACCAGTGGTTCCCAAAGTGGGGGTCGTGGAGCTATTGCAGGGAGGGGCCGAGAAGGCAGTTGAATGAGGCTAGAGCACAGTTTCCAACCAAACAATTTGAGACGCCACTTGGGGACGGCACATCCAGAGCGTACGGACGAGCAAGTTGATTTCCTCAGAAAATTGCTTAAATAACCTGTCATGCACAACAGAACCACTTTATAAAAGCTGCATCTGTGTCCTCAGATCAACTCGCTGCATATAAAGTCGTCTGTAGCGTTGCTCAGTCCAAAAATATTCTTGTCTACAAGGCCCCCCTTGCAGAAAAACTTTGGGAACCACTGCACTAAGGATTTCTACTAAGGACTCGGTTAGGCGAAGCACATCAATTTACACTATTTGTCTGAATCTACTGTCGTGTTAAGCATGTTCAACTATTGTATGGTCCCACAGTAACACTGCAACAAGCTGCTACCTGAAGGCAGCTTATTTGTCAAAGCAGGGTGTAAAAGTCACTGACACACTGACAAGCCCAGAAATAACGCTAAGGAGCTTGTCTGGGTGGACGCAGATCTGAGGATTAGGAACGCTTTGGCAGCCCAGGCGCTGTTGTCAGGTAGAAGGAGGTTTGGCTTTGTAGGTGTTGGTTGTAAGCTAGGCTATGGTAATGGACTGTATACAGATTGTAGTAAATAGATCTTCTTGTCCAATACTTAAGGCTACCACAACGTAAGGCTAACTGGAGCTTCCCAACACCGTTATTTTAAGATATTAAGGTGTGGATGCATACAGATATCAAAGAACTACCACCTTTGAGGGGAGGGGCCTCTGTGGATCATCCCACAGATACTTGATCAGTTTGGGATCTAGTGAATTTGGAGGCCAGGTCAACACCTTGTGCTGTTCTTCATGTTTTTTTTTTAGTTGTTCCTAAAGTGTTTTTGTGTGTGTGTCTGTGTCAGGCTGCATCCTGCTGGGGATGGCTGCTGCCATCAAGGAGTGTCATTGCTATGGGGTGGGGGTGCCTGGTCTGGTCTAGGTGGGTGCCACATGTCTAAGTAACATCCACACCAATGAATGCCAGGTCCACAAGTTTCCCAGCAGAATATTGGATTGTCACAAGATGGTTATTCCCTTCTCCCGTCATTGGTCTTAATGTTGTGGCTGATTGGTGTACGCTCTTGTGCCTGTGTATATAGAAATTTTCTCTTCTGGGAAAGTGGATGAGCTAATTTTAGCTTGGATGCTAGGAAGCTAGGGGGATCTAAAAACCCATTGTACAGATGTGGCCTCTTCTTGAACGTTCAAATTGTTACCCGCCTTGTTACCCTGATGATTCAATATGCCGGATGGACTTAAAATCTCCCGCGACCCTTAACAGGAACAAGCGGTTACAGAAGATGAATGAATGAATGAATGTATGAATGGACTTAAAATCTGGCAACGAGGTGGATCCAGCTACGAGCAACAGAAAACTAGGGCCGCATACGCTCGCAGTCGGCCCCATACAGGAAAAAACACAGACAGGTGTCTCGGGGTACCTGTTACCCACTATAACCACTATAAACATCTCCCTCTGCGCTGTCTGTGAAGTCAAACCTTCAACCACTTCCATTTCCACTTCAGACCTACAGACGACACAGATAAGACACTTTGCAATCAGTGACTGTAAGCAACAACTACAGCTCACGGTGTCTGACCTTTGTGAAACCCAGCTGTGGGGCGTGTGTAATATATATTTTTAGGGCAAATCATCACTTCTGCTTCGCGTCATGTAGGTGTGACTTCCTTTCATGCTCTGACAACACTGTCTGCCGGTACTTGTTCTCAATATATCATGCCGGAGGAAGAAAGATGATAATTGTGCAAAGATAAAATCTTTATTTACTTCTAACCTCCTAAACACAGTAATTCAGGTATTTATATCCAAAGCCTCTAATGTGCATCTGTTTATACGAGGCTCTTTCATTCAGACCCATCAGATCAGGCAGTGAGTTGCTGTTGCTGTTCCATGGAAACCATTCCTCAAAGATGCATGTTGGGACATGTCTAATTCACCAAGGTGTCTGACATCCACCTTCTGGTTTCTGGTTGGAGTAATACTACATTATTCAATAGTAGACACATGTCCTCCATGGTCGAGGTGTGCAATCTTGTCTTGCAGCCCGGTTCCCCTCAAATATCCACTTCTTCAAATCTGATTAAACCACTTCTACTCAGTTCAGATTAGCCATTAAGTTGAAGAGTCAAACTTTTTAAAATAAGCACAGATCAAAATCTTTAAATCGTATTTAATTCCGTACTTTTGTAACTCTTAAAGTCAAGTGCCAGCAGCACTGTGTCTTGTCAGCTGCATAAATGAACAGACGGCATGTGTTCTCATTACTTGCTGTGTTTACAGCCTCTGCCCTGCCACCCCTCCCTTTGGCCTGCGTTAGTTACGGCCTTGGATTCGGTTTCACTGTGGTTTTAATGCTGGGCGGTGTTGATGTCTCAACCTACCACACAGTTAGTTACCGGATGCTTTAGTTATGCGAAACAGCGCTGGTTAACCTCCACTGACAAGCAAGCAGCCCAGACGTACTCGAGATAGAATACTCTTTGTCTCTCTTTCTTACCTCCACATCCAGGACGACCTGAGCCGCGTCTCTCCCCAGAGACGGTGGAACTGAGCTGGGCTATAGTCTCGTTGATCTGCCCCCCTCCCTCCACCCCGTCCCACTTAACAGAGGCCCCATTGATTGTGCAGCCGTCTTCTCTCATTTCCCTTTTCCTTCAGCGTGTCCATCCCCACCTGTGGTTAGTCCGTCCCCAGATACTGATACACATGGCCTGGTGGAATATTTGTTTTGTGCAAGTAGTTAGCACGTGAACACTGATTTAAATTCTGCCACAACATTATGACCACTGACAGGAGAAGTAAATAACATTGACCATCTTGTGACAGTTCAGTGTTCTGCTGGGAAACTTTTGGACCTGGCATTCATTGGTGTGGATGTTACTTAGACATGTAGCACCCACCTAGACCAGACCAGGCACCCCCACCCCATAGCAATGACACTCCTTGATGTGTAGGCAGCAGCCATCCCCAGCAGGATGCAGCCTGACACAGACACACACATAAAAACCTGGCCTCCAAATTCACTAGATCCCAAACTGATCAAGTATCTGTGGGATGATCCACAGAGTCCCCTCCCCTCAAAGGCCCCCCCATTAACAACATACTGTTACCAGACACCACAGGACACCCTCAGAAGGCCCATGTCCATTCTCTGATGAGTCACCACAAGGGAGACCTGCACAATATTAGGAAGGTGGTCATAATCTTATGCCTGATCGGTGTATGTTCTTCTTTGCTGGAGACAAATCAAGACAAGTTTTAGTTCAGAAGTTGTCAAGTATTCATGTCATTAATCCACTTAGTTGTGGAAGATGTGAGGAGAGGATTAGTGGCGAACAAAAAAAAAAGAGAACATTATGTCAAACCAATGGCTTAACTCTGTGACTACAGTACAGTCATAAATGCAGGATGAAATGTGGGAGCAGTTTCACGGCTGGGTTACATTTGTGCAAAGGTGGAAATCTGAAGTAAGGTGTTCCCCTCAGCCTGAATGCAGAGTTTGAGTCAGACTCGTTTCTTCAGGATGAGGTGGAGAAACAGAAGAAGGATAAAAGAGTGTTCAGGAATGTCCTTCAGCCTCCTTAATTAGAGCTCTCTCTTATTCTCTCTCGTCCTTTCTGTTCCAAGTTTCTCACGCCCTCGCTCCCCCTTTCATTCGGTGTTGTTTCACCAAAGCTCTCTCTCTCTCTCTCCCTCTCTCTCTCTCTCTGGGACATTTAGTTTTTTTCCTATAGGGAGGAATTTGATTAGTACCAGTGTGCCATGTTCAGAAACCAGTCACCATTCTGTGCCATTTATCTCCTTATCTGTTTATTTTCTCCTGTATATTTACTCCTGTGTCTCTCTCTTTCTCTTTCTCTTTCTACCTGTTCAGGTTATGAGTAATGGAAGCAGGGTCGGTGGTGCGTGCTGTGTTTGAGTTCCTCCCCAGCGTCTCCGAGGAGCTGCCACTCTTCCCCGGCGACGTCATCGAGGTGCTCGGTGTCGTGGATGAGTTCTGGTTGCTTGGCAACAAAGATGGCGTCACAGGTAAGGCGTCATTTTACAGGCGTTAGCGAAGACCTTGTTAAAGATGTGGGAGCAGTGGGACATTATGCCGTTCACGATTGGCCGATTAACCAGTAATGACTGAGAGGTGAAGTTTTGCCCTTATTCAGAAAAACCAAATGATGATCTACTCAAAAAAATTAAGGAAGTGTACTTTCAGGAATAAGTTGAGAGATAAATGGAGCACAAGGGTCACGTTGTGGGTTTCTTTGAAAGCTCAATTTCACAGAAATCCACTCAAGTTTTCCCAAGAGTCGTCACATCCCTTTAGACGAAGGGGATTCCCTCAGAGGAGGAAGTCAGTCTAGTTCAGCTGCTCCTGGAAAACAGCAATCATGACCGTGCAACAATGGCATAAGTTACAAATATGTGAATCAGTAGGTTTTACCTCACAAATTAGAACGCTGCGTCAGAATAATAATTTATACCCCGATCAGCCATAACATTATGACAGAGGGTGAGATACACTGCCTGGCCCAAAAAAAAAAAAAACGTCTCCACCTGGATTTAACTAAGCAAATAGGTAGGCGCCTCCTATTGGATAATTACTGCATGGGTGATTATCTTTCAGCTGGCAACAAGTTATTTAACCCCAACTGATGAAATGAGTAGCTTCTCATTTCTTAAACAACCATGTCTAAAGACACATCCTGTGGTCGTGGAGAAGATGTTAGTCTGTTTGAGAAGGGTCAAATCATTGGCATGCATCAAGCAGAGAAAACATCTAAGGAGATTGTTGCTGCAGTTGCTCAGGTCTAGGTTCAGCAACATTATGTGTCCAAAGAATGAGGTCAGCTGACTACCTGAATATACTGAATGACCAGGTTATTACATCAATGGATCTTTTTCTTCCCTGATGTTCACGGGCATATTCCAAGATGACAATGTCAGGATTCATGGGGCTCAGATTGTGAAAGAGTGGTTCAGGGAGCATGAGACATCATTTTCACACATGGATTGGCCACCACAGAGTCCAGACCTTAACCCCATTGAGAATCTCTGGGATGTGCTGGAGAAGGCTTTGTGCAGTGGTCAGACTCTCCCATCATCAATACAAGATCTTGGTGAAAAATTAATGCAACACTGGATGGAAATAAATATGGTGACACTGGAGAAGATTATTGAAACAATTCCACAGAGAATGTGTGCTGTAATCAAAGCTAAAGGTGGTGCAACGAAATATAAGGGTGTGTGAACTTGGCCAGGCAGTGTATTTTATTCAGCAAGACAACAATTTGTCCTCAAAAGGGATGTGTTAGAAGCAGGAAAAAGTGACTTTAGATGGCAGCAGTGCTTTTAAGAAGAATAAAATCCAAACATCTGCTACATGCACTCACAAACACTCATTCACAGACAGAGTAAGACCATAATAAATACTAAATATGTTGCACAAGAATGTAAAATATCACCTCAGCATTTTAGCCTGGGTGCAGCACTTACATTGGGAATGCACCAGGATGCAAGGAAAAAAAAAAACCCATGGCATGGTGGTTTTAATGTTGTGGCTGATCAGTGTGTGTCTCTAAGGCTTTAAAAATAGAGCATTTGATGAATTGGGAAGTTACTGTGTTCATTGTTTATGGAGAAGCATGTGTGTGTGTGTATAGACGCCGTTCATTGAATTCCCTGGTGTCATTCAGCCGTGCCTCTTCTCTGTATTCAGGTCAGTTCCCCAGCACTTTTGTGGAGGAGGTCACCATTCCCAGCACCAAGCCTGGAGACAGACTGTACGTGTGCATCAGCGATTTCAGCTCAGCGGAGCCGGGGAATCTGTCCCTGAAGAGAGGTACGGACACGGTGCCGACTTTTAAAAAGTAAAGTGACTCGATGTAACCAGAGATGACGCACTAACCGGTCATGTTTTCTCACTTAGCTTAACGCTACTTTGATGTCGCGCTACTCAGGTAAACAGTTTGTGTTGTGTTGATTGTTGCAGCCTGATTCACTCATGCCTCGTCTCCACTGCCACAAACTTTAAGGACGCCAGACGAATCCAATCAATGTTTTAGTTGCACTAAATAATACATCAAATTAAGCCTATATTACTTTAATTACAATGATTGGGGACAAGGCATTGACTCCTTTATGTCATCTTCTTAAAGTGCATTCAGACCTTGACTTACCCCCCCCCCCCCCCCCCCCCCCCAACACACACACACACACATTAATCTACATTTATTACCCATAGTAATGACAAAGTGAAAATAGGTTTGTAAGTCCTTGCACATTTATTAAAAAGGAAACACTGACTCCTTACTGAGTTGAAACCTTGAGCCTTTTTGGATACGACACAGTATTTTCTGCCAGTCCTCTCAAGCTCGGTGAGGTAGAATGAGGACCGTCAGTGGACAGCCATTGTCAGGTCTCTCTGGAGATGTTCCATAGGGTTTAAATCTGGCTGGACGTTCACAGAGTTGTCCCTAAGCCGCTCCTGTGTTGTCTTAGCTGTATGCTAAGGGTTATCGTCATATTGGAAGGTGAACCTCCTGAACGCTGTGGAAGAGATCTCTCTGTACTTTGCTCCATTTAATGTTCCCTCGACCGTGACCAGTCTCCCCTGCAGAATGATGCTTCCACCGCCGTGTTTCCCTGTTGGGACGGTATTGTGCAGGCAATGAGCTGTGCCTGATTTCCTCCAGACATAACATTTAGAAGTAAGGCCAAACAGTTCAACCTTGGCTTCATCACACCAGTGTAAGAGTCGTTCAGGTGCTTTTTTGCAAACTCCAAGCAGACTTTCACGTGCTTTACACTGAGGAGAGGCTTTTTGTCTAGTTGGGCTGCAGAGATGGTTGTCCTTCTGGATCGTTGTTCCATCTCCACACAGGATCTCTGAAGCTCAATCAAAGCAACCATCAGGTTCTTGGTCACCTCTCTTACCAGGGCCCTTCTCGGACGATTGCTCAGTTTTGACGGGCAACCAGCTCTCGGTAGAGTCCTGGTTATGCCGAACTTTTTCCATTTGAGAATTACAGCTGCTTCAGTGCAGCAGAAATTATTTTGTAGGCCCAGAGCCGTGCCTTGCAACACTCCTGTCTGCAGGCAGTTCCTTTGACCTTACAGCTTTGCTTTTGCTCTGATATGTGAGGCATTTTATAGAGAGGTCATGTCCAGTCAGTTTAATTTGCCACAGGTGGACTCCAATCAAGGTGTAGAAACATCTCAGCAATGATCAACAGAAACATGATCTTGGGTGGAGTTTCAAGTGTTGTTGCAAAAATCAATGTTTTTCCTTTTTAATAAATTAATAAAATTCTAAAAATTCTGTTTTAACTTTGTCAAAGGTGAAGGGCATCTGAATGCGCTGTGTATGCATGGTATTTACTCTGTGAAAGAAACAGCTGGAAGCCAAAATTAGGAAAACACACCGACCTTCGTGTCGTCACACTGGTGGAGGAACTTCTCTTGAAAGTTAAGAAAGAAGTCTAACGTCAGGGGGAATTTATAAGGTTAAAGGTTAAAGAAACACTAAACACTGTGCGGTAAGAGAATAATCTCACATTTAAGCCTTTAACATAATTATCTAATAGCAAAAATGACATTGAAAGTTTCCATTGCTTAGAAATGGATTTATCTTATTTAGATAAAGAAGAAGAAGGAAGTTTTTTCTGGCAAGACAGCATTAACTGTGAGGTTCAAACACTGGCTAACCTTTTAGATTATATAAGGTTACAGTGTTATGGGTAATGAGAAGTTTAATTCAAGTCTGCAAGTACGAGGTAGTGTTAAAATTTGTCATCTATGTGATGATAAAACCTTCTTTTTAAAGAATGAAGAGTGAAGTTTTCTTCTCTACTTTCATTTGCAGATTAAAATATAAATATATATCTAATATAAAGACATAAATTAAGTTAAAACCGTGGCAGACTACCTCCAGTGTGCATCTAAACCTGTAAATTTGATTTCCAAAAGTCGCCACTAGGTGTCCCCAGAGGTCAAAATTTAAACCCACACAGACTGTCTCCATCTACCTTTAAGTTTTCTTTTTACATTCCCATTTATTCTCACATGATTTCTTTAGTTATTGTGTTGTTTTCTTGCGATTCTTTCTTTTTGTTTTAATTTCATTTACAACGCTCTCTCGGATACAGCCCTGATGTTTGCAGAGATCCTTTATATCGGTAAAATCTCTTCACCTTTTAATGTTGTCGCTGTTAGACGTGCTTGCAATAGCTGTAGCCGTAGTCGTAGACACAGCGTTCAGACCTGAATTATGCTTCATGAGTTGGTTTTGGCGACAGAAAAAAACAAATGCTTTTGCAACGTCACAGATGAATAACACTTCACAGGTCAGACGGGAAACGGGTCGTTGCCGGCCACCAGAAAGAGCTGAAAATCTTTCGTTTCCAGGTGGATTTTCCGTGGCACTGTTGGCCGCGCTCCAGTTTTGGTTGCAGACACAATGGGAGGTGGAGCCTGCAGGTCTTTGGAATGTGGCCCCCATGACTTCTGGCCGTCCAGTCAACATTCCTATAATCCCTGATTGTCCAGATATAAAACAGTGGCCCCCGGGATGTTATTCGAAATAGAATAATAAAGCTAATCGGACATTTAGGAAATGTAGACTTAAGCTATTAGATTGCTTGTAGATTAATTTGGGCAAAAAGCCCCGAAGCCTCCTGTCTGTATCCATGTGTATCCCACTCTTACCTCATCATTTCCATCATTAAAACTATCTTTCTTGAAGCCAGTAGCATAAATATCAAATGAAATGTTCTCCGTCTCTCTAGGTGATGTGGTGGTGGGAGAGGCAGGGGGGTCCACGGACCTCGGGGGAACCTGGCAACGTGGCTGCAACGCGTGGGGCGTCCGGGGCCTCTTCCCCTCGTCGTGCGTGAAGGAGCTGAACCTTTCCGGACGCTCCCGCCAGCTGTCTGAGCGCTCGGCCCAGGCCCAGGCGTCGGAGCTCCCGCCTTACGCCCTGGGCCAGGCCCGGGCCCTCATGAACCTCCACGCGCAGCTCAATGAGGAGCTGGACTTCCGCGAGGGGGACTTGATCATCATCACAGGCCTGCCCGAGCCGGGCTGGTTCCAGGGGGAGTTGGATGGCCGCAGGGGGATGTTCCCAGAGGGGTTCGTGGAGCTCCTCGGTCCCCTTCGATCTCCTCAGGAGCCCGAGGACTGCCAGTATTTGGACAATGACCCTCAACAGTTTAACTACGAGGACAATTATGATGCAGGGGAGGGGACGGAGGAGGAAGGCATGGAAGAGAGTGAGGTTTTTCTGAGAGAGGAAGAAGAGCACAAGGATGAAGTAGTAGTAGAAGAAGAAGAGGAGCAAGAGGAAGAGGAGGAGGAGGAGGAGGAGGAGGAGGGCGGTGTATATGGAGTGGCTTTGTATGAGTTTCGGGCCATGGAGCCAGGCGAGTTGGACTTTGACGTGGGAGATCGCATTCGTGTTGTGAACACTTTGGAGGATGGTTGGCTGGAGGGGGAGCTGCGAGGGCGACGGGGAATCTTCCCACATCGCTTCGTCAAAATAGAGGATAACGGTCTGAAAGCTGCAGAGGAAACAAGTGCAGCTGAAGCAGAGGAAGAGAAGGAAAACAGCTGCACTGAATACAACAAAGAGAATGATCCTGAGTGGAGGACGTACGAGGATCACACAGTGTGGGACCTGGACTACTTTGAGAGGACAGAGGAGAAGAGATGGCAAGAGGAAAACCAAAGTGCTGAGACTCAGACGAACAATAACAGGGGGCAGAGGGGTGGGGGCACCAGGCCTGTCTCTCAGCCACATAGACCTGTCGCTCCTGCACACAGGGGGCCTCAGAGACCCAAATCAACTCCTCCAGCAAGGCCCCGACTCCCACCTCGGCCTAGCCTGCCTGCGCGTAGCCATAGGCAACATGTTGGTCCGGCTTCTAGCAGAAATCAGTCGAACCGCACAAACGGTAACACTCGACCTTTACAACCTAAACTAACTCACAGCCTGACACTCCCCAGCTCTCACTCCGGTTGGTCTAAAGACACCAAATATCACCAGAGGCCACCGACAGACTCCACCAATAACAAAGGGGGCAGTCTTACCCAGGCGTTAATGAACGTCGTCGAGGGCCATATGCAGAAGAAGCTGACTCGCCACGCTAGTGTGAGCGATGCCGACATGTTGGCGCACAGTGCAGAAGCAGGGCCGCGTTCCCAGCAGACAACGCGGGGCTCCAACGGGACATTGCCGACGTCCGCCACTTTAGAAGCCCTGGCAACTTCAGGCAGCGACCTGGAGACCAAACTAACCCAGCAGCTTTTTGAGTTTGAGAAAAGCTTGACTACTTCGTACAGTGACACCAACGTGGGCTCTGGTTCTTTACGGGACACGTCGTCTGCAGGCGACCCAAACCAGCCAGGCCACATCTCGCGCCACTTTTCTATCCTGGACTTCAGCGATGAGCGTGATATCATGCGAGGCTCCTCTCATTCCCCCGTGTCCAACCTCTTGCAGTCGAACTCTTCCTCTTTGGAAAGACGCAGAACCCTCCGGCCTCCGCCTCCTCGCCCCAGAATCCTTCGCCCCCCAGCCCCGGCTCCGTACAAACCAGCCCGCCCTGCTCCACGCCCCCCTCCGCGATGCCCGAGACAAAACGCCACTCCTCCAACAAGGAACTCCCTCGCCAACAGCCAGATCTTTTACACTCCCGACGAGCCGGCTACGAACCCCCTCGACCAAATAACAGAAGGTCAGGCCGAGTACGGCGACCTCGCTGCTGCACAGGAGCACGAAATCCAGCGCCAGCTGGAAGCAGAGCGAGAGCTGGAGAGAGCGATGGAAGCAGAGAGTCAGAGACAGAGGGAGGAGGAAGAAAGGTACCAGCTGTTGCTACGACTACAAGAGGTGGAGCAAAACATGGAGGCGTACGCGCACACGGCGGAGGAACTCAGGGCGATGCTGGAAGAGGAGGAGGAGGAGACGGCCCGCATGCAAGCCTTGGAGAATTTGGAGTTCTGCAACTACACACTGGAGACGCTGGCCCTGGAGCAGCAGCAGCTACAAGTACAAGGTAAGGCCACCGAGGGTACACAGGCATAGGTTTGACCACCAAGATGATCTGGGGTTGGTTAGAGGGGCTAGAGGTTGGAGACTAAGAGGGTTTGACTCTGCACTAAAACCTGGATGTTTTTATTATTTTTAAGTGCCAGAGTTTACAGTTACAATACCTCAGAGGTTTCCAAATGCAATTGCTGTTCCCGGTTCTTTGCTGCAACTTCTCATAAACATCCTCCAGTTTTGAGACAAACTTTAGAAGTGTTGTAGACATCAATCTGCTCATTTTGAGTTGTCAATAAGAACAAATTTGGCATTAACCTTGAGATTTTTTTAGACATCTAATATGTAGCTATAGATGTGGACAAAGGTTTATCCGACAACATCTTGACCACATCCTTTAAAGCAAAAGTTTCCATTCGCCTCTTGATTCAGGAGACAGTTACCGGGTTACGTGCACGCAGAAACAAATGAAGGGGCATTTGTTTTGGTCGCTGTCATAGCTCCAGGTTAGTTCGTGGATTATTCCGTATTCAGCAAAGACAGAATGTAATATAGAAGGAATCTAAGAATGAGACATCGGCACTTAACAGATTTCCTCTTCGACCGGTCGTCCAAATCGGACTGACGCACACACATGTGCAAAAAAAAAAAAAAAAAAATAGTACTCATGCAAACAAGACGTCCCTGTTTACTGCCCACAATCATCAGCGGATGGAAGATTGTATATTTGACTTGAGGCTTATCATAACAGTGTGTCGTGCGTGTGACTGTGTGCACGAGGAGAGAGTGAATCTGCCCTGTTAAGAGGTCAGTAACTAAATTTAATTAATGATCTCATTCTTATTGCTGGTGTATAGCTTTCAGACTGTGTTACTTTCATTTTAGCACAGTTAACACTTTAAATAAATAAATTTGATATATTTCCTGATAATTAGACAGTCTTGATCAGTTTGTTTTGACCGTGTCTGCGCACCCGGTGCCGTCTTTGCAGCCTCTGCTTTTTTTCCCACATAGGTACGAGGTGCATTCCTGCACATAGCGAGAGGGTACGCGTTGCACATGGGCCTCTTTTTTCCACCTTATGCCTCGGTGGCTCTCTCACACTGTCCAAATGTCCTCCTTTCTTTCTCTCTCGCCTTTCTCATACTTTCCCCCCGTTCTCCACCTTCCATCCTTTCCCCCCATCATCCGGTCTTTTCCGAGAGGAGTTTAAAGAGACAGGGTGTGGTTTGGGGATTTTTTTTTTTTTTTTATTTTGGTGTGGAGGAACGGATCATGGCACACTTTAGAGTGGGACCTAAAGTGTGGCTGTGGAGAGCGGTGACATGGCCCGTGGCACAGCTCTCCGTTCTGTTCGGACTCACTCGGAAGGCTGCGGCCAGCAGGATGGCAGGTATGTTATTTGACATTTGACAGCTGAGAATCTATTGCTGCTCGGTTAATAGCGTGTTTTTCTTGGTGGTCACTGCGTCTGATGAGGGTTTAGTGTATTCGTGTATGCGCCAGACACGGGGAGAAAGTATGTACGGATGTCCCGGTATCGGAGGAATGGTGTCAGCGGCCGATCCAGGCATTTTTAAAATGATCAGATCCGTATCGGGCTTCAGCCAAGCCTGATCGTTTGCAGTTATTTATTTTAGGTCTGCTATAAACCAAAACCACGTCCCTGTAGTGTCAAAACTTCGTCTTGTTCTGTTAAAGTGGCGGTTGGCTAGTGTCAAAGCTGCCAAAAATCAAAGAAGAAAAAGAAGAGGAACCAAACTTTACTTTAAAATGAAATATGCAGTGTGGATGTTTGGCAAGGTGGTAGCATGAGATTGTAATTTAATGCTACCAACTTGAATCACCGCAAAAATAAATGTGTACCCCAAGTACGCCTGGTAAATGCTGCACCAAAACATCAACAACTGTGCAAAAAAAATTAAAGAGAGAGTTGAGGAGAAACACAGGTTTTCTGCAAAAGTCACGAGCTACCCTCTCCATGCTACCATTAGTAGTGTTTGACAGAAATATTTATTGGACTCAGTGCAGTCACGCCTTTATATTATTAAGCCTTTATTTAGTTTGTTGTAGATCGGATCGGGCGACCCTTCACAGGACAAGCAGTTGGGTGGAACAGTGGCGAGGTTCGAATCCATGGGCCGACTGGGGTCTTTCTGTGTGGAGTTTGTCTGCGTGGGTTCTCTCCAGGTACTCTAGCTTCCTCCCGTTGTCCAAAGACATGCTGGTTAGCTTCATTGGTGATTCTAAATTGGCCGTAGACGTGAGTGTGAATGGTTGACTGTCTCTCTGTGTTAGCCCTGTGATAGACTGGAGACCTGTCCAGGGTGGACCCCGCCTCTCACCCTTCACAGGAACAAGCGGTTACAAAAGATGAATGAATGAAGATTGGATTGGGACTTGGATCGGCTGATACTGAAGATTAAAAGATCGGTATCTGATCGTGGGGCTCAAGAATACTTGATGCGGAGATACCACTTTATTAGCTCTGTCTCTGAGTGACTTAGGCCAGTGATTGCATTATTGTGATTAATCTATTTCTGATTGTTTTATCCATAAACGCTTTGAAATAGCCTTGTATTCTGAGCATCGTTGCCTGCCAATGATCCCATCTTCTGCTTGTCACGTGACGCACTTCAGCTTTCTGACTGCAGAGCTCACTGTTTCTCTCTGTTCATTAATCACTGACCGTTGACAGACCTTTTGTCATTTTACTTCTAGTTAACGGGAACCGAATGTTTTGTTTTTTAGTCCTTCTCACCAGGACAATCAGAAACCAGATATCAGGCTCCCAGAACAGTTGCAGTTCAGGCTATTGTTTGGTTAATCTAAAATAATCTCATTAATCGGATTAGTGCCAAAATAAACCCAGCAAGTTTTACTTTAACGCTTTATTGCTCTTGTTTGTCTTCAAGGCAATAAATGAGTAGCGGTAGCAGTGATTGTCTGAGCTTTACGATCAGCCTGAGGGCGGGGACAGGTTCCAGTGGCTACAGGTGCCTTTAAGGGTCATGCACTCACATAGTTTCCATTCACTCATCATACCGCAAGAATCCTCACGGTAATAAAATATTCACCCACTTTAGTTTCCCTTTGATATTTCCCACGCTGTTAGATGTCGACATATAGATGGGGCAAAGATGGTGTCGTGATCTGACGACATTCAGCACCTCAAAGGGAAGCGATTTCTCAGAGCACGCCCTTTGCAACATATTTGCAGTGGGCAAGATTTTTTGTTTTGATATGTTTGTGGGATATTAAGTTCCCCTTTGTGTTTGCTTCTCGGACCTTATCTGAAAGCGAGGTGTGGACATATTAAGCATTTTCTCAGGATGCTTGGTTGCAGAGAAAAAAAAAAAGTATTTGTCATCCCGCTGCTATGCATCTACTCTCACTCTCACTCCCTCTCTCTCTCTCGCCCAGAAGTGAGTGTTTTTCCGTGCTTTTGCAGGGTGTGTTTTCTGAGAGTGGCTTTTGAGAGACAATGGGAGCTTATTGTTGCGAGGCAGGGAGTGACTTCAACGCTGGGATCTGCCTGCGCTTTCCTCTGCAGGGGCTTAAAGGGTTGTAAAACTACTCAAACACTGTCATTAACTTACAATAGATGGAGGGCATACTGTACTTGTGCTTGAGTAACGTACACCGATCAGGCATAACATTATGACCACCTTCCAAATATTGTGTAGGTCTCCCTTGGAATATAAAGGACGAGAGAGAGAGTAAGCGAGAGCTCTACTTAAGATGGATGAACGACATTCCTGAACACTCTTTTAGGAGTAAACGAGCGAGGAAACTAGTCTGACTGTCTTAACTAATCCTCTCCTCACATCTTTCACATCTTTCACAGTGGAGTAATGACATGAAAGAACAACAGACTCTCATCAGGCATAACATTACAACCACCTCCCTGATATTGTGCAGGTCTCCCTTGTGGTGACTCAACAGAGAATGGACATGGGCCTTCTGAGGGTGTCCTGTGGTGTCTGGTAACAGGATGTTGTTAGTGGGGGGGCCTCTGTGTATCATCCCACAGATACTTGATTAGTTTGGGATCTAGTGAATTTGGAGGCCAGGTCAACACCTTGTGCTGTTCTTCATGTTTTTTGAGTTGTTCCTTAACCGTTCCTGTTGGGGATGGCTGCTGCCGTCAAGGAGTGTCATTGCTATGGTGTGGGGGTGTCTGGTCTGGTCTAGGTGGGTGCTACATGTCTAAGTAACATCCACACCAATGAATGCCAGGTCTAAAAGTTTCCCAGCAGAACACTGATGGTTTAAATGTTATTCACTTCTCCTGTCAGTGGTCATAATGTTGTGGCTGATCGGTGTAGTTTTAATAATTAAAATTCAAAAATAAATTCCTTCATCTCATAAAGGTTTCTGTTTGGGTGACAGTAGTTCAGGCCGTTTAATTTGGGCGGACATCACATTTTCAGAAACGCTGATAATCGTTTAATCTTGAGTTTCACGGAGAGATAAAGATGCTTTAATGTGGCTGTGTTAGAGAATTAGAGAAAGTAACAGTTTCAGTGAAAGAAAGTGACGAGAAACTAATAAAAATAGTGTTTTGATCCTTACATATACATCTGGACAGGGTGTGTTTTGCTGTAATTTTGTGTTTTCAGTTAAAAATGGGCATAAACTTTTCCCCATTTCCCACAAACTCCCACCCTAGTGCAGGTGTTCCTCTCTGTAGTTCCACTTTTTTTTTTATTTGTGCCATTTAAGCTCTTTGACCTTCAGCCTCCTTTAATTCTTTAAACCCACTATTAAAACGCCACCCTCGGCTTTTGTGACACCACAGCCTGATCAGTTTAACGCTGTTTTCAAGGCTCCGTTTCAGCTTCAAGTTTCCCCCTCAGCCTTACCGTGCACACCGGGAAACATCCATCCTGCGGAGAGTTTGATACGTGACCTTATTCCTGGTCGTCACACCGCTTTTTCTTTTTCTTTTCTTTTGTTTGTTTTTCTAGGTATTGATCCAGAATGGTCTCATGTACATAAGCCAACACAGCCACAAAGAGAGGAATGTCGCATTTGGCATTCCTACTGCTGAAACGCAAACACAGTTTCGGTCACGTTCTTGCCGCTGAAAGCTGAGATGTCAAACACTGATAATTGAACAGCCTTTACGTAAGGAGAGAATAATGTCTTTTGTAAGATGTCAATGCTTCAGCTTTCGTTTTTGACTGGTGCACGGCAAAAGTGTCAACCTTAAGCTTTTCCTATAGTTTTCAAACTTTGCACAATTTCATAGCGTAAGCCTACGAATATAAAGTCTGATTTTAAATGCAGCTTTACATTATTTGGAGCTTTTTTCTGTATTGTGCATGATCCTGAATTCTCTATTTAGGTCATGCTTGATAGAAGGAACTATATTTTACTCAAAAACCTGTTGGTATTAAGTGAACAAACATGTTTTTCCTTCTAGTTACACTTATGTTCGCTTCAGTTAATGGCAAATTGACATTTCCCTCCATGTGTGAGTGTGTGTGTTTGCGTGCATCACGTGTATTTGAGTGTATGCATGTCCTTTAAACCTGTTCGTACGGTCCCTGCCTCTTTCGTGGAGAGTTAAGGGAGGAGGGGGTGGGTGGGTGGGTGGGTATGTTATACGCCGGCTTTGTGAATAGGCTCGAGTTTTTTCTCACACTGAAAGATCGTGTCTCTTCTGGGAGTGTGGACAGTCCTCAACAATAGCTCATTGTACGCACCAGCGGCTACTTTACCAGCAGCCTAATTTCCCTCCCAGCACTCATTGATGCCCTCTGATTGAAACGAAAAAAGGAAACACTAAGGCTAAAGGGTCCGTATTACATTTAAATGTCTAGTCATTAGTGTAAAAAATGAAATCCCATGCACATCTTTGAGTGTAAATCTCTGATATGCAGGGCTAAAGTCAGTGTCAGTTTACTAATGTCCAGTGGATTGGAAAAGTTAGAGCTGTTTGCATACACGGTCAGGAATGAGTTTAATCAATCCCCTGCTGAAAACAACAACGAAACACACAGGAAATGACAAAAGACAAAGCAAACAGGATGCAAGGATTGTTCAAAGAAAAACATAATTCAAAGGCGTACAGTGAAGTTTGTCCCCCCCGTCTTCCATCAAAGAAAAATCTCCAGACAGACTTTATTTTTTTTTTCTCCTGCAAACAGAGGTGCTAGCCAATTGAAACAATGGGAGGGGCTTTTTGGGCTAATCCTCCACTCATGTGACTCCACTGAATCATTAACCCGAGGAGGCCCCTCCTTCAATAACCCTGCCCCCCTTCTCCTCCCATGATTCGCTGAGGCGGCTGTGGGGAGTGTTTCGCTTGCGCCGAGGAGCTGGGAGGTGCTTGAGCCGGGCAGTCCTGCAGCGGCAGTGGAGAGAGAGAGACAGGGAAAACAACTTGGGAGAGTTGCAGACAATATGCCTGGCAGGTGGAGTCTCCCACGGCGCTTTGTTATGGAATGCAGGACTTTAGAAAGAGGGAATAAGCGAAGAATAAGTTGAAGGAGAAACTGTATCAGCTCCCGGGAGGCTGATTTGAACAGCAAGAGCCATGAAGAACCCGGTGGTTTATGGCAACCCTGCCATGTTTGGTCCAGTGGATTGGAACTATGCAGCTGGTGCTCCGATAAAGAGAGGAAAGAGCGTGGAGGAGCTGGGGGATGCCGGCTGGGCCAGAGAACAGGAAAGGATGGCCCATCTACAACACCTACAACAATTACATCAACTGCAGCTTCAACAGCAACAGGTTGGATATCCTGGGTTTGGAGTACCTATTCCGGGCCAGCAGCAGGGACCCATCCTAGTAGCAAGTCCCGGTGACCGACTTCCAGGTCAAGGCTTCCCTATGCCAGTACACGGTGGCATGATGGTACCCATGGGCGGCCAGGTAGCACCACCGGCGCATGTGCCAGCTCAATGGCAAGCACAGTGGGGCAACCAAGCCCAAATTCAACATGGTAACGTCGCCCACCAACCCAACCCCCAAGGCCAGGACGTTTACTTCCACCCTCGTTCAGAGGACGGTCACCTGGACTTGAGGATATCTGAATGGAACGGCAAACATTGTTTTTACCAGGGCCCAGAGGATTACAGCCACCAGGACTACAACAGAGTGGCACATGAGGACGACATCAGGACTCAAGAGGGGTACGGTCAGCTGGACGAAGACAGAAGGAGGAGGGACGATTGGGTTCGAGAAAATGACCACAACCCTGAACGTTACGACCACAGGAATCGCAGAGACTTGGAGGAGTATGATTATAATGACAAATACAGGCAGAGGGATCATTACGACAGGAAATACAACGATGAAAAGTATTATGAGGGCAGGAAGCACCATAAGCATGACCACAGAGATCAAGACAGCTACAGTGAGTATGAAGACTACTACGATCATAGAGACACTTATTCTCGTAGAGACAAATATAGAGACAGAGATCGCTACAATGACCACGATAGGGATTATTATGACTCTAAAGACCGCCGTGGCTCCAGAGAAAAGGACTACTACCCGCGCAGAGATGAAGACCGCTACTATGATGAGCAGAAACAAAAGGACCGCCACTATGACCGGCGAGCAGACGATCAATATGATCGCAGAGAAAAAACCTACAAAGACAGGGACGTCCATGGACGAAGGAGAGAGGAAGCGTACACCGGTACAGGAAGGGGCCAGTATGACTCTGATGTTGACGAGCACCGGGGTTATAAGGAGAGGGACCGCTATTACAGGTACAGGGATGCAGGAGATGATAGAGATGAAGACTACAGACCGAAGGACTATAAATCAAGGGAACGCCATGAGCGGCTGCCTGTGGATAGCTATGACGGCGAGTTTGAAGACCGCTGCAAATCCAGAGATACCTACAGGTCCCGGGACAGGTATCGAGATTTGCGCTTGATATCCGCAGACACACAACATGAGGAATACCGTAAAAGGGACCGCAAGACGCACTGCGAAGAATGGGTTGAGGAGCAGAAGAAGCTGGCGCTGCGGGAAGCAGCGCACTCCTTTGAGGATCCCGGCGTGTACCGGGACAGCGACGAGCAGGAAAGGGGATACGAGTCGAGCACCGGGAGCGTAGGTTCAAAACGGGGTCGGAAGCCCGTTTATGTGGGCTCGCTGGATCGCAACAGCTTCTACAGGAAGACCGCTCCGAGTGACATGCGAAAGTCCCAGTTTGCGACTATTACCAGGAAACAGAACAAAGGTAAACACGAGGATACTGTCATGTGAGAGACAATATCCTGTATTTACACTGCCGGGGAACTTACAGTTCGTCTCTAAGTTTACAGTTTCTAAATGTATTGTTTAGTGTGGCAATACCACTTCACAGTGGCTCAACAGCAGGATGAAAAGCCCTGATTTAGGGGCGTTCTTATCATTGTCAACCCCTCCTGATAAAACTGTACAGCTATAGAGGCTGACACTCCTTGGAGCCTCACTTCATGTCATCTGTGACCTCCAGAGTTGCTCTTCCAATCAATGCTGGGGGCTTCAAATTGCTGACTGGTCACACTCACCTCCCACCTCCTTAGAAAGCGCTGGGAGGTGCGCATGCCTCGGTATCACCTATCGCACAGGAAAGTGAGCGGTCAGGTATTTGATGGCCTAAGAACCTGCAGAACGGGTTTAGTGGGTTCTTGAGTTTTGTTGCCAGTCTCTGCAAATTTCCTGTTTGCAGTCAAACCCTGACGCTATGTGCACACGTAACTAGTCCGCTCGGGTCTTGCACGACTGAAAGGACTTGTCTTTTACTGTCTAGGTTGTTTTTTTGCTCGGCCAGGGATGATTCAGAAATTAATTCAAGTTCTCCAGACGGTTAAATCAAATTTATCTTTTTATCCCAGGCCAGACTTTACCAAATTCTGGGCCTGGTGTGTTTCAGTATTTTCATGGGACGTTTTAGGGGAATTTAAGTTATTCTATCCTTTAAGAACTTATCCCTAGCAAGTGGGAAGTGTCAGAAGATGGTTAGTCATGAACATGTGCCGTCACAATCTGCACAAACAACAGGAAAAAACTTTGTGCGTGGGTTTTTAATAAGGAATCGAAGAAGCAGAACTCCTCTAGCCACTTAATTGTGTCTGAGAAGAAGCAGGTGGCGCCCCATGACCCCTCCCCCAGTCACCTAGAAAAACACACACACACACACATACACACACTCAGGCCCCTACCACACATCCATTTCGGGAGTCCAAGTATTAATCCCTAGCGTCAGCATGGTGAGTGGATGGCGGGGGTCTGTCTGGTGCCAGGCGGTGGCCGGCGCTGGCCTGACTCCTTCGCTGCAGACTGATAATGTGTGTGTGTGTGCGTGCATGTATCTGTGTGTCGAGGGGCTTATTTGAGAAAATGACGCCATTTTTAAAAACACACACACACACACACACACACACACATTCGCCTCTGCAGAGTCTTGTCATCCGTTAATCTTGTTAAACTGTTTCAGCTCGGTCAGGGGTTTGCCCTGAGCGCAGCGCCGAGTTGCAGGGGCTAAAAAACATTAGAGCATCTTGTTGCGGGGCTTATTGGGTTTACGTTGCGACTCGGTGACATTGAGGTGATGGCTTTCTGAGATGGACCTGATACTTCTATGAAGGCTTTTATACTCTGTAATCCAATATTAGATATCGGGCTGCTCTCTTGTCTTGAAAAGTGCTGCCATATTGTGCGTTGTATGACAGTTTAGGTCTGATCATATTTTGTATCGTGAGCTTTCGTGTCGCTTTCATGATTGGTAAAATATGTTTTATGAAGAAATGCACACCTTTTTTGGTCACACTTTTGAACTTCTAGCTGCACGGACGGCGCTTGAGATCCTTGCGAGTAATGTGTCGTCATCCACGTATGATCTGGCAGCGTATGCCGTGCTGTCCGCTGTAATCCTTGAGCAGTTGCTGCCATTGGTGGGCAGCAAGTCCGGAGGAGGAGGGGGTTAGGAGTTAAGACCGAAAATCTTTGGATCTCAAAGCGTCTGACAGCAGCAATGCTCTAAAGACGTCTTATCTCGCTGCTGGCCAGCGAAAAAGTCAGATTGCAAAAATAAATAATCTGCATGAGTCACTGTTATCTCAGAAGCTGAGTGCACCCTTTTCCGCACTCTTCAACGCTTCTGGATCTAAATCTTAAACCGGTTTTCGTCAGCTTGGCTCATTCTGAGTTTCACAACAAACACTGCTTTTTATCGTAGAGATGCATCATATTGAGTTTTATATTCTTCTTGTTAATCGCCCTGATATCTATGTCCACAACGGGAAGATTAGTGACGCAGACACAAGTTTAGTTCTGGGTTCGTTGATACTGGTGGTGTGTGCAGGTAGGTTTCAGGTTAACTGTGGGAAAACACACATCCTGATCTTTGACCTTGTTTGCTTTGCTCTTAAGGTCTAGTTTACTCCTGATACTGCCAAATTATATGTTTCCCCCACTCATACATTGTCCGATTAGTTCAGACATACAGCATAACGTACGCTCACTAGCCAAAACATTAGGTCCACTAGTGAAAACAAATCCATTGTAATGTAACAGCCCTGCACTAAATCCCCTGTTTCGGTGTTCTATTTATGTTGACACAATGTAATTGGGTATTTCAACTGGGCGATCACTTTGGAGGGTGGAGTTCATGGTGCTGTGGTTGTCAAAATAATAGAAACGTGCATCAGTGCAACACAATACGATTCAATGGCACCACAAACCACAGCCTCCTACATGGCGACCCAGTTGAATCAGTTGACTTATTTTTAAACACATGTTGAACGCCACAAGCATCAGGAAGCTAAGAGCTAACGCGGGGCTGTTGTGTTTGAATGCATTTGTTTTCACCGGCGTACCTAATGAACTGGCAAGTGAGCGTAAAGTCAAATTATAGTGGACGGAGTCACTCTGCAAAGGAATTGCGCGTTGAATATTTTAGCGAATACTACAAACATTGTTGTATTTAAAAAAAAATAAAAAATAAATAAAATTCTCCACTATACACCGATCAGGCATAACATTATGACCGCCTTTCTAATATTGTGTAGGTCTCCCTTGTGCCTCTAAAACAGTTGTGATTTATCAGAGAATGGACATGGGCCTTCTGAGGGTGTCCTGTCCTGTGGTGTCTGGCAACAGGATGATGTTAGTGGGGGGGGGGGGGTCTTTGAGGGGAGGGGCCTCTGTGGATCATCCCACAGATACTTGTTCAGTTTGGGATCTAGTGAATTTGGAGGCCAGGTCAACACCTTGTGCTGTTCTTCATGTTTTTTTTTTAGTTGTTCCTAAAGCATTTTTATGCAAGGAGTGTCATTGCTATGGGGTGGGGGTACCTGGTCTGGTCTAGGTGGGTGCTACATGTCTAAGTAACATCCACACCAATGAATGCCAGGTCCTAAAGTTTCCCAGCAGAACACTGAATTATCACAAGATGGTTTAAATGTTGTTTACTTCTCCTGTCAGTGGTTTTAATGTTGTGGCTGATCGGTGCACGTCAGTGGTGTATCATGATCTACAGATGTTGATCTTGTCCGTCATGACATTAGTTAAGATTCCTTTACTGTCCTCTGTGCTAAAGACACACTGTTGTCTGACTGACTGTTCAGACTGCTTCTTATTTTGGTTTTAAACTGATTTTCCAGCTGTAGAGAGCCTGTTTTATAGTCCGTGTTGTTGTTCATGTCTCTCACTAGACACTGTTTGCTTTCACCATCTGCTGCAGAAATATATAAAATGCTGGACTTTAGTCTGAGCAGCTGTTGCGCCATCGAGCCATGTTTGCAATGAACGGTTTTTTAGCTGTGGGAAAACTGACGAAGCCCCAGGGAAGATCTTTGTCTTTACTTGTCGCAACAGATATATTGGCACACATTTAGTAATCTGTAGACCGTTTCCAAATGTATTTTTTTTCCCACACTGAGAAACTAAAGGCAATATATGTAATGTAACTTACTCACTTTTCTTTTACCCAAGTATTTAAATCACTTTGTTTTGAGTATCTTGTTGCACTAAAGCACCTGTGACTCATTGTCCTCTTCAGTTTGAGGACAGCAAAGCTTTTTGTGAATAGGCCACTTGTCGCATGGTTTCAGTTACCCTTAAAGCTTCCTCTGCACATATGCAAAACCGATGGTCTCTTGAAGTAATTGCACACTGTTTGTTACGGAAATGAGACAAATTGAGGTATCCCAAAGATCCCGAGTCTTGGTCCCATTTAGCAAGTATTCATTAACGCACTGATTGAGTTGCAGCGAACACTAAACACGGCCATTAAATTTGCACAAAACCAAAGTCTGAGCGCTGCAGCACAGCACCACAGGCTGCCCTGATGCAAGGCTTGTAATTAACAGGGATACCCGACCGTGGTAGATAGCAGTTGCTGTGTGAGCTTCTGCCAGGAGGCGGAATGTGGCCTTTGACATCTGACCACAAAAAAAAAGATAAACAGGATGGTGTGTCACTGAATAAACTCTCCTGTCTTTCCATTTTTACCAGGGAGAAAATATACAAACGTAGACAAAGGGGCCGGGGGTGTGGCTGGGTGATTTAAAGCAGGGGAGTTAAATTGCAAACTGGGAAAATAACATTATCTGCAATTTTTCCTTTAAAAGAAACTGATTCACTCAGGCTGGGTACACTGGGGACGGGTCGCCGGTCTTTCACAGGACAGCTCATTAAGCTTTAGCCAAGCTCCTGCTAGGGGTTGCACAGTTTGAGTAAGAGTTGCAGACATAACAACAACACTGAGACCCTGAGGCACCAATGCATCCAAAGTGCACATTTCAAGTTTTGTAAAAAAGATACTTGTTTTTCTTTGCACTAAAACAAAGGGAAGAGTTGTCGTTCTTGTTGTTGTGTTACTAGGCTACCCCCCCTTGAGATCAAACTGGGTTTTAAAATGAGTTTAACACCCCTGATTTAAAGCTGCTCTTTTGTTTCTTCAGCCAAGTAGCGGCCTCTTTAAAACTTAAAGTTAAAGCGTGAAGTGCCCGCAGTCGGACGCCCTTTCAGAGTCTTGCTAATATTTACTCTGCCTCTGCCGACATTGTTTTCTTGCTCCAGTTAACCTGCGTCATGGATTATTTTTTTTTAAATTTATCTCTAAGTGCAGTCAGTACCAGCTCTGAGTCACGTGCTGGCTTGTTCTAGAGCTCTGCACGAACCTATCTTTCAAGCAGGTTCACGTCCCAACCGAGCGCACACCGGCAGAGTTATCCATGTGATCATTTCAGTAAAGTGACTCCCCGGCTCTCCAAAACTTGGCCTGATACGAGGACCCGGGGGCCCCCCAGCTATTCTTGTTGCCGGGGCAACCGGTGCACTCTGCGTTGAACTTTAGAGCAGAGCACACAGCGCTGATTGTGTGTGACCTTAGAGAGCCGTGTGCGGGGCAAACTTTTGACTTTGCGCAGCTATTAGCGCAGAAGGCCGGCGGCACAGAACATGGCATCGGTTTTATCACCGGGTGGAACTGATTTTGCTGCAAGTGTGCATCAAAGAAAACCCCTTAAAAATACATAACTAAAAAAAGAAAGAAAGATAAATTTGCATGGATGGTTTTTGCAAGATAACTTGGCAAGGTTTAAGTGGAGGTGTTCAGTCTCAGCTTCATCATTCTGATAGAATTCAGCCTGTCAGAGGAGGAGCTTGAGCAGGTGGCAGCAGATAGTGAAACGTGAAGCAGACTAGTCCGCAGAAATGGACTCGATTTAACTGGACTTCATGGTTACTTTCAGAAGATGCTGCTGCAGCCACGTGCGAGTTGATGTGGTGTGGAAGCTCAAATAAAGTTGTTTAAATTGCATTAAGAGTAAAAAGAAGATTGACAGAAGGAGTCATTGCATCTTTCCTCGCTTAAAGTACATATCTGCTGTGTGAAATTTCCATTAGATTAGATTAGATTAGATTGTTAGGGGGAGAAATCTGCAGACTCTGTGGCAAAGACTTTCAATCATGACCGATACGGTAACTGTTAAAAGCAGGTGTTCATCAGCTCATTAACGTCCAAACTACAGACTCATTCTAAGCAGCTTTTTAGTACATAGTGTGTTTGTACTTCACAAATTAATCTGGGACAAAACAAATTAGGACGTTCAGCGGACAACCACAGTCCAGCTCCACGTTTTATTCTCCGCCAGCGAGCTCGTCCTTCCTTGTGTGTGTGTGTGTGTCTGTGTGTGTGTTTAATGATGGTGGGTTCCCATCCATTCTCATGGTAATTGGAGCTCAGGAATGGAGATTTTTTTTTTTTTTTGCAGCGGGACGCACCGTCCCTCCACAGACAGGGCTCAGGAGCTGAACTTCAGATCGACAATGGACTATCTTAGAATGGGTGGCGTCGTTTGAAACGCCGTGTGTTTGAGTGCATGGAGGGGCGTGCGCTTGTTTTTTAAGTGTTTGGAGGAAAGTTGCGAGCAGCAGGTGGGTGAAGCCTCGGCGTCTTCTATTCTCACGTTTCTTTTTGTCTGTGTGCGCGACATTAGCTCAGAGAGGATCTCAGTTTGAAGGAATCCGTTCCTCAAAAGAGTTGATATTTAAGTGAATGTTTTCTGCACTGTTAAATGGGCTGTAAAACACTATTTAAAATCTCATGATTCATCTATGCAAATCAAAGCTGGCCTCTTTTTGTTATTCGGATTAGAGAGCAAAGTTGGATGAAATGCAAAAGAATTCACCAAAAAAAACCAAACACTCCAGTCACGTTTAATGTGCCACTCGTCTGAGCTCCAGCTGCTTTGCCTTTGATGCATCTTTAATGACCTGCTCTGCTGTTTCACTTCTGTGTGACTGTGGCATGAGTCACGCCGTGGGTGTCACAAATCCCGACAGTGCAGTGTTGCAAGAGTCGCTTCGTATCGCTTTTATAGCGCTATTAATGGCCGTACACTCCCTGCTGTGACTGCACCAGAGATACCTTCTACCTGCTGTCTGTAGCCTGTCTCATCTAGAGGACTTTGCAATGATTGGTGTTTACGAAATGACTCAGTAAATCTGCATTTTTGGAACCGATTCCACCAGTTGAGGCTGAAACCTTTGACCTGTGACACGCACACCTGAGTTTACGTCCATCTTAAAGTCTTAAAATGAAATAAAAGGCGTATTTAGCAGCCACGTGTCCATTTTCCTTCAGTAATTGGCGAACAGCTGTATGAGTGGAGTTGTTTAGGTTCTCTGCCTTCATCGGGGGTCAAAAGGGTCTTTAGATTTCCCACGATGATTGCATTTATCTTAAATTCTGTGACGTATTTTAGTTTCTGATTCGAAAACCAAAATAATTCTCGAAGAGTTGTTGTTGTTGTTGTTTTCCACTCATTAAAAGATTTCTAAAAGGTCAGATAGGAATGCACCGAAAACCGAAAATGCACTATTGGGCCATTTTCAGCCGAAAAATTGCTGCGGTTGTTGTTTGCATCATCACAACATCCTGTTTCGGCGATAAGTTTTCAGCCGAAAATGGCCCGAAAGTACATTTTCGGTTTTCGGTCGAAAATGTTTGGACCTTTATCACCGAAACAACACGTGGCCGAAAATGGCCCAAAAGTATATTTTCAGTGCGTCCCTAATGTCAGACACCAGTAATTATTTGAATTTGAATTCACACGACCCTTTTTTTTTGTCATGTAATGGGCAGACAGGAACACAAAGGAACACAGTTTCCCAGATTCATTAGCCCACATCACCCACTCATGTATATATTCAAGGGATTATGTTTTTCCCAAACTCTCTCATATGTGTAACCAGGTCAGTGTCATTTATGAGAAACATGCTCCCTGCAGAGTCGTAGTCTCGCCGTTCCTCTTCCTTGTCGGGAGGTTTTTGTCCTCGCCAAGCACTCGCGTTGTTGTTAATCTTTTATCTCGCGTGTTTGATTACACCGTATACACCCTGAGGCTTATGGATTCCTGTAGACCACACATAACACACACACACACACGCCCAGGTCTGTTCAAACATTCAGCTTCAACAAAACAGTTGTTTTTTTGTGAGTCTAGAGTGAAACTACCACAACAGTATCGTGTTTCTTTTCCTGATTGGATTGCTTCATTCCAGATTGACACAAATCATCCAGCGTTCAGAATAACGCCGTGGGGTGTGGCGCTGTACCTGACCGAGCTGGCCTCAGGTGATCAGCTGACTGGTCTGAGGTGTGTGATTGAGCATGTCATTGTTTCAAAGGTGCTTCATGTCTGGTGACGTGAGCAGATCCGGTTCCACAGTGATGGGTTTCTTTGAAATGTGTGAGTCAAATATTTAAAATATGTAAGTGGCTTATGAATATCAGGTTAGCAGTAACTTGGATATTAAATGGATTAAGTCAGTTGTACTTGCATAACATTATGACCACCTTTGTAATATTGTATTTGTGTCCTTTGTTGCCTCCCAAACAGTTGTGACTCATCAGGGAATGGACATGGGCCTTCAGAGGGTGTCCTGTGGTGTCTGGCAATGGAATGTTGTTGGTTCAGTTCAATTCATGCAGTAGTATCACAGAACTGCATGGGTAGAAATAGAGAAGAAAATAGATAAGAAATTAGAGGACAGGAGCTCGGTGCGAGAGAGAAAAGAGCAGAGGACATGTTGCTTAGGCCTATTGCAACATAACTAAGGGATGGTTCAGTCCAGCCCTAAATATAATCAAAAAGGAAAGTCTTAAGCCTAACCTTAAAAGTAGAGAGGACTAGTACAACTCAAAAAAACATGTTCTTCATGTTTTTTTTTTAGTTGTACCTAAAGCGTTTTTGTGGCTGCATCCTGCTGGGGATGGCTGCTGCCATCAAGGAGTGTCATTGCTATGGGGTGGGGGTGTCTGGTCTGGTCTAGGTGGGTGCTACACGTCTAAGTAACATCCACACCAATGAATGCCAGGTCCAGAAGTTTCCCAGCAGAACACTGAATTGTCACAAGATGGTTGGTTTTATTTCCTGTCAGTGGTCATAATGTTGTGGCTGATCGGTGTGTAGGCATGCAAACAAGTGTACAATGCTCTCTATAGTACTTCAGTGGAATTCCATAAGAAGTGGGTCAAAATCAGGTCACGTGGCTCCACAGGTCGGCCATGATGGAGGCCGTTTCAGTGTGAAGTGGAGCGTGTGATGTGTTTGCAAGGGGATCAAACGTGGGAATGAGCCGATTGATTCCAATTAAGTTCTGGGTCTTTTGTTTTCAGCCCCCGTGCTTTTTCGTTCGCCGTGTGACTTTTAAAGCCCGTCGGTGAACTACTTTGTCGCGTGAGGGTAAATGCACGAGCAGCAGCGTCGCCGTCGATGGCTGGGCGGAAGCTACGGGCGTATATTACGAGCGATGAGAAAAGCTCCTTTGAGTCGAGCTTTAGCCAAGTCACGTGAAGACGGGAGGGAGGGATGAGGTCAGGGTGGGAGGGAGACCAGAGGGAGACAAAAGGCAGGCGGCTCAAGGCTCGGACACACAGCAGAAAGTAATATTTGCATTTTGATAACTATGTTTTGGAACGTAAAATGTTCCTGCAATGAGTGGTTCTTTTAAATGGTCTGTTGGCACTTGGAAGTAAAATGTTTGTTTCAAAAGTGTTAATTGCTTTTGATGCAACTCGCACAAAAGTGTGAAATAGCTGCAGTCTGATTGCGTTTGTGGGGTCATATAAGTGTGTACATTCCTGCCTGAGGGGTAACATTAGAGTAAGGAGAGTTAACTTCATTAGTCTCTGACGGCATCTGTTCAGAGAGGAAGGCTGACGTCACCTTCATCAACTCTACGCAGCACATGCTGGATCCTCTCTGATCTTGCACATATATGGCGCTTATAGTATTTTAATTTGTAACCCCCCTAACCCACCACAAGAGCTGTGATTGGTCCACTTGGTAGTAGCGTGTTTCCGCTTCAGTGTTTCCAACTGCTTCTCCATCTCTGCAGTTTACAAATTGATTGCTTTGGTTCAGTGAAGATGGAACACATCCAGGAAAGGTTAACTGAGGAGGTTCGGAGATGCAAACATTTGTACGACTCGTCTTCGGTGAAAGTTTGTTGAAATTTCGGCGAAAGTTTCAGTCGCCATTGTTGAAAATGAAGCAGGAAGTAGAAACAAAAATTAACCCGACTGGTAAAAAAGACACAACGCCAACTAACATTTAGGTGGAGTTGTTACAGAGCGAGCCAGACTGACGAGTGCACAAGCTTCAAAATCTTGAAACATTTCAGTTCTGATTGATTTTTTATTTTTTTTGGTGACACCTGTAGCTACTGATGGGAACAGCATATGCAGAGTTTCAGTACAAGTCACAGCTAACAGATAATAAAGAAGTCGGACAATAATTGGCCACTGACGCACACAGAGTGAGTCTACACTTTCAGGGAACAGTGGAAGGAGTCGGTTACAGCTCCTTATCTAATCATTCAATGTGGTCGCATCCTTATTTCCATGTTACTCAAACATGCAATGTTTGAAACTGATCTGCCATCTACTAATGAGACCGTTTTTAAACAAATGATTTGGATTTGGAAAACTTTATATGTCTATATACAGAAAAAAATGATACCATAAATGTTTGAAACTTTCAAGCATTAATTGCTAATCTCACTGATAAAACATTGCATTTCTTACGGTTTCTTCGTGATAAATGTCAGCTCCTCTTAGTTAAAGGTTTTTAATGCGATGGTGCAGCAGTGGGAAACGTTTGGAGTTTGATTTGCAGCAGTCTCTGAACCCGTCAACTGTTGTCTGGTGACTTTCTAGCATTCTGCATTCATATCCCTGTATCTGTTATTAGAGATTATGTGAGTGGCAACCTGAACCTATATAAATATCAGTAGTTTTATATTTATATTTGGTTCATTTAAAGACTCTAGGAAACACAATCCACAAACACACAGCGGTGTTTCTTACAATCTCAGACCACAGTGTGCCTCACAGACAGACCCTGCTCTCATCACTCTCCAGCCCTGTTATCTGTCCCCCCGCCCCCCCCGTCTCTCTTCTTTACCGTCCCTGAGAGCCTGTATGTCTCTAGCTGCTGTCACAAGCCATTGTGCCGCACACAAAGAGCCCGAGTCCACTCCAGTCCTGTGTCCATTCACACAAAGCAGCGGTGCGTGAACCCGGCTTTCCCTCCAATCCCAGGCTTCCCCGGAGATCGGGCCTCGGCGAGTGATAGCGGAGACATTGATCAAACGCTAGCCAGACAAGACGGAGAGGACTGGGCGGAGCGGGGTGGGTGGGCAGGAGTGTGTTTGGTCGCGAATGAATAGGGACGTGGGCTGGGAAACTTTTTTTCTTTTGACTCTTCCCACTGTCATCTTTACAATAACACCCTTTCCCCCCGTTTTTTTGTTACAACCAGCTTTGTGGTTTTGCCAATTTCATGGCAATTAATAGGCAGGACGATGCATTTAGTAGCTGTAACGTGTTTCAAACTAAACCTCTCTCCTCTCTCGTCTTTCCAGAGATGACCCTTTTGTCGTCTCAGCCCAAAACCCTGGACTCCACCCCGGTCTCGGACGAGACCCCCGCCGCGAGCACGGGAGCGGAGGATCCCGATGTGAGGATGCTGGAGAAGAGGTCGAAGGTCATCGAGGAGCTGCTGCACACGGAGGAGGACTACATCAAAGACCTGCAGATGTGCGTGGAGGAGATCATCGAGCCTCTGCAGAAGAAGCAGGTAAAGAGGCGGACGTCGAGGGGGATTTTAGCAAATGTAAGATGAGAGGAGGTTCGGTTTCCTTATAAGTCGTGTTTCATCTTCCTGCAGGTGAAGAACGTGGACTTTGACGGACTCTTTGGCAACATCGGCTCCGTCATCGACCTGTCGCAGCGGCTGTACGACGCCCTGCAAGAGACGGACTCTATAGGTAGGAAGGAAAAGAGGTTTTAAATGACGCCGGAGACGTCCAATGAGGAAGTTTGTTTTCCTTTTGCATTCTGGACTTTGCACAACCATAAACTGTCATGTGTTTGACTGTCATTGGGTGAACGAGAGTTTGAATGCAATCAGGAGGATAAACATTTCTGATTTATCTGTGATTCCTGTATTTAATAACGTGACGTATTATAAATCACATTATTGTGATTTTGAAGATTTTTCGATATGCAAAAAAGTATTGGAAAAGTGTTTCATATTCTCGTAGGGTTTTACTTTAATGGCATTTCTGGCAAATCCCACTTGTCTTGTTCATTTCCTTCGTCTCTTCCTTGTTGAATAAATTCCAAAAGAAGTCCAAATATTTGATTTAAACCCAGGTGGCCTCCATCTTTGTTTAATCACCCTCCTGCAAATCGTTGAGATTTACCAGAAACTAAACTTTATTGCAATTTATATAATAATAAAATATCAACACTTCTGTGTATCTATATAATATTGCCATGCAAAAAAATATACTAGACTAGACTCTGGCCTTGACTGTCTGCACCAACTTTTTTTATTTGCATGTAATTTTTCATATTATTAAAACACATCCTCCTCCCGTTTCCGTTTTGAAATGAACTCATTACGTCTCGTCTGTTCCCCCCCGTCCTCTCAGGGAAGGTATTCCTGGACTTCAAGGCCGAGCTGGAGGAGGTGTACAAGCTCTACTGCCAGAACCACGACGACGCCATCTCTCTGCTGGAGAGCTACGAGAAAGACGAAAACATCCGGCGCCATGTGCAGGAGTCTCTGGAAAGACTGAGGTGTGTTCGGGTTGACTCATCGGTTTTTCTGACTCATGTGTTTGACTTTATGAGAAAAAAATGTCGAGTCGCATGTGAGTGACAGAAACTATGCACGTTAGTGTGTGGAAGCATGGATACGCAACAAACGGGAATTGTCACTAATACGAGTGTTAAGTGAAACATTAACGGTAGAAAGCTGCCATCGACGTTAAAGTCTAGAAAAAGTTTTCGAGTTCAAAGGTTACGTATTTACAACTCTGAACTTATGAGTCACAGTAAATATTTAAAAGAATGAACTAATCCATGGGTGTCACACTCATTTTAGTCCAAATACACTGATCAGCCACAACATTATAACCACTGACAGGAGAAAGTAAATAACATTGACCATCTCGTGACAATTCAGTGTTCTGCTGGGAAACTTCTGGACCTGGCATTCATTGGTGTGGATGTTACTTAGATATGTAGCACCCACCTAGACCAGACCAGGCACCCCCACCCCATAGCAATGACACTCCTTGATTCCCAGCAGGATGCAGCCAAGAACGCTTTAGGAACAACTCAAAAAAAACATGAAGAACGGCTCAAGGTGTTGACCTTTCCTCCAAATTCACTAGATCCCAAACTGATCAAGTATCTGTGGGATGATCCCCCTCCCCTCCCATATTATAAACTATACCATATAATACCATATATATTATACCGTATAATATATACCACTATATTAGGAAGGTGGTCATAATGTTATGCCTGATTGGTGTACATTGGTGTTTTGCCTTTGTTTTAGTGCAAAGAACAAGTACATTATGACAAATGACATTTCTTAAGAAAAATAATTTAGTTCTTTTACTTCTAATGACTTTTACTGAAACAGTGAACAATTTAGGAATAGCAGTTACTTTTATTGAAGTTTAAGTCTTCTATATGCCAGGTCAGGCCACCTTAAATCTCGCCTCTGCTGCTGCGAGCGTGCTCTCAGCTCACGCTTCTGAAATGTGGAGCAGCTGGAGAATGTGCCCTACCTGGTTTCTCCTGTCTGGTTTCATCTGAGAGGCTTGAGTTGCTGCCTCACCGCTGTGACAGATAAGCACAGGTTCTTCTAGGCCCGGAAGCCGTAGGAAGAAAGGGCGTTGGCTGCAAAGGAAAGGAGAATGTACTTCAGACCATGTTCACTGCCACTCTGTGTTTTTTTTTTTTTTTAGTTTCCTTCTTTTTGTTTTTTGGCACCCTCACTAGAACGATAAGTCACCCTTGTAACTCATTAAGCCTCGTAAAGGTCACATTGCGCCGCCGCCCCGCTGCCTTCTAGAAACTGCAAGTGGTTGTTCATTGTCTCCGTCCACGTTTCCGAGAAAAACTCCCCAAAGAAAACCGTAACGGCCGCGAGAACGGCAGGGTTTATAGAGCGCCACCTTTCCAAGTTCTGCAGGAGAGCTGCAAGAATCAAACGTTTATGAAAGTTGAGGTGTGAGGTTCACAATATAAACCCTTTGTTTTTGTCATCTTTCTGTCTTTCCACCCTTCCCTTCAACAGGGCCATATACCGCGAGTGGTAAGTCCCCATAACGAGTGTCGTCATGATTTCGGGCACGAGAATCATCCTGACAGCATGCTTACTGCTCACTAACCCCCTTGAAAATGACCTTTCTGTGTGTGTGTGTGTGTAGCTTTAAAAAACATGAAAGTGTGCTCTTGCTTGGGTGTGGAGAACATTGCGAAGCCACTTTGCTTTCTTTTCTCTGGACTGAGACGGACTCATTAATATTTCATTGCTTGTGTTTGCATGTGCATGTGCGTTGTTTGGTGTCGTCGTGCAGAGAAATATTTAATTCAAATGTCCGTGACCCATCTTCTTCCCCTCTTGTATGAATATACAAAAAGAAAAAAGGTTGATTCTGGGAAAAGAAAAACATCTAACGCCATCTACTGGACTAAAACAGAACCAGCAGTTGAGAAACAGACTGCCGTTCTTAATTGGAGGTCTGGATAAAGTTAGAAAACCAACTTTTAACTTTATAAACTCATGAAATTATGATTTCGTCAGCAATTAAATCTTCTTTACAGTAAGAAATATCAAATCTTGGCCCAAACCACCAGTCAAGTAACTGAATTCTTTAGGTTTACTCCTAAATTAATCCACCTATCTCTGAGCGTGCTGAGCTGTTTGTCCTCTAGATTGCGTTAAAACCAAGCAAATCAGCTTGTTCGTGCTTCCCTTGCTCGTTCATGTCTCCCACAAAACTGCAGGTCATCATCAGAACACGTGTGATGATGGCTGCACGTCATTGGATCATGTTTAATCCATATGATAGAGAGACATGGACAAGGGAAGACGTGTCTTGTCAGCAGAAGTCAGGACTCCTTTGTTCTCATCTACCTCCCACTCAAACCCTGCTCTCTTCTCTCTCTCTCCGCATGCATTTTCAGGGGTAAGACAAATTACATCAACCTCGGCTCCTTCCTGATTAAGCCCGTGCAGCGGGTGATGCGTTACCCGCTGCTGCTGACGGAGCTGCTGGGGGCCACGCCCGAGAGCCACCACGACCGGCCCGAGCTCGTGGACGCCGTGCTGGCCGTCAAGGAGATCAACGTGAACATCAACGAGTACAAGCGCAGGAAAGACCTCGGTAAAACAACGGGCTAAAAAATAATTCTCGCATCCTCGAATTTTTGTTTTGTAGTGGTTTATGACATGTAGTCTGGATCTGGGTTAATTGTGTCGTGTTTTTCCACAGTGGTGAAGTACAGGAAAGGGGACGAAGACACGTTCATTGACAAGATCTCCAAGCTGAGCATGCACTCCATCATCAAAAAATCGAACCGCGTCAGCAGCCACCTGAAGCACCTCACAGGAATTTCACCTCAGGTACATTAACGCTCCTAATTTTTATTTTATTTTTACCTAAAACTCTGAAAACGATTCTTTGTCTTTAACACGCCTGCTCTTTATTTTCTTTTATCCCAGATTAAAGATGAAGCTTTCGACGAGGCCGAAAAGAAGTTCCGGCTGCAGGAGAGACTCATCAAGTCTTTCATCAGGGACATTTCGTTGTACCTGCAGCATATCAGGGTATGAACTCAGATTAAATGAGTCATAAAAGAAATTCTGAAAGGATCCTAGAGACATGATTAAATCTAAACACTTCAACAAGAGCCTGTGCAGAACGCCAGTGTCCATTTATTAAAAATGAATGTTATGCATCTGCATTTCACAAGGATGCAAATAAAGACATGTTCAAGATGCAGTTATATAATCAACGTGGGCTTAAAGTGCAGACTCTCAGCTGTAATTTGAGGGTATTCACATCCAAATTGGAGGAAGGGTTTGGGAGTTACAGCTCTTTCATATGGAGCTACCTCTTTTTTTTAAGGGACTTAGGGTAATTGGACAAGCTTTTTCATAGGCTGCATGGACTAGTCCCTCGTTAACCCTTCGTCATTTAATCAGGTAAAGGGTCTGGAGTTGATTCCAGGTTTGCATTTGGAAGCTGATGCTGCCAACACAGTTCTAGGACAGCATGCTTTGGACAGATATAAGAAAATATAAGAAAATGAGATCAGCCTGAAGAAGAAAGAAACCCATACTTTCTGCTCAGGTTCAGCCACGTTCATCAAAGTTAATTGGACGGCAGGTCAAAGCACAGATGGACAAAGACAATGGCAGAGAAACTACATTAAATAAGTTATAAAAGAAATCCTAGAGTCATTTTTAAACCTAAATACTTCAACAAGGGCCTGTGCAGAACATATGCCTGGCACAAAGATGCCAGTAAAGATATGTTAATGGTAAAAGTACTACACCAACACTGAATTTAAATATTCAGCCCTTTCCTGTGAGTGTTTTAGAGGATGATATTTGTGGATTTTAACTCGGAAAAATGAACTTCTCTTCAGGAGTCGGCCTCAGTGAAGGTCTTGGCGGCCATCAGTTTCTGTGACATCTACACAGATCGCAGCATGCCGGACCCCGAGCGCTTCCAGAGAGCCCACCGCAGCATCAGCGACAAACAGTTCACGCACTTCGTAAGTCCCTCTCTTTTCTCTCTTTGGCCTCGTTCACACGCCGCAGAGCCAGAGCTGCACCGATCGACCCCGCTGATCACTTTCTTTATCTGCCCCCGAGCAGAAGGAGCGCACCGAGGCCCTGGTCATCAACCCGCTCTCCCAGCTCCTTGTCATGTTCGCCGGGCCCCACAAGCTCATCCAGAAGCGCTTCGACAAGCTGCTGGACTACGACAACTGCAAGGAGCGCGCCGATCGCCTGAAGGACCGCCGCGTCCAGGACGAGCTGCAGGCGGCGCGGAACAACTACGAGGCGCTCAACGCCCAGCTCCTAGACGAGCTGCCGAAGTTTCACAGCGTGGCGGAGGAGCTCTTCACGGGATGCGTGAGAGCGTTTGCTCAATCCCAGAAGGACTTCATGAAGACGACGCTGGGGGAGCTGAAGCCTCTCCTGCACGCGGTGAGTGTGCCTTTGTTTAAGAAGAGGTGGCAGTGAAGGCTTTTTGTATCATTACCGCACGGTTTTTAACTTTTTTTACTTTATCTCCAGTTTTCTAACAGAGCTGGCAAAGAGGGCAACCTGATTGTGCAGTTTCAAGAGGAGTACGGTCGAGTCCTTCAGCTTCTCCAGAGCTTCAGCTTCTGCCCGGAGAACCTGCCTCCAGCCACAGCCACGAAGAAGCCCTTCGAGAAGAAGACTCTGGAGAAGCAGACGTCTAAAAAGCAACTGCAGGGACCTGTGAGTTGAACTCTTCATCCCTTCTTCTTGTCTTTATTCTGATAACATACATACACCAATCAGCCACAACATTATGACCACCGACAGGAGAACTTTGACCATCTTGTGACCATTCAATGTTCTGCTGGGATACTTTCTGCTGGCATTCATTGGTGTGGATGTTACTTAGACATGTAGCACCCACCTAGACCAGACCAGGCACCCCCACCCTATAGCAATGGGGTGGGGGTGCCTGGTCTGGTCTAGGTGGCAAAAACACTTTAGGAACAACTCAAAAAAACATGAAGAACAGCAGAAGGTGTTGACCTGGCCTCCAAATTCACTAGATCCCAAACTGATCAAGTATCTGTGGGATGATCCACAGAGGCCCCTCCCCTCAAAGGCCCCCATACTAACAAAATTCTGTTGCCAGACACCACAGGACACCCTCAGAAGGCCCATGTCCATTATCTGATGAGTCACAACTGTTTCGGAGACCTACACAATATTAGGAAGATCTAACCTTACGAATTTTTATTTATTTTTTTAGCCTAACTACATCGCGCAGACAGACGAGCACCGTGCAGGACTCATGTCCCGCTACGGCCCTGAGAAACTCTTCCAGGCTGAGAGGAACTTTAACGCCGCCCAGGATCTGGACGTCTCTATTTTGGAGGGAGACCTTGTGGCTGTAATCAAGCAGCAGGACCCCATGGGAAGCAACAACCGCTGGCTAATTGATAACGGAGGTAGGGTATTTCTACTCTTAACAGAAAAACCAATTCATGTGTTTGTAACCTGTTGCAGCGTTTATAGTATTTCTTCTCTCGTCTCGCAGTCACCAAGGGTTTCGTGTACAGCTCCTTCCTCAAACCCTACAACCCACGCAGGAGCCAGTCAGACGTGTCCATCGAGAGCCAGTCGTCCAACGAGTCCGGCTACGGCGGCTCCTCCCCCGTCTTCTCCCGCCAGAACAGCAACAGCACGCTGACCTTTAACCAGGAAACGGCCACCGTCAGCTTCTCCACGTCGCAGCCCCAGACGCACTCGTCGCCACACCCGTCGCTGGACTCCGCCTCCTCCCGCAGGAGTCAGCCAAGAGACGCGCCCAACCCCGACCTCTGCAGTCAGAGCAACTCCATAAACTCCTCGCCAAGGAATCCATCAAACCGCCGGGACTTTTCAGAGCAGACGCACAGGAGCATCCCCGGTCACAGAGACGCCGAGCCCTCGTACCGGCACTCGGGAAATCACAGAGACTCGTATGAGACGAGCTACGGAAGTCCAAGCAGACACAAGGAGACGCCGGACCTCTCGGAGACGGACTCTTGTTCTTCGCAGAGAAACAACCGTTCGCAGCGGTATGGACAAACGGACAAAACCTATCAGTACAGAAATGGAGACAGCCAGAAGAAGTCGTCTTACTCCAGAGAGGAGTACATTGAGCCGGAGCCAGAACCCGAAGTCGAACTAGATGGTCATCAGGTGAGAGGCAGTCAATGTGATTTTCTTAACCTCAGTTCTGCATTCTGCTGCCACCTAGTGTCCTAAAACAAGAATGTATTATCATCATGACGTTCTCTTTGTTTTAATTCTTTCAGATTTATTACGCCCTGTACTCCTTCACCGCCCGCTGCGCCAACGAGCTGAGCATCTCGGCCAACCAGCGGCTCCGGATCCTGGAGTTCCAGGACCTGAACGGCAACAGCGAGTGGTGGCTGGCGGAGGAAGGGGGCCGGCGAGGATACGTGCCTTCCAACTACATCCGCAAGTCGGAGTACACATGATCGGGGGCGCGCGGTACACGGGACTTGTGCTTCGGCCTTAAGGAGGCTCACTCGGCGAGCGCAGACGGAACAAAACAGACGAAGCGAGCACGTCGACATGCTGTGATGGAGAGGACTGAGTAGTGCTGCAGACTCTAGCCCCCTGAAAGTCAGCAGTATATGCCTATATTTATAGATTTTTTTATATTATTTTTTACTGACTGGAAACTGCCCCCCCAGCTATTTGTTTCCAGTGTGAAAACCTGTGAATTGCACCAGACTTCTGCCGTATTCTCTGCGGCTGAAGACGACGGATTGTACGTTGAAGAGAACAGTCTTAAAGTTTAGCACATTGGGAGATTGCAATGGAAATGTTTTGGGTTCAGACTTACAGACAGACCTAAACTACACCGTGTTAATTCTTTTATTTTTTTTATTTTTTAATCTGCATGTGGTTTATCACACCACTATAACGGCGCATGAACTTGAATTCACACCGTACTACTCAACAATCAGCGTTTGAGGCACTTATGATGGTTGCAAGGTTGAAGTCTCTGCAGAGCCATCCAGACAAGTTTTGGAGTGTTTGTGTGTAATCAGTATCAATCAAATGAGAAGCACTCCTTCTAAACAGTAAGCATACATTCATGGCCCACAGAACTCTTTTCCACAGGCTCCACTTGTAAATTTAAAGACATATAATGCTGTATATTGAGAATATGCTAATGTGCCCACTGTAAAGTGATCGCAGTTTGAATAAAAAACAACAGCTCGACTGACAAAGTACCACGGACTCTTGGGAGGTTTTTGTTGCTAATTACTGACCGATTTTGACTCATTAGGGACGGATCACCGGTGTTGTGCAAGTTCACGCTAAAAAAAAGAACTAGTTCAAAGTTCAGATCACACAGATAAAAGTGAACTCGTTCAAGTTCATGGTTCACATTTCCATAGACGTTCATAGACTCCAAAATGAACAGTTTGTGTTCTTGTTCAGTAGAATCTCTGACTGACCTGCCCATCCATCCCCAGCAGATGATATTTTTTCCACCAGGATCTGTGCTGCTTCTTTGATTAACCATTGACTCTATATACCTACTAGGAAATAACTCAGCTGTTTGTGTGGATCAGCTGCTTCTGCTGGTGCCGGAGGCGGCTACTCTTTCAGCTGCATCGCACGTCGGCTGATGCAAAACTTTTGTTTTCTTTTTCTTTCCTGAGCGGGGTTGGACGTTGTTATTTGCCTCCAGATTAAGCGAAACTCTACGCTCACGGTTGGAAAAATGATGCGTTCAGTTCACAGTTTACAAAAATATGAAGGCGTTGAGATGAGGTCGCACAAGGAAACAATCTACGACAACTTCCAACATGAAAACAAGGCATTTTGACCAAAGTTTATTATAAAAATAGTTGTAGTTCCTACACCTAATGCCCCTAAATCTGCATTTTAGTCCCCTTTGATAAACAGTAAGATTATAGGTAATTTTCTACATTTCTGCGTAAAAATTACTCAAAGCTTCAGCGGATTTTCACAGAAGTAAAACAACAGGAGCCCAATTACACAAATAAAACAAAAATAGTATGCATTTACGTTTGTTTCCTCTAGGAAATTAATAATTTCTTCAGACCAGTGAGGTGCAGAAGTAAGTGAACCATGTTTTCAGTATCTGCTGTGGCCTCCTTGTGCAGCAGTTACCCGCAACTAAACGTTTCCGGTAACTGCTGATCTGTCGTCAAGCCCATTCAGTTGATTGTGTATTTTTTTAAGATCCTTTTATGTACTGCTGTGCTAACTTTAATGACAGTAAGTCGTTGCATAGAGAATGTGGCATGTTGCAAAACACTAAGATTTGAACTGTGTAAACCAGCCTTGAGATAAATTATCAGCTGTTTGCTTGAACAAAACAAACCTCCTCAGCCATTTTGAGAAACCTCATGCCACTTAACAAGAACCAAAAAATAACCTAAACAATGCGATAACTGCAAACTGACTTAAAGAATTTGAACTTTACACACTTGCTGAGATGTATTTTTATGTGTAATTGAAAGCAGTTTTCGCGGACCGCCTTTAAGTTAGATGGCCTCGACGTAGATAGAGGTCAAAGGTCAAAAAAAAGAAACTATGGAATGACATGAACTCCTGGCAAATCAATGCTAGGTGATAATGATTAACAAGAGGGTGGAGTGTTTGCGGGGTCTCCGTCTGTTATTTAGGAACAGCTGAAAAAAAAAAAAAACATCCATATATCCATCGTCTTCCTCTGGTCCCATCATGGCCCGGGTCGGCGTCAGCGTGGCCTGCGTGATAGCTTCACTCCTGCAACTGTGTTCACTTTCTGCTTTTGGACAGGATATCTTTGTGAGTACGCATAAAATACTGGATGCACACAGTTTATCTGAAACGCGGTGAGCATTTATTAATATATATATATTAGTATTTTCTGAGTGAACTTTTGATTTTCTTGCAGACGATCAGCGAAAGTGATGACGCAGAAGGTAACCAGTTGTTTGGAGTCAATTAAAACTACATGAATAGATGCTGGAATCTCTTGTGTTTCTTATTTAGTTGCAGGTTATGATGACTACTATTATGATTACGCCACCGAAAGCCCTGCAGAGGATTATTATTTGTATCTAGATGATTGGCTGTATGGGCTTCTGGACATCACAGGTAAACACTCTGTATTTCCTTATTAAATAGCACAGACATGGTTTTTTTTTTTTTAATCATGTGTTTGTACTGAAGATCTGCACAAAGTCCTGTTCCTTCTGTATTGACCGAGACCTCCATCGATCCAGATACAATCAGTTGCACTCTGTTCCCGCGTGGTTTCCTCCGTGTTTCTCTTAACAAGCTTTTCCCACTGCGTTTAGACGACTGTGATCCAAATCCGTGTTTGAACGGAGGTGTATGTGGCAGCTCTACCGATGGAGGCTTCCAATGTGCGTGCCCCGAGCCTTACACTGGAAAAAAGTGTCAGACAGGTACAGCCGCCATCTTCTGTTCGTTTTTGTGGCTCGAATTCGAAATTAATTCGGTTAAGACGATTTAATTAGTAGAGTGTGTGACCTGCAACACTTTTTGTGACATATTTTGAATGGTCTGATCTTCTATTGCAGGGGTGTCAGACTAATTTCAGTTCATAATAACCTATACCTTTCACAAAACAGTTTATGGACAACCTGAATATTTTTAAGTAAAAAAATCTGCTCATTGCAGCCATCTGCTGTTTCGTTCTGGGCCTCAATGTTGTGTGATGTCCACAGCTCTTACTAAATCAGTGCAACCCAGAACGGACAAATTAAGAATAGCAGTTCCTGTCTTCTATGTAATGTGTGCACCTTGCAGATGGGACTCTTTGGTCGGCCCTGTTTTAATACACTACATGAAATACAATAATTTTGTGGGTCTAAATTGTATATTTGTGTAGTTTTATTGACTTTTATTGACTTTCAAATGTTCAGGATTGTGCCCTGCGATAGACTGGAGACCTGTCCAAGGTGTACCCCGCCTCTCGCCCAATGACAGCTGTGATAGGCTCCAGCCCCCTCCGCAACCCTTCACGTGACAAGCGGTTACAGAAGAGAATGAATGAATGAATGTTCAGGATTGTACTGCAACACTTAGGAGCCCCCTGGTGGTTTAGTTTAGTTTGCAGATATTCTACACAGGGCGGGTTTACACAAGCAAAACGATATTTAAATTCATTCATCTTCTGTAACGGCTTGTCCTGTGGAGGAGGGTCACGGGGGGGCTGGAGCCTATCCCAGCTGTCACTGGGCGAGAGGCGGGGTACACCAGGCCAGGACAGGTCTCCAGTCTATCACAGGGCTAACAGAGAGACGGACAACCATTCACACTCACACCAGTGAACTTAACCAGCATGTCTTTGGACGGTGGGAGGAAGCTGGAGCACCTGGAGAGAACCCACGCAGACACATGGAGAACATGCAAACTACACATGGAAAGGAACCAGATTAAAACCCATAACCTTCTCGCTGTGATGCATCAGTGCTAACCACCACGCCGCTGTGCCACCCTATTTCATTTAGCTTTTGAGATAATGTGCCCAATGTGTTTCAGTCAAAGATGTTTGCAAGAACGTGAAGTGTGGCCACGGCAGCTGTGTCGTCACGTCTGCTGCTCCTTTCTACCAGTGCAAGTGCAAGCCTCCGTTCAGGCCACCCAACTGCAAGAAAGGTTTGCTTCCACTGATGATTTATTGACATTTTCCCAGTCGCTCTTTCTTTATATAGGCTACCACCTGTAGGAAGTACGTTGACTGAAGTCATTCACACACCTGCCTCCTTGCGTTCACAGCTTCCTGCAGACCCAATCCCTGCCACAATGGAGGCTCATGCAGGAGGGCGCCCAGCCGCTCCTCCTTCGAGTGTTCTTGCCCTCGTGGATATAGTGGGAAGCTCTGTGAAGTTGGTAAACTAAATCCTCCCCCGTCTCTTAAATAGAACTTCATAAACAGACAGATATTGTAAGTTTTTTTTTAATTTTTTAAAATTATTCCTAGGTCCAAATGACTGTTACCAAGGTAACGGGGAGTCTTACCGCGGCATGGTGAGTGTGACCATCGAGGGGGAAGAGTGCCTGGACTGGAATTCGTATTTCGTGGTGCAGAAAGGAGGAGATCCTTTCAAAGAGTATGAAGGCTTCGACGGGATCGGGCCCCACAGCTACTGCAGGTGAGGAGTTGTCCTGTGCAAATGTTGCACATTTACTCCCGATGTCATTAAATATGCACCCGCGGTACAATCACATCTTACCTTAATAGGCCGTAATAGGCTGTTAAAATGCATACTCTGTGTTCAAGGAACCCTGATGGAGATGATCAGCCCTGGTGCTTTATTAAGAAAAATAACGGACTGAAGTGGAACTACTGCAAAATTAGAAAATGTTCTGAGGGTAAAAATAAATAACTATATAAATTACACATGCACATTCCCCCTTCCGCTGCCCTCATTTTAAGTTTCCATCCCAGCACCGACCATCCCTGCGACAGATTCGACTCCACTCAGGCCCGACCCGTCCGCTGCCTTATTCTCCGAATGCGGGAAGCCGCAGCCCGGACGCACAGGCAGGATCTTTGGAGGGAAGAAGTCTCTTCCTGGAGCTCATCCTTGGCAGGTTTCCCTGCAGACCAGAGCCAGAGGCTCGTTGGGGCCCTTCAGCCACATCTGCGGAGGCATCCTCATCCAGTCCTGCTGGGTACTCACTGCTGCACACTGCATGTAAGCTCTCTGTGCTGATTTGATGTGGGCTTTGAGGTTAACACGAACGAATTTTTATTAACATTTTTTTTTGCTCTTTATCCAGTGAAAGTGGAGTGGAGATGCAGGTGGTGCTGGGAGGAGTGGACATACAGAGAGATGAGGTGTATGATCAGGTCATACCTGTGGAGAATGCCATTGTGCACGAGGGATACAGGAAGACCACCTATGCTCTTTACAATGATATTGGTGAGGTATTTTTAAATGACAGAGATATTACCAATGCACCAATGTCTCATTTCTTTCTTTCTTTCTTTCTTTTAAATAGCCTTGCTTAAGCTGAAATTCACGCAGAGACCATACTGTGCCAAAGAGACGCGCTTTGTGAAGACGGCGTGTCTCCCAGACCAGCCTTTCAACAGCGGGACAGAGTGCGTGATCTCAGGATGGGGCGTGACGGAAACACGTGAGCATCTTTTAAATGTGCAGACACTAACAAGGCGTCATGACGCAACAGTCGGTCCGAGCTGATGGAGTCTCTGGTTGCAACAGTGGCTGAAATGTCCAAACTGAGCCGTGCAGATTTTAAAGAACGGCAAATACAGGGAGAGCAGAAAATCTTTTGAACTTTGGCAGCTCATGGATATTCAGCCAGTTCACCTAGTCCTATATCACGTATTTACATTGCAAAACAAGGTAATACACTTTTATTTGTTCGTGTGTCGTCTCAGGTCAAAAATAAAAACCTGTTCAGAGCCATTTAAACATTTCCTGCTGCATATTCATGACGATGGGTTAACTTGCTTCTCCAGACCACTTACGTAGGTTTAAATAAATACCAACAACTCAAACTTCATATAAGAAACATACAAATCAAAATATTGCACTGAGATAACCCTTCATTTGGACCCTATAGAAGGGGCACATTGAGCACATTTGAAGTGACTGAACATTGCTTGTTTCCATCTGTCTCAGAGACTTATGGCACCAACCAGCTGCTGGACGCTCGCGTCCTCCTGATCTCTCAGGAGAAGTGCAAAGCCCCCCACGTTTACGGGAACAAACTGGATGACAGCATGTTCTGCGCAGGCAACATTAACGGAGGCGTCGACTCCTGCCAGGTACTCTACTCTTTGTTCTAATGTGGACCACGTGGCTTTTATTTATCTTGACCGAGGGACTAACATCCCATCTGTCCCCGCAGGGTGACTCTGGGGGCCCTCTGATGTGCGAGCGTAACGGGACCCACTACGTCGTCGGCGTGGTGAGCTGGGGCGACGGCTGCGGAATGAAGTTCAAGCCCGGCGTCTACGCCAACGTCAGAAAATTTGTTGACTGGATCGCTTTTCATTTACGCTCATGAGAATTCATGTCTCACTCTGTAATGTCCAAAATAAGACTTTTCTTTCGCTGTGCCTCCGTTCTGTTTGGTTGCAACCATTGCAGGAAAATAATAAATTTATTCGAGCAACGTACTTAAGTCTGAGTCTTTTCTTTTCATGCCACGGTCAACTTTTGTTGCACAAGATTTCAGAGTACAAGTACATCTGGAACGATTAGTTATTAGAAAATAATCTGCAGATTAATCCATAATGAAAATAATTTCATCCTCGCCTTGCACAAAAAATTGCAAAATATTCTGCTCATGCATGCATGTGCAGAACATAATATTAATATAAGTCACAGGGGACGTTCTTCTGAATTGAGTACTTTTAAAACTTTACGTGCATTGTCGTGACAATACTTGAATACTTTTGTTTTCAGGTGCAAGAATTTTACCTTACTTTTACTTTTACTTCACTGCATATTCACTGCCTGACCAAAAAAATAAAAAATAACAATAACAGTCTCCACCTGGATTTAACTAAGCAAATAGGTCGGAGCCTCCTATTGGATAATTACAGCATGGGTGATTATCTTTCAGCTGGCAACAAGTTATTTAACCCCAACTGATGCAGTGAATAGCTTCTCATTTCTTCACAACCATGTCTAAAGACACATCCTGTGGTCGTGGAGAAGATGTTAGTCTGTTTGAGAAGAGTCAAATCATTGGCATGCATCAAGCAGAGAAAACATCTAAGGAGATTGAAGAAACTACTAAAACTGGGTTAAGAACTGTCCAACACATTATTAAAAACTGGAAGGATAGTGGAGAACCATCAGGGTAAGAAGAGAGGCAGATGAAGTGATGCACCCATCATGCCTAGTGTCTACTGTACAAGCCTGTGGGGCAGTGCTATGATCTGGGGTTGCTGCAGTTGCTCAGGTCTAGGTCCAGCAACATTATGTGTCCAAAGAATGAGGTCTGCTGACTACCTGAATATACTGAATGACCAGGTTATTCCATCAATGGATTTCTTCTTCCCTGATGTTCACGGGCATATTCCAAGATGACAATGTCAGGATTCATGGGGCTCAGATTGTGAAAGAGTGGTTCAGGGAGCATGAGACATCATTTTCACACATGGGTTGGCCACCACAGAGTCCAGACCTTAACCCCATTGAGAATCTTTGGGATGTGCTGGAGAAGGCTTTGTGCAGTGGTCAGACTCTCCCATCATCAATACAAGATCTTGGTGAAAAATGAATGCAACACTGGATGGAAATAAATCTGGTGACACTGAAGAAGATTATGGAAACAATGAAACAGAGAATGTGTGCTGTAATCAAAGCTAAAGGAGGTCCAACCAAATATTAGAGTGTGTGACCTTTTTTTTTTGGCCAGGCAGTGTGTAAGAGATATGAGGAGTTTGATACGTTTTGTTTAGTACCTGTGCTCGTCCAGTTACGTAAAATACACCTGACTGCTATAGTAAAACCTCTTATCTGCTATAATCCACACGTTTCAAAATTAAAATGCTAAATCTCTATATAGGAGGAAGCAACATGAGGTTAAATAGATGAAAGTGCACGGAACAGAACAAGTAAACACGAGCCTAAAAACACACAAACTCCCACAGGATCGATGCAGCTTAGCTAAAGATTGACAAATGAATATGTGGGATATATTTTTTTTTTTTTTAGTATCAATGTCACTTGATCTCCAGTCTTCTGAACTACAGCAGGAGTTACACACAGCACCATGCTGGTCGCAGGAGCCCTGATACTTTTCCTCAGTGTGCTAACCGTTCGTGGAAATAACCTGACCGTAAGTCTCTCAGCGTCTTTGTCAGGCTGTGTTTAATTCATGCTGAAGAGTATTTAGAGGGCAGTGATAGAGCAGGCTGACTTGTTCTCTCCTGTGATTTTGTCATTTCAGTCGGATCCTGTGTGTAAGAATGTTTCTTCAGATGATCAGAGCTGGTGACACCCTGCAGCGTCCTATTAGTGCACGCACTGAACTGTTTCCTAGAAACTTTGCAGCCAGTTATGGTTGCAGCTAAACGTGTCTTCTGTTTGACGTGTAATATTATAAGGTGGAATAGAAAATGCTGTTTCGACACTGTTTTTACAGTTTTACAGTAAATTTTGAACGTTCAGCATTGAACTCAAATGAAAGAAGATCCATGTCGATGCAGACTGCTTTTCGTTGTGCAACTCCCGTGTTTAATCAGCTTTCTGTTCTTGGCAGACATCGACTATGTTGACTTCCCTACTGATGCACCGAGCGTTTCTTTGTCTGGGAACGCCTGGATGGTTTTGCTCCTGAATGAGTCCAGTAAGTGTGTCCTGGAAAACTGCAAATGATCTTATTTCATCCCCCTTAAAAATGTATTTGTTCTTGCCATTTCCAGATTTTTGTGATCCAAACCCTTGCCTCAATGGTGGCTCCTGCACAAGCTCTGATACTGACTTCACATGCTCATGTCCTGAGCCTTACATTGGCAGAAACTGCCAGAAAGGTAGGAAGAAAGCCATTTGTGCACCCCCCCAATTGCATTTCTTATCTTTTTAACAGGCCGTCGTGAAATTTAACCAGTCTTGTTTTTCGATGCCTTCAGTGAGAAATGTTTGCGAGGATGTCAAATGTGGTTTTGGAGACTGCGTCGTCAACATGACAAGACACCCGTACTACGAGTGCAAGTGCAAAGCTCCATTCCAGGGCCCAAACTGCAAGACATGTGAGTGCGCCATGCAGCATGAGATAATGACAGTATGCTTGAGCACGTACGCAACGGCACTGAAAACCACATGTTTCAGAAACACTTGTGTGCACAACCCAAATAGTATAAAAATCACCAATAGGATCTCTGAATTGTTGTCCACATCTGGCTTAATACAGTCCAAATGTGACGTGTTCTCTCCCATCCCGCATTGTGAGTAACTTGGGATGGCCAGGTATCCCAGACTGCATTTCACGGAAGTCATCAAGTATGCTGCAGTTTTGTCTGAACGTGAAAGTCTGAAGTTATTCCTGTTAATGAACGGTCAAAGAGGAAAGACTGATCATGAAAGAGCTGCTCTTTCTTGCAAGTACTGGCTGCTCCACACGTGTGACAGCTATCTCTGTGCTTTCTGTCTGGGCTGAGTGTCCCTGAGAGAAAAAAACATATGGAGTAAGATGCATGGGACTGGAGCTTTAGTGGAGGGAATATCTCCAAGTAGTCAGACAGCTCTGCCACAGAACAATATATGTAAAAAAGAAAGAAGAAAGAAAGACATATGTATGGAAATGGAATGAGCCAACCAGAGCCCATACCTGAATCCTACAGAAAATCTGTTGAGGAACTTGAAGAAGGCAACCGAGATGCCGAAAGAAGTTTATTTTGACCAGGTTAGGAGGAGGGAAAAGTAGGGGACGGGATGAGAGGGGTCAAGGGGATGGGATGAAGGAAGATGTAGAGACTGATGACGTTCCTTTGATGTTCTGATGGAGGAACCCAGGGAGTAAGACTCAGGGTGGGGGCATATCTCTGGAAGCTTCGGCTCCGTGTCCCCCAGGAAGAAAGCACTGGAGGGTTTGGGGGGAAGGTTAGACGTGCCTATATAGGTAGGTAATTGGACGTGTGGACTTGTTCCTGAACCTAAGTTATATAACCTCATGTATAGATTGTGTGTGATTGTTTTCCATTCCACCCTCACGATTAGACAGATCTGCAATATTTTGCATAAAAGGGTGGTAAAACATTCCCAAGTCAAGATGTGCCAAACATTTCCAAATTGTGTGTTTCAGAACAAATCAAAGGCTGCTACAACTAAGCATTGGTTCATATTGGTTCATACACTCATGCTGTTAAGTTATCCTACGATTGTTATTTTTTTTAGCTTTTTTCTCAGAAAATCGTCAATTATGTCGTTTTATTTTCTGCACTAGAGATTCGTTTGTGCAGAATTATCCACTGAAGTCCAAGCGGTCATTATGCTACATAAAGAAAAGTAACCAACAAGCATGTCCTGGTTCTAACCAAGTGTTTGTCTTGCCTACGTCAGTGCCATCATCTCCCTGTGAACCAAACCCCTGTCACAACGGAGGCTCCTGCATTAAAGGGAAACGCCGCTTCGGCTGTGCCTGTCCAAACGGATACACTGGGAGGTTCTGTAATATTGGTAAAGAACATTTTTAAGTTTGAATCATGTTCTAAATAAAGACATAAAAGACAGAGGTGCAATTTCACTGTAAAACATCCAGTAGATAATAATCTTGATGACACATTTTACTACAAGTAAACATTTTATTTTGTAGTTTTCTCTTACACATTATCTTTTATTTTCATCTTGTGTAGCTCCTACTGACTGTTACGAGGAAGATGGTGAGACGTACAAGGGCGTTGTCAGTACAACTGAAAAAGGAGAGGAATGTCTTCACTGGCGATCCTATTTCATTCTGCTCAATGGGGAGGACCCGTTTACCGCATTCCCGGATTTCACATCCCTGGACGTTAACTTCTGCAGGTATTTGAATATGATATTTTCTACTGTCTGTTATATCTTAAATCATTTATTGATGTCATTTATTGTATAAATGTAATTATGAACCTGCAATTAGAGTGCAATCTTTCATCGTTTTATAACATAATTACATGTCCCCAGTGTGTCCAGAGACTCAAGGAATATAAGAAAAGACAGTCTCTTTACTTTCTCCATCGTTAAAAGTGTATTTCAACAATTGCGACCAGTCACGAAACTATTTGCAAGCATGTTTAAGTATCCGTAGACCTCCGAGACAGGATTGTCTTGAAGCATAAATCTGGGGAAGGGTACAGAAAGATTTCTGCTGCTGTAAAGGGCCCAGTGAGCACCGTGGCCTCCATATCTGTAAATGGAAGAAGTTCAGAACCACCAGGACTCTTCCTAGAGCTGTCTAAACTGTCTACACTGAGTGATTGGGGGAGATGGGCCCCAGTCAGGGAGGTGACTCAGTCAGAGCTCCAGCATTCCTCTGTGGAGAGAGGAGCAATCAGGCCTGTATGGTAGAGTGGCCGGATGGAAGCCACTCTTTAGTGAAAGGCACATGGCAGGCCACCCTAACCCTAACCCTAACCCTAACCCTCGACCTAACCCAGACCATGAGCACCAAAATTCTCTGGTCTGATGAGACAGGACTGAACTGTTTGGGATGAATACCAGGCGTCACGTTTGGAGGAAACCAGGCACCGCTCATCACCAGCCCAATAGCACCCCTACAGTGAAGCATGGTGGTGGCAGTATCATGCTGTGGGGAGGTTTTTCAGCAGCAGGAACTGGGAGACTAGTCAGGATAGAGAGAAAGATGAATGCAGTAATGTACAGAGACATCCTAGATGAAAACCTGCTCCAGAGCGCTCTTGACCTCAAACTGGGGCAACGGTTCATCTTTTGGCAACACAACAACCCGAAGCACACAACCAAGATATGAAAGGAAAGGCTTCAGGACATCTCTGTGAATGTCCTTGAGTGGCCCAGCCTGAGGCCAGACTTGAATCCAATTGAACATCTCTGGAGAGATCTGAAAATGGCTGTGCTGCAAAAAGCAATGGGAAAAACTGCCCAAATATAGGTGTGCTAAGCGCGTGGCATCATAAAGACCGGAGGCTGTAATTGGTGCCAGAAGTGCATCAACAAAGTATTGAGCAAAGGCTGCACATGTGATTTCTTAGTTTTTTATTTTGAATAAATTTTCTAAAATCTCCTTTTTCACATAGTCATCATGGGGTGTTGTGTGTAGAATTTTAAGGGGGAAAATGCATTTAATCCATTTTGAAATAAGGCTGTAACATAACAAAATGTGGAAAAAGTGAAGCGTTGTGAATACTTTCCGGATGCACTGTAAGTCTAGTCTTGAGAATATAAATAATGTGCAGGCTCCCCTTTAAATCTGTTCTTCATATTTCATCACTGCAGGAACCCAGATGAAGATATAAAACCTTGGTGTTATGTTAAAAGACAAAACCAACTGAAATGGGAATACTGCAAAGTCAAGAAATGCCCTGAAGGTGACTGCTTTCACACTTAAACGCAAACACACAGTAAAAGAAGCACTGGTGCTATTATCAGTTTCTTTATGCTCTTCCTCAGTTACTGCACTGATATCAGGTTTACCAGAGACACCAGAGACACCAGAGATAAGTCCTTCGCCGTTCACCCAGTGCGGAAAATCCCAGGCTCGTATTGCCAGGATTTATGGGGGCAGCAAGTCTTACCCAGGTACCCACCCCTGGCAGGTGTCCTTGCAGAACAGACCCGAGGGCTCATCTGATGACTTTAGCCACATGTGTGGTGGCATCCTGATCTCATCCTGCTGGGTCCTCACTGCTGCCCACTGCATGTAGGGTTTCCTTTTCTTTTCAATCAATTTAATATCCATTTCCAGTTGAGTTATACAATTTTCTGCAGTGAGCTTACTCTTTTATTTTGTTTATTTTTTACAGTGAGCCGACTGATGAATTCCAAGTGCAGTTGGGAGGAGTGAACTTAGAACAACTGGAGGAAATGGACCAGACCATCCCAGTGATAGAAACGATTCTTCATGAGAAGTACAGGGAGACGTCTGAGGCTGTTTACAACGACATCGGTTTGACAACTTTATCAAGTTATACATATTGTATACAGAAATGTAAATGATCGGAAATGCAACAAATAAACCTATCAGCCACAACATTATGACCACTAACAGGAGAGGTGAACAACATTGACCATCTTGTGACAATTCAGTGTTCTGCTGGGAAACTTCTGGACCTGGCATTCATTGGTGTGGATGTTACTTAGACATGTAGCACCCACCTAGACCAGACCAGACACCCCCACCCCATAGCAATGACACTCCTTGATGGCAGCAGCCATCCCCTGCAGGATGCAGCCTGACACAGACACACACACAAAAACACTTTAGGAACAACTAAAAAAAAAACATGAAGAACAGCACAAGGTGTTGACCTAGCCTCCAAATTCACTAGAATCCCAAACTGATCAAGTATCTGTGGGATGATCCACTAACAACATTCTGTTGCCAGACACCACAGGATATCTTCAGAAGGCCCATGTCCATTCTCTGATGAGTCACAACTGTTTTGGAGACACAAGGGAGACCTGCACAATATTAGGAAGTCGGTTATAATGTTGTGCCTGGTTGGTGTATATTCAAACCTTAAAGTCAGTAATTCTTAAGTTTTTTATATATATATTTACTTGTTTTGCCCATATTGTGTCAATATGATTTTATTAAGACAGTAGTTTTGATGCTTTAAATTGAGTTTATGGAAATGAGATTTGATGAGCTGACAAATCAAAGAATTCATCTCACCCACTATCTGCTAATTTCCTACGTAGCTCTGCTTAGGCTCAACATTACGGATGGCCCCTACTGCGCTCAGGAAACTCGCTTTGTGAAGGCAGCGTGCCTACCAGATGAGATGTTCCCACCTGGAAAGGAGTGTGTGATCTCTGGATGGGGAGCCACTGAGACCCGTAAATCTAACTTTCATTTCACAAATCATTTTGATGAAGAAAACCTGAGCTCACGTTTGATTTTAACCTTCACTTTTTCAGAGAAGTACAGCAATCATCTGCTGAACGCTCGTGTTTTCCTGATCTCCGATGAGCGCTGCAAGGCCCCTCACATCTACGGAGATTCGCTGGATGAGAGCATGTTTTGTGCGGGGACCATGCAGGGGGGCATCGACTCCTGCCAGGTGTGTATTTTTGGGAAAGCTCAACCTAAAGTTTGTATAAGAGGGAGGGAAAGGTGACCCAAACCTGAGGACAACATAATGGGAATATTTCTTTTTGGCATCAGCCTTTTTTTTATGTGAACATTTATTCGAGGTTCTTCTGCAGAATGTAACTTGTAGCTCTTCTCAACACCTGCAGGGTGATTCAGGAGGCCCATTGGTGTGTGAGCAGAATGGAACACATTACATCACCGGTGTGGTGAGCTGGGGTGAAGGCTGCGGTCAAATGAACAAGCCTGGTATCTACGCAAACGTGTACACATTCCTCGACTGGATCTACAGGAAGATGAACAGAGCAGTAGCCAACTGAGCCTTCACCTTTTTACTCTTAGAAAGAAAAAATGAGACTACAGCTTCATCTGCCTTGAAAAAAAAAAACTGTTTATTTTTTCAGCAATAAAACCAAGCATTTACTCCCAGCCCAGCTTTGAGTTAAAAGAGGCACTGTTACATACTCACAAAGCTGAACCTGCCAGACAAAAGTAGATCATTTCGTTGGGCCTATGCTTCTTCCTCATCTGTACCTCATTCATTTGTCACTTACTAAAGATAAAAAACAATGTAAAAATTCTTTTTGCACTTTGCACTGCTGACAATACAGCAAACCCTGGTCCAGCTCTGTATCCTCTGAAAACACTCTGTACATAAACACTAAATGCAAACGTTTCATTTCAGCCTCTCGTTCAGATTGACTTTTTATTCCCGACGCAACTTTATTTGAGTCTTGATAGCCTTGATGATTTTGGTTAAACTGATGTTGAAAGTGGTTTTCGAGGGATGATTTAACCCAGGGGTGTCAAACATAAGGCCCAGGGGCCAAAAACGGCCCGTCATAGGATCCAATGTGGCCCTTGGGTTGAATTTGAAAAAATGACATGGAAGATTGCAATTTCTCAATAAAAATATCTGCTATTCCTAATTTGGAATAGCGCTGTTTTCGTAAAATGTGCAGACATGACACAAAACTGGGAAAGTGTAGACCAGACCAGGAACAAGCCTGAGCCACAGAGGCCTCTCCCCTCGACCCATAGGACCCAAAGGCCCCCACTAACAACACTGTGTTGCCAGACACCACAGGGCACCCTCACAAGGCCCATGTCCCATCTCTATTGAGTCCCAACTGTATTGGCTTGTTGGTTTGGTCAGTTCCTCACGAATAGTCTGCAGATAATAATAATTAATTTGGATATAGAATGAAAGTTTGGGTAAATAGTCTAAAGTTAAAATGCTAAATCTCTATATAGGAAGAAGCAACACAAGGTTAAATAAATAAAAGCGTGCGGTAGAACAAGTAAACATGAGCCTAAAAACACACAAACTCCCACGGGATCGATGCAGCTTAGCTAAAGATTGACAAATGAATATGTGGGATATAGAGAACTGATGTTTTTTTTTTTTGAGTATCAATGTCACTTGATCTCCAGTCTTCTGAACTACAGCAGGAGTTACACACAGCACCATGCTGGTCGCAGGAGCCCTGATACTTTTCCTCAGTGTGCTAACCGTTCACGGAAATAACCTGACCGTAAGTCTCTCAGCGTCTTTGTCAGGCTGTGTTTAATTCATGCTGAAGAGTATTTAGAGGGCAGTGATAGAGCAGGCTGACTTGTTCTCTCCTGTGATTTTGTCATTTCAGTCGGATCCTGTGTGTAAGAATGTTTCTTCAGATGATCAGAGCTGGTGACACCCTGCAGCGTCCTATTAGTGCACGCACTGAACTGTTTCCTAGAAACTTTGCAGCCAGTTATGGTTGCAGCTAAACGTGTCTTCTGTTTGACGTGTAATATTTTAATCATCATCCTGATAAAGTACAGGAGGGAATTATGAATGTCAGCTCAGTAATTATGCTGACCTGACTGCAGTGTTTTGGCTTTTTTACAGTTTTAGAGTAAATTTTGAACGTCTGGATTCAGCATTGAACTCAGATGAAAGAAGATCCATGTCGATGCATTTTCATTGCGCAACTCCCGTGTTTAATCAGCTTTCTGTTCTTGGCAGACATCGACTATGTTGACTACCCTACTGATGCACCGAGCATTTCTATGTTTGTGAACGCCTGGATGGTTTTGCTAATGAATGAGTCAAGTAAGTGTGTCCTGGAAAATTGAGAATGATCGTAGGTTGTGTCTCTTATTTCATCCCCCTAAAAAATGTATTTGTTCTTGCCATTTCCAGATTTTTGTGATCCAAACCCCTGCCTCAATGGTGGCTCCTGCACAACCTCTGATACTGACTTCACATGCTCATGTCCTGAGCCTTACATTGGCAGAAACTGCCAGAAAGGTAGGAAGAAAGCCATTTGTGCACCCCCCAATTGCATTTCTTGTCTTTTTAATAGGCCATGCTTACATTATTGGTCATGTGTTAATCTCTACACGTTCAAACGCATCATGAAATTTAACAAGTTTCGTTTTTCGATGCCTTCAGTGAGAAATGTTTGCGAGGATGTCAAATGTGGTTCTGGAGACTGCGTCGTCAACGTGACAAGACACCCGTACTACGAGTGCAAGTGCAAAGCTCCATTCCAGGGCCCAAACTGCAAGACATGTGAGTACGCCATCCAACATAAGATAATGAAAATATGCCTCAGCAAGTATGCAATGGCACTGAAAACCACTGTTACACGTTTCAAAGACAAAAGCTAAAAACTAAACAAACAAAAATTGTGTGCGCACCCCTTTATTACTGGGTATTTGGTTGTGTTCATAGCTCATGACAAATAGTAAACATTTGCATCTTGGTTCCAAAGAGCTTGAAAAGCATCAATGGGATCTCATTGTTGAAATGTGCCACTCAGCTGAGGGCTACAATACTTAAATACGTCAGTTATGGCGAAGCAAGAACAGGACGTCTCCACAAAATTAATGAGAAGACAAAGAGTGTTTATCAGTGTGCATTCCTGTCTGCATGTAAGATGTCATAATGTGTCCAAATGTGACGTGTTCTCTCCCGTCCCATTTTACTGATGACACATGGTACGTACCTTGGGACAACCAGGTGTCCCAGACTTCATTTCACGGAAGTCATCAAGTATGCTTCTGTTCCAGTTACAAAATGACAGTACTGCGTCCGCCGTGTCTTTACTTCGGAGTCAAACTTGTCAAGTCCGAAACTACCAAGTCTTCAAGTCTGAATTTCTTCCTATTAATGAACTATCAAAGAGAAAAGCCTGGTCACGACGAAGCTGCTCCACTGGCTACTCCACACATGTGACAGCTATCTCTATCCTTTGTGTCTGGGCTGTCGGGCACGGTGTCAAGACTCAAACCTGTTCTGACTAAATAAGCAAAAAGACAGACACACATTCAGTCTCCAAAAACCATGTGGAGTAAAGTCCACAAAATGAGACATGGACTAAACTTGTAGACTTGGTGTTAAAACATCATAGTATATCAGCAAAGAAGAGAATGCTCACCTTTCAGCAAGGAAATAATCCAAAGCACACAGCCAAATCAACAAAGAAATGGCTTCAGCAATGCAAGATATGTATGGAATTGGAATGAGCCAACCAGAGCCCATACCTGAATCCTATAGAAAATCTGTTGAGGAACTCGAAGGAGCCTGTGCAACTGGATTCCCCTGGAAATTTCTCTTAGAAAACAAGAGCACTCTGGTCTTTCTGTGTGTTTATTCATTCATTCATTTTCTGTAACCGTTTGTCCTCTGGAGGGTCGCCAGGGGGCTGGAGCCTATCCCAGCTGTCATTGGGCAAGAGGCGGGGTACACCCTGGACAGGTCTCCAGTCTATCACAGGGCTAACACAGAGAGACAGACAACCACTCACAGTCACACCTACGGCCAATTTAGAATCACTAATGAACCTAACCAGCATGTCTTTAGACGGTGGGAGGAAGCTGGAGTACCCGGAGAGAACCCATGCAGACACAGGGAGAACATGCAAACTCCACACAGAAAGGAACCAGTTGGCCTGGATTCGACTGGGGTTAGCATCAGTGTTTAGCATCAGTGCTAACCACCATGCCACTGTGCCACCCCCTCCCTGGTTCTAACCAAGTGTTTGTCTTGCCTACGTCAGTGCCATCATCTCCCTGTGAACCAAACCCCTGTCACAACGGAGGCTCCTGCATTAAAGCGAGACGCCGCTTCGGCTGTGCCTGTCCAAACGGATACACTGGGAGGTTCTGTAATATTGGTAAAGAACATTTTTAAGTTTGAATCATGTTCTAAATAAAGACATAAAAGACAGAGGTGCAATTTCACTGTAAAACATCCAGTAGATGATAATCTTGATGACACATTTTACTACAAATAAAAATTTTATTTTGTAGTTTTCTCTAACACATTATCTTTTATTTTCATTTTGTGTAGCTCCTACTGACTGTTACGAGGAAAATGATAAGACGTACAAGGGCGTGGTCAGTACAACTGAAAAAGGAGAGGAATGTCTTCACTGGCGATCCTATTTCATTCTGCTCAATGGGGAGGACCCGTTTACCGCATTCCCAGATTTCACATCACTGGACGATAACTTCTGCAGGTATTTGAATATGATATTTTCCACTGTCTATTATATCTTAAATCATTTATTGACATCATTTATTGTATTAATGTAATTATGAACGTGCAATTAGAGTGCAATCTTGCGTTTATGGATAAAATGACAAACCTAATGTCACACATTTGATAGTATTAGTTCATATTTAGCCAGTCCTTTATTGTTTTATAACATAATTACATGTCCCCAGTGTGTCCAGAGACTCAAGGAATATAAGAAAAGACAGTCTCTTTACTTTCTCCATCAATAAAAGTGTATTTTTTGCAGCTTCTTATAACATCATAAAGGAATAAAAACTGGAAAACAAAACTGTTTTTGTCTTGAAAGGTTGAACTCCTGGGGTTTATCACCAGCTGTTACTGGCCGTATTGGTTCTCCTGCCTTGTTTTTGGCGGGGTCAGTAACAAGAAAGATACAGCAAACACGTGCACACACACAGCCTCCATACATGAGCTGAAACCCGAAAGACACATTCTGTAGACATGTGAGACATTTGTGTCAGTGAGGGACACACACTCTAATATTTCATTGGACCTCCTTTAGCTCTGATTACAGCACACATTCTCTGTGTCATTGTTTCCATAATCTTCTTCAGTGTCACCAGATTTATTTCCATCCAGTGTTGCATTCATTTTTCACCAAGATCTTGTATTGATGATGGGAGAGTCTGACCACTGCACAAAGCCTTCTCCAGCACAACCCAGAGATTCTCAATGGGGTTAAGGTCTGGACTCTGTGGTGGCCAATCCATGTGTGAAAATGATGTCTCATGCTCCCTGAACCACTCTTTCACAGTCTGAGCCCCATGAATCCTGGCATTGTCATCTTGGAATATGATCCATTGATGGAATAACCTGGTCATTCAGTATATTCAGGTAGTCAGCTGACCTCATTCTTTGGACACATAATGTTGCTGAACCTAGACCTGAGCAACTGCAGCAACCCCAGATCATAGCACTGCCCCCACAGGCTTGTACAGTAGACACTAGGCATGATGGGTGCATCACTTCATCTGCCTCTCTTCTTACCCTGATGCCCCCATCACTCTGGAACAGGGTAAATCTGGACACATCAGACCACATGACCTTCTTCCATTGCTCCAGAGTCCAACCTTTATGCTCCCTAGCAAATTGAAACCTTTTTTTCCAGTTAGCCTCACTGATTAGTGGTTTTCTTAAGACTACACAGCTGTTCAGTCAAAATCCCTTGAGTTCCCTTCACATTGTACATGTGGAAATGCTCTTACTTTCACTATTAAACATAGCCCTGAGTTCTACTGTTGTTTCTCTTTGATTTGATTTCACCAAATGTTTAAGTGATCGCCGATCACGATCGGTCAGGATTTTTTTTCCGACCACATTTCTTCCTGGAAGACGATGGTTCCCCACTATCCTTCCAGTTTTTAATAATGCGTTGGACAGTTCTTAACCCAGTTTTAGTAGTTTCTACAATCTCCTTAGATGTTTTCTCTGCTTGATGCATGCCAATGATTTGACTCTTCTCAAACAGACTAACATCTTTTCCACAACCACAGGATGTGTCTTTAGACATGGTTGTTTAAGAAATGAGAAGCTACTCATTGCATCAGTTGGGGTTAAATAACTTGTTGTCAGCTGAAAGATAATCACCCATGCAGTAATTATCCAATAAGAGGCTCGTGACTATTTGCTTAGTTAAATGCAGGTGGCGACTTTTTTTTTTTTTTGGCCATGCAGTGTTTATAATTTAACTGGGCTCCCCTTTCAATCTGTTCTTCATATTTCATCATTGTAGGAATCCAGATGAAGATATAAAACCTTGGTGTTTTGTTAAAAGACAAAACGAACTGCACTGGGAATACTGCAAAGTCAAGAAATGCCCTGAAGGTGATCGCTTTCACACTTGAAAACAAAGTACAACACAGTACAACACGTGCCGGTGCTATTATCAGTTTCTATGTGCTCTTTCTCAGTTGCTCCACCAACATCAGGTTTACCAGAGACACCAGAGATACCAGAGATACCAGAGACACCAGAGATAAGTCCTTCGCCGTTCACCCAGTGCGGAAAATCCCAGCCTCGTGCTGGCAGGATTTTTGGGGGCAGCAAGTCTTTCCCAGGTACCCACCCCTGGCAGGTGTCCTTGCAGACCAGATCCAAGGGCTCATCTGGTGACTTTAGCCACAAGTGTGGTGGCATCCTGATCTCATCCTGCTGGGTCCTCACTGCTGCCCACTGCATGTAGGGTTTCCTTTTCTTTTTAATAAATTTAATTTCCATTTCCAGTTAATTCAATTTTCTGCGATGAGCTTTTGCTTTTTTAAATTTTTTACAGTGAGCCGAATAATAAATTCCAAGTGCAGTTGGGAGGAGTGAACTTAGAAAAACTGGAGGAAATGGACCAGACCATCCCAGTGATAGAAACGATTGTTCATGAGAAGTACAGGGAGACGTCTGAGGCACTTTACAACGACATCGGTTTGACAACATTATCAAGTTTGATGCTTTAAATTGAGTTTATGGAAATGAGATTTGATGAGCTGACAAATCAAAGAATTCATCTCACCCACTATCTGCTAATTTCCTACGTAGCTCTGCTTAGGCTCAACATTACGGATGGCCCCTACTGCGCTCAGGAAACTCGCTTTGTGAAGGCAGCGTGCCTACCAGATGAGATGTTCCCACCTGGAAAGGAGTGTGTGATCTCTGGATGGGGAGCCACTGAGACCCGTAAATCTAACTTTCATGTCACAAATCACTTTGATGAAGAAAACCTGAGCTCACGTTTGATTTTTTTGCACTGATTTAACGACTCATTTGAAATCCGATTTTAATCTCCACTTTTCAGGGAGGCACAGCCATCAGCTGCTGAATGCTCGTGTTTTCCTGATCTCCGATGAACGCTGCAAGGCCCCTCAGATCTACGGAGATTCGCTGGATGAGAGCATGTTTTGTGCCGGGACCATGGGGGGGGGCATCGACGCCTGCGAGGTGTGTACATTTTTGGGAAAGCTCAACCAAAAGTTCGCATAAGAGGGAGGGAAAGGTGACTCAAACCTGAGGACAACATAATGCAAATATCTCTTTTTGGTATCAGCCTTGTGTTAGGTGAACATTTATTCAAGGTTCTTCTGCAGAACGTAACTTGTAGCTCTTCTCAACACCTGCAGGGTGATTCAGGAGGCCCATTGGTGTGTGAGCAGAATGGAACACATTACATCACCGGTGTGGTGAGCTGGGGTGAAGGCTGCGGTCAAATGAACAAGCCTGGTGTCTACGCCAACGTGCACAGATTCCTCGACTGGATCTACAGGAAGATGAACGGAGCAGTAGCCAACTGAGCCTTCACCTTTTTACTCTTACAAAGAAAAAATGAGACTACAGCTTCATCTGCCTTGAAAAAAAAAACTGTTTATTTTATCAGCAATAAAACCAAGCATTTACTCCCAGCCCAGCTTTGAGTTAAAAGAGGCACTGTTGAAAACTCACAAAGCTGAACCTGCCAGACAAAAGTAGATCATTTCGTTGGGCCTATGCTTCTTCCTCATCTGTACCTCATTCATTTGTCACTTACTAAAGATAAAAAACAATGTAAAAATTCTTTTTGCACTTTGCACTGCTGACAATACAGCAAACCCTGGTCCAGCTCTGTATCCTCTGAAAACACTCTGTACATAAACACTAAATGCAAACGTTTCATTTCAGCCTCTCGTTCAGATTGACTTTTTATTCCCGACGCAACTTTATTTGAGTCTTGATAGCCTTGATGATTTTGGTTAAACTGATGTTGAAAGTGGTTTTCGAGGGATGATTTAACCCAGGGGTGTCAAACATAAGGCCCAGGGGCCAAAAACGGCCCGTCATAGGATCCAATGTGGCCCTTGGGATGAATTTGAAAAAATGACATGGAAGATTGCAATTTTTCAATAAAAATATCTGCTATTCCTAATTTGGAATAGCGCTGTTTTCGTAAAATGTGCAGACATGACACAAAACTGGGAAAGTGTAGACCAGACCAGGAACAAGCCTGAGCCACAGAGGCCTCTCCCCTCGACCCATAGGACCCAAAGGCCCCCACTAACAACACTGTGTTGCCAGACACCACAGGGCACCCTCACAAGGCCCATGTCCCATCTCTATTGAGTCCCAACTGTATTGGCTTGTTGGTTTGGTCAGTTCCTCACGAATAGTCTGCAGATAATAATAATTAATTTGGATATAGAATGAAAGTTTGGGTAAATAGTCTAAAGTTAAAATGCTAAATCTCTATATAGGAAGAAGCAACACGAGGTTAAATAAATAAAAGCGTGCGGTAGAACAAGTAAACATGAGCCTAAAAACACACAAACTCCCACGGGATCGATGCAGCTTAGCTAAAGATTGACAAATGAATATGTGGGATAGAGAGAACTGATGTTTTTTTTTTTTGAGTATCAATGTCACTTGATCTCCAGTCTTCTGAACTACAGCAGGAGTTACACACAGCACCATGCTGGTCGCAGGAGCCCTGATACTTTTCCTCAGTGTGCTAACCGTTCACGGAAATAACCTGACCGTAAGTCTCTCAGCGTCTTTGTCAGGCTGTGTTTAATTCATGCTGAAGAGTATTTAGAGGGCAGTGATAGAGCAGGCTGACTTGTTCTCTCCTGTGATTTTGTCATTTCAGTCGGATCCTGTGTGTAAGAATGTTTCTTCAGATGATCAGAGCTGGTGACACCCTGCAGCGTCCTATTAGTGCACGCACTGAACTGTTTCCTAGAAACTTTGCAGCCAGTTATGGTTGCAGCTAAACGTGTCTTCTGTTTGACGTGTAATATTTTAATCATCATCCTGATAAAGTACAGGAGGGAATTATGAATGTCAGCTCAGTAATTATGCTGACCTGACTGCAGTGTTTTGGCTTTTTTACAGTTTTAGAGTAAATTTTGAACGTCTGGATTCAGCATTGAACTCAGATGAAAGAAGATCCATGTCGATGCATTTTCATTGCGCAACTCCCGTGTTTAATCAGCTTTCTGTTCTTGGCAGACATCGACTATGTTGACTACCCTACTGATGCACCGAGCATTTCTATGTTTGTGAACGCCTGGATGGTTTTGCTAATGAATGAGTCAAGTAAGTGTGTCCTGGAAAATTGAGAATGATCGTAGGTTGTGTCTCTTATTTCATCCCCCTAAAAAATGTATTTGTTCTTGCCATTTCCAGATTTTTGTGATCCAAACCCCTGCCTCAATGGTGGCTCCTGCACAACCTCTGATACTGACTTCACATGCTCATGTCCTGAGCCTTACATTGGCAGAAACTGCCAGAAAGGTAGGAAGAAAGCCATTTGTGCACCCCCCAATTGCATTTCTTGTCTTTTTAATAGGCCATGCTTACATTATTGGTCATGTGTTAATCTCTACACGTTCAAACGCATCATGAAATTTAACAAGTTTCGTTTTTCGATGCCTTCAGTGAGAAATGTTTGCGAGGATGTCAAATGTGGTTCTGGAGACTGCGTCGTCAACGTGACAAGACACCCGTACTACGAGTGCAAGTGCAAAGCTCCATTCCAGGGCCCAAACTGCAAGACATGTGAGTACGCCATCCAACATAAGATAATGAAAATATGCCTCAGCAAGTATGCAATGGCACTGAAAACCACTGTTACACGTTTCAAAGACAAAAGCTAAAAACTAAACAAACAAAAATTGTGTGCGCACCCCTTTATTACTGGGTATTTGGTTGTGTTCATAGCTCATGACAAATAGTAAACATTTGCATCTTGGTTCCAAAGAGCTTGAAAAGCATCAATGGGATCTCATTGTTGAAATGTGCCACTCAGCTGAGGGCTACAATACTTAAATACGTCAGTTATGGCGAAGCAAGAACAGGACGTCTCCACAAAATTAATGAGAAGACAAAGAGTGTTTATCAGTGTGCATTCCTGTCTGCATGTAAGATGTCATAATGTGTCCAAATGTGACGTGTTCTCTCCCGTCCCATTTTACTGATGACACATGGTACGTACCTTGGGACAACCAGGTATCCCAGACTTCATTTCACGGAAGTCATCAAGTATGCTTCTGTTCCAGTTACAAAATGACAGTACTGCGTCCGCCGTGTCTTTACTTCGGAGTCAAACTTGTCAAGTCCGAAACTACCAAGTCTTCAAGTCTGAATTTCTTCCTATTAATGAACTATCAAAGAGAAAAGCCTGGTCACGACGAAGCTGCTCCACTGGCTACTCCACACATGTGACAGCTATCTCTATCCTTTGTGTCTGGGCTGTCGGGCACGGTGTCAAGACTCAAACCTGTTCTGACTAAATAAGCAAAAAGACAGACACACATTCAGTCTCCAAAAACCATGTGGAGTAAAGTCCACAAAATGAGACATGGACTAAACTTGTAGACTTGGTGTTAAAACATCATAGTATATCAGCAAAGAAGAGAATGCTCACCTTTCAGCAAGGAAATAATCCAAAGCACACAGCCAAATCAACAAAGAAATGGCTTCAGCAATGCAAGATATGTATGGAATTGGAATGAGCCAACCAGAGCCCATACCTGAATCCTATAGAAAATATGTTGAGGAACTCGAAGGAGCCTGTGCAACTGGATTCCCCTGGAAATTTCTCTTAGAAAACAAGAGCACTCTGGTCTTTCTGTGTGTTTATTCATTCATTCATTTTCTGTAACCGTTTGTCCTCTGGAGGGTCGCCAGGGGGCTGGAGCCTATCCCAGCTGTCATTGGGCAAGAGGCGGGGTACACCCTGGACAGGTCTCCAGTCTATCACAGGGCTAACACAGAGAGACAGACAACCACTCACAGTCACACCTACGGCCAATTTAGAATCACTAATGAACCTAACCAGCATGTCTTTAGACGGTGGGAGGAAGCTGGAGTACCCGGAGAGAACCCATGCAGACACAGGGAGAACATGCAAACTCCACACAGAAAGGAACCAGTTGGCCTGGATTCGACTGGGGTTAGCATCAGTGTTTAGCATCAGTGCTAACCACCATGCCACTGTGCCACCCCCTCCCTGGTTCTAACCAAGTGTTTGTCTTGCCTACGTCAGTGCCATCATCTCCCTGTGAACCAAACCCCTGTCACAACGGAGGCTCCTGCATTAAAGCGAGACGCCGCTTCGGCTGTGCCTGTCCAAACGGATACACTGGGAGGTTCTGTAATATTGGTAAAGAACATTTTTAAGTTTGAATCATGTTCTAAATAAAGACATAAAAGACAGAGGTGCAATTTCACTGTAAAACATCCAGTAGATGATAATCTTGATGACACATTTTACTACAAATAAAAATTTTATTTTGTAGTTTTCTCTAACACATTATCTTTTATTTTCATTTTGTGTAGCTCCTACTGACTGTTACGAGGAAAATGATAAGACGTACAAGGGCGTGGTCAGTACAACTGAAAAAGGAGAGGAATGTCTTCACTGGCGATCCTATTTCATTCTGCTCAATGGGGAGGACCCGTTTACCGCATTCCCAGATTTCACATCACTGGACGATAACTTCTGCAGGTATTTGAATATGATATTTTCCACTGTCTATTATATCTTAAATCATTTATTGACATCATTTATTGTATTAATGTAATTATGAACGTGCAATTAGAGTGCAATCTTGCGTTTATGGATAAAATGACAAACCTAATGTCACACATTTGATAGTATTAGTTCATATTTAGCCAGTCCTTTATTGTTTTATAACATAATTACATGTCCCCAGTGTGTCCAGAGACTCAAGGAATATAAGAAAAGACAGTCTCTTTACTTTCTCCATCAATAAAAGTGTATTTTTTGCAGCTTCTTATAACATCATAAAGGAATAAAAACTGGAAAACAAAACTGTTTTTGTCTTGAAAGGTTGAACTCCTGGGGTTTATCACCAGCTGTTACTGGCCGTATTGGTTCTCCTGCCTTGTTTTTGGCGGGGTCAGTAACAAGAAAGATACAGCAAACACGTGCACACACACAGCCTCCATACATGAGCTGAAACCCGAAAGACACATTCTGTAGACATGTGAGACATTTGTGTCAGTGAGGGACACACACTCTAATATTTCATTGGACCTCCTTTAGCTCTGATTACAGCACACATTCTCTGTGTCATTGTTTCCATAATCTTCTTCAGTGTCACCAGATTTATTTCCATCCAGTGTTGCATTCATTTTTCACCAAGATCTTGTATTGATGATGGGAGAGTCTGACCACTGCACAAAGCCTTCTCCAGCACAACCCAGAGATTCTCAATGGGGTTAAGGTCTGGACTCTGTGGTGGCCAATCCATGTGTGAAAATGATGTCTCATGCTCCCTGAACCACTCTTTCACAGTCTGAGCCCCATGAATCCTGGCATTGTCATCTTGGAATATGATCCATTGATGGAATAACCTGGTCATTCAGTATATTCAGGTAGTCAGCTGACCTCATTCTTTGGACACATAATGTTGCTGAACCTAGACCTGAGCAACTGCAGCAACCCCAGATCATAGCACTGCCCCCACAGGCTTGTACAGTAGACACTAGGCATGATGGGTGCATCACTTCATCTGCCTCTCTTCTTACCCTGATGCCCCCATCACTCTGGAACAGGGTAAATCTGGACACATCAGACCACATGACCTTCTTCCATTGCTCCAGAGTCCAACCTTTATGCTCCCTAGCAAATTGAAACCTTTTTTTCCAGTTAGCCTCACTGATTAGTGGTTTTCTTAAGACTACACAGCTGTTCAGTCAAAATCCCTTGAGTTCCCTTCACATTGTACATGTGGAAATGCTCTTACTTTCACTATTAAACATAGCCCTGAGTTCTACTGTTGTTTCTCTTTGATTTGATTTCACCAAATGTTTAAGTGATCGCCGATCACGATCGGTCAGGATTTTTTTTCCGACCACATTTCTTCCTGGAAGACGATGGTTCCCCACTATCCTTCCAGTTTTTAATAATGCGTTGGACAGTTCTTAACCCAGTTTTAGTAGTTTCTACAATCTCCTTAGATGTTTTCTCTGCTTGATGCATGCCAATGATTTGACTCTTCTCAAACAGACTAACATCTTTTCCACAACCACAGGATGTGTCTTTAGACATGGTTGTTTAAGAAATGAGAAGCTACTCATTGCATCAGTTGGGGTTAAATAACTTGTTGTCAGCTGAAAGATAATCACCCATGCAGTAATTATCCAATAAGAGGCTCGTGACTATTTGCTTAGTTAAATGCAGGTGGCGACTTTTTTTTTTTTTTGGCCATGCAGTGTTTATAATTTAACTGGGCTCCCCTTTCAATCTGTTCTTCATATTTCATCATTGTAGGAATCCAGATGAAGATATAAAACCTTGGTGTTTTGTTAAAAGACAAAACGAACTGCACTGGGAATACTGCAAAGTCAAGAAATGCCCTGAAGGTGATCGCTTTCACACTTGAAAACAAAGTACAACACAGTACAACACGTGCCGGTGCTATTATCAGTTTCTATGTGCTCTTTCTCAGTTGCTCCACCAACATCAGGTTTACCAGAGACACCAGAGATACCAGAGATACCAGAGACACCAGAGATAAGTCCTTCACCGTTCACCCAGTGCGGAAAATCCCAGCCTCGTGCTGGCAGGATTTTTGGGGGCAGCAAGTCTTTCCCAGGTACCCACCCCTGGCAGGTGTCCTTGCAGACCAGATCCAAGGGCTCATCTGGTGACTTTAGCCACAAGTGTGGTGGCATCCTGATCTCATCCTGCTGGGTCCTCACTGCTGCCCACTGCATGTAGGGTTTCCTTTTCTTTTTAATAAATTTAATTTCCATTTCCAGTTAATTCAATTTTCTGCGATGAGCTTTTGCTTTTTTAAATTTTTTACAGTGAGCCGAATAATAAATTCCAAGTGCAGTTGGGAGGAGTGAACTTAGAAAAACTGGAGGAAATGGACCAGACCATCCCAGTGATAGAAACGATTGTTCATGAGAAGTACAGGGAGACGTCTGAGGCACTTTACAACGACATCGGTTTGACAACATTATCAAGTTTGATGCTTTAAATTGAGTTTATGGAAATGAGATTTGATGAGCTGACAAATCAAAGAATTCATCTCACCCACTATCTGCTAATTTCCTACGTAGCTCTGCTTAGGCTCAACATTACGGATGGCCCCTACTGCGCTCAGGAAACTCGCTTTGTGAAGGCAGCGTGCCTACCAGATGAGATGTTCCCACCTGGAAAGGAGTGTGTGATCTCTGGATGGGGAGCCACTGAGACCCGTAAATCTAACTTTCATGTCACAAATCACTTTGATGAAGAAAACCTGAGCTCACGTTTGATTTTTTTGCACTGATTTAACGACTCATTTGAAATCCGATTTTAATCTCCACTTTTCAGGGAGGCACAGCCATCAGCTGCTGAATGCTCGTGTTTTCCTGATCTCCGATGAACGCTGCAAGGCCCCTCAGATCTACGGAGATTCGCTGGATGAGAGCATGTTTTGTGCCGGGACCATGGGGGGGGGCATCGACGCCTGCGAGGTGTGTACATTTTTGGGAAAGCTCAACCAAAAGTTCGCATAAGAGGGAGGGAAAGGTGACTCAAACCTGAGGACAACATAATGCAAATATCTCTTTTTGGTATCAGCCTTGTGTTAGGTGAACATTTATTCAAGGTTCTTCTGCAGAACGTAACTTGTAGCTCTTCTCAACACCTGCAGGGTGATTCAGGAGGCCCATTGGTGTGTGAGCAGAATGGAACACATTACATCACCGGTGTGGTGAGCTGGGGTGAAGGCTGCGGTCAAATGAACAAGCCTGGTGTCTACGCCAACGTGCACAGATTCCTCGACTGGATCTACAGGAAGATGAACGGAGCAGTAGCCAACTGAGCCTTCACCTTTTTACTCTTACAAAGAAAAAATGAGACTACAGCTTCATCTGCCTTGAAAAAAAAAACTGTTTATTTTATCAGCAATAAAACCAAGCATTTACTCCCAGCCCAGCTTTGAGTTAAAAGAGGCACTGTTGAAAACTCACAAAGCTGAACCTGCCAGACAAAAGTAGATCATTTCGTTGGGCCTATGCTTCTTCCTCATCTGTACCTCATTCATTTGTCACTTACTAAAGATAAAAAACAATGTAAAAATTCTTTTTGCACTTTGCACTGCTGACAATACAGCAAACCCTGGTCCAGCTCTGTATCCTCTGAAAACACTCTGTACATAAACACTAAATGCAAACGTTTCATTTCAGCCTCTCGTTCAGATTGACTTTTTATTCCCGACGCAACTTTATTTGAGTCTTGATAGCCTTGATGATTTTGGTTAAACTGATGTTGAAAGTGGTTTTCGAGGGATGATTTAACCCAGGGGTGTCAAACATAAGGCCCAGGGGCCAAAAACGGCCCGTCATAGGATCCAATGTGGCCCTTGGGATGAATTTGAAAAAATGACATGGAAGATTGCAATTTTTCAATAAAAATATCTGCTATTCCTAATTTGGAATAGCGCTGTTTTCGTAAAATGTGCAGACATGACACAAAACTGGGAAAGTGTAGACCAGACCAGGAACAAGCCTGAGCCACAGAGGCCTCTCCCCTCGACCCATAGGACCCAAAGGCCCCCACTAACAACACTGTGTTGCCAGACACCACAGGGCACCCTCACAAGGCCCATGTCCCATCTCTATTGAGTCCCAACTGTATTGGCTTGTTGGTTTGGTCAGTTCCTCACGAATAGTCTGCAGATAATAATAATTAATTTGGATATAGAATGAAAGTTTGGGTAAATAGTCTAAAGTTAAAATGCTAAATCTCTATATAGGAAGAAGCAACACGAGGTTAAATAAATAAAAGCGTGCGGTAGAACAAGTAAACATGAGCCTAAAAACACACAAACTCCCACGGGATCGATGCAGCTTAGCTAAAGATTGACAAATGAATATGTGGGATATAGAGAACTGATGTTTTTTTTTTTTGAGTATCAATGTCACTTGATCTCCAGTCTTCTGAACTACAGCAGGAGTTACACACAGCACCATGCTGGTCGCAGGAGCCCTGATACTTTTCCTCAGTGTGCTAACCGTTCACGGAAATAACCTGACCGTAAGTCTCTCAGCGTCTTTGTCAGGCTGTGTTTAATTCATGCTGAAGAGTATTTAGAGGGCAGTGATAGAGCAGGCTGACTTGTTCTCTCCTGTGATTTTGTCATTTCAGTCGGATCCTGTGTGTAAGAATGTTTCTTCAGATGATCAGAGCTGGTGACACCCTGCAGCGTCCTATTAGTGCACGCACTGAACTGTTTCCTAGAAACTTTGCAGCCAGTTATGGTTGCAGCTAAACGTGTCTTCTGTTTGACGTGTAATATTTTAATCATCATCCTGATAAAGTACAGGAGGGAATTATGAATGTCAGCTCAGTAATTATGCTGACCTGACTGCAGTGTTTTGGCTTTTTTACAGTTTTAGAGTAAATTTTGAACGTCTGGATTCAGCATTGAACTCAGATGAAAGAAGATCCATGTCGATGCATTTTCATTGCGCAACTCCAATGTTTAATCAGCTTTCTGTTCTTGGCAGACATCGACTATGTTGACTACCCTACTGATGCACCGAGCATTTCTATGTTTGTGAACGCCTGGATGGTTTTGCTAATGAATGAGTCAAGTAAGTGTGTCCTGGAAAATTGAGAATGATCGTAGGTTGTGTCTCTTATTTCATCCCCCTAAAAAATGTATTTGTTCTTGCCATTTCCAGATTTTTGTGATCCAAACCCCTGCCTCAATGGTGGCTCCTGCACAACCTCTGATACTGACTTCACATGCTCATGTCCTGAGCCTTACATTGGCAGAAACTGCCAGAAAGGTAGGAAGAAAGCCATTTGTGCACCCCCCAATTGCATTTCTTGTCTTTTTAATAGGCCATGCTTACATTATTGGTCATGTGTTAATCTCTACACGTTCAAACGCATCATGAAATTTAACAAGTTTCGTTTTTCGATGCCTTCAGTGAGAAATGTTTGCGAGGATGTCAAATGTGGTTCTGGAGACTGCGTCGTCAACGTGACAAGACACCCGTACTACGAGTGCAAGTGCAAAGCTCCATTCCAGGGCCCAAACTGCAAGACATGTGAGTACGCCATCCAACATAAGATAATGAAAATATGCCTCAGCAAGTATGCAATGGCACTGAAAACCACTGTTACACGTTTCAAAGACAAAAGCTAAAAACTAAACAAACAAAAATTGTGTGCGCACCCCTTTATTACTGGGTATTTGGTTGTGTTCATAGCTCATGACAAATAGTAAACATTTGCATCTTGGTTCCAAAGAGCTTGAAAAGCATCAATGGGATCTCATTGTTGAAATGTGCCACTCAGCTGAGGGCTACAATACTTAAATACGTCAGTTATGGCGAAGCAAGAACAGGACGTCTCCACAAAATTAATGAGAAGACAAAGAGTGTTTATCAGTGTGCATTCCTGTCTGCATGTAAGATGTCATAATGTGTCCAAATGTGACGTGTTCTCTCCCGTCCCATTTTACTGATGACACATGGTACGTACCTTGGGACAACCAGGTGTCCCAGACTTCATTTCACGGAAGTCATCAAGTATGCTTCTGTTCCAGTTACAAAATGACAGTACTGCGTCCGCCGTGTCTTTACTTCGGAGTCAAACTTGTCAAGTCCGAAACTACCAAGTCTTCAAGTCTGAATTTCTTCCTATTAATGAACTATCAAAGAGAAAAGCCTGGTCACGACGAAGCTGCTCCACTGGCTACTCCACACATGTGACAGCTATCTCTATCCTTTGTGTCTGGGCTGTCGGGCACGGTGTCAAGACTCAAACCTGTTCTGACTAAATAAGCAAAAAGACAGTCTCCAAAAACCATGTGGAGTAAAGTCCACAAAATGAGACATGGACTAAACTTGTAGACTTGGTGTTAAAACATCATAGTATATCAGCAAAGAAGAGAATGCTCACCTTTCAGCAAGGAAATAATCCAAAGCACACAGCCAAATCAACAAAGAAATGGCTTCAGCAATGCAAGATATGTATGGAATTGGAATGAGCCAACCAGAGCCCATACCTGAATCCTATAGAAAATCTGTTGAGGAACTCGAAGGAGCCTGTGCAACTGGATTCCCCTGGAAATTTCTCTTAGAAAACAAGAGCACTCTGGTCTTTCTGTGTGTTTATTCATTCATTCATTTTCTGTAACCGTTTGTCCTCTGGAGGGTCGCCAGGGGGCTGGAGCCTATCCCAGCTGTCATTGGGCAAGAGGCGGGGTACACCCTGGACAGGTCTCCAGTCTATCACAGGGCTAACACAGAGAGACAGACAACCACTCACAGTCACACCTACGGCCAATTTAGAATCACTAATGAACCTAACCAGCATGTCTTTAGACGGTGGGAGGAAGCTGGAGTACCCGGAGAGAACCCATGCAGACACAGGGAGAACATGCAAACTCCACACAGAAAGGAACCAGTTGGCCTGGATTCGACTGGGGTTAGCATCAGTGTTTAGCATCAGTGCTAACCACCATGCCACTGTGCCACCCCCTCCCTGGTTCTAACCAAGTGTTTGTCTTGCCTACGTCAGTGCCATCATCTCCCTGTGAACCAAACCCCTGTCACAACGGAGGCTCCTGCATTAAAGCGAGACGCCGCTTCGGCTGTGCCTGTCCAAACGGATACACTGGGAGGTTCTGTAATATTGGTAAAGAACATTTTTAAGTTTGAATCATGTTCTAAATAAAGACATAAAAGACAGAGGTGCAATTTCACTGTAAAACATCCAGTAGATGATAATCTTGATGACACATTTTACTACAAATAAAAATTTTATTTTGTAGTTTTCTCTAACACATTATCTTTTATTTTCATTTTGTGTAGCTCCTACTGACTGTTACGAGGAAAATGATAAGACGTACAAGGGCGTGGTCAGTACAACTGAAAAAGGAGAGGAATGTCTTCACTGGCGATCCTATTTCATTCTGCTCAATGGGGAGGACCCGTTTACCGCATTCCCAGATTTCACATCACTGGACGATAACTTCTGCAGGTATTTGAATATGATATTTTCCACTGTCTATTATATCTTAAATCATTTATTGACATCATTTATTGTATTAATGTAATTATGAACGTGCAATTAGAGTGCAATCTTGCGTTTATGGATAAAATGACAAACCTAATGTCACACATTTGATAGTATTAGTTCATATTTAGCCAGTCCCTTATTGTTTTATAACATAATTACATGTCCCCAGTGTGTCCAGAGACTCAAGGAATATAAGAAAAGACAGTCTCTTTACTTTCTCCATCAATAAAAGTGTATTTTTTGCAGCTTCTTATAACATCATAAAGGAATAAAAACTGGAAAACAAAACTGTTTTTGTCTTGAAAGGTTGAACTCCTGGGGTTTATCACCAGCTGTTACTGGCCGTATTGGTTCTCCTGCCTTGTTTTTGGCGGGGTCAGTAACAAGAAAGATACAGCAAACACGTGCACACACACAGCCTCCATACATGAGCTGAAACCCGAAAGACACATTCTGTAGACATGTGAGACATTTGTGTCAGTGAGGGACACACACTCTAATATTTCATTGGACCTCCTTTAGCTCTGATTACAGCACACATTCTCTGTGTCATTGTTTCCATAATCTTCTTCAGTGTCACCAGATTTATTTCCATCCAGTGTTGCATTCATTTTTCACCAAGATCTTGTATTGATGATGGGAGAGTCTGACCACTGCACAAAGCCTTCTCCAGCACAACCCAGAGATTCTCAATGGGGTTAAGGTCTGGACTCTGTGGTGGCCAATCCATGTGTGAAAATGATGTCTCATGCTCCCTGAACCACTCTTTCACAGTCTGAGCCCCATGAATCCTGGCATTGTCATCTTGGAATATGATCCATTGATGGAATAACCTGGTCATTCAGTATATTCAGGTAGTCAGCTGACCTCATTCTTTGGACACATAATGTTGCTGAACCTAGACCTGAGCAACTGCAGCAACCCCAGATCATAGCACTGCCCCCACAGGCTTGTACAGTAGACACTAGGCATGATGGGTGCATCACTTCATCTGCCTCTCTTCTTACCCTGATGCCCCCATCACTCTGGAACAGGGTAAATCTGGACACATCAGACCACATGACCTTCTTCCATTGCTCCAGAGTCCAACCTTTATGCTCCCTAGCAAATTGAAACCGTTTTTTCCAGTTAGCCTCACTGATTAGTGGTTTTCTTAAGACTACACAGCTGTTCAGTCAAAATCCCTTGAGTTCCCTTCACATTGTACATGTGGAAATGCTCTTACTTTCACTATTAAACATAGCCCTGAGTTCTACTGTTGTTTCTCTTTGATTTGATTTCACCAAATGTTTAAGTGATCGCCGATCACGATCGGTCAGGATTTTTTTTCCGACCACATTTCTTCCTGGAAGACGATGGTTCCCCACTATCCTTCCAGTTTTTAATAATGCGTTGGACAGTTCTTAACCCAGTTTTAGTAGTTTCTACAATCTCCTTAGATGTTTTCTCTGCTTGATGCATGCCAATGATTTGACTCTTCTCAAACAGACTAACATCTTTTCCACAACCACAGGATGTGTCTTTAGACATGGTTGTTTAAGAAATGAGAAGCTACTCATTGCATCAGTTGGGGTTAAATAACTTGTTGTCAGCTGAAAGATAATCACCCATGCAGTAATTATCCAATAAGAGGCTCGTGACTATTTGCTTAGTTAAATGCAGGTGGCGACTTTTTTTTTTTTTTGGCCATGCAGTGTTTATAATTTAACTGGGCTCCCCTTTCAATCTGTTCTTCATATTTCATCATTGTAGGAATCCAGATGAAGATATAAAACCTTGGTGTTTTGTTAAAAGACAAAACGAACTGCACTGGGAATACTGCAAAGTCAAGAAATGCCCTGAAGGTGATCGCTTTCACACTTGAAAACAAAGTACAACACAGTACAACACGTGCCGGTGCTATTATCAGTTTCTATGTGCTCTTTCTCAGTTGCTCCACCAACATCAGGTTTACCAGAGACACCAGAGATACCAGAGATACCAGAGACACCAGAGATAAGTCCTTCGCCGTTCACCCAGTGCGGAAAATCCCAGCCTCGTGCTGGCAGGATTTTTGGGGGCAGCAAGTCTTTCCCAGGTACCCACCCCTGGCAGGTGTCCTTGCAGACCAGATCCAAGGGCTCATCTGGTGACTTTAGCCACAAGTGTGGTGGCATCCTGATCTCATCCTGCTGGGTCCTCACTGCTGCCCACTGCATGTAGGGTTTCCTTTTCTTTTTAATAAATTTAATTTCCATTTCCAGTTAATTCAATTTTCTGCGATGAGCTTTTGCTTTTTTAAATTTTTTACAGTGAGCCGAATAATAAATTCCAAGTGCAGTTGGGAGGAGTGAACTTAGAAAAACTGGAGGAAATGGACCAGACCATCCCAGTGATAGAAACGATTGTTCATGAGAAGTACAGGGAGACGTCTGAGGCACTTTACAACGACATCGGTTTGACAACATTATCAAGTTTGATGCTTTAAATTGAGTTTATGGAAATGAGATTTGATGAGCTGACAAATCAAAGAATTCATCTCACCCACTATCTGCTAATTTCCTACGTAGCTCTGCTTAGGCTCAACATTACGGATGGCCCCTACTGCGCTCAGGAAACTCGCTTTGTGAAGGCAGCGTGCCTACCAGATGAGATGTTCCCACCTGGAAAGGAGTGTGTGATCTCTGGATGGGGAGCCACTGAGACCCGTAAATCTAACTTTCATGTCACAAATCACTTTGATGAAGAAAACCTGAGCTCACGTTTGATTTTTTTGCACTGATTTAACGACTCATTTGAAATCCGATTTTAATCTCCACTTTTCAGGGAGGCACAGCCATCAGCTGCTGAATGCTCGTGTTTTCCTGATCTCCGATGAACGCTGCAAGGCCCCTCAGATCTACGGAGATTCGCTGGATGAGAGCATGTTTTGTGCCGGGACCATGGGGGGGGGCATCGACGCCTGCGAGGTGTGTACATTTTTGGGAAAGCTCAACCAAAAGTTCGCATAAGAGGGAGGGAAAGGTGACTCAAACCTGAGGACAACATAATGCAAATATCTCTTTTTGGTATCAGCCTTGTGTTAGGTGAACATTTATTCAAGGTTCTTCTGCAGAACGTAACTTGTAGCTCTTCTCAACACCTGCAGGGTGATTCAGGAGGCCCATTGGTGTGTGAGCAGAATGGAACACATTACATCACCGGTGTGGTGAGCTGGGGTGAAGGCTGCGGTCAAATGAACAAGCCTGGTGTCTACGCCAACGTGCACAGATTCCTCGACTGGATCTACAGGAAGATGAACGGAGCAGTAGCCAACTGAGCCTTCACCTTTTTACTCTTACAAAGAAAAAATGAGACTACAGCTTCATCTGCCTTGAAAAAAAAAACTGTTTATTTTATCAGCAATAAAACCAAGCATTTACTCCCAGCCCAGCTTTGAGTTAAAAGAGGCACTGTTGAAAACTCACAAAGCTGAACCTGCCAGACAAAAGTAGATCATTTCGTTGGGCCTATGCTTCTTCCTCATCTGTACCTCATTCATTTGTCACTTACTAAAGATAAAAAACAATGTAAAAATTCTTTTTGCACTTTGCACTGCTGACAATACAGCAAACCCTGGTCCAGCTCTGTATCCTCTGAAAACACTCTGTACATAAACACTAAATGCAAACGTTTCATTTCAGCCTCTCGTTCAGATTGACTTTTTATTCCCGACGCAACTTTATTTGAGTCTTGATAGCCTTGATGATTTTGGTTAAACTGATGTTGAAAGTGGTTTTCGAGGGATGATTTAACCCAGGGGTGTCAAACATAAGGCCCAGGGGCCAAAAACGGCCCGTCATAGGATCCAATGTGGCCCTTGGGATGAATTTGAAAAAATGACATGGAAGATTGCAATTTTTCAATAAAAATATCTGCTATTCCTAATTTGGAATAGCGCTGTTTTCGTAAAATGTGCAGACATGACACAAAACTGGGAAAGTGTAGACCAGACCAGGAACAAGCCTGAGCCACAGAGGCCTCTCCCCTCGACCCATAGGACCCAAAGGCCCCCACTAACAACACTGTGTTGCCAGACACCACAGGGCACCCTCACAAGGCCCATGTCCCATCTCTATTGAGTCCCAACTGTATTGGCTTGTTGGTTTGGTCAGTTCCTCACGAATAGTCTGCAGATAATAATAATTAATTTGGATATAGAATGAAAGTTTGGGTAAATAGTCTAAAGTTAAAATGCTAAATCTCTATATAGGAAGAAGCAACACGAGGTTAAATAAATAAAAGCGTGCGGTAGAACAAGTAAACATGAGCCTAAAAACACACAAACTCCCACGGGATCGATGCAGCTTAGCTAAAGATTGACAAATGAATATGTGGGATATAGAGAACTGATGTTTTTTTTTTTTGAGTATCAATGTCACTTGATCTCCAGTCTTCTGAACTACAGCAGGAGTTACACACAGCACCATGCTGGTCGCAGGAGCCCTGATACTTTTCCTCAGTGTGCTAACCGTTCACGGAAATAACCTGACCGTAAGTCTCTCAGCGTCTTTGTCAGGCTGTGTTTAATTCATGCTGAAGAGTATTTAGAGGGCAGTGATAGAGCAGGCTGACTTGTTCTCTCCTGTGATTTTGTCATTTCAGTCGGATCCTGTGTGTAAGAATGTTTCTTCAGATGATCAGAGCTGGTGACACCCTGCAGCGTCCTATTAGTGCACGCACTGAACTGTTTCCTAGAAACTTTGCAGCCAGTTATGGTTGCAGCTAAACGTGTCTTCTGTTTGACGTGTAATATTTTAATCATCATCCTGATAAAGTACAGGAGGGAATTATGAATGTCAGCTCAGTAATTATGCTGACCTGACTGCAGTGTTTTGGCTTTTTTACAGTTTTAGAGTAAATTTTGAACGTCTGGATTCAGCATTGAACTCAGATGAAAGAAGATCCATGTCGATGCATTTTCATTGCGCAACTCCCGTGTTTAATCAGCTTTCTGTTCTTGGCAGACATCGACTATGTTGACTACCCTACTGATGCACCGAGCATTTCTATGTTTGTGAACGCCTGGATGGTTTTGCTAATGAATGAGTCAAGTAAGTGTGTCCTGGAAAATTGAGAATGATCGTAGGTTGTGTCTCTTATTTCATCCCCCTAAAAAATGTATTTGTTCTTGCCATTTCCAGATTTTTGTGATCCAAACCCCTGCCTCAATGGTGGCTCCTGCACAACCTCTGATACTGACTTCACATGCTCATGTCCTGAGCCTTACATTGGCAGAAACTGCCAGAAAGGTAGGAAGAAAGCCATTTGTGCACCCCCCAATTGCATTTCTTGTCTTTTTAATAGGCCATGCTTACATTATTGGTCATGTGTTAATCTCTACACGTTCAAACGCATCATGAAATTTAACAAGTTTCGTTTTTCGATGCCTTCAGTGAGAAATGTTTGCGAGGATGTCAAATGTGGTTCTGGAGACTGCGTCGTCAACGTGACAAGACACCCGTACTACGAGTGCAAGTGCAAAGCTCCATTCCAGGGCCCAAACTGCAAGACATGTGAGTACGCCATCCAACATAAGATAATGAAAATATGCCTCAGCAAGTATGCAATGGCACTGAAAACCACTGTTACACGTTTCAAAGACAAAAGCTAAAAACTAAACAAACAAAAATTGTGTGCGCACCCCTTTATTACTGGGTATTTGGTTGTGTTCATAGCTCATGACAAATAGTAAACATTTGCATCTTGGTTCCAAAGAGCTTGAAAAGCATCAATGGGATCTCATTGTTGAAATGTGCCACTCAGCTGAGGGCTACAATACTTAAATACGTCAGTTATGGCGAAGCAAGAACAGGACGTCTCCACAAAATTAATGAGAAGACAAAGAGTGTTTATCAGTGTGCATTCCTGTCTGCATGTAAGATGTCATAATGTGTCCAAATGTGACGTGTTCTCTCCCGTCCCATTTTACTGATGACACATGGTACGTACCTTGGGACAACCAGGTATCCCAGACTTCATTTCACGGAAGTCATCAAGTATGCTTCTGTTCCAGTTACAAAATGACAGTACTGCGTCCGCCGTGTCTTTACTTCGGAGTCAAACTTGTCAAGTCCGAAACTACCAAGTCTTCAAGTCTGAATTTCTTCCTATTAATGAACTATCAAAGAGAAAAGCCTGGTCACGACGAAGCTGCTCCACTGGCTACTCCACACATGTGACAGCTATCTCTATCCTTTGTGTCTGGGCTGTCGGGCACGGTGTCAAGACTCAAACCTGTTCTGACTAAATAAGCAAAAAGACAGACACACATTCAGTCTCCAAAAACCATGTGGAGTAAAGTCCACAAAATGAGACATGGACTAAACTTGTAGACTTGGTGTTAAAACATCATAGTATATCAGCAAAGAAGAGAATGCTCACCTTTCAGCAAGGAAATAATCCAAAGCACACAGCCAAATCAACAAAGAAATGGCTTCAGCAATGCAAGATATGTATGGAATTGGAATGAGCCAACCAGAGCCCATACCTGAATCCTATAGAAAATCTGTTGAGGAACTCGAAGGAGCCTGTGCAACTGGATTCCCCTGGAAATTTCTCTTAGAAAACAAGAGCACTCTGGTCTTTCTGTGTGTTTATTCATTCATTCATTTTCTGTAACCGTTTGTCCTCTGGAGGGTCGCCAGGGGGCTGGAGCCTATCCCAGCTGTCATTGGGCAAGAGGCGGGGTACACCCTGGACAGGTCTCCAGTCTATCACAGGGCTAACACAGAGAGACAGACAACCACTCACAGTCACACCTACGGCCAATTTAGAATCACTAATGAACCTAACCAGCATGTCTTTAGACGGTGGGAGGAAGCTGGAGTACCCGGAGAGAACCCATGCAGACACAGGGAGAACATGCAAACTCCACACAGAAAGGAACCAGTTGGCCTGGATTCGACTGGGGTTAGCATCAGTGTTTAGCATCAGTGCTAACCACCATGCCACTGTGCCACCCCCTCCCTGGTTCTAACCAAGTGTTTGTCTTGCCTACGTCAGTGCCATCATCTCCCTGTGAACCAAACCCCTGTCACAACGGAGGCTCCTGCATTAAAGCGAGACGCCGCTTCGGCTGTGCCTGTCCAAACGGATACACTGGGAGGTTCTGTAATATTGGTAAAGAACATTTTTAAGTTTGAATCATGTTCTAAATAAAGACATAAAAGACAGAGGTGCAATTTCACTGTAAAACATCCAGTAGATGATAATCTTGATGACACATTTTACTACAAATAAAAATTTTATTTTGTAGTTTTCTCTAACACATTATCTTTTATTTTCATTTTGTGTAGCTCCTACTGACTGTTACGAGGAAAATGATAAGACGTACAAGGGCGTGGTCAGTACAACTGAAAAAGGAGAGGAATGTCTTCACTGGCGATCCTATTTCATTCTGCTCAATGGGGAGGACCCGTTTACCGCATTCCCAGATTTCACATCACTGGACGATAACTTCTGCAGGTATTTGAATATGATATTTTCCACTGTCTATTATATCTTAAATCATTTATTGACATCATTTATTGTATTAATGTAATTATGAACGTGCAATTAGAGTGCAATCTTGCGTTTATGGATAAAATGACAAACCTAATGTCACACATTTGATAGTATTAGTTCATATTTAGCCAGTCCCTTATTGTTTTATAACATAATTACATGTCCCCAGTGTGTCCAGAGACTCAAGGAATATAAGAAAAGACAGTCTCTTTACTTTCTCCATCAATAAAAGTGTATTTTTTGCAGCTTCTTATAACATCATAAAGGAATAAAAACTGGAAAACAAAACTGTTTTTGTCTTGAAAGGTTGAACTCCTGGGGTTTATCACCAGCTGTTACTGGCCGTATTGGTTCTCCTGCCTTGTTTTTGGCGGGGTCAGTAACAAGAAAGATACAGCAAACACGTGCACACACACAGCCTCCATACATGAGCTGAAACCCGAAAGACACATTCTGTAGACATGTGAGACATTTGTGTCAGTGAGGGACACACACTCTAATATTTCATTGGACCTCCTTTAGCTCTGATTACAGCACACATTCTCTGTGTCATTGTTTCCATAATCTTCTTCAGTGTCACCAGATTTATTTCCATCCAGTGTTGCATTCATTTTTCACCAAGATCTTGTATTGATGATGGGAGAGTCTGACCACTGCACAAAGCCTTCTCCAGCACAACCCAGAGATTCTCAATGGGGTTAAGGTCTGGACTCTGTGGTGGCCAATCCATGTGTGAAAATGATGTCTCATGCTCCCTGAACCACTCTTTCACAGTCTGAGCCCCATGAATCCTGGCATTGTCATCTTGGAATATGATCCATTGATGGAATAACCTGGTCATTCAGTATATTCAGGTAGTCAGCTGACCTCATTCTTTGGACACATAATGTTGCTGAACCTAGACCTGAGCAACTGCAGCAACCCCAGATCATAGCACTGCCCCCACAGGCTTGTACAGTAGACACTAGGCATGATGGGTGCATCACTTCATCTGCCTCTCTTCTTACCCTGATGCCCCCATCACTCTGGAACAGGGTAAATCTGGACACATCAGACCACATGACCTTCTTCCATTGCTCCAGAGTCCAACCTTTATGCTCCCTAGCAAATTGAAACCGTTTTTTCCAGTTAGCCTCACTGATTAGTGGTTTTCTTAAGACTACACAGCTGTTCAGTCAAAATCCCTTGAGTTCCCTTCACATTGTACATGTGGAAATGCTCTTACTTTCACTATTAAACATAGCCCTGAGTTCTACTGTTGTTTCTCTTTGATTTGATTTCACCAAATGTTTAAGTGATCGCCGATCACGATCGGTCAGGATTTTTTTTCCGACCACATTTCTTCCTGGAAGACGATGGTTCCCCACTATCCTTCCAGTTTTTAATAATGCGTTGGACAGTTCTTAACCCAGTTTTAGTAGTTTCTACAATCTCCTTAGATGTTTTCTCTGCTTGATGCATGCCAATGATTTGACTCTTCTCAAACAGACTAACATCTTTTCCACAACCACAGGATGTGTCTTTAGACATGGTTGTTTAAGAAATGAGAAGCTACTCATTGCATCAGTTGGGGTTAAATAACTTGTTGTCAGCTGAAAGATAATCACCCATGCAGTAATTATCCAATAAGAGGCTCGTGACTATTTGCTTAGTTAAATGCAGGTGGCGACTTTTTTTTTTTTTTGGCCATGCAGTGTTTATAATTTAACTGGGCTCCCCTTTCAATCTGTTCTTCATATTTCATCATTGTAGGAATCCAGATGAAGATATAAAACCTTGGTGTTTTGTTAAAAGACAAAACGAACTGCACTGGGAATACTGCAAAGTCAAGAAATGCCCTGAAGGTGATCGCTTTCACACTTGAAAACAAAGTACAACACAGTACAACACGTGCCGGTGCTATTATCAGTTTCTATGTGCTCTTTCTCAGTTGCTCCACCAACATCAGGTTTACCAGAGACACCAGAGATACCAGAGATACCAGAGACACCAGAGATAAGTCCTTCGCCGTTCACCCAGTGCGGAAAATCCCAGCCTCGTGCTGGCAGGATTTTTGGGGGCAGCAAGTCTTTCCCAGGTACCCACCCCTGGCAGGTGTCCTTGCAGACCAGATCCAAGGGCTCATCTGGTGACTTTAGCCACAAGTGTGGTGGCATCCTGATCTCATCCTGCTGGGTCCTCACTGCTGCCCACTGCATGTAGGGTTTCCTTTTCTTTTTAATAAATTTAATTTCCATTTCCAGTTAATTCAATTTTCTGCGATGAGCTTTTGCTTTTTTAAATTTTTTACAGTGAGCCGAATAATAAATTCCAAGTGCAGTTGGGAGGAGTGAACTTAGAAAAACTGGAGGAAATGGACCAGACCATCCCAGTGATAGAAACGATTGTTCATGAGAAGTACAGGGAGACGTCTGAGGCACTTTACAACGACATCGGTTTGACAACATTATCAAGTTTGATGCTTTAAATTGAGTTTATGGAAATGAGATTTGATGAGCTGACAAATCAAAGAATTCATCTCACCCACTATCTGCTAATTTCCTACGTAGCTCTGCTTAGGCTCAACATTACGGATGGCCCCTACTGCGCTCAGGAAACTCGCTTTGTGAAGGCAGCGTGCCTACCAGATGAGATGTTCCCACCTGGAAAGGAGTGTGTGATCTCTGGATGGGGAGCCACTGAGACCCGTAAATCTAACTTTCATGTCACAAATCACTTTGATGAAGAAAACCTGAGCTCACGTTTGATTTTTTTGCACTGATTTAACGACTCATTTGAAATCCGATTTTAATCTCCACTTTTCAGGGAGGCACAGCCATCAGCTGCTGAATGCTCGTGTTTTCCTGATCTCCGATGAATGCTGCAAGGCCCCTCAGATCTACGGAGATTCGCTGGATGAGAGCATGTTTTGTGCCGGGACCATGGGGGGGGGCATCGACGCCTGCGAGGTGTGTACATTTTTGGGAAAGCTCAACCAAAAGTTCGCATAAGAGGGAGGGAAAGGTGACTCAAACCTGAGGACAACATAATGCAAATATCTCTTTTTGGTATCAGCCTTGTGTTAGGTGAACATTTATTCAAGGTTCTTCTGCAGAACGTAACTTGTAGCTCTTCTCAACACCTGCAGGGTGATTCAGGAGGCCCATTGGTGTGTGAGCAGAATGGAACACATTACATCACCGGTGTGGTGAGCTGGGGTGAAGGCTGCGGTCAAATGAACAAGCCTGGTGTCTACGCCAACGTGCACAGATTCCTCGACTGGATCTACAGGAAGATGAACGGAGCAGTAGCCAACTGAGCCTTCACCTTTTTACTCTTACAAAGAAAAAATGAGACTACAGCTTCATCTGCCTTGAAAAAAAAAACTGTTTATTTTATCAGCAATAAAACCAAGCATTTACTCCCAGCCCAGCTTTGAGTTAAAAGAGGCACTGTTGAAAACTCACAAAGCTGAACCTGCCAGACAAAAGTAGATCATTTCGTTGGGCCTATGCTTCTTCCTCATCTGTACCTCATTCATTTGTCACTTACTAAAGATAAAAAACAATGTAAAAATTCTTTTTGCACTTTGCACTGCTGACAATACAGCAAACCCTGGTCCAGCTCTGTATCCTCTGAAAACACTCTGTACATAAACACTAAATGCAAACGTTTCATTTCAGCCTCTCGTTCAGATTGACTTTTTATTCCCGACGCAACTTTATTTGAGTCTTGATAGCCTTGATGATTTTGGTTAAACTGATGTTGAAAGTGGTTTTCGAGGGATGATTTAACCCAGGGGTGTCAAACATAAGGCCCAGGGGCCAAAAACGGCCCGTCATAGGATCCAATGTGGCCCTTGGGATGAATTTGAAAAAATGACATGGAAGATTGCAATTTTTCAATAAAAATATCTGCTATTCCTAATTTGGAATAGCGCTGTTTTCGTAAAATGTGCAGACATGACACAAAACTGGGAAAGTGTAGACCAGACCAGGAACAAGCCTGAGCCACAGAGGCCTCTCCCCTCGACCCATAGGACCCAAAGGCCCCCACTAACAACACTGTGTTGCCAGACACCACAGGGCACCCTCACAAGGCCCATGTCCCATCTCTATTGAGTCCCAACTGTATTGGCTTGTTGGTTTGGTCAGTTCCTCACGAATAGTCTGCAGATAATAATAATTAATTTGGATATAGAATGAAAGTTTGGGTAAATAGTCTAAAGTTAAAATGCTAAATCTCTATATAGGAAGAAGCAACACGAGGTTAAATAAATAAAAGCGTGCGGTAGAACAAGTAAACATGAGCCTAAAAACACACAAACTCCCACGGGATCGATGCAGCTTAGCTAAAGATTGACAAATGAATATGTGGGATATAGAGAACTGATGTTTTTTTTTTTTGAGTATCAATGTCACTTGATCTCCAGTCTTCTGAACTACAGCAGGAGTTACACACAGCACCATGCTGGTCGCAGGAGCCCTGATACTTTTCCTCAGTGTGCTAACCGTTCACGGAAATAACCTGACCGTAAGTCTCTCAGCGTCTTTGTCAGGCTGTGTTTAATTCATGCTGAAGAGTATTTAGAGGGCAGTGATAGAGCAGGCTGACTTGTTCTCTCCTGTGATTTTGTCATTTCAGTCGGATCCTGTGTGTAAGAATGTTTCTTCAGATGATCAGAGCTGGTGACACCCTGCAGCGTCCTATTAGTGCACGCACTGAACTGTTTCCTAGAAACTTTGCAGCCAGTTATGGTTGCAGCTAAACGTGTCTTCTGTTTGACGTGTAATATTTTAATCATCATCCTGATAAAGTACAGGAGGGAATTATGAATGTCAGCTCAGTAATTATGCTGACCTGACTGCAGTGTTTTGGCTTTTTTACAGTTTTAGAGTAAATTTTGAACGTCTGGATTCAGCATTGAACTCAGATGAAAGAAGATCCATGTCGATGCATTTTCATTGCGCAACTCCCGTGTTTAATCAGCTTTCTGTTCTTGGCAGACATCGACTATGTTGACTACCCTACTGATGCACCGAGCATTTCTATGTTTGTGAACGCCTGGATGGTTTTGCTAATGAATGAGTCAAGTAAGTGTGTCCTGGAAAATTGAGAATGATCGTAGGTTGTGTCTCTTATTTCATCCCCCTAAAAAATGTATTTGTTCTTGCCATTTCCAGATTTTTGTGATCCAAACCCCTGCCTCAATGGTGGCTCCTGCACAACCTCTGATACTGACTTCACATGCTCATGTCCTGAGCCTTACATTGGCAGAAACTGCCAGAAAGGTAGGAAGAAAGCCATTTGTGCACCCCCCAATTGCATTTCTTGTCTTTTTAATAGGCCATGCTTACATTATTGGTCATGTGTTAATCTCTACACGTTCAAACGCATCATGAAATTTAACAAGTTTCGTTTTTCGATGCCTTCAGTGAGAAATGTTTGCGAGGATGTCAAATGTGGTTCTGGAGACTGCGTCGTCAACGTGACAAGACACCCGTACTACGAGTGCAAGTGCAAAGCTCCATTCCAGGGCCCAAACTGCAAGACATGTGAGTACGCCATCCAACATAAGATAATGAAAATATGCCTCAGCAAGTATGCAATGGCACTGAAAACCACTGTTACACGTTTCAAAGACAAAAGCTAAAAACTAAACAAACAAAAATTGTGTGCGCACCCCTTTATTACTGGGTATTTGGTTGTGTTCATAGCTCATGACAAATAGTAAACATTTGCATCTTGGTTCCAAAGAGCTTGAAAAGCATCAATGGGATCTCATTGTTGAAATGTGCCACTCAGCTGAGGGCTACAATACTTAAATACGTCAGTTATGGCGAAGCAAGAACAGGACGTCTCCACAAAATTAATGAGAAGACAAAGAGTGTTTATCAGTGTGCATTCCTGTCTGCATGTAAGATGTCATAATGTGTCCAAATGTGACGTGTTCTCTCCCGTCCCATTTTACTGATGACACATGGTACGTACCTTGGGACAACCAGGTGTCCCAGACTTCATTTCACGGAAGTCATCAAGTATGCTTCTGTTCCAGTTACAAAATGACAGTACTGCGTCCGCCGTGTCTTTACTTCGGAGTCAAACTTGTCAAGTCCGAAACTACCAAGTCTTCAAGTCTGAATTTCTTCCTATTAATGAACTATCAAAGAGAAAAGCCTGGTCACGACGAAGCTGCTCCACTGGCTACTCCACACATGTGACAGCTATCTCTATCCTTTGTGTCTGGGCTGTCGGGCACGGTGTCAAGACTCAAACCTGTTCTGACTAAATAAGCAAAAAGACAGACACACATTCAGTCTCCAAAAACCATGTGGAGTAAAGTCCACAAAATGAGACATGGACTAAACTTGTAGACTTGGTGTTAAAACATCATAGTATATCAGCAAAGAAGAGAATGCTCACCTTTCAGCAAGGAAATAATCCAAAGCACACAGCCAAATCAACAAAGAAATGGCTTCAGCAATGCAAGATATGTATGGAATTGGAATGAGCCAACCAGAGCCCATACCTGAATCCTATAGAAAATCTGTTGAGGAACTCGAAGGAGCCTGTGCAACTGGATTCCCCTGGAAATTTCTCTTAGAAAACAAGAGCACTCTGGTCTTTCTGTGTGTTTATTCATTCATTCATTTTCTGTAACCGTTTGTCCTCTGGAGGGTCGCCAGGGGGCTGGAGCCTATCCCAGCTGTCATTGGGCAAGAGGCGGGGTACACCCTGGACAGGTCTCCAGTCTATCACAGGGCTAACACAGAGAGACAGACAACCACTCACAGTCACACCTACGGCCAATTTAGAATCACTAATGAACCTAACCAGCATGTCTTTAGACGGTGGGAGGAAGCTGGAGTACCCGGAGAGAACCCATGCAGACACAGGGAGAACATGCAAACTCCACACAGAAAGGAACCAGTTGGCCTGGATTCGACTGGGGTTAGCATCAGTGTTTAGCATCAGTGCTAACCACCATGCCACTGTGCCACCCCCTCCCTGGTTCTAACCAAGTGTTTGTCTTGCCTACGTCAGTGCCATCATCTCCCTGTGAACCAAACCCCTGTCACAACGGAGGCTCCTGCATTAAAGCGAGACGCCGCTTCGGCTGTGCCTGTCCAAACGGATACACTGGGAGGTTCTGTAATATTGGTAAAGAACATTTTTAAGTTTGAATCATGTTCTAAATAAAGACATAAAAGACAGAGGTGCAATTTCACTGTAAAACATCCAGTAGATGATAATCTTGATGACACATTTTACTACAAATAAAAATTTTATTTTGTAGTTTTCTCTAACACATTATCTTTTATTTTCATTTTGTGTAGCTCCTACTGACTGTTACGAGGAAAATGATAAGACGTACAAGGGCGTGGTCAGTACAACTGAAAAAGGAGAGGAATGTCTTCACTGGCGATCCTATTTCATTCTGCTCAATGGGGAGGACCCGTTTACCGCATTCCCAGATTTCACATCACTGGACGATAACTTCTGCAGGTATTTGAATATGATATTTTCCACTGTCTATTATATCTTAAATCATTTATTGACATCATTTATTGTATTAATGTAATTATGAACGTGCAATTAGAGTGCAATCTTGCGTTTATGGATAAAATGACAAACCTAATGTCACACATTTGATAGTATTAGTTCATATTTAGCCAGTCCCTTATTGTTTTATAACATAATTACATGTCCCCAGTGTGTCCAGAGACTCAAGGAATATAAGAAAAGACAGTCTCTTTACTTTCTCCATCAATAAAAGTGTATTTTTTGCAGCTTCTTATAACATCATAAAGGAATAAAAACTGGAAAACAAAACTGTTTTTGTCTTGAAAGGTTGAACTCCTGGGGTTTATCACCAGCTGTTACTGGCCGTATTGGTTCTCCTGCCTTGTTTTTGGCGGGGTCAGTAACAAGAAAGATACAGCAAACACGTGCACACACACAGCCTCCATACATGAGCTGAAACCCGAAAGACACATTCTGTAGACATGTGAGACATTTGTGTCAGTGAGGGACACACACTCTAATATTTCATTGGACCTCCTTTAGCTCTGATTACAGCACACATTCTCTGTGTCATTGTTTCCATAATCTTCTTCAGTGTCACCAGATTTATTTCCATCCAGTGTTGCATTCATTTTTCACCAAGATCTTGTATTGATGATGGGAGAGTCTGACCACTGCACAAAGCCTTCTCCAGCACAACCCAGAGATTCTCAATGGGGTTAAGGTCTGGACTCTGTGGTGGCCAATCCATGTGTGAAAATGATGTCTCATGCTCCCTGAACCACTCTTTCACAGTCTGAGCCCCATGAATCCTGGCATTGTCATCTTGGAATATGATCCATTGATGGAATAACCTGGTCATTCAGTATATTCAGGTAGTCAGCTGACCTCATTCTTTGGACACATAATGTTGCTGAACCTAGACCTGAGCAACTGCAGCAACCCCAGATCATAGCACTGCCCCCACAGGCTTGTACAGTAGACACTAGGCATGATGGGTGCATCACTTCATCTGCCTCTCTTCTTACCCTGATGCCCCCATCACTCTGGAACAGGGTAAATCTGGACACATCAGACCACATGACCTTCTTCCATTGCTCCAGAGTCCAACCTTTATGCTCCCTAGCAAATTGAAACCTTTTTTTCCAGTTAGCCTCACTGATTAGTGGTTTTCTTAAGACTACACAGCTGTTCAGTCAAAATCCCTTGAGTTCCCTTCACATTGTACATGTGGAAATGCTCTTACTTTCACTATTAAACATAGCCCTGAGTTCTACTGTTGTTTCTCTTTGATTTGATTTCACCAAATGTTTAAGTGATCGCCGATCACGATCGGTCAGGATTTTTTTTCCGACCACATTTCTTCCTGGAAGACGATGGTTCCCCACTATCCTTCCAGTTTTTAATAATGCGTTGGACAGTTCTTAACCCAGTTTTAGTAGTTTCTACAATCTCCTTAGATGTTTTCTCTGCTTGATGCATGCCAATGATTTGACTCTTCTCAAACAGACTAACATCTTTTCCACAACCACAGGATGTGTCTTTAGACATGGTTGTTTAAGAAATGAGAAGCTACTCATTGCATCAGTTGGGGTTAAATAACTTGTTGTCAGCTGAAAGATAATCACCCATGCAGTAATTATCCAATAAGAGGCTCGTGACTATTTGCTTAGTTAAATGCAGGTGGCGACTTTTTTTTTTTTTTGGCCATGCAGTGTTTATAATTTAACTGGGCTCCCCTTTCAATCTGTTCTTCATATTTCATCATTGTAGGAATCCAGATGAAGATATAAAACCTTGGTGTTTTGTTAAAAGACAAAACGAACTGCACTGGGAATACTGCAAAGTCAAGAAATGCCCTGAAGGTGATCGCTTTCACACTTGAAAACAAAGTACAACACAGTACAACACGTGCCGGTGCTATTATCAGTTTCTATGTGCTCTTTCTCAGTTGCTCCACCAACATCAGGTTTACCAGAGACACCAGAGATACCAGAGATACCAGAGACACCAGAGATAAGTCCTTCGCCGTTCACCCAGTGCGGAAAATCCCAGCCTCGTGCTGGCAGGATTTTTGGGGGCAGCAAGTCTTTCCCAGGTACCCACCCCTGGCAGGTGTCCTTGCAGACCAGATCCAAGGGCTCATCTGGTGACTTTAGCCACAAGTGTGGTGGCATCCTGATCTCATCCTGCTGGGTCCTCACTGCTGCCCACTGCATGTAGGGTTTCCTTTTCTTTTTAATAAATTTAATTTCCATTTCCAGTTAATTCAATTTTCTGCGATGAGCTTTTGCTTTTTTAAATTTTTTACAGTGAGCCGAATAATAAATTCCAAGTGCAGTTGGGAGGAGTGAACTTAGAAAAACTGGAGGAAATGGACCAGACCATCCCAGTGATAGAAACGATTGTTTATGAGAAGTACAGGGAGACGTCTGAGGCACTTTACAACGACATCGGTTTGACAACATTATCAAGTTTGATGCTTTAAATTGAGTTTATGGAAATGAGATTTGATGAGCTGACAAATCAAAGAATTCATCTCACCCACTATCTACTAATTTCCTACGTAGCTCTGCTTAGGCTCAACATTACGGATGGCCCCTACTGCGCTCAGGAAACTCGCTTTGTGAAGGCAGCGTGCCTACCAGATGAGATGTTCCCACCTGGAAAGGAGTGTGTGATCTCTGGATGGGGAGCCACTGAGACCCGTAAATCTAACTTTCATGTCACAAATCACTTTGATGAAGAAAACCTGAGCTCACGTTTGATTTTTTTGCACTGATTTAACGACTCATTTGAAATCCGATTTTAATCTCCACTTTTCAGGGAGGCACAGCCATCAGCTGCTGAATGCTCGTGTTTTCCTGATCTCCGATGAACGCTGCAAGGCCCCTCAGATCTACGGAGATTCGCTGGATGAGAGCATGTTTTGTGCCGGGACCATGGGGGGGGGCATCGACGCCTGCGAGGTGTGTACATTTTTGGGAAAGCTCAACCAAAAGTTCGCATAAGAGGGAGGGAAAGGTGACTCAAACCTGAGGACAACATAATGCAAATATCTCTTTTTGGTATCAGCCTTGTGTTAGGTGAACATTTATTCAAGGTTCTTCTGCAGAACGTAACTTGTAGCTCTTCTCAACACCTGCAGGGTGATTCAGGAGGCCCATTGGTGTGTGAGCAGAATGGAACACATTACATCACCGGTGTGGTGAGCTGGGGTGAAGGCTGCGGTCAAATGAACAAGCCTGGTGTCTACGCCAACGTGCACAGATTCCTCGACTGGATCTACAGGAAGATGAACGGAGCAGTAGCCAACTGAGCCTTCACCTTTTTACTCTTACAAAGAAAAAATGAGACTACATCTTCATCTGCCTTGAAAAAAAAAACTGTTTATTTTATCAGCAATAAAACCAAGCATTTACTCCCAGCCCAGCTTTGAGTTAAAAGAGGCACTGTTGAAAACTCACAAAGCTGAACCTGCCAGACAAAAGTAGATCATTTCGTTGGGCCTATGCTTCTTCCTCATCTGTACCTCATTCATTTGTCACTTACTAAAGATAAAAAACAATGTAAAAATTCTTTTTGCACTTTGCACTGCTGACAATACAGCAAACCCTGGTCCAGCTCTGTATCCTCTGAAAACACTCTGTACATAAACACTAAATGCAAACGTTTCATTTCAGCCTCTCGTTCAGATTGACTTTTTATTCCCGACGCAACTTTATTTGAGTCTTGATAGCCTTGATGATTTTGGTTAAACTGATGTTGAAAGTGGTTTTCGAGGGATGATTTAACCCAGGGGTGTCAAACATAAGGCCCAGGGGCCAAAAACGGCCCGTCATAGGATCCAATGTGGCCCTTGGGATGAATTTGAAAAAATGACATGGAAGATTGCAATTTTTCAATAAAAATATCTGCTATTCCTAATTTGGAATAGCGCTGTTTTCGTAAAATGTGCAGACATGACACAAAACTGGGAAAGTGTAGACCAGACCAGGAACAAGCCTGAGCCACAGAGGCCTCTCCCCTCGACCCATAGGACCCAAAGGCCCCCACTAACAACACTGTGTTGCCAGACACCACAGGGCACCCTCACAAGGCCCATGTCCCATCTCTATTGAGTCCCAACTGTATTGGCTTGTTGGTTTGGTCAGTTCCTCACGAATAGTCTGCAGATAATAATAATTAATTTGGATATAGAATGAAAGTTTGGGTAAATAGTCTAAAGTTAAAATGCTAAATCTCTATATAGGAAGAAGCAACACGAGGTTAAATAAATAAAAGCGTGCGGTAGAACAAGTAAACATGAGCCTAAAAACACACAAACTCCCACGGGATCGATGCAGCTTAGCTAAAGATTGACAAATGAATATGTGGGATATAGAGAACTGATGTTTTTTTTTTTTGAGTATCAATGTCACTTGATCTCCAGTCTTCTGAACTACAGCAGGAGTTACACACAGCACCATGCTGGTCGCAGGAGCCCTGATACTTTTCCTCAGTGTGCTAACCGTTCACGGAAATAACCTGACCGTAAGTCTCTCAGCGTCTTTGTCAGGCTGTGTTTAATTCATGCTGAAGAGTATTTAGAGGGCAGTGATAGAGCAGGCTGACTTGTTCTCTCCTGTGATTTTGTCATTTCAGTCGGATCCTGTGTGTAAGAATGTTTCTTCAGATGATCAGAGCTGGTGACACCCTGCAGCGTCCTATTAGTGCACGCACTGAACTGTTTCCTAGAAACTTTGCAGCCAGTTATGGTTGCAGCTAAACGTGTCTTCTGTTTGACGTGTAATATTTTAATCATCATCCTGATAAAGTACAGGAGGGAATTATGAATGTCAGCTCAGTAATTATGCTGACCTGACTGCAGTGTTTTGGCTTTTTTACAGTTTTAGAGTAAATTTTGAACGTCTGGATTCAGCATTGAACTCAGATGAAAGAAGATCCATGTCGATGCATTTTCATTGCGCAACTCCCGTGTTTAATCAGCTTTCTGTTCTTGGCAGACATCGACTATGTTGACTACCCTACTGATGCACCGAGCATTTCTATGTTTGTGAACGCCTGGATGGTTTTGCTAATGAATGAGTCAAGTAAGTGTGTCCTGGAAAATTGAGAATGATCGTAGGTTGTGTCTCTTATTTCATCCCCCTAAAAAATGTATTTGTTCTTGCCATTTCCAGATTTTTGTGATCCAAACCCCTGCCTCAATGGTGGCTCCTGCACAACCTCTGATACTGACTTCACATGCTCATGTCCTGAGCCTTACATTGGCAGAAACTGCCAGAAAGGTAGGAAGAAAGCCATTTGTGCACCCCCCAATTGCATTTCTTGTCTTTTTAATAGGCCATGCTTACATTATTGGTCATGTGTTAATCTCTACACGTTCAAACGCATCATGAAATTTAACAAGTTTCGTTTTTCGATGCCTTCAGTGAGAAATGTTTGCGAGGATGTCAAATGTGGTTCTGGAGACTGCGTCGTCAACGTGACAAGACACCCGTACTACGAGTGCAAGTGCAAAGCTCCATTCCAGGGCCCAAACTGCAAGACATGTGAGTACGCCATCCAACATAAGATAATGAAAATATGCCTCAGCAAGTATGCAATGGCACTGAAAACCACTGTTACACGTTTCAAAGACAAAAGCTAAAAACTAAACAAACAAAAATTGTGTGCGCACCCCTTTATTACTGGGTATTTGGTTGTGTTCATAGCTCATGACAAATAGTAAACATTTGCATCTTGGTTCCAAAGAGCTTGAAAAGCATCAATGGGATCTCATTGTTGAAATGTGCCACTCAGCTGAGGGCTACAATACTTAAATACGTCAGTTATGGCGAAGCAAGAACAGGACGTCTCCACAAAATTAATGAGAAGACAAAGAGTGTTTATCAGTGTGCATTCCTGTCTGCATGTAAGATGTCATAATGTGTCCAAATGTGACGTGTTCTCTCCCGTCCCATTTTACTGATGACACATGGTACGTACCTTGGGACAACCAGGTATCTCAGACTTCATTTCACGGAAGTCATCAAGTATGCTTCTGTTCCAGTTACAAAATGACAGTACTGCGTCCGCCGTGTCTTTACTTCGGAGTCAAACTTGTCAAGTCCGAAACTACCAAGTCTTCAAGTCTGAATTTCTTCCTATTAATGAACTATCAAAGAGAAAAGCCTGGTCACGACGAAGCTGCTCCACTGGCTACTCCACACATGTGACAGCTATCTCTATCCTTTGTGTCTGGGCTGTCGGGCACGGTGTCAAGACTCAAACCTGTTCTGACTAAATAAGCAAAAAGACAGACACACATTCAGTCTCCAAAAACCATGTGGAGTAAAGTCCACAAAATGAGACATGGACTAAACTTGTAGACTTGGTGTTAAAACATCATAGTATATCAGCAAAGAAGAGAATGCTCACCTTTCAGCAAGGAAATAATCCAAAGCACACAGCCAAATCAACAAAGAAATGGCTTCAGCAATGCAAGATATGTATGGAATTGGAATGAGCCAACCAGAGCCCATACCTGAATCCTATAGAAAATCTGTTGAGGAACTCGAAGGAGCCTGTGCAACTGGATTCCCCTGGAAATTTCTCTTAGAAAACAAGAGCACTCTGGTCTTTCTGTGTGTTTATTCATTCATTCATTTTCTGTAACCGTTTGTCCTCTGGAGGGTCGCCAGGGGGCTGGAGCCTATCCCAGCTGTCATTGGGCAAGAGGCGGGGTACACCCTGGACAGGTCTCCAGTCTATCACAGGGCTAACACAGAGAGACAGACAACCACTCACAGTCACACCTACGGCCAATTTAGAATCACTAATGAACCTAACCAGCATGTCTTTAGACGGTGGGAGGAAGCTGGAGTACCCGGAGAGAACCCATGCAGACACAGGGAGAACATGCAAACTCCACACAGAAAGGAACCAGTTGGCCTGGATTCGACTGGGGTTAGCATCAGTGTTTAGCATCAGTGCTAACCACCATGCCACTGTGCCACCCCCTCCCTGGTTCTAACCAAGTGTTTGTCTTGCCTACGTCAGTGCCATCATCTCCCTGTGAACCAAACCCCTGTCACAACGGAGGCTCCTGCATTAAAGCGAGACGCCGCTTCGGCTGTGCCTGTCCAAACGGATACACTGGGAGGTTCTGTAATATTGGTAAAGAACATTTTTAAGTTTGAATCATGTTCTAAATAAAGACATAAAAGACAGAGGTGCAATTTCACTGTAAAACATCCAGTAGATGATAATCTTGATGACACATTTTACTACAAATAAAAATTTTATTTTGTAGTTTTCTCTAACACATTATCTTTTATTTTCATTTTGTGTAGCTCCTACTGACTGTTACGAGGAAAATGATAAGACGTACAAGGGCGTGGTCAGTACAACTGAAAAAGGAGAGGAATGTCTTCACTGGCGATCCTATTTCATTCTGCTCAATGGGGAGGACCCGTTTACCGCATTCCCAGATTTCACATCACTGGACGATAACTTCTGCAGGTATTTGAATATGATATTTTCCACTGTCTATTATATCTTAAATCATTTATTGACATCATTTATTGTATTAATGTAATTATGAACGTGCAATTAGAGTGCAATCTTGCGTTTATGGATAAAATGACAAACCTAATGTCACACATTTGATAGTATTAGTTCATATTTAGCCAGTCCCTTATTGTTTTATAACATAATTACATGTCCCCAGTGTGTCCAGAGACTCAAGGAATATAAGAAAAGACAGTCTCTTTACTTTCTCCATCAATAAAAGTGTATTTTTTGCAGCTTCTTATAACATCATAAAGGAATAAAAACTGGAAAACAAAACTGTTTTTGTCTTGAAAGGTTGAACTCCTGGGGTTTATCACCAGCTGTTACTGGCCGTATTGGTTCTCCTGCCTTGTTTTTGGCGGGGTCAGTAACAAGAAAGATACAGCAAACACGTGCACACACACAGCCTCCATACATGAGCTGAAACCCGAAAGACACATTCTGTAGACATGTGAGACATTTGTGTCAGTGAGGGACACACACTCTAATATTTCATTGGACCTCCTTTAGCTCTGATTACAGCACACATTCTCTGTGTCATTGTTTCCATAATCTTCTTCAGTGTCACCAGATTTATTTCCATCCAGTGTTGCATTCATTTTTCACCAAGATCTTGTATTGATGATGGGAGAGTCTGACCACTGCACAAAGCCTTCTCCAGCACAACCCAGAGATTCTCAATGGGGTTAAGGTCTGGACTCTGTGGTGGCCAATCCATGTGTGAAAATGATGTCTCATGCTCCCTGAACCACTCTTTCACAGTCTGAGCCCCATGAATCCTGGCATTGTCATCTTGGAATATGATCCATTGATGGAATAACCTGGTCATTCAGTATATTCAGGTAGTCAGCTGACCTCATTCTTTGGACACATAATGTTGCTGAACCTAGACCTGAGCAACTGCAGCAACCCCAGATCATAGCACTGCCCCCACAGGCTTGTACAGTAGACACTAGGCATGATGGGTGCATCACTTCATCTGCCTCTCTTCTTACCCTGATGCCCCCATCACTCTGGAACAGGGTAAATCTGGACACATCAGACCACATGACCTTCTTCCATTGCTCCAGAGTCCAACCTTTATGCTCCCTAGCAAATTGAAACCTTTTTTTCCAGTTAGCCTCACTGATTAGTGGTTTTCTTAAGACTACACAGCTGTTCAGTCAAAATCCCTTGAGTTCCCTTCACATTGTACATGTGGAAATGCTCTTACTTTCACTATTAAACATAGCCCTGAGTTCTACTGTTGTTTCTCTTTGATTTGATTTCACCAAATGTTTAAGTGATCGCCGATCACGATCGGTCAGGATTTTTTTTCCGACCACATTTCTTCCTGGAAGACGATGGTTCCCCACTATCCTTCCAGTTTTTAATAATGCGTTGGACAGTTCTTAACCCAGTTTTAGTAGTTTCTACAATCTCCTTAGATGTTTTCTCTGCTTGATGCATGCCAATGATTTGACTCTTCTCAAACAGACTAACATCTTTTCCACAACCACAGGATGTGTCTTTAGACATGGTTGTTTAAGAAATGAGAAGCTACTCATTGCATCAGTTGGGGTTAAATAACTTGTTGTCAGCTGAAAGATAATCACCCATGCAGTAATTATCCAATAAGAGGCTCGTGACTATTTGCTTAGTTAAATGCAGGTGGCGACTTTTTTTTTTTTTTGGCCATGCAGTGTTTATAATTTAACTGGGCTCCCCTTTCAATCTGTTCTTCATATTTCATCATTGTAGGAATCCAGATGAAGATATAAAACCTTGGTGTTTTGTTAAAAGACAAAACGAACTGCACTGGGAATACTGCAAAGTCAAGAAATGCCCTGAAGGTGATCGCTTTCACACTTGAAAACAAAGTACAACACAGTACAACACGTGCCGGTGCTATTATCAGTTTCTATGTGCTCTTTCTCAGTTGCTCCACCAACATCAGGTTTACCAGAGACACCAGAGATACCAGAGATACCAGAGACACCAGAGATAAGTCCTTCGCCGTTCACCCAGTGCGGAAAATCCCAGCCTCGTGCTGGCAGGATTTTTGGGGGCAGCAAGTCTTTCCCAGGTACCCACCCCTGGCAGGTGTCCTTGCAGACCAGATCCAAGGGCTCATCTGGTGACTTTAGCCACAAGTGTGGTGGCATCCTGATCTCATCCTGCTGGGTCCTCACTGCTGCCCACTGCATGTAGGGTTTCCTTTTCTTTTTAATAAATTTAATTTCCATTTCCAGTTAATTCAATTTTCTGCGATGAGCTTTTGCTTTTTTAAATTTTTTACAGTGAGCCGAATAATAAATTCCAAGTGCAGTTGGGAGGAGTGAACTTAGAAAAACTGGAGGAAATGGACCAGACCATCCCAGTGATAGAAACGATTGTTCATGAGAAGTACAGGGAGACGTCTGAGGCACTTTACAACGACATCGGTTTGACAACATTATCAAGTTTGATGCTTTAAATTGAGTTTATGGAAATGAGATTTGATGAGCTGACAAATCAAAGAATTCATCTCACCCACTATCTGCTAATTTCCTACGTAGCTCTGCTTAGGCTCAACATTACGGATGGCCCCTACTGCGCTCAGGAAACTCGCTTTGTGAAGGCAGCGTGCCTACCAGATGAGATGTTCCCACCTGGAAAGGAGTGTGTGATCTCTGGATGGGGAGCCACTGAGACCCGTAAATCTAACTTTCATGTCACAAATCACTTTGATGAAGAAAACCTGAGCTCACGTTTGATTTTTTTGCACTGATTTAACGACTCATTTGAAATCCGATTTTAATCTCCACTTTTCAGGGAGGCACAGCCATCAGCTGCTGAATGCTCGTGTTTTCCTGATCTCCGATGAACGCTGCAAGGCCCCTCAGATCTACGGAGATTCGCTGGATGAGAGCATGTTTTGTGCCGGGACCATGGGGGGGGGCATCGACGCCTGCGAGGTGTGTACATTTTTGGGAAAGCTCAACCAAAAGTTCGCATAAGAGGGAGGGAAAGGTGACTCAAACCTGAGGACAACATAATGCAAATATCTCTTTTTGGTATCAGCCTTGTGTTAGGTGAACATTTATTCAAGGTTCTTCTGCAGAACGTAACTTGTAGCTCTTCTCAACACCTGCAGGGTGATTCAGGAGGCCCATTGGTGTGTGAGCAGAATGGAACACATTACATCACCGGTGTGGTGAGCTGGGGTGAAGGCTGCGGTCAAATGAACAAGCCTGGTGTCTACGCCAACGTGCACAGATTCCTCGACTGGATCTACAGGAAGATGAACGGAGCAGTAGCCAACTGAGCCTTCACCTTTTTACTCTTACAAAGAAAAAATGAGACTACATCTTCATCTGCCTTGAAAAAAAAAACTGTTTATTTTATCAGCAATAAAACCAAGCATTTACTCCCAGCCCAGCTTTGAGTTAAAAGAGGCACTGTTGAAAACTCACAAAGCTGAACCTGCCAGACAAAAGTAGATCATTTCGTTGGGCCTATGCTTCTTCCTCATCTGTACCTCCTTCATTTGTCACTTACTAAAGATAAAAAACAAACAATGTAAAAATCGTTTTTGCACTTTGCACCACTGACAATACAGCAAACCCTGGTCCAGCTCTGTATCCTCTGAAAACACTCTGTACACAAATGCTAAATGCAAATGTTTCATTTCAGCCTCTCGTTCAGTTTGACTTTTTTGTCCCGACGCAACTTTATTTGAGTCTTGATAGCCTTGATGATCGGGGGTCAATTTAATCCAGGGGTGTCAAACATACGGGCTGGGGGCCAAAACCGGCCCACCAAGAGGTCCAATGTGGCCCATGGGATGAATTTGGAAAATAAGACTGCAATTTTTCAATAAAAGTATCTGCTATTTCTAATTTGGCCTCTAGGTGTTGCACTGTTGTAAAATTTAAAGACATGACTAGAAACTGAGACCTAAAACTAAACTGTAGATAGCAGCAATGTGCCAAACCATATTTTTCTAAAGAAATTTAATAAAATGTTTTATAGAAGGATTGTTAATTAAATGAAAACATTGTCATAATGTTCCTCTTCACGCCAAAACAAAGGGAAAAATTTGGAGTTGCCATTATTTTTAGGTTCATATGCTGCTAGGTTTTGTTACTGGTCTGACCCCTTTGAGATTAAATTGGGCTGCATGTTGCCCCGCTGAACTAAAATGAGTTTGACACCCCTGATTTAACCCATTCGAAGTCTTTCTGAATTCCCTTTTCTGCAGCACATAACATCGATCAATCTTTTTTTTAACAAACGTGACCAGTCCGGTCTCATTCAACATGCTTAATCTTCACTTCTTGATCATACGAACTATATATTACAGTTTATTATTGCACCTGCAGCAGATCTGTTTGACATTATTGTGGCAACTGTGGAGTCACAATGGTCACTTTGTTAAAGTAGTCAAATAAACACCTCAGTAGAAGTTAACCACACGCTCTGTCTCAGAACTCAAGACCATCCTCGATAAAATGCTCTAGGCGTCTTCTATCGCAGCAGCTTTACTGGACATCTTGACTGCGTTCTGGATGGAAGCCGACGAGGAGGATGAGACGGTACTGGACTTCTTCTCCATGGATCTGAATGAAGTCGTACTGGTCTTTTTCTGGACGGTCTGGATGGTCTTCTTCCTCTTCACGTGGAGGACCTCCATGGCGTCCATGTTGACGCCTTGTTGAATCTCCTCGCTCGTCTCCACCTGCTCTGAAGTTTGTTGCTGCTGCTGCTGCTGCTGCTCCTCCATCTGCTGCTGACGATAAACCTTAAAGACGGACATGGAGGAAGTCAACAAATCCCACACGTTTACACATTTTCTTTTCTTATTACATCACTCAAAATGTCTGCTAGAATCCACCTCCCGTGTTCTCTCACCATCATCATGTGCTGGTACTTTGCGATGGCCTCCTCGGTGCTAACCCCCTCGGCCAAGCCCAGCTCTGCAGCCCGACGGGCGAGCTCGGCCTTGTGGGAACCAGGAGGGGTCCAGCCCACTCCTCTGATCCAGTTCAGGTCTGACTTGTAGTTCACCTGCAACAAAGATGGTCTCAGTTACTCCTTTCTAGTTTTAAATCCATCGGACACTTTACTATGAACACATTTCGTGTGACTTTGCCAATTGTTGCTGCAATGTCCTTTGCAATTAAGTCCTTAAAACCAGCGAGTACACATGAATATTACCCTAACCGGGTGAGCTGGGAAACCAAAACAATGAGCTGAAAGGTGCTAGAATGCCATAGTGAACCCATTGGCGTAAAAGTTATTATTAGACATTTGCTGTCACATTAGGTGTGTACCTTAGAGATACTGTGCATGCAACCTGACTCACATCACTCTGCAGCTTGTAGGCCTCCTTGGCGTGTTTGACGTTGAGCTGTTCAGGGTCGCAGGTGTAGTCGTGCAGCTTGTGTCGGTAGGTGAGGTCGCTGGCTTGAGCCTGGCTCTTTTTGGCCTGCAGGAACTCAGGCTGGTCCGCGTGGATTTTGTAGTGACCACGCTCCTCCTTGGACTGGCGTTTGTACTCCAGGTTGCTCTGGAGTTTGCTGGCCGCCAGAGAGTGCACCATCTTGGGGTCGTCCTCCACGCAGCGCAGGCCGACCTGCTGGCCCTTCTCCTTCACATGGGACTCCTTGTAACGGAACTGTTGGAGAGAACCAGAGTTTTGAGGTGGTCGTCTTAAACCTATAGTGGTGGTATATGCTAAACAGTTAACTAAACGCTAACTCACATCACTGGCAATTTCTCTTGAGGCCTTGGCGGTTTGGAAGGGTATGGCGTCCAGCCGCAGGTCATAACCCGATGTCTTCACCTGCTCCCCAGTCGCCTTGTAAACTTTCTTTATGGGAAAAGATGAAAATATTATGACGTCATCTGGGTATGAAGGACGTTGCTTGTGTTTACTGTATGAGAATGTGTGCCTTACATCACTAAGCTGCAGGGCATTCATCTTGGCTCTAACAAAGTCTGGATCATCTGGGTGCAAGGTGTACTTATGCATGTCGTCATTCTTTCCAGATTTGTACAGCCGCTGTGGTGGAAACCAGATAAAGACATGACCAGGAGGGTTAGGGTTAGGGTTAGGGTTAGCAGCATCGCCGTTTCTTCCAAAATAAGAACCCCAAAGCAGAAGTAGACTTTTTAAATATTCTTCAAGGGCGTTGTTTATCTTACCTCACTGCACTGCTGATAGCTCGTCTTGGCATGGACGATGTCTGGAGAGTCGGTCACTGATGTGAACTTCAAGCTGTCTGGCAGCTGACGGTACTTCTTCTGCAAGAAGGAAAACAAAGGTAACGTAGAGTTGTTTTAAAATAAGGAAAGTGAAATGTCACATAGATATCTATCTATCTATTTCATACTCACATCACTGATAAGCTCTCCAGCCTTCTTGGCAGACTCCAGCTGAGGTGCTCCCACTCCATCCCAGGCCACTCCTTTCATGTAGTTGAGGTCTGACTTGTAGAGTTTCTGCACATAGAGCAATAAGATGCGTCATATTAGTATTTTTTTCCGTCTTTCTCTTCCCCACATCTGACCCTGATGAAGGCTACCACCCCAAACGCGTCAGTCTAATAAAGATGTTCCATTGACTACAAGTGCTGCTGGAGTCTTTTCCTCCTCCATTCCACTCCACTCCTTCAATTTTTCTCTCCCCACATCTCACCTCACTCTGCAGGTCGTAAGCCTTTTTGGCCCACTTGACCTTCATGTCGTCGGGAAGCACCGTGTACTCGTGCAGCCTCTGCCTGTAGTCCTGGTCGCTGGCCAGCGCCTGGGCATTTTTGGCCGCCACCAGGTGAATCATGTCTGGGGTCAGGTGGTACTGGCCGCTGGCCGTCAGAGCGTCCTTGCGGTACTCCTGGTCGCTGGCCAGCCGGCCGGCCTGCAGGCAGTGCAGGAGGCGGGGATCGTCGGAGACGCTTTTGATCCCGATGTGTTTCCCCTTCTCCAGCAAGTGGTTGTGTTTGTAGTTGTACTGTAGAGACACAGACGAGGTTAGTTAGCTACATTGATGCATTCGGTCTCTGCTCAGGTGGACATGTCTGACCAAATTTCTGTCACCATTACACCAATCAGCCACAACATTATGACCACCTTCCTAATATTGGGCCTTTTGAGGGTGTCCAATGAATGCCAGGTCCAAAAGTTTCCCGGAGGAACAACATGTCAGTGGCCATAATGTTGTGGCTATATGGTGTATACTTTAGTGTTATTTTTCACTTCACCAGAACACACAGTAATATATTTTATTCTTACGTCACTGGCGATGCCTGTGGAGCTCTTGGCAGCCTGGAAGGGGATGTCCTGCATGGTTAGCTTGTAGCCCTGAGCCCTCAGTGTGTGCCAGGACTCTTTGTACTTTATCTGCAGCAGAACAAATGTACATTTACCTTTAAAATAACACACACCGAGCAAATAAATAGTAAAGCGTTACATAATACAGTCAAAAGCTAACAGTACCTCACTGAAGTTGGCTGCGTTGATCTTTGCCTGCGTGATCTCTGGTCTCTCGCTTGTGATCGTGTAGTGGTGTTGGTCATTCACCCCCTTCTCTTTGTACAGACGCTGAGAGAGAGACACACATATTTTACCATCATCATCATCAACTTATTTAAGCAAATCAAAACCAATACGTTGGAAAATCTGGGGCGTGCTCACTTCGTTTGTGACTTGTCCACTGAGTTTGGCGTGGATGATATCAGGAGAGTCGGCAACAGAGGTGTGTTTGAAGTTGTAGGGCTGCTGGCGGTACTTTTTCTGCAGCAGAAGAAAGAAAACAGCAAAGTTTGTCACTGTGAAGCTTTTGTAGATTTTTGAGATGCATCAAATCAGTATTTTGCACAAAAATCAACGTTCAAAATCCTGAAGATGTCATCCCAAAAGTTTCACATGTGAGCCTGTGTGCATGGTATGGCTGTGTGACAAAAAGCTAAGAAGACGTCTCACATCACTGATGAGGTCTGTGGCCCTCTTGGATCCTTCAATCTGGAGAGCTCCAGTGGCGATCCACGCTGCACCGCGCAGGTAATTCAGATCAGAACGATACACTTTCTATAGAGAGAACATGACTGAAAATCAGTTTACAAGCTTCCAGTCTTAGAATTTACTTTAATATTTCAATAAATGCCAAAACATTTCATTGCACAATTATCGTTAGGTCCATTGAAGTGGAACTGTGTCCTAAATGCTGGTCAAATCAACCGGAAGCATCAGAAACCAACCATGTCTCAGCATGTAAGACTGACCAACATCTGGACCTCAAACACTGTTATCCACTCTTACCTCGCTCTGCAGGGCGTACGCTCTCTTCGCAGCCTGCACTTTCATGTCATCCGGCGCCGTGGTGTAGTGGTGCAGGGAGAGCCTGTAGTCCTGATCACTGACCAGCGACTGGGCCTTTTTAGCGTGTGCAACCTCCATCATGTCCATGGGTAGGTGGAACTTTGAGAGCTCCTTCACGCAGTCCTGCTTGTACTTAATCTAGAGGGGGAGGAAATGAGTTAGGTGTGGTGGTTAGCGCTGATGCCTCACAGCAAGAAGGTTCTGGGTTTGAATCCATCGGCTGACTGGGGCCTTTCTGTGTGGAGTTTGCATGTTCTCCCTGTGTCCTCCTTCCCTCCAGAGGACTAGCGCTTACAGAAAATGAATGAATGAATATATGACAATGAGGGAGCACTCACATCACTCTGCAGCTTGCTGGCATGGACCGAGTGAGCAATATTCAAGTCATCCTGGAGCCCCTTCAGCCCAATCATCTTCCCTTTAGTCTTCTCAAATTCTTCTTTGTACTTATGCTGAAATTACACACAAGTGACACAAGCTGAATAAAATGAGATGACAAGAATAATCCATGTAGTATACGTGCATAAAAGTGATGTTAATATGATCTCTATTCACATGGACCACTTGTTTCCGAGACCTACTGGGATGTAATCAGCAGCTGATGCAAACAGTTTTTAAGTCAAAGCTATACTTTCGAGCGATTTAACGGAAACTCACATCGCTGAGGATCTCTGCGGACGCTTTGGCGGACTGGAAGGGAATAGCATCCAGACGCAGCTTGTAACCACCGTCACGTATCTTAGTCCAAGATTCCTTGTAGCGGTTCTGAAAGAGCGCACGCGGTGGTGATGCACTTTAAAAAAAAAACTTACACAGAGTCTACCCACTAAAAAGATTGATTAGTTGTTTGTTTGGATTTATCATGAGCAGGGTCTTGGAAGTGTTGTTTTACCTCACTGATGTTCACGGCGTTGAGCTTGGCCTGCACCATCTCAGGCAGCTCTCCACTGAGCGTGTAGTTGTGCTTCATGTTTTCACCCTTCTCCCTGTACAACCTCTGGAAAGGAGAAAACGCAGCATTAGTGATCGTGCACTTCATCTATAAACCCACACTGCATGACACTTTTTTGTACATACACCGATCAGGCATAACATTATGACCACCATCCTAATATTGTGCAGGTCTCCCTTGTAGTGACTCATCAGAGAATGGACATGGGCCTTCTGAGGGTGTCCTGTGGTGTCTGGCAACAGAATGTTGTTAGTGGGGGGGGGGGGGGGGGGCTTTGAGGGGAGGGGCCTCTGTGGATCATCCCACAGATACTTGATCAGTTGGGATCTAGTGAATTTGGAGGCCAGGTCAACACCTTGTGCTGTTCTTCATGTTTTTTTTAGTTGTTCCTAGAGCGTTTTTGTGTGTGTGTCTGTGTCAGGCTGCATCCTGCTGGGGATGGCTGCTGCCATCAAGGAGTGTCATTGCTATGGGGTGGGGGTGCCTGGTCTGGTCTAGGTGGGTGCTACATGTCTAAGTAACATCCACACCAATGAATGCTGGGTCCAAAAGTTTCCCAGCAGAACACTGAATTGTCACAAGATGGTCGATGTTATTCACTTCTCCTGGTCATAATGTTATGGCTGATTGGTGTATACTTATTATATTTATAGGATCAATCTCTCCTATAATTAAAGGTGCTACAGTGGTAGCCTAGTTTGTTTGTGAGCTTATTTTCAAGGTATAATCACAATCACAGATATCCCTCTGCATCAGATCAGCTGCATTTTAGTTGCCTGCTACTGTCTGTTGTGAATTAAACTAATAAACATGAGTAGAAAAGGCTTGTTGGACTCACATCAATAGCCAGTTTGTTGCTCAGTTTGGCCTGGATCATCTCTGGAGTGTCTTCAACACTCGTAAACTTCAGAGCGCTCACATCCTGGCGGTATTTTTTCTGTAGAAACAGAACATAAACTGAAATGAAGCAGAGTGCGCATAGAGTATATTTCGGGGACAGCAGAGGGCACAGTAACTCCACAGACGTTAGCTCCACCTGTGAAGTTAAATCTATAATAAAATTGGGCAGATTTTAATTTGATTCAGTTTTTCGTTGCTGGCTGGACGCCTACTGTACAAACAGCAGATGTCACGTCTACATAAATAGATAAAAAGCTGACTCAGAAGCAGCTCTGAGATCTGGTCTATTCGTGTCATTTCATGGTCTAAACCTGGCTCTGACTGAAGTGGCTGCTTGTGATGGGGTTGTGAACAGAGTGCCATTTTGCAGGCGTTCATATAAAAAGATTCTGCACCAATAAAGGATGGTTCGGCTTAAAATATCAGCAAGGAGGAGGGGCGACCCGAGGAGTTAGGGATCGTACCGGCCCTCAGCTCTGGAAAAAGAGAAGAAGCTTGCAACGATTTTGCTACCTGTTTTCTCTGATGCCTTGAATGTAAATAAGCAAAGTTCAGAAACGGCTAAGATTACAGATCCTCATATGTGTCGTTTATGTGTAACCTGACCGCTTGACCTGGTATTTAAAGTGTGCATTAGAAGATAGAGGCACCGAGAAGCTTTTAGGAAACTGGATGCTTCCTTTTAACAAGGATTTCCTTTTGGGTTACACCAAATATCACGAGTTAACTCCACGTTTCTGTGTGTGTTATTTAAATGTAATAAACAAGAAGCATCAGATGAAGGTGAGTATTTTTGTCAAAGATTAAGTCTGGTCTCTTGTTATGGCAGTCTACATACTTAACCCAGTTTTGGAGGGAACAGGAATGGTCTGCTTCTCTTTAAATACATTCTGACCTAAGTCGTAAACCCAGGTATGCGGCTTCCAGTCACACGTTGCACAGTCCTTGCTTATCGCTTTCTCACACATAGCCTCTGTGCTAACTCACAGTTCTCATAGATATTAATAGAGTGTTTAATCAAGTACCTGTGGCCGTGACTATCATTCATTTAAAATTAGACTGATTTCTGCGTGGCACTCTCGGGTCACAGGGTCTGATCTTACCTCGCTGACCAGCTCTCCAGCTTTCTTCGCTTGCTGCACATCTAAAGATTTTGAGGCCTCCCAGCCAACACCCTTCATCCAGTTCAGATCTGACCTGTATTGTTTCTAAAGAGGGATGCACATGCACACATTTCAGTTTAGAAAGTCTAAAATTGCGGTTAATTTGTTGCCTGAAAAGATGTCTAGAAATGAGACGTACGTCGCTCTGGAGCCCGTAGGCCTTCTTGGCCCATGCAACGTTCATGTCGGAGGGCAGAGTGGTGTATTCGTGGAGGAAAGTCCTGTACTTGGTCTCGGTCGCCAGGTCTTGAGCCTTCTTGGCGTGGCTGATGTTCAGCATGTCCAGAGAAACACTGGAGGAAAGATTTATTACGTGCAGAAAATTTAAAATTTTGTTCCAAGGTAACACAAGAGTCACGTCCCGCTCTTGTGGCACTTTTTGTTTAATGATACTATACACAGATCAGGCATAACATTATGACCACCTTCCTAGTTGTTCCTAAGGCATTTTTGTGTGTGTGCCTGTGCCCATTTTGCTTTAACATAGTCCATTTTTTAAGTCAGTGCTTGTTTGACCTTTGGAAATGAGAAGTTCGTACAAAACGTCTTCTTTCCAAATTACAGCTTGCATGAAGGTAAAGCAGGTTACTGGCCACAATCTGCTAACAATGTAGATATAACCTTCAGAATACGATTAAAATAAAAGTCAGTAATTGCCTCTTAAATTAATATTGGATCTACTGCAACAAACAGCTTGAACCTGCGCTAGTTTCACCAGGAACCAAAGACGCTTGCAACAGAGACAGAGAATGAGGTCTTAATTATGCCTATAATTGCTAATTCATTCAGATAAATGAACCGCATGTCATCCGTTACCTGTGCACTGGAGAGGACAAGGTGATAAGGACGTAGGTAAATGTCAGTTACTCAAATACTTGACATCTTATCTGTAGAATCAGATGCATTCAGGTCTGAGGACATACGTCGAAAACGCCCTATCAAGATCCTCACCTGTATTTGGCCTTGGTGTCCTCGTAGTTCTTCTTGTAGTGACGGTCGCTCTGCAGCTTGGTGGCCAGAGCAGAGTGAGCCATCTGAGAGTCGTCACTGACCGACTTAATGCCAATCACCTTGCCTTTGTTTTTCTCGTACTTTTCCCTGTACTTGACCTGCGGGTTTGCGACAAACAAAAGGTCTGTGAGTTCAAATCTGAGCGCAGAGATGTTAAAAATGTCCTCTTCGCCAGGAACGAACTGAACTCCAAACATTAGCACAAACTGTTCGAATTTTTTTGGAATAACTCACATCGCTGGCCAGGTCCCTCTTGGCTTTAGCTGTGAGTATGGAGAGAGAATCCAAACGAAGCTCAAAGCCCTTTTCTCTCTGCTTCTCCCAGCTGCTCTTGTACACTTTCTACAAAAAAAAAAAGAAAGCATAAAAAAAAGAAATTCACTCAAACAGAAATGTTAGAAAAAGCTAATCTCAATTCCAAAATGTTTTTTTTTTACATGGAATGGAGCAACATGTAAAGAAGGTTTTTCATTTTATTTTTCAGTAGTTCTGCAGAAACATCTACAAACTTTTATGAATATCTGGGAACAGACATTCATTTAAATTTAGTTCTTCTTCAGTAGCTCTTAATTATACAAGTAAACAAATGGATTTCTTTCCATTTTGTCCACATGCAAGACAAACTGACCACGAATGCGCTGGTCCAAACTTCTAAACGGTTCAAGTGCATTAAAAATCCATTAATACTAATTAAGTTTATACTAATATAATAATCTAATATGGACAAATTCAATCTATTGTTTTAAAAGCAGAAGTGGACCAAACACTATACCCTGAGGTACGCCCTTAGAAATTAAATGTTGGATTTACTTAATCTAGTTATGGCAACCGGTCCCACAAGACATGGCTGTTTAAATTTGATGAAGAACAACAACATGGTTTAAGTTAATCTAACCCTAACCCCTAACCCTAACCCGTACATGCGCGAGTACGGATCCGGGTCCATTTAAAGAAAGCTAACTCTGCTTACTTTAACACCAGTGTTTAATTGCATTTCGATTCATAAAATAATGCATGATGTGCAATTCCAAAACTTTATCTACTGTGTGGAAGCTCTGCATACTCATCCAAGCGTTTCCCGTAACTTTGGATTTAAAAAAAAACTTTTGCACATGCTAGTGTTGCTCTATATTGTTTTTGCGTTTGTTGTTTATCAGACTTACCCCACTGAGAAGGTCAGCGTTAGCCTTTGCTTGCCTGAAGAGGGGCTCGTCTTTTGTCATTGTGTACTGGTGCAGCATCTGCTCTGTGTTTGCTTTGTACGCCAGCTGCAGAGTCAGAGAGATGTTTGTTATTATGAAAGTCCACCATAGTGAAATGACAGCAAGTTTACGACTGTAACGTGGAGAACATACGTCGCTCTGCAATCCCTGGCTTTGCTTGGCGTGCTTGATGGACAGATCATCCGCCACATGAGTGAACTTGATGCTGTCTGCTTTCTGACGGTATTTGGTCTGAAAAAAAAAAAAAGCAGTAGAAAAGGTGTGAATAACATCGCATGAGGTTCATGTACGAACTGAAATAGCAAATATTTGCACTGACATCACTGAGAAGCTCTCCAGCTTTCTTGGCCTGAGTAATGTTGAGACATCCTTCAGTCTCCCAGCCAACCCCTTTCATCCAGTTCAGGTCTGAACGGTACTGGTTCTGTGAAGGACAAAAAGTGTCAACGGCCTCGAAAAACAAAAATTAAACACCTAAACCATTAACTGAAATAGCGCATGAGGTAAGTCTCTCACCTCGCTCTGCAGGGAATAAGCCTTTTTGGCCTGCTGGACCTTGATGTCATCTGGCATGACGGTGTAGTCATGGAGCTTTGTGCGATATTCCAAGTCACTTGCAAGAGCCTGGGCCTTCTTGGCGTGGCTCAGGTTGATCATGTCATGAGGAAGGCTGAACTGGGCCTGGCTCTCTTTGGAGTCCTTCTTGTACGCAATCTGAAGTGGTAACAATCAGGATTAATACTTAGTGTATATTTGTGATGGTTCTCAGTCATCCAGTTCATGGTATGACTGAAGAAGCCGCAAAACGTCTCCAAGAAACTCTACAAGTCTAGTTGGCTTTCTTTAATGTTTTTGGATATTCAAAGTAATTTTCTTGTACAGTATGTGTGGAAAAACGAACAGGCATAACATTATGACCACCTTCTTAATATTGTGTAGGTCTCCCTTGTGATGACTCATCAGAGAATGGAAATGGGCCTTCTGAGGGTGTCCTGTGGTGCCTGGCAACTTGTTAGTCCCACAGATACTTGATCAGTTTGGGATCTAGTGAATTTGGAGGCCAGGTCAACACCTTGTGCTGTTCTTCATGTTCATTTTTTTAGTTTTGTCACAAGATGGTCAATGTTATTTACTTCTCCTGTCAGTGGTCATAATGTTGTGGCTGACTGGTGTACATTCTGATACTTCAGACAGACAGATCAGTGTGATTTCTGCTTACGTCACTGCTCATCTTGGCAACTTGAAGCGAGTGCAGAGTCTTGGAGTCACTCATGTTGACCCCCACTGCCTTCTCCTTGTTCTTCATGTAGGTTTCTTTGTATTTAATCTGAAACACATGCCCACCTGACTTAATTTAATTTGCCGACTATTACATCCGATCAAAGCAGAGATTTTTGCTTAGATCTCAGCTCCCTGTATCTCTTTGCAGTGGACAGGAGAGTGTGTGTTTACTTACGTCGCTGGCAAGGTCTCGGGAAGCTTTGGCTGCTCTCACGCTCAGGTCGTCCACGCCGATGTCGCACGCTTTAGACTTCGTTTTCTCCCACTCCTTTTTGTATTCAATCTGGAGCGCCAAAAGTAAAATGATCAAACCGTGGCTTGACGAATTAAAAGTGTTAATTAGAACTAAATTGTGAATGCACATATGGCAGGCGCGTGCATGCATGTGTGACAAAAGTGCGTTAACCTACATCGCTACACAAGGCAGCGTTGGCTTTGGCCTTTTGGATTTGAGGCAGGTCCTGGGACAGAGTGTACTGATGCTTTGTCTTTTCATAGTCTGCTTTATAATTTAGCTAAGGGACACATTAATCACATGGTTACACAGCACCACAGTTAGCACAGTGCTCATAAGTGAAGGGTATAGCCAAGGATAAGGTTGATGTTAAATCAGTGCTCTTGATAAGTTCTCACAATCGTGTTTTATACTCACATTGCTGACAAGCTGAGCGTTTTTCTTGGCTAAAACAATCTCGGGTGTGTCTGCCACCGACCGGTACTTGACCTGGTCGATATGTTGCCTGTAGTTCTTCTGCAGCCACGATTGAAACAACAAATAAATACATACATACATTTACACTGACTGTGTTGTTGAGCTTGGATTAGATTTGGGAGAACGTACATCTTTCAGTGGGTCCAGCTTCCTTTGGCTTTGGTAGCCTGGTGTGAGGGTGGCCGGGTAGTTGAATTCACCCTGCTCCTGTTCAGACCCTTGTTTATAGGTAATCTGAAACACGCAGCACAAGAACAGTGTGAAATTGAAAAAAAAGAAGGTAAAGAAGAACGGTCATTTAAAATTCCAGTCTGGGTAAAAACGAAACTTACATCACTTGCCAGCTTCCTCGCTTTCATGGCATGCATGGTCTTCTTATCGATACCAGAGTCTTCATAGTGGCCCTTCATGTCAGTGGTGTATTTCTCTTTATACTTGTTCTGTAGAAAATATAAGAAGACGAAGAAAGTCATGTTTAAATTGCTCCAACATTACAGCAGCACAAATAGTTACAATCATCTCGAGGAGTGAAGCAGAAAGTTGGATTTTTTATGTCTTTATTGGACTTACATCGCTGGTGAACTTGGCCACCTTGGCGGCATTTTGAAACTGTGGCGTCTCGCAGAAATTGATGCTGTGTCCTTTGGTGTTCTCCAGGTCTTTTTTATACTCCACCTGTTTGTGAATATTCAAAAATAAAACAGCTAAATTGGGATATTTTTCATCGCAACCCTTTTTTTTCAACCATTTTTCCACAGTTGTGCTAAATTTACGTTATAAATTGCAGAAAATAATCCGTACCCATAACCGCAGCTTCATTATAGACTCCATGTTGACGCTCTTACGACATTCAGGTTAATAAAATTTAAAAAAAAAAACAATAAAAAACAATAGTGATCAAATGTCCACTATATTAAGAGGAATACTTGCTAGTCACTGTCATTTGTATGTCATTTGCTTAGAACACATGCTCCAGGGTGAAGCATTGTGAGGTAACATCATGGCCTTGGAGGTAAAGCTGTAACCGCACCATGCAGGCATGTAAGAGATGCTGGAAATGCAGCCTGGGTGGCTTCATGTCTGCTTAGAAACTGACACACTATCCTCAACATTTCCAGCTCTTAAGAACACAAACGCACACAAACCGGCAGCAGAAGCTACATTTAGCTTTTTGCGTAACACTTTTGTGTTTGATATCCAGACGACATTCAGATCCCTCTGTTCCTACTTCTTAGATAAAACAAAACATGCTATACAGTACAGATACGAAGGCAGTACCCCTCACCTCACTGACAAACTTGTTGATCTTCCGGGCGTTCTTCAACGCCAGATTGTCCTCTGAGGTCAGACTATGGTAGTGGGACGTTCCCTTCATCTTGTTTAAGTCCTTCCTGTATTTTAGCTGCAACGGGATGAAAAATGATGCAGTGCATATCGGGGGGATAAAGTGACGTGTTGCTGTAGGATCAAGAGATTAGAGGCACATGCAGTCTAATTCAGTCAGGGAGGAGAGGTTTAGTGATTGATGACAAAGGGAGGTGCCCTCATTGTTGTCCCTATTTTGTCTATTTTGTCCACTGATGACATGGACACATGATGGATGAAGGTGAAGCTCTTACATACTATACTCTGCAATGTTTTGATAGCACTTACAACAACTTCGCGTGGTTGCCGCAATAGTTGCTAAAGTTGGGACCTGCTTTCCAAGATCTACACAAAGACGTCTCGTTAAAGATCTATAGCATGTTTGTCTAATGTATTTTCAACTTTTATGAGGCCATTAATTGCGTCTGGTGTGTACATTTATGCTGCATTCAGTGTGATACTCACATTACTGGCATTTTCCTGAGCCTTCTTTGCGAGATGATAACCAGGGGTGATCATGGCAGGGAAACTCCCTTTGCCCCGTTGCTGCTCGTAGTCTTCAGTGTATGCAATCTGCAAACACGAGATCACGTAAAGCAAAACTAATAATAAAAACAAAATAGTGTGTTCTGTGCACTTCATGAAACATTAAGACTAATTTACCTGGCTGAAGTTTTCTGCGTTTTCTCTGGCGTGGATCACCTCAGCTATTCCTGCCTCAGCGCTGGCCTTACCCCTCATCTCCTGTTCGTACACTTGACGATACTTTATCTGGTGCAACGTGGAAAACGGCGCCAATAACTTTCAATCAGTGCCACTGCAAGAGTTCTGTTAATGTATATTTGTGCATTTCATGCTACTTACATCACTGGCCTGCTCAGAGGCCTTCTTTGACATCTTGTATCCTGGTGTGATATGCGCTGGGAAACTGCCTTTACCCCTCTGTTGCTCGTACTCCTCTGTGTAGACATGCTGGAAGAGGAGAAGCAACGATTAAGGCACATTTGTAGGGTTGGCCAAGTCGACCGCATCTTAAGAACAGAAAACCCCAATCCACTTAGGCTTACATCGCTAACGATTTGTCCTTGTTTCTTGGCCAGAAGCACCTCCGGGGGGTCGACAAATGTGGTGTATTTTGAAACTCTTTCCTCGTGTCCTTTTTTATATTCCAGCTAAAAAAGAAAGAAGTCTTTAATTGGGTTTCTTGTTGTGGTAAAGTTTAATTAACAATCCGCAGAGACCATAAATTGAGTTTTTACATTTGACCGTCTTGTCTCTTACATTGCTGGCCAGAGTGTTGGCGTTCTTGGCTGCTTGGTAACCTGGTGTGATCATCGCGGGGAAGCTACCTTTTCCTTTTGACTCTTCGTACTCTTCCGTGTATTTCGCCTGCCAAGGAAGCACACAATCAGTCGGGGTAAGCGTTTGACTGGTGCTGATGAGGGTTTCTTTTCTTCAACCACAATATACTTTTGTCTGCTTAATGAAAATACATGTACTCACATCGCTGACGATCTTCTGTGCCTGAGACATTGTCACTATCTGCTGGTTGGTTACCATCCCTGAACACCAGGTCTGCTGCTGTGAGAACTCAGACTGAGACTGAAAGGCCTGGTTTGACATTGAAGACAACACAGATCAGTTATTATGTGTCTTCCAAGACCTTTAGGAACTTGTGTTTGTGAAGGTTCTCAATCATCCAGGTCATGGTATATCCAAAAAACATTAAAGAAAGCCAACTGGACTTTTCTCAAAGACGTTTCATCCGAGTAGCTTCTTCAGCCTTAAGGGACTGGTTAGGTTAGGGTTAGGGTTTGTAAGTTAATGATGGGCTCCACCCACAAATGTTCCTATTTAAACCTCAACTCCCCTCCAGTCCCTTAGACCTGAAGAAGCTACTCGGATGAAACGTCTTCAAGAAACTCTGCAAGTCCAGTTGCCTTTAGGACCTTGGTACAATTTTTCTGGTTTATTCATTACAAACAAAATATAAATGAGACAGAGAGAAGACTATTCCCCTCCATGATCACTCACTACAGTCAAAAAAAAAACATCCAGTATAGTTGAATCTTAGTGGGAACGTTGTATAAGATAAGCAAAAGGAAGGATCAGAATTTGGCTTGGAACTCCCTTTAACTGGGCGTAAACACCAGTTGCTCTACCGGGAGCTCACCTGGCTGGCCATGTGACTGGCTAGGCGAGCCTTCTCCAGCTCCATGGATCTCATGTCACAGTGGAAGGTGGACATAAAGCGTTCGCCATCTTCGCGATACTTCAGCTACAAGTACACATGGACGAGAAGCATTAAGCCAAGGCCTGCACACGTTTGCACATGCACACACACATATACAGATATGTTGCGTCCATTTTAGCAGCTGGACGCTTTAAATCAAGGACAAACAAAAAATAAAAAAATAAAAACTTAAAGCTAGCCCTGATTGGTATTAACCTGACTTCATCGCTCTATTCTTATGTCGCCAGAGAACCTGAGCTCAAAAGCTTCACGATGGATAATATTAGTGCGCGGTTATTAATAACTGAGATGCTCCAATCAAGATGAAATAAGACCTACTGAGAAAGACTCAGAACAGAGGACTAACTGTTGAAACTCTGAGCTGTTTGGCAGTCATCCTTCAGACTAAAATAAGAATAGGTGTACTGCAGAGGATAAGAGAGGGGGCTGGTTTCAAAAGCGCATCACTCGTAAACTTTCTATCAAAATAAACTTTTGGCACGAGCTAAATTTCTAAAATCTAATTCCAAACAAGAAAACAAGCAAAGTTTTTCTTTTTAAATCTGCCCTGGGACGTGGTTGACGGTCACCGAGCGTGATTTGAAGTCCGCCCTCAGATCAAATGTCAACATGTTAAGTCCCATATCTCTCTGGCGGCTCACAGTGGTAGCTGATGAGCTAGCCTGCAGCTAATATAAGCGTCGGGGCACTGCATGAACTCGTAGGCACAGACGGACAGACAGACAGACAGAAACAGGTGGCAGGGCAGAGGAGAGGAAGGGACGCGAGGCTGTTTTTCCTGACGTATAATTTTAGCCGCCCGAGGCATAAAGTGGGCCGAGCAGGGGGTGGTGGGGTCTCGCCTCTGTCAGAGGAACCGAAATAAACCTGAGCTCCACTCTCCATTCCAAACCGCTGCCGTCACCACGTGCTCTCTCTCTTTCACCTTTTTGATGGATGCATCTACAGCGGGGTCAGATCTTGAGGTTTGGGATTGATGTGCGCTGGAATTGCACATTTCCAACATTTGGGGATTTTAAAAACGATCTTAACATGCATTCAAGTACACTTTCATTTGGATTCTTTTGTAATGCATTCATCAATGGCCGCTGCAAATAGCAATCCCCGTTATAAACCCAGTCATGAAGTGGCATTTCACTCTTGTTTCGTGTCACACTACACGATGAGTCAGGAGAGACCTAAAACACTTCATACGTGATTCATGTTGCTGCTGCGTTTTTGCACATGACGTCCTCTTACCTCGCTGCTCGCCTTGCTTTGCTTCTTTGCGTTGATGTTGACTGGGGTCTCGTAGACACTGGTGAATGTGTTGTTCCTTGGATTGTGCCTAAAGGGATAAAATATAGAAGGAGAAAATCATTTCAGTCACAAATTTTGTTGAAGCAGATCAGTAGATCTTTTTGATATTTTGGTTTGTCAAAGCAGGAAAAGCACAGGTTTAATTAACTGTAGTTGTACAATCTTGATATTTCGCTGTCTGGCTCTCTGTCATGACACGGCTGAACTTGTGCCAAGTCAAAATATCAGTGTATTAAAAAAATATACATATTTTCTCACCTTTTTTGATTCGGCACAATGAAATAAGTTAAATAAGTACTTACACTGAGCAGTATGGCCTCTTCTTATGGCTGACGAAGTTGTTAGCGGTGAGGACCATCTTGCAGACGTCACAATGAAAACATGCTTTGTGCCAGTTCTGACAAAAGGAAAATAAAAACACGTTATTTTTCACATCACCTCTTTTCACCCAGTCTAGTTTATCATGACACAAATAGGTCTTATAAGTCTGATGAATGAGATAGCAAGCCCCCAGAATAACAGTGGTAATCACAGCGTGTTCATCCAAATGGACTCAAATATAGATTTTATACGACTGCTTAACTGTATACCCTTTCCATATCTCATAACAGCAGCGAGTTGGATTTACATTGATGTTTTCATGTGGCAATGGTTATATATTATAGTTATATTTGTAAGATATTTGGGTAGGAAGGCATTGCCACTAACATTAAAGAGCTTTTTATGTGTTTTTATGTTGTAAATTTATTCCAGTAGATTCCCCTGTTTGCACCTGGTTTTTGTTACAGTATTTGGAAAAAAAACTCAAAGGTGGGTTACTACTATATAAAACTATCCCATATATGTCATGTAAAAAGTTGATTTGAATTAAAAATTGATAATCTAGTGCCAGTATTTTTGTATTACCTGGTCAATGCAGTTGATCTTCTCTGCTGGGTAGACCACAAACCCACACCTGGCACAGGACTGCATGGCGAATGCTCCCAAAAAACCTCAAGTTAAAACAACGAACTAGTGAGAACTGTTAGTGAAAAACCAAAAGAGTCAGGTCACTCAGGCAGACAGGGCAAAAGTTTAGCTAAAGGAACTGGCGGCGACTCCCAGACAGTCGTGATGGCGCGTCTCTGGCGGAGGTAAACTTAGCTCTGACACTCTGAAACTCTGAAACTGTCTCTTACTTGACACCATGTCCCATGATGGACCGGCCCCCTTCCATGCCCCACGCTAGAAGACTGGCTGAGTCCAGCTGTCTGTCTGCGGGGAAGAGAGAGAGAGAGAGACACAGACAGTGACAGAGGGTTCAGATGTCACAGCATATGTGTAATGGTCCTGAGTTGGACAGCTAGTTCAACGCTGAGGTATTAAAGTGCAAATCACGGTGTAATAGTTTTATTTAATCTTACTTATATAGATTCATCAGCCACATACAGTGTGCTGACCCAGTCAAATAATAAGGTGCTGAAGAATAACAATAAGAATAATAATTACAAAAAAAATAATACAATCTGAGTACAAATAAATAAGAACAAATGTCCCTGAGGATCTTACCTGTGTTGATTGTAAGGACGTCCAGCAGCCACTATAATCAAGACTTTTTAACTAGTATATTGGTCAAATCATGTTCTTTGAATTCTTTACTGTACTAGATAATGATTTCCTTCTTAGTCTGCTTCGTCAGGTGGTGTGTCCATACCATATAAATCTATAAATACGTGTGTATTTAGCAACAGCATAGTCATTTATAAGAAAAGTAACAGACATAAATTATTATTGGGTAAAAACCTCAGCATATAATCAAATTGTTGAGCATGATTATAGATGTTAACCAACAGCTTCTGGTGATTTTCTTTTATAATGTCTCTTTTATTTTGTGTCAGAGCTGCTGCTTTATTCCAGAGTGCAGTTTTAATTCTAAGTGTTTCCGTGTTTCACGACATTGCAAATATTACAGTTCATAATCAGTGAGTTGCTCTTGTGATCCAGCTCTTTTCATCAGTTAAAATAACCACCCAACATGTCATACCATCATTTCTGAATTCCTTCAGGTGTCTACTTTCTTATCAAAATCAAACTTTCACTGACATTTTTTGGTAATTTGATTATTTTAAAATGATTTCTAGGTTTCATTTAGTCTAATGAGGTGTTATAAAAGCTCAGTGGATTACTAGGTCAACAGACTTTCACTGTTTTTTCCACTCTCATCTTCAACCTTGCTGCCTGTGTTAGGCCTTAAATTCATCATGAATAGGGTTTAAACTATGGATTAATTAAAGCAGTATATTAAATATATAATAAGTATTATTTAGTGTGGTAGTATAGTACTGAATGCGTTAGAGTTAGACAAGACACACAAAACACATTAGAAGTACTGCATAAAAAACACTAAGGGACAAAGTAGAGTAAAGAGAGAGACAGTTTAACAATTTTCATTTGCACTGTGCAAATGACATCCAGCATCATGAAGACCATGGAGAGGCTGCTGCTAATCACATCAGGCCCCAGGTCCGCCAAGCTCTCGACCCACTGCAGCTTGCGTCCCAGGAGAAGGAAGGGGTGGAGAACGCCATCCTCTAGCTGCTCCATCATCGGACTCTCTCACACTTGGACAGGGGGAATGCTGCAATGAGGATCATGTTTTTTGAGCGCATTCAACACCAACCAGACATTGTTGATGAGGGACAAGCAAACAGAGATGGGCGTGGACTCACACCTCACCTCCTGGATAGTGGATTATCTTGATTTTCTTAGGTTGGGGAACTGCACGTCCGGGACTATCGTCAGCAGCACTGGAGCACCACAAGGGACTGTGCTTTCCCCTGTCCTATTCACCCTGTGCACCTCGGACATTAAATATAACACAGAGTCCTGTCATATGCAGAAGTTCTTCTTATTATCTATCTATCTATCTATCTATCTATCTATCTATCTATCTATCTATCTATCTGTCTGTCTGTCTGTCTGTCTGTCTGTCTGTCTGTCTATCTATCTATCTGTCTATCTATCTGTCTGTCTGTCTATCTGTCTATCTATCTATCTATCTGTCTGTCTGTCTATCTGTCTATCTATCTATCTATCTATCTATCTATCTATCTATCTAACATATTATTGTAATAATATTCATCAGGTAAACGTTTGTTTATTTATTTATTTGTGAACCTCAACGTCAAACCTGGCAGGACGCAGGGGTTGACGCAGGGCTCTGACGCAATGACGCACGGCAGAGATTCTGACGCGCGGGGGACCACGTACTACTTTCGCTTTCTGAACTTTGTTGAGGAACTCGTCGTCGAAACTTTGGAGAACAAAACCCGACTTTTATACCGCAGCACAGCTGACTAAGCACAATATACGAGTGCTTCAATGTAAGTTCACGCTAACGTATCCTCCCGGAAAGACTCAATTAGCGTCAGTTTGTGGCTAATGACTTTTTTTTAGCTATATGCTAATAAGTTACGTAGCTAACAAGTTTACCTTAGCAACCGGTCAAACTGGTTATTGAATCAGCTTTAAGTACACAATTAATCTTACAACAAGTATGATAATTACTTTTTGACTTAGGGCTTTTTATCCGTTATGAGCAGTTTTGTTGTTAGAAGTTAAGGTCTTAAATAAATAAATAAATAAATCAAACTAGCTGTTGAATTGAAGTTAACTGTTTTTAAACACAGGCCAAAGCAAGCAGTATTTTAAGGAAATGGATTAAATATAAAAAACTTGTGTGTGTGTGTGTGTGTGTGTGTGTTAACTTCAGATGTCTGGAGAACCTGCAGAGCAAACAGAACTCGGAGGAGAAGTGGAGCTGACGGGAGACCAGACAGACGCCAAACCAGACCGCAAAGGAAGGTTTCTACTGTTTGGGAGGTGACTGCTTTTACTGTTTATCTGAAAACCCAACATTAATCAGCTTCTAACGTTTTCTTGGTCTTTAAAAAGTTGAATTCAAGTTAAAAAAATATGTGACAGTTTCCGTGTTTTGCTGTAGCTTTCACTTTTGTTATTATTTCCGCTGAAGTGATCTGGTCATCATGACTGTCAGTAAGGGGGCATGCTGCAACACACTGCAACTTGTGAAAACGGATGCAAATAGACTTGACACAAGTAAAGTAAGAAAACACGAGTGACAGAAACGCTGTGCAAATAAAATCACGACACCAGCAAATACAGAAGCGCAATGCAACTACTTGTCACTTGTATTGAGAGAAGTTTTTTTTTAATCTTTCCATTTGGGAATTGCATGATGCCTTACAAGCATTTTGCCTTATTATCTGCTTGCCAATTCATCTGTGAAGGTTCTCAGTCATCCAGGTCATGGTATATCCAACAAAGGTTCAAAAAAGGCAACTGGACTTGTAGAGTTTTTTTGAGAAGACGTTTCACCACTCATCATCCGAGTAGCTTCTTCAGTTCTAGGGGACTGGTAGGGAAGTCTGAGGTTTCAATAGGAACTCCTCCTGAAAAAATGGAAATTAGCTGCACCAGTTTTCTCAAAAAAACTCTACAAGTCCAGTTGCCTTTTTTGAACCTTTGTTGGACTTGCCAATTCAAATAATCATACACTATACACAATTAATTTGAAGGTTGATGTAAATATTCATTCATTCTTTCATTTTCTGTAACTGCTTGTCCTCTGGAGTGTGGCGGGGCGGCTAGAGCCTATCCCAGCTGTCTCTGGGCGAGAGGCGGGGTACACCCTGGACAGGTTGCCAGTCTATTGCAGGGCTAACACAGAAGCACACAACTATTTACACTCACATGCACACCTACGGCCAATTTAGAATCACCAATTAATCCAAACGAGCATGTCTTTGGACGGTGGGAGGAAGCATTTTTGGACGGAAGGGAGAACATAGAAAGGCCCCTGTCGGCCGATGGATTCGCACCCATAACCTTCTTGCTGTGAGGCATCAGTGCTACCCACCTCACCACTGTGTAAACTGAGGCATTAATATTATTTAACATTTTTAATTTTTAAATTATTTGCTGGTGTTGTCAGTATTTGCAGTATTGGTATTTTTTTGAATTGTGGTGTGTCAAGCTCTCTCGGCCACCATAGCTGAGATACATTGGACAGCAAGTGAATATTTTGTCCTCAAAGCGGATGTGTTAAAAGCAGGAAAAACGGGTTAGTGGAAGAATTTAAGCAACTTAGACAGGGGCCAAATTCAGGGTCATGGAAGGCCGAGGCACATTGGCCCCGTTCTGACCTTGCATTAATCCTCACCTAAGCCTCAAAATGTCCGCCTGGACTTTTTTTGTTGTTTCTTAATTTGACTATAAAAAGCTCAGAAAGTGTCCCATGAGTAAGTGCTTTTACCCAGGTTTCCAGAATACCCGAGACTATTTGCATCTTATAACAGTGTAATAACCTTCCGGGAGAGGTGCAAGAGAAATTACAGTAATGGCTGTAAAGCACAACATCTCAGCTTGTTTTTAAGGGTTTACATCTGTCCCGGGGAGTCTGATCACAAGTGACCAGCATTGAGGTCGCATTTTAGGCATCTCCGGTGGGATTTGGATGTGATCTGGGTCGCATTTGTCCTTATTTCTCCAGTTCCTTTGTGAACAAACAATGCGAACAAAACGAGTTTTGCTTCATTCATTCAGAAAAAACAAACGTCTCTTGTTGTCTGATCCTACAGAAGAACATTGAATATATCTCTATATCAACATTACGTAATGAGATCATCTGTGTTATTCACTCTACGGGTTGGTGGTTTGAATGTTGTGGCTCATTGCTACGTGATTTTTAGTTTAAAAGCTAATTGGCTGCTTCTTTCTGTTAAAGTGAAGGTGTCTTTGGTTCCTAATTAAAGCTTTTTTAGAAAAATTAAGTGTGTACCCTTGACTTGACACTGGGACCCAGTTTGGGACAGCCTAATTAGTTTGCTGCATGAAAACAATCCTAAACTCAATTCTGGGTCAGCCCTCAAGTGGATGCTCAAAATTAGCCTCTACTACAGCTGAATCTTAAACCGTGGATACGTAGGTTTTGTGTAAACTCAGCATCGCAGACCGACGCGAGGGGATTGCTCGCACCGGTGTCGGACACAAGGTGGCAGTCTAAACCTTTTGTCAACTTATCTTTCTTTCTCCCTGGCTCAGGTCTGCTCTGTCTGACATTTAGACTTACCCGAAATGTCAAGATAACAAACAGCATCTCTGATTTTAAGTTTTAAATAGGAATTGATAAATAAATTAATAAATAAAAAGGCCAAACATGGCCTGGTATATTTATGATCTTACCTTGTGTGTGCTTAATCTGATCACTGGGATGTGGCTTTCATTTCTACTTGCCCGTGGTTACCTGAGAACAAGTATTCATATAAACATCTTCTTGTCTTTATCAGTGGACCTTTAAGTCCCGATAGAATCTGTAAAGGTATCTTGTGTCATAAAGATAGTTGTCTGTACTTGTTAGATCCCTTTAGAAGTTACTCATTAGTTTGTTTATTATAGTTGTGCCCTTTCTTGTGCGTCTAGCTCCTAAATTTAGATAATTGGGCCTTCGCAGCATCCGTACAGGTGGATTCTGTACCTGTCAGCAGAGGAGCAACTTGTTGCCCTGTCTGACCTCAGCATGGAGCGAGGCACAGTGGCCCGTGTGTGAATAGGCCTTTAGAAAGCACTGGTGCGGTGGCGAGGCTGCTGACTCAGGGGGGCTCGCAGTGCGCCGCCCCTCTCCTCAGCACCCGATGGCCCAGTCAGGTCTCCATCCAGCACAGAGAGCATGTCAGTATCCTAGCACACAACGTTAATTTAAAACCGCCAGGTGTGGAGAAACTCAAAAAAAAAAGAGAGAGAGACGCGTCAAAAACCAACGTATTTCAGATGCAGAGTGGCGTAGCGCTTAATGACGAACCCAGGTAAGAGACGCAGCGGCTTCCTATTCCCCTTGACTATCCTCCTACTGTAGGACCAGCAAAACAGGGTTGCAGCTATTTGCCCACCCTCAATTGTTTAGTAGGGTATGTTGGCATAGAGATGGGGGGGGGGGGGGGGGCTTCAAAAAGTTCTGGATCACATGTTAATTAGAATACGGCTGCCCGGCTTGCGAGTGTTTGTGCGTGATAGTGTTGCATTGCTGTGCATTGTTCTGGCCCTTGAGTAACCTGATGACTAGGCTCTTCTGGAACAAGCCTGGATTTTGTGGACCCCCAGTGGGCCGCTGTTGGCTTAGCTATCTGGATGCATCTCTCAAAGAATGGAAATATGACAGGTCTGTGAGAATTGCCACTCGTGGAAGATTTCCTCTCGCTCAATCTGCATCGACGCCGGTACAATTTTTTTTTTGATATCTGCGCGCGGCAAAACCTTTTCTAGTTTCTTCTTCTTCTTTAACCCGACGGTGGAATACTGCAACCGAATTTGGCCGTGACGTTTAATGCCTTATTTGAAAATGTATGTACGCTTTGGTTTCTAAGTAAGTGGTTCAGATTATTCTCCTGTGTGTGTCTTGAAGTGGAATATCTTGACTTTTATTTGTGTTCAGTGACTTGTTCGACAAGAGACGACATTATTGAAGTTTTAACTTGCCTTACGGGCCTTTTTTTAACTTTGAGGTTTCCGTTGAAGTGAATTTTTGATGTTTTAAAAAACGTTTTGTGTTATATTTCAGCAATACTACAACGTAAGCTGTAACTTACTTACCTCTATCTTCTTTTTTCTCTTTATTAGTAAGAAGAATAAGGATGGCCAGATGCGGGAGCAGGACTACTCTTCTGAAAGCCATTACAGAATTGTTTCACCAACATTCCAGTATAAGATGGGCCACCAGCGAGTGGGAAAGTGCATCATCATCAACAACAAAAACTTTGATGAAAAGACAGGTACGGCTGACAACGCTTCAAGCGCGCCCTACGTCTAATCTAATTCGGCGTCGTTGAGTTCGTGTACTAAGTACTGCGTTGTGACTTGACAGGGATGAATGTACGCAACGGCACGGACCGGGACGCTGGCGAGCTGTACAAATGCTTCAAGAGCCTGGGCTTCGACGTCTGCATCTACAACGATCAGACGTGTGAGAAGATGGAGCATCTTCTCAGAGAAGGTGAGTTGTGCCAACCGACGTTGCTTTTCATAGCTTAATCTTTCACTATGAAATATGTTTTAGGTTTCTAGCCGTCTTAAGTTTTTAAATAAGGACACAACAAAACGTGGTTACATTCTTTGTTAAAAAAGGCGACTTTGGATTTAAAGATATTGTATAAACAGATTTTATAGGATTTTAAATTATACTTCTCTAGTTAACATAAGTGTTACCAGATCTACCATTACTTTTTATATGCGTGTAGGCACACCGATCAGCCACAACATTAAAACCACTGACAGGAGAAGTAAATAACATTGATCACATTGTGACACAGGCACACACAAAAACGCTTTAGAAACAACTTAAAAAAAAACATGAAGAACAGCACAAGGTGTTGACCTGGCCTCCAAATTCACTAGATCCCAAACTGATCAAGTATCTGTGGGATGATCCACAGAGGCCCCTCCCCTTTTAGACACCACAGGACACCCTCAGAAGGCCCATGTCCATTCTCTGATGAGTCACAACTGTTTTGGAGGCACAAGGGAGACCTACACAATATTAGGAAGGTGGTCATAATGTTATGCCTGATCGATGTATATACTAGTCAACTGATGGCCCTTACTTACAATGTCATTTCATAAATCCTACTAAACTTGCTACCTGTTTCATCACAAGGCGTAAAGGATCAAACCATTTCCACGTCCACTGATCAGATTTTTACGAACGCCATATGACAATTTTATGAGCCTGTAACTTTCTTCCATTAGTACTCAATAATACACGGCTAATTTTAAACTCCTGGAAGATTGTCCTAAATGTTAATCAGAACAATAATGCTTTATTCATTTTGTTTTCCCTTTTACACACCTCGAGAGGTTTTTCCGTCTGCTCCTTCCGCTGGCTTTAATGTCAACTCTTCAAACAAACATATTTTATAATATTAGAATATTCTGTGTAATCCTACCAGGAAAAATAGATGCCATGTTTACACAAAAGAAAAACATCTACGTTTAAAGCTTAGCGTCAACCTCAAATTACTGAAGAATCCACAAAACAAGCTGCTTAGATTACTCCTCACTTACTTTAGATTAAAGTTTAATGAGGCCTGAGCCGAGCTAAGAGTCCAGTATTTGTCTGTGTGTGTATGGGTCAGCCTCGGAGGAAGACCATAGTGACAGCTCGTGTTTCGCCTGTATCCTGCTAAGCCACGGCGAGGAGGGCATGATCTACGGCACGGACGGCGCCATGCCCATCAAGACCATGACCTCGCTGTTCAGGGGGGACAAGTGCAAAAGCTTAGTGGGGAAGCCAAAACTCTTCTTCATCCAGGTACGCACTTCAGAAGACTTTTACATCTAGAAAGGCTCTAAAGGATGGTGTGACAGTTGTTGTTGCTGTGAAGTTTATGCTAGTCTTGACTCAAAAATAGTCAACTTAGGGGTAATAGAGTAATAAAGACTTCACACATAGTTTATAGTAGCTCTCAACAGACAGATGATAGTTTATTGTATAAACTCTTCCTCATCCCAGCTTTTAAAAACAGTTAATTTTTAATTGCTTCACCAGGTCATCGTTGAGAAAGCTACTCAGGATCACAATGAAATGTCATTTCATTTACTCCACCAGGCTTGCCGGGGCTCTGAATTTGATGATGGTATACAGACAGATTCGGGTCCAGTAAACGATCCCGTGGAGACTGATGCTAATCCAAGACATAAGATCCCTGTAGAGGCAGATTTCCTCTTTGCGTACTCCACTGTGCCGGGTAAGTTTGAATATAGAGTTAAATCTTTAACAACACGTCAAATGCCAGTGATTGGGGTATATATGAGTATATCATGTGTAAGAGCCAAGTTTCTAAGCCGACTCACGATGGTTTCCCAGGATATTACTCATGGAGGAACCCGGGACGTGGCTCCTGGTTCGTGCAGGCGCTCTGCAACGTCCTCAACGAGTTCGGCAAGCAGCTGGAGATAATGCAGATCCTGACTCGGGTCAACTACATGGTGGCCACCAGCTTCGAGTCCTGGTCCGAAGACCCACGCTTCAGTGAGAAGAAGCAGATTCCCTGCGTGGTCTCTATGCTGACGAAAGAACTGTATTTCAACTGACCGCCCAGCTAACTGATCGTACTGTAAGACACCGCTGACTGACTGGACTGACTAGACCGACCGGACTGACTGTTTGAGCCACTGACTAAGCGGTCAAAGCATTCAGGGATGATTCAAGCCCAGCAGGGCACACTTGCACACTCGGAGCACATTTGACTCGTGCAGTTGGGCCTGAAAAACAAGCACTCAAAAAAAATATATATATCTACAGTGGCACTCCGCGTTCATGTGTTGACGGTGAAACTCCTACCCCTTCTTCTTCTGGGGGGGCTTCCTCTTCTTCAGAATAATGGCGTCACATTTCATCTGATCTTTGTCAAACAGGCGTTGTGAAATATCCATGTTATTCTACCAACCCGGAACATTTTTTTGCTGCCAGTTTTTGTAGGTTTGTGGAACCATAGCTGAATATGTGTCGGTCCATTTTCCAGCATTTGTCTTCAGACATGGACAAGAAAGGAAGGGGCAGAGTAAGTTGTCATTTAATACCTGTAATACCTAGTGGACAGCAAAACCAGGTACAATAGGTGCACACATAAATGCTTTTAAAGTTTTAATGAATTATTTTTGTCTCTATGATTATACTTATTAATTCTAATGTTTTCACAACCTAAATTAAGCCTGGTTTGAGATCTGGACACTTCAGTAGCAGAGCTGATAAGAGCTAAGGCCTTGAAGCCAGCCCAATCTTTTCCCGGCCGCATATGTTTTTGGGGTTTTTGCATTGTTGGGAACTTATTATGCCGGACCAATCAGATCGTTTGACGATGCACAGAAGAGAAGCCGCTATCTGAACGACGTTGAGTTGTTTGTGTAAAACAAAATAGCTCTGATTGGTTGTTGGACTGTTCGCTTGTGTGCAGAGAATGTTTTGTTCTCTGTGTCTTTCACAAAGCTAGATAAGACGAGCATAGATTAAAAAAAAAAAAAAAAAAAACCTCTGCAAGGACTCGTCAAACAGGAAGAAAATAATCTGGAAAATGGATCAGATCACTTTCAGCTATCTGTGTTTTAATGTTTTCACTAAAGAAAAACACTCCTCTGAGCAGAAACAGGTGGCGATGCTCTTGCCAAAGGCGCAGTGTCTCAGCCTTCCTAGCAAGTTGGTGGCAGCATGCTGGCATCCTCAGGTTCTTTAATGTCCCATGAAGTGGGTAAATGTCGTGTTACACTATTTCATACACGTAGTGGCCAGTGAGGTGTGATCTTCTGCTGTGATTAGTTCTATCCGGTGCATAGTACACATAGTACACTTGACTAAAAACAACAATCATTTGCAGTCTTGCCAGTAATGGTGAGACCTTCACTTGCTTGTTGTTCAATCCCAAATAAGTGAGCACTTAACGTATTTGCATATGATCAAAATAATGCACTTATTCACTAGTCACAGTCCAACTAATCAGTTTTTATGAATTTCCCTCTTTTATCTGTGAAACTAGACATTCCTCTTCACTATAGTTTTAAATGCACGAGTTGTACTCCGAGTTAAGAATGTCTAAAACTGTCGTTATAAATTTGGGAAATCTCATTACGTGAGAGGCTGGACTGGAGCCCAGAGCACAAATACCGCACGGTTTTACTGTATATTACTGTTGTGTGCAATGTCTTAACATAGATAACACTGATACCGAGCAACATCTTAGCATTTTTTCTTGAAAATTTGACGTTTGCTGTCGAAAGATTTTCAAAAAACACAATACGTATTGAAATATATATTATTTTTAAGCACTTTTTCCAAGTTAAAAAAGTTTATTTTATCGAGTATAAACGACATTTTCTGATCAACATATACGACGTGTGTGTCTCCAGTACTCTGTGTTATTGTTCCTAGTCTGTCAATCACAGAGGCAGCTATTACTGGCAGCGACAAGTCTGAACTTACACAATCCACATGTCTGCAATACTCCCATTTTTACGTTTTTACATTATGCACATGATGCCATGTGTCAGTAACCGATGGCAAACACCCATCAGTAGCTCTCAGTTACTGTGCGCTTTCCCGGAGTGTAATCAATACTGCATTCCCCAGTTTTTGTCCAGTGCAGCCACAACTCTTGGACCTCCTCGACACATGGATCTCCGATCTGATCGGTGATGTGGTGCCCTGGCCCGTGCTGAAAGGAGTGTTTGCTCCACTTGCTTTGGAATGGAATTTAAGGAGGGAAAGGAATATTTTTTAAGGGGGTAAAATTTTAAATGCTTTCCAGTGTTCAATGCTGTTGTCCTCAGGAATAAATATATTTAAAGAAAAAAAAAAAGATTTGCAAAAAAAAAAAATGAATGAATTTGTATAATTTGGCCCATTTTTAATTATTTATTTTTTAATTTTTAATTTGGGGCGATACTTTGTTTAAATAACTTCAAAACAGAGATTTTTATTGTATTAAACATGATGAATTTATTTTGTGGTGAAGTCTGCCTCATTTTTCCTGCACATGCAACATGTTTTTTGTTCTTTGTTTTTTAGGTGAGAAAGATGCTCGACACATTCAGACACTTAAGACACAAAGGAATCAAATGCATTATTTTAAGTGTTTTATTTAAATTTCTTGAATTCATGCTAGAAATATTAGTAACCAAGCTTCTCTGCTTTATAATTATATTTAAGGATATTTAGCTTGTTTGTTATCGGCAACAAATCCAATGATCTTATCTTTACAACAAGCGTTTGAGTTTATCTCATTGTAGCGCCGGCTACCAAGATCACATGACTCAAATTCAACCAACACTTTGCTAGAGCACCTCTTGTGTAGTAAAATACACCTTAAAAAACTCCCAAACAGCTGCATTATTCTTTTATTTTCAGTGAAACATGAAAACAAAAGAATAATTGGTGTATTTCAACAGAATAATGTTGAAATACACCAATTACACCTTCCTAATATTGTGCAGCTCTCCCTTGTGGTGACTCATCAGAGAATGGACATGGGCCTTCTGAGGGTGTCCTGTGGTGTCTGGCAACAGAGTGTTGTTAGTGGGGGGGGCCTTTGAGGGGAGGGGCCTCTGTGGATCATCCCACAGATACTTGATCAGTTTGGGATCTAGTGAATTTGGAGGCCAGGTCAACACCTTGTGCTGTTCTTCATGTTTTTTTGAGTCGTTCCTTAAGTGTTTTTGTGTGTGCATCTTTATGGCAATGGCTGCTGCCATCAAGGAGTGCCATTGCTATGGGGTGGGGGTGCCTGGTCTGGTCTAGGTGGGTGCTTCATGTCTGAGTAACATCCACACCAATGAATGCCAGGTCCAAAAGTTTCCCAGCAGAACTATGAATTGTCGCCAGATGGTTTAAATTTTATTCACTTCTCCTGTCAGTGGTTTTAATGTTGTGGCAGATCGGTGTACTGTGCTGTATTAGGGAAATTACTTGACATTTCTGAGTCCCTGTTAAAGACATACTGTACGTCTTCAGTCGACAATAGACAGGACAGTATTGAGAAAGAGACTAAAGTATCATTGGTTTGGTCTTTTCATTGGATTTGTCGACAGTAAGAAACTAATCTGATGAACTGCTTAAATTAAAGACACTTGTTAAAAAGAGCTAATTAAAGCTTATTAAATAGTTTTTTGATTTCTCATGTTCTGGATCATCATAGGAATGAAAATATCATTTCAAACACGTTCCGATGCGGCTCTAAAGTCTTGACAGCGTTGGTGCGTCCGCTCCCATGAGGGAACTGTGTGATCCGTGAATCTAAAATAGGGATGCTTTAAAGATTCCTTTAAACAAATTTAGACTCGCCTGACACGCACAGTATCCAGAGCTGAGGCCGTGTGACATGTTAACAATGTCAGATCAGGCCGCTCGGGATGCGCATGCCCCCAAAGCGCAACACATTCCTGACGCCGCGTCCTCCCCCGATCCTTCCTGCCCCCGCCTCAGAGAACAGGAGCCGACCGGGAGGCGTCGCAGATTTTAAGGGACTTCAAGTTTGTGCCGTAGTTGTCGTGGCCCGGACACAGCGCTTGATGTAAGGTGTTGGTGAAGGTTCCGGCACAGAAGCAGTGTAGGGGGGTCACTGTGTCAGCTCCTAGGAAGCACACCAAACCCCCGGGGAAGCTGCAGTATATCCCGATACGAGTGAACTGTCTCCCTTCCAACAGAGGCAGGTCATGCTGAACCCCTCCATGCCACGCAGTGTAGCCTCCATTAAAGTATTCCACACACCAAGACTCTTTGCCTCGGCCCAGCCAGCAGTCCTCCTCGGAGCCATGCCGTGGGATGGTGGGGTAGGTGAGCCCCAGCTCCCAGTAGGTCTTCCCGCTCACGTCCACCTCCCAGTATTGGCGCCCCTCGCTGAAGCCCTCCTGGCTGATTACGTTTAAGGTGGTGTCAAAGCGGGAGGGGATCTCTGGGACATCCTGCCAGGTGTCAGTGTAAGTGACGGCGTCGCCCTCAGGGGAGATGATCAGCTTGGGATGGGCAGTGTCAGCGTCCAGGACAACGTCTGCAGCATCTGTGTGACCCAAAAGAAGATACTAGAAATAATATATCATGTCCTCAACCAGAAGTTCACAACAGAGACAAACGCTCCCTACTGTAACCTTAGACTTCAGAGAATCTACCTGTCTCTTTGGGTGAACTCACAGCTCTGAAATAGCTTCTTGGTGACAGGGACCTGGGATCTGATGAACAGCAGCAGATTGGTGGTAAGACTCAGCAGCTGCTCGTTCTTGAACTCGTCCATCCTGATCAGGTCAGGGTCCGTCAGTTTCAGCATCTCAAAGATTCTAATCTCAAGCAAAAGAAAAAAAAGCAATCGTCCCAGACAATAACAAAAAAATGTTTCAGCCATGAAGTCAAAAATAACGCAAATACAATATGCAGACAAAAAAACGAATTGATATGAATTTAAAGGGGAATTACCGTTTTTTTACAACCTGGACCTTGTTTCTGGCATAAAATACGATCGTTTACTCACCCATATAACTTTGGTGTCATTTGCAGTCGTTCGGACGATATTTAGATCTGCATATATCCATATAGTGACTGGGGCACCGAAACACAGCTTCTAAATCACGCATTATCTACCGCGAACTCAACTCCGGACTCAACGGGGAATAGCACTAGCGTATCATAACAAAATATTGGTGGAATGAACGAGTTTCGCAACAGATAATGCGTTGTTTAGAGGTTGCATTTCGGTGCCCCAGTTACTCCCACTATATGGATAAAAGCGGCGCTCCGCTGGATCTGAATATCTTCCGAATGACTCCAAATGACACCAAAGTTATATGGGTGAGTAAACTATTGTATTTTATGCCGGAAATAAGGTCCAGGTTGTAAAAAACGGTAGTTCCCCTTTAAGTTGTGCTAAAGCAGAGGTGTCAAACTCATTTTAGTTCAGGGGGCCACATGCAGCCAAATTTGATCTAAAGGGGGCCAGACCAGTAACATAACAACATAATAACCTATAAACAGTGGCAACTCCAAATTGTTTTAGTGCGAAGAAGAACATTTTGTTTACGTTTAATTAACACTCCTTTTACAAAACATTTTATTAACAACTTGAAATTTCTTAAGAAAAATAAGTTTCGCCAGTTTAGGGTCTCAGTTTCATGTTATGTGTACAATTTTACTAAAACAGTGCAAATTAGAAATAGCATCTACTTTTATTGAAAAACTGCAGCCATCTACGTAATTCTCGCACTTTCAAAATTCATTCCATGGGCCACGCTGGAACCTGGGTGGACCGTTTTTTGCCTCCAGGCTGTATGTTTGACGCCCATTTTCTAAAGAGTATGACGGCATCGTGTGCCCTAGTCAGACTGACAAGGAAGTTTTCTGTTCGTTTAAAGCAAACTATTACCCGTAAATGTAATGGACGAGTTACTGGTAAATGACTCAGCTAGATTTTTCTATGCCAGCCCTGGTGGCATTCCCCGCTGAAAAATCTTTGGTATGTTTGGTAGCTACTGATTCACTGATACTGATACAATCTGTCAAAACATTATAAATGATTCAACCAGAAAGGTTTTGCAGCAGGAGTGTGATCATACCTGTTATCTGTTTCTGGATTCTGTAGAAGATAAGAATATCCCGTTAGTGGTTTTATTTCCATTTAGAGTTTGCATATTAAACCGTCTCTTAGAATCATAATCTAACAACCTGAACGTCACTTTCTTGTGTCTGTGCTCTGTTGTCCAGTTCCTGGTCCAGTTCCTTAGTGAGGTGGTAGCAGTCTTCAATCTTCTCCTCCATTAACTTCTCCGTGGCCTCGAGCTCCGTGTCCAGCAGGGTCAGTGTGATGCGGAGGTCCTCGTCCAGCACCCGCTTCATGTCCTCGTACTTCTTCTTGATTTTGTCCTTCATTGCGTTGGTCTTTTTCTGAGAGTTAAAGAACGTGAGCAGGGTGCAACAGACATGCTAACTGTGTAGCAACCTGCACATGCAGCATACCCGCTTAGCAAGAACAGCTCAACCCCCCCCCAAAAAAAAAACCACAATGAAACACCAAACACCTACACAAGCTTGTAGCAAAAAGACGTTAATAAGACTGTAATGTTGTGCTTTTTTTGTTTTTTAGACAGAAAAGAATTCTGAAATTGAGGCTGTGTTCCATGTTCATTTACTCTGACCCAGCAACATACACCAATCAGCCAAAACATTAAAACCACTGACAGGAGAAGTAAACAACATTGACCGTCTTGTGACAATTAAATGTTCTGCTGGGAAACTTTTGGACCTGGCATTCATTGGTATGGATGTTACTTAGACATGTAGCACCCACCTAGACCAGACCAAGCACCCCCACCCCATAGCAATGATTCCCAGCAGGATGCAGCTTGACACAGGCACACACACAAAAACACTTTAGGAACAACTAAAAAAATAAACATGAAGAACAGCACAAGGTGTTGACCTGGCCTCCAAACTCACTAGATCCCAAACTGATCAAGTATCTGTGGGATGATCTACAGAGGCCCCTCCCCCCAAAGGCTCAATCAGCATCACATGAACTCATCTGCGGAAAGGAGTTATAGTTAAAATTCTTGCACCACAGCTTTGTTATAGCGACTGATTAATGCGGTCATTCTGCTGCAGGACTAACCAATTCCTTGATGAAACGCCGATTTTGAGTACAAAGTGTTTTAAAGGCCCAGAAGAAGCCAGCAAATGCGATTAGAATAAATTTAAAAAAGTCACAGCTACACAAAAGCGCTTTCGTAAAGTCCTCACTTATGACGTTTAACTGAATGTGCAGCAGCGAGACAAGGACACACGCCCCATGTCCCACTTCGTTAGCTATAATCAAGAAGACGAGGGTACGAAGACCAAATTCACGTTCATGCAACTCACAATTCTCTGAGTTAGGAAGGGTTATGGAACACATTGTTGCATAGATTATCAAAAGTGATTAAACAATTTCTACTAATAAAAGTCAAACACATAAATTAAATCATATAAAACAGACTTACTGTTATCTCCACCTGTTTGGCCGCCAGCTTCTTCATCCGGTAGGCAATGACGTCCCTTTGTCTCTGCAAGTGCTGCTGGCGTTTCAGAAGCATTTCCTTTAAAATACAGAAATTAAGTTGGAAAAAAAAGCTGAAAAGAAGACAAAACAAAGGTTAAGGGAGGAGAGGCAACCATGTCGCTGCAGATGAAGCTCTTACGTCTTTCGTGGCCTTCACGCTAAGCTTACTATTCATCTTCTGTACAGGGGTGCAGGTTAAACCAACGCTAACCAGCGACAGGACAGACACAAGTGCTTTTATAGGCCTGCCACTGATGTGAAGGCTTCGTTGGCAGGGAGGGTAGGTGGGGTAGGTGGGTGGGTGGGCAGGCCAGGGTATGGGGTGAATGCCTGCCACCCACTGCCTACACTGTCCTGGTCCTATTGCCAGCATGTGCCTTGTTTTATTGCACCATGAGTCTAAACTTTGAAGACACGAAGGAGGTTGTGTGCAGATAAGAGCGAAAGGGAAATTGTTAGACTTCCTAAAGAGTTATTGCGTGTCCCGCTGAACACGAAGCCCTTAAGAAATCTATTAATACCGGCCCGGCTCTAACCTTGATGTATGAGTGTGCTCGTGACCCACATGCACGTCTAAAGGAGTTTGGAAAGTCTCCGAGACGCTTGAATGTCCCTCGCAGCTAATGGACGGGCCGCATACTAATCATTTTAATTAATCTATCTGTCAAGTACACGTGTTGTATCAAAGCACTGGGAGAGATGCCACAGCCATGACCGGTGACCTGTCGCATGCAGAGAGACGTCAAAAAGCAGCTGACTACCCTACATCCAGAGACAGAAAATTCACACCGTGGAGCATACACGGGATACCCCTCAAATCTGCCACTTCACAATCAGACTGACCCATCTCCTCCTCCTCCTCCTCCTCCTCCTCCTCCTCCTAACATATTTCTAATCAGAGGACATGGAAGAAGTGGCACGGCACGCCAGGGGTCACATGCCTCCATTTCTCAAAGAAGGAAAAGACCAAATTAGCTGCTATAGAGAAACATTTGACCTCACCCAATGTCTTCCTACCCAGCCTAACTTTTATAGGCAGCATACAAAGCATAACATTATGACCACCTTCCTAATATTGTGTAGGTCTCCCTTGTGGTGACTCATCAGAGAATGGACATGGGCCTTCTGAGGGTGTCCTGTGGTGTCTGGCAACAGGATGTCGTTAGTGGAGGGGGGGCTCTGTGGATCATCCCACAGATACTTGATCAGTTTGGGACCTAGTGAATTTGGAGGCCAGGTCAACACCTTGTGCTGTTCTTCATGTTTTTTCCTAAAGCTTTTTCGTGGCTGCATCCTGCTGGGGATGGCTGCTGCCATCAAGGAATGTGATTGCTATGGGGTGGGGGTGTCTGGTCTGGTCTAGGTGGGTGCTACATGTCTAAGTAACATCCACACAAATGAATGCTTCTTCTCTTCTCTCTTTGCTGTTCTCTTCTCTCTTTCTTCTGTCTGTACCCGGCTGGCCTTAGGCAGATGGGTCCCTCCATATGAGCTGGGTTCTGCTCAAGGTTTCTTCCTGTTAAAAGGGAGTTTTTCCTTGCCACCGTCGCCTTCAGGCTTGCTCTGGGGGTTTCAGGCCGGGTTTTTGTAAAGCGTCTTGAGACGATTTGTATTGTTATTGACGCTATATAAATAAAATTGAATTGAATTGAATTGAATTGAATGCCAGTTCCAAAAGTTTCCAAGCAGAACGTTGAATTGTCACTAGATGGTTTTAATGTTATTCACTTCTCTTGCCAGTGGTCTTAATGTTGTGGCTGATTATAGCGTAGCTGAAACCATTTTTCATTCTCACTGTAACCCTGATATTTCCTTGTCAACTATGATAATGTCCTTAGTTCTGTTTATGTATAGTTATATTTAGTAGCTATGGTCATAAATTACGTTCTGTCAAAAAGTTGGCAGCACCCTTTTCTATTGTTTCCAAACCTCTTTCAGTGTCTTTCTCAGAGCAGAATGTAGGACACCAGCCAAATTGAAATTTAAGACGATCCACTCTCGAAACCTTTGCGTGCATGGATGTTTTTGACGACCAGTCCTTAAGGTTATGACGTTTCAGTTATGAAAAATCCCTTGTGTTCCTCTGTTCAGGGGGAAAACCTTTAAGGGAGCGCGCACGGCATCCTGCAGCTTTCAGCAACGACCCAGGTGGACCTTAAAAGCAGACGGAAGCCAGGAACCAGAAACACCTGTTCTCACTGTGAATGTCTTGTTACTGTTTGCCAGGAACAACAAAACATCCAGCTTCCTCGTGCGGCCCCACTCATCGTCGCAGAGAGCCAGGTGAGCAGAATCTCTGAACAGGTGCTCGGCAGGTGAGAGTTTTATCTTCTGATTTAGACATGTGTTGGGATTAATTTCTTTTTCCCGTTTCTTTTTAATCGACTTTGAGAGTTCAAATGTGTTTTAATGTTGTTCATGAGGTCACATTTACTACCATGCAACCATGAATACATGTGCACTGTTGTTTAATGTTTGCTGTTTTAAAATGCTGCTATTCCTCACTGTACCAATTGCATTCATTGTGTGCTACTCTTTGCTTTTATTGTGTATAGCTGCTGTAGTATTTTGTTGTTTCTCACCAGACAATGAGAATTAAACTTCTTACTCTTATTCTTGCTGTTGACTTACAAATCTGCGTCTTTACAGGCGTGCACATTTGCATATTCTCTTATAAATGCACACCTGCAGCTGCATGTGGCTTTTGTTTGTGGCTGGCGTTGACAAATAAATCTATTTTTTTTTTGTTAAAAAAAGAAAGTTTAACTATTTCCATGCCGTATTGAAGCAACGTTTTTTGTTTTTTTTTTCCCTCAGGTGTGGCGTCGCAATGCACAAGAGCCTGAAAAACACAGGTAGCGTATGGCGTCCGATAAAGTGCTGATTCATGGTTTTATTTCAGTGCTTTGGTGAAGGTATTTACAGTGTGGGTGACAGGAAAACCTGTTTTTACCGCCAATCTTGTCCAAACACAGAAGTTACCTGGAATGTGCTAATGTACCAGAGCACCACGTTAAAAGCTTCTAACTCAGCTACATGCTGTAAATAAAAAACAACATGCGTGCAAACTGCTGAGCAGTAAGCTTTTCTTTTGCAGTTTTCTACAGGCCATTGCCAGCTGTGTCAGAAATTCGGTCTGGATACCTGTATAAGTCTCCTCCCCACAGACGGCTGGTGACAGAGGTAGTAACTCAGCGGATGCAACAGTTTGCAGCACTTTGTGTGTGTGTGTGTGTGTTTTTACAATTTTTTCTATCATGTATCCTGCAGAAATCATGGAAGAGGCGTTATTTCATCCTGTTCAAAATCAGCGATCGAGAGTATCATTTCAAGTACTTCAGGAATTCGGAGGAAAAGGACAAGCCACTTGGAGGCATAGACTTGTCACAGTATGTTCTCACTTTAAACGTCAACTTAAATACTTGTGCACGCAGTACGCGCTTCATTGAATTTAGCTTCTTCCTTTGCAGAGCATTATTGCATGTTGTTGCTTTTCAATCTGCATTTAAAATTTGTAAACTAATGTAGCTGCTCTTGCTTTGTGTTTTTTGTTCCTCCGTCAGGATCTCACTGCTGCAAATGAGCCCTCAGCATCACCAGAGATGGACATGGATCCAGAAGAGCTTCAAATGCTCCCCATCCTGTGTGCTCTACATCAGGTCGGCCGACCGGGACTACTTCCTCATTGGAGAGAACAGGTCGGTCAGCTGTTTTTTGTTTGTTTTTTTACTGGTGGCACAAAACTGAGTTGGAATTTATTCATTCATTCATTTTCTGTAACTGCTTGTCCTCTGGAGGGTCGCGGGGAGGGGGTGGCAGGAGCCTATCCCAGCTGTCATAGGGCGAGTGGCAGGGTAACACCCTAGGCAGGGTAACACCCTAGACAGGTCTCCAGTCGCTAACACAGAGAGACAGACAACCATTCACATTCACACCTACGGCCAATTTAGAATCACCAATGAACCTAACCAGCATGTCTTTGGACGGTGGGAGGAAGTCGGAGTACCCAGAGAGTAGCTCCTGACATACTGCGCTTGAAATAGAGTCACAAGAATGTGCTTCTGCTCTACATAGGACAGGAAGATAGGATATACGGAAAGGTACCTGGTAACCCAAAGATCTAGATTATAAAACTGCAGCCAGTGTCACTTTTCTGCCCTAAAGGTAGTCACTTAGTCCTCAAAGAGAGGACGTCCTAGTGTTTGGACGTGTTTGGATTCATTGGTTGATGCGTCAGCTTCTCGGTTAGATCCATCCATCTCTTCTTTCGCAGCTCCTTTGTCAGGATCAAACAAACCAACCGGTTGCAGCAAAATGCCAAACCTCGACGTTTTAAACTGTTTTCTCCACAAATCTCCATCTTTTACACTAAATCACTTCCCATTTTGCTCGAAACCACATCCAGGATTGTGCATAAATTCACCCACTTTTCAAAAGAGCTTGTTATAAAACAAATTAAATGAATTGCTATGTATTTGTAAGTCAGCAATGGCGTAACCAAAAATCAGGCCACAGCTGGGTGGACCAGTCCTTGTCTCAAGGCCCCCACTGACACTTTCATTGCTCCTCATAAAACACTTCCACACTGGCCTTCACACCATTTACTATTTTGGGAGTTCGGGGCAATCAAAAAGAAATTATGATGCTGCTTTCCCCCTAAAGTAACAGCCCATCATCTGATAATGGCTTGTGCTCACGCTAAATTGCTGCTAAATGTTTGCATTTCCACTTCATATTTGATTTTGGTATTGGATTTTAAATGGAGCAAATGTAATTTGTGGAGGAAAAATTGACCTTTTTAAGTGCTCTCTTTTCTCCTAGTGAGGAAGTGGACGGCTGGTTCGCTGACCTGTATGAGTCGCTGGAAAACCGGCCACATACGTTCCTCAATTCACAGGTTTACACTGATTTCACTTCTTTAGCATGTTTTGTAACAGCTTATGAAGACAGAGCATCTCTTGCACTGCACATTTATTGTATATATCATGTTTGCTTATTATCAACTTTTATTGATAATGATTATTTTGCTGCCTTGCTCCTACAGGAAGTGCCTAATGGCCGGTCAACAATTGAGGTAAAAATTAAAAATGTCATATTGCTCATTGAGAACTAGTCTTAAACACAATATATTATTGGGGGGAGTTTGCCATTCTCATTCACCGCGGCCTTCAAATGAAACTTGAGTGCTTGGCGTTCAAGCCGTAAGTTGCAAGAACACCAGTGCTAGGCAACGGGCAGGGTCTAGACGCAACAGTTAGCATGCTAACAGCTAGGTAGCGTAAAGTGGGGTAAGCGAAGGTGTATTAGCTTGTATTAGCTTACCACCACCATCCACCATTTCGCCAACTTTAACACTACGAAAGAGTTGTAAATATCACAAGAGGGAGGCATTCAGATGGATCTATTTTCATGAATATGGTAAACACAAACCTCATTTGAAGGCAACATTAAAATTTAGCTAACAGCTGGCTAGCTTAGCTTAGCTTAGCTTAGCTTAGCATAGCTTAGCAGGAAGGCTTGAAACTATTAGCCTGGCTATGTTTAAAGATCACTAAATCCACCTACTTTATTAAAGCTGTTAAAAAAATGAAATCAATAAACATTTGGCTAGTAATGTCTAAATATTTCTTGGCTCCTGATACACAGCTCATGCCTCATGAATCAACTATTTGTCATTTTTACACCTCAATCTTTATATGAGGTAATTCAGCTAATCGCTGGGTCTTAATGAACTTAAACTAGGAGTGTCAAACTGATTTTAGTTTAGGAGGCCACATGCAGCCCAATTTGATCTGAAGGGGGCCGGACCAGAGACATAACATCATAATAACCTATAAGTAACGACAACTCCAAACGTTTACCTTCGTTTTGGCGTGAAGAATTTTATTAACTATCCTTTTACAAAACATTTTTAGGTCATTGCTGCCGTCTACTGTTTAGTTCTGGGTCTCAGTTTTGTGTTATGTCGTGTTACTAAAACAGTACAGCCCCTCGTGGTCAAATTAGGAATAGCAGTTAGTTTTATTGTCTTCTATGTATTTTTCGCACTTTGCAAATTCATCCTTTGGCGGACCTGTTTTGGCCCCCAGGCCATATGTTTGACACCCCCTGAAGTTAGAGGTGCCACTGTGTTAATTTTTTTTACATTTTAACACAAACAAGCTGTTTCTTTATTGTTTTCATAACCTCAGCAGACTACTGCCACCTATGTATTGCAGCTCATTTTAACTTGGTGTTTATTTCCTGTTATTGGGTATCTACGGGCTTTTCTCTTTGATTTCTTTTGAAAACAGACTTCTCTTCCTGCTTTCCCAGGTAATTTCAAACCCCATTTTGCAGAAAACTAATTCTACTACCAAAGTGCTTGGAAAGGTTTGTCAACAATATTCTATTGTCACCTCAACACTCGTTTGGTTAACCCTTTCTATGCCGCCATGCCTGTATATCAACCCAGATTTAAAAAAATGGCAGATTTGTTGCTCAAGTGGAATTAAGGGAAATGCCAACATGAGGTCTCAAATAATGTTTTTTGCTGAGTCACGGATTTAAAAATTTAATTCTATCGGAATAATGTAAAATACTTCTCGTTTTTATTTTTTATTTCAGGAAGTACCAAAAATACGCTCCATGTCTGATCCATCGCCAAACGCTCTGGATAGCGACACTGAAAAACCAAAGGTGCGACATGTTGAGTTGACTCTTTGCACGATATGTTCACTTGGGGCTTCTGAGAATTTTCACTTTTTGTAATATCTGCTGGCAGAGAGAAGAGGTTATCAAAAGACGTGCATCTGAGCCTGTGAACCCAGTCTATGACTATCCAAGACCTATTTCGAGGCAAAAAGTAGGCCTGTTAATTACTCTGAACTGTGAGCAACATAAACTAAATATTACAACAAATCTTTTTTTATTTCTTTTCTTGAATTAGGCCACAGAGAATGATTCAAGGTGTAGCCACAGCACTGAGTCACCGTGAGTTTTAAAATCTTTTGTCTCACTAAGATTAAAAGATCCGCTGTCACATTTTTAACCTTTGACAGCTGCATTATTCAGTATCGTTTGTCTGCTGATTTGACCGTCTGACCCCTTGTAGGTATGAAATCATGACAGATCGGGATTGCAATGGAGTAGTTGAGGAAGTGTAAGTGTTTTACACTGTAATGTGACAGAAGACAAAAAAAAAAATAACCCCAATTTCTAATTATGACGAGTAATTGCTAATGAAAATGAGTGTTTAAAATAAGTGCTTTGTGCCTTTAGGGATCTGGAAGTTGAGGAAGTTACCACAGGCACCCTGATGAGGACGGTCAATCAGACCTTTGAAAGATTAAAGACTCCTATTTCCCCACTGCCTTCATGCGTTGAGGAGCCGGCCACAGAAGACAGGTAAATTATTAGTTTTTTGTGTGTGTTTTACTTTTCACTTACCCTACCCTCACCCTACGCTCTTTCTCTAGCTCTTTGTAACACTGTGCTCTTTGTCAGCGCCCTAGATACCAAAATAGCTCAATCATCAGAGGTAACCATGTCCTCGTTGGCTCGGGCCGACAGCGGCAAGGGTTATTTTTACAGCGCGGAGCATGTTGACACTCCAGGACCAGTGAAGAATCTGAGAGAGGCAGCGCCGTAGAACCTGTTTAGCAACACGTGTGCTGGACTAGAGGAGACCTTTCATCTCCTCATCTCTTCACACTGTTAATCGCCGGTCATCTGTGGTGTGTCCGTTGAGCCATGACAGTGTTGGTTGTTGTAATTGCAGCTTATTGATAGGATCTCTTTATAAACCTTTAGATCAGATGTGACTCATTTGATTGTTGTTGTTGTTGTTTATGATGGTTTGCTTGAGTGCTATGATGCTAATCAGAGACGATGCACTAGAAGTAAATCATAGTGTTTAAAGTGAAAGCATGGATGAACTATTTGCATTAACATTATGACCAAGTGAATAGCATTTAAACCATCTTGTGACAGTTCAATGTTCTGCTGGGAAACTTTTGGACCTGGCATTCCTTGGTGTGGATGTTACTTAGACATGTAGCACCCACCTAGACCAGACCAGGCACCCCCACCCCATAGCCATGACACTCCTTGACTCAAAAGAGCTTCAAATGCTCCCCATCCTATGTGCTCTACATCAGGGCGGCTGACCGGGACTACTTCCTTCATTCTCCTTCTGTAACCGCTTATCCTCTGGAGGGTCCCAGTTGGGGCTGGAGCCTATCCCAGCTGTCATTGGGCGAGAGGCGGGGTACACCCTGGACATGTCTCCAGTCTATCACAGGGCTAACACAGAGAGACAGACAACCATTCACACAAGAATCACCAATGAACCTAACCAGCATGTCTTTGGACGGTGGGAGGAAGCTGGAGTACCTGGAGAGAACCCACGCAGACACAGGGAGAACATGCAAACTCCACACAGAAAGGAACCAGTCACTCCATGGATTAAAACCCAGAACCTTCTTGCTGTAAGGCATCAGTGCTAACCACCACACCACTGTGCCACCCCTCAAAAATTCAAAAACTCAAAAAAAACATGAGCACAAGGTGTTGACCTGGCCAAATTCACTAGATCCCAAACTGATCAAGTATCTTTGGGATGATGATGACAGAGGCAATAATAATACTGAGCTAAAATTTATTGTTTTGCAGCTCTTGCCGGTGCGTTCAGCGTAAAGCAGCTGCGTTGTCATTCATTCCCTCTGCGTTGCCAAACTGTTTTATGGTCTTTTTGTTTGGGCATCAAACTAAGAACGCACGCGTGACTACAAACAGCTGAAACATGGACGCTGGTCTGATGCTATAATCCCTTTAATGTTATTTCTTTTTGCAGAGAAGAGACGCAAGCATCTTCGGATTTTAGCAGCAGCTCCAGTGACAACGATGCCACCTCTCCTGTATGTACGATGGAGAGACAGACCGTGAGCAGGATGGAAAAACGAAACTCCACTGATAGGTGAGATGAGCTAAAAACAAAAAATAAACCATCTGGCTACCAACTGGTTAGCCTTGATTATCACAAAGCAAAGAGACAAGTGAGATATGTGAGATTATGATCTGAAGCAGAGAGTTAAGTTCTCTCATTCAACGTTTGCTCCGGTTGTAAATAGTTCAAGTCGACATGAGAAACCCCCGCTGTGGCCCCGTCTGCGCTGCTGCCAGTCAGACGGCTTTGCAATAGCAACGGAGAACAAATAAAAACAGACATTATCCCGCTCAGAGTGACTCAGTAAGATAACCTAAACAGAAAGGCATGCTGGGACCGACGCTGACATGCTGCTGGACCGGTATGAGCAGTTTCTGTGGCTTCTTGCGAACAGATGCTGGAGTAATAATAGACGATTAATAACAAGCAGAACAACATTTATTATTCACTTTGTTACATGAACTAAAACGAGTCAGACAAAGGAAACTGGAAGTCCTTTTATATACACACACTCCTGCTATTGTGACGGATGTTGAGGACAATAATAACGTTTCTTTCCTTCTGTGCTTGTGAAAGAGTGATCAGCCACAACATTATGACAGGAGAAATTAATAACATCTTGTGACAGTTCAATGTTCTGCTGGGAAACTTTTGGACCTGGCATTCATTGGTGTGGATGTTACTTAGACATGTAGCACCCACCTAGACCAGACCAGACACCCCCACCCCATAGCAATGACATCCCCAGCAGGATGCAGCCACAAAAACACTTTAGGAACAACTCAAAAAAACATGAAGAACATCACAAGGTGTTGACCTGGCCTCCAAATTCACTAGATCCCAAACTGATCAAGTATCTGTGGGATGATCCACAGAGGCCCCTCCCCAACATTCTGTTGCCAGACACCACAGGACACCCTCAGAAGGCCCATGTCCATAGAAATCTTAAGTAACCTCAAACAACCACCCAACAAAATCAATAGACAAGAAGTGTGAGATCCTAGGAACATTTCTCCATTTTAAATTCTGTCTGCACAAATATGAATTATGCACGATGTCACTGAATAAAGCTTTTGTTGTCTTTTGTTTTATTTCACTTTCAAGCATTGACCACGTTGCTCCAGAAGAGAGAGATCTGACTGTGAATCAGGCAGATCTGAAAAAACACCTCACACTCACAGAAGTGGACGGGAAACCGAGGTATGTTCACCCAAAAAAAGAAATAATAAAATAATCCCATACAATGCATTAGAGCTTTACAATGTCTCCTGTGATGGAGACGGCTTTCCAAAGCACCCGCACAAAATGTTCCATTTATATATCACTGAAAATGCTGAGAGCACGGACGTGTGAGTGCCATACTCTCTCTCCTCGCTCTCTTTTGTGCAGGTTTGCCTTCATCCAATAACTCACGGATTCCATTGTTTGAAGAAACAACAGCTCACATCAGGCAGAGCTGGCCTCGATGCTGCATGTCCTCATCCCCCATATTCTTTCTTTTTTTTTTTTTGCAGTTGAGCAGAACTCATAATGCTCAGTAAGGCTCAGTGTTTTGCTGTGGGAGCCGACTATTCAGCTGCATTGTTTGAAAGTTTATACACTCAATTGGATTCAGTAAACGCTCTTCAAGTGAATTAGCTGCATGCTGCGGTCCGTTTAAAATGCAGGAAAGACAGCTTCTGTTAGAAAAGCATGAATACAGGTAGAGCTGATGTCTGCCTCAGTTCAGTGGCTCTGTGGAGTTTAAAGTATTTAGTTCAGTCTAAACACTTCAAGACTTGTTTTTTTTTGTGCAGCATGTTTTGTTTGCAGAGCTTCAGTCTTCAGTGGGATAGAGTTGCAGCTGCAGCAATGTACGGACAAAAGATCTGCAGTATATGCACAATATTTAGTGTGTATAAAGTGGAATAAAATTATTCATTAGAATTAAATTGATAATTAATCTCATGCAATTTGCAAAGAATTAAAAATAAATAAAAATAAACTAAAAATAAATAGTAAAAATCTAGTAAAATAAAATAAAAATAAAATAATAGTAAAAATCTAGTAAAATAAAAATAAATATAAGTAAAGATCTAGTAAAATAAAATATAAGTAAAGATTTAGTAAAATAAAATAAAAATTAAATATAAATAAAAATCTAGTGAAATAAAATGAGAATAAAATATAAATAAAATCTGATAAAATAAAATGAAATGAAAATATAAGTAAAAAGCTAGTAAAATGAAATATAAGTAAAAATTTTGTAAAAGAAAAGAAAAGAAAAGAAAAAGAAAAATCTAGAAAAAGAAAATATAAATATAGTAAAATAAAATAAAATTAAAATAAAAATCCGATAAAATAAAAACATTAGTAAAAATCTAGTAAAATAAAAATAAATAAAACATAAGTAAAAATCTAGTAAAATAAAATAGTATAAACACAAATATACATTTGCATATGTACAAGAAACATAGACAGAAGTAAATATATATTATATACGTAGGAAGGATTAATAAGGTTAGGTATTGCAAAGATTTTGCACAAAATAAACATTCATCCATGTTTGTGACCTAGCTTTCTACCTGCCATGGAAAAGACTGGACAAAGAAATGATTTATAGTAGATATACGGTCTATGTAGCCATAGTACTGAGCCTCTCTCTTGTTCTTGTTCACCTCAACCAATCAGCATCCGGCCTACTCATACGATTATCACCTAAATGGGCAGCACGCTGTGGGCTTGCTTTAGGGCCAAACCCAACCATGTCGCCACAAACGTTGGTGGAATTTCCCCAGTCATTCACTCTGAGTCGACGGAGAGCTGCGCAAACAACGCAGAACCATAAATCGGCTTTTAGTAAGACAAGGGAACAACACAACTGGGCATGTCTCCTGTGTGAACAACTCTAGGACATAAGCCAAACCTGAATGGACAAGCAATATGAGTGGTGTTTTCTGTTTAAAGTTTAAAAGCAACATGACTTCTTGTTTGGTCTTGAACACAATAAAAAGGGTTAGGGTTAGGGTTGTTAAGTATGTGGTCGCACTAATCACTAACAGACACTAATCACGCCACTTCCAGGTGAACAACACCCACTGATGTTCCTGTTTAAACCTCCAACTCCCTGCCAGTCTTTAAACCCCCATATTGCCTTTCCCGTCGACCATGCAACTTTTGTCCTACCTGGTTTGTTTGACTATTTATAAATCCTAAAATAAAATGTATCCCCGATATCATTTTTAGCCATCTTCTTCTCAACTAATTACTATACATTGGACACTTCTAGATCACATTTACGGGTCAAATTTGACCTGTAGGACAATTGGAAGGTTAGAGCTGAAGAAGCTATTCGCATGAAACGTCTTTAAGAAACCCTACAAGTCCAGTCGCCCTCGTTCCAGCTTGTTTTTTGACTGAAGGAGACTGAAAACATTTGTGTTTGTGTGTCCCAGTGTGTCCGGGTGGACGGGACAGCCACAGTCGGTGTGCCTGTTCCACAGAGGAGACAGCATCGTGGCGGTTAACGACCTGCACACCGGCACCGTGGAGGAGTTCAACACGTACATCAGCAAGTCTCTCAAGGCCGAGGTACTTTTACGATTTGCACACGTGGACCGTGCCGCAGCGTGTCCTCGTTCATCTAACCAGCCTCGTCTGTTTTCAGGTGAAGCTGACCATCCTGCGTCTACCTGGATGTCAGCCTCTGCATTCGCTGAGCTGCCCCTGCACTGACATCTCAGCAAACTGATCATCGGAGAGGAGACCACGTGTCCGCACGTGCTTAAAAGACTCCTCGGTGCAGTCTGGACCACGTGTCGGCCAGTTCAGACAGTATTTCCAGCTACGACTGTGGCGACTTTTTATAGATCTGTCACTCTAATCATTTTAACGGAGCTTTAAACAGATGCAACAGCTAGAAGTGATCTTAAGAATCTCTTACGTAAGCGCCACGCAAATGTTATCTGTAAACAGATCAAACACGTCACATTTGACGAGAGCTCTCCAGAGTTGCCAAAAACACAAACAAAAGGCAGGCGGGGTCCAGCAACGTATTTCTTCATACTTCTTCTTTTGTGGCGCCTTGTCTCGAGTTATTTTTATGACACAATCGACGTAAAAGGAAACAGACTGAGGCGGGTTGTGACGAAGAATAATGGTGTAAATATGCTCATTGGTTACTATATTTAACCTTTACAAATGTCTCGAAACCAATACGTCTTGTGCTCAAAGGACACTCTAGTTGTCAACACAACCTATACCGATCAGCCACAACATTATGACCACTGCTGGGAAACTTTTTGGACCTGGCATTCATTGGTGTGGATGTTACTTAGACATGTAGCACCCACCTAGACCAGACCAGGCACCCCCACCCCATAGCAATGACACTCCTTGATGGCAGCAGCCATCCCCAGCAGACCTGCACCATATTAGGTCATAATGTTATGCCTGATCGGTGCAGAGTGAATGTAAAGTAGCAGCCTTTTCCGATTGAAGACATGTCCTGGATCTTGTCTTGCCAACAAATCCTAAACGTGACTTCCTTCAGAGTGCTATATTTAGAAATCAGAAAGTGTCTACCTTAAGGTTATGTATAATTCTCCAACCTGCCTGGTATGTCATGTACTCGTAGATTATATTAACGTGTAATATATCTATTGTTATATGTGTACACTGTATACTATACTAAATGACTGTACAATGAAAGCTTTCTGGCTCTGTCTACTCTTCAGACTTTATTCATCGGTCACGGTAGCTCAGTTGCAAATAAAACAAACAACAAAAACTTAAGGACCTCTAGTAAAAAAGAAAAATAGGTGAAGAATCATGAATCATGCATTACCTAGCCCAGGGGTTGTCAAACATGCGGCCTGTGGGCCAAAATCAGCCCACCAGACAGCGTCCAATTTGGCCCATGGGATGAATCTGCAAAGGAAGAGGAGGAGAAGAAGAAGAAGGAGGAGGATGAGGAGAAGGAGGGGAGGGAGGAAGATGAAAATGAGAGGAGGAGTAGGAGGAGGAAAATGAGGAAGAGTAGAACGAGGAGAAGTAAAGAACATGGAGTTTTCTTCTTTTTTTTTTTCTCTCCGCCCTGCAGGCCAGAAGTAACGAACACTAACAGCGTCTTCCATCTTGTTCATCATATGACAGACTGGTCAATAAGTGAGACCAGTGAGACTGATCTGAAACAGAGAGACATTTCTAACAAGCACCTGACTCAATCAAGTGTCTGTATCTGACCATTGGTCATTTTACCCAAAGGGATGGACTCATAGTTATTAGAAGCGGGCAATTCACGTATTAAAACGTACCTGTGGATGACCCTGACGAAGGCCACGCGCCCAAACATGTCAGCCTAACAAGGTCTTGACCCTCCTAGCTTCCTCCATGCACCTTGGTAGCAGGGGAACTTTATCTTCAATGTTCTCTCCAGGTTCTCCAGCTTCCTCCCACCGTCCAAAGACATGCTGGTTAGGTTCATTGGTGATTCTAAATTGGCCGTAGGTGTGAGTGTGAATGGTTGTCTGTTTCTCCGTGTTAGACCTGAGATAGACTGGAGACCTGTAGGCTCCAGCCCCCACCCCAATCAGGTACGTACAGTTTTTCCTTTGCAATGCTTGGACTATTGCAACACCTTGCATTCGAGCCTCGTTTAACACTCTCGGTATCACTCACTACCCGTTACAGGTGCAGAATTTATTTTAAATATCTTACTATTCTGCATGCCGCTGCGTCTTTGCCCAGATTACGAATCTACTCACGCTGTGTGAACTTAAGTCTGCAGCCCTCAGGTAAATCCCTCCTTACTGCGTGCTTCGAAAAAAAAAAAAAAAAAAAAAAAGCTGTGAAACTCTTTACCTGAGGAACTTGTAACAGCAAACTCTTTCAGCTCACGTCTCAAAACGTACCTTTGGACGACCCTGACGAAGGCCACGAGCCGAAGGTCTTGACCTTCTCACGGTATCTTTTACTCCTCCGTGCACCTTTACAAGAAATCTTTTTTTATGGATTTGCTAGTTTCCTTGTATTTATGGCTTGTTATTCACTTAATCTTTTGTCTTTTGAGCGATTCTTATCCTTTATTATTCTACAGGAAGAGAGGACTATTGAAATAAGTTGTAATTTCATGCTATATAAGCGATGGGAACTTACAGGAACATAAACTTTTTCAGAATCTCAATTATTCGTGACATTTTTCCTCGCCCTGGCCCCGAGAACGAACGCGCAGAGCTCGGTGAGATAAGGTAAATTTGTCCGACATGAAAGGAGGAAACCACGCTGTGACTCCGAGGAAAGCCTGTTTTACAGAGACTGAGATTGTGAAAGCCGCCTCTGCCGTCTCAGAGATAAACCACCACCCCCTCCTCGACTGATCTGACTGAACACTTCAAAACCGGTTCACGAAGCCGACACACGAGAGCGACGCTTCTTCTTCTTAACCCTATACGTGCTTTAATGGACCTGCAGTATAAAACTATTTGATTTGCAGTTTGCAAGTTAATGTTGATTCTAAAGTGCAAAGTTAATGTTGAATTAAAGAAAAAAAGGAAGCAGAAGTTCTAATAATGATTTAAACGTTTATTTTTCAGTGTAAAAGTTTTAATTATTTTACAAAAAACACAAACACTGTGAAGAGAATTGCACAGTTTCAGAGCAGCACTTGATGAAGTGAAAAATAACGTCTGGACGAGTCGTCTGAGCGTAAACATCACGTGCACAACCTGTTAAAATCTGCCATAGTTCATGTCATTGAGCATAAAAGCACAAAAATATGATTCTGGTCCGAGAGTGCATAGTCATTTTGCAGATGTGAGAGCTGTTTATTAACAGTTATAAAAACGAGTAGTGTTAAAATCTGCAGACATCAGAGCAGATTCAAGATATCGTGAATGTGTTGTTCTTGATACAACGAGCAGCAGATGAGTTCTGGAAACCGGCTGCGACACTTCAGCGCGTTCACAGCTTAGCTCTGGTCTCCCTGAGCCACTCGCCGAAACACTTCTCCATAGCCTTCCTGCTCGCCCAGCTGCCGTTGTTGACCGTAGGAATGATCTTGAGCGGCCGCAGCCACTGGACGAACCGCTTCAGCTCCAGAAAGCTGCTGTGCTCGCTGTACGGGACTCCTAGCGGAAGGGAACGGAAACGCCGTTAGCGCGTAGCATGCACATTTTATGGCTTTATTGTCATTGCACAGAGAAAAAAAAACATCACTAGGAAATTTGCTTGTGCAGCTTTTAGCCTGGCTCCATCTTAAAGGCCTCATAGTGGCATTTCACCCCAATTGATCACTTCTATCTCAAAGTGCAGGCTTACTTCTAGAGTCTTCCTAGAGTTTCTTCAAGTAGAATGGGAAGTAGAGGCTGAACCATGCTGCTATAGGCCTAGGCTGCTGGGGGACAATGCACTGAGCGCCTATCCTCTAATATCTTCTCATGCATTTGTGTGCTACTACCGGCCTCAAGCACATGATCTTAAGGTTCTGCTCAAGGTTTCTTCCCGTTAAAAGGGAGTTTCTTTTCTTGCCGCCGTCAGCCTTCGTGTTTGCTCTGGGGCTTTCACATCGGGTTTTGTAAAAGCGTCTCGAGACAATATGGATCGTTACCGATGCTATATAAAACAATACCCAGAATCAGATGTCAAATAAGCAGCAGGAAATGACTGATGAGCAGAGTAGGTGTTTTGTTTTTTGAATGTTCTATTCAACAGGAAGTCCTGTGGAGAAAGAGCTGGACCAGAGGGAGCGTTCAGATTGATATTTTTATTCCGAATATAATCATAAAGAAACGTTTGCCTCCATCAATACTGGGGAGATTTGGTTCGAGGTCAAAACTCGACACGGAGGCAGATGTTTGTAATTTAAAAAACGGAGACGAGCAGCGGGGAAAAGTCTTAAAGCAAGGGACCAGATGCTCCCGACGCCGAACCGTCAAAACAATCAAATGATGCATCCGCGCCGTTTCAGATAGGAAATAAAAAACGCAGCTTGAGCCCGCCGCTGCTGCTGCTGCCGCCACCGCCTCTGCTCCGTCCTCGCTTCACCGCTGAAAGTAAGGCTGATCAAGTATACAGCCGAGTCCGCCCACATGCAGAGAACAATATTAGCGGGAGTAGGGGCATATGGTTGGGAAGGGCAAGAAGGAGGAGGAGGAGGAGCACGAGGCGGAGAGAGGGAGAGCGAGCGCAAATTGGCTTCCGGCCGAGTGGCACACAAACTGCTGAGGAGGAGGAAATCATGTGCGAGTGTGCATCGCCGAGGCCTCTAGCTGGTGATTGTAGGTTAGGAGCCAGATGGCTGAGGCTGTTGACGGATCTATTCAGATCTTCAAAACGGGAGGGGGACAGGAAGAAAAACTGAATCTGTAACTGCAAATCGAGTCGTGCAGCATTTCAGCGTTGGTTTTATGTATTTATTTAAATCAACGCTAGGCGACTGTCCGGCCTCCATGCTGCAAGAACAAGAGACACGGCGTTCTCTTGATTTTACAAAGTCGAAGTAACCTGGCACCGAGATATTCTGTGTTCTCAAACTCCTTCCCTCCCTCTCTCTCCCTCCTCGGTTTGCCAAAAGAGGGAGCTGTTGGCTAAATACAACAACGAGAGCAACGTTCACATTTCTGGCAAAAAAAAAAAAAATAGAAAGCTGATTTTGTGATTAAGTCTTCGCAGCATGTGGTAAGATTACAAGGTCATTTACCTTAATAAGTTTCTATTTCTGGTCTGTAAAAGACAAATTAATTACTTTAACCTTGAAGAAGATTTTTTTTTTTTTTTTTTAACTACAGCAGGACCCTAGTTCACTGTGAAAAGATAAAAACTGATTTAATAGAAATCTATATTGATGTTTTTTTTTTTTTTGCGTGTCTCTCATGTCAGTTACACGCCTCGGACATGGACCTGCACATACCGTAGATGGAGATGTTGCCGCTGATCTGAGGCTGGATGTCTTCCACCGACTCCACCTGCTGACTGAACGTCCATCCCGTCGGCTTGAAGGCCACCAGCTGATCGTACTGTCCCGAAAAGCGCGCCAGGTGATCCTGCAGCTTCTGCAGAGAAGGTACGTGGAGAGATTTCATATTTAAGGCGTTCAAAAAGAAGACGGAAGAGGCAGTAGCTCTTATTGATGACACATGAAAATCATAAACTGCTGCTGCTGCCATTCCCCCTCTCCAGGTCAGCCTTTTCCGTGCCTAGCGAAGCCCGAATTATACTGACTCCGGGACTTATCTGCAGTTATACAGATGGCGAATGTAAATGCTTCGGTTTTTCCTCGAGAATTTTAATTTCCCAATTATTTTTAACTCCTCTTCTCGTTAGGAGTTAAACTCAGCTCAGCTCTGTTACACCACGTATCCCCAATGTTTTTATTTTCTAAACGTATGCCATAACCAGATAAATGTGCAGCACTTACTTTGACATTTAGTTGCATCATGGGCAGCACATGGACCTGGGCTGCCTTCCAGTCGGTGGTTATGCGTTCTCTGATTTGCTTCGACTCCAGACAGCACATGGTGTTGTATTTGTCCCTAGAGAGGCACACTTTAGAGCCTAGGACGTCTGCCAGCGCTGCGAACGAAGCCAGAACGAGGTTTTGCGTGAGGCTTACACGTTTTATTTTAAAAGTTCTCTGGAACACGTTGTACAAAAATATACGTTCATACAGAAACAGTTGAAATGGCCCGGTTTGGAGGCATTTCCTGCCTTGTAGAGCGAGCGCTCCGAGTGTACAAACACTCCACTGGAATAACGAAGCGAATGAGTACAGTCAATTGAATTAGCCGTGTCTTCCACTTCACGCAGAGCTCGTTGAAGCAGCTGTGATTACGGCATGAATGCACGCTGCTCCCTCTCTGCCAGCACTGAGTCAGAGCGCCTCGCCGTACAAAAGCAAACCATTATTCACACTAGAGGACTGTTTGCCTCTGCATGGCGAGCGGCTCTTTCCCCTCCCCAAAAAAACGGACTAATCCACAATCAAATATCAGATGTCCTTTCAGTGAGAGGAAAGGTCAGCCAGTGATTCACGGCTGCGTCCGCTCCCAATCCTTTCACTCAGCATTTCTAATCTACGCCGTGTGTGTGCCCTTTCTGATATTTCAAAAGAGGAACGGCACAGAGAATATATCCCGTCATCACAAACATTTGGATTCATATTTAGAAAGAGCTTTATTTCCCAAACACGTACCCAGAAACACCTTCTCCTTCCCAACAGAGTAGGAGCCACACACCACGAGGGTACGCGGGCTGAGCGTCACCAGCTCGAAGGCTGTGCTGGCGGCGTAGTTGATGACCTCTTGCTGTCTGGGGAAGGTGTACTCAGGGCTGCAGTAGCTGTGAAAAGAGGGTCAAACGTGAACGCTGGTAGAGTTTCATTACAGGTTGTTCAACGAGGAGGAGAACGAGGAGCGCTTACGTGGTGTCCAGATAGAGCGTCTGCACCCGGCAGCCGAGCAGCTCGGGGTACGTCTCCATCGAGGGGTCGGCTCTGAAGTCTCCCGTGTGGAGGACCGTCTGTCCGTCGGGCAGGAAAAACAGCAGCATGGCGGCTCCGGGACAACTGAAAGTTACAGGCAGGAGACATGAGGTGGAGATGGAGACGAGAGCGGAGGAGGAACGTCACGAACTAAAGTGAGAAACGTCTCGTGTAATTAATTGGAGCTTTTGAGAAGAGACTGGTCAATGAAGACTAAAATCAAGTTTAAATTAAGAACACTGAGGCTGCTCTACGGGAAGGGCCAGACCTAATTCTATTTTCTGAGGAGACCGAGGTCCTTCAACATCTGCCGGAGTCTGTTGTGGCCTGGGCGCTCCTGTATCCCGTTGCATGCTGGGACAGCAGGCTGAGAGCGGTGGACACTAACAGAACCAATAAAACTGATCTGCAAGGCCAAGTGATGCCGTAGGCTGGTCAAAGCTGGACTCTGAACACAGGAGGAGGGTGTTGGCAAGAGTGAAGACCATCCTGGACAACTCTTCCCTCCCACTCACTCCACAACACACTGGCCAGTCTGAGAAGAACCTTCAGTAATGGACTCATCCAACCCAAATGCTGCACAGGAACATCACAGGAGCTCATTCCTGCCTGTGGCCATCAAACTTTACAACAACTTGAATGAATACTTGTGCAACATTTGGTTTTTATGCATCACACATCTTATTTTTATATTACTTTTTATTCTATTTGTATTTGACTTTGTCACCATGCAACTGTCGCTTTATGGGAGCATCCTTCTGATCTGCAACAACAATTTTTTGACTCTTCTTCCAGGTTCTTGTTTTGGACAACGTTGCCTCAATGCTTAAACCTCTGACTGCCGTTCTCTACGCATGGTAGAGAAAAAATCACCACTAAGGTACACCTCAGAGCGTTGAAGTGGCCACGAGAAAAGCTTGGGCTTCTTTCTCAGTGCTTTCTCTGGGACTGTGGAATGTATTTAGAACGTCTAGCATCAACCTCAAGTTTGAATTTAGCAGCAAAATGGGTAGATAGTAAAGCAGAAGCTCTAACCAAAGACCCCTGAGAGGTGCAGAGGGGCACAACAATTAATGAACAGCGAGAAAGCTGAAGGAATTAATAAGTGGATATTTCTTCCTGCTCTTTATCGAACATGTAAATACTCATGAATGTCGTTCTGTTTGCTGCATTCTCCTAATCTTCTATTCTAGCATCAGCTTTTCTCTGCTCACTTATGAACACGTTTCACATAAAATAATGGTGTTATTGGTCTGTGCGAAGTCCTTTTAACCAGCTGTTTGGACAGCCGAATTCGATCGATGTCCCTGCTTTCTCACAATGAACAGTGGATACAGACAGACACACACACACACTGCACAAAGTGTGCGGCCAATGCTAAGCAGCTGATCCGCGCTGACGTCACGGCTGACTCACTGGTTGGCGTCCAGGAGGATGACTCTGACTCCCTCCACGGTGACCTCTGTGTTCATGGGGAGGACGTGGACGTACTGCTCCGCCACCTTCAGCTTGCTCTTCACCAGGTTCCCCGTGATCTGAGCGGGAGAGGCAGCTGTCAGCCGACATGAATCATAACGGCACTCAGTGATGCAGCAGCAGCAGCCAATAAACTAAAATTGACCCTTTGTCTTCTGACCTTCAAGCGGAGGACTCCTACCGTTTAAGTCCTGTCTTCATACTTTAATGCTAGTTTGGACAAACGATATCAGTGCAGGGTCCATTCCCACAGACAAATGTTGAGTCTAGACTTCACCAGTTTAGTTTTTATTTATGGTTATTGTTCCTACAGGTGTCAACTGTATGTTTTAGACGTTTTTGCAGAATCACAAGATTCAGTGCTAACCAAGTCAACATTTTTCAGTAGGAATGGACCCCTGCATGGGCATCTGCTCGTCCAACAGTAACATAGGAAGTTGGGACTTAATTAAAGGGTAGGAGCTATCTGATTGGTGGCTAAGCAGACCAATCAGAAGACCGACGAAGGCTCAGCTGAGTCTATGAATTAAGAAAGAATCTATCCATCTATCCATCATCAGCGCTCTTTACGTTGCTGCAGCTTTAAAGTCTCATCGACTCGGAAATGTCCTCTGGGATTCTAGCTTTTCTGGGCTATGACCCACCTAGCACCCATTCAGTTTCTGTGACCTACCAGCTGAACGAACCCAAATAGATTCCAAACAACACTTTGTAAATCTGTTTTTAGCTTCAATCACTGGAAAATACACACGGCACTGTGATCGATCCGACCCACTTGATGAGACTAGTCTCTTTCATCATTATATTTCACACTGAATACCATAATTTACGCCATTTTAGCCGGATTCGTATGCAATGTGAAAATCATACCGCAAATTACCTACCATATTTCTCCTAACTCAGAGGACCTGTGATAACACTAATTCATTGTGAATCGGCATCTCTGTAATTTGGGGTTCGTTTTAATTTATTTTAAAGAGTTTTGTTCGATTTGCAGGTTTTTTATTTCCTCTTTTCACTCAAGAATTATGAAGGATGTGCTATAAAATCAAAGTTTGGACAGATGTTTTGTCAGAGGTCATTATCAGAGGAAATATACAGTATATACATTGGTGAAGGTTTGGTACTATAAAGTATTTACAGCTCATTTAAGCCTAACAGAAGCGATCAAGAGGCTAATAGGCGCAACTTTCAAATTGATTGTTTTGGATCAATAAAGATGGAAAACATCGAGGAAAGGTTAACTGAGGAGGTTCAGAGATGCAAATATTTGTAAGTTACAGTTGCCGTTGTTGAAAGTGGAAAGCAGGATGGCTCGCACCAGTTTAGGCTACAGCATCTAGTCCCCCAAGCGAGCCTTAAATTAAAAATGTATACTTGCAAAAAATCAATTCACTCAAAAAAGACTGAGACGCAGACGAAAGACTAAAGTTCCTGCATATCAAGTGAGTTTCCGCACAACCGTGTCCAAAAAAAAAAAGAAAAAACCCTCCACTAAAGGTCTTCAAATCTTAATTGACTCCAATATGGTCCGAGTTATTGGCAAATTAGTATTCATAGCTGCATAACTGCATAACTCCAAGACGGTTTTTCCATTACTGAGCAAATGCAGAGCAGTGAGATAGCAGAATGGATCAGGTGTCTCCTTTTACGAATGCAGAGCAAGACAGCAGTCGAGAAGCGTTTTTTTTTTTTTTTAATCAGACGCAAGTAAATAGGAGAAGAGTTTGTGTCACTTTCAAATAAGTGGCACTGAAGGATTAAAAAGAACCTGGAGAGGGAGGCTGCTATCTTTTAACGACACGGGACTTCAGGCAAACTGACATGTCGTTCCTGTCTTGTCATGTGTGATGTCGAATACGTGCGGACTCAGATTAGTTCCGAGGCCAAATCCAACACCTGCTAGCCATTACTCGTGACATAAAATGAGATTGTGACATAAAATGCGATCATCTTTGACACTTTGATATCCCAGTATAACCAAAAGTCATTTATGTTTCACAAGAACCAAAACCCTACTTACTCTGTTGCAGTAGATTGGAAGTGTGGAGTTCTTGGTCAACCCTCCATAGTGGTCCGAGTGGAAATGTGTTAGGAAGTAGGCAGTGATGCCGTCTATCTCCCCGTAGTGAAAGGCGTCGACGACAAACCTTGTGCCTGAGCAAAATTTTAAATATACATCTCAGATTACAGAATAATTAACCATAAATGTATAAAGTAATGTATGTATACCGTTACTAACCTGGAATTTTCTTGTAAAACGGACAGCGTGGTAACTGCACCTCTCCGTCAGCATTGCTTCTGTTCCACCTACTTCTTCTCCATCCTCTGCTCCCACCTCTCCCCGTTTCTACCTGACCAGCCGCTAAACCGGCGCCCGTTTCCGCGGCCTGTGGCGTTTCCGCGGCTGCGTCGGCCTTGCTCGCCCCCTGCCTGCCTCCCCTTTGTCTCCTTCGTCCCGAGGTCCCGCCACCTGCAGGGTTAACGGAGGCGCCGAGAGTCGGCTCCCGCTCGGCTTCTTCTTTCTCCTTCTCCTTGAACGGCTTGAGACCGAAGAACACCCCGATGTCCGTTTGTTTCAGACCCGAGGCCTGACCCGCCTTGCTGTGGCCCTTCCGAGGCGCCATGCTCTGAGATCTTGGGGCAGTGAAGTTTTGAGATAGAGGAGGAGCCGTTGTTGGAAGTTGTTGTGTTTGAATACTGCCGCTGTTGAAGTTTTCTGAGCTTAGAGTTTCTCTTAGCCGCTCTAAAACAATCCTCTGTGGAGACTGAATGCTAGTCGTACCGATTTCATTAGATTTACAAGTTGCTTGTTCCCCTGAGCGATCGGCTCTGTTCTGTGAAAATGCCAAGGCAGCAGATTGATTAGTAGGTGCTAATGAGGAAACTGAACACAGCTGGGTGTTTGAGGAGGACGCCTCCTTTTCTGGAGCGTTATTGGCTCCCAAATTATTATCTATAAATTCAGCGAGGACCTCGTCGTCACTGGAGAAGCTGTCACTGAACAGCACCATGGAGTCTTCTTCCTTGTTTTCAAAGGCATCGTTATTAAAAAGAGCTTTTCTACACTCATTGTTGTTATCTTCAGTGTCTGCAGGGAACTCAGAAAGAGGAGAGTATGATATCTCATCATAATTTTTTGGTGAAGGTAAACCTCCACTGTGTTCCTTGACAGGAGTGGATGAAAGCTCTTTTTTACTTTCCTGGGAAGCAGTGAGTGCCTTCTGGCTTTTACTATTTGACGACCAACCTTTCTTTTTCTTAAAATCCTCCGGGGCCGGTGAGCGCAGCTTAAGAAGCCCGTTTGTAACTTTTGACTTGGGCGTTAAATTGTGATCATCGGGAGGAGAAACACTGTGAGTGGAAATGTCAGAGAGGCTGACTGCGCTGTCCTGCGAGGACTCTAAAACGCAGCCGTCCGCCGCCGCCTCCTCGATGTTTATCGATCCCGGGGGACGACGCAGGCCGGTCCCTGCCTGCCGGGGCGCACTGAGGAGGGCTGCGTCGCTGTTGGCTCGGCTGTGGGACAGCAGGGAGTGGTTGAACTTCTTGTAATGGTTTGGAATGGTGGAGGAGCACTGAAGGCCGTCTGGGCATTCTGTAAGAACAAATCAAACACGTGCACAGCGGGTTAGGCTTGTCGGGACAGGGTGCAGAATCATAAATGAAAAGAGTTTTAACGGTTTAAAGACGACGAGATCTTCTTTTAGGTTCATTACTTTTCCTAAAAAATCATGAACATCAAACGTGCAACAAGGAATCCGGACTCTACAATCTACATGAAGCTGTGGATTCTGTTCTGTTTTTATATCCACCAATCAGCCACAACATTATGACCACTAACAGGAGAAAGTAAATAACATCGACCATCTTGTGACAAATCAGTGTTCTGCTGGGAAACTTTTGGACCTGGCATTCATTGGAGTGGATGATACTTAGACATGTAGCACCCACCTAGACCAGACCAGGCACCTGCACCCCCACCCCATCCCCAGCAGGATGCAGCCTGACACAGACACCCCCCACCAGACACCACAGGACACCCTCAGAAGGCCCACGTCCATTCACAATTGATTTGGAGGCACAAGGGACACCTGCACAACATTGGTCATAATGTTACGCCTGATCGGTGTATATACTGGACGTCTGTACCTTTGCATTGGTCCCTGGGGGTGTCCAGACATTCAGCAACGTGCCATCTTTGGGACTGCACAACCAAAATGTAGAAAGGCATCTGACAGATGGGACAAAAGTCTCCAGAAGACTGTCCCTCATCTGCACCATCACTGGCAGGAGAGGGTAAATCGGTTGCCTCCAAGTTGCCACATCCTTCAACACTGGCAACTCGGACACAATCTCCACTACTTCCAGCTGCTGCTTCTGCATCGTTGTCCCGTGACTTGACTGAGGGACAGATGTCTTTCTTCTTCTTGGAGATCGTCCTGGCAGTGCACTTTCTTTTAATCACAGTAGTGTCAGACGGCGACGCATGTCTGTTTTTTTTCTTCTTCTTAAGAGGTCTATAGTCCCAAATGTCACTTTCACTGTCGTCTTTCTGTGACATCTGGACCCAACGACCTCCTCAAAATCCGTGTTATTACGAAAGGACCGATGTTAGGTAACATCCCGCGGTGATAATACAAACTTACAGTATATTAACAACTACCTGCAGGTTTCTTAATAATCTATAAACGAGTGTGGCCACAAAAATAGTTTCTTATAGTTATTAGTTATGAAAAAACCGTACTTTTCTTCTCCATAAACCGTTTGTGGTACATTAACCGGTTAGCTCTTACCGCCACAGTGCAGCAATGAATCAATGTAAACACAAGCGGAGGAAGCGAGCTGCACTTTCGACATATTTTCAACACGATTGAAAACGCCGGTTGTTAAAGTTTAAGACTCTAAAAAAATATATAGATGGACATTTTTATATTTTAGCTTAGTTTACGGTAGCTGAAGACTCCGGAAAAGCTTTTTATTTTGCTAATTAATTTTTTTATTTTTTTTCTGTCGAAAGAGGCGTCTCGAATCTTCACGGTTACTTTACGTAGCTAGGTTGTTGCAGGAAACATGGCGTCTCAGAGCAGCCTCTCTAAGCTGTATGCCGTCCAAAGCCAGCTGGACTGCGCCCTAGATGAAGCTTCAACGCAGAAGGAAAAAGAAGAGCTTGTCTGGCAGTATTTGAAAAAACTGGACGAGAGAGAGGAGCTGAAGATACCCGATTTCCAGACAGGTTAGACCACTTAAAGCTCTGGCTTAGCACGTAGCAGTTTGACTTAAGTTTGCTAAGTCTTCATGTCAATACAGGTCTCGACGTGTTGAATACCCAACATTTTACTGTTTGTTAATGAAGCACCACAACTTTCTTGGCATTTAAATACTTTTTGAGGTGTGTTTCTCACTCTGTCGCTTTTAATTTGAACACTGTGTACACCATAGACTAGCTATCGTAATTTAAATTGACCAAATTAAGAGAAGTTGTTTTGTGTTGGTCACAATGCTTCCTGTGGTTTGTTTTGTTGCAACATTGTGTGTTAACTCTGCACAAAAAAAAAAGGTTTAGCGCTTTCCTGTATAAGAATACGCATACTTTAACTATATAACAACCATATATCATCTAAACTAAGATGTCAAATTAACACTTGAAATTATGAAATTAAAAAATACAGGAACTATGTTATAATGTATGCATTATATACGTTATAACATAGTTCCTATATTATAATATGGGGTGACACACAATACGCCTCATTAATCATTATTATTATGATACATCGATCAGCCACAACATTAAAACCACTGACAGGAGAAGTGAATAACATTGACCATCGTGTGACATTTCAGTGTTCTGCTGGGAAACTTTTGGACCTGGCATTCATTGGTGTGGATGTTACTTAGACATGTAGCACCCACCTAGACCAGACCAGGCACCCCCACCCCATAGCAATGACACTCCTTGATGGCAGCAGCCATCCCCAGCAGGATGCAGCCTGACACAGGCACACACACAGACAAAAACAAAAAACATGAAGAACAGGACAAGGTGTTGACCTGGCCTCCAAATTCACTAGATCCCAAACTCTGTGGGATGATCCACAGGGACACCTCCCCTCAAAGCCCCACCCCACTACCAACATTCTGTTACCAGACACCACAGGACACCCTCAGAAGGCCCATGTCCATTCTCTTGATGAGTCACAATTGTTTTGGAGGCACAAGGGATCGGTGTAATAGCCCCAATTAGAGATACAACAAGTAAAGCTCCTGCTTAGTCAGTCGGTTTACTCATTAAATATAAATTGGTCGTATCCTAAAATGTTTTTTTCTTTTTATTAAACTGTCAGTGGCATAAGAGTTATTGTCACTGTCTATCATGTCTTGTATCGCTGTTATTACAACACCAAATTATGTCCAGCCAGTGCATTAGCATTAGATTTCCGTTATGGTTTATTTGTGGGGAAACTCTGTAAATCTACAGTTGAATCCTCAGCTGTTGGCAATATCTCATTACACCAGTAGATGGCGATGTACTGTAGAACATTAAACAGCAGCATAAACGGGGCTGTGTGTGTCATTGTGACCGTAAGTAGAACCTCAATCCCTCAAGAGTGTTTTAAATTAACTTGAAGTCAAATGTTTGGTTTTCTACAGGGGTTTGCAGTTTTTCACCCTGATGTTTTTCACCAAGGCAATAACTGTCGGTGTCAATGCATGACTAATTTATTTCATTTTTTAAAAAAAAATAAATTCCTCCATTTGCAGACTTTATTGCACATTCACAGATTAAAGAAGAATGAGAGCTGTTAAGGTATACTTATGCTGTACACAGGCATTTGCATGATTCCCAAATTTATTCTGCAGCGTGACACCATTGCAAACATGCAACCAGAGTTACCAAGACTCCCTTTTCTCCAGCGACGGGTAATCTTGCAGCAGATGGTATGACCCCCGCAGAGCCTTGATCTCAGCACTATTGAGTCAAGCAGGGATTACACGAATAGACAGCGAGACAGCCTAAATAATCCACAGAAAAACTGGCAAGTTCTCGGAGATGATCAGATCAGCCTGCTTGTCAATTATCTCAAAGGAAGTGTGTGGAGAAATGGCAGAAACACCAAATGTTGACTTGATTTAGTTTTTGAGACTGATGACACACGGCTGCACTCACACATCAAAAGACTTGATTTACTTGACACTTTGATGCACGGAGACTTGACAACACTTGAATGGAGATATTTTAAAAATGCTCTTGGTTGTAGTTTTGTTTTTTTTGGACGCGTGTCAGACTGTCATGTATAAATAATGACACAACCTAGATGCATACATCATCCCCACAATCTACACTTGAAGCTACATTTGCTGACACTAAAAAATAATAAAGTATACATTTAGACGAGATAAAATAGGCTTTACTTATTATTAATGTTTTCAGTTATTATTTTTTTAATTTTTAAATAAGACATCAAATCCGACAAGTGGCTGCTTATTTTGTGCAGAGTTAATTAAAAACTATTTCTGATCCAATAACGGGTTTCTTTATAAATGCTTCTGCATCTTCATCTGATATATCCATCTGATAACTGCTCATTTATCTTGTGAGTGCATGCAGGTCACTGTAATAAATATTTGTTATCTAACTGTTAAAACTGAAGCTCAGCCTTAGTTATATCTTCTGTATTTTCTTTCTCCTCCTTGGTTTGGGCTTCAATCGTTTTGTGACAAAGAACAAAAACCAAGTCTAATGAAATAAATAACCGTTGTGTCAAAGAATACATTGATACGGATTTTGGTGCTCACAAAATGTCAAAAGTCAAGTGCATGTGCTTAAAGACACATGATCTATATCAGCCAAGGGGATTTTCTGGTGTTATAATAGAACAGTTGTGCTGTGAGGACCTCCGTCTCATTGCTTTGATCCATCAAAAAACTTCTTCCCTACATGTCAAGCCAACACTGATATGCCCGTTAGGTGTTTTGCATCCGCTGCCACAATCCGCCCAAGAACAGCAAGCGATGTAAAGCGCCGTGACTAAACATAATTAAAAAGATGACAGCACCATTTTCCACTTTTGTGATTTGCTCCAGGCTTAGAGTGGCTGAACACGGAGGGGCCTCTGTCTTTAAACAAGGAGCTGGCTGGGAAAGTGGTGCTGCTGGACTTCTTCACTTACTGCTGCATCAACTGCATGCACATCCTGCCTGACCTGCACCGGCTCGAGAAGGAGCACTCCGTTGAAGGTTTGTGCACGCGTTTGCTGCCTTGCAACGCGAAATGGTTTTGGCGTTTTGGTGTTAGCCTTGTAAAAAATTATTTAATCTACACGAAGAAGTGCCTTCAGTCTGCAAAAAAATATTAGAAATATTAGAAAATATTAAAATAATGAACTCATATAATCTGGGAATATAGACAGGGACAGAAAGTGTTGAATGTGATGCCAACTTCCCGTTGCCTTCCCTGCTGTCCGAATTAAGAAAGCCAACTAACATAATGAAAGATGAGCCAGTAAGTCAATTACCAAAATTACTGTATCATACTGACTTGATATTTATGTGAATTATTTTGTTTAAAGGCAGCCTAAATAAGCATGTTTAATCAGACTTCTATACATACAAGCAAATGGTGCATTTCATTAATCAGCTGTGCATTAATACACATTTTGTTGTAGATAAAACAAAATCCTGATTTGTACAAGTTACAGTTAAATGACATCCATCTCCTGCTACATGATAAAGCATACGCATCCAAGTGCATTCATTTAATGTGTTCAGACTGCAGAAACGGGAGGCAGCAGCCTGGCAGGCCGTACTGAGGGAACGCATATCAGGTAGTGATGTATTACGTTTCATGTCGCCGCGTCTCGGGAACATGTGTAAGTTCACTGGGCCAGGGAAGCTGACGTGCATCGCTTCTTTTCCACAAGCGCATGAAGCCCCTTATCTCAGCTGTGAAGGGACAGTAACTAAAAATAATCCTGAGCTGCAGTGGGAGCACAGGACCTGTTATTGTACCCCCGTGGACGTTAGTTATATTGTTCTTAATATAGCCACTTTGGCGTAAAGCAAAATCTCTGGCCCCTCAAATTGTGAAATGCCTTCTAACGCATTTAATTCGGTTTCCTTGTTAAGGTTTTAAATGTCTCAGAGTGACATATATGTCTACAGTGCTTAGGCGAGGCTACGAGGAGTTGAAAGGAAATCCCTGAAATGGCTGGGGGGTAAACTTTAAGGTATGACATTAAAAATCTAAATACAAGCATCTGTCTTTAGGATGCAGAAGTTTTAAAGAACTGAGAAGCTGTGGCGTTTTAGTGTCCCCCTTGTATTTTGTGCAGTTTGAAGTTGCTAAGGAAATTGTCCACACAACATTGAGTTGATATCTTAAACAGACATCCTGCAGAAAGTTTCATGAATACCTCTGTGACCAAAGTATTTCGATAAGGCGTATTATTTTTATTATCAATGCTGCGTCTCCATCCTGATGTTGCTTAGTTATTTCACCAGTCCATCCATCCATTCATCCTTTTTCTTTTGCTTATTCAGGTTGTGTTTTGTTGGTCGGTTAAATTTGTGAGCGTTACTGTGATAAACGTCAGGGAAGTGTGGACGAATTGTGAGCCCATTGTGCTTTAAATATAAATTTTATTCTATGTAAAAATGTCCTTAAATGATCATCTGAATCTTCTGCAGTTCGAAAGTCAGTCGCAGGCGTGGCGATGCAGAGAGAACACACACACACACCTCACTGCACCGCACATTATCATACTTGCCTTATCTTTGGCACCGCTATGGGTACATTCTGTTTGCTGCTCTGGTCGGCGAGGTGTGGGAGCCACCCTGTCCATTCACTCCCACAGTCCACCCAATACCCACCCATCGTCACTACAATCTGTGCCGGTACTACACTGCTTGGCAGAGCCCACGGGTGACGAAATCCACCCGCAGATTGTGTTGAGTTTGAGGGTTTTGGAATTCTGGTGTTTTTAGTTCCGCAGAGGAAGTCACCAGTTTGCGCTATTTCAGGAGGATGTTTGTTGTCTTTTTCTGTCACAAAGAACACGCTGACTGGAACGAATGTGAATTTATGCATCTGACGTGCTTTATAAGCTGTTGATTTATAAAGCACTGGATGGAGCATGGCTGCCCCTTCAGTTAAAACAAATAACAGAGAGGAAGCAATTTGTTTTTGTTCCTCATATCTGGAACAAACTATTAGTAAAGCTTGTGGTCTTCTCTCAGTCTCAGTTTCCCACTGCATTTCATTAAATTAAATGTACTGAATTTAATGTGTTCGTTAAATTTATATATCATATTCAAATGGAAGTTGTGAGCTTGGGGTTACTCTCATGTACACAAAAGGCTTGGCGTTCAAGAGGAAACAACAACCATGAGTTGTGAGAACGCTGTTGCCAGGAATGCTGCAGTTTTGCAAGCTAATGAGCAGCTTACCTAATGCAGAAAATTCAATGGCGTCAACAACGAAAGGATGAGGCTGTTGGGAATATCATGAAATCAGAACCTTTGAAACTTCAGGTAACGTGGTAGAAGTCGCCCAGTGGCCTCGCAGTGGCAGTGCAGATGTCTCTGGGCTTGAATCTCTTAATCCGGTGGTTCGCAAAGTTTTTCTGAAAGGCCTTTCCTTTTGTAGATAAGACTATTCTGGTGTTGCTTTATCAACCATTGTGGAAACCATATCGATAGCAGAGGGAAGTGTGCGATCTCTTGAGTTGAGCATCAGATGCAGCTTTTATTTTTTTAAGAGATCCTATTGCACACGACAGTTTATATGTTTTTATCTGAAGAAATCATCTGCCTCGTCCTTCGCTCTGCATGTGCTGTCTCCAAGTGGCATCTCAACTTGATCTAAGCTAATATTTTTAGACCTTCAACACACTGCGGTCGCTCCTCGTCATCCACCGAGGGCGATATATGCCTCGTCATATTTTCTCTTCTTTGCTTTGGAAGCTGTGTTTTTTGAGTTGATGAAGACTCGTCCTCTGCTGTGCGTTTAGCTAGGAACCCTCTCAAAAACCTCTCCTAGCAGAGCTCAAGCAAGCCTCCCTAAGGCAGGGAACCACTGCCTTAATCAGACATGCCTGGGATGGTGTGATATTGATTATACTGTTAGTCCTAATTCTGTCTTTTTATTCCATGCCATGCCTGATTTTATGTAAATAAAGTATTCTCAGAATGACGAGGCACCTTTGGCATTCCCGTCGCACCACCCTGGCTCTGTTTACTCACAGTATTGTTGAATTTTTGAATGAAGGCAGTGGAATGAGCACAAAAGCTACTGTGTTTCCATGGTCCATAGAGTCCCACACAGATTGGGAAACAGGAAGGAAGCCTATCAACACATCTTCCATGTAAGGACTGTTCAGCACAGCATCACAAACATGTTTTCCACAGTTTTGAGCATTCCAGTTGCGTAACATCTGAACACCCTCGTTGGCCTTGTCAAAAATCAAAATATAACTCTGTCTATAGTAGCAGCGTAGTGTTAGTCGCCTTTCATGACTACTGACAAATGGTTTCCACTTAAAGCCTTGAGACACTTCCAGGAACCTAAGTTGGACCTGAGCTTGAGGGTTATTGACCTGTTAAGAAAAAAAGTTACATCCTTTTAACTCGGTCCTCTTTGAACATGGACTTATTGATCACGCTTATGCAACATGTTAACGGAGTTGTTAATGAGATTACTGTTGGAGAAGCACGAGTTCTATCCATTACTCTCACTCACTCAGTTATGTAAGGAACTAACAGACATGTAAATTGCCATCAAAGGTCGTTTTTGTACCTCCACGCTGGCGACAGCCTCGGCCAGAGGCATTATATGTCTGGGTGGTCTGTCCATCCTTAAGTCCATCTGATACTTGTGAACGCGATATCTCAGCGACGCCTTGAAGGTGTTTCTTCAAATTCAAGTATTCACTGAGGCTTGAGGATGAACACATTAGATTTTGGTGGTCAGAGCAGAGGCCAAAGACACATCTATATCATTCTAGTTTACACAACTGATATTTCAGGAATGTCAGTGGGAAATTTCTTCAAGTACAAATGTGCATTTGTGAACTCCAGGTTGAGCTAATTATCGGTGTCCCATTCTCGCAGTATCTCAGGAATGCCTTGACGGAAATTCTTAAAATTTGGTGTAAATGTCCTCTCGTTCTCGAGGCTGAACTTATTGGATTTTGTTGGTCAAAGGTCGCCGTGCCCTTCGTGTCCGTTCCATTCTTGTGAACAGGATCAAATGTGAGGTCCACCAGTGATGGATTTCTTAGAATTTGACTTGAACTCGAGGATGAACTCATTTCATTTCAGTGGTCACAGGTCAAAGTCACTGTGACCTCATGTGTTTCCCAATTCCGTGAATAAAATAACACTTGCTTGGGCTCAAGGATAAAATTATTTGGTTTTTGGATATAATGCAACGGACTAGGACACAGATCTGCTTAAATCTTTAATATGATGTGTGTGGGTGTAACCTTCAACTTGACTAGTTAGCAGAGGCAATAATGTCCCTAGACATGCTGTGGGTGGTTGTGCTTTTTGTTTGCTTGTGGTTTTGTTTATGAAGACAAACCTTATCTGTTCAATCTCTCTCTCAGATGGATTGGTCATTGTTGGTGTGCACTCTGCCAAATTCCCCAATGAAAAGGTGAGTGTTTTCATTGTTTGTTTACTTTTGCTAACACCTTTTTTTTTTGTATTTTTATAAATGTCATTTAATTTTTGGAACGCTTTGAAAGTTGAGGATGGTGCAAGAGAGTCCTTATCTCTTGCACACATATTTTTTGCCAAGAAATCTGATCCCTTTGGCAACTTACACTGTATTTATTTAAATTGATCATACTGTATGTCAAATAAGTTATGTTATCAATTTAAGGGCCAAAGTTTTCATGTCTACCACCTTAATTGGTGTAATTAAACAACATTTAATTGGATGAATTGGAAAAATAGCACCAACAGATCAGTCGCAGAGCTTTTCTTATTGGGCCGCGTTTGTCCCCAAACATTCAAAGGTCCTGGACAACATTCGCAGCGCTGTGCTCCGCTACGACATCTGTCACCCGGTGGTAAACGACAGCGAGGCCAGTCTCTGGCATGAGCTGGAGGTCTCCTGCTGGCCCACGCTGGTCCTGCTCGGACCACGTGGCAACCTGCTCTTCTCCCTGGTGGGTGAAGGCCACCGCGACCGGCTGACGCTCTTCACCGACAGCGCGCTACGTTATTATAGAGAGCGGGGCCTGCTGAAGACGCATACAGTGGGAATCAAGCTGTACAGAGACTCCCTGCCACCCAGCGTCCTCTCCTTTCCTGGGAAGGTGGCTATAGACAACAGCACCAAAAGACTGGCCATAGCTGACACTGGGCATCACAGAGTTCTGGTGGTGTCGTCCACTGGACAGCTTCTACACGTCATAGGAGGTAAGAGGTGTGGCCGGATTGTTATATATATATACACAGCACGTTGGCACTCAGTCCTCACTCAGGCCAGGACATAAATCTTTCTGGATAAAAATGTTCAACAAAATCCTGTTCTTATTTTCAGTACACTCAGTACAATTTACACAACACCATTTAGGCAATGTTGATATTTTGAGATTACTCCCATGCCTCAGCAACCCCCAGAGGAGGCACATGGTAGACTGTGTGGTCCCCAGACCAGCAGAGAGGTTGGCAAAAGAAGGGACTAGTACATGCTGGGAACTGGCACTGACCTAAGAGAGAAGGAAAAAAAATAAAAACGTTTTTTATTTCGGTGTCGGTGACCTCATCTCTTTGTGCACACATTATATGCAATTATAATATTCGCGCCAAGGTGAAGTAGATCTAAAATTGGCATCGTTCCTGTTCTGACATCAGCTCTTCGCGGGCAAGATTAAATCACGGCCGTGCATATGAATTAAAAAGCTGCTCCGTAGAAACCTTCCGCTGTCCACGTGTTCTTATTTCCCTTTCAATTATATGGGAAATACTTGAAAGGTGGTGAAGGCGTACCAATTTCCCTCCAACAGCTCTGAACGGACAATGATTATGGAACAGTTTATTATTACTATTGGAGTACTGAGGCACATTCAGAACCATTATGTTCACTTGGTTATCACTTCTGTCACAGGGACTGAAAGTGGGAGACGAGACGGCCTCTTGCCTGAAGCCTCCTTTAACTCCCCTCAGGGCGTCGCCATTAAAGGGGACACTGTGTACGTGGCCGACACTGAAAACCACCTGATTCGAAAGGTAGTGCCGACCTCCGTTTTTTTAATTTATTTTTTTTAATTGAACTTTTGCGGATGCCCAACAATACGTGTTTCCATTTGTTTCAGATCGACCTGTCGGAGGGAAGAGTCACCACCCTAGCTGGAGTAGGCACTCAGGGAACAGACAAAGAGGGCGGAGCCATGGGACCTCAGCAGCCAATCAGCTCTCCGTGGGATGTGACGCTTGGCACTGCCGGTGGGTTTTTGTATTCTGTCTACCTCCTGCTTCTGATCTCTCGTATCGAGTTCAAGCAAATTGAGATAAAAGGTAGGGAGGTCTGTTAGCGACGCAAAGTGACTGCTATGGGATTTGTGGTCTCTAAACTGCACGTTCGATCGCTTGATTGCTTTTGAAACAATCTCAACACCAGACCTTTCTCAAATTGTATCTGGCAAGGGTGTAGGTTTGATTTTGACATTGGCGGGGACAAAATGGCACCTCCTGGAGGCGTTGTTGTTTTTCTGTGGAAGTTTGGTAAACCTTTGATTGCAATTTCACTTAATATAGAGCCTATATATGCAGCTACTGTCTGCTATACTGCTTTTACCAACTGTCCTGACAATGGAGAACCCTATATTTGCAGTGTTTAGCTTGAGTTCTACTCTTGCTGCCATCCTGTCTGAGCATTTCACATAAATTACGCTAACTACCAACACTCACTAGTGTTTGGGCATCATACCGATTAAGCCCCACAGTTCATCTAGTTGATAGATCCCAACTGTGCCGCTTCAGCTGCTTCCAACAACCAGCAGTTATCGTCAACCAATCCTATTAGAGATATTATTATTATATTATTGGCGAAGGCAAGTCCCTACCCAATTCTACGCCCTTGGGATCGGAGGCGTCTTTGCAGTCTGTTATTCTTCAGCTTTTCAAAACCAATAATCAAACAAGATATGTGGAGATGAGAGAGGAACAGGATGATCCTCCTCCTATCTTGCTCCTTTTTTTGCCCTTTGATACCCGACTATTTGTGGCTCTGCCTGTGAGTACAGTTCATCTCTGACGGCGTCATTTTCTCAGCGGAGAGGCACTCTGAAAACATGCAGCATTATCTCCATTTCTAGGCAGAATTGTGTCTCCGTCCTGGTCCGCTGGGACCGTCTTCAAACACATTTAATGGAGAGGAGAGAAAAAAAAAGAGGACTTGGGCATCAGAAAGACCTCTGCGTCACTTCCAGGGTCACAGGTGCAGACTTCACAAGTAGAAGTGAGAAATTACGTTTACAATAAAGCAATAAGAAAATGTGTCTATGCCCCAGAGGATCTTTGGCTGCTCTTAGAGTCGTACAATTAATCTTTATATACAGTAGGACTAAAAAGATCCCAAGGGAGCTGCCATCACGTAAGCTACACTTATTAAGTATAAAGCAGAGACTCTTATCATCACATTGACCCAAAAACTGGAGCTGTAGATCTTTTGTCCTGTGGTCCTACTGTTGTGTGAACTTCCCTTTTGCTCGCTTGCCCAAATATTCAACCATTTCAAATCTCTCCGCCACAACAGTTTCATGTTTTTATTTCATTTATTTACAAACCTGTGCGACATTCACCCAATAAGTCCAATGCAGCCCTCATTGAACCTAGATTTTCCTTTAACCTTGAGACAAAATTGACAGATTCAAAATCTCAATTTCACATGTAATTGTACCATATTTCCTTCTGTAGTGTGTGTGTGTGCTGCGAGAATGCGCCTGTTTCCAGCGTTTAAATTGTTTTTCCGAGACAAATTGGATCATTATTTCGTAACAAAGTCTATTTCTAGACTTGTAATTGTATTTGTTGTGTTACCTGATTACTTGTAGTAGTTGCACAATATGATGGAACTACTACAACTAAACCAACCCTAACCCTAACCCTAACTTTAATACTGGATCGTTTTCTTACCCATAGAAATTGTTTAAACATATCATGACACCTCTAAAATATGGTAGACAGTAGGGTTGGAAGCAGACCATCATAATTGGAGACTAGTAGTAGAAACATTTACCGTCTAAGACCTAAACCTTGTTTCTGACGGTATTCCTGATTGTAAATAGAATAGGGAAACAACACGTAACGGTTAGGGATTCTCAGAGGTGGATAGATAACTAATTCATACATCCTCATTTGAGCTCTGCTGATTTATCTGCGAACAAAAATCAACAGCAAGTGAAAACCCTGCCCAAAAACTCCCAAACTCCTGTGAACTAAACGACAAGGTCTTTCACATTCTCACAGCGTAATCTTTACTTCACTACTCTACAAACCTCGACCCCTCTTACTTCCCGGCTTTTATTAATGTGCCGTGAGCATTCAAACATCCTTTATTATTAATCTCCTTTAAAATGTGCCACAGTGCTTTTATAATCTCAGCTTTCAAACCTTTTATCTCTAAGTGTTGGTGTGTATTTTGGATTGTCTTATTTGAGACCTGTCTTATCTGTGGGCATTTAGTCTGCAGATTTACAATCAGCATGCGTAGAGTTTTTTCTCCAGGTTGGACAGGCATAATGCACACGAGGTTATTGCTTAATGTCATTAATACATTTTAGAATATTTATCCATCTGAATGGAGCTCGGAGAAGATCTTCTTCACATCAAATGGGGCCAGTTGATGTGGTTTGGTCATCTGTTGGAATCTGCAACTGGGTGAAGACCATAATTTGCTGAAAGGATTATGCATCTGGACTAGGATCAACTTCCCTCTCAGTGATGCAGTTGCCAGGTTGAGGGATGTTTGAAATCTGCTGATGAGCACTGTACTCATCAACTGGCAGCCCTCACTGTGCAGTCATAATTATGTAAATTTAAATTCTTAAACAAATGCAAATCCAGGATATTAGCACTATTATTTAGCAATTACATGTATGCAATTACGAGCGGCAGTCTGTCTTTGTCACATTTCCAGCTCAGGTTGACGCAACCTGCTGCTTTGAAGCCTCGCCACCACACGGTCTGAGGATGTCGTATCAGACCTTTAACATCGTCCTCTGAGAGCACGTCCAAACACTCGTTGCATATTCATTACATATATCCTTTTTGTGGATGAATAATTAATTCGACCAGATCGGTCCACTGTCCGCCAGACGTGATCGGGAAAAGGCAGAAACTGAGATGTGATACTGTAAAGGTTATGTACCGCATTTATCATGATTACAGTTCTGAATCTGAGATGGCATATGGGCTTAGTCACACAGGCTGCTGTCGGTTAAACCTGGGGATCTGCATGTGACTGACACTGTTCGAGTATAAGTGTCTAAATCTATTTTTCACCTTTTTCTGCACTATTTAGGAAAAGAAAACTAATAGTACTTTTCTTTTCTGAATGACATGAAGGCTGACTGGCAGAGCGCCCGGAGGAGCAGTAGCACAAGTTCCAAATTGGTAACGTGTTTTTTTTGAATTTGCATGTGTAGGCGGTGTTGAAGACAACGTACTGTGGATAGCCATGGCAGGGACTCACCAGATCTGGGCTTTGTTCCTAGCAGATGGAAAACTGCCCAAAGGAAGGTGAGAGACTGGTACACGACTATCACGGCCGCTTAAAGCGGATAATATCCTTTAAGAGCATAAAGACACTATATTTTTAAAGCTATAATATACACTGATCAGACATAACATTATGACCACCTTCCTAATATTGTGTACGTCTCACTTGTGCCTCTAAAACAGAATGGACATGGGCCTTCTGAGGGTGTCCTGTGGTGTCTGGCACCAGATTGTTGTTAGTGGGGGGGGGGTGGATCATCCCACAGATACTTGATCAGTTTGGGATCTAGTGAATTTGGAGGCCAGGTCAACACCTTGTGCTGTTCTTCATGTTTTTTTGAGTTGTTCCTAAAGCGTTTTTCCCAACGTGCATCCTGCTGGGGATGGCTGCTGCCATCAAGGAGTGTCATTGCTATGGGGTGGGGGTGCCTGGTCTGGTCTAGGTGGGTGCTACATGTCTAAGTAACATCCACACCAATGAATGCCAGGTCCAAAAGTTTTCCACCAGAACATTGAACTGTCACTAGTTATTTACTTCTCCTGTCAGTGGTCATAATGTTATGCCTGATTGGTGTATGTTGCTGATAATATCACAGGAGCTCATTGACAGCAGAACGTAATCACGTGGCTCCTTTAAGGGTTGATTTTCATCAAGAGAAAAGAAGTTTAACATCCTTATCTAACAGAGTTTTTAATGCTCAACACATTTTGGTGTTTTCTTATTATCCTCTATCCATCTTACAACTTCAACAGCGAGTCCAAGGCAGGAACTTGCGTGCGATGGGCGGGCAGCGGCAGCGAGGAGAACCGAAACAACGCCTACCCTCACAAGGCGGGCTTCGCTCAGCCTTCGGGCCTGGCTCTGGCCCCGGAGGACCCCTGGAGCTGCGTGTACGTGGCCGACAGCGAAAGCAGCACCATCCGCACGCTGGCACTGAAGGACGGAGCCGTCAAGCTGCTGGTTGGAGGAGAAAGAGACCCACTGGTGGGTGTACGACAGATAATGGATGGATGGATGGTTGGTTCTTACAGTACAACGGTCAGGTGGTTTGTAACAATTGCGTTTTAACAGAGTGGACGCAGAGTACAAAGCACCGGGTGAATTCCAAGCGAGTTTCAGTCTTTGGATGATTTAAGGTCCAGAAATTCTCAGTTTTTCGTGTCAAACCCTTTTTTCTGTAAAAGCAGAACACTGAACATTGGATTGTAAAGAAGACTGTAACAACCAAATAACCTTGTGCGGTGCTTTTCAGTGCTGGTATAATAGTCCTTTACCAGCCTCTGCTAAAACCTGAATCCACCACGTTTGCAGCCATAAAAACATGCAGACAATTATAAGGAAGGACCTTGCGTGATGACCTAGAGGTTTTCAGGGCTATTCTTCCATACATACAATATAATACAATATTGATTGTTAAAAATCCATAGCTTCTCATTGTTTGTTAGTGAATCAAAGCCTGAAAAAATAAAATAAACAATTTCAGTGCTTCTTTTTTATCTCTTGCCACTCTGGTATATTTTCATAAAAACTCCCAAGAGCTCTAACACTTGTAGTCACCCATGAGAATCAGGAGTAATTAACTCAAGAGTCATACACAGTTTATTCAACGTGGCGAGGAGCCAACAGAAACCGGTGATACATACTCTGCTGCTCACCGACATTTAAGCTAATCAGCCGAGACGATGAAACATGAACCCTTTATTAACGCGGTTACACGTAAATTTTGCACTTTTATTGATGCTTTATGTGCATCAGCACATCATGCCTGGCATTTTGATCAATAATCTTCCAGCTACTTGAACATTTTTGTCTCTTACCGAGCTGCTATAAGTCATTTACGTCTGGGATTGTAATTTTAAACTGCCTATTTTTGTCTACCTCCCTAGAATGATTGTCAGTGTCCGGAAATGCATCAAAAGAGCATCTCATTTGATTATGTGCGCTGATTATATACGACGGATGATGCTGTAGCAAAGAACAGGAATAATTTGCTCTTATACAATCTGTTGTACTTTTTATTTACTGTACAAACACATGGTTTTGACAAGTTAAAGGAGGTCATCATAAATTTCCCTGAATATATATTCTTGATTTTGCTAAATTAAATATTCTTTCTCATAAATACTACAATAATATCCGTATGAAACTGAAGCTAGCTTCTCGAGATTCTCCCTGAGTAAAGCTACCAGCATCACTACAACTATACATACACTGATCAGCCATAACATTAAAACCACAGACAGGAAAAAGTGAATAACATCTTGAGACAATTCAGCGATCTGGTAGGAAACTTTTGGACCTGGCATTCATTGGTGTGGATGTTACTTAGACATGTAGCACCCACCTAGACCAGACCAGGCACCCACACCCCATAGCAATGACACTCCTTGATGGGAGCAGGCATCACCAGCAGGATGCAGCCTGACACAGACACACACACAAAAACACTTTAGGAACAAACATGAAGAACAGCACAAGGTGTTGACCTGGCCTCCAAATTCACTAGATCCCAAACTGATCAAGTATCTGTGGGATGATCCACAGAGGCCCCTCCCTTCAAAAGCCCCCCCACTAACAACATCCTGTTGCCAGTCACCACAGGACACCCTCAGAAGGCCCATGTCCATTCTCTGATGAGTCCCAACTGTTTTTTGGAGGCACAAGGGAGACCTAGACAATATTAGGAAGGTGGTCATAATCTTAAGCTGGATTGGTGTACAGTATTTCCAAAAACTGGAGCTTTAAATTTTAGTGGGTAAATTAATGAAATAGATGGTGAATTGCACCTGAAGGGCATCACACCCAGACACGGAGGTCCCACCTCTGGCGTGGCGTCGGCGAACATACGTCCACATGTAAACCCTCTGGTATTTGCTCTAGCGATTCAGCGAGAAGATATGTTTGCGTCTCGGCCGCTGTCGCCGAGCAACACTCTGCAGCTGCGGAGTCGGCGAGCCGCTCAGGAGACTTTTTTACAAGATTGTAATCTCATTTGTTTGTTTACTGAGTGGAGTGATACATAATGAAAAGTTATTGGTTTTAATCCCCTCCAATTTCTCGCAAATTGGTGGTTGATTGGCTGTAGTGGTGATTTATTACGTCGTCCTGAAACAATCTGTAACGCCAGAAACTTTCTTCACTCAATTTACTTCTTGTCAATTTTAGTAAATCAATGAAAAACTTGTCTATTTTTAAATCGATTTCTTCTTTATAATTGCAAAATGTTTTCATTTATTATATTCTTTTTTTATGACATTTATTCTTGATGTTGTTATACTTTTCTTCAAAACTTCTCGAGAATGACTCATTCGACTTTCTTTTTTTTTTTTTTGCACAGTAACTAATGGGACTGAAATATATTGCCATCGTTTGAATGTGGTTCTGGATGAATTATTCAGACACCCTTATGTTAATGAATCCAGTGTTTCCTTCAGGTTTTTAGAAGAATCCTTCTAATGGATAATAGTAAAGAAAAGGCATCAACTTTCTTTTTTTTCTCATCTTTGCAAAAGAAAAAAAAAGAACACGTATTAAATGTAGATGGAGGCTATTAATTATTTTACCTTGGGTATTTTATTCTTTGACCCGTGGTGAGCTGAGACGTGAGGGTCACAATTTGCAGTTTTGGGCGTTTGCGTGTATTTTTAACTTCATTTGATCTCCTGTGAAATGTTTTTGTCTTCTTTGAACTAGAACCTCTTTGCTTTCGGGGACGTAGACGGGAAAGGGGTGGATGCCAAACTGCAGCATCCTCTCGGTGTCGCCTGGGCTCCGGAACAAAGCCTGCTCTATGTGGCCGACTCGTACAACCACAAGGTAAGTGATGCGTGTCACAAGGCTGCAATTCAAAGCTGCGCTGCGCACGCGTTTTAACGCTTCTGTCGTCACAGTGGTCTCATTTAGGGTCGTGGAGTGAATGCACAAAGCGGCTGAAAACCTCTGATCTAAAAACCATGTACAGGGAACATACAGCATTTGTAATAATCCTCGTTTTGTTTCTGTGTTTGTTTTGTGCGTGTTGTCAGATCAAGGTGGTGGATCCAAAGACAAAGCAGTGTAGCACTTTAGCAGGGACAGGAGAGGCTGGAGATACCCTGGGCCCTGAATTCATCAAGTCCTGCTTCAACGAACCGGGAGGAATCTGCGTCGGTGACGGCGGGAAGCTTCTTTATGTCGCTGATACCAACAACCACCGAGTCAAAGTGCTGGACTTGGCCTCAAAGACTGTCTCACTGGTCAGACTTGTGTGTGTGTGTGTGTTTGTTACAAAAATCCACTTCCAAGCATAGACTGTATAAAGATGGACAGCGAAACTGCTCCACAAAAGTGAAGCCAAAGCAAGTAGAGCTCCCCCTGGTGGCTGATTGCAGTATAGCATATATCATAAGCTCCGCCCCCTCCATGTTAGTGGCTAGAACTTGGGCCAAATTAAAACACTAAAGAACATGCATATAAAGTTAATGCATGTTCAAGTGTAAGTTTTTTTTGGATAAGTTTTGTTTCAGTTAGTTATTTGACACTGTAAAAACAGGATGTGACATAATGGCGACCACCAGTTGCCATGTCAACTGCTCGAGCGAGTCTGGAGGAAGTGTGGTCGGGTCATCGATATCACGGCTTCACTCTCGGACCGTACTGATCAGACTCTGGCTCCAAAGTCGCAAGTTGGCGGCACCCGTATCCCCGGGAAAATAGCGTCAATTTGGCCAATGACAGGAAGTGGAGACACATTGTCCATATTTATATACAGTCTATGCTTCCTTAGCCTTAGGGAAGTACTTTACATTTTATCCACGTTTATGTCGTTAATCTTTCCTGAAAGCTTTTGTACTATTAGATTGTGAATGAAAGGTGAAAGACAAAGGTCATCCTCTGCCTTTTTTTTCCCCAGTTCCCCATCTCCACTGACTGCACGGACACAGTCCCCGCTAAGCCTTCAGGTCCTTCCAAAGCCCCCACGCTGCCTAAATCAGCGGCCAGGAAAGAGGTGCCACCGGTGGCGGTGTCGGCGGGCCAGACTGTCGTCATGTCGCTCACGGTGTCTCTGCCAGAAGGAGCCAAACTCACAGAAGAGGCACCGAGCTGCTGGGCGCTCTCAGCCGAAGGTAAGTCCACCAGTTTGATTCCCACTGATCCTGTGATTTTATAGTAAGTAAAGTAAGTAAATTTAATTTATAAAGCACATTTAAGCACAGCATAGACTGACCAAAGTGCTGTACAGTGGATAACAAGGATTAAGACAAATAATACAGAAAAACACATTGGACCATTAGTCATAAAATGTTCACACTGCGAGTGACGCAGCTACACAGTCGCCAGATTTTAGCCATTTAAGTGCGACTCACGTTGAGCAACACTTATGTGAGAGAGCGACAAGCAACAGTACATTTTTAAATGGAAGCTGGCATTATGAAGGGTTGAGCGTCTCGCCCCAACATAAAATCTAACTTCAGCTTCTTTTTGTCGCTCTTCTGAGCGTTTTACCCTGAGCAAAGCTGCCAGCATCAGCCACAACATTAAAACCACTGACAGGAGAAGTGAATAACACTGACCATCTTGTGACAATTCAATGTTCTGCTGGGAAACTTTTGGACCTGGGATTCATGTGTCAACATAAAAGGTCGCTTCAACTTCTTTTTGTCGCTCCTGTGACGCAGTGACGCGTCAACCGATCACCCGTCGCCGTGTTATGTTTAAAGTCAGTGCCCGTTTCAAACCACCCATTGATGGCGTCATGAGTCCAACAGAGACTCTGCAAACATTGTCGCCAGCACACTGAACGAGTTTTAGCTTTATCTGCTCGTAGTATGAACGCACCATTAACGCTCTTAGGTTGCCGACGCTTTGATTGGTTGCACATCATGCCCATCGCCAAGTGACCAAGACTCAGCCATCAGTTTGTAGCTACACAGCGCTGGCTTCCATTGTAAATTACTTGTATACTTTTGCTTTTCAGCTGGTGGTCTGAACACACCATTAAAGAGATCTTGACCGGTGGCTAAGCCTCCCTTTCGTTGGTGTCGCTACACCTTTCAAGTTCCCACATATGCAGTTCATAGAGACCTTTGGTTTTGATATTTTTTGCTTATTTTGTCTATAAAACGTTTTCCTGGAACTTTCAAATATCTGCCAGTTATTTACAATTTACTGCAATGCTATAAGTGTGTAATAATCCTAAAACTGCACAAGGTGTTGCACTGACCTCCAAATTCACTAGATCCCAAACTGATCAAGTATCTGTGGGCGTATAAGAGCTCGTATTATCGCCACACCACTTCACTTTGTGGAGTAATCCGAAGCTCGGCCATCCTGCTTTGTCTAATTACAGCGGCTCAGCTGTGATTGGACCTTTTGGCTGTTCAGGGGAGGTATTTAGGCCACGGTTAATTCTGAAAACAGTGCCGTTTTGTTGACAAAAAAATCTGCCGTAAAAGGCTTTATTAAGGAGAACAGTCGGGAACTTACGGTGAACCGAGAGAAATCCCATTTCCACACTTCAGGAATTAGCCGCTTTCTGAAAAAGGATGCATCTCTGCAGTCGCCCAACTCATGCTGAGCAAGGCAGGATAGACCTGCTGTTGTTGTTATTATTATTTTTGTCTCAATCCCAACCTAATCTCTACATTTACGATTTATAAGCTGGTGTTGAAGTGTGAGCCTCTCACTTTCTCCTACTAGGCTTTATTTTGATATGTGAGCTGCGATTCTGCCAAAGAACAATGAAGTGAATGATGCTTAACCTTCACGTCATTTTCAACGTACTGTACAACAAGCAGATTCTCTCTCTGGCAGCCTGCGCCTCGGATTTATGGTTCACAGCTGAATTTATGGAGGACAATTTAATGTTGGTGTTGACTGTGGCGCAAGAGGCTTTGTTGAGTTTTCCGAGATTGCGATCAACAGGGATCGGACTTGAGAGCGGAGTGTGAAGTGTGACAGTCAACGCTTCATTCATCAGGTCCGGAACAAAACAGTTTCCATCATTGCGAGCGGTGCAGCAGGCAGTCGGCTGTATCAGCAGGCTATTTTTAGAAGGCTTCGATAAGACGACATGCCTTGCTTCACATAATTAGCTACCAGGCTATGTTACGTGATCCTCCGCTGTCCCATTACACCCAGTCTAGACTTATGCTGATCAGATCAGAGCAGAGCAGAGGGAGGAATTTTAATGGATCAAGTTAAAAGTGCAGGCCATATCTAAATACTTTTTTTTTTTAAGTGGCTTTTTAGAAATGGCCGAATCCCTGGGACCCCGCGTTAGGCCTCGGCTTCATTAATCACCGCTGGCATGGGTTTAGCCGTTTCTCCGGCGAAAGATTTTCTCACAGTTCAAGTCGTGGCCCTTTCTTCTCGGCTTTCATTTATCTTCCAGTGGTTAGTGTCTCTTTAGGTTTCCAAAAATATCCCGCCGGTGTTTCAGAAACGTAATGTCCTCGCTCTCACTGATTTGGTTTTTGTGAGTTTCTGTGCTGCGATTTCAGAGCACTTCCATTTAGCGGTGTTGTGTAACGCGCACAGGCTGCACCCAGCTTCGCTCAGCAATTAATCTTGATGCCAGGCAAACATTCTCCTACAAACACATCTGGTCTCTCATGGAGCATGGCGGAACTGTAGACTGACACGGCTCCTAACCGCGCATTGATCTTGTTGTTAGCCGTGTTAGTGCAGAGTGTTGTGTCTGAGGAGGGCTGTGTCTGGCAGACAGCTGGTACACCACCTGAAATATCTCAACAACAATTAGATGTACGGCCTTGAGATTTGGTGCAGCCATTCACGGTCCCCAGAGGTTGTATCCCAAAGACTCTGATGACTGCTCTGACTTTTCATCTGTTGCTGTCATTAGTTTGAATTTTGTGAGTTTTGAGCGAATTGTCTCAACAGCTGTTGATCACATTTACGCCGCCTTCAAGATGGATTATCAATAACTTTTTCAATCACTTAAATCTTTCTTCAAGCGCCATCATCAGGTTTAACTTTTTACTTTGTCCAATATTATCTATCTATCTAGCTGCACCAATCAGGCATAACATTATGACCACCTTCCTAATATTGTGTGCGTTTCCCTTGTGGTGATTCATCAGAGAATGGACATGGACCTTCTGAGGGTGTCCTGTGGTGTCTGGTAACAGGATGTTGTTAGTGGGGGGGCTTTTGAGGGGAGGGGCCTCTGTGGATCATCCCACAGATACTTGATCAGTTTGGGATCTAGTGAATTTGGAGGCCAGGTCAACACCTTGTGCTGTTCTTCATGTTTTTTTAGTTGTTCCTAAAGCGTTTTTGTGGCTGCATCCTGCTGGGGATGGCTGCTGCCTTCAAGGAGTGTCATTGCTATGGGGTGGGGGTGCCTGGTCTGGTCTAGGTGGGTGCTACATGTCTAAGTAACATCCACACCAATGAATGCCAGGTCCAGAAGTTTCCCAGCAGAACACTGAATTGTCACAAGATGGTCAATGTTATTCACTTCTCCTGTCAGTAGTCATAATGTTGTGGCTGATCGGTGTATACCAGACAATTAATTTTGTAATTGTTTTTCTTATTTTATTTTTTTTTTCTCCCACAGGTAACGAGTGGCTGCTAGATAGTCCGGTGATCACTGGAGAAATCGTGGATCTGTCGCGGCCCCTCCGCGTCTCAGCCAAGCTTCCAGCAGCCGTGAGGCAGTCCAACGGCACCCCGAGCCTCACGCTGGCCGTATGGGTGTACTACTGTATGAAAGCAGGTAGCGCCTGCATGATGAAGGCGGCCTCGTTTTCCCTGCCCCTTCAAATAAGCGCCAGCCCTGGAGAGGAAGAGGTGACTGTGGCGTTGGCGCACGCCTTCTAAAACCACCGTCTGTTGGTATCTGTTGGTCAGACGGAGCTCCCGCTTTAAACCAAACGTGCAATTCAAGCAAACCAGATTTTCAGGAGAATTTCAATTCAAACTGCAAGACGGTCTTGTCTGAGAGACAGTTATTGATAGGAGTTGATTGCTTCCCCAGGCATCTTATAAAAGCTGTACAGCAAACACAACAGCTGCCTAATTATCCATGTCCACAGTATGTGATAGCAGATTTATTCTCATCAGGACAGGCTCTACTAACTGTACAAAGAAATAAGTCACAGGGAAAAGTTCCACTCCATTTTATTTCACCTAAAAACACTCACAAGACTAAATCCATACAGAAAATAAAAGATATTCTGTGGATATAATAAAAGATTTAATGTATTATTATCTAATTGACAGGTGGTGGTGGTCACCGTGTGAGTGACGGGCAGATTATGAAACAAATTTAATTATGCATTATGGAAAATTAGACTTTCAAATATTAAAAAATAAAGTAAAAAGCAGCTTTAAACTTTGGCCTTAAACGACAGACGGCTGCAAATCTTCAAGATGATTAAATTCCAAATGTGCCGCACAAGATGTTCATTCACGCAGTGTTTGCTTTTTAAAACTTAGAAACTGTCTGTGGTTTTCTTTTATACCCATGAGTAATCACACGGTAAGATAAAAAAATAAATAAATAAAATAAAAGTGGTAAAGGATTTATTATGCTTTTAGTTGCAGAAGATGATATCTAGTTACAGCCAATTTAAAAAAAAAAAAAAAACTGTTTCAAAGGCGTAGTTAGTAGTAAAAGACACCAGTAAAGCTTTTATGTGTGCCAAGTTATCTATGCAAAGACTCGTATAGACTAATATAGCGACCAGCCACAACATTATGACCACTGACAGGAGAAGTGACTAACATTGACCATCTTGTGACAAACTTTTGGACCTGGCATTCATTCGTGTGGATGTTACTTAGACATGTAGCACCCACCTAGACCAGACCAGACACCCCCACCCCATAGCAATGACACTCCTTGATGGCAGCAGCCATCCCCAGCAGGACACACACACCAAAACACTTTAGGAACAACTAAAAAAAAAAAAAAAACATGAAGAACAGCACGAGGTGTTGACCTGGCCTCCAAATTCACTAGATCCCAAACTGATCAAGTATCTGTGGGATGATCCACAGAGGCCCCTCCCCTCAAAGGCCCCCCCCCACTAACAACATCCTGTTACCAGACACCACAGGACACCCTCAGAAGGCCCATGTCCATCCTCTGATGAGTCCCAACTGTTTTGGAGACCGGCACAATATTACAAAGGTGGTCATAATGTTATGCCCGATTGGTGTGTATTTCTGTGTAACTGTGTGCGTGGGGTTAACGTAGTTTACAGCGTGGACTGTGCCTTCGGGGGGCGCACCGATCAAGCTTCCGCAAATATTAGTCCACGTGTGTGTCACCCACACGCTGAACAGTCTTAATCTCTGTTTGCAGACTCCTCTCTCCTCGTAGCCGTGAGCTCTGTCTAACGTCTCCGCTCTGCGTGTGACTGATTATACTTTTGATTGTGATTATTCGCGACACAAGGAGCCCCTTTGATTCCGTCCGTTAAATATTGCCGTTATCCAAGTAGTGAATGAAGTGCCTGTGCTGTCGACGAGCTGATGGCACCGACCGACCGCTGCTGCTGCTGCTGCTGCTGCTGCTGCTGCTCCTCGCTCTGCCTGCACACTGTGGGACGCTGTATTAGGAAAGCTCATTAAAATCTGTCTATTAGGCGTTTATTCACTCCATCTCCACCTATTGGGACCGAGACGCTCTAATGATGATCTACTGAGGAATATGATAATGTGGATGTTGTTATTGTCATTTTCCTCTTATTGCTTTTCAAAGTTATGGGCTGTTCGATTGTCGACATGTCATCACGGGGTTTTATTTGTGTTGGATGGCTCGTCCCAAAGTGCCTTAGAGGAAGAGGAGGAGGAGGAGGAGGAGGAGGAGGAGTGTTACTGTATGGATGGTGCAAACTGATGACACTTTAACCGTATCAGAAGCAATAACAATATGTTTTATTCCCACAAGTTATTTATTTCAAATGAACTGAATAAGTTTTGTATTTCCCCAGCTCTGTTGTCCCCGAGGCTTTTTTATTTTTTGTTTTTTTTTAAATGAACTGTAATGAGCTTGAGTGGCTGCCAGTGGGCATTAAATTCCTGATATTGTTTTCCAGCTCTCACTTGATTTATTTTTTATTTTTTTTGTCTCAAGCGTCCAAGAAATTAGACTGGACGGACACGTGTCCTGCAGAGACCTGAAGAGCGTAGCTGCCATTCCTCAAAAAAGCGCCCCTTTACATTTCTCCAGAATCAGGTCATGTAACTTGAGTTGGCGCATTAATAAAAACCAAAGGGCCGCTGCTCAGCCTGGCGCTGGGAGATATTATCAAAAGCTTTCGCTAATGAGCTCACTCCCTCGGTAGATTTGTCACAAAGCCGTGTTATGCTGGAGCCGACCTCGGATGACAGACTTCCTGTTGCTGCAGCGTGCAGTAAATACCTTTCTTTTCTTTTTTTTCCCCCCGCTCTTTACACGAGGTCGGTCCAGATTTCCCTCGCTCACTTATTTATTTTTTTTGCTCGTAAACACAAGCACATGTCTACATGTTTACAATGACAGTCAGGAGGTTTTCCAACAGTAATGCGTGTGTCGTGACAAGTGACCGTGTGACAGCTTTTTGCTGCAGGTCTGTGTTATTGCCTTCCTGCAGTGGTGTGGTGATTTCTTTTTTTGCATGTTTATGGCACCTAAATGTTTCAGATCATCAAACAAATTTAAATATAAGACAAAGACAGCACAAGTAAACACCAAATGCAGTTCTTAAACTAAGGTTTTTAGTATTAAATCCAAACCTACAAGTGTGAAAAACTGTTTGCACGACCTGTTAAAGCATAACATAACTGTGGTTTATCACACCTGAGTTCAATTTCTCCAGCCACACCTGGGCATGATTACCACCACACCTGTTCTCAATCAAGAAATCACTTAAATAGGACCTGCCTGACAAAGTGAAGTAGACCGAAACATCCTCAAAACATAGACGCCATCACACCGAATCCAAAGAAATTCAGGAGCAAATAAGAAAGACAGTAACTGAGATCTATCAGTCTGGAAAAGGTTATAAAGCCGTTTCTAAAGCTTTGGGACTCCAGCGAACCACACTGAGAGCCGTTGTCCACAAATGGTGAAAACATGGAACAGTGGTGAACCTTCCCAGGAGTGGAGCGGCCAGCCGACCAACGTGACCCCAAGAGAGCGGCGGCGACGACTCATCCGAGAGGTCACAACAGACCCCAGAACGACATCCAGAGAACCTGCAGGCCTCGGTTAAGGTCAGTGTTCATGACTCCACCGTAAGAAAGAGTTCCAAGACGAAAACCACTGTTGAGCAAAAAAGGCTCGTCTCAGTTTTGACAGAAAACATCTTGATGATTTCCCAAGACTTTAGGAAAAATGCTCTGTGGACTGACGAGACAAAAGTTGAGATTTTTGGAAAGTGTGTGTCCCGTTACATCTGGTGTCAAAGTAACATTAAAATGTGGTGGTGGTGTGACAGTCTGAGTCTGTTTGTTAAAGACTTGCTGTGATAAACAGAACCATGAATTCTGCCGTCTACCAAAAACAAACCCTGAAGGAGAATGTCCGGCCATCTGTTTGTGACCTCAAGCTGAAACGAAGTTGGGTTCTGCAGTAGGACGATGATCTAAAACACACCAGCAATCCACCTCTGAATGGCTGAAGGAAAAACAAAAAAGACTTTGGAGTGGCCTAGTCTGACCTGAATCCTGTTGAGATGCTGTGGCATGTCCTTTAAAAAGGCCAGAAATTGCAAATGCTTGATTGCAGTTGTTGCTGTTGAGGGTGGCTCAACCAGTTATTAGGTTTAGGGGGCCAACACTTTTTCACACCACTGTAGATCCTGTGGGACTTTTGACTTTGTTTCATAGTGGACGGTAATGAAGTTGCTCCATTTACTACGAGTGCTGCTGCAGTCTCGACCTTCCAACAGTTTCTTTTCCACCTTGGTAGCAGGTGAGGTCGTGCAGGAAATACAACTTTTGCACAGAATTTGCTCAAAAAAAAATTAAACACACCACATGCTATTTCCCAGGTAAAGGTGAGTATTCACTTGTAGATATTTAAATATGTTAAATCCAACTTTACATCATAATTCTGCCCCTCGTTTGTCTGGAGACGCAAAATCTAAGCAAAGCTGACATCTTATTTCTTTATTTTCCATATCGTCCGTCAATTGCTGATGAATTTTTAGTGCCCCGTCTACAGTAAGCGGTAATTTACGTTGGAGATCTGCGAGGACTGCCTCGCTTTTGGAGCCAGCCCAGGTGGCTATTCGAGGAACTACTTTTTCGTGTTGACCATAATCCTCGGGGTGTCAAAAAACGGCCCGTCCGAAGGTCCAGTCTGGCCAAGCGACATGTTTCCGTAAAACAAAGGGAAACATGTCGTTATTTATAGGTTGTTATGCTTTTATGTTACCGGTCCTGGTCCCCTTGAGATCAAATTGGGCTGTAAGCACCCAAAAACACTTTAGGAACAACTAAAAAAAAAAAACAGGAAGAACAGCACAAGGTGTTGACCTGGCCTCCAAATTCACTAGATCCCAAACTGATCAAGTATCTGTGGGATGATCCACAGAGGCCCCTCCCCTCAACCGGTTTATATTTGCCTTTTTGGGAACGGCTTCAAAAAGCGTTAAAAGTTTGCCAAATTTGATTAAACCGCCTTTTTTTTTTTTAAACGCATGGAGAATATTTAATATTAAATATGAGAGGAAATTGTGTCGATGAGATAATTATTTAAGAAAAAAAGAAAAAGTCATTAGTGAAAAGCAATCAGCAGAAGTGGAGCAGTTATTGGCCTCCTGTCTCCCTCCGTTTGTGTCTCTTCTTGACAGCATCATTAACTCTGTAGTGATGCTGGTTGCTCTCTCTCACAAACAGTTAACATTCACCACAGTAGAAACAATCCCCGGAGTGGACAAACACATTTCCAGAGACAAAAACCCCCGGAGGCTTTCACAAAAATCAGGCGGGTGCTCGAGAGCTCCGAGGCGCCACCTCTCCTGTTGCCTGCCTCCTCGCGACCTATAGTGACATAACACGCTGAAACGAATATTCATTTGTAAGTAAACAAACCCCGGGAGTGAGCCGTGGGGATTTTGAGTGCGAGGGATCAGATAAAAAGAAGCAGCACACAGCTCCTTTCAGGCTTTTAAAAGCTCTCTCAGGGGCTCGCGAGCCTCTTATGACACTCATATGATGCACAAAGTTGACACTGGTTAATTGTTTCCCAGTTAACGGCTCATAAAAGGTGGCTTTAAAACAAAATTGCTTATTTAATTGTTGAAAGGAGTTATGAAGTATTGTCGGCCGGACGGTTGAAAGCGTGCTGAGGTTTAGCGAAGGAGAAAATCACTGCTTTATCCAGCTGTTCATCCAGGCTGAGTGGGCTCCGTTAAGATTTTATCGGCCGTTTGAGATAAAATATTATCACTGTGCTTCTCCGGCAAAGCTTTTTTTATGATGAATAGCGCTCCTGAATATGTTCCACACATTGTTCCGGCTTGTCTGCCTCCGCTGAGACACTAATGGAGGGAGAAAGCGGCGGTTTGAAATACTGAAATCAACTTTGACCTTTGACACCCGAGTGCAGGCCGTCGAGTCAAGTTGAACGAGCTCTTCTTCTCTTTGTTCTGGCATGCAAAACTTGCATGAAGGTTCAGTATGTGGGAGGTAGCTGCTGCTGCTGCTGCTGCTCGTGGTCAAGAGCACTCAGCTGAGCTTTTTTTGTTTTTTGTGAAAGGGAACTTGTTCTACTAAAACATCCTAAAAGGCCGTCGTGCCTCTTCTGTTTGTTCACATGGAGCAGACAGAACAGAATGAGGGAGAGTGAGCTTTAATTTGAGACACCGTCTGCGTTGAAAATTGCGACTGGAGTTATGAAATTTTAAAAATTCATCAGCAAAAAATTGGCGTTCCCGTCGGTTTGGATATCTCCACGGCCCCGCGGAGATAGAGGGCCTTCACCGGAACTACAACAGAGCAGAGAGCACAGATCTCACAGAAACAAAAAACTGATCCAAATCCTCCCATGGCAATGCCGCTTACCCCCCATTGGTTTTTTTTTAACCACACCCCAAAAATAAAGCTTGTACAATTTGATTTCCCACACTAGCAGGAACAAACTGTGGTGAAGATGCACCCAAAAGACTAACTTGAATTTATTGTTTTCCATAAATAAAATGTTATCTAATGCACATGTTCATCTTCTGTCCCTCGAATTTCATTTGCAAATCTGCGTCTGCCTTTTAAATTGCACGACTCAAACAACAAACTCGTGCATTGAAGGTTTTGTAATTGCATCAGCTTTGAGAATGACTCATCAGAGAATGGACATGGGCCTTCTGAGGGTGTCATGTGGTATCTGGCTACAGGATGTTACTAGTGGAGGGCAGCCTTTGAGGGGAGGGGCCTCTGTGGATCATCCCACAGATACTTGATCAGTTTGGGATCTAGTGAATTTGGAGGCCAGGTCAACACCTTGTGCTGTTCTTCATGTTTTTTTTTTTTAGTTGTTCCTTAACCGTTCCTGCTGGGGATGGCTGCTGCCATCAAGGAGTGTCATTGCTATGGGGTGGGGGTGTCTGGTCTGGTCTAGGTGGGTGCTACATGTCTAAGTAACATCCACATGAATGAATGCCAGGTCCAAAAGTTTCCCAGCAGAACACTGAATTGTCACAAGATGTTATTTACTCTCTCCTGTCAGTGGTTTTAATGTTGTGGCTGATCGGTGTAGGTCAGGTTCAAGCGCAGGCAAAAAAACAGGAAGTGCTGCATTGTCCATTGTGTTTCTTTTCTTGTAGAAGTGCCTTTGAACTACAGAGGACCTACTAGACCTGTCCACACGTCTCCTCTCACCTGACGTCCCTCGGACTAAGTGTCTGATTTGTTCAGCTTGTTGACCTCCTGACCTTTGCAGGTTTGAGTGTTTTTAACAACCTGCATATGACCAGGAGGCTTTGTTTCAGGACTGATGCGTGTAACGAGGAGTCTGGCTGATTATCAGACTCTGTTTTATAGTTTTCTCAACTTACAGATTGTCAGGGTTTCTTGTGATGCTGCTGATGTGAAGCAGAGAGCAGAGTTGTGTTTAGGGCCTGACCTCATGCCCATGGGAAACATATTCATATTTGGAGATAAATATAAAATGGACAAGTGGGAAAACAAATCTTGTTTATGATGGCAAGTCATGAAAAAGGGAAAATCCCTGTAGTTTATAACTCCATATTTGGCTCATCATATTCCAGAGTGAAGGGTTTGAAGGACTGGTGAACTCAGACCCAGTTCCAAGTCTCATGTACCTGGATGTGTGAACAGCTGCCTGCTCCCTCCAAATGAAAGCGTGGTTCACTCATTCATGCGCATTATCTGAATCATATTTGAGCTTCAGGTGTTGTTTGCCTCTTCAAACTGATTGCTGTGGTGCTTTTGTGCGCTGAGCCGCATGATTGGTTGCGAGGGGCTGTGATGTCACCGCATGCTCCGCCGTCCTGGCCGGTGCAGCAGCTGAGGGCTGGAGAGGAGCTCCAGATGGAGCTGACGCGCAACGAGAACGGAGCTGTACCGCGAACGACCGCGACTGAGTGGAAAGGCTGCTTCGCACTGCCTGGATGAGCTCGACCTGGTCCCGCACTCAGCGCAGCAGCCCGTCATGGGAGACGGCGGCGCGTCCCCGCCGATGAGCCTCCAGAATGGCACGGGGGGCGAGGGGTCAGACTCTCCGGGATCCGCCGCAGCCGCGTCCGAGCAGTGGATGGCGGGCATGAGCCTGGTGATGGGGCTGATCGTGCTGTCTATTGTTTTTGGGAATATCCTGGTCATCGTGGCCATAGCCAGGACGCAGAGGCTGCAGACGCTCACCAACGTGTTCATCGTGTCCCTGGCGAGCGCGGACCTCATCATGGGGATGCTGGTGGTGCCGTTTGGCGCCGCGCTCGCGGTGCGCGGCTCTTGGCTGTACGGCTCCTTTTTCTGCGAGTTCTGGATCTCCGTGGACGTCCTCTGCGTCACCGCCAGCATCGAAACTCTGTGCGTTATCGCCATAGACAGGTACGTGGCCATCACCTCACCCTTCCGCTACCAGAGCCTGTTAACCAAAGCCCGGGCCAAGGCGGTGGTGTGCGTGGTCTGGGCAATCTCTGCGCTGGTCTCCTTCCTGCCCATCCTGATGCACTGGTCCCGGGACAGCGTGGACACAGCCTGCTACGAGGACCCCGAGTGTTGCGACTTTGTCACCAACAGAGCCTACGCCATCTCCTCGTCCATCATTTCTTTTTACATTCCTCTCCTGGTCATGATATTTGTTTACGCCCGCGTGTACAGAGAGGCGAAAAAGCAGCTGAGGAAGATCGACAAGTGCGAGGGCAGGTTTCACAACACCTTAACCGGACTGACCTCCAAGTGCAAGAAGAGGCCGTCTAAGATCCTGGCGCTCAGGGAGCAGAAGGCGCTCAAGACCCTCGGCATCATCATGGGGACGTTCACTCTCTGCTGGCTGCCCTTCTTCATAGTCAACGTCATGCGGGTGTTTTGCGCAGAGGTGGTGGACAAGGACGTGTTCGTGTTCCTGAACTGGCTCGGGTACGTGAACTCCGCGTTCAACCCCGTCATTTACTGCCGGAGCCCGGACTTCAGGAAGGCGTTCAAGAGGCTGCTGTGCTGCCCGAGGCAAGCGGACCGCAGGCTGCACATCAGCTCCTGCGACCTGTCCCGGTGCTCCGGCGGCTTCGTCACGTCCCTGGAGCCCGGCGCGCTGGGAATGTGGTCGGACTGCGCCGGCTTGGACAACAGCGACAGCAGCCTGGTGGGGACGGCGAAGCTGTCCCACTCCGAGTCTCAGCTGTGAAGGAAAACTTTTGTCGAGTGTCGTTTTTTGTTTTTTGTTTTTTGGATGTGACAATAAAAAATAACAAAAAAAGAAAAACGCGCACTTTGAGCACGAGTTGGGAACGTTACGCGCAATAGACATGCGTGAGTCCATTCATTTTTATCTGCTTTTATCACTGAACTCAGACATTAAGAGGAATCAGGAGCAGTGTCCTCTCCGAGACGCGCACGTCTCTCCTGGACAGCTTTTTGGAGATGATCCAAATCGCCAAATCAAATCTATCCTAAAAAAATTCTGGTGGATACAAACTCCTCGGTGATAAAATCGTGTCGTGCGCACTTAAACTGGATTCAGTGAATCCGCAGGCGAAGAGGAGAGCGCGTCCTCTCCTGTGGGTTGCTCCTTATTTTCTATTTTCTATATTCCCTTGACTCCCGGGGAAGTTAGCCCTGATGTTAAGGTGACAGCACTGGTAACGGACTGGTTGTTATTTAAAAGCGCCGGAGGAGAGAGGGACGCGTTCGCTGTAGTCACGTACAGAGCTCACAGTCTGTGTTTTACCTCACAGCCATCGGCAAGTGCAATTTGTACGACAGCTATTTGTTTATATTAAACATCTCTGTACTATTTATCAAGTCTTTTGCAATTAAGCGAGTTATACGCGGGGGCCGGGTTCACGGGCCCTCTGTACATGTTGTAGTATGTGGTGTTTAGCACTGAAGCGAGGAATTTGAGCCTCTCTCTATGTCTCCGGCTTTACATGCTGTTGTGAGGTGGTGTGTGTGTGAAACGTCTGTGCAAATAAAAGAAAAAAGGAAGTTTTCTTTGGTAACATCTCTGTTTGGGATTTTTTTCATTCCGTCCATGCCAAATGGAGGAGGAGGAGGAGGAGGAATAAGATGCAAGGTGCGCTTCATTCATAAAAGAGAGGGGGGATCTTGAGCAGACTGATTGGTCTAAGAGTTTTTATATTTAAGTGTTTACATGTTTAACCTGCATAGACTTTATTATTCAGGGTTTTCAAGTGTGCAGCCACAACATTATGACCACTGACGGGAGAAGTAAATAACATATAAACCATCTTGTGACAACTCAATGTTCTGCTGGGAAACGTTTGGACCTTGCATTCATTGGTGTGGATGTTACTTAGACATGTAGCACCCACCTAGACCAGACCAGGTACCCCCCACCCCAGTAGGATGCAGCCTGACACAGGCATACACACAAAAACGCTTTAGGAACAACAAAAAAAATCTATTGCCAGACACCACAGGACACCCTCAGAAGGCCCATGTCCATTCTCTGATGAGTCACCACAGAGGAGACATGCACAATGTTGGGAAGGTGGTCATAATGTTATGCCTGATCGGTGTATGTCTAAGTAATTGAACAGGTCTGAAGCATCTCAGTAAGCCATGACAGTGGGCCAACACCAGGACCTCAAAGCTGAGGCATCTGACCCAGCCGTCATTCGTGTAAATTCAGCCTGCAAACTTTTTACTGTGATGATTCTTTATACATTTTTTTTCAAGTGCATTTCAAGAGTTAATTTCTGTATTCATATGGTTGTAAAATGCAAAAAAAAAAAAAAGTTGTATTTATTGTGTATTTTTGTGCCTAAAACCGGTACTTTTAAAGTCTTGTTCAGTTTAGTCTGCACTGGTTTCTTGCAGATCTCAGACTTCTTTGGAATGCTGCAAAAACCTAGCTTAGCATAGCCTAGCAAAACCAGCTAACAAGCCACTGGGATTTCCTTATGGGGGCGTGTTTCAACCATTTTGTTGCAAACAAACTCAACTCAGCGGAGCTCATTGCATTAAGCTCTGCCTTAATGATTTGATTGGCATGATCGGTTCCCCTCAGAGCAACTCAATACCAACTTTCCCCAACAAAAATGTAGAGTGTGGGGTGGTCATGCGTGCAACCGGTATCCTGCAGCATGCCACCAGTCATATAGGCCACTTTTTAATCTCGGCGTCTACTCCTCAGGATGATTAGTGAAAATTAGTGTCTTAATGTTTAGCATCATGAGCACGTGGAGTTCAATGTCACCCACAGAAGTTCAGAAGACTTCCCGCCTCTGGAGTAACGGTTGCATCCTCCTGGAGCCGCTCCGCGCGCCTATAGACGATGTTTTAGTAAACATCGTGACAGCTGGTGTTGTGAAGAGGCTCTTACAGGAGAGATCTGCAGCTTTTACCGGGGAATATTAATTAGCCCTTAAGCTGGGCGTCTTTAAAATGCATTAGCATGATGTGCCCTGCTAATGATGCTCTCCCAAAAGGGGCCAAGCCGTACATTTCAATTAGCCCAGAGAACCTGAATGGGACTGAGCTCAGCTGTTTTGCCTAATGAACATTGTTTAGATACGATCGGGCCGAACTAATGAGTGTGAACGAGACCCGGGCCGGTATCATTGATGGCCTCCTGGCAAAGGCCCACTTCATTATGAAGCATTTTATTTTTATTTATTTATTTTTTTTGTTTGGCTGGCAGAAAGTTTGCGTTTGGCTGGATTAGCAGTGGGCTCGCAGATGGAGAAGCTAATCAGCAGCTTTAAAGATAATTGTTTCAAATTGCTTGTGTATGGGTCGAGGTTCTGGCTGCTTCAAATCAAAGCAGATTCATATCAGCGTGACCTCTGCGTTAACAGAGGTTACTGGTGATTAGTAGTTTATTTTCAGAAACAACAAGATCTGCTCATGGTGCATTACTGCTAAGGTAAGGTATTTAACATGTACTTTATTAATACTCCTAAATATTAAAATCATTCTTTAACATTTTGAGAAATACTCTTATTTATTTACGAGTCAGCTGAGAAGATTGATACCACTCATATCTGTGCTGCAAAAACGTAAAAAACGCCCATGCTACCGTGACATGTCAGTCCTGAAATACAACTAAAGTACTACTGCAATGCATCTGAAAATGCTAACGCTAACGCTAGCAGAGAGACGGTCCAAATCCTCTGGACAGCAGTCAGTTAACAACTTCACCAAACGTCCTGTGGTAACAGAGAGAAGGAGGCTGCACATCAACTATTTGATAAAGTTACACTACTGTTAAATGCTATCGATGGTGCTGACTGGCTGCATGTTTTTATACAGGCTATACATATCTGCAGCTCACAGTATGTAGCACATGAGCTGTCTGTTCTCAGCATATGTATTCAGGTCAAGAATATAGATTTCATTAATTTCTACTGTGTTTTTATCAATGACGTCATCAGAGACTAGTCGGTGTTAAAAGATCTGAACCCGTGCTTCCTCTAGTGCCCGCAGTGAAGACGTGTTTAGTTCAATAGCAGGGATTAAATGTGGGAAACGCACACACTTCTCTATACCCGCTACTGCATCTTTATCTTTTGACTGCCGCAGCCACATTTGCCTCCATTGCTCCTTCGTCTCATTCTTCAGTTCGGACGTCTCTGAAGCACTGAGACGCGGCGGGAGTCACAGGCGGTGCCAGAACATCACTGGAGCTCATTCCTCTTTTTTCTTTCTTTCTTTTTTTATCTCCTCAAACGGATTCAAAGCGTCTTTTCAAGACGTGTCCAGCAGTGAACAATGGTTGAGCTCACATTCAGAGCCAAATATTCCCGGAGGCCTCTACTGCTTGATGTAGCAGCATGCTACACTCTACTAGCATGCATCACCTGCTGTTCCAGGTATTCACGTCTTCACGTAGGCTGCCTGGGCTGCAGCCAGTGATGTCTTCTCAGTGGGAGAAGGTGGAATCATTAAACCACATCTGCAACGCTGCTCAGAGCCGTTTAGCAGCCAGCTCACCTGGACATCCTCCCGTTTGCCCACCTGCACTGCTGCTGGAAAGAGGTTAGGTTGCCATAAAGTGTTATCAGTTGTATCAGAGCGGTTTCACAAATAGAAGCAGGAGGACATGAGCGTAGACAGATACCTGATATAATATCTATTCAGGTGAATCCCTCATGACAAAATCTACCCCTAGATATCATTCACCTGCTGAATTAGTGTACAAAAAAGCACAAATACTTTCAAGTCATGGCTTTCTTGTGGTGCTCTTTATGTTTTTGTCCATGAATCTCAGTTTGGAACGAAGGGAACCAAGAGGTGAGAGCTGCTCTTTTAATATTGTGACCAAAGTTCACCGCAGAGGTTGAGAGTTTTCTAATGGTGTGCCATGTGGCCGACGTTCATGGCAACCTAACCTCTTCTGCATTTTAGCAGAAACTATGTAATTTTTCCAAAGCTTTGCCTAACAATGTCCCTAAAACGCCTCACACGTTGGAAAATAGTTAGACGAGCAAGGGGTTAAACTAAAAGAAAGAAATCAGAAAGAAAGAAAGAAAATCTTTAAATCAATCCTAAATCCTGCAGGGAGCCAGAGAACGGAGGCCGGGACGAGAGGGAGATGTGTGTGAATCGAGGTGTGACGAGCCCCCCTCCCCCAATGAAATCTTCCTAGATGTTAATGCACATCTGGATCGCAGTCAAAAAAAGTGAGATTTCACCTCAGATGCCTCCCCAAACCGACTTCTTTCAGATCCTCTCAGGCAGCGAGGTGTAGAGACTCCACCTCTCCTCGTCCAGATCATGAACACTGTCACTGCCAAACACCTCCTACTGCCATCTGCACCTGATTAAAGACCAACATCATAACCATCAGAGACATGAATCTAAATGATCATCTCTTTTCCCAAAATGCTACTGCGACATGCACCGGTCAGCCACAACATTATGACCACTGACAGGAGACGTGAATAACATTTAAACCATCTTGTGACAATTCATTGTTCTGCTGGGAAACTTTTGGACCTGGCATTCATTGGTGTGGATGTTACTTAGACATGTAGCACCCACCTAGACCAGACCAGGCACCCCCACCCCATAGCAATGACACTCCTTGATGGCAGCAGCCATCCCCAGCAGGATGCAGCCTGACACAGACACACACACAAAAACACTTTAGGAACAACTAAAAAAAAGAAGAACAGCACAAGATGTTGACCTGGCCTGGTTTTAGAGGCACAAGGGAGACCTACACAGTTTTAGGAAGGCGGTCATAATGTTATGCCTGATCGGTGTAGACGCTAACACGTGCCTTTAAACAAGAGATCCAAGAAAAACACTGATTATGAAACACAATCCTGTGAGATGCGATTCAGATACTCGTTCTTTTCTTCTGGTTTTGGAGGCGAGGAAGAAAAACAAAACCTTCCAGAAGGCTGCAAATGTCAGCACCTGGAGATAATTACAGCTGATTGCTAATTATTACAACCTTATCAGACCCCAGCAGATATGCTAAACGAATGCTACGGGAGCATAAAGGGCGCCGTTTCCACTCTAAGATCATTTAACGTGTTTTGTTTAGCCACATCAGATGCAATTAAACTGACATATATGGACGCTGAATAAACCAGTGCTTTGTCTTGAGTGGACATTTCGAAGCTAATCTTATTTATCAATGTAAAATATGGCAAAATGACAAGCACGGACTCAAGTCTCTGATGCAAAACATTGATTAAAAAAAAAAAAACAACAACTTCTGTTGGCTAATAAGCCTCGTAACCCGGTACGAAACAATTCCCCTGTGATTTTTCCACTCTCGATCACGCTGAGAACGCCGAGGTCGCCGCGCCAAAAGCAGGTGCTACGCTTCGTGTGTCCATCTGTTTTGGATTCCCGTGTGAACTTGGCGCTTCGTGGCCTCCATCTGCTGCGCTCTGGCTTGATTTGGGTGAATGTGGTCAGTCACGGCTTTTCATAAATTAAACCAAAAAAAAAAAAAAAGCGATGGTACACTTTGTGGAAACACGAGTGCCAGATTGGAGATGAGTGAATTATAAAAGTAAGCAGTCACAGATCAGATTATGGTGAGTTCAGGGAGAGCACAACTTTTAAATACAAGCATTTGGCATGAATGAAAGAGGGAAAAAAATAAAAAAGAGATGAAACCTGGCTTGCTCATTGCACAGGTTTGTCTCTTAAGGCTGCAACTGACAAACACGTTAAAATGTCCTTCTACAAAGGACACGCAGATGAGTCTTTTCTGGATTCTTGCTCCAAATGAGAAACCTTTTCACGCTCTTCTATCCAACCTTCATTGGTGCCCCAGCTTCACAGGTCTTGACCTTTTTTACTAAATTCTGCGCTCGAATCCCAGTAAGCTTGATGATTCAGCGTCTGATGGTCTTGTTGTTTTGAGATTACGCGTGCAGGACGAGTGTGCATGCCAAAACAGATTAAAGGAATATGTGGGCACGGCTCACCCTGGGAGAGATTAGAACGTGCTAGTGATTGCACAAGTTCGGATATCTTTTAAAGTCTGCTGTCATGCGGTGAAAGTCGAGTCGACGCCGTCTAGTCTCTGATGACGTCTCTGATAAAAACCCAGTAGAAAGTAATGAAATCTATATTCTAGACCTGAATACATATGCTGAGAACAGACAGCTCATGTGCTACATACTGTGAGCTGCAGATATGTATAGCCTGTATAAAAACATGCATCACCTCAGCACCATCAGTAGCATTTAATAGTACTCCACAGCGTATTGTTAGATGGGATAGTGTAGCAGCTAAAGGTCTAATAACTCTATCAAATAGCTGATGTGCAGCCTCCTTCTCTCTGTTACCACAGGACGTTTGGTGAAGTTGTTAACTGACTGCTGTCCAGAGGATTTGGACCGTTCCTCTGCTAGCGTTAGCATTAGCCTTTCAGATGCACTGCAGTAGTACTTTAGTCGTATTTCAGGACTGACATGTCACAGTAGTATGGGCTTCATCTTTAGTGAAGTATTTCCACACACTTGATGAACCAACGACCCACTGGGCTCCACACGTCTTCTTGGAGGAGGCCATGTTTTTATTGTCATATGATCAGAGACTAGTCGACGTGATGCTTCAAGCGTCATGGAGTGAAGTCAACAAAGTCTGCCCATTAGCTTAGCTTAGCTTGCCAAGATGATGTGAAGCACTGGGCACATTAAAGCATCTTTTAGGACAACAGCTGGGTGCAGCAACTTCCTGTATATTTTAACCTTTGATACAAGCTGGATAGAGCTTTTCCTCTGTCTGAGACAACTGACCGTCCCCAGCCTCGTAGCAAGTGGAACTTTCTGCAGGAAAACTATCCGACTGTGAAAAGCAAGGAATGTGCTATTCCCACAGCTGCCAACACAGTAAAGCCTCCAGTGTTTGGGGTGACTTAACTGCCACCCGTGTGCACAGATCTGAGCCACCATCATCGCACAAACAGGCGTTTTCTTGCCGCCTCTAATTCGTCCCCTTCCTTTAAAAGGACCCGTCCCGACGAGACGGACGTCTCTTTCACAACAACATTAAGAGGTGAACTCGCACACCCGTGATGAGTGGCTTCACAGAGCGTTCAAAGCCCTCAGAGGGGCCGGCACAAGTCTAAAAAGGGAAGAGTGCCCTTTTTGCCGGCCCGCCAACTGACTTCAGGGTGTTTTTTACCCCTCGCTGTGGAGGCCACCCCGTGTCACGGCGGCAAAACATCAGAGTGGTGCATTAGATGCCGGGGTCAGCTGCTTCATTTGAACTCCTGCAGAACACCTCGGGTTCCTGCTCATTTATATCAAGTAGGCAAGGAGGAAAAAATAAAATAAACGGATTTATCCAAAACCAGATTTAACGAAATTATTAAATCTATGTAAAGTATGAAAAGAAAAAGTAGTAATTTAGCAAAATAAGCTGTCACCTGTGGTACAAACAAGAATATATAAAACATTAATAAGTAATATTTTACATTCTTACACTGGATAAATTGTGCCGATTATGTCTCCAAACTGAGTTCAGGAGTTAATATGCTCAAAACTAAGGTGGCCAATAGAGCTTAACGCACGGCGACTTGAATAAAACCCGAGCAAATAGACAAAACACAAGCAAATTAAGAAAAGTTTTCATCAATAACAGTTGTGCATGTTTTCCACTGCTGAGTGGAAACGAGCAGAAACACAAGTTGGTTTTCTGCATATTATTTTCATTTTAACAACAATAATTGGCCATTTTCTCTAATCTGTATTCCACAAATCCTTCAGAACTTAAACTCCAGCTCCACACACAGTCTTATCTAGCTAGTGTTCCTACCCTCTACCTGGAAATTAGTGAATTTGGGCATCAAAAGTTAACCTTACTGACAGGGGCGTAGCACCAAATTCTGGGCCCCGTACACTCTTAATGTCAGTGGGCCCCTATCCATGCCCTTGCACGAAGTGCACGAGCAAAAAAGAAAATTGAGGCATTTATATATATATATAATTTATTTATGTTGACAACTAACGTTAGCTGGCCCATAATTGTCTTTACTTGTAACAGCAAGCAGCCCGTTTGGCAAACTTTAGCATACGAACATCGGCAACTGACAAACTGCATACTGTCTGGACTACGACAACGTTAACGTTAATTGGATGCAGTTACACAACAAGTAAACTTGGTTCACCGTTGCTTCCCCTCATTCTGCCTTATTTCTTTTTCTGGTACCCTGATTTGTGTTTTTTGGGCAGCATGATGATAGCTAGCCTCCAGGTCGTTCAATCTGGGCTCACTGACGTACTTGTCGCCTGCCGCTGTCTATGGGCGGACTAAACCATTTTGCATCTCCAAGAGGGGGCCCCCAGAATATTTTGGGAGGGCTGTGACACAAAGTTCATTCTCTGAGTTGATGTTATCAATATATTTGAAATACATTATGACACCAATTATTTGCAGGGCCCAATTCATTCATTCAAAAATAAATAAATAAATAATTCAGGATTTAATGGGCCCTCTCTCTACTCGGGCCCTGCGTACTCAGGTCCCCCCCCACACACACACACACACTACCATGCCCATGCTTATTGAACTGATATGATTATTTGATTATGTGAAGTGACAGCCAGTAAGCAAAACCCTTATTGCACTGACTAATTTGTCTGTTCGCTGGTGTTTTTAGATTAGATTAGAGTCAACTTTATTGTGGTTGCATGTTGTACAGGTACATACACAATGAAAAGCAGTTTGGCATCTAATCAGAAGTGAAAATAGCAAAAAGTGCAAAATTAACCCAATAATAGGAAACAAGCTACAGATATTCTGTTAAAAAAGTAAGTATTTTACAGTAATCTTATCTACTTAGACTTAGACTTAGATAAACTTTATTGATCCACAAGGGAAATTGCTTGGTTACAGTAGCTTAGTTGTCATAAAAAACACACTCTTAAGAACCTCAGATAAAAAGAAAAGATTAAGTTAAATAAAATAGAAATAAAAAATAAGTAGAATAAGATCTAGTAACATAAAATAGAAATAGTATAAGCCAAAATGTACAAATTATCATATTAGAATATGAACAAATGTACAAGAAATGGAAGAATATAAATATAAATTATATATACAGGGTAAGGTGTAAGGTGCAGTAGTGTCCATTAACATTAATAACAATGAGTTATCTGTCACAGAAAGGTGAGTTGTTGTACAACTGGACAGAGAATGGTATGAAAGTAGTCCTGTAGCGTTCAGTATGGGAGCGGAGCTGGATCAGCCTGTTGGAGAATGAGCTCCGCTGCCCCTCTATTGTCTGGTGTAGTGGATGTGACGGATTGTCCATGATGGAGAGCAGTTTGTCCAGTGTCCTCCTGTCCCTCACTGAGACAAACGTCTCCAACTTACTGCCAATCACATGACCAGCCTTTTGGATCAATTTGTCGATCCTACTTATGTCCTTTTTGCTGGTGCTGCTCCCCCAGCAAACCACAGCAAAGTACAGGGCACTCGCAACAACAGACTGGTAGAACATCTCCAGCAACTTGCTGCACACGTTAAAAGACCTAAGCTTCCTCAGGAAGTAGAGTCTACTCAGTCCCTTCTTGTACACAGCATCACTGTTGTCCCTCCAGTCCAGTCTGCTGTTCATGTGGACTCCCAGGTACTTATAATGGTCCACTACTTCCACCTCCAGACCCTGGATGGTGATGGGCTCCACTGGTGTCCTCTTCTTTCTGAAGTCAATGACCAGCTCCTTGGTCTTGTCCACATTCAGGAGTAGGTGGTTTGTCTGGGACCACTCCACAAAGTCTGCGAGACTTCTATCTATCTATCTATCTTAAATAAATTGTGCTGATTATGTCTCCAAACTGAGTTCAGATGGTAAACACACTGAAAACACATGCAAATTAAGAGACACGTCGAAAAATATAAGGATAAAATAACATTAAATGGACGTATTCAAGCATGTGTGCAGTACTTGAGTAAATGCATACCGTGCCAATCTCCTGCCTCATCACTCTCCTGCAGCTTTGACTTTACACTCATGTGCCCCCATCATAAAAGTGTCAGCCACAGAGGAGACAACATCCAGACTCACATAGCAACAAACATGTTGCATAATTCAGGACCAAACGTGAACCGAAGCGTGAGATTCATTCAACAAACTGCAGCCACATCTCCTTCTTCTTCTTCTTCTGTCTCAAATCTGAACGAACAAGTCATTCAAACATTTTAAGGTGGCAATAAGCTGCAGCTCTGCTGGGGAGGGGAAATGAGCTGCCTCAATTTCCATCTTAGAAGCGAGGGCGCGTGAAGAGGCAGAGCTGTAATCAGAGCATTACCGACACACGACAGGGCTGATTCTTCTGACGGGACCGAGCGCAGATGGATGCATGAACATCTCCAATCAGGAGCTCAGTCTTTGTGCAGAGAATTACCAAACGCCGAGGTTAAAAGGCAGCCTGACAGCACTCATTATCAGGATCCGTTCACGTGTTGTCTTAATGTTGCTGCTGTGAGTCTTAGGTGGTAAACACAGGAAGACTGACGGGGGACAAAACAAGCTTGTTATCCGGCTGCAGCTTCGCCTAAAGGACACGGCCGCCGCTTTATGAATTCAAGGGTGGTCATCTAAGCTGATAGGAGAATCCACTATCTGAGAGCTAAAAATAGCATCGCCGCTAACCGTGGGCCTGAATTGGATATCTGAACCCCAGCACAGCCTGTGTGTGTGCTGCTGTGAGCCTGCCTGCCTGCAGAGAAAATGGGACCCTTCACCCATACGTGACAGGAATGTCTTATCCTCCAGATAAACCATGTATTATCTTGATGACAGGTGCTATCAGCTGGTCCGTGGGTGTTTGGGTTATTTAATTTTTTTTCTCCATCGTGTGCACATGCGGGACGGAGTAATAAAGAAAGCATGTGCACTGTGTTTTTTCTTTTATTCTTCTGCGAGCAGGCTGACGGGGTGACTCAGGGTGTTTTTTTGGATGCAGAAGCCTCTTCTTTTTTAAACTCTTCCCTCCTAAGGCCTGCATGGGTTTGGACTCGAGGCCTCTTATCAGATCTTGCGCAGCTCCCCCCCGGAGCCGGAGAACCTGTAAATAAGACTATGACGGGTAAACAAGCATTCCTCTTCCAACTTGTTCAGGCGTTGCAAAATATGAAGATGAGCTGTTAAACTTCAGCTTCTTCAGCCCTCATGTCACCTTCACTTGTCTTGTCTTTATCCTCGCAGCAGCGATTTAAACCTCCAGGAAATGATTGGAATTAGAATGTTTTCCCAAGTTTATGTGTCGGAAATAGCTCCTTAAATAAGACAACCCCCAACTACACCCCACATATTCATCGTGAATACCTGTGACAGGACTATGGAGACATATGCAGATCGCCATAAAATTTAATTTCACTGATTGACCTTAAATTGGAAGAAATATACAATTTCTAAGTACATATTTTCGGTATCTATAACATTTGGTATGAAAAACTGTTATCACAGCTTTTATTTAGGATAATAACATCTATTATGTCAGGGCCAGTGTCCCTATTAAATTGGGACATGTCATTAAATAGCAAGCAGTGGTTAGCGCTGATGCCTCACAGCAAGGAGGTTCTGGGTTCTAATCCGTCGCCCGACTGGGTCCTTTCTTTCTATGTGGAGTTTACAAGTTCTCCCTGTGTCTACGTGGGTTCTCTCCAGGTTCTCCAGCTTCCTCCCACCGTCCAAAGACATGCTGGTTAGGTTCATTGGTGATTCTAAATTGGCCGTAGGTGTGAGTGTCTCTCTGTGTTAGCCCTGAGATAGACTGGAGACCTGTCCAGGGTGGACCCCGTCTCTCGCCCCGTTGACAGCTGGGATAGGCCTGGAGTTGTGTGTTTCCTGTGGAGCCCCATACTACATCTGTTGTCGCGGTCTCATCGACCTTCTCAGTCTTCATGGCCTCCTACCTGAATGAACAATCCTCCAACCTGCCTTTGATTCCTCTTATATTCTCAAACTGTCATGTAACATCATCAGCTCTGTCCTATATTTGTACCTTCATCAGTTTCTACATGTACGCTTTAGTCAGAAGTATGCTCATCTCATTCCTCCTATCCTGCCTCTACCTGGCCGGCCTCAAGCAGATGGGTCCCTCCATATGAGCTTAAGGTTCTGCTCAAGGTTTCGTCCTGTTAAAAGGGAGTTTTTCTTTGCCACCGTGAGGTTTTCCTTGCTCTGAAGGTTTCAGACCAGATTATGTAAAGCGTCTTGAGACAACTTGTATTGTTATTGATGCTATATAAATAAAATTCAACTAAAATCAACCCCAAAGATAACAGGAGTGTTATCTAAGGGGGAAAAGTCTTGTTTTGAATAAATAAACTGAATGCACATTTCATTTTATGTAACTCCAGCAAATGCCAAGTCGCTGATGTGAGACTTCAGCTGCTTTCAGTCGCCCCAAAATGATTGAATATCAGTGGAGGAAAGTTCACCCGTTTGAGTTGTTTTCGTCGGGAGCGCGGTTTTAAATCATCTCCAGAGGCCGCCGGGTTTGAGCGACAGCGGCGCGGCGACATGAGTGACCTCTGGAGCCGCTGACTCTGCTGCTTTTTGAAGCGGGACCCAAGGCTACAGCCACAGAAGTCGCAGTGTGAGAGGTTATCTCCTTCACCTGAATACACGCTTAATGTCCACCGCACCCGAGAGAGAGACAGCTGTTTGCGTCGACCCGAGCATCAATCAAAACCGAGAGAGGTAGAGTTAAGACATGTCTCCTTTTATTCCCCTGGATACGCCATATACACATATATACACACACACACACAAACATCCAGAATCAGCATTTTCTTTTTTTTTTTTTTTTAAAAACATCTCATTGGAATTTTACAGAATGACATTATCTACAAGTCTTAATCACAGTTTGGATAGTCCACAAAAACAGGAGAGCAAAGGGAGTCATTGTACAGCGGGGTAAACAAAAAAAATAAAATAAAAATAATAATTTACAGACTCGACACCATTTCTTCATTTTCATTTATCCGCACAACGCTGCTGCTGCTGCTGCTGCTTCACGTCGAGGGAAAAAGAATCTGGGATCTGTCTCAAATGCCTCGGAGATCTTTTAGGACGCGTCCCATGCGAGTCTATTGCATAGGTTGTATTTTTAACTTCTGCACCAAGAAACAAAACAAAAAAAAATAATAAAAAATTAAAGCAGCAGCACGCACCTCTTTTTTTTTTTTATTATTATCATTATTTTTATTCTAGAAGAATGAAATCGTCGGCTTGGCAGGAAAATAATCTGCCGCGTGATTTAAAAGGGTCACCGAATGTCAATATGAAGGAGAATCAAGATTTCCCACGTCAAGCAAGGAGTCAGTTTGCGTGAAATAAAAGAACAAAGGGAGGAGTTGGGGTGGGGAGGAGGGGGCTTTAAGGACTACCGTGACCTCAATCCTTGAAATCTTTATTCACGGAGCGGCCCGTTCCTACACAGCCTCGGGCCGTAACCACTCGCAAAGGCCCGTTTCTGACAGCGGGGGAAATAAAGAGACGGAGGGCTTATGTTTCGTGACAGCTCCGGCATCTTCGAGTTGTTAACGAAACGCGTGCGATGGCGGCGAGCTGCAGGCGTGGCTGCAAGTTTGACCCTCGTGGATGGAAAGGGCTAAAAAGAAGGCAGCAGCCGCGCATGCACGCCTAACGACTTCAAATATTAGATTACCGGCGCAGCTCTGTGGTGCATAAAAGACAAGACAGTATACTGGCACACATTCAGGAGAAAAATAAAAAATAAAAACAAACAACAAAAGGAACCGCATTGCACTTTGTCCCTGGATATATCTCTGTAGGTTCCACTGGCTTTCCTGAGCTAACAGCTACAAATCTCCCTTTCATTCTTCTACACTTGATTTACTTCAATAATAATGTACTCGGAAAGAAAAAAAAACAAAAAGAAATTAAATAAAAAGAGTGAAAAGAATACGTCAACATTCGAGTCTCTTTCCAAACTAAATCATGGTTACGCACGAGGAGAGTTTCTACATGCCCGGTGCTCCGTTTGGAATGAGGAATGCTAATGATGCTAACAAACCACTTTGAGGGAAGTCGAAGCATAAACATCTCTAGATGCTCTCGTCCGATTAAGACGAGTCGTTTCCAGTTAGTACTAAAGCGGCTCCGGAAATGGGAACCCGCAATTTACCAGACTGCAGCGAGGAAAAGATGTTTGAGGTATTCATTCATAAATAAAAGTAAAGAGTAAAAAAAAAGAAAAACAGATCTAAATGGAAAGCTGGCTTCGCTGAAAATACATGATAATAAAAAATAAAAATGGACATCCCTTCAAATATTAAAACAAAAACAAAAAATAAATCACATTCAGGATGGCCAAACTAAAGACCAGCTCTACGTTTCAACCTTCGCGTCATGCTTTTGCCTCCGCTCTGCTCCGCCGGCGAGGGAAACGTTGCTACACCGGCGTCGGACATAAGTGCTGTGCAGAGCAAAAAAATAAAATAAAAAAATAATAAAAGATGAAAGGTGGACAGCGAAGTCCCCGCGAGCCAGGACGGATCTGTTTAACTTCAAACATGTGTGTAGTGGAGCAGAGGAAGCAGCCTTTTGGGAAAATACGTTTGGCTTACTATTGGCAGATGAGACAAGTAGAGAGAGAGAGAGCATGCTGGTCATGTCAGTGTTCTTACTCGGAGGAGAGACATACACCTTTTCTGAATTTGTCACCTTTCCACTATTTTTCCAGGTAGGATTCGCTATACATTCATAATATTGGCATCTTCAGTTAATTACTTTACAAGGCAGTCAAGAGTTTCAAGCTTTAAGCAACTGGCCAACAGGAGAGAGAGGATGAGGACCAGAGGAGGAGGAGGAGGACGTGTCGGAGTGGAGGAAGTAGTGACGGTTCAGGTGGGACGTAGACTACAGGGTTCACACCTTCAGACCCCGCTGGCACTTAACAACATTCAGTTTGCTCCTTCACCGGATTTAAACAGGAGTCTGAAACGGTAGGGTGGAGGCTCCCAGACTTGTTCTTGGTCATTTATGTCCTCTTCTTAGCTGCGTCACTTCCTCCTTGCGTCGTCCTTGGGATCCCTCTGCTGCTTTATGAGCTTTTCAATCTCGGCGCCCAGCGTCTGCAGATTCTCCTGAGAAACACAAACACAAAGAGAAAACTTAGAGACAGTGCACGAGGGACTGGTGATTTAATATTGACGGTAAAATAGAAATGAAAACGTCTGACAATCAAGTAAGGTGCAGTCCAAGTCCATCCAGAGCATAGACTGTATATAAAGATGGAGGACAGGACAGCTCCTCGAAAGTGAAGCCAAACCATGTGGAGCTCCTTTTTTATATTTTTTTATTTATACCATTGTATTTTATTTATTTATTTATTTAATCTAATTAAATTGTATTTTTTATTATTTTTTTGCAAATCTTGTAATTTTTGTTTTTTACTTATACCATTGTATTTTTTTTTATTCATTATTTTATTATTTCTTTTATCTAATTAAATTTCATTTTTTATTATTATTTTTTAAAACTATTTTACAAAATATTTATTTTTCCTTTTACTAGTGATTTTCAAGGTTTATTTTAAAAAAAATGTATTTCTTATTTTTGAAAATCATTATTATTTTTTTTTTATTTATACCATTGTATTTTATTTATTTATTTATTTATTTAATCTAATTAAATTTTATTTTTTATTATTTTTTGCAAATCTTGTAATTTTAGTTTTTTTACTTATACCATTGTATTTTATTTATTTATTATTTTATTATTTATTTTATCTAATAAACTATTTTACAAAATATTTATTTTTCTTTTTACTAGTGGTTTTCAAGAGTTTTTTTAAAATGTATTTCTTATTTATTTTTTATGTGCAACTGAGCTACTGTGACTAAAGCAATAAAGTCTAAAAAAAACAAAAAAACATCCTCAAACAAGTCCAGTTGCCTTTGTTTAGCTTTTATTTCACGTTGACCATTGATCCCCACTAAAAACAGGTTCGTGGCACATTTAAAGAAGCTCCCTCAATGCGTTCTTCGGGTATTTTGTTCACAAGAATGAGCTGGACGACACAAAGAACGGTTGAAAAGGCATAAAATAAAATAACGCAGAGATAAACTGATTCTGTTACGCCTAATAAAATGAATAATACTGTAAAAAGATTTTCCTGTTTCCTGTAAAACGTGTCTAATAATAGCACTTTTGACCCACATTTTAAAGAAACCACTTACAGTCAATGATTCATCTTTTTTTGTTAATATAAAAGAACCGTCATGACATGTGAAGCCTTGATTTGGCTTCGTCTGAATGCTTTTCTTTTATTGTCATTGTTTCCATGGTGAGTGTTTTTTTACTTTTTGCTCAGTGCCAATCATTGTTCATCCACAGAAAGAAAAGTACTCCTACATTTTATCTGTGTATTGTTTCATTCATTTTTATTTATTTTTTATTTACGTAGGGCGTCTTTAATGTAAGTCGGACGGAGGACAATGAGAAGCCGACTGGCTGCCAAGTATGATGAATGTTTAGGGAAGAGAAATGTGCAAAGAGCAACTAACTAAAAACGGCAAAGAGGCTGTGACAGTACATGACAGCACGGTGACACGTGTTGAGGCTTCGCTTCCAACATGTGGGAGGGTTGGAAGCTTTAAGAAATGTTTTTATTGTCCTTTTATCTTTATGCTGCGTCACCAGGAGCTGCTTTGTTTTTCACCAGTTGTATCGGACATGGATTTAAGACACTTCCACAGTAAATACATCTGGGGTTCATGGAAAGGAAACTGGACTCGTAGAGTTCCTTGAAGACGTTTCATCCAAGTCTTCAGTTCTAAAAGGACTGGTGGAGGAGTTGGTGTTTAAATAGGAACATCTGATGATGTTATCCATCAGAAACTCACATGACTAGTGTCTGTTAACGACTAGATCCATGGGCCGTTAGAGAACCACTGATTGGAGAAAGAGGAGAGGATGAAACAGTCTCCTCCAATGACAGATAAGTATCTGGTCGTTAACAGACACTCGTCATGTCAAAGTAAATAACTTTGACCATCTTGTGACAATTCAACGTACTGCTGGGAAACTTCTGGACCTGGCATTCATTGGTGTGGATGTTGCTTAGACATGTAGCACCCACCTAGACCAGACCAGGCACCCCCACCCCATAGCAATGACACTCCTTGATGGCAGCAGCCATCCCCAGCAAGATGCAGCCACAACAACGCTTTAGGAACAACTAAAAAAAACATGAAGAACAGCACAAGGTGTTGACCTGGCCTCCAAATTCACTAGATCCCAAACTGATCAAGTATCTGTGGGATGATCCACAGAGGCCCCTCCCCTCAAAGGCCCCCCCACTAACAACATCCTGTTGCCAGACACCACAGGACACCCTCAGAAGGCCCATGTCCATTCTCTGATGAGTCACAACTGTTTTGGAGACCTACACAATATTAGGAAGGTGGTCATAATGTTATGCCTGATCGGTGTATGTATTACACACTCATTGTGGAAACAAATGGAGGTAAATGTTTATATCCTCAACATTTAAACTGATTTAAACTGTAAGCTTCCTTCCTGCATCAGCTGATGAAAATTTATAAATACAAGTAAATCAAATACACGCCGACAACACGTGACAAATATAATTTATCCACACTCCAGCTTGGCAGTTAATATAAACTTGTGACAAGACGAATCTCGGGAAACGTCTGCACGCGTTTCATTAAGTGGAGACAAATTAGTCACGAGCCGCCGGCCGCTGCTTTCTTACGGGTACGGCGCAGGAGCAGGTCAAATTACCATCTCTGAGTCAGGCTTTTTGTTGCTCCCTAAGAGCTGAGAAGTGGGATGGATTTATTCGTTTAACACCAACGGGAAAATGGTTTGAACTGAAAATCTAATTCAGTTAAAGGATCAGAAGGTTGCAGACGCTGGACGAAGCTGACGTACCGACACACTGAAGGAGGACGGAGGCTTTGAATATGACGGTTTAAATCCATTATTTCAGATCATGAACTAGAAGGGAGGAGAAAGAAAGTATTTTGGTTGCAGCGGGACACAGTTTCCTACTGATTGCATTACTGATGCAGCTTTTGATCTGAATTAGACTCTTGGTGTGAACATGTCGGCTCGGGAACCATGGACACATGCAGACATTGAGATACAACCAATCTGTGTTGGTCAAAGGCAAAAGGCTGGTCCTTCACTAGATCCCAAACTGATCAAGCATCTGTGGGATGATCCTCAGAGGCCCCTCCCCTCAAAGGCCCACCAATAACAACATCGGTTGCCAGACACCACAGGACAGAAGGCCCATCTCAACTGTTTTGGAGACCTACACAATATTAGGTCATAATGTTATGCCTGATCGGTGTAAATCACTTTTAAGAGTCTGCCTCCTGCACCATTCATCCCACTCAGCCACTCAGGCTGCCCACGGTCTCTTAATTCATGCAATCTGTGAACGTACTGACCTGGGATTAACTCTCATTTCTATATTTGGGTTGATCTGAATATGTCACGTTTAAACGGCGGCGCTTTGATAGCGAGGTCGCACGGCTTCAAAAAGGTGGAGCCTGACACCGACACAGCCAATTAATCATCCACTCAGGCCATGTAAGCCTGAACGATCGCTCTCTCACTGCAAATTAAGAGTCCTTGATGGAAACTGCTGAGATCATCCACGCATCTAAATCATTTTTTTTTTATTTATTTAATTATTTTCTTAGCGTGCTGAATATTTTTTTGGTGGAATGAACGAATGAAGCCTGCTGGGAGAGAACTTACCTTCAGAGTGATGTTCTTTAGCAGCGTGTCCTCCAACACAGCCTGCAGCTTCCGGTTGATCTCCAGCGACAGATCCAAGGTCAGTCCGCTGTCGGCCGGGTGGGAGGTGTAAAGCGAAGCCATGATGCCTCCCCGCCGGCTCAGGTGGGCCTTGTTGATGTCGGATGCCTCCGACGAGAGGGCCCCTGTCTCCTCTCTCAGCACATAGCTCTGGATAATTCTGCAGGGATGAAAGAGAAGCGGGGGATGGGGGGGATGAGTCAAACCGTGTGCTTCAAAAAGGAAATAAAGCGAATGCGGCGTCGGCTGGAGACCGTTGAGCAAAGAAAGTGGGATTTCATAGTTAGGGAGCAAGGAGAGCTCCTACAGAGCGGTGAACCATTTCAGCGGCAAAAGCAGCAGACGGTGTAAGAATAGTAATTCCACCGGGGCGGCTTATTGGACTCAAGTACGTGGGATACATTCGGTCATAGCCGGACAGATTATTAAAGTCACAGAAGGAAAGGTAATGAAAACGGCGGCAATACAATGGAGTGCCAGGATTCAATTAATCAACTTCATGCCTGCGTCTGGGGGAGAAATTGAGATAGATCTTCACAATACGCACTCGTCTCAGTAACTGTATCACGTCGAGGGTAAGCTGTGTTCGTTGTCAGGGACCGGGGAGAGACGGGAACGCATTAACTTAACAGCTCTAAACTTCATGTTGTTCAGTTTTCCCTTCGCCGCCCAGAGAACGCAGACGAGCAAGCGTTTCTGTTCAGACGAGATCAGAGCCAGAGAGAGCTGCCACTGTGATTCCAGCTCATTAACGCCTCCCACATTATCATCAATATGCAACTAGAAAGAAATATGGAAACAGAGTTAAAAGCACTCTTTCTTGGCGTGTCTGTTGATTGTGATCAAGCATAACATTATGACCAACTTCCTACTATCGTGCAGGCCTCCAAAATAGTTGTGACTCATCAGAGAGAATGGACGTGGGCCTTCTGAGGGTGTCCTGTGGTGTCTGGCAACAGATTGTTGTTAGTGGGGGGGGGGTCTTTGAGGGGAGGGACCTCTGTGGATCATCCCACAGATATTTGATCAGTTTGGGATCTAGTGAATTTGGAGGCCAGGTCAACACCTTGTGATGTTCTTCATGTTTTTTTTGTTTTTTTTTTAGTTGTTCCTTGTACGGTCAACGTCAGTGGTCATAATGTTGTGGCTGATCGGTGCGAGGGCGCTTGATTTCACACATGCAAAGATTAAAGCTAACACGTATAAGGCTGTAGCTACAAAGCTTGTACAGTTGCGGGTCTGTTCGTAAATGTATTTTAAAGACCTAGGAGCGTGGACAGGTGAGAAAGACGTAGCGTCCTCCAGAAAAGGTCAACAACGTCCTGCTCCTGAGACGAGTCAGTGTGATCAATACTTGATGTTCAGCCTCCTCCTGACGTTGTTAAGTTCAAGGTGGGTAACGAAGAGGCCGAGGTGAAGAGTCACTGGAGGTGACCTTGATTTTTAATTTGGTACGGATCAAACTGCTTTGTGCAAAAATATAATATTCCTTAAATAATGGCTTTTTTTTTTGTGACAATCATCTCTTCATGATGCCGGCCACCTCTGCTAAAAGTCGCCTACATCCTCAGTTGAACGGATCATGCGATTCTACCCCTGTGGTATAATGGTCCATGTCAAGAGTGTGATTTTACAAGGTTTTCTAGATGACGGCTGTGTCAAGAAGAACAAAGATCTTCCTAGCCACTTAAGTTATTTCTATAACTCCAAGCTTGTCCCTTTATTGGTAAGAGATGGGACTATGTATTACTATAATATAGACTAGGTCAAAAAGAAAAGCAACTGGATTTTTTTTTCTACAAGTCCTTTTTCGTTTTCCAAAAAAGGACTTCTTAATGCTTTTTGGGTATACCATGACCTGGATGAGTGAGAACAATGTAGGCTAGGCTATTGATATTGCATAGTTACTTAGTCTTTTTATTATTCAGTCTTTAGTCATCTTTACTTGCTTTATTATTGACAGACATTGTTATTAATATGTCAATAGTCACCTAATGTCATAACTTTTTGAGTTAAACTACTAATAAACATCATATATTCAATATTTGGTTCTTGTTTTCTGAAAAAAAATGAATAAATGACTTTGAGGTTGTCGAGTTCTAGTTCAAGTAACTTTATGTCTCCACCGAGACAATTAAACCTGCATCAAGTGGTGTCCTTCAGTGGTCTCCAAGTGACTCTTTAATTATTCTTGTTTAAGTATGAATATGAGTTGGAAGCATGCATGCACTTTGATGCACATGCTGCTGGGCATGCATCAGGCTGCAACCGCCTTAGAAGCAAAAGCATATTTTGTATCTGCATTCAAACGCAGATACAAAACTCGCCATGTGAAAGTGTTTAACATGCATTTTACACACTCGTAGTAGTACTCAGAATGTGCAGTCTGTGTTTGGGAAACATTTACTGTATAATAGCCCTTCCTCTGCTCTGTACTGTGAGTTCACCACCACAGAAGCCAGCCTAATATCTAGCGCTGCATAGACCTAAGACTACGCTGCGATGTGTGCGTCATTAACAAAAGAAAAAACAAACACAACAAAGCTGTAGCTATGTAAGCACTACAAAGAAGCCACCGTTATAAACTACCCCCATCCACCCACACACACACACACAGACAGACACAGAACACCTACCACAGACATGAAATAACTCTTACCTCTGACTAGGCTTGCGAGGGTCCATATTTGGACCCCAGTTCCATCGCGACAGTGTTTAGTAAAAACAAAAAAGTGACAGAAATTAAAGATGTGGCCACATGATGTGCTGAGGGGCATGCACGGGTCGGCGAGGGGCACGGACCAGGAATAAGCAAGACAAATGCATCTTTCTTTTTTTTTTTCTTTTTTTTTTATCGCTGGCAGTGAGGGCAGCAAGACAAGCATGCAGAAAGCAAAATGTGGCAAACAGACGAGTCCTTAAACTGACGAAAGCTTGGGGCCAAAAAATTTAAAAAGAAAAGACGTGATGTGAGAACATTTCCAGTATCGTGTTTTATCTTAATTTTATCCAGACTACAGTTTTATTTCAGAGGCTTTCTGTAAATACTCGACATATTAATAGATCTTCAGATCTATCCAAAGCATCAGAGGCACTGGCTTACGAGTCAACTACAGCGAAACAACGTGTGAAGACTCTCAGAATCCGGGTCAGGGCATGCCTTAAAAGATTTCTTGAAGATGTTACGCCGCCTGGTTTTATTCTAGCTTTGCTTTAGATGTAGACGAATAAAAGCATCAGCTGGAAACGACAAGCCTGCCTGGCAGCGAGTCAGAAATCCCAGACGCCCTTGAAATCACCCGCTATAATATACTTCGACACGTTCAGCAGGTGTGGCCTCAGTAGCTCAAAGAACAGCGAGCGCTCACGTACGCCGCGGCTCTGATTTGCAGTTACCATTGATTACTACAACCCTAGCAGAGTGAATGGGGAGCTCTCCAGATAAATAGCCACCCACATCTCCTGAACAGAAGGCCTCCCCCCCCGCTTTGTTCCCGTCCCGACCGCATTCAGATCACATCGATGCGCCATCTAGGCTCAACGGTCATAATAAGCAGGCGTGCGGGTAGAAGGGCGTCATTGCCCTTGAAGGATGGCTCTTCAGTTTCTGCACGTTTTAGCTCATTTACTACAAATCACATTTACTGTTCTGCGTACATGGCAGCCAATGACCCGTCTTCTCTTCCTAGCGGCGTATGAGCGCGCCACATGGAGAACATAATGAAAAAGGTTTAAAGAAAAAACCTCACGTGGCATTAAAGATGCAAAATGGGAGAGACTGGTTCTGGTTTTAGGAGCGTTTTGATTTAAAGGGGATTTTAAACTAGTGCCACTAAATACTACAATACCCATGAGCCTTTGCCAAAGCTGCTTCTAAGAAGAGTCAAGTCACGGGTGCAGAGCAGAGCAAATTGAAACTGCTTCAACATTGCAATTGGGAACACGGTTGCCGAATTCTTCCAAAACTGATCCAAATATCTTTAGACACACATTTAAACTTTCACTTCCTGAACTAAGACAAGGCTCCGCCCACTTTGCAACTCAACATTCTTTGGAAAATTGTGTCTGCACATGTACAGAGCTCCGGTAGCTGACGTCACCCTGCACCGGCAATCGCAACACCACCATATTGGCAGGAAAGCGCCCTTTTTAGAATTACTGGTCAACAGCTGTCGTGCACCAGGATGCCAGAATAGTCGGGGACGAGCCAAGGGGAAATGGTTTTATAGGATTCACCAAAGATCCCACAAGACGACAGATGTGGATTACGTCAATAAAACGCTGAAGAAGAAGAAACGGAGCTCTGGGATCCCTCTTGCGCAGAGGTCCTCAACAGGGGGTCCGCAAACCCTAGGGGGTCCGCGGAGGTACTGCAGGGGGTCGCGAAAGTTTTGGTTGATTAGACATTTTTTGTCCGGTATGCCACCCCCGCAATTTTTTCCACAAATTTAAATGTCTTTAAATACACATATACATAAGTAGGAGGTCCCCACTCCATTTCTCCATCGGTTTGGGGGTCCTTGGCCTAGAAAACGTTGAAGACCCCTGCTCTTGCGTACCGATCACTTTATACCAGGTGCAGAATCCAGCGTTTTCCAAGTGTAAAGTCTTGCTTATTTAGCATGTTTTTAAGACAATGTCCAACATATTTCTTTTCATAAAGGGAAGTTAGGCTAACGTTTAGAACGTGGACTACAAAGAGGCGTTGCTCATTCAGCACTAAAACTACTCACAATGAGAAAGAGACTCAGGATTAAGCAGTTACTTGTTGTTGTAGCTGCGTTACTGTCATGAACCTCCTCAGAAGAAATCTTCAACATATGCTTTCAGTGACTTTCCGGAGTAGGATGAAGGGACGTTAAAGAGGTAGTTATATATATATCCGGATACTGCAGGTCAGGAACAATGTCCGCAATGGCTGTTTCGATGCTAAAGGGTCTGTAATATATAATCTGAGGAGTTTTGCCTTGTACTGGACAATTTCTATCTGTTTAAACCCTGACGGCCTGAAATCAGCGTTGGCTCCATTCATTTTTCCTGTCAATGCAGCGGTGTCAACAAAAAAAGTTGCATGCCGCCCATAGCTCTACAATAAATGAGTGGTACAGGTGACTTTCTGCTAGCCACTAACTGTCCCTTATCTGACCCCCCCGACCCCTTCCTCCCCAAGCTTCAAGTTTCCAAATCTCTTCCTCCATCACCTGCTTCAGGCTTACAGTGAGCTCGCCAGTGTTCACCAGGCTGCCCTGGAAAGAATAGGGACAGAAAGGCAAAAAGGACACATTTACATTCATACTCTGGGTATGTGTAACACCCCCGTGCTTCGCTGAGACTTTAACAGAGCTAAATTTAGCCCCTCCGCCCCCCGCAACTGTGGGATTCGCCCTCGATTTTAACTCTTAAATGTAGGTTGAAGCTAATGGATTCAATCCAAGCGTAAAGCTGGGAAACAAAATGAGGAGGAGTGAGAGAGCGAATAGATGATCCCGGCGAACGAAAGACAAACCGCTGCTAACTTTAATAAACTGCGCGGTGGGATCTTAATTCAGCTTTAAGTCGTTTTGGTTCTATGAGATTATATTATATGGTAAACTCATATCCACTCCGCATTTCATCCCGGCACAGATTGATGAACCGCTCCGCTAAAGTATACGTCAAGTAATGATGCGATTAGGACACTCTTAAACGCCCTTTACGCCATCTCTTTATTCCAAGCGATGGCCACGAATATGGATGGAACATTATTAAGGATCCATACCGAGGCACACCTCCCTTAATCACCTCCACTATAAATAGCCCCGCGTCGAGGCTGTCGTGAATCAGACGTGTAGCATGGGTTTTGAATCTAAAGACGAGAGGGAGAGGCAGGAGGACGCAGGGAGCCGTAAACTGTGTGTGTAAGCATATACCGCGTCTATCAAGGTCAGCTGAAGTGCTCAGCCAAGGACTGAGGTACGCACTTGCACGCGTTCAAACGTACGGAAACTTTGAACATAAGCAGTCGTGCTCGTTGAATATTTCCAGAATACTAATGCTGCGTTCACGCTAGCAGCGATACAGCAAGCTACGATTACTTTTCAACAGAAGCCGGTGATACGAGGAGTCAGACTGACGCCTGACACTCGGCTACGTGACGGGCATGTACGCGCTACATGTCAGCGTTGAGCTGCTGTCAATTTTTCATTTTTTTGCAAACAAGATGGACAACAACAATCAGGGAGAGCTCTAGCGACATTTCAAAGTCGTCTTGCCGACATTGTGGCTGGAAACGTTTGGCAGATTGTAAAAACTTTTGTTGCTAGTAGTGTGAACGCAGCATTAAGTCAAACGCCAAGAGCTGCAGCTAAATATTCTAAATATTTTGCATTAAGTGGCTCATCGTTGCATCAGTCCTGCGCTACAATGGAAGGACACTTGTAGTTATGACATTAGGGTTTTCAACAGCATCTTTCAGGGTTAGAACTACCACATTACTACGCTGCCGTTAGCTTAGGGTCTAAAGGCTGTTACATATTCCGCGAAAAGCAAGAAGTTTGTGACGTCATTTTGTTCTCGCAGCCCTCGTTTGGGAGTTCTCGCCACTTGTTCTCGACACTCAAACTTTTTTCTCATGTGGTGTCCGATTACTGTTCTATGATTGGTCAGAAATTGGAAGTGGGTGTGGTTAATGTGGCCACTCTGTGAGTTCCCAGATGCTAATATTCGCAGTGTGACAGCTAATCTCTCCTGGGTATAGATTGTCATACTGTGGGTGGGTGCATGCTGAATAAACAGCGTGATCCGATTGGACACTGTCGTCAAAACGACTGGCCGACGTCTGAAAATAATAAGAAAAGTGCCTCTTGTTGTCCACATTTCCCACAATGCTTAGGAAGTGTGACATGTCCTGCACCGGGAAGGCACAATGAGGACTTAACCGGAGCTTGGCACTGCAGGGTGAAGTTTAAATGACCTGGCCAGAACAAGACTTCTTTTATTCTTGTGGCTGTAGGAGCGAGAACAAATTTCTCGCTTCTCACGGAGTATGTAACAAGCTTAAGGGTCGTGACACACCAGGCCGGCGGCCGGACGTTGGTCACTGTCAGGCTGTCTGTGACTGTCTGTGGCCCTAGTTTGACCAGGTTGTCCCACACTGTTATTGGCACTAGTCTGATCCCTGTCAACAACTTTCCAGACAGTGCAGTATTTTGAAAGGGTCTGTCAGAGAGATCACTCTGACTGGCTGTTTAGTTTAGAGAACGAGAAGTTCAACAGAAATGACCTAAGTAGACGAAACGAAAAAAGTTCAAAGGGCACACAGGAGGTTCTTCTGGTTTTACGTCTTCATCTCATCTGCACATCGAATGACCTGATCGTCTACTACGAATTAAAAAGTAGACTAATTTATCAGTACGATTCAAGAGAGGCCAACTCTGTGCAACTTCCTATCAAAACCAACAAGCTACAAAAGGCTGCTGGTTGCTGGCTGTAGTCTTTGCAGTGTGTCCAAGCTCAACTTTTTGGTCCAGACCCAGACGTGACAGCCGATCTGCGTTGAAGGCAGTTCTTTGATTTGTCAGTTTGGTGTGTCCATGCCTTAGAACACCACATCTGAGGGGTTTCTAGTATTTGCAGCAGGAAAGCACATTATAACCTGCATTCTATATCCAAGCTGATCACAATGCATTCATTCTAAAAAACAAAAACTACACATATAAAAAGGTTCCCGCCAGCTCTTTTTCTCTGCTCCCTTCACTTTGGCCCATGCCGTTCACTCACTTGGTCTTTTTGCGGATCTCGTCCACCAGCTGCTTGATGTGGTCCTCCATGAACTCGATCTTTTCCTGCTTCCGAGCCAGAGCCTTTTGCAGGCGGACAATGCGCTCCACGAGGACAGCCTTGTCAACCTCCGGGAAACTGTCCACGACCATCACTGAAGGGCCCGACTGGCTCTCTGGAGACCGATCTTCAACACTCCCACCGTGGCGTGCGTTCAAGGAGCCTGGGGCGAGATAGAGATCAAGTTAGAAACGGTTTACTGATGTGGCTTTGGTTATGCAACCAGCCAAACAAAAGACACACTCACACATTTTTACCATAGTGCAGAACAAAATAAATCATTTTTAAAAAACCACAACCCCTTTTATGATATTTCTACTGTAGGTACTAAATACTAACCAAATGCCGGAGAAGTACCTGAGGAACTGGAGCGACTGCCCATACTGCTGACATCTCGGTCACATCCTCCATTCTCAACCTGCTCTAGCCTCTTACGAGCTGCAGAGAAGATAAAGGAAAGAACAGCAAGTTTGTGTTATTAGATACGACGTGAAATTGGCTTCAGCTACTATTGAATAAAACAAAAATAACCATCTGTGCTTGGCTGAACTCTAGATAGTTTTCCTTTGTGAAGAAGTCTACCTGAATAAATATGACTGGGCCTTTTTTTTTTTTTTTTTTTTTTTTTTGAGTGCACGCTCAGCAAACATTCAACGCATAAACAAAAGAAATGATTATGCTGATGAAGTACAACTGCAACACTGATGAAGATGAATCGCCGTTTCACCGAAAGATAGCATCCTCTCTAGCACAGAAGGCAAATGAAAGTGAAAAGCTTGTGCATACAAAATTATAACTATCCAACTTTAAGACTCAAGGTTTCTCTTTGGGACCAGAAAACCAGGTAAAAGGAAGCTTATCCTAACACGAGAAGAGCATTAGCTCCTTACATGGCACCCTTCTGTACACTGCGTATTGTTTCCAATTAGTTGGTACATTCTTCTCTTTAATTGTACAAGGGATTCCATGTAAAACGCCTAAAAAGGTATATCCGAAGTAAATTTAAAGCTGGAGTACAGGCATTGTTTTAGCCTCTTTAGAAAGTTAACACTCAGATAACAGTCAGAATCTGTATAAGTGCTACTGGTAATAATAATAATAATAATTATACATTCTAATTTTTTTCTAAGGATAGCATCAGGCGTGCCAAAAGTGTGCCAAAAACATGGTAAACTGTCGCCTGTTGGGTCAAAAGAGGTGTCAATCAAAAGTTCAGGGTTCAGAGCTGTTTTGGTATCACGTTGTAGCCAAGAGGCGGTTTATACTTTGACGCTGTAGCTACGGCAACAGCCCAGACCCTACTCAGACACTAGCACCGTAGCCTGACATGCATCTCCCCAGAAATGTAATCACTCATCACGGCGGACCACAATAACTATGATTGGTCCACTTGGTAGTAGCATGTTTCCGCTTCAGTATTTCCGGCTGCTTCTCCATCTCCGCAATTTTCAGACTGACTTGTTTTGAATCAGGAAAGATGGAACACATCGAGAGAAGACTGACTGAAGAGGTTTGAAGGTGCCAGCATTTTTTCTGACTCGTGTTTAGCGAAAAGTTCGGCTTTCCATTGTTGAAAGTGAAGCAGGAAGTAGAAACAAAAATTAACCCCACTGACAAAAAAGACACAGCGCCGACTAGCATTTGGGCGGCGTTGTTACAGAACGAGCGCACAAGCATAAATGGCTCGCACCGGCGTAGGCTACCCGTCTATGTCCCACAGAGGTATAAACCGTACTTAATTCATGCAAGCTACATCGTGCCTTTCTAGTTTAAAGGCTTGGTGAGGACTAACTATTTTAATGGAGGACATTTACTGGACCCTTGGCAATGTAACGGGACAATTTCTGTTGGAGTTTTATCTGCTCTTGGAATAGTGTGAGGCTCAATAGATGAGTCGTTTACATTTTTTTGTATTTACGACTGGTCTGAAATAAGTTACGATTGAATCTTGACGTGGTGTGCATCATTCTAATCTCAAGAAATTAAGTGTTTGCACATAGACAGAGGGCTGGAAAAACATCAAACAACACGAGCTGCACAAATACAACGTGGCATCTAACCTTGAGTTAGTTGTTTCGTCAGGTCCTTGATGTTCGCGGCTTGTTTTCTCTTCTGAGTCACGAGCTCGTCCCTCAGCTCCTCCACTCTGGTTTTCAGCTGGGCCGCCTCCGTCTGCAGCGCCGCCCTCTCCTCCTGCAGGCCCTGCACCTCCTGCTGCCTCAGCGCCTCCTCCTGCTTCAGCTGCCGTGACTGCAGGTTTGACAAAACAGTGGAATTACGGCCGGATTACAAACAAACAGCGGTGAGATCTCATTGAAAAGACAAGTCCAGAAACCTCAAGTCTAGAAAATTGAACAGATATTATTTTAGGATTTTCTCCTGAATGTCAAGTGAGAAAATATCACCACTCAAGGAACACTGTATGTTCTAGGTCAGAGAACTCAGCTCTTATGAGAATGTCAAAAGGTTTGTTCCACTGACTGATTAATCAATCCTTTAGCTGTGTCCCGCCATTAAAATCAGGTCAATTTCTTCCTTTCACCCCGCCGACGCCTCGCTGCGCCTCACTGCGCAGTCCACAGTTCACTGACCTTGTCGTCCAGGAGCCTGCTGGTCTCCTCCAGCTGCGCCTGGAGCTCTGTGAAGTTGCTGGTGAGCTGATCCAGCTGCGACTGCAGCGCGTTGCTTTCCGACTGCAGCTGCGCGTTCTTGCTGCTCAGCTTCTCGGTGAAGCCCAGCAGCTCGGCCTCGCGCTCCCTGCTGCCCTGCACGTCCCGCTGCAGGTCGGTCAACTGATTGGTCAGGCCTTCCACTTCCTCGCGGAGGGACGTGATCTCCTGCTGGTCGCTGCACACGGGAAAGAAAAATCGAGAAAACCACAGCTCAATAAATTTTAATAACTACGTGAGACGTAAAAGGGCAAAAGTAAAGTTCTATACTAGATTAAACTCTCTCATCATTACAGTTCAATAAGATCAGATAAGCCATGTGTTTTGCATAGCGACAGGGACAATTAAAGCTGAAGCGTGATTCTAATTTATAGATTTACTGTCGAACATGAGTCGTAACGACCAAAAGCTGCAATGTAAAAAACATCCTACTGCTCAACGAGCTGGCCAGAAAAAGAAACAGATAAATAAATAAATCAAACTTTCATGATTACTGGGCTGCCGCCACCCACTTAGGTCACTCTGGCACACATGAATAAAAAAACATTTCAATAAGTGGAAAGAGAGAAGTTTCTCTGCCACAAACGTCCCCTCAACTCATCTTCACGAGGCCAGCAGAGTCACACGCCCACTGAGGGACCAGAGTCCCTTCCTGTCCCGTGTGCTATATCCGTCTCTGGCCTATCTTTGATAAAAAAAAAAAAAAAAAAGCACTCGGTGGGGAAATGAAGAAGCAAGAACTGCATTACAACTTGCACATTTATATAAAAACTAATCCTATCATAATGGTGGTAGAGGAAGTATTTAAACCAGCCATGTAAGACAATGCACGATTGGTTTTATTGACGTGTGTGATCTAAATGTCATCGTCTGTCCCGCTGAAGATGAATGATGAATGATGACACTCATAGTTTTATAATCTGCTTGTGATACTCCTTTATATGCACACTTCCCCGTACAAATGAGTATGATCACTGACAGAGCTTGTTTATCCGTAAAACGAAAACTTAATGGCTCTATCCACCCTGCTATTATATCTTCCATGCATCATGCATCATCATAAGTACGCAATCCTCTGGACAGCAGTCAGTTAACAACTGCACCAAACGTCCTGTGGTAACAGAGAGAAGGAGGCTGCACATCAACTATCTGATAAAGTTATTAGACCTTTAGCTGCTACACTATCCCATCTAACAACACGCTGTGGAGTACTATTAAATGCTACTGATGGTGCTGAGGTGCTGCCTGTTTTTATACAGGCTATACATATCTGCAGCTCACAGTATGTAGCACATGAGCTGTCTGTTCTCAGCAGATGAATTCAGGTCAGGAATATAGATTTCATTGCTGCAAAGCATTAGTTTCTATTGTGGAGAAAAGAAAATCTGAACTCGCACAGCTCCCCCAGTGGGTATAGACACTTGTCTGTGTGGTGACACACATCTGAATGTGCTGCCTCTCCCCCTTTCTCTACTGTAACACCTCCCTTTTTTTTTTTTTCTGTCTCTATTCTCGTCCGGCCTCCAGTGGTCGGGTCCCCCCATATGAGCTGGGTTCTGCTCTCTTTCTGTTAAAAGGACGTATTTCGTACGGACACACCAAACGGATATTAAAAATATATATATATATAAACCAGCAATGAAGGCTGACTGTGACAAAGAGCTGCGCTTAAACGAACAATGGTACAGGACACAGTGGAAACGCTAGATACACAGACACCAACAGACGGCCAAGCCCGTTATCTTTGTTCTGGCTCTGGTGGTTTTGTGTTCTGTAAAGATTCTTGAAACTATTTTAATTGGAGCTATATAAATACATCCAGCTAAACTGAAAGTTGCGTCCAATTATTTAAACACTGCAAGACACTGGCTTGAAGGGAAATCACAAAAGTGTTGGTAGATTTGTTGCACACCACATCCATGGCCTGTTAGTGTAACGTTACCGAGCAAACATGTTGTCCCTTGGTCACGGCCTGGACATGCAGTACTGTCCTGTGGTGGCCATTATTGATTTTACTCTTTGGCGTGCGTGTTAGCGTGTGCCGTGACATGTAGTGCGGCAGCGTGTCCGCGCATAAGCTTTTAAATTAAGTGTTGTTCCTCCGCAGTCAAGGAGCGCCTGATTGTACCGTTGCTGCTGCTCCTGGAGAGCGGTGACCTCCTCCAGCTCCTGTCTCTGCCGGCCGATCTCAGCTTTCTGCCGGTTGATGATCTCCCTGTATTTGGACAGCTCGTCTTCCCACCGCGGACGCTCGTCCTCCAGACACTTTAACTGCAGGAGCAACACGTCGTTATTAGGCTGAGGAAACGTAGACAAGACGTGTGTTCAGGCTTTTAAGGATGACAAACCTTGGTGCGTAGAGTGCAGAGCTCATCCATGCTTTCTTTGTAGCTCCTCTTCAGGTCTTCCAGCTCTTTGGCCTTCACTCGGTGCATCTGCCACATGAATGAAACGCCGCTTTAGATACGTCGTAAGGGCGCCAACTTAACTCTCAAGCGCACTTAATGAATACAACACTTAGCTTGTGCAAGGAAATTATGCAGCTGTTCTCGAAAAGAAATACATTTCATTAAGGTCACTTTGTTTATGCACTCATTAAGCATGTAGAAGCAATTTTTATAATGTTTTGTCTCATCTTTTTTTTGATAAACCCATTACCGGTGCTACTGCGGGTCATCTTTTCCAGGAAGCTATTAGGAGCCTTCGGTATCCAAGACAACATGCCAGCGATGGAAATGCTGGTAAATTAACCGTCCATTTCTCCCATTCATCCCTTCCCATCCAATTCAATTACCCCAAACGGTAATGGAAACTGTTTCGTATGCATTATTTATGACTGGAGCTGCATCATCACTTGATCATAACACACGTACTCAAATAAAAACAGGCTTGGGCCAATTTATTCATCAGCAGCAGGGGAGTGAGAAAAGCAATAAATGAAGAAATAAATAAAGAAATATCAAGGTCCACGTTGAAACCTGACCTAAAAAAAATAAATAATAAAAAAATGTGCACACAGCATCAGTGACGGGCTGCCAACGGGCTCCACTGTGAATCCCTACTGGAAACGTTTGTTGGCTAACAGTTAAAGGTATTTGCGATCACAATCCTAACACATAATCTAACGGACTTGGACAAAACATATTTACTCATATTCTAAATGATTAAACACGGAATGACGGCGAGAAGTGGGTGATGTCTTCTGGGTTGTTGTTGAAACGCACAGCTTCGTATTGATTATTTCTAGGCCATTTATTTTTAAAGTGCGATTCCCTTTGGAGTGGGGCGCAGAGAAAAACAGGCCGTTGCGTTTGGACCGAGTCCACGTCTGGCTGCGGGGCTCGTGTGCCGGTTTGTTACCCGTTCCAACTAAAAGGCAATTACACCTCTCGAACTAATCAAAACAGAGCATTTTTTTTTACAAGAAATGCTGGATTTAAGACCATCAATAAAAAGACAACAGAACAACAGCCAGGCAAAAACAAACGTGTGTGTATTTGTTTCCCCCATTTATAGTCTGTATTACTGTTAATTTTGTCCTAAAGTGGATGATCGCACGTGTAAAAAGTGAAAACGTAACTCACAGAAATGCACACAACTAATGTCATAGTGTTGTTGCTTAACTTCCAGGATTAAACGAGGGTAGCTGTAGGCTCTGTAAGTGAGTTACGAAGGCAGAAATCAGTAACTATAGAAATAAAGAAAAAGGATTTGATGTCTGAAGGCCAAACCACGGAACAGAAACAGGTTATAAAACACAGTTTCTACAAACAAAACGTGTTTTGTTGCTTATCCTTGCTGATACAAACCATCTCAAAAAGATATAGTGCAAAAGCTTTTTGTTCCCGTTCTAAGAAGTGAAAACACAAACACCGCTGACGAATGTGTCTGACGTACGCCTGAACCCTACAGCGCCTCGGCCCCTTTTCCTCTCTCCGTGATCTATAACGAGGAAAAGCCACACCGGTGTTGATCAATGTCTTGTCCTCGCCCTTGATCCTTTCTTATACAGACTGGAATATTTACTGCCACGGTACGGGACCGTCCAGTCACCCGCGCTTTGTGGTAACGGCAGAAAAAGAGCTCAGAGGTCAGCAGGGTTTTGCCAGAGTGGTACAATTTGAGGCGGAGGGAACACAAGTATCCACTGAGATAACAAGCAGCAGCGACGTGATGGTAAATACCTGAAATGTTCTCTACTGTCAGCTGTATCAGTCGAAGACACCAGAGAAAGTTTCAACTAAAAATATTTCACTGATTAACCTTTTAAAACCGAATGCGTCTTTGCTTGGGTACATTTTTTAATAAAAACAAGTGTAATGTCAGCTCAGTGCTGCCATCTAGTGTTTAGTTCTGGTTTCTCAGGTTTGTGTTTTGTCAACAACTCTTAAGAGGACGAATTAGGAATAGGAGACAGTCTTACTGAATAATTGTAGTTGATGTCTGGCCCAGCCTTTAAATTTATTTAAATGTTTAAACGTGACGGGACGCTTGGATTACCCTAACTACGTCACAGTCTGTGGAAAAATTCCAACGGACATTGTGCTTTACAGGCAATATGGTGTCATTACAGTAGTTTCACTAGCGCCTCTTCCGAGACGTTATTACAGTCTTATAACAGGCAGTAACTTGCAAAGTGTAAAATAACTCCCAGATACTGAAAGTTCCAGGTATTCTGGAAAAAAAAATGGTCAAAACACTAACTCACAGGACATTATCAGACCTTTTTATAGTCAAAATAAGGAAAAAGAAAGTCCGGGTGGGCATTTTACAGCCTGGGATCTGTGGTAACAGGATAGGAGTCAACTCAGATCTCAGCTGATACGTACAAAAGGAACGAACACACCAAACCGACATAAAGAAATACTGTAAATGAAGGCTAACTGTGACATCGCCTCCCAGTAGTAGTAATTAAATGAAAATGTGAGTGAGTCTGGAGGAAGTGGGGGGCGGGGCATCGATATCGTGGCTTCCTCATGGCTCCACTCTGGGACCGTACTGATCAGACTCTGACTCCAAAATCGCAAGATGGCGCCGCCCGTAACCCCGGGAAAATAATAGTTTGGCCAATGCAAGGGAGTGGGGACGGGACGCAGTGTCCATATTTATATACAGTCTATGAGCTTAGTCCCACACTATCGCTTAAGTAAGTTCACCGTAAATTAAAATATATTAATTAATTGTTATAGGAGGTTTTAATTATTTTCCCCCTGCATAAATTAGATTCAGCTAATAAACTGTGTGTCTTTCACCACGTATTTTTATCTTTGTGTGGTAAAGTGGTCGACATGATGTTATTTTTTGTGTTTGTGTTCATGATCGCTACCTCTAACTGGTCCGTTTGCTCCTGCTTGTGTTTCTCCAGCTCTCCTTTGGTCTCCCTCAGCTTAGCGTCCAGCTCGTTGGACTTGAGCTCTTCTGATTCCTGTGGGACGGAGAAGAGGAAGTAACGGCTGAGAGGACAGAAAACGAGAACAGAGAGTGCGTTCTGGACAGTCTGGCATTTTTGTATTTTTATTGCTGCCTCGCTGTGTGTTATATGTGCACGCACCACTGTCCGTGTAAAACGCTGATGGAGAAATAATACAGCGGCTCGGGCTAATCTTTCTGCTGCAGGAGACGAAACTAACGCAGCTCTTTACCACCATCACAAGGAACAAATGGAAACTGACGTTCTCCTCAAGCAGAATTCAGTTTTGCATTTTTTTATATTCTTTTAGAATAAATAATGCAAGTACGACAGCTGGTTGTACTCCTTAACAAGGATTTTAATGAGCACATGCATCCATATTGGCATCTCTTCCACAGACACAAACCCAGACTTGAGACGCAGATGATCTTTGTGCACATGGTTGTGAACTTAAACTACTGCAATATATATAGATATGTCACAAACCTGGTACGTTCGGATCATGTCCTGGCAGTTCTTGCGGATCTGTTCAGTCTCTTCTTTGGCCTGGGCCAACTTGGACGTGGTCTCCCTCAGTTTGTCTTTAGTTTCCTGCACCAAGGTAAACACAAACAATATGCATTTCACATCAGAATTATCCAGCGTAAACCCGCAACTACGACGTTGAAGGATGCCGTGACACGCCTTCTTTCTCTAGTATACACACGAACAAGACAAACATTTATGTCTGAGCTCCTGTGGCCTTCAGCAGCTACTGAGATTTTGTTTTCCCCCCCTCCCGTTTATTGCCGTGCGTTCGCTTGGAGGCAGTTAAACGCAAAACCATTATTTCGTAATAGACATTTTCAAGAAAATAGCCACAATGTTAACGATGCAGGTTCATTACTGTACCCCCGTTTCATTTCGGCAGTGAATCACAAGGCGCGTCTAATCATGTTTTTTTTTTATGGAGCATCTGAAGATAAAATGACTGAAGGGGATGTTCATTTGTATGCTGCCGTACGTCTTTTGACAAGCATCGGGCACGGTTGTTGGACTGAATCGACATTAGCCAGAAGAATTATGCTGTTTCAGTGACACACGGGGGACGTTCTCACTGTAAAACAAGCGGCCGACTGTATGTGTGCACTGAGCTATTCAGATTCAGTGCATCGTTTGAATAACATTTGACTGCAGGTTCACATGCACAATCTACAAAAGCGCATGGTTATTAGGCGCTAAAGGGTTTGCCTTACTTCTTTACATTTGGTTTGGATCATACTGCTCATTAACCTTTGCTAGTCTATAGATCATGCTGGCGTTTTTAAAGCACCGCACCCAAAAAAAAAAAAAAAGCTGCTTCAACTCGACTCGAGAATGCAGTTTGAAACTCTTTCTCCCAGTTTTTATTTGACGTTGATAGACCATGTAAAACCGGACTCAATTTTACCTCATTTGCATTATTTGGGACTCTGGGAATACAAAGCACTGCTGCAGCTCTCTGTAAAACTTTGCACATAAGTTTGTTTGGAAGAGTTGCAGCTGACAAAGACGCCATGGACAGGTCTCCAGTCTATCACAGGGCTAACACAGAGAGACAGACAGCCAGCCACCAATGAATCTAACCAGCATGTCTTTGGGACGGTGGACGGAAGCTGGAGTACCTGGAGAGAACCCACGCAGACACAGGGAGAACATGCAAACTTTTTAATTCTTTCAATTTGGATTTGATGATTTTTGGGTATTTCTGGGCCCAATGTGTTAATAAAGTCAGCCAGATACCAAACAGGAGTATGGTAAATGTTTTGTTTTTAATGTGGCATATTAGCCCTAAGGGTTCAGTACACTAAGACTTGATCTCAACGCGACTGCTTGACAAGTGACAGATAGAATTAATGAAATGAATCCAAAAATAGCAGTTCCATTACCTTGTGTGCGTCTGCCTCGCTCTTTAATTTGTTCTGGGCCCATTTGACCTTGATGAGATGCGAGTTGATCTCCTCCTTCAGCTTCTCCACCTCTCGGGTCAACCTGCCAACCTCTCCTTCCTACCAACACAGGGGAGTGGGGTAAAGAATGAAAGAACGTTATTAAGAGGAAACAGATCTCTGGTTGTCTGGCCGAGCTGATTATCATTAACTAACTTGATTTTTTTCCACTGCCGATTCCAAAACAGTGGGACGTCCTACATATTGATGCAACACCAGGACAAACCAGTGTAATGAAGATCAGCAAGATTAAATCTGTATGCACTATTGAATGCGACAGCTTTGCATGTTTTCATGGAAAATTGTGCAGAATCCAGTCAGTTTAGCTCATAAAGCTCATTGCAGTAAGCTCAAATAATAACTTGAAGAATAGTGTGAAGTCTACATCATTTAGACTTTGTGTGTTTTTAAGAAGACAAGATTAAACGGGTTTCACATCCCAATATAAACACTTCACCAAATTAACAACTACTACAAGGAACTTAAAACCTCTTGACACATGATTTACCTTAGCGTCGTACAGCTGCTGCAGCCGGCCTTTGTCCTGAGCCAGCTGGTTTCCTCGGAGGGCCTGGCGGTCCACCTCCTTGGTGGCCTCCCTCAGCTTCTTCTCCAAACCCTCCTTGTCCCGCCTCAGGTCGAGGGCCTCCTTCTCCCCCCGGACGTACTTCATCACCATGGCCTCCTTCTCCTGGCGCGCCTCATCGCACTTCTTGTTCACCTGGGAGGATTGTTTACATGGTCGGACTGGTTTATGGCATTTCCCACATGTTAGTCACAGAGTTGCTTATATTCTTGGATTCTTAAAAGGATGTCAAAAGAAGTTATGTTTCACTTAAGAATCCCCAAGAGGAGATGAATGTGGGGAGAAATGCCACTACTCTGTTTGAACCTGCCCTGGCGCAAGTGATGGAAAAATGGGGAAGTGGATAATCTCTGCTGCAGAACTGCTGACTTCCTCCTTGGCAACTTGCACAAACAGAGCCAGCAATATTACATTATAAATCTTTACCTTCTAGATCTTTTCATGGAAGTCATTTCAACATCGCGCCGGTGGTCACGACATGGGAAGTCGTGTACGCAAAATGCGTGGCGTTTAAGTGGTAACATCCGCCGCAAGTCGCTGCTAGGCAACTGTTGGCATCTAGAAGCCGCTCGAGCCGCTGTCGATAACAGTTTAGCAAGCTAACGACCGGGTAATCTAGTGGAACAAATGACAGGACGAGGCTGAGGTTGGGAAGATCCAAATTTTCCTCAGACTTTTTTAAAAACGTTCCATCTCCACATTTGACGGCAGCAGAAAGCACAAGTCTCTTAATTATCGCTGCATACCACAGGAGAGGTCTTTCCTTAGTGGATTCTGGTTGGTGGCGTTTCATTATTTAGCAGAAACATACATCTAGCCTAATAGAATTGACTACAGTTCAAATTTATTGTTTTTAGTCCAATAAAATGCCTTCCAAGAGCCAAAAATAGCAATATATGCAAAAGTCCGGTACAAAAACAAGCGTCATTTATATTTAATATCATTAAGAGTAAGTAAGTAATAAAATGCTTCCACAGAGACTTTTAGAAATATTATATATCTGGTATTCAAGTGCCAATTGGTCTATTCCTTAATACCAGGCATAACCCTGGGATATCTGCAATACAGACAACCTGCTAGTTCTTTCGTTGGTTCTAGCCTCACTCACACCTGTGTGTTCATTCCTCATGCCAACGAGATGCTCAACACGCCATCTCTCAGTTTGACAGACAAAGGTTTTATTATCCCGTGCTACCCAGTTTGTACTATTTAGTTAGGCGACTTGATATTTGGGGGAGCTGAAGAGAAAGAGTAACTGTACAAATGGAGATGATATGTGTCGGTACAAAATTAGACAAAAATAAAAGTAAGAAACGAAAAGAAAGTCATTTGAAGCAAACATGACACAGATTGCCAGGGCCAAATGTTTCAAACCTCAGGGGCAGCAGCCATTTCAAGGCTTGGAGGAGACAACCTCTGAGTGCAAAAATCTCACTCATATTGTTCACTGAAGGGTGAAATTAAAAAATTGTGAAGTGTGACAAAACTGTCAAGAGAAAAGCGCCTGAACGTAGTTTCAACCAGGTGTGCAAACTGCTGGATGAAAACTGTGCCGTTCGTTTAACCAGTGATTAAATCTGCAATAACAGGAGTTTGGTGAGCGAGGACCTGGAACGTTCAGCGGCTAGTTTAAAGGAAATACAGTATGTGGCAATACAATTACGGCCAGTTGTGACTAACCTTATACCTCTAGCAATTAATTCAATCTCAAAAGACTTCATTCATTTTCTGTTTTGTCCTCTGGAGGGTCACAGGGGGGCTGGAGCCTGTCACTGGGCGAGAGGCGGGCTACACACAGAGATGGACGACCATTCACACTCACACTTACGTCCAATTCAGAATCACCAATGAACCTAACGATCACGTCTTTGGATGGAGGGAGGAATCCTCAGTTTGTAAGGCAATGCAAATGGAGGAAACTACTCAAGATCCACGTTTCTTGCACACATTAACATATAAATTTACATTATTGATTGCTGTATGGGTTGTGGGTGACTCAAAGTGCAAAGTGGTTTGTTGTGGTTTGAAATGCTATCACTAGCTGTCCATTTTTTCCTTGGATCTATTATCTCAGGAGCTGTAGCCGGAGATCTTTTCAACACAGCAACAAAAAGAACGAGTAGCCATACAATCTTATATCATCCTCAAGTATCCTGCAACTGTTAACTAGTATATAACTGGAATTTACATTTGTATTGGTGAAAACTATCACATTTGCTGCCATAATTAAAAAATCAAAAAGCCCTTGGACTGCTGAGAGTTGCCAAACTTGACAAGGGACGATAAGAGACAAGGCCAGACATGACAATGAGGATCAGGATGGGACAAAACCAAGTTGTGGGACCGGCTTTTCAGGGAGTCTCAACGTCTTCAGGTCCCGGTTGTACCTGTTCTAGCCGGTAAGACGTCTCCTTCTGCATCTGTTGGAGGGCCGCCTTCGCCGCCTGTTCCTGGTGGATGAGTTTGTCCCGAGACTCCTTCAGTTCTTGCAGCAGGTCGGTCACCCTGCCCTCCAGCTGCAGAGACACGGGGGGTACAAACAGGGTGAGAGGCTTGGTTGGGAAATAATGGAAGCCTGGGGCCACACCCGGGCCACACCCGGGCTAACCTGCTGCACAGGACGACACCTGAACGCAGAGTAAATTTAGACGTCAGACAAAGATGATGATGTCAGGTTTAAGTGTTTTAATCAAAATAGCATCTGACGGTTGCAAATAATAGCTCAGGCGTTTAATGCAGCAATCCTACATGTATTGTGACAGAACAAACAGAAAGGAAGAAGAAATCTGAGCGTTCATCAGGCGATTGTCACAACAATCCCCGCTGTCCGCCTTTGCTTGCACAATGCTTAAGCAAACCGCGTTACCAAGAAAGCATGAACCAATTATTGCACCTTCCATGGCAACAGCAACGCTAAACCAGGCCCAGTGAATGGGGGAAGCACTCGTGTTTTCGAGTGCTTGCAAAACGGTAAGCTTTGCAAATCAAAGGGTGGGACCCAGTATTTTAAAAAAAAAAAAAAGAAGAAGACAAGATGTTTAAAGACACAGAGAATTCAAACAAATGATGCAGGCCCACTGAATGCTATTGATTAGGATCTGGACTGTTTTCTTCGTCCCCGCCAGGCTCCTTTGTTTGACTTCCTCAGTTACAAGCTACACAGGGCGACGCTGCAGATTTAATTAGCGTGTCTCTTTGACTGAAGCGGCTTATTCCCTTCGACAATCAGTGTTGGCCAAACTCAAGCTTTTTAAGTAGTTTATAACCGATTATATAACAGAAGTGGAGCTCATTTTTAAATTAGGCCGTTGCAGTTTGTGCAGTTTGAATGTCTGCATGCTGCAAGTCTAGATTCTGGATAATATATTTCATTTTTTAAAGCACACATCCACACGTTCTGGTGAGTCACTTAATAAATATTTGGAGAGCTAGATGGCGGTAGTCTCGAATTTAAGGAATGAGCTGTCAGTGTTTGCTTTGCATCAGCCGTACGAATTTATAGAACCAATAATCACCTAAGAACACGAACTGTTAGGTGATGCCGTGAGAAAAAAATACAATAAAAAACGTATTTACAAAACAGCAGGTGCTACTGTGTGTTATCAAGTCGACGTCCAGCACAGACAGGAAGTCAGACAAAACACGGCACTGGAGCACATCCTAGACGATGCTGTAAACAGGCCACCATTGTTTTCACTGATCTATTAAAATAGCTCGGTCCATTATTTGAGAATGAGCTCGTCACTGGAGTCTCCTTCACAGCACGTTTGAATAAATAAATAAATAAATAAATAAATGAGACCCTTGAGAATGAAACCAACCTTGCTAATGGTGGCCGTGTGCAGCTTTTCCGTCTCTGCCCTCTTTTTCAGCTCTTCCCTCATGTTGTCTTTCTCCGAACAGATGCCCAGGATCAGCTCCTGATGTCTCTTGTTCTCCTCGAGCAACCTATACACACAGATGGAGCACAGACGCACACAATCCCAATTCAGGTCAGGCCCGCACAAAGTACTAAGGAACTTCTGCTACTAAGGCCGATAGAGAGAAAAATATGTGGATTACGTCCATTGTTATTCACAGTTTCACTACTGAAAACAATGCAAAGGCTTTGATTAGCCACCTGTATAAGCTTTGAGAGGACAGAAAGAAAAAACAACACTTAGCAGCTAGCCAGATTTCTTCATAAACTTAGTAAAGTACTCCCTGGATAATCCATCCAAAGTAACGGTTTACCTCTGAACAGCTTTCTCCTGTTGTGCATACTTGTACTGCACACACTTCTCAAACACCACCATGCAGTCCTCCTGGTCCGTGGGGAGTCCGTTGACAGGTGCGCTCCCCTTCCTCTCCCCTCCGCCTCTGACCTCGGGCAGCTGACAAGCCAGCAGCTCCGACTCGATGTCATCCAGCAGCGACTCCTGCGACAGCGAGCGCTGGATCTGCGAAATAAGCTTCCGGCTGCAGTCGGTGTCGTAGGGACTTGTCGTGGAGTGCGAGGGGACGGAGTTGTTGGCGCCGGTTTGAGGGCTGGAAGCGAGCGAGGAGCTGACGGTGTCCGAGTTCGGGCTGGAGGGGCCGTTAGAGATCCCGGAGGTTGTCGATGAGTCGGGGAGGGAGTTTTTGGAAGTGCTTTGGACGAGAGAGGACGACGGAGGAGATGGACTCTCGGCTGAAGCGCTTTCGTTGATAGGCGATGGCTCCGTCGGACGATTTATAACCGAGGGTGATGGCTGCTCGTTGCTGTTTGAGGTGGTGGCATCGAAAGTCAATAATGTGTCCATAGTCCCTTCGAGAACAGAAGGAGAGCTTTCTACTACATCCAGAGCGGTGACTGTGGTCACTAAAACACCACCCGCCTCATTTGAAAGACTAAGTGGAGGTTGTATGCTCCCCACAGAAGCTGCACTGGCATCAGCAGCCGGTTCTGCCCCGTCTGGAAGCTCCTGACCGCATGTTGTCGCGTCCATCTCTACATGTGTCACAGTCTCGCTCGGCCCGTTGTCAAGCTGTGATTTGTCTTTTGCCGGGCTGCAAATGTCTGACTCACGTTCCCCGTTGCGAGAGATTTGTTCCTCCTCTTCTGCATCAGACGATCTGTCGTGGAGTACGCTCGCGGGGAGGGATACTCCTGACACAGACTCAACCTCTGATCCTTCCATCGTGCGTGTATCTTCAGCAGGACCAGGCTGCTCCACGGTCCTTCACCGGTTCAAAACTGACACGGAGAAGAAAAAGGAGAGAGAGAAAAAGCTAAATTGAGTGAGAGCAGACTGATGAGCGTTTGGTATTTCCATTCACGGTTTAAAAACAGTTCTTCCGCGACAACCACATATTCCTGGATGTTACGAACACAGCAGTTTGGATGATACCTTCGTTAGAGCCAAGAAAAGCATTAGGGGAATAAGATAGTCATTTCCTCGTGTTAGTTTGCCTGTAACCAAAAGGAAAACTTAAAGAATGTCCCAACAAACTCAAAATAAAAGGTGCGTTCCTGTGACAAGATTACACCCCGGCGGTGTGCGACACAGCACGTCACACACAACCGAGATAAGCATCCAAGATTATTACACAGCCCGAAGGCATCTTTAGAATGCATCACCAAACCATTCAGAAGTCATACTAAAACACATATGGAAAGATCTGCCAGTTATGTCAATGTAAAAGCCAAATAACCGAGTGTTTGCCTTCAGCGTCGGCGTCTAAGGCCCCCAGAGGCTCCCCTCAACTCATAAAACATATCCTGGGACAGAAGTAGAAATACAATCATGAGGGTTTAGCTGCTTAACTTTATCTTAGAACGCACCTAAGATAATGAAAGCTAAAGACAAAAAACATTAAAGTAAGAATCAGCTTTGGCTTGAACCTCTTAAATCCAACATCCAGCCGTTATATGAATTCCTCTGGGCTGTAAATGGCTTAGTCAGGATTCCCTGCACAGTTAATTGCTGTAATATGTAGTTATAGCTGGTGGCTATGTGAACTTTAATCCAGCTTTCCAGGATATTGTCCTCCTTGATTTTTGATCGAGTCCATGTTTCCTGACACAAACCCCCCCGAAGAACAGTGGCCTCGCCTCTCTATCTTCTTGCAGCCACACTGCTGCAATGTTACCCAAATTAAATCAGCAAACTACACAATGATTATTAACCATTATCCTTGTATGACACATGTAGCATAGCCACATTCAACGACACAGCCCTGCCTCTTTCTGCTAAGCACTGAAACCAGCTTTAACCCGTGCAATGCCGGAGATGATCTTTTGACAGCAGTCATGCCATAACACTGAAGTAGTGTGTGCAGCCAGCCTTATTATTATTAAAACACACACTTTAAGTGTCCGTAAATGGGACTGGAGACAGCCAACACCTCGGCATGTTTGTTTATGTACTGCGTTTTTAATTAAGATTACGGCTGGTTAAACGTTAGCACAACCTGATCTGACTTTAGCCCACTAGCTGTTTAGCTTAAACCTAGCTTAACGCACGTTACAAATAAAACAACAACAAACCAACAACTGGGTGAATTAAATGGTTTCAAGGTTCAGCTACGGACTGACATATTGAAACCACTGCTCGTTTTAGCAAGCTAAGCTAACGTTGATAAGAGAGAGAGAGGGAGAGAGAGAGAGAGACGTCAGCTCACACAGTACAATCCGATCACTCTCCAGCTAGCGCAGCTAACGCTAGCATGTAGCACAGATCGTAGCCGAATAGAGGTGCCTGTACGTCTACCCACCGAGAGCGAATGAGCCATGGCGCCGTTCAAAGACGAGGTAATCGGGACGGGAGCGAACTTGGTGATGTCTGTGTTTCCAGCTGATCGCCCAACAAGTCACTTTGATATGACACATCAACAAATATGGCCGCTGCGGGGGGAACCGTTGAGGCCGTGTCGGCCAATGGCAGCGCGGAGAGAAATGACGTACTTCTGACGTCAACGGGCGACAGGTGCCTCCATCGCCGCCTCACCTTTTTCATTACTAGGATTTAATGTGTTACTACCTTTTTAATCACATTACAAATGAACTTTTTGTGTTGCTGTTGTTATTTTTTGTTAATAACTTCCAATAAAGTTTGGAAAAAAATCTTTCCAGAAAATGTAGCCCAGCCCTTTAACACACTATCAGACTAACATTTACTGGGTTGCAATTTTAACTCCAGTAAAGAAAGAAAACTTAAAATTCTCTCGTATTGAACTTGTCATTAATAAAATGACACACTAAATCAACACAAACCTGCTCCACGGACAGGTCGAGGAGGTCGTTTGTCCCATACGACTCTACAATGCCTCCCTGTCAGGAAACAAGTGGACTATGGTCATTGCTGCTACTACTATATATTGTTTACACAGTATTATGAATTATATATATATATATATATATATTTATATATATATGTGTGTATATATAAAACTTAGATAGCTACTGCTTATTGTTTATTTTTGCCCTGTAAGTTGCTCACGTCATCTGTTTTTGCATCGCCTAATTTATCATCTGCCCATCTCCTCTATTGTAAATTATGTTATAGTTCCTGTTTATAGTCTACTCACATTTAACGAACAAATCCATCCGTATAATATGTTCATAGTACCTCACTCAATCATTATGTATATCCTGCTCATTAACCTGTACATAGGTTCTTATCTGTAAATATTGTCCATATGCTGTAAAAACCATACTAACAGACTGACATTTACTGGGTTGCAATTTTAACTCCAGTAAAGAAAGAAAACTTAAAATTATCTCGTATTGAACTTGTCATTAATAAAATGACACACTAAATCAACACAAACCTGCTCCACGGACAGGTCGAGGAGGTCGTTTGCCCCATACGACTCTACAATGCCTCCCTGTCAGGAAGCAACTGGACTGTGGTCATTGCTGCTACTACTATATATTGTTTACACAGTATTATGAATTATATATATATATATATATATATATATATATTGTCATATGTATTGTCATCACACATGTACATGTACAGAGCAACAAAATGCAGTTTAGCATCTAACCAGAAGTGCAATAGGCAGTAAGTGCACGTGGCATAAATATTATGGTAAATAAGTATGGTTTTTACAGCATATGGACAATATTTACAGATAAGAACCTATGTACAGGTGAGGCCATATATACAGGTTAATGAGCAGGATATACATAATGATTGAGTGAGGTACTATGAACATATTATACGGATGGATTTGTTCGTTAAATGTGAGTAGACTATGAACAGGAACTATAACATAATTTACAATAGAGGAGATGGGCAGATGATAAATTAGGCGATGCAAAAACAGATGACGTGAGCAACTTACAGGGCAAAAATAAACAATAAGCAGTAGCTACTAAGTTATATATATATATAACTTAAATATCTTTCACTGCAGATACTTCGTCAACATTGTTACTATTACCATTTTAGTTGGATATGTGTGTGTAGAATTAGTAATCAGTGATATTTTAATTAAAACGTTGAGTCTATTTTTAATGTAGCTAATGTCAGAGATAGATAGATAGATAGATAGATAGATAGACAGATAGATACTTTATTTATGTCACGGGAAATTCGGTGTCCAGTAGCTTCATTACATATAAATAGGAGGAGTTACAGTCATAGATGTTTAAGTTTCATATATATATACACAGTAGTAGCAGCAACGACTACTATACAGTTGGTCCCTCACAGGAAGGCGTTGTAGAGTCTTATGGCCTCAGGGACAAACGACCTCCTCAACCTGTCTGTGGAGCAGTACAGAGACAACAGCCTGTCACTGAACGAGCTTCTCTGCCTAACTATGGGGTCGTGTAGAGGGTGGTGGATCGGAGTTTGTTCAAGGTCCTTGCCTTTGCCTTTATTGACTTCTCTAAGCAACGCTTTCGTTGTTTTACACTCAAATAACTGCACAAGACAAGCAGACATTTTTTTTTCTCAGTACAAACACATTATCATAGCTAATAGCTAATAAAATGTTTAAATAATATATATTTATTTATATTAATGTCACAAATAACTGTCACAGCACAATTTAAACAGATGTCGTTTGTTTTTCTTCCTGAAACAGAGTTGTATCATGACCTTTTGACCGCTCTGCAATTGATGCTATTGCGCATGCGTGATACACCCCCCCTCCTTTTAACGTAAATCAACACGTGCAATCAGGTAGGATATTGGCTAAAATATCATAAAAACTAGAGTTAATGTTTATTTATTTGGTTGTTTGTTGTCTTAAAACGTGAATTGAGTGTGTTGTTGAAAGTTTTACTCCACTACCGTGAGTTGTTTTCTCTTGTTAGGCGCTAATTAGCGGCCTAACTCGCCAATTTATGTGATGTTTTAATGGCACGTAATGGTTGTCGTTTCATCGTGCATTAGCTAGCTAAGAAAGATGCAGTTAAAAGAAAAAAATGCGTACTTTTTTAGCTTACAAAAACGTCTTAAAATGCTGTCTGGCTCATCAAATATGCACATATTCGACATGAATAGCTCATTTTTCGAAACATGCTTCGACCAAACCTGCCTTTGAGGAAACCCTCGTCGAGCCCCATGGCTCTCCTTCCCACCCCGTCGCCTCCTCCGAGACATCCCCTCACGCCCGGTGCAACACCTGTGCGCCCCGCGTTAGGCGCCATTGGAGACGGTAAGTCCATTTAGGGTACACCGGCGTCCATTATCGGACACACAACTTACACGTAACATCTATTCTTTCTTTATTTCAGCTTCCATTAATTCACCAGTCAGCAGGGATACATCCTCAGTAAGTACATAAAGTGCAGTTCTTTATCATTGGCTGAATTATTGTGTTGTATTTCTCAGTGCAACTTTCCATTTCTGCCTTCACACAGTTGTTAGGATCTCCAGCATCGGCTGTGTACCTCTGCAACTTCTGTGGCCAACCAGGTAAGAGCTATGCCGTGCACTTTATTCAGACAAAGTCTCTTTACGTAACATTAAAACCACTGACAAGAGAAGTAAATAACATTTAAACCCTGCTGGGAAACTTCTGGACCTGGCGTTTATTGGTGTGGATGTTATTTAGACATGTAGCACCCACCTAGACCAGACCAGGCCCCCCCACCCCATAGCAATGACACTCCTTGATGGCAGCAGCCATCCCCAGCAGGATGCAGCCTGACACAGGCACACACAGACAAAAATGCTTTAGGAACGACTCAAAAAAGAAGAACAGCACAAGGTGTTGACCTGGCCTACAAATTCACTAGATCCCAAACTGATCAAGTATCTGTGGAACAGTGTTGCCAGGCCTTGCAAGAGAAATAAGCAACCAGGCTTGTGAAAACAAGCCCAAAACAAGCGACTTTGGAGCCCCCCTAGGTTCGAGGGAGAAAAAAAAAAATATATAAACTGTATGCATGGTTTTACTATCTGTGGGGACGGATTTGAAACTGTGGGTACAGATTGTCAAGTCACTGTCACTCACTGACATTTTCCTAACCATAAACAAAAAAAAAAAACAGATTGCCCTGCTCTGCCTCTGATTGGCTAGTACCCGTTGCCATCTGGGTCAGAGCCAATTACAAGCAGGATGCGGGTGGGGAAAAACTCTGCTGCAGGCAAGATAAACCCCTACGTTTAACCCCTTGACGCCTGAATTGATTTTTCAATTATATAAAGAAATGAATTATTTGTGTTTTTGCTTACCACTCCCACTGGTCCTGCGTTGTTTCGGCTCCAGTCTGAGCGGAAACAGTGCGTCGCGAATTCGCAACACTTGGCGACAAGGGGTTAAATTACATATAGAAAATATCCGCTTAACAACTTATTATGGAGCTGGGAACAAGCCCAAATAAGGAATTACACTTTAGAAACAAGCCCAAAAAAAAACCCAACCTGCAACTGCCAATATTTGTAAGCAACTTTACATAAAAACAAGCCCAAAGTAAGCGGACTTGGCAACACTGAAGCCCCTCCCCTCAAAGTCCCCCCTGACATCACAGCACACGCTCCGAAGGCCCGTATCCATTCTCTGATGAGGCACAAGGGAGACCTGAACAATATTAGGTCATAATGTTTTGCCTGATCAATGTATTTGATTATGTACTGTAGAATGGAGTTTGTAGTATGCAGTTTTTTTTTGGCATTGATCATTTGTATTAATTTGCGGATGGCCACTGACAGGGAGTTTCCGCTGCAAGCGCTGCAAGAAGATGCCGTACTGCTCTGTGGTGTGTCAGACCGAAGACTGGAAGGCGCACAGACATGTGTGCAAGTCCTTTGATCCAGAGTCTCCCAAGTAAGATGGGTCAGCCCTCAGTGCCTCTGGCTGTTCTTTATTTACCATTGTTTAGTGATTAGAATTTGATAATGTGAATAATGTCCAGTCTCCTTTTATTCTGAAGAGAGAAACCGAAGGAAACTACACCTTCGCCAGTTGCAAGAGTTAGAATCAGCCTGTTGGAGCTGAAGGTAAATTACATTGCTTTAATGCTCTTCTATTGTAAGTAAACTTTTCAAGCTGTATTGTTTCATGATTTGAAGTACCACTGTGTAAAGGTGTACTGATGTACATTTGTTTTATTTATTGAAGCAAAATGATTCACCCAGCCTCCCGAGGGTCTATTTAAAGGACTTGCATAGTAGGAAAATCACTCAGGGATCCGACATCCAGGTACAACAAGCCCCTTTTGACCCGAATACACAGATCTTGTCGTTGTTATTTAATACCAAAATGTGTTTCAGGCGTCTGTTGTAGAGTTCTACAGCCCTGCCAGGTTTTTTGTCATTGCTCAAAGCCCGGAGTTGCTGGAAGCTCTACAGAGCATCACCACAGAGCTTCAGAAAACTTATAGCTGCCCCTCTGTGACGACTTATGCGCCTTGCGTTGGGGAGGTTTGCACGGTTCAGTTTTCCTGTGATCTGGTGAGTAGATGCCCTCTAAAAGACAAGATTTTAGTATTCACATTGGCTCTGTTCTTAACTCTGTTACTTGTCTGCTTAACAGAAATGGTACAGAGGCCTTGTTCAGACTTTGTCTGCTGACCAGAAGATGGCTAATATCCTTTACATCGACTTTGGTAACGAGGAGACTGTCCCGGTGGAAAGGATCAGACCCCTGGCTGCTAATATCCAGCCATTTAGCCCATGTGTGAGTTCATGTTGTGTGTGTGTGAGCCTGGTTATGTTTTTGCTCTGTGAATGTTAATCCTGCACACACAAACTCAAAACATTTCACACCATAATATTCACCCTGGCCGTCTGTGGGCCTTTGAGTTGGCATTATGACATTAGCACTTGCTGTTCGTTATTGCTTCCAGGCAATGGAGTGCCGGATCGCTGGGGTGGTGCCAGCGGTTGACAGCTGGTCAGGCGAGTGCTGTATTGCAGTGAGGCAGCTGCTGGCTGGAAAGACTGTGACTGTTAAGCTGTTGGAAACACTAGAGGATGGTCGCGTCCATGTAGTGGATATCGTGCTTTCAATGGGTGGGTGAAAAACACATAAGAATGCACATTTAAAGGATTTCCTAAAGGTAGAACCCTTAAACCCTCCTCCTATTCTATCCTTTGCATATTTTAGGAAAACATTTGAGCACATTACTCCTTGAGGAAGGCTATGCAGTGAAGGAACCCGTCAGCCTAACACCATCTAGGCAAGATATAAGTAAGCAAACTTCGTATGTACTTATATCATCATCTAAATTATTATTTAACCTGAATCCTGTTGGTAAAATAACTTTTTTCTTGCTCTTTTTTTGATTATCCTTCTGATTATTCTTCTCAGGAGCCATGGTGAGCGCCTCCTTAGAAAACTTCCGGAGTCTGTCTGATGGGAAAGACAACAACATCTGGGCCCAGCCGCCAGAGCCGATGACGCAGGCGGTGGGCGACCGTATCCTCGCCGTCGTCACCCATCTACAGTCACCCGACGAACTTGTTGTGCAGAAGGTGAAGAACGCTGGTGAGTAGCGTCAGTTCTGGTCAGTGCAGTACAACCTGTCAGCCTCTGCGTCTATCTTTTAACGTGGCTGAGGTTTTGGTTCACAGGAGTGATTCAAGATTTGCAGCTGAAGCTGAGGGAGCATTGCAGTCAGGTTGAAGCCCCGCAGAACTTCAGACCAGCTCCTGGCACAGTTTGTTGTGCCCAGTTTTCAGGTAAGTAAAAGGACCGCATTTTGATTTTAAGCAGCTGCTTCTGCCGTTACTGCAGCTCACTGTGAACCAGCAGTGTCGTTGCAGACAAATTAATTGTAAATGCATTTTCTACCCCCTCTCCGTGTTTCTTCCAGAGGACAGGCAGTGGTACAGGGCTAAAGTACTGGCCTATTCATCAGAGGAACGCGTTTGTGTCGGCTACCTTGATTTTGGCAACTCTGAGGAGGTAGATTTAGGTCACCTGCGACCTATTAGTGCTTCGCTGCTGGCCCTCCCAATGCAGGCTGTGCCATGTGGTCTAGCAGGTAGTATCCACTGTTTTTTTATACTTAGAAACCTCAATCATTTGTAGGTCTCAAAGAATTCATCTTTATCTCTGGGCTGCTTTTCCAGGTGTGCAGCCAGTCGGAGGGAGCTGGTCGGAGGACTGCCTTTTGGCCCTGCAGCGAAGGGTGTCCAACCGAATACTGCAAATTGAGATCCGGGGAGCTCATGAGGGGAAGGCTTTGGTGGCCATGATTGATGAGGCCAGCGATCCTCAGGCCAATATAGCGGAGCTGCTTATCTCTGCTGGTTACGCTGCACCTGCTCCTGTTACCTGTAGTGACCAACAGGGTGACCAGACAGCTGCTACTCCAGAACCACAGGGTGAGGAATGACTGCAGTTCATCTCACATCCTCAACTTTATCCTCTGAAGATGTAATATACTGTTTTGTTTGTATGTTTTCTTCCTTTTTTGTATTTTGAAATACAAAATAATGATCATCGGGATCATCTTAGTTGTTTTAAATGTTACTCATTAAAGTGTGTTTATGCATATTTCTCTTTATGCATCCACTTTCAATAAAGATTTGAATAGTAATTTTAAAGTTGATGCATTTTTCTGTCTTTAAATGTGTCTGCAGTGTCTCCCCAGTCGTGTCAGCCTCTGGTTTGGTCTAGCGCTGAGCTTCCCCGTGACAGCCAGACAGTGGCGCTACTAGCCAGTGTCGTGGAGAACCCTGGAGAGTTTTACTGCTGCATCAATAACCCTGGAGGTATAGTTTCTACAGCCTAGAAGATCATCATTATTGTTTTTTGACAACAGGTTAAGCCATTAGGCCACGAGGCATACTTCTTTCCCTCGATATGAGATTTCAAAGCATATTTAATTAATATAAAGTTATTGATGATTTATTTTTTTGTATTTGTGTACATTTCAGATGATCAGCGGTTGATTGAGCTGGGGGCTCAGTTAAAGCGGCACTGTGAGGCTGATGCCTCACCTTTCGTGCCCAAGGTGGGAGAGCCTTGTTGTGCCATGTTTCCAGGTGAGACCATCTATTTATCGTACCACTGGCTCTGATAAATATTGTAAATGTCTGTTTAAACAAAATGCGCCTAATGCTTTGGTGCATGAACCACAGGTAAACATTCACAAATCATCATTATACACCAATCAGGCATAATATTATGACCACCTTCCTAATATTGTGCAGGTCTCTCTTGTGGTGACTCATCAGAGAATGGACATGGGCCTTCTGAGGGTGTCCTGTGGTGTCTGGCAACAGAATATTGTTAGTGGGGGGCTTTGAGGGGAGGGGCATCTGTGCATCATCCCACAGATACTTGATCAGTTTAGGATCTAGTGAATTTGGAGGCCAGGTCAACGCCTTGTGCTGTTCTTCATGTTTTTTGTGTGTGTGTCTGTGTCAGTGCTATGGGGTGGGGGTGCCTGGTCTGGTCTAGGTGGGTGCTACATGTCCAAGTAACATCCACACCAATGAATGTCAGGTCCAAAAGTTTCCCAACAGAAAATGTCTATGTCAATGAAGATGCTCTCCTGACTAATAATTTTATGATTACTGCGGGTGTGACTGTCCTCTGTTAGATGCTTTCATTTAACCCTTCAAGCTTTTTCCAGCAGCCCTTGATTATCTTTACATGTACGCCAGTATCCAGGCTTATCCCAGTTTTCTCATAATTGTGCTTACATAAGAACACAGGCATCTGGTTACTCATATCCTTGTGTACATAATAACTGGCGATAAAAAAACACTAAGGATATATACACGCCCATGTTAGCTAAGTAACCTACCTGGATTTAATGTGTCAGTGTCAACACCAGAATCTTCTGTAGTGGCTAAATGTTGCAGGGTCTTGTAGATGGTTTACTACAGATTTAAAAATAGCATTCTTCACGAGTGGGATGCTTTCACTGCAGCTATTATTTGCATTTGTTGCATGATATAGCTAAAGTTGCACCTGCACAGGTATACAGTGCCCTGCCAGGATAAGATGTATACATTCTTGTATTTCTTTCTGAGCCCTCCAGCTACCATAACCTGCTTCCTCAAAACCAGACTACACGTTTATCCAGTTTTCCTTTTTGACTTGAGGTGTACATGATGTGCTGTTTTGTTTGCCAGGTGACGGAACATGGTGTCGAGCTATGGTGAAAGGACTCTCTGAAGATTTAGTAGCAGTGAACTTTGTAGACTACGGCTGCAACATGAAGGTCCAGCAGAGCCACCTTCGCTCCATTACACCCCAGCTCCTGGCGCTACCCTTCCAGGCAGTTCGCTGCTGGCTCACAGGTAGCATTATTGTGCAGGAGAGGATTTCCAAGTTTGATTTCCAAATTTTGGACATTTTTCTAAAACGCTGGATGAAAAGGGCTTATGAAATATCTTTTGTTTTGTGTATTTGTGCATTCAGGCGTGGAGCCCATGGGGTCAGAGTGGAGCAGCGAAGCCCTGCTGTGGTTCCAGACTCTGGTGGCTGGCGAGCCGCTCTCTGCACGTGTGCTTTCCATCACCGAGCAGGGCTACGGTGTGGAGCTGGAGAGCAGGGGACAGAATGTGGCAGCTGCTCTAATTTCTGAGCAGCTCGCCAAACTTCCTGGAGAGATTGCCAGAGAGGCACATGCCTCCGGAGCCAAACAACAAGAGACGGCGAAAGAAAACCAGCACAGCCAATTAAACATTCAAGCCTCTAATCAGGCTGAAGCCAGTTCCAAAGAGATACCAGTCGAAGGCCAGACTGTAGTGCCATCAGAAGGTCAGCTAGAGAGTGTCAAAGTCCTCAAGATGAAATTATTGATTTTTGGAAGCCAGATTTGAAATGTTTTAATCTGGTTTCAGTCCCATGTTTCCCAGCGGATTGGACGACGGTGGAGCTGCCACTCAACGAGACCTTTCAGCCTTGTGTTGCAGCTGTCATTAGTCCTTCCCTCTTCTACCTGCTTGGCCCCACCCAAGGTAAGAACACTTATTCCTCTGTTCTAGTAAAAAGGTAAATACATGGCAAGAAGTCGCTATTATTGGCCGCTGTAATTGCTGAGTGTGTTTTTTATTTCTTTAAGTGGACCAGAAAAAGCTTCAGGAGGCGAAGACGGAGGTGGCAGCTTACTGCAGGAACAACCAGGCCTCTTTATCCTCAGCTGTAAACAGCAGACCGGCTCCTGGGGCTGCTTGTTGTGCCCAGTTCTCTGGTGAGGGGAATGAAAGTATTATTCATTAAAAACATTGTAAGTGGGCAGGTCCAAAGATTAACTAAATTCATGTTCTTCCAATCACACAATGAAATATATAGTCCAGCCTCAGTATGAGGAAGTTTCATCCAGAGTTTAGTAGATAATGTCGGCGTGGGAAACCCCCACTGCTCCAGCACGCTGTTGATGATTACAAGGAAGATTCCCTGTGAGGGCAGAGCGGCCGATCTATCGCCGAGCTCTTCCACGCACACACACGCAATCTGTCAATATCTACCTCCTTCTCCCATCCACTTTAATACTTGTTCTCCAGACCCCACCTGCAGCTCCCGTCCCCGCAGACCTGAGCTGCTAATTCCAGGTCTGCTCGTAGATATAATTACACGCCGTGTGCGCACGTAGCCGAGCACAGCAGCTACTTTAAACACAGCATACGAGTGGGAGACTATAGCCCGGCACACATTCCACGGCCCAGCTAACCACAGGGTCTGTTTTAATGGAGTTCTCTGTGCTGACTCTAAGCAGCTGCGTAGGTAGAATCGACTTTATCACTTTGGTTTGACGTTCACTAAATGCTGAAGCCATTGGTGTTTGTTTGCTTTTTTGTGTTTCTGGTCTTTGACATGCCCTCTAAGGTTGAATGAAAATTGTTTTCATGTTAAAATGTTAAACTGAAAGTGACCCTAAAAGCCTGGACGTCAGAAGGGTGGCAGTTCTTTTAACAGAGAGCCGCTAAGATGCAACCTTTGCAGAAATGAAATGGGCCACTACAGCAGCACAAACGCTGTGTGCGAGCACTTCTGCAGCAGAGAACATCTGCTGGCTTTCTGACCTCAGGACAACAGGACAGCAGTGTCAGTATTTTTCAGCCATTACAGTGAGTTTTGTTTGCTGGCTGGTAGGTGGCCAGAGAGTTGTCGTCAGCGTCCCTATGTGAACTCAACAAAGTCGCTCTAGAGCACTTGCTAATGGCTGTTCTATACTAAACAACACCTATCCTATTTACACTGAATAACTAATCAGTAGAATCACTGGGTAACAAGTGGGGATGTCTTGATCAAGTTGTTTGCCCCACGATCCGATACCGATCTTTTAATATTCAGATCCGAGTCCCGATCTGATCTTAAATAAACTAAAAACCCTCCCCTGGAGATTCATAAAGGCTTTTCTTATCTTACTTATTCTCCTAGATCAAGTGTGCACCCTGCGACAAGATTAAGCCCAATAAATATTTCTGTCAAAGCTAATCTAGCTAGTAGAAGGTAGTCCGTATATGCTGTGTCTTTGTTCCTTGAAAGAGTCTTGTTCTTGCACGTCGTGCTGCTCACATGTGCCTTACATTTCCCCACCCAGGACAAGTAAACTTTTCTGGATCTGAATCTTACCTTGGCTCCAGAAAACCTGAGTTCTGCACTGGAGAAATGCACTGGTCTAACTTTTAACATTGCATTGACAACCTTTCTCTTCTATTAAACGCAGCGTTCAGTGTTTCTGTTTCGGTGCAGCCTTTACCTGAGTGGACTCGGCGTATTACGTTCTTTTTGGTGTTGAATCAAGTTGGCAGCAGTGAATAACAATCTCCTGCTTATAAAAATTACCAAACACCAACATTGATTGACTTGATTTAACTACAATAAAGTACTTCCAGACAGCAGAGATGTTTAATCACTTGATTTTGGTTCCTCTTCTTCAGTTTTTGGCTGCTTTGACGCTAGACAATGAAGAGGAATACTATGTTTTGATGCTCCAGGGACGTGGTTTTGTTTTTTGGCAGCCCTAAAATAAATAATTACAACAGATCAGACTTGTCTGAAGCCCGATATGTATCCGATCATTTTAAATTTTCCTGGATCGACCCCAGTATTGATCAGGGTCTCCCTAGTAACATGTCTTCATTCATAGATTTCATGTTAAAACGTCACGGTTCGTGGTTTGCTTATTGCCATTAGACCGTGTTACGAGAAAATGTTTCAGTCAACCGTTAAACGATGAATGGATTGACTCCTAAATAATCAATATTTTGAAAAAAATATCATTGTTTTCTGCAGCCCTGGTTGAATTTAACGCCCTGTTTGGACATTTATTTCTACAGCAGACAATGACTGGTACCGTGCAGTCGTCCTGGAAGTTGAAGAGAATGAGGCGCGCGTCATCTACGCAGATTATGGCAACTGTGAGAAGGTGCCGTTCTCCCGAATCTTGCCCATCCCGACCCACCTGCTGCAGGTTCCCTTTCAGATCACTCGTTGTGCCCTCACTGGTAAGGCAAAGGGAATATTTAGTATTTAATTTGACCTTAAGTGTTCTTTATAATCTCTCTAAGGTCTCTCCTTTATTCCCAGGTAAGGAGCACTTTCCGGCAGAGTGGCCAGCAGAAGTGCAGCAGCTTTTCCAAACCTTGCTGCTGAACGGCGTCCTCGCCACCGTTCAGTCTTTCGATGGCTCTGCTAATGTGCTCTCTCTCTCTCTGCCCACCGAGAGGGGGGGTGGACAACTCACTGCTCTGATCATAGAAGCATTACAGGCACAGGCCAAGAGTAACCCTTCTCCCACCAACACCGCAACCCAGAAGACTGACAGAACAGGAAGCGGGGCATCTATCAGCGCAACACCCGCCCCTGATCATCTTCAGCCCGAGTTAATACCTGATACCCAAGCTGGTTTAGAAAGTATAACTGGGGCGGTTCATACAGCTGGGTCCACCAAGACCTCAGAGGCAGCAGCACAGATCGATCAGCAGAAGAAAATCACATGTGCAGCATCAGTCAACGGTTGGTCAAGTCAGAATTATGGTAGTTTAGGCGACTATTTTTTAAGTTTTAAATCTGGAGAGTGTGTTTTTGTGATGATATAATATGTAGTAGGTGTAGACCATGATCAGTGGTTCTTTGTTTTCAGAAGACCCAGTGAAGAGGATTGTCGAACAAATGGAGCCGCCATGCCAAAATACTTCAAACACCGCTGGTATGTGTGCTTTAAAACCGAACCTGAGCCCCGCCCTGCCTACACTGACATGTTTTAAACTTTCAGTTGTTCTAGGATTAGTTTGTGACTTCTTAAGGTGGCTTAGCATTCACTTAGCTCTCCGTCTGAATCCCAGATCCTCAGGACTCTTGCGGCTGCTGCTGCTGTCTGAGCGATCTGAAGACGAAGGTCAGCGCCGGGTTTTACGGTTTCAGAAAGCATCTTTAAAAGTAGTAATTTGATACCAGAATAAATGTTTATTCTTTTATCTTTCCTGCTGCAGATTGATCATCTTGAACAGCTGATGGAGCTGCAGTTTTCCGTCATCAAGCTGCTCGTCAGACAGACGGAATAAGATCTAACCTGCTCACAGCGTTGGTCACCATTTTGTTGACGTCTGTTTAGTTTTTTGCAGACTGTGTTTCTCCAAAACCAGTTACCTCCTTTATTTTTTTATTTTTTTTCTGTTTATTTCAGAAGTTGCCACCCAGCTTTTAATTTTGCCTCCTTACCCCAGATAACTACTAGCTCTTTTCATTATGTTTTTTAATCCATTCCAGGCAGGTTCATGTTTTAATACCTTAAGGTTTGAATGTTTAAAAGTCTGCAGCAACAGAAGATGTTCAGTGTCTAAGTGTTATCTCAATGTGTCTCTTGTAAGTGGGTTGTTAAACAAGCTGTGCCGCCATCTGCTTCTTAGTTCAGTTCCTGTCAGCTGTTCAGGTGGGACGTCCAGGCTGATTGATTTATGTTTGACACGTGTTTCAGTTTTACATAAAAGTTTTGTGCGGAAACAGACTGGTCAGTTCATTTCTACACAAACTATTAATGGTTTGTTTTGCATTTTTTGTGGTGCTGGGTCGGCCTTTCTCTTCTCTTCTCTTCTGTCTTTTCTTCTCGGATTCTGTGGAAGAGTTTGTCTCTGGGGGCCGCTCCCTGTCTTGACGCCTGATGTGCGCAGCAGGATGAGAGCAGGACGAATTAGACCCCACCGGCGCAGGTACATCAGAGGTGGGCATGGCGAGTAGGTGGGGTCGCGTGTTTCCTCCTGACAGAAATCAAAGGAGCTCACAGCAGTGCGGAAAACACAGCGGTGCGCAGAGAACGGAGAGGACTTTGTTTCTGGAGGAAGACGCACCGATATACTTAAAGCGTAGCGAACATCTCATGGTAAGGAGAGATTCATTTATGTTTTTGGTCGATCGCGGAGCAAAAAGCTTGGCTGCTTTTATCGTGATCGCCTGGTGGTGGCGGCTTTAGCATAGTGAGGCGCAGCAGGCAGGAGTTTAAAAGGCGATGCGCTCTGGAAACTCCAGATCTGTGCGTAAAAGTTGCTTGGAAAGTTTATTTAACCGCCACATTGTGACATTGTTTTCATGTTTAGTTTATAAGTTGAATTAAATGTAAAGTTTGCATGTGAACCTTAAGAGAAATTACCTTTTGGCACATGTTAATAGTAAATAAGCAGGCTAATAATATATAAGTATGGAAGAAAACATCAGAGGCTACGCTAACATCTGCATTTCTTGAATTCCATTTACTTAATCAGTTCTTAAGTACTCACACAAATCCCATTTGTTTGTCTCCTTGAGCAAACTATTGTTACTTCTGCATGTCAGGGTCATAACCTCTGACCTCTTCTTAAACCTCCCTTGCCACATTTAAGAGTGACCAGGTGTTCCAGGAGGTAAATTACAAGGAGAACTAACCATGACTCATTCTCTCTTTGTATCATTTCAGCTTGTTTTATATAGACTGATCCTTTAAAAGATTTTTTTATTTATTTGGTTTCATGCTGTTTGTGAAAAGCATTAACTCGCTGGAGGCCGACATCCTCCGTGTGTGGTTCCTAGCTCGCTCTGGCAGCACATTCCTACGCTCCACTGCATACCAGGGCGTTTTGAATTATAGTCAGTTGTGGCTTTTAATCGTTAAGGGCAAGAAAAAGGAAAAAAAAGTTTCCGCATTTTATCTTCCGTTGTTCTAAAAGTGGCTGTTTCAGGTGACTCACTGAGAAATGACTGAAGCTGTGAACATGTTTCTCAGCTTAACACACTCCCAAGTACAGGTTAGGAGAGCTCTCTGGGCTCAGTCCAAAAACTATCTTTCTAATTACAGAGTGGAGGCACTTTCAGACCCAACAAACAGACGGCACAGGCACAGCTTAGGCTTTATAAGTCATAATTTATGGATAAATCTTTGGATATATTTTCAATTTCATGACTAAATGTGAAAACTAATGGTCAGAAACATTAAAAAAAAATTATGGATTATAGAGGACTTTTCTTGCCCCATAGTGAGTGAAAGGAGGACAGACTGGTGGAGTGTTCCAGAGGAATGCTTGTGAAGAGGCAGCCAACTCTGAGGCAGGTGTGTGCACTGCACATGCGTGTGTTTTATATGTGGTCACGCTTAGCTGCTTTACTTGACAAGCTCTCTGAGCCGCACCCCCACCGGCAGTAATGAAATCTCTTGTCGGCGAGGCGCGCCGGCGGGCTCACAAATGGAGCATCACTAGGCTCCGGCGATGTTTATCAGCCCGGGGCTCGTCAGACGGCCACCCCGTCCGTGTCAGCCCTGCGGATCCGTATCGCGGGCTCCTCTTAGAAGAGGGGCTCCATCCTGCACACAATAATATCTCTGTGTGGGGAATACACACGGGTTTTACCTGTGCCACATCCGTCCTCTTAGGCTTACCTCAATGTATGCACACACATGCAACACACTGAGCCAAAGGCAGGAGTTAATCAGACTTTATCTGCAGCCCCTCAGCGTTGCATGACCAACTATGGCCACACAGAATACAGAGTTAACTGATTAGAAGTGGCATTATTGTTACTATAAGGTCAAACTGAATACAATATGGCATTCAAAATTTATATATTCATATTTTAAATCTGCTTTTGTTGACTCATGACAGAGATGTGATAGTAAAGTACAGATAGATATAGACTTTACAAGTGCGCACCGAATAAAATTTCATTGCATTGGCTCAGCACATTAGACTAGCTATCTGTATTAGTGGGTATGGTGATCCTGCAGCCTGCAGAGAACAATATAACATGCAGAGTATTTGCATAAAACCAAATGAACAACTTCATCAGTGCAAGAGTGATATGTAGAATTAGCTGTAATGCAAATAAAGCACCTTGTAGTATTAGTTATAGTGCAAATAGTCTATGAATTGTGAAGTGGCAGAACAGTTGTTTAACAGTGTGCAGAATACAGGATTACATACAGCATACTATAAAATGCAAACACCTGTCAGAGTATTATTATATGGAGCCGTGTGCACCACAGCTACTAGTTATGGCTTCTCATGTGGATTAAATCTGAACAGAGGTGTTGGGTTGCGTGAGATTATAGCGTAATACAGCGTCTCCCTGTCCGTCAGGAAGCTCATGATCTTAAGCACAGTGTGTTTGAAAGACGTGAACATAAACAAAGCTGAAACTGTTGTCTTTATAAATCACAGCTATAATCTCACAGCCCACTTGGAAGGTGACCGTCCTGTTTTAAATGCAGAGGACACACACACACAGAGAGTCCTGTAACACACACATTCCTGCAGCTTTCTTAAAATTCCTCACCACTCGCATCAAAAGGAGTTTACATCTCGCTTCAAGAGCGTCACTCAGAGCTCGTTGTAATCTTTTTGACCCAGACAAAACACTGATAGGCTCTGGTGTCAAGTGTTGTGTGGAGTGTGTTTTGGTACCTGAGAGTGGGGTGGGGGCTGAGCTGATAGGGCTTCCTTCGTGCATGCCGTCGTGTAAACGCTGATCTGCGCTTTGAGCTCTAAGAGTTTGCATTACAAAATTTACAAATGAGAACAATAATAGTTCTTCATGCTTGGCTGCTGCACAACTCGTGATTAATTCGTGATATTTGTGATTATCCTTCTGTTCGGTTTATAATTTATGACCTTTTTATACATGAAAACATTTTATGTTTTCAGTAAAATTGACTGGAACTCAGACGACAGAGTTTTCTTCTAGAGCGGCGGTGTCTAACATATGGTCCGTGGACCAAAACCGGACCACTAGAGGGTCTGATCTGGCCCGCAGGATGAGTTTGGAACCTATTTCTAATTTGTCTGCTAAGCGTCACGCCGTTTTAGTCGGCCCAGAACTAAATTGGCAGCAGTGCGCCAAAATTTTAGGTTATTTATAAAATGTTTTGTAAAGGATCGTACTTGTTGTTTTTTGCACTAAAAAATCTTAAATTGACGTTATTTATAGGATTTTTATGCTATTATGTTACTGGTCCAGGCCGCTTGAGATCAAATTGGGTCTAAAACTAAAATCAGGATGTTATTTATCGTTTAAAAGCAAGGTGATGTATCGCGATACTCAATATTATCGCAATAATACCATATCGTGATATACTATATCTTATCTTCGTTGAATCCCATCTCTTAAAAACATCCATCCACTGTAAAGCCATAACCTTTTCAAGGCCGTGCACAGTCCTGTCTCACATTTTTCTTGCAGCCTGTCATCTTTAACACTTCTCTCATGCATTTTCAGTGGTTCTTGTTTTATATTCCTAAGATAAGCCTTTGTTTTTCATTCCAGGTGTCCCGACATGCTCCCTGATATCCGTCTCTCCCTCTTAGCTCTCCTGCTTCTTCAAGGTCGGTTGATTGATTTTATTACTGTTTTGCCTTCTGTGCGTCTCTGGTATTCACCGCTTTCACAGCAAGGGCACTTTTAAGTGCTGCTTTAATCCACCCACGTCATTGGAATCAGAGATATGTGTGAGGGTTAGTGCGAGATAACGGGTAATCTTATGCATATTTTGATGGGAAAACATTCCTTGTGCTGCCATTTGTGAGCAAGGTTTGTCGCGTGAGTTCATGCTTTGCGCCCGAGAGTATTTACAAGATATTTTACTGCTTAAACTTGTCAAGTCTCCACCGCTGAAGAATTCCCATTATCTTCTCTTCAAAGTGATTTCCTGCCTCCCGTGCTCAAAGTGCTGCTTGTTTCCAGGCAAGGCCAAATTTGCATCGCTTTTATAGCGTATCGTCAGTTGTTCTCTGGGACCCGGGAGTGTCAGTATGCGCCCCGAGGGAAGAGGGAAGGGAGTCGCGGGGCAGTATAATCCCAGAGTTGTTTTCAAAAATGACAGCTTTAGCACCATCTTAAGTATTTATTACTGCCCGTTTTAAGACTTTGAACTTGAGCAAACCAGACTGCTTCTCCTCGTCTGGACGCCCCTCCCGTTCGTCCTGTGCTGACAACACAGATAACATGTTGCATGTTGATATCCGTGATGATCCAGCCTGTCAAATTAAATTCCACGGATAGGTAGAAGTTGAGTTTTTAACCCTGATTTCAAGGGAATATTACTTCTATCTCCCCAAGATTGCGGCGGGATTAACGCCAACTGGGCATCAACTCCTCAGCCGGAGGATTTACGCTCATTATCTTGCTCCTGATTTTTTCCCGCTACCGTTTCTTTCACAGACGTTAAAGATGCGCAGTCATTCGGCAGAACAGACAGACTTTTTGTTCAGAGCACTGGGGGCCCCGCTGACCTCGAGGAAAGCCGCTTGCCAAGACCCTAAACTTTCACTGTGAGGAGGGCTTCGGGGCTGGAATGATGTTGGAATTGGGGGGCGGATGAAAGGGTCAGGACTGTCAAGAGGCCGGAGCGCAGGCCTCTGGTTTGCAGGTGGTGCTTTTCTGTAATGATTAGTGTTCTTTTAGCTCGTTTAGCTTTTTGCACTTTAATGTTTCCTGACCTCATGCAACGCCGTTCCCTCCTATGAATCGATGATTGAAGACTTCCTGGAGAGCCTAGAATGTCAGGGGCATTTAAACAGTGATGCACAGTCTGGTGAACTGGTCTGGTACTACTTTGAATATCAAATCTGATGCTCTCTTTTGATCATTTTTCATTCATGTGAATGTAGTGAGTTCTCTAGAGAAATATCATCGCTCATGTGAAACGCTAGTGGCAGTTTCTTTTCTTGACAAAGATCAAAACTCCAGCACAACTTTTAGTGACAATTAATTAGACCAACGTGTTTCATCTAGTGGCCTTCATCAGGGACATCAAGAAAAACTGCAAAGGACAATTTAAATAAACTGTCACCTTTTAACCATCCCATCACTGGAAGGACTATTTACATTAATGGTTGTTGCACATGCAAAAAAAAAAAAAAAGAAAACGAAAAGCTAAAATGCCCGTTAGATAAAATACATACAGATGAGACATCTCGCACGATAAAAGAACGAATCATCAAGAGAAACGTATCTATCCAGTCCTATTGTGAGACATTTGAATGAGAAACAACACCACATGTCTTCTTTATTTTATTTCTTTATTTTTTTACAGGCAAAGAAACTATTTACTTCAGGTTACCAGAGGTTGTAATGTCAATTTTATCAGAAAAAGAGAGAGAAGTGTTTTGGTTTGGTTTTTGACTCTTTTAAAAGACTGAGGGTGTCCTGTGGTGTCTGGCAACACAGTGTTATTAGTCGGGGGGGGGGGGGGGCTTTGAGGGGAGGGGTCTCTGTGGATCATCCCACAGATACTTGATCAGTTTGGAATCTAGTGAATTTGGAGGCCAGGTCAACACCTTGTGCTGTTCTTCATGTTTTTTTGAGTTGTTCCCAAAGTTGTCCTGCTGGGGATGGCTGCTGCCACCAAGGAGTGTCATTGCTATGGGGTGGGGGTGCCTGGTCTGGTCTAGGTGGGTGCTACATGTCTAAGTAACATCCACATGAATGAATGCCAGGTCCAGAAGTTTCCCAGCAGAACACTGAACTGTCACGAGATGGTTTAAATGTTATTTACTTCTCCCGTCAGTGGTCATAATGTTGTGGCTGATCGGTGTGATATTTTGCCCGACAATGTTGCATCGATACACAGACGGCAAGAACTGATGTTTTATTATATACAGTATACTGCAAATGTTAAGTGAAGAGTGATAATATGGTTTCAAGAGGTTAAAACCTGAACAATTAGATCCTGAAGTGTGTTGCTAATGTTTTAATGACAGGAAGGTTAAAGAAAAGGACATTACGTTGGGCTCTTGGGTATTTTTCATAATGCTCTGACAACTAATTTAGTTTAGATACTGCAAACCTCTCAAGGCTATTATATGAACTCAAAAACCCATTCCACTACTTCCCAACATATTCCTGATAAAAGTGAATCAGCTGCATAACGTCACTGACAGAAACACAAGCAGAGTGAAGTCAACGGTTGCTGTAAATTCATCTTTCTACGACGTTTACTGTCCCGCTTTGCCCTGATGACTTTATACCACCTACTTCATTTGCATAAATTGTGGGAAACAAACAGAGCAAAGCAAAATGTCTGTGTTCTGTGTCCTGACTGAAGAGACGCACTGATGCATGTTTGTCAGAAACCACTCGAGTGCTGCATCTCTGCACTGGACAAATGCCTCTGTGACCTGTCGGGGTTACCGGGGGCAACGGGGCATGTTCACGGGAAATCACATGCCCCGTGGCCTCCTCTCTGAGCCCTACGTGTGCCTCAATAGAGGAACGTCCTTTCAGTGATTGGACCGAAAGAATGGTCTCCTTTGCCTGTCCGCTCCCATTAGCTTTGAATACTCAATTATCCATGGAGCTTGTGTTAGCTTCAGAGGGAGAGCGTCCCTTTTATGGCTTTATTAAACTTTTCCTAAATAAATATAGACAACATAAAGAAATATTAGAGCGCACAGGTCAGAGCTTCCTAATATCAGCCACAACATTATGACCACCTTCCTAGTGTTGTGTAGGTCTCCCTTGTTTTGACTCATCAGAGAATGGTGATGCAGCAGTTAACGGAAATCTGTGTGGATAATTGTCCCTTCAGGCGCAATTCACCATCTATTTCATCAATTTACCTCCTAAAAAGTTCCAGTTTTTAGAAATACACCAATCCAGCATAACATTAGGACCACCTTCCTAATGTTGTGTAGGTCTCCCTTCTGCCTCCAAAAAACAGTTGTGACTCATTAGAAAATGGATATGGGTCTTCTGAGGGTGTCCTGTGGTGTCTGGAAACAGATTGTTGTTAGTAGGGGGTCTTTGAGGGGAGGGGCCTCTGTGGATCATTCCACAGATACTTGATCAGTTTGGGATCTAGTGAATTTGGAGGCCAGGTCAACACCTTTTAGTTGTTAGTGTTTTTGTGTGTGTGCCTGTGTCAGGCTGCATCCTGCTGGGGATGTCTGCTGTCATCAAGGAGTGTCATTGCTATGGGGTGGGGGTGCCTGGTCTAGTCTGGTCTAGGTGGGTGCTACATGTCTAAGTAACATCCACACCAATGAATGCCAGGTCCAAACATTTCCTAGCAGAACACTGAATTGTCACAAGATGGTCGATGTTATTTACTTCTCCTGTCAGTGGTCATAATGTTGTGGCTAATCGGTTTGATACTGCGTTTATTTTGGTTGGTATGTGTGAGCAAACTGTTTGTGTAAATGCAGACCACTGACTCATCTTCATGTTGTTTATCCCTCCCAGTTCAGCAGGGCACCTCGGTGCAAGAGATCCACACCAGCCATGACAACATTTTAAAGATCAACTCGGCAGGAGAGAGTGAGTGTGATACCGACCCCGTCCTCTCCTTCCTTTTCACCATTTAGATTTTCCACTATGCACCAAAGTCAGATGAAAGCAGCGAGGGAAGTAGAAACAATGCCACGTCAGGCTGTAATCAGTGAGAAGAGTTTGGAAGAAGACTTGGAGGCAGTGGGTGGTCTTCTTGACTTCCCGTAAACAGACGTCATGAATGACAGACGACTCACTCTCCTGGTCTCTTCATAATCAGCTGCACACTCTGACATGACAACACCACCACAGATTATTTCTGCCTCCAGCAAGTACAAATATGCACTGGAGAAAGGTTTTGCCTGGTAATGGTTTAATGTGTGCACTGATGGGATGTAAAGCATGTAGCTTTTGTGTGCAAAGCTGGTTTTCTCCAACAATCTATTTCATTATCAACAAGGATAATCCACTAATCCCAATGTAATGCATAGACAAACTCATTCATCATCTTCTCTGTGTCTTTTTATGTTTGTTTGCACTGGAAGTGATGCAGTGCTCAGCAGCCATGGATATCCTCTTCCTCATGGACGGCTCCTACAGCGTGGGGAAGGGCAGCTTTGAGAGGTCCAAACACTACGCAATCAAGCTCTGTCAAGCTCTCGACGTCGGCCCAGACAAGGTTTGTGTTCCTTCTCTTACCTCTGCCTCCCTCCCTTCCTCCCTTTTTTCACATCACGTCAGTCGTCACTCTTGTAATTGCACCCTTCTGCAGGTGCGAGTCGGCATGATTCAGTTCGGCTCCGCTCCTCGGCTGGAGTTTTCCCTGGACTCGTACTCCACTAAACAGGAGCTGAAGAAACGCATGAAGAAGGTTTCCTACAGGTGAGGGACTCCTCTCGTCTCTTAAGCTCTTTATCCAACTAAATAAACTCGGATTAGTTGAGCCGTGGCTATCCATTTTGTCAGTTCTTGTGAACATTACATTTGGCACAAACATCCACGTGGACTCAAGGGTAAACTGACAGGAGTTTGGGACTCACAGGTTAATGTAGCCTCCTATAATTTAAGAATTTGGAATATAACTTACCAAAAAAGCAAATTTACTCACAAATGTCAAAATAGGATAAAATAATTACATTTTTATATCCAAAAGCACACAGGTCAAAGTCACTGTGACATGATAATGTTCTGAAAAAATCAAAGTCATCTCTGCATGTCATACGAGGTGATAAATCTAGTTGGAGTGAGTAGGAGTAAGCTCTATTTGCCCCAAGTAGGGAGTGAGATGCAGTTTGTTCATTCACTGTAACCACTTGTCCTCTGGAGGGTCATTTGGCGAGAGGCGAGGTACACCCTGGACACACCTACGGCCAATTTAGAATCACCAGTGAACCTAACCAGCATGTCTTTGGACAGTGGGAGGACGCTGGAGTACCAGGAGAGAACCCACGCAGACACAGGGAGAACATGCAAACTCCACACAGAAAGGCCCCAGTCGGCCGAAGGATCAGAACCCAGAACCTTCTTGCTGTGAGGCATCAGTGCTAACCACCACCACACCATCAAACATACGGCCCGTGGGCCAAAACCAGGCCGCCAAAAGGTCTACTTTGGCCCCGCTGCATGAATTTGCAAGCTGCGAAAACTACATAGACGACATTAGCTGCAGTTTTTCAATACAAGTAGCTGCTATTCTGAATTTTTCCACTAGGGGTGGCACACAGTTTTAGTCAGAGTCGTGGGACATAACTTGTTCTTCTTTGCACTAAAACAAATAGAAACATTTGGAATCCTTTTCAAAAGAAACATATTTTTAGGGGGTTGGAGTTCAGCGTAGCCAGAATCTTCCGCTCTCACCTCCTTTTTGTTCTGTTCACGACTCTCCCTTTAATCGTTCTGGCATCGAAACGTGCACTCATCAGGAGGCGAGGTTACGCCAAATGCTCCCTGGTGAAGGAAAAACAAATTAATTTCAGATTAGAGTCACAGCACAGGTGGTCACTGGATATTGGAGAAGCCGAGGAAGGGTAAGGTAATTTGACCAAATGTGGGTGTCTCTTATGAGTGCACATGTTTGTATGATGACTTTTTAATTATTTCTGCACTATTTTAATGGATTTTGCATCATTGATGTCCAGCATAAGGAGATTTGCCTTTGCACTTTGTTCAAACAGGTGCATACAGGTGTCTACGATATGTCTGCAAGGCCTCCAAGCTTTTCACTATAAGATCTTCTAGGTAGTTTCAGTGCTCCACACAGACAGGGTTTTGGTTTCAGGGCTGAAAAATATGTCAGAAATAGGAAATATAATAGGATGGCATCTAACCACACCGCTGCTTTTGTTGTGGTAGGTCTGCCTTCCTCACTGAAAAGCTGTTTTCTTTTTTCCCACGGTCTTGTGGCTCTTGTTCTGACTGACAAAAGCTTTTTAATGGGTTTCATGAGCCCTGGGGTGATGAAACTTACCCTACATATGTTTTCCATCCAAGAAGTAAAAGAGGAATCTGACCAAAAGTAATGTCTAGTTTGCTTTGGCGCTGTTTTGCAGTAGACTTCTGGAGAAAAGTGCATAGTATTCTCTAATTGCTCTGTTTTGTTGTTTCTCCAACCGTAACTGCAAGTTCTCAACACTTTTTCCAAACTCACAGGGGGGGCAGCACTCAGACGGGCCTGGCTCTTAAATACGTCCTGAGGAAGGGTTTTCCGGGCGGCCGCAACTCCTCCGGCGTGCCGCACATCGCCATCCTCCTGTCGGACGGGAAGTCTCAGGGCAACGTGGTGCAGGCGGCCGCACAGCTCAAAGACACAGGCGTGGTGCTGTTTGCCGTGGGCTTGCGCTACCCTAAGTATAAGTGGAATATAATCATTTAAATAATGAATATTACATTCTTCTATTTGCGAATCTAGCTTTATATCTGTTTGCTTTCCAGGTGGGAGGAGCTACATGCCGTGGCCAGCGAGCCGATGGAGAGCCACGTCTTCTTCGCCGAGCATTTCTACGACGCCGTCAACGGCCTGTACACCACACTGAGCACCTTCTCTGTCTGCAGTGCTACGCCCCCAGGTTGGATGTTTCACTGCCTTAAATTATAATCCCTCATCTCTCCCTCTTCTCTGTCTGACTTTAATCTCAACCCTCCTCCTCCGGTTCTCCAGGCTGTCAGGTGGAGTCATTTCCTTGTGAGAGGAAAACACTGGAGACGGTGAAAGAGCTGCAGGGGAATTTCATGTGTTGGAAAGGCTCCAAAGGGTATTCCCCGTACACATCTCTCTGTCCCTACTACAGGTAAGTACACAAGGAACACTTTCTGTTTCACAAAAAAATGAAAAATCTCATCTGCTGGATCAGGCATAACATTATGACTAATATTGTGTAGGTCTCCAAAACAGTTGTGTCTCATCAGAGAATGGACATGGGCCTTCTGAGGGTGTCCTGTGGTGTCTGGCAACAGGATGTTGTTAGTGGGGGGGCCTTTGAGGGGAGGGGCCTCTGTGGATCATCCCACAGATACTTGATCAGTTTGGGATCTAGTGAATTTAGAGGCCAGGTCAACACCTTGTTCTGTTCTTCATGTTTTTTTGAGTTGTTCCTAAAGCGTTTTTGTGTGTGTGCTGCTGCTGCTGCCATCAAGGAGTGTCATTGCTATGGGGTGGGGGTGCCTGGTCTGGTCTAGGTGGGTGCTACATGTCTAAGTAACATCCACACCGATGAATGCCAGGTCCAAAAGTTTCCCAGCAGAACACTGAATTGTCACAAAATGGTTATTCACTTCTCCTGTCAGTGGTCATAATGTTACGCCTGATCTGTGTATATATCTCTAACAAGTATTTTGAGAAATTCTAGATTAACTGGGCAGCATGCAACAAGGATGAATCACTTATCCCAGGATCCTAGATATTAAACTCAGTTGGAAGCCTTTGAGTGTAAATCTTCCTAAGACACTAACTTTATCGATATCAGATATTACAGCATGTTTATCCTCTGCTACAGAGCTAACTATGTCCCACTGACCTCTCGTTGCTCAATGAGCCACAAGACAGCAGTGGAACAGGGCGTCTCCCATGCCTTAATATGCTGCGTCAGTGTGAGGGTGTTAATAAAAAACAGAGCCCTCCTGCTGCAAATTAAAATGGCCTCTGACAAATTTAATTTCACAGAACATTGCAGCTTTGCCACAGAGGAATTCCCTGAGGCACTTAGAGCGCAATCATAGTAAAATGAAGTCCTTTTTTTTATTTTAGGTAGCACAAAAAGGCAGGAAAGGAACTGCTTTTACTTCTTCTTCTACATTAACAATTCACATAAAAATAAAACCTGTCTTCCGTCTGTATTTACATCACAGAGAAAGCAAGTTGTCATTTATCTGAGAGGACAATATAAGTCTTGTGCCTGGAACTCAGCCGCAAAACTAAAAGTATTAATTAAATTGTGTTGTTTGCAGGTACAACAAGGTTTACAAGCGCCACCAGACAGTCTGCCACAGGACCATCTGTCCAGGTAACCTCCTTTCTCTTCAATTCCTGCTGCCTCCACTCTCTCTTGGATGGCGTTTGTAAAGCTCGCCCTCTTCATTGTAGATCCCTGCGACTCTCAGCCGTGTCTGAACGGAGGAACGTGTGTGTCAGAAGGTGCAGACGGCTACCGCTGTGTATGTCCACCTGGCTATGGAGAAGACCCACACTGTGGTCGGTACATCGTCGGCATATTTACTGAGATATGGTTGAATCGGCTCATCGATTAAACATGTTTAGAGGACGAGCTGACTAAACTAAACCCTCCCTCCGTCCACAGCTCCTGCATTATCCCTGGACTGCTCTGTAGACTTGCTCTTCCTGCTGGAGGGCTCGGCCACGCTGAGCTTGGAAGGCTTCCTCCGCCTCAAGTCCTTCTTGAAGCGCTTCCTGCAGACCGTCATCGGCTCCGACAGCCCCAGCAAAGTGGGCCTGGCCGTGTTTGGAGGCGAGACTCGAGTCGAGGCACAGGTTGGCAAGTTCAAAGGGAACCTGAAGAGCCTTCTGAAGGCCGTGGACGCCCTCCAGCAAGTCGGCGGCAAGACCCTCACGGGCCAGGCCCTCCGCTACGTCACGCGCAACGGCTTTGTGAGCGCGCCGGTCTTTGCCGACGTCGCAGACGACCTTCCCCGCGTGGTGGTGCTGCTCACCGCCACCCCGGCCGCAGACGAGGTGGTGGAGCCTTCTAAATATGCAAGAGATAGAGAGATCTTCCTGGTCGGGGTGGGACCGGACCGCTTGAAGGGGCAGCTGAATAATATCACAGGAAACCCTCAAAGGACGCTCACCTACACGTCAACTGATAGGCTCACCGCCAAGATCCCTGAGCTCAAGGCCAAGATCTGCAGTGTGGATACACAAGGTACTTCCTGACCCAACAAAGGATTGGAAACAAAACTCATGTTTAAAATTTGTTTTACTCATCAGAATGCGCTGACTCATTTCCCCTTCTCATGAACTATTTGCCAATTGGCACATTGCTCTACATCTTGGCACATTGGCGCCACCTTAAGGAAACCATTGACCACAGCGTACTTCTCTTACACTCATCAAAAACCACTCCAGCATCAAAACCTGCTCATGGAATTGTAGGCTAATATCCAGAATAGTCTTCCCAGGTTTTATATTTTCCTGGCTTGCAAATAAATGCTTCATGGATTCCACTAGGAAACAATCGTGTCTCGCGTGTACAGTCGTGAAATGCAGAAATACTTTTTTGACATGCTGACTGATAAACCCTTGGATTCTGCTGTTAAAGTAATACATTAACAGGTAACTAGGTTTTATGAATACCACTTCCAAATTTAGTTTTGCATGTTTCAACCATAGATGGTGGAAGAGTTCCTCCAAAAGCCAAAGCAAGTAGAGCTCCCCCTGGTGGCTGGCTAAAGTATAGGTCATAAGCTCCACCCCCTCCATGTTAGTGGATGGGACAAATTAAAACACTATAGTACACATCAAATCAAGGAATTGGGGACGTGTAGTCCATATTTATATACAGTCTATGGTTTCAACACAATGGAAAATCAGTTTTTCAGTGCATATGTAGAGTATTGTGCCAATAATTGTATAGTTTCCCGAGAATAAATAATACTATATTGCAAACAAATAATACTAAGATATAATAATTTGAAATTCTTTGGATCTTGCTGACATTTCTGTGTTTCCGGGTTCTTGAATGCAACTTCTAAATCAATACAAAACTTTGTCTTCTGTGTTTTTCTTCTCAGGTTGTCTGGGTCAGGCAGTAGACCTGGCCTTCGCCCTGGATGCGTCAGGTGCCGTCGGCCGCGATAACTTCGGCACCCTTCAGGACTTCGTGCGCAGCATCTCGGTCCAGTTCGACATCAACCGCGACGTGGCTCAAGTGGCCCTCGTGACCTACAGCCGGAGAGCCACCACCGTCTTCAACCTGGACGCCCACCAGACCGGCTCGGCCATCCTCAAGGCTGTAGGCGACGCCAACTACCTGGGCGGGGTGGCGTCGACGGGTGCGGCTCTGCTCCACGTCCACTCCAGCGTCCTGACCGTGGCAAACGGTGCGCGGCCCGGGGTCAACAAGGCCGTGGTGGTGGTGACGGACGGCTCGGGCGGGGACGACGCCGTGGTGCCGGCTCAGAAGCTCAGAGACAATGGAGTTTCGGTTTTTGTGATCGGCATCGGAGACGTTCAGCAGGATAGGCTGATGCAGATCGCTGGTTCGGAGGAGCACATGATCTCGGTGCCGTCCTACGAGGATCTCAAGTACTTTGAGGATGTTCTGGTGCAGATGCTGTGTTCAGGTGAAACATGGAAACACATCTATGGACTGTCAACAAAATACCATGTGCAATATATTTATACTGTGTTTGTCGTTTTTGTTCATTCTGCATTTTGCTTTCCAGGTTACTGGGTTCTAGAAATACCACTTCTACATTTTGTTTTGAATTTGTGGATGCGCAGGCAGAATTATATGAATATTTTATACGGAGCAACACCCGTTACCGAGCACAAGGACACATTTGCATCCACCTAACAACAGAAAACACATAAATAGCTTCTCATAGCACTGTAGTGAGGGCTTTTGTCCCATTTTCGTCCCATTAGAGGTGAAGAAACCGGTAAACCTGTGCAAGCCCAACCCTTGTATGAATGATGGGGTCTGCATCCTGTCAGGAGGGAGCTTCCGTTGCCAGTGCCAAGGCTACGAGGGACCACACTGTGAAACAAGTCAGTATCCCTTCTACTTGGGTCTTTTTTTTTGTCTCATCTGTTTATCGCTCATGGTTTCAGTGCAAAGATAATCTTGTGTGGTCATGCACAAGGTGAGATACTAGGACTGGCTACGTTATTTTTCATCACGACTTCTTCTGTGGTTTGTCTGTAGGAAGCAGGACTTCATCCAGAGGGGATCTCCCAAGACAGGCAGGTCTGAGGAAGAAGAGCAGGGCGAAGAAGAGCCACCAGGAGCTCCTGCATCACTACAAACTGCACCGCCGGAGACACGCTGCCTGACACGCCACCGACGACAAGAGTTTCACACAGAAACACATATGAACAATTAAGAACCGGGGATGTTTGCAGGTACACAACAGAGTAAATGGAAAGTGATGTGTTTTATGAGTTCAGTATCTCTGCTGCCGCTGCTGCGTCCGTTTTTTGTCGTTTGTTCTCGTGCTCACTGGTGTGTGGCTTGGCTATTCAAGGATGTAAACTTTTTATGTTACACTGTGTATCTGCGTCATGATTTTTTCATTATGATTATTTTTTTAATGTATAATCAGCGCATCTTTCTTCCTTAATGCCACCAAAAAAATAGCAGTAATGATTCTTAACGCTGCACATTTTTTACAGTTAAATTAATTGATTTAAGACGTATCCAGACGTGTGTATATACACTTTCTATTAGCTCTATATCAGACTTAATGAGGCTAGTTTTGTACTTATCTAGTACTTGATTAATATTACTTTTGGGGAAAAAGAGAAAAAAGCTTCAGCTTTAATAAAAACTGTTAATTATTCCTCATTATGCAGCAGCTGAGCCTTTAAATTATATATGTAATGATTAGTCATTTAAATTCACAGCCGTATGAAAGTTTTAACGCTTCATTTGCTGAATCATTTGCCAGACAAGCACAGTTCTGTCAAATTAACCTCCTCCATAAATATTTTATTACCGTTAGTGGGACTCTAATCGACTCTAATCACCCTGTAAATGTTTTAAACGCTGCAGCTTACACAAAGTCAGCCGGTTTTTCTGCAGGAATGTGCACAGTTAAAGGCGGAGGGAGACGTTTTCATAAACGATTGTCACGCCAGGATTCGTTTGTTTTTTTTGTCAGTACATTTTTATTTGAATAAAAAGTGCATTTTTAGCTAGCAATACAAGCCAAAAGGCTGAATAATGGTGTAAATATATTTACATCTTGGCTACCAGCATATATGAACCAAGCTACAATCTAGAGTGTACAGAATGTCCGATTGTTTCGTTTTCTTTTTAGTTGAGGGGCGTCTTTCTGTGTCAGACATCATCAGTGGTTTTCAAATATTTGGCTGTTTGCAATGTTTGAAACGTCCCATTTGCTACACTGGCCAAAATGCTACTAACATCAAATTCCTCCCTTTGCAAACGGAGTTAAAAAAAAAAAATAAAAAAAAACTTTAAAAAGAGTCATTGAACTTATCCAGTGGTATTCAAGAAGACAGCTCGTGTCTCTCTTTGATTGGCTCTTCATAGTCTTGGCAAAGAGGTGATGGTGGATGAAGGATCCTGGGACGGGAGGGTTTCCGATTTGGCTGTTTTGTCTGTTAAGTCGGCGGCTCCTTGCTAAAGCAGGATGTGGTGGACAGACCGATGGATTTAAAGGGGTCAACGGAGGTTTTCTTCTTAGGTGGTGGATTTCTTCTCCCATTCCTGTGAAGGAGCAGAAGCTTGTTATTTGTTCCACCGATACGGAACGCTTTCAGTGTGTGCACATAAACAAAAAAATAAGTCTCACCATAGCTTTCTGCAGGACTTTGCCTTTTGTGGCCATGATGGAGGGGGGTCTGCCTTTAAGAGCAGAGGCAGAGTTGACTGGAGAGGCTGCGTCTGCACTGATGCTGCTGTTGGAGGGCTGGGAAGATGGTGATGGTGATGAGGATGAGGATGAAGTCTGGGGAGGGGGAATGGCTGCTGCTTTGGGCTACAACAGCAGAGAGGAGGTTCAGTTAGAGTCAGTGTTTCAGAAAAGGATAACACATTTGTAGCATCGGGGCCAGTCCACTAACCGTGGGTGTGTCCTGGAGGCTGCTGTCCAGCGTGGTCCCCAGCGTGAACGGCCCCGACTCCACTTTCTTCAGACTTTCCTTCACTTCCACCAGTCGCAGCTCCACCTCCACCCTGCGGTGCTCCGCCTCTCGACACGCCTCCTCCTTCTGCTTCAGGCGGGCTTCTAACGAGGCCTGCAGCTTGGGATCTGAGCACAAAACGGACAGTTTGTTAACGGCCGCGCTCATCGCCGGCGTCGCCACCGCTGTGGGGGGAGTGCACATGATACCTTGGCAGGCTCCGAGCTCCTCCTTGGCCTCCCTCCTCTCCTTCTTCAGGCTGGCCAAGCTGCTCCTCACCTCCTCCCTCTCTCTCTCCAGGCGATCACGCTCATCGGTATAGCGGCGCATGTCTGCCTCGGTGCGGTTCTTGCCCAGTTTGACCTCGACTGCACCGGTAGACCCTGGAGAGGAAGTGTTTTTTTATATATTTTTTATGTATTTTAGCTCATCCACAAGTAAAAATTAAGTATTCTAGAAGAAACAAGCTAAACAGTTTCATTCAAATCTAGATCTTCTTTCCACTGTGAGGTTTGGCTGTAGAGGATGCAGCTTTTCACTAGAGGGCGCTATGGTAATGTGAGCTTACAAGTTAGAGCTGCACTTATTTACAAAATGGGTTTTAATGAGAGTTGTTTTTTAAATCTAACAGCTTCAGTGTAGTTGCTAATCATTGCCACATCCAAAACTGTAATAATCCCCCCGAGAAAAACCCACTTTGCATTCAGATTATTGAAAATATTAGAATTTGCTGTGTGTTTCCATCACAAACTGGCATATAAAGGGTTAAAACTCAGAAATTAATCAAAAATGTGGTATTTATGATTAGGACTGAAGTCAATTCAAAGATCTATATAAAAAAAGTTGAAAAAAATATTAACATATTCTATTTTATGGTGTTTTTGAGCAACATTACTATTATAAAACGGTATGAGGGTTAAAGGAGCTATTATAAAATTTCTGCTTCATATTAAAAGAATCTGCTGAGTGTGATTATAATAAAACAGATGGGTTTGACAAGAGGACACGTAAGCAAGACTAGACTGAGCACAGTATTGTCCTCTCCCTTTTAATACAGAGGCCAGCTAGCTCTCATTGTGGCTGCAGGTCCTGACCTATGGTGTGCGCCTTGGGCCGCAGGGGTAGTGGGCTGTGAGGGTGACCGGCCGTGGTCTGAGCCGTCGGGCCCTTGTGCATGTGTCCCCCAGAGGAGCTGAAGGCCTGCGGGATGCCCAGGCTGTTCCTCTTCTGGGTGTCCTGGCTCTGGGACGAGGTCTTGACCGGTTGGGTTTGTGGCGAAGTGGGAGTGGGATTCTCTTGCTCCGGTTTGCTGGTAGCAGAGGCTGAACTGATGCCATTTAACGCAGGCGTCGACTCTGGCTTGGCCGATGTGACCTGAAATAAATGTTAAAAAAAAAAAAACTTCTTTAACGTCAAGCTGTCAATGTTAATTATACATTTTTTTTATTCTTTATTTCTAACATTTTCCACAATGATGAAACAGAACATGGTGTGGTTTTGCCATAATACATATATCCCGTATAAGGAGCCATAATATCATAATACCTAGGAGCCATAATACGTATATCCCGTATAAGCAGCCATAGTACCATAATACCTAGGAGCCATAATACGTATATCCCGTATAAGGAGCCATAATATCATAATACCTAGGAGCCATAATACGTATATCCCGTATAAGCAGCCATAGTACCATAATACCTAGGAGCCATAATACGTATATCCCGTATAAGGAGCCATAGTACATATCCCGTACAAGGAGCCATAGTACCATAATACCTAGGAGCCATAATACGTATATCCCGTATAAGGAGCCATAATACGTATATCCCGTATAAGGAGCCATAATACGTATATCCCGTATAAGGAACCATAATACTATAATACGTTGGAGCCATAATACGTATATCCCGTATAAGGAGCCATAATACGTACAGTACTGTGCAAAAGTTTTAGGCAGGTGTGAAAAAATGCTGTAAACTAAGAATGCTTTCAAAAATATAAATAGTGATTGTTTATTTCTATCAATTTACACAATGCAAAGTGAGCGAACAAAGGAAAAACCTAAATTACATCAATATTTGGTGTTACTACCCTTTCCCTTCAAACCAGCATCAATTCTTATAGGTACACTTGCAAAAAGTCAGGGATTTTGTAGGATTGTAGTCGGTGTATGATCAACCAATTATACCAGACAGGTGCTAATGCTCATCAATGTCACATGTAGGTTGAAACACAGTCATTAACTGAAATAGAAACAGCTGTGTAGGAGGCTCAAAACTGGGTGAGGAACAGCCAAATTCTGCTACCAAGGTGTGGTTGTGGAAGACAGTTTAATGTCACAGGTCATACACTATGGCAAGACTGAGCACAGCAATGAGACACAAGGTAGTTATACTGCATCAGCAAGGCCTCTACCAGACAAATATTTCAAAGCAGACAGGTGTTTCCAGATGTGCTGTTCAAGCTCTTTTGAAGAAGCACAAAGAAACGGGCAACGTTGAGGATCGTAGACGCAGTGGCCGGCCAAGGAGTGCAGCAGATGAAAAACACATCAAGCTTATTTCCCTTCGAAATCGGAAGATGTCCAGCAGTGGCATCAGCTCAGAACTGGCAGGAACCAGTGGGACCCAGGTACACCCATCTACTGTCCGGAGAAGTCTGGCCAGAAGTGGTCTTCATGGAAGAGTTGCAGCCAAAAAGCCATACCTCCGACATGGTAACAAGGCCAAGCGACTCAACTATGCACAAAAACATAGGAACTGGGGTGCAGAAAAATGGCAACAGGTGCTCTGGACTGATGAGTCAAAATTTGAAATATTTGGCTGTAGCAGAAGGCAGTTTGTTCGCCGAAGTGCTGGAGAGCGGTACATTAATGAGTGTCTGCAGGCAACAGTGAAGCATGGTGGAGGTTCCTTGCAAGTTTGGGGCTGCATTTCTGCAAATGGAGCTGGAGATTTGGTGAGGATTAATGGTACCCTCAATGCTGAGAAATACAGGCAGATACTTATCCATCATGCAATACCATCAGGGAGGCGTATGATTGGCCCCAAATTTATTCTGCAGCAGGACAACGACCCCAAACATACAGCCAAGGTCATGAAGAACTATCTTCAGCGTAAAGAAGAACAAGAAGTCCTGGAAGTGATGGCATGGCCCCCACAGAGCCCTGATCTCAACATCATCGAGTGTGTCTGGGATTACATGAAGAGACAGAAGGATGTGAGGAAGCCTACATCCACAGAAGATCTGTGGTTAGTTCTCCAAGATGTTTGGAACAACCTACCAGCTGAGTTCCTTCAAAAACTGTGTGCAAGTGTACCTAGAAGAATTGATGCTGTCTTGAAGGCAAAGGGTGGTCACACCAAATATTGATGTGATTTAGGTTTTTCCTTTGTTCGCTCACTTTGCATTGTGTAAATTGATAAAAATAAACAATCACTATTTATATTTTTGAAAGCATTCTTAGTTTACAGCATTTTTTCACACCTGCCTAAAACTTTTGCACAGTACTGTATATCCCGTATAAGGAGCCATAATACGTAGGAGCCATATAATACCATAATAAGTAGGAGCCATAATACGTATATCCTGTATAAGGAGCCATAATACTATAATACCTAGGAGCCATAATAAGTAGGAGCCATAATACGTATATCCCGTATAAGGAGCCATAGTACGTATCCCGTATAAGGAGCCATAGTACCATAATACCTAGGAGCCATAATACGTATATGCCATATAAGGAGCCATAGTACGTATATCCCGTATAAGGAGCCATAACACTATAATACATAGGAGCCATAATACGTATATCCCGTATAAGGAGCCATAACACTATAATACGTTGGAGCCATAATACATATATCCCGTATAAGGAGCTATAATACCATAATACATAGGAGCCATATAATACCATAATAAGTAGGAGCCATAATATGTATATCCCGTGTAAGGAGCCATAGTACCATAATACATAGGAGCCATAATACTTATATCCCGTGTAAGGAGCCATAGTACCATAATACCTAGGAGCCATAATACTTATATCCCGTATAAGGAGCCATAGTACGTATATCCCGTATAAGGAGCCATAATACTATAATACATAGGAGCCATAATCCATATATCCTGTATAAGGTCCAACTGGACGATTAGCGCACGTTTAGCATGTAATTATATGAGTTATACTGATCCACATTTTGGTAAAGAATAAACGGGCCGAGTCGTCGGTGTAAAGTTTTATCTCGGACTATGTGACACCTCAGTGGCTTAAAGCGTCCAGAGGGGGCAGGTCTGGTTTAATCCACTTCTTAGTGATGCTTTCTTTTCCAAATAGCTATTTTGCTTTTATATTAATACCTTTTGAATATGAACCTCTAGTAAACTGTTCCATCCGATTAAAAGTAATGTCTGTGCCTAAAATGATCTCACGTTCTGTTTAGATACTGCTCCAGAAAGACATTTTTAATGGGCACGCCCAAAATCTGTGGTGATGATCGGATTCGTGGGTGCCAGACTTTCTCCAGGGGAAATACACTTTCAACCACACACTCTCAACAAGCTGAACAGGTCATTTTCCAATGAAATTCACAGTATTTTATTCTGATTCCTCTGATTCCCTGTCCCATTTTTGTTTTATGTAGATAGTGTTTGCTTCGTGTTGCCCTTGTTACAGCCTAGAGATTATTTCGAGCCTGGGATTTGCCCCATAGGCACTTATAAATACTATAAACACGTCTCTGATTTAACATGAATAGAAAAAGCATATTTTTGTAAATCACGGTCACACACCTCTTTAGTCTGAGAAGAGGAGTCCTTCTCGTCCTCCACTTGGATCAGGGAATGTCTGGACGTTTCTTTGGCAGCTTTCGCCCCACCGGACGTGTGGAGGAAGGAGCGCACGGGGACGAGGTCCAAGTAAATCCGGTCGTCGGCGTTCTCTTCTGTCGCTGCCGGGTCCTTGGCGTTTTCTGCGCGTGTTCTGTTATGTTCCTGGACGTTGGTGTCCTCACAGTTTGGCAGGTTGATGATCTCTTCAACATCCTGTGTGGCATGAAAGAAAGAACGGAGGTTAAGAGATGTTAAGTGGACAGATGTGCTGCTGAGGATTCATCAAACATTGATTGAAGATGAGGCGACGTACGTCTGGATCCGCTATAGACGCCACATCATCGTACAGTTCATCGGAGTCGTGAGGAATGGAAGGCGGGGTGTCTATGTAGGTGTTTTGCTCTGAATACCTCCTCTGCATCAAGCTGTGGATGCACACAAACACAAAGAGAGCTCTCACTTACGGCCTACATTTGTGTACAATAACAGCGTCCTGCATTAATGGAAGCAAAAGTGAAAAACAAACTCACTATAAGGACGTCTTCGCGGCATTGACGATGCTGGAGATCCTCTCCGTGTTGACGTAGTCGTATGTCAACTCCTCCGGGTCGGTTTTGGACCCCGTCTGTGACAGCAGGAGCCCCAGCCAGTGACCCATGTCAGCTGATGTCTTAGCCTGGGACGGGATGGGGAGGGAAAGTTAAAAAGAATGCGCTCTGAGTACAGACCACCAAGCCCTTGCAACATCATGGGTTTTAAACCTCAGTGTTTATGTCACATGCCTTCTCTCGTTTTGAATAAATTAAACGACTCCCAGAGTTTTACTGTACTAAACCGTTTTAGAAACCCCTTGAAGAAGTGAAACATCTACTCCTCGTTTTAGCTGCGACGCTTCACCCACTGAGGACGTGCAGACTGTGTCTCACGTCTTTTTCGAAATACTTTGATGTGGTGAGACTTTGATGACAGATAAGTATTCAGTGTGACGTATGTATACAAAACCACTCCATGTTGACAGCCTTTGCTGAATTTTTTAGTTCAACAGCTTATCTAATATACACCAATCAGGCATAACATTATGACCTAATATCGTGCAGGTCTCCCTTGTACCTCCAAAACAGTTGTGACTCATCAGAGAATGGACATGGGCCTTCTGAGGGTGTCCTAAACTGGTTGAGGGGAGGGGCCTCTGTGGATCATCCCACAGATACTTGATCAGTTTGGGATCTAGTGAATTTGGAGGCCAGGTCAACACCTTGTGCTGTTCTTCATGTTTTTTTTTTTTTTTTTTTTTAGTTGTTCCTAAAGCGTTTCTGTGCCTGTGTCAGGCTGGGTGGGTGCTACTTGTGTAAGTAACATCCACACCAATGAATGTCAGGTCCAAAAGTTTCCCAGCAGAGCACTGAATTGTCACAAGATGGTTTTAATGTTGTTTACTTCACTTGTCAGTGGTCATTATGTTGTGGCTGATCGGTTTAACTATTACACTGAATTAGAATTGTTTCGTTTGGGCAAATACTGGTACCGTTGCAGTTGGAAATTTTGTAAAAGAAAACCTCATGACCAGAAACTGAGCCCTCAAGTCTAAACATCAAATTCCATTGCCTATGACCAAATATGAGCTGCAGCTGGGCGGTACTGGAAACCTAATGAAAAAGGGTGAGGCATTAGTCCCCCCAAAATCCCACTAGACCCACACCCTTCATACACACAGTCATACAGAAACACACACAAGCACGCAGACCACCCTTGTGTGTGTGTGTGTACATATATTACTAAGGATGTGGCCGATGTCAGCAGTTTCAAATGAGGACATCTTTTCTCGTTTTGAAAAAGCACCACTACAAAGTTGATTTTCAGAACACGGTGAGGCTGAATTTAGGTCTGACCTGAGAACATGAACTTTGAATAGAACACCTTCTACATGTATCACAAATATCATGATCTTTTTGTATAACTTTTGGTTAAGTGGTTTACATAGCGTGCAAAAAACCACCCGAAAGTATCACTGCTGGGGTTAGAGACACCTTTAAGGGTTGGTTAGTATCATTAGGTCCTCACGTGTCAAAAGCATGTATTTAGCGATGGTTTGCAAAGCCTCAAGCATTTCTTTTTTTTCATAATCCTCCACAATAACCTTTGAGAAAGTTGTGGTTTTCTACCTCGAGGGTTGCCAGCTGTGTGCCGTCCATGTCGATCTTAAAGGAGTAGAGGTGCTCGGGGCTGGGGTCGGGCTCCACGCTGCAGCCCTCCAGGCTCACAGCCGGCTGGCTCACTTTGTTCTTGCCCTTGTCTTGGTAAAACCACAGCTGGCCGTTCTTTATGAGACACCAGCAGGTACGCCACTGACTGTTGACCAGCACGTTGAGGTAACCTGGAGGAAAACCCGAATCATGAGGTTTCACTTCCTGTGAACTAATAGTTTATGTAAATGCTTGAGAAGGCAGAGACACATGGTGTTTACTGTGCGATGGTTTTGCGGGTATTAGGTGGATTTTGGGACTTATTATTATAACAAATTTTAGAGTCAAGCCCTCGCTGAGTAATTGATTTATCTAATTTATTTAATTCAAGATTAACTAACTTAAAGCTGCCGTGTAAGACTTTATTACATTTAAGTCCTTCAATCAGCAGCAGGGAACATTTCTAGGTATTTCACGTTATATCTGATTTTTAAATCTGGTTGCAACAAACCCGTGTTAGCAATGCGTATTATGTCAACAAGCAATCACTGATTTGCAGGAAGTGATGGAACAGAGTGACAGAGTGGCCATGTTATGGTGGAAAGAAATTATGGTTACTGATGTAACCAAGGTTCTCTGAACTCACCATCTCTGGTGGTCAGGAAAAATTGAATAAATGTAGGCAACGTCTAATAAAAGTTTATTCTTATGAATAGAAACTCAGAGGATCAGGGTTCAGAGGAAGGATCGAAGCAAAATAAAATTAATCCACAATGTTTGTGTAATTCCTCAAATGGCCAGAAGGAGGAGAAAAGTTCTGCCCTGAAGCTTTAAATATGTTCTACGAAATCTTGCAATATGGATGAAAATCATCACATGTATCAGAAGAAACAAGTTTATTATTTGAAATTAGTTGATAATGTCACCGATCAGGCATAACATTATGACCACTGTACTAACATTGTGTAGGTCTCCCTTGTGGTGACTCATCAGAGAATGAACATGGGCCTTCTGAGGGTGTCCTGTGGTGTCTGGTAACAGGATGTTATTCGTGGCGTGACCTTTGAGGGGAGGGGCCTCTGTGGATCATCCCACAGATACTTGATCAGTTTGGGATCTAGTGAATTTGGAGGCCAGGTCATGTTAATTTTTTTTTTTGAGTAAAGCGTTTTTGTGTGCGTGCCTGTGTCAAGCTGCATCCTGCTGGGGATGGCTGCTGCCATCAAGGAGTGTCATTGCTATGGGGTTGGGGTGCCTGGTCTGGTCTGGTCTAGGTGGGTCCTACATTGACATGAATGAATGCCAGGTCCAAAAGTTTCCCGGCAGAACAATGAATTGTCTCAAGACGGTCAATGTTATTCACTTCTACTGGTCATAATGTTATGGCTACTCGGTGTAATCGTGACTAACTTTTTTTATGTTATCTAAGCCTTGGGGGGTAAAATGGATCTGTGCTTACCTGAGGTGTCGACACATTTCTCTGGGCTCTCCAGTGCCAAGGGTTTCTTCTTGCCAATGTTCATGAGGTTGCTGAACTTCAGACCTGCGCCGTATTTTTTCTTCACTGCGGAGACGAAGACAACGAGGACAAAACTGTGACGAGATTTTCTTTTCACAACATTTTCGCCTTCACCGGCAAATAAACCTTCACGGGTTGCCTCACCATCTTTTTCAGGGGTCTCGGCGTGGCTGTCTGTGCTGCTGCTGCTCTCTGACGCCACTGAGCATCTTTCGCTCTGCTCACCCTGCGTGTTTATAGCACATTTTCAGAAAAACAATGACGTCTCATCACCTTAGATTGCAGGTGAATTAACAGATGTCTGAAATAGGTATACCTTTGTACAAATAAATCTCGGGGAGTCAGACAGAGATGAGTCACAGCTATCAGCCGGCTTGGGACTGATCTCTTGAATAACCTAACAAGAAAGGACAGACCATTTTCATATTATTAAAAATAAATAAGTATAACAGGAAATGCTTACTAAAAGCTAAACTACTGTGAATCTCTCACCTTCAACCACTGCTCGGTCTGCTCTTTGCTCTGCAGGCCCAACACGATAGCCTCGCCTCCCACCGGGATAATCTTCAGCTTGTGCTCTTTCCTCTTCATTTGCTTTTCCTTGTAGACCACACTGCAGCCCAGCAGACTCACATCCAGCAGAGGCGTCTGCTCCTTGGAGCTCTTGTAGCACTGAGAGGCAAAGACAACATGTCCACTTAGTGATTTAACGAGGGCTGATAACCGGTTCAGTGTGTACCGTGGTGCACCGTGGGAGGGCGTATTCGTGGAGGTGGTGGTGTGCAGCATCTTTAAAATGCATAACTTCAAGCAAACAGATGCGTACTTCAATCAGTACATCTAACACGTGCAATCACCCTGTTCTGTTGCACTCATACTATCCACAGACTCATAATTCATTTGTTGGACAGATATTATTTAGTCAGATGATTTCAACCTGACCCTCATGTGACTTTCTACAGGGAAGATGAGCGGAATTTAAATGCACCATATAGGCTACGCATTTAATCAGAGTCAGAAGACCACTTCTCAAACAGGTCTGCAAACACTGCTCAAGTAAACCCATGCAACGGCAAACAAAATACCTTAAAATTAATTGTACATTTCCCAGTTTAAATCCATAGTCCTTATTGTCTGTGAAGATTCTCAGTCATCCAGGTCATGGTATATCCAAAAAAAGGTTTAAAAAGGGCAACTGGACTTTTTTGAGAAGACTTTTCATGACTCATCTGAGTAGCTTCTTCACTTCTTGTTCAGTTCCAGTTTCCCACCAGTCCCCTAGAACTGAAGAAGCTACTCAGATGAGTGGTGAAACGTCTTCTCAAAAAACTCTACAAGTCCAGTTGCCTTTTATTAAACCTTTTTTGGACATAATCCTTATTGTACGTTGTTTGAGGTGTGAGTGTACAGACATAAATCAGAGCAGTATAAAATCCTAACCAGCGCAAAAAAACCCAAAACGGAATATAAACGCATCCCGTAACCGTGTTAGAGGGAGTTAAATGCTATTTCTACTTCACCACCAACCGTTATCTTGCATTAATTATGCAAGCTTGAGCTTCAGAGGTGCTGTCATCATATTCACTTAACTTTGAGGTGAGCTAGGCTAGTTAGCGAGCTAGCCTCATGCTATGCTAGGCTAATCACCTGGACGGGGGTTTCGAATTAATTTTAGGCCACGGAACACATACAGTTCAAATCTATCATATTATATCAAATGCAGCAGACCAGCAACATAACAGCATAATGAAATATTTCAAGAAAAACAAGTGCAGTTTCGGTTTTATTTTTGGGTCTTGGTGTTATCTTCGCAACTCTCACTAAGAAGAAAAAAAAAAAGTGTGAACGCTCTAATGGTTGCATGTTTGACACCTCTGACCTAGGCGCTATGCACAGATGACAATGGAAGATGCTCTTACAGGACGGGTGCAGCCAGGCCTTGAAGAAAGCTGATTTTCTCGTGATTTGATAAAAACTTTGATTTAGATTTTAAGGATATTTGGACGATATCGTTAAAAATATTAAAAAAATATATTAAAGACAACGGTGACTAAGTGGCAAGAGAGTTTATGTGTACGTTCACTTCTCCCTTTCGTTGGAAGAAGAAATTGTCTCCTAAAACCAATGAGATACGGTTACAGGAAGCAGCTCATTCTGAATGTGATTACATCTGCTTTTTGAAGTCCCACTAATTGTGTCTCCAGAATGTGCATGTTGATGGGATATTAATTGGGAAAAGAGCTACACGTGCTTCTCTGCAGCTCAATAACTGCTGCATAGTCACGCCTCTACGTCATCCTCGGTTCAGATTAAACAAACAAACCAAACTGTTGCACACGTTTCGTTTGCAGCCCGTCAGTCACCCACCAGCAGGCGATAGTCTTTGATGACGCACAGCTGCTTGGCCCACTGGCCGAGCCACTTCTTCCTCCACAGGAAGGCGCAGATGCGAGCGTCCTTCATCAGCTCGATGGACGCCTCTGCTGACGGCCACTGGTGCTGCGCTGACGACGACTTCTCTCTGGTCACCTCCTCCTCGTCGTAGGACTCGTACGAACTGCTCACGGCCTCTCCGTCGTCTTAGAAATGAAAAGCAAAACACTTAGAACATAGCCTGTGTAACGAGGGATGAAAAGCAAATAAAAAAAAAAGGTGAGTTTGAAGATGCAGATGAGGTTAATGTCTGATTTCTTGGCCTTTTCTTGAATGGAAGAGGATTTCCTCAAGACACCCAGGCGGTTAAAACAAATAAACAACATCAGTACTGCTGGATGGTGGGAGTTATGATGATGAGAGGAAATGAAATCATTTCAGGAAAGCTGATTAAAGATCCTTGCAGAATAGACCTCAGTCATGCTGGACAGTGAGCAAAGACGTGCACATATTTATTTTTATTTTTTGCTCATGACACAAACGACTGCAGCCACAAACACACGAATTCTAGCTATACCCCCGGTGATAACGGCATAGACCGCACTGTCAAAGCTGTGCTCTCGCATCCCGGGCCCTGAGAGGAGGACAGAACAGTCTGCGTCTTCACAACATCATCCAAGGAAACAGGAAGAAGAAGAAGAAAGTAGAAAAATTGGAAAACACCTCATGATTTTATCGTGACAGGTGTTTCTGGCACCTGCTAATAATAGTTAAAGCAGTTTTAAATTTGACTTCCGAAATACATTTGTGTGAAAAACAAGATGCAACGACGAGCCAATCAGAGCAGAATATTCTTTGCACTATATTTAATATGTATACTGTATGTCCGAACCAGCTTTTTGTGTTGAGCAGGAAGTTGATGTGTGTCATAGTTTACCACTTGTTGTTCTTCAGCTTAATCAATGCTGAGATGCAGCTGATCTCGTTCTTCTGCTGGTAAGCAATGAGTTGTGAAAGTGTGCCTGTATTTATAGTAAATCTGTAGCTGGGCCTGTGAAAGCGAAGGTGAACATGCAGCCAGGTCTCTTACCGTTGGCTGTTTCCTCGTAGGGCTGAGCCTCCTCGTAGTAACTTTCTGAAACGTCTATACAGGCTGGAGATGGAAGTGAAGGCAAGGGGAACGGCTCCCGACCCACTACGCCCTGAAAGAGGAGCACAGGATGGAGTTAAAGAAGAAAAAAGGTGCACGAAAAACAAAAAAATTAAAAATTCTTAGCAATTTAATGTCCTACTTTTGTTATACTGCCATCTTGTGACAGTTCAGTGTTCTGCTGGGAAACTTTAGACATGTAGCACCCACCTAGACCAGACCAGGCACCCCCACCCCATAGCAATGACACTTCTTGATGGGAGCAGCCATCCCCAGCAGGATGCAGCCACAAAAACGCATTAGGAACAACTCATAAAAACATTAAGAACAGCACAAGGTGTTGACCTGGCCTCCAAATTCACTAGATCCCAAACTGATCAAGTATCTGTGGGATGATCCACAGAGGCCCCCCACTTCCAACATCTTGTTGCCAGACACCACAGAAGGCCCATGTCCATTTTCTGATGAGTCACCACAAGGGAGACCTGCACAATATTATGAACGTGGTCATAATGTTATGCCTGATGGGTGTATACACAACAAAATGCAGTTTGGCATCTAACCGGACTGCAAGCCTGTCTTTGGACGGTGGGAGGAAGCTGGAGTACCCGGAGAGAACCCACGCAGACACAGGGAGAACATGCAAACTCCACACAGAAAGGCCACGGATGGATTAGAACCCAGAACCTTCTTGCTATGAGGCATCATTGCCAACCACCACAATCACTGTTTCACATTCCCATCAATGTGAAAGTGTCAGACTTGCTGTGACTCACGCCATCGCTCTCCTTATTCCGTGCTTAAACCGGGCCTCCCCCTGAACTGTTTCTGCCCTGACTTGTTGTTTGTAGAAATTACGGCATGGTGTGAGGCGATAAGTTGCAGTTTGGATGTAGACCTTTATCGCGCCAGACGCGCATGACAAACCGATGCGGCTCCTGTGATTACAGCTGGCGACGGTGGTGCCGGCGATCCGTGGCGGTGATCCTTAGGAATGCACCACCTGAGCCCACGACGCTGATCAAACTATTTAATTTCTACAATTGCTCAACTCAGACCACACTGGGACACTTGCTGACGTCTGCATTGTTAAAACTCATCAACGGCTCGGCAAAGCGTGACAGATGTGATAACATTTATGTCCCACGCTTTTTCTTTTAGTTTCTTTTTTTCTCTGTGGATGTTTTCCTCCGTGTCCTGGCAGGCGGCTAATCGCACAAACAAGCCTTGTGGCTGCTCGTCGGTGTGACAGTGTGTGTGTGTGCGGACCGTGACATGACGCCAGTTATTATGACAGCTTACTGCATCTGCTCTGTGTTACTGGAAATGTGTTAGTGCTCTATGAGGGTGACTTGGTGGGAATTCCCTGTTCACTGAGAGTCACTGGGTCTGTCTGTGACAGCACATGCCAGAAGTAATGGGTTTGCATTTTTTTTTTTGCGTGTATGCATATCTGTCTAGCTTTAAATCTGAAGTGGAACCCCTTAACAGCACATGTTGGTGAAACGCAGCTTCCCTTTAAACTACTAACAAGGTTAAGCTTCAGGAATTTATCGCAGGAACAACATTTGCTGTACCTAGCGGGAACTAAACAGTCTGACTGTCTAATCTCCACCCTCAATTAAACAAACTCTGATCTCATACAGGCGGTGCACAGGTTGGGGGTTCGAATCCTCTGGCCAGGCGGAGTTTGCATGTTCTCCCTGTGCCTGTGTGGGTTCCATAGACTGTATAAAGATGGAGCTGTTCCTCTAAAGTGAAGCCAAAGCAAGTAGTCTCCAGTATAGGCTGTAAGCTCCACCCCCTTCATGTTAGTGGGTGGGACATGGGCAGCAGTTACAGAAAATGAAGCAATGATCTTATGGGATATTCTTGTAGTAGTACGCGCAACCTCAACTTAAAGGTGAACTACTGTTCTTTTATAACCTGGACCTTATTTCTGGCATAAAATACGATCGTTTACTCACCCATATCATTTTTGTGTAATTTTGTCAGATATTTAGATCCGCGTATATCCATATAGTGGGAGTGAATGGGGCACCGAAACGCAGCTTCTAAATAACATATTATCTGCTGCGAAACGCGTTCATTTCACAAATATTTTGTTATGATACGCTAGTGCTACTCCCTGTTGAGTCCGGAGTTACCTGTTATCATCATCCAGGGTCTGTAGGTTGACCTACTAATCTCCGACCTGGATGATGTCATCTCTGAGCGCCATGCGCACCCCATGCAGTCTGTTTGTAATTTGCTACTGCTAGTTTTTTGCAGCATGGCTGAATATTTTTCCGATTCTGAGGTTGTGGACGACGCCTTTGTTTATGATGGACGTCCTTACCGTTTTGAGCCAGAGTATACGGATGAGGAGCTTGTTGAAAGGAGGATGCGGAGGCAGAGAGAGGAACAGCTGGCCAAAGAACAACAAACCGCTGCACGTCCGCGAATAGATAACAGATAATAACTCCGAACTCAACGGGGAATAGCACTAGCGTATCATAACAAAATATTGGTGAAATGAAGGCTTCGGGGCAGATAATGCGTTACTTAGAGGCTGCGTTTCGGTGCCCCAGTCACTCCCACTATATGGATATACACGGATCTTAGTATCTGACGAGCAACTCCAAATGACACCAAAGTTATATGGGTGAGTAAACGATCTTACTTTATGCCAGAAATAAGGTCCAGGTTGTAAAAAACAGTAGTTCCCCTTTAAGGCTTACTACATTCCATAAGAGTATAATTCCTCACTTAAATAAAGTATAACAGATTAAAATGATAGGAGAAGGACTCAACAGATTTTATCTTCACCGGCAGCAGCTGAAGACTAAACTTCCACGTTTCCCATCTTCCTCCTGACATCACACCACAGATGCCTGATATCTTGAGGCTTGTGGGGACAGGTTGAGGAGATTACGTTTATGTTTTTTTTTTTTGGGGTTTTATTTTTAAATTCCAACTAGTGATAAGTTTCTGTTTCTTTCGTAGAGAATGAATCACAGTGTCAGCTAACACACCTAACCTTATGTGAGTCATTTCAGTGTGAGTACCTATGAGTAAACCATGCTGGAAAGCTGACAGGGTGTCCCTCCAATTTTGTAATTCCAAAGAATAAAGCTCTGTCTTTATCTAATAACACAAATAACAATGACCGCATCTTTACAGTCAGTTTTCTCAGTTTCTACAGAACTTCTCCTGTAGCCTCGGTAAATACATCATGCGTCAGCGTATGACGTCATATAAAACATGCTGGCAAATGATTCACTTCTATCAGCGCAAAATTATTGTAGAAGGGACTATAAAAAAAGACTTTATACTAAAAAAAATGTCTTTTGCAGTTTTAGAATTTAAATTTGACAAACTCTGCTTCAAGGTATTGCCGAGCGTTCAGACGAATTCCTCAAGATTTACAACTTACCACCCTTAAGAAAAAGCAAAAACATAAAGAAAGCCTTGCGATGACGGATGTCTCCGAAATTTATTTTAGATGTTTTGCGTCTGATTTACTTCGACTGTCAGCTGAGTGTTCGGCTGACAGTCGGGCAGACAGGCAGTCGTTACCGCACAAGAGACGAGAGGGAAGACAGAAGTGAAGCCAGACTGCTGATTGATTTCAGGAAAGCCAGTGGGCGGCCCACACACAAATACAACCCCCACGCCCGACTCTTTTCCATTCTCACACACATATATATACACTGCCTCGCCACCTGGATTTAACTAAGCAAATAGGTAGGAGCCTCTTATTGGATAATTACTGCATGGGTGATTATCTTTCAGCTGACGACAAGTTATTTAACCCCAACTGATGCAATGAGTAGCTTCTCATTTCTAAAACAACCATGTCTAAAGACACATCCTGTGGTCGTGGAAAAGATGTTAGTCTGTTTGAGAAGGGTCAAATCATTGGCATGCATCAAGCAGAGAAAACATCTAAGGAGCTTTGTGCAGTGGTCAGACACTCCCATCATCAATACGAGATCTTGGTGAAAAATGAATGAAACACTGGATGGAAATAAATCTGGTGACATTGCAGAAGCTTGTCAAAACAATGCCACAGAGAATGTGTGCTGTAATCAAAGCTAAAGTGGAGTGTGTGAGTTTTCTTTTTCTTTTTTCTTTTTGGTGGTTAAGTGACGTGGGTTGTTAATCTGGGACATATCACTGATCAGTCATAACATTATGACCACCTCCCTAATATTGTCTCCCTTGTGGTGACTCATCAGAGAATGGACATGGGCCTTCTGAGGGTGTCCTGTGGTGTCTGGCAACAGAATATTGTTAGTGGGGGGGCTTTGAGGGGAGGGGCCTCTGTGGATCATCCCACAGATACTTGATCAGTTTGGGATCTAGTGAATTTGGAGGCCAGGTCAACACCTTGTGCTGTTCTTCATGTTTTTTTTAGTTGTTCCTAAAGTGTTTTTGTGTGTGTTCCTGTGTCAGGCTGCATCCTGCTGGGGATGGCTGCTGCCATCAAGGAGTGTCATTGCTATGGGGTGGGGGTGCCTGGTCTGGTCTAGGCGGGTGCTACATGTCTAAGTAACATCCACATGAATGAATGCCAGGTCCAGGATGTTACTTTCTTCTCCTGTCAGTGGTTTTAATGTTGTGGCTGATCCGTGTACCAACTTGAATCTAATCCAATTTTTAATCTAATATATATTTGCACATTTACTAAAGTATTTATTTGACAAATAAATGGATTTCATCAATTTCACAGCACCAGAAGTCAGAGACAGTCACAGAAGCTCACAGGAACTTCCTCAGACATAAGCGACTCTACGTGCAAATATACACTACGAGGCCTAACAGTGTAAACTGCTCCATGGTGAAAATAACAGCAGTTAAGGCATCTGTTGTTAATTAAAAGAAAAAGGCAGGCATTCCAGAGCAGCAGCAACCCCTCAGACCGCCCATTCACAACTGTTATCTCTATCTTTTCTTCGTTCCATTTCAGTCAAAGCCCCCCCCAAAAAATAAAAAAATAAATCTTCTTGTTGTTTCGGGGCCAAGGCTGAAGAGATGTACAGTTCTACGGAGAAAACGGGGAGCGCAAGAGGACATGCCAGGTGTGTGTGTTCTCTCTCCCAGAGGACCCTGCAACCCCTCCGGCTCTTTAATAGTCACTTTAGCCCCCCTTTCCTTTCACTTCTTCCACAGAAACACTGCCGAAGAGGAATGGACCGAGCCTGTCGGAGCATAAATAACAAAGCAAGGGAGGGGGTGGTGGATGAGGGATACGGGTGTGGTGGTGGTGGTGGTGGAGGGGCTTTGAGCAAAGAGTGGGAAAAAGGGCCCAAAAAACGAAGAGTCAGAGGAACATGGAAAATCCCTGGTTCCCATGCCAAGAATCCGGCAGCAAAAAACAAAAAAAACAAAAAACACATGCACACTGTATCTGAAAGAAAGCCTGCTGGGAGCTCAGAGCAGAGGAGAAAGCAGTGATAAAAAAAAAATATCCGTGCAAGATTCAGGAGAAATGTTTGGCCCATTTCTAGCTCCATTCACAGTAGTTTTTATAAATTCTCTTGGAGAACGAAAACCATGACAGACACATTATTTTTGCCTTCTTGGAAACACTTTCACCTCCTCTTGACATCCCCTCCAGTTTGTAAACTTTTGCAACAAATCACCTTAAAATAAAAAAAATCTGCATGTAGGTAATTTGATTTAAGAGCCGTATATATATATATATATATAAAAAACACACAAAAAACAAGCTGGATTTAATCGTGAATAATTTTGTCGCGGCTCGCGCTAGCCAATCATATTGCGGTGATGGTAATAACCAGTTGCCGGCAGCCACATTACCGCTTACAGTGCATGTCGACCGTTTTCCTTTTCCTGCCATGACGCTTGCGAGTGGCACAGCTGCTATCTATAGTCCGGCTCTATTTTCAGACCATGCAGACAAGTCGCAGTGGAACTCACACAAACCTTTATTTACCCCGGGGGAAAAAATGGCTAATCTGCACTCGAGTCACACACTGAAAGACCACGTGACATGCCGTTTTGGGAAGAATAGAGATCCTGGTTTAAGAGATCATGGAAGCGCCTGAAGGCCTGGGAATCCACCGGGATATTCAAGCCGGGAATGCGACCCTTGATCTGGAGGACGGGGAGTTGCAGGCGGGCTGCGTGAGAGTGAGAGTGGAAGAGAGCTGGTTCGCCGTGGAGCGGGGCTTTCTTGCAAGGTGCAGCGACTATTTCCGCGCTCTCTTTCGCGCCGGGATGAAGGACAGCCAGCTGGACGAGATCCACCTGCAAGGAGGAGTGCGTGCAAGGGGTTTCCTCATTGCCCTCGCTGTCTGCAGGGGTGAGATTCCCGTCATCAGCGACCCGGAGGAGCTCGTGGAGGCTGTAGAGTGCGCCGCTTTCCTGCAGGTTGAGTGTTTAAGTCGGCATCTTTGCGATATCGTTGACTCAGACAACTGCCTCCTGCTTTACCACGCCGCCTCCATCTATGGGGTGCACGCGTTATTTCACAACGCGGCCCTGTTTCTTTGTGACGCTTTTAGTGACCTCAAGGAAGCAGCAGAAAATACGATCCCTGAAGAGCTGCTAGAGTACTCTCAAACATTGTCTCCCACTACTTACATTGCTATAGGTACCCATTCTCCTTCAATGGAGCTGCTGCATGACTCCTTTAGGATTGTTTGCTACCTCGATGAAACGGAGGGAGAGTGGAAGCATCTGACAAACCTCCCAACTCTTTGCAGCACCTCCATGGCCGGCGTCGCAGTGCTCGACAATCGACTGTACATTGTAGGAGGGGTTTACGGTTACGGCAAGGACACAGTGGACAGAAGCTTCTGCTACAACCCTGACTCAGGGGTTTGGACTATGCTCCCAGGACCCCAGCAACCGAGATATGACTTCACCTTGCTTGGGCACGAGGGCCGACTGTACGCCATTGGTGGGGAGTTCCAGAAAAGGACAATCTCCACAGCAGAGAGTTACGACGCCGCAAAGGGAGAGTGGAAATTCATTCAACATGCGCCGAGACCTGTAGCGTCTGCAGCTTGCGCCGTCGCACGCCGGAGGGTGTTTGTTTGCTTCTGGAAACCACCGGACACCACGGACATCTACGAGTACATACCAGCGAAAGACGAGTGGAGGCTCGCGACCACGATGATCAGACCTCAGAGCTACGGACACTGCATGGTAGCCCACAGGGACAACTTGTACGTGATGCGCAACGGGCCTTGCGACGACTTCCTGCGCTGCCTAATAGACTGCTATAACATCACAACGGGCCAATGGACGGCCTTGCCCGGGCACTACATCAACAGCAAGGGGGCGCTGTTCACTGCAATGATAAGGGGGGACTCTGCGTTCACAGTGAAACACATGTTGACTCTCGAGTACGCCATCACTGGAGATGGATGGAAGCCCCGCAGGCAGATGAAGGGATTTCCAAAGAGCGGTTCACTGTGGACATGTTTACTCAGGCTTCCCAAGACGGGACCAGTTATACCTCAAGTGGATGCAGACGGGAATGAGGACGAAGAAATGTCTTTGCCAGACACATCTGAGGGATTTGTGGAAGCTATACCGCACCTGTGAAATTACTGCACAGCTGGAAAACAATGTGGTGTTTCTTTTTATTTTTTCTTAGAATAAAAAAAAACAAAAACTGAACACGACCAAGAATGCTCTTCGTTTCAGTGCGTTAAGTTTGGCATTCACTCGCCCCTTGCACACACACACACACACATGCACACGTGCTGACACGAAGCATTTGTCCTGATTAGCAACAGCTGCTACTGTAGTTTATACTAGGGCAGGCCACTGTGCATTCGGTGTGAGCATGTGTAAGTGTGTGTAAAGTTCAAAGGCGCTGACGGGATGTGCTAAACCTCTCATTCTCGGCGTCTTTCCTGAAGTCACACTGGGCCAGTTCAGGAGCCGCCAGTCTCCCAGTGAACATAAAACACACCCCGGTTCTATCACACACACACACACACTCCCTCCCTGAGCGATCTCCGGTGTTGCAGCCCCGGTGGTTGTTAAATACCTATTTCTGTGGGAGATTTCACATAGACTCGAACTTGTGACTCTGAAGCTTTGTGGGAAATGTTTCTGGCTAGCGTGGCCACAGACTGCATTTGTTTTTATAGAAAATTTAAAGTTATAACACAAGACCAAATTAATTTCCATTACATTCAAGCTGGAATTTGTCTCGAGGCTCCTTTTGCCTACAGAAGCACACGATGCCTGAATATTCCCAAGCACTTTATTGAATTCAGGAGTCCTACTGGGGTCAATTATGCTATTAACATTCCCACCACAGTGGCAGGGGCTCAGAAAAGCTGTGTGCGCTAAGCCAAATCATTTTGCATGTTAATCCTCTGTGATGGAAAGGAGCTGGTAATCACTTACCGTCCTCGGGGGCGGCAGGTCAGGGAGGCTCTTCTGTGGGACAGGGACATGTTTTGCTGCTTTTCCATTGAGCAGGGCATCTGATCTGTCATCTGGATCATAAAAGCAAAGAGTGGGAGGTCAGTGCATAACAGGAAGCTCAGCTCTTGCATTTATATTAAATATTGTGAGATAAACATGTAGGAACTGGAACTAAATTGAAGAAATTGGTACGGTCATCACAGTGAGTACAGAACATTTATTGCTAAATTACCGTGACCACATAACCCAAAACACTGGGAAGCATTTGTATGACAGCAATTAACTTGGATACTGTCAAAAACATACTGTTTGTTTTCACGACTCCATGTATTTTTTGGTAGGAAATGACTATTAAAATAATTATTTTCCTTCTTGTCAAAACTTAAATGTGCAATTATGAAGCTACAGCTGGTACGTGTTAGCTTAGCTTAGCAGAGAGAGTGGAAAAATGGGGAAAACCTAATCTAACCTACTTTCCAACTTCAGAACAGCCCGGGGAATACATCATCCAGGGCAGGCTGTCAACACCACACCCGCTTTTTGGTTGTTGTGCACCGCATACACAGCAACAGTGTAAACACTTCTACTTGGAAACCAGTTTAAATTGATAAAGCTTCGCCAAATAACTGCTGTGTGGCTGGTTGCACCAACAATAAATCCCCAACAAGGATGGAATTACTGACACGAAGGCAGGTGCTCATTTGCCACTGTGCACAGAAAGTTAGCTTTGTTAGTTAGCTATTAACACCTATAGCATAATTTCCAGAGCCCGGTAGTAGCAGCAAGTCTGCGTGCCCTCAACTGATTTGCAGAATGTCTAATAATTATAGAAACAAATCATAACGTAAAGATGGGTTGTAGAGGGGCCTGGGTACATTGTAGGCTGCTAATTGTTAGCCGATAGCAGTTAGAACTAAGGCTAGACAAACCATAATACAACATAGGTCAGTTGTCACTGAATAGCTGCTATTGCTAGCTAGCATATGTAGATCGGGATTGAAAAGGTATTTCACTTGTACTTAAAAAAAAAAAAAAAGGAAGTAGGTGAAGTTAAAACATGAATGGAACACCCCAAAATACAACTAAGCTAGGCTAATGGGGCTAGGCTAGTGTAGCTTCACTGTAGCATAAAAAATCCTCCTGCTAAGCTAGGCTAATGAAACTAGGCTGCTGTAACTTAACTGTAGCATAAAAATCTTTCAGCTAGGCTAAGCTAATGTGACTAATCTAATGTAGCTTAGCTGTAGCTTGATATTTAGCATAGGCATATATAAGAGCGGTATACATCTTTTTTATCAATCAGCAAGTAGCTAGCGTCTCTATTACTGTCCAGTCTTGTGTTGCTCTTTATTATCCGAACTTTCCCTTAATTTCTCTTTAAATATTGATAAGTCCCTGTGGAAATCATGATGACACAAAACAAGATTTCCAGTTACAGTATGTACTTTGCTGTCGGTCTGTTTTTTCTGTATTATCAGAGGGACGGGGAACACACTGAACTGAGCTGCAGCAAAAAAACAATTGCCCCACAAATTGAGCATGTAGCATCACAGAGATAGCCAGAGAGAACCGCCTGTGTTTTCATAAGCCAAAATGTTTACCTCCATCAAAAGAAAGCTATTGTTCAAAAGAACCTCAATTTGTCACTTCTCTGCCCCCACTTTCCATCAGGGCTTTTGTGCACGTCGAGTCTAACATTCACTCAAACCACAGTTTTATCACCGTCCAAACAAAATAGGTCAGTTTCACACGGTGAGGAGCTGCGAAGAAACGGGCAGGAAGTGGTGGGCGAGAGGAGGAGAGCTGAGGGGGCTGCTGCTGCTCGCAACAGCTTATCATGTCTGCAATCCACTTGAGGGTAAATTGAGTGTGGAATGTATTAACACAACAAGTATGCGTCGTTCGGCCCACTTGGAGGAAGATAATGCGCTCCAAAGTTCAGGCCAGTTGAATGTGAAACTAGAGTTATCAGAACGGGACTGGGGCAGCAGGTATCTGGGCGCTGCTAACACCAAAGATAGACAGAGCCTTCCTTCAAGAGAAGAACTATTTTTATTTTAGTGCTTCTAATTTAATTGAGCTTGTTGACTTTGATGTCTGATGAAGAAATAACCCCGTGCTAAAGCTAAACCATGCAAGCAGCAGCTCTGTGCAGGTTGTGTTTTCAGCTAAATGCTTTAGCATGAATGTACATTTTGACTGTGACGGCGTCACTAGACGAAAAGTCAGAATTTGTCACCTATATATAAATATATACACCGATCAAGCATAACATTATGACCACCTTCCTAATATTGTGTAGGTCTCCCTTGTGGTGACTCATCAGAGAATGGACATGGGCCTTCTGAGGGTGTCCTGTGGTGTCTGGCAACACAATGTTGTTAGCGGGGGGGGGGGGGGGGGGGCTTTGAGGGGAGGGGCCTCTGTGGATCATCCCACAGATACTTGAACAGTGTGGGATCTAGTGAATTTGGAGGCCAGGTTAACACGTTGTGCTGTTCTTAATTTATTTTTTTATTTTTTTAGTTGTTCCTAAAGCATTTTGGTGTGTGTGTCCTGCTGGGGATGGCTGCTGCCATCAAGGGGAAGGGGTGCCTAGTCTGGTCTAGGTGGGTGCTACATTTCTAAGTAACATCCACACCAATGAATACCAGGTCCAAAAGTTTCCCAGCAGAACTCTTGAGTTGTCACAAGATGGTCAATGCTATTCACTTCTCCTGTCAGTGGTTTTAATGTTGTGGCTGATCAGTCAGTTCAGTGATGAGACATTTAATCAAGGTGATGGACTGACTACTTAACTATGCTATAAAACCACTAGCCCGGCTATAAATATTTAATTGTGCCACTAGCCCAGTCAGTAAAACATTTCCGATGAAAACCGTTGGAAAGTACCAGCATCCTCAGACCAGACCAAATAAATAAAAAAAAAAATCACACCTTTGTCATCTCTGCTCTTCCCGGTAACAAGGACTTTGTTCATGTAGATGTACTCCTCATCACCACCTGCACGTAGACACGGAATAAAGTGGTTAACAGCTGAGATGCGGTATTCTTCAGCACAAACAAAATATGATGAGCAGGCCATATTTTAGCACAAACATCATGCGTGTCGTGTGGAACAGCTGCAGCATTCCTGCACATACCCCACTCCAGACTGTGATCTCATAACAGAGAGAGCAGGGTGAATCTTTTCTTTCGACTGTGCACATTTGTGATTCGGCTCGTAAAACTTTCCAGTTTCTTTCAAATACAGAATCCTGCATTTTATTGTGCTATACTTTCAGAATAATAAATTGTCACTTTTCGTGCAAACCGTCTTCGGTGGGTTGACACCTTAGTCCAGATGTGAAAAAATGTGTCATATCAAGAGCTTCACACAGCGGTACACCGACAACTCCGTGACATACAATTACTGCTTTTGTCAGCGGAGTCTTTTGGCAATCAATCACTTTGGTTTCTTGTTGGAAAAAGCAAAGTAAATCAGTTTTAACGCTGCTCTGAATATTGTTCGTGTTGATATTTTTCAGTGGGGCTATGATTAGTTGGTTAAAATTGCCGCTGGTCCCATCCATAGCAGGTCAACTTTTCCAATTTGGAGCATGCTGAGCATCATCTACTGTCAACTATGGATAAGTATCTCATACAACCTCACTTTTATCCTCCAAATCTAATTGTCTATCCAGTGTAGCAGCTGAAACACTTCAAGAATTAAACCTCATCTCTTTTAGGAGGTGGAGTATCTTCAGTGTGTGAGTGGGGGGGGAGGCATATTTCAGCCTCCTTGTTCCGGACGGGAAAATCCACCTTAGTGCCAAACAAACCGTCTTCACCCTTGTCAAAAGTCCAGGATTAAAGGGGAACTTCGGCCCAAACAGGCGGTCCATTGTGCAGACAGATGGGACCATTATTGACACCCACTCTCACCGTGGCGAGCATTCATCAGACATTAGTCAGAGGACGCCTCGCCTGCACAGATAGAGCCCTGTACCACTCCTGTCTTTGAAGTCCTGGAGATCAAGCGGCTCATTCAATCCCAAAGAGTTTACGTTATAACCAAAACTATGGCCGTAGCTTTAAAATATCTGCAGTAAATTCATGTCCATGTGACGGCTACTTTAGAAGCAAATTAGAAGCTGAACTCTCTGTGCACTCGCATGTAAATATCTGCAGGTCAGTGCAATGAACGACAGTATTGTTTGGGCAAGAGGGGGAGATGATGAAACCTCTTGACATGCACCGCTGCTCGAGTCGGTTTACTGAGAAAAAGGCTGTGTTTGCTCCGCTGTCACTCCGAACATGGCCGAGTAATTACAAGCTGGTGAGAATATCGCCATAACATCACCACATAAACAGTCCGAATGAAGGTCTTTGTTTCGAACAATAAACTCTGAGGTCGCGGCGTGGCGGGATCCTACACGGTTACTGTAACCTGTTATGGGAATTTGTTCCTGGAGCTGCAGCTCGCATTTTTTTTTGGTGAATTAAATATTTTAGCTGACTAAGATTGTACCCTGGGAGGAAATCAAACAACCTCGGCTGATACTCCGGAGGAGCGCTCTCTCTGTCTTTGAAATAGATACGGTGAGGTGGAAACCAAGCAGCGGCGGAATAAAACGATGTTTTGCCTGTACAGTGAAAACAGATTTTTCGGGGGAACAGAGTCGAAACGCTATTTATAAACTGCTGCTCAGAGGAAGTGAGCGTCCCCGGAGGATAAATGCAGCTTCGGAAAAATGATACAGCTTGGAGCCAGAAGAGGAAGTAGGGAGAGACGGGTCCAGGACCTGAACATGGAAAAGCATGACTGCTGCCTGTGTGTTTGTGAAGTTGTGTGTTGAGAGCTTTCTGTGAAAGACAAGAAGGGCTGAGAGTGTTCAATCTAAAAAACGATCGTCATTAAAGTCGTTTAACGGGGAGCGTCGTTAATTATTCCCGTTTGATCGCACGCGAGAGGCCGAGGCGATTCACAACAGGCGGCTGTGCCATTTTCATGTCGAGCGTCAAAGCCAATGAGTAAGAAAAATAAACTTGTCTTTAGCTGTTCGACAAGATTGTAATAACAGGCCATGAATCACTTTAGGAAGCACTTTGTTTCAGCTTGCTTTTAATAACTGCACAATAAAAAAAAAGAAAAGTGTCAGCGTCCTCCAGTTAGCGTTAGGAATGCCAAAAAAATATTTAATTCAGCCGCCACAGTGTGTGTTTCTTAGCCACCATGGGATAAAATCCTCCGAATATAATTGTAAATGGAAGCTTGCAGGAGCATAATTATTACATGGTGGTCACGGAGAGTTTAGAATAGCAGAATAATACCAGAGCAGACTGCTTGATAGCTTCTCCGAGGCCAAACTGCAGACAGGACAAAGCCGTCGAAGTGTGGGAAACCCAGCGGATGACCACATGTTACATAAGGTGCTTTGGATGAAAAGGAAGCTAGTCTGACCGTTTTTGAATTAAACTAAACATTTGTGGTCAACCTTCAACCGATGCATCGTAAAAAAACAAAAACAAAAAAAACCACAGCGTCATAAAATGAAAGATAGATTTGAGGTGAGGAAATGTTTATGTCTGCTTATGAAAGGCATCACAGACACTGGCTGTGTTTACACGGTTCCACTATTAATCTGAATCGGAATAAAAACGTCTGATGCAACCGCCTACAATCGAGCCGATCGGAAGGAATTTGGATCGGAAAGACTGAGAAGGGGTGGTGTGAATCATAATCGTTCATTATGATTTCTTCTTTTTTCTTCTTCTTTTGTTAGATTTCTGGCATATTTAATACCAGTTTGTGTGGGATATTTGTTGTGTTGATGGCGGGCCTTTATTTTGATAGGGAAGAGAGCATAGACTGTATATAAAAGACAGACGACAGGACAGCTGCTCAAAAGCGAAACCAAAGCAAGAAGAGCTCCCCCTGGTGGCTGGTTGAAGTATAGGTCATAAACTAAGCTGGGATTTGGGCCAAACTAAAAAAAAACATTAAAGTACACGTCAAATAATTTCTTTTCAAGGATGGTTTTTGTCATTTAAGGTAGTTAATATAATGATGATGCATGTTCAAGACTCAGAGCAAAGTATTAATCACACGAAAACGCAAGTGAGTTTAGAGGAAGTACTGCTCAGACTCTGGCACCAAACTTCCAAGATGGCGCCCCCCGCACCCCTGTAATTCTAGCGTCTGTTTCATTTCATTTGTGGGACTTCAGTTGGAATTTCTGATGACAATAATGTCAACAACAACAACATTGTCCACGTAAACGTACCCCTTGTGTCATGGTGTGGTCTTTCGTTTGTGACCCTGTTTGGTTTTCATTGTGTTTCCTGTGTCTGTTCTGTAAAGTTCTTCTTTACTTCCTGTGTTTCCCCCTCCTCTTTGATTATTGGATTGGTTTCTCCTTGTTTGCTCCGCCCTCATTAGTATCACCTGTGCCTCGTTAACCCCTCTTCCTATATGTGTATATATAACCGTGCCTTTCTCTTTGTTCTCCGTCAAGTCCTCGATTAAGTTTTTGGATTACCCTGCCTCTCAACTGCAACGCCTTTTGTCACTCTTTTGTAAGTTTTTGATCAGATTTAACTTTGAGTTCCTACTCCTGCCTCCGCTTTAGTGTCTTGCATTCAGGTCCTACTTCACCAGTTCCCTGTGAGACGTTGTCTGACAAGATTTAAACCATGATTGAGATGCACCGCTGCTGATGACTGAGAGCTCGCCCGTAAATCCTTTAAAACCAAATGTATCACTGGCGGCGTGTTTGCACAAGCCCCATTTAGATTACCGTAGTTGCGTCACGGTTCGCGCTATCCAAACATTTCCAACAGTTTCTGGAGGCTGAGACGTTGCTCTTTCAGGAGGAAGATCACCACCATGCAGGGTCTGGAGGTGGACGTAGTGGACCACTATAAGTATCTGGGAGTCCACATGAATAGCCGACTGGACTGGACTGGAAGGACAACAGTGATGCTGTGGACAAGAAGGGCCTGAGTAGACTCTACTTCCTGAGGAAGCTCAGGTCTTTTAATGTATGAGACAAGTTGCTGGAGACTTTCTCCCAGTCTGTTGTTAGGGTTAGGGTTAGCGTCCTTTCTTTGCTGTGGTTTGTTGGGGGAGCAGAAATTGATCCGAAAGGTTGATCATGTTATTGGTGGTGAGTTGGAGACGTTTGTCTTAGTGAGGGACAGGAGGACACTGGACAAACTGCTCTCCATCATGGACACAATGAACGCTGCAGGACGTCATTCGTCCCCTACTCTATCCAGCTGGACAACAACAAGATAACTTCATGTTATTCATATTAATGGCCATTATTGCACCTTACTATCTTTCCTATGTATATAAGATGTATTCTTCCGTCTCTATTTCTTGTACATTTGTTCATATTTATTTTATTTTACTTATATTTTATTTAATCTTTCTTTTTACTTCTGGTTCTCAAGAGTGTTTTTTATGTGCTGCTAAGCTTCTGCATATTTCCTAGAGATTTGAATTCACAGCAACTCTTTGATATTTGACATTTTCAAGTGTCATCGGCTAACACAGAGCAGGCATCACTTTATCACTTTTGAGGAAGGAAAACCTGATTGTTGACGGAATGGAAAGATTTTTTTTTCTCGGTTCATTTGTGATATCACATGTAGGGCCGTTCACAGTTCAGCTGTGTTTGCCTTTGGTTGACTAAGATCAGAATCAGGCAGAATCACTTTCTCTTCCTCTACGGTAAATTTCCTATGCAGGCACTTCAAAACCCGTAAGATGCATTTCTAAATTTTCACTTCTTAATTTTCTTTGTTTTTAGTAAATTATGTAAAGTTTCCCCTAAAAATATCCAATGATATCATGTTAGCATGTTGCTAAATTAATCTGAAGAGAGAACTGGGTTAATGAGACTCCAGATTTGTATTTCCTTCCACATCTACTCAGTGTGACGTGATGGAGAGTCGTCAGATACCTGATATGGATGTGACTGGCACATCTACACCGATCAGGGCATAACATTATGACCACCTTCCTAATATTTAATTGTCACAAATGTTGTTTATTCTCCTGTCAATGGTCATAATGTTATGGCTGATCAGTATAGGTTGAGGTCAGATTGATTCAGTGTGTCTCTTTCAAATTAAGACTATCAATGTATATTTTCACGCCAGGGTCTCACCGTTTGAAGTCTTGTAGGACTGCAGGAGATCGGACAGCAAGCCCTTCTGGATGGTGGCGTTCCCGCTCAGCGTCTCCTTGTCCAGGATGAGCAAGAAGCGGTGGAGCTCCATCAGGAGCTGGTCCAGCACTGGAAGCACAGACAGACAATAGGGACTCAGATTTACAGCAAAATAAAAATTCCTTTAAATCTTATAACACATTTCTTGGCGTCAAAACTATATTTAGGAGTATCAAAACAGTGGCTTAAGACCAGAGCTGTCAGCGTTGCCGTCGTCGGGGAAGAGAAGAGTCATGAGCAATAAAAGCCTGTGAAGTTTCCAGACATGTTCAGATTATTACACTTGAATTTATGGCAGAGAACTTGTTGAACTCTCTTTCTTTTAATATTGATTTTAGTTCTAAGTTGCTCTGATTGCCTCCCCTTTGTTTCTAAAGCTACCGCTGCATGCCAGCATTTTGCATGGGAGAGACGTTTCAGAGGTTTCTGGCTGGCAGCGTCAGACAGCCACTCAGACTCCGAGCCGTTCGCTCGCCTCATCCGGCTGCCATTGACAGTCGCGAGTCTGTTTTGAGGCCGTTTTTGGTGAGTTTAGCGAAAGGTCAAGTTCAGAAACGGGGAGGAGCCTGCGCCGGAGTCGGAGAGGAGGGGGGGCGCCGTGTCTGGGTGCAGCCCACACACACATCCTTCAGGGGTCAGCGCTGGGCTCGCGGCCCCCGCTCCGCCGTGTGGGGAGCTCTTTGTGTTCCCCTCCGCTGTCTGCTGGCCTCATGAATAGGCCCCTCGCTACAGTGGGCCTCAGTGTGTGAGCGCGGGACGAGACGGAGGGAGGGGGCATGAAGAAGAAGAAGAAGAAGGACTTTATTAAAGGATGAGGTGGAGCCACTACATTATGACCGCTGACACGCTTTAGGAACAACTAAAAAACATGAAGAACAGCACAAGGTGTTGACCTGGCCTCCAAATTCACTAGATCCCAAACTGATCAAGTATCTGTGGGATGATCCACAGAGGCCCCTCCCCTCAAAGGCCCCCCCACTAACAACATCCTGTTGCCAGACACCCTCAGAAGGCCCATGTCCATCCTCTGATGAGTGTTATGTTATGCCTGATCGCTGTATAGCTAAACTAAAGGAAAGAAGTCACACATGCACACTAACGAATGACAAAAACAGAAACCAAAAGTAGCAAACATCCACCTGAACTCTGCTCTGAATCGAGTGAAAACTATGACAAGCATCTCAAATCGCTCCTCTTCCGCTTGAACTCTATTAGAACTGTCAGCTATCTCGTCTTAACGGCTCCTTCCGGCTCAAGCCGATCGCTAACCGAGCCCCCGAGAGGCAGCGCGTTCCTGTCGCCCCCCACGCATCAAAGGAAAACCTCAGATTTTATTTTGTTTTTTATGTTTGCAACATGAGGTGTCAGACATCAGTGAGCATCGCCTTACAGAGATGACGAGAGGCTTTCCTGAAGCTGGCTGGGCTGAGTCAACTTCTGCCTTTCGACACACACACACACACACATATATACACATTTACATATATATATATATGGGATGTAAACGACTTAAATGTGCAGGAACATCCCTGCAATGATTAAATTCCCGTCCGTTACATTTCTAATTGTTCCTGAGCTGCAAACGTTTGGCCCCCTCTGCCCGAATCAAAACATTTTTCCAGCTTCTCCTCATTGTGTGTTTGCAGAGATTGACTCAGATGGCCTTTTGGATCGGGGGACCCTGGGAAACAGAGTCAGCTGACAGGACGGGGAGGTCTGCAGCGGGCCGTCTCAGAGGGCTACGGGCTGGCCCGACGCCCACGGCGCATCCAGCGATTGGCCGTGGCCTTGGCTGCTGCACAGGCAGCTCCATTCTGTAGGATCTGAAGAGAGTGGGACGGTGATTTATTTATTTTATTTTTTTTTGCCATTCCAGTTAAAGCTTAAGACTGAAATTAAAAGTGCACTTGTCTGCATAATGTCGAACTGAAGGTTTCCAAACTCCTACACATTAACAAAAGCAGAACCTATTTTCCTCGCGTGGGAGTTTTCCACTACCTGCTTAATATATTTTATTTTGCCCAAAGGCTACAGGTCTTCACACCTGAAGCTGAAAAGGAAAGCTGACAAACTTACACAATTCGGATTAAAATTACCCCAATTTAAAGGACATTTCACACCAGATACATTATACACATGTCCTACAAGTATCTTAGCCTGGAGCTGGTCAGCGAACTCAGATTATCTTTACAGGAAAAAGTAGAGCAGGTGCTACTTCCTGAGAACGCTGGCCTCCTTTAACATCTGCAGGAAGCTACTACAGGTGTTTTACCAGTCTGTGGTGGCCGGCATCCTGTTCTATACTGTGGCGTGCTAGGGTGGAGGGCCCTCAGAGATGCCCTCAGCACACTGCCATCAGCTCACCTGCATCTACGTAGGTTTTAGGAGGTTTTATGTAGAGTGCGCACGACTGTGGTCGTTCTATCAACTTGGCTATAATTGTGACTTCCTTCGTACCAAAGATGATAAGGCTATCTTTGCACACACGTGTTATCGCATTGCTGGGTTGCAAACTTCTTGCCTGCCTCATGAAGAGGAAGGTGATAATAAGGTTTCACTACTCAAAGCATTGTTTAAAACTCTAACCATAATAATAATTAAAAAATAAACTAATAAAAAAGCTTCTGAACTCCATTCCTTGTTCAATTTCAACATATTTGTAGATGGACTGTCAAGTAGAATTTTGGCTGCATTTCCTGCTCTGAGAGGCTCGAATTCCTGGGACATTTGATTTTCCTAAATTAACAAAGCAGACATGGCCCCTGATTTCAGTCTGTTTGGCTTCCAGGCTAAATTAGGCAAAGGTTTTCACAGTCACAGTTTTGTCCTCCTCCTCTTTGTCTCCACAGCGAAGAAGAAACATGGTGCAGGTTTGAAGAAGTTCAGCGACCTCATGAACATTGGCAGGGAAAAAAAAAAAACCTCAGTGTGTCGACACCTCAGGTAAGAACAGATCTACTTACAAAAACCACCAATCAGCCACAACATTAAGACCACTGACAGGTAAATAACATTGACCATCTTGTGACAATCCAATGTTCTGCTGGGAAACTTTTAGACCTGGCATTCATTGGTGTGGATGTTACTTAGACATGTAGCACCCACCTAGACCAGACCAGGGACCCCCACCCCATAGCAATGACACTCCTTGTTGGCAGCAGCCATCCCCAACAGGATGCAGCCACAAAAACACTTTAGGAACAACTCAAAACAACATGAAGAACAGCTCAAGGTGGCTGTAGTCTTCTTTGCGATGTGTTCAAGTGCAACTTTTTGGCCAAGACACAGGCGAGGTGAGGCATCACAGTTCTACTTGTACCTTCCACCCACGTCCTCAAGATAGCTGAATGACTGAAATACGACTAGTACCTTTCTTATTTCTCATAACCAAATCAAACTGTGGGCAGAACAGTGGCACGGTGGTTAGCACTGATGCCTCACATCAAGAAGGTTCTGGGTTCTAATCCATCAAGGCCGACTGGTTCCTTTCTGTGTGGAGTTTGCATGTTCTCCCTGTGTCTGTGTGGGTTCTCTCCAGGTACTCCGGCTTCCTCCCACCGTCCAAAGACATGCTTGTTAAGTTAATTGGCGATTCTAAATTCCCCACCCACCCTGAAACCCTCCAGAAGACAAGTGGTTACAGAAAATGAATGAATGAAATCAAACTGGCCCCATTTTCAAGTTTCTCCTCATCTTCTCCTTCCCTCTGTCCTACTTTAAAGCCTCAGCGCATCAATTCATCCTCCAGGTCATATCCTGTGTTCCACTGATGCAATATTTGCGCAGCTTTAAAGCTTGTTTACGATTTACTTTAATCAACCGCGGAATAATATCAAACAGGCGGGAGAGTCAAAGACAACGAATAAGCAAAAGTCAAAATGTGAAAATACAGTTTTGCTTGAATCTGGTGATGCAACAGAGGCAGCTGCCCGTGTAAGCGGCGAGGCTTTCTGCGCGCTCGGCTCCGAGGCTGCTGGTTGAGGTCTGTTTGGGACACTTCCTGTGCTCTCTGAATCACGGTCATATTTTGGGATGTGGTGCAGATGTTGAAAATAGTTGCAGATGTGTTTTCTTCACATCTAGCAGAAAAAGTGGGGAGAAAAAGTGCTACAGAGCTTTTTATATAACACGTTCTGTCTGTCCGTCTGCATGTCTGCGTGTCTGTCTACATATCTGTTCATCAGCGCGCTAATGTTGCCCTCGCGTCCCTCCATGCACTCGAGCATTTATTGCCTCTTGATGTCTATCTCCAGATGGTTTTGTTATTCTTATCTCAGTGTCATCGGACAAAGAGTGTTGCACAGTTTCTGTTGACTAATCCTGCGACTCCCACAGCAATAGCTCACTTTTTCATCCATGAGTCAATTCCTTCAGCTCCAAAGTGTGCATTCTAAAAATATGCGGAATTTTATTGATTTAATGCAGTTATAGCCAAACAGCAGCGTTTATTGGTTTTACAGGATCAAGTAATGGCAGGGCACTAAATCTGAGTGAAGAGGCTTCGTTAACTGCTCAGCTATTTTCTTTTTCTCCCCTCGCTCAGGCATTTTGATAACTCATAAAAGTTGTTTACAACACAGCCGTCACCATTACTCATGATAGATATTAAGTGGTGGTTTATCTGAATGTAATTTGATTTGTCCGACTCCCTTGTTCAGCAAATGCCTCGATACACCGACCGGCCACAACATTAAAACCACTGCCAGGAGTAAAGTCAATAACATCGACCATCTTGTGACTGTTCAATGTTCTGCTGGGAAACTTTTGGACCTGGCATTCATTGGTGTGGATGTTACTTAGACATGTAGCACCCACCTAGACCAGACCAGGCACCCCCACCCCATAGCAATGACACTCCTTGATGGCAGCAGCCATCCCCAGCAGGATGCAGCCTGACACAGACACACACACAAAAACACTTTAGGAACAACTAAAAAAAAAAAACATGAAGAACAGCACAAGGTGTTGACCTGGCCTCCAAATTCACTAGATCCCAAACTAATCAAGTATCCTTGGGATGCACTGGAACAAGCCTGATCCACAGGTCAGATTTGATGTCCCGGAAGCAGCTGCTACAGATATTGGACACTTGTGCAGCAAATTGCAATGATACACTGACTACATTCACATGTAGTGTAGAAAAATTATCAAAAGAGCATCAAATCAGATATTTAAAGTGGTACCAAACCAATTCTCCAGACTTTGCATTACTCTTTAAATTCCCCTGACATTCTAGGCTCTCCAGGAAGTCTCCAGTCATCGATTCATAGGAGGGGAAAAAAGTCGCACAATGTCAGGAAACATTAAAGTTTAAAGAAAACATGAAGAACAGCACAAGGTGTTGACCTGACCTCCAAATTCACTAGATCAAACTGATCAAGTATCTGTGGGATGATCTACAAAGGCTCCTCTCCACTAACAACATCCTGTTGCCAGACACCACAGGACACCCTCAGAAGAACCATGTCCATTCTCTGATAAGTCACCACAAGGGAGACCTACACAATATCACTGTATTTTGCAATGACAACCAACCCTAACCCTTTAACCTTTGAGGGCCCTGCATCGACAATACTCCACATCTACTATCTACCCTATGACAGATTTCTTTTCCTGATGCCCCCCAGAACCTAGCATCAAAATATCTGTTTTTCTTTAAGACTGTTATGAAAAAGAAGATGAACTTACACAATTCCATTTAGAAGTAAAACCAGTAATTTGTTGATCTTGTGAACTGAAGTTGTAAATGAGACACTCACCAGAGCTATAACTCCACCTACACTAAAAGGGAAGTGGTTGTCAGATAGAGAATTGGAACCAGCGACCAAACACGACTGTAAAATGTTCGTGGATGTGCAGGAGTGTCCCTTTTTTTTACACCGTCACATGCTTAATGTGCTTCTGCTTCAGAAAACAAAACAATTGTAGAGGAAGGTGGGGGGTGGGAGGGGGGGTGCAGAGAAACTGGAAGAAGGAGCCACGTATGATAGCTTCGTTCCAGCCTTTCCTTCCTCTGGTGAGAGCGGCGGATGATTAGCTGATGGCAGGGGCTGAATGGAGGATCAAAAACTAGCATGATTTGTGTTTCGTTATTGGCAGACATCGCCCTCTCTCTGTCTCTCTCTCTCTCTCCGTCTCTTTCTCCCCCTGAAACATGCTGGGCTCAGATGTGGGGCAGGGACTGCACGGACACGGCCCGATTAATGCAAGCTGTGTTTTGGCGCTGTTGTCGTAGAAACCGGAGTTAAAAAAGCCAAAAAGAAACAGGTGTCAACTTGATGACTTCAGACGGCAAAATAGGGCCAAATGTGTCTGAGACCAGGAGCGAAGGAAGTCTACGAAGACGTGGACACAAGTGACACAAAAGAAAATTTAAATATTCAAAGATTTAAACAATGAACGATACAGGTGCATTTATAGTTCCTCGTCTATCGCCATGGCAACGCTCCGACGGGACGGGACCAGGAAATTTGAGGTTAAGTGCAAATACAAAACACCTCACACCTGTAATGAGTTGGCAAATGTTATCAGCGTTTTATCTGGAACAGACCTCAGGTATGCTGAAACTAAAGACTTTGCCCTTGCACACAGGGTGAGAAACGTCCAGTGTACTGTCGTCCAGCGCTCTTTCTCACACGGGCTACGTTTCTCCAACTAAACTGTTTAGAGAGATTTTCATTCTCAGATTTCAAATTCTCTATATTTTCAGGACATACAGAAGATCTGAGAATCGGGCACTATGCACAGCTGTGGTGGTAGTGCATTACAGTAGCAGCTTGCTGAGATGTGCATGGACAGTAGTGCAAATAACTGTAATGTGCAGGACAGCTTGCAGATTGTGCTACAGTGTATGAGTATCTTATGTGCAAAAACAGCTGAGGTAGAGTCCTGGTGTGTAATGGATGTAGTGCAGTCCCGGGGCAGGGGGCAGAGCTTCCTGACAGCTCTCGGCCTGCAGGCTCCAGTACCTTTTTCCAGAAAGCTGGAGAAGGCTGAGGAAGGAGGGTGAGGATTGGGATGCGTCACCAGCGATGCTGATGGCTCTCTGGGTGAGGAAAATGTCCTTGAGGGAGGACAGAGGGGCTCTGATGTGCTGCAAAGTCTTAAGTTGGGGGGCGGTGCAGCCTCGGTACCCCACAATGATGCAGTCAGTGAAGACTTGATATAAAATAATCCAGTCAATCAGACCGTATGTTTTGTGGTTCTGCACCAACGTGGGGCGTCAAATCTGAAGGACACTCATTGATTCTGATCTGAACTTCTTACACTTTTTAAACTCTGGAACAAGTTTTGCAGTCGCCATGTTTCTAGCCCTCCACGGAAATTTGTCTATGCAATGGTCATAAGGCACGGGGGAGCTGAAGCCTATCCCAGCTGTCAACGGGCAAGAGGTGGGGTACACCCTGGACAGGTCTCCAGTCTATCTCAGGGCCCATAAGGCACTAATATTTTCTTTTGGACCACAATGCTGCACGTTCAGATTCTAAATTCTGCCCCAGCTGAAATGACTGCATTAAGGCCTTTTCCTTCTTACTGCTCTGATAATGAGCGTCCACGTTAACGCAATCACTGTAAACCCTGAGCTCCGTGTACATATATGACACCGCTCTACTCATGCTGAAGTCTCTAACAATCTGAAAAGTACGCAGCTCTCCGATCGAGTGCGTCTCAGTGGCTTCGAGGCTGATGCTGAGGGCCCTGTAGGTTTCACTTCTATCTAATCAGGACCAGGAAGTAAACAACAGCAAAAGCACTCATTGATGTAGACAATGGGGGGGAGGCAATCTGAAAGATTATTTCCTTTAAATCGTAGCCTGTGAGAGTTGCCTCTATTATTAGAGACATTATTTGGCAGCCCTTACCCTTTGCAATTGCAATTAATTTATTTCAAATTGTAGAAACAAAGTCGAGCATGGTTTAATTTGATAAGGGCCCAAAATAAAATGTCTTATAAGGAGTTTAAATGTGTCCAGTGCTTTGGTCGCGGTCGTAGAAGCTGCAGACTTTAGTGTTTTTAACTCAGCAGCAGCAGTTCACTGTACGACAACACTGCACTGCAACCTATGACCCCAAAAAAGAGGAATTAATGAGTGGAATCAGCTGCTGCAGGTCGGGAACCTGCAGTCACGGCGGTTCATGACAGAGAACCATGTTATCAGTACTGAACAAGTTTCTTTGCTGCCACTTTCACTTTGGTTGGGTGTGACTTACTAACATGTCCACATTTTAAAAAAGTACAACTGAGGCGCAATTCCTAGAACATGATGGGAGACGGGAGACAAAAGCTGTAAAGAAGAAGTCCAGCGTAGTTCCACTTTCTTTTTCGAGATTCTCCCCTCTCATCTTCTCCTGGCCCAGACTATTAACTTTAGTCATCTCACGTTTGAGCTTTCTTTACAGTCCTCCTCCTTTCTTCAGATCTGCGCTGCCTCTGTCTCTGCCTCTGCCCCTGCCCCTGGAGAAATCAGGCTGCTCCCAAAAAATCCATGTAAATCTAACTGCTTTATAGGAACGTGTCTCTGTCCACTTGAGCAACTCTGTCTCGATTAAGATGCGACGCTGCTTGCGGTCGTCCGTGCAGACAAAGGCTGAGTGGTGTGTAGTCCGAGATTAATTTGTGTGTGTGTGTGAGGAAGTGCACATGCAGCAGAGATTTGGGTTGTGAAAATAAAGTGTACAATAGTTTACAATATCACATCATAAAGCTGATACCTGTCAGGTCCAGAAAGAAAATCTACAGATACGCAGACGACTGAATATAAGTTATGCAACATGTTCTGCACCAGACACAAATAGCAACAGCAGCATAAAGTTAAAATTAAGATGAACAGAAATACATCAAACACTAAGGCCGCTGCACGTATGTTGGTAAGTTGCTGCATCAGTCTTTTAGCATGACGCAATAAGTCGGTGCCTATATACGCAGCAGGTGTTCGGGTAGTTACAGCCAGCTCCTTGAAGATGTCGGGTAAGTCGGTAAAAGGTGCGTCAAAGCTCATCGATGCAGGAAACTGTGGTTGAAGAAGGGGTCGAACGGAAACAGTTTAGATTTCTTTGTTCAGTCAAAGATGCAGTTTGCTTCGGGTTTAGAAGAAGATCTCGGCTCACGAAGACGAAGGCAACTGAATCGACACATGTGTCCACTTGCGGTTGCGTGAACGAGCTTTTTGAATTCTCGTGGCCGAATAAACGGCAGCAAACCTCGTAGCAGATTGGAGCAGTTGTGAAAAGCTCTCTGAACCCAAAACACGATCTTTGTCTGAACCTAAACAAGTTGATTTGGTGCCTGAAATCAAAGTATTAACCCTTTGCATAAAAGTTACGGGTCGGCTGGCAAAGTGGGGTGGTGGTTAGCACTGATGCCTCACAGCAAGAAGGTTCTGGGTTCTAATTCTTTTCTGTGTGTAGTTTGCATGTTCTCTCCGGGTACTCCGGCTTCCTCCCACCGCCCAAAGACATGCTCGTTAGCTTAATTAGCCCTGCGATGGACTGGCAACCTCTCACCCGATGACAGGACAAGCCGTTACAGAAAATGTTCTCACAAACGCGCAAGGCAGAGGATGGTCAGTGTGGTTCCACCTCTTCTTTTTAACCCACCAACTCTACGTCAAACCCCTCCATCTGTACCTCCCCCGAAAACCATTCTCTCGCTCTGCAAGACCTCACCGACGCTCAAAACCCCCCTCGCTATGTTCTGCGGCGTGTGGGAGTGTATATGCATGTATGACTCCGTGCGGGCATTAACCAACCACCGTCATTTTTCAATTAAGATAAACTGCGCAGCGATAAACAGATACATGTTTTGAGGAAAAGTCTCCGCAGCCTTGGCTTGACGAGAAAGAAAGTGACAGACCAGAAGCAGCTGCTGCACAAATAAAAAGTAACTAGCAAGGCCGCCTCCGAGTCACCCACATAAAAGCTTCTCTGCTCGGTTATTATCCCACAGGAAAGTGGCCAGGAGGGCTGCACATCGGGCCGGCCGAGCGTGCACATGTGTGCGATTACGAAGTGCGCGAGCTCCTGTTCTCTTCTACTAAGTGCCATTTCCATCAAAAAAAAAAAAGGTGTACCTGGTGAGAAACAAACACAATGCAGGTCTGATCCAGAGCCGCGCGTTTGATGTGTTAAAAAAAAAAAAGAAGAAAAAGGAACGAGAGTAAGACCCCAGAGGGCAAACAAGGGCCGAACTCACACGGAGCGCCCCGCTGGCACAGAGCAGGAAGACCGTCTTTCTTTTCATCATTTTTATAGCCCGGCTCCAGCTTCCTGAATTACCCCGCACTCCACTCCACTCCCCGTTGGCAAGCACATCCCATGACACACATGCTAGTGAACCAGAAGACCTCATGCCGGCCCTGATGGCCTACATCCATATGGCTGACGCTGCTGAGCTCATGACATGTCAGACCCACAATAAAAAAAAAAACCCTGACTCTGTCACACTGTCATGCTGCAGGGAAAGGCCCGTTTGACTGAGAGTGGCTTTGATTGACTGCTCTTTAAAGACCGCCAGAGGGTCTGGTCGAGCCCGCTGCATGAATGTGCAAAGTGGAAAAATGACATAGAAGACAAATTTTTAATAAAACTGACACCTATTCCTAATTTTTCCACAAGGACGCACTGTTTTAGTAACAGTTGCAGACATAACACAACATTGAGACTCGGAACTAAACTTTAATAATTAAAATTGAGGGTTTAGACCTGTAGGTGCATAACTAAACCAATTGGATTTAAGGTGTTTAGTCTGCTTTCAGTGTTAAATTAAACATTTATTAATCGTAATTTGAAGGATTCATGTTTCATGCTACTCAAAGTAGTCTCAATACTCATACACCCATTTAAAAAATAAATTTCTAGCAAGAAGTAGTCTCTAGACTGTATTAATAATACACCAATCAAATCAGCCATAACATTATGACCACCTTTCTTGTATTGTGCAGGTCTCCTTTGTGGTGACTCATCAGAGAATGGACATGGACCTTCTGAGGGTGTCCTGTGGTGTCTGGTAAAAAGATGTTGTTAGTGGGTTGGGGGGGGGGGGGGGGGGGGGGGCTTTGAGAGGATGGGCCTCTGTGGATCATCCCACAGATACTTGATCAGTTTGGGATCTAGTGAATTTGGAGGCCAGGTCAACACCTTGTGCTGTTCTTCATGTTTTTTTGAGTTGTTCCTAAAGTGTTTTTGTGGCTGCATCCTGCTGGGGATGGCTGCTGCCATCAAGGAGTGTCATTGCTATGGGGTGGGGGTGTCTGGTCTGGTCTAGGTGGGTGCTACATGTCTAAGTAACATCTACATGTATGAATGCCAGGTCCAAAAGTTTCCCAGCAGAACACTGAATTGTCATAAGATGGTTTTAATGTTATTCACTTTATTGCTGTCAGTGGTTTTAATGTTGTGGCTGATTGGTGACACTTATTTTATCCCTGTCAGAGTGGGACATGAGGTTGACGTTTCACTTAAACACAGCAGCAGCAGCAGCAGCATCAGCTTGTCCATTACTTTAACGTATGACCAGATACACGTGATAACTTCCTGTAGATCAGATATCTTTATTTAATCTCAGACTGTGAAAACCACAAGCTAAATGGGACAAACTGTGGTGTCCTAACAGCACAGCTGCTTAATATATGTCAGCGTCGGGCATGTTAGCATCAACGCATTAGCGTTTAGCTCAAAGCACTGCTGCTTTAGTGTTTGGATCATAATGTAACCACACAACAGTAAATGATCTGCTCTTGTACAGAGCTTATCTTCCTTTGTGGTACTTAAGCCACTTGGCAAAGATTCCCATTCACCTATTCCTATTCATGCACCAACAATGGAAGGTGCTTGTCTGCCACTGGGAGCAATTTTAGGTTTAGCATCTTATTTCAGGGATTGAAAATGCCAACTCTGAGACTGGTGTAAAAAATCTACTCTACCACCAACGCTGACTATGCAAGCTCACATCAAGTCACACCATTCGAACCACAGGTTGATCATATCACCCGTTGTCATCCAAAAAAAGTCTAATAACACATCTGTCAGAGTCGCCTCCGACTGCGTCATCGTTTCGTTTTGGCGCCGGCCGCAGAGTCGGGGCCATTGTTGGAGAGTGACGCTGCAGACGAGAGAATGAGCCGTCGTCATAGATCTCTCTTTGGTTTTCTGGGGGGAGACCCAGCTGGCTGCAAAGAGCAGGAAGCCCAGCGTGATGGAGTCAACACAGGCATGCTTTATGTACGGGATCCGTAAGAGCAAGGGAAGCAAAACAAGCAGAGCACTGATTGACAAGTAAAGGAAGATACCAGAGAGGAAAAATAAACCCATTCTAGGAAACTTCACATTTAATTATTTCTATAGATCCACTTAGATACAGTTTTTTTGTAATCTGTAACATCTCTGTCAGTGTGATTATTTAATATTTGGCTGTGGGCTGACAGATGAGCATGTGGGACGTAATTATGAGCAGGGCACAGCGAGCAGAGGGCAGATAACCGCACAGAAATCAACTCTTCTTGGCTGAGCTGCTATAACAGTGATTCTCAAACATGTCCCATCACGGCCCAAAAAAGGGGTCACTCAAACCAAACAGAGCTCCAGGTGGTTTCACTAATTCGATCCTCGTCTCTGGCACGAGGTGTGAGAATCGGCGACATGAGCCGCTGGACTGTTTCTCTGAAATGAAACCTGCACGGGCTCAGGTTTCAGGAACGTGGAACACGTCCAGAACACTAAATAACGCCTTCGCTTGTCATTGGTTTCCCTGAATTTTCCCAGGTTCCCCCTTTGCTGTACCCCCCTCCGCCGGCTGCCTGTGGCTGCTAGTATCTAATTCAACGTCCTGGTGCTGCTGCAGACGGCTGCCAAGAGAGTACACTCCAGGCTTTATTTCAACATGCCGACACATCCTCTGCAGTCTGGGGCTACCAGGTGCAGGCTTCTTACCCTGCGTCACTCTACCTGCTTGTCAGCTCTCACCTTCTCTAATCAGCGTGGGTTACCTTCGCCTGACCTTCACTTGTGGCTTAAAATTCATTGATTCATTGTAAACGGGAAAGTCCACTCACTTCCCACTTGTTGGCCGCACAATGAACACTGTAGCCATCCTGGAGGACTATCACTGTAATCTCATGAATGCTAACTATGCTACCCGACTCCCACATGTCAAAACTGAAGCTATGTACACGGATCAGCCACAACATTACAACCACTGACAGGAGAAGTGAATAACACTTACACCATCTTGTGACAATTCATTGTTCTGCTGGGAAACTTTTTGGCTTTCATTCATTCATGTGGATGTTACTTAGACATGTAGCACCCACCTAGACCAGACCAGGCACCCCCACCCCATAGCAATGACACTCCTTGATGGCAGCAGCCATCACCAGCAGGATGCAGCCTGACACAGACACACACACAAAAACACTTTAGGAACGACTTAAAAAAAAAACATGAAGAACAGCACAAGGTGTTGACCTGGCCTCCAAATTCACTAGATCCCAAACTGATCAAGGAGGCCCCTCCCCTCAACCCATAGGACCCAAAGGTGGGACCTCTATTAAGCTTCACTTCAACCCCCAAATGTGCCACATGATGAGCTGTCCTTGAGCATGTGGCACAATTCACTAGATCCCAAACTGATCAAGTATCTGTGGGATGATCCACAGAGGCCCCTCCCCTCAAAGTCCCCCCCTACTATCAACATCCTGTTACCAGACACCACAGGACACCCTCAGAAGGCCCGTGTCCATTCTCTGATGAGTCACCACAAGGGAGACCTACACAATATTAGGAAGGTGGTCATAATGTTATGCTTGATCGGCGTATATGTTGTTATTGCATATTTTCTGTCTTAAAAGAAGTGAGAAGAAGAAGTGAACCCATTCAATTAAAAACACAAGAAAACAACAAGCTTCATATTTGTGCTTCACTCTAATAACCATCCGTTCATGGAGCAGCTGTTTCAGCCACCAACCCGAAGCCTCTGCTGCTGATTAAACCCCCTCCCTCACCAAATATACGTGGGACACCTCCGCATGAGTCTGACTATTTACTCTAAGAGTGTGTGGGAGCGAGCAGTCAGCTGGTGAACGGGAATGTGGCAGCAGGACTGTTTTCCTTCAAACCGCTGATTCCAGTTTGACTGGTCTCCATTGTCTGCTGTCCGGCCAAGTTGCTGCTGCTGCTGGTTGGGGTGGCAGGAGGGCGGGATGGGGGGGTGTGCTCCTGACGCTAATGTTCCTGCTTCTTCTGCTGGTGGTGGTGGTCGCTGTAAAGCTTCTCCCATCAGTGCTAAAGTCCAAAGATAACCAGCCTCACCTTCACCAGCTAGTCCCCATCAGGTTTTCTGTATTCGGGCGGCGAGGCGAGGGGAGGCGAGGGGAGGCGGTCAGTGGCTCCAGTTTATTAGTTTATTAGCTACACTCTTGTCCATCAGGAAGCATTAAAGTGGCCTTGCTTATCCCTCATGAACAAATAACCACAGGCATTTGAGGAATGCTGCGAGAACAATGTTGCAGCTATTGGAATTTATATGGACCACACTGCAGACCATTAAACAGACCCCACTGAGACACACACACACACAATAAATAAATAAACCTTCATGTTTTCAAGATGAAACTAGTGTCAAATTTCAATTAGATGCTGTGTAGTTGGACTGACTGTCCACAACTTGGACGAATTTAACCCTGGAGTTACTATTAAGTGACCAACGTTCAAGTTAAAACTACGCAGAGCAGACTGAGCACAACTAAAATCAGCTCACAAGAAGATGCTTTTATTTGCTGCCAATTAAAACTAGAAAAAGCCACAACATCTGGTTCAGTATCTCTCATGTAAAGCGTCCAGAATCGGTGAATGTCATGTTCTGACTCAGTGGGAGTAAAACCCAAGAAACTGTTGTGCAGTAGCAGTGTTTTGTTTTTTTCTTCCTACAGTGAGTTCATAAGGAAGCATTGTCAGCTTAACCACTGTACAAGTCAGAAGCCCTGTGTCATGTTATTGAGGCAACAGTCCTCCTCTTACCTTTGTGCTTCTCCATTCCCTCGCACAGACGCCTTTCTTTCGCCGGCTTTCCTCCGCTCACACAAGTAAAAACAATCCCCAGAAGTTTTGCTCCTCAGTGATGGGACGGCAACTCCTGCGGAATGCAGCCCGACCCTCCCGTTTTCAGCGCTGACTGAGCCAGACACACACTGAGCTGCGACGGAACAACAGCGCTCTTCTCTTCTTCCTATAATCAGATTTTTTTTTTTTTCGACGCACCTCCTCCTCCTCCTCCTTACAGTTTGCAGCATCCAGACGCTGGCTCTGCCACCACAGCGGGAGGCACCCCAGCCAGGTGTCGTTCAGAGACTCCCAGTGGCCTCATGACAAACTGAGGAAAAGTTTGACTTTACGTTATTCAAGAAGTAGCAGTCAGACATGTCCCAACTGTTGTTCCCCGTAACTGGGATATGTTTACGCACAAAAGCGAACTTGTTGTTCCAATAAATTTGTATATGTTTACGCACAAATAGGAACGTTATTGCTCCAATAAATTGGGATATGTTTACGCACAAAAATGAACTTTGCTGTTCCAGTAAATTTGGATATATTTACGCACAAAAAGGAACGTTGTTGATCCAATAAATTGGGATATGTTTACGCACAAAAAGGTACATTGCTGTTCCAGTAAATTTGGATGTGTTTACGCACAAAAAGTAACGTTGTCCTTCCAATAAATTGGGACATGTTTTACGCGCAAAGGGGAATTTTGCAGGGCATCAACCCAAAACTGTGTCCTGTAAAGAATCCCGTAAAACACATGTCTTCATTTAGTTTTCTGACTCAATCCTCCAGATGTGACAGAAAGAGAAACCGAAGACACAACTCTGACATGGCACGGGGTACTGATACTTTTCCAGGCATCGCCATTCTCTCTCTCTCTCTCTCTTTCTCGCAGCAGCAGCAGCAGAAAAGTGAAGCTCGCTGCCTAAACTACCGAGCACCCCGTGGGAGAACCGTGACCCGGTGGAGGTATGAGAGGAATGTCGAGCGGAGTAACACAACATACTCCAGGAGACGATTAAAACGCATGACATGCATCCAAGTTTCTGTGTGAGGCCGGAGCATGCGCCCTCGGCAGTTCGTTTGAACGCAGATAGTTAAGGATGTGGATGATTTCAGAGGAGTCCAGAGAAACATTTAGTTACTTTCAGCTGCAGCTGTCCCACAGGAGATAAACCAGCCTTAGAAAGCAAATGGTAATCCTGTGATGTCCCCTGGTGCTGGTTAATGATATACTTTCTGTAGGTTATCTGCAGCAAACAGGAATGAGGGTGGGGGGTGGGGTGCAACAGGCACAAGTTAAGGATTCCTCTTTTGATGAGAGCATAAAGGATAAAGACATGTTTTGTGGGATTCTGGACAAGGAGCAATAACATTTGGATAAGTTCCTCAAACTGAAAACGTAATAAAGTATATCCAGCATTCCTGAACCGCATGAGAACTGTGGGAGGGTATGGAGGCTCTGGAGCATTGTGCAAAAAGAATGAAAGAGCGTCCAAAAACACAGACTGAGACCAGAAGTACTTCTGAACATGCATCAATTATTCATTTTCTGTAACCACTTGTGCTCTGGAGGGTCGTGGTGGGGCTGGAGCCTATCTCAGCTGTCACTGGGTGAGAGGCGGGGTACATCCTGGACAGGTCGCCAGGGCTATCCCACGCAGACACAGGGAGAACATGCAAACTCCACACAGAAAGGCACCAGATGCAATCGAACCCAGAACCTTCTCCCTGTGCGGCATCAGTGCTAACAACCACTGGTGCCGCCCATGCATCATTTAAATTTTCAGCACATGAAAGATCTTTCGTCAACTGACACGTGGCTAGCACAGATGGCGGAAAATACTCACGTCTAATACCATCCTCACCACATCAGTCGTTCTGACCTATCTCAGCCCCAGTGGCTCATTTCCAAACATATTCATGAGCGCCCGTTGCTTCATTTCCTGTGTCCTATTGTGCGACGTTTGAGTGATTATGCATGTGTGAATGTGGGATGCAAAAAAAAACATTCTCTCACGTGAAAGTCAAACTGAACTTCGCTTAAACCCCGATGACGCGGCCTAGCAGACCGGTCCCGGGGAAAACGTGTTTATAATAGGAAATTTTATTAGCGTAAACCTTAAAGGTCGGGTTCATATCCCTCTCTGCAGACTCTGTTTTTCCAGTAATAACATTAGAAACCGTCTACTGGAAACTGGGGCATAGATATGGACCGTAATATGTGGACTTTATTATCTTGGGAGAATAGATATTTCTAATGAAGTCTTACTCACTAATGTGATTTAAGTATTCATCAGAAGTTTTATCAGCAAACAAATTGCTGTCAAAGTTGAAGCAGGACAACTGAAATGTCCAAAAAGTGCATTTATCTATTTGTCTGGTTTTGTATCATCATGCAACATCTTTCAGAGGCCTGATCTTCCACTGGGTTTTCTGACTTTTATCTGAATAAAGCTCGCTGCTAATTTTAAATGTTACTTTAAAATCTGTAAATACTTACTCGAGAGAGGCTGAACGCCCGGGATGCCCGCTTGTCCTGAGCTGAAGAAGCCTTTTTGTCATGAGCCTCCTTAAGAAACTCGAGCAAGTTCCTTGGCCTTTGTTTTAGAGCTTAAAGGCTTCATATGTAAAGTCCTGTACAAAGGGTGAGGTAAAGGCAGGAACTGTTTTGACAAGAAATAAACCTAAATAGAATCAATATTTGACGGGACCACCCTTTAGAAATAAAATAGGGAGGGAGTTTGTTCTCATATTGCCTTGAAGAACTTGTCTCCTGTGGAGTCCTAACTGCTTCTTGATCTTTAATCTAATCCCCAAAAGAAACTGGCTTTGAAATACCAATGTACACCGATCAGGCATAAGATTATGACCACCTTCCTAATATTGTGCAGGTCTCCCTTGTGGGGACTCATCAGAGAATGGACATGGACCTTCTGAGGGTGCCTGGCAATAGAATGTTGTTAGTAGGGGGGCCTTTGAGGAGAGGGGCCTCTGTGGATCATCCCACAGATACTTGATCAGTTTGGGATCTAGTGAATTTGGAGGCCAGGTCAACACCTTGTGCTGTTCTTCAAGTTTTTTTTGAGTTGTTCCTAAAGTGTTTTTGTGGCTGCATCCTGCTGGGGATGGCTGCTGCCATCAAGGAGTGTCATTGCTATGGGGTGGTGGTGTCTGGTCTGGTCTAGGTGGGTGCTACATGTCTAAGTAACATCCACACCAATGAATGCCAGATCCAGAAGTTTCCCAGCGGAACACTGAATTGTCACAACATGGTCGATGTTATTTACTTCTCCCTTCAGTGGTCATAATCTTATGCCTGATCGGCCCATATTTCACTTTTACCACTTCTCATTCAGTCATTATAAAGACAGATCTACAGTCATCATATGACCATGTATATTTTTCCTTTTTCAATCTATGGTTTCCAAGATCAAGAGCCGGCATCTTTTCCCAGGATTTAAATTTTAAATCATAAATGCATCCTTCCGAGCTTCCTGTCTATTTATTCAGATTGCAGCCTAGAACCCGTCCATGCAGACTTCACCTCAGACAAGTCGTTTAAGTCACCAGATGATGTCATTTTCACCATACAGCCCGGTGAAAGTGTTAATGTGAGTCAGGCATGATGGCTCAGTGTCACGGGGTGACTCAGCATGAATTGAAAACATAGGTGGTCTGGCCTTCCTCTAGCCCACTCTCTCTTTGTGTGTGCGTCCACGGTGAAGAAGAGCTGTCTCGTTAATCCAGCAGGGGAATTCCTATTGTGCAGCAGACCTTTGGAAGAAGCCTGCTCAGTTGAGGATGATTTAATGTCATGTTTTCCCGTGTGTGTGTGTGTGTGTGTAGGTGTGGAAAAAGTCTGCTGCGAGTTTAAAATCGGGTCAAACAGACACATGAACTTTACAAGATTGTATTTTGAGTCAAAGGTGCGACCAAGGACAAGGCCGTCCTCCTCGGTTTTGCAGCCGATTGAAGCACAAAGCGCATTCCTCAGCCGTGAATCAGAGGACAAAGGCCACTGACTCGAGTCCATATTAGCGGCAGGACCCTCTTTGATTCGGGGGTCTCTCCCGTGTTTCCACACATATGTAGAGACACATTACCAGCCAACTCAATCCCCTGAAAAGAGGCCTCCCATTAATGTAAGCCTTTTCATCTAATCTAGTCTAAACCGTGCTCTTTCTCTTACTGTTACGTCTGGGAATTTCCCAAAAAGCAGAACCCACTGCCTCTGCCGTACCTCCCTGTTTTTTCAAAGAGCATTTAGACCAGGAATGCAGAGGGCACCGGCTTCAGACACACTACACCTTGTAAAACGGTGCTTGTTTCCCTGCGCCACAGAGGCGTGTGCACCTGACTAAACGCTGGCAGGCTCTCCCGCGGCTTAAGCAGAGGAGCGTTAAGTCATAGCACAATAATATTGTTTTTGGTTCACGTGTGATCAGGTCGACGGTGACCTCTGCGCAAAACAAACAGCGGCTCTTCGGATTTCAAAGCGAGGGGTGGTTGACTCATGTGAAAGTGCTGAGAAACTGTTGAGGTAAAACTGTCTGCGGCCGCTGAAATATCGCCTGCCTGCGCTGAAAAGCCACAAGAGCGTAGCTACTTAGGTTGTGCACAAATTCAGCATCACTGCGTCTCTCATGCAAAGTGGCAAACATCGAGTCTCAAAAGCATCAGCGCTGGTTTAAAATATATAAAAGAGGCCGAGCTGCACAGAAGATTTGACTGAATAATGTATGCAAGAAAAAAATAAAAGCTTTAAAGTTGATTTCCTTTCCACTTTGCATTTCCTCCCATGCTGTTTATGTTAATCTGTATTGTCTGCTTTGCCATTTTCACTCTTAAGAGACAGTCCTGTGCAAAGAAAGATGAAAAAACTAACTGAAAACTAAAATATGTTCAGGTATTTTTTATAAAAAGATCTAATGTGATGGTGGAATAACCTTTTGCCTAAATAATCTGCAGACATGCCTCCATATCGCTGTGCAATATTGCCCCCTGCAGGCGATGCCGTGGAAGTGTGGTAATCTCAAAATTAAAGGTATTCTCACATTTCTATTTTCTATTTCTACTATGTGACATTATATCAAATGCATGTGTCTTTTTCATTGCATTTTCATTTTATAACAGCTGCCAGCTTTCTATACAAGACTATACATTGCAATGCATGCTCTCACAGCAGTTATAATCCCACACTGAAACGTACTGAAGTGTTTAACACAATGAGCTGCAAACTGTTTCCCTATTTAGAAGCTAACTGAAGATGCCAGGCTCCATCTGTCCCCGAATCGCCATCTGTGCGAGAGAAACAAAGAGCAAAACACCGTCTCAGATCTCCTCTTTTTGCATCAGAAACGACTGCACGTCCCACACTCTTCGGTTCGGCAGCTGGCACCGCCGGCAACAAGCCCTCTCTCAAACAAAGGTAAGTGCTCTCTCTCAGAGGGACGTGCCAGATCCACAGTGGCGCGCAGCGAGGCTGGATCTGATGGAGAGGGTGCAGAGCCTCTTCAGATATACGAATGATAAACGACTTTATTAAAAAGCGCACTCCTTGACCTTGTCACTGATTTATTTCCCCAGCCATTAGTGCTGGAAATAGGAACTTCCGGAGGGTGATAGGCTCTTCACAGACAGACTGACACAGCACATGCAGAAATAAAGTCTTACTTTTATTTTGGTTAAGCCCACCAGAGATAGTGTAACTGTATAAATGACATGCCCAGATGTCAAGCATGAGTATCACTGACTATTTTGTGGCTGTAATAATTAGTTATGTCCAATTAGGGACCAAGAAAACAAAACGTATGAATAAAGAAGGAGGATTTGAGATTTTTTTTAAACAAATTAAAAGTTGTATTTTGCAACTCCATGCTTTTGAGCCCAGGATTGTACCTTAAAGAGCCATTACTGTTTTGAATAAGAGAAGTGATCACAGCTTTGTGCTCTGTATGCAGATGAACAGAGACCATCATTTGTTGCGCAGTAGAATATTAGACCAGCTGCTGTCTTTAACAGATCGCTACCTGCTCTCTCTGTTGTGTCTGTGCTATGACATGAGGACGTGGGGACATGGTAAACATTTTGAAACAAGCTGGAAGTCACTGAAATGTATCTCTACCCTGACGATAGACATTTCAGAGATCACGACTACAACTTGTGGACCACAATCTGGTAAGAAAGAATGTGGTCCAGGATATATTGCAATATAAAATATTATTGTATTTGATATTTTCACGCTTACTGTAATTCCCTTGAACTCCCATGCATCTGTAACATTGCAATATGGAGTACGCCAGCAGAAAAATAAATCTAGATAGACAGGATATAGGGTAAAAATAATAAAGAATAAAATTATAGTATTACACTGCCCCCTGGTACTGCAGCTGCTCCTGGTACTACAGTGGCACAAGGTACAACTGCAGCTCCTGGTATAATCTCAAACTGGGAAATTTCACAGTTGCAGCAGCAATGCACAGGCACTTGACACCATACATAATAAATAACAAAGAAAATATAAATAAAATAAACATAATAAATAGAAAAATAATAATAAAAATAGAAAAATAAAAACAAAAAAATCACAATATTTACAAGAATCATAAAAAATAAGTGAATATTAAAATAAGTGAATATTTAAAAAAAATAAAATAAAAAATTGCAATGAAATGTGCAGGAACAACAGCCCAGAGTGTCATCAGTCACACACGGCGCAAAGAAAGGAAAAATGTTTGTCTTAATGAATTAAATTAAAAAGGCAGATGTAATTATAATCAAATGATAAGATCAAGAGATAAAATCTCCATAAATAGATGTTTTTAAACCTGATAAACCTCCTTCCAGCCTTTAAATGCCGCATTGAAAGCTGCGACAGTTTCTGACACTGTCCCTTTAAATGGAGACCGCGTCTAGTACGCATGCGCAGGCCGTGTTTAGTTTTCTCCAACCTGAGGAGCTGTCTTGTGTCGCTGCGCTAGCAAATCCATCGCAGCCAGTTCTTGTCATGTTTTTTTTAGAGCAGTGTTTTTGTCATCTTTTTTTTTTTTTTTATTTAACCCCACCGGAATAACAAGGACACCACACAGAGCGGACACAACACAATCTACCTTCGGGGATGCCTAAAAAAAAATCTCTGTGAGGGTGAAGCAGCAGGACCAACAACAGTTCAAAGTGTTTGCCCCCCTTCCAGTCGGCAAGAAATAGCCCCTCTCTCCAGTTCCCACATCACACACCACATCCATGCTGACTGCGGCAGCCTGCTCCCCGGGTCCAGGGCTACAAACGCCGCAGCCCCTTTGTTCTTCTTCTTCTCCGCTGAGCTGAGCTGAGCTGAGCTGCGGCGGCGGCTTCGTGGAAGGAGCCTCGCGTGTTCCAGCGCACATCCCCCGTGTCCGTCCCGAGGATTGTTTACGCATTAAAATGGCTGCTGGGATGGCAGTTGGAAGAGAATGGTCCTGAATCAGTGCAGTAACGGTACTTTACCGTAGCAGCGGCCAAACTGCTAATGAGCTAAACAGGCTAACAAGTTGTGTTTTTAGCTAGCCGGGGACATCCAGAGAGTTAACGGCTTGAATTGCTTTAATCGATGCTCTCTGCTTTTTGGGAAGGGTCTTCCAACGAGGAGGAGAAGAAGAAGAAGTGGGGTGAAGGGAATTCCTCCCACTCAAAATCTATGCACAGACCCACTTAGCTAACATTTGCAATTTTTGTTTTTAGCCACAAAAAAAGCTAGCTAACGGTTTAGCTTTAATTCGAGTATGCACGCCAGGAATATGCATCACTTCTTTGTCATAACTACAACATCCTGAGTAGCCAGAGGCTTTCTCCCCGAAGTAGACCTCAAGGCCCCGCCGGTCTCTGCTTCTCTGGAGGAGGAGAAAGACATGGATCCCACCAGGGGCAAACACAAGACCAAACTGTTCCTGTTCGGACCCAAGCCGGCCGCTCACGGGGACCCGCTGCGGGGCATCAACAGATACTTGGTGGCCTACGTGTTGTTTTACTTCGTGCTGGTCACTCACGCCTCGCCGGCGAAACAGTGCGACAAGAGCTGCCTCTCTGGGAAATGTGTCAACGGATCCTGCGTCTGTGACCGAGGATGGGTCGGAGACCAGTGCCAGCACTGCCAGGGCAGGTTCAAGTGAGTGGCTGAAAATCTTCCATGTCACCAATGCTGCATTTATTCTAAAACATAATTAAAGTGAGGTTAGGATGGACTCTTTAGTTGGCTTCTGGTTTTCTGTAAAGCTGAGGACACACTACAGATTTTACCCGTGATTCCCAGTTGGGCAAAGTCTGCACCAGTCTGTACTAGTTGGGGACAGTTGGCACAAACATCTTAGTGTGTGAGGATGGAGTTTGACTCTTTAGTTGGCTTGTGATTTTATGTAAAGCTGAGGACACACTACAAGACTTTTTTTGCCAGATTTTACCTGTGATTCCCAGTTGTACAAAGTCTGCACTAGTTGGGGACAGTTGGCACAAAAATCTGTTAGTGTGTGAGGTGCTGCATCCTGCGTTTATTCTAAAACATATTTAAAGTAAGGTTAGGATGGAGTTTGACTCTTTAGTTGACTTCTGATTTTATGTAAAGCTGAGGACACATTACGAGATTTGTTTGCCAGTTGGGCAAAGTCTGCACCAGTCTGCACTAGTTGGGGACAGTTGGCGCAAAAATCTGTTGGTGTGTGAGGTGCTGCATCCTGTGTTTATTCTGAAACATATTTAAAGTAAGGTTAGGATGGAGTTTGACTCTTTAGTTGGCTTCTGGTTTTCTGTAAACCTGAGGACACACTACAAGATTGTTTTGCCAGATTTTACCCATGATTCCCAGTTGGGCAAAGTCTGCACCAGTCTGCACTAGTTGGGGACAGTTGGCACAAACATCTGTTAGTGTGTGAGGTGTTGCATCCTGCGTTTATTCTAAAACATATTTAAAGTAAGTTTCGGATGGACTCTTTTGTTGACTTCTGATTCTGACTTCTGATACACGATTTGTTTGCCAGTTGGGCAAAGTCTGCACCAGTCTGCACTAGTTGGGGACAGTTGGCACAGACATCTTAGTGTGTGAGGATGGAGTTTGACTCTTTAGTTGGCTTGTGATTGAATGTAATGACTTTCTGCCAGATTTTGCCCACGATTCCCAGTCGGGCAAAGTCTGCACCGGTCTGCACTAGTTGGGCACAGTTGGCACAAAAATCTGTTAGTGTGTGAGGTGCTGCATCCAGCGTTTATTCTAAAACATATTTAAAGTAAGGTTAGGTTAGGATGTGCTCTTTTGTTGACTTCTGTAAAGCTGAGGACACACTACAAGATTTGTTTGCCAGTTGGGCAAAGTCTGCACCAATCTGCACTAGTTGGGGACAGCTGGCACAAAAATCTGTTGGTGTGTGAGGTGCTGCATCCTGTGTTTATTCTAAAACATATTTAAAGCAAGGTTAGGTTAGGATGGAGTTTGACTCTTTAGTTGGCTTCTGATTTTATGTAAAGCTGAGGACACGCTACGAGATTTGTTTGCCAATTGGGCAAAGTCTGCACTAGTTGGGGACAGTTGGCACGGAAATCTGTTAGTGTGTGACGGCAACAGATCACCAGTCAAACATGTCTGAATTCATTCACCCGAAGCTGATAGTGTGAAATGATTGCCGACCTAGCTAGCTGCAAACACATGTCGCCAGCAGCCGATGAAAAAGAGAAAGCGTAGATAAGATAAGATAGGACTTTATTCATCCCTGTGGGGAAATTAGGGTGTTACAGCGTCAGGAAACTACAGCGCAAGATGCAAAAAGATACAAAAAAATAGATTACGGCAGAGAAATATGTTATGTACAAAAAATATTTACATTTTGCATCAGGTAAAAATGACAGTGGCTAGTTAGAAATTGAAACGACCAACTTGTGTAGATTGAGGGTTGAGGTGTTAAGGAGTGTAAGGTCACACTGCGTAGCATGAGAAGACGACAGAGAGGTAGCGGTAATGTCAAACCAGCGATGGCGAACGACAAGAGCGACAGAGTGGCGACAAAGTGAAACCTGGACGTCAGAAATGTAGAGTGCACAAGTGCCTATATGATGTTGGTTGCATGGTATACCACAGTTGTTGACATCGCAACAGTTTGCATGAGAGTTTTTGATGCGTTCAGTTGGCTTTGGTTGGTTTGACAACTCATGCATGTCTGTGATACCTCATCGGGTGCAGACGTTAAGCGTGTGGTCCCCAGTCTTTGACACAAAAATCTGCTGAAGCCAGTCTGTTAGTCTGTACTTGTAATCTTTTCAAAATCTGTAAGGACTGTGGATGTTGTGCAGCGTGTCCCCAGCTTCAGTGGCACGAAACCTGGAGGACAGATTCATCGAGGTGTGGCAGGAGCACAAGTGCCTGTATGATGTTGCTTGCTGGGTATACCAAGTCATGCATGTCTGTGATCCCTCATCGGGTGCAGTTGTTAAGCGTGACATCCCCAGTCTGTTAGTCTGTAGTCCTAATCTTTTCAAAATCTGTGTCAAAGACTGTGGATGTTGTGTAGCGTGTCCCCAGCTTCATTGGCACTTAGCAAACACACCTGTGCGCGCCCAGCTTTCCGGTGCTGTAGCAATAAAGGAATAAAAACGCTTGCGTGACAAAAACGAACCAATATTTTTGAATGAGTTCACGTCACCGTCACTTCAGGGCCCAAGAACATGCACAAAACACGCGTTTGGTCAAAAAACTGGTTAAATTAAAGCTTTGCTAGCCCAGATTTGAGTTACACTCTCTCCCCGGTCGAACACGTTATAATATAACAGTCCTGCACTGAGTCTTAGCTTTGTGGAGGCTACTGTATTCGGCATTTGTTTAAAATAACTGGGAGCTGCTCTTAGTAGTACGGTTGAGTTGTCCTGTTAGTTTGACAAGCTCATTTTAGTCAGGGCGCTAGACTAAACAGAAACACTTTTGTGTTTAATTTAGTCCAGTAGCACCCTAATTTCCCCACAGGGATAAGTAAAGTCCTGTCCTTTCTTTTCTTATCTTATCTTATCTTATAACAACACGTCTAACTACATCCTCCAAAACGACCGTACAGCACTTTTCTTACAGTGTTTCTACATAAACTGGACTTTAAATCAGTCACAAAGGTATTATTTATGCAGGTTTAGTTCTTCATGCATTCATTTTCACTGGTGTACCTAATGAACTGGCAAGTGTTTTCACTCGCAAAATAGCTGTGAGGTTATCTCCCACAGAAGAAGTGTTTAATACAAAGAGCTGGAAACTATTTCCGTTCCTTTGGAACAAAGTAATAGAAGACGCCGGGCTCCAGCTGTCATTCATTTTGTCATCTGTACGATAGACACAAAAATGAAACCCCATCCCAGATCTCCTCTCTTTGCGTCACACGACTGCACACTCACCACACAATGAAAAGTAAAATTAAAAAAAAACACGCTAGAATGAAGTGTTTCCAGGCAGCGGTGTCGTCTCCCACACAAGAAGCGAAAGTGCTAAGCGTCGCTGCCTTGTTGAGTCCAAGCCGCGCGCCAGACACAACCGAGACTCCCACCGCACGCTGTCATATTGACTTAAGGCCTCACGTGTTCGCATCGATTCCAGATACGATCCCTAAACACATATATTCCCCTTTTGCTTTTTTTTGCGAGAGGAGGAAGCCCACGGTGGTTTTCGAGGAAACATCTGCGATCGATTATATTTCACACAAACCCTTTAACCTTTTTGCGCGGGGCTACGGTTGTTCCTCAAATAGAAGAATGCGCCTCTTGATCAGCGCAGATGGACGCCATGCCAACAGACTCGTAAGTGCAATGAGTAACAGATTGTGTGGGACAGGAAAAGGCAGGAATGCGACGGCAAAGACCAAACTGCGAGGATCTCGATGGGAGCGTGTAGTGGCCTTTTAGTGCACCTGAGGAGCACTCTGCCGTACAGAAGTGCCTCGATCGCGGCGATTACCTTTGCAGCCAATGTGTCTGAGGTTTGGCTGTCCTGTGGCGTGTTGTCAGGGTATAACTTCACCTAGAGACGAACTGCTGATTAATTTCTCTGTGTGTTATAGTACACGCAGAACAGAATTTGGATACGTTGAGGCACTAACTCATGAAGAGGATCGTATTTCCTTGGGAAGTCCAAAGTGCAACATGAAAAATTAATTCTTTTTGGACGTCTACACACCCTCTAACTCATCGCCTGTTGCCTGCCGCCTGCATGCTGGGAGTTTATATCAGTCACCTCGGCTAGTAGTGTTAAGCGCAGATACACCTCAGCTGAATGCTGCAGCTTTTATGATGTAAGCTGGAGCGTACCTCGCTGCATGTCGAGACAGAATCTTATCACATTAACACCATCGCTTCTTCTTTGTGAGAGCGCAGCCCTTGTTTTGTCCCATTATCCCGTCAGAATCTGTGAGCTGCGAGTAATCTCACGTTACGCTGTACATCTAAAATAATTGTCAGCAGCACAATTCAATTCAAACCCTGTGTTACGCTGCCACACCTCCCGGCTTCCGAATAAAAAAACAACCCTAAAATAAAAGAACCGAGACCGCGGCCTGCCTTTGGTGTCATGCGAGCCGGCGTGAACGCTGTCAGCTCCAGACAGATACTGATTGTTTGGAATAAAATGTTTTTTCCCAGCTTTGACATCCAGATAACAAAGAGAAGTCTTTTTTTTTTTTTTTTTTTTTGTAAGGCGGAAAACGCATTTTTAGGTCTGCGTGGGAGACGAACAACTCTTAGTTTTTCTTGTGATAGAGGACGTTTATGAATATCCGCTCAGAAGTCGTCCATCATCGTGACGCACGACTGCGTTAAATTCCTGTGAAAGCATTGTTTTGAGGAGAAGAACGCGATCGGGAGACAGCTGATTGAATCTTTTGGTTGTTTAGGGCTGACCTTGAGCTGACTGACACTTTCTTGGCTCCCGCTGTTGAATCTTTGGATTTGAATGCATCGTGTGAGGCCGCTTTTTGAGTACAAATACTTGCGTTTAGCGCATTCTTTACACGTACACTCACTTGCCAGTTCATTAGGGACACTAAATCCTCCTCCTTGTGAAATGCCCCATGTCAAAACAGTGTAAGAAATGTGGTAATTCAGCTGTGTGATCATCTCGGAGGATGTAGCTTGCGGTGCTGTTGAACTAAATTAAACACAAAAGTTGGCACAACACACCACAAGCCACAGCCTCCACCGTGAAAACAGTTGAATCAACAGCTCTTTGTTATTTTAAATACGTGCCACAACCTTTAAGAAGCTAAGATTTCGTGCAGGACGTTTGCATTCAAGTGCATTTGTTTTCACTGTTGCACCTAATGAACTTGTGAGTCAGTGTATATCTCTAAACATATGCACATTACTCACTTTGTGCATGTCTGGCTAGAAGTTTATTTAGCTGTTTCCGTGCAACAACAGTAAAGCTGTTGCAGTGACTGTGTTTCAAAGTTTGGCTTTCAGCTGCAAAAATAAAAACATGTCAGTCTCAAGAACTATATCACATTTGATTTCATAACTCTCTGTTTTTCCCATCAGTACAATCTTTAAAATGTATTATATGTTACATTATTATCCTCATTTTATCTTCTTTTTAATAAATATTATCTCCCAAAATTGGTTTTCATATAACAACACGGACTACATGCAATATGTTTCCTACCAGAAAAGATCCGCCGTCTGTTGACACCCAGCTCAGCGTACGATAACTTGTGGTCAGAGATGCTCTCGCCTCCTCGGCTTTCACGGATTTAACTTGGAAGAGCTCTTTTCATAAACTCCACCGCATGCTTTGATAAGAAATGTTGACTTTAACCTTGTGTACACAGCGGCCCTGCCAAACCCTGCTGCACGGCGTGTAAGCAGTGTTAAATAGGATGAAAATTGATTGCTGCCACTATAGTTCTTTAATCTTACATTCACACACACACACACACGAGTCCTTTTGACTTCTTGTTTTCCTTAAAAACGTGTTTTGGTTGCCTGAATTCGCTCACCCTACCAAAAGTTAATGATGATTTTTTTTTTTTGATCTTTCAGGTTGACAGAACCCTCGGGATACCTCACAGATGGTCCAATCAACTACAAGTACAAAACAAAGTGCACCTGGCTCATTGAGGGCTAGTAAGTACTTGATGTAGATTAGTATGTGAAGCTGAGCGCGTACAGCTGAATTTGATTACGTAGTGTAAACTGATTAATGTAATTAAATCAAGCTGATCAGCACCTCTGTTGAGGCGAGTATGCTTTTTGCTTCTTACACGGTGTAATGTAAAGACGGCTCGGGAGTTTGGGGGGTTTCGCCGCGTTTGTGTATTGATTGTGTTTTTGCCGCCACACTTTAATCAGCGTCATCATTCAGACAAAGGACGAATCCCTTTACCTGGGGATGCTTTTAGTTGCTGTAGAAACCACTGTGACAACACAGCTGTTTGGAAAATTTACTACTGGGGTGGCAATAAGAAAAGGAAGTGGAAATACTTCACTAAAGATGAAGCCCATACTACTGTGACATGTCAGTCCTAGGCTAACGCTAACGCTAGCAGTGGAAAGGTTCAAATCCTCTGGACAGCAGTCAGTTAACAACTTCACCAAACGTCCTGTGGTAACAGAGAGAAGGAGGCTGCACCTCAACTATTAGATAAAGTTATTAGACCTTTAGCTACAGTACACTATCCCACACGCTGTGGAGTACTATTAAATGCTACTGATGGTGCTGACTGGCTGCCTGTTTGTATACAGGCTATACATATCTGCAGCTCACAGTATATAGCACATGAGCTGTCTATTCTCAGCATATGTATTCGGGTCATGAATATAGATTTCATTGTTGCCAAGCATTGCTTACTAATTTCCGTACAGTGCCATTCATCAGTCCTTCAGGAATGCCTTCATATATAGATATTTAAATGTGGCCTGTTTGTCAGCACCTTACCGCCAAATAAAGAATGTGCAAATGTTTTTCACCATCATCTTGTTATTTCCTTTCCCTGCAGTCCAAATGCGGTTCTTCGGTTAAGATTTAACCACTTTGCCACAGAATGTAGTTGGGACCACATGTACGTCTACGACGGAGACTCGATATATGCTCCTCTGGTTGCTGTTTTCAGGTGAGAAACCTCAGAGTAAAGGAGTGGCTTTCAACTGTTGTCTTGTGGCATTGATGTTTTACACCACATGGAATTGCATTAACACAAATCTGAGGGTGGAGTCTAGTATTACATAAAATATTACATAGAATCATTTAAATCAGTACCTTTGACGCTAATGTTAGTGCATCTAACGATTTAAAACATAAAAAATATGTTTTTAAGCTTTCAAAACATTTTAAAATGGATGCCCTGTGTGTGTATTTGTGTCACGTTTTCGTAATTTATTGTCGCGTGTGTCCAGACTCTCTGGTTTAGCAGAAGGTTGCGGTATTGTCACCGTGTCTTGGGACTAGTGTGAGAGAAAGTGATGCCGGTGCATTTTTCGGTGTCTCTCCACAGCGGCCTCATCGTGCCAGAGATACGAGGTAATGAGACGGTTCCTGAGGTTGAGACGACTTCAGGCTACGCACTACTACACTTTTTCAGCGACGCTGCCTATAACCTGACGGGATTCGAAATATTCTACTCGTAAGTGCTGGTGTCGTTGTTATGCATCGGCTTAAACTGGAGGCTAAACATAACAGAACACGAGATAATTCATATTTTTTCTGTGTCCAGTACCGAAACAGTTGCTCAATTCCGATTCAGTTTACAGTGATTTGTTTTACTAATTATAAACGTTAGACGAACGTATCAGTCATCCCAAGGCGGGATTACACACCATATTTCGTTAAAACATGCTGCACATTTCTCTGCCCAGGATCAATTCTTGTCCTAATAACTGCTCTGGCCACGGGAAGTGCACACCGGGGAACTCAGCCGCCAGCAGAGTGTACTGTGAATGTGACAAGTACTGGAAAGGCGAGGCCTGCGACATCCCCTACTGCAGGAACAACTGCGGCAGCCCCGACCACGGCTACTGCGACCTCACGGGGGAGAAGCTGTGCGTCTGTAATGACAGCTGGCAAGGTACTGTAGGAGGAAGCTCTGTCCACATCGGGCAGATGCTGAGAAATCCAACCCACGAGATATTTCCCAAACCGAATAACATTCATACAAAAGACACTCTACTTTAATGCTTGTGATGAATGGACTTTCACTGAATGAATCCATTAATATATAATCCTTTATCAGATCAGTTTCACTAAATAGAGGAGTATTATTAAGAACTGAAACTCAAAGATTCAAATTAGGAGAAGTGAAACTAACCTCCTCCCTGTCAGACTGCTTTCTTTCTGTGTAGCTGCATGTTTATGCATTGCTCTTTAGTAAGTGAGCAAAATCCAAAATAGGACTGGTTACTGGAGTCTGATAATCATCAAATTTTTTATTGCTCTGGAGTAAGATGTTTTGTTCTCTGCATCTTTACAGTTTTACTTGTAAGAGTGTGCCGCTGAAAGGTTGCAATCTATATTTCAGATCATTTTAAAGGACCGGTTAGCTATAGTTACCGACACCTCTCGGTACTTTTACTGCAGTGTAAGAGGGTAAAATCCAAAATAGGAGTGGTTACTGGAGTCTTAGCAAATTCCTTTATTGCTCTGGGGTGAGATGCTTTGTTTTCTGCGTCTTTACAAGATTTAAATGAAGTTACAATCTTAGCCGACTGTGTCTCAGATCATTTTAAAGGACCATCTAGTTATAGTTGGTGACACCTAGTGGCGACTGGCAGAACTGTCTGAATTCCCCTCCCTCTACCAAGAGCAGCCAGTGTTTGCTTGGTGTGTTCTGGACTACTGTAGATTAGAAGAAAAAAACACAGTGATTCATAGTTTCATGTGATTATTCACTAATGAACACATAACTATAAAAGCTTCACCCACCCCACATCTTAAGACATTGGCTCTTTAATGAAAAGATCGGAAAATACAATTGAATCCCTGCATGTGTCGTGCTTGGGCAGCAAATAAGAAAATAATAAGTATCCCTCCGCTTCCAATTTGTCTTTGTCAGCTACTGAATTTGTGATCCGTACGTCTGCAGCCTCCCGCGCCCCACGCCGTAGTGATCACCCAGTACCATGTAATGGAACAGAGTGTTAGCAGGCAAGCACGAACAGCTGTGTTGTGGCTGTGACGTACTGTAACGCTGATTGGTAACGTGCCGATAAACGCTGTTATTATGTTGCTCCAGCTGGAGGCAACCAAAATGCTTCGGCGTGATCGAACCTGACAGAGTCATTAGCAGAGGCATGTGCTTTTTTTTTTTTTCCAGCACAGCCTCTGTTCACACGTTTTTTTTAACATATTCACACCTTCCCGCTTGTCACGTCCGCTTAAGGAGTGCCCCTGCGCTGTGGTCCGAGGGCAGCATGTTTGCACTTCGGCGTTTCTGAGAGTAATTATGTGAATATGTTTGACGTGGTGCTGAAAAGTTGCATCATACACTGATTAAGAGGATGCTAGGTTCTAATATAGCAGTTCTGCACTAAATCTTAGCTTTGTGGAGGTTACAGTATTGGGCATTTTGTTTAAATCTGCAAGGACTGTGGATGTTGTGTCGCGTGTCCCCAGCTCCATTGGCACTTGCATGACAAAAACGAACCAATATTTGTGAATGAGTTCACGTCACTGTCACTTCAGTGCCTAAGAACATGCACAAAACATGCTTTTGGTCAAAAACCAGGTTGAATTAAAGCTTTGCTAACCCAGATTTGAGTTACACTCACTCAGTGAAAAATAAATACATTCTCATATAACAGTCCTGCAGTAAATCTTAGCTTTGAGGAGGTTACAGTATTCGGCATCCTCCAAAATGATCATACAGTTGAATTAGCTTATTTCTTACAGAGTTTCATTATAAACTGGACATTATATCAGTGGACAGTTTGAACCTACACTCATATTTCACAACACATTGAGTGTAGGTTCAAACTGTCTGCTTGTCTGGGTGCTTCACGTATCGTAAATTTACTTGAGGGTTGAGAAATATTTAAGTATTTCTTTGTCTTTCAGCAGCTGAACGGGCTGTACAAGCCAGCAGCATTTATTTAGTTCATATTTCACAACGCTTTGACTGTAGGTTTGAAATGCCATGCTGCATACTGCCGTTGACTGAGCCAGGTATCTGATATCTTCTTGTTGGTTGGTCGCTGGCCAGCTGGCTGCTAGCCTGCCGGTCGTTTCTTTTTTTCTTTTCCCCCCAGTTGGACGGGGCCTCCGAATGTGTTTTGCCTGGGATCTTGGCACAAGGGATCGTCTAATCTAATCCTGTGTATTAACGAATGCAGTTGTGAAGGTAGATTTAGTGCAGGTTTAGTTTTTACAGCAGAATGCATTTGTTTTCACCAGTGACGCCGAGCAGAACTGTCTGAATTCCCCTCCCTCACCAAGAGGAGCAAGTGTTAGAGCCAGTGTTTGGTTGCTGTGTTCCAGACTACTGTATAGTTTGTAGTAGATAGTGTGTTGCCTTGAGACGGTGCAGCTGCAGAGAGAATTTTAATGTCTTTGCATCCTGTCCTGTATGTCCTCCTTTAGGCCCGGACTGCTCTTTAACCGTACCTTCCACTGAGTCCTTCTGGGTCCTACCAAGCGTCAAGCCCTTCGGCACATCGCTGGCCAGAGCTTCCCACAAGGCCGTGGTGCAGGAAAAGGTCATGTGGGTGGTGGGCGGATACACCTTCAACTACAGCTCCTTCCAGATGATTCTCAAGTAAGTCATTTCCCACCGAGCTATCTTTATTCATCTATTTTTTTTTTACTCCCACTTACAGTATGTATAGATTGCATGATATTGCACACAAACTGTAGGTGCTTAAGCAAGACTGGGTAACGGTGGGAAAGCTGGTGCAGAAAACCCAAGTGATGACCACATGTTCCTCTTTGTCAAAACTGAGAAGCGTGGGAAGACGGCGTCCTCTAAGCTGCACCTTTTGTTTTCTTACGCGCTTGGACGTTCCTGCAGATAAAATGGCAAACTGTGCTGAATCATGTCCTGCCCGTGGAATACTCTTTTGTTATCTGATGGTATTCATCTCTCTCCATCCGCACAGAGTTTGTCTATGACCTCCAAAAGCATGTTTTCTAAAAATGTGAGAGGATGTGACGTGGTGTGCTTTATTTTTACCCTGAACGTTTTATCTGCATGGAGAATCTCCAGCTCAAAAAAAAAAAAAAAAGGCGTTTCTGTGCCCGTAGTTTCCTTTTGTGCTTCCCCTTCATTGTTTTGATTAAATCAGCGTAACCGTGAAGTATGCGTGCAGAGTTTTTAGTACACATTACATGCGATACGAATGTGCTTCTGTGTGTACTTGCATGAGCGTTGGCGGTGTAGTTAAAGTGCAATGTTCTGCTGCTTTTCCCCCTGCAGCTACAACCTGGAGAGTGGCATCTGGAACACGGTGCCCATCAATAGCGGCCCTGTGCCAAGATACGGCCACTCACTCGCTGCCTACCAGGTAAACCCACACAGATAACCCCGCGACCCATCTGGGCGCAGGAGGAGTTTAGAAAAACCACGAGAGTTGGTGGGAGTGAAGAAGCAATGACATATTTAACACAGTAAATATATTTCAAACCAACAGACCCTTTACCTCCATAGTTATTAGACGCCTCCTTTTATGGTGAATAAGCGTTTGTGTGTCTATAAATTTAAAAGTAGACTTTAAATTCCTACTGAACACAGGTTTGTTTAAAAGCGGTGTTTATACGCCGCAGCTGCGTCTTTGACTTTTTATTACAGCATTAATCAGCTGTTATGCGTGCTTGTTTGATATAACGGCCGCCTCCTTCCGCGTGCCGAAGAAAAACCAGTGCTCTCTCCTCCTCTTCAGGACGACATCTATATGTTCGGAGGGAAGCTGGAGGCCGGCTGGGGGAACGTGACGGACGAGCTGTGGGTGTTCAACGTGCCCAGTCGGACGTGGCAGCGGAGAAACCCCGTGGTCAGCTCGCCGGCCCAGACGCAGATATACGCCGTGGAGGGTCACTCGGCCCACTGCGTCCTGCTGGACGGCGGCGACGCCATCATGCTGGTCCTCTTCGGCTACTCCCCCATCTACAGCTACATCAGCAACGTTCAGGAGTACAATCTGAGTGAGTCACGGTTTCCGTCTCGCTGCTGTTAGAGATCTTAACAACTTCCTGCCGTAATTCTGTATTTGTGACAAACATACACATGGTTTAATTCAAATCCGCCATAACATTATGACAGCAGAAGTGAATAACATCGACCATCTTGTGACAGTTCAGTGTTCTGCTGGGAAACTTCTGGACCTGGCATTCATTGGTGTGGATGTTATTTAGACATGTAGCACCCACCTAGACCAGACCAGACACCCCCAACCCATAGCAATGACACTCCTTGATGGCAGCAGCCATCCCCAGTAGGATGCAGCCTGACACAGACACACACACAAAAACACTTTAGGAACAACTAAAAAAAAACATGAAGAACAGCACAAGGTGTTGACCTGGCCTCCAAATTCACTAGATCCCAAACTGATCAAGTATCTGTGGGATGATCCACAGAGGCCCCTCCCCTCCAGAAGGCCCATGTCCATCTGATGAGTCACAAAGGAAACAGTTTATTTCTTGTATCCGTATTTAATCTTTTAACGTATGCCTCCTTCAGGGTCCAACACGTGGTTTGTGCCTGAGACCAAAGGCGCCATTCTCCAGGGAGGTTACGGCCACAGCAGCTCGTACGACAGCGGCAGCGGCAGCGTCTACGTTCACGGCGGCTACAAAGCTCTCCCCGCCAACAAATACGGCCTCGTCGACGACCTCTACCGATACGACGTCAACACGCGGACGTGGTAAATCAGCGCGTGACGCTTTTCCGTTGTTCATTATCCCCTCCCAGCCGGCGCGTGACACCGCGCGTTACACGGTTTCCTGTTCCACTCGTCCTTGACACACTTGTCATGCATTTGTTCCAGGTTCATTCTGAGAGAAAGCAGATTTCCACGGTACTTGCATTCATCCGTGCTCCTCAGTGGCACTCTGCTCGTTTTTGGTGGCAACACACACAATGACACATCGCTCAGCAATGGGGCCAAGTGTTTCTCCGCCGACTTCCTCGCCTACGACATTGGTAAGGCTAATAGCGGCGTTGAGCAGCGTTGTTTATTGTCACATTCTTTTCAGATTTACAGCTAATACTGTTAATTTAAAGGCTTTTTTTTTTTTACCTGGGGACTTGGGTAAATGTTTTGGAAGCCATGAGGGATGAGGTTTTAACAGCACCCCAGAGTCAGAGCCAGTGTTGATAAAGCTACCACGTCATGCGTTGCTTTTTCCTCTATTTAATATCTCCTGTATCTTTTGGATTTAATTTTGTACGTGACATTTTAACCACACAGATGATACGTACGTGTGTCCTTGTTTTCCTCAGCTTGTGACGAGTGGAGGCAGCTGCCAAAGCCAGACCTGCACAGGGACGTCAACCGCTTCGGTCACTCAGCTGTGGTCAGCAACGGGTGAGTCAGTGTACAATGTGGTCTTTATTTATTTATTTATTTGTTTATTTTTATTCTATTAATGACTAGAACTCATAAAATCATAAAATGTAAATCATATCTCTGGTTTAACATGATCCATCAACGTCAAAACTGCACTTTCCAATGAAGTTGACTTTTGTTACAGCGGTTTAATGGTCTGATGCCAGCGTGATCATAGACTAGCAAAAGTTTAATATGATATTATATATATAATATCATATTAAACTAAAAAAATTTAGTCAACTTTTGCAAATTAGCAAATTCTTACTGCAAAGCCAGTTTTGGCCATTAATCAGAGATGAGACGTCTGCACCAAGATTTGTTTTCGATGACGTGGACTACTTTTCAGAATGAGGTCACCATACTTTGTAGCAGTTGCAAGTTTAACGTGATGAAAACAAATAAAGAACATGTCAAGTCGATCTTTATTTACCTTCCTATCATCACTCATTTAGTTTGTCGTTTTCTTCCTGAGGTCCATGTACGTGTTCGGGGGCTTCTCCGGCGTGCTGCTCAACGACGTGCTCGTTTACCGACCTCCGAGCTGCCAGGCCTTCTTGCACGAGGAGGGCTGCGCGAAGGCCGGCCCCGGGGTCCGCTGCGTCTGGAGCCGAGGCCGCTGTCTCCCCTGGGAACCCAGCATGTCTAACGGCAGCCTCCCTCCTGCCCCGTTCTGCCCCCCTAAAGCTGGTGAGAAAACTTTTTTTTTTTTTTGTTCTTCAAACAAACCATTCCTGTTTAAACGGTCACACAACTGATTAGCAACAACTTTTTCTTGAATTTTAGAAACAGAAGGAAGGTTGGAAATTGGTCTATAGTTGGCTAAAACCTCTGGGTTAAGTAAAGGTTTAATTACAGCAATCTTAGCAAAAGACTGAGGCACACATCCTGTTAATAAAGATAGATTTATCTGGTTTAATATGGACGTGTTAATTCATGGAAAAGCTTGCCACAGGCGCTAGGAACCTTTGGGAGTCATCGATGCGTTACACCCAAGTAAACAGGGTTTGAATTAAGTTCCCAGGTAATTATTTTATCCCCCAAATAGTTCCTGCTCAGTGGGTAAGGGGGTCAATCTGTGTAGATTGTAATATACAGAATGTTTGCATACTTTAGGTTTAGCATTTCGGCTCTTTTTTTTTTCTCCTGCATTTCATACGTCTTAAGAATTCCAGATGTTATACATAGAATGACTTTATCAGTGCACACATATATTTATTATACTCATTTATGTGTCTCGTCTCTTTCTAGTCACAGTGGACGAGATGTGCTACAGGTTCTCCGACTGTGCCAGCTGTACAGCAAACACCAACGGGTGCCAGTGGTGCGACGACAAGAAGTGCATCTCCGCCTCCAGCAACTGCACCTCTGTAAGCGTTCCAGCAGGGGGCAGCAGAGGACTTCTGTTCTCCCTATCCCTCAAACACAGACATTCACACAAAGATGCATTCATCTGTTCCTCAAAATATTCCTCAAAATATTCTTAGCTGAGGATTTTGGACTTCCAATCTATTTGCCAAGTGACAGCTGTGTTCCTGTTCCTGAGTCGCGTGCTGTATTCTCTCATCATGTGGCTCAAGGGACAGGAATCTCTCTGCACAAACAGGATTGTGTTTTCTTTACTGAACAAATGTAAATGTGTTGAAGTTGAAACAATTTTCATCCTCCTCCTTCTGTGCTCCTGCAGAGCGTGAAGAACTTCACCGCGTGTCCGGTGCGGAACGAGCAGGTGTGCAGCAAGCTGGGCAACTGCAAGAGCTGCTCGCTGAATCTCAACTGTCAGTGGGACCAGAATCACTCGCAGTGCCACGCTATGCCTGGTAAGATAGACGTCGGCGTACATGTGTCTGTACGCATGAGCGGAGGCTTCACACAAGCACGACACGTCCCAGACAAGGATGCAAAGATTGTTGGGAAATTACTTCTTTGCCATCTAAATATATCACATTAAAACAGATATTCAGGCTTTTATACATTTTCACGTTTTGACTTCATTTGATCAGTTTAAATATTTAGGAGATGAGAACTTCCCAAGCGAGTGTTAATTTCCTTTTGCCGCTGTTCCATTTGGTTGTGAAAACTGTCATCTGGTATTTACAGAGATCTGTTTTTCAAGATGTCGACACAATGCTGTTTACTGGGTCTGGCAGCGTGTTTAGTTTACCCCCCACCCGCGCTGTTTTTGATGTTGACGCTGGCTGAATCTGAAGAAACAGTGCTGTCACCCTATCCGTAATTTTGAGTTCATAACGCCTTGTCGCCTGAGGGGGACCGCAGTGGGAGCCGCAAATAATATTTGTGTGCTGCCTGTAAGGGGAATCGCTGATTGTACAAACACAATGTGTACATCCAAGGCAAATGGGTGCAAATTACTCTCATGCAATATCAGTGACATCCACACTCACTAAAGCCCTAAATCTTTATCCCTTGCGGTTTGTTATTCTTACCATGATCTGTTTGCTGCCTTTTTTTTTCCCCGGTTCTCAAAGGACATATAAGTCATTTCAAAGTAGTTTCTTCCTCAAAGGTTGAAGGAGAGATTTATTTATAGCAACATCCACGAGTGTCATCGTCGTCTTCTTCTTCTGCATGCTCTTTCTCCCCTGCAGCCCAGCAGTGCAGCGAGGGCTGGAGCCAGGTGGGTGAGGCTTGCCTGAGGATCAACTCCAGCCGCGAGAGCTACGACAACGCCCAGCACTACTGCAAGAACCTCAACGGCAACATCGCCTCGCTCACCACCACCAAACAGGTGGACTTTGTGCTCGAGGAGCTCAAGAAGCTGCAGGAACAAGACAAGGTAGACACACACATGTTGGCGATGTCTGCCAGTTCTGTATATACATCCGTATGTAGGATGGGGAAAAACAAAGCAAAAGAATTCTAAAACAAAACAAGAAGCAGTTATCGGATAGCAGAGGCCGTCAGTGATGAGATGATTTTCTGCCGATCAGTTTTGTGCTCGTGTGCTGCTCTGTTTTGTCTGATTGCATCCATCCAGTAGGCTCGCGTAGTTCTTCCCGTTCAACTCATTTCTCATCAAATTGTTTTCCACTAGGCTGTGCCTCAAGCTGTATGCTTTGCACATTGGTTTGTTTCTGAGATGCTGCGCCTGACGAATCAGAGTGTGATAATCGTTCCTCACTTTGCTTTGTTTTGTACTTCTTGTTTATGTTGCTTTTTCCTTCATAACACAGTCACGGCTCCTTCTGGCTTTACCGGTACCACATGACTCAATGTCTGCAGGAGTCATAGGGCCTGTTCAGACCTTAGACCTTCTCCACTTCCTTGCATTGGCCAAACTATTTTCCCGGGGATACGGGTGGCGCCATCTTGCGAGTTTGGAGCCAGAGTCTGATCAGTACGGTCCGAGAGTGGAGCCACGTGGAGCCGTGATATCGATGCCTCGCCCACACTTCCTCCAGACTCGCTCGCGTATTCGTTTTACTAATACTACGCTCTGCTCTACCTCCACTAGTTACAAGAAAATGGATTGGATTATACGCTCTACTTATTTTTTTACAACTCTCATGGTCCCACAGGACTGCTTTACAGAGCGGTTGGCATGGCAACTGGTAGTCGCCATTATGTCACATCCTGTTTCTATGGAGTCAAATAACTAAAACTAAACTTAGCCTAAAAAAATGACACTTGAACATGCATCAACAACCTTAAATGACAGAAACATCCTTGAAAATTTTTATTTGACAAGTATTAATTTGGCCAAAGTCCCGCCCAGTAATGTGGAGGGGGTGGAGCTTATGACCTATACTGCAGCCAGCCACCAGGGGGAGCTCTACTTGCTTTGGCTTCACTTTTGAGGAGCAGTCCCGCCGTCCATCTTTATTCTGTCTGTGGTACAGACCTTGCATTAATACCCGAATTGGGCAATCTGATTCCAAGTGTAAAAGACAGGTTTGAACACCCCCAGGACGCATGGAGACCAGATTTGGAGGTGATCTGGGTCACATGTGTCTGTAGTGTAAACTCAGTGCATCCTGAGTTGCATTAAAGACCTTCGGCTAAACAGGGGCTCATTTATTCAGGGAAAAACAACATACAACCTCTATTATAAATAATTGCCTGTAAAGGAAAAAGCACTGTAAGTGATGTTTGTTCATTAGTAATGAGAGCATTTTAACATATTACGTCCTTGTAGCTGCCGAACTACTAAATAATAAATATAAATCAAGACCTGACAAATAAAAGTATCTAATATAAGTACACACGTGGGATTCTGTCATTGAATAACATATTAGCATGTGGTTAATTATTGATGCTGTCATGTTGATGTGTGCATGAGGTACATATGCAAACTTCCAAGGTTGGAGTCATAATCTGAGTTTACTGAGCTCCGTCCAGCTAACGTCTGGACGGAGCTCAGTAAATAACAACGTAACGCGTGAAGCCAAAGTCACGACGCGAACTCATAAAACAGCGCTGTTCTCGGGTCTGGAGCGGCGGTACAGATCCATTAGAAACGGACGCCGTTAAAATATTCTACTGCGCCTCGGATGATGTCTGGGTTTATTTGCATACACGTCTACGCGACGTCTGAACAGGCCCATAAACACTTCTAGTATTTAAGACCTTCACTGCTCTGCCGGGTTTGCTCCTAGTTTTTGCTTTGGTCAGAGTCGTGATTCTTGTAGAGCAAAAAGATCAAATACAGAAACATGTGACACAGACTTAACACATCAGTGCTACCACGCTCCGGTTCGTAAAATGTAAATCTCAAACGTCGACTTTGCCGTAAAAATAATAGAAACTAGTCGCGGCGTCATAAATCAAGCCTGTTCATCATCTTTAATGGAAATGTTGGTACGCGCTTTTGGGCAAACACTCACCCTCTCATCTCGTCACAGCTCCACCAGTGACAGAAAATTGCGGCGTCTAGTGATGATTTCAGTTCGGTCATGCCTGTTGTTTTCATGAGAATATCATTTGCCGTCAGTCTGGGCTGAAAACAGAGCCTTGACGAGCCATTTTCCCCCACATCACATTAAAAGTTGAATCCTTGAGGCAAACAAGTAATCACATCTGTGAAATTATTTTCTAATGGCATATTTGGTTCCCAGGTGTAAAAGCAGCAGCCATTGTGGTTGTTTTTTGTGTTTGTTTTTTTTTTAACAACACATTGGAGCAGAAATGTTTGAATACCCGCTAGCTTTTCAGAGCTTTGGCTTTGTCTCCACAGCGGCTGTCCCCGTGGGTGGGTCTGAGGAAGATCAATGTGTCGTACTGGGGTTGGGAGGACATGTCTCCCTTCACTAACAGCAGTCTGCGTTGGCTTCCCGGCGAGCCCAGCGACTCTGGTTTCTGCGCCTACCTGGAGGAGCCTCAGGTGTCGGGCCTCAGGGCCAATCCCTGCACGGCTACTGCCCATGGCCTCATCTGTGAGAAAGCTATTGGTGAGAGACGACAGCGTGTGCTGCATAAACATGTCATGTGCTCTGTTATCTATTTGAAATTACATTATCTCCTGTTTTGTTCTTTTTTTTGTTCAGGAAACCCCAACCAAAGCACCCGTCCGTCATGTAAGAAGCCTTGCTCGCTTCACACAAACTGCGCCAACTGTACCAGCCAGGCCATGGAGTGCATGTGGTGCGGCAGTGCGCAGCGCTGCGTCGACTCCTCCGCCTACGTCATCTCCTTTCCCTACGGCCAGTGTCTGGAGTGGCAGACCGCAGATTGTGTTGGTGAGTGTCTTTTAACTGAACTCAATCAAGATGAGTCTTCTTTGGGGTCTATAGTCCGGCGTTAAGGTGGCGGACAATAAGCTTCCCCTAGATTGGCTCCTGTACGCAGTCAATATTCATCACGGAGGGAGAAAAGAGGTTTGTGAAAGGAAAACAGCTTAAAATGGAAGGTGTGTGTGTGTTTGTGTGTGTCGGAGGAAAATTGTATTAGTTGCCGGTGATTGGCTCTGGAAGCTGTTTTTGGTTTGTAAAGGCCAATTACTTTTGCATACGATCTGGCACTGTTTGATTTCCCTGTTGACCAAGGTAGAGGCTCACTCTTTACCATTAGCTGGCCCCAAGTAGTTTAACGACAAGTCTTGCATCAAGTAACTGAAATTGCAAATAACTCTCTGTTGAATGAGAAGTGGACATAATGAGAATTGCCACACAGGTAGTTCCTTAAGTGAATATGTAGCAGAAGGAAGTGCTTTAACTCAATAATTTACACCAACTACGCCAACTCTATGTGAAATAAACCACCTTAAAGTTGATTAAGCGTTCATACCTGTCCGCCAGTGTATCAGCATTATTCAAAAATGCTAGTCAGCAGCTATGTTGAGATTCTATGTCGCAATGGTGAGAAGAACTGAGCTCCTTGTGTAGTGGAGAAAAAAATAGAGACGGCGACTGAGTAGATGGAGGCAGCAGAAGGGAGACTTTTTTGAGAGGTGTGAGTAACGAAATGCCTTTCAGACCAATTGCAGCAATGTTTTTGAAGAGTTGCGCATCGTGCTGGAGGCTAGCACAGTTCTCAAGAGGTTCAATAAGTGCCAGAAGGCAGGAGTAGTAGCACCTATGGCTACTACTACTACTACTACTACTACTACTACTACTACTACTACTGCCTAGGGCCAATTATGAACAGGAGACTACATCTAAAAAAAATAAATAAAATAGCTTGGCACACATGGTGGTGTTGGCCAAGGTTGTAAAAAAACAAAGTCCCAAGATGAACAATGAGTTAAAAAGATGGAAAAACTATAAATGCAAGATTTGATGAAGGGTGGCAAATTGCTTTTACTTAAGGCTCATTTAAGGTACTGCGGGACCAGACGCCGTAACCTACGCCGGCGCGAGTAACGCCGTCCAAACGCTAGCCAGCGCTGTCTTTTTGCCTGTCGGGTTAATTTTTGTTTCCACTTCCTGCTTCACTTTCCAGAACAATCAATTGGAAAATTGCGGAGATGGAGAAGCAGCCGGAAATACTAAAGCGGAAACACGCTACTACCAAGCGGACCAATCGCAGCTCTTGAGTTACAATGGTGCACATCAGGCTACGCCGCTAGGGTCTGGGTTGTCAAACTGATGCCGAAGCCTAAACCACCTAGTAGTGTCACAACAAGCTAAGACACTTTAGAGACAGTTGAGACTCATCTTGCACAGTTCACTGTTCAACACTTAACATGAATACCTTTAATTCACCTCGTACACAAACTGTGAAGAAGAGAGCAGCAAAAATGAAGCTATCATTGTGTATAAACGTGGTTCCATCGTCATTCCCCTGATCACTATGTCCAGGAATTATCCTAATAAGTAGTAGACGCAGGCAAATAGAGCTCCTCCACCTGAAGGTCGGCGCTGCTGTTCCGCGTGATTTATGAAATATACCCCCAGTTGTGTCACATTGTTAAAAACCTCTCTGATCAGTTTAGCGAGCAACAAATTCAGGCAGCCCAAGAGTGCTGTCTCAAATTCATTTGTGCCTGCTGGTGTTGGGTAACGCAGAGATGTTTTCTTTTTTTTCTTTTTTTTTCGTTCACTGTGGATATTTGTCTCGAGGAATTAGTCCCTCTCGGCATGAAGGACAGAGAAGGTTGTCCTATAAATTCACTCTGTGTTTTCTTCTTCTTTCTGTTCACTCTGTCTGACTTTGCTCCTTCACATTCACCATTTTCAGTTTAAATCACTGCTTAAGCCTTGAATTTTATCACCTACTTTACTTTCATTCTTATGTTGGGATGCATAGAGATGTGTGCTTTAGGCTGAGCATGCTGCATAAATCCATTTAAAAGCACAAACCCAGGATATAAAAGGCATGCTGTGTACTTTATACAGCCCGTTGGGGTTCATCTAAAGAGATTTGTTTTTCGTGGCATTGGAGGGTTGGCTAATTTCGCAGATCTGAGCTTGGGATAGCTAATCATTATTTCTTGCTGGTGGTTTCTAGCTTTGCAGCGGGTTGTGATGCACTCTGTATTTATGCTGTTCACTTTGACAGTCCCTGTTATCTCTTTACTTGACGGCGTAGCTGTATCTTTCCCAGATCAAACGGGCAAACCAGACACGTGGCCATCTCTTCCATGAACACGCTGTCTGTCTGTTTCATCACGATGGGTCCAAAAAAGCAAATCCCCCTGCAGCTGTGTTTAGTTCAGACAGAATTTTAAAAATGCAAGGTCAAGTTGACTTTCCCTTTTTTTTTTTTTTTTTTTTTTTTACCTCACAGTGTTTTCCTCAGCCTTTGATTCAATCTTTTATGTTAGGCCGGGCTTTTATGCTCAATATATTAAGTCTACTGAGCCAGTTAGTGCACAATTAAAATTACGTGCCGACTAATGTGTTTTTTCAAGAATAAATGTTCAGTATATATAAATATTCCAGGTTTCAGATGTGTGGCTTTAGTGTCTTTTGTGTTACGTGTTATGCCAGAATGAATGCCTTGGATTTGGTGTGTCAGTGGGACAATAGGAACATTGGTTTTACTCCTAGAGCCGGTTGCACCAGCTGGACAAAAAAAGCCCTACGTCACGGTCAGCCTTGTGATATATATTTACGCCCGTTGAACCAACTAAAACTACGATGAGATGCTCGTTCATGCTCTTGTATCCTAACTGTTGCCGTGGTTGGCGACGTTGCTACGGTTACGTATATTATATCAACTTGCGTAGACGTGCGCCGAGAGATTATGCCGAGCCGGAGAAACAAAACTTAAGTAACTCAAATGGTGAAATAATGCCACAAAACTAGGAAAAGTGTTCTGGAACCCCACTTGAAGCTGGAGGTCCTACTAGTGAAGTTGGGGCAAATCGCTCTACCCCGACTTCAATGGCGGCGCCCATGGAGATGCACACCGTGAGTGAGATATCATCATATTACACAACATGACTTTTGTGTGAGGATATGTCGCTAAAACCAACGAAAGAGTCTGACAAAAAGAGAGGATGTTTGTTGAGCGTCTACCGTCGTTAGCTTTCAGCACAGAGAGAAGTATATTACCTACTGCTGGTGGAAAAACTTTAGGAGACCTCACTATCGATCATTGTCAGTAACTTCAGAAACAAAACAAATATTATCTTATCGCGGTCGGCCATGTTTGTTGTTTATGTTCAACTTTGTTCTCCTGGAACGCTTTGAGGTCGCGTCTAGTTCACTCCAAGTGGGATAAATCCTGACATCCCAGCTTTCTGGAATGCAGTGTAAGAAAAGTGTATTGAACTCTACAGTAAGTGTATGCAGTGTTACTACTCATCAGCCAGGAAACCGGTCCCTCCTCACACTCTCTTGAGCGATCTACTTCAAGACCTGAACTCTTGGTCAGTAAAAAATTGTCAATAAGTTATCCCAAAATGCTAAAGAAGGGCAACTGGACTTGAACATGTTTCGCCACTCATCGTCTGATGGGTGACGCCCGCAGATGTGCCTATTTAAACCTCAACTCCACACTAGTCCTTAACTGAAATGAAGACTTCTTCAAAGATGTCTCCAAGAAACTCTACAAGACCAGTTGCCTTTATTTAGCGTTTGTTTGGATATACCATGACCTGGGTGACTGAGAACCTTCACACACCTACTGTCAATAAGTCCAGTCTTCATATGACGGTTGGCTTGTTTACCTGTAATTTGCTACTGCTGTGGTTCGTCCACATCCTCAGAATCAGAAAAATATTCAGCCATGTTGCAAAAAATTTGCAGTAGCAAATTACAGGTAAACAAGCCAACCGTCACGGGTGCGCGCGGCGCTCAGAGATGACATCATCCAGGTCAGAAGACATCATCCGGGGTCTGTAGGTCAATCTACAGACCCCGGATGATGATAACGGGTAACTCTGGACTCAACGGGGAATAGCACTAGCGTATCATAACAAAATATTGGTGAAATGAACTGAGTTTTGCGGCAGATAATGCGTTATTTAGAGGCTGCGTTTCGGTGCCCCATTCACTCCCACTATACGGATATACACTGATCTAAATATCTCCCGAACGACTACAAATTTTACAAAAGTTATATGGGTGAGTAAACGGTCATATTTTATGCCAGAAATAAGGTCCAGGTTGTAAAAAACAGTAGTTCCCCTTTAAGTACACATATGACGGCGTTTTCACAACTAGCTGAAGTCATCAGAGACTATCCGGTTTCAACGTGACAGTCGACTTGAAAAAAAAATCTGAAGTTGCGCAACCCAAATCAAGACATTAGAAGGAACTGGAAAATATTTTTCTTCTATATAATTTTCTGCAATTTTTTTAAAGAGGCTTTGATTTGACTCTTGCTTTTAGAGAAATATTGCTCACGATGAAGTCTGCGTACTCTTTAAGGATTACTTACTTAAAGCAACATTTGTCATCTGTTGATTGCAGGGTGCAACACAGAGCGCCTCAACACACGGACCTGCGTCTTCCTCACGTTGCTTTCAGATAATAAATAATAAAGAGCAGATATTGAAGTGGTGAGGTTGACATTTTAATCAATAGTCTTTGTCCAGGAAGAGCAAACGTGGAGGCTGTTGTTTAAGTAAATGGAGCCGCTGCAGGAGACGTACAGCAAAGGTTTGACCTAAAGAGGCACATTTTGATGCAGTTGGTGATTGGACGTTTACACTTTCAGACTCACCTGAAAAGCTTCCACAGATGACTCGTCGGTGCCACGTGGAGAACCCGAAACAGAGGTTGTTATTTGCTCAGCTGATGAAAACTGGTAACACTCGATGAAGGGAGACTTGTTTTTCTCTAAAGACACCATTATAATCACCATCCAATTTATGTAACACCCCCAGGCATCAGATTCAGCTGTTCACACATATTGATTTGTCTGTCAGAGTGAAAGATGTAGTTTTTCGTATGGCAGATTTTGTGTTTGGACGTGGGTTTTTTTTGTTTTTTGTCTCGTGGCAAGACAAAAGTCCTCATCCAGCTGTTTCTCCTTCTCCTCCTCCTCCTCCTCCTCCGAATGGTATGTTTCAGAGCAATCCGCCACTTACGTCTTGTCGTCAAAACAAACTTAAATGGCCTTACTTTGTGCTGATTGCTCTCGTGTTGTCATGGTTTCACATCCATTAGCGGAATGGCTGGAGATTTGTTTGACATAAACTGAGGTAAAAGCACTCAGTGTTTGTCTCCTTAAAATAGTAGTGGCATTTTCTCCACTAAAGTGTCTGTCTGGCGGGCAAGCGGCGGCGCTGAAACTTGTCGAGCAATTTAGTGGCCTGAAAGTTCGTCCCTCGGCTGACCACAAAAAAAAAAAAAAAAAAAAGCGTTTAGAAGCCCACGTTGCTTTAAATCCTTTTTGTGGAACTTCTCACCCAAAAAAAATCGCAAACTTTACCCCTCCGGTTTTGGAAGACATTTATTTGTTTGGCTCCATCAACTGTTTAATGCCCGATGCACCTGTTTCCTTATCCTCTTATCTGCTTTTAAATCCGTTGTCCTGACACTTTACTAGATAACCAGTTTGTGTTTTAGTGTAAACACCGTCTCAATCTGCAGCTCCTGGAAATCCTAAGAAATGACCAGGCTAAAAATCCTACAGCGGGATTCGCCAAATACATTTCTGCAAGGGCCAGATTTTTTCTCAGCAGACACTCTGAGGGCCAGATGTTCTCGTGAAATAAAATAAATATTGTATCCTAAGTAATATATTATTATTTGATGTATTAATTCTATTTTTAACAGACTCATGTCACCTGTGCTGCCACTAGGGGGCGATAGCGATATTTTAGGCTTCATATTTGTGACGCCGTCCAACGAGTTTATCCTAATCTTTGATTGAAGGCACAAGCTGCTTTTCAGAGGGCGTTTGTTTCATTTGATTTTAAGAATGAATATAGGAACATATTCTTGAATTCAGTAATATTCTTGGGGCTGGATGGAAAGCTCTGGTGGGCCAGATGTGGCCCACGTTCCTCTAGTTGACCTTCACTGTCCCACATCATGAAAATCTTGAAAATAACATCCATTTGCTGCAGCATGGAGCCTTTGTCGCTACTGATTTTTATTTATTTTCTTTTTGGTGTCTGCTCTTGTACATAAACTGAAACAGAGGTCGTAAGCTCAGACCGTTTTTGAAGAGGAAGCTCATACAACGTGTCTTCTCCTACAGCCCAGAACTGTTCAGGCCTCCGGACGTGTTCCCAATGCTTGGAGCAGCCCGAGTGCGGCTGGTGCGGCGACCCCAGCAGCACGGGGAAGGGCCTCTGCGTGGAGGGCTCGTACCGCGGGCCCATGAAGAGGCTGCCGAAGCAGGGCCAGCAGAGCCAGCAGACCCAGGACATGAGCCTGGAGCCGGGCATCTGCCCCAAAGACAAGGGCTACGAGTGGGCCTTCATTCAGTGCCCCGGTGAGTGATCCCGTCCGTCTTGCTGGAATTACAGATCGAATGTCACAAGTGTATCACCCGCGAGAGGCTGTTATTACCTATCGACTGTCACGTCTTAAGCTGTTCTTATTGTGGATTCAGGTTACAGCCCCCATGCAACCAATCCCTCCCAGCTGACTACATGCAACCTTATGCTCGTATGCCATTTAATGCTTTCATCAGGCGTCATTCCATACAGCCGCATTACGTAAGATGATAATATACCCGCTCCTTGTAGGAAATTGAGAATGGGAAATGTGCTCAGAGGGCTCACGGGTATTTACAAAATCCGTGAGGAATCTGACTTCTGAGTGATTCTTATAATTTGCTAAGCCTGGAAGTCAATTAAAGGATTTTGTCTGCAGGGTTGAAGCTCAGCATCGCTGGGTTTTCTTTGTTACTCACTTTTTTTTACTCTCAGATACCGGTAGTTTTTCTGCCCTGGAATCTGTGCTGTCGTCTTGATACACGACTTCACATAAAAGCAAGATAGACAGGCGAGCACTTATAAGGCGGAATGACATAAATAACCTAAAAGGAGAAAAAAAACACACTTACTTTAGCTTAAAAGTTGACGGCTAATTCACAAACTGCATTACAAATCCAGTTGGAGATATGATTAGATGCTGGTTAATTAAAAGTTAAAGCCATTAAAATGTTATTAAAAGGCAGGTCTGATTAAATATTAATTAACGTGACGTGGCAGACGAAAGCTCTGGGATTTTCTAGGATGCAATAAAAGCAGCTGTAGGCGTCACTCCCATTTGCATGCGTTACCTGCAGACACGTGCAGATTGCAGGCGCGCTGGCGTGAAATCACCTGTCTCGTCTCAAACCATCCAGCCACAACAATCTAGTCCAGAGGCAGGTGGAGGAGAAATTAGCGGCAGACGTCTTGTAACCCCTCTCTTGTTTTCCTTTCGCAGCGTGCCAGTGCAACGGCCACAGCACGTGCGTGAACAGCAGCGTGTGCGAGCAGTGCCGCAACCTCACCACCGGCCCCCACTGCGAGACCTGCATGTCCGGTTTCCACGGAGACCCGACCAACGGCGGCAAATGCCAGGGTGGGTACCGCACGGCCGCAGACGTTAGTGATTCCGCGACGCACCAGACTTAATGGATTTACTTGTTTTGGAGAAGTCGATGCAGTTCAACCACAAACGCCCCCATAAACTTCTCCTCATACATTTTTCATTTCAGCACAAGAGATCAATTAAGTTCAAGCGAGAAAACACAGATTACCTTTTTATGTTTTGTTTTATTTGGACTAGACCTGCTGCATGTGTGGTTGATAATTAAGCTTTTAGACGACGTTCTTATTGAATTCTAATGAGGAATAATGTTTGATAAATATATTGTAATGCGGCATCACACCCATCAGAGGGCACTGTTGTGATTGATTAATGACATGGACAAAAAAAAAATAACCCTAATAGGAGTCTGGTCTCAGACGGCTTACTCTCTTGATCTGCAACTCAATTGCAGTGGCACTCTGTAGAAAGGCAGTGAAATGTCAAGGTGTAAATGTTTTTTCCGACGCTGGAGGTAGCGTGGGTACGCAGTGGGAACTGCAAGTAAAGCTGAAGGTCAGTATTCTTGTATTACTGGTGTTCCTCCCCACATACAGTCAAGCTTTGCAGGAAAAAATAATCCATATTAGTCACATACCTTGATAGTATAATAAAGGATATATACACGGAGCCGAACATGCAGAGAGAGGGGGGTATTGATGTTTTAAATGCAACTGGATACTCAACTCGATATCTGTTTTGTTTTTGCAAAAATTTTTCTGGGTGTGGTATTGAGTCATTTTCTGGGCTTGAAAAAAGCTGATTGGATTTAGTTTTTGAGATTCATCACGTCGGCCTCACGCTCTATGCAGAATACATTTTCCCTCCGTGAATGCAACCCATAATTTTACACAGGACTTCTGTTTTTCAAATCAAAAAGCACATAATGTGATCGTGATTTAATGTCGGTATAAACGCGGATCAACACTGATGTGACAGCTTCATCTTGTCAAAAGTCTTGAGGGCGTATTTCTAACAGATGAGGACTGGAATTACCAGTTCCTTCGTCAAGAGGAGATTTACCCTCATTTGTGAAACATCAGTAGCATTCCTGAGAAATCACACGGAGGCCTTTTTGTTTGGATTGCCAGACACACGCTCAGAGCTCAGAGCTTTACCGTCTCAGGTACGTGTAAACGTGTAAAGTGAAACGACACAGGTGAGCATCTGTGAATGTTCTTGTCAGAGCCCCCCCCCCCACCCCCGGAGGGAAGGACCAAAAATCATTACGACATGTGAACGCATCCAAGCTTTAATTTGAAGTGCGCAGGGATCCGCGTTTGTGTTCGGTGTGCAGCCGTTCGTCAAACCGCCCTACCTCGCGGTGAAATTACATTCCCGCCGTCAATAAGGAGAGGTGTCGAGGAAAGCGCTAAAGCGTTCTAGTCACCTGAAATATTTATATGTGGCACATCGGGGGAAAGTGTTTTAAAGCTTAGTGAAGTGAAATGAGTGGGTCAGTGTTTCCCTGTAAAGTGCTGCCACACCAGAAGCACTTTAGGAGCCATTTCACTCATGTTTCACACGTCTATTGCTCGACTTTCTGTATTACACACATGCTTAGCAGGTCTCAGGGGTAGGGGTGTGGGGGGGGGGGGGGGGGGGTGATGGAGGGCTTCCTCCTTCATGTATCAGATCTTTGAATTTCACTCAATCTTTGGGGAAATACGTTTGTTTAGCGTCTTACCCAGATCAATATCAATCTGCTCTCTGTGTGTTCAGCTCTCCCGTGTTTCATATCCGCTCTCTCTCTCTTTCCCCAATCTTCTTTTCCATCTGTGTTTATTTTATTATTTTTTTTTTGCAGCCTGCAAGTGTAATGGCCATGCAAATGTGTGCCAGGTGCTAACTGGCAAGTGCTTCTGCACCACCAAGGGGATCAAAGGAGACCAGTGCCAGCTGTAAGTACACCGGCCACATGCTCACACATTTAGAACAAAAAAGCAAAAGTGCTCTGCAGCCGTGTCATTTTTAATATAATTTCATAATCTATAATGGCCTAAATGTTGCTTCTGTGACATAACACCGCAAAATATCAATTATAAACATTTTATTTTGAATGAAACAGCTGGTAACTGCAGTTTGGGTTCAGGTAAACCCAAAGCGTTCGCCAGATGAATACCTGGCAGGGTTTAAACATTTCTGTCACATATTTTTTAGGAGTTGCTGCCTCCCTTATCCTCTGCTTAACTAAATATGTGGTAGTACTCTCTTATTTGCTAATTGCAGTTTTAGCATCGGGCTCGTTTCCCGCAAAAATGAAGCCAAATGCGATATATTCCGCCGTATGCTTCGACTGAAACTCACAGATTTCAGGTGATTTCTGGGCAGCTCGTCACCGCCTCAGTCATCACACAAAAGTGCAGTGCAGCCGTGTCATTTTTAATATAGTCTCATAACCCATAGTGGCCTAAATGTTGCGTCTGTGACAATTAACGAAACGGCTGGTAACTGCAGTCTGGGTTAAGGTAAAATGTGGTGGCTGCTCACTGCCGACCGTTTGCCAGATGAATACCTGGCAGGGTTTAAACGTCGCCTCTTTTCAGTCAAATAATTATTTAGAAGTTCCCTTATCCTCTGCCTAACCAAACATGTGATAGTACTCTCCTATTTTGCTAATTGCAATTTCAGCACCGGGCTCGTTTCCTTCGGAAAAAGAAGCCAGTTGCGAGATTTTCCGCCCAACGCTCCGACTAAAATTCACAGATTCCAGGTGTTGTCAGTCAGGAGTGACTCTCTGGGCAGCTTGTCACCGCCTCAGTAATCACTCGGGATGGAGCTCTGATGAAGTGCTCGAGGCTATTTTAAAGGACACCCATTTTGACAAGTGAGACAGCTACGTATTAAAAAGCGAAAAAAAAAATTAAGTATTGATTCTGTATACATATTTATGATTTGTATTTATGGACACAAGAAAAAAACATGCTGGTGTTATAATCCTGGAGTATTTACACATAATCTCATAAAAGTTGGACTAGAACCAGTGTTTTTAGTTCCAGAACTATATATTTTTTTTAGATTTTGATTTGGAGTCACGACATAGTCCGGCTTCAGGTAACCCTTTGGTTTTAATTAAATAACGGGACTCATCATTATTTGATTAACTCATTGCGAATGATTGACAATTTTCATGCCGCGTTTATGAGCATTGATTTTCTAGAGCCACCGAGAGGAGCCCTGCCTCTTCTCGTGTCGAGTCTCGGCCTCCCACCATTCGGTGGCGTAGAAAACTGAGATCGGTCGGTCTGTATTATCGGCCACAGTTTCTGCTGACACGGCGGATTCCCATCAGCGTAGGAGGGCCATCTCCTCTTAGCTGTCTGCTTTCTCAGTTGTAAGCAGAACGGACACGGATATTTTTAATACCCTTAATGCGGTAAGAGTTATGGAGGGGTCGCAGCGGAGGGGCGCACACGCCCACACACGATGCAATGATTTTTTTTTTTGCTCTTCCTTTCTCTTTAAAAACATTCAACGATGTGAGCTCACCTCAAAATCACACATTTATTCATCTGGTTGTTCAGTCACACATATTTAAATGAATTCTTAAAAAGATGTCGTTTGAGTAATGACAAGGCTTTTGAACTGACGTCCTTAAAATCCACATGAAGTCCAATTTAAGTGCTTTTATATAATATGTCTTGCAATTAATATCAATTATACACCAGTATCTGCCCCGGCACTGGTTGTGATTTTCTGTAAAATGATTTTAAAATGTTGATGACTCATCTTGCACTAAGGGGCGTGTTCTAACTTGGCATCCAGTGAAACTCCTCCCCTGTTGGTTTTAGCTCTCACCCGGACACGTATGGTTGGTTGGAGCTGAACAATCACCACAGTCTGGGATTATCGGGAGCAGGGCGTCCTGTTCTTGCAGGAAAAATGGAAATATCAGGAAAAAAATAGCAATTTCACGGGGACTTTAAAGATTACTTGCAGAGTTTTCTCGCAAACGCACAAAAGTTTTATTTCTGAACTCACCAAAACACGTTGACATTTAGTTCTAACAATTTTAGTCTTGTCTGCCTCTGCCCAACTCATAAAAACACTACTCTAATAATGCTACCAGTGCTTCAAAAATATAAAAAAAAACCTCTATCATTACTGTCAACCATAAAGCAAATAAAAATAACGCTTGACATGATTAACAAAAATGTCACATTGGCTTGCTACCACATGGAAAGCAGTGCAGTACAATGCCGAGCAGCACCGGGTTAGCAGGTGGTTAGCAGCTGATACAAGCAACTCGTTTTCACCCTGCAGAATCAGAGTGGAGTACCAGGCCAGGCACAGGCACAGGCACAGGCAAGCCAATCACCATCAGCCATTTAGAGGGAGGATGTGCCCATGCAGCTCCGGTGCCAGCGTTGGGAAGGTTGCTGGAACCTGTCACTGATTATCAGCTCAAACTGTAGCCAGCAACATAAAACCTGCCGAATATGTCACAGAATGTAATTAGATTACTGTTAAGTGTTGAGATTAATCGCAAAATTTAAAAATACGCTTTCACATTCGGACATGTTCGTGTCATCTAATTACTAACAGTGGTTGTAGTGTTGGCGGCTCTTTAATTTCTGGCTCTTGTTACATGTAAACACTGTCAGCCACTCACTTGCACCATCCCCAGTAACCCCTTAAACAAAGATCTCTACACAAGGACACTCTGTCTTTCCGCCAAAGACATGCCCACGTTCACTTGCGCGTGCACCGCGACCACCGATGCCATTAGGACCTCCGAATAATAGCTGCACTAATGAAGTGAACGGTGCATCCGTGCAGAATAGAATTGTTTTTCGAAAACAACTGATGAGGTCTACGCTGCGTTACAGGGTTGAGTCGAAGGAGAGGAGTGAGGAAAATATTTCTTATTACAGCGCTCGTTTTTGATGCCTGCATTATTGAGGGTGCTTCTCATGCTTGGTGCGGGTACATATGCCTGCACATAGCCTCTGTCTGTATGTGCATTTCATCTGAGTATTCACAAGCACAGACAAAGGTTTCAAGTAGGGTGTAGATCAAATTAAGATACAGTGCGAGGGGATTGCCTGAAGTTCCGATGTGTGCACGGATGCATGCAGGTGTAGATTAAATTAAGATACAGAGTAGAGGAGGTGCATTATGCCGATGAGCACGTGGGTATGTGTGTGTTTTGCCAGCTGCAAATGCCAAGCGGCTAAAATGCCCTGGGAGTGTTGTTCTATAAGCTTCAAAAGCCTGTGGCGGCGTTTGTCCTGTGTCCTTTGTACCGTGGTGAAAGAGCACTCTACCCTGTCCTTGGCTGTTTAACATTAACGCTGAGAGCGGTAGAGCTGGCTCCTCCCCGGGCTAAGAGTCCTGCCCCTGATTAGATCATTCAGCGCTCAGATCCTGCATCTAATCTGTGGCGTAGGTACAGTATAGCTGACGTCGTAATGTGACGTGCACCTCAACAGAAACATAACCATGCATTGAGATTTTTAAACTGAGTGGATCAGGCTCAGGCCTCAGCCAAGCCTGATCATTTGTAGTTATTTATTTTAAGTCTGCCATAAACCAAAACCACGTGCCTGGCTGCCAATAAAAGATTTGAGAATAAAAATATTAAAGAGATGGTTAGGGAGTTTATGGCGTTGGATGACCAGCCAACTCCTGGAGCAGAGAACACAGGTTTTCTGGAGATAAGGTACGAGCTACCTTCTCCATACCACATTAACTTTAACAGCATTGTTTACTGTACTTAATCTAGTGACACGGTGCACACCTAATCTTAGAGAATACAAGTAAGATAAGAAAAGCCTTTATGAATCTGCAGGGGAGGAAAGTTTATTTAAGATCCTATCAGAACTTGGATCGGTCGATACTGAATATTAAAAGATAGGTGTGGGATCAGGGTGCAAAAAAAAAAAAGTCCCGACAAACATCCCTAAAATGAAGTATACAAGTCAAATCATTGGCATAGAAATGCCACCTGCAACTTGACTTTTGGTGGTGCAACAACTGAGCGATGCCAACACAAATACCCAATTACAAGTACTCTTAAGCTACGACATGGGTTCTGCATAGATAACCTGCAGAAAGGACATACTTGAATTATCCTCTTAAAAGGTAGGACTTCACTTTACTCAGAAGTCTTCATTTCAAAAAAAGCAGGTCTTGACTACTGAACTAATCTTATCAAATTTAAAGGCGTCAGCAATTACACCGAGGTTTCTTCCGACAGGGTGACAGGGTGTCCAAGTAATATAATTTCAGTTTTGTTCTTATTTAGATTAAGGAATTTGACCTCCATCCATGATTGCAGGCAGTTCAGCAAAGCATGTATTAGTCTGTACAAATGGACCCGAAGGGCAGCATGTACAATGAAAAAAGAAAGGCGCCCAACATAGACCCTTGAGGAACACCACAGCTAAGAGGGGGTGCACCAGATGCTCAAATGTAATTGGAGTAATTTAGATCAGAAGAATTAGTTTCTAAGATGAGTGGCGATCAAATGTCTTCAAAAAAGTCCAACAAGTCCAGCTGCCTTTGTTCTAACTTTTTAAATATACCAGTTCATTAAAGCGAAAGCTTCAAAGTCATTTTTAACAGGTAGAATTGCTCGGGTTTAATTCCCCTCTTTTCATTGTAATTGTTGCCACAGAGGCCGTTGTTGCCTCTTCTGAGCAAAGGTTACACAGTGTTGCTTTAAAGCTGTTGCAAATCAAAGCGGTTCAGTAATTATTAAAACATACCCTCGAGTCATCGTTTCACTTTTTTTATACGTCAAATGTGTGTGTCCTCCTTCCTCGTCTGACTATGTTGTGACTCTTTTTTTTTTCCTGCGTAATACCTTCTGTGGTGAAGCCGTCTGTCTTGTGAATGCAAAACGCCTGGTGCTGAATTATTTTTAGAGCCAGAGTCATCCTAACATCACCGACAACCATCACCTCCTCCTCCTCCTCCTCAGCGGCTTTCGCGTCTGTGCGTCGGCCAGCTCCCTCACTCCGAGATCCCCCTCCTGCTCCTCCTCGACGCGGCCTCTGATACTCACGTTCTGAATCAAGTCTAATTGGTTGTCCGCGAGATAAAACGTCTGTGAAAACACAATCAATGCGGCGCGACGTTTGAACTGCCGTTAAAGTTTTTCACTTCATTTGTTCAATTCTCGTACGTGCGCGGTATCACTCGCCCTGTTTATCCGGTAAATACCCGAACACGGATGCAGTTCAGAGCCGACGGTTAAAAGATCGAGGCGCGGTGGACGGACGCATTGAAACGGAGATGAAGAGCCGTGCAGCCCAGTGAACACTGCCATATGTTCCTCCTCATTATAGGCTTTTGGAGATCCACGAGCCCGATGAAACACGCTCATGCTCACATGTGCTTTCAGAACAGTCGATGGCGCTCTGTGGATGTTAACACGTTATTTTGCTTGGCAGCACTTCATTTAAAAGTCAGACTGTTTTGGCCGATGCCACAATGTCGCCGCTGTTGTTTGAAAACTGTTTGCTGTTAAAGTGCAGTGGTCTGAGCCAACTGCACGACCTTAAAAGAAACCCACTGGCAGCCAAACGTTTAAAAAGAGAGGACTGTGTTATTTTGGAAATGTATTAAAACCAACTTACTGGGACAGTGTAGAGAATGAAAAGATTATTTTGATTTATTTCAACCTGTTTATATTGTAAAAAATTGAGGCTCATGCTATCTTTGAACTTATAAAGAGAACCATTGTAATTTGATTGTATGTGGCACATGCAATGACAATAAAGGCATTGTCCATACACCGATCAGCCACAACATATGCCCACTGACAGGAGAAGTGAATAACATTGAACATCTGTGGACCTGGCATTCATTGGTGTGGATGTTACTTAGACATGTAGCACCCACCTAGACCAGACCAGGCACCCCCACCCCATAGCAATGACACTCCTTGATGGCAGCAGCCATCCCCAGCAGGATGCAGCCACAAAAACACTTTAGGAACAACTACAAAAAAAACATAAGGTGTTGACCTGGCCTCCAAATTCACTAGATCCTGATCAAGTGTCTGTGGGATGATCCACGACACCACAGGACACCCTCAGAAGGCCCATGTCCATTCTCTGATGAGTCACCACAAGGGAGACCTGCACAATATTAGGAAGGTGGTCATAATGTTATGCCTGGTCGGTGTATATATCTTAAAACAGTCTAATTCGTTAAAAGGTGTTCATCCTCTCTGGTTGTTATTCTTGATTTGTCTTTCACATGATTCAGTTTAATCATTTACATAAGTCATGTTGTTTGCTTTCAGGCCTTTTACGTGATGGCTCGTGATCAGGTGGAGGGAATGTAAAGTTTGTTGCAACTTAGATAAACAAAAGTTAAAAAATAAAAAATAAAAAATCTAATTAACTTTTCCAAACTATCAGATTATTTCCTCTTTGTCAGAAGTACGAGACTTGATGAGGCGCCAACAGCGGGAGCTAATGCGCTGGCACTTTGGCACACACCGCTCCCCCCGATAAGAGGCGTTCTCGCTCTCAATCTGTTAGCGCTCGTCTTCATCTTGTTCTCTCCTCTCTGTTTTCTTCGCTGCAGATGTGACTCAGAAAACCGTTACCTTGGCAATCCACTCAGAGGAACCTGTTACTGTGAGTAATTCTCCGCTGGACAGCTACTTGCTGGAGAGACAGCTCATATGCACTCAGTCACACACACCCCCTTGATTATTCTTGGCTATTCTCTCTCTCTCTCACTCTCACTCTCTCTCTCTCTCTCTCGATGCTTTTCTTTCTTTCTGTCACTCTCTCTCTCTCGGTCTCTACACTTCCACTCTTCCGCTCAGGGCAGATGGAGCATTTTAGCACTTTGGCACCAGGGGCGCTTGTTCGGTGACAGAATGACTTGTCGTGAAAATGTCAAGTGCATCAGAGGGAGTGAGTGATTGAGCTAATCAAGGAGACGGAGGAGTAAAAAAACTCTCCACTTGTCTACTCACTCAATCACGCACCTACTCGTTTATTCATTTAGAAAGTTGACTAAATGGCGGTTTGACTTGTAAAAGCAAAAGGAGGATCCGTCAAGGTGCGCGCGTGTGATGGAAGTGGCTGCAATTAAAAGTAAAAAAAAAGAAGAAGCACGAATCTGTCACGCGGTGCCGAGCGGCAGCACATACTGTACATGCTGGTGTTTGTGCTTTCGTGTGTTTGTTTGCATGATGCGGTGTCCTTCACGGTGCTGCAGTACTTAGCGATTTGTTATCTGCCTTTCAGCACTCTGCTACTGACAACAGAGCCTTTGCCAAGGTTTTTGTCCCCCTTTTTTTTTTCTTTTTTTTTTTTGAAATGCCACAGCCTGACAGCAGGCTCAATGAGGGAGAGACAGGAAAACTAAAAGCCTGAAGCGTGTTTTAACCTCTGGACACCACCGGGACTCGTTCTTGAGCTCTGCTACGCAGTATTGTAAACACGGCGCTCCTCGCTATCTAAAAGGCCATTGAGCGTAGATTAACACGGGGCACTCGTGGCGACATTATCCAGCTACTTCACAGTGTGCATTAGTCAGTGTGATTCTGAGCTTATCTCCGTTTTCTGCCAAACAGTGCGTACGGTTCATACCAGTCGACTGTCACACGAATATATATATATATATATATATATATATGTTCACCGTCAAATAGACAACTGTCAGAGTTCAAGAACTTTGATTGTGATACAGAAAAAAATAGACCTTCTGCTGCCTGCAAATGGGACTTTTTGAGCTTGTGGTTTACAAGAGAAGTCATGTAGACAAAATGTTTGGCAGTCACGTGGTCACATCGACCGTGAGTCACGAGAGGACTGCTGCTGGTAACTCTTGACACATGAACGCCACAGAGGCTAACAGCTAGCACGCTAGCAACCAGGTGACCTGATGTGGGAAATATAAAGGCAGATTGAAAGGATAAGGCCATTGGAAATACCAACATTTTACACACACATATTCTAAAGCAATAATTGGTCGTAGGTGTTCATGTGAGCGTCCCTCCCCCGGCGACCCTCTCGAGAACAAGTGGTTGCGGAAAATGAATAAATAAATGTTATAAAACTACAAAGAAACCTCCATAAAACCAAATTGCACTATACAGTCTTTTCCGGAAATGTCGGAAAAAACACATTGTGCACCTTATCGAAAATGTCCAGTAACATTGTATTGAACACCACAAGGGGGCGCCATTCATGACTTCTCTTGTGAACGCGGAACACAGACGCCATTTGAAAACAGCATTTAGAAAACTCAACCCGCACTCACATTAATATCGGACAATTTCCCAATAACGTAAATGATATACACCCAATCTGACTTTTATAAGAAGTCACTTAGATTACACAAACAACAAGCCATGCTCAGGCAGATTTCTTTATTTACTGTAATTTCCCGATAATTCAGTCATTAACTGTCTCACAAGCAAATACTCGTTAAGTATTTTTGTTCATTTATGTACTCTGCATAATTTGGCATAATATGACAATTCAATGATAATTTATTCATTAATAGTTTATTATTCACTATCGAGAAAAGACTTGCTCTCAGCGTAAGACAGTTGTACTTGATTTGTGTCTGATGACAGCAGTGATCACGTACTTACTCGTGGTCTCATGGTAGTCTCTGGTAGGGTCAGAGTTGCTCCCTAGTTTTTATCTAAAGGACACAGGAAAAGAAATAACGTCTTTCTTTCTTTCCTCTCCGATGTTCTGAACAGACAACCTCCTGATTGACTACCAGTTCACCTTCAGCCTCATCCAAGAAGACGATAATCACTACACTGCCATAAACTTCATGGCCTCACCCGAGCAGGTAACTGCCTCTCTCCAAGGTGGGAAAGAAATACAAAGTGGTCAAAACTCCTGCAACACTTTTCAGTTTACGGAACAACTTGGTGGCCGGATGAAGGCCACGAGGCGAAACGTGACGGTCTAATAAAGTTGTTCCATATACAACAATGCTTTGCTGGGGTTTCGATCACTTCAGGTAACTTCTTCAATAAGAGCTATAACTCATCTAACGGGAGCAGTGACATCTTCAATCATTTTTTAGAGGTGACATGAGGCACTTTTAGATCAGACTCCTAGACGATGCATTCAAACCAAGGAACATTCAGTTACCTTAAAATCAATCTGGCAATTTAGCATAGAAGCATTCTGCGTAACTTACATCAACAAACAACAATGTTTGTTCATTTTCTCTGTGCTTAGTTCCATTTCCAACATTGAGTTGTTCGTGGTACCGTTTATGTTTGATCAGTTTTTAAACAGCCCTTAACGGTATCGCATTCATGCGTTAAAACAGTCAAAGTACATTTGCACCACCAAAGGTCCCTCTCATGATGGGAAATAACCTACCCTGGAGCAGGAGCTAAAAAAGACTTGTAAAAAGAGAGCTCTATGAAGAACTGAGATTATTTTCAGTTCCTGCAGCGCAGACACACAAAAAATGTGAACCTCCTCCAGCAACTATTAAAAAGTTCCTTCACTCTTAAAGCGCCTATGAGTGCAGCACTGTATCACATTTCAAGTCTGACTGGCTTGGCTCAATAATTAAGATTGATCATTATAAAGTGACACTTGGAGTCTGAAAGTGGCCCAGAATTGGTTGAATTTCCAAAGCTCTTTACATCATGTCTGTCATCCAATGTTCAGCTCCTCTAATGTTTATTTAATTTGTGCTCTTCACCTAAAGGCAAACAAGAACTTGGACATGTCCATTAACGCATCCAACAACTTCAACCTCAATATCACGTGGTCGGTGGGATCAACAGGTAATCGTGTTTTATATTTACAGTTTGAAGGTTTATTGTAGAAATGTTGAAGTTTTATTGTTACTGTACATACAGGTAATTTCTTAACTCTCATGCATCGTTTGGAACATTTTTCTCCATTGTAACAAAGTCTCTCTCTACACAAAGTTTGAAATTCACAAAAAAAATCTATCAATAGAACACTGTGGGAACAAAGTATCCTCTTGAGTCATTAGGGACAAAAATGTCACTTCCAAAACACTGCTATAAAAACTTAAGATTAATATTTTTTTCTGCATAAATCTCTTAAACCACTTCAGGACTTTACAAAACTTCCAAAAATTCAATCAATTTGAGAATTTTAACTCTTTAAATGCCAGTTTGATTACTTAAGGTCACTGTTGTTTTTTATGAAAAAAATGTTATTTTCCATAAAATTAATGTTGGTGATCTGGGGAAATCTTTTCAAATCAGTCTCGGACATGACCGAGATTATCTAAAATATTGACTTGCATGCATTATTCTTTTTTGTGTAGCGTCAAATTTAAAATTCCCCCTTGAGCGGACAAAAATGTCCCATTGACTCCCATTATAACCAATAATTTTTTAATCTCACAGCCATGACACAATATAATCATTGTAAAAAGCTGGTTAGACTAGAACTGTAAAAGCTGTTCCAACCGAACCTGAACATAGGTGCACTACATCAACTCTATTGCATGTATCAAACGAGTATCAATGGTCAAGAACCAAAATTTGACATTTTTCTTTTTGCTTATAGTTCTTGATTTGAAGTCAAGAAATTGTTGGTTTTCTATTAAACAATGGTTTAAAATCATTTTGAAATGGCCCCAAGAGCTATATTTGGATCTTATATACATTTAATACAAAAAATAGCCTCTGCTTTTTTCACATTATAAGGTCACTAAAGCAGATATTTAGAATATCAGCATCCCATTCCTTCATCTCCACACACACGGACTCTGATTAGATTAGACTCTTTAATTATTCAGGTAAGATAAAGCACCTGCATCCACAGTGTTCAGTCAAATCTTGGAATAAGGTGTTGAAATGACCAGAATTACAAATGATCACAGACCCTTATTCTACCATTTACCTTCATTTCACTTGCTTTAGCTCTTTCTGTATGGTTTTAATTAAGTAAATGAGACAATAAGGCGCCCTCTTGTTAGTGCGTGTGCTGTGTCACTGTTGAGTGGCTATTATAGGCCCCCTGAGGAAAGACACCCAAGGACACTGCAGTCGTCCAGTGCCACTGTTCATCTCCCGCCCTCCCCTCCTTCCCAAGTCGTCTGCCACTGTCTCCGTCCCCACAACGCTGACATTTCGGAGCCGCTAAAACACGTTAACCTCCCGCGCGCCCCTCTCCGCCACCACCTTAACCTTTTCGGAGTACCGTCATTAATATTTGAAGTCGCCACCGCGCCCCCCCTCCCTCCGCAAAGATATTGCGCGTCTCCGAAGGAACGGGAGGCTCTTCGCAATCGACGAGAGCATGAAGCGCCTTTGGGTCGGGGGGGGGGGGGGGGGGGGGGTAGCGGGGGGTGATTTCAATTAAGATAAACGTGCTCACGTAGCCACACTCAAGCTGTCATTTTCGCTGCTTTTGTTTCAGAGCTGTGGGTTGGAATGTCAATGTTGAGGAGCCACTGACATGAGGAAGAATAAGAAATGGATTGGAACGTTGAGATAGACGGAAAATAGACGATATTTTTTATTTATTTATTTTTTTACTTTTGATTTCACGATGGGTATTAAATCTTGTATATAAAAACGACACGCTAACATTTACACTTCAGTTTTGACCGTGTTGAGGTTTATTTAAAGAAAAGCCCTCCCCCCCTCCATCCTGTCTCGAAGTCTTGTCATGAGCTGTGATAATTATTGTGCTTTTGGACTGACTACCATTTTACAATTATTCACCAAGAAATAATAAAATGCTGAACATAAATGGACACGAGGAAGCATTTATAATTAGCGGTGGGTGATCGGAAACAGACTTTTTAGTTGTTCTTGTGCGGTCTGCAGGACATTAAACGGTCAACCGCAGACAAATGCCGTTGATATGTATTCAGATGTGATGACATGACTCAATCGTGACCTATGTTCAGCAGCGTTTCCGTCCCTCTCTCTCAGGCTGCCCCTTTTCTCCCATTTACCAATAAAATGCCGCCGGTGTGTGTTATTACACAATAAAGCTGCACAGTGTTTCAGTTCAACAATGAAGGTAGTTTAATGCAGTTTAAACTTAATAATCGTTGCTTATATAAGCTTTCCTCTTGTTCCAAATGGCTCGGTGATGAGCCCATTAATGCATGCGTAATAACAGCTCTGTGTAAAGGTGCTCTTTCTGACGGGGCTATTGTGCTTTCTTTTTTTTCTTTTTCAGCTGGAACCATCTCCGGAGAGGAGGTGCCCATTGTGTCTAAGACAAACATCAAGGAGTACAAAGACAGTTTCTCCTGTGAGAAGTTCACATTCAGAAGCAACCCCAACATTACCTTTTACGTCTACGTCAGTAACTTTTCATGGCCCATCAAAATCCAGGTAAGCACCGCGGCTCGTCACCTCGTACTGACTCGCGTTAGCGGTAGACGGATAAGACGCTGAACTGCACCGCCCGTTACGCGCCCCGTGTCGTCCTCGGTCACACGTTGCTAACACGATGTGCAGCGTGTGCACAATAATCTATAAAGATCACATTTATGATGAAGGGGCCTCAGCCTGACACGCATAAAGAGAGAGCGGGAGCAGCCATCTTTGCAGATGCACCGTTGTTCCTCAGGGTGATTTCAAGTGCACTTTATTGTAATTACAGATTTAATGAGCGATAGTTAGCGTGCATAGGTAGGTGCACAGCTGTTTTTTTTTTTGTGTGTCTTTGTTTTTTTTAATCATGCAAAAGCAAAGCAGAATTTAACGTTTCTAAACCTCTCTCTTGGAGCATACAGTCCCCCCCCAAAAAATTGATTAGTTGTTTTAGGGTTTATGAACGCGACAACGATGATGTCGTCTCTAGAAGGCAATAAAATTAGACGAGGCTCGGGGGCCGCTGTAGCGCTAATGTGAGTGATTGCGACAAAATGACAGACGGAGACTGGTGATTAGTGATTAGTTGTAAGGAAAACAGTGAAGTTGAGGAAGAAAACCAGGCCAATACACTGAGGAGGCGCTTCTTGAACCGTGATTTTTCTAATTAGACCAGCTGGAGAACGACTAACGGGATTTAGCTAACAAAATATCACTTCATTTCCATTCAATTGCGCATGAGTGTCTGTGTAAGGCGCTGTACAAAACCATAGACTCATCCCCTGGCTCTGCACCAACTTTAATACTGCTTATTTAAGCAAATGCTTCTACTAAGAAATCCGACACCATGTGATAACAGTTTTCATTCCTAATAATATGATAAACAACACCCATTTTGCTAATTAGTCCTCTCCCAAATATCGATTTTTCTACTCTGTCCCACCCTTTCACAGGGCAGATGAGTGGACCACCTTGGCGTAATAATAGCTTTGGGGTCAGTCCATCTGTGGAGGTGCCTCAGTAATAGTTTTCTATTAGATTTCCCAGCCAACAGTCACTTATTTATTATGGACTGAGCTGTTAAAGCAAATAGCTTTTGTAACAGGATAAGGTCTCTCTCTATTCTTGCTTGCCGTTATGATGCAGAGAGTGTCGGACCGGATAGAGATAAGGCCGAATTTGCACTTATGAGCTATTGTATTTAAGGTTCGAAGCATTTAAATGTAGATCAAGATAGCAGAGAGCTGAGATTATCTCTGTGACGTCGCCACATGTCGGTGTAATAGCTACCCGACAGGCTGCTCCGCGTAATAAAAGTCTGCTTGCGACAGGAGAATGTTCTCAAATGACGCAATTGATCGGCCCGAGGTGGATGAATTGAAATTAAATTAACCCTACGCGTATTGCTTTGACCTCATATCATGTGAAAAGCAGGTTTGCAAGGACTACATAGAACTGGCCCATTCATTAAATTAAAGGCAGCAAAACATCTGTGCAAAGCGTGCTTTGGAGGTCGTGTTTGCCATGTCACTGAGCATCTCATTTCAGATCAGTGATTCTCATTTTCTAGTTAATAAGGTTTGAAAATATCAAAGAGGGCAAAAGTTTGCAAAGGTGATAGAGTTGTCAATAAGGAACGCTGGTCCAGTGAAAAATCTTTTCAACTGTATAATCTAAAAGCACATTCCTCTCCTGATTTTTGAGAAAAGCCAACTATTCGGTTGCCTGTAGCTTTTCAACTAGGAATGCAATTTAGGAATAGCTTTCTATTTGTTTTGTCACAAGCGGAAAGCTAAATCAAAATATAATTCTATTTCAAATTTACCATTCAAAGCAACAAATGTGATGCAAATAATCCACCTCTGAAAGCACAAATTGTGTGTTTTGGCCCAACTCCTATGTTTTGCCAATCAGAGGCTTAGCACTGCTGCAGATGACGTTTCTGTGTAAATCAAAGCATCCGTCGTAGATAATGACTCGTCACTCTGATGTGCTCTATTATAGGCGATTTAGTTGCCATGACTGTGTGTAGTCTGTCTTTAAATGAAGATGAAACGTAGTTCTGAGCCATTATTCACCGGCCGTGTCGCCTTTCAGACATAAATACAAAATTACACAGAATTACAAGTGTTAATTTTTTTTGGTTTACTAGAATGTATAGAACTGTGTAAAAGGCTGTCAATTACGAATGCTCTCAAATATCAAATCTCATAGGTACACTTGCCCAAATTCAGATCATTTGTAAGATTGTAGACGAAGTAGTCAGCCAAGGAAACTTGAAAAACCCTTTGAAATCTGAAGATGTCCTGCAGTGCCATCAGCTCAGAACTGCCAGAAACCAGTAGGACTCGGCTACACCCATGTACTGTCAGGAGAAGTCTGGCCAGATGTGGTCTTCATGGAAGAGCTGCAGCCACAAAGCCAAACCTCCGACATGGAAACAAGGCCAAGCTTCTCAACTATGCACGAAAACATAGGAACTAGGATGCAGGAACATGACAGCAGGTGCTCCGAGACAAACTTTGGAATATTTGGTTGTAGCAGAAGGCAGGAGGAACGGCTGGAGAGAGGTACAATAATGAGTGTATGCAGGCAGCAGCACGGTGGAAGGTTCCTTGAAGGTTTTTTGGCTGCATTTCTGCAAATGGAGTTGGAGATTTGGTCAGAGTTAAGGGTGTCCTCAATGCTGAGACAAACAGGCAGGTACTTATCCATCATGTCATATCATCAGGGAGGCGCCAACCCCAAACATACAGCCATTGTCATTAAGAACTATCTTCAGCCTAAAGAAGAACAAGAAGTTCTGGACCTAATGGTATGTTCCACCACAGAGCCCTGATCTCAACATCATGGGGTCAGTCTGGGATTACATGAAGAGTCATAAGGATTTGACGAAGCCTACATCCACAGAAGATCTGGGCTTAGTTCACCAGGATGTTTGGAACAACCAACAAGCCAAGTTGCTTCAAAAACAAGTGAACCTAGAAGAGTTGATGCTGTTTTGAAGGCAAGGGATGGTCACACCGATGAATTATTAATTGATGAAAATAAACAACTAAACACATCCATTTTTGAAAGCATTCTTAGTTCACAGCATTTTTTTATAGCATCAATACAGTAGGATACCCGTGGGTCGACACATAACTTCACTCCAGATCTGTCCGGATGATCGAATTAATTCTGTCGCCTCCCGGCACAAACTCTCCGCGTTGCTTCTGTCTTGCTGCGCCACATTCAAACAGACAGCTTTAGTAGAAAGACCTCCAGAGATTTCTCGTCTGTGACCTTTCAGAGGGCTCGCTCTGTTCTTAATGTCTACTTGACCTGCCGACACCACATCGCGTTAACCCCTTCGCAGTGTCACGCAGCGGCTGGGAGAGCTCAGTCAGAGTTCACGAGAATTTCTCTTGGGTCGAGTTGAACGTTTTGATCCTTTGTAGATGTTTATTTTTATTTTATTTATTTCAGCTAAGAAAAATTAGAGGATTAGCTGTACTGAGAGTTTTTCACATGTGAAAATCCAAACCAATGTCTGAACCTAGGTTAATCTTCTTATACATTTGATCCGGTTAGTTTTGGTTTCTTGCGAGCACACTAAAGAGCATTGCACTACATATCTACGTACTGTGGACTGTGTCTCCCGATACTTGACATTGTGTCTGTGAGGATTCTCAATCATCAAAGTTATGGTAAAGCAAACAAAAGGCTCATTTGAAGTTTCTTGGTTCATCTAAGTGGCTTCTTCAGTCAGAGCTGGAGGATCTCTGGAAGGCACTCACCTTAATGTGAAATGCCTTCAAGAAACCTCAAACAAGTCCTTTGTTTTACTTTACATTGATTGGTTTGTGGATGAGTGCACGTCTGACGAAAGTACCTGGAAAGTGTTGGTATTTTTAGGATTTTTTTCCATTTCAAAGTCACTGGACTGCCTCACTTTTCCTTTTTTTCTGGTTTTGTCGATAGCCTGATGTTGAACAAAAGTCTGAACCGTCCAACAAAGCTTTTCACTAGAAACGTACCGTAGCACGGTTCAATATTATCTGGACCACCTCTATTCCTTGGCAGATTGATCCAGACTGGACCATAAATATAATTTTGGGTCATACAAAAACCAAATAAAAGCCTTTGTGCCTTTGTTCATATAATTTTGCACCATGACATTGTCACATTCACCAATCGTTCTATACATCTAACTGTCTTCTTTCCCTCAAACAGATCGCCTTCTCCCAACACAACAGTATCATGGACCTCGTCCAGTTCTTCGTGACGTTCTTCAGGTATGTGTACACAACCTAAACACACGAAACGTTCTAAAAGTGTTCTTCAGTCACGAAACGTTGTCCTTTACCACTTCACTCCCCCACTCTTGCCTCTCAGGGCTTATTGAGTTACTTCTGGTAACCAAGTGCATGCAAATGCGTCTTCAAGGCGGTGATTTTCCCTTTTCGAGTGGCAAATGAACTGCCAGTTGCAATTTAAATAGGTGCACATTTCTCTGCGAGTGCCATGTAAAGAGGAGGCGTGGGCGATCAAGATATGAGGGGCTCTTAATGATTTTTTTTTTCATCCTGAGAGCTGTGATGGAAGTCTTTCATCACTGAAATTTTCAAAACGAGTCAATTGGGCCGTTTCAAAAGCGCATCGATGTCTGAATGAATTAAGAGGATGTGAGTGTGATTGCAAAATTTATGCTTTAAGTTGCACATTGGGAATATTTGAAAAGCTTTAACGGGAGTTTCCTATCAGTGCCCTGCATGTTTTAGTCATACCTGTTGTGTTGTGGTGAGCATCTTTGATCGCTGACAAGATGCAGGCAATATGAGGGGTCAGGGGGGTGGACAGTAATTTATATACTTAAACACTGATAGTCACTGTGGGTTTTCTTTTTTAGCGCATTCGTTTTCTTTCAGTGTGTGCTGCCCTGAGTGGCTGACGGACTAACGTATTATCCATGTAGGTGTCACGAAGGGAATAGAAGACAGTCTTTGCCCGAGGCACCTGCCCATCATTGCACCATCCACAATAACTTACCCGAAAAGCTCACTTATCTTCTGGCTCCAGCTGATCAGGTTACAGCTGAATAGCCAAATTCAGGAATCCCTGCAAGGAAAGGAAAGCGGAGAAGGACAGAGCTTGTTTTATCTAAAATGTGTCTGACAGCTGCTTACATCACATGCACGGGAAGCCATTTGGCACACACAGAGAAGCTGCAGTTTGGGTGTTTTCTCTTGGAAATGGTTGTTTGAGTAGTAATTACAGAACAATAAGTAAATTATTTTTTCAAATTGAAATAACTATTGAATTCTCTAAATCCAAATCAGCCCCAGCTTTCCGTAACGCGGCATATAGCTTGTGATATATGCCTGCCTAATTTGTGCATCTATTTCCATTAGTATGCACCTATTTTCCAATCAGTTTGTTTTAATTCTCTCGAACCTTTGTCTGTATCCTTGTTGTCCAGTCCTCACTGACCCATAAACCCAGGAAAAAGAGATGCAATCACAAGCACTTGTGTGTGTGTGTGTGTGTGTGCATGTGGGAGATTTGGGGGGGTGAACCTGCAGGAAACATAATCAGCCTGATGACAAAATGTCAAATCACCCCACAGGGTTTCTGAAACCTCCTTGTATGAGAGATAGAGGGTCTAGAAATGACAGCAGGACTTTTCTCCCACTGTTGTTTTATCTTCAAATATCGGTTCACCTTTTTTCACTCCAAGAGTGTTTTTCCTCCAGTTCCTCAGTGACTTCATAAACAATATACACCGATCAGGCATAACATTATGACCACCTTCCTGATATTGTGCAGGTCTCCCTTGTGGTGACTCCTCTGTGGATCATCCCACAGATACTTGATCAGTTTGGGATCTAGTGAATTTGGAGGCCAGGTCAACACCTTGTGCTGTTCTTCATGTTTTTTTGAGTTGTTCCTAAACGTCAAGGAGTTGGCCATCAAGGAGTGTCATTGCTATGGGGTGGGGGTGCCTGGTCTGGTCTGGTCTAGGTGGGTGCTACATGTCTAAGTAACATCCACACCAATGAATGTCAGGTCCAAAAGTTTCCCAGCAGAACACTGAATTGTCACAAGATGGTCAATGTTATTTATTTCTCCTGTCTCCGGTCATAATGTTGTCTCTGTACTTCCATAGTTCAGCCCTAGCTGTTATTTAGAGCCAGTTGTTGAATTAGACTTTTTAAGAAACTGTGTAACTGACAACATACTGAACTTTTAAAATATATATTTACTTAAAACACATTAGAAAGTGCTAGCAGATCTCCTTTATTATTTTTAAGGTGCAGCTTCTCGGGCCATGTTTACACGTGCAGTCTAAAACGAAGTCTGTAGAAAGCAGGTAAAGATATGTATTGATTGTTTTCCCTAGCTGTAACTGTAGCCCTGTGGTTGCAGAAAGAAGAATGTTAATCGAAGGAAATCAGCAGAGCAGAGTTTAGGTTAAACTTTGGATGGCGTTTTGTTATCTTCTATTAAAAACATAATAATAATGTTTTAAGGACAACAGGAAATTAAGCTTCCTGTGAGTTTTCAAAGTCAATCCCAATTTATTTTTATCCTCCGCTACCTTAAGGAGGGAGAACATGTACGATTGCGTAACTCTCTTTAAGAACAGAAGTAAAAGCAAAGGGGATTTAAGCTTCTCTAGTGTTTCAAATATAGATGATGAAAAAGCCAAACATCTGTCTAGAAGGTTTTTTTTTTCTTTCTCCAAATCTCGTTCAAGCCTCCACAACCCTTCCACCGCACTCCCTGTTATCTTCAAAGGTGTCTTAAGATGTTGCAAGTACTTCTAAAAGACTGAAACGGCTTCCCACCATGTGCACCCGTAAAATAAATTCCTTATGTGATATTTGAAGTTTCTCGTCAGTCAACGCTTAAATCCTTTTTTTTTTTCTTTTTTTTCTCTCACTTTATCGCCTTCTTCAAACATCCTGGCCAATGGATCTAGCAGGTGTGACAGTCTAAAGTTTACATGTCAAACAAATTGTCTCACGATATCAGAGCTGGTGTCTGGTGAAATGTCCTTATTGGATCGTTACAGAAATGTGGCACGTCACTTAATACGAGGGCTTCTGTTGTACAAACAAAGGAGGTTAATTGAAGAGCAATATTCGTCCTGAATTGGCAATACTTGACCTTTTAATTTATGTGTTATGTGTTTTTTCATAATGCACTGCATGCAAAGCTGTCTTAAAGCCACAGTGAAGAACAGTTGGGTTGTTTGCATAGACTGTATATAAATATGGACAAAGCGTCGCCACTTCCTTGCATTGGCCAATCTGACGCTATTTTCCTGGGGATACGGGCGCCGCCATCTTGCGGAGCCAGAGTCTGATCAGTACGGTCCGAGGGTGGAGCCGCAATATCAATCCCCCACCCACACTCCAGATTCACTCACGTTTTCATTTAATTAATACTACGCTCTGCTCTACCTCAACCAGTTACAAGGAAATGTTTGATTATACTTAGTTTTTTTTTTATTACAACTCTCACGGTCCCACAGGACGCTTTACGGAGCGGTTGACATGGCAACTGGTAGTTGTCATTATGTCACATCCCGTTTCTATAGCGTCAAATAACGAACTAAAACAAAACTTATCTAAAAAATTGACACTTCAGATCAGTATTATATTAACCACCTAAGATGACAGAAACCACCCTTGAAAAAAAGCTTATTTAACATGTATTGTAGTGTTTTAATTTGGACCAAGCCCCGCCCACTAACACGGAGGAGGTGGAGCTTATGACCTATACTGCAGCCAGCCACCAGGGGGAGCTCTACTTGCTTTGGCTTCACTTGTGAAGAGCAGTTCCACCGTCCATCTTCACACAGTCTATGGTTGTCACCCAAATTGTGTTGGCGTATGCATACCGTCCACATTCCCTCAGTCCCATCTTTTCTTTCGGTGCTCTCCAACGAGGAAAAAAAAGCCACATCAATGATAATCTGTTTGACTAGAAATCCTTCCTCTGAGTGCACTTCCTGTTTTTTTTTTTGTCTACAGCGTTTATTTTTTTGGATGCTTACTTGGTTCTGTTTTCATTGCTTCTGGGAGGCAGAGACTGCAAATTCATAGAACCACGGTTGCATTCATAACTTTTGGTTCCCCGCTTTTATCTCCGTCATATCCCTATTATTTTCAGCCTCATTTGCAGTGGTGACTGTGGCAAACAATCATTATGACCTAGAAAGGCGTTGTTAATGATGCACCAGCTCTGGCACTATAGCTTAAATAAACTACTATAACAAACCTCTCATTGACCAAAAGAAAAAAAACGTTTCCACCCCCCGATAAGCTCTTAAAAAGTGCCCAGCGTCTCTTTAGCACATAATCATCTTTACATTCTCATCTGTCACGTGGATAATGAAGTGGAAGCTTACTATCAGTCATATTTTTCTATCCCTGTAGTGGTTGGACCTTGCAGAATTTCCCCTCGACTAATGATTTTGCTGTTGGGTTATTAATTGAAGTAATCGGCCAAAGTATTCAGTCTGCTGAAGAGATGAACGTAATACCTCCTCAAATCTTTTTTTTTTTTGTGTGTGTGTGTGTTTTGAAGTTCGAAGGAAACTTTAAGGATTTATGTCTGTCTTGTTTCGGACGCTAATAATGTGACGTTAAATGGCACCGTGCACTTCGTTATGTAGGACTGCAAAACTAAAAAAGCACCGCTCTTGAAACGAGCGGGTGATCAAGATTGAAAAAACATTAATTGGCCGCAAGTTTATTTCAGTAACCGCTTCACAGAGAAGTCTTTAAATACCTGATGATTTCCATTTTTTCTTTCCCCTCTTCTATCACAGTTGCTTTCTGTCACTGCTCCTGGTAGCAGCAGTGGTGTGGAAGATCAAACAGACCTGCTGGGCGTCACGACGGAGAGAAGTAAGTCCATAAAACGCGTTCTGTTGACACGTGATTGTGACAATATGCAATTATCCTTCCAACTGCCTCCGTAGAAAGAGTGAATGTAAATGTGCTGCCTATGGTGCCCCTTGTTGTTTTTTCCTGACATGCTGTTCAGGCAACAATTACGGCGTGTCACAGTGTAAGAGCCGGGTCTATAATACGTAGCTCGCAATCTGTGTCTAGCTGTATGATATTTGTTTAGGCTGGGTTTGATTGAGCGAGGATTGAAGCTCCATGATGTAAACAGAAAAACATAGAGAGGGAGAGAAGAAGCCATCAGTTCACATCCTCCGTCTGAGCGGCTGTGTGGGGAAAGGAGATGAGTAGTGTAGTGTTTATGCTTCTGTGTCAGGACTTATCCATCTATCCATCTATCCATCTGACCCTGTTGTTAAACATTCATTAGCTTTGTCTAAAATGAGAGCCGCTCAGTTCAGTCGCTGTTGTTTGAAGCTCAGTTACTGGCATAATTACAGAATGATGGTGACACACCAAGGCATGGATATCGATGCTTACAACAGTGCAGGCTCTGTGAAGATCCATTGCAGAAGTATAAACCTAGCTTTACCTTGCTTTCGGAGGAGAAGGGTTGGATAATGTCAAAAATCAAATGCGGGACTTTTAGTCAGGAGACGAGAGTTTGAGTTGGATTACTTCTTTTCTTTTTAGTCGCTGTTTAGTTATGTTTAGGCGACTGAATGACTTGGTAAGGTTTAGACCGTGGTTTGGATCAAAAGAGACATTCCCAACAAGCAAATGCAAATCTGATCAGAACATACGCATCCACCAGTTTCTCGGCTACCATGACAACAAACCCCAACTACGGACAGAACATTTTACTACAGCAACTGATTCACATGACTGTAGGAAGGTGAATAGCTATTTAAACAGCTGTCATATCAATCAGCGCCATCACATGGCATACCCACTGGATAACAGTAGGAATGTCATGTGATTGCTCACTAAGAATTTGAGTTATTTATAAGCTTTCATGTCACCGTTCAACAAAAGTGTCGTCGGTTATTGGTAAATGCTAATGCTAAATAGCCAGAAATGAACATGTTTAGAAATAAATATGATAATAAAGGTAAATTATGGATTTAAGTTTAGTGTACACTTGGGGAAATAAAAGTACGAAAGAAGCAAGTGGAGAATGACTTAAGGAAAAGTGGATATTAATGATTAATATTCAGTGCTGGTATGAAAGACAGGGTTGAAAAAGACGGGGATGAAAAGTGCTGGAAGATGAGAAGATTGGCAGTCAAAATTATGAAAGGGGGGGTAAGAGAGATACTGTGCAGGAAATTGAGGAAGAGAGCAAAATGTATGCAAATTCACCTCACTGCCCTTAACCCAAACCACACTGGGTGAGTTCTGCAAGACCAGCCATCATTTCCATCTTTTCAGAGCGAATCCCGTATTCTCCTAGATGCAATTGGACGCTCAATAGCAGAAAGTTTAATTTGGTGCACCTCCAGCCTTGTGACCCACAGTCTACTAATAAAGCTCTCACAATTTATTTCCCCTTTAGGGATGACATTGATAATCATAGGATCTGAATTTTATATCCTCTAATTGATATATGAAAATAAACAAGAATGATAGCCGCCGTGACTCCGGATCGAGCCTATCCAAAGAATTAAAGTCAATAAAAATTAATGCAAGCAGATGGGCTCTCGCCATTAATATTCTGCTCACTTTGTCCGTCTCCTCTCCCCATAAATATCATCTGTTTGTGGCTCTCCTTTAGCTGTCAGATGAAAACAAATGCACGGTTAAATAAAAGCCTGGTTTCGTTGGATTAAAAAGTTTTCGCTGAAGAGAACGGCGTTGTTTTATGTGTCTGCGTCGTGACTTTGGCTTCACGCGTTAAGTTATTATTTATTGATCTCCGTCCTGATGTTAGTTAGACCTGCACAAAGCTTTAGATTATAACTCCAACCTTGGAAGTTTCCATATGCAAATGCATATGGAAACTTCCAGTAGTAAAGGTAAATAAAGACACTGATGATTGAGGAAAAACCTAACTTACCCACAGACGGCTCCTCACACATTAACATGACCCCATCGTCAACTAACACAAAATCACACACTGTGAACTCATATAAAATACCTTAATTTGTCAATTCTTGATTAAAATAATTTATTATTTAGTCAGTTAAAAGCTACAAGGACATAATATTTTAAAAGGCTGTCACTACTAATGAACAGACATGGACGAGACACCCCTGTTGAGTATAGGAAGTCTTTAATGTGACTCAGGACGCACTGCGTTTACACTAGCAAAGGAATGCGGACCTATGTGAGCCAGATTAGATCCAAATCCAAATATGGTCAGAGATCAGTTCAGATTCAGATTAAAGTAATACAGTGCAAATGTAAACAGGAATTGCAAAGATCTGAGAGAGGTCTGAACGGGCCCTGTGAGTGGGACCGAACAATTAGATGACACATTGGTTCAGGGAGGTCTCGTAACTCAGCTCAAGTCGAAATTAGGTTTCTATAGTCACTGTGCCTTATTATCTGTACGTATAGATGTATGCGACGCATGTACAGAATTTCCCGGAACTCAGTTCATTTACAGCTCCTGTAGCTGTAGCCTTGACGTGACCAATGGCACTTACTCATCCCGCTAGAGCACTTGAACAAATCCTATGCTAATTAATGTTCTGGATGCAGTTATCCAAGAAACAACTCAAGTAGACTTGTGTGTGTTCACACTGTTGAAGAAAATAAGTAATTTTCAATGTAAGCTACTGATATGAAGCTTCAGTGCTCCAATGATGTGGAGGCCAGTCTACCAATCATACTGTATGTATTCGTTTCACAGGCTCATTTTTAAACAGATTCATTACACTCATATCATCGCTATCTGTGACTTATCCCATAGATTTCTACAATTTCTACGATATAGTGTCACCACCTTAAATGCTCTCCCTGAATTCTCTCCTTTCTGCTGCACACTTGTCGCCATGTTTCTTTCGGCTCATTTAGTAACAGAACAGTTTTTTTCTTCCCCTCTTTGAAACATGATCCAATCCTTAAGCGAACTTTACATTCTGCGCTGTGCTCATATTTCTGCATTTGAATCTATCCTGCGCCCCAAAAAGCCGCCGGCATTCTGTTGGGATTTGTTATGAACTTTTCTCTGCTCTAAAGGTGAAGCGCTTACAGGTTCGATCGGGGTGAATTCTCAAAAATTTGCTTCAAGAGAACCGCCCCCGACTGGGATATAAAATTTTGATCAAGAATTTCTCACGTATGCAGTCAAACCTCTAAATGTATTATTTGTTTCAGAGTGCACTGCTGTCATGTATTCTTAAGGATTTATATTTGTAGTACACGGCTTTATAAACCTGTGAAAAAAATAATGCCTTTAGGGTACTGTTGTGGCATTTTCAGGCGCCCTACTTTTAAAGAAACACTGTAAAGAGAAGCTGCGTGTTGGTAACCTTTTCCTGAAAGCTGTAACAGCCTAGAGGGTGTTCTTCACTGTTGTTGAGGGTACTTCATTTTTGCGAGTAGTCTTTAACTACTTCTCATGTGGCAATTCTCTCCGTAATACCCAGGTCAGAAGAATCTTTTGTAGAGATCATAACCGAACCACTTTCTGTATGAAATATGGCATCCAGTGACTTACTAAGTACTCATATTTGAAAAAGTAATTTGAAGCTTTAAGGTCAAACAACTACTTTCAGTCTTTACATGTTATGCTGCAGTTAAACTTTTCGTGTCGATTCTGGCCTGTTTTCTCCTTTTTTCAGGTGATACTCTGGCCCCACTTAAATGTGCATGGTAGTATATAATCTTTTATTGCACACAACCTAAATACGAATAGTCATCTGCCCCAAAAAAACAGCATTGTTTTGAACAACCTTCAACTTAAACCCGCTTCTTACTTTCGTTTAATAAGCTCTAGTATCAGTGTCTGACAGGTGCAGACATAATCAATCCTTCTGAAGAAAACAACCTCCCAAAAAGAGACAAGAGCTTTTGCTGCTCAAGAGACAATTACACGAAATGTCTCTCATGTCCCAGAAAGAATTCTTCGGCATTTATGTCTGGTTGTTTTTTTTATCAGGCAGAATTAAGAAAATTAGTCAAGGAAAACCAAGGAAACCACAGTAGATTTAAAGACTCAATTATATAAATGACAGATTAAAAAATAAAAGTTGGTGCTACTGTTAATATTTTTTCCCACATTGTTCAGTTGTGAGTGATGTAGCGTGAGTAACAGTACAAATTGTCTTGAGACGTTTTACAAAACCCGGCCTGAAACCCTCAGAAAAGCACAAAACTTTCCTTTTAACAGGAAGGAACCTTGAGCAGGGCCTCAAGCTCATATTTGGGGACCCATCTGCTTGAGAGACGGAAAAAGAGGGAGAAGTGTGCAGCAGGAGGTGTGATATAAACATACAGCTGGAGATGGAGAGAGGGACAGAAATTAGAGGATAGGTGCTCGGTGCGAGAGAGAAGAAGTTAGAGGATAGGTGCTCAGTGCGAGAGAGAAGAAGTTAGAGGGTAGGTGGTAGGTGCGAGAGAGAAGAAAGTAGAGGATAGGTGCTCGGTGCGAGAGAAGAAGTTAGAGGATAGGTGCTCGGTGCGAGAGAGAAGAAGTTAGAGGATAGGTGCTCGGTGCGAGAGAGAAGAAAGTAGAGGATAGGTGGTAGGTGCGAGAGAGAAGAAAGTAGAGGATAGGTGCTCGGTGCGAGAGAGAAGAAAGTAGAGGATAGGTGCTCGGTGCGAGAGAGAAGAAGTTAGAGGATAGGTGCTCGGTGCGAGAGAGAAGAAAGAGGATAGGTGCTCGGTGCGAGAGAGAAGAAAGAGGATAGGTGCTCGGTGCGAGAGAGAAGAAAGTAGAGGATAGGTGGTCGGTGCGAGAGAGAAGAAAGTAGAGGATAGGTGCTTGGTGCGAGAGAGAAGAAAGTAGAGGACTTAATCACAAGGTTTTATAGAGGTACCTCTGACCTCAGTTTCTGGCATGTATCTCATCATCTATCCATAGTTCTGTAGATCTATAACATTGTTTTCATAATGCAACGTCCTACAGTTCCAATCCACTTTGTTTTAATGGCAAGTTTGGCATTTATTTTTACACCCTTCTTGAAATCGTAGAGGTTTCATCCACAGCTGTATAGTAACTAATGTTTGAAACGAGTGCTTCCTATTGAAACAGTACTTAATTCTGTATAGTTTTTGATAAACTGATTCCGTTCCGGCAATCTTGCCTCATTGGTGAACTCTTTGGCTCTTGACTGAACATTGTGTCCAGTCAATTTGTGAACAGGCCCCCCTGCACTTACGAGACTTGTCCAAATAAGAGATAGAAGGATTTGGGCTGGGAGCCATCTAAGCCTCCATCTGACATAAGGACACGGAGTGAATGAGCCTTAATGAGGCTTTCAGAAATGGCAGAGACAATAATGAGGCTTTGATCCAGCCAAGTGGCATATGGATGTCTGATACTGATTGAACTTTTCACTGTGTTTTTTATTGGCTTTCTGGTGTGAAATCTGTGTTAGTACGTCTGGGTTGTGCTGTGAGAGAAAAAAAAACAAACATCCTTGTATGAACCAGATTTTCTAGGAAATTAACTGGATCCCTATTTACTATAAACATTTCTCTAACAAAGCAATCATTAACCGCATGTAATTCTCAAAATTGGTTGTGAATGGAGGTCAGAAAAATGATTTCCAAGAGCCTCCCACAAAGTCAACAAGTAATTCCCTGAATTGTTTTAATCTCGCAGAGCTGATCATTTACCACATTAAAGCCATAATTGGATGAGGGCTTTTTTTTTTTTTTTTTTCTCGTCTGGACGTGGCAACAAAGGTGCAGCTGTTACATTTGAATAATTTCAGCTGAGGATATGTGACAAGACTTGGATCCTGAGTGGGGACAAAGGCAAGAAAAGACAACAGCTGTAAATGCCACGGAGGAGGACACGGGTTGACCTCTTTGAAGCTACCTGTGGGGGGAACGGGAGGGGAGGGGGCTCTGACATTTTACGAGAACGCAACACGGAGACGCACCATGCACAACAGCTGTACCTCACCACGGCCCGTTATTTCAGCATTACATTATTATTATGTTATGACATTAGTAATTACTGTGGTCAGTTCATATGGCACAAACCTATCATCTGAGGAAAAGATAGCGATGGATTTGAAGGTTAAGAAATAGGGCTACTGTGTGATGTCTGTTGCGGCATCACGTTCCTAGTTTCTTCTACGTTCATGCCAGGTCGAAATTTTCTGGTTTTATCCCCAAGTCTCAACGTACCAGATCAATTTTCAGCACACGCTGAGAACAAGTAAAATGTGCCTTGCGTGGGTGAAGCTGCTTCAGGTAACTGTTCTAGCAATAGATCATGAGTTTAAAGCCTTTTTACTTATTTATGCTCCTGGAAAAAAAACTCTGCTTCTCTGGAAAGTGATCAGTCTTTTTAATTTGTGTTGCAACAGTCACCGTGTAGAAGCTACGCCTTTCACAAATTGCTTGTATTTGATGATCAATGCCTTGTTGAATGACTTTGGTTTGGCAGAAGCCGAGCCAGTGTTTTGTTCTTGTTATTTTCATCCCTTTTGGACGAACCCAATGTTGATGTTTTTTTTTTTTTTTCCTGTGCTGGCAGCCCTACCTCATTGCCAGCCTGGCCTAATTCAAATAAACGAGGGAGCTGCATGTTTTATAATGAGCTCAAGTTGCTCACTCTCGGCCATTTTTTCTGTTTTTATATGTAAAGCAGAGGCAGATTTTTTTTAAAAGTCGACTGTCATGTGACGAAACTCGCGTCAACACGTCTAGTCTCTGATGACGTCACTAATAAAAACCCAGTAGAAAGTAATGAAATCTATATTCTTGACCTGAATACATATGCTGAAAACAGACAGCTTACATACTGTGAGCTGCAGATATGTATAGCCTGTATAAAAACAGGCAGCACCTCAGCACCATCAGTAGCATTTAATAGTACTCCACAGGATGTTGTTAGATGGGATAGTGTAGCAGCTAAAGGTTTAATAACTTTATCAAATAGTTGATGTGCAAGATTTGGACTGTTCCTCTGCTAGCGTTAGCGTTAGCCTTTTCAGATGCATTGCAGTAGTACCTCAGTTGTATTCCAGGACTGACATGTCACGGTAGTATGGGCTTCATCTTTAGTGAAGTATTTCCACACACTTGATGAACCAACGACCCACTGGGCTCCTCACCTGTCTTCTAGGAGGCGTCCATGTTGTTGTTGTCACGTGATCAGTGACTAGTCCACATGATGCTTAAAGACGAAAAGCTGACTAGTCGACTAGTCTGTACAACCACTACTTTAAACACACATATTAATATAGTCTTATTTAAAGTTAAAGGAACACATTTCTCATATTCACATGTCTTTCTGCAGACTTCGTGATCTCACTCTCTGCTCTTCAAAAGCTCAATCAGCAGCCATCGATTGCTACAATAAGATTATCCTGCTCTTAAGCCCCTTGTCACCTTGATTGTCCTTTGTTCAGTTTAAAGTTGGCTCTCTCATAATTCCCTTTAAAGTTACACAGGGCTCCTAAATGATGAGTCGCTCAGCATAGGCCATAGCTCACCCTGGGTGTCTTGGAAGCTGTCCCGCTTAACGAGTTGCTGTTTTATGTTACGATTAAACCCTATTTAACATTCACGTAACTCCAGTAGCGCGTACAGAGGCAGTCTACTAGCCTGGATATCCTCATCTGCAGATCTTCAGTTCATTAATCACAGTATGTGTGGAGATTGTCAAAATGCACAGAATGTAATAGTCAAAAAAGCAAATGTGCTACCAAGAGGGAAAAAAGCTGGATTTGCTGCCAGAAAAGCAAAGCGACTCAATAGTGTGTCATTTTATCATGCGTTTGCTTGGTTTTTGGGTTTTTTTTGCAGCACAGTGCCCGTGGGTGCAGCCAGTGATCTTTGAAAGGGACAGAGTGACCTGCTTAGGTGTAAAATATGCTCAGAGGCGGGATGACACCTACCCTTTTATAGAATCCAATGAAGGAAGCAGAATGCTGTATTCGCCACGCTGATAATTCAGGCAGTCACTTGCCAAATTAATCAAGTTGCATGGCAATGCGCTCCATGCCCGGCCTTATCAAAACCGTGAATGGCTCCAGCTTGTATTCCTGACAAAATCAGTCTGTCATTGCGCGGACGTTAATTGGTTTTACAGAGTTCACTCTTGCCTTTTGTCATTAACTTAGTATTCATTTCTAGGATCTCTCTGGTATTGTGTTGGACCTTTGATGATTGTGTTCCCGCCACATTTTTGACGCATGTTTCTGGACACTGAGCAAAAAGCGCCAGCACCCCACCACCACCACCACCACCTCCCTTCGACTTTGCTTCTGCTCTCCTCTCGCGCTTTGCTGCTTTAAATGAATTCCGCTACATGATAAATAACATTACTGCTATCTGACATTTAGGATGAATGTTGTTGGATATGAAGCTTTTGCATCGGAAACCATAATAAGCCCTGAGCTGTTTTCTTGTTTTGCAGCAACCTCGCTCGGCCCTCCATCCTGCGTTTATCTTTTCGAAAAGGGCAAAATTTCTCATTTTGACCTCTGGTGGCCCAGCAGCTCAAATCTATAGGTTTTTGTACTGCCGGTTTGATGTTTTAACAGTAGAGATGTGTGCGCACCAGCCTCGCATGGGACCTCAGATATAAAGTTTAAGAATCAGAGCTACAAAAAGAAAAATCAATCAAGTGATCAATCTCAATTTCATGTGGCTGTTGTTTTTTTTTTCCTTCTTCTCAGCTTTACCTCCCCTAGGGAATGTTTTCACTGAGTCAAGAAAGCAGTGTTACTTTCCTCTCATTCAATTCTCACCAATACGTCTTTTACAACAGTAAAGTAAAAGTTTAGCCGTTAGGTCATATGATGCACAGAGCATACAGAAATTCTTAAATTATAAGGACATTAGATTGGAGAAAACATTGGAATTTGACAGAAATTTAGTGCAAGTTATACTCAGTAATATAAGTGACATTTTATTTGTTTTGGACGCATTTGAATACATTATATTTTCAAGATAAATATCAATGCAAAGAGGGCCTTAGCTGAAGAACTGCCTCGGTAATGAGTCACCGTTTGCTCCCAATTATCCTCAGGTTTTTTTGACATCCCTTTTTTTTTTCCTGTTTACACGCTCGACAAAATAATAGCAGTGCGAAAGAATGAATACAGTACCCCGACGCAGTCTTTATACAACTGTCACAGAGATTGAGTTCTTGATAAACTCCTAGACGCGAAGTCTTTTTCCCCTCACTTGTTCGTCTCTACAGTGCTGCCATCTTCTTCAGACCTCAGATGAATTTTTTGCCAATTAATAGCCAGACTAATGAATACTTAATTAAAGTCAGAGTGAGTGAGGGTGGGGGTCAGGACGCAAGATTTTTCAGGGTCCATTAATACCCCAAGGACAAATTTCCATGCAGGAACGAGACCACTAGAAAGCTCTGTGTTCTCTTACAGCTGATTCACTGTGTCTATTGTATTGTGAGACTTTAGGTTATGTTAGGCGTCAAAATGGATATATATACTTTTTAATTTGAACATTCAATGATGAGGGTGGCCACATTAAATTCCAAGGTGGATTTGCGTTCATTCCTGGTACTTCTTCTTTGGTTCCTCCTTGGTCAAGGCTCCAAACAAACTCAGCAGATACTAAAATGTGACTTGAAAACACAGCAAACCGCCGATTGTTCAAAGCGAGCTATGACTCAGGATACTAGATTTGTAATTTTTCAATGGCCGAACTACTGGCCACAGCAGTCACAGTTTCTTTTAGACACTCCCAAAAATACTAATGGAGAACTGTAGTGGGGGAAAAAAGTAGAAAATGTACCTGATCCCAAAAGTAAGTGAAGTCAGCTGGAGTCCACTTGTGCCATGCAGCGGAAATGAGACTTTAGTTGCTTTGGAGTGTTGCTGATTGGAAGAAATGTTTAGTGAACAGTCAGTTAGTAACTTTATGTCTCCATGATATTAAAAACTGGATGAGCAACAACTTTAGACAAAACCGAAATCGTCGTAATTGGACCACAGCAGCTGCCAAAGCAAGTTCTACCCTTGGCTGGTTCCCTCTGCAACAACATCAGTACCATTGTGAAACACCTTGGGGTCTGGTTTGATTCTGATCTGAGTTTTAACTCTCATATTACAAAGATAGATAGAAGGAACATTTCCAAAATCTGACACATAGACTATTTTACATGCTTTTATTTCATTTCATCAGCATTTTTACTTGTTTGAACCACAGACTGTATATAAATATGAAGAACGCGTCACCGCTTCCTTGCATTGGCCAAATTAATGCAGTTTTCCCAGGGGTTCGGGCGGTGCCTCCCTGCGACATTGCGATATCGATGCTCCGCCAACACTTCCTCCAGACTCACTTGCATTTTTGTTTAATACTACGCTCTGTTCTACCTACTAGTTACAAGGAAATGTTCAATTATACACTGTACTTATTTATTTATAAATTTTTTCAAATTTCATGATCCTACGGGACCGCTTCACAGAGCAGTTGCCATAGCAACTTGTAGTGGTCATGATATCACATCCTGTTCCTATAGCGTCCAATAGCTAACTTAAACGAAACTTCTCCGAAAAATTGACACTTCAACATGCATCAACATTATATTAACAACGTAATATTTGACGTGTACTTCAGTGATTTGGTTTGGCCCAAGTCCCACCCACTAACATTGAGGGGGTGGAGCTTATGACCTATACAGCAGCCGGTCACATGGGGGAGCTCTACTTGCTTTGGCTTCACTTTTAAGGAGCCAACAATAAATCGATCTCATGACTTTAGATGGTCCAACATTTAGCTGCCAGGCTTTTAACCAGAACCAGGAAAAGGGATCACATGAGTTCGGTTTTAGCAGATCTCCAATGGCTCCCAGTACGTTTAAGAATCGATTTTAAATTCTTACTGATTGCTTTTAAAGCTCTTCATGGCCCTGGGCTATATCACTGACCTTCTAGCACCATACAGGTTGGTACTACCTGGAGATCCTTGGGCAAAGGTCTACTGTCTGTTACTGTCTGAGTACTTTGTAATGTTGATTTTTAAAAAGTGCTATACAAATCAACCCAGAACATCCAACAAAAAGACAGCATCTTCATTTTTTACAGTATAAAGTTTCTTTTGGTTGGAGATTAGTTGTATTTCCCTCTGCACGTAGAGCCGTGGAAGGCGAGGAAGGGCAGGTCACTGGGCCGACCATCGCCACCACTTCAAGTGCTTAGTAATCTGAAGTACAATTAGATCTTAATGCAGCACACTTAAGCTCATCGCAAATCCAATAACAATCAGCGATGTCCTTGGCGCTAAAATGGCAGCCTGTTTAGATATCGATCAGACAATACGTGGCTGATGAAAGTGTGGCGCTAGTTGTTTTACAATATTGATTAGTGGGGAACAAGAGAAGCTATTTTCTGCTCAGGCTAAGCAACAGAAATCGTGTCACTCCGAGGTAGTGAACCTAACCGCAGACGAACTTGTGAGTCTCTCCGTGATGAAAAATAAATTACAGTAAATATCTTCTCCCAGGCTGCGCTGATCAAAATAACCGGATGCAGATGAATAGTTTTGAATATAAAACGAATCTAGTCTGGGTCCACGTCAATGAAAAGATGGTTTGCGATGTTTTTGTGTCGCTGTCGTTTGCAGAATTAAAAAGAGTTTGAAATCTTCAAGCAGAGTTGGGAGCTCAGTGAGTAGTATTTCTCCATGTCCTTAGGTCATGGATGTTTATGGCCAGTCTTTCAGTGTTTCCTCATTGATATCTGCTATTGATTTTTAGCCTCATACTCTAATAGCCCTGAGGCTGTGGATTACAGAGCATAAAACCTGTGTTTCATCTTCAATCCTTGATTTTTTTCTCGCCCTTAAACTCTTTGAAGCATATTACTACAACGACAATAACACGAACAATATCCAACTACAGTTACGGTTCTGTAATTAAAAAAAAAATATATATATTACATATATGTAGACACTGATCAGGCATAACATTATGACCACCTTCCTAATGTTGTGCAGGTCTCCAAAACAGCTGTGACTCATCAGAGAATGGACATGGGCCTTCTGAGGGTGTCCTCTGGTGTCTGGCAACACAGTGTTGTTAGTTGGTGGGGGGGGGGGCTTTGAGGGGAGGGGCCTCTGTGGATCATCCCACAGATACTTGATCAGTTTGGGATCTGGTGAATTTGGAGGCCAGGTCAACACCTTGTGCTGTTCTTCATGTTTTTTTTAGTTGTTCCTAAAGTGTTTTTGTGTTTGTGCCTGTGTCAGGCTGCATCCTGCTGGGGATGGCTGCTGCCATCAAGGAGTGTCATTGCTATGGGGTGGGGGTGCCTGGTCTGGTCTAGGTGGGTGCTACATGTCTAAGTAACATCCACAACAAAGAATGCCAGGTCCAGAAGTTTCCCAGCAGAACACTGAATTGTCACAAGATGGTTTAAATGTTATTCACTTCTCCTGTCAGTGGTCATAATGTTGTGGCTGATCAGTGTATAAATACATATGTATTGTCTGTGTTTTGCTCATGTGTCTTGTTTGTTTGATATTACAGCAGCTGATGAGAGAGCGTCAGCAGATGGCCAGTCGTCCGTTTGCCTCAGTCGCCGTTTCATTGGAAGCCAGAGGAGAGCAGACAGAAGTGCTTCAGCCTCTGGTTGACGTGAGTGCCGACACACACACACACACAAACAGACAGATCAAATCTCCGCCAGAACGACTCATGCATATATAAGGGGGAGTTGCTCTTTGATTACAGCTGCGTTCCCGTGGCATCTTTCTGCTAGTGTGTTTGCAGCTGACACATAAGACACAAGTCAAAAACTGTGACAGCGTAACTCGTGGTTTGTCACATTTATACTGACGCCTGACTTCAGCGGTATATTCTTGAGTGCTTCCACTGACATAGAGATCATGGTATATTCATGCGGCGCTACATAATTAGAGCTTATTGTTCTGTACTCAAACAGTTCATCCCCTCTACTCAACCTTTTATCCAGTCGCAGCATCAATAAGAAATCTGCCAGTGGTGGTCCTTTCTTCATGAAATGTCCTCTACAATCAGGGCTTCAGACTTTTTAAATCAATGCTGTGAAAAAAATCAAGCAATTTTCATGTAAAGTGATGTCACGTTTGCTGGCTTTTTAAAGATTTATTGATTTCTTTTTCAAAGGCTTTTTATGGTGGTTTTAATCTTCTATGGGGAAAAAAAAAGATTTTACTATTACTTTAAAAAAGCATCACTGAATAGAAGAGTGATTGCTCCAATATTAAAACCATGACGTCAGGATGGGTTTTGGGACATTTTATTATTCTTCTATGTCCCACAAAAGCATATTACGCTCCGTTTTCATTTAGCCTAATTTGTCGTCTTTGCTTGTTTACTGGAAATGCGCTGCGTGACGTTTCTTCATTTAAAACGGGGTCTGTTATTATACCCTGGACGCTCGTGTGCACTGAATCGTTTGTGCGCTGTCCAGTTGGTCGTGCTCTTATTTATTCCTCCCCGTGCAAATAGGAAAGTCGAGAGGAAGCCTGGCGCTAAACACCGCGTGGGGAGGCTGGATGCCACATGGAATAAAAGCACAGTTTAAAGCAATATGGAGAGCTGCATCCTCTAAATGACAACAGAGGACCACTAGTGATTCCTCAGCCAGGACCGAGCTCTGCATCGCCCTGCTGCTGCTGCTGCTGCTGCTGAGAGAAATGAAATCACTGTGGCAACCAGAAACGAGGCAACACATTTGCTATTAGCGCGCCGCTGAGTGGTACTCACCATCCATTATGGTATTGTGAAGGGCAATGTAAAGAGCAGAAGCGGAGGAAAACAGTGCTTCTCAGCTCTACGAGTGCACCGTGTTGTTGCTCTTTTAAAGCCGCGGAGCACGGTCTAAACCTGAACGGGGCTTGGAACCAGTGCTCGGCCTTGATTTAAGTAAAATCTTAATTGTGTTGTACTTGTCGGTGCGACGTGCGTCCGTCCGTTAATAATCTATTCCCTGCAGTGTTCCTGCCTCTCCTGCACAAAAATTAAAAAGCCGGCGTTCTCGTCACGAGGCGCGTTAAAGTGAGAGACTTTGCAGCCGCTGGAGAGCATTGCTGCAGACAACGGTCCAAGCTGTTTTGGAAGTGATAAGTGGCGGAGAAAAAAAAAACAACAAAAAACACATCTGCAGTCTTCTGTTTCCCGGCCTTTCAAGGTGCGGGATGGTCCTATGAATGTGTGACTCTGAATACTTTTAAGAAAGTTATCACAGACAGCTGAAACGGTCTATAAACACAGCTTTTATGCATTAAAGAATAAAAAGACTCTAAAGATCTTAATATTAATGAAGCTAATTAAGCATTAGGTTACATGCATGACCTGAAGTCACGTTCAGTGACTTGGTGTCTGATGAGATGCTAATACCAAATATTTTACATTAGCAAAGGTCAAAAAGACAAACCTTGCAGCGGGGGAAAAAAAAAAGAAAGTATGCTAATAATATATATTTTATACACATTTGTTTGAGATTTGAATATGTTAAGTGTAGATTTCAGAGCTCCTGTGGCCAAAGCTGCAGCTGCTTTAGCGGTTCCTACTTTTTTTGTGCTATGTATTCAAAAACTGATGATATGTATATTTGAATATTCTATTTGAAGTTTATCCAAAAATGTTAAAGAAAAGAAACCAGGTTTGTAGAGTTTCTTGAAGACCTTCCGCCACTCATCCAAGTAGCTTCTTCAGTTCTAAAGTACTAGTGGGGAGTTGGGGTTTAAATAGAAACATCTGTGGGTGTTAAGCTTGTAACATATTCTGCAAGAAGCAAGAAATTTGTTCTCGCTCCTAGGGCTGAGAGAACAAAAGAATAGTTCGTTCTGGTCAGGTTGTTTATACTTCCACAAGACACTCAAGAGCCCAACTCTGGGGAAGTTCACCTCCCACTGCATCATACATCACATGCGCTAAGCATTGTGGGAGATGCGGGAGATGGATGACGAGAGGCACTTTTGTTATTATTTTCCGACGTCGGCCAGTCGTTTCACGCCGTTAATTCAACATACACCCACACACAGCATGCCGAACTCTACGCAGGAGAGATTAGTGGTCACACTCTGAATGTTGGCATCTGGGAGCTCACAGGGATCTTCCGTTTTTCCGTATTATCCCACTTCCAGTTTCTGACCAATCACAGAATAGTTGTCGGACACTGCGCGAGAAAAAAAGCTCTGCCCGGTTGATGTCTCTCAAGCGAGGGCTACGAGAACAAACTTCTTGCTTCTCGTGGAGTATGGAACAGCCTTGACCCACTTTGAGACTGGAGCCTCTCACTGACAATGGCTTGTTAGAGCACCTTTCATTGGAGAAAGAGGACAGGGTCAGTCTCCTCCAATGACAGGTTAAGAGACACTAGTCAAGAAGTTTCTGAAGGGTAGTATCCTTTAGAACTGAAGAAGCCAGAAGTCCATTTTTTTGGATATACCATGACCTGGGTGACTGAGAACCTTCACCAGCTATTTTCCGTGTTTCCATCCTATAATTCATATACTGTACTCGTATTCATGGTGCCACATTATCATATTGTAATAGTCAGCTAGTCAAATACATTCTGGTTATATGTGTATTTGGAGAAAAATCAAATGTGCAAATGGACCGCGTGGACCGCGTCCACGGCTCCATTACATGCCTTGGTGCCAGCTGAAGGTGAACCATATGAAGCCTAATTCTTTTCTGTAAAAGTTAATTGGTCAGCATATGGCTCCACTTAGCCACTGGAAATATTTGTTGCTGTCAGTGAGGACACCGATGCCGCGTGTGCTTCAGCAGCTCTCTTCATTTACCGACCTAACGCAGCAAAGCCAGGAAGCTTATCACACGTTTTTTAACATCGTAACCACACTAGCAATTAATGCAATTTGTGCAGGAAACTAAATGGATAAAAGACTCAGTAGCAGAACGACCCCTTACGCCCATTCCAACACATGAAGACCTTATTCTCTGACTGTGCTGTATTGTCAACTCTGATCTCAGTGCATTAGTTAGCGCCGTCTCTTTGTCACAGACATTCCAGTTGGTCTGAGAGAGAAAATCATAACAGATCTTTTTGCCCATTTATTCCACTGGGCTGGTTTAAACCCCCCGAAGATTGCTTTTAGTGACCAAGATGTCAGCAGCTGTTGGACAGAGAGCCATTCGGTGCCCAAACGCCGCAGACCTTGGCCTCTTTATTCGCCGTGGCCGGCGTTCAACATATGGAACCGCTAACGAACAGCTAGTATGATGGATGGCACCTGTCAGCAGGGAAAAGAAAGGAGAGATATTGTGTGTTTTTGCGTGTGCGTGCATGTTGATGTGCCTTGATGGTTATGAATGACCACAATGCTGTCCCTCGTGGTTGATTAATGCAGAATAAAAATCCAGGCTGTTTATGGGATGTGGACGTACCATTATTTAGAAAGGTGTTGGTGGAAAAGGAATATGACAGAACTGGAATGAAATGACTTATTATTGTTTTTATTTTGTCCGTCACTTCATTGTAAGAGTATTTCCATTATCACAGATCAATATTAATTTATTTTATTAGTTTGTTTACAAGAATTATAGCACTGCTGTCACAGTACTTAGCTTAGTTTTGTTCGAAAATGTTCAGCAAATAAATCATTTTGTCTACTAATACTGCATTTATACTTTCAGTTCCCTGATACTAATAGTAATAGAAATAAGGGCAGCTGCATGGGCAACATGTGTTGTGTAAATGAACCAATATCAGTGCAGAACCAAACAGCTGACCCTGACCCAATACTGTATATTCAACCCTTTAAAACTTAGCATGTTTGCGCAAGCGTACTTTGGATTACCATAATTCCGTCGCGGTTTGCGCCATCTGAAAAATTCCAGCGGTTTCTGAAAGCTGAAACGTTGCACTATTGCAGCCAATATGACATTAATTTAATTTGCGCCTCTCCCAGGAGGGGGACGGGACATTTTCTGACCTTTCTATGGTCAACATAAGCAAAAAAGTCCAAGTGGACATTCTGAGGCTTAGGTGTTAAAGGGTTAACTCGTCCAGTCAAAGGTTCATTAGTTAAGGTTGGGTTGCCATCAAGGAGTGTCATTGCTATGGGGTTGGGGTGTCTGGTCTGGTCTAGGTGGGTGCTACATGTCTAAGTAACATCCACACCAATGAATGCCAGGACCAGAAGTTTCCCAGCAGAACACTGAATTGTCACAAGATGGTCAACGTTATTCACTTCTCTTGGTCACAATGTTATGGTGCATATATCTTTACGAAATATAATCTGGAACACCAAGCGATACACCAACTTTGCTACCCATTGTGCCATCCTGCTTGCTTGGTCTCATTGTTACTCATCTGGAACAGCTGTAATGATGTTCCACCCAGTGCTCCGTACACGTATAGCTTTCAAAGCATCAAAAATCAACGCAGCTTAAATTAGCTCGCTTGTATGACTGTATCTTAATCCAGCTATTCATTAGCAGAATTCACTTGAACGGTCATGAAATGGCTGGCAATCTAATTGCCCTCGTATGTCAGCAGTAGGTCCAATGTCATGAATGTGCCCGTGCAGACGCAGAGAATATTGTGTCATGACCGTGAGCCCTAATTGGTTGGTTGTGTAACAGTGCACATGAACAATCTGTACAGCTCTCATCAGCCTATATTTCAGAACGATGTCTCAACTATAACACTGCTTTCATCTTTCAGAATGAATGTTAAGCCTCTTTGTTCTCGCTTTCACATGATGCTTATCAAGGTTTTTACTCATTCACAGCATTAGACATAAATATACATGAGGATTCTGATCTCATTTCTTTTACAGTGTTGCCTTTAAATTAGTTAGAAAGCTTTCAATAAAACATAATAAAAGATAAAAAGGTCTGATTTTGGACACACACTGTTTCTATTGATTAACAATCACACTTTCTGGCTGTCACTTTTAATGCACTTTCTATTTCAACTTTAGTCTTTAGTCTACCCTTCCATTTTTGTTTTCTTTTTTCTATCCTCGTCTTGCTCTTCCTTCTCCTCTTTCTGTCTCTCCGCATTAGTTCCAGCTGATTAGTAGTACTTGCAAATGGAAAGCAACTTGGGTCAATGTTGACAGCGTTCGCAACCTCTACAAATTATTTAAATTCTGCAGAGAGGGTTCTCTTTTGATTTTAAGGAATGAAAATGTTCCTTCAGACCGCTGGTTGTCTGCGTTTCTACTACAATCTAAATGCCTGCTATCATTAGGCAAATGAGTTCACTGGCATATCTCAATGTGACAGCTGTCTTTGTGTCATTTTTGCATTCAGCCATGCAACAACCCGCGCCACTCCGGTCCAGTAGGTGGCGGTAATGCTGCAACAACGGTAACGTCACATAAAACAGTGACACTGCAGAGGAAGCTCACTGAGAACCTCTAATGGTTCCTAGACCCTACAAAAACAAAGGTTCCTAGCACCCGGAGAAAGATCCTGCAGTAGAAACAAATGATATAAGTCACTGGAAAACCTTCTTGCCATGACAACAAAGTCCCCTACTCCCTACAAAGGATCTTAGTCCTTGGCGAAAGTTCCTGCAGTGGCGACAAAGGTTCGTAGTTTGTTGGAGAAGGTACCTGTGATGGAAACACAAGGTTCTGGTCCCTGGAGAACATTCCTGCTGTGGAAACGTGGCTATGTTGAATAGGGATGTCCAGATCAAGCTTTTTGACTCCCGATCCTTTTAATATTGAGTATCAACGGGTCCAGGTCCCAATCCAATCTTGACTAAACTAAATGTCCTCTCCTGGAGATTCATAAAGGCTTTTCTTATCTTACTTATTCTCCTAGATTACGCTACTCCAGAAATGTTCTGGGCATCCAACGCCACAAACTCTCTGACTTTCTCTTTAATATTTTTCTCCTTGACGTTATCACGAGGGAACTTTTCTCTTCTTTTGAACACGGTGTTCATTGTTGTTTTGGTGCAGCGTTTGCCAGGGTCTACTATTATTGAGTGACTAATCTCCTACTACCTCCTCGACAAACATCTGCATTGACTTCGTTTTCCAGAGTGAAGTACTTCCACACAGTAGACATGGTAGTCATGTGATTTTGGTTCCTCTTCTTCTACCTCAATGTTTTGCAGCTTTGACTTCAGCTAACCACCTCGAGAACAGAAGAAGTCGTCATAGTTTTCAGGGTTTTCGGGGGCAGCTATGATGCCACAGAGGCAAAGTGGGAGAGGTGTGGTTTTGGTCTTTGGTCTATTTAAGATCGGGCTTGGCTGAAGCCCATTACTGATCCTGATACTGATTGGGACATCCCTAATCTGAAAAATGTTTTTAAACATGTTCAGTTCTTTTTGCTTTCTTTCTATAAAGCCTCAGAGATATTTCAACACCTTCAGTGTCACAGAGAAACTGGTAGTTGTATGGGAAATGACTCATAGGAAACAAGACAGCACTCGCTTTTGATTAAAAGACTCAAAGAATGGCCACTGACAGCCAACACAAGTCTCCCGGTACACGGTCCTCCCTGTATCTTCTATGTTCAACACAATGATTATATTAGAGTCGGTTAGAGTCAGAGTCAATGCTTGTTTAGATCACACGATTTGCTGTCTGCGTTTTGTTTTTGCTGGGTCAAATTTCAGTGATACACGGAAAAAAACAAATAACTGTGTCCCACTCCTGATTCTCTCTCATGTTTTTTAATGCATGTGCTTATGCAGACCTGGTTTTTCTCCCACTTTGCCTCTGCTGCCTCTCTCTCATCTCCATTTTAAATTCAGCCACACAGAGAGGGAGAAAAAAAAGTCACTTCTGTTCAGACATGTTATTATTCCACAATTTCTGTCCCCTCATCCAAAACATGCTGTGAAACCCTTGACATTCATTATCAGGATGACATGTTTTTCACGCTTGAGACAAGCAGTTTTGGCCATTAAGTCTGAGGGTAGGTCATTGCTTCAACACGTGGACTGTCTGACAGTGACACAAGTGTTTTTGTTGTGTGACCAATCAAACCATTTGTCTCGGGAGGAGGGCGGCTTGTCGTAAACGCAGCAACTCCAGCAGTTGATATAAGTGACTTTTGGTCTGCTGGTCCCAAAAAAAGAAAATCGGCCGTCACATGTGCCACTGCAGAAAACAACAGTCAAGACGCATTGATTTGGGCTTAGGTTGTTTCGGTTCTTGAGCTTGAGCTGTTGTAGCAGTGAAATGAGTTGAATACATTTTAACGTGTGGCTTTTAATGTCTGTGATCCTAAATTCTGGTAATAATGCAGTTTTTTCTTTTGTTTCTTCATCTGTTTTTCTCAGGGTGCACCTAAACCTGTTGCGATGGAGCCGTGTTCAGGAGGGAAAGCTGCTGTATTGACTGTCCTTGTTCGTTTGCCCTCTGGATCCTCAGGCCTACCTCCACCAGGACAGTCAGGTAACAACGCCGCACATTTGCATTAATTTTTTGTACTGTTTGAATTTCGATTGGAATAATTTCACTTTCAATAGGCAGTTTAGGCTTCTGCATCAATTCATAGCCTGACGTGCACCTCCCCAGAAATGTAGCTATGCGCCACGGCAACGCAGACCGCAAGAGCTGTGATTGGTCCACTTGGTAGTAGCGTATCTCCTCTTTAGTATTTCTGACTGCTTCTCCATCTCTCCGCAGTTTTCAAATTGGTTGTTTTGGATCAATAAAGATGGAACAAATCGATGAAAGGTTAACTGAGGAGGTTCGGAGATACAGACATTTGTACGACTCGTCTTTGGTGAAATATCGGTGAAATTTTGATGAAATTTTGTGTGGAATTTGTACAGAGCGAGCCAGACTGACCAGCACACAAGTGTAAATGACTCGCACCGGCGTTGGCTACGCGCGCAGGTTATGGCGTCTATGTCCCGTTGTACCTTAAATGAACCTTAAAGGTGCTGTGTGAAACATTTGTCTCCCCCTTGTGGCAGAGAGAATAAGTACACAAACATGGTCAACGTGTGCTTATCATTAGCTCATAGCTTGTGTTCAGGAATAGTCACAACCATACAATGAAATGTCCACCGTTCCAAGATGATAAGTGTTTTTTAAGCAGTATAATGGCAACAAAAGCCCCAACCAAGTGGCGCTGTGTTTTACTCTAATTTACTATCCATTGTTACGATGTCTCTGCTACTTACTGCAGATGTTCCTTTCTTCTCTCACAAACCAATCATTGGTCGTTCACATAAAAAAATATATAAAATAAATACAAATACATTGCAGCGATTAGCTGAATCAGAATCGTATCATCCTTGGGACTGACTGTAACAGATGTTCATTTATATTTCCTGCACGTGTTGACCAGGCTTTTGGTCCAGATTACCACACCAGCTGTCTCCGTTTATATCTGAATTTTTGAATATTTCACATTGAGACAAGTCCGTCCTCGTGACGTGTGACAGTTTTTTCAGTCTTTTGAGTGTCACCTTTTGTCTTCGCCTCTGTATTTGTGCACCGGATGTTCCATGTACGATCCGGACGGAACTAGATGCGGTTAATTAGATTTACTCAAATCAGGAAGCATGTTCATGGTAGTAACAGCAACATCTGTCATCCTGTACGCCATCAGAAAAATACAGTGACGACAAAGTTTTTTAGCCCACGTCGTATATATTCTGTTGTTTTTATATTCGCACTAATTAAGCCAGCTACCGCCCAAAATTTCATTATGTTCTCACATAATGACAATAAAGGATTCTTGACTGATTCTTGATATCATAACTCAATATCGGCATCACAATTCAATACAACCTCGATCTAGCTAGCTCACGTTACGTCCTTTTTTTCTGGGTTTTGACCAACTCTCTTAAAATAATTGTGAATCTCCATGGATCTAAAAAAATCAAGAGCACAAACATCGGGTTTTAAACAATGCCGGCAACGTCAGTTTTTATTAGTGAACAACGCAAATAGCGCCACATGCTAGGAGTTGTCTGTGCCGTTTTCTCCATCAGGTTAAATTCAGAACAGGGCAGGTGAGCGACAGGTGTGTGTGGAGAGTCTATAGATAGATAGATAGATATTTATCCTTTGAGATAAATAAACAACGCAAGCACATTGTTGTTTGAAACGTGCATAAATAATTCCAATTCCCTGACGAGCCATCACCCTGCTATGTTGTCCTCTAATTGCTGCTTCTAATCTCTGTTTTTCACCATCTTCTTCTTCTTCTTCTTCAGGACTCGTCGTCGCCAGTGCACTGATAGACATATCACAGCAGAAACCAACAGATTTTAAGGACAAGTCCCTGTCTCTGAAGAACCGAAAACCCCTTCCTCCAGCGCACCAGGGGACCTGCGTCTGACTGCTCCTCAACCGCTCTCAATCCACCGGGTCCCGTCTCACACCATCTGAGTGGGGGGGGCCACACCGTTCCAACATGTCACAGAGGACGAGCATTTTATCCAAGAGACGGTTTCATTTGGCTGCTACCACTTAAGACTTCACGTTCCGAGAGCACAGCCCAAGTCACCCCCACCCCCCTCGCCTTCGCTGCTCTATTTTGCATAACCTCAGAAATTCTCCAGCTTGTTCTGCGGCCCTGCGTCTACTACTAGGCTTCTTCCCGTTAGCTTTAAAGTCATCGTATAGCGGTGGCGCCAGAGACGGACTAATGAGGAGGATGTGAACCTGCTGAGTTGTAAATACAGAGGCGTCTGTACATTGGATTCTAATTGATTTCACGCACAGATGGTTGAAAAAGGCTGGTAGACATCCAGCACATGCTGCCTGTACGGTTTTTAACTTCATTTTGCTTGCCAACAAGTGGTATTCTATGGTGCTAAAGCATTTCATGACAAACTCTAAACTCGGCCTTTGCTGTGTGGACTGTATGCCTTTGTGTTTTTTTGTGCTAGACCAGGAGGATTTAACACGCCGCCACCACCACCACCACCGCCGCCGCCGCGCAGTAGTGTTTCTTGAGTAGTATTTTTGTCATCCATACGCTGGTTTAGCATCCCCTGTACATACGCACCTATACATCCACCCAGCTGAAGCTAAAGTCTGTATTTTCTGTGGAAAACACTACGGAGACCGCAATCACTACCGGGGAGGAGGGGGGGCTCGCAGGTGAAGACTGGGCACTGGAAGAGGCACGAACAAAACCGTTAAAGCAGCATGGATATCTCCTCATTTTACTTGGAAACTGGAAGTAATATATATTAAAAAAAAAAAAAAAAAAAGGTTATTTTTCAGTGTGACTGAAGGTCTGGTGCTGTGCGACTTGGACATGAGTGTTTTGAACTTGCCCTCAGATTGACGGTGGGGTGGTCGCCATTTAGGGAGAAGGACGCCCGCTTCGTAAAACTCAAGGAGGGACGTCCTGCTCCTCTGCCTGTTTACTAGTTTGTTTTGCAAGTTTTTTTTTTTTTTTTAAAGTATCATCTGAAGGTATGACTTTGTTTCAGTGTTCGACTACAAGGAGTTGTGTTACCGTTTTTTTTTTTTTTATATATATATATATATATATATTGCCTTGGCTTTCCGTGAACACTTTAAGGATGAGGAGGGCAGGGGTGGGGGGACGTGTCGACCGAGCGTCGGGCCCCGGCTCCGCCTCGAGCTGTACAGTGTCTTGTTGGAACAAATGTGAGTCTTTGTCGCTCTTCTCTCCCCAGACTTCTTCATGTGTTTTGTCAGGTTTTTATGACAGAATGGAAGTGGAAGATTATCAGTTACGGGGCCTGGTCACCTGATTATATATCTATGAGAAATTGTCTTTTGCTACACTTGTGAAAAGAGCCTTTCTGTTGATAATTTGTTTTGATATTTAACAGATTCCTGTGTAATAGCGCATTTAACTTGATTTTATCGTGTTTTTGTTTTTTGTTGAATTGTACATCTGTGAAGACTGTACGGGCATTGGCTTGCAAAAACGGTCGTTAACGATGCATTTCATGAGGATGGTTTGCCGGCTAATGTGTTTTTTTTTTTTTGTGTGTGTTTTTTATTTTAATTATTTGTAGAGTAATCCTATAACGGTGTCATTACACAGGAATCACGGTCTCGCTGTACCACGAAAAAAAAAAAGAAAAAGATGAGAAGCTGCATATCGGTAATCTTCAGTGTATTTTAAAGATGGACGACATGCCAGAAAATAATAAAATAAAAACAGACCTGAACGTATTTTTTTGTTTTTTGTGCAGTCTTTCATCCACATGCTGTACGTTACTTATTGTGTACTGAGCGATTTCTACATTTTTAGATCTTGAAAAATGAAGGCAACATGAGAAACCTGTAGGTAATGAACAAATCAATCGCAAAAAAACTTCATGTTCAACTTTATATTATATTTACAACCTAAAATGACAGAAACCAGCCTTAGAAATAATTCATTTGAGTGTATTTTAGTTTTTTAGTTCAAGTCCCGCCCACAAACATGAGTAGGGGGTGGAGCTTATGACCTATACTGCAGCCAGCCACCAGGGGGAGCTCTACTTTATTACCTGGACACTTCTTGTCAGACAGTTGACCACATTTCTACAAAGTCATGCGATGTAAAGACATTCAGAGACGCTTCAAGTTTGACCCCGAGGACAACAGGAAGATTTAATCTATCATTTGTAATCGCGTTCTGTCTTGTCCGGTGTAATTCCTGCCATTTTAAACATGTGCTATAGGAACGTGTGATGTTAAATTCTTTTGGTACGGTCATTAATTTTTAGTTTAGAGGGAGACTGGATTACAATGCACCCTATTAAAAGATTAAAGCATGTTCTGAAGCAATTTGCCTAAAAGGCAAAGGGTCACATTCAGATTTGCATACATACTTTCTCTGAGAGGACACGGCTGACATACGAATGACACCTCTCTCTGACGGTTTATCAGCTCATCTGCACTGTAACAGGGCTAAAAAGGGCAGAGAAATAAACTACATGCAGAATTTGCTGGTTGCACGTGTAAGCAAATAGGAAAAGTTAGACTGAGGCAGATATTTTGTTAAACTCTTTTCTACGTCAAGCTTGCAGCAGGTGTGGGAGAAATTTCCAAGAACTCAAAAGCGGGTAAATGTCATTCTTCATGTAACTGTGCCTCACGCTAAGCATGTGACGACGGATAACGAGCTACATTAGCGCCATTTTTACTGCTTTAAAGTTCAGCCTGATATTAAACGGCTCGTCCTTCGCTGTGCTAACACCTTTCAGAGAGCGCTCGTGCTCCCTCTTCACTGGCGACGGCTAGAACGAGGACGTAAAGGAAAGCGGCGCGGCCTGCCTGAGTGCTCTTCACAGGATAATCCTCACTTACACTCAACAGTGGACTTATTAGCTGCAGCCGCTCTTGGAAAACAGCCACCAGTCCCCTAAATGAGTGGTTATATTAAAACGCTGTGGATGGCAAGAGCTAAATGAAGCAATTTACTGCTTCAGTACTGTGTGTGTGTGTATATATATATATATATATATATATATAAAGAGCATCTGTGAAGATTTTTTGTCCAGGCTTTACACAATGTCTCTTTCAGACCAGCGCTTTCAAAGAGATTGCATCCTTCCAGGTCTGTATAACACGTTACCTTGAACTCCCTCGAGTGCCAAGAATGCACTCAGGGCAGAGGGCACGCTGACCCTCAGTTGAGTCGGCCAAAAGTGAATCTGCATGAACTCTGTGTGCAATTGCAGCGAATGAAAGAAAAGTGACAGGGTTATCTCAGGGCTCCATTGTGCATTTGAAACTTGTGCAGCTTGGGACTGCCGGTTGCAAAAATGTCTGGGATCAGAAAAACACACATCAGCCATAACATTATGACATTATGGCGTGTTAGCTGGCTATGCTAGGTTATGCTAAGCTAGGTTTTTGCAGCATTCCAAACAAGTCTGAGATCTGCAAGAAACCAGTGCAGACTAAACTGAACAAGACTTTAAAAGTACTGGTTTTGGGCACAAAAAACACAATAAATACAACGTTTTTTTTAGCATTTTACAACCATATGAATACACAAATTAATTCTTAAAATGCACTTGAAAAAATGTATAAAGTAAAAAAAACTGCATGATTGAATGGCTGGGTTGGATGCTTCAGTTTCGGGGTCCTGGTGTTGGGGTGTCATGGCTTAGTGGGATGCTTCAGACCTGTTCAATTACTTATACATACACCGATCAGGCATATGGTCTAATATGGTGTAGGTGTTCCTTGTGGTGACTCATTAGAAAATGGACATGGGCCTTCTGAGGGTGTCCTGTGGTGTCTGGCAACAGAATGTTCTTGAGTTGTTCCTAAAGCGTTTTTGTGGCTGCATCCTGCTTGGGATGGCTGCTGCCATCAAGGAGTGTCATTGCTATTGGGTGGGGGTGTCTGGTCTGGTCTAGGTGGGTGCTACATGTCTAAGTTATATCCACACCAGTGAATGCCAGGTCCAGAAGTTTCCCACCAGAACACTGAATCGTCACAAGATGGTTTAAATGTTATTTACTTCTTCTGTCAGTGGTCATAATGTTGTGGATGATCGATGTACATACATGGTGGCAGTTTTTGGGATTTCAGGTTAGTGTATAATAAGCTTATACATTTCAAAAAGAACAAACTCTACATTGCTTTAACTGCAGTTTTTATGTATTATGCAAAGGTTAATTGAGTTTTTTGCAGATTTTGCAGAAAATGTGCACATTGTCACTCATTCTGTGAAACTACGAAGCGCAGCTGAAGAACAACAACGCGCAAAAGAGAATTTGTGAGCACTCGATTATCGATTCATGAACCCCCCGAGCAAAGGGCCGGCTGAGATGCTGAGAACTTTCCACATCACAAACGTGCTATTTTTGGTCCTCGTTACTGTGCCGAGCAAATGCCCCTGTTCCATTTCAGATTGTGTTACAGTAAACCCAAAGCGGGAACCGTTGCATTGATTTCCAGAGAGCGAGCAGAAGTTTAAAACTAGACGTTCTATCCCAGCACTCTGGAGCTGCTGCGCCGACACTGATGAAGAGCTACGTCCGAGCAGATATCCCAAACACCAAGAGAATCTACAGTGAATGTCATCTATATTAAACTTGGCAACGTCTTAAGCACACACACTTAACTGAGAAGGTCCTTGTTTTTATTGCTAAGCTGCGTATGATCGCCAGGGCCGGCTAATTGTCTGAAAAGGATCCAGGAAGGCACTAAAATCTGATGGCTCTTTACCAAACAGGCTGGCTGCTGTGCCAGTGTGCTCCTGGACCGGCTGCTATTTTTCAAACACGACAGTTAAGTGAACAGAGGTCAGCGCTAAGTACTGGAGAGGGATGAGCTGAAAATATTCAGAGCGACTGCTGTGCTGAACCGGAGCCGCTGCTGGCAAACCGACGCTCGGCCCGGTCCAACCCTGATGGTCACATTGTCTGGCTGTTTTTTTTTTTTATTCCACTGAACCTGTTATTTAATGATGTTTATAGTCCTTTCATTCCACCGCATTTGCTTTTCTATTCACGTTTTGCCAATTATATCTGGACGTTTTGATAAAACGCATGTGTGTGTGTGTGTGTGAGTGTATTGTCATCGCTGGATTACCCTCTGGATCCCCGGGGCAAAAATGTGTTGTCCGCGTAGCCAGAAACCAACGGTTGCTCCAGTATTAGTATTTTTAGAATGGCGTAGTTCAGCCCTTGTGCATGTTGTTTATGCCGTGTGTGTGTGTGTGTCGGATGTCGTGCAATCAGCAATGCATGACTGAAAGATAAATGGCAACGTAACCTTTGACCCGTGGGGAGTTTTCTTCAAATGGTTTTAGGATATACTTTAACTTACACACATCCTCTGGCATACAGGGACATACACATGCAGAAAGTAAGGAAATGAAACCAAAATGTTTTAAGCACACCGACATCGTCTGCACTAGGGGTTGCCCGAGTTCAGATTTTTTAAAGTCGACTGTTATGTGATGAACCGACTAGTCTCTGATGACATCACTAATAGAAACCCAACAGAAAGTAATGAAATCTATATTCTAGACCTGAATACATGTGCTGAGAACAGACAGCTCATGTGCTACACACTGTGAGCTGCAGATATGTATAGCCTGTATAAAAACAGGCAGCACCTCAGCACCATCAATAAAATTTAATAGTACTCCACAGTATATTACAGTATATATACTTGTATTTAGTTTGTATATTGCATTTTATACATTTTTGTATATATTGATCTATCTATCATGAATGCCAGTTCAAAAGTTTCCCAGTTTCACTTCTCCTGTCAGTGGTTTTAATGTTGTGGCTGATCGGTGTAAATGCATTGGACTTTCTAAAATGTACCATACCTTCAACCTCAGGCCACCAAGTGATTAATCACCCTATAGGTAAGGAATATTCAGATGATTTTAAGTTGAGCTACTTTCATTATTTTAAAATAAAATGATTTGAATTTCTAGCCAGCCTCTCCCTCATTCTCTAAATACGTGAATTCATTTTTCAGAGCTGAGGCAAAATTCAGATTTTTAACTTGATCCCTGGCGGGCATGGCGGTGCAGAGCAGACAAGAAGGGTCTTGCTTCAAACCTAGTCATTACATTGGTTATTTCTCAACTGAACCTCTAAATGATGAGTGGCTAGAGCTAATGGCGTGGTACTTAATCCCTCTACATGTCATTTGGTTCATAGACCGGACAATTAATACCATCAAACCATTAAAGGGCACTTTATAAAAAATGTACATGGGATCTCATGTTCATAAATAAAAACCTGCAAAGATTAAGAGTTAATTTGACTGTCCTGACTGCCTCGGGGCTAGATAATTGGTCTGTGCAGAAATCAAGACGTGTACTCCAAGATCCACTCGTGATGAGAGAGTATGGATTTTTGCTCATGTTTGTTTTGGCTCTACTACAACCAAGAGACGGCGATTAATCTGTCACTCTCAGCAATGTAATTCATGATGAGGAGGGGGTTTCGGAGGACAAATCTGCCAAACCATCCGATATAATCCTGCCGGGGCTTTCTCTCGCCGCTGGGAGGGTACGGCTGCCAACGCCAGCGTTAAATCAAACTGTCCAGGAGAGAAACTTCAGGAGATGTTCACGTCGGCGTGCTTCGCATGTAATGGGGAGAGGGAAAGAAATGAAGCGATGAATGCGTGGGTGTTATTTACGCCACTTCATCACAGCTATGGAAATTGTCTTGTTGTGTGTGTGTGTGTGTGCAGTCAAATGATGCACTGACAAAGACGGGCACTGTGTAGGGCCACCAAAAGACCGGCGGCGGCACAGTGGTGTGGTGGTTAGTATACTGATGACTCACAGCAAGAAGGTTCTGGGTTCTAATCCATGGCCAAACTGGGCCCTTTCTGTGTGGAGTTTACATGTTCTCCAAAGACATGCTGATTAGGTTCATTGGTGATTCTAAATTGGCCGTAGGTGTGAGTGTGAATGGTTGTCTGTCTCTCTGTGTTAGCTCTGTGATAGACTGGAGACCTGTCCAGGGTGGACCCCGCCTCCCGCCCAATGACAGCTGGGATAGGCTCCAGTCCCACTGCGACCCTCCAGAGGACAGGCAGTTACAGAAAACGAATTAAAGTTCATGGAGACAAGACCAATTCATCTGTTAGAAATATACATATTCTTAGACTGTATAATGTAAAAAGATGAGTTGTTCAGTTTTTCTGGGCGGCACGAGGTCGCCTAACCACTACAGGAAGTAACCATCACCTTTGTCTTGAGTCACTGATCCAGGACATCTTAGGTGCCTGCAAAAAGTTGACCATCTATGTAACTTAAAGGCTGAAGCACCTATCTGTGTCTTCAGTTGCATTTCTTTGTTATCTCATAAAAACAGAATAAATTATTTTTTCTCAAGTGACTGAAACCTTCTTCTTCTTCTTCTTCTTCTTCTTCTTCTTCTTCTATTTTAATGGCAGTTGGCAAACCAGCATGGAAGTGCATTATCACCTCCAACTGGACTGCAGTGTAGAACAAGAGATTGGACAAATAAAACCACTGCTTAACTTTGTATTATGCACGTTGTTCTCTGTATTCTCCATTTGGTGCAACAAACTATTAAAGTCAGTGTCAAAGTTTATTTCTAAAGCACATTTAAAAGCAACCTCAGCTGAACCAAAGTGCCGTGCAAGCAGAACAAATCTGAATAAGTCAACAGTCCCCGTTAAAATAAGCAATAAAACATCAAATCAAACAAAAGTAAAACTGTCAATTAAAAAAGTGGGTTTGCAAAATAAAAATACAAGATATCCTGCTCAACTTGGACTGAAGGCCAGCGAGAGGAAGTGGGTTTTCAGTGATTTAAAACGCTCCAAACTCTGGGCAGCTTTGATATAAAAGGGTCCATCGCTTCTGTTTCTGAGCCTGGATCTAGGGAGGTCCAGTAGAAGCTGGTCTGTTGATCGCAGAGCTCTGGCTGGAGTGTGGCGACAAAGTAATTCTGTCAGGTAAGATGATAAAATGAATCCTAAGATGGAATGGAAGCCAGTGCCAGTCCTGGTGTAACGAGATGTCGTTATTAGCGCATCTCGACTACTGAACTAATCTCCTTATCAAATTTAAAGGTGGAGTCAACAATCATGCAAAGATTTCTTCCGACAGGGTGACAGTAGGATGCTGGAGGGCTGATGGCACCGGGTGTCCAAATAATATAACTTCAGTTGTGTTTTTAGTCAGTTTAGGGAAGTTTGCCTCCACCCAGGACTGTACATCCTTCAGACAATTCAGCAAAGCCTGTATGGAGGCGTTGCTGTTATTCTGTATTGGCAGATAAATTTGTAAATCATCTGCGAAACAACAAAAGATAGACCCAAGACAGACTATTACACGTTCAGTTGTTTCTGGTTGGCTGCAGTGGACACACTAGAGCCTGAGACCTTTATGACCTGTCCTCAGATGTGTGATGATGATTTCAACCCCCTTCTAATCCGCTTTCCTGCCTCGTTAGACTTTTTTTGCTCCTGTGAAACCCCAGGTGTGGCTATTTAATGACGGCCCAGTTCCATTTAGTGTAGCAGTTTACTTCGCTGTTGAACCGGATCGCACAGACGCGGAAACTCCACTGAATGGAACGCGGCCCATCATTAAGAACAGCTGTGCTTCACCTGCTGCGGAAATTCACAACGTTTGTCGTGAAAAAACGGGACTTATTCACAGTCATTTAATACTCAGTGTAAAACAAGAGAACAGAGGATTTATTTTCCTTAAGTGGGTAATGTTTCCCGTCACGAATTCTTCATACTTCCCGGACTAATGTGGATATTTTTCCCTCTAACGTGCTGGTCACGTTATTTAATTGACGTGACACCTGCAACATGGCGGACCAAGCTAATGTAGCTCGCTCCAGGACGTGTTTGTGGATGAATACTTTATTTATATATTTTTAAAAAAGTTGGAAGCTGCTCGTTTTTATTTGGGACTGTGGAGAACTTTGGGAGTCACCTGTTGAGATGTGGAGGATCTGCTTCTACTTCACGAAGGTAAGGCTCTGCTATGCTATGCTGCCAATGTGTCTGCGGTGTGTACACTTGTGATGTGTCATGCGCAATAGAGCTTGGTTCTTTTGCTTGTGTGAATTTGATTGCAGTGTTTTGTTCATTTATTTGCACAATTGAAGTTTTATTGAAATGTTAAACAAAAGTAAGAATACCTCTGTTGGAGAATAACTGCACAAAATGAGACAATTATTAGGCTTCTCATAAAAACATTGAATGCAAAAGGGCTTATCAACGCACAAACCAAGTGTATTCGCTGTGTTGGGCTAAAATATCAGGCTATAAACGATGCCGAGCCGGCTCTTCTTCGGGAGCCGTGGCAAATGAGCCATGTCTCAGAAAAGAGCTGAACTTCCCATCACTAGTTGTACAGTTAACGTCGTGGTCTGTTGTTTGAGGTTGCGTTTGTGAGCCTGGGAAAAATCAGTTTGCGCATTGAGTTTCTAGTTTGTGACCTTGTTTTTCAACAGTTCTTCTTCATTAGTTTTGTTTGTGTTGAGGATTCCTATGCTCATTCCTGTGGCTGAGCTCATTCTTCTTTGGTATTTTGACACATATCAATGGCATTTTGAGCATCATGAGTATTGCAGGCTGACTTGAAGCATAGTTCTCTCCCTGTTGGCTGGTTTTTTTGAGGGTCTTTCGAACAATGAATAACTGGGTTTGTTCAAAAAGTCTTTTAATTTTAAATAACAATCACTAGCCTCCTTATTCCGTCTTGCTGGGACCAGGTTCTACCTCCTGTTGTCTTCAGAACTTCCTTGATTCTTCGTGGCATTGTGATCCATGTTCGGGTTGAGTTTGTGAGCCTGGGAAAAATTTCAGTCTGCTATTGTCCGGTATTCTTTTCTTGGGGTTTTCTGGTTTCTGACCTTATTTGAACTTCTTCGTCTGTGTTAGTTTTGTTTGTAATAATTCGTATGTTTTTGTAGCTGAGCTCTTTTCTTCTTTGGTGTTTTGACTGACATAATAATGACACACTTACGTTTGAGCATCATGAGTATTGTGGGCTGACATGAAGCCTGTTTACCCCCCTGAGGCTTCTGCTGCTGCTGCTGCTGTCGTTTGAGTGTCTTGCGAACATTTAATCACTGGGTTTATTTAAAAGGGCTTCTTTTAATTTTAAATAACACTCACTGGCCTCCTTATTCTGTCTTGCTAGTCTTCAGAACTGCCTTGATTTTTATAGTTTTTCTGGTTTCTGACCTTATTTTACAACAGTTCTGTGTGTAATAATGATTCATGTTTTGTGGCTGAGCTTATTTTATTTTATTTGGTATTTGTGGGCCCCGTGGCTGTTGCTGTTGTCGTTTGAGGATCTCGCAAACATTAAATTTACATGAAATCTTCTTTTAATTTTGAATTGCAGTCACTGGCCTCCTTATTTCACTTTACACTTAGTACCAGCTTGGACCTCTTGTTGTCGTCTTCATGGTATAAATTCAACAAGGCACTAGAAACCATCCTTAGAGAGTTGGATTGAGATCTGATAACTGTGGAGGATCATTTGGGTACAGTGAACTCATTGTCAGGTTAAAGACGCCTGTTTGAGATTATTTTAGCTTTATCCTGCTGGGAGGAGGCTTCAGAACATGTCTTCATAAAGGATGCGCAACAATACTCATTTAAACAATACTTGGTACTGAGGGGCCCAAAGGGTTCCAAGAAAATATCCCCCACAGCGTTCCACCACCACATCCAGCCTGAACACTTGATACAAAGCAGAATGGATCCATGCTTTCATGGTGTTTATCCCAAATTCCGACTCTAGCGCCTGCCTTTTTCCAAATTACACTCTCTGGCCTCCTTATTTAATCTTGCTAGTACATGTTTGGACGTCATGTTGTCTCCAGAACTGGCTAAAGATTCAACAAGGCACTAGAAATAATCCTTAGAGTTTGGTCCATATTGACATGATAGTGTCACATAATTGTTGCAGAAATCGAGATTTATCAGAATAACCTTTTTTCCAATCTTTAGATGTTTAATTTTGTCGAGTCCTTCCAAGTTGTAGCTTCAGTTTCCTGTTCTTATTTGTCAGGAGTGGCACTGGGTGTGGTCTTCTCCTGTAGACCGTCATCTTCAAGGTTGGATGCGTTCAGAGATGCTCTGCTGCATACCTTAGTTGTGACTAGTGGTTGTTTGACTTACTGTCGCCTTTCCATCGGATTGAATCAGTCTGGCCAACACATTTTCTTAAAATACAGCAGCTCGGTTTCTCTTTTTCAGATTCTCTGTACACCATAGAGATAGCTGTGTGAAATAGTCAGACCTGCCCGTCTGGCACCAACAATCATACCAAGTCACTTTTATTTCCAGTTTAAACTCCAGCTGATCGTCTCAACTACGCCTTCATGCCTAAATGCTCTTTAATGAGTTACTGCCATATGATTGGCTGATTAGGTGCACCTGTTGGCAACTGAACAGGTGCACCTAATCAGCCAATAAGATGGCCAGGGAGTGCATATCTAAAATTGAGAGCTTTATGGATTATATTGCTGGGCACTGACGGTGCTGTGTTTTTTAATGAGCTGGCTATGTTGTTAATTATTACATCCTGCGTATCCAGGGAGTATTCTATCATTTACATATCTGACACATTTGAGCCTCCAGGTGCATGAACACTTTCTGCTCTGTGTGATGAGCAACATGGCCGGTATCCAGCTCCGTGTTTGCAGAGGGTGATTATTATCCCCAAAGTTCTTGTAAGGAAGATTTGCCACTCTGCAGCCATCTTAGCAAACCTTCCTGTGCAGCTATTCCAAGTTAACAAGAGGAAGAGGGAGCCATAAGCATGTTGTTTTCTTTTTTTCTTTTCAATGCTCGCCTGGGTACAAAAAAAATGTATATGTAGCATCACCTGAGAAATCTAAGAATGAAAAGCCCTCACAGGTCATACCTCTACTGGGCATGCATGTGGACAAGACCTTACTGTTCAAAATAAGTCTGCAGCCGCTTCTGTTGCCACACATGTGCAACCGACGTGAACCTCCGGCGTGCTCTTGCGTCTGGCTCGAAGTTTTCTTGCTTCGTCTCTCTTCTTGCTGCATCTCCATTTCTGCTGTGCTGACTTTACTGTTTGTTAGTTTGCCGATAGCAAATCTGTACACGCCCTTTTAATCACATAAATAATGTGTTCTATGTGAACTGGCTGCCTGAACTCGTTTGCTGATAAACACAAGTCTTCTAGACTCATTTAAGGTATCATGTTTCTGTAACGATTAGCCAGCAGCCGGCTCCACGCCCCTGCTCATGCAGGACGTGGTGAATTTGTCATGGTCCCAGAGGTAACGGCAACCATGAATAAGAATATCCTTTAAGTATTTAGGAGCAACTAAAACACGCAGTATGAGATAAGAAGGCTGAAGGACTGTGACTAGTCCAAGAAGACCTTGTAAAACGCCCAGACACAAGGCTGGTCACACTGGGAAGAAGAAGAGCCGACGTTGTCTGAACCTTTCATGGAAAATAGATGGACATTTAGTAATTGTTTTTTTTTTTTTTAGATTCTCATGTGGGGAACTCATTACTTTGATTGAGAACAGCTGGTGTCATGCTCTCCAGTTTCACCCCAGGCTGCCCTTTGTGGAAATGGTGCTCTCCGTGGTGCTGAACGTCTGGATAAGTGACATGACACTCCTCTGTTCTGTACTTGGTATCACTCTGACGGTGACACTCTTCACTACAAATGACTTTATAGTTCACTACTAACAACAGTGTTGTGCAAGTTCGCACTAAACAAGAACTAGTTCAAAGTTCAGTTTGCACAGGTAAAAGTGAACATTGATACACAAAGTGACGTAGCAGCTGTTCTTGTTCAGTATAATCTCTGACTGACCTGCTCATCCATCCCCAGCCCGTCATGTTTTTTCCTCCAGGATCTGTGCTGCTTCTTTGAATAACCATTGACTGTATACACTAGGAAAGAACTAGCCTGTTTGTGTGCATCAGCTGCTTCTGCGGTGCCGGAGGCAGCTTCTCTTTCAGCTGCACCAGCCATGCTGTATGCCGTAAATCTTTTTATTCCTGCACGAGGGTGAACGTCGTTATTTCCCTCCAGACTGAGCAAAACTCACCTCTACGCTCACAGTCGGAAAAATTATGCGTTCGGTTCACAAAAATATGAATATGCTCATGTTCAACACTGACTACTAAACTAATAAAGGTGAATAAACAAACGGAGTAAAGGCTCTTTTATAGTTCTCTGGGACATGGACGCTGTAACTTACACCTGCAGCCTACGCCAGGGCGAGGCATTTATTCTTGTGCACTCGCTCTGTAACAACGCCACCTAAACGCTAGTCGGTGCTTTGTCTTTTTTTGCCAGTCGGGTTGTTTCTTGTTTCTACTTCCTGCTTCACTTTCAACAATGGAGACTTTCACGAACACGAGTCGTACAAATGTTTGTATCTCTGAACCTCCTCAGTCAACCTTTCCTCCATCTGTTCCATCTTTATTGATCCAAAACAATCAATTTAAAAATTGTGGAGACGGAGAAGCAACCAGAAATACTGAAGCTGAAACACGCTGCTACCAAGTGGACCAATCACAGCTCTCGTGGTCTGTGTCACCGTGAAGCGTAGTTACATTTCTGGGGAGGTGCACGTCAGTTACGGCGTTGGGGTCTGCGCTGTCGCCGTAGCTTCTGTGTCGACTTAACGTGGAAGCCTAAACCACCTAGAAGTCATTTTATTAGCGTGTGTGTTAGCAGAGTAATGATAATGTGATTGATGAACTGTGCCATAAACCTGAATAGGTCACATGGATCGTACAAGATGCCCTGACTAATTTCTTCAGCTAAATACCTGTCAGGCTTCTGGGTAGCAGTGGTTTAAATCATTAATGTAAATGGATTAATTGTTTAATTCATTTATTATATTGAAACTTTATTCATTCTCTGGTTCCAGCTGCTTTTACTGTGAGGAATCACAGCTTTTCCGCCTCTGGGTTCAGACAAAACGAGACATTTGAAGGTGTTATATTGGATCCTGTCCCACTTTATTAGATCTTTTTTTATTTATTTTCCAGAATCTAAGACATAAAAGTGAAATATCAAAAGGTTCCATCAGTAATGGGAATCTGTAGTTTACAGTTGCAGGTCAAAAGAGCAAAATAATACCACCTTTTTTTTATTTTTTTTTATTGATTTAAATCTCTTCAAGGTCGAGACAGAGTGATGTGTCGGTGCAGAGACTTTACCCTGAAAGGTAAAAATCAACATGAGCTGCTGTGTTATCGCTTTCTTCCAAGAGGAATTTAAAATGTTTTAGTGGATTTTGCCTCTTTTTTTAATATATATAAACCAAGAACCTCCGTTATTATCTCCGGTCTTTGCTCCTGCCCTGCTCTTGAAAACATTTGACGGGAGGAATCTCAACTTGACTGATACCAGGAAGTGTTTACTTGTTTAAAGTCGGGCACACCCTGACATTTGTGGCCACGACACAAAACAAGCAAGAAAGCAAGAAAGTGGAATTGGTGCTTCTGTCTTCTGTCGTCGTTGATGGGAAAGGTGAAACCCGCCGAGTAGTTTCGAGGGGCTGAAGAGGTCAAAGTTGCAGTAATTAGATGTGATTGTTACCGGGCAGCGCAACTGCGACTGAACCGTGTTATCAGCATCCGCTTTAATCTACGCCAAGGGTGAACATTCGGCTCGAGTAGACCTGGAGTGGTTTTATAGTTCTGGGGCTGCAGGGCTGCGGGTTTGGGGGGGGTATTAAAGCACTATCTTCCTGTTCTCAAGGCTTTATGGCAAGAGAACAGTAAACCAGGAGAGCAATAATACTTATCATAGGTTTAATGACACCTGTATTTCTCAAGGCTTAACTTAACTAGTATGTGTGTCACATTCTTAAAACTGAATCGTCTTTAAAGATACTTGTACTCCCATTAACGACAACAAGAACTATGTTAAATGTGTAGGACATTGAAAAGTCGTTTATTTCCATATTGAAAACAGTCGTGCTTAATTGCTGATGCAAAATTGAGGATAAGTCCCTTCAAAGAACAAGGATGGTCTCAACAAACCCTAAATAGATCTGGCTGACACAGACTTAGCCGTAGTGTTTAGCGACGTTGCTCAAGCGCGTTCAGCGTTTGTTAGGGGCAAAAATAATCCACATTTAGTGCACCAGTGAGTATTTACAGCACATGGGGGACTAATAAAATGCAGTGCCCATATTCAGCATAATGTAGGTCCAAGTCACGTGTTGTACTGAGCAGTAAAGATGGGTTTAGGCTATCTTTACAATAAAGGTTAATGAGATGAATCTGTTTGCATAGAATATCAGTCATTCATTCATTTTCTGTAACCGCTTGTTCCTGTGAAGGGTCGCCGGGGGGGTCTGCTGGAGCCTATCCCAGCTGTCATCAGGCAAAAGGTGGGGTACATCCTGGACAGGTCTCCAGTCTATCTCAGGGCTAACACAGAGAGACAGACAACCATTCACACTCACACCTATTTAGAATCACTAATGAACCTAACCAGCATGTCTTTGGATGGTGGGAGGAAGCTGGAGAACCTGGAGAGAACCCACTCAGACACAGGGAGAACATGCAAACTCCACACAGAAAGAAAGGACCCAGTCGGCCCAACCTGGATCACCTTAGACGCTCGTTGATCTAGTTTGCCATTAATTTACATGACGTGTAGATGTCTACACATTGTATTTCAGATAAACGCTCTTTGACATGCGCTCTGCTCTGCTCTACCTCCAACAGTTACAAAGAAATGTTGGATTATACACAGTACTAGTTTAATGGATTTATATTTTCCTACTCTCGTGGCCCTACGGGACAGCTTTCACATAGCGGTTGTCATGGCAGCTGTTAGTCATTATGATGTCACATCCTGCAGGAACCATCCTTCGGGGAAAATAATAATAATAATAATAACTCCAAGTGTACTTTAGTGTTTTAGTTTCACCCAACTCCTATCCACCAACATTAACATGGAGGGGGCGGAGCTTATATGACTGCAGCCGCTTTTGAGGAGCTGGATCTGTCCATGGCGTCCATCTTTATGTACAGTCTATGGATGCATGGTTGCACCCCTATTTCAGGCTCTTCCTGTTTCCTCAAAATTTCTTTCTATACTTGGGCGCTGAATGTACGTGCCATTGGCCTGGTCTTTCTTTGAGCTGTGTTTAAGTGCAACATGTAGTGATGTTACAGTCTGCCTTTGTTGCCGGTAGTCCTTTGATTTGGTGTGTCCATACTCGTTCAGACGACCACCCCAAAAACTTAAAAAAAACTAAAATCAATTTTTAAAAGTGTCAGCGGTTTCATTACAAATTGGAGCTCTACAGATAATTGGTTAGGGCACTCTGCCTGCTCAAATCAGATTTGTGTCTGCTTTGCACTGTGGAGTGAGGCCTCTGTACAAGCTAAACTGGAAGGAGGATACCGGGGCGAGACGATTTTAAAGCTGCATCCTCGTCATAGGTGTGTGGGTGATGTCTATGTGTCTTTCCCACAGCAACCCGTGCAGATCTGATTACACAAACAAATCAGATTTCCCTGCAGTCTGACTAAAGGGACGAGTAACTTCCCGGCGTCGCAGCCAAGAAATGATCCGTTGCATGACCTGACTTTTGAAATGGCAAGATGAGATGTAACGTGTAATGATTAGTCAGCGTGACTAATCTTGTTACAGAGCCAGGCTACAGTAGCAGTTTCAGCGTGTTCAAGTCAAACCCTTTACTTCCCTCCTGTATCACTTCAACAGTTGTCATTTCCATCTCATCCATAACACCAGGAGGATATTTCACCCTTTTTTCTTTTTGTCTTTGTTCTCTGACACATCCAATAAATCTTTAGCTCTCTCTCTGGGTCAAGTCTTCCATCACTGTTCCAAAAACAGGTGGGGACATATTCTTGGTGATACATGTCCCCCCCTCCTGTCCACGGAGGAGTGTGTGTCCTCCACGGGCCGCGTCCTTGTCCGCCTGTGTCACTCTGCTCCGGGGCTGATGTGATCTGACTGACAATAGCTGCCCGTCTGCCAGGTGCTATCTTTACAGGAGTCCCTCCTAGTCACTGAGAGACGAGATAAACTAGCACGGGAGGAGGGGAAGCGGCGATACGGCGATACGAGCCCGGGATGTGTTATCTGCTGTTGATTGTAGAAACCAGCATGGGTCACTGTTCACCATTTTTATTTCAGCAGTTTGGCAAACACTGAACAGATAACCAAACGTTTGCTCGTGGTTACTTGTACATAAAATCCTCAGCTCCGAACTGGTCATATCGAAATATCATCAGTAGATTTTTGCGTCCCAAACCATGACCCCCTTTTAAAAAAACAAAACAAAAACAAATCTAATGCCTTCCTTTTTAAAGAAGTGCATCATTACAGGCTTCAGTTCAGATGTCAACAAGGATCATACAGAAGTGATTAGAACAGACACACTTTGCACATTTCTGGTAATGGTGAGGATGTCTTTAAAACAAGCTTTTCATTATGTTGTACGTTCTTTGAATGGCTCTGATAATTACGGTGTCATTAAGTACACAATAACTATATAACCGTTTTCATCTTTTTCCATTTGCATCAGCGGTAATTGCTGGCAATTAATGTCTTCTGGCTTTTGTCTTTTGGCATCTGCTCTGCTTGCGGGTAAGTTCACATTCTTTATTCGTCAATCCCCCTGTCCTCTTGCTCTCTACCAAGATATAATGACGTGTGTGTGTGGTTGGAGGAAAATAAAATAAAATTTGTGGCAGTCTCAAGAAAATCCGTCTCAAACTAACAAAACTTCACGTCGCTGTTACAGATTGATTTTTTTTTTTTTTCTCCAAGGAAAGGAAAATACCGTTTAAGATAACATTATGCACTTTGCCATCAAAACATAATCACACAGTGAAGTCGTAGCTGTTAACCACATGAGCAAAGAGCTGAAGACCCCGTCACGTTTCATAAATCACAGCTAAGCCGGATACAGCTGAGGGGCCTCGGTCACCACATACTAACATAGACTGTCAAAATATTACAGACAATATGTTACAAGCTAACAGCAGCGTACTGGAATAGTGTTCACTCATGTAGCATATGTACAAAATGTTCTTTTTTTATTTTATTATTATTTTTTTTAGAGGCGATGTGATGAAGCCACAAACCACCATGACAATCAAATCTACAAAAACGTATCTACACCTAGTACCGGACATGTAGAAGAGAAAACTGCTGTCCTTTTTGAGGATGCTCTGACATTTTGGACTTTTTAAATGTTTTAATGAGTCACATTTCACACAGTGTGTCTATGAAATGTCCTTTTTTGTCTTTAATTTAATAATTTTTTTGTCTGCCTTCAGTGCGGCGCTTTCCCAAGCCAGGTTATTGAGAGGAGAAATCAATATGCTCCACGTTATCCTGCAGACAAACGGTCCGTTCAGTCAGATGTGCAGTGACTGTGCACGCTCCAAAGAAATTAATTTATTCACATCAGATCAGAGTTTAGACCCCCCCCCCCCCACCAAAAATAAACAAAAACACGAGTGTTCATGAGTGTGAATCTGATTACTGAAGTCACTAAATTGCCCCTGTGGGAAATGGAAGGGGAATGAGTTGATGTCTCAACAATGGATTTTTCTACACAGCGACAGTCAACATGTAGTCCTCGGATATAATCCACTGTTGATTTCACTGCTCTTTCCACTTAAAATCTAGGCGTAACACTTTGGCAAATGTCTAAATTAAAATCGGTTCTCGAGATGAGGTCGCTGATCCGCCGTCCTCGGATCCTACAGCAGCTGGAGAGCTTCCAGACGTAACGCCGTTGGTGCAAAAGTAAAGGCGAGCGCGAGGAGCATGGTTGGGAGGCGTAAGCAGACGGGTTCGGCTGGGGAGCTTCTCGCGATGGCATTGGAGCCACTGGACTCATCCAGCTGGTGGTTCTAGGAGGAAAAAAAAAAAAAAAACAGAACAAAAACACAGTGCTGTTGTTATCCTGTATGGAAAGTTGATGCAACATTCATTTGACACATTATATGTACCTTGCATAACTACAATCAGCTAGAAATTCAGGTCGGAAAAGCTATTGCTTACTACTTTGTGGCCACTTTGGATTTTTGTCCCATTAGAACTAGAGACTTATACATTGGCAGTTTCCATCCTGAGAATCCAGAGAAAAACCTGTGGTGTCTGGCAACACAATGTTGTTAGTGGGGGGGTCTTTGAGGGGAGGGGCCTCTGTGGATCATCCCACAGATACTTGATCAGTTTGGGATCTAGTGAATTTGGAGGCCAGGTCAACACCTTGTGCTGTTCTTCATGTTTTTTTTTTTTTAGTTGTTCCTAAACCGTTAATCCATCAACCGTGCCATCAAGGAGTGTCATTGCTATGGGGTGGGGGTGTCTGGTCTGGTCTAGGTGGGTGCTACATGTCTAAGTAACATCCACACCAATGAATGCCAGGTGCAGAAGACTGAATTGTCACAAGATGGTCCATGTTATACACTTCAGTTGTCAGTGGTCATAATGTTGTGGCTGGTTAGTTTATAGTTCTTATTCAAGTCCTGCAGTGATCCTGCTTCTTCCTTTGGAGCTTCATGTCGTGCTGGCATGTTTCTACCGAATGGAAAAACTATATAAAGCCACTAGAGAGGAATTTTTCCCCCGCTGTAGATTCTTAAATGTGCTTTGAAGAGGGACAGGTGAGGGAGGGGTATTCAGGTTGGTTGGAACCTGCAGTCTCACCACTTTACTGTGACTTTTTTTGTCACTATCATTTGATTTTCTAAGAATTACTAGACCTTTAAATAAAGCAATTCTTACCACACATAGAGCTGTATCCACGCTTTGATTTGACACCAGTTTTTGGGCCTTGGAGAAAAATCAAAAGGAGGGAAAAAAAGGCAGAGAGACATTAAGTTTAATTCCTTTTTGACTGACTGTCCTTCCATATCACAGTCTGGCTTAAAAAAAAAAGAAAAAAAAAGAAATATACAGCAGACTACTTTATCCTTCCATCCCACACTGTAGAGGTCCCACCTCTTTGTATAATTGTTCTCCTTGAGCGAGGTGTGTACGATTCAAGTGTGTGTTTGTGTGAAAGTTTGTGCAGCATCCTCCGTCTGTGCTAGCTCAAGGTTACGATGCTTTATTACATTAAAACTTTTCTCCGAACCTTTTCAGCCACATAAAAAAATAAAAATACCCACATGCATTTGCACCCACATAGCTACACAAACGCACAGATACAGAGATGGAGTGCGGGGGATGATAAAGTGACTCTATAGTGGATTGGGAACAGAATAAACACTCCATGTGTTGGTTCTTAAGTAGAAAGAATCCTGGGAACTAGGATTGTGGAGAAGAATGATTAATTGCTCCATCGGAGGTCTTTCCTCCTCGAGGATGTTTTACTGGTGATAAATCATATTATCGCTATTAAAAGCCAATATGATAGATCGTCTCGCTTATAGTATGTGATATCATCTCATTTAAAAAAAAAATATATATATAGCCCCATAGTATTTATCAGAGGAGAAACGCAGATATATCAGAAATGTGTTGGGAGAAGGTAGTGAAGGAGCTGCTGGGGGGTTAGAAGTACAATTAAGCAAAAATATGTTAAATGTCAGAATGAATCGATTTCAGTTGCATTTGATGTTTGATTTACCCATTTGCCTCAAATTTTCTGTGACTGCCATTGACATTTCTAGTAAAGTCACTGAACTATTATTATTATTAATACGTATGGAACAAAACAAGTTAGACCAACATGAGATACTGCATAAAAAACACCAACAAAAGGTCTGCTTCTGAGACTCTAGTCATATCACAGATGATATTTATTTTTTTTTTGTGAACACAAATGTCTGAAATGTTTTCATTCTTGACCTCACACAGTTTTTGAATATACTCTCACCCACAAAATGCCGTTTGTCCATCTGTTACTGGAGCTGACAAAATGCTGACAATTTATTAAAAGCTCTGCAAATATTCTGACGAGGTCTGTGTTGATGTTCCAAAAAGCTGCAGTTCATCTACTTAAAGGGGAACTACTGTTTTTTACATCCTGGACCTTATTTCTAGCATAAAATACGATCGTTTACTCACCCATATAACTTTTGTATAATCTGTATTCCTTCAGGAGATATTTAGATCTGTGTATATCCATATAGTGGGAGTGAATGGGGCACCGAAACACAGCCTATAAATAACGCATTATCTGCCGCGAAACTCGTTCATTTCACCAATATGTTGTTATGATACGCTAGTGCTATTCCCCGTTGAGTCTGGAGTTACCTGTTATCATCATCCAGGGTCTGTAGCTTGACCTACTAGCAGAAGCAAATTGCAGGTAAACAAGCCGAGCGTCGTGGGTACGCACGCCGCTCAGAGATGACATCGTCCAGGTCAATCTACAGACCCCAGATGAGGGTGAGTGAGTGAACGATTGTATTTTATGCTAGAAATAAGGTCCAGGTTGTTAAAAAACATAGTTCTCCTTTAACCGAACCACATTTAGTCCACTATAAATTCCAAGGTAAAAATGACGTGCATTGTGAAAATTTTTTAGAAAAACCCAACTGCACAAGTAGCCATTAAACTAATAGTTTAAGAAGCTTTTGATTTTATTACAGGAGTTTAGGTTTTTATTAGGAACATCTGTGGGTGGTTCATCTCTAAACTCATGTGACTAGCTCCTATTTTTCGACTCGTTAATGGGAACAAAACTAATTCCTCCAATTACAGGTGAGTGTCTGACTGTAGTCATGTTGGTGTCAGGTGTGCACCACCCACAGATGTTCCTAATAAAACCGTAAACTCCTCACCAGAAGAGAGAAGCCCCTTAGATGGGTGGTTTGTTGCATAAACCGTGTCCAGGATGACTGAAAATCTGCACTGGCATATTCCCAATTCTTTGCAAAAGTGTTCCATAAACATAAGCCTCGATTTTTTTTTTTTTTTTTTTTTTTTTTTCCCCTACCTGAAACCATGCAGCCTTGTTGGATAAAACATTTGGTTCATGATATTTTGTCCCCAAGCCTGCACACACATCCATAGACACACACACTCTACCCCTGTGGGCAGTTTCTGATGTTACAGTGGCAACCAATTAGCTTTGGCATGACAGCTTAGGAAACTCTGACTCCACACTGACGTCTCATCTTTCTGCCCAGGAGGGGAGGGAAAGGGGGGAGGGATTCAGTGCATGCCATCATAAAACCGCCCCAGATCCATCAAGGTGACAGTGGCAGACGTCTGACACTCAGACAGAAGCCCCAAATAAATCTCTACCTGATGTTTAGCTCTCAATTTGGTTTCTAAATCCTCCAAAATGCACGTTGTTTTTTTAGCGTGGACAAAAGGCACAGCTTCTAACTTCACATAAACCCATGCATTTAGATGAGAAATAAGAGGATCAGTGGCCAGATGTCATCCCTCTGATTCAGAATGGAGTTAAAAAGATGCATTTTTATTTTAATATTATGAAAACCATTCGTCGTTCACTCCACATATTTTAAATAATTTGCAGTTGAACCTTTTACCTGTAAGGTCCCACAGACGTGATAAAAAGAGTCGCTGATGTCCGTCAGCGTGTCCAGAGCGTTGCCGCTTCGCTCTTTACCCCTCCGAGTGTTGCTGGGCTCGACCGTAGGCTGAATCGGCGGTTGCGGTTGCCAGACGCCGACGTCTGTGCCGTTTCCGAATGCTTGGATGGCGTTACCTGCGAGAGGAGAGACGGGAGGAGTGATCCTGTGCGTGTCTAGATTTGTTGCTTTCCTAAACATTATATTAACATTATATATGTGAGGATTAATTGAGAGAACTGTGAGAAAATGTGCACCAATAATTATCATCCATCCGAATGCCCTCTGAGCTACACTTTTGAAAGTATATTCTGCACATCGGGGGGGAAAGACAAACATTTGTCCAACTAAAAGCTTCTTATAATTGATACTTCAAATAATTGGGTAGGAGAAGAAATAACTCGACCTTACTCAACAGCCTCTTTAAAAGCTGTGTCTACATTTAATATCCGTGCGTCACAAAAAAATACTTTTCGAACAAGAAGAAAAAAATCGATTTTGTTATTAATCACCTTTGCATTAACAGAATAGATTGTGGGAATTAATTGGTTTTGTATTGATATAGTCTTAATCACAGTAAAAAATTATAGGGCACGAGATATTGTCAGTGCAACTACTCTGGGTTATGTCCTTGTGAAATGCCCATGAATGCTGCTCACACTGGCATAACTGAGGAAAAACAAAATATTCAAGAGATTATTGCTCACGCATCAGTAAAATTATGTCATGCGGAGAAGAGTTATGCAAAGTCGGAGTGAACTTGTTTTTCTGCAGAATGGCTGAACATGTGAACTCACGCAGGCATCGGTTGTTGGTGAAAAACTCTGCAAACTTCTCGCAGTCCGTCTTGCTGTTCCCGCTGCTGCTGCAGTCGCACCAGGGCGACAGGCTAATACCAAAAGATCGCACGTAATTGGGTGTCATCACCGTACCTGCAGCGTAAAAAGAGCATTGTTAGTCCCATTATCATAGCTGAACCGCTCTAACAGGACACCTTTTGGTTATCGTGCATTTTTTATTTTTTATTTTTTCATAGCTCTGCACGCTGAAATTGAAATGTTCAGGTCAGCCAGTGAAGATGAGCTTATTCCACATTATAGGCAGCCTTTACCCCGCGCTACTCATTAGAGAGCCGCGCTATGGAGCATTACTGTCATTCTGTTTTACAAAAGCTTCTTCAACCTTTTAACGGGGCTTTACCAGACGCAACCCATCCACTCTACCCCTGACACTGACACTTGACACTGACAACCTGCCGCATCATGATTATAATTCTCACTGACTTGTGCAGTATCCCCTAATTACGTGTCCTGGTCTGTTCAGCGGCGTCCACGTTATTCAGACAAGCGCCCATGTCAGGAAAGGTCGCCAACTGTAGCTCTGGAGAGAGTTGTTTGCAACAACTCAACACTTTGGATATTGGCTGAATAATACGGTCGTCCTTGTGTACGGACTGACGGATTTCTTATAGTTATTAGCAAATTTCTGTCTGTAGAGAAAGATATGAGTGGTTAAATAAAAAGAGGGGGCCCCCATTAGAGGGCGTAAGTGGTGTGACGCGTGTTATGAATGGTGTAGATTAAAATATCTGCCCGTTGAGTTTGCAATTGGTCACTGTTGCCCCGCGTTCAAATCTCATTACGAAAACTCAGCGGGACGCCGTTTTTCCGTTCTCCATAATGAAACCTGCTGATGGATGAAAGACGGAAACAAGAACTACTTCTTCACAGTGGCATGGTGGGTGAACGGCAATGACACATACCTTCTGGCACCTTTTTAATCTCTGGTCTGGTGAATGTATGAGGGGCGAAGCTGATTAACAGTAGTTAAACAGCCTCTAGGTTGGTATGCATGCTTCATGTTGTTGTTCTATAAATTAAATTACTTGCTTCCATTAGACGTTGCTTAATAAAAGCAAATGCCAAATGCAGCCGTACGTATGAGGTGTCTGCTAATCCATAATCATGTGATTAACAGTAGGTTGTGATAAATCATCTGTGCAGAATAAAAGCCTCTTGTTTCCTGTGCAGCTGTCCTAGACTTTTCTCTCCACACTTTTAATGGGTTTATGTTTGCTTTTAATTTAGCAAAAACAAAAAAAAAAACTTGATTAAAATTGTTTACATCAATTCTAACCAAGCTGACAAAAGCTTCCAGCTGCTAATAAATGGAAAATAAAATAAATAAAGAATGGAAATAGCTCATGAACTGGTTCTATTTGGAAAGCTGGAATTAATTAGTATTAGTTTCTTCATTATGTTCTGGCTGCAAATTCTGAATAGATTGGGAACTAAATGGACGCAAAGCAACGGACAGCAATTACCATGAGCGGTCCAGCTTTAGGTTCAAAGTTACTCACCAATGAGACCAGAGTAAGACAGCAGACAGTCGGCGTAGTTCTCTCTGAGACAGCCAGATATGGAGTGAGCTTCTGGCTGACAGTTGCTGATGAAGTCTGCCAGCCTTGACCTATCAACAAGAGAGACACAAGTGACAGGTTTATACCAGGCTTGGTGCTTTGTCACATTAGGGGGGAGGTTGAGTGATTTAATGCCAGTATACACACTCTAATGTAGGGGTTTCACTACTTTCTGGGCTGATATTAATGTTTGTGAAGTAAATACAGATTTATCAAACCTTCTTCCACATGGAAAAGATTGTTATATGCTGCTGCACATAGGTACTTTTATAGTGCGCCTAAAATTACAATATAAAATACTGATAATGAATAAATACTAAACAAAATATGGTTGTCTGTGCCAGACGGTGACAAATAAGGCAACATATCAGACGAGCGTTGGTCGCTGCCATCGGTGAGTGTTATCTCATTAGCTGATAAATAAGGTGAATATCGTTCAGTGTGCAGATAATAAGTCAGTGCAATCTTAGTTTTGTGCAGAAGTAGATTCATGAAGCAAAGAGGTGTCTTGGTCAAAACCTCACTTCAGTGAAAATGGTTTACAACCTGCACAGTGTACGATAATTTAATATAATGTACCTACTGTACTTTGTACTGGAACAGTCAAAGTGTTAAAGGGGAACTACTGTTTTTTTTTTTTTACAACCTCGATCTTATTTCTGGCATAAAATACGATTGTTTACTCTCCCATATAACTTTGGTGTCATTTGTAGTCAATCGAGAGATATTTAGATCTGCGTATATCCATATAGTGGGAGTGACTGGGGCACAGAAACGCAGCCTCTAAATAACGCATTATCTGCCGCGAAACTCGTTCATTTCACCAATATTTTGTATTTACTATGGTTTGTCCACAACCTCAGAATCGGAAAAATATTCAGCCATGTTGCAAAAAACTAGCAGTAGCAAATTACAGGTAAACAAGCTACTGTCGTGGGGGCCAGCGGCGCTCAGAGATGAGATCATCCAGCTAAGAAGATGACATCTGGGGTCTGTAGGTCAATCTACAGACCTCAGATGATGATAACGGGTAACTCCAGATTAAACAGGGAATAGCACTAGTGTGTCATAACGAAATATTGGTGAAATGAACGAGTTTTACGGCAGATAATGCGTTATTTAGAGGCTGCCTTTCGGTGCCCCAGTCACTCCCACTATATGGATATATGCAGATCTAAATATCTCCCGATTGACTACAAATGACACAAAAGTTATATGGCTGAGTAAACGATCGTATTTTATGCTAGAAATAAGGTCCAGGTTGTAAAAAAACAGTACTTCCCCTTTAAGTCTCCTATTAATACATAAATATAAGAAGAGGCAAATTATGTAAGGAACACCTTGGCTATGAAGTTATTTTCCTATGGTGGCAAAAACAATAACCGAAATAAGAACGTAACATTACATATGAATAAAGATTAAATCCGAAGTGTAAGAAGGACACCCGTGTGTCGTCTTACCTGCAGATGTAGTTGGTCTTGCATGAGTTCTGAAGAGACAGACAGTTGGCTTTGTCCTTGTCCTCGTAGGAGCAGACTGGCACAATGGTTTGTCGCCTGCGTTCTGCACATGCCGTCTGATCCCCCGCTGGACACGAGCAAAACAGCATCCCATAGCTGTATTTAGTGGGAACCTTGGATTTTTGGAAAGGAAATGACACATGTTGATGCAGGTGCTGCTTTGGCTTATGGGGACAGAATTGTTGAATCCGTCCCAGATGTCTGTCGGTGTCTGCAAAACATATCTTTTTTTGCCAACTGAAAAGCATTTTTTATTTATCTTCCAGCACAGCTTATACCTGTATGAGTATTAACTTACAAGGTTTATGAACAGCTTGTGGAAATATAGTGACAAAATATGGCTGCCGCTCACCATGAATAGACATTTGACACCCGGTGTGCATTTTGGCTTGACTGTCAACGAAAGAAATAGTTCTCTGAAATGAACATGCTTAATTACCTTGTCAAAGAACTGTCTCAGAGCCTTGTGGCATTTGCGCTTGTTGCAGACCTCGGAAGCGGACACCCTGCTAGTGCAGGGGTTGATGTAAGCCGAGCGATATTTCTTACACGTGTCATTCAGGTTACAGGCCTTGGCAGCGTTCAGGCAGTTGTTCTCCTTGGTGGATGCAGGCTCAACTAAGACAAAGCAGAGACGCACAGAATATTATTAAATATTTCTCATCTGCTAAGAGAAAGGAAGGATCCCGTCATTAATTGCAACTCCTTAAAGGAATATTTCACTGACAAACCTCATTTCCTTAATTATTTTCCCCGTGTATTATCTCTGCATGTACCTCTAGCTATTTTTCATTACAGTGCATGCGTTTTAAAACGATTTCTTCATGGACACGGCTTTAAAAATCTTAATTTCCATCCAAAGAAGGTGCAGTGGAAAATATGAAGTTAATATAAAGTCTTAATTATGTGAATTTATCCCAGAGTCAAAGCCAGAACGGACCCAAAATGTCCCCTAGATAGATCTTTTAAAATCAGTTTCTAATACATTATACACTATATTGCCAAAAGTATTCACTCACTCATCCAAGTAATTGAATTCAGGTGTTCCAATCACTTCCATGGCCACAGGTGTATAAAATCAAGCACCTAGGCATGCAGACTGCTTCTACAAACATTTGTGAAAGAATGGGTCGCTCTCAGGTGCTCAGTGATTCCAGTGTGGTACTGTGATAGGATGCCACCAATCGTGGAATTTCCTCACTACTAAATATTCCACAGTCAACTGTCAGTGGTATTATAACAAAGAGGAAGCGACTGGGAACGACCGCCACGTAAAATGACAGAACGGGGTCAGAGGATGCTGAGGAGCATAGGGCGCAGAGGTCGCCAACTTTCTGCAGAGTCAATCTCTACAGACCTCCAAACTTCATGTGGCCTTCAGATTAGCTCAAGAACAGCAGAGAGCTTCATGGAATGGGTTTCCATGGCCGAGCAGCTGCATCCAAGCCATACATCACCAAGTAAAATGCAAAGCGTCGGATGCAGTGGTGTAACGCACGCCACCACTGGACTCTAGAGCAGTGGAGACGTGTTCTCTGGAGTGACGAATCACGCTTCTCCATCTGGTAATCTGATGGATGAATCTGGGTTTGGCGGTTGCCAGGAGAACGGTACTTATCTGACTGTATTGAGCCAAGTGTGAAGTTTGGTGGAGGGGGGGGTTATGGTGTGGGGTTGTTTTTCAGGAGCTGGGCTTGGCCCCTTAGTTCCAGTGAAAGGAACTCTGAATGCTTTAGCATACCAAGAGATTTTGGACAATTCCATGCTCCCAACTTTGTGGGAACAGTTTGGGGATGGTCCCTTCCTGTTCCAACATGACTGAGCACCAGTGCACAAAGCAAGGTCCATAAAGACATGGATGAGAGAGTTTGGTGTGGAAGAACTTGACTGGCCTTCAGAGTCCTGACCTCAATCTGATAGAACACTTTTGGGATGAATTAGAGCGAAGACCATGAGCTAGGCCTTCTCGTCCAACATCAGTGTCTGACCTCACAAGTGTGCTTCTGGAAGAATGGTCAAAAATTCCCATAAACACACTCCTAAACCTTGTGGAAAGCCTTCCCACAAGAGTTGAGGCTGTTCTAGCTGTAAAGGGTTGGCCGACGTCATATTAAACCCTACGGATTAAGAATGGGATGTCACTTATGTGTGTAAAGGCAGATGAGAGAATACTTTTGGTAATATAGTGTACGTCACTTACTGTAGAGCGTCTATATTGAAGCTGAGTCAAACAGAAATAAATCATACCCACAACAACACAACAGTTGGTCAGATGTAGAAATCTTACTGAGGATGAATTATTTCACCAATTGTGGCGCTCCAGTTGCTTCGTTCGTTGCAGTGGCTTTGCTGCATTTGAGCTGTAAATTCTCTGGCTAAACCAGAGCAAATCTGGTTGTTATTGGCTTTCAAACCTCAGCAGGTCTCCCTTTTTATGATTAAAGTGGCGTAATGAACAGTATGTGCGGCAGAAATAGGTTAAAAGCTTAATACCCTAATTATAAGAGCATTCGTAAAAGCTGCTCTTATTCGTATATTCTGTTATGTGCGTGACTGCTGCTCTCTTTGTGTCCAATCTCAGACATGATGAGTCATTTTCTTTACTGTCCTCGGCATCACAAAATCTAGAAATGCACACCTTGAAAATACAAACTCAAACGCAGTGCATATTCCTTGGCTTGAGTTAGGGGACACCGAGTCACTCATCTTCGCTTCCGTCCCAGCACGCCTTTCATTCCATCACAGCAAACGCTCTCCACGGCCATCATAATGCCTCTCACTTCTCATTTGTTGTCGTTAAAGTCCTTCCTGCTCCACTGACTTCTGCGCAGCAACACAAACTGTATCCTCAGCCTCGACATGGAAGAATGCCTCCTGTAATTTTGCCTTTTGAGGTGGAATTGAAGCTCGCTGCACTCTTTCATGCACCACAGAATGAGCCGTGATTAGATCTGAATACATTCTTGAACCTCGGGTTAATCACATATTACAAAATCCATTACTTACATCTGACAAGTGCCTGGAGATGTGGGCTGTGATCCTTTAGTGGCTGTTTGTAGCTTTTTGGGCCATGGGTGTGACAGTTTTACCTCAATTACTGTAGCCCCGAGAGAAAATGCTTAACTAAGTTGTGTTAAGAGCACGCTTTTCTGAATTGTGTTACTTTGAAGAGCTGTGATGAATGTGGTGGGACGTGCTCCTGTGAAAAAGAATAAGGATTAAGCCCTATTTGCACGGGATTAGTTTTACCTGAGGACGCCCTCTGATGACCCCCCCCCCCCCCCCCCCATGTCTGTGTTTCACTCTAATTTACCATCCATAGTTATGTCTCTGCTACTTTCTGCTTCACTGCACTGCATGTCAGCGGATAATTTACACTTTCTGAAAGTGCAAGTTATTTTGCAAATTCTAATGGATACTAAAACATATTTTTAAAAATAAAACACAATGTGATGAAGCTATCCATCCCGGGGAAGAAATTACGAACGACCTGGCGGTGTTAAAACCAGCCCCACCTTGAACACAGATAAACACATTAATGCCTGATTTAACAATTTCATCCATCCAAATAGGTGAATTGGCTCGGCAACATTTCGACTTTCGACCCAAACATCTGTCCAAACTTTGATTTACAGCACATCCTTCATAATTCTTAAGGGACAAGAGGGGAAAAAAGCAAAAAGCTGCAAATTAAACTAAATTTTAAAGTAAAAACCCACCTCCAAATCACAGAGATGCCGACTCGCACCGGATTAAATTCAAATAACCAGACGTCCCCAGGTAAAACTAGTCCTGTGCGAATAGGGCTTTAGACTGGCCAAGCTACTGCCTTACTACTACACTTGTTCAAATCACTTCACTCATGTCTGAAATGATGTTGATACAGGAACATCCAAGATCGCTTTATTATTATATTATTGTAAAATTCATGGTGAAACCAGGAAGGGAAAAAAACAAACTGATTTGTGTGACACATGGTATAACTAGCCATAACATCACGTCCCATTAAGAGGCCCTCTGCCAAGGAAACACTAATCCAACGTGGCCTTCTTAGGTTGCTCCCCTTCAGCGAGGCCACCGGTGTAGAAAACACAAGAATCTGACCCTTTGACCTCTGATGGGTTGATACAAAGGAACTTAGAAAATCCGTCATGGGGTTGTGAGGGTGAGAATATGAGAAACTAAACTCCCTTGCATGCACCTGCTTAAATATTCAGTTTTTGAAATGCCTCAACTCAAACATATGGCCCGTGGGCCAAAAGTGGCCCAATAGAGGGTCTAATCTGGCCCACAGCATGTGTTCACAAAAATCACATGAAGACTGCAGTTTTTCAATGAAAATAACTGCTGTTATTAGTTTGTTTTAGAAAGAGAAGTGGACAGAACACAACACTGAGACCCAGGACTAAACAGCAGACAGCAATGTGTTTTAATTTTTTTTTAGAGGATAGTTTATTAAATGTAAACATTCTCCTAATTTACTTGATGATCTTTGCACTAAAACAAATGGGCTGTATGTGGCCCCCTGAACAAAAATTTGTTTGACTTAATGAAATGTTCAAAAATGTTCAGTGTTGCGTTTACCACATGCACCCAGGGATTAGGAATTATCTAAAGGATAAAAATCAATCTGACACACGATATAGATCCTGGCTTCTCTACAGTGCTGTCTACTATGAAGAAGACAAAAAGCCATTTGTTTTTTTTCACGTTTACATGTTTTCTGTACTAAGAGAGCTAGGGAGTAGGGCCCTCCCCGCCACTGAAAAGCCCAAATACGCTCCAATAACCTTTGCCATACATGTTGAAGCCAGAGCTGAAGCCAGCCATGCTGCTGGTGAAGGAGAGCCACAAGGAAGAGAGAAATATTTCAGTGGATGCAATATAATCCCCATATGTCTTTTATTATTGTTGGGCCAGATACTGGTGCATAGGGAGGCTGGTTTTCATGGAACTTTTAATGGTTAGGTTAATTAATATTTAGATTTTAATATTATATTCTTGGGTTTACAGGTTAAAGTTTCAAAATGGTGCATTTGTGGAAATAATCACAATATAAATTTATGCATTTCTATTGTATTAGCTGCTGAGATTCCCTGCAACCATAACCTGAAACTGAGACCAAACCGTGAATTTGTGTATAGTTCATCAAATCACTAGCAGTCTAATTGTTAAATCCATCATTGATAGTGTTTTCGAAAATATTTTCCAAATATGAGCTACCATACAGTTTGCATGACGTGTGCAAATATGTCATGCTCATGAAGTCTTCATAAAGCTCCTCTGCAGCCGTCTGTATAGATGATGGATGTTTCGTATCCATCATCTATATTTGCAGCACATGTGGAGTTAAGCACGCCAAGATTTTCTGGACTGATGCTGCCACTGAACACATGGGCAGTCAGTTCAGTAATAGCTGAGCTGGGACTAAAAACTCCCTCCTCTATAATTTTATTATAGTAGTTCTGGATAACAATGTTCTGCTCAAGCTGCTCCTTTGAATATAACCCAAGAACATTAATAGGAGCATGCGCTGAACATGGACTTTCCCTTTTTATCTTTTGTATGAAATGAAAATTCCTCCCTTGTCCAAGGAATGCAGATTATTTAAATATGTAATATTGGTGTGATTCTAAAACTGAGCCTCCAGAGCCAGCTGTGTGTCTGCAGATCTGGAGGCTACAATGCTATTTGGTATTTTAACAAGTGCATTGTTGTTTTATCAGTCTTTAAGTATGGATAAGCCGTCTTCTTTGTGCATATAATAGCCTACCTTTTCTATTACATTCAGTAATGCTAAAAGTCTTTGAGCTGAATGATAAGTCAAATTAATTTAGGCAACAAATACCTTGAATATATTGTTTCAGCTATAATATTTACTGTATTTCAAAGGTCACTGGCTCAAAGTCCACAGCCGAGAACTTTGAGTTCTAAAACTTGGTTTAAATCATCGTCCTTCACAGTGTATCAGTGGTTTACTTAATCGTTTTAAACCTATTTAGTGCCCTCTTTGTCATTAACTCAATTGGAAAGAAAGCCGTGGTCAGACCTGCCCCCCCCCCCCCACCCCCCCCCGTCCCCCCAGTCTCCCGTCGGGCTTCCAGCCAGCGTCGCTAAATCCACATAAGTGTCTTCATATTTACGACCAGACCCAAGAACCATTCATTAAATGCGCCGAGTAATTAACTAAACCTTTCTTAATTCCTCCCACACCTATTCCATCCCTCCATTTAATCCTCTAGTCAGTCATTCATCCCGTATTGATTTAACGAATGGCAGTTGAGCTCGCTGCATGTGGAAGTCCCCACAGACAGGCCAGTAATGGCGGTGATGTGATTATAGTAATTGGTGACGGTGGCCGTGGAGGGTCGCTCATGTGGGAGTGTTTGCATTTGCAGTTCATCAATTTACAGACAAAAACAAGTTTTCTTTCAAGTTTCAGGTTGTTGGTGGTTTAAAGCGTTATGATATAACGGCTCCTCCTTCAGATTTGATTTATTAGATGTGGTAGAGGAAGTTTGACACATGGCAGAATGTCCCTGCAGGAAGTAATGAGCACTGATGGCTATGAGTCAGATATGTAGATGTGCACCATGTGACTCATTCCAAATAGGCAATATTCAGTTTGTCCAATTAAAATATATAAGAGAATAACCCTAGTATACAGCACCAGTTTTATACTTTTGCATATGCATTGCATGTATATTTTCACAGGACTTTGAGACCCTGTGGGGGTCTAACATTACTGTTAATTCTACTGTTATTACTATGATGTTACCTCAACTGTTAAAAACTACAGTATATAAAATGTCTGCTCATAGAATAAGATGCATTTTTATCTGTCAGTCTTTTAATTACCGTAATAACGCGGATATTGCATTTAACATCAAATATATTGCATTTAACATCAAATATATTGCATTTAGCATCAAATATATTGCATTTAGCAGCCTGTGCAGTTCATAAACTGGAAAATTAAACATAGTGCTGTTGAGACGTGGCATTCTATGCACAAATGTATGCAACATTAAAGTATCGACGAATAAACTTGACTTTCAATCTAACTTTGCTAGCGAGGTCTTATAAAGTTAAGCTAGCTCACGTTATGTCTGAAGTCGTTTCCTCCGGGTTTTAACCAACTCTCTTTAAATAACTGTAAATCTCCATGGGTTAAATAATCAAGAGCACAAACATCAGATTTTAAACAGTGGTGATAACGTCTTATTTTATTATTATTAGTGAACAACACAAATAGCTTCACATTACAAAAATATTTCCGATTAGCTATATGACGTATAGCGGACCACCATAGTATTAAAAGGGAACTACTGTTTTTTACAACCTGGACCTTATTTCTGGCATAAAATATGATAGTTTACTCACCCGTATAATTTTTGTGTAATTTGTATTCCTTCGGGGGATAATTAGATCAGCGTATATCCATATAGTGGGAGTGACTGGGGCACCGAAATGCAGCCTCTAAATAATGCATTATCTGCCACAAAACTCGTTAATTTCGCCAATATTTTGTTATGATACACTAGTGCTATTCCCTGCTGAGTCTGGAGTTACCTGTTATCATCATCCGGGGTCTGTAGGTCAATCTACAGACCCCGGATGATGTCTTCTGACCTGGATGATGTCATTTCTGAGCGCCGCATGCACCCGCGATGGTCGGCTTGTTTACCTGTAATTTGCTACTCCGGACTCAACGGGGAATAGCACTAGCGTACGATAACAAAATATTGGTGAAATGAACGTGTTTCGCGGCAGATAATGCGTTATTTAGAGGCTGCGTTTCGGTGCCCCAGTCACTCCCACTACATGGATATACGCAGATCTAAATATCTCCCGAAGGAATACAAATCACATAAAAGTTATATGGCGTATTTTATGCCAGAAATAAGATTGTAAAAAACAGCAGTTCCCCTTTAACATCGCATGGGGAAACCCTGATTTGTATTTAATGAACGATTGTTGTCTGTAAAATAACAGGTCTCCTCAAAATCCAAAGATATTCCATTCACTATTAAATGTGCTAAGTTTCTTCTGATCGATTCGTCTAATTGCTGCAGTTCTATCTGAGATATTTCAGAAAATTCATAATATGTATGTTACTGTGAATGCATGGAGTTCTGTCTGAGTTGCATGTAGATGAGGTTTTTTTTTTCTCTGCAGCAGTAATGCATGCATTAGTACTGTGTTTGTGTGCCAGGGTGTGGTTAACTCACATAAAATAATTACATGCCTGAAAACGTTACCCCTGCTGCCTACAGCGCTTTATTTTTTCTTATCTCGCAGCCATGATGAGCCATCGCCTGCATCACTTAACGGATGCATATACACTTGGCTCCCTGCACACAGCATGTCATAGCTAAGCCATCAGGTACGCTCATCTCGATGAGGGATGTCCGCATTTCGAGCCGTTTTACTCAGCCTTCGACTTCAAATAACATCCATATGTGTCAGAGTGGCAGGGCAGGGGATGCTGGAGGTATGTTAGTCAGTATGCAAATGACTCCATGAGTGTGTTTGTGTAGCTTATGGAGAGAGTATTTCCTCTGTGATATACTTGACATGGTTCACGTCATCAGATATTTTCGCTGTGCATGAATTGGCAGGAGTAGCTCATCTCTTGGTAGCTTTTGGCCAGTTTTCAGCAAAGCAGATGAGATGTTTTTAAACTAAAAAAAAAATAATGTTGGGGTTGTTTCTGTTCAAATATTTTGGTTAATCATAATGTAGCTAAAGCAACTTACAAAATTCAGATTGGTCCCATGTTCACTGCTCAGGAAAAATTAAAGGAACACTATGAAAACACATCAGATCTCAATGGGATCTGGTTATGGACTAGATAATGGTGTCTGGTCTGGTCTAGGTGGGTGCTACATGTCTAAGTAACATCCACACCAATGAATGCCAGGTCCAAAAGTTTCCCAGCAGAACACTGAATTGTCACAAGATGGTCATTCACTTCTCCTGTCAGTGGTCATAATGTTGTGGCTGAGCTGTACACTAGTCATAGTTTACTCTTTATTATTTGTTAAACTTTGCACCTGCTGCTCCTTTGTGGGCTTCTGGTATGTACTCGTACTACATGCTGTCTTAATATAATCTAATCCAGAATAATGCAACATCTCTTCAGTGTTATGTGTGGAGGAGGTCATCTAACATCTTTGAATGCATTCTATTGTACACATGTTGCACTGTGTACAAAGGTTTACTGCATCGTTCAGCTCCAGTGTCTTAACGTTCTATAAAACAAACCTCTTCCACATTCTGAACGAGGTGTGCTTAATCTTTGACATACTTTACTCTGCTTTACTTCACGACACTGAACGCCTAAGTTCTCTTGCTGCCTATGTGATTACACAGCACATAAGTGAATCTCAAACTCATGCCCCACAACTTAATTCGGCTGGAATAAATCGTGTTATTCTGCGGTTACAGAGGGGCAGAAGAAAAACAAAAGAGAAGCATATGAAATGAGAGGCCTTCCGATGATTTGCAGATACGCCTAAAAGCCATCTCATAGAAGAAGGATCAGCAGATTCAAAGGGTTTCTTCTACTGATAGCTGCACTGACGTTCAACTGGAGCTGACTGAGCCAGTGGCAGTGGACAGAGACTGCTGACGATTAATCTGTTGCTTCGGGGTGGAACTGGACCCACTGAATTATTTTTGAGATCCCTGCAATGGAAAGTCGTCACAGCAAGGCTTCATCTCTTGTTCACCGACTATCGCAGGGAGAGAGTGCTGATGAAATGTGAGGATGGACTGAGAGGAGAGGGGAAAGAAGATACTGGGGTGATCACCGCCAGTGCTAGTGAGATTTTCTTTTTGAGAGAATGACTGTTTTTATATTAAATTGAACATTTGGCTCAAGGGGTTCTTTTGAAAACTTCTTAAATGTGTCACTTTGAAAGATTTCACGCCAACTTACAGTTTTCTGTACAGTAGCATCTTATGAACATGAGGAAGAAGGAGTTTAGTGACAGGAGTTGAGTGCAAGAGGTGTGCATAGAGACGGGTCTTTTCTTAAAGGGCCTTAACACTGATCTACATTCATCTATTTTCTGTAGCTGCTTGTCCTCTGGAGGGTCGCGAGGGGATTGTCATTGGGCGAGAGGCGGGGTACACCCTGGACACACTCTACGGCCGATTTAGCATCACCAATGAACCTAATGAGCATGTCTTTGGACGGTGGGAGGAAGCCGACACAGGGAGAACGTTCAAACCCCTCACAGAAATGGCCCTGTCGGCCGATAGATTAGATACCTGAACCTTCTTGCTGTGAGGCGTCAGTGCTAACCACCACACCACTGTGCCGCCCCCTGATCTACCAGCCATGGATGCAAATACAGTATATGTATGATATGATGTCAGGCTTGTAGTTATGACTTATTATTAGCTGAGAATTAATAATAACTTACAACAGTCTTGCTTTCATCTGTATAACCAAGAATATACAGATCCATCTGGAATCAACCCATCAACTGGTATTAACTTGTCTTTAGCTCTGTGATGTTGAGTTTGAATTACTGGTACCCTGAAGTACCCTGGTAGACTTTTCCAAGACATGAATGTGGTGCGTTGAGGGCTGTCCTGTAATCCCATCATTCCCTCAGTCGGCACAACAGCGTTGCGTTACGTCTCTGAAAGCCACTTTACCTGATTGATCGTTGCTCATTGATTTTTATAAATGACAGAGCGTTTAATTTCATCTGTTCCTGGAGGCCTCGTTCCTGTAGTTAGTGGGCTTTCACTTTGAATTAATAATGTTATCAATACGTCTTGAGCGAAGCTCTTTGCAGATGTCATAAATGGAGAATACTCATACTAGTAGTCTAATATAATTGTGTTGCCCTTGTTGTGTCTGTTTTATCTGTGGATAACAATGTTAGTGTGTCGGCTCTTATCTCAACAACAGCTGGATTCATTTATTTATTGATGTTTGTTCATTTATATCTGTCCAGTTACTTCAGAGGCCTAGATGGCTAGTATTGTGTGTTTAAAAAGGTCTCTGCAGTTCTTCCTGTTTCCTTGATTTGTTTACATTACAGCACATTTTTGCACTAGTGCAGCCTGAAGACCAAATAAGTGTAACCATCCAACAAGGGCTGTACAGGAGGCATTGTTTGTAAGACCTACAGAATAGTCAGAATTATGTTTTTAACTGTTGACATATAGGATACAGTATGGGTCATTCTATCCTGCAAACCTAGTGACTAGATTCAGCTACCAATGTTAGCATACGTATATCTTTATAAACATGTTAAGATCTATCTAACAAGGGCACTGGGTTAATCTAGGTTTTATATTGAGGTTATTTACCGTTGGAGAGGTACACCTTCAGCTCATTTTAAGCAACTGCGTCTTCACTGTTAACTTGGCCATCAATCGGTTAAGGAAACTGTTGATTTAGAGTTAATCTTGATTGGAGGTGGAGTTTTTTTTTTTTTAGTAGTAAAGAGGTGACCATGCAACGGTAAAGCTTATAAAAGGTAGCTGGTTTGCAATGATCTGTTGGGTACAACTTTAGAAATTAGAAAGTAATGCTTTGCAGCAAAGAAATCTATGTTCCTTGACCTAAATACATATTGTAAAAAGAAGCTACGGAGGCTTTCCTGCAAGTTTACTGAAGCTTGAACACAAACTACTGTCGGCCGTAGACCACGTCAACACCATAAACACCGTCAGTCTGACACTTCTAATATGCGGCTCTCGCTCGGCAATATCTTGCATGGTGCATTCACTGACATCAAGGACAAAAAAACAACCACAGGAACAATGTCAACTAATAGAAGAACACAACAGACCTGAACATAAACACATGAGCTTATCAATATTGTGAGCTGCAGATATGTTTAGCCTATAAATCTGCACCATCAAGGACATTTAATAGTATTTCACAACGTGTTGTTAGATGGGATAATGTAGCCGGGATAAAAAATGAGGTATATATCCAAAGCCTTCTCTGTGTACTGCAGCTAAAGGTCTAATAACTTTATCAAATAGTTGATGTACAGCCTCCTTCTCTCTGTTACCACAGGACGTTTGGTGAAGTTGTTAACTGACTGCTGTCCACAGGATTTGGACTGTTCCTCTGCTAGCGTTAGCCTTTTCAGATGCATTGCAGTAGTACTTTATTTGTATTTCAGGACTGACATGTCACAGTAGTATGGGCTTCATCTTTAGTGAAGTATTTTCACACACTTGATGAACCGCTGCTAGTTTGCTGCAACGACCCACTGTGCTCCTCACCTGTCCATGTTATTGTCACATGATCAGAGACTAGTTGGCTTCCTGCTTAAAGCGTCATGGTACACCAGTAAAGTCGACTAGTCGGGACAACTCCTAGTGCTCGCAAGGAAAAAAAAAAAAAAAGATTTCTGGATAGCATTCATTTATAGTGCAAAAAAAGTCAAGGATGTTCTCCAGGATGTACGTTTCTTATCAATTTTAATGATCAACAAACTTCATGACCAGAAAATGACAGTTTGCAAGTTCTCTGGATTTATCCACTGATACCGATCAGTTTATCTATTCATTGACTAATTGCTGCAGCTCTACCTAATGCCAGTTATTGGTGACCAAACCAACCAAAGATCTCTTCGTGGTGGAGAGGAGAAATATTCTTGACTGCATTCTACTCACTGAAGATGTAACTAAAGGCTGAAAGTCATCACAACAGAAGTGAAGGTCTAGGAGAGCCTCACCAGAGAAGATACAGTGTGCAGCTACTGAGGCAGTCATCGACTTCCGCTTGTTCGTTTATATCTGTCCAGTTACTTCAGAGCCCTAAACGGTGGGTACTGTGTGTTAAAAGGTCTGCATCTTCTTTGCATTTCACTTTTAGTGCAGTCTAAAGAACAAATAAGTGTAACCACTGCACAGGAGGCATTGTTTTTTAGACTTTCAGAATAATCCGAGTTATGTTTTGACAGTAGACCCGTGGGATACAGTATGGGTCATCCTATCCTGGCTCGCTGTGGATCGCCCGAGGCCTGGCTTACTTGCTGACGGGAATGAGGTCACTTATGGCAAATGGATTCCTGATATCTAACCCATTAAGTGATTTTACTTTTTTTTTTTTTTTCCCCCTCTCTCTCTCTTAGAAGCCCCAGCGGCTGTTTACAAGCTCCTATACATTAAAATAGCTTCTCCAGTTCCATCTCCACATTCCCAGTTAATGGATATTACCTGGCTTAATAATAATAATAATAGAATATGGAGACCTGACAGGATGGCTCATCGTTACTAGGTGCTAAGTCGCTGGCTTTACTGGAAGAGCACATTAGTAATGAATCAGATTTCTAGGGCATCTGCTGTCTTGTCTAAGCCACGTTAGATATGTCCTTCATTTTGTTTTACTAGTAGTCCCGTCATTTGAAATTGTTTTGTTGCTTTAAACGAGACAAATGTGGATTCCAGTCATGTTTTTTTCCTTTACTCTTTGTTTGAAACCATTATGTCATCGTACGTGGAGCAGAGCCGCTGTTGATACGCTAAGTGGATTCAGTCGCAGCGAGCAAGAGAGAGGGAGAATCTAATGACAATCTTTTTTTGTTTTTTCACTGAAATAGTGGCGGACCAGTGGAGTAAACGCCCTCCTCCAGCCAGAAAGCCCAAAACCAGAGGAGTGCCAGAGAGTTGCACTTGTCACACACACACACAGCTCTTGTTCTATCCGGGCCATTGAATTCAGACAGATGGTTAATTGCTCCTCTGTGAATGTGCGTGTGTGATCTGAGCAGATCTAAATATGGGCCTGACTAGGTGTACGCTCCCAGGTCCACCTGCACTACCTTGACATTTTGAGGACACATATGGCATTTAGATGTACAACAGCAAATCCTTCCTGTTTTCATTTTTATTTATTTATTTTGAATCCAGGCATGCAGCTCTAACAGGACACTCGAGCCCAGACACACAACAGACTCTACTCTAAAAGGATGATTAATTCAAAACTAGCACATAAATACTACTTCCAGCATTAGGACTGTGACAGTGGGGGGAAAATAACACGCACAAAAAAAACAAAAAACATGCAGACCTCTCGTCATCGCTTTGAGGGCTGAAAGTGAAATATACTAAATGACTCTGCTTTGTGTACGGTGGGTCACAGAGGCAGATAAAAGCTTTTGTGATGGATAATGGGCGTTGAAAGCTGCAGCCTGAAACTAGACGGCAATAGAAAAGAGTGGCTGTCAAATAGTCACAGATCCACAGCACCAGCGACGTGGCGACTTAAGCTGCGTTTAAAGCGAGAAATAATAGCCACGTGTACGGTGACCTAACGCGACGTCCAAACTCGAACATTAGGAACGTAAAGAGCAGCCTCTTACCGGCTATAATGGGAGCCAGGCGGAAGATGTCTGACAGCCGGCTGTTCACTGGTTCATATGGAGAGTATTCCAGCAGATCATTACCTGTGTGACAGAACAGACAGTGTTCATAATGTGTGCTGGAAATTGTGTGTATATAAAAGTTTATATCCTTTAAGAGTCCTGTTAATTACTCACATTGCTTTTTTCTTGCAAGTATACTCTCACTTGCCACTTCATTAGGTACACTAGTGAAAACCAATGCATTCTGATGACGCAGTCCTGCACTAAATCCTCCATCATGACTGTTGTGTTTGTGTAAAGGATCAATTTGCAGGATGTAGTTTGTGGAATCAAAAACAAAAGTGATTGAGTCTCGCCCACGGACTGAAAAGGGGTTGTCAACATAATAAACATGTGTCGGTACAACACATTATCGTTGAACGCTACAGCCTCCAAAATAAAAACACAGTAGAGTCAACAGCTCTCGCAGTTTTTTTAAGACAGATGCCGGATACCACAACGGCCATGAAACTAGGATTTAGTGCAGAACTCTTGTGCTGGAATGCATTTTGACTTCAAGTTGTTACAGGTTCATTTACATATCTTGCTTGGGGAACAAATATGCAGCATGTTCTCAGGCTGCATCGTCATATGTGTCACTCGTCTTGCATCAGTGGGATTACAGTGCATGCATTTGCTCTGAGAACATGTAACCTGTAGGCGGCAACATGACCAAAATCTATAGTAGTTAGGTCAAGTTCAGGACTAAGTGATATAATTTGCATTTTATGCCACTTTAGACTGACATTTCACTGCATTTCAGATGCAAAGTTGCTTCATTCTCAGCAGCTACAACATTGAAAATACTGCTTAATGCATATGAATACACCTGTAGTGATGATCAAGTATTATTAACTATTATAGAGCAATAACAGGACTCCTTCTGTCTGCATAATATCTACAGCAAATTCACTTTTTTAACGCATTTTTCTGATATTTCTGCACCTAAACTCTTAAATCCAGAGCTGTAACTTGTAGCTTTCTTCACCGTAAACACACAAAATAATCCTTTAGAATTAGAGCGTACCCTGTAAACTCTGAAATATGCTCCAAAAGATGCGAAGGCAGTTCTTCTCCTTCTTCATTCCTCTCCTACACCTGCAGTTGTAAAGGTGGCTCTGCTTCATGGCATCTATGGCGCTGCGGCACTCGCCCTGCGCCTCGGGACCGGTGACCGCGCTGAAGTTGCTCTCCCTCCCCGCCACACACTGCCTCATCGTCCGGTACTTGGTGCTGCAGGAGTACTCCTTCAGACATTGCTCACTGGCCTTTACGCAGTCCAGCTGAACGGGCCGGGAGGCTGAGCCACTGTCCCCCTTCAAGGTGAACACTGAATCTGGGAGTTACAAGAGGTGAATGGTTTGTAACTCGTCTCTGGACACCGTTTTACGCACAACTGAGCCAATTAACACCATTTAATCGGAGAATACTCGTGTCAAATGATAAACAACTGTGTCTTGAGCGTAAAGCAAACTTTATGAGCCGTGAATGTTTCCTGAGAGAGCTATCATGCTTCGGCAATCAGACAAATTAACATCTGTTTTGGGCTTTGGCGAGGAATGCGGTTTGTTCTCCATTTCCACTGCTTTCTGTATTAGATCAAATGTAAGTGTGTGCACATTTTAAGGTATTAGAGTTTAAAAAAATATATAGAATTTCAAAAAAAATAATGCGTCACTTACCCAGGAAGGACAATATAATGACACAAGTTGGTAAAATCATTGCGCTAAAGGAGATTTCGATTGTACGAGTTAAAGAGGTGATTCAGGGATTAGAATAAAATCTCAAGAGAATTTGTCAGACAGATCCACTTTCCCTCGGGTTGCACATCGCATGGGCTCAAATGAAGATGCATTCTGTAGATCCAACAGTGAGAATCCCAACTCTTCCACTCGAGTCCGGCAGCTAAAACCACGCTGCGCGGACTTTCGGACGCTTCAAAAAGCAAGTAAGACGCAAAGAAGCGCGCCGATGGAGCATTTCCACTTCACCGCGCTCCCATCGACTCCTCTTTGATCCGACACAATCTTTGGATTTGAGGACAGAAAACTTAAGTCGGAACAGAGTCAATGGAAATCAGCCAAATCAATCTGCTCAACTTAATGAAGGGATGAATTAAACTTTAATTGTCCGTCGCACACGGCTCGAAATGGAGTGAAAGAAGCGCGTACATTCCAAAAGCTCTGGAGGAGGGGGGAAAAAAGATCCGTTTAGCAGGTGGGAAGACAAAGTACCTCCGTTTGATCCGGACTGTCCTCCTCTCTGATGAGAAACTGAGAAGCTCGGGGTGCAACGCAGGATGGCGTGACGTCGTGCGTCAATGCGCACAATAACCTTAATAAACCCATTAACAGCCTCAATTTACATCAAGCTGCTAAGACGGTCCAAACTAATGGATGGCCAGCGGCGAGCAGGTTACACGTGTCCAGAGTCCACTTATTAGCTCCGTGGAAAATCAACATTTATAATGGCTCATCATATATTTATATAACCTGCAGGCCTACATAGCACCAGAACAGATTAGAAATAAATCTCCTAAATTGCAATTAAAAGTGAATGAGGGAAGTCTTTTCTTTATCCTCCATCTGTATGGAGCTGCCCTATATGAGCTGCTTTAACGCTTTAATGTCCCTGCAACTTTTTTAGGTCTATTTTTAAAGTTTTAACATATTCCTCTCCTTCAAATTGAGCAGAGGCAGGTGTGAAAAAATTAGATTGCTGCTTTTATCTGAAATTGCAGTTACCGTATAAATTGTGATAACTGCCGACAGAACTTTTTCTATCAAATTTTGTTTTTCTGCACACAATAAATGGGGGGGAAAAAACAGATCAGATGTAGAATGGGTGAAAAATGAGATGGAAGCACATGAGAATTTGGGATCTTGCAGCTTTTCTGGAGACTCTGCCTCTCTATGCTCGCTTAAATTTACAGGAAGCGCTGCATTACGTTGTGTACAAGATTATTCTAGGGTTGAAGACACGTTGTAAGACTGTTTCTTCCAGATCTTAAACTTAAAGGAAAGGCTTTCAGTGTAATATTTTTATGCATGACCAAGTGAGGAGATGATAGGAGCCCAGTTGCTGCATACATTTCCATTTTAGTCCTATAACAGTATAGTAGCTTCAGTTGTAGCTTTTTACATTAACACATCTCTATTCTATAGCAAGCAAATGACACATTCTGGGTTTTAAGAGTGCAGCTGTAACCAGAGTAAATCAAAAGACGGACTGCATGAGGACCTGGGTGGCTTCTCATCTCTGCTAGAACAACTTTCTAAGGTGAAACCATCTGTCAAATCTACAAAACCTAGTCCTTCCAGTCCCAAACCACCTTTCACTTATTTATTACCCTCTTTATTCTTTCATAGTTGCCTCGAGGCCATTCCGTTTGCCCCGAAGCATCAAAGTGCTCATGTGTAAAAACAAGCCCAAAACTTAGAGGGGGGCAGAGGGGATGCAGTTACACCAAGTTCAAGCACAAGTGTTTATTCATAGTGGAGCAGCAAAGAGACATATAACTGTGTCTGAATGGGAAAGATAAAGAAGTGAAACGGGAAGATATATTCAGGTCAAAAAGGAAATCTCTACAAGACTGCTGAGCGGCTGCACCGTGGCGTGGTGGTTAGCACTGATGCCTCACGGCAAGAAGGTTCTGGGTTCTAACCCATGGGCCGACTGGTTCCTTTCTGTGTGGAGTTTGCATGTTCTCCCTGTGTCTGCGTGGGTTCTCTCCAGGTATTCCAGCTTCCTCCCACCATCCAAAGACATGCTGGTTAGGTTCATTAGTGATTCTAAATTAGCCGTAGGTGTGAACCTTCCTGCATCCCTCCAGAGGACAAGCAGTTACAGAAAATGAATGAATGAATGACTGTAGATCAGTGTTAAGACCCGTTAAGAAAAGACAGACACCTCTTGCACTCAATTCCTGACACTAAACTCCTTCTCCTCATGTTCATAAGATGCTACTGTATAGAAACTGTAAGTTGACAGTAAGACAGACTGTCAGACAGCTGGGATAGGCTCCAGCACCCCCACAACCCTTCACAGGACGGTTACAGAAAATGAATGAATGAATGAGTGAAAGGACTGCTGAGAAAGCAGAGGATGCAAAGACAAACTTGTTGCTGATTGTTCTGATATCCCTGAGTAGATTTGCACTAAATAGATTTTTACGTGTGGTTTGTAACTGACAGTTAGAACAATTTCTTTTTGAAATATGAAAGATTTGGAGGGATTATTGTTGGATTATTATTGAGCCTCTTCAGGCTCCAGAGAGAAAAATCGAATAATCGTGTAATGTACATGAATATCCTGCATAAATGCAAAGGATTTAACTGGAAGAGAGTCTGCCAGCAGATTGAATCGATCGGAGCATGACTGATTAATCAATCGTGAGTGGCCACTGCATTACGTTAGAATGTAAATAAAAGCCTGCATTCAACTAGGTGTAAGTCATGTCACATTTCCCCAGTTAAGTAAAAGGGAGACATTACAGGCATTGATTTGTTTTTCTATAGAATGATGCAAAGATGAGAAGGCATCCATGTAGCCTCAGGCAGACGTGATGATATTACCATATGTTGACCCAACAGAGATGGCCCACTAGAGATTTTTCTTGTGCAGTTTATTTGTATTGTTAACCACATGGTAATTTCCCATCAAGTGTTTGCAGATTATTGAACGACTACTCGTGAACGCACCGGACTCTCAGACCGATAAGTCAGTATTTATCTGTCAAGTCTGAGCTGCTTGAGTGCTCCTGCTCACGGGCGCCGCTAATGATTAAGTATGTATTTGCCACACGGAGGTATCTGGTGGTTAAAATGGATCTCGCATGTCAATTGAAATCTTTGTCCACATTTTAAAAGTCGAGGGATCTGTGACGAAGCTTAATTATGGGATACAAATAACAGGTCTGCTTATTAAACGTTGACTTGCATTATCATCGCTCGCTTAAAGCATTAACTGTTGCATGTGATTTAAATAACCGTTCAGTGATATAGCATGCTACAGTGTGATTAATTACTTTTCATTAAAGCCCTGCGGGAGGTGAAGAAGCCATCCGCTGTAAAGTTTCCAGTGACGGTGTATTTCCTGCATATGATACGCCGCACTTAAACAGATGGGAAATCTATACAGACTCAGCAACAGGAAGGAGTCTTCATTACATTTCAAAAGCTCCATTTCAGCATTATCCATCTCCTCACCCTTTATGGTAATCATTCATTTGATGTGTGCCCCAAGAACGCTGCTGCAGTCGCTGCACAAGAACACCTAAGGGGGCGGGGGGAGGGGGCTGAGATTTATTAGGGAGTAATCGATTTCATTGTTCTGTGTATATCACAAGATCAACATTAACCAATTACCGGGTCCCTGGGCCAGACTCTGCATCTCTGACAGGATGCCGTAACTCACTTCACGTTGAGAGGATTAATATCTTGTTAAAGGCCCAGCCAGTCATTTCGTTGATCATATAAATTACTGATGATAAATTGAAGTGTTTGACTTGCACATGGGCCGTAGAGGAAGGATACTGTGTGTCAGCTTTTACAGCGTCGGACAGCTTTATTAAAATTATTATATAGTAAATGAAAATTGACTTTTAAAATATGAAATACTCACCCCCAGTAGAGTAAAAAGGTGGCTGTTCAAAGCTAATCTAAGGTTGACTCTAGAACCTGTGGTCAAATGGGTTTAGTTTAGTTTAAAAACGTCTGTATAAACCTCTTAAAACTCTCCCGTAGCAGAATCCACTTCTTCTCTGTCCATCTGTATGCTCACCAGGTTCCAGATTCCCGCTGGTGTGCCAGACCGTGGCTTAATACACAGCTTACATCGATGCCAGAAACACCAACAACTTGCAATGTAGAAATAGAAGCCTGGAAGCTTTGGCCGAGTATTGACCAAACACTTGTGAGCACATCAGCGACCAATAGGTGTGTTGGTTGAGGAATACTTCGTGTCCGTAGGGTGCTGTTTGATTTCAAATATTCATGTGTTTCCTCTAACAGGAAGCTCTGGATGTTTGGCTCCAATTTCCAAAACCATTGCAAAGCAAAAAATCTGTTTACGCACTGAAGTGCAGGATGAGTCATCAACATTTTTAACTTGGTCTCAACTCTGCAAAACCATTAATGATACCTACAAATGATTTTTGCTAAAGTTGGACCAGATCCTTGCTTAAAGGTGACATGCAGTGCAAGATATAATATAAAATTTTTGCATTTACAGTAAATTATTCTTAGAGGTGTGGCTCTGTTTTGGGATCACCATGTCTTCCATGTGCCTTCATTAAAAGGACAGCGGTGAGAAGAAACAGAACAGAGCAGGCATCAATGTCACAGGAGCTAGATTAGATTGTAATTCAGTGACACGAGATTGTCATTCTCTGCATTTGACCCATTGTTTATAGTGTGCAGTTATTTCATGACGCCAAGATGACATTGCAGTTTGCATACACGTTCCATTGTGTGGCATATCTCACATCATAGCAATATAGTGGCTTTGCCTACAAACAACCAAGTGTACTCACAGTCCTTTACTTGTATGTCTATGAGTTGCTGGCAGTTCGGTCGCCGAGATCTCAGGTCTCCAACTGCCCAAACACAGTGGTGAACAGCAAAAAAACCCGCCATCTTCTTACGCCCTGAAGTGCAGGATGAGTCATGAACATTTTCAATTGTTTTCTTGGAAGAGTCCCAACTCTAAAATACCATTAAAGATACCTACAAATCACTTTTGCCAAAGCTGGACCAGATCTATGCTTACAGGTGAAACGTTGGGGGGGAAAAAACAACTTTATTGGCATTTACAGTAAAAAAAAAAAAAGTATGGAACTTTTTTTGTGCACATTATAGCATTGCAGCTCCTTAACCTCCAGACTTGGCAAAGCTGTGTGTATTCACAGTCCTTCACTTGTATGTCTATGAGCTGCTGGCAGTTCAGTCACAGAGATCTCAGAAATAATTGTGTTATTTCTTATTTCCTCTTGTACGCTTTCATTTCTATCCTAAAACCCCAACAGACCAACCACACTAAGACCTAAACGTGTTATGTTTCAGCCTCAGGACATTTTCTCTTATAAACTGATGCTTTTATACCTATCGTGTGTCTCTGAAGAGTGTCTGTTTTTCTTCTGAGGATGTAGTTTTTATTCGGTGAGTGACTTTTATTAGTTTAGAGCTATTTATGAGGCAGATTTTCTGACAGTGTAGCCCCCAGTGAATTAAAGAGAGACTGCGGCACCACCTAGTGGAAGACACAACCATGCACAAGCTGTTCTGCAGCTGCTGAATCATTGTCTGCCTTTAGAGATATGATTGATTTAAATCTCCACTTTGACCTCATAATAAACTCCAGTTTTGTTTTTTGTTTTTTTCATATTTGGGTAGTCAAGATTTAGTCGTTAGAGTAGCAACTCTGGGTTCAAAGGTCACAAGTTTGCATCCCCCTATAGGCCTGTGGCTGAGATGACCCTAACACCTAAACCACTCCTGGGTTTAGGGGTTAGTGCAAACATTGCTTTGTGACTGAATGATTGAATGATTGGATTGATGGATGAAATGCAGAGAACAAATTTCCCCATGGTTTAAAAAAAAAATATTTGAGACATAAGAGAAATGTGTGTGGTCGGGCTCGCGTTTCATTTAGGAGAAAATAACTCCGTCTGACCCCCTTGCTGCCTCAAATTCAACATCTAATCTCCTCAGCCTACCTCTGATCACATGCTCCCAAATGCTTTTTGTTTTGTTCTATTTCTGACACCAGCTACATCTATTTGTGCTGTGCTTCACCTTCTCCGCAGTGATCCCAGAGGACCGCCAGTCCTATTTACCTTCGTGGTTTTTCTGAACAGTTGTTGATCTGTCTACTTGTTTGCATATCAAACACCTACTATTTGGGGTTTTCTGTTCACAGACGCATTCTTCTGAACATAATAACTCGAGAACAATTCAAAACGGAAGCCTAATACTTTCACCACAGGTGTCCCCCGGAGAACCGACGATCTGATTAGATTTTGGGAGGACCTTGCTGCATTAATTTGCATATCAGAGATGCATGTAGAGGGGAGAAAAGGCAGGTCATTAAGCAGCTCAAACGCCTCATGTTTAAGTCACAGCTTCCCCGAGGCAAGAACAAGGTCAGCTTGGTATCGATTAGCATCAGGGAAACGTTACTGCGATTGAGCTGAAGTGATATGAACAACAGACAGGAAGGGGTGAGGGAACAGTTAACGCTTCTGTCTGGACGGACAGAACAAGCTGAGACACGTATCCTTGAGCTCTAAAACTCATCTTTCCTCTGTGACCCAGAAAAAGGATGTTTGTGCTGCCACGTTTTCGTGCTGTGACAGTAATGGAGGATATGGAAGACGAGGCACTTGTCTCTCTTATCTGGGACTAAAGGGAGAATATGACATGGGAGGGAAAGGGGGGGGGGGCTGCCATCTCTTAAGTGTTAGTGAAAACGTACGAGGAAGGAGTCAGGAGTTCCAGGTTAATGTGTGTTTATTTTCAGCCCGTCCTGAACATCACTTCCTCTGCCTCCACCTTTCCTTGGCTACCTGCCTCTTCACCCGCTGCTCCTCCACTTTAACTTGTTTTAGTGCCAGAAGTGGGCCTGTTATAGAAGTAAGTGCAGTAGTAAAAAGCCTTTGGGATGCAGCCATGATTCAGTTTGATGTCTCTTGAATTTGTAATTTTTATGAATTGATCACCATGGTAACGGGACGCAGACTTTAATTATATTCTTGGTGAATGTTCTGCTTAAAGTCTGTCCTATTGTCCACTGTGTGAAACTGTGTTAAAATAACATGCACTCAACATATGGATAGAAATCAATCAGCCACAACATTATGACCGACAGGAGAAGTGAATAACATTGACCATCTTGTGTCAATTCAGTGTCCTGCTGGGAAACTTTTGGACCTGGCAGGATGCAGCCTGACACAGACACACACACAAAAACACTTTAGGAACAACTAAAAAAATAAAAACATGAAGAACAGCACAAGGTGTTGACCTGGCCTCCAAATTCACTAGATCCCAAACTGATCAAGTATCTGTGAGATGATCCACAGAGGCCCCTCCCCTCAACCCATAAAGACGCAAAAGCCTCCCACTAAGGGAGACGTACACAGTATTAGGCAGGTGGTCATAACATTATGCCAGAAGCTTTCTGATGACAAACCAAGTCAAGTCTGTGCTTACTGAGAACAGCAAACATACCTGAATGCTGTGCAGGTGTTTTCATCTGTTGTGCATGATAAAAACCAGCAGGTGGCAGTGTTGCTACACCGCTAGGAGCGATGCAAAAACTTGGAAATGAAGATGGCCGTGTATTTCATAACGCCACAGTGGAGATAATCTTAAAAATAGTGCTGAGCGCTGCACCGCCATTGTCTCACCGCCTCAAATGCTCCGAGAGAATTTAGCCATCACGCCTCGATCTTACGAGCTTCATTTTGGAGACGCGCATCCTCTCTCTCCTCCGGTTAACGCTGAACAGAACTGACAGTCGAGGTGTCAGAGCCAGTCATGTGGAACAGTTAATTCTTTTTTTCCCCCCATAAGCTCAGTATTTATGGGTTCCTTTTTAACTCATAGACAGTGTGTGGGCAGAGCCACAGTCCTAGAGGAACATGACTACCTAGCTTTATGATGATAAAACAGGCCTATTTTGTTATACTCTATATGTTAATTTTGGATGGTCCAGCTCCAGGTTGCTCCTGCACCACAGCCACGCTGCCATGTTATAGAGTCTGTGTATACGATGCGAGGCTCCAACGCTGCTTTACCTCCATCTCTGATGTCTGGGATTTTATTTTTGGCCTCCAGTAGGTTTTAAGTGAACAAGACATATTTAGGTTTGTTATAAACTTGCTCCGTTCTGGTAGAGCAATTATAACAAGCTGCTCGCGGGTTGCTCTCATTTGGGCTCCTTCCAAAGTGGTTACATAAGACAGTATTTTCTGGGGATTGCATACAGTTTCACGGGGATAGTGCAATATTTAAAGAGTCCGTTCGCACCATTTAAACCGTCTATTCCTAACCATGCTATAAGGCTACCTGGAGCACCGAGAGGCTGCAGTGATTAAATGTTGGAGTATCTAATTGTATTCACGGGCGCACACAGCTAAGGGTGGGAGCAACGGGGAGTGAGCTTTTAAATATTAAATTTCCTGTTGTATTCTTATCCTATCCTGATGATAACATGAGGCCAGAAACAACATTTACTTTGATATCTGTATTTATATATGGTTAATATCTAAAGCAGTAACAACAATAGTGACACTTGCTATTCCATCCATTATGTATCACACAGTTGAGTTTCTATTCAAGTGCTAAATTAATATTAACAGTATGACAAGAGAAGTTAATCCCCAGCAGGATGCAGCCTGACACAGGCACACACACAAAAACGTTTTAGGAACAACTAAAAGAAAAACATGAAGAACAGCACAAGGTGTTGACCTGGCCTCCAAATTCACTAGATCCCAAACTGATCAAGTATCTGTGGGATGATCCACAGAGGCCCCTCCCCTCAAAGGCCCCCCCACTAACATCATTGTGTTGCCAGACACCACAGGACACCCTCAGAAGGCCCATGTCCATTCTCTGATGAGTCACCACAAGGGAGACCTGCACAATATTAGGAAGGTGGTCATAATGTTATGCCTGATCGGTGTATATTGGGAGTATACTGCACTTAACATTGTGATCATGTAATATACACTGTGTCAGTACTGTGCACGCGGCTTGAATGTTGCTCACGGCTTTCACTGTCGTCTTTCACCACCCTCTCTACTTCAGTATCCGTACTTGGTATTCCCTCCCACACTTCCAATTATCCTTGACGTGATAACACGCTATAATGCGAGACACAAGGGTAAACGACTACTCTGTCTAGAGACAGATCTCCCCTGGACCATCTCTTCCCTCTGCATGTATAAAAACCAAAAAAAAACAGAGCCTCGTCCAACCGAATCATCAAATATCCAACATTTGTACTGTTGCCATTTACAAACGACCCATAACCGCACTGATGTCCATTCAATAACCATTCTGCAGCAAAGAAACCGATTGTAATAATCTAGGTCATTTTTGGCAGATGGCCGATACAGATGAATATACAAAGATCAGCCATAACATTATGTTAAGATATGAGCCATCTCCAGAACTGCAGCTTTTGTGGGGTGTTGCCAGTCTGCAGTGGTTAGGTGGTCAGAGGAAGGATAAGCAAGGCACCAGGATGCATTATGGGACGAAGGCAGTGTCATCCTTGGTGCAATGCAATATTCTGCTGTTACACCTTGGCTCCTGTCATTCATGCAGTTCTTACGTCATCATGTACCGCCTACCTACACGTTCTGACAGCCCGTGTAGATGCCTTCATAGAAACGGCGTCCCCTGATAGCAGCGGCCTCGTTCAGCAGGATAATGCTCCCTGCCACAAAGTCAGAATGGTTCAGGGAATGGTTTGAGATGTTTACCCACCTCCAAACTCCTCAGATCTCATCCAATCGAGCATCTGTGGGATTGTACTGGACAAACAAGTCCGAGGGAAGGACTTAAAGGATCTGCTGCAAACGCCTTGGTGCCAGATACCACTGCACACTTTTCAGAGCTCTTGTGGAGTCCGTGATGAGACGGGTGAAGGGTTGTTATGGCTGCAAAAAATGGGACGTACACAATTTTAGTCACATCTACGTCAATTTTTGTCGTTTATTCTCCCTCTGTGGGATACATTAAATGATTATCTTTAAGGATAATCTTACTTAAACATGTTTTCCCTTCTTTAAATGATCACAAATTCAAGTATATACATTTATTTAACTACCTTTGAGATGAACTTCATTTTCAAGAGGTTTTTAGCTTCTATACAATTACTCACTTAATCATCAGTGCTTCTAGTCCCAACTAAATATTTGTTCTACAACTTAAATGTAAAATAATTGGAAAACCAATACAATATAAGAGAATTATAAACTGGTTGTCCAGATTAGGCCACAAATGGATAAACGATGTGGGTCAACAAGGTTTGTCAGCAAAGTTGAATATCGGCCTGTACCAATTTGTACGTAGAATATATTGGTGTCATCCCTCAGATTGACTTTGTGCAAATCTATCGTGGACTATTTGTCATTGGTTCTGTGTCGTGAACCGACATACCTGCATACTAACTAAATGAACTGCACTGCATGAACCTAGCAAGTCAATACATGTCCGTGGCAATGATCAGAGCTCCGTAACACCAACAGAAGAACCCACTGATAAAACAGATGCTTTATAATCAAGACCATAATCATATTCAGTTAATATCCCATCATCCCGTATGTTCCTTAGTAACACAACTGCTCAATAGCTCTGAGTATTTAAAGCCTCTCAGCGCTCTGACTTCAACCTTAGACAAACTTTTGCCCCGCGCTTTAAGCTCTGCCCACAAATGAACAAACACATTGATTCACCTGATTGAGTTTAGGTTGGCTTTGCTGCCCATTCCAGCATCCAATTTCCAGAGCGCACTCGATCTTGTACCACTCCACTGTACCTCTGCCGCCTCTCATTCGGTTGGGGATGTTTCATCAGAAGAACACCTCCACCTCCACATTGGTCCTGTTAAAAAAATAAATACATAAACTTCAATGAAGGCCAAGTTCAGTAAGAAGAAATGATTAGTTTGGTCTTTTAAGTCAGAACAATAACAACGCCGGACCTTAATTGAACATCTTAAAATGAAGTAAACCTGCCCAGGCGAGGCTTTCTGGTGGGAATGTCTGTTTAAATCCTGCAACAGCGGACCTTCCCTGAAACTGACTGCGGGGGGTTAAATGAGGTTTGACCTTTTAAATTACATTCAAAAACCCAGTTAATTATTTTATTGTTATTTTGGAGAGGTTTTAGAGGTTACTGTAGAGACATTTAAAGATGAAACGGCTCCATTTATGGCTCTGTGGTGGGCAGAATGGGCTGAAATCATGCATTCATTGTAGATCTAATTGCTTTGCAGACCAGTTGACCACTTTTAGTGCACACCAACAACAATAATGTGAAAGAACCTTCCATAGCCTGCAACAGATGCTTTGTAATCGTTGTGTTTTCAGAATATGCCAAGTTTTAGTTTATGTTTACATTAGGTGCTGTTTAGCTAGCTTAAACCAATGAGCATTAACTGAGGACAATTGTATATGTGCTTTTTTTTCTCAGTTTCCTTCCACTTAATGGACTTTAATGGCGTATTTAATTTACCAACACATTACAGGCAATGAACTCTGAACTGTAATGGGTTACAGTGTTGTGCACTTGCCAGCTGAGCTGAACAGACTCCCTCCTATGTGCTTATGCAGTGTTTTCAAGAGTGCACCTTCAGCAAGTATAAAGAACAGCCCATACTGTAAGCCAAACAGGGTTTCTTAAATAGGATCTTTGCATTTTACTGGTTTTTAAATGTTAAACAGCCCTAGAGAGGGAGGAAACGATCATAGTTGTAGCTTTTTACATGTGCACATATTAAAATGAGATTTTCCCCGGTGGATCACGTGTGACTCCGAACTGTAATTTGCCATATTTGATGAGTGGTTTATTCATTTCACTGCTGGCCTGTTTGATAAATTACAATGGCTACAATGCATTATCACCACCACATCACTGTCATCACCAAATACAACGTCATCACGTTGAAATTCTGATAACCACAGCACAGACTGAAGCTGGATCATCGGCTGCAAAAGAGAAATTTAATAAAACAAATGTTGTAGAAGGATCCGTGTTGGCTGTTTTCACAGTGTGTCTGAGGAGGGGAGTGTTGAGTCTGTGTTTGTGTTTTTTCTCCTCTCCTTGCTGGGAAATACTCCACATGCTGTTATTTCTTAAGGTAGGGTCCATTTAAAGGAATAAACAAAAGAATGATTGGAGTTTCTGCTTTTGTTCTGTCTTCACTGTGCAGCTTTTTCTTTCACTGTCAGTATTTATTGGATGCTTCTGTGAAAAATACTGTAAATATAAAAAAATCAAGGTCTAACATCAAAGTTTTCAGTTTTGGACTGGTTGTGATTAACATGAGGAAAATGCACAATTACAGCGATCAGCCACAACATTACGACCACTGACAGGAGAAGTGAATAACATTGACCATCTTGTGACTATTCAATGTTCTGCTGGGAAACCAGAAGAAGAAGAAAGTTAACTACAGTCAACATGTGGTGTCTTTCCACACGTCCACACTGCTTGAAAACACCGTCTGCTGCTTTGTGTCCTTGTAATGTAGTTTCTCTTATTGGTTGCTATAAATCTAGCAGTAGCAGTATTCATTCATTCAATACATGGGCAGTTTTTGTATACTTAGAGCTACCGTGTGTGTAGTTGTATTCATCGATCAGTCACAACATAAATGACCTTGACCATCTTGTGACAATTCAGTGTTCTGCTGGGAAACTTTCAGACCTGGCATTCATTGGTGTGGATGTTACTTAGACATGTAGCACCCACCTACACCAGACCAGGCTCCCCCACCCCATAGCAATGACACTCCTTGATGGCAGCAGCCATCCCCAGCAGGATGCAGCCTGACACAGACACACACACAAAAACACTTTAGGAACAACTAAAAAAAAAAAAACATGAAGAACAGCACAAGGTGTTGACCTGGCCTCCAAATTCACTAGATCCCAAACTGATCAAGTATCTGTGGGATGATCCACAGAGGCCCCTCCCCTCAAAGGCCCCCCCACTAACAACATTGTGTTGCCAGACACCACAGGACACTCTCAGAAGACCCATGTCCATTCTCTGATGAGACTCAACTGTTTTGGAGACACAAGGGAGACCTACACACTATTAGGAAAGCGGTACAGTATCCTGGTGGGTTGATGATTAGATAGATAGATGAATATGAGTGGGGCTGAACATTTGTAAGTCTGACAGGGCAAGTTTGCTCAAGCTCTCACGTTCTGTTTTTGAACCACAGAGCCAGTCATACTGTAGCAAACATATTTTGACCACAGCACCATTCCCACACTTTAGATCTAAGGATGGTTAAACCCAGTCACTGCCAACCTTTCAGCAATCTGAAATCCTAATAGGAAATATTATTTTAGGTTCTGGACCAGCCTTATTTGTGGTCAAAATGTCTGAAGCATTTGGATTTCAGTTGATATATAACATTGTGTTCTTCAGTCATAAATGAGGACCATACTGGCCCTTTGAGTGGAGCTGATGTTTATGCCCCATTACTGTTCTGATGCGAGTCTGGAGAAATGTGATTGGTGGCCTCGGGTTCGCTTTGATGGATTGCTTTGACCGTCTGAATTAGACATCTCCTGAGTTGTTTCCTTAGGCTTTGAATGAGCCGAGGAGGTATGACAGAACAGATTTTACAAAGCTCTCAGTCATAGCGTGCGCGTGTAAGCATGTCACAATTGAATTTCTCAGAAAAAAAGTGAGAGATCAGCAAAAAGTCATCTTACAGTGACCTTATGCTGTGCACCGAAATCTGGCTCTGTAGCTGTGAACAATCTTTTTCTGTCCTTTTCAGTGAAACGTCTCGCTTGCTGAATGTGTGTGAACTCAGCTGTACTGCTTGTGTTGCTGCTTCAGCTGTTCTGCTGCGTATTCATGGAGTGAAACTCAAAAAGGCCCCTTTCATCCACTTTTCTCACTCCTCAGGGTTTCTTCACTTTCTATATTACTGCTTAGAGTTAGTGGCATAATTTATTATTCTACCAACTTGTAAAAATTACCAAGCCAATAAAAGGAGCCCAGTCGTGAGCGCCATACCCCGACTTTTGTCTTCAGCTCTTGCGCTTTATGGGAAGTGGGTGTCCTTGACTGTCCTAGTGTTCTTTCAGTTCGTTTTATTTTTAGCCGCAAGTGGCTCTTCTCTTTTTAAGTTTTAGAACAAAAGAGTCATTCAAAATTTAAGGAAATTCATTCTCTCCAGCCTTACGTCTTGGTGCTGTGTCCTCTGAATCATAAGACAATCCAGTGGTCTCTCATTCACTTATGATTTGGTTGCAAAACCTAAATTCTCTATAAAGTCCTCTAATTGAAAATTTACAGCTTTATTGACAAATAAAAATCTATCATACTTTGGCCACACAGCACAGAACTTCAAGCAAAATATTACCCTAACTCCCCAAAACCAGGGTGTCAGAAATGGAACTGATATTTCACACGGCAATGGATGTATATCCAAAATATACGATAAACGGAGTCAAGTGACATGCACAGCATCTGTGATACCAACACTTGAAATGAGCTTGGCAGGATGATCGAGGGAAGGAGATTGCAGACGGGCAGGCTTAAACAAATCACAGCTCTTCAGTCTGTGCGAGACGCTATCTTTTACAATTCAAGGTTGTCTATTGTCTGCGCCGGTCTAAGTAGAAGCTCGGCAAAATAGTTTATATTTATTTTCCAGAAACAGATTCTTCATGTGATCGTGGTGGATGAGCGTCATGAGGTCGTATGTTCTTTTTGCCATAGACGGTATAAAGACGGACGGCGGAACTGCTCCTCGAAAGTGAAGCCAAAGCAAGTAGAGCTCCCCCTGGTGGCTGGCTGCAGTATAGGTCAAAAGCTCTGCCCCCTCCGTGTTAGGGGGCGGGACTTGGGCCAAACTAAAACACGTTAAATATTATTTTCTCAAGGATGGTTTCTGGTTTCTTAGGTAGTTAATATAATGTTGATGCATGTTCAAATGTTTTTTTTTTTGGTTAGCCATTTGACGCTATAGAAACAGGATGTGACATAATGGCGACTACCAGTTGCCATGCCAACTGCTCTGTAAAGCGGTCTGTGGACTGTGAGATTTGTAAAAATAAATAAATAAATTTAAAAAGTACAGTGTATAATCCAACATTTCCTTGTAACTGGTGGAGGTAGGGCAGAGCGTAGTATTAATTAAACGACAATGCGAGTGAGTCTGGAGGAAGTGTGGGCGGGGCATCAATATCGCGTCTCCACAACTTGGACCGTACTGATCAGACTCTGGCTCCAAAGTCGCAAGATGGCGCCGCCCATATTTCTGGGAAAATAGTCAGTTTGGCCAATGCAAAGAAGTGGAGACGTATTGTCCATATTTTTATACAGTCTATGGCGTTGACCAATTGATTGGAATTAGAGACCATCAGAGGATTCGACAAGATCCAGGCAACCCTTTTTAAATTTAATTTCTGTTGGATGAAGGGTTTGGATGAAGGGCGGCTTCGTACTCCCCGCGTTTACTCTTTAAACTGACTTTGGTTTACTTAAAGGTCTACTTAAAATTCTCAGCTACAGCCTGCACTCAAGGTCTTTTTATGCGCTGTAACAATTTTGCTATCAAGAAAATGGCTTTTTCAGTCAGTTTCTGAATTAATCAAGGCAACGGAGCACATTATATACTGCAAGCTCCCTTTAAATAGAGATACACAGTCCTCAGAGGTTCAGTAGAGCACTTTTTTTTTTCCTTGCATGCTTGAATCGCCCCTTTGGACCAATAAAATAAATAATAACTATTATAATTATCATGTTGTTGTTGCTGCATTTATTGTTGAAGTTATTATAGGGAAACATACTGCCAACCTTATGTTCACTGAGAACTTATATTAAATGTCAAGTATTTATTTCCTTTAGTGATTGATTGCGGAGGGAGCTCTTTGCATCTCTTTCCTTTCCTTGTATGTAAATTGAAATCACGCAGGCTGTACTTCATCGTGTAGGAGGTTTTGCAGCAGCTGTCTCACTCGGTTTGCACAGTGTCCTAAAATGATTTCGTTCTTAATTAGTCAGTTGATAACCAAAGCATATGGAGCATAACACAGGAGATAAATTTTGTTTGCTTTTATGGTCAAGCTGTTGGGATTCGACGACTTTTTATACTGTTTCTAGATTATTTTGGGCGCAATTATAATTCTTCGTCTTCAGTTTTATCAGATTTCAGTAAATATTCTGGAGTTCAGTTTCTTAAGTCTGTCTTTCCATATTTACAGTAGCTACTTATTAATCGACACTGCAGCTCTTAATGCATTTACACTGTTAATTTACTATTGGTGGAAGTTGAAGTACAGCCTCCTTGGAGCCTTACCCTACTCCCCTCCAGCCAGACACTTTGATGCCCTGTGATAAGCTCCATTGCCATACTGAAGGCTGAAGAGGAAATTGCGCTGCCTGCCATGAATGCTATTTGCATATTATGCTGTAATACAGCTGTAAATCTCCTCTCAGCGTCTCGAAAATATGTCAGCTTGTGCACCGCGTTTGGATTCCCATGTCTTACCCCACTCGTCCACATGGCCTTTCCTTCAGGCTCAGTGTACATTATACATTACAGTTGGCACATATACTCCGTGGGCTGTCGTGAGCTTGCAAAACACTATCTTTTATTAAACAGCTGTGACACCAAATATGTTCAACTTGTGTTTGGAAAAGGGGATGCAGGCGTGTGCATAATTTAAGATAACTCCAATGTAGGACATGTATCAAACTATGTACCAACAGACAGCGCTCCTGTTCACTTTTAAAAAATGTTTGGTTTAAACTGGTGGAGTTGGACTTGGATGATACATGCATCACATGTTTGAGTTTTAAGAAAATCTTATTTGCGAACTTGCAAAATGTGCCTGTCTGAGATCAGGTTCACGGTATGTTGTTTTGTTTGGAGACAATTTTTTATCTTTTGATTTTACTAATTTAATGTTTTGCCTTCTGATAATTAGTTTGTAAAGTGATAATCAAAGCGTGCTAATAAAATAGGAACTGGCAGTTTCTTTTTGCACTAATTTTTCTAGTCTTTCTCAAAATAGGACAGTGGCTACATGACGGTTAAGCCAATTTACGGCAATTGCTGTGTGATTGATTGGTCCCGAAAAAGCAAATGATGAATTATATTTAAAAAAAAAAAAATAAAATCAAAAACTTCTTCCTGCAGCTGTGCACCTTGATCGTTTATTAGCATATGCTATCCCCACCTGTTGCTTCATTTACAGTCTGCTAACAGAGGTGTCCTTCATCTGTCGGCTTCAGACTTGTGTTGTACAGCTGTTCAGCCTGTCTTGATATCTTTTGGCTTATTATGGCTCTGAGGCTGATTTTATACCTTTTAATTGGAGGCAAGTAGCCTATAGGCTTGTAGTGTTGCAGTAAAATTGATTAAAACTGCGGACGCCAGAGGTAAAACAAAACGTGGTCGCAGAGAATAAGTTCTTGATTCACAAATCACACAATAATCACAAACTCACAGAAGGCCTCACCGTGAGCTATTTGTTCATTAAGTAACTGATTGAAAGATTGAAATAATGGCGTTTCAGTCGTGGCTTAAATCAGCAAATTTGAACCCAGTCACAAATGTGCGCAAATTGTTCCTCTTCATCTTTTAATGCCTGTTTGAAACCACGTAAGCAGGATTCCCATATCTGGTGTTTCTTGTTTTCATTGGTCTGATCAGATTTATCTACTGTCTTAGTTATGTGATGCAAAGACATTTCTAATCAAAACTGATTTTTCATTCATTAATTCATTCATCTTCTGTAACCACTTGTCCTTTGGAGGGTCATGGGGGGCTGGAGCCTATCCCAGTTGGACGAGAGACGGGGTCCACCCTGGACAGGTCTCCAGTCTATCACAGGGCTAACACAGAGAGACAGACAACCATTCACACTCACACCTAGGGCCAATTTAGAATCACCAATGAACCTAATGAGCATGTCTTTGGACGGTGGGAGGAAACCGGAGTACCCGGAGAGAACCCAAAACTGATTTTTCACATACCAGAAATGGTGAAAGGTTGGTAAACCTGCTCTTGCTTAGGTTTTCTTGCATACAAACCTCAACTAGTCATAATCTTTTGGTTCTATCTCTGTCTTCCGATTTTTGCAAAATGTATTACTATATATATATTTTTTCTAACCATTATTATGCATTTTCATGGTAGCGTAAACTGAAATTGGAGATTCAAAAATTCCGGATTTGATTCCATTTGACCCCAAGAAATAATTATGTTTTGGCTTTGGAAGGCAGCAAGCACGTTAAAGTCAAAGACAGAGGTATGCCTGTATTTATTTGGCGGCGTTTTCATTTTCGCTCTGTGACCAGGTCCCCACACGCACACGCACACACGCACACACACACACACGCACACATTAAATGCTGTCTGGCTGAACCAATTTCCCTTCTCAAATAATACAGTACTCATCAGTCAGACTACAATAATACCATATCTGAAGCCATTTAAGTTGATAATGCATTTTATGATCTCTGATTGCACAGGGAAAATGCTTCGGGCAACTTAACAGATCCATCTTTTACCATTCAAATACCATCTCTCTGACTATAATCTCATCTCTCAAAGCTCCACTCTGCATGAATCTTGAAGAATACCCCAAAGATTCCCTATAGAGATAATAAGATAATGTGTAATCAAAGCGGCTGGTTTTAATTTGTGCCTGTTTCTGTGCTTTGTAAACAAATCTGCTGTGCATACATAGTAGACTCGAATGCACATAGTACACTATAGCACTATAGTACAATTATAAATAAGCTTAAGCATCTCCAATAATAAGTTTGTCACTGTGCCAGTCATTTCGTCAGGTTTTGTATTACAGGAACATCTTAAGAATTTCTTTAAATTTGTGACAAGCATTCACTTCCTTTGCTCCTTTGAAGGAGATCATGTCGAGGTATGAGTGACAGTAGAATGGAGCAAGAGATGGACTGGCAGTGTGGCGTGGTGGAGAAGAAGCTGAGACATAAGGCAAGGCTTTTGATGTACCACTCAGTCCATGTTCCGATTCTCATCCACGGTCATGAACTTTGGGTAGTGACTGAAACAGTGGCAGATACAAGAGCCAGAACTGGGGTTCCTTCATAGGCCGGCTTGGCTCAGCATTAGAGATGGTATCTGGAGGGAGCTCAGAGTAGATCCCCTGCTCCTTGATGATGAAAGGGGCCAGCTTTAAGTGAGGGTACTTCCTGGCCACCTCCATTTGAAGGTATACCGGGCGTGGCCAGCTTGCAGGGGTACACCGAGAATTTGCTGGAGGGATTTAATATCTCGACAAGCCTGGTGATGCCTCGGAAGGAACTCAAAAACTGGAATGAGTTGCTCGGGAGACATCTGGAATTCTTTGTCTGTCCTGTTGCCACCACAACCCAACTTTGGATAAGCAAATGAAAATGAATGTATGCAGCGGAAATGGATAAACGTCCACTTGAACTTGAGACCTTCACACACATCCATAGGTCAGTTTCTCTGTGACATCACACTGTTCTACAAAAACACTATATATTCCCTCCAAGACACGTGCTGCTTGGAAAGATACGTTGCGATAACTGTTGGTACTATGTTATGCATTGTCACCTTTTTTGGTCTGAATCTAATAAAGAGTCTTGTTCGTCTACTCTTTTAGGCAATTTTTAGTTTATTGGCCTCAAATCAATGTGGTCAGGTGATCAGGCCAAAGTAGAAAATGAACTAGTAAGATATTCAAGTGATGGCCAACTTGAAGTCACATCCTCTGGACTGCAAATGAACTGAAATCATAGCTATTTTCTTGTCCTGCAGATATGCCTGTGTTGGCTTTACAGCAGTTAAAGCAGTCAGGCTTTAACTGCCCACTTAACTAGACGACACTCTATTTCAAGATACATGACACATCAAGATGATTGACACGTCCTGTGTAAGGGAGCTTTACCTGCAGAGGAGGAATAAGCTGTAAACCTGACAGGTGTTGCATAGGCAGCAACTCGAATCTACTTCCGTCGTCACTGAGACACCACTGGGTAGATTAGAGTGCTCTAGCTTTGGCTGAGAGAACGCTGATAATATCTCGCACTCTCTGTTTGTAGCAAGACACATTTGTTGACTCTACAAAATTGCTAAAGCGACTCCCTACCTTTACACATCTCTGTGTTTCCACTCAAGGATTCCTACTGGGTGGAATAACAGAGAAAAAACTTTGCCTTGTTCATCATCCAGTTCAATTTGGCAGGACTAATGATGTTCCTCCTGCATGAAAACATTGCAAATTTGGTATTTATCTCTGGCCAAAGCTTGGATCCAAAGGATTGCATAACTCCCAGAGAAAAAGAGAAGAAGAAAATTGAATGGGCTTCTCTACATTATCCTCATTAGTTTTTCTGTAAATCATTTAATTTCATCTACATCACCATTAATTAGAGCTTTTGGAGATATACAGTGGATATAAAAAGTCTACACTCCCTTTTTAATCTTATTTTATTGTGATGGAAAAAAATGAGACCAAAATCAATCATTTCAGAACTTTTTCCACCTTTAATGCTTCTTATTAAACCCACATAAAGTTCAGCAGATCTAGTAGACTTTTCCTGTCAGTCAGGAGAAGGGTACCAAATAATTTCCAAGGCATTAGATATGCGGATATATATGGAGAAAATATTGCACAACATTGGCATTACCAGGAACTAGACGTCCCTCCAAAACTGATGAAAAGATGAGGAGAAAACTGGCCAGGGAGGCTGCCAAGAGGCCAACACAACATTAAAGGAGCTACAGGAATCTCCCGTATTCCTCATATGTCTGGGCCATAGGGTAGGGTGGATTAAATTTTGCAAAAAAACATTTGAAGTCTCCAAAAAGCATGTGGGAAAATGTGTCATAGCCTGATGAAACCAAGGTTGAACTTCTTCCACCATACCCACAGTGAAGCGTGGTGGCAGCATCATGCTTTGGGCTGTTTTTCTTCACCTGGAACTGGGGCCTTAGTCAAGGTGGAGGGAATTATGAACAGTTTCAAATACCAGTCAATGTTGGCACAAAACCTTTAGACTTCTGCTAGAAAGCTGAAGAAGAACTTAATCTTTTAGCACGACAACAACCCAAAACATCAAACAAATCAACAAAAAATGGCTTCACCAGAAGATGATTTTGGAATGGTCCAGCCAGAGCCCAGACCTGAATCCCATTGAAAATCTATGGAGTGATCTGAAGATGATGCTCACACTCTCCATTGCCAAATCCAGATGTGCCATGTTGATAGACTCCTACCCAAAAAGTCCTGTAAAATTTATGCCACCACATTATTTTATTATTTTATTTTTGCTGCCCTCCCCCTAAATTATTTCTCTTTTGTTGTACAGGTTACAGGTCACATTAAGTTCTGAAATTATTTATTTGGTCTCGACTAAAGGCTGTTTTAAGGCTGAATCCATAGCTGTGTGAAATATTGCTTCATTAGATACAACAATAAGTCTCCCTCTGTTTCCTTTGTTGTTGTTTTATTCTTACTAATGTCACTCTTGGAGATTCACATCCATCTTCCTGAAAATTCAAATGAATGTGTCTGGCAGCACAAATGTCACCCCGCACACAATATGTGATCCCAGAGGAACGCAGAACTGATTAATTCTATTAGAACAATCTCTGTTGTTTTGGCGTCGATGAAAGGAGCAAGATTTCAACACTCCCAGACTGACTAATGGAATATAGCATAGTGACATTTTGCAGTTAATGTCAGGTAAAGTTTAAGAATAAAGTCCTGAAGAGAACGGCTAAACACCCTACGTGATCTCTGTAAAAAAAACGCTTAGCATGTCGTGGTTTAAACCGTTGGAGATCTTCAGCCAGTGGGAAGTGCGCGATGTGCTTTTGATGGAAGATAAGAACCGCAGCACAGCCGTGTAGTGGGCACATAAATCAAAAGACAGATAAACGAGATGAGATACTGCCAGCTCGCCAGATGACACTTGCTACTTGTTTAGGCTGCACTACAGCAGATACAATGTGGTTGAAAGGTGGCATGTGGACTACTTGCATGCACTCTTCCATCATGCACACACACACTGGGCTCCAACCAAAAATCTGGGACTGAAAAAACAAAACAAAACACTGACTTTCATGCCCAGAGCATATTAAGCTGCTTCAAAGCATTGGCATTATATTTAAATTATGCTAATTAAATTAAACAACAACCATTGCCAAGCAAAGCTCAATGGTTTCCACACACCTGTTCAGTTTGGACTGAACGCTTGCTTAATTTTTAAGCACTTTGGCTTCACAGGCATGTCTGTCAACGGCATTTTACTGCATTCCAAAGCACTGACCGCCGATTCTTAATGTGTTATATAAATCTTAAGCATTTCAACAGCAGCAAAGGCAAAGCTTGATTCTTTCAGATGAGGACAGGGCTGAGAAAAAGTAGGGGTATGCATCAGTACCCGTGATGAATTGCAAATGAGAGGAAAAAGGATAGGGAACAGAATACTTTTTTTGTTATCATTATCATTCTCCATAGCTCAAGCTTAAAAGAAGATGACTGCATGACAGTTAATAGACATAAACACATCCATTGTGCATGTCTCATGGAAGCCTGGATATGCGCCAGTGTTTCTCGCAAAGACGAGTGCAAATAACAGCAAAGTGAAAACGTAAGATATTCTGTTCCACTGCACACTGAACATGTGCAGAACCAGTCTTACATCAAAGTCGAGGGAAGATGTGTGCTGGGTTATATGAGACAGCCAGAGTTCAGTCAAGGTAAGAAGACTTTTCATTTTTCTTGTAAACCGTATCTGAGAGGCCTGTTGAGCATTTCTCCAGCGTCAGCCACAGATTCGAGCAAGTACTGTCTGATTTTCTGCAGTATATACTCTAATTTTAATCTCCGTGAGTGTGGTTGTGCAGTATCTGCACATGCTTCACCAATCATTGTCTCTCCATCCGTCCTGGCAATATCTTTCCCCAGGGAACCGGTTTGACTCAGAGCAGCGGATCCTTCTTGCCGTCTTTGCTGAATCTCCTCATCGTTGTATTCATACAGGAATGCCTTAAGTGAGGGCGCAGATAAAATATGTCACCATCTATTACATCTTTAGCGGTGGGATGCCTTATTACAGCAGCAGGAGTGCAGGAGCTACAGTAGCTTGGATTTAGAAAATGAGTGGAAATCTAAGTTGCACTAATGGCAGCTTCTTTTAAGATTTAATGCAGTCCCTTAACAAATCAAGCCCATTCATACAAGAGTCGAGTCGTTGCTTAATACATTTTCTTGCACGTCGCCACTCAGGTTAATGGACGGGGATGTATCTGGTATATATTGTTAAGTGTAAGGCAGTGTAACACAAAGCCCGGCCTTCAAAGAGCCGACACAGAAAGCCAGTCCAGAGTCTCCAGTGGCTTGTTTGTCAGAATGTGGAAACAAGCTCATCCACACTTGCCATCTTCACACAAACCCCCCAAAAGTTGCCCCTCCAGTTTAGATTTGCCATGTAATTGAGGAAAAATAGAAACCCTGAGAATGAAAGAATCCTTTATAATTGTAACTGAGTGCCTTAAGACAAACTATATTTAATTAAACCCTTTTTTTTATTATTATTATTCTTGCTTTTGCTTTCCTGAGGGGAATATTGACTGTTTTTTTTTTTTAATAACCTGAGTCTTGTTTTTTTGTTGTTTCGCTCATCATTCCTGTATTGTTATTATTGTAATGTTTTCCTCACCAACTTTATTACTGAGGATTGGAAATGCAGTTATATCCCTTATTAGGTTTATTGCTTTCTACAGTTTAGAAAAGAAGCAGAAGAGGCTGAAAATGACTTTAGAAGCTAGAGTTTTGTGAATGGATTTATCTCTGAATGTTACTGGTAATGAGTTAATTCAATACAACGCAGCATTTCCATTAAACAGTTAAACTTATAACAGTTGGAACGGTGCATTTGAACGTCTTTCGCTCGCCCAAGAAGCTCCTCGTCTTTTGATCACAAAGATTGACTTGTAGACAATGTGATACCTGCCTTCATATGCTTTCAGGAGCGTGTCAATAGAAACACCACCCAGCAAAAATTTCTTGAGCATGACATGAACCCCCACCCCTCCTAAAACAACCAGTCTAATGGTGTCAAATTATCAAATTAAAAAGAAAAACTCTGCATTTTCAGTTGAAAGTTAGCATTCTTCAAAGCGTCACGATAAGACATCCCATTGATCTGCAGCCTGTGTAACTGGAGCCTGTTTGTCAAGATGTTCAGAGCTTTTGACAAGTGCTACAGTCCTGCAGCTATGCCTGCTGCACATCAAACGCTGCTCTCGACAATGAGCACACTGCTTAACATTCAAATAATGTTTATCCTGGGATCTGATACATGCACTCTAATCATATCCTGTTGGAAAAGATGAGTTCTCTGGACAATCGGATGTTACAATCTCTCACTGCAGGGGCCTCCTCTAATTATTCAGAATAGTATTGAGCATAATTTCGCGGGCTGTGACATTGTTAAGATGCAATACAAGATTTCCTAAGCATGTAACTTAAAATGAGGAGAATATATCACCTTAAATTTGCAAAAAAAATGAATAAATAGACACAGTGAAATATATATGAAGGTTTTATCCTTGTGGCCAGTAATGCTTAATTCAGAGTACTCAAGTTTTAGGTGAAGAACTAACATGACTAGATGTCTGTTAATGATCCAGTACTCACCTGCAATTATAGGATGTTGTTCCAGATTAACCTGGGTGGTCATCTCACTCTTCTTTAGCCAGAAAAGCCTGATGGTTTGTTTGAAAGAGGAGTATAGGAAGACATCTATGTAAAATTGGAAAGCCCCTCACTCTCTCTAAAAAGGGGAGGGTACTAACAACACCGTCTTTACATCACTCCCCAGAAACTTCTGGCCCCATTCACACTTTGAATCTGGAGAGTATCTGGAGGGGCCTTTGAGGGGAGGGGCCTCTGTGGATCATCCCACAGATACTTGATCAGTTTGGGATCTAGTGAATTTGGAGGCCAGGTCAACACCTTGTGCTGTTCTTCATGTTTTTTTGTTTTTTTTAGTTGTTCCTAAAGTGTTTTTGTGTGTGTGTCAGGCTGCATCCTGCTGGGGATGGCTGCTGCCATCAAGGAGTGTCATTGCTATGGGGTGGGGGTGCCTGGTCTGGTCTAGGTGGGTGCTACATGTCTAAGTAACATCCACACCAATGAATGCCAGGTCCAGAAGTTTCCCAGCAGATCACTGAATTGTCACAAGATGGTCAAGGTCATTTATGTTGTGACTGATCGATGAATCCAACTACACACCGTAGCTGTAAGTACAAAAGCTGCCTATGTATTGAATGAATGAATACTGCTACTGCTAGGTTTATAGCAACCAGTAAGAGAAACTACATTACAAGGACACAAAGCAGCAGACGGTGTTTTCAAGCAATGTGGACGTGTGGAAAGACACCACATGTTGACTGTAGTTAACTTTCTTCTTCTGGTTTAATTGGGAACTAGCGGGCACAATAAAGCACATACCGCACTGGGTGTTAATTATCTTAGTGAGTGGCTCTTGATGAGATGCACCATGCAGCCTCTATGCCTTCTAAAAACTAGGCATTTTTAATTCTGTACTGTATACATTATACATATTGTTTATAGCCCACTGAGTTTTTATGGTGCATCCTCTGTTGGTATATGCCACGCTGCTCACCTGAAAACTGTCCCTCCTCATCCGTTCCTGCAGCCAGGAAAGTTATTCCCATCACCTCCGACTCCCCTGCTGCGCTGATCTTGATAACTCTTTGTACGGACTGTGAAGATCAGAGGCGGGGGCTAATATAAATGCTGTCCGCACTCTGCATTCACATAACAAACCATTTCATGTGAGCTGACTGAATTTCAATAGTAGTAAAATGATCTATATCACGGCTTCACGAGTGGGCAAACATTAGGATCAAAGACCCCCTCACGCATGCAGGCCGACTGAACAGCCACTCATTTTATTTCTATTCATGCATTGTCCCTATGCAATACTAGTGGTGCTCTGCATTTTTCCCTCTTTTAACACCGTTTCACAACATGAAAATGGAATATAGAAGTACATCAGGGACTTAAAGCGCAATAACTTAAGAAGCACACAGGATGCAGCACCATTTGCAAATATATGAAAGACCTTGCCATTAGCAGGTCTTATTTCTTTTCTGTATTTAAGTTTAAAACCAAATTGAATATTCTTTTTTTTTGTATGCCACGCTGTGAATCCAGATTTTCTTCTGCTAAGAGAGTGCTGATATGGAAAAAATGTGCAGTAATTAAATCTAAAGTGTTTTTTTGGCTCGCGACCCACTCACAATGGACACGCTGGCCTCTTTTCTAAGGCGACCCACCAATCGAGACCCATGTGTTTTATGTTTTAGCTGCATCAGATAAGAGATGAAAGGCGACGCAGAATACTTTATTAATCCTTCAAGGAAACCGTTTCGTTGCTGTTGCTCCCATAAAGTGACGGTTGCAAGGAGATGGATTAAAAAAAAAATACAAACAGAATAAAATAACAATTTAAAAATTTAAAAAGGAAAAAATATTGCACCAGGGGAGATTACTGCTCCTGAATTGCTGTGAAACAGTCTGAAATGTTAAGAGTGACCAACACTCACACAGCGGGAGGACTTCTAGAGTTTTATGGCCACAGGCAGGAATGAGCTCCTGCAGCGTTCCTGTGGAGCATTTGGGTTGAATGAGTCTATAGCTGCAGGTGTGCTCCAGTTGGGGGGGTGGATGGGGGGGGTGGTTACGGGTCGAGTTGTCCTTCTCTCTGATGCTGCGGTCAGAGAGGTCCAGCTCCGCCCTTACAACATCACTGGCCTTGCAGATCAGTTTTATTGGTTCTGTTAGCGCCCACCGCTCTCAGCCTGCTGTCCCAGCATGCAACGGGATACACAACAGACTCGTAAAACATCCTCAGTGCTGTCCGGCAGATGTTAAAGGTCTCTTCAGAAAATAGAGTCGGCTCCGGCCCTTCAAGCAGAGTGTAGCGTCCCAGTCATCCAGGGCATGGTATATGCAAAAAATAAATTAACAAAAAAAACGCTGAAACAAGGAGAACACGTCCCGTTTCTTTGGATAAACATTGAAAGTATGTCCTCATTAATCAGCGAACAACTGACAAAGCCACGGTTTATAAACAGTACATACTATACTGTTGGTAAAACAGTCAAAAGTTGGTTTAAGTTTCTGGAGTGCAGTGAAATACGCTGCAGAGAAGAAGAGATATTACATCCAACACTATCTGTCTTCTCAACAAAAAGAAGTTAATATCATTTCTCGTTGGCAGGTGTCTATGTGGTACAATATGTGCTCTTTAATAAAAAAGCAGGTAATTCAGATTAGTGGGACTATATTAAAAATAAAAAGAGAAAAGAAAAGAAAAAACATGAAAATGATATCTCAGTGTGTGGTATCTATCTCCACACAGCAGGGAGGGCATCTCGTGTCCGATGGGCCGTGGCTTTGTCTTTTATATTCAACAGAGCTTATAATGTAGTAATGTAATATATGTGTAAATATTCCCTCTTTGGCAGATACACCTTTATCACGTGGGTGGTCTCAACTGTTTAGATGTTAGTTGCAAATATAAAGAGACAATCACTGCTTCCTTGTACTCAATTCCCAGCTGTTTGTCAAAGATAGCGATCCATATATACAGTAGCACTCTAAAATGATATCAGTGTATGTAAATTTATATCAAATAAAGCTTAAAGATCCTAATTAACCTGCACTCGTAATTAAGAGAGTTCACTTTCTTCAAAGGCGACTGATTGTGCTCATTCCCTGCTTTTTCTTTCTTTTTTTTCTGGGACTCCACCAGAGTAGCTTTGCATAATTCACAAAATTAAAAAAAAAATCTCATACTACCTGCTATGCAGCCCTTCAGTTTGCCAACTCCTTAAAATTGGGCAATATTAGCTCCAGCCTTGTGGGAACGTTTGCTTACGAGCAGCTTCTCGCCTGATGAGGTTCCCGAAAGCAAACTGTAAACCTGCTCGGTAATATCATTTCCCCGTCTTGATTTGAAATTAAACTTCTCGAATACATTTGTGCACGCCTGAGCCCAAATCTGACCCGGGATATGAGGGAGGACGGCACCAACATCACAGCACAGCACGGCAGCAAAGATTACAACAAGACATCTCAGTTTGGTGTCTGTGGAGGTTCTCAGTCACCCAGGTTGGGGTAGAAAAGCTGAAACGTAATCAACTGGACTTGTAGTATTTCTTGAAGACTTATCCAAGCAGCTTCTCCCGTTCTAAATCACTGGTAGGGAGTTTATGTTTTCATTAGGAGCCTCTGTGGGTGGTGGCCACCTAAAACTCACTCTCTGTTTGCTAGATATTATGGTCATTAGCCGCTTACTGCGTGACTAAAAGGTGGATATTTCTAGGCTGGAGTTCATAAAATGCCTCCATAATACTCAAGTTGATAGTTTTGCAAGGACATGCACATATATTTACCAGTAAGGACATTATTTGACTTTGTGTGATTGCTGCACCTGGATCAGATGATGCAAGCACGACATGAAAGTCATGAATTAAAACTTTGGCCACGTTTCATATGAACTTCCAGCATCCTAACATTATATTCATAGTGGAAAAGTGTGAAAACCAAGACACGGTTAACTCCAGAATTCAGAATTCAGAGTTTATTACTCAAGCACAAGTCCATACACAGGTAGGCAGTCCATTGGGCAACCAATATCCAGGAAGGGACTGAGGCGAGAGGCAAAATCCAATCCAAACAGTCCACAAAAATAACCAGCATGAACATCTGCAAGAGCCTCTGCAAAGATCAGAGTCAGGCACAGGAGAGGTTTCAGCATGAAGAGAATTTAATACGAGGTAACGCTGGAATGGTCGATAACAAGGTACGAAGACACTCAAGCAACATGAGGTGGATGACTGACTGACTGAACACAGGTGGTACAAAAAATGAAAAAAGAAAATACTGGCAACATACCCAACAATATCAGGAAATAACTAACCAGCATAGAGTCTGAACAGTCATCACAAAAAGCCTCATAGGTCCTCTTTAAGCTTCTGCCAGATCCCTCTTAAATATTCTAAAGCGACTCTAAATCAGTCTTACGCAGCCGAGTGTTCATCTGTAACTGTGACACAATTAAAATACCGTGTGATCATCTGTATTTATGTTCCACTCCGATGAGACTGTAAGATCTCAGCTTGTGAGGTCACTCTGTCATCAGTATTCCTTTCTGCTCATGGCCCCTTGACAACCTTCGTCATACAAATTACACCCTCCGACGCATCAAAGAGCAACTCTGACAAGCCCCCCCTCTGACTCCGACCAACTGCCAGTATTTCCAGACTCGGATTGACACTTTAAATGAAATAACCATCGAACGAGCAAAGAACGAGCAAAGACGGGGGCCATCTTTGTCTTCGCGGAGTCATCTGTACTCGCTGAGTGTTGGACAACAAAGAGCCGTAGGGGGCCTGCTTGGGTGTCGGCGGGGGTTTCGGCGGCGCGGGGGACCAAGACGCTCTGCTGCAAAATGTCACGTCTGTGATTGTGTCTAGCGTTCACATCTTTTGAGTGCCGTCGGCAGATGAGAGGCCTCTGGTTGTGTTCAGTTCACAGCAACAAAGGGAGGAGGAGCGAAGTGTGTTAACTGTTGGGACAACAGTGCCTGACAGATTTTCAGGAGACGGGGTTAGAGCTGTGCAGTGGAAACTAGTGTTGGTTGTTCTGCAGCTTACAGAATATGGTGAGGCTGCAAACTGTAATCAAGTAGCAGACTTAAAGACGTCCATAGCTCTAGTTTGAGCCATTTAAACAACCCTAACATGTCGAGACTGAGCCATTTCTGGATTCGGCACAGCAGTTTTCCTATATGTTGTTTCCATGCTTCCACATTAGTATATGTGCATGATATATTTCCTACCGCTCTGCTGGAAGGGCAACAGCAGGATATTTACACGGCACACTGTCATGAGCAAATTCAATCTGCAGCCAACTGATTGAGCAATTTACTCAGCAATTGAGCACAATAGGCCATCAGCGAGCAGGAATACTGATGTGTGTGTGTGTGTGTGTGTGTGTGTATATATATATATATATATATATCGCGGGCCCAGGAGTAACGAGGAGGTACTAGAAAAAGAAACTGCGGCAAGAAGTAGTATTTCATCAGCGACGACACGGCGGTCTGGGAAACACTGGTGAAAGATAACGCGTTTCGCTGTAATGGTTAGTTTTAGCTGTCGCTTGCTTCTACAACATGTATTACATAAAAACCAAAACAACATCTTGGCCCCGGTTTTTGATTTATGACCTAAGGTTAGTTTTTATTCACTGCAGTGATCACAGACCTGGAGCCTCATGTACAAAGACTTGCGTGGATTTCCTTCTAAAACGTGGCGCACGCTCAGATTTAGAAGCATTTAGAAGCACATTTCCTTTGTACATCCCAATCGAGCGTACCTGACCCCTCCCTCGCTGCAGATTGCTCTTTAATGTTGACCTGTTCAGATGCATTGTATGGGAATCTGATATACCTGGCTGACATGCGGATAATTCCGTCCCACATGGCTTGCATGGCTCTGCTCAGGGTCAGTTGGCACAGTCCCGATCGGTCGGAGTAATAGTTTTCACATTTATGACAGTTTCCCGGCATCACCTTTAAGTGTCGCCAAAGGATCAACATCTGTAGAATCCAGCGTACGCCAGCCACGTCGTTGGCGTAGGCACGTACAAAGTTCCCGGACATTTCACTCTTGATACATCTGAACTTTACCCTGAGCGAGTACGTACGGAACGTTTTTGTACGTACGCAACCTTTGTACATGAGGCCCCTGGTGCTTGAAAGAAAACTGAGAAGGAAAATAAACCAATCAGGCAAACGGACGTTAGCAATGTGATGGAAGTATCCTGGGAGGGAGTCAAGGTTTAAACATAAGTTTAGATATCTCCTGTGTAAGAAATTCATAAACATTCAACCCCAGGAGCTGTTCTTAACCCTAACATGTAAGCTTCAAAATGTTCACCCAGGCTTTTTTGCTTATTTTAATAAAAATACCGTGAGTGTTTGTGCTTTTGCCCGTTTATGCCAGAACACCTGGCACTTTCAATATCAGGCAGTTATTTACAATTTACTGCGCGTTGTAAGAGTGTGATAACCTTCTGTGAGAAGGCACAAGTGAAATTACCGCAGTGACACCATGTTGGCTGCAAAGTGCAATGTCTCAGCTTTTAGAGGCGGTTAGAAATTTTCTAAAAGCACAAACTGTGAAGTAATTACGGTAATCCAAAGTGCGCTCGCACAAACTTGCTGCCGGCGACGTGTTCGCTTTTAAAGAGTTAAACGCTGAAATTTGCTTTTAATGCTTGAACTGCGCGTTTCCCAGCGGAACGTTTCACAATCAACGCAACTTTAAACCGCCGCCGTTGTGGGAAATGAGCTTTTAGAGTTTGAGAATATTCAGTATTTTGCACAAGAAACATCAGCCTGAAATTTGTTGGAATGCATTTTTAAAGTACAGATCAGAGTCTCTGCAAAGCAGATGAAGTTACTCATCGTGTGCTTCTTGCAAGCGGTGCGTATGATTGTCCTAAATCTACTGAATATGATTCAGTTCCCGAAATATATTCGCTATTTTCAAGCAAGAACGGTGGTACGGAAGAACAGAAGTAAGCGTTTTAGTGCACATTTGATTGTTTATACTTTCAACAACTCATTTCAGTATAGATATTCATGCAAGAACTGGAGTTATTGTCCTTGGCTTCAGCAAAGTCAGACGGCACAAACGGTTTTTACTCACGTTGCAGTGTCCACTGGGGAGGGTAAAAGGGTTTGGATTTGAATACTGAGTGGAAAAATCCAAAGAAACAAGGCATCCAGGACTCACACAGTGGAAGTTAAAATAGGTTATTGGGCGTACACATACCCTCTGAAGCGATGAATAATGTAAAATAGGCTGGTTAGTTGTCAAAAGAAGCTCCTCATAGATTTTGGGTTACAGCGATCTGCTTCGCAAAACAGACTTCCCTTTCATCAAGAGTCCAGGGCGCGCTACCTATTTATGAGCCCGCATTAAATTTCAACGCGCCTCCTTTATTTCTCCCGTTGTAACGTTAATTTGAGATGGACAAGGAATGAGAGAGAATCATTTTTGCATGAAGCCTGACCTACATGACAGGAGTAGCTAAACTAGGTTATGCTTTGATGCAGAGGAATACTGGCTCGGCTCCACGTTATTGTATTATTAAACCGTTCTGAGCATCTGCTGAAGTGACCAGTGACACGGAGCGCGAGGTGAAGCTCTTGCCAGACATGCGTGCACGTAAACGCGTGCCAAGCTGGACGCTGTTTGGACATGTATTAGCATTAGGAGATTGAAAGCAGAGTTTGCATGAGAAATGAGAAGACATATGCAGATTGATCGCACCATGTGCCGATCATAAACGTTATACTATGAACATTAAGTCCTAACAGAGTGTTAAGAAGAAGGAAGCCGACCTCCTACTTAAGGCTCTGAGTACGTATGTTGAAAATAAATATTTGATTGTCCGCCGTCTAAGCGGTGCCGCAAATGGGACCAGAGTCACCAGGCTATAATTTTTGCTAAATCAACTTGACATTAATTTAGGTGGCTATGCCAGGGGCACCTCTGAGTCCAGGGCAGGTGGGGATAAAATATCATCTGTGCCCTGGCCTGCTCCCATATCCCACCATCACTCTATATCAAATTAAAAGGCCAAAGCCTGTGTCCTCCCGCTAGAGCGTTAGCCCCTCTTGTGAAAACCTAACAAGTCATTTGCTGAAGGTTATTGTTATTGTGTGACATTTAATCCAAGTCACGATATTAGCATAATTTCCTGACCTGTCTTACTAACCTCTAGTCACCTTTAATTGGCTAGCTGAATGGTCACACCCTACACAGTGTAATACTGTTAATTGTTATGGCTGTTGGATGGTGCTGCTGGACATTTAACAGCGTAGAGAGAACATCACCAAATGAAAGGGATTCTCCTAAAGTACTCATCACTGTATTGTTCAGTATACTAACCTCAATACCTGCTATTGAGAGCTCTGGTTAGCATGTACAGTGCAGCAGCACGCGGCCCCAGAAATAAGCCATCAAGTGTGCAGCCATGCAGGTTGTCCTTGTGGGGAGCAGAAGTGATCAGTGATGGAGCTGTGGACCCTGCAGCACCTTGCTGTGTGCGGGCCGTGTGCTCCTGTCTCCTCTCAGTAATGGTGTCTTGGAGACGTGTTAACCCTTGGTGGCGTGCGCGCAGTCAGGTGTGGCGGCTGGCAGCCACGCTGTCAGACGGGACACAACACAGCTGTGTTGAAGGGTGATTAGTTAGTAATGATGGACGGCATTGCTCTGGTCGCACTGACATTTGGAGAGAGTCCTCGTCGTGATTTTCAGCCGTCCTGTGACAATTACTGGTAGTCTGTTTGGTTTGGAGACAGCAAGGGGTACCACAAACCAGTATTTTTTTAAGTGATTAATCTATGGCTAAATAATAATCATAACTTTAACCATTCATTTGTCAACATAATAGTCATACGTCCTTCAATAATGACACATTTTAACATGAAATCTAGACCTAGAGCTTAAATCTAATGACGCTATTCATCATTAAAGTTGAGATTTATGCAGTGCAGACATAATTAGGAACAAGTTGTTTACTATATTCTGCCATTAATTAGCTTATGTAGGGTTGAGAATGATTTGACTTGTGCTGATCATAATCGGTTATACATAATATATCTACGAAAGGTTGCTTACTCCCACCAAGGCCGTAACGTTGATGGAAATCTGCTTCATTTTGTTTTATAAGGAGAACTCGAGGGATTCTTACCGAGTTCTTGTCTAAAAATACAAAAGATAAGGACTCATCGTTCCCGGGCTCTGACCACCAGCCAACAGTCGGACACAATACTGACTTTTCTGTTCCGCCGGAAAGCAAACCTCCTTACGAGCCTCTCATCGCAGTTGTTGTTGCTGCTTTGGTGAACTGTTTGTATTTTTACAGAACGTACATCTTATTAGATCTGTTTTAAAGAATTTTCACAGCTTCTGCTGGTCGGCTTTGGGCTTTGGGTCATGCCTCTCGGCAAGAGTCGCCACAATTCTGACATTACATCACGTAGGTGTATTCCACTGAATTCAAAGCTCTATGTTGCAGCTGTAGAAAGATGCACCGAGTATTACATCTGTATTCACCAACGGACTTGACTGACGTTTACTGTAGTGTCGTATTCATTTTGGACTAGCAAAAGTTAGGACTGACTGTTTGTATTAATATTTATACTTAATTGTTTTTTCTAATCACTTACACTAACAGTGCATTTAATTACATTTATTTATTTTATGTTTCATACAAAAAATACTGGCCTGTTAGACTCTAAGTACTTGAGTCACTGAGTAGGTATACGTGTTTTACAAAAATAATCTTTCTTTCATGTAAAAGAAGGTTATATTAAAGGTTGTTTCATACATTGCTGTGATTGAATTTTATGCTCTTAGTAGTACCGAGAAGTAAGACTGGCAGTGATTTGTTTCACAAAAGGGGGAATAAATAATGATAAAACATTACGTTTCTATTTTTTTCATTTTAAGTTTTTATTAGAACTTGTTTTTCAGATGCGATACAGCCTCTTTTTCCAACATGTTCCTGTTTTTCTATGAATAAAAATAATGTGCTATAACCTAAATTAAAGCACAATGAAGTACAATACAATAATAATAATAATAATAAAAATAATACAAAATAATGCCACGACATCAATCACTACAGTACTACAAAAATCAGGTTAATGATACCATAACATCTCCGCCTCTGAATTTCATCTACAGTTCTCATGTGATTAATTCACACATTCAAAAGGAGAGAGCGAGAGAAATTGTTTTTCTAAAAATCAATAATATTAATTGATAGCCTTTCTGTGTGGAGTTTGCATGTTCTCCCTGTGTCTGCGTGGGTTCTCTCCAGGTACTCCAGCTTCCTCCCACCGTCCAAAGACATGCTGGTTAGGTTCATTGGTGATTCTAAATTGCCCGTTGGTGTGAGTGTGAATGCTGTTTCTTTTCTGTAACTTTACTGCAGTTTGAACACAAACTACTGTCGGCCATATCCCACGTCAACACCGTAAACAAAGTCTTCTAATACGCGGCTCTTGCTTGGCAAACTCTTGCACGGTGCATTCACTGACATCAAGGACAAAAAACACGCTCTGCAACCACAGCAACAATGTCAACTAATGGAACATAACAGAACTAAACATAAATCCTTGAGCTTATCAGTACTGTGCACTGCAGATATGTTTAGCCTATATAAATTGGCACTGTCAATAGCATTCAATAGCACTTCATAGCGTGAAAAAACAATAAAGCAGTATATCTCAGAAGCTTTTTCCATGTATAGCAGCTAAAGGTCTAATTACTTTATCAAATAGTTGATGTGCAGCCTTGCAGTAGTACTTCAGTTGTAATTCAGAACTGACATGTCAAGGTAGTATGGGCTTCATCTTTAGTGAAGTTTTTCCACACACTTGATGAACCAACGACCCACTGGGCTCCTCACCTGCATGGAGGCGTCCATGTTGTTATTGTCACGTGATCGGCGACCAGACGACTTCCTGCTTAAAGTGTTGGTACAGATGTGAAGTCGACTAGTCGGTACAACCCCTAATACTTAACTAATACGTAAATTAAGTAGCTTTGAACCCAGAGGAATTAGTCGTATTGTTCCATCCTGTCAGGCCAATCTAAAGGTTGATACATATTCAAGCAGTGGTTTTCAGAAGAAGTCACACTTTCCCGTCTATTTTAACCATCTCTATTGGTGCATTCCTAGAAAGAAACCCTGATATTATGTTCATTTTGTGTGTTTTTCTTTCATTCCGCTCAACTCTCTTGATGAGATACACACTATAACAGCAAACTTTATGAAATATGGTCTGCGTTTAACTTGATAAGTCAGGCAATAATAGCTACGTTCATACCGCAAATCTATTAAATTCGGATTTAATCGTCCCATTTTCCAAAGATGTACCGGTTGAGAGACTCCTGTGCTACGCTGAAAGACGTCTCATTGCTTTCCTTGCACCAGATATGTCACCTGGATTGATGCAAATAAATGACCTCACCGTCACTCCGGCAAACCTCTCCACGACGTCTAAGCAACGGAGGCGTGCAGACGTTGAATGAAATCAGATGTGACTGTTCAGATTGAGGTCATATTGCCACGGCATACATATGAACATGGGACCATATATGACAGTGACCCAAATCAAAATTGAAAATGTCAGATTTAGAATGCTTTTTCTTTGTGTTCTTTCAGATATGAGTCATGTTTGATGGGGAAAAAAAAGTGGAAAAATCTTTTTTTTTTTTTCTTCCACCCTGCAACGTGAACACAGTCAGTTTGAGCACTAAATTTCGAAGAGGTCGAAAACCTCTCTTTTCTCAGGACACGACCGCAGCCAGCAGCGTTGTGTAGACTCTTAAGTTCACAACACAATATTGTTCAGCCCTTGGGTCCGGAATGATTCTCCAGATTTATTCACCATCGGCCTGCAGAGAAAATGAAACTGTACATGTTTCAGTTTGAAAATAAAAGGCAGGATTTGTGATAACCTTGGAGCGTACGTTTTATTTTCACATTGAAATATAGAGAAAAACCTTTTCTACTATAATATATAATAGTAAAACTGTTCAACTTTATGTCTTGCATGAATCTGACATTTATGCGAAGTTGGCATTTCAATTAACCAGACGTCTGCAGAGTGTGATGTGTTCACTGTCCAGCCGACTGCAAACAACAAACTAACACAGTGGCTCAGTGTTAAAAGCGTGTATGTGTTTTGTATGTGGACTGCAGGCATCCCCATTAATCTGCTCCTCCATCAGGAGCGTTCCCAGTCCCCTTGGCAGGTACCAGCTTCTTTGCTTCCCTGCACACTAAACAGCTTAACGGCCCTCCATAAACGTTGAGCCAGATTGTGTTTTCTCTAACCGCCCATCTTTTTATTTGCCAACCAGCCTGCGAATATCGTGCATCCACAGACAACAGCAGCACTTGAGCATCTCTTTCTTTTTCTTTTTTCTTTTTTACCCTCAGTCTGGCAGTAGTTTACGGAGATGCTCCTATTATGCTGGAAACATATTGGCAGCATTTGAGCTCTCATCCAATTCTCAGAAACAGATAACATATTAAGCATAATGGGAGATAGAGAGGAGTATTTTAACCCATTAAATAAAATTCATTCACATTTACTGTGATGAAGATCTTGCACATTAATGGAGAAATCAGCTGTACCGCTCAGTTTTGAGTGAATTAGCAGATCTTACACTCGATTGTTCTATCAACGGAGGCGACATTATGAGTAATAATTAATAACTTTTTCGCAGATGCATAAATAATAGTTAGGTAGTAAGTATATTTAACACACAGGAATGTGTTTTTATTATTTGCTTTGGATTATACACCAATCAAGCATAACATTATGACCACTGACAGGAGAATAGAACATTGACCATCTTGTGACAACTCAAAGTTCTGCTGGGAAACTTTTGGACCTGGCATTCATTGGTGTGGATGTTACTTAGACATGTAGCACCTACCTAGACCAGACCAGGCACCCCCACCCCATAGCAATGATACTCCTTGATGGCAGCAGCCATCCCCAGCAGGATGCAGCCTGACACAGGCACACACACAAAAACACTTTAGGAACAACTAAAAAAAAACATGAAGAACAGCACAAGGTGTTGACCTGGCCTCCAAATTCACTAGATCCCAAACTGATCAAGTATCTGTGGGATGATCCACAGAGGCCCCTCCCCTCAAAGGCCCCCCACTAACAACATCCTGTTGCCAGACACCACAGGACACCCTCAGAAGGCCCATGTCCGTTCTCTGATGAGTCACCACAAGGGAGACCTGCAGGATATAAGGAAGGTGGTCATAATGTTATGCCTGATCGGTGTATACATTTACTGTTTTTGTAACCACAGGGTGCATGATGTTTATGAAAGCTGTTGTGATGGTCAAAAACCTGAATGGAACGTTCCACTCACAGTCAACAGCTGTTGTGCGATAAATTACATTGATTCCTTTTCTTTTTTTTATTCATTTACAAACAGCGGGCATATCTGACAAATTTCAAATGACAAAAAGACTACAAAAGCACAATTCTATGAAAAATATCCTGCAGTTTAAAACCAGCTTTTTCACGTTTCATTGGCCTCCGGCGACAAGAACCCAAACTGATGCTGACACCTTTGAATAAACAGCCGCCTGCCCTCTTGTGAGGGAGCAACTGTTCTTGACAAACACAATCACGGTTTTGTGTCAGTGTTTGTCTAATGCTGATTAGCCTTTTTTTTTTTTTTTTTTCTTTTTCCACAGCGGACAATTTTACTTGTCACAGTAGGGGAAGCACAGGTGGTGTGGCTCGGTTCCATTAAGTGTCAGTAAGCGTCCCCTAAGTGGAACGCAGCCATAATTTTAGATGCTTGTGCTTGAACAAATTTAAAAGTGCTGCAAAATAAAATGAGGCAGGAAGCAATGCAGGATTTAAATAAAGTGAAAACTAAGTAATAAAACTCTTGGTAATCAGTGGAAAAATAAAAATATCTATTTTAGAGTTGAGATTTGGTTTGTGTGCTGCAGATTTCCGCTCTGAATTGTTTCCCTTCGATGGTGACAGCAGAGTAAGACTGACCATTAGGTTGTCAGCGAGGAAAATGAAAGGTGTTAATTTTCTGGACAGCATCAGCAATATCATTCCTTTAAGATAAAAGTGATCCTAATACGACACTCTGACCCCGTTTACTCTTCCATTTCAAGAGTCTCCGACGCGCACCGTGATTAAAATCCGATTTTAAACCCGTCTCCTAACCTAGACGTCAGAGGAGTGTAAAAATGTCCTCGTCCCAAGTGTAACTGTGTCAGTGAGCCTCGACCAGGTCTGTCCTCGGTGATAACGGCGGCTAAAGTTACCCTGAAATTGCAGTGGAATTAGCCGTCGTTCAGCCTGAAGTGACAAGAAAAAGTGACTCCGGCTATTTCAGCACATGTAATCACACAGGTACACTGTACTGTTGTAACCGCCGAGTGATCAGTGCAGCTGAGAGTTTAATGTGAGCAAGAGTCTCTCCATGTCAGTGAAATAAGATGTTTTTATGTCATTCCAGACATCGGCGTACATGAAAGTGAACAAAGTGAGATACTCAGGGTAGTAGCAATAATGAAATTAAGAAGAAATCACACAATAATTCACAGTTAAAGATAGAAAAAAGTTTGAAAATATAAATATATGAGCTGGGCTAGTTGGCCCAAATCAGAGCAATGCCCTGATGTGATGTAACAGTTTGATAGGGAGAGATCATAAGGGAGTACAGAATGAAAATTTTATTGCACTAGCATGAGCATGCAAAGTATTTTTGGCTGTTAGACTGCGATGAAGGGGACAGCATCATGAAGTGGAGTCCCAAATGAGGAAAGAAGATGAGGATAGGCCCTCCCCCCTTGGAGTCTAAATGCTGGTGGAGCGACAACCAGCATTAGGTGGAGATGTGGGGAGGAGGAGGCAGAGGGTTGAATGGTCGACGGTCTGAAACCAAAGTGACACATTTACAAAGACTTTAAATAACACAGACAAGGAACCGATTGGCTTAGAGAATGCAGGCCAATAGATCATTGGTGCATCTGATGGTGTGGGAAAATGGAAGAGATGAAAATAGAGCAGCAGGAATAATACGTATTGACTGTAGAGGATGAGAAACCGAAAGTGATGGGACAGATCGTCCTTATTGAGATTTTTTGCACTAATCTTCATTGATAGTCTCGTGTTTGTAATCGATTTGCTAAATTGCACAAGTTATACACCGATCAGCCACAACATTATGACCGGAGAAGTGAATAACACTGACCATCTTGTGACGATTCAGTGTTCTGCTGGGAAACTTTTGGACATGGCATTCATTGGTGTGGATGTTACTTCGACATGTAGCACCCACCTAGACCAGACCAGGCACCCCCACCCCATAGCAATGATCCACAGAGGCCCCTCCCCTCAAAGGCCCCCCCCCCACTAACAACATCCTGTTGCCAGACACCACAGGACACCCTCAGAAGGCCCATGTCCATTCTCTGTTGAGTCACCACAAAGGAGACCTACACAATATTAGGTCATAATGTTATGCCTGATCGGTGTACATTTTAAATGTAGCATTTCCAAACAGCTGCCGAGCCAGCGCTACTAAAGCTGGAGTGTTTCATATCGTCGTTTTTGATGTGGTAAGCAGCAAACTCATGGTCTGCAGTGAGCATCTGGTGTAATTTCTCCACCGCTGCAAGAAAACTCATCAAAAATCTATTATTATCAATATAAATTATATATATATATACTGTATATGTATATGTGACGTGAATTACCTAATTATGATAAATGATAACATGTATCCTATGTTTGCCAAGTCGCTGTTCTCTCACACACACACGCACACAATTACTATGAGTGCTCCAGTTGTATCGTTGTTATCCAGACACACATCAACAGCTTTACGTTACAAATTCATGAGGTCGTTATCTATGTAGAGCGGAGGAGCAGACTCGCTTGTTAACAGCGCAGAGAAACGTGCGTCTAGTGTGAACAGCCATGTTGCTGCCTGTGCCAGAATTGAAATATCACGTTGCTTCCGCCTCCTGTCTGAACCTGGCGAATTCAGCCAAGTCTAAATTCTATCTGGAAACATCAAAAATGTGTAAAGGGGTCTACTGACACCCAGTTCACTGTGGCAATATACTTCACCAAACGGCAATGACTGCAATCCTTTCTAGTTCATTGGCTCCTTCACAGTGCAGGTGGAGCTGGGATGGAGCGAGGAGACGGGGATGTAAAAGGGGCAACACGACACGATTAAAGGAACGTGTTTTTGTGTTGGACAAACTTCATGTAGGCCTCACCCCACAGCAAAATGAGCACTTTGAATGAAAGAGCAGACACTGCTGCGGGGGCCTACTAAAAGGTGAATGAAGCAAAACAGGTGTGTGTGTGTTGGGGGGGGGGGGCATAATAAAGCTTGGTAACGTGGCTCAGAGCAATACGTTGAATACCAATGAGTGACCTCAGAACTATTTGTCATTGGCAAAAATAAGCCCATCTGTTACCTAAGCAGGTAATCCTGCTCGCGGCTGCAGAGGCAGAATATACTTCACAAAATGGCTTCACCTTAACGTATAGAGTCATTTTCCTGCAGAATTCCTTGCCTAGCAGTTGTCTGTGCTATTGTTGTAATACCATTTGAATGATCTTTATGAGGTCTCTTCCAACAATCGCATCTTGTAGGTGTGTGTGTGCAGCGTAGCGGCAAAATAATCATTTGGAATTACCTTCTTGCAGGGTAATAATGGCATTAAAGCCTTATGGCGCTCATCCCATGCAGCTATATACCCAGAAGAACTAGGGCACAACAATGCGTCTCTAGCTTTATCCATTTTTGATTTAACTTAACAAATGAGATTTTTTTCTTTTTCTGTCTCTTGAGCATTTGTGTTTCAGAGAAACACCCACGTTTATGGGACAGGAGGAAAGAGAGGCGGTCTAATGTGACCAAAGAGTGTGGCCTTAGGGGTTTTGGAGTCAGTTATTGACTGCAGAGGTTTGCAGACCCTGAGAACAGGTCATGGAAACTTATTTGAGATGGCTTCATTATACCTGATGCGCAAGGTTGCTCCATGAGGGCGCCTTGTCTGGGCTGTCAACCACAGCAGAGCTTACATGCGTTCTGTTTGTCTTTCCTACAGCTTTGTTTCCCTCCTCCCACACAACCTCTCATATCCTCCCAAGAAGTATAGCTCTAATGAGGGGTAGCAAACATATTACAGGAGGAGGAGGAGATTTGTGCAGAGCTGGGATGAAAAAAAAAAAGATTGTTATCATCATGAATATCGGTGTCGATTACGTACCAAGTGGTGCCGGTGCCAAGCCAGTCAAGGTTTAATCATGTTTAATCATGCCCAGCTGATTTACATTGCAGAATTGCAACAGATTTTTAAACAGTGTGTCATTAAATCCAGCCTGAACTGGTATTTTTTGCGTGAGATACTGCAGCAGCAAAAACATGTTTCATACATTTCAAAAGATAGAAAGTCCGTACACTTGGATACATATATATGTGTTTTCCAGGATCGATGCATCTTTGAAGTGTTCAGACACACAGTGTAAAGCCTATATCGTGTGTCTCTCTGTTAGACCGTGTTCCTTTAAAACACTGTATCCTGTATGTAGGTCAAGCAGCTTGTACTGTATGTGGTGAGAGGCATCGCATGTGAAGATACTTACTGAAAAGTTACTTCTGTGTTTCCTCTGACAAAACTGCTCTGACAGATGTCAAAATATTGGGACATCCATCTTGATGGTAGGTAAACATGAGTTTCTGCGACACAAAGGAGAGACACATGATGGAAGGACAGATGGAAGGACACCGGGGAGAAGCAGCTGGGTCTGCCTGAAATTAAAAATCGTCAAAAACTGATGCCTGGGTAAACGTTTGCTTTTCTGAGGCGACACTAATGCCTCCATACATGGGCACGGCATGAACACAGATGTGTACACATCTGCACCTTGGGGACTTATGCATTCTGTGCATCCCATAATAAGCCCGTATTTGAAGTGTTCAGTGTTTTAGTGCCGTCGTCGGGTATGTCACCTCGACTATTCCCTCAGCACCAGTGGTGTTAGTGTTTGGCTGGATGGAGGGCAAACACAAACAGTCTTTTATTTAGAGTCTCAGATGTTGTCTGACCTCCTGCTTGCAACTGATGCATGCACCTTGTTGTTGTTGCTGCGAACGATCAGCGTCCTCTGCAATTTCAACTGTGAGAAACCAGATTATAGAAAGACAAACTCAGGAGGAGCTACCTTTCCTTCGGCCTGAATTGGTAAAATGCCTAGAACCGGTCTTCTAATAGGTGGCTGTGCTAGTGCAGCATAGATCTACTGAGTGGAGGAAAAAAAAAAAAGGAAGCCAAAGCCTAATAGCACTTTTGTGTGAGGCAATGCTGCTGCCATAGCAACTGCTACCTGTTTTCACTGTCTTATATATTGGTTAAGTAGTATTTTACGCTCTGCTCTAAATCCTGTTAACTTCCTTTCTGAGATGTAGACCGATAGCACTTTTCTGCCTGTGCATAGACCTGGAGCCAGCACCTGATTAGCCGAGCTCAGCCTAAAGACAAGCAGCAGGGGGGAAAATAGAAGAAACTGGCTCTGACAAAGTAAAAAATAAATAAATAAATAAAAAAGCCAGTATACCAACACCTCCACTAACACATTATTCGCTCAAACACCATTGCTCCTAACCTAAACACCTAACCTGTCCAGACAGACGGCTGTTTTTATAGATCTTTCTTCCTGTTGAAAGGATTTTTTTGTTCTCCCTCCTATCACGTAGTTAATTACCCAAGAGACAATCATAGTCTTTCTCTCTATAATAGTGTATGGTCTTGTCTTTAGCATTCAAAGTACCTGGAGATGACTTATATTACGATCTGGTGGCTGGTTTGAATAAAAATGAACTGAAACTGAACTGAAGCATTTACTACATTTCTACTGAAGCTTTCAACTCTTCTGTGAATTTGAGAGGCCTCTTATGCTTCTGCATTTAGGCTCCGAGTGCTTATGTTCTCCCATGTGTGTTTCTGATGCCACTGGTGATTGTTATTTAGGAAGTGAAAGCAATTGGCATTGGCCATTCAGATAATGCAGCTGGCTGAGTGAATGCTTGGCAGTGGAGTGGAGATGCTGCAGACCTGATGGCAACAGTTTGGTGCCGTGTTCAGAAGTGGATTGCACAGCAAGAAGTTTGACAAAGGACTGTAGTCTTTCAATTGACTGACAAATTTTTCATTGGTCAGGAAATTGGTGTCAATTTAATTAGGAGCAAAGTGCTACATCAACAGCCTTCCAGGATTAATCCCGAGTTGTCAGCAGCCCGGAGGAGAGATAGACTACCTGGGAAATGTTGAATTTGCCACTGTTGTGGAGACTAAAGCCTTCAGCTTCCTTCTGTGCAGAGAGAGATTCTAGTGAGGAAACAAAGAGACTGCATGCATTCAGTATCTTTTATGGTTTTATTGTAGGAAGTGAGCTGGTGAGAGAGTCAGAGCCTGCTGTGTAGGTTCATCTACACAAGATGAAGGTGCAAGGTTCAATATATAGATTTTTTTTTTTCACTAGACATACTTACTTACTAGCAGTTAATCAAATCTTAAACTGTTATGTCATGTGAATGGAAACCATCACACAATTCCAGGCATACCCTGTATCTATAGGGTCTCACAGTCCTGTACTTTAAAAGAAATACAAAGGATATATAAGATAATATAGATTATTAGTACATTTCCACTATAATCACCTGGTGAATTTGCCCAGTGGAGACATTTGTGTCTAACCATAGACTGTATATAAATATGGACAATACGTCGCCACTTCCTTGCATTGCCAACTGACGCTATTTTCCCGAGGATACGGGCAGAGCCAGAGCCATGATATCGATGCTCTGACCACACTTCCTCCAGACTCACTCGCGTTTTCATTTAATTAATACCACGCTCTGCTCTACCTCCACCAGTTACAATGAAATGTTTCCCACAAGACCGCTTTACAGAGCGGTTGGCATGGCAACTGGTGGTTACCATTACGTCACATCCTGTTTCTATAGCGTCAAATAACTAAACTAAAACAAAACGTATCCAGAAAATTGGTTTGAACATTCATCAATGTTATATTAACTACCTAAAATGGCAGAAACAATCCTTGAAAAGAAAATTATTTGACATGTATTTTAGTGTTTTAGTTCGGCCCAAGTCCCGCCCACTAACATGGAGGGGGTGGAGCTTATGACCTATACTGCAGACAAACACCAGGGGGAGCTCTACTTGCTTCACTTTTGAGGAGCAGTTACGCCGCCTATCTTTACACAGTCTATGGGTCTAATTTCTCAACTTAATGTTAATTCTGAATTAGCCACAGACTAATTGACACCTAATCAAAGAAGTTGTTTAAATACATGACCAAAGTGTTGAGTTTAACCTCACAGCTCAACAGTCAAGAAGGCATCCAGTGGATTCTAACGATGTTTTTCCTAAAACATATTCTGAAAAGTACCTTGTCTGTGTTAGGATGTTAACTTTCTGGTTTATGGAACACCCTAACATCCTATTTATTTGCCATGGAGGCTAATAATGCTACCACTTAGAGTGCAGTCGGTGCACTGTGCTCGTGTACCTGCTCTTACATTAGTTGAAGAGTCGGTGCAATAACAGTCGACCGAGATATTTATTTTTGACTGCAGCACTACTAATCAGAAACTTTATTTTTTTCCCAATGTTGATCAGAGCCTTACAGTTCATGGTAATTTTATAAAGTCTCATGTTTCTCCCGGTTGAGCTGAGGCCCCTCAACCTATCAGTACACACACTGCAAACACACTTTGGGCTATAAGTGGTCTGTTGCAGGTGGTACGCCTGCCCAGCAGTAAGCTCTGTATCCTCACAGCTGGATGTTTTTGGGTTTGAATTGTGGCTCCACCGTGTTTGCGTGGGCTTCCTCTTCCGGCTGTGATTTCTCGACACTACCCAAACTCATGCGGCTCGGGTCGACATGAATGGCTAAACTGCCCGTAAGTGTAGGTGTAATTTTGCCCGCTGTTCGCTCTGTGTATATGGGTCTTGCTGAACTGCAGGATGTAAAACAAGAACAGGCATCAATTGAAATTGCCGAAGGATATAGTAATATTCTGAAAGATCTCCAACTTAGAAATTGTTCTGTTCATGTTACATAAAGCCGTTTTTCTTGCACTGGCCGTTGAAATGTTAATTTAAAGTTTAAAGTAGTGTTTGCCGTGTTATAATTCTGCCCTTGAATTAGTTATTTAACTGACCATACAGCTGGGTTTAAAATATTAATAACAGAAATCCACGATAATTCTATTATCTATTAATATTATTCTATTAATACATGATTTTCCCCTTTTCAAATGACATAGACAGATATAATACTCCACTCACTACAGTTAGATATGGGTTCTATATACTCTCAGGGTGAGTTCAATATACTGTTCCCCATCTACTGCATGCGGAGCAACCTCATGTATGTATATGAAAGGAAAAAAAAAAAGGAATTGTGTGCGCGTATATGGAAATCAAATCACTGCTTGACACATTCAGAGTGAAATATTGAGGCCTTGCTCACTGGGACCCTTCTATTCTGCATGTGATATATTCACTTATCAGCTTCAGAAAATGTCACTGAACGTCAACAGAAGATAAATGCTCTTGCAGTCTGAATTATGAACGAGTCACATTAGCAGTGTTCGGATGCAATTTTCCCGTCTTTCAAGTCACTTCATAAATGTGCCGAAGTTGGGATTATACATAATTTAACAGCAAAATCAAGCGGGGGGAGCTGGGTTTTCCGTCTGCGCGTCAAAGCTTTACATTCACAAAGACTGACGTGGATGGACTAGGTGGAAAAGCCGGGGTGAAAGTTCACCCGAGTCGTCTTTGCTCTGCGACGTTCCCTCGCTCTTATCTGCGTCTGTCTGACACAGCCACCCGTCCACTCACCTACACAACCTTCGCATGTATCGCGTCGCCAAATGTTCATGCGCGAATGCTCAAAATAGGCTTGAATCATCTACACTCGGATGCAAATTTGTGGATTAGTCCCTCATCTCGCTGAGTCTCCAGGGTGCAATCATGTCATCCACAGTGGCGCTAATAAACACCAAGCTCATTTCACACCACGTTTCACTTCGATGTAGATGATATTAGAGGCAATACATACATTCCTCTTAGAGTCTTGGGGTTACTCAATCCATCGGCTACACCTTTCACTGCATATTTAAGAGGAGGGACATGCAGGCAGGGTAAGTGTGAAGTCTATGTAAACAGATGGTATGAAAAATAAATGATAAATTTATTCTATTTAGAAAATAGAAGGACAGGACACGGTGGTGTGACAGAAAAAAATACTCATGGACAATTTATGCAGGAACAGTTTGTGATTAGGTGGAAAAGGTTTGGTCAACTGTAAGTTTTTCCATTATTACTTGGAACTGTGCTGAATTATCAACTGCTCAATTCAGTCTCTGACAATTTAACTGCTCATGCCTGATTACAGAGAAGCCCTTTCAATTTGGCAGCAGGCCGACTGGAAGAATTACTTATTAATAGCACAGGTCGACCGCTTAAGTAGTGAGCACGCCTGATCCGTCGGTGTTGTGGCTTTGTTCTTGTCTGAATCGATATGGAGTTATCGTGGAGATGTTGGCGTTGGCGTGTCGAATCGTCACAGCCAACTTTCTGGAGTTTAAAAAAAAACATCGAGCAGAAAAGTTGGGTGACATTTGAAGGGGAACTTGCATGTTTGAACAGGCTCAGAGTAATTTGAAAGTGTGTTTTGCCACCTTGTCAGTCAAACACTGTAGGTCATGGTTGTCAAAGTCTGCGTCCAGAAGGGCCACACTGAGCAATTACAGAGCTAAATGTCTGGACACAGACATGTGAAAATGTCCTTTTTCTTCTTTCAATAACCATTCTAACTATCTCTCTCACGTTCTAGGTGTTTTGGTTACTGGTCCAGCATTCAAGATTCAAAGAGTTTATTATCATCTGCACAGTATAAAAACATTTCCTTCCCTGTACAATGAAATTCTTCTTTTGCCGTCCACCCAAATGCCCAACAATATAAAAAGTCTTAGAAGTAGAATATAGAAAGGTATATATAATACAAAATATAAAATAACTAGAGCCAGTATCCTTGTGGTATGGTGGTTAGCAGTGATGCCTCACAGCAAGAAGGTTCTGGGTTTTAATCCACAGGCCGACTGGGGCCTTTCTGTGGTGGTTCTGTGTGTGGTTCTCCCTGTGTCTGTGTGGGTTCTCTCCAGGTTCTCCAGCTTCCTCCCACCATCCAAAGACATGCTGGTTAGGTTCATTGGTGATTCTAAATTGGCCGTAGGTGTGAGTGTGAATGGTTGTATATATCTCTGCCTTAAGCGGAGTTTATACCTCTGCGTAACCTACACACATGCTGGTGCGAGCCATTTATACTCGTGCACTTGTCAGTCTGGCTTGCTCTGTAACATTCATTCATTCATCTGTAATCGCTTGTCCTGTGAACGGTCGTGGGCCTGCTTCACTTTCAACAATGGCGACTGAAACTTTTGCTGAAACTTCGCCAAAGACGAGTCCTACAAATGCTTTTAACTTAAATCCTCCCCAGTTAACCTTTCCTCGATGTTTTCCATCTTTATTGATCCAAAATAACCAGTTCGAAAATTGCGGAGATGGAGAAACAGCCGGAAATACTAAAGCAGAAAAACGCTACTACCAAGCTGACCAATCACAGCTCTTGTGGTTTGTGTCGCCGTGACGCGTAGTTACATTTCTGGGGAGGTGCACGTCAGCTATGGCACTAGGGTCTGCGTCAACTTAATGCAGAAGTATACGTAAACCGCCTGTTAGATCTGTGATAGACTGAAGACCTGTCCAAAGTGTAACCCTCCTCATCCAATTACAGCTGGGATAGGCTCCACCACCCATCCCCCCGACCTTCCAGAGGACGAGCGATTACAGAAAATGGATGAATGAAATATCTTTGTGCAAATTCGAGTGTAAACACTGAACTGAAATGTAAACAGAAACTGGCAGAGTGAACAGTGCAGTATATGACATGAAGTAGTCCATGATTATAGACTTCTCAGGTAGGATTCAAATTTCCTACATGTGATTCACGGGATTCGACGCATACATGTAATCTATACTCTGCTTCTACTATACAAGCCTTATCTATATATGCTCTCTGAATGCTTTTCCTCTGAAGAAAAAAAAACCCACTGTCAGTTGAGGTTGACTGAAAGCCTCAGCTCCTCAAAAACTATGCACATCAAACAAGATGTGGTCATTCTCCGCAAGCGTTTATTGACACGTTGTTGTACTTGTATCACACCCAGCGAGCTCTTAGTGCTGAGAGCTGCAGGCTTTGACGTCTTGGTGAGGTAGCTGTTAAGCACCTGCATGTTATCAGAGCACAGCTGCTTGTTGTGTGATGCAAAAAAGATAATTGTCGAGTGATTTCTCCATTAAAACAAAGTTAGCTTGATTGGAAGCACAATAATACACCGATACATTGTGTTATATACTTTGTAAATTATACTTTATCGCATACTTTGTGCTGCTTTGTGTACACATGCCTGCATTTCTGCCCTAGCCTGGTTTTGTGTGTCAACAGTGTATTAAGATCCACATGAATGTGTTAAAACTGTCACTTTGTGCTGTTAGACAGCGGTAGACTAGCAGCTCAGCTGTGTTCTGTAAGGTAAAATAAGTGTTTTTATTAATGGAGTCTGGTGGGAGTCATTTTTTTAAGGTGGCTGTCATTGTTCGGTTAAAATACATTTTACTGCTGTCCCCCATCGGCAGTGGTTCCATTGCTTGGCTTCCGTGCTAGTACTTCTGTTTCCAAACTGGGGGTGTTTTGACAGCATAGGCAATACACTGACTAAGGATGAGTACCTCATGCAATCCCACTTCAAAGAAACCAAACTACCCCTTTACATGTACCAGTTTAAGACATGAATAAATAAAATGGCTTCAAAAGGGCAAAGATGGCAAATGAATCCATGGGAATGATTTAGTGTACCTGATTCATGTATAAAAACTAAAGATATGGAATACAAAGAGTATTATATAGGAGCTAATGCAGTTGCTATGTGAAAGTACATCAGTACTATCCTCACATGTACTGTACATCACGCCCACGCACAAACCGCCACACGTCCGCTTTACCGAGAGTGAACCGCAGATTTGCAGATCATGTCACTCGATTTGTTGAGAAGCTCATTTTGATCAAGGGTGACAAATAAGAAGCATGACCAATCATTGCAATCTGCAGGGGTCAGTGGAGGCTAATGAGTGGTAGCCATTTTTCAGACTTCATTAATCGCACTTTGCAGGGAGTAATAAATGGCCTATCACAGCGGTATTATTGGCTGGTGGGCAGAGCAAACAGCCACGGCCATTGATCAGACTCGAAGGACCCACATCTGCTGTGTTTGTTTGTGCTCCATTTCTCTGCCCTTTGTGTTTCCTTGTGTCTGTAATGGTGTCTTTTCCAGCCGCCTTGTATTCATAAAGCAGCTTTTATTACTATCAAAGGGGCTCACAGGTGGCTCCCAAAACCAGACTAAATGGTAGCTAAATGATCCCGGGTTATTAAATGTGATGCCTTGCCCCTGTGCACCTGCAGCAACCTAATGAAAAATGCTCCTAGAACCATCTTTACATTAATATTAATGTCGACAGCGCGGCTCAATCATTTGTAAACTCAAAAAGCGCTTGCTTGAATCCCCGTGTAGACTGAACGCCGTCGCCCACGGTTTAATGAGAACTGCGTGGAGCCATGATGTGACAGGTGGCTAATGGGACATTGTATACCAATCATGGACTGGAGCTTCACCATAAAATGCCACTCGCTTCAACAAATAATAACACTCTCATCCCAAAAGCTCTGATCGGGAAAAAAACAGGGACATCTCAACAATGTAATAGGCGTTTAAAACTGTCGGGACTCGATTGTTGTAGTAATTTTTTTCATTGCATACACTTCTATTTGAACGATGTTCAAATCCAGAGCTACAAATCCCATTTAAGAGGCGATTTATACAGAAAATATGCACAATTTAAACATTGCATTGATAACCCTGCTTAATTCTAGCCTTTCACTGATCACCTCAGAAGACCTGCTGCTTCTGCTGCTCTGCTTACAGCCGGGTTCTGTCCTGATGGTATCATATCCGTGATTACTCCCTCTATTCTTTAGCTAATCTCCCGTGCCCACAGGCTAAGCTTATTAAGCCCGTTGATAACAGTTTAACAAGAGAACCTTTGGCTATCAATCTGTCCTCTTGCCCCTTGGATGTTATTGCCTCTAGGTTCCTAAAAGAGGCGACGGGGAATTTATGCACCGGCGTCTGTTGCACAATTTTTAACTGAATTTCACCCGGTTGCAACGCTCGCAGTCTAAACGTGGCGCCTCTTTTGATGCGGAAGTCTTTCAGAGCTGGCATGAATATCATTTCCTTGCTGCTGCAAAACTAACATTTTAGTGGAAATACAGTGTAAAAGTGTGTGTCATCCTGAATCACATTCCATGTCGCTGCATCACTGAGTCATGGCGAGATCAAGTCGTACTGAGCTGCCGCCTATTTATAAACAGTCTAGGTGCATCACGTTGCTGTTGGCGTTTAAAATGTGAATTGAATCGTCTCAGTGGGTGAGATCAAGTCCTCATCAGTAATTCTCAACCACGTGGCATCGTGGCCCCAAAGCTGCAGGCTTTCTTCCCACTCTACACCTACACATCTTTACACCTGCTGATTTTTACCGAGTTGTCCCTGTTAATGCAGCTTATCCATTAAAGCGTCCTTTGTTTGCCGATTTATCCAAATCTGTTTTTGTTGTACGCAGGTTTGCTTGTGCATGCAGCGAAACAGAAAGCACGGCTGACAGTTTTTTTTTTCCCAGAGTTGCAAATGCAAAACAGGATAGCCCGAAGCTAAACGTTTAAAACCGTAAACAGTCTGACAGAGCAGTGCTGGAACTGACACACAAAATTCCAATGCCTTAGATTGGCCTTTAGCATGTGATTTGGCAATTTATTCATGGAAATTGGAAAATGTCACAGACAGGAATCACACTTTTAAATCATTACCTGCACGGTCGACGGCTAAGGCAACACGCTAATGTTAATGCCAGGGAGAAACCATTAGACCGTTGTAAACCATTGATTGTTCTGGGTCTGGCCACAAAAATTTGAGGTCAGAGTGCTAACTGTCAGAGTAGAGCAGCAGAACAGAGGGCCCAAACATAAAGACAAAACATTCAAAGAGTTTTAGCAGCCAAACGCTTCAGCGCCAGATCAGTCATCTGCCCTCGGTCCAGTTTACAGCGTTTATTATCCTGAAAGCAAAAAACAAAAATGGAAAAAAGTGAATGTGGTGGCGGTGCAGACCTTGCAGAACATCAGAGAGAGAGAGAGAGAGAGAGAGACAACAGCGATGCCTGTAGCTTATAACTCTTAAAGGATTTGTTTACTTCTGCAATTACCCCCTGTCTCTTAAAAATCTGGGACCGTGCACTGTTACTAAATGTTTCATTCGATGTGGACGTGGACATGCTGAACACTTTGCTCTCGTGATAACTGCATTATATTAGATTTAATGTGCTGGGTTATGGGGCTACAATAGTAAAAATGTGCAATAAAAGACAGACAGTTTTAACGGCCATGGCGTCGCTATAAGCTCTATGATTATCATCCTGAATGCTGAGCTCCCTGTGTACAGGTCCATGTAGGGTAAGTCCTGAACAGCTGGAGCTCTTCATCCGTACAGGGGCAAACACAACTGGACATAAGTTCTTGAGCAAGAATTATTTTAACACTCCCTTGTGATTAAGACCCCAAAGCCCCAAATGTTCTGAGGTGCTCAATCTCATCTTTGACTTGGAAGGCAGTGTACCTGAAGAAACGTAGCTGAATGAATTTTAGTTATCGGGTTACTAAGCAACTCACATACACCGATCAGCCACAACATTAAAACCACTGACAGGAGAAGTGAATAGCATTTAAACCATCTTGTGACAATTCAGTGTTCTGCTGGGAAACTTCTGGACCTGGCATTCATTGGTGTGGATGTTACTTAGACATGTAGCACCCACCTAGACCAGACCAGGCACCCCCACCCCATAGCAATGACACTCCTTGATGGCAGCAGCCATCCCCAGCAGGATGCAGCCTGACACAGACACACACACAAAAACACTTTAGGAACAACTAAAAAAAAAAACATGAAGAACAGCACAAGGTTTTGACCTGGCCTCCAAACTCACTAGATCCCAAACTGATCGAGTATCTGTGGGATGATCCACAGAGGACCCTCCCCTCAAAGACCCTCCCACTAACAACATCCTGTTGCCAGACACTACAGAACACCCTGATTGGTCTATAGAGATTAATCCACCTACAGCAAGATAAATACTCATCATGAGAAATCTGACCTTCAGCTTTAAAAGTGACACAGACAAACAGAGACACAGTACTTAATAAATAATTAACTAAATGAATCTGTTACATCACAACATCGTGTTTAATTTCTATAGAAGTAAGTGTAACAAAGTTAACTGTGCACTGGTCAACCAGCAAATCTTTCAGTTTCCTTCAAGAGCAAAGGAAAGGTGGAGGCTGCTGATAAGAGGAGTAGAAAGGCTTAAAAATTACATGCTTTATATTAAAATCCTTTTTCCTACTGGGAGCGTAACTTCCATTTGTGGACCTGAGATGAACCTTTTGGCTCAAGTAAGACCGCTTCACTGACTAGTACAGGTAGCAGAAAGAAAGTATTGTTTTAGGTCTTATCCGGGTTAATCCAATTAAGATTAAAAATTTAAGGATTTCTTCAAGAAGATACTCGGCCAAGACGGCAGCCACGGGTTCAGGCACCGAGCAAGAATATACAGTTGAATGAATTCATAAAAATCATATGACAGAAAGGGAGACCAGGAAAAAAAAAGAAAAAAAAGATGCACGGTGGAAAAAGGAGTTTGAAATAAAAGAAAAGTGACAGAGTGCAAAACTCCACCAGAAAGTTTTTTATTAGGCAGAAACTGGGAGGAAACTTCAGTAGAAAAAGGGAGATTTCAGTCGGAAATAGATGAATAAGCAAACGGCTGACAACGCTAATCCATAGCCAACGGTACGTGGTTAGTTTGACTAACTGCCAAGTGCGACATTGACCCTTAGGAAGAGAAGACTGTAACTCAGAGCACTGTTTGTGTAATACGGTTGCTCAGGATTTGTGTCGACTCATCGTAGGGAGACAGTAACTCTGAGGTCTGATGGATTTACACGTGCTGAGGAGTGTCATAGTGACACGGGTGTTAGTTGTCATTTTCTGTAAACTGTAACTTTTGTTGAGCTGCTTGACCTTGCCAAGTACTAGGTATGTGTTGTGTGGGGATTATGTCGTATGCATTTATGTGCAGTTCTGTTCTTACCACAGTCGGCAAACATGTTAGATGTGGGGACAGCAAACTTTTCAAAGGTATGACCTTTAAAATTGTAGAGGAAAATGTTCAAAACTGCATCTTCAAGCAAAACTGTTCCCTACTTAGTTCCATTAAAAGTCTACCTCATACAGTTCATGAACTGGACAGAGCATGAATGCCTCTGGCAGGTGTTATAGTTCAGGTGTTTGGCTTAGACGTGACTTTGCATGTGTCCGTGTGTGGCAGCGTTACGCTTGAAGCCGAGTTTGTTGTCATGTCAAACTTGTCAAGTTGGGGCAAAGAGTCGTGTCTTTTATTTTAATTACAAGTTGGAGTGCTCTTGGCTTTATGTAAAAATTAGGAGTCAAACGTTCAAGTGGCTCAAAACCACTTTTAAAAAGCTCAACCTCCAAAGGCAGAACACTGACTGTTTGGAATAACTGTCGGCTTTAATGTCAGCCACATCAGCCACAACATTATGACCATCTTGTGAACATCCAGTGTTCTGCTGGGAAACTTCTGGACCTGGCATTCATTGGTGTGGATGTTACTTAGACATGTAGCACCCACCTAGACCAGACCAGCCCCCCCCCCCCCCCCCCCCCTCCCCCCATAGCAATGACACTCCTTGATGGCAGCAGCCATCCCCAGCAGGATGCAGCCTGACACAGACACACACACAACCCCCCCCCACTAAGAACATTCTGTTGCCAGACACCACAGGACACCCTCAGAAGGCCCATGTCCATTCTCTGATGAGTCACCACAAGGGAGACCTGCACAATATTAGGAAGGTGGTCATAATGTTTTGCCTCATTGGTGTATATGTAGCTAACTAAGTATTTAGTGGCTCCTTGGTATGGCCAAGATAAACATTGTCTGTCTTCATCTGTTCATGTTTCCCAGGTAACCACAGACTAAGGCCAGATCCAAACCATTAATATTTCATGATTTTCACCAGATTGTTAAAACCCTCTAGAAATAAAAACCTCACTACATTCCTGTTTAGACATCCAGTAAACCAGCCTGCAACCATCTATACATAAAGATATTTTTCTATAGGGGAAATACTACATAGTCAATTTGTTGTTTCCTTTTCATTGGTTTTATTTGTTTCAAATGTGCCTCATATCAGCATTCTCCTACATATTGTTAAGACATTATACTTTCATGCTGCCTTGGGCCTGATATTATCAGCTTTGCCACATTTCTATCCAGTGTTCCCCTCCCAGGAGCTTTTGATGTTCCCTGCAGCTGCCCATCTCACCTGTAGCCTTCTTCAACCTGGCCTCTTTTTTATGCCTCGCCGTTTGAAGCATAGCTCTGGTCCCCTCCGGACCTCCTTCTCTAAAACACTTGTAGCACAAAGCCTGAGGACAAGTCTAAGGTCAGGGAACTCTGGAAGGAAGAGACGGTCTCTGCACTGAGATGAAATTCAGTTTTTATTTTGAGAGCTGAAATCCGGCCGTATCTGCTGCACACTTTCCTGCGTTTGTAATTTTTGCCAATAAACCTTGACTACAAAACAAATGATCTGTTCTACACTGGCCAGCGTTCGCAGCATTGCATAATTTACATTTTTGCATAAATTACTTAGTTCACATTGTATATTCCAGACACCTGCCTCATTTGAAGCTACAGTGCAGAAGTTCTGTTTCCTCCTTCTGACGGTTACAAACGACAAACACTGTTAGACAGTGTTACAGTGTGCATAAGATTAGCTCTTGAGAAATAGTTATAAAAATACATTCCACGGTTCCAAGACAATAATCCGTTATTTAAACTGAGTAAATGTTATAGCTACGCTAAATATTTTACAAATGCCAACCTATCCAGAGTAACTTCCACGTCTGCCCTCAGCCCATTCTCCCAGTGGTAATATGTGTTTGTCCTCTCTGTTGATTGATTTCTTTCTTAGATTGTTATCCTTCATTTAATTGCCAAATTTATCTATTTTTATCTGGCGCATCAGCAAATTTCCTCGGATGCTTCCTAGTTAGTTTTTTTTCCACCATACTCGTAGCTGCTGTGGTCTGTTGCCATGGTTGTTTTGGAAAACCAATCACTACTGGTTGACGTTAAGCTAATCGCTGCTAGTGTGACAGTGCGGTACTGTTGCACATTCACTTGCATGTAAAAGTCAAGCTTTACCTACGAGTATGTGTTGGTGTGCCCAAGCATGCACAGGAATGACCAGCTCACACTGTGCTGCAAACTCGCCTCCGCAGTGCAGTGTCTCGATCACGTGAAGCAATGCATTTTAAAAACCCTGATTGGATGCTTGTGAGAAGTACTGACTGTTCCAGCTCGACTGGAGCCCAACAGGTCCCCCAAGGGGCCTCGGGAAAACAAAATTTGGCAAGTGAAAGGTCTCCTCTTCATTTTGGCACGTGGACGCGTCACACTTTACTGTGTGTGTGAAAGGCTGAGTTAAAAGTATGGCTGGCTTGTTAGAGGGCCAGAAGTCTAGAGAGAATTGCCATGAGCAATTAAGAAGCTCTGAGTCAGAGTGAGCTATTTCTGCTCCCTTTTCCACAGAATAGTCATTAGTCAATACACTCACGGTGAGAAAACAGAAGGATAAATATTCAGATGGTTATGCAGCGAGTTAGATGCACAATAGATAGACCCCTTTCATCATCATCATTAATACAATATTGCTAAAACTTAAATTGCACAGCACGGGACGGTGTGTCTGTCTGCATGAATGCATGTGCACGTGCTTACATGGCAAACTTGGACATCATTTCTCTGCTCTGTTGATTTCCCACTCACGCTGCCTGCTGAGATCATTTCCATGTTAAAATTAGCTTTGTGCAACGTTGCCTGGTCTGTGTAATATTTTTCTTTAGCCCCATTTTTAAGCTCTCACATCCTGTCATATCTACGATTCCAAGGATAAGGGTGTGGGCTTGAATACCGTGACATATGGGTGTCGGTATTAACGCGCCGTCAATGCACAGTTTAAATCTTTCAGAGACGTTGTATGTCTACATTGTCCATTGGGCGGATGATGCTTCGCTCTACTACTGGAGAAGACAAAAAATAAAAAGTAGGTGTAGGAAAATCATTAAATAATGATGATTAATGCACCACTTGAAGTATAAATGCATGGTAGAAATGATGATGGTTGAGGTGCTCTACTCTACTTTGGAACATATTCTGATTCCCATTTTTTGTAATCAATATATATTTGTATAATTTATATGTATAATGGTGTCTATCGAATGTATAACATGACAGATAAGGATTATTGTTTTTTTCCACTTTCGCAGCAGATTCAGATTCATTTTCTGTAATGATTTTTGGTTTTGCAGTGACGCGTGAACGTAATTGATCACATGAATATGTTGCTTTGCGTGCAATATGTCGACGTGTTGAAATGTTCATGGAGCTGACTGCAATTGTGTTGAAAATAAGACTTTATTTGAAAAAGTATGAACCGTCAAAAGAGTGCAGAATCATTCATTCATTCATCTTCTGTAACTGCTTGTTCTGTGAAGGGAGCCTATCCCAGCTGTCAGGACAGGCCTCCAGTCTATCACAGAAAGGCCCCAGTCGGCCCATGGATTCGAACCCAGAACCTCCTGGCTCTGAGGCATCAGTGCTAACCTCCAAGAGTGCAGATTATTTAAGAATTTTTCATTTTTTTAAAAAAAGGGGCCCATAGGCCTACAACAGCAGCACGACTGCTATGCTCGAGCATCTCAACAGACAACCTCTTGAGGGCTTTTCTGACTTCAAACAACGAGACAGCAGTATCTGCCAGTATTTGGATTATTACAGTGAGTTTGGTCAGATTCTTCGTTGGTGTTTCAAGAACTCAACAAGGACTCCAGAGGTCATGGTAATGGCTAGCATGGCAATGCTGCTTTCAAGCGCACTTGCAAGTTTTAAGCAGTGTGTTTATGCACGTATAACAAATTAATGTTTCCTTCATTTTTACATTTCAGGTTAAGTATATTATGAGGGAAATGTCTGAATAAAGGGTTGAATGTAGTAGAAGTAAGATTTACTGTTTAGTGGTGAGGTAACCTAGGATTAATCAGCTACTCAGAAAATATTTAAGAGATTTATCTTATAAAACAACAAATGTTGCGTTCATTTATTTTGAATGATTGTTTGCGGCGGCCCTACAGGCGAACTTGCTCATTAACAAATGATCTCACAGCCTGTCCTCAAGTAACTCATCTTTGCTTTAGTTAATTTAGCAAGGACCAATTATTGGGATAATTGTAATTTCTGGGCATACCTCATTAAATGCATCGGTTTAATTTATTTATGACGGTGATCCTGAGCTCTTTTTTCCACCGCAGCTGTGGCTCTGTTTACGGGGTCAGAACCAACTCGTGTTCATGTTGAATCACTTCTGATGATTAGAAGCTTTGTCTTTACGCATCTGAAAGTACACACCGGATGATCTTAATTTCAAATTAAGGACTCGTCAAGAGCAATTTAATTCTGAATCTGAAAAAATAAATAATAAAAAAACAAGAAGCACGAGGCAACATCTCCTCTTCTTCTTCTTCTTCTTCTTCTTCTTCTAATGAAATAAACATTGCATCACATTAGAATTCTTTAGCAGGGTGTCTTGAACGCCTCACATCCATTTCAGGCACTAGTTTTTCCCCTTTTTAAAAGTGAGACTTAATGAAGAGGAATGCAATGCAGCAGAAATAAACACAAATGAAGTGGATACAAAAAAAAAATTGATAAATAAATAAACAACACACCGGAGAGAATGTGCACTTTGCTTCTGGCGTAAAAGCTTGAGTGGCAGACACCGGAGCAGCTGTAGAAGAGCAATAACCAGAAATAGTGAGGCATTTTTACAAAATGATAATGAATGAAGAGAGATATAGCTAGGATTAGATATTATACCATAGAGAAATTGAGCAGAGCAGGTGCAAGATATTAAGGAAACATTAAATTGCAATGAACTCTGGTGGATCTGATGGACGGAAACGGGAGTCGGGTCACAGAAAACTCAACAACTGACCCCTTAAAGTAACAAAGATGAGAGAGAGGCCCTCCGAGTCTTAACCGTCGCCGAAGTTCCATTAAGGTATGAACATTACGGCCGCGTCCCGCTAAGCCTCCGTCTCCAGCTGCCACTAGACATGGCCCCGGAGTTCCCTTCCAGTGTGAAAACAGAGGACTATTGTGGGATTTGAAGTGAAATTGAATGTTTTCCTTTGCACTCGGCTCGGTGTTTCGAGGTACGGCGTTTGAAATGAGAGATAAAACAAGGAAATCACCCAGCAGGCTTTGAGCAATGACTTTTCTCATCTATCACCGTGAGAGATCATTTTCATCCCAATTTGTTGCCGCGAGGGGGAAAAAAAGAAGGCATGTAATCATCATAAAGGTCTTCCACTTGCTTTGCAAAAGATTATTTGGTTTTGTGTGCAAAATAAATAATAGATACGGATGGATGTGTTGCTATGTTTACACAGTGGTATTCTTCACCTCATATCACTAAATCCCACTGTGAAGCCTTTTAGACATGACAAGAAATGGCATTAAAATGAATCATGAAGCAAGAGCACATGAACAAGATTGTGATCAGTGGCTGCTCATGTGATATTTTAGTGAATAATTTTGGAAAGCGATCCATAACTCAGGCTGCAGTAAATAGCATTCACGAGTTACGTTAATCACACAGTGAAATCACTTCTTTTTCGCCTTCCTTACGCATATCAAGGAAGTGTTTTTCAGTCGGATGTTGTGGTGATTTATGTCGCACACGCTGAAGGCTCTTAGCACTCACCGCGGTGAAATGTTATTAATTAAAAACAAGACGAGCGGCGAGAGGAGATGCAGCTCTGCCTGACTCCGTGGACGCAGACCTCTGGGAGGGTTAAATTATGTCAAATACCAGCACGGTCTCATGGCAGTTTGTAAAATAGTCATGGAATTTATTTGATTCATTTGAGTCTTTTGTCACAGAGCGCGATGAAAAATTAAAGCGTTTCCAGTGGCGGTGTCTGTCACGCCTGCAAGAGACCATTTTAACCCCAGCCGTGATCTTTTCCGACGTGGAGTAACCCTGGCGTCCAGGGTTAAAGTCCTGCGTGTCCATGTACACGATGCGTTAATTAAATTTCGAGCGCAGCCATAAATGTCGGTTGCAAATTCTTACCTAGTTTGGCTAAAAGAAAACGCAGTATATCTGAAGTAACCACCTAAATCTGGTCTTAACAACCCAGAATACATTTGAGACATTGCTGTATGGTAATAGGAATTCGGTGTCCAGTAGCTTCATCACATAAAAACAGATATGAACAAGCTTCTCTGCCTGACTGTGTTGTGTAGAGGGTGGTGGACATTGTTCTTAATGGACCGGAGTTTGTTCAAGGTCCTTGCATCTCCAGCTCTGTCCCTACCACAGAGTCCTCCTTCTGGATCAGCTTGTCCAGCTGTGATGTGTCCTTCTTCTTAGTGCTGCCTCCCCAGCACACCACAGCGTAGAAGAGGACACTGGCAACGATAGTCTGGAACATGTCCAGCAGCTTCCGGGAGATATTAAACTACCTTAGCCTTCTGAGGAAATAGAGACGGCTCTGACCTTTGTTGTACACTGAGTCTATGTTAGCCCACCAGTCCAGTTTGTGATCCAGATGTAGACTCGGGTACTAGGTCTGAACCACCTCTACACACTCCCTGTTGATGGTTACAGTCTGCAGGTGGGACCTGGACCTCCAGAAATCCACTACCATCTCCGTGGTTTTAGCTGTATTGAGCAGAAGATGAGACAAAGTTCTTGTACTCCCGCTCCTGTCCATCCCGAAAACACCCTACAATTACATTGTCATCAGAGAACTTCTGCAGGTGACATGACTTTGTGTTGCACTTGAAGTCTGAGGTTGATTAAATTTCGAGAACGGCCATGAATCTTGGTTGCAAGTTCTTACCGAATTTGGCTGAAAGAAAACACTCTATATCTGAAGTAACCACGTATATTTGGTCTCAACAACACAGAATACGTTCGAGACACCACTTGCTGTATGGCAGTCTCACAGAAACTGACATGGACATATTTAAGCATCACGTATTCTGAAGATTATGTTTTAATTTAACTAATTTATCTATGAAGTCGATCAAAAAAAATCATAAAATGGTTGGAAACGGGTTGTGTTGAATATCTGCAGCACCTTGCAGCTATGTTTCTATCTTGTACAGCTTCTTTGAATACACTGAAAGGGACTTTTTGTTACCTTTACTATGCTGGTGTCCCATGGTTCAAGGCGATATCCTACAATTTCTTGTCAGATCTGACAACCCAAAGATATTCACTTTACAAACATATTAACAATAAGGAAAAAAGCTGCATGTCCTCACATCTGAGACGGCTGGAACCAGAGAACCTTTAGCGCATTAACAAATTTAGCACAAATTTTAAACCTGTTTACGTCTGTTCGTCAGGTTGTCGAGATTTAGATGTTGAACTAAAAGGCAAACGCTCCTCATTAAGTGCTATTTTTAAAAGTCGTACACGTGTGTGTGTGTGTGTGTGTGTGTGTGTGTGTGTGTGTGTGTGTGTGTGTGTGCAAGCAGGAGGATGATTTGAAGTCTCTGTCAGTTTATCACACTCTGATGGATAAATTCGTCCTTCTTTAAATACCTTCTGAAGCTTCTCAAGTCTTCTCTCGGCACTCGAACATTGCTATGGTTACAGGCAGTCTTCACGGCCATATGGAACCGCCTAAGGAAAAACACTGTTTACCTCTTCATGTGAGCGCCTCGCTTGCCTGATCTGTACGACGGCGCGCATTCATATTCGTTCTCACAGTAATTATTGTTTTCCATCCCTAACAGTGAGAGTAGGATCACAGTCTATGACTCAGCCGAGCCGAGTGTGCGTAGTGATACAATGACTGCTGCTGTTCTAACGCCACGCTTAAAAAGATAAAATAAACGGGAGGGCCTTTGAATCAAGAGCAAGATGAATAGTTTGGCCTGTGACATAAATATAGTACCGGAGCCCGATAAAAGAGAAGGGTGCTGACATTCATTAATTATTAACTGTTCCCATACATCTATTTTTATCAAGAATGTGCTACTTTCTGGCAGATCTGGTGACCAGTTTTGATAGCAAACGGCTGCTTTGGGAGTCTTTAGACGTCAGCCTGTTCCGAGAGGCATTTACGCCACAAGCAGGCTGAAGAAGAAGAAGAATTGTTCTTGTTGTTCTTGTTCCTCATCTTGTTCTTGTTCCTCCTCTTGTTCTTGTTGTTCTTCCTCTTGTTCCTCCTCTTGTTCCTCCTCTTGTTCTTGTTGTTCCTCCTCTTGTTCTTCCTCTTGTTCTTGTTGTTCCTCCTCTTCTTCCTCCTCTTGTTCTTGTTGTTCCTCTTCTTCCTCCTCTTGTTCTTCCTCCTCTTCTTCCTCCTCTTGTTCTTGTTGTTCCTCCTCTTCTTCCTCCTCTTGTTCTTGTTGTTCCTCCTCTTCTTCCTCCTCCTCTTCTTCTTCTTCCTCCTCCTTTTTCTTCCTCTTCTTCTTCTTCTTCTGGCTCATTGTTTACATCACACCAAGGAATTAGTGTGCTGCAAAGGTGCTGATTTTAACAGCGTAACTATCTGCTACAACGGCACACGTCTCTGTGACTTTCTCCCGCCGTTTATATCTCGGTGTGACACCTCCTGTCACTTCTGTTCTGTCAACCCGGGTACTGCTCTTTTATTCTTATTCTCCTTGACTCAGTTTGCTGCATAACTGTCTGATGTTCTGATTGAGGAAACGGTTTGAAGGAGAGCATCACTTTAAGACTACCCTCAGTGTTGTTTTCCCATTCGTGAAACATGAGAAATATGGTGGCGTCGCCATACGTAGTCAAATACGGACGTTTAGCCATTACCGGAAAAGTAGCTCGCGTTAAGCTAGTCATCCATCAGCTTGTGTCGAAGGACGGTGTAGAAAAACATGAGCTGAAATCTTGCCCGGGAGCAGGCCCTGAAACGCTGTTGACGGTCCAGGAATGAATTTTTCAATTGAGCGCAGATTCCTGCACTGGTCAATTTAACTGTAGCCTATCAGGGCTGCAAGTTTATTACGAGGCAGAGCCATGGGGTATCCTTTCAATTGAAACCACATCAGTGTATTTTCATGCATGTTAGTTTTTTTGTTTTGAGTCTAATCCTGGTTTTGATCATATTCTGAATGTAGTGTTTGTACAGAACACCAGAAATCACAATATCCTTGTGTGCGGGTGAGTGCGAATGTGTGAGAATCTAACAGCACTTGGTGTTCCTAAACCAAGATTTGATTTATATTCCACAATATGCTGGTTTCTATAATTCAGGAGTGCACTAGTTAGTAGGGATGTTTTGTGTGTTTTTGCAAGGAAAACAACTACATACTTAAAATAAGATAAGATGGGATAGGACTTTATTTATCCCCGTGGGGAAATTAGGGTGTTGCAGCGGCAGGACTTGTGCTCCTGGAGCAAAACTGCCATCCAGAACATTTGGATGGCGGCTTTGACCTAAAACCAAGGATCACACTGAACCGTGTCACCCTTAGCAGGCAATCCAGGCTTTTTAAAACCAGGAATGGCCCAAGAACAGTGTTTGTTTTCAATTCTATTTTTGCACAGCCATGTTTGGGCATTGAAATAAATAGTTTCTAAATATTTCAGACACATTGGTGACTTTATTGTATTATACAGTGAAATAATCCCATTGTCCACATATGAGGACATTTTTTTTGTTTTGTTTTCATGTTCAAAGATGATACTTAGTTTTTATATTTCTTAGGTTCAACTAATTCCCAATACATTTTGGAAATTAAGATTGCATACCAAACAAAAGCTTGGATGTGCAAAACCAGGACACTCTAGAAATCAGATCATTGCTATGGTAGTGTCACTCACCGACAATGAAATTCATCAAACTCTAGTTCATTAAAATATGCTGTCCGGGATAGCAGAGGAGAGGTTAACTGTTTGGAAAGTACCTCTGAGTATTGAACTAAATGTGGGGAAACATGAAGGAACATGTTGGTGGAATTATTTCTGCTTTTACGTTCAGTACTGCAGAAAACCGTATGTGTACTTTTAGCTCTTTCTCTAGAGGATGCCTAGTGACTGGGGGCAACATAAACATTCCTGTTACCCTTCAGTACATTTTCAGACCGTGGCAAATTGCTTTGCTATGGTATAGTTAACAAGATCCAGCATATCTATAATATATTGACATTGAATAATAATAATAATAATAATGGAGAAAAAGAAACCGGTAGAAAAGACGCAGTAATTGCATGGGCGTGCTCCCGATGTTAAAATAAGCAAGGGTGAAGAGAGAAGGAACTGTATGCCATGTAATTTATCAATCTAGAACAATTGATCTGCCTGCCTCAGAGCTGGCTCTCGTTATGCATATACCGACCCCAACTCCACACAAACACACAATTTTCCAACATAATCAAATTTCTGCGTCTACTGGATGTATGCAAACGAATGATACCTGCTCTTTCTGCATGTTCACTGCATGGCCGGCTACCCGCAAATTCCTTCTTCTAACCTACAAGATATTACTTGTCCCCTGCTCCTCAATGTACTGTATGACTTATTGACTCACTCACCCTGTAAGCCCAACTGCACTGTTCACTCTCAGGTTGCAGGACTGCAAGGAAATCTATATATCAGAAGGAAAACAGGTGGGGGCAGAGTCTTTTCCTGTAGGGCCTCCTTGCACAGAAACAAGCTCTTGTCCTTGTCAGGGAGTCAGACTCGACAGTTTTCAAATCCACACTCCAAACCTGAAATTCAGCACAGCTTGCAACCTGCAGCTCGTGCTTCACTTTCCTCTCCTGCAGACAGTGCTGGTATTGTCGGCTGACTGGATGTGATTAGTGGATATGCTGTTGTGTGTGGGCACACACAGGCTCTGCTGGGCAGAGGCTCTGCCTGTCTCCTCTGCAGCTGCATTTGTCCTGTATCTTAGTTGTATCTTTGATTTTGAGATTTAAATCAATCTCCTCGTTGTTTTGTTTTTAGCACTAATGGTTCTCTATAAATATTCCAACATGACTAGATCTACTGTTTCTTCTGCTTTTATCTCCTTACCCAAGCATTTTGGATCACTGCAAACCAGGAAGTAACCACCAATTTGACACACTGAAGCAGATGCACCATCTGCACTCGTATAACACGCACATTAATTAGCAGAATAAGCAACGCAAACACATTATATCTATGTGAAACACAAATTGAACCACAGTGCATTTGGGCTAAAGAAGAAGAGTCCATCGCCTCAAGGCATGCGGCGAAGTTCCGCCCACCTACCTCCCGACAACACGTCGTTAGGTTGATAACTACACCCTCGTCTGCGGTGTGGATAATCTGATCTGACAGAAGATATGATAATAAAATCAGCCCATAGATCTCCATGGTTACCAGATGAGGCGTGCTGCGCTACTATTTGTTGTCTTGAGTGAAATGTCTCGGCATCGCTTTCTGCACAAACGTTCATGTTTCCCTCGAGATCAATTGCAACTCGTTTGTTGATACGCCCCAACGTTTCGTCTCATGCGATCACTGGGACAAGTTTTCAATTCAGGACTGCGATTTACAACCGAATGTGTGCATGAAAGACTTAATGACATTCTCACCAGTCTTCTAAACTAAAGCACTGAACATCCTGAGTTGATGGCGGGTTAGCATGCTGGCAGCGGCATTTAGCTCATAACGTTGTCCCCAAAGTAAAGCTGTAGACCGTTAGTGCCAATTTTTTTTTATAATTATTGCTTTTTACAAAAATGTGCCACTGGCCCAGGGAAAGGAGGATTATAATTCCAACATGCTGTCCGCTGGACACAACAGCATTCACAGTGGCACAACACGTGTAATTATGTAACCATGATTTCATAACTTGTTTACCCTGCTCTCTTTCAAACTACTACTCCTTTGTCGAAGTTACACAAAAAGCTAAAGTCAAGGTCGGAAATGTAACAATGACTGTAAAGAAAAGTAGATGCATCAGTAAATGCGTCATATTTCACACACGAAGCCTATATGCCCGTAAACTTGTGCCGCACCATCATATGGTTCCTGGAATAGTCATGAGATAGATTTCCATATTTTACACTCCAGCTGGTGTTTTTTTCTTCTTTTTTTTTTTCAATCACTTGGCTGCCTCAGAAGAACGTCTGTGTTCCGCTGTAATCCCAAGCCACAAATCCCCGTAGACGCTTGCTGCTGCTGCTGCTGCTGCTGCTGCTGCTGCTAGGCCACCAAGATGAGCCTTCAGTCCATGAGGTCCAAGATTTCCCAGGGAATCCAGGGCTTTCAATTATATCTTAAAGTACTGTTCCTGTAGAGAAAGTGCAATCACAATGGTGCATGTGAGACATGTTTTAAAACTAGTCTGCTTTGTGTGTGGGTGTCCCTTGGCTAAGAATACCCCGTCATCTCTCTTAAAGGTCCAGAATTCATTCTGAGAACATGTTTTCTTTTACTGTACTATACTTATACTTACTATATATTGTTTTATAAGATATATAATATCTTTGTTTTACTGTCTCGCTGAGATTATTTTCATAATGAAGCAGCGAAATAAAAAGTATCCTGATCCAAAGATGAGGACATCAAAAATAGTCAAGACAAGAAAAAGTGTTGCTTGCCTTATACTGTATGTATGTTTTGGTAACATCTTATAGAGATAGCTCTTCTAAGATCTCCCAATTAAGTGAAAAAGACATTTGTGGGTGTAGAGAAGCAATTTTCATTTTCTCCACTTTCGCAGGCACATTAGTGGCGACTGAGTGTCATTTTGGCATGCCCGAGTCCCTCTTAAAGAATTAAAGAATAACTGGTGAAGGAGCATGACTAACACCCATCTGCTTTTTCCACTGTAATATCACTGTGAAGCCGCGGCTGCATCGTAGGATATCCCCACACCGCTGCCAGAAAGCAGGTAATTAGACGCTGCTCCTGCAGAATGCCTCTGCAAATTAAAAGCTTGTTTCGTTGGACTCACACTGGGTGAGGACATTGGCTCAAACATGGGTGTATTCTGAGTGCATTGCTGAGACATTTGAAATCTGTAATGGAACCTTTTCAAGAACCAACATCCTTCTGATCCTTATTGGGGAGTTCAGGACTCGTTTTGGGAAGGTGATATGAAAGAAGAACAAATCCACGGGGTGCTGAATATATTTTTTGAGACCTTAAGTCTGTGGGTTAATTGGATTTTGTTTTGTTTTTCTTAAGCATTACTCCATGGTCATATGTCACCTCACAGTCAGCCTTCTCTGCACTTTTTGTTTTTTAAATTTTGACATTCTAACATCACAGGATAATCGTGCTTTATTTCAAATTAGTGTATTTCACATTAACGTGGCTCTGTGAGTCACGTTAACGCTGCACCCTCTTTAATTGAGAATTGGGGAATTGAGAAGTTACAAAAAACATCAAACGGTGTAGGTCAGTGGTTCCCAAACTTTTCACAGCCCGTACCCCTTCAGACATTTGACCTCCAGCCATGTACCCCCTGCTCTCACACACTTGTAGCAGCCAGAAAAAGAAATGTCTGTGAGCCTGCCGCCACCCCCACCACCCATATTTAAAAGTGAATTATTTCTCACAAAATAGATTTATTTACCAGCATTTATCTATTTTTGGCGGTTAGCTGATGACTTGACAGCTCAAATGACAGAAGCTTATCAGAATTATTGATGACATATTTTAAAGACCCAATCAAGAACGAGATTTGCTTGTTTCTGGGGGGACAATCACAGACATTTCTGGGAATCAGCGTCTTTCTTATTTAGGTGACCTAGTGCTAGCTACATTAGCAGCAATCTGATATATAGCTTCAAAGCCAGTTGTCCTACAATCTAGCTATTAACATAACTGACTCACATGATAAAAGTCTTTTGATTTTTCATTTAGATGGAGAATCAGAAAATCGGAAACCCGTTACACGTTTTTTCAGTTTCAAAATGTAATCAGGCTGAGTTCAGAATCAACTCTTTCACGCCCCCCCTACCTCACTTTGCGTACCCCAGATTGGGAATCACTGGTAGTGTATATCGAGGCAACTAGTGCAAGCACCGTGCAAAAAAATTGTTATAAGAATGAAGTCTGAGGGAAAGTAAACATAAATTAGCCCCCTGGAAAAACCATTTTCTTAACTGCATTAGGGACCCCCATGTGGCGGACTAAATCACCTTCCACATTCACCCCTGCACGCTGGTCCGTATGCATGTGCGAGGCACACGTACGAACTCACCAGCTAAATGCGACGGCAAATTACTTTCTGAACCATTGAGGGTGGCCGCGAGTCACTTCTGTCTGATAGTCGGTCACATTTAATGGAACCGCAGTCCAGGGACAAGGAGCTGGGTCAAACAGATGACAGAGGCGTGGAGGATAGAGGCAGTTTGAGAACGACAATGTAGTTCAGGAAGCTGGTGGTGGACCTGGGGTCACTGGTCCGCTCTGTTGACTGATGAGAAAAATGTTTGCTGAAAAGAGTGGACTGTGTTGAACCCCGACTTGGAAAACCTCACGTTCATCCCGAATCCCAACAGCTAAGTGTTGTTGTTGTTATTGAGTTCGACCGAAGGTGATTATTTTGTAGTAGTACGTTCTTATAAAAATGTGTTTTTTGGGGATGCTGTCAATACGAAAAAGACGGTTTGCATGTTGCTTAATGGGATTTCTCTGTTCTCTCAAATGGTGCAGAAAAGGTTCACCTTAGCAGATTTCTTAAGACTGAGGTGCAACAATCTCTAACATATAAAAATATGGACATAAGGTTTATAAAACACGTGCATTAATATATTAAATACCAAGGAGTATCAAAGGGATCTGTAGAATTCTTACAGAGGTCCTATTACATTTCAAATGCCGTGGCAGTGCTCTCTAAATGCACCTGTGTTTGAGTCGCCGTCCTCGCTCAGCGGGAGTCCAACAAGACCAGCTTTTAATTTGCAAAAGCCTTCTGCAGGAGCAAAGTCTAATTGCTGGCTCCCTGGCTGGTGGAGAGGGCAATGTTAGCACGGCCCGTAGATCCACAACAGCCACATTAGTGGGATATAAAGTCAGAGTTGTCCTTGCGCTCAAAAACGTTCAGACCCGGTAAAAACAAGTGTCCAAAGTGTTCTGACCACGAGCATCCAGCTTTAAGTACTTGTGTTTACACCTGCCACTAAAACGTGTCTCAAGCCAGCACTCCACATCGATCACAGGTTTTGTGCTGTGTGGTAAAAAACAAAACACCATTAGGGACACGGTAGAAAACCGTAACAGCTGCTGGGTCTATTGAATCACTATTGTCGTTTCAGAACCACAAACAGCTCTGTTTATGGTATGTCCGTGTGGACGTGTGGATATGATACAAATCTCAGAACAAGCTTTAAAGTTTCTCTCACTCACTGAAAGCCCAAGTATTCAGTTAATTTATTTATGTATCTGTTTGCAGCAGAGAAAGAAATAATCTCCAGTAATGAAGGTAAATAAAAACAGCTGTAATTATTGAGGAAATATTCCACATGACTACTTTGCATAAATCAGCATGAATGAGCACATTGCTAATTAAGCACATGCCAGTACATTTATTTTTATGGAAATATTACACATAGTCTAATCATATTCAATAATTTCATTTGCAATAATATTTTTTTTTGTATAGATTAATTTATTATTTAGTCGGTTAGCAGCTACCAGGACTGAATATTTTAAAAGGATCCCCCTAACGATGCACAGACAAAAACGTAATGGTAGTTTACTGTATTATTATTATTTTCTTAATTAGTGGTTGTGTGTGGTTTGTGTATTTTTTTTCCCTGAATAAATGAGGCGCAGCTCTGTTTATGCAAGAGATCATCAGTTAAGTGGACGGTCAAGAAAATATGTGATCACAAGCAACCCAGATCTTGTATTTGCACTTTAACCCTGTGGGACGAGGAACCATATTTGGTAACTTCCATACACGTTTTAAATTGTGTATGGCTGTGCCTCTCAGTGAGGTTGAGAAGCATGTGGTTTTCACTCAGCCAATCAGAAAACTTCAAGGCAATGTTCTCAGGTCATATCAGGGCCCCGCAACCCTTCACAGGACAAGCAGTTACAGAAGATGAATGAAATGTTGAAGTTTAGACTGTGATCCTTTAATAATCTCCAACATTTTCATTACTTCCTTTCTGAGGAACCCTGCGACCCTTCAGGGGACAAGCATTTGTTACATTTGTTTACCACTTAAGGGCAATGAACCATAGATGGTAAATGAATTGACCTTAATTTTGTAAATGTAAATGAAAACATTTGAAAAATGTCACAAAAGTAAAAAAGTTTTCTCATGTCCTTAAATAACACTCTATGGTTGACATTTACTATTTCCAAGTATTTCAGTGAGCGCCATATAAAGGGGGTTAACTGAAACACTCAGGGTGCATGTTAATATCAGGGGCTCTGGATGTTTGAGCTTTACAGAATAATGTATATTTGCAGAAATGAACAGACACTTTCAAATTCATGTGCTGAGCGTGGAGTATTCCTCTTGATGACTAAATCTTTTTAATAAAGCACTATAAGGCTGTGTCTTACTCGCTCTCGACTGAGACATCACATATGTAGTCACCAGTCAAACACTTCACACACTTTTACATATCCTCATTTGAAATTCAGGCCGTCAGGCTGGAAGTGTACTTAAGGTTGGCGAGAGGCTTTAGCTTACATCAGTCAGCTATAGCTGATCAAATTTGCCAGCTGCATCTGTTAATCAAACTCCTCAGACTCTTTACCTGCAAATACACATATCTGCTCTATTATGTCTTTCTGTCATTGGCTGTAAAGTGTTTTTTTTAAAGGTAATAAGGCTGTATCACCCACGGTAAGCAGAGGCTTTAAGACAACTTTTAGCTCCAAAGCAGAGAAGGAAAGTGCTTATCTGGGTGAAAGGCTGAAAATATATAGAGTTAAGCTGTCCTTTTTCTTTCTGTTAGAACTGGGCACTTATATATATAGTTTGAGGGTGAAGGAAGTTTTTTTTTTTTTCTTAAGTTTCTCAGCTTTCAGTCTCATCTGCATGAAGAAAATATTATTTTTTGGGTTATGCTCTTTACAGATACAGTAATAGGGGGCACGGTGTAAATACATACAGACAAGCTGTATCTGTAATGCATGAGTTCAGAAATCCTTTGATGGCAGAGTCTTTGATTCATTATCAAGTCATCAAGCTGCATGGCGTGCAAGACTGCAGAAGTTCAGCAATTAGTCTTCTTCTGAGTGTAGACGTTATTATCTTTAAAGCGAACTCTCCTGTGGCTATTATTAACCTCAGAAAGGAAAGGAATCGAAATGTTGGAGATTATAAAAGGATCACAGTCTAAACTTGAACATTTCATTCATTTTCTGTAACCGCTTGTCCTGTGAAGGGTCGCAGGGGGTGCTGGAGCCTATCCCAGCTGTCATTGGGGTGAGAGGTGGGGTCCACCCTGGACAGGTCTCCAGTCTATCTCAGGGCTAACACAGAGAGACAGACAACCATTCACACACCTCACACCTACGGCCAATTTAGAATCACCAATGAACCTAACCAGCATGTCTTTGGACGGTGGGAGGAAGCTGGAAAACCTGGAGAGAACCCACGGCCGGTGCACTCGGACCCAGAACCTTCTTGCTGTGAGGCGTCAGCGCTAACCGCCGCACTACTGTACCTCCTCCCCCCCACTTGAACATTTACAGCACAGTAATGGTCAAACTGTTGTCAATGCACGGTGTAGACAGAGATCAGTGAGACACACAAGCAGACAGGAATACGCCTGACATGGGGTTTCATTCCAACTAGTGATAACTCTGATAATTATCTCTTAGAAAAGGATGTTTTCTGTGCAGAGTCTTGTCCATCACCAGCAGGAGAAAACAAACGGAAAAAGAAAAAACAATTGCTGCCGGCGTTAAAGGATTTCTTGTCCAATCTGAGGAAACATCTACCTCATTTCAGGCAAATTTATGGCTTCTGAGTCTGTGCAGCGTTTGCATTGTTCTCAGCGAGACTTGGCAGAGTGACAGCGATTTAGTGTTTCTGGTAAATCGCAGTTCATCAGCTGAGGATGAATGGTCCAGCAGGAACTATTTACTAGTTTGAAAAACAACTCCCCGGAATGGAGTATTCTGGAGTATGGGTTGTGAACATTTGCCTCTTGACACAGGCTCAGAAACCGAAGCAGAACATATGCTTAGATTCAAACTGCGCAGCTGAGATATGCTTAAGTAGCACTTTCTGTGCTCAGTAAAAATTGTTTGGCCGCCATGGGAGGAGGGGAAAAAATAAATATCCTTTTTCATAGGAAAGGCTTGATGTCGCTCAGGGTGCTATCACGTTCATGCTGAGGTGGATATCAATTAGGTGAACCAACCATGTAATTGATTTCCACCCTGTTACCTTTAGCTCCGGTATTTGTGATGTTCAGACGACGCTACTGTTGCCCCGTCTTTCTGCTGCCTTGTGTCAACACCTCCACACATACATGCGCTTTATTACAATAATGGGGATAAATATGATCCATGTAATTCATTTAGGACACATGAGCCGCCACTCACGGCGGTTTCATTAACTTAAGCTGCGCAACGGTGCAAAGATGGACACCGGGTCATTACCGAGTCACTATTACGGCTATTACAATAAAATCAGATACATGAGAACAAATTACATTTTTGTCCAAGCTAAATGACTGTCTGATCTGCAGTGACTGCCGAGTGAGCAGACATTCCCGTCACGTAACGGGAAAAGGTTGTATGCTCCTCTTGCTCTCGGCAATTTGAATAATTCACTCAGATGTGTGGATGCGATTGGTCCTGCGACCTGTGTCTGCGCCGTCTGCCTCACTGTATGCGCCGAGGAGATAAGAACGTGAATCTCAGACAAGAGATACCTCAGGGAGGCTTGAGGAGTGGAGCAGGAGGGAGCAACGCTGGGTCAACTACCTGCCCAAGAATGACAACTCATGCCAAGGAGATGTGGGAGACTTACAAGATAAGTCCGGGCTTTTGATAGGCTGAGTTTTGAGAGAATATGATAAGCCCGGATTTAAGCATCCTCGCCCCTATCTGACTCTACAGGTTGAAAAGAAATGAAACCAGTTCTGAACTGTGTCGTAATAAATCTGAGAATGAAGGGCAAGCAAAACAGAGAAATATGTTAGAAGAAGACATTCATACAGAATATTTTCAGAGCTATGATTACCTTCAGTCTCTTCCTCGCTCAGTACGCAAAGAGGAGTGGAATTGTTTAATTCCAGGTATTGGAATTAAATTCAGCCTCGTAGATTCATGGCTACGTCTCTCACATAAATATCAGCAGCTGCTTAATTTGGAGAGTATTACGTTAAAATTAACTAAATATCTCATTTCTCGTCTCTGTTTTCGGCACCAGCTGCTGCTCCTCACCACTCCTCTGACTTACGGGTAATATTTTAGCTCCAGACCACCTCATGTTCTTTTCTTTGTAATAAAATATACATGAATGTTAGATGGACTTTAATATTGTGGGGCGTCGCTGCTCGTGCTGTTTTGTAGCTGAAGTGCAGTGTTGGTATTTGCTGGTAAATCCAACAGTATAATATACACCGATCCGGCATAACATTATAACCATAATCCTAATATTGTGTAGGTCTCCCTTGTGCCTAAAAAACATTAATTCATTCATTTCCTGTAACCGCTTGTCATCTGGAGGGTCTCGGAGAGGCTGGAGGGTATCCCAGCTATCACTGGGTGATGCAAACTCCACACAGAAAGGCTACAGATGGATTCGAACCCAGAACCTTCTTGCTATGAGGCCTCCAAAACAGATGTGACTCATCAGAGAATGGGCATGGGCCTTCTGAGGGTGTCCCATGGTGTCTGGCAGCAGAATATTGTTAGTGGAGGGGCCTCTGTGGATCATCTCACAGATACAGTTTGTGATCTAGTGAATTTGGAGGCCAGGTCAACACCTTGTTCTGTTCTTCATGTTTTTTTTAGTTGTTCCTAAAGTGTTTATGTGTGTGTGTGTGTCTGTGTCAGGCTGCATCCTGCTGGGGATGACTGCTGCCATCAAGGAGTGTCATTGCTATGGGGTGGGGGTGCCTGGTCTGGTCTAGGTGGGTGCTACATGTCTAAGTAACATCCACACCAATGAATGCCAGGTCCAAAAGTTTCCCAGCAGAACACTGGATTGTCACAAGGTGGTCAATGTTATTTGCTTCTCCTGTTAGTGGTCATAATGTTGTGACTGAGCGGTGTACTGAGAGTAGCTTTGTACTCGCCATAACCCTGTAATCCAGAAAATGGAATTGAACTAAAGACATAAGTGGCTGCATTGATAGAAAACATCAGTGTGTTTCTGTCCTGACAAACATATTGTTCAGATGACAAGAAGCCTCAGCCCGTATGTGTCCGGTGATGAGATGAAATCACCAGCAGAGAGATAAGTGTGAGTTTCTTCACTTGGATGTCGTTCATAAAGTCGGCATCCCAGAGAGAAAATCAAATAAATTCTGACCGTGAAACGGAGTGATGAATGTACCCTTCTCCCGTCCTCTCTCACCTGCCTCTTTAATATTCTGTCAACATAAACCACGAAGGGTTACTCACGGAAATAAAGAGGCAGAAAGGGAGGTAATTTTACTTGCAGCCTGCAGGTCCAATAATTTGCTTTGCGGTCCTTCTGGGTTCTCACGTACGCTGAAGGCGGCGGTGCTCGATGCTTCAAGGTTAACACTGAAGTGCTGTTTTCATCCGCACGTTCCTGGAAAAGCAGTCACTAAAAGCTCCCGACTGCTGCTCCGTGCATGCGAACGAGCGTGTGCTTACACACATGCGCCATCTATCAAAAGGACCCTCTGTTCCCCAAACCGGGAAAAAAAAGGAATGTTTTTCCTCTGAATACAAACCCAGGCGGCCTCTGTTTAGCCCCATCGTTTTGGCTCCGCTACATCTCTGTCCTGTTATCTCTGAGGGTTACCTAGAGGAGCCTCTGTACAGTACGCGTTTGTCCTCACAAGACCGATAACCTAGACTCCTCGCAATGCGAACGTGATGATGTGCGGTATGTCGAGATGGTTTCATGACTGAACATTTTTCCACGCCGTAGATCACGACGCTGATAGGCCGTCCGCCGGCTTTCTGCATGTCGTTACCGCCCGTGGTGACACTGACAAGATTACGGAGGAGAACAGCCTCTACCGCAGGCTGACGGCGAACAGCAAGGCCAGTCTGAGGAGTATGGAAGTGTTGTCACACCTCACCGATCGCAGGTCTCCTCGACATGACAACGCTGGATTCCTATCCGTGTGTGTGAAGTGGCTGGATGTTGTTTGATCGCAGCCGAGAAACAAAAAGCTCATTGAAAATATGTGGAGGAAGAAAACTGTGGGATTTACCTTGATGCTATCAATGACGCAGACATAGGGATGAGAAATGAATCTTTATCTTTTTTTTTGTTTCCTTGCATACATTGGCTGACTGATCTGATTGGTTTCTAGTCTTTGAACAGAGGTGCTGTTCCAGTCCTGCTTGTGACGAGTGTGTTGGCCAATTCCCACCGATTCCAGACTTCTCAGGTGTGGAGCGTTGAGCAAATTAGGCTGCTGCCTGTCATCGCACCCATCAGAAAAGCATAGGAGGTAGTTGGGCTCTGCGTCCGTCGTGCTGTTTGACAGTTTGACGTGTGAAAATGCTGTCATCAGGGTGGGAATTTTCTTTCCATCATTGCTGTTATTACCTGGTTTCTTTGTATAATTTCCTTGTCTAATCCAAATAATGACGCTGTAACTCATGTCAAACTCATTTGATCTCAAGGGGCTGGACCAGTAACGTAATAGCACAATAACTATAAATAACTTTTTACTTTGTTTTAAAGCACAGAAGTACATTATGAAAATGTTTACATATGGTGAACTATCCTATACAAGACATTTTATGAACATTCTTAAGAAAAATAAGTGCAAGTTTGGATAAGTGCTGTGTTCAACTGACTGCGGGGCCTAGATGCTGTAATTTATGTACTTGTGCGCTCGTCGGTCTGGCTTGCTCTGTAACAACTCCACCCAAACACTAGTCAGCGCTGTGTCTTTTTTTGCCATTAGGGTTCATTTTTGTTTCAACTTCCTGCTTCAAGTTCCAAGGGGAACTACTGTTTTTTTTTTTTTACAACCTGGACCTTATTTCTGGCCTAAAATACGGTCATTTACTCACCCATATAACTTTTGTGTAATTTGTATTCCTTCAGGAGATAATTAGATCTGCGTATATCCATATAGTGGGAGTGAATGGGGCACTGAAACGCAGCCTGCTGCAAAACCCGTTCATTTCACCAATATTTTATCGTACGCTAGTGCTATTCCCCGTTGAGTCCGAAGTTACCTGTTATCATCATCCAGGGTCTGTAGATTGACCAGGTAAACTGTCGGCTTGTTTACCTGCAATTTGCTACTGCTATGGTTCGTCCCCAACCTCAGAATCGGAAAAATATTCAGCCATGTTGTAAAAAAAATAAAAAATAGCAGTAGCGTTCCATCTTTATTGATCCAAAACAATCAATTCGAAATTTGCAGAGATGGAGAAGCAGCTGGATATGCTAAAGCAGAAACACGCGGTACAGAAGTCTAAACTGCCTTAAAACAGTGTGAACCCTAGTGGACAGATTTGGAATAGCAGTTATTTTTATCGAAAAATTGCAGTTGATGTCTTCAATGCAAATTTTTTACACTTTGCAAATTCATCCCAGGCTGGACCCGCCGGCGGGCTGGTTTTGGCCCCTGGGCCGTATGTTTTACACCCTTGCTGTAACTTATTGATTCTGTTTATTCTGCCACGAGTGTTTAATAGGCACATTTCTACTGGTTAATTAGTTCTTATTTGGATTTTTAGTCCTCTATTCTTACTGAATATATCGAAAATCTGCTACAAACAAATATCTTTTCAGTCCACTAATCAATTAGTCATTTGGTAGACTCGTCACTAAATAATGTTGTTCAAACTTTTGTTTTATCATGAAATCGATCAATGAGAAAAAATTACTTTCAAACTTGAACATTTAGATTTATGGGGCACATCCCTGATCAGGAAAACATGTGCTGCCATTAGTTATCATACACACTGCTGAGTAGGATTTATCCTCAGCGGTTTGTGCTTTTTGTAATTGTTAATGCATCTGTATTATTTATGTGCTAAATGCTACTTATACCTACATAGAGTGTAATGTGAATAGAAATGTGTCATCTAGTTTTAATATTTTATATGAGCATAAACATATGGCATTAGCATCTGCTTTAAAGAGCGTTGAGTCACTGAGTTCTTGTCTGAAACACAACGCACAAGTCACTGAAATAGTCTGACTCATTTTGTGATTGGAAAGCTGCTGAAACCTTCTCTGTTTAGATGCTTGTATTCAGCGCTTGTGTTGCTGTGGTAGGAGCGTTCATCTTACTGCATTTCAAAAAATCTTTCCCACACTTTGGATTTTTTTCCTCTTCATCCTCCATAACTGGGCATGAACTTACACATTGTGTTGCCTGTGGGGGCAGTGCTATGATCTGGGGTTGCTGCAGTTGCTCAGGTCTAGGTTCAGCAACATTATGTTGCCCAAAGAATGAGGTCAGCTGACTACCTGAATATACTGAATGACCAGGTTATTCCATCAATGGATTTTTTCTTCCCTGATGTTCACGGACATATTCCAAGATGACAATGTCAGGACTCATGGGGCTCAGATTGTGAAAGAGTGGTTCAGGGAGCATGAGACATCATGTTCACACATGGATTGGCCACCACAGAGTCCAGACCTTAACCCCATTGAGAATCTTTGGGATGTGCTGGAGAAGGCTTTGTGCAGTGGTCAGACTCTCCCATCATCAATACAAGATCTTGGTGAAAAATGAATGCAACACTGGATGGAAATAAATCTGGTGACATTGAAGAAGCTGTCTGCAATGTAAAATGGAGATAGGGCTTCTTCTACAGTCAACAAACAGCTATTACATGTTTGCCCATCCTGGAAAAGTGATTTTTTTTCTGACTACCCTGTTTAATGTTTCACGAAATGTTTGGTACAATTTCAAATGTACTGTAACTGCAGACAAAGAACGACTCGAATCTTAATTGTCTCTCTCCGTGAGTGCTTTTACCTCAACCTGATGTCTGTCAGGATTCACAGCATGAATAAAACGAATGACTCACAAATGGCAACACTCAGTCTGAATAGATGGTATAGCACCGATAGTAAATGTACTGTTGATGTAATGCTAGAATATGCTAACCAGCTAATTACCATCAGACTATCAGTCTATATTTAGGCTTTCAACAAACGTGTCCCGTAAATTAACAGTATGCTACTGGCAGCAGGGTTGCCAGTAAATTTCAGGTTTTGTTTTTGCTGTAAAACTATTTTACAGAATAATACTGTTTTATAACTGGTACCCTTTACTATGAACTTAGCACATTTATGATGACATTCTTCAACATTTATATTAAATGATAAAAGTCAGTAAAGAGGAGATGTGGGGACTGACGGTGCAGGACTTCTTCTGAACAACTTTCCTTGTCCCTTTTTTTGGGATAATCCTGCCCCGGCTGGCCTTTGATCCCCAAGAAACAGCTGCAAAGCAAAGTAGAGGACAGGCAGAAATACAGTCTGTTACTTTGTGATGTGTCTATCTATCTATAATAAAAGATAAAAGCTGCATATATTTGCTATATATAAATAATGTAGAGTAAAGTAGTCCAATAATTCATGCCGTGAAATGATAATGATGTGGAACATGAATAGAACATGATAGTTCTGTTACTTAGGGATGGTAATAGAATGAAAACAGACGAATTAGTCTGAGCAATAAACTCAGAGCTACAGTTTAAACCTTATCATGTTATGTTGTATAGCAATAATGCACAATGAATTACTTCAGTATACTATTTCTCAGAATGATTGAAACGTATGTTGGGCCACAGAGATCCACAGACGCAGGGATATGTGGTATTTGAGTGAATCGTTGGAGTAAAATGCTTTTACTTTGACAGTCACTAACACTTCTGCCACTTCCTGCAGCTGTGACCTGACCCGATAACCCCTGGGACTGCCGCCTTTGACCCAAAGAGATAAAACCGCAGCGCCTACACTGTTCTTTCTCTCACCACTCTCAGCTGCACAGTAAATGAGGTAAAAAAAAAAAAAGAAAGAAAGAAAGAAGATGCAAAGCAGTGATATCCATTTCATAGCCATTACATTGAAAAACTCCAGTTGAAGCAGAAAAAGAGAGATGTTTATCTTACTCAGAATTACTCCTTTACTTTTTATTCTTACTTATTGCAATTTCATGATCGATGTTGTGACATATTGGTAGAGACACTTCCGTTAAATTGAAATGAATTGAAATCGCCTCTTTAAATACTTAAGTAGTTCAACTTAAAGAGAGCTCCTCTCCCGCGCAGCAACACGTAACCTCCAGTTCATATCTGTCCTGGTTATCGCCGCGGCGATGCACAAGTGACGTGACAGGCTCTAATGTAGGAGGACAGGTGACGCACAGTGGGGGAAGGCATCCCTTGAGACACACCGTGAACCAGGTTGGAGATTGTATGTGTGAAATGTCACTTTGAATCAACGCACCAGTAGACCTTCAGTAGCAGCGTTACGTAGCTTTCGCTGTGTGGAGATATGTACTCGGATGCATTACAAGGACATGCTCATTGTCTGTGTCACTGAAAGAGTCGTCTTTGACAGTGGGAGGTGTTTAAAAGTTAGTAATAAACACCTGTTTTGCTAATAAGTTGAATCTAAAAAGCAAATGCCCGGACAGGTACGTTCTCTGGTCGTCTATAGATTTGCGCTGTATTCCAAAATGAGACTCAACTGTTCCTGGTCAAATTATGAAGACAAAACATGACAAACAAAGCTCTTTAAATTCTAATTTTAACCCTGTCAGTGTCCTCACATGCTCTCATGGACTAACAGTGGCACATTTAGCAGGTATAACGGTATAACTATAGTGTATAAGCATTGAAATCAGATCCAGGTTAGAACAAAACACAGAAACAGGATACCAGAAACAGAATGTCATTAAGATATTTAGTCATTATTAACAACATTACTAGCTTGGCGTAGCCAGACTCAGTTCTTATGAGAATATGAGTCACGCCATTGGGATTTCATTAAAGGGTAAACTCTCCATGCCATTGGCTGGTCTTACAGAAATGTGGGCCAGCTGACAGGAGTCCATAATCATGGACTACTTCATGTCATGTACTGCACTGTTCACTTTGTCAGTTTCTGTTTATGTTTCAGTTCATTGTTTACACTCTCATTTGCAGTAGTTGTTTCATATTTTGTGTTATACACAGCCTGGCCAAAAAAAAAAAAAAAGCTCACACACCAATATTTCATTGCACCTCCTTTATCTTTGATTACAGCACACATTCTCTGTGGCATTGTTTCCATAAGCTTCTCCAATGTCACCAGATTTATTTCCATCCAGTGTTGCATTCATTTTTCACCAAGATCTTGTATTGATGATGGGAGAGTCTGACCACTGCACAAAGCCTTCTCCAGCACATCCCAAAGATTCTCAATGGGGTTAAGGTCTGGACTCTGTGGTGGCCAATCCATGTGTGAAAATGATGTCTCATGCTCCCTGAACCACTCTTTCACAATCTGAGCCCCATGAATCCTGACATTGTCATCCTGGAATATGCCCGTGAACATCAGGGAAGAAAAGAATCCATTGATGGAATAACCTGGTCATTCAGTATATTCAGGTAGTCAGCTGACCTCATTCTTTGGACACATAATGTTGCTGAACCTAGACCTGAGCAACTGCAGCAACCCCAGATCATAGCACTGCCCCCACAGGCTTGTACAGTAGACACTAGTCATGATGGGTGCATCACTTCATCTGCCTCTCTTCTTACCCTGATGGTTCTCCACTATCCTTCCAGTTTTTAATAATGCCTTGGACAGTTCTTAATCCAGTTTTAGTAGTTTCTTCAATCTCCTTAGATGTGTTCTGCTTGATGCATGCCAATGATTTGACCCTTCTCAAACAGACTAACATCTTTTCCACGACCACAGGATGTGTCTTTAGACATGGTTGTTGAAGAAATGAGAAGCTACTCATTGCATCAGTTACCAGCTGAAAGATAATCACCCATGCAGTAATTATCTAATAGGAGGCTCCTACCTATTTGCTTAGTTAAATCCAGGTGGCGACTTTTTTTTTGGCGAGGCGGTGTATGTATCTTATATTCTATAAGACTTTTTATATTGTTAGCTGTCCAGGACAACTTCACAAAAAAATTGTGGATGGGGGTTAAACCAGCACAGTCGTTCCCTCCCCTCAACACTAACAACATTCTGTTGCCAGACACCACAGGACACCCTCAGAAGGCCCATGTCCATCCTCTGATGAGTCACCACAAGGGAGACCTGCATAATACTAGGAAGGTGGTCATAATGTTATGCCTGATCGGTGTGCTACTTAATACTGGAAAAGATACATTGAAAAAGGCTCAATACTTTTAAGTCCGTTCAGAAGAATGGCTTACATGACGCGACTAATGGTTGTGGCCTATTTAGCCGGGCTTAACAAAGCTGCAGATGGGTTTACCGTGTGAATAGAATATATCCGCAGTAAACCGTCTTTCCACTTTGCCTTGTACATCATGGTCTTCGTCCTCAAAGGCAAGTTAAATAAAATGATCTTACGGGATTGTGACGTGACTCTTCAGTGCTCGGCGAACACATTTGTCTAAGTGGAAAAACTAGGTTTCGCATTAAAGCTGTGAGATCAGGAGAGAAGAGGCTGGACTGTGTTGAGTCTGCTGGCTGGGATGTAACTTTAACATCTTGTTCTTAAGAAACTTCTGTCTGTGACTGATTCTAGAGCTGCAGGAGCTGCTGAGTGAGCGACCTTGGGGAAACTTTTCTCATTTGGAACCGCTTTCTTGTGTCCATTTCCACAGACAAGTCGAGGGCTGATACCTGGACTGGGGAGGACAGACTCAGCTGAAGCGATAACATGCAAAGCTCCTGAGAGGTAGACACCACACATGTTTCAACTCGCACTACCACAGTAGTATATTGGGAAGGGACAAGTATATAGAAATATTGATATTTGTAGAATCTGTGTCCAATGTACAGATCTATACATCAACCAGCCACAACATTAAGACCACTGACAGTGAAGAGAAGTAAATAACATTTAAACCATCTTGTGACAGTTCAGTGTTCTGCTGGGAAACTTCTGGACCTGGCATTCATTGGTGTGGATGTTACTTAGACATGTAGCACCCACCTAGACCAGACCAGGCACCCCCACCCCATAGCAATGACACTCCTTGATGGCAGCAGCGGTTTAAGAGCAACTAAAAAAAAACAGGAGGCCTCCAAATTCAGTAGATCCCAAACTGATCAAGTATCTGAGGGATGATCCACAGAGGCCCCTCCCCTCAAAGCCCCCCCCCCCCCCCCCCCCCCACACACACACACACTAACAACTTTCTGTTGCTAGACACCACAGGACACCCTGCATATAGCCAAAACTACTTTCGAACAATAAAGAAAGGGAACTGAAGATGTTTTGCCATCTTTGATGTCTTCAAGAAACTCTACAAGTTCTCTTTAGGATATTTCCAACACCATTTATGAGTTAAGAAGGCATTAAAATTAAAGTTTATTCTCGATGCTGTAAAGCATGTTACAAACAAAAAGAGATAAGTCAGAAACAAGTCAAAAAACGTGTGATCCCCCAGTAAAATCAAAGTTGTAAGATACCAGAGAAACATTTGGATAAACTATCTCCAGTAACCTCAACAATGCTCATGTGGGTGGGCAGTTCTTAAATAAAAGTCAGTCCAACACAGTCACTTCCTGGCCTGAAATACGTTAAACTGCTGTTCAGCCGTGTATATTTTGTCGACCAGAGCCTTCAGAGCCTTCAGAGGAACCAGCACTGCATTCTTATTGGCAAGTCAGACAGGTCTTCTTTCTTTTTCTTTTTCTTTTTTTTTTTTTAATGTTCAGCTCTCTTGGTCTCTGGCGGCTTGTTGTCCAGTATTACCACAGTTAAACCAGACTGGATCAAACCTCACATTTTAAACACTGCACTGGACAAGCTACACGCAGCACCTTTCTGTCTTATCATGTGTTTTTCTCATTATGTCCCCAGTATGTGACTCTGGTCATGGGGCTAGTTCCTGAAGCCAATTAAAAAAAAATAAAAAATCCATGAAATACACACTCTCACACACACATATACACACCAATCACGCAACGTATCATGTATTATTAAGCAGGGCTTTGAATAAAACATAAAGGTTAGTGTTTCCCAAATTATTCTCACAGGAAAAGGAAAGAAATGTGAACATATTTGTGTGGTGCTGTCCCGCTGCTTGAATTAATGGTGCTCAGGGTTTAATGCTGCGCCTTCAAGTGTAGCTCTCTTATTTTTTTATTTTTTCCATGGTCAACAGCTGCGTAACACAAAAAAAGGTTTAATTTTTGGTTCCTATTCTCAAAAGGACAAATATTACAATCAGACCTCTGGAAGAAAAAATCACTTTAGCATTGATATTTCTTTTGTAACAGTGGCACTGGGGATTTGGAAACATTCAATTTGAAGCCCCTTGGTATCCGAATGAAATATTGGGCTGGAAATTGCTCTTTCCATTAACCATGCGGCAAGATAAAGGCTGCAGAAACAAACAGCAGAAGACAGGGGCTAATACTACCTCAAGGAAATGCAGTTGTTCCACAATTTAACAGAGATTTACTATCCAATGATTATGCTCCCTGGAGACGGTGCCACCCTCCGAGGAAAACACAAAATGGTTGCAGATAGAGCCCTCATCAATAAGTCACTGGAGGTCAGCTTAGTGTTTGTAGGTGGGAAGCTAGTGGCTAATCAAGTAAACAGAGTCCAAGTATTGGCTGTTTAAGGTGTTAAGGCAAACAAATGATGTGTGAAGGACACCTTGATGAACATCCCAGATGTGAGTAAAAAGAAACGCATGGATTTGTGCTTAACCTGGCTTTGGAGAAAAATAAATAAATAAATCAAGGGAGCCGGCTCACACCAGTGTAATTGAATTCTCATTTGCTTGACATTTGCTGTTTATGAGTTCAGCCAAACCAAATCATAAATTGTCGCAACCGCATGTAGATGTTTTTTTAAAAGAAATTTTGCTTGAAAGTACAAGTTAGTAATTTTTTTGACATTACTCTAATTATTTTTTAGCAGTGCGCTTTCCTTTTTTATTTTGTTTAGAGAGTGTGTGTGGAAACCAATGCAGGAGTGTCTCTAAGTGCAATACCAATACACTTCTTCAGAACAGTGTGCTGCTGGTCTGCTTGTAAATAATTCCATAATTAGGTTGATATTAGCATGCCTGGATTGACCCTCGTCCATCTGAAGTCATTGACAAACCATGATCAGGTCCTTCAGATCCTTCGCCCAACCCCCACCTCCTCTCTGTCGTCTACACCATAGACTGTATAAAGATGGATCTACCAAAGCAAGTAGAGCTCCCCCTGGTGGCTGGCTGCAGTATAGGTCATAAGCTCCACCTCCTGCATGCAAGTGGGTGGAGCTTGGGCCAAGCTAAAACACTAAAATACACATCACATATTTTTCTTTTCTTTCTAAAGCATTGTTTCTGTCATTTTGGGTACTTAATATAATGTTGATGAATGCTCAGGTGTCAATTTTGTTTGGATAAGTTTCGTTTTAGTTAGCTATTCAACGCTATAGAAACGGGAAGTGACATAATGCCAACCACCAGTTGCCATGCCAGCAGCTAGTACAGTGTATAATCCAACATTTCCTTGTAACTGGTGGAGGAAGAGCAGAGCGTAGCATTAATTAAATGAAAATGCGAGTGAGTCTGGAGGAAGTGTGGGCGGGGCATCGATATCGCGGTTCCATGTGACTCCACTCTTGTATCGTACTGATCAGACTCTGGCTCCAAAGTCACAAGATGGCGCCGCCCCTATCGCTGGGAAAATTGTTTGGCCAATGCAAGGAAGTGGGGACGTGTTGTCCATATTTATATACAGTCTATGCAGTCTACACAGGTGACACTGATGATGCCAATGGTCGAAATGGTTGTTTACGAACCAGTGGTTGGTGTAACTGTGGCTACATCCGTCTTTTATATACAGACTATGTAGAACTCGTGACAATACGTTAGCATCCACACATGGTCACAGAATAGAACCACTGCTACGTCCCTGTGTCAGTCTGTGCAGACATGATGCTGTAATGAAATTCAGACATGCCCAGCTTGAGTGAAAAGCCACCCACTCTGGCAAAAGCCAAATTGCTGCTATGTAGTCAGGGACGAATGTCATTTCAGGCAAAAAAATAAAAAAGCAACGCATCACCGCCGACACAGGCAAATTGAACACTGTCCCCAGCTGGGGTACTCCCCCATTAAGGAGTGAAGAAGAAGCCTCGTAACCAAATGATGCGACGTGCCCACTGGCAGCCATGGTGGAGGTCCGCTGCTCTTGGCAACAGCAGCTGATCCCATTTGTAAGCCTACGACTTGGCCGCCTCAACAACACGGGACAGACATGGCTAATTTCTGCGACGTTTCCAGTCGGGATCTGATGATTTAATTACAGCTGCATGTGTAACACTGTCGGCCTCCTGCCCCCTAATGACAACATGACCCCAGACTACTAACTTTCCAAGATGCATCTATAAACAACTACGACGCCTTGAGCTATTCTATTGTTGTTATGGAGGACTGATGATGTTGACGCCGTTTTTAATCACTCAACAAAAGCATGCATGCGCCATTAAAATGTAATATAAGCAGGCTAATTAAGAAAAATAGTCCTTGAGGGTGTGCGTTATCTCATGGTTGTATTCATGAGCAAATTGAGTTGTTTAGAATTTGCTCGTCGGTACAAAAACTGAAATGGTACAGTTTTTCTCATATTCAGCACCACGGACAGCGCCCTGGCTCCTGTTTCTCTCTGTTTCCTTGGAGCTGCAGGACCTCAGCTCAGACAGGAGTAGCTTTCACAGACACACAGCCTATATTTAGCCATGAGCACTGCTTAGGAGATATTTACTGTCACCTCTGATAAACTGTAACTGAGAGCATGACAGAAATGTTGGCGAGTTTTGCTGTTTACACTAAAAAAAACAAAACAAAAAAACCAAAAAACAAAAACGCCACAATAGACTCTGCAATTTTGACCTGTGACTGCACACTACACAACTTATGAAGTGGAACCCTAGAGACAGTATTGTTTTGGCTGACCTCTCTGTTTCAGCAAGAGCAGAATTTTATAAAATATAAAATTCTGCTCTTGCAGAATAGATATATATCCAGTTAAAGGCACATCTTCGCCTTTAATATATACTACTACTACTACCACTTGTTAAAGTACGCAATATACAATGCAGTTGGATTGGTATGGGGTTTCAGCATATGCAGATCCTTTGTAGTTATTTATTTTAGGCCTGCTATAAACTGAAACCTCATCCTCGTAGCGCCAAAAAGTCTTATTCCTCTTCCTCGCCTAGTGTCAAAGCTGCCTCGAATAAAAGAAAATCTAAGAAGAAGAAGAAGACCACTTCTTCTGTTTTAGTGGCGGTTAGCTAGCATCGATGCCGCCAACAATCAAAGTAGAAGAAGAGGAAACAAAATCACGTGACTGAATGTGTCTGCTGTGCCGAAGTACTTTACTCTGGAAAATGAAGTCGGTCAGACAGAAGTTGGTGACTTGTTGAGTACACTCGGGCAAAGGCTGCAGCAAAACAACAACAACAAACATTGAACGCTGTGTTTAAAAGAAGTTGCCTGGAGACAGCAGAGAGGGTTATGGAGTTAGACCAGTCCATTTCTATACTAACTGGAGCCAAGGTATGAGCTACCCTCTCCTCGCTACATTAGCATTGACAGCCCCATTCATTGGACTTAATCATGCAATCTATCAAAATAAGTAAGATAAGAAGATCGGATCGGGACTCAGATCGGCTGATACTGAATATTAAAAGGCCAGTATCTGATCTGGGTGCTATAACCTAAAAATTGTACTACCTCACTGAAAGACCAAAAGCGTACTCAGACCAGATCTTACTCTGACTGTTGCTATAATGTCATAGAAGTAGATCGTTACAAATTGGTCTGCCTCAGTGCTTCCTCTGTCAAGAATACCTGGACTTGGCATTCAGCAGGACAACCCTGGCTCTTCTTCAGAAGTGGACATACTGCCTAACAAGGTCCTTAGCTCTCCGCTGCAGCAGGTAGCCCCTACCTCTAGGTTCTGCTCCGACTGGTAACCGTCTGACATTCAAATTGAGACTTCCCCGCGGTGTATTTGCAAGTGCATTGATCCCACACGAGCCGGGATTTCCGAGTGGACGAATTGGATGCAGCCAGGCAGTGCAGTGTGGTTTCTCCTGATTAACCCTCTCATATGCTCATCTAACTGAGTGTTGAAGGCCAAGGGGGGGAGAAAAGGCCGCAGCACTTACAAAATGAAAGATAGGGGGACCAACACACGCATGACATCCTGGGGAACAGGAACAGAACATTCAGACTTTCAGAAAGCTTTCTGCAGTGACCACCGTGGCTCTTCCTCTCTGACAGAAGGAAACCTGAAATTGAATTCCACTAATTATTCTCATGGCCCTTTGTACTCTGTGAAGGCCTGATTCCAGAGCTCAGCGGAGGCAGGTTGGGATCATACCATGTGGAAGCTTTCCACTGAACCACTGGTAGAAACTGATGAACCCCATTAAGTACTAATCCCATTTTACAGAGGTGGACTGGGGGACACTTGAAGATTGCATTCAGCTTTTCTGGCTACACACACACACACAGTCGGGCGGTATCACAGGACGAAGACACGGCATGGTAAAAAGACTCCCCTCTGTTTTGGTTTCAGGAATAATTGTCGTCCAACTGTCCTTTTGAGTATTGGACAAACACTGAGCTTGCTTGTGCTTGTTCTGGGAAAATGCCCGGGCGATTTCCAAGAACACAAACACAAACCTTGGCATTTGCCACGCCGGAGAAAAACACCAGATATCCACAACGACAACAGGAGTGACATGCATCCAGGGGAGTTGTGCTCATCAGTCTGGTTAAATAGTGGCTCCCTGGAGATGCACATATGCAGACAGCAGCAGAGGAGAGTAAGTGGTGTGCACTTACATAGCACTTTTCTATGTTAGTTGTTCCATCTGAGCCACAGCCGCCCACCAATGGGAGAAGACATCGATTTATCATATGATGCAGGGCGTGATAATCAATTGAAGATAGATGTATGTCTACAAATTGAGGAAGATTTGCAAAAGAGCGATATTTATATTATTCTTTGGCAAAAGCAGGATGGTACTGGTGTTCCAGAGGCAGCAAGGCATCACTGACTATTTACTGAAGAACTCCCAAACATCTTCATGCTCTGAAAGCACACTGGTCCGTGACACAATGCATCTGACCAAGCGCTTCAAAACAAAGCCATAAATATTCTAGGTCCAAGAGAAACCAAGGGGAATGGACCAGATGAAAGAATATCTCCTTCTAGTGACGACCCTCCAGGAATAACAACAAGATGAACTTTAACTGACGTCAGTGGACATTCATCAAGAGCAGTGACCTTAATGGCTCCCTCCAGACAGGGGAAGTGAATTCCCGGCTCCTCACTCAGGAATATGGGCTTTTATGGGCACCTGACCAGGTCACAGGCCGCAGCATGAATAAGACATTATAGAGTCTGCACCGTAGCTTGGGACTGCACCGTCTGATAATCATCTTTGCACCATGCACTGACATATCTGACAAAAACTGCAAAAAAGTTAACTAAAGCGTTTCCAAAAGTTTCCTTTTTAGCTCCTTATTTGTGAAGCGTTTATACTCCAGAGCAAATGTCATTGCGACCTTGCACCAACTCTTTATTCAGAAAACAAAAGTGTTGCGCAATTGAAAAATTTTCAAGGCTTTGAATAAATTCCTTTACTTGGAAATATTCTGATTCGTTTTCTTCTTATGAGTCTTCAAATGCTTGAGAGGTTTAAAAAAGGAGCACAGAAAATTCCTGGGAGGGAATGACTGTCAACAGCCTGTCAAGCTCAAAGGCGTCTTCAGAGCGGGACATTACCTCTGCTGCTGAAGCGGTAAACAATGCGTTCAGACTCATCCTCTAACATTAGCAAAGCTGCTAATGAAAAATGGGTTCTGCTGCAGGAACGTGGACGAGCGCAGAGATGTAACTCTTTCTGCGATTTGTAAACATCAATTGAGAAGCCAACCTAGGGCTGATGCAAATTGTTATTGTGAAAACGGGGCATTCAAAATGGCATCATTTCTCCTAAATGTGAGGAGTTTGAAACGTCTCTTGTTTTTTTGTTTGTTTTTTTTTTGCCATGAGCAATGAGCAGTTTAGTCGGTAATGAATGATGTTGTTTGGGATTTTGTAGGAGTGATTGCGGGGTTTTTGGATCTTGAACCGTGCGCTGCAGATGCTTACATAAGTGGACTGGAGAAGAAGAAAAAAAAAAAAAGAGCAGCAGACATTTTCCTCATTCTACTCTCTCCCACCTGTTTTTATTTCACTCCTTTATCACACGTCCCTCTTTCTTTCACACTCGCCGCCGCTTCCTTTCATCCTCAGTGCACATAATGCCAATTTCCGAGGATGGTTTTTTACCGTATATAACCACCCACATTTCTGCCAAAAAAATAAAAAAAAGATAAACGATTTTGCTTAAACTAGTCGACGACTACAGTTCCATTGTTTGAAAAGAATCCATCACGCTCCGCGATGGCAGTCTTAAATATCGCCTCTGTGTTACTTATCTTGAAGCAACAATGCATGAGACAGAATGGCTTCACACAGTTGCCAGCTTCTCTTTCTTCTCACGTGACAAGAAGCTGAACTTGGAGCCACTTTAAGAACATTTGAGACATATTTCAAGACATTTAAACGCCTGATCAAAGCTTCATCGCCTGCAGCTCATTTTAATGCAGTTACTTTTCTGATAAATTAACTTGACCAGAAATTAATCGAGGAAAACCAACAAGACAGACGTACTCTAATGATGACAGAGTGTGCAAAATGTGACAACAAGAAGGAAAATGATTCCACAGGTTATTTTAATGCCATTCCGTCCTTGGAAACCGGAATACGTGGGATATTTTGGGATTAAAATTGAACTGATTTGTATCAATTGGACACTTTATTTGTCCTTTCAGAAAGGCCCTGGTCCTGCCTGATACATTGCAGCCCTTTTCTATGTACAAACCAAATGCCAAATGTGTTTTTCACTCATATTTTCAAGTCCCACTGGCTATAAAACCTTGGCTGGCTGTGCGCCTAAAGCACCACTGTCCCCTGTGAACTGTAAAATAAGGGATTCATCTACTGCCCACGGAAGTATCAAGTTGAAGTAGTGCTCTAACTCGCTCATAAATTATGAGCCTGGTGTTTGGTTTGTTTGCTCTTGTGTGCCGCTGGTGGAAGACATCGGGGTGGCGCCTCCATCCCTCCTCCTCCTCCTCCTCTCATCATTTCCCTCCCTCCCTCGATCTCACCGCTCCCTGGGGTGTGTCTATGGTAGCGCCTTTCCTCTCCGCGCCTCGTGTGTGTGTGTGCGCGCCGTGCGCTGCCGTTGCCGCCGCCGCCGCCGCCTCCTCCCTCTGCCTCCTATCTGCATCTGCTGCAGAGCTTAGCCAACACGCATCTATGCCCTCTCTCTCTCTTTCTCTCTTTCTCTCTCTCTCTTGTTTTCCCACCACCTTCCTATTTGAGCCCACCAGAATCTCTCCTTTCTTTCTCTTTATTGCTGACAGGGGAGCTGGCGCACACCTACAGTCCTGGAGTCTGGAGGGGGGAGAGACGGGGCAGTCACTATTCGTCACTTTGGAGTATTGAGGACGGCGGTGAACCGGAGGAGAGCGCCGGATGGGATAGGAGCCGTGAAACCCACATCACTCACCGCGGATTGAGCAAGCCTCCCCTCCCTCCCTCCCTCCCTCCCTGCTCTCCTCTCCTCTCACTCTCTGTCTCTCCCTAGTCTGCAGCCTCCAAGAACAGCCGCCGCATCATTTTTTTCAGAGCCCCCTCCCTCTCCTCTCTCTCACCCGTCCTCGCTTCTCTCGGTCTCCCTTTCTGCTGCTTGCACCACTGTGGGAATGCAGCGGAGGTAAACGAATCGTACAGGCTTCTTTCCCCCTCGCCCTGTCTCTCTCTACCTGCACCGGATCTATCGGCGCACTGACGGACTGTAGACGGACAGCTTTGGAGACGCGCGGCTGTCATTCCGGGAAAATCAAGAGTGTTGTTGGTCAGCGCGCGGATTGGACCTGGATCAGTTGGATTTAGCCCGCTACTCAGGGCACCACCACCCCAATCTCTTTGCCAGATCCCATCAGATCCCCGGCGGCTTTCACCGGTTTGGATTACCGACAGCTGGAGCCGCCGAATGGGTGGCCGTTCCTGGGGGCTGTAAGAGGCAAAGTTGAAGCTGCCTGCGAAGGCGCTGCAAGTGAAAACAAGGAAGCTCATCAGCAAACGTGGGCTGTTTAAGGCGAAATTAACTCAGAGAGAGAGAGAGAGACTGGGGTAACAGAGGAACAAGCCGTGGTTTGTATTTTAAGGACCGTATGTGGCCGGTAATCAACCAGCTGAGAGTGGAGAAGGGTGCTGCCGTAGCCTGGCTTGATGGTCTACGCACGCACACACACGCGCATGGATTTACAGCTCCAGTCTGAAGCTCAACACGCACCGGATCGATATCCTTCTCCGTTCTTTTTGCGACGGCTTTTTAACAAGGGAGTGAAGCATCCTGGGATTTATCATCGCTTCGTTAGCGCCGAACTACAGCGAAGCGCCCCCTCGCCTCGCTCTCTCACCTGTCCATAACCCGTGTGGAAGTGTGTATATCCTTGCGTGTTTTCGGTGCCTGTGTGTGTGTGTGTGTCTGTGAGTGGGGTGTGTGTGTGTGTGTTTGGTTTGATCTCCGCCAGAGGGAGTGTAGGTTATATTGCTTGTGTGTGCATTTGAGTGCTGTGCCAGCTTTTAATTAGTAGTACGTGACTGCAAGTAAATTGTGTGTTCTCTGCTGTGGGTGCCTGTGCATTAGTTCATGTTTTGTGTTTTGTGCATGTCAGTCCATAGGCTAAGCATTGTGTGGGTATATACTTAAGATGCGCAGCATTTCTCCTGCACCACATCTCCTTCGTCGTACATGCCCTTGTATCGTTTGGCCACCTGTTTGACCTCCCGAACACCTTAAGAGACGAAAACCTCCTGCAGGATGAGTGAGCGCTCCGGTGCAAGCACTCTAGCGGCCATGACGCTGGAGGAGCCAGGGGCGGAACAGGCGTCTCCCCGAGCCCCGGGGCCTCTCCGCTGCGGCCCCTGTGCTGTATGGCCTCGCCAGCAGACCTGGCTGTGTGCCGTGCCCCTGGTCATGGGCTTTGTGGGACTGGGACTTAGTCTCATGCTGCTGAAATGGATTGTAGTGGGCTCGGTCCAAGACTACGTCCCCACTGATCTGGTGGATCCTAAAGGTAGCATTGGACAGGACCCTATATTTCTCTCAAAACCCAGTGCCATGCCGAAGGGGCCTGACATTTCCACTGTCACCACTACTTTAGCTGCCTCTACGACAGCGATAGTGTCGACTACCACGCCACTAGCTGCAGATGGCACCGCCCCAGCGCCAAGAACTAGATCAGATCCACCAGCGAACCACTCAGCCAATGGCAGCGCAGCCAGTGGAGATGGCAACCGCGCCCCGCATCTTCATAACCGTGTTGGCACCCGCATCAGCGGGACTGTGGTCACCACTTCTGATACTCGTGCCACGCGACTCACTCCACCACCTAGTGATAAGGGGGTCACACCACGTAGCACCGTCAAGAAAGGAGGCAGTAATGGACGTAACGGAGCCTCCAACTCAAAGCCGGCTGCCGTCACCACTACGGCACCCACCACAAGTACAGCTACAGTGAAGACCACCGCTAAGCCGACCACCTCCCAGCCGGCAGCCCCAGTCAAGCCCACGTCACGCTGGAATCACGGCCGCCCAGGCAAGGGCCCGGCCACCCGCCCACACCACCGCTTCAGAACACGTAAGTTCACATTTTGGGTTTATGAAAACATGTGAGCGAGTGTGTGAGTGTGTGTTATCTGTGGAACTCGATCTGAGTGTTTGAGGACAGCTCTTCTCTGGGGCTTTATGGCACTAAGAATGATGTGTCACTATAGTAACCAGTCACCACCTATACGTACACCTGAGTAAAGAAATCATCTTTTGTCTGATATGCTTTGTTATAACTCGTGGTCTGAGAATATTATTTTTTTTTCTTTTTATATCTACATGGAAAGTGGATCCTCCAGCAGCTTAACATTAATCGTATTCATTAGCACAGGCAGATATCAGGGGATATTCTCAGTATTTTCACCCCTCTCGTCTTTATCTTTCACTTGAGCGTTAATCCGATATGAATCTTACCTCCGGAGGAGTTTTTTTTCCCCTCACTCTGTGGTTTCAGTGCCATTAAAGGCAGAGCTCCCTCTAGTAGAAATTATTTAGTTCTGTATGCTAGAGTTGGGACGTTAAAGCTTTGTGATGTGTGCTGTGACCATGGATGGCATATTTATGTTATGAAAACAAATAACAGGAGCCGGTGAGGTGTCGAAATGGGAGAAAGGTTAGCTCTCACCTCCTGTCTAGAGGAATCAGATATAGCAAGGCCACACATCCCATTTAGATGAGAGGATACTGGGAGCAGAATGTCGCAGGTACTGCTTTCACACTGCAGGGAGATACGAGGGGGGAGAGAGAGAGAGAGAGAGAGAGAGAGAGCAATAACGGAGGCTCAGAGGAGAAAATGGACGGATGCAGGGATGAGAGCAAGGTTTGAGAGGACAAGTTGAAATAGAACGAGGTAGGAAAACGGGGTAAAGAGGGGAACTTTGAAAAATAACATGAAGTTGAAGAGGACGGCGAGGGAAGGAAGCAAACGCGGGAAGCGTAGCAAAGCAGGAAAATGAAGAGTGGGAGCAATGAGAGGAGAGAGAGAGAGAGAAAGAGAGAGAGATGGCAGATGGAGAAGGCTAAGCGAGAGAAAGGCTTGAGGGAGATAGAGGGTATAATGCAGGGGAGCTGTGAATTTTGCATATTTTGCATTGTGTAAAGGAGGAAAGCTTCATGATTATTAATTCCACAAGGGACATGTTTTTAACATCACTGATTTATTTTATTTTTTATTTTTTTCCCACATGTGGGTGGGGCAGGATGCGAGTGTAATCATGAGAACTACGTGTGAATGAAGAATTTAGTATTCCCTCCAACTAGTTTGGCTGTTTTGTGGATTTAATTGCCACCTTTGATTCAGCCGTGCTCATCTTTGGCTCATGATGAATATATTCAGTAGCATTTTCACTTCACCTTCCTGTAAGTTGAATAACCGTCGGATTACGAGACGGTTTCCTCTTCTTCTTTTTGCAGTATTGTCCAAGGAGGATGAAAAATGAAACCTTCATTTTGCCACATTTCTGGTGCGGATCATATGTTTAGACACCGTTTCCGGTTGAGTGTATAGTATCATCTCATTTGACGCATCAATGGCATCGATTGCACCAACAAACAGTGGTCAAGTGGCATTTTCTACAATATTCTCAGCAGAGCTATGTTAGTTCTTGGATATTCAACCGTACGTGCGTTGTTTGGATTGTAGGTTACATCGTTTTCACAGCCGAGAGACACAACTTTGGCTTATTCGTCCAAAAATAATGGATCCCAGTGGTGACTGAAGTATAGAAAGTCCTTATACAACTCCTTCAGAGTCCAGACTCGGTTACATCACTCAACAAAGAGTTGCCAAAGCGGGCAACCCCCTTGTGTGACGCTCACGAAGCGACTTTATACTATAAAAGGGCACAGCCTTCAAAGGCTAAAGCACGCTTGGTAAAGCTGCCCTCTGTTAATAAAAGCTTTCAGACATTACAAAGTCATTTTTGCTGGAGGCTGATGCTTTTGATAAGACTCCAGCCTACAGGTTGACATCATGTGGAGTGGGCTGACATTTTGACACACTCGTTGAGTCTTTATCCTCGCATTTAGTAAATATCTGTCGGGCAACAGGTGGCACTTCACAGTCACCAAAACCCAACTCTGCAACGTGCATTCATTCATTCATTCATCTTCTGTAACTGCTTGTCCTCTGGAGGGTGGCGGGGTGGTGCTGGAGCCTATCCCAGCTGTCATTGGTACACCCCGGACAGGTCTCCATCCACACTCGGCCAATTTAGAATCACCAGTGAACCTAACCAGCATGTCTCTGGACGGTGGGAGGAAGCTGGAGTACCTGGAGAGAACCCACGCAGACACAGGGAGAACATGCAAACTCAGCCCAATGGATTCGAACCCACAACCTTTCTGCTGTGAGGCATCAGTGCGTTGTTTCTTCCAGCGTTCTCCAAGTTTGAAATCAGGGGCAGATTTTTTGCCAAACATTTTAGTAATCTCTACGTCGCTGAATTTGAATCAAAATGCAAACCAACACCTTTCTCCTCCAATCCTTTGTACCCAGAACACAGAAAGAAAAAAAAAACTAATCAAAGTTCTAAACTCTCATCCTCTTTTGTGTTTGCACTGTCATCAGCATAGCAGCAAGGAAGCTCTTTGGTAAGTGCAGGGAGTAGTTAACAACATCTGTTGCAAAAATAGTGATATTTGAAGAACCACATCCTGCAGTTCTGCACCTGTCTGCTAGCTCTTGAAAATCATAATTAATATCTTCAAAGCGGCGAATAGCAATGTCATGTCAGCAGCCAGATATCGAGGGAGAGAGTTACCGGAGTCTTCAAGCAGTCGTTATCGTAGCACAAAAGCTGTTGATCAGTGTCATGGCGTGTGCAAATTCAAGGATTTTGTTGGAAGACAAAAGCAAGAAAATCCATTTGCGGGAATGTCAGCGCTGACGTTCACTGCTTCCCGTACTTACACAGCGCACATCACATGCAGTACATCATGACATTTTATCGTTATTATTTTCCTATCCAAGGTGTAATGATACAGTGGTCTGACAGGATGCGCCTATATCTGTTGACATTAATGAGATCTCTCCCTGTAGTAAAATCATTTTGCAGAGCACCTCGGAGAGAGACTGCACATGAATTATTGTCTTTCCCTGATGTCTGTGAGCTAATTGTTTGATGTAGAAATCAGTTTGAATACATCGCCTCTTCACTATCAATAGTCAGGAGGTTCTTTTATAAAAACAATGGCTTTAACTAGTGCCAACTAAAGAAATCTACATCTAGTACCATAGAAGTATGTGAATTTGCAATGTTTGCTATACATACACCTATCAGCCATAACATTATCTCCTAGGATTGTGTAGGTCTCCAAAACAGTTGTGACTCATCAGAGAATGGACATGGGCCTTCTGAGGGTGTCCTGTGGTGTCTGGCAACACAATGTTGTTAGTGGGTGGGGCCTTTGAGGGGAGGGGCCTCTGTGGATCATCCCACAGATACTTGATCAGTTTGGGATCTAGTGAATTTGGAGGCCAGGTCAACACCTTGTGCTGTTCTTCATGTTTTTTTGAGTTGTTCCTAAAGCGTTTTTGCCACCTAGACCAGACCAGGCACCCCCACCCCATTGGGGGTGCCTGGTCTGGTCTAGGTGGGTGCTACATGTCTAAGTAACACCCACACCAATGAATGCCAGGTCCAAGACTTTCCCAGCAGAACACTGAATTGCCACAAGATGGTCAATGTTATTTCCTGTCAGTGGTTATAATGTTGTGGCTACTTCCGATACCACATAAGTGTGTAAATTTGCATCAATTGCCATATATAAAGTGGTCTATATGTGAATTCTTATCTGCATGTGTTAACTCTAAGAACAGTAAACTTTAGAGTGGATGGTTAGAAATAAATGCTCCCAGTCTTCAGCATGGATCCCTACGACCGTCACATCTTATTCCGTCAAGTCAAGACAACGCCGTCTGTTAAACAGCTCCTTGTCGCTGTGCCGCTCAAGCTTGTGTTTAGCGTTTTTGTACCGCATCGTGTTCTAGACACCGACACAGAACTCTTAAGAACAAGAGTCCTTTCAGGCAGCGTTCCGGGGATGCATCCTCTTCTAAGGCGTAAATAGTACGCGGAGTCGTGCGGCGCGGCACGTTTAAAGTGCGGCGATGCACACAAAATATCTCGACCGATGATGAAACGCCCTGCAAAACATGACTTCAGGTGCATTTGTCTTTACCCACAGCCAAGTGAAATCATATTTTATGTGTAGTTGTGTGCTAACGCAGGTTTCAGATAATGTGGACTGCATATAGTAGGTATTAATGTGATTTATTTATTTATATATATATTTTTTTATCCACGCTGCTATTGCTTCTGGTTTTTGGTGGAAATCTAAATGAAGACAGACGAGCTTTGTCTGTTGAGCATAATGGCATACTTTACCTACTTCTTTTGTCTTCCTCTCTCTCCCCCTATCTCCCCATTTCCCTGTGGTTATTGTCCCTGCTCTCATTGTATTCCACCATCTATTTTTGCTTTGCTTTTGTGCTTCCTGTCTTCATTTCGGGTTTAGCTCCTCGGCTCACATTCACGAGCATATGGGTAGTTGCAGGAAAAGGGGAAAAAAAAAAAAACCTGGCACACTTGTAAACACAAAGACGAGCATTGTAACACGCGTGCGCTCATACTCATGAATCTATCATCTGGTTTTCTCTACTTGTAGCCGCTACGTATCCCGATTCCACTCTGTACGTACAAGCCCCATTTGCTCAGAAGAATACAACAGACGAATGGAGCGGTGCACAATGAATGCCTGTTGGGAAACCATGGGACGCTGTGTTGGCTCGAGGCCCGTTCCACTCTCCTCTCGGTTGTAAAGAAATCTTCCTTAGTGAAGTGTGGTTGTGATTCCACGCACATCCAGCTAGCCCCGTTCCAGACTTCCAGACTGATTCGTCAGCCACATTTAAATTCAGAGGTCTGGTTTTGCTTTCCAATACCATCAATGACCGTATTAGTCAGCTCCTTTATACGTGGGAAGCGCCACATTTTGCACCAACACCTTTGGGAACGTTGTCTAACTGTGTGGAAGCAGGGATGCGAGGAAACTGACGGAGCCATCAAGGCTGCTGTAAATCAGCCGAGTGAAACAACAGCTATTTAATCAAAACAGCTGTGCACCCAAGCCATTTAAAAAAAAAAGATGAAAAAGTGTAGTTGCTGTTTCCTGTGAGTTTGATTTATCAGTTGGGTCCCTTGGCGCTCGAGGAAATGAAATGTTAGGAGTTAGTTAGTCCTGCGTGTTGGAGCTGCTTATTGAGTTATTTTTTATTTTTTTTGCGGTTCACAATAAACACTTCTCTGGTTCATTTTCACTTCTCTGCCCTGAAAAAATCATTTAGCATAAACAGCTGTGATCATGATGAATTGCAGGCAGACCTTTCTCATCACCTCCAAATGACATAAAGCAGGTCGGACACTTAAGTTACGGCGGCCCGGCGAAATAACTTCCCTCCTGCATATGAAAGCCTAACAAGAAGAAGCCGGTCTCCGCCTATTAAACACCGGAGCGGAAACAAAAAAACGGCATTTCAGTCTGAGTAACGGTTGTGAAGTTAAAAGGCGGCCGGTTAGCGTGCCACAGCCGATTCTTTCTCAGAGAGGAAGGTGGTAAAACACGAGACAACACCGTGAATGCTCTGATGGCACAGAAGAAATAACTTGTGTTTTTTTCCTTTCATAAAAGCTCTGTAATTTTTGTTTGTTTGTTCTTTTCCTGACTATACATGAAGCCTGCACAAAGTACCACTGTAGGTCCAGTGGAGCGTGTTAGGGGGATTAAAAACAAAGATATAAATCCAGTTCCCTCTGTCTTTCTCCCTCTTCTCTCTGTCTCTCTCTCTCTCTCTCTCTCTCTATCTCCGGGGAGGTCAGGCTCAGATTTGCCAGGCTGCCTCTGAGGCCCCTCTGTCTCTCCCGAGACATGCTCTGCTTGTTCGTTGAAGCTGGCCCAAGCAGCGCTGCTCCTGCTCCGTGTGTGCAGCTGCACCGAGTTACAAATATCCTCCTAGTTGGAAGGGAAGCTTTCATGCCGCGACTTCTAACATTTCGGGCTCCAAGTTATTAGGGGACATTTTAGTCCAAGCTGTTCTTCTTGATCTCGACATGTGACATTAAGTAGTGAGCTTCAAGAGGACTCATCAGTTATCGACTCGATGTTAAAGTAGTAAGTTGTACAAGATGAATGCTACTCAGCTCTAAGGATATACCTGTTTGACACAGTGGTGGGACCACTTTACATCAATTTCCCTGTTAAGTGTTCTTAAAGAGGCTTAATTGTTTAAAATGAATGAGTAGTTATCCTCATCAGTATCCTTAAAGTAAGATGCATGACTGTTAAGATGCCTGAAATTAAAATTATTTGTATTAGCATTTCTAAAGAGGCAAAAACATGCACTCAAACATACATATAATTCTTCTGGCAAATGGCTTCCATTACTGCTTCTATTGTGCATAAATAATAAAAAAAGAAGGCACATGCAATAATATAACAAAACACTTAATTTGTTTTCCCCTGAATTAACTGAGCAAAACTCTTTAAAACATGAGCTTTCCTTGACGACATCGTCATAGCTCAGATTCATGCGACGGTAAAAAATGCGCGCATACAATTTGCACATGCAAATGAAACAAAACCGTGCAGCATTCAGCAGCGCTGGCCCCGAACATCTAGCCAGCAGAGACACTTGACACTGACGGGCACCAATTACAAAGCAGAATACATCAGCGCGTTCGGCGGGGTAAGCCCGCAGACAGATTATCCGAGAGTGACAGCCCAGTGAATGTTTGAAATTTTGTGGGAATTGATCCCATGCCCTTTCCATTGCTGGTGCTGTGCCCCACCCGCTGAACCTCAAAGAATCGATAAAGAGGAGGGAGGGGGAGCGCCTCGAGTAAGGACAGCTGAGAGAAAGGGAGAGGGGGAGAGAGAGGGGACAGAAACAGAGTGTGTTTGATACAAAAGAGAAAAAAAGAATTTATCGGAGCAAAGACTGTCAAAAACCATGAGAGCACGCTCCAGAAGTAAGGATCCAGCTGCAAGCGAAAGGCATATAGACATCACAGTTGAGTGAATGAGCCTTAGCCAGACACTTTACATATCTCAGACCACCATTCTACCTGTTCTATTATTATCTCTCTCTCATTTTTATGCAGATTGCCCTCCAGGTATTATCCATATTTGAATTTTACAAGTATTTCACTCCAGTCTTGTCACCACAGTGTCTGCATGATGGATCCTATACCGAACTGAATCAGCAGGCGATGTAAATCAGAGGAACTTATCTGCGTATTATATTATATTACACATTATACATTCATTTTATGGCGCCATAGATCTCTGTGTGTGTGCGAGAGAGAGAGAGGGAGAGGGGTGGATTATGTTTGGACCTAGATAACGAAGCATGGACCACACTCACTTTTGTCACGAGTGGCCGGATCAGTTAGTTGCTCAACAGGAAATTAATCTTTAATTAGTTTTAGTCGCATTTCAAGAAAGAACACGTTTGGATTGTAAAACTACACACGTGACAATCATCTTTCAGGGAGGATGGGATGTTCTTTTTTTTTTTAATCTAAAATGATTAAGTGAATAATTGAGGAAATGAAGGAGAAAACAATGAAGACTGCAAATAATGATTAGTTTCGGTCCTAAACCGGTTGTGTAACAGGGCGGCTCATTGTCTAACACTTGCGCTGGGCATGCACGATGCATTATGCTGCAGAGAGCATGGTAGTGACAAACAAGCTAGCAGCGCTGATGGGTAAATATGGGATATGTGCTAATGGTTTAGACGCTGTGAGGTGAAACTGATAATAACATGTGTCACATTTGTCTAGTGGTCCAGCACAGAGAGATGCTGTGTGGCATCCCAGACTCCTCCCTCACACAAAGGACATCTGACCCGTGATTGAGCCTTTTAGGCAGCATTTCCTCTCACACTGTGTACACATCTCTTCTCTCTCTCTTCGTTGATTTGCCGGACCCTAGCTGTGACTGTGGCCTTGACCTTAACGTGCAGTAACGCAAAACATACAGAACTTGTTGGGGCTGGTAATAGGCCTGGGACCAAACTCTTCCTGAGGGAATTGGGCGTGAGAAACAAACCTCGAAAGCTTCTGTCTCCTTGTTTTTTTTTTCTTGCAGTACAGGCAAGACCATAGATAGAGTAAAGATGGAACTGCTCCTCAAAAGTGAAGCCAAAGCAAGTAGAGCTCCCCCTGGTGGCTGACTGCAGGATAGGTCATAAGCTCCACCCCCTCCATGTTAGTGGGCGGGACCTGGGCCAAACTAACACTAAAATACATGTCAAGGACGGTTTCTGTCATTTTAGGTCGTTTTACTTACTATATTTGATGTTATAGAAACAGGATGTGACGTAATGGCGACTACCAGTTGCCATGCCAACCACTCCGTAAACCGGTCCCGGGGGACCCGTCGGAGTTGTAAAAAATAAAAAATAAAAAATGAAAAAAAATGAAGTTCAGTGTATGTTCCTGACTCCAAAGTTGCAAGATGGCGCCGCCCGTATTCCCAGGAAAATAGCGTCAGTTTGGCCAATGCAAGGAAGTGGAGATGCCTTGTGCATATTTATATACAGTCTATGCTCAAGGCCATAACAATATTATAAAGAAACTCAAGTCTTAGATAACTCTTACAGAACGGTGTCCATTATATCACATATTACATAAAACAGCATGCCACTGCTCGCTGCAGATACCTCGTGGAGTTTATCTGATGCTGTTAGATGACATCTGACTCTCAGGAAGATGCCAGGTGACTCATAGATTGGTGGAGGAGAAGCGTGCATACTGTTAGTACTGGCTGAGGCCATCTTAGGGCTTCTTAATGTCGCTGTGTGATTTATGTAGACAAAATGTCCACCGGGAGGTGGCAGACAGAAGAAGAGTTGGGTGGGTGGGTGGGTGTATGGGGGAGGGCTGAAATATTAATGTATGGGAAGAGAAACATGTGGAATGTGTGTTGCCGGAAGTGTAAATAATTGATGAAGCCTCCCTCTTATAAAGTGCTTGAGATCTCCTATCCTCTGTGGTCTAATGGCAGCAACATCGTATGGGAGTTGAGGGGATATTATTGGGCTTCCATAGACCCCGGTATATAAAGGTGACCTTTCATTTTATTATAACTCCTCAGACACAAAATCAGTGAAACTTCTGGATTCACATTCGGCTCGTTTCTGCTCATCCCTGTATTTTTTTTGTTTGTTTTTTTGTTTTAATAGACATGACAATACCCCCCCAATCCCCCACCCGCAGAGTTAATTGTCACTAACGTTTCCACTGGGAAATAAAGGTGTTCTTAGCCCAAGGACAGAAATAATCCTAATTGAAAATAAACAGTGGGATCATTATTGTCTCTGAACATGACTCCCACACATCATATCTTCTCAAATTGGAAGAACTGGGAGGAGAGAGCGGTTTAAAGGCTAGTTTTAGTGATATTATGTGTGAGTGTGATAGGGCAACGCTCTGTAACACTTGTTTCAATCATTCAATTAGTAGTTTTGGCCTATACACACCACCATTCATTCATTCGTGTGCAGAGAACGCAGTCACTTGCTGCTAGCTCAAAGGGGCTCTGAGATACAGTGGTGCATGTGACTGTGGCAGTGCAGAGAGGATTACAGTCCATCATATCTGATCAGAGACTGTTAGATCCCAATATTGAATTACGGACCCTGTGGGGTCTCTGGTTCCGTTATCAATTTGCAAACGAATAAGGCGGAAAAAGAAGGGAATGGGGGTCGGACGTGGCACGGCGGTGGCGACGGCGGCTTTGAGGCAGGTTTTGGTGGGATGCGATGAATTTAATAACAGCCAATTTTTGTCAGCCAGGGGACTACAAGTGGCAACAACTTCAGTGCCATTTGTGATTTAGCTTAGCTTGGTGGTTCTTCCCTGTATTTAGTGGGATAAATGGGTCCCATTCCGGATAGATTACTGCTGTAGCGGCTGCAAAAAGCCTTCATTAAGCATAATGAAAAACATTTTTTATGTCCCGCAAATCCTTTAAAGCTGTTAAAAAGGAGAGCATGGTGTGAAAGATTGTAAGACATATACAACAGTGATGATTCTGACTAGTTTATTTTGCTTTTTGAAATCACATGTCTTCTTTTAAATACCCAATTAACATATAAAAATAATTGTACTCGCTGTCTGCCGCGTTTCATCTTCATTTCAAACTCGCACTTATCTCGTCAGTGTGAAAATAAACCTCCAGCGGTGAAGTATAATTCAGCGAGCGTTGCGCCGATTCCTCCAAACTCCCTCAATTATCTCAGCACAGAGACATATTTAAGTCACGACTTTAAGCGGAGGTATGCGCAGCATGTAGAACATGATTTCTCACTGCCCTGCTTCGCACGTAGCATCTGGGTACATGACGAGCCTGCAGGAAAAGTGTGGATTGCGGAGGCTGCAGCAGTCGGATTGATTCACTGCAATGTGTGGCCTGCTGCCACCCCCGGTGACGGGAAATGTGCCATGGTGCCCTGGTTGAGATGGAGAGGGCTGTTGTGGCATGTGGAGGTGGAGGTGGAGGTGGAGATGGAGGTCACCTCTCTCGCTCTCTTTTTTTTTTCTCGCCTCCCTCCCGCTATCATTCATGCCTCTATACTTAGTTTCTCCTTCTCCCTCCTGTTCTCTATTTAAAGTGCCTTCCTCTTGCCTCTCTCATCCGTCTTTGCGGGGTTCTTTCACTCACCACACACCACTCACAATATGAATACCGACCAATGAGAGCGCTTATCTTCGGAGTGCACCGGAAGAGATAAGAGCATCATTCATCATTCCATATTAGCTACCGTTGCCACCTCGCTCCGGGGAATTCCCAAGGAAATGATGACGAGGAATCGATTTCACTGCTGCTGCTTTTTCATATATAGGCCTCGGAAATTCCCCCGGTTCGTTGCATGGCGCCGAAGCGTAAAGCTGCTGCACAGGTGTTACCTGCTCAGTCACTGCTTTCCACGACAGCTCTGTGAATTACGTAATGGTTTCCAGTCACACGTTTTTTTTTTTTGCACCTTACCGTTAATGTCAAATGAGATTACAGTTAGATTATGCAATCCGTCTGTTGCAGTCCTGGCTGAAGAATTGCATAGAGGAAATATGCTATGCCTCGAAATGCACAGGCTAATTCCTTTCATAATAAAATTACACTGGAGCCCACACACAAGAAAAAAATAATCACAGCATCAAGACTCAAGCTCTCTAAAAGCAGGAAATCGTGAATTGATTTTTCTGTCTCAAAACTCTTTAAAGTTTAAACTGGAAGTAAATCCTCTCAGCGGTGTCTTGAGCGTGACTGTAACAGGGTCTCAGATAATGTCCTTAAAATTAAAGCAACGTCTCTCGAGATTGGGATTCTCCCAGACAAAGAGCTGCGGTTGTTAAGTCTCTGCGACGCGAAACCAAACCAAGACAAATGATCACTTCTTGATACTTTTTGTTGTGCTTCCTCTGTGGCTCTGGTAAGAAGTCCCCTTTTAAATTATTAGTTACAAGTTGTTCTCGCGCATGCATCTAATGGAGAAGACTTCATGAAGAGGAAGCTGTCTCCGTCTGCTTTTAAGACACTGCAGAATATTCAACACTCTGCCGCTTCCCATTAAAAAGAAAACTAAACTGAGGCTGCATCTCGTACTAATTGAAGCGGAGTGACAGGTTGCTGTAACGCAGAGGAACACTATCTCCACGTGGGCCTGGGTCTTTAAACTGCTTTAGATTGTACACAAGGCTTTCGGCTGACGACCGGCCCATGTGGCAGAACTGTGTTGTTTTATGTTTGTCCACGATCGGTTTGATCCTCCGCTGCGTTAGATCTTGAAAGCTGGAGCTGCAGCTTTTTCTCTGCTCGAAAAACTGTAAAATATCATTCCCAAGGTTACTAGGGAGGCAACTTCAGTAAAACTCCGCAAAAGACGTATGTTCCAATTAGCTTTCACACAGTACTTTAGCTTATTTTTTAGTATTATCTTACACTTAGTGATTTTAGATTGTGCCTCTCTTTTTATTTCTATATCATGAAGCCTTTTAAGCATTTTTTATGTGTGTAAATAGATAGCATTGTTATTATTAGTATATTTATTTAGACATATAGATTCTATTTGTGAACCTAAATGTGCAGCATACACTGAAAGATGCCCTAATGGCCCTCGCGAAGCTACAGCCGATGCCATTATTTTTCGAAACGGTGTCAGAAGCCCCAGGTGTGCTGATCATGGCGCTGATGAATGGCGAGAGAGAAGGAGCCTCGGCGAGTGGAGAGGGAGATGGAGACGGGGATCGGCGAAGGTCCTCTCGTGTTATTTTCCTGGGGGCATGCACAGCTTGTGTCACGCGGTAATCCATGCATGGTAAAACCTTATCCATGGGGATAATGTCAACTCACTCCCAAAGATAACAAGACAAAAGCCCTTGCTGAGCGATCACTCCAGAGTGCGTTTCATATTCCCCTAATCTGCCATCTTACATGCTTGTGTTCTATGGATTTGTTGCTGGAGCTTGCCGATTAACACAAACATACGCACACACTTTGGACTGTGGAGCTTTGCACGGTGCTTTTTTCTTTTTTTAAATAAAAATATTGACATTTATGTTATTGCATCAAACACATGCTTCTGCTTTAGTAAGCAGTTGCAAATATACGATTGAGGCACAAAGTCAAGATTCAACATTCTTTATTGTCAAGTACTCTGTAACACTACAGCATCATTACCAGTAATGACATCTTTGGTGCATGGAGCCCACTCAACATCACAGAAGCAAAATACAATAAATAAAATGAATTAGAATAGTAGTGGAATAGTATTCTCTCATCTGCCTTTACACGCATATGAACTTGACATGACATCCCATTCTTAATCCATAGGGTTTAATATGACGTCGTCCCACCCTACGCAGCTATAACAGATCCAACTCTTCTGGGAAGGCTTTCCACAAGGTTTAGGAGTGTGTTTATGGGAGTTTTTGACCATTCTCCCAGAAGCGCATTTGTGAGGTCAGACTCTGATGTTGGACTAGAAGGCCTGGCTCGCAGTCTTCACTCTAATTCATCCCAAAGGTGTTCTATCAGGTTGAGGTCAGGACTCTGTGAAGGCCAGTCAAGTTCTTCCACACCAAACTCTCTCATCCATGTCTTTTTGGACCTTGCTTTGTGCACTGATGCTCAGTCATGTTGGAACAGGAAGGGGCCATCCTTAAACTGTTCCCACAAAGTTGGGAGCATGGAATTGTCCAAAATCTCTTGGTATGCTGAAGCATTCAGAGTTCCTTTCACTGGAACTAAGGGGCCAAGCCCAGCTCCTGAAAAACAACCCCACACCATAACCCCCCCTCCACCAAACTTCACACTTGGCACAATACAGTCAGATAAGTACCGTTCTCCTGGCAACCGTCAAACCTAGATTCATCCATCAGATTACCAGATGGAGAAGCGTGATTCATCACTCCAGAGAACACGTCTCCACTGCTCTAGAGTCCAGTGACGGCGTTCTTTACACCACTGCATCCGACGCTTTGCATTGCACTTGGTGATGTATGGCTTGGATGCAGCTGCTCGGGCCATGGAAACCCATTCCATGAAGCTCTCTACTGTTCTTGAGCTAATCTGAAGGCCACATGAAGTTTGGAGGTCTGTAGAGATTGACTCTGCAGTTGCTGTCGTTCCCAATCGCTTCCACTTTGTTATAATACCACTGACAGTTGACTGTGGAATATTTAGTAGCGAGGAAATTTCATGACTGCTGGCATCCTATCACAGTATCACGCTGGAATTCATTGAGCTCCTGAGAGCGACCCATTCCTTCACAAATGTTTATAGAAGCAGTCTGCATGCCTAGGTGCTTGATTTTATACACCTGTGACCATGGAAGTGATTGGTCACAACACCTGAATTGAGTGATACTTTTGGCAATATATATAAGGACTGGTGTGTAGTCCCTTGTTACTACACAGCAAATCATCAATAAACTCAATGGGGAGGAGAAAACACATACTTACCAGTGTAAAATATTATTTTAGTCTTGAACTGAGTGTTTCTATTACTCACTGCACTCGTGGATGTTTGATTACTCATTGCAAGCTGATTGAGCAGGTGCAAACGGAGAGCATGCTGTACATAACCCGCTGTGCTGATAGGTTAATTGGAGGAGCTAGCTGTCAGTTATCTATGTGTAAAGGTGTGTGAGAGCTTTTGATGTCTGTGTGTGTGTGTGTGAGGAGTACCTCAGCTCTTGGTGGGCAGTACAGTGTAAGGATCAAAAGATCATAAAAGGACATTTGGCTGTGAAGTCCGTGCTCAAAGTGGCCTAAGAGATCCAAGCTCTGAGAACACTGAATCTTCACCAGACTGAGAGAACATCCATCACATTCACACCCGACCCGTCAGACAACTCTGTGAATTATATATTGAAAGTTCCCCTCCGAACATCCAGGCAGAGACATCTTTCTCTCCGTCTCTCCCCTTCCATCTGATGTGCCGCATTGAATCATTGATAGGACATCCACAACAACAGCGCTCCTCCCTATAAAACACCTGTCACACACAGCCTGAAAGGAATACAACCGGAGCGGGGGAAGCGGGTTTGATCTTTTGAATAGTGAGCGTGCGGCAAAATGGTGCATGTGAAGGTTATGCCGTTGACCGCGGTGCATATTAAAAGTGAGATTTTCACCGTAGCCAGCTAGCAGGTAGGCGAGTGTTTTAACCCAGAAAAAAACGAGCAGAATGAGTGACATTCAGTGTGTCTCCTCTCGTACATCTGTCTAGGAAATGGAAACACCAACCCCTATCTTGTATTTTTCCACAACAGCTATTAACGGAGCTGAATGAAGCAGCCGAGGCGCTGTCGTTGTAGGTGCTAATACGCGCTCCTCTCTCAGTCATCAAGTATACTCTTTGATCCCAGCTGGAGTCAGGGATGCTTTGGGGATGTGATGGAATATTTTATTGCAGTTGTGGGAAAGCAGTTGGCGGCGTTGCTTCGGCACAAGGGCTTCACCCTCTTCCTCCTCATAATAACTTAAGCTTTAAAGCCTCAGCCGGGTACCCTGGTGACTGTTTTGCATGTTGTTACTCCTAAATCGTCAGTTTTACAAAAGGGCCGCGCTCCCTTTGAATTTGTGTGCGTGTCAAGTAAGGGTGGTATGGGACCGGGGGGGGAGGGGGAAGAGGAGGCTGGGAGTGTAAGTAAAGACGAGGCAGACAACTGTGAGTCCGTGGCATTAGAAAGAATAATGAAGATTAAGCTGAGATCGGGTGCTCGCGAGGATTGGAGGGGCAGCGTGCAAGATCAATGTATGGAGGGAAGTTGAGATAGATTAAGGTGAGGGCAGACAGATTTCCCGTTTCTCAGAAGTGGAAACCGTCTTGATTAAAAGAAGCCACATTTCTCCGAGTGGCCACATCAACGCTTGATCAGAAAAGAGAATGAAGCAGAAGGCGTGATTCACGGCTTCGTCCCGGGGAGAGTGATTGGAGCAGTTTTAAGTTTCACCACAGACGACGCTTTCTATAGTTAACTTTCAGCTGACGTTTATCGCTTTAGGCGTCCAGGACGTTGTCTGCTTCTCGTGTCTAAACCTTCACTTGTCATCTTTCACAACTCTAAGACCATTTCCCTTCCATTAGTTGCCACAATGAGACATCTAAAGCACGCGGCATTATTGTATGTAATGACGTCCAAGCCTGTGCTTTTGTGCCGGTTCAGATAAAGGACAGGGCCATCAAACACTGGACGTAAGTCAGAGAATGCCGCACTTGTTCTTCGGTAATCCGCAACAGCTGGTGTGTGTGTGTGTGTGTGTGTATACATGACGGATTTCGCGATGCGTCCCACATCTGCATGTGTGTATGTGCGCGGGCAGAAAGAGGAGATTGGCGGGGGCCAGATGGGTCCAGCTGCAGATCGGGTGGCCTAGATAAAGGCTAGATGGGTGCCGCCGCCTTCATGAGGTGCCAGCAGGACATTTGGAGTAGGTGTTAAAAGCTCGATGGACCCGAACATCCTCCTGATGAAGGCTATCAAGACGTGACCAGCTGACTGTTTAAGGTTAAAATAAACCATTACACCGTAGAAAAAACAGTCGGGAAAACTGATTTACAACTCACCTACCAAATTGAAACAGAAAGCAATTACTTACTTAATTAAGAGTTTCATAGGATTGCTTGTGAAATAGTGAAATTGACCTTATTTGCAGAAGCCCATTATGGCTTCACAAATAGGCTCAGGGTGATCCTTTTGAAGCATCTGTGTTCATTATTTGGCTGCGAAAGAACGGAAATTGTTCAATTTAGAAGATAGAAGTCGATAGAAACGGTATACAACAAAACAAATCAGATCCTTGATAAATTACTATACTTACTTTGTTTTCAAATCTCCAAGAAAATCTAAAAAAAAAAAAAGAAAACCCTTGAGCAATTTACTCCTTTTCCGATTCGGCCTGACGGTTCTTGCAGGTTGCAGCCCGGAGCAGCCATTTCAGAACACCTCAGCACACGGCCCACTCCCACACAAACACTTAAATGGCCATTATGAAAGGAGAGGTGGAAAAGGCGGGAGGGGCGGGTCTGGCCTGAAAAGAATGCGGTCGTCGGCCTCTGTCCTTTTTGCCGGGGAACTCTAGGACAGAGAGAGCCTTCACCCGCACCCCAGGGAGAGGGAAGACAGATTAATGCAGAGGCTTTAATATTTCAGATGAAAACGTATTACTGCTCTCTTGCTCTTTCTTCTCTCCCTCCCTCTCTCTCTCTCTCTCCGGCTCACAGAAGGGGGAGTGCTGAATTCTGCTAGCTTTCTCCTGCTCCCTTCTTCCTGTCTGGCTTGCAGCATCAATGTGTTTTGCTGATGGGTAGAATCTCCTGTCCAAAGCCTCCCTGTCTACTCATTGTGACAGGAAGTGGTAGATCAGCACGAGACAAATCTTAATTTTTTTTTTTGTGCGGTAGCGGGGGCTCATCTGTCTGTCACCGTGTCGGTGCTCTCGCGTTGAAAGCTCTTGACCTTGCAGGGAACCCCTCACTGTCTGTCTTTGGCAAGATTTTACATCCTTGACTCACCTTGGATGAGCGAGGAGGACGGGCGGGGGTGAGGTTGTGCCATGAAAACCTTTCCGGGAATCACCACACCCAGCTGTGCTTCAGGGGTCAGACGGTCACCGTCTTCACGCACCAGAAAAATCCAGTCTGATCACATTTTTATTTTCCTTTTCTGATCCCCTGGCCTATATCCCGGGCAAAGATTCGACATAGCATATATTACGGCACGCATAGGTTTGTAATATGTCTGCTCGCAAGTAAATCCAGTCTAAGAAGATTAAAGCCCCCCTCCCCGTGCCTGTGATCAGTTCACATTGTGGAGCCTCTTGAACTTGGGTTTTCAGGGTAAGTCCTAAGGCACCTACTGAGGGGCTCACATTCCACATACCCAGCTTTTATTAGCGATGAGAATCTAGAGCATCCCATTGCCTCGTTTAATGACGGACATGCAGTTTTTATCCAAGAGACGTCAGAAAGAAGAAGAAGAACAATTGAAAGTCAGAACATAGCCATTCTCTGCCGTCACATGCATCATTGTGGGCGCCGGCCCAGGAAACGCTGTGATTATTGAAAGCAGGGCTGTAACTAAGAATAATTTCCATGAATAATCCTCTCCCTCCTCGCTTCCAGATATTCACGTCACCCACACAAAAACAAGGTGACATCCGGATATGTCTTATTATGTCAGAGCCACAAATGTGCTAATATTCAGATTACAAAGACAAAAATAACCCTTCTAACCCTCCTGTTCGACCACCTCACAAATATCTGGCGTATTTGGTGGCAGTGCAAATTTAGATAAAACAATATCCTGCAGCAAACAGGACAATGGTGGAGCCCGTGGTCAGGAGGAACGAAATAGAACCTCGGGAGGCGTCCAAGAAAAGCTGTTTCATATTAAAAGAGTTGGTGTGCAAAGATTTCAGTCTAAAAAAATAAATCGGATGGATGGACTCTAGACTGCAGGCACACGAGTTCAGCACTGCACCTTTAACGCTGAATGCTGCGGTTCGATATGAATCACGCCTTGCCGTTTCATCAATAGAAACAGAATTCAGCAAACACACAGCAGTTGCTCTTCACTCATTAACTGCATAATTAACAATTTCCTGAAACAGCCACTTTGCAAGAATTGCAGCTGATCCCTGCACACAAAGGCTCGGTTTGGTCTTGTTATGTCCGTGTTTAGCTATTGCAAAACAAAAAAAGAACCTATTAATAGGGTAGATGCTTACTGCCCAGGTCAGGCAATTTAATGTACAATCACTGTAATCACGTCACTCCACTGGAACCCATTTAACAACCTGACTGCACGTCCAAGGCAGGGTCACTATGACAACTTGGAAAGGAGAGCTGCCCAGACTCGATATTCTCCAGTGGGGAACCTGTGGGGGTTTTGTGCAGCCTGTGGTGCTGCTGGGAAATGTACTCCCTGCTCTGCATCCTTGGGTCAGACCCTAGCACAGGAAAAAAATCCAAAGGGAGATCTTAGAGATTCCCGGGGCCGACCTTTACTGCTGCTGTGTTTCTATAATGAAGAATTTCTGCTGCTGAGTTCATTCTGTGCTCGTATTGTTTTTTACCCTCGTGGTGTTCATTCAGCGCATGCTATTTAAGACGTCACTCCTCATCTACCTCCGCTCTCAGAGCTGTTTGTCGGTGAAAGTCCTCTTCCTCCTCGCTTCCAGATATTCACATGTCACCGGCACAAAAGAACACCTAGGCTCACAGGAAGACACATGCTCACACTCATTATACACACACCCTCACACATGCATTAAAAAAACCCACAGGTTTCATCTTTCTCTCTTTCTCTCTCTCTGTCTCTCTCTGCTCTTTGTCTCTCTGTCTCTCCACGTCTCTGTGACACACATACACACCTCTGCAATCCATCTCCCGAGAGGCCGCTGCCTTTCCCAAAGCCAAGCAGTGTGCTAATGTGCTGATGTGTTTGACACACGCCCCCTTCCCTCCTCGTTTCCCCATTACTTCCCTCCTCTTCCCCATATTTTTTTTCTCTCTCCCCGAACCCTCTCATCTCTCTAGTACGCAAGAGCCATGCACGCACAACGCACACTAATTTATAACGGCACAGAAGTCTTAAGCTTCTGTTTTCTATGATTAAACGTTAGCTGCAACAATTGAGACGACAAACCCGATAAAAAAAGGATTATTTGTACCAGTGACAGGAACCTGGGTGCAGTCTAAATTAGATTTGTAGTCAGATACAGTATAGACAGTATTTTACATGTAAAGATGGTAAAATATTCACATTTGCTGTCAGTCCTTTGTAGCTTTTGGATATTTGTGCATCCAGACAGTTACTATTTTCAGCTGCGTTCTCTGTAAATGATTTATATTTGCTTTATGTTTTACAAAAGACTTTAGCCGCATGTTTCTCTTTTGTCAGAAACCACATTTATACGTTGATCAGACAACCACCTCAGTGCTGACTGAAATATCTGCACCACCACAGGGTGCATTGGTAAATCATCATGACGTTGTTCTTTTAAGATTTTGAATCTCAAAAACTACTCGGTGGTTTAGCATTTAGCTCAAAACACCGTCTAAATACAGCTTCACTGAACTTCTTCCACAATTCTTTGCAGGCCGGTACACAGCTGATCAACATCAGAACTACCAGACACAAAGGCAGACTGTGGCGTTGGCTCATGTCGCTGGACTAAAAATTGCACTTGAGCACACTGTGAAGCCACTGGCAGTATGGTCTGCACCTTCCTTCCTCGTTATAAAGGCAAAACCAGAAGAGAGAGGACTAGCTAGGATGCTAGGTAGCTGGAAAGAACTAAAATGCTAATAACTACTGGAGTTCAGATGAGATGACTTTGCTGTTTGCACACTGTTGTCTCATGCATTTTTTCTTCTTGATAGGAAGATGGATAGACACATGGATAAATACTTTATTTATCCCAAGGGAAATTCGCAATCCAGTAGCTTCATCACATAGAAAAAGATATGAACGATATTTGAGTTATTTAATCATTGTTCATGATGGACTGGAGTTTGATCAAGGTCCTTTCATCTCCAGCTCTGTCCCTGCCACAGAGTCCTCCTTCTTCTTAGTGCTGCCTCCCCAGCACACCACAGCGTAGAAGAGGACACTGACAACGATAGTCTGATAGAACATGTCCAGCAGCTTCCTGCAGATATTAAACCACCTTAGCCTCCTGAGGAAATAGAGACGGCTCTGACCTTTATTGTTTACTGAGTCTGTGTTAGCCGACCAGTCCAGTTTGTGGTCCAGCTGTAGACCTAGGTACTTATAGGTCTGAACCACCTCTACACACTCCCTGTTGATGGTTACAGGCTGCAGGTGGAGCCTGGACCTCCAGAATTCCACCACCATCCACCACTTGGTTTTAGCTGTACTGATAAAAAGGTGGTTCGCTTCACACCATGAGAAGAAGGTGTTCACCAGATTCTTGTACTCCTGCTCCTGTCCATCCTAGACACACCTCACAATTGACATTGGTTTGCTAACCTGAACTGTGAATCAACGACAAGGATTCAACATCCTGTATTGGCTGAAAATGGTGTAACGGTGCGGGATACAGCGCAGAAACTAGGGTCACGAACTGCCCAACACCAGCAAGGGGCCATTAATAGTTAACATTATTAATTGTAGTTATTTCTGCTGTTGTTTTGGTTTGTTCAGTCTTTTTTGTCTTTACGGTGTCAGTCACGTGGATGGCGGTGATACCACGGCATTTCTACCGGAGTCACTGCTCTGCAGCCTTACTGTTTGTCTTCCTGAGAATAAAGTTGGCCCGTCCCAGTCCAGGAGCTGTCCAGCCCTGAAAGTGGTAACACGCGTGGTTACAACACGGAGCTCTTAGAGGTCAGCCCGAGTCGGCAGAAGACAGAGTGCAACAGGAACATGATGTTGAGAAGCACCGACACACAGAGAGCAGCTGGCCAGGAGAGCAGGGGGAGAGCAAGAGGTGAGGCCAAAAAAACGGGAGAGAAATGCAAGGGTAAAGGAATAGAGGACAAAATGGGGAATGGAGCAACAAAGAGTATCATTCTCAGTTACACTGTTTCACATGGTGGAGCCCCTCTTTAAAAGGCCAATTACTCTGTAATAGTCCTAGACTGACTAGGTGATTTCTCACTGTGCCCGAGTGGAATGGCAGAGCAGGAGTGGAGTCAGTCCAGTGGAGAGACCCAATCATCATTGCACTGGAGTGAAGGGAGTCAAGGGACACACATGTGTGTCTGTGTGTGTCTGCGTGGACACATTGTGTGCACATTTGTCACTGTTCACTGTGTTCATTATTGAGAGTGACCTTCAGGCATCCCTCAACGCAACCAAAAATGCTTTGTACGTATTCGCTTACATTTCTGAAACAACCCTCCACAGCCATAATTGATACGTGCCTCCCAATGCAGGAAACCCTTGTAAGTTTTGGTTATTGTATAAATTTAATCTAACTGAAAGTGAATTCAATTTAAAAAAGCTTAGCAACCTTTAATTGACAACCATGATAAATGTTGGTTCACTGTCACCTTCTCCCCTGCTGAATCATTCTTCCCTCTGCCCACACACACAAAAAAAATCCCCTTTATTTCTCTCTGCTCCTCCTGATTTAATTTTTTTAGCTCCTTTTCTCTTCCCGCTGTCATTTGTACCCGACATCGTGGCACTGTGGACTTAACACAGACTGTGTTCTACACTAATTAGTTGCTTGTAATTTAGGTAATGTAAGGATTTAAGCCTGTTTCAGCATTGAACTCGTGTCACTTTGGATAAAAACATCAGGTACGCTTAGAGTATGAATGGACAAGACCGAGAGGATTTTAGATGCTATACAGCGCGGCAGAAACCCATCCTGGCTTTGGAAAGATTATAGTCACATAAGCTTAAGTTGTGTCCACTGGCTACGCTATGAATTTCATTCCCACTTGAAAGCGCACTCAGATTTAATTAGCTGTCATGCATTTCACTTTACAATCACAAATGATCAAAAATAGCTGATCTGGAAAGGGGCAGCATCTCGAGAAGCATCACCACTGTGTACGCTGTGGAGTAGAGGTTGAATTATGTGGTGAAAGTCGAGTCGACGACGTCACACGTAAGAACACAGTAGAAAGTAACGCTTTGCTGCAATGAAATCTATATTCTAGACCTGAATACATATTGTAGCGTCTCCATCAAAAGAAGCTACGGAGGCTTTTCTTCAACGTAATTGAAGCTTGAACACAAACTGCTGTTGGCCATAGCCAACATCAACACCGTAAACACTAGTCTGACGCTTCTAATATGCGGCTCTACCTTAGCTTTCTGTCTCTGGCATGGTGCATTCACTGACATCATGGACAAAAAAAAAACACGCTCTACAATCACAGCAACAATGTCAACTAATAGAACTGAACATAAACACATGAGCGTATTAATACTCTGCGCTGCATGTATGTATAGCCTGTATAAAAACATGCTGCCAGTCAGCACATCTATAGCATTTAGGGATAGTGTAGCAGCTAAAGGTCTAATAACTTTACCAAATAGTTGATGTGCAGCCTCCTTCTCTCTGTTACCACAGGACGTTTGGTGAAGTTGTTAACCGACTGCTGTCCAGAGGATTTGGACCGTTTCTCTGCTAGCGTTAGCGTTAGCCTTTTCAGATGCATTGCAGTAGTACTTTAGTTGCATTTCAGGACTGACATGTCACGGTAGTATGGGCTTCATCTTTAGTGAAGTATTTCCACACACTTGATGAACCGCTGCTAGTTTGTTGCAACGACCCACGGGGCTCCTCACCTGTCTTCTAGGAGGCGTCCATGTTGTTATTGTCACATGATCGTGATGATCGTGACTAGTCGACGTGATGCTTAAAGCGTCATGGACGGTACAACCCCTACTGTGGAGCAATGAATCTCCCCAACTTTATAGACAGCACTACCCACATCAATTCCGGCTTCATTCATCTTTGATCTGCTAATATTTTTTTCTGTCCCTCTAGGAAATCATCCCACGTAGGCCACATACAGTACATGTGAGGAAAGCATGTCTTTATTCCACCCAGAATAAATACATGAACTCATCACAGGTGTATACACGGTTTTTGGGTGCGCCAACATTTTCTCGTTTAACAGATTGTTTACACAGCCCTCTCAATCTGATAAAAAAATAAATCCCTCTTACCAGGCCGGTCCGTTCCTATCGGGGGAGCTTACATGAGGCATTATTATTCTAACTGAACTATTATTCAGATTATTAATTTAATACAAGAGTCAAATATAAACACGGCGAAGTTAGACCTGAAATACACTGAGGCCAGCTGCTGGTCATCTCTAAAAGATAAGGTTGTCTGTGCATGATGTTTACCACAACAGACCATCGTCTTTCATCATGAAGGGGAAGTGGTGCCGCATGCATAAATAACCATGCTTTCTTTTTGAGTTCTTTGACAGGCAAGATTTTCAAACATCAGGACTGTCAGAATCTAATCCAGCTTGATTGTTGCTGGAAAATGAAGTAGGGCATGCTCAAAGCACACGACAGAGAATTCCCTGACCTCCCAGACGGACTTTAATGGTTTCTCCTCTGCGGTTCCCTTTAAAAGCCAACTTACCACAAGCTAATGGTTGCGTATGAAATTTTAAACACATATGGATGGGATCAAAGATTTTTCGATGTGCGTGACAGCACCCATTCCATCCCTCGTGGTCTTTGCTGGCCTCGACTAAAGATCCTTGAGTGAAATGATGCTGAAAGGACCAGGCGACACCGCTGCAGCACTATCACTGCATACGTGTGTGTTTGCTGTGCTTTTACCCACAAGGGGAGTGTAGAGAGAGGCATGATCGAGGTGCAGGAGAAGCTGTTTATTTATTTATTTATTTATTTTTTTTAGGCCCAGCAACCTGCCAAGATTGTTTTTTAAAGTGAAAGCATGTGCGGAGATGTGATGGGCTGGCTCCTGGTCTGAGAGTGATGGCGGTTGTGGATGCCAAAATGGACTCCTCCCAAAACATACAGGCTTCTGCAAATATTAGAAAGGAGCAGGCACTCTGTGTGAAGTGTGCACACATGATATGATTTTCTGTTTTGTGCCGTGCGCCGTTCTGCTCGCACATTTGTGATTTTTATTAAAACGCCACCTCTCCGAGCATGCACTAATTTATCTTGCTTTTTCATCATATGCTCAGCAGCCCTGCCGTCGCACGTCTGACCTTGTACGCTCCGTAAACACATGTGCAAAAGATGTCTGTGTATGCGTACCAGATTAAAGTACGCTGGAATGGTTTGTAACTTATTGATGTTTCCACCTGACCTTCTCTTGACTTTTTGACATCTCGACTGCACAGGCGTGACAGGAAAGAACTCAAGAAGAGGACGCGGTTCAAACAGGGGAAGATGTTTTTGCAGAGTTGTGCTGCAGAACGTAACAAAAATCCAACTGCGATTGTCTAGCAGGACTAAATTTTCAGGCACTTGAGATGTTTATGTTTGCATCTGATCGGTTCCGAATGGATTCTTCATCACCAACAAGCAAACAGCTCCAAGCTTACAGCCATGGTCATAAAGAATTATCTGGGGGTTATAGGAGGTTACAGAAGATATTGCAACAGCTTAAAGCCCCAGAAGATTGTGGCAAGCTCTCTTAAGATGCTTTTCCCGGAAAGTGGCTCAAAAACTGTATTTAAGTGAACCTCAAGAGAATCTGTACTGGTTTAAAGGTAACAAGTGTCTTCTTTTTTTTCCTCGGTTTACTGCATTTAATTTATAAAGCAAAGCAATTTGCAGGAATTGATTTTCTTTTTTAAAGCATCCTCACTTTACCTCTAGCTCCTCATTTGCACAGTACACTGTGTTATCGGGACACCTGCTATTATTTGGCGGCGCTTTGTGGTACACGGAGTAAAACGGATGCGCGCAGTAGACGAGCAGTCCTCAGAGTTAATGTGTCCAGATGTGAGGGAAACCATTTAACGCCTGTAAGCGTCTGACATTTGGTGCAGCAAATGCAAAAAACTGCTAAAACAGATCAGGGCGGTAGACCGGCTAGATTTCACAACTTGAATCAAGCTGCTTTAATGCATCGCTCACATGTCCTTATTGCCAAGCCCGGTGGCAATGAAGTAGAAAAAAAAATATCCGCCGCAGCTATTTTATCTATTCCTGCCACCTTCCCGCAAGTCAATAATATTCCAATTTCTCAAAGTAAATGCAAAAGGAATGATGTTGATCCGAGCGGTGAGTCAGGCCGACCCTGTCTGGGGCTTTTAAAATTGAATCTTTCCGCATCAGGCGTCACTTTTTGCCTGGGCTGTGTAAACAAAGACGAGTTGCATATTGTCTAATACAGGATTAGATTCACCTGTAATTGGGTCTGCGTGGAGTGAGTTAACTGTTAAATTGCTCTTCAGTGAGAGGATGCCACCCAGTACGCCTGGGCCAAACGTCTGGGGAGCTGAGGGATGAGCCTCTAAAAAGGTGATAGGACAAAGAGGAAACAAAAAGGCTTTCACAGTCATACAGGCAACTCGTGCAGCGCTGCAGCATGCATGATGATCGGCGCCGTAATTATCTCTGTCCACTAAACCCCCTCATTGGCCCACCGCAAAGACAGTGGACTTTGTATGAGCAAGTTGCGACCGCATTAGTGGCATTCATTGGTGCATTTGGGAGCAATTTCACAATGATGCAGAGTGGCAACCATTAGGGTTGTGGTGTGGTAATGGTAATAGCCTAGCTATTGCAGTAGGTGCTTACATGGGTTATGAGCCCATTCAGGCCTCATCATTGCAGAGCAGTTAAGAATTGAAAGAGGATTCGCTTAAATCTGTATGTGAGGCAATTTAACACATGCATGCCTCATGTGTTGTTGGCTGCAGGATTTGCTTCTGCCAATTCCACGGCCACCGTTTATCAGCACTTTTGCTAACACCGAGCTAATGTTTTTCTTCCGTCTGCAACCTCAATCTTTAAAAGCTGCGTTCTTATTATTTTCAATTTATTTAATTTTTTTATTATGATAGTCTCCATTATTCTTTTTAACACTTGTGCCTATTCATTCCTGAAGGTCTTATATCACTGGGATCCCATTGTATTCAAACTATGAGCTGCCCCATTCGGGTGGGATTAATATTCCAGGGGGATGTGAGTGAAATATTAGCCGTGCTCCTTGGCAACCCGACTCATCATTCACCACGCTGTCTGCCAGCGACGTCTTACTGGAGATGGTTTTGGAACAGACAATACAAGAAACGCAACACGACGCAGGCAGATAACACATAACATTAGCCGCGCCGCGCCCTATAGACAAGACATTATATCAGCCCATTTGAAGAGCTGGTGGAGTCTAGTAATGGCTTCCCTCCATTCCACCCAGCTGATTGGGTTTTAAAAGTGTGACTGCACATTGGTGTAAATGTGTTTGTATCTATCAGGTTAGCCAAAACCTTTTCAAATTACCCCCCATTACATCCCGTTAAACTCAAACTGAGGGCAGCCGGTGAACAGAAAACAAAGCCCTTCATGCATAAAAAGGACTCAGGGATACACTGAAACACAAGAGTCTTTAGTGTAGGTTCACTAGGCTGTTACACACCACGATCTAGTTTTTCACCCTGCCGGTTAGAAAAGGGTTCTGCGCAGTGTCATAGTATCTTAGCTGTTCCTAGGACTGCGCTCTTCTGGACTGAGGCTTCTGATGTTGTTCCTGGGATCTGTTGGAGCCACTCCCCCAGTTTGGGGGTCACTGCCCCGAGTGCTCCTACTACCACGGGGACCACGCTCGCCTTGACCTTCCACATCTGCTCCAGCTGTTCTTTAAACCCTTGGTACTTTTCAACCTTTTCATGTTCCTTCTTTCTGATGTTGGCGTCTGCTGCTATCGCCACATCTATCACCACCGCCTTCTTCTGCTCTTTGTCTACCACCACTATGTCCGGTTGGTTAGCCAGGACCTGTTTGTCAGTGTATATATATAAAACTTGTAGATGGGACATGCAATTGGCAGAAGAACAAAAAAGCTAAATCAAAGTAGACTCGTTGCGTTTCTTAGAGACATTTCACCCCTAATCTAAGTAGATTTAAGTTGATGACTGGTAGGGAGTTTTATTTGGAACATCTGTGGGTGGTGCCCCCTTAAAATAATATATAACAAGGATTATTTGATGTACACCGATCAGGCACAACATTATGTCCACTGACAGGAGACATGAATAACATTGACCATCTTGTGGGAAACTTTTGGACCTGTCATTCATTGGTGTGGATGTTACTTAGACATGTAGCACCCACTTAGACCAGACCAGGCACCCCCACCCCATAGCAATGACACTCCTTGATGGCAGCAGCCATCCCCAGCAGGATGCAGCCTGACACAGACACACACACAAAAACACTTTAGGAACAGCTAAAAAAACATGAAGAACAGCACAAGGTGTTGACCTGGCCTCCAAATTCACTAGATCCCAAACCCTCAGAAGGCCCATGTCCATTCTATGATGAGTCACCACAAGGGAGACCTGCATAATATCAGAAAGGTAGTCATAATGTTATGCCTGATCTGTGTATGTTACATATTCATGCATTTGATTTTGATATTTGAATGCAGAGGCTGAGTATCCCCAAAAAGTTCTTGCGTTATTACCCAGGCTGCGTGTTTGTTGGTAGAAGAAGTAAAAGCCCTGAGGTGACTTTCAAACTGTCAGGATTGAGCATTGCAGCCATTTGTGTTTATCAGATTTTTCTGCAAATCAGAAACACCAATGAACCCTTCATTAACATACTCCACCGTAAATCAGTTATGAAATATGCATCATTTTGAAAATAAAAATTGCAAGATGTGAATATTTGCCTCTGATGAATAAATAATACGTCACACTGGGCCAAATTACTTGTGTGTGTTTATAGTAAAGGAGGAGTTTTCAGCGTGCCAATACATTTTCAGATTACATGAAGTATAAATGAAACGTTTCACCAGAGAAGAGGCTGCAGAGCCAGCTGACATTTTATATAAGGTGCAGCCTCTCTGTCCTGCCATTTTACATCAGTTACAGCCTTGTCTAACAGCATTAATTTTCATCTGCCACAGCCAGAAATACGGTGCACCTCTGATTAGATTTGCTCTCACCCCCACCGCAAACACCTTAACAACATCCTCATGAGGTTTATGAGCAGGATGGGAGGCCATAATGGACATTTTTTAAATTAAATTTTTTTCCCTGCTCCTCTGTGATTGCCGCGTCCGTACGATGCGCTCTTTGCTTGGCTTGCAGATAGGGAGTGGCCCAACAAATCATATCAATTACGCCTCATTTCCGTCCCCGAAGCAGTCCTGCGTGTCTTCATTTGAGAACGCGCGCGGACATTTATCCTCCCACACCTTGAGGGAGAAGTGCACCTTATCTCTGAGCATCGCCACTCTGGATTTCTCTTATTGTCGCTCAGATCCAAAGACAAATTGCTGCTGTCGTTGCGGACGGACTCTGGGTGGCGACGGTCTCTGAGGCCCTTGAGCGCGGCGTCAATATCTTTGATCTTATTAACACAGAGATGTAGGAAGTGATCAATGCATCTCTGTCTCGCAGTCACAGTTGTCCTGGTATCTTGATTGTAAGTGGTTATCGTTTTAATATGGCCATTTGGCATAGAAATGGTAATTGTCCTTCTGTCACTGTTCATTTGTCTCCATTTCTCCGTATTAGAGTGCTAAATGAAAGCCATGTTTTAAATGACATACTCCAAAGCGCTTTTGGATCAATTTTCCTTAATGAAAACAAGCGGGAAAGTACAACTCAAGTGTAATGAGCATTAAATCATATATATTACAGTATCAGACTGTATAACGCAGTACAGTGCAGTATGTTACTGTCAAGAAACTGACACTTTATTGAAAGAGAATCATGATCTGCACGGTTATCCTGCAAGACGTTTGTCAAAAGCATAAACCCAGTAAGTATAATCTATGAAAGGGAGCATCTCCTGTGTGCGCTTGCTTTTTTTTTTTTTTTATATAGATAATGGATATGGATAATATTCTGTGACTTAAGCATCTGTATTGTCTTTGAAGCTTTAGGTGGAAACGTAAAGGATTGTAGAGACCGCGTCTTGCAGAGAGCGGCTTAGTTTTGATGCATGACTGTCTGGGATGACGTTGGGTGTTGATGGAAGCGCTCCACACGCGGCTTTATATTTCCACCTGCAGCTGAAGACTTACTGTAATGGAGCTATTCTCTACAGTCTGCTAGGAAGACACTGTGACTGCAATGTGTCTGACTGAAATTGTGTTTTCAGCTGGCTGGTTTTAACGCAGCGATTAATACGCTGTACATCACTCACTGTTAACTGTGTTAGTTGCTTATTATTTTGTTGCCGTCTTGTCCTGAAGAGGATTTGCTTTTTGACAGGATAGATCTGACAGACGGACTGAACTCTCCTTGGCCAGGCGTTAAGACTTTTTTATAGCACGTCGTCCGTCGTGACTAAAAGAAAATGTATCTGTTGACCATAGACTGTAGGAGATATAGACGGCATGTCTCCACTTCCTTCCATTGGTCAAACTGACGCTTGAATCCCGGGGATACGGGCGGCGCCATCTTGCAAGTTTGGAGCCAGAGTCTGAGCAGTACTGTCTGAGAGTGGAGCCGCGTTATCGATGACCTGTCCACGCTTCCTCTCGACTCACTCGCGTTTTCGTTTGATTAATACTGCGCTCTGCTCTACCTCTGCCAGTGCACTTTTATATTTATTTATTATTTCCTACTCTCATGGTCCTACGGGACCGATTCATGGAGCGGTTGTCACGACAACTGCTAGTCATCATGTCTATATAGCGTAACTAAATGACACCTGAACATGCATCACCATTATATTAACTAGCTAAAATAACAGAAACCATCCACTAACATGGAGGGGGTGGAGCTTATGACCTGTGCTGCAGCCAGCCACCAGGGGGAGCTCCACATGCTTTGGCTTCACTTTTGAAGAGCTGTCACAGTGTTCACTTTATATACAGTCTATGCTTTCTACTGACACACTGGTTATGAACTACAGCTTTGCTTTTAGCTAAATGCTAATGTCCACAACAGCTAACATGCCTGCAATGTCCTATGGGTGGCACCACAGAGGACTGTTCCATCTGTGATGCCATCAATAGGACTCCTGAGGAGCGTTTTAGAAGCTCAGTGTGGTGGCACTGACTGTCGCCATCTAGCCAGCGCCTGACTCCACCTTATTCCTGTCAGTTTGTGAAATTAGTTACGGGGTCCGAGTGCAGTTGGCCATTTTAATATTGACATCTCTGAGGTTTGATCGGATTTTGGGGCCAGCCTCAAGCAGCCATCCAAGGAACTGGACTTTTTGGCGCTCCTGCAGAGTTTGCTGCCTAGCGGTGACAGCAAATGTGGTTTAATACTACATGTCACCGAATTCTGAAGGCAGCAGCACAAATCTTTGGTTACAGTGAAAAGCATCAGGTTGTAATTTTTCATTTTCCATCATTCTGCGAGCTACTGTGAGATACTGTGACTTGGTTCCGTGCTGTACATGGCATGAGGCTCTGAACAGCAGGGCGTAGTGTGAGGAGGTGGTAACTACACAGAGAAGTTGAAGCTGTGCAAATAAAAAAGCTGCAGCTAAGGTTGCCGTCATTGTTCTGATGGCTTAGTTTTTGACTCTGAAGTCTCTAAATAATGGTCACAGCAGGAGTCACATTTCATGCCGAGGCGTTAGAGGAGCTCACTTTTCTGGTTAACTCCTTAAACGGAGTCAGAACAGGCAATGGCTTTTCAAGAAGTGTCTGCTGGTGTGTAGAGAGGTGGTTAGGGCGCTCGCATTCTGATCCAGAGCTGAGCGTATGCATGCATTTAGCTTATGCTAATACGTGTTCCGGGTAGACATTTCATGCTAATTGACCTGCACCTGAATGTGTTCCAGAGCCAAAGGACCCCTCTTGCTAAAAGCCAGCTAACCCACGACTAGCACAGAATACCTGCAAAGCTAACGAGAGGTTACGTATTTGCGGTTGTATCTGAGCTGTTTTACAGATACGTGCATCAGACTGACATACGACACTAGAGAGTAATACGGCTGCACAGGCTCATGATCCGACTAGAGGAGAAGATTTCCACGAGTGTTGCAGGGATTGCTAAAACTCAGATAGGTTTTCTATTCTGAGGGCTAGTTAATTGCATTCACCTGGCATCCCAGGTATAATCTAATCCCTTGAAGGCTGCAATCAAAAGCAGCCGGCCCCCGCGGGACCGAGATAAAGAACTGCTTTAAACACATCCGTGGAAGGGCAGCTGCAGGGTCTGCAGATGTATTGCTGTTGTCACAGTCTTGAATAATGTGGAGTAAAGTGGCGGGCAGCTCTCTCTCTCTCTGCCCCTGCCAGTTCTGCCATAATGTTGCTTGAAGCCATAGAAGTCTTCTATAGTGTCAACTTCATTAATTAGCCACATTAGCAACATCCATGCGTTTTCTGTAGAGCAGTGCGCACCGGGCAACGCAGCCTTCCCCACATTTTGTCAGTTACACAATTTCTGTCCTCTGCAACTGGGAAACAACAAAACAAATGAGTGCATCAGATTTTTATCAGAGGGGAGAGGATCTGGGAGCAGGGGAACGCGTTAAATGATTTGGTGCTGAATGTTCGTCCTTATACAGTAATGACTTGACATTTAAGAGGCGATCCATAATGGCTCGCTTAGGCAGAAACTGAGAGTGATCAGAATCGGGCAAGGTCTTAATCGCCTGTGGCCTTTACTCCGGAGCTGCTGTCAGCATCTTGTGTTTTTCTGCTTGACGTTACGACCCAAACGGAGCTTTATTTTTTGCACTGAATAAGTTGCATGGCGTGAAATTGTTAAAAAGTTAAAACACAAATAATCATGTTGGATAATTTGACTGGAACAAGCGTATTGGATGCCCTCATCCGTACACTTGAATGTACCACACCTCCTCCCGTTCATTTGGAAATTTGCTTTAAAGATCAGCGGGGGCACCCTCGCTCTCTGTCTGCAGCGTAATTATAAAACCTTCAAATTCTTCTGCATCATATTACATTAGCTGCAGTGCACATACATCTCACCTGTCATTTGTTTGGTTACTGTATCTCAAAGCTTGTTTTTGCAAAACTAATGTGACACAGGGCGGCTGTTGCATTGACTGATGTCTCTCTCCGTCGCATTATTGCTGCGCTCTTATTGTCTTAGTCGTTTTCTCACGCGAACGTGGCAGATATGAAACAAGGGGTGTGAAATATTAATCCTATTTCACATCAGAATTGTGCCATAGATCCATGCATGCACAATAAACTGCCACGAGAGCAAGTGAAAGGAATAAGTCATGTCATGCTAGTGTATTCAGCCATGTGTATTAAGGGATTTACATTACATCTCCTGGCTATCCATCAATACTTTCTCAAACAGGCGTGCTGTGTGATTAAACTTTAAGCACATTAAAAAAGGTCGGGGTTGTCGATTTCCAATCTCCTGCGCAGAACTCAGGGCCGTGAGTTGCTTGTAATGGTCCAGGTTAGATTATAAAACCAGAAAGTAATTTACTTCATGTGAGGATTTGAAGCTGTTTGAATTTTCTAAAAGTTTTATCTTTGTTAATCCTGATTATGTTCCATGAATGACTGATTTACAGAAAAACAAATTACAGGGAAACGATATCAAAAGTTAAAGCGATTCCTCCCGACAGTGATTGATTATGCTTTCTGCTCCGATACGGACGGCAGGTCGATTGTAGACTAAAGGAGAATAACACAAATGGAAAATAAAAATATTTTCATTCCTGAAAGAAAAGAAGAAATATGAGGCTGGGTAAGAGCCGCGCACGTTCTTAATGAAGTCTCCTGCTTGTTTAGTTTGCAAATGCATTCAAGTGCAGTGCTTTAAAGCTACGCTATTATCGGACTAATGAGGGCGGGTTAATTAAGAAAAGGTAGAGCAGGTGGAAAGCAGTTTTTATGATTCATCTATGACTAACAAACATCTAATACTTTTAAGTTCCTAGTGGAGATGTGGGAACAATGTAACCGCCCCGGGTGCTGTTTTCTTGTCCTCACAGCTAGCTTGGTAAAGTCACAGTCTTTCATCAGGCTTTCACACTTGCTTTCAATCAGATGAGCTGTGGTAGCCGATCAATAGGCAGATTTCACGTGAGGTGCTATAACTCTGTGATAAAACAAATGAAATAAAATTTTAAAAAAAATGACAGTGCATCTCGCCTCTAAGATCTCCCGGAAGCCTCCCCTCGTTCCTGCTCACCTCCTCTGAGCCACACTCGCTGATTGGAACTTCCTCAGTAATGGTGGCCTCTGATCGATTCATAGGTCACGGAGTGGAGAACAGAGGAGGAGAGTGAAGACGAGGAAGCGCAAATGGAGCTCATGGCGTAGCGGGTTCAGACGGGAACACACAGCCACCGATGCCATCCACATCAGCCGAGCGCTGGCTCATCTCCCTAAATGCCATCTTTACACCCACACTCACATTTACCTGTGTAATTCACTTAAAGGCATAACACCTCCGTGTCTCACCCACACAGGTGTTTTCACTTTGGCTCATTAGACCTTTTAATGGGAACGTGTGTGAGCAGACTGTGCTTGATTGAAAAATCTCCCAGACTTTCTGCTTTTGTTTTCTCTTTCACCGTAGGGTCTGTCATCTCACACACTGGCTCCTGAGCCCTGTGCTCTTTTTGTTATTTGCCTTTAAAACTGATTGTGTCACCGGCGATACGCTTTGCAGGCACGCTTTACCGTAATTACGTCAAGGTTTGCACTTCTGGAAATATTGCAGCTGTTTCTGAAAGCTGAGACGTTGAGCTCTGCATCCACAATGGCGTCGTTACGGTAATTTCACTTGCGCCTCTACTGGAAGGTTATTACTCTCTTATAACATGCCATGAATTGTAAGTAACTGCCAGATATGAAAAGCTTCAGGTGTTCTGCAAAGAATAGTCAAAATAAGCAAAAATAATCCAGGAGGACATTTTGAGGCTAAAGTTTTAGCGGTTAAAGGTCATGCTAGCTCAGTTTTTTGTGAATATGTGCTGATATGTATTTACTTCTTTCTACCTACATATTCATTGTGTTAACGATGGGTCTGCTCCATTTAGTTTCACTTGTAGCAGTGCCCTGGCATCGCGCTTGCTGACTCATTAGCATGGCCTCCGGGGGCACTCAAATTGAATTGACCCATTATTAATGCTATTAGTTTTCACTGTGTTTCTTCTGCTGATACAAAATGTCTGCTGTGAAAGTGGTCTGTTCCCAGCAAAGATTATCTCAACTTCAGCCTTAGCAAAGGTCTAATAGGCGGGAATAACTGATAACACCTGATTGCCTCTGCTGCTGCTGCTTACAGCGGGCTGTTGCTTGCTGATACTGCTCCTGCTAGCTTCCACCGCTGCTGCCACGCGCTGTCATCTTAAACTACAAAGCCGATTTACGGCGTACGGTGAATTTCAAGCTCTATTGTAACGTCTAGTACTGTATGTCATCATTTGTGCACAGATAACTCCGCTCCTCTGTTTCCAGTCGAGGTCTAGGTCTCACCGTTCTCACCGAATTGACTTTCTGACTGAGCAGGAGCATTACTTTAAGTAGAGCCGTTCCGCCCATTCATTTGCCACAATATTAACTACAGGACGATGAGGATGTCTGAAGTAGCTAATTAGAAGGAACCCCCCTGTGTGGCCTTTCTGGTTTAAAATCCCTTTCTCTGCACTAAGCTCCTGTAGGGTGACGACTTCACTAACCTCGTGTGAAATTTTTATGGGCGGGGGAAGCCGATCCATACCATCAGGGATTGAATTTATATTATTCAGATTCATTTAACTTCAAAGTTCAGGTTTCTAAGCAAATTCTTCTCTCGTGAAATAGTTTCAGACAAAGACACTGAATGGTATGAATCTGAAAAGACTAAACAACAGAGCCACAGGAAAACAACTTTAACGCGTTAACGCATCGGAGCTTTACACAAATATGTCGAGTGGAACCTCCTTCGAATAAACAACGCCACAAAAAAAAAAAAAAAAGCACCTGAAGCAAAAATAACAGTGTTTTGTTTACAGCTCAGTTCACTTCCTCTGCTTTTAGCGGGACATGGGAGGTGACAGAGAAAGTCAAAGAAAATGTCAAACAAAATGAAACGCCGTGTAACACTGTCAGAAATGAAGCGCACAGCATTTAGGCTCGCGTTGCATTTCACACACACACACACACGGCCGAGACACAAAGGGACGCAGGTAGCTATCACTCCTCCATCCATACCATTCTGAGCATCCTGGCTGCCCCGTAAAGCACCGGCGCCGCATTAAGATGCAGCAGTATGATAGCGGATGCCGCTGAGCCACAGTAAAGAACGAGCAGGTAATGAGTAATAGTCAAAAGACAGATTAGATGGGACAGCCGCGGCCCTTCTTCCAATCAACATTTAAGTAATAGCTATAATAATATGGTAATAAAACCCACTTGACAAAGAACGCTGCAGCGCGCCGAAGACATGTGTAAGGTGCGCTTTGAAGGAGCTGTCCGTTCAACACCACAGGAACTAATGAGCACTTTAGAAACGGGTACATACCTAGAACATATACAAAGGACCCACCAATTTGCAGATGATGTCATGTTTTGAAACCCACTGCACATCTACACACTGATGAGAAAATACAGTGAATATGCTTTATACCGGCGTGGATGTCCTCCACAAAGGTCATTTAGTTGATAAAATCAATTAGAGGTGTTGTATTTGTGGGTTTGATTTCAGTGAGAGTGCAGGTAGTTCATCTTACTATGCAGCTCACCTTACACTACCTCACTACTGTATACATTATGTGGAGCTGCCCTATAGGAGTCTGAAGGGAGCAGGAGATCACGGTGAGATTAAAAAGAGAATCAGATATTGGTGTGTGAAGTTTTTTCATTTAATATTAAAACAGCCTTCCATTACATGGACGCACATCAAACACAATAGCTTATTGTAGGGGTAATCAACGAAGTAATATATTATTTATTATTTGGTATATTAGTTTTCCTTCTAAATTTATGATATTTCTTAGCCTTTGTCAGTGTTAACAACCCCCGATTGCGATATTTTAGGCTTCATATTTGTGAGGCTGTCAATCTGTCCTTCACCTTGCATTTTTTTGGCTTGTCCCCAAGAATACAACACACTGAAGACATTTTCCACGTGTGTTCTCACCATGTTTGGATCAACGTACACCTGTAAAGGTGCTTTCTCTAAAATGAACTCTATAAAAAACGCACGAGAGGAAGCGGCTGTTAAACCAGTCTATGGAGGACTGATTCACACTGAGCCTGATGTTCAAAAAAATAGTGTCGGAGGGGAAATGTAAGTTCTCCCATTAACCTAACGTGAGTATTTCAATGTTGGTTTTACTTTATTTGTATTTATTTGTTCACATTTTAATTTGATGTAAAGAACACTTCTAATCACTATTTGCTGATGTGCTGTGCTTGCTCCTACCATGCTCTTCTCTGTTGTGTTGTTATTGAGACTCTATTGTGTGGGGAAAAAAGACCAAGCATAGAGATTTATGAAAAACTACTGTAGATAAATAGTGAAACAATAAAAGAAATGTTAACTGAGAGTAGCGAGTTCATCCTGATCTTTGATTGAAGGCACAAGCTGCTTTTCAGAGGGTGTTTGTTTCATTTGATTTTAAGAATAAATAAATATAAGAACATATTCTTGAATTCAGTAATATTCTGGGGGCCGGATGGAAAGCTCTGGTGGGCCGGATGCTGACTGGCTTATTGGTTGCAGATCTTTCTTTTTGTGCACACTATATGCACACAGCAAACACCTCACCGTAAATAACTAGACTTCCCCATTCACATACACCAGCAGCATTACCTAAAGCCACTGCAGGCGGCCCTGATGCCTGGTGTTCAGAGGTGGCAGGATGCCACGGTGAAAAAGGACACCATCCCTCAACTGGAGGATCTGGGTTTAAGCTTCCGTGAGCAAGACACTGATCTGTGCCAGCTTTACGCTAGCTGCTCTTTAGCTGACCTTCTTGTGGAGAATAGAAAGCAGCGGGGGGAAAAAAACGAAACACTTTGCATATTTTCATTGCCGTTTTAAAATGGGTTATTTTAACTGGAATTATAACTCCTTTGTACTCGTCGGACTGATAAACTTTCCGCATTGATGTTGAAAAACCAGCAGCCAAAATGCTTGATTAACAGTAATGACTGAATTTGTGCCAAGTGTTGGCCTCCGCCGCTGCGCTGTTGTCTTTTTTTAGAGGGAGCCAGATACATTTTTATTCCCACATCACATGAAGACGGTGTAGAACAAATGCCAGGCTCCAACGGGTGCTGCTTGTTCTATTTGTGGTATTCGGCTTTTTGGGTGAAATTACTAGTATTACCTTTGTTCAGGGATAATACGCAGCAGAAACCGACAACTGGGGAAAAATACTGCATGCAAAAAAAAAAAAAAATGGGTTTAAGAATGCGGCCTGTTTTTCATGGAACAGAACCTTTTGTAGCTTTTTGGGTGAAAAATAATAATTCACCCATGAGTGGGGACAGTGGAGTTAAACCTGCTTTATTCACATTTCCTGTTTGGAGAGGCTTTTTGGAGAGGCTGTTGAGCACTCTGCCCTAAAACAAATGAGCTCCAGGGAGGTGAGAGGGATGAGAGGGGGCGGATGGGAGGGGATGTACAGTATGGTGCCACTAGTATAAAGACTTCATGTGTGATTGAGCTAAAAGTTCCATGGAGGGAGGTCATTTCATTCCCTCGTGAAACCTAGATTGAAAGCATTTGTGATCTTTTGATCTTCCTTAATCTCTGTGCAACAGATGCCTGACCTTCATTCAACATGGCTGCCAGGCGCCCGCACCACCGCAACAGCAAAGACAGACAGTGATGCTAGATTACGTGACGAGGCGGCTAAGTAAAGAAGAAATTATGTGCGCGAATTACGTCACTTATCTTACGTAACTTGAACAGTGTAAAGTACCAGCACTATTGAAATATGCGTTCAAATATTTTAGGTACCAACGGAATGTTTCACATTTTTACAAACGCTTATGAGAAAATCCTGGATTTGTCAGATTTTGACAAACCGTGACTCAAGCATTGTTCATTTAGATGAGCTTTTTTCTTAAGACTACCATAATTAAGACAATAGGGGTTCTACTGACCAGTCACTGATCACGTGACAATAACAACATGGCCGCCTCCTAGAAGACAGGTGAGGAGTCCAGTGGGTCGTTGGTTCATCAAGTGTGTGGAAATACTTCACTAAAGATTAAGCACATACTACCGTGACATCAGTCCTGAAATACAACTGAGGTACTACTGCAATGCTAATGCTAATGCTAATGCTAACGCTAGCAGAGGAACGGTCCAAATCCTCTGGACAGGAGTCAGTTAACAACTTTACCAAACGTCCTGTGGTAACAGAGAGAAGGAGGCTGCACATCAACTATTTGATAGAGTCTTCGGAGAAATGCCCACCTGCACTATCCCTAAATGCTATAGATGGTGCTGACTGGCAGCATGTTTTTATACATACAGTACATGCAGCTCACAGTATGTAGAGCGTGTATATTTTTTTATTTTTTTCTTGCGCGTATTAGAAGTGTCAGACTGACGGTGTTTATGGTGTTGACGTAGTCTTTAGCAGATAGTAGCTCATGTTGAAGCTTCAGTTACCTTGAAGAAAAGCCTCAGTAGCCTCTTTGTGTTTAATGGTACATTATGTATTCAGGTCAAGAACATAGATGTCATTGCTGCAAAGCATTACTTTCTACTGTGTTTTATGTGTGACGTCATCAACTAGTCGATGTCGACTTCCACCACATGAGTCGACTTTAAAAAGTCCGAACTCGTTGAACCCCTATGAGGCGTGATGTCTCGTGACGTCCCCTATGTGTTGACATGATATCAGGATAAGGTCTGTTTCTGAGAAAGGCTGCGTTGTTGACATCATGGTAACATTTTGAGCAAACAGAGACGTTTTTTATGATAAATATTCCCGTGTTTGACATTTATCACACGCCGTTGCTCATCGGATCCATTTCCTTTGTTCTTCGTCGACTCATAAAAAAAAAATGAAAATAAATATCAACTGGTTTTGCACCTGGAGACATTGTGTTGACGTGATGTCGGGATAACAACCCAGATCTGTTTCTGAGAAAGGTTGAGTTGCTTTACGCCAGCTGCTCCGTAGCTGACCGCCTTGTGGAGAACAGAACGCAGCATAAACAGTCTCCTGATGTCAGATCTCTGATATAACAAAACAGATTTTGACAAACAAGCACTCCGAGTTTGATTAACTTAGATCTCAATCTGGAAAAAAAAACACCTTGTATTTCTTAATAGTGCAGTAATATTTGCATGTAGAGGCATTGTGCGTTCACGTGATCAAATAATAACTGTAGAAATTACTTCGCAACCAGGGAAATTAATGTGAATGTCAACAGGGACTGCTCAGAAAGGTCTGTTTCTCAGAAAGGCTGAGCTGTTGACGTCATATACTCGGTAACATTTTGAGCAAATAGGATGTTTTTCATGATAAATATGCACATGTTTGACATTTATCATACACCATTGCTCATCAGATCCGTTTCCTTTGTTCTTTGTGGCACATAAAAAAAAAAAGAAAATAAATATTAGCAGGTTTTGCACGGAGAGAAAATACAGCACATCTGGTCCTTGGTCAGAAAAACAACCTGACAACTTGGGAAATGAGATGTTCTGAGGTGCATGTGAATGCTGCACCTTTCCCATAATAGACTGTTTTTTCCAGTAGGCGAAGCACATGTATTAATGATGACTGCTTCCCACTTTTGTTTTTGGATTTCTTGCATGCTGCTTTACTGGGCTTTCTAAACTGTGACACGTCAAAAATCTCTGCTTTGAAAGTTGGCGGACTTTTCCATTTTCTGTCACCGACGCCGTTCCAGTTTCCGTAAAATGTGCGAGGCGATGGGGAGCCTGTGTTACGGTGCTCTGTTTGTGCCTCTTCATCAGACATTATACCAAAAATTCCCCCCACTGAACCTGTTTAGGGACGTGTTGTGAATGCAGATGCCGGCCGGGGTCAACACTTTGAAAAACATCTGAGGAATTTTAGATGTTGGCTGCGTTGAGCTCCCGGTGACCTTGAAAGGAAGAGAGCGAGAGAGAGAGAGAGGAGCTCAGACTGTTGAATCCACCGTAGGTGACTGAGAGAATAATCTGTTCACTTTGCTGGCAGTCGTCAAGCAGTCGGCCCCTCATCTGCATGATCCAGAATTAATTATTCATGAGGTCTTCTTTCAAGCACTTTTGACACAGTTAAAATCAACGATAAAGGCGAGCGCATGCTTCCATCCGTCCTACACTTACTGTGGTGCAGTAATTATACTAGGAGCTTGTTTACAAGATAAGCAAGAGGTCCAAATGAATCTTTGCTGTGCTGGTAGGAAAAAAAAACACTGGGAAATACAGCGATCAGGCGTATCATTATGACCACCTTCCTAATATTGTGACTCATCAGAGAATGGACTTGGGCCTTCTGAGGGTGTCCTGTGGTGTCCAGCTTTGAGGGGAGGGGCCTCTGTGGATCATCCCACAGATACTTGATCAGTTTGGGAGCTGGGGAATTTGGAGGCCAGGTCAACACCATTGGTTAGTAGGAGACGTGCCCAAGGTTAGAGCAAGTGTATATAGTAATTATTCTCGTATTGATCCCTTATTGAAATTCTTTCTCTGCATTTGACCCGTCCATTCGTTCACGCAGCAGTGTGCACGCTCAGAGCCGCGGGCTACCACTTGTGTAGCTCAGGAAGCAATTTGGGGGTTAGGTGCTTGCTCAAGGCACGTGAGCCATGAGGGGATGTGAACTTGTGACCCTTCCTTCCCAAAGCTGCTTCTCTAACCACAAGCCCCCCCAAACAACTTACATCTGCATCTGTCAAATGCAATAAACCCCTTTGTTAGGGCTGATGCCGGGACCTTCTGCATTGTAAAGCAGACTCAGATAACCGCTGCCACCACTGGAACCTCTAAAGAAGCGACTGTTATGTCCTCTGAAGTAATGGAAACATGACTGGATGTGTATTTGCGAACCGCACAGTCTCTCCCACGCTGCCTGTAGATCTGTGTTCCTATTTACTGCTCCAAATAACAAAACGCCAATGACTTACAAAATAAAGCTTACGCCGACTAACAACATAAAGACCCTCTTATGGCAACTCCCTTAATAATAAATCCAGTTTGTACTCTCATTTTATTTGTCTGGGTTACTCGTAACTTTACTCTTTCATATTATAAAATTTAATAAAGTGTGCATTTGTTGGGAGAGTAGCAGGAGAGTTGTCGTATTGAAAAACAGCCGCATTACGCCATGATATGAATGTACTGTAATGTATCTGCATGCTGAGCAATATTGGAACAAAGCAGCGAGCTGGTAGAATTACCAGACACTGTTGTTGCATAATGCATGCACGCTTATAAAAGACAGTTTGAGTCAATGAAATACTAAAGCAATATATGGCAACATGCAGCAGTAACCTTACCTCTGAGGTCACTTTTGTAAGTAGTATTATTTGAAACAAATATATATATATCAGTATGTGCAATAACATGAAGAAAAAAAAAAGGCTTTGCTTCTGCTTTCATCTCTGTTGGAAGACATTATTCCTTTACGTGTGCTGAAACTACAACGAGTTGTTAGAGCTGGAAGGGGTTTTTTAAAATGATAAAGTGATGAATTTTAGGGCTACAGCTACCACTTATATTGATGATTGATTGCTTATTTTCCTCAGTAATCAATTAACCTCTTAAACCCGAGGCCTCTTTATCAAACTCCTGCTTGAAAATTGACAGCTGGGCTGCAGCCTATCCCAGCTGTCGCCAGGGCGAGAGGCGGGGTCCACCCTGGACAGGTCTCCAGTCCATCTCAGGGCTAACACAGAGAGACAGACAACCATTCACACTCACACCTACGGCCAATTTAGAATCACCAATGAATTTGCATAAATTCTGTCTCAAGTTTACTGTAGAGGTGTAATAATTGGATTACATGTTACTAGATCAGGGTGAATTCGGACAGAACTTAGCAACATTGCATACCTGCACCGAGACTGACGCTAATGAAGTGAAGCAGAGACGTTTGAAATGTTTTAGCAGAGGCCTGTTAAGTTCCTCAAATTGGCCATTTTGACACATTTTAGCACATTTTAGCACCTGTCTCCTATGTGTGACTAACTGGTCCACTCACCGTCCACCACAGAGTCACATTTGCAAGATGGCGACGGCCAGAGCCGCCACATTTCGCTTCAGAAGTCTTGTGGTCGACATTACCTATCTTTACATTCAGTCAATGGCAAAGCTACATAAAATAGTGTTTCTGTCGCCATAAAGATATTATTTTTAGAGTGAGGATTTCAGCTCGAGCTTCAACGGTTTGTCAGTTATCAAGATGATTGACGACTGACAAACTGTCTACTTATTCCACAGCTTCGGTATTCATCCTATTCTAGGAGACGCTTTAGGAAAGTGCATATCCAACAAAACATATGTTGTCTCTCAGCGTGTTGCCTTGGGTACCGTGATGTTCAGGTGCTGCAGTTGTTGAGGTAAATATTGATGCTTTAGACCAGAGGTGTCACTGCTGGGCCTCTCAGGTGACGTATATCGGTAAATAAATGCAGGTAAACATTGGTGAACAGTGACGATTTGGACTGAAGGATGGTTGGAGGGGCGGGAGGGCAGGATAGATGTTGGTCACTCTGGTCCTCAGTCTGATTTTCTGTGATGCAAAGTAAGTTATCGTCAACTTCCTGAAATCATCCATGCTTTCATCACATGCAGTCGACAAGTCTTCAATTCTTCGTACAACTATTTGCACTGGATTAGTTTTACCTGGGGACGTCATGTGATTCAGAGATGACATCTGTACGCTCTCATTTAATATCCATAGTTATGTCTTTGAGATGTAGTGGAGTGAAGCGGAAAGTAGCAGAGGACATTTTACACTTTTTGACAGCTTTAGTTATTTTGCACATTCTGAATCGATAATGAAAAACATATATTTTTAAAAATAAAACACGACGTGATGAGGCTATTGATCCTGGGGAAGAAATTACGTGTTTAAATCAACCCCACCTTTGCCGATAAACACATTAATGCTTGATTTAATAATTTGATCCGTCTAAATGGCTCTGCATCTCTGCAAACTTTGATTTATAGCACATCCTTGGTAGTTCTTAAGTGACAAGAGGCAGATAAAAGCTGTGAATCAGTTTCCCACTGGATTCGTTTTATCACAGGACCTCTGTGTTAGGAGAAATAGGGTAGGTATTTTTAATAGTGTAATTTTCAGTTAACAAATTACGGACGTGGACGATTCGCACGGGATGAAGATTACAGGCGACTTCCGACATTATCGCAAATTACTGGAGGTCCCCAAGGTTAAACGAGTCCTGTGTGAATAGGGCTTATGTATCTGGACATGCTAACGTTGTTGGATGCCTGCCCTTCCCCCCCCCCCCCCCCCCCCCCCCCAGACATGTTAATCCTGCAACTTTAATGAGACCCTGAGAAAGGTTTCCCATGTCAGACAATGAGTTGAGAACCTAGGAACTGGCTGTTGTGGCATTTTCCTATTTTGTAGAGCTTCACACTCGCTGCCATTTACTTAACGTTCGTTGTCTCGTTTCATCTCGTTCAGCACCGGTGTAGGTTTGATGTTTGGTCTCATAGTGTTGTCATATATTCTAACAGTTTCATTTCATATCAAACGGACACACTTCCCCTCGCTTTCTCTGAAGAATTATCCATTTATCCAGTGTCTGAAATCTTCTTCACTCCCTTGCTATCTTGCATTTCTTTGCCTCTCCTCCTTTAGACTGTGACTCCTAAAAACACTAGCTTACATACATTTTCATCTTACTGTTTTATCGCTGCAATAAGACTTAAAGCGAGCTCGATTCTCCTGCCTCGTATAGGAGCAGCAGAGTTATGTCTTTATTTTTCAGTGTAATTGCCCACACACTGGCTTCATGACTCAGAAATGCACTGTGACATAATCCATGCATCAGATAATGATAATGAATCTCTCGAGCAGCCGAACAGTGGAGGTTTCCTACAATAGACATATCGTCTGGATCCTTTCGAGGCCCAAAGGTCTGCGCACTGCAGTCTAATCCGTGTCGACACGGAACAGTCGCCCGCAGCATATATTTGCAAACATTTAACCTGTTCATATCTCATAGTTTTTATGTAACGCCGCCGACTTCAGACTATGGAGCTGATTTCCAAAACAAGTTCTGTGATTTTCACTATCAGATCATGACATTTTCTCCCTTTTTCTCGTCACAAAAGCCTCACAGAAGCGCTGGCAACAGAAACCAAAGAGAATATCGGGCGTATGAGTGAAGTTTTTAATGTAGCAGTGGTGCAATCACTGAAGGATTACTGCTTCCATTTGCACAGCGTATGGAAAAAGGCTGCCTGAGGTAAGATTAACTTGCACCGTTATGTAATCCAGATGTTAGAAGATGTTCTCGCTGCTCTCCGTGTTGTCCCTTTTCTGTTAACTGCTCTGAAATATCTTAACAAGCTTGTCACCTTTTTAGATTCCTATTTGTCCTTACACTTTTTTTTGTTGTTGTTTTTAAAAGCTGATCAGTTAATTGACAGACTGCATGAGTGCATGATATGTCTATGTTTGTTTACACAGTCGTGTTTTTGCAGAGGGTTCTTATTAATATATTTATTTATTTTTTATATCCATCTGTGGATACAGAGCGTGTAGCTCATAGATGTATTTTTCATGCCCTCTTGATTATTCATTTGTGTTTATTTAACCACGCAGCATTGAAAGTCTCAGTGAAGTCTTGTGAATTCTATTTGAAATCTCCAGTGCGGCTTGGACCCAGCCGTTTTTTTGCAGAGCTGATGGGAGGCGCGTCATAGCGGCAACCATGCCGGTCTGTAATGTGTCCTTCACGGTTTATGACTTGCAGCTGCCATGAAATGTATGCACGGATAAACAAAACAGAGCTTGTAGCTGACTGTGTAAGATGGACACGATTCTCAACACAGCTGTACTGTACGGTATGAATGATGCCACGTTTAATAGAAAACCTCCAGTCAGCATACGCATGAACTCCAGAAGGCTCTGTGGTGGAGGGTAATTACTATGCAGAGCAGGAAAAATAAAAAATAAAAACTTTGAGAGGGTGCCCCCTTCACAGATGACACAGACTAACACACACACACACACACAACATCATCTATAATTTAGTGTCAGAGAGCGTGATGGAGTGGATGGGTGTGGGCAGCGGGAGACGGCGTGCACATCCAGCGACTAAGAGCCTGTCCCGAACGTCATGAGGGGTAGATATGTGGTAATCAAAGGTGGTGTGAGGAGAAGATGTGATATCCTGCTGTGCATTCAGAGTACGACTTGAGTTCTAGTACGACTACACTGTGTTAGGATTGGCTGAACGGATATGGATTTTGAATGCTTTTATTATTCATATTTGCAGTCTGTGGGAGGTCGCTCGCTGTGAAACCTTAGACTAAAATATTTCACACTGTATATCGGGAACAACCGTCTGTCACTTAGAATTAACCTCCAGAACTTTGTGGCGGTGAGACTTTTTTTTTTTTTTTCTAGAGCAATAAATTTATAGTTCACAACTGTAAAAACTGACTAGCAGCGAGCGTAAACCTGCAAACCTGTGATGTGCTTTGCAAGTGTATATAGACGCTCGCTGCGCTGAATAAATTTAGCCCAAAAAATGTTCTCATATCCTGGATTAGTGTTTGCAAACTGAAGCAAACTTGTTCTGTCATTTTGACAGCAGTTCCTTCCAGAAAGAAACATGATGCAACGCGCCGTTGACGACAGACTCCAAACTAGTTTTGTTTGCAGCTCATTATTTTTATGTTTCCCCCAAATTCTGTCGTTTGCGATTCTGCGATTCTGAAGAACCAGACGTGCATTTGGAACATCTGTTATTTTTTGTAATTTTGCACGATGATTTGTGTATTATCACATTCTCTGAGAGAGCAATGCAAGACTAGATGTGACGGGATAAAGGCTTGTTCTGGTGCATCCCACAGATACTTGATCAGTTTGGGATCTAGTGAATCTGGAGGCCAGGTCAACACCTTGTGCATCCTGCTGGGGATGGCTGCTGCCATCAAGGAGTGTCATTGCTATGGGGTGGGGGTGCCTGGTCTGGTCTAGGTGGGTGCTACATGTCTAAGTAACATCCACACCAATGAATGCCAGGTCCAGAAGTTTCCCAGCAGAAAACTGAACTGTCACAAGATGGTCAATGTTATTCACTTCTCCTGTCAGTGGTCATAATGTTGTGGCTAATTGGTGTGTGGTGAATTGTGTGCGCTTTCTTCCCCCATGCCTCATTTACCTCATAAGAGCTGTGACTGTTGATATGTTGATCAACAAGACAGACTCATTTCAAGCCTCACTTAAACTGCGTTACCTCTGCTACCGTGGATCAACCCTCATTACCATACATGAGCTGTGGCTCTTGTGCATAATTATAATACAATATATATGCACTTCAGCTTGCTGTTAACCTGTGATCCAAGAACAACATGTTTTTTATCAGATGTAGTCATATAACCTGAGGAGACCTGATGTCTGATTGTTACAGATTCTGCTCATAGAGCTTAAGAGGTGAGCAAAACAGAACAGTCCCTGAGTGAGTGTTTGTTTAGGCCAGATGGTTTTTACTTCCAGACATCTCTTTAAATAAAAAGTTTTTGTTTAGTCGCCACCGCGGTGATTCACACGGTCCTTGGTCACGCTGCTGCATTAACAAAATAAGCTCTCTGATAACAAACCAGTCAATGATCCTTGAGAAAAGCCTCGGACAAGCTGCCCCCTCAGTGCCTCGGTGACAAACGACGCAGCCACCAACCAAGGCCGGCCAGGCTCAACATTTATTTAGGCTTGTCCGCAGGCAAATGGAGGACATGGCACTTTCTGATTACTTTATATTGACTCCTCTCTCGTAGCCTGGAGAGAGACACAAACCAACAATTCAGGACCTAATGTGCGGTACAACATTTACAGCAGGAATACGGCGAGCATCCCAAACAAAGCTCTTTCCTAATGTTTTTAACCCTCTCTCTCTGTCTCTACACTGGACTCTAGTCAATATTTAGCTTCCCGGTTCACCATCTAATACATGTGACTGCATGTGGTTATCGTATGGAATGAACTTGCGGCCTGACACAGGCCCACACACAAAAACGCTAGATCCCAAACTGATCACGTATCTGTGGGATGATAAACAGAGGAGGCCCCTCCCTTCAACCCATAGTCACAATGTTATGCCTGATCAGTGTATAACCTTTTATAGATCTCCAGTGTAATCATTCACATTAAAATGGGTAATGTTTTCTAACTTGGAGTGACTTCATAACAGAAATACGGCCGAGAGGGTTTTTACATCTTATTTCACTTTTTTCAGTAAAGAAAGAAAAAAAAAATCTTTGCTGTTTGTTTTTATCCTGCAGCAAAATGAAAGGGACCAAAGTGATGCAACTTTGCAAGTATAATACCATCGGACCATAAATTATTCAGTGCTCTTTGGACTTATTGACACAATCAGCCCTGATTAAGATGAGCCAAGCTACAGTGAATGATAAAGAGGTAATTATGTGCTGATGTTGTTCATGGATGTTTTAATTGTTTTCAGATTGCAGTATCTGGTCTAAGGCAAATGTGGTTATTGTTATAGAGTCTAGTTATAGGTGTCTTTCGCATAAAGACGACAGAACTGATTTTGATTTGTGGCAGCATTGCTCTCAGTGTCTTTCGGTGTGTTTCACATTTAAATTAAAAGTGCATCGACTTCTAGATCCTTCCTCGTGTCCGTCCTGTGATGCTTCATCAGTTGAGGTGAGGAATCAGGCTCGCCCAAGGTTGAGTTTGCAAGCAAAGTCCAGAAATAGCAAAACTCACTCGAATGTCAAATGAGGTTCCGCGGAAATTACTTTGAGCCGGTGGACTGCAGCCCTCCTCTGCAGCTTAAGAAAAAAAAAAAAGCTCTCTATGTTTTCCTTAGCCAGCCTGAATAGAAGATACAGATACCGGCTTACTTCCACCATCACCCCCTGGCTCTCCAAGAGGACCGGGTTTCCCCTCTGGTCGAAGGTCGTCGGAGTGCGTGTTCTGCCTTTTGGACACATTTCAGAGAAGCCATGGAGCCCTTAACGTACTGATTTTAAAGCTGCACGTAGAAGAAGAGCAGTCAATACTGCACAAAGCAAGAAATGGTTACAGGAATGAACTGTAGCTATTTACTGCAGGGACATGTCTATTTTCTTCTCCGTGTATAAATGTGCTGTAAAGGCTGCACCACTCAGGTCGGATATTGCAAACCGGGAGGAAATCAAAACACGTACACGGATGATTATTTAAATACACAAGGGAGCCAACCTTCTATATTCTGGGAGACTCTTGCCTTCTCAGCGTTGCTGTGGTGAAAGGCCTATCGCGTCCACAGTGGGAGGATCTGAGGGGCCTCGCACTGCTGCGGGGGATCGTGGCTTGTTGTGGAGGATGTTTTCAGAGAACATGCAGAGGTGTGAAGACCAACAGTAGAATTTTAGAGTTTGGAACAAGTGTAAAGAAGCTAGCACTTGATGTTTTTTTTTTTTTTTAATACATTTTAACAATCAGACAATAATCAGTACCACGAGAATTGCAGCTGCAAAAAGACGGGTGGGGTCTGATTTAATTTTTTTTCACTGAGATGATCTGTTTGTCAGCGTTCAGAGTGCAAATATGACCCCAAGGTTTTTACCATGTGGCCTGACATCAGCGGATAACAGATCCCAGCTCTGACAGAAGCTCCGGGGCCAAACAGTATTCTCGTTCGACTGGAGAAAGTTGTGTTTCATCCAGCTTTGAATAGTCTGTTAACGAGGGGCCTTTAAAGCCGTTGAACCGCTGGTATTTGTGGGTTATAGTTCAGTCTCATTAGGTTGACTCCTGTCACATCACAAAACATTCTTCAGTTTTGGAACAAATTCACATTTAACGAGGGATGGACCTAACTTTAGTAGGAGCTCTAGTAGGAGTTTTTGTGTCTGTTGACGTCGGGGAATCCAGAGAAATCTCGCTTTCTCTGCTAATTGTTTTCCATACATCATGCATAATTTATGTACAGTGCTGTCACATGGCTTCATGCAGCATATGATGATCATCATGCAGCAGGAACAAAATGTTTACCCAGTTGTGACTCGAGCTTAGCTGAAATAAGCAGTGCTTTCAGTCGTAATTGCATGAAATGAAAAGCTGCCAAGCGGCAGGTCCTTAAAATCAGTGTGGCGTGATTGAGAGGGAGGGAGGAATCTTCTGAGCGCAGCTGGAGTCCCTGGGTGTATGAAGCCTGCGGCTGTAGCGCTGTGTGTGTGTGTGTTGGCTGATGGCTTTGTGCTAGTATTTGCACATTGGTGTTTTGTCTGGGTGTATCACTGAAATGCTATTTTTTGTGGGTGCAGCTCTGAGGTATACATTTCATGCACAGTGTATGCACTTTACCTACACAGGAGGTGAGGATTAGGACTCATGATCTCACAGTAAAAGGCGCAATAATGAACTTATACAGTAGAATCATTTAGGAGGAGGAGGCAGGTGAAAGGCCCATGCAGCAGGTCTTAATTACATCACAGCCAGTCCTGACATGCTTGGGTGAACACTGCTGGCTTAGCAGGTAATGGCTACTGTGCATGTACAGTTGGCAGGGGAATGAGGCTGGAGGCGTAGATTTGGGGGCGTGTTGCCCATTTCGCTTGAGAGAGCATGCGCTCCCTCAGATTTTTAGGATCCAGTGGCTTTTAGGAGCAAATGAAGTCTGTTTTGTCCTTATGTATTGCTTTAGTTTCGCACAGAGATGCACTGTATATATTATATATATATATATATATATATATGTGTGTTGTTTGTTTTTTCACGCCGTCTCATTGTGCAAGCATCGTTACACTGCCGTTTAGTGTGTGGAGGAATTTGGGATGGTCACATGATCTAACTGCAGTCAAAGCACTGGTGGCTGCATCTACATTATACTGACTTGTTCCTTTTTATTTTTTACAACACATCCCCAGTCCTTATGGAGTTACATGTTTTGCATCCCCTCCTAGAGCGAGCACCTGACCCCCAAGTCACTACCTGGGGACGCTACCCAAGAGGCATCCCACTGCTCCAAGTGTACACACCACTACTGTGTGACTATTATTAAAAGTTGGGATGTTATGCAAAATGTTAATGTAAACAGAATGCATTGATTTCTGAATCATTTAAACCAGGACTGTCAAACCTGTTTTAGTTCAGGGGGGCCACATACAGCCCAATTTGAACTCAAACAGGCCGCACCAGTAACATAACAGCATAATAACCCATAAGTAACGACAACTCCAGACTTTTTCCATTTGTTTTAGTGCAAAGAAGACCAAGTAAATTAGGAGAATGTTTACATTTAATGAACTAGCCTTTCAAAAAATTTCATTTCTTAAGAATAATAAGTGTAATTTGGGCCCATTGCTGTCTCCTGTTTAGTCCTGGGTCTCACTGTTTGTGTTCTGTCCACTTCTCTGACTTAAACGGTCGACAAACTAGGGCTAGCAGTTATTTTTATTGAAAAACTGCAGTCTTCTATGTAATTTTCACACTGCAAATTCATGCTGCGGGCCAGATTAAACCCTCTGGTGGTCCGCTTTATGTTTGACACCTGTGATTTAAAACTCTGTAATTAATTAGTAGAACAGAATAGTAGAAAGAAATGTGAATTACATATGCTCATTTTGAACTTCTGCAGAAACCTGATAGCAGTCTGCCGTGTGTACTGTTTTCTTAGTCACATTTGATATGCTGTAGCTCTAACACAGTTCAGACTGTAAAGTGTGATTTATTTATTTATTTATATTTTTTCTAAATGGTCTCAAGCGGTAAAAGCTGTAGTGTTTACTAGAACCTGTTTTGGCCACTCCACAGTCTGGTTCCTCTCGGTACATCTGTCGGCCGCTCTGCAGCACTCCCAGCAGCTGAAAGCGAGCCCCGTCACCTCTGGGTGTACAGCGAAAGCGTATTACCAAAAATGTCCCACAGCAGTTTACGGGAAGCATCTCCTCCTGCATGTGTTCACTTTGGCTGTGAAAACGCCGCGCGGACCAGACTGCATAAATAGAGAAAGGAGAAGCCGGCGAGCCGTGTAGCGAGGAGTTTATGATTCATAGAGAAGAACAAAGCGTTTTAATGTGTTTATTAAAATGCAGGAGCAATGGTCAACGTTTGGGAGCTGCTCCAAACCAATCAGGATGTGTATTCGCTGGATTTTATGCATGCATAGTTGAACTTGTGAAGAAATTCATTGCTAGCAAAGGAAATGGACAGCTGTTCACCAAACGTGAATCTATATGCAGGCGGCCTTTTTCTAAAATATAAACTTTAGCTCTGAGATCAGCTTCTGTTACGAATCATATGGGTTTTGTGTGTCCCAGTTGTGTTTTTCTTTTCCACCCTGGAGAAGTCACTCTGCTGTGTTCAGAAACCAGAATGTCATCACATCTTTATGTATACACTAAAAGATTTTTGTTTCACACATTTGCTTTCCTATTCAGCGGGAGCCTTTTTAAAGTTTAAAGAACACACGGATAGAACCCACACTTACCTCAATGTTTTCTCAGGTGCATGCACTCTGCACATCTGCGCTCACGGTAAAAAAAAAAAGAAAAAGAAAAACAAACCGTGAAGCACCAGCTCACCTGTAAATACAAGGTGAGCTTCATCTGCGCTCTGTAGGCAAACACTGAGGCTATCTCATAAATTGTTAAGATGGCTTGAGGTGAGTCAATTAGGGAGTAGACTCATTATCTGCTTTGTAGAGTATCCTGACAGTGCCCCGAGCAAGAGCCGTAAACACACCATTAACACGACGCCGCAGTGAACCTGCTGCACTGCTGTTCCAACCCCATTCTCCGGCTCTCCCGTGATTTCTTGCAGCCTTTTGTGCCGTCGTTCTTGCTCATGCGTCTCCCTCCCCAGTCAGCCTCATTCATAAAATCTATCTAGGACATGACTCTCTCTCTCACTCTGCAAGTTTCTGTTTCTGTTTCTTTATAAATGCATACGTCACCATATCACAAGAACAAGTGTGCATTCTGGTAAACACTCTTGTTTGATTTCTCTCCAACATTATATGAGAAGATTGATCCAGCTGTCACGTTGCTGTAGTAAATATATGAGGGGAAAGTCCGCAGCTGGTTAGATGAGAAAGAGAGAAACAGTTCATCCGAAGGTAACAAGTCTTAGCCTGGAGCCAGCCCAAACGTTTCTCACCCACAAAACCTTTGTGGGGTAAAGTTAGTCTGGAATCGGTCTGTTGGGAACGGATTATGACTAATCCGTCACGGCCGACTGGTTCCTTTCTGTGTGGAGTTTGCATGTTCTCCCTGTGTCTGCGTGGGTTCTCTCCAGGTTCTCCAGCTTCCTCCCACCGTCCAAAGACATGCTGGTTAGGTTCATTGGTGATTCTAAATTGGCCGTAGGTGTGAGTGTGAATGGTTGTCTGTCTCTCTGTGTTAGCCCTGAGATAGACTGGAGACCTGTCCAGGGTGTACCCCGCCTCTCGCCCCAATGACAGCTGGGACAGGCTCCATTTATTTATGCATGCACATGATGTTGTGCAGAAGCATTAAGTTCCCTCTATCTTCACTACCGCTCATATACCTGTCTGAAAAGAGTACAAGTAAACGGCAGCTTGGTTGATTGGTGGAGACAATAAACTGCAGGTTTTAGTGAGTAACTATCTGTGTCACCATGGTTATGCTTAGCTAAACTAATCGTTTACCAGGCAAACAATCCTAGATTTACTTCTCAGCAAGAAATCAAATAAGTGCATTTCCTAAAATGTCCAACAATCGCTTAAATTGTGTTTTGCACACACAAAAATAGCTAATTATGGGTGAAATTAGGCAGTGGGTTAAAGCAAGACTACTCCATCTATTAATGCCAGATAACAAATACACTACTGAGTAACCTTAAACGCTGCAGCGGTGTTTGTTACCTTTTACCACATTCACATTTAAAGTGATTATTATCCCAGTGTGTAGCACTTAGTCAACATTCCAGTCTCGGATAGCTTCCCTTCACCTGCACTATGAATCTAAATAACACATCCCAGTCACGCTTATTTAAAAAGAAAAACTCCCAGAAACATTTAAAGTTCTCATTAATCCAGAAAAGTTATGAAGCTGGATTTAAATGATGATCCTCCAACTATACGTGTAGCGTGTGGTAACCTACTGTGTAACAACGGCTAATGCTCTGATCCACTACATGTGTGCGAGGCGCCGTGTGCTTGTTGGTTCCTTCACGTGATTTTAAAGGTTGTCAAAAGGTTCGATGCAAATGCAATATTATTATGCACCGCACATGATTATATAGGGCTGGAGAGGGCTTCGCCGGCGCTCGTTTAAACGCAGAGCACGCATGGTATTACCATTACAAGATTTCTTTACCTGTCTCATAGCCTCTGCCACGCTCTTAACACACTTGGCATGCAGAACAGAAAAGTAAATGCGGTTGAAACCAGCTGGAGACGTAAATATTTCAGAAACTGTGTGAACCGAAGGAGGGTTATAAAAGTGTGTGGTTTGTTTTTTGTGCCATATTTGGAATACATAGCGTGTATCATTGTGGTTATATGTGACACGGTCTCAGTAGCAGAGAGCTGATGTAAAATACATGTTGCTATACAGTTTAACAAGCTGAATAATGAGAGAGAGAGCGTGCACGCAGCCAAGCATCTGATTAAATCGGTCCACTTTAATTACAGCAGTTATTGATTTAAAGACAGGTTATTACCTTATTCATCAGAATCCTCTGTGACCTGGTCAGTAACCTGGCATAACTAATTTAGGATTAGTCATGCTTTGCTAGAGGAGGAGCACTGGCGTTTATAGACATAAAAAAAAAACAAAAAAAAACATGGTGACTATGTTACAGTGCACCGCTGGATGTCAATGGCTGGCTTTTTGTTCTAATATGACTGTCAAGGATGAAATCTCAATCCTTTAGATGTCAGCCAGGAGAGGGATCGCTGATCAGATAGAGTGTATGCTTAGGAGGATTCAAGAAATGATATTCATCTGATCACAGAAGGATTGGCCTGACAGTTTCCCCAGTTTTTATTTTTATTTTTTTTTTAAAGAATGAAGATCAGAAGCTTTGAGCGTTACCCTGTAGCAAGTGCAAATTGATTTTTTTTTCTAACCAAGGTCGTCCTCAGTTGCAGAATGAGTGATGGGATGTTTTGGCACCTCATACATCCAGCAATTGCGGAAGCCGTGTAGCCTAGAGAGCTGTCCTATAGTTTGTGAAATTGTAAAATAAACCTCTCTGTGTATCCTGACGCCGCCTTCCGAAGGCGCCTTTTGGATTCGAAAGGAAAACCATTTCGTGAATCGGGATGAGAGCGGATTTATTCGTCTGCAAATTCGCCCTTATGCATAATCCCCTTTGTAGTTTGTGTGAAACAAGACTGTGCTTGAGAGAAGAAAACGTCTCAGTGATTGATTTTTAGAGAAGGTGGTCTGTATGAATTGCAAATAGCTGCTTGGTTGTGCAGATCTAAATCTAAAATGTGTTGTGAAATCAGCAGCACGATGTGGAGGCATTTGATTTTTTTTTGTTTTGTCGTTAGAGCCACTTGAATGCAGTGTTAGTGTTCGGCTGGGTGTCTGCTTTACTCTTGGCATTCACATAAATTGCAGTTTTGATAACTTTTTTGTTACTGTTATAATATCAGAATTTAAATTCTTAACATTTAACATTCAACATATGTCTGTGAAGGTTCTCAGTCATGCAGGCAGTGGTATGTCCAGAATAATATGCTGAAGCAAATGCAACTAGACTTGTTGGGTTTCTTGAAGATGTCTCCACTCGTCTAAATAGCTTCTTCAGTTCTAAATGAGAGAACATCTGTGGGTGGAGCCCTCCTGAAACTGACATGACTAGAGTCTGTAACAGTCAGATACCCACCATTTTGGATCCAGTTTCCATCTCCAGTGAATGGTACTCTAATAGGTGGTTTAGACTTAATGCACAGAAGCTATGCCAGCAGCCCGGACCCCTACACAGACCCTAGCGCCGTAGAATGACGTGCACCTCCCCAGAAATGTAACTACACAGACCGTAAGAGCTGTGATTGGTCCGTTTGGTAGTAGCATGTTTCCACTTTAGTATTTCCTGCTGCTTCTCCATCTCCGCAATTCTCGAAATTGGTTATTTTGGATCAATAAAGATGGAACACAACAAGGAAAGGTTAACTGAGGAGGTTCAAACATTTGTATGGCTCGACTTTGGTGAAATTTCGGTGAAGGTTTCAGTTGTCATTGTTGAAAGTGAAACAGGAAGTGGAAACAAAAATTATCCCGAGTGTCAAAAAGATTAGCAGACTAGCGTTTAAGTAGCCAGATTTACGAGCGCACAAGTATAAATGGCTAGCACCAGTGTAGGCTACATACATAGGTTATAGCATCTCCTGCAGTACCTTAAATGAGTCTTAACGACCCATTAATGTGTCTCTTTTTAAAGACAGATGTCATCTGATCCAGGAAACATGATAATACATTCATTGGCAGGCCAAACAATTTCTATGTTCATATGTTCCTAATGAAAAACCACAAATCCTCCCCCCCAGACATAAACCCGACAGGTCTCCTTGTTGCCCTTGTTTCAGTTTTGGTTTTGGAGACATTTGGTATATATTGGAATATACATAATTCAATTTTCTTTACTGTGTTAATCCTTTTAGAAGAGCCACCTGTGCCCGGAGGGAATTCAGAGAACAGATAATGAACATTTGCACAGGCAAAGCAAATAAATAAATAAAAAACGTGCACCCACACATTGACCTTCCTTTGAAATTAAACTGGCACCTTCCTGTTTCTTTATTTATCAGACCGGAGCAGAATGCTGCCTCGTTAACGAGCTACTCTTCACCTTTAATAAGTCCAGACCCCGTCAGATATCCTTGGATACCAATTTCGTTCCTTGATTTTCTGTAGTTCTCTTGCAGGGCGCTAATCCTGCTGGCGTAAGGAATAAATGAGCAGCTCAAAGATGGGGATTGCTTTGGGTTGTGAAGGTTTTCTGTTTTTGAAAGCTCTGGTCTGGATCAGCCAGACGCAGAGGAGAGATGTCATTTCACTAAAAATTTATATAGTTAAAAACTATTAGCATGAGCCTTTCATTAGGAAATTGCTTTTTCTTTTTTTTAATATATAAAACAGCAATTAGAAACGCTTCATAAAAAGTGGTTTATACGATTTTTATTCCATTATGTGTCCTGCCAGGACTTCAAAGTGTAGTGGAAATTAAAATAAGCTTTGCAAAACATCACAACATCGCACAGAGTGTCCACAGTCTTTTCTCATGTCTACAGGACAGGGATAAAGCAGTGGCGGGCCGTGAATTTTCCACCTAGGCCTTCAGTGACCTCCAACTTTATTCAAAACACCTCTTAATTATGACGCCACTGCTATAGAAACCTCTCACTCACTGCAGCCACCAGCGCCACATACGTCAAATCCAGCAAAAGCATCAATGTCGACCCAATAAAATGACATAAACATACATATAAGATGTAAAAATAATTTATTTTATTCACCAGAACTTGAGAAACTATTTAGAGTTCTCCTCTGAGCCTGTCAACCAAGGGTAGCGCTCATAGATGCTGACCTGAAAGTTTCCCCGGCCGGGTCAGGCTAGCTAGCTCTGGGGTTGGGCGAATGAAAATGTCTTTCTTAGAAGATCTGCAACCAAATCGATAGACTATAGGGATGTCCGATAATATTGGCCCTCCGATGGAATGGAATGGAATATCGGGAATTATCGATATTGGGTTTTTATAACCGATGTTTGTTCTGTAGGCTTCAGCATTTCCGAGTCTGCATGGACACAGCATGGGACGTTTACAGGCGCGCGCTTGATGACATATAACAACAACAGCATGCTAGACTTGTGGGTTGCTAACCGTGGCTAATAAGCTTGCACGCCCGGTGCATGAGATGTCCGTGGTTTGGAAGTATTTCCAAGTGTCACCTACTAACAGTAAATTTGCAATTTGCAGTGATTGCAATTAATGAAGTAAATCACGTGTATGCATCCCGTGGGCCAGATTGGACCCTCAGGTGGGCCGGTGTTGGCCCCAGGGGTGTATGTTTGACACCCCAGCTGCACAGTATGTGGTGACCTGACAGAAATCTGCAGAAATAATTAACTGCCAGTGTCTCCCTCTTCTGTCCAATGTCAGGATTACCTCAGGCATAATGTGTTAATTCCAAAATAGGAGATATGTTATGTTGTTACCTAACAGTTTTGGTGTAAAAAGCCTGCATATATCGGTATCGGGTGATATCGGTATCGGAAATTAAGAGTTGGACAATATCGGGGTATCGGCAGAAAAGCCAATATGGAGCCTGTCCTTCTGCCATCGTGGGTTCAAAATAACGGCTATCAAAACGTTAACGGGGCCAATTTGCTTGTACATCTGCAACAAATGAACATGAACCAATAGCTTGGTTTAAATGGAGCGCCTCTCTGACCGTCCAATCAAAGGACCCAAAAGTTTTTGTCAGGGAAGACCTAAGACTACCAACTTGAAATATGATTGGATAAAAGCTTTAAAGCAAAGCTACGCTGCCAAAAGTACGGCGCAGAGAGAGACAAGCCATAAAATGAATAGTTTAATAAGATTAATGGGAAAATATTTAAATGTGATTTTGATAAAGTTTAGGCCAAAGGAGAAGCCTTTGCTTTGCCACGACGTCCCACAACTGGGATAAAATGACAGCGGCGAAAAGACCTCCAATTCCATCACCCACAAAGGCTGCGCTCAGGTTTCACGTTTGTGCGTGTGCTTGACGGTGTGCACCGTGAAACAGATATCCCCCTCGTTTTCATGGTGGTGAATACACACCTGCCAATGAGTGTATTATCGCGTCTCTCAGATCAGACGGCGTGTGAGTTCCGGAGCTTATTACAGCGCATGTAAGTCAATGTAACGGAACAGCGTGTGGATGTTGGAGGTTGTATTTTTTTCATCGCCTTTGTAATGCCCCGAACAATTCTCTTGACAGCGGGTGTAATCATTGGCAATTGAGCTTGCGTGCACTGTAAAATATTTTGCTGTAAATTTACAGTAATTTACTGGCAGCACGATGCCAGTAAAATGCTGTAATATATTTCACAGTATGTTTACTGTGATTACATTTACAGTACTATTTGTATTACTGTAAATTAAATCACAGTACACAACTGTGACAATTCAAATTACTGTAAACCTAGTCACAGTACATAACTGTGAATATTGAATTTACTGTAAATCTAATCACAGTACACAGCTGTGAAAATTTAATTTACTGTAAATCTAATCACAGTACACAACTGTGAATCTTTAATTTACTGTAAATCTAATCACAGTACACAGCTGTGAAAATTTAAATTACTGTAAACTCAAAATTTGTATGTTACTGTAATTTTACAGTTTAATTTTCTTTACTGTGAATCTAATCACACTACACAACTGTGAATATTTAATTTACTGTAAATCTAATCACAGTACACAGCTGTGAAAATTTAATTTACTGTAAGTCTAATCACAGTACACAGCTGTGAAAATTTAAATTACTGTAAACTCAAAATATGTATGTTACTGTAATTTTACAGTTTAATTTTCTTTACTGTAATACAAATCAGTGTTTGTCTTCATTGCTATGAACCCAATTACAGTACATAGTTGTAATCAATGATATTATTGGCATCTTAAAATATCTCACTGTGCTCTAGAAAATTCCTGTAACATATTACACAACAGCTCTTAACAGTAAAATGCCATTTATTTCTTCAGGAAAGCAATAACACAGAGTATTGTAACAACCCTTTAAAGTGCAGACTTTAAGAACCACTTAAAAATCTATAAAATGTCCTCTGATGGCCAATGGGCCTAAAAACTTTGTTTCCCATGTGGCTTTTAACAATAAACATTAAACATCAATTAACATTGTGGGGTGAGGTACTGTTAAGTACACAGTATAACCACCATACACCATCATTGTAAACACTGTACAAAATGTTAGCTCAGTTTAGCTATGATTAGACCAGTCTGTGCTATGAAGGTACAAACACAACTCCTCTTACAAAACAAATCACTAAATTAACTTAACTTACATTTTTAAACATTCTGTTTTTCAAGTAAGTTGAACAAATATTGAGGTGCTTACATTGGCAGTTGCAATTTTACCTAAAAGGAGGAGGTGGCACAGCTACAATGCAAATAAGTTTTCTTTTGAATCAAACACAACATTTTATAGAAGGGGTAGTCTCCCTTCCTTTCCTGAGTTTTCACTCTTTTCCCTAAAAGGTGTCTATTTTAATAATTTTGTATCATAGCTATCAGCTGTGCAGCATCCTTCTAAAACGTTTGCTATAACTTTTCTGGAGCGGCATGAAGGAATAAGAATAAAGAATGAAAAAAGGTATATGCCAGAACATATACTATGAAGACCTCAAATACTAGGCTGTCAACAAATCCTAGAAAGTCAACCCCTCTTTTCTCATTTTGCAAAGCCTGCAAAGAGAGAATTTCACCTAAGTTGTGACACATCCTTAATAGTTTTGCAAATCAAATTCTACAATTTCCCTAATCAAAGTGGCCACGCGGCGATTCAGACCTGTGCTCTTTCTTTGCACCTTCTTGCCGGATTTCCTGCTGACCTGTGTCTTGGACGTACACTTCGAGCCTTCAGGGTTAATCCTCAGGAAAAACCTGCAAGCAGAAGAAATAGTCTGTTAGTGCTTTTGTATGGAATGAATTTACTATCATAATGCAAGAGCATTTTACATTGATTCGAGAGCAGAATTTATCGATTTCATTCTCAGATTTTGTGATATTATCTCTCAAAACTCTGCTCTCGCTCTCAAAACTCTGCCCTCGCTCTCAAATTTGCTCTGCGCGTGCTCAAACTGTGTCCACGCACTCGGGTACGATGCTGCTCGCGCAGATTTCCTGCGCTCGCTCTCGGATCATTTGCGCTCACGGATTTCTGCTCTGCTCTCGGATTTTTGGTGTATCAACGCTGTCAACCAATAGAAGGCCGGCTGGTAGTGACCAATCAGATGATCCCTGTTTGTATACGGGTGCGTTGGCTGTTTTTCGAGGAGCGTCGCATACGGGCGGACACTCTTTCAACAGGTTTTATCCACTCCCTACCCCCGGGGCAGTAATAAATGTGATTTCTTTTATTTGTTGGACCACTGTTCGAATAAAATATCATTCAACACATACAAGAGCGTCCGAGCTTCTCATTAAAATGGCTATATTGTATAATAACACCCGCATCGAACTGTTCTTTGCGGTGTGCTGGTGCAGAAAACAATGTCACCTGACAGGTCCTCACACTGGCTTGAGCAGGTCTATGGATAGTTTCCTTTGGCTGTGTATGCTTCCGACGCATGTGAGATTTAAGTGCCAATAATGTCTGAAAACTGCAAGGGCAACTAGGCAGACCACAATAGAACCTGGAATTAGCCAGGTGTCTATGCATCTTAACATGTTGATAAAATGTGGTAAGAGTCGCTGTGGATAAATGACACTGCTTGCAGACAAAATGGTTGACCATTTTGATTACCTGCCTTGCCAACAGACAACTAAACAACAACTAGACTAACCACCATAAAATGCAAGATTCAGGTTAAAATGCTGCTAGGCCTACCAGTTTTGCAATGTAATTGCATAGTGTGCTTATATAAGCACAATCATTGCAGAGAAAAAAAGGTTAAATTAAATGGATGAGAGTTAATATGAGCAGTCAGTTATGTCCTCCAGACTATGGTCAAATCTGTCTTTTTCAAATTTGCCCTTTCCCTGGATTATAAAATACAATGATGAACATTAAGTAAAGCATATATAGACAACAAAATAAAAGATGAATTAATACTGCAGCCAAATACAGTATATGCAGTTTGCTCCCCTAACTACAGCACACACTGACCAAATAAAAATACTAAATTAGAGTTAAACTGCTGCTAGGCCTACCAGTTGTAATGTAATTGCCTGCTGTGCTTATATACTGTAAGCACCATCATTTTAGAAAACAAAGTTATCTTTAATGGATGAGAGTTAATATTAATTAACAGATGAGCAGTCAGTTTTAAAAAGGAGAAAGTTGATATTTAACTTGAGTTTAGCAGCTTTTTAGCAAGTTTACATTCATTTGACTTACCAAAGTAAGCTGCAGCCTTTGTGAGAATTCCAGACTATGGTCAAATCCGTCTTTTTCAAATCCGCCTTTTCCCTGAATTATGAAAGACAATAAACGAACATTAAATGATATATAGACAACAAAAGAGAAGCTTAATTAATACTACAGCAAAATATAAGCAGTTTGCTTAACTAACTACAGTACACACTGAGCTGCATGTGTTTCTCCTGTCATGAAGGAACCAAAATGGAGCTGAATTAATCAAACATATCTGAGCTATAGCCTACTAAAGAAATTGCAAATGAAAGACTAGCACAGTTACAGTATAGCCAGTAAAATGATACACAAGATTTAAATGATGTTCGTTTTGAAAGAGGAGTTCTAACAACTTTTATTTACAGGTAGCATGCTCTAGCTATATGACTTTCTTTCTCTCATTTATCTAAACATACCAAACATCATGCAAATCTAGCTTGTTATATTTGCAAATGTTGACTTCTCTGAATGAGACTAATCTATAGATGAAAGAATAAACTCACTTGTTTTCATGTATTGCCTCTGCAGCCTCTCTCTGGGCATTCAGTGCTGTAGCTCAGAGAAGGAACAATATGTCCTGTTACGCTGTTTTCCCTCCAAAACACTGTCTTCTTCCCACAATCCACTGTCGTCTTCCCACAATGCACCTCAGTCTACAGTAACTTACACTATACTAGTGTGATTTTAATGTATGTTACTGTAGAAACATTTATTTCTTTTTTCTTAAGACTTTTATCATTTTTTAAGCACAGAAATATTGTGGCAATTTTTAACACACCACATATTTGTATTTAATGATGTATATTTAATTAAAGTGCATCTTTGTAATTACATTTAGAGCACATGGGTGCCTCATTGGACATGTAAACAGTGGGCTGATGCAAAAAAATAAGCAGAGAGGACCACAAGGATAGTTATCTTTTAACTTCATTGTGCTAATTTCAACATATTTTGTGACAGTATGCTCTGGAACTATACTGTAGCATCCTGCTAGTTTATTATTCAGTGGGGGTGAATCCCACTCCCACCTATATGCCCGTGGGCACAAGTCCTAATACTATTGATTTGCTTTTTATTTGTGTTGTGTGGTTTTATGGTTTTAATGTTATTGAGATTATGCAAAATTCTGCTTGATTGTCAACAATACCAAATACAAAATGACAAAGTAGTGATTTACTGATGAGGAATCTAGTACCCTCTTGCTGTCTGCTTCAAATCACACACACCATCAGTTATGAGCTGTTCTACAGAACTGGCCAAGAACTATAGGCCTATAGGACTTTTTCTATTTGCTCATCAACAAGGACAGGATTCAGTCATCTCATCTGTCGTCCCACCATTACCACTATCAAGGCTGAACATTGATCTACGCTACCTGCAACAATTGAGGAGAGTGACTCGCGGAGCGGATGATGTAAGGTGAGTTTAATCGTCTCTAATAAAAAATGTTTTTCCATTAACAGTAGATGCGGTAATGTAATAACTGTGGATTGTGTTTTTTGATAGTCTGGTAATGCTGAATTCAAGGCCGAACTTGAGCTAGCAAATTAGCTTGTGCGAGCTAGCTTAGGTTCAGTCAATACATCGTCATTGTATTACCCTGAAGGTTTAATTTTATAAATAGCTTTGTTTTTTCCCATATACGGCAAATGAGTTGTCAGTCTCCAGTCAAATGACATCAACTTGCCACTACAGTTCAGGGCTACAGTTCGGTGCTCAGTCCTCCAGCCGAGCCACTATAGTTATTTTCCACCGTTTCTTCCTCTCCCTGACACTTTTTCCGCACTACTAGTCCTAGACCTTAATTGACGTGGAAACCGCCCAATAAGTTAATAAAATATTTATTCTTTGGCTGAGACAACTGTGTTCAAACTGCCACACCTCGGTCATTTTTCACAGTACAGATAAAATGTAAGCATGTACGTGTTCAGTAACAACTTCTGTTAGTTTAGCTGTAATTTGCACTTGTTCCAGGCCTCCTTTATAGCCACTCTCAGGCAAAATGCAGCTGCATCTTGGCCTCTGTGGTGACTGCAGGTCAGCGCTCTGTCACAGCCAGCTAATGACACTACAGTAGAGTAATTCCTGCAGCTCTGCTTTTTTTTTTTTAAATGAATACATTAATAAATTGGTTTAATTTTTCATACATGTAATTTACATTTGTTTTTTCTGTTCACAGAAGACATCAGGGATGTCCAGTTCATGAAGTGGAATTGTAAGTTTTAATTAGATTGGGGAAAAAAAAGTCACGTGTCACATTTGTGAAAATGTCTTCTAACTTCCTCATAATTTTAGATGTTTTACAATGATTGGCAAACCCCTGCAATTCGTGCCTCAGAGTGATTTGGCCTTTTCCCCCTTTGAATGTCTTAAAAAGAGAATGCAGAATTGAAATAATGGTAAGTAAATGCATTTGAACTCTTTTTATTTTGGAAAGTGTTTCACAATCTGGTGTCCATTTGTCTTTGTGTCACTCCTAGGCTGCAGGGTGACCCAAAATGTGACCCAAAATGCCATAAAAGTGACCTGGCGCCGGTGTGAACTTTAACCCCGTTTTTGAGGCACTTCTGGGAGGGCTACAGTCATGAAATTTGCATCATTTGTACCTGGTGAGTCAAAGTTTCAGAATCTGGTGTCTGTTTGTCTCTGTGTCACTCCTAGGCTACAGGGCGACCCAAAATGCCATAAAAGTGACCTGGCGCCGGTGTGAACTTTGACCCCGTTTTTGAGGCACTTCTGGGAGGGCTACTGTCATCAAAATTGCATCATGTGTACATGGTGAGTCAAAGTTTCATAATCTGGTGTCCGTTTGTCTCTGTGTCACTCCTAGGCTGCAGGGAGACCCAAAATGTGACCCAAAATGTGACCCAAAATGCCATAAAAGTGACCTGGCGCCGGTGTGAACTTTGACCCCGATTTTGAGGCACTTCTGGGAGGGCTACTGTCATCAAATTTGCATCATGTGTACCTGGTGAGTCAAAGTTTCACAATCTGGTGTCCGTTTGTCTCTGTGTCACTCCTAGGCTGCAGGGCGACCCAAAATGCCATATAAGTGACCTGGCGCCGGTGTGAACTTTGACCTCGATTTTGAGGCACTTCTGGGAGGGCTACTGTCATCAAATTTGCATCATGTGTACCTGGTGAGTCAAAGTTTCAGAATCTGGTGTCCGTTTGTCTCTGTGTCACTCCTAGGCTGCAGGGTGACCCAAAATGTGACCCAAAATGCCATAAAAGTGACCTGGCGCCGGTGTGAACTTTGACCCCGATTTTGAAGCGTTTCTGGGAGGGCTACTGTCATCAAATTTGCATCATGTGTACCTGATGAGTCAAAGTTTCAGAATCTGGTGTCCGTTTGTCTCTGTGTCACTCCTAGGCTGCAGGGCGACCCAAAATGCCATATAAGTGACCTGGCGCCGGTGTGAACTTTGACCTCGATTTTGAGGCACTTCTGGGAGGGCTACTGTCATCAAATTTGCATCATGTGTACCTGGTGAGTCAAAGTTTCAGAATCTGGTGTCCGTTTGTCTCTGTGTCACTCCTAGGCTGCAGGGTGACCCAAAATGTGACCCAAAATGCCATAAAAGTGACCTGGCGCCGGTGTGAACTTTGACCCCGATTTTGAGGCACTTCTGGGAGGGCTACAGTCATGAAATTTGCATCATTTGTACCTGGTGAGTCAAAGTTTCAAAATCTGGTGTCTGTTTGTCTCTGTGTCACTCCTAGGCTGCAGGGCGACCCAAAATGCCATAAAAGTAACCTGGCGCCGGTGTGAACTTTGACCCCGATTTTGAGGCACTTCTGGGAGGGCTACTGTAAGTCCAAAATATTTCAACCAATGATTTCATTATTTTGTATTTAAAAGTTTTGTGTAATTTTGCTTAATTAAATCAATAGTTTTTAATCAATCTGTAATTACAATCTACTTAATTATATCAAGTGTCACTTTGTTGAACCCGAATGTTGTTTGAGAAACACCCTGTGTTTGCTGTGGTAAACAGCTGGGTGGAATGTTGACAATGTAACCCAAGAAATGTTTTACCAATAAAGGTATTTTTGGACAAATGCAATACTTTTGTTTTCTTCTATCATGTAAAATACAGTATAAGTTAGAACACATTTTAAATTTGAATCCTCTTAACTTAAAATGGGAAGTTGCAAAAAAATATAGCACGCAGAAATGCGGGTTTGATCAACTAGCTAAGCAGAGTTCTTGTATTGGTGAAGTTTAATATTTTTTTGTTTTAACTTGCATTATTAAGTTGACACAACAAACAAATAACAGTTTTCTTCTACAAAGATTGTTTGTTTTAACTCAAGTTATCAAGTTAAGACAGCAAGTGATAAATTGTTAAATAATTTTCATAACTTGAAAAGCAAAGTTGAGTCAACTACAACAATGTAGCACAATACATTTTTTAAACTTTAATTCACGAGTTGAAACAAAAATAAACCTCAAAATGAGTTAACATCCGTTTTAAAGGCAGCAAGTGAACTTTGATTTGCAAGTTGAACTGGCATGGAATGTTTTACAGTGTGGAGATCCTTGATGTCATCAGTGTCTGTGTGTCTGATAAAGACGTCAAAGGGCGAGGTCGCCTCTCACCCATAGGTTGTTTTACATGAACTAAAGTGGGGAGTACTTGCAGAGGCCAGAGCCTACTTTTCCCAGTGTGCAGGAATGGGCCTACAATTAGCCTACTATCATTTCACCCCACACCCACCAAACAATAAAATATGTATATTAGTCATTCACAGTAAAATATGGTATGTATTACAGTAACCAGTTGTGGAATTAACAGTCATATACTGTAAAAATCATTCATAGTAACTCATTGGATAATCACAGTAATGCACTGCTCATAATACATAACTATTGTTGAATTACAGTTATATTTTGTAATATGATTCACAGTAAATTACTTATTATTTACAGTAAGACTGTAGTGTTACTGTGAAAGTATGTGTAATTTACAGTGCTCTGCTGTAAAAACATACACAGTAAATTAGTGCCAATTGTACAATAGTCCATTGTAGAATTACTATACTTAACTGTAAACATTGATCACATTAACTTGTTGGATAATCACAGTAATGCACTGCTCATAATACGGTAACTATTTGCAGAATTACAGTTATATATTGTAATATAATTCACAGTAATATACTTATTATTTACAGTAAAAGACTGTAATGTTACTGTGACAGTGTGTGTGATTTACAGTACTGTAATGTGAAAACATTTACAGTAAATTAGTGTCAATACTACAATAGTCCATTGTAGAATCACAATACTTTATTGTAAATATGGATCACAGTAATGCACTGTCCATAATACAGTACCTTACTGTGGAAATCACAAAGATTCGTTACAGTGTGGTTTCTGGTTGTTTGCAGCTCTTCACACTCCCATGCAAAGCACACGTTCATGGCTCTCTCTCTGTCTCTCTCGCCTGCCTCATGTCATCCCTGCTATTCATGTTTGCCTCTGCCTCTCACCACTATTACCGGGGAAGATATAACGAGTGGAGACAGGCTGATGTCGTGTTGGGTATCAGTAATGCCAGGGCGATGAAAAGCCAAAGCAGAGCAGCATCTTTTAGGCTCAGAACACAAGGATGAGAGTCGATGTGTAATGACGCCCCAAATAACGGAGGCAAAGTAAGCTCCTGACTCACACGGCGCCGTGGTCACATTACCTTTTGTGACTCAAGCTTTTTACTCACCCGACTGTTGACTAGAGTCACGCTGGTAATCCTGATCGTCTTTACAGCGATCACATGCAGCCTGATTTCTTTTGTGCATGAATGGAGAACTTCCCGTGCTGCACAAAGCACAGGAACCCTCTTCAAGCGCTGTCTTTTTTATTTTTTTTTCATAATGCATGAAAACTTTTGAACTTTCTCTTCAGCCAAGTGAATCACCTTTTTCAATAATAAATAGCATCTTCTTTGAGTTGAGTCCATCATCTCATCGTGAAACATAGGATTCAACGAGCGGGGGCCAGTGAAGCATCTGGAGTCGAAATAGCTCACAAGTTGCCAAGACACGGAAGAGTATGACTCATTTACTTTCCTTGGCGCTGTGCAGCTCTGAACAAGACATGTTTGATGTCGGTTCGTGAAGCTGGATCAGAGCTGGGTATATTTTTTTTTTACCCTTTCTGTGTAATGTGATGGAAAATTGGAATAGAAGCAACAGTTTAGTTTTTCATTTAATCAACGGTGTATGGAAGATTGTTAAGTTTAATAATCTGAAATGCAAAATAATGATTAAACTGACATTAAAACAGTCTTTCTGAATTGTATTCGCATTTCTATTAATTAATCTTCTCATTTCATTATCGGTTTTATTTAGTAATTGCTTAATTTTTAATGAATGAGGGTGGATTTATTTCACAGCAACTCGTTGGTTGATTGACATCAGGGCCAGGGTATCAAACCTCCTCCACTTGGAGATTTTCTTGATCCATTTTTGATCACGACAGCCTCCGTCCTCCAAAAGTAGGGCACTTTCGTCAAATTAAAATAATTTAAATTTTAATCATACCTGCTTCTTGGAGAAAAAACAGCCTTTTATTTATTAAGCTGGTGAATTTAAAAGCTACGCCGCAGTTTGTTTGGTGGGAATGCCCGCACATGCTCAGTACAGGTGGACGTGGCGAGAAAAACAAGACAAGTGCTTAGGGCAAGTGTTTTCCTGCAGTTGAACAACAATAGACTGAATTGTCGCGCATTTAAATGAGCGTTAATCCGCAGACATTGATAACATAATGGAGGCGAACTGGAATTGAAAAAGCGCCGCTGTCACTTGCGAATTAAGTCGCAGATAATGAAAATTCTGAGTACAGGTGACTGTGAAATTACATTTTTGGGCAACACGGTTGCATAGGTAGAACAACAGCGCTGGCCAAAAGCACAGACCTGGCTCAGTGGAGGAATCCTGGCTTGTCCTGCAGTGCTGCAGCTGCCAGGTTGTGTTCCACGATGCCGGGTGGAGTAGCCCCTCTCCCACAATTGGATGGTAATGAGAGTGACTGACGGGGACGCTTGGAGAGGCTGCCAGAAATAATGTTTTGTGTTTCTCTTCTTCTCTCTGCCTCTGTGTCATTCTGTCTTTTTGTGAACCTATCTTTCTTTTTCCATGTCTTTTTCTCCCGATTTGACTTCATAGTCGCATAAAATGTGGAAACTTAAGCGAGATAAAAAATAGGATGAGTCATGATGACTCAAGCGGAACTCTTTTTGTCCCTGCAGCAGAAGAATGGGATAAAACAAACTATATGAATAGTATATAAGAGGAGTTTGAGGGCAGATGTAGAGTATTGTATGCATTATTGTTATGGACCACTTCAAATTTGCAAGTATTTATGTGGCTGCCATGACAGTTACAAGTTCAAATCAGAAATATGTCTGTGAAAGTGGCGAGAAAGAAGGAATGGGAGTCATGATTGAAACCATGGTTACAGTAGTTGTAATCCTGCGATTACTGAGTGGAGCATCTGTATGAGCTGACTGCAGAACGGTAACAATGAGATCAATGGCTTGTGAAAGTAGTGTTGCTTTAAAACCCTGGCCGGCAGTTCAACAGCCTGACTACAGATATGTGCCTTCACTGTTATACAGCGAGGATTACAACATCTGTTGTTGTCAAAAAAAAAAAAAAGGCAAGACCACATTGCTTTTCCCTTGCCAGTCTCATTCTTTCTGTCAGCCTGCACTCTCTGGAGGGCTTCCAGAGCTGTTGCAGAGACTGATATGTTTCTGCATAGCCGTGTCTTAGCCAGGCACATTAAGCCGCGCTATTCTTCATTATTTCCTCCAAGTCCTCGCCGAACGGACCGAGAGGCCGCCCTTCTATTCCTTACATACTTCTCTTATTTCTCCTGCAAGGATAAAAGATAAAAGCGGAGTCCGCCGCCAGCTCTCACCTTAACCCCGTGGCGCTTGACTTTCCTGGGTGCGATAAAAGGAGATGCAAAGAGAATATATACCCAAAACTAAAAAGATGGACGTTTTGATCATGAGGCCGACACCAGATCTGTAACGCACCCCTTATCGTCAGTTGTGAACGTGGTCTAAGTCACGAGGAGAGACAGAATGAGAGGATGCAGTACCAGTCACCCCCACACAGACCTTTTTCCTCCCCCTGCCAATCTAGTGCAATCTTGAAAATTGCGCAGCACGCTGGTAAAAAAATAAATCCCCACCAAATTCCCCCAAGCTGTCGAAATCCATCTGCAGGTATCTGTAACTCTGAGTGTGATGGGATGGTGCATGAACTAAGGACCTAAAGTCATCTTCCTGATTTCATTATGCGTGACCGGCTCTCACTCGCTTCCATTTTAAATGTGACTTCTTACAGGAGCGACGTGGAAAGAGTAGCTGGTATTAAATATGCATCTTGAATTAGAATCATTATAGCAGGGATGTATAAGGAATTTTTTACTTTTGCTGGTTTGGGTTGGCTGGAGTCGGCTTAAGGGAGGCTCCTCTTACCGAAGAGTAAAGGCCGCTCAGTGCTAACTCGCTGCTAAATGATCATCTGGCCGATGACTTTAGCTGTGAAGCAGCACACATGAATATGGGCTGAAAATGCTCTAATTTCACATCCAAACTGGAGGAAAGGCGCAGCTGGAACGGCCACTAAAACCCTCGCCAAGCATCACAATGGATGAAACTCATTCTTGGGGTCCAGACTTCTGGCAATGATGAGGTTAATTCATCCAATCACGTGTGCGCCCCTGAAAATAGGAGATAAATGTGCATAAATAGGACTCTAATTCCTTCAGCTTTGACCTTCAGATTAAAGTTTAGAGGCTGCACTTTTAAGTCCATGTATTTATTTTATAGCTATGACAAATAGGAGTCCAATCAGCTATGGAGCTACAGTAACTTTATTTTAGGTTATGAAAGCCAATACTGAAAAGTCTGAGCTGTGTATCGGGTATTTCAACTGCTGCTATCTCTATATAGTTTAAAATATTCATTCATTGCCCTCTGGAGGGTCGCAGGGGGGCCTGTCTATACGCTGGACAGGTCTCCAGTCTATCTCAGGGCTAACACAGAGAGACAGACAACCATTCACACACCTCACACTCACGGCCAATTTAGAATCACCAATGAACCTAACCAGCATGTCTTTGGACGGTGGGAGGAAGCTGGAGTACCTGGAGAGAACCCACGCAGACACAGGGAGAACATGCAAACTCCACACAGAGAGGAACCAGTCGGCCCATGATGGATTAGAACCCAGAACCTATAAAATGAAATCAACTGATGTGCAGCAGTGATGGCAGTGCTGTACGGCGGCAGTTTGTTGAGATCTGCATGGACGGTAGTGCAAGTGCCACTCTAAGGGGCAGGGCAGATTGTTGTATGAGTATTTTACGTGCAAAAACAGCTGAGGTAGAGTCCTTGTGTTCCAGTCCAGAGGCAGGGGGCAGAGGACACTCTCGAGGAGGCGTGTTTGAGCAGTCTTGGCCAACAGCATCCTCTATGGCACACCATCCAAAACTTTAAATAAACTTCAGTACATCCAAAATTCTGCTGCACGTCTGCTCACCCACACCGCACCCGTGATCACATCACTCCTGTCCTCCAGAAACTCAACGGGGTCCCAGTTCCACAGCGTATTCAGTTCAAAATCCTCCTCCTCACACACAAAGCCCTCCATAACCAGGCCCCTTCCTATCTCACTGACCTGCTCCATCGCCACAATCCATCCCGCAGCCTCCGTTCATGTGACGCAGACCTCCTTACTCCACCACTCAGGACCAAGCACCGAACCTGGGGCGACAGAGCCTTCTCTGCAGCTGCCCCCTCCCTCTGGAACTCTCTCCCCAAACACATCCGCGACGGTACCGACCTTCCTACCTTCAAATCTCTGACAAAAACACACCTTTTTAAAATTGCTTTTAATGTTTAGCTCAGTCTATTGTGTTTTTAGTGTTCTATTTCACATTCTTTTGCTGATTTGATGTTCTTTTTATGTAAAGTGTCTTTGAGTATCTTGAAAAGTGCTTTTAAATAAAATGTATTATTATTATTATTATTAATGTGGTGTTGTCGGTCCAGGAGAGGTCCTCAGAGATGTGCGCCCCCAGATACTCCATGCCGCTCAGCCTCCCCACAGCAGAATGGTTGATGGATGGTCAGTGGGGGATGCTGTGACTGTCTTATTTCAATGAATTTTAAAAGAACTACCGATGTGATTTGTCGGCCGAAGCATCAAAAATATTCCAAGCATGGAAACCTCCTGCATGCAAATTCTCATCTTTGTCCTCTTTCCGGTCTAGTGGTTTGACAAACACTGTGGTTCACATTTTACCCCTTTGTGATTCATTTTTACACTTGATTCAATATTCTTTTTTTACATTTCAGCAGTATATTGACATATTCTTTAACAGCTTGAAATTAAATAGGGACGCTTGATAGCTCTACTTCAAAGGTTAGGGGTTGATTTGCCGAAGCAAAGCAGCTCCCCGGAGTTCAAGGAGAAAGAGATAGTCGACAAACCTCATAAATAAATCTCTTAAATAGAAGATAATAGAAGGCAGTGGCTCGGTAAACAAAGCAAAACTCAACAGGAGGAGGCTTGGAAGAAAAAAGGCACGCTGAGACAGGGAGACGGCGCAGAATCGAAGAGGTTGACGGATGACGAGGAGGAGGAGGAGGGCGTGTCGGCTACCGGGGATCAGAGATTAAGCCGGTGTCGGTGGGATGGGGTCCGCCAGCTGTTCTGCCCCGGACAATTTAGACGGTGGAGGGGGAAGCCTTTTACTCCAGTGAAAGTACAGCCAAATGTCAAGCAAATTTGATGAAATGCCAGAAGATCAAACAAGAATTAGGTCTGCCAGCTGCTTAGAAACCCAATAAATACGCATCTGTGTGTTTTCCGTTCTCTCCCCGTCCAGTCTTTTTAACTCGTGTCACAATATTTGTTTTGTTTGGTAGCTTTGTTCTCCGGGGCGTTCCCATGGCTGATATGCTCTCTGCAGTATAGAGAGAAATATGAACATTTTATGGGAACCTATCTAGACTTAAAATCTTTCAATCTTTTGCGGCGCTTGCTCTGCCGCACTGTGTTTCGCATGGATGTCATACCAGACTGAACAGATTGGGCTGTCTGCTTCTCACTAGCCCACACTGGATCACACCACACAACTGGGGAAGAATGGAGACTAACAGTTCCCTTTGTGAATTCAAAAAAAAAAAAAAAAAACAGACAGAAGATGCAGCTGGCTCGTGGATAGAGACCAGACAAAGAGGACAGGTCGCACACATACAGTAGGTGGTCTCAACAGTCAATTTGCTCACAATTTTAAGCCTGGTTTGGGATATTTCATGCTGCTCAAAGACAGAAATGCAGTTGGAGGCTGCAGAACAGACAGCTGTGATGGACACTGCTGCTGCAGCACCGACCCACTAGCAAACATGAACATCCATTTTAGATGAAATACTAGAATATGTCCCACAAATTCAGTTTTTAGCTATTTATTAGTCGGTATATGTGCATGACGGCTATTGGAGAGTTTAGAATAAACAACTGAGGGGCAGTAGTTGTTTGGTCATAATCTATTCTAGAACCCAACTGCAATTACTGTTCCATCCTGATGACCTCCGTATTTTTATCTCAACCTTTTGTCCCAATTGATGCACTTCTTCCTGCAATTCCTGCAATCCATGACATGTGCATGAATCTTGAACTTTGTAATCTACTTTATAAATATCCTCAGATAGCCGAGCACCCACTCCCAAAAAATAAAAATATATATAAGACGGGGACAGTCTTAAACTCCTGCCGGCTCTCCGCTCCGGTAAAACCTGAGGTCACACAGAGTTTAATGTGGATATTTAAATAGAAAACGTCAGTAAATAGGCCAGGGGCAGCCAGGCGGTACTTTTAAAATGCGCACGTCATTCCACATTTGAAATCATTTCACAGATTCGACCACACTGTACATGGACTGTAATGACTTGTACATTATGCACAAGGCTCTATAGGCAATAGATGACGCAGATAGGTAGATAGATACTTTATTTATTCAGTGTCCAGTAGCTCCATCGCATAGAAACAGACATGAAAGATGTTTAAGTTATATAATAATATGAATATATAATTGGTTGGTTGGTTCCTCACAGGGAGGCGTTGTAGAGTCTTATGTCCTCAACCTGTCCATGGGGCAGGACAAAGACAGCAGCCTGTCTGAATGAGCTTCTCTGCCTGATTGTGGTGTCCCGTGTAGAGGGTGGTGGATATTGTTCATGATGGACCAGAGTTTGTTAAAGGTCCTTGCATCTCTAGCTCTGTCCCTACCACAGAGTCCTCCTTCTGTATCAGCTTGTCCAGCCGCGAGGTGTCCTTCTTCTTAGTGCTGCCTCCCCAGGACACCACAGCGTAGAAAGAAGAGGACACTGGCAACGATAGTCTGGTAGAACATGTCCAGCAGCTTCCGGAGAGATTGGATGGGCTTTTAACCTTCCTCTCCACCTTTAGATAAGGGGGCAGCTGTGGCCCTTGTGGTTTGAGAAGCGGGCCTGGGACTGATGGGAAGACATGGGTAGCACCGTCCCATCTGTGTTAGTAGCCAAATAGTCCTTGAGCATGGCCTGCACCCTCTACCATGTGTGTATTGTATGAAAAGAGTTAATAAAGAGATGCTCTGTGCTCCTCTTCTTCTTAAGGGCCTTAGATACGATGGTGAAAATATGGGTTGTGAACTTCACTCCACTTTACTCGGAACTCAAACAATTCCACTGACAATTTTAACAGGAATTGCAGCTGTGCTCTTCTAATACGAACAGAGATTACAAACTTGGAATTTGTATAAAAACTGCCCCGACTGAGCCCTAAGAGACAGGTTGTACAGAAAGAACAGCTGTCTCAAGTTCTCTTTGTTTTGTTTTTTTATATGAAGCGCAGGTGTTTGCTGCTTCGAGAGCAAACCACTCTTGGTGTTTTGTGCGATTAAGGTGCCTCCAAATTCCTCCCTGGAAGTGCTTTTTAAATCCGTCCCAGCGCCGCCGACTGTTTGCCCAGGTACGTCCCTCGGTGGAGCCAGCAGAGGGCTCAACTGGTGGGAGAGGGAGGATTTAGATACTCCCTTATGAGGACGGCCAAGCCCCTGTGATTACTGCTTAATCCTCTCCAGCATATCATGTGCATCATGGCGGCGCAGTGACATCACCGGGGAGGGGATGGGGTGGCGGGGGGGCTGATGTGAGACAAGCTTACTCCGTGTTTTCTCTGTGTTTCGCTCAAGCTGTCTTTTCGAACATGTCAAATTGTCTCTGACTCTGTTTCCCCCCCTGTCAGTCTCCCTCCCTCCCTACCTCCCTCCCTATCCCATTGTCTGATGGTTGGGGAGGGTGAGGGTGGGGGTGGAGGCGAAGAGGAGGAGATCAGTGGGGATTATCACTGTCTGGAGAACACGGACGGGATTTGTACGCCATCTCTGCAGTTGGATGTTGTGCCAACCTGCCCTCGACTAATGGGACAGCAGTGGACTGTCGTAGCACAAGTTGATATCCAGCCTAAAGCTCTTAAGCGACAAAACTATCTCTTGTGCGGGCGTGGGGGGAGTTTTTTTAAAGTGTGGCGCCACCAGAGCAATCCATGCATGCACAAACATGACAAATCACAAAAAAAAAAAACATTTTTACACATTACACATAAAAGTGGGAATGGGATGCAGCATTTGAATTGTGAAATTCAAAAAATGAAACCTGAATCCTCTTATTAGAAAAGATTAAACCCCCTCCTCCCGGCTCCATTTTTTTAATCTGCCTCTCTGCTTTCTGTCCTCGTCATCTATCACTGCTCGTCTTAAAATCATGCCCAGCCCTCTACTCTGGTCAAACGCGAGGTCATGCAGAGTTTAATGTGGATATTTAAAATAAAAAATAAAAAAAAAAAATCAGCTGCAATTTCCCTGATGACGAGCACTTCAGGTCTAAATTGCGGTCACCAGCTCAGGGTCCCGGGGTGCGCTCCTTTAAACCAGCGTCTGTGTTCCTCCGCCTCTGAGAAGCAAACCTTTTATAGTTTATGACAGCGCCCCGGCGTAGGAAATCATCTTCAGGGACTTTGAAGTGATATTCAGAAATGTAGCGTTGAGTCATGCGTCTGCTTTGATGCGCAGCCTCATGACACATAATGCTCGCTATGTTTATTTAGACTATTTTTTTTTATTTTTTTTATTTTTATGCCGGTGTTGAAAATGAGCATCAATTGGACAATTGCAGCTTTTTGAAAATGCCATCTGAAACTTGGCCCCCAGGGTAGAAGTGCTACTATCTGAGCTTCGCCTCCCCGCTGATGCTTTTCCAGCGAGCACGCAGGTGGTGTTTCATAAAGTTGTCTGTCATATCTATTTCAAGGAAATCCAAAATTATGTGTATCTCCTCCACTCTCCCCGAATGTGGATTCTCGTGATAGTCCTGACAGCCAGTTTGTGCCTCTGCAGCTCATGTTGTGCAGTTTTTTTTTCTTTTGCTTTGGGGATGATGATGATGATGATGATGCATTCAGTGTCGGTTTGCCTCTTGTATCATCTCAAGAGTTAAAACTGTGACCTGAAACCACGGCGCGGCTGATGTTTGATGCCTTTGTAAAGATGGTTCACCTTCGTACTGCTCGGTTAAAGCATGACATTTTCTTGACGTGATGTTTTGATGAAGGCATCCCTGGCAACAGACAGCCCACCACAACATTCGCACCATTACTCCCATTCAGCATATTTCATTCATTGATTTCATTGCTTTATGAACCATAGTTCAGTTTATACCTCGTTGTCGTCCGACACTGGAGGTGAATAAGAAAATATTTCTGTCCTAAAATATGAGTGTGTCCTTTTCGCTTATTCAGTCTCATTACATCCCTGAAACCACTTTCAAGTTTGCTAAATATGACAATATAGTGAGGACGTAGTTAGCTTAGTTGACATACACCAATCAGCCATAACATTATGACCACTGACAAGAGATGTGAATAACATTGACCATCTTGTGACAGTTCAATGTTCTGCTGGGAAACTTTTGGACCTGGCATTCGTGTAGACATGTAGCACCCACCTAGACCAGACCAGGCACCCAAACCCCATAGCAATGACACTCCTTGATGGCAGCAGCCATCCCCAGCAGGATGCAGCCTGACACGGACACACACACAAAAACACTTTAGGAACAACTAAAAAAACACCTGGTCTCCAAATCCCCTACATCCCAAACTGATCAAGTATCTTTGGGATGACCCACAAAGGCCCCTCCCCTCAAAGACCGCCCCCCACCAACAACATTGTGTTGCCAGACAACGCAGGACACCCTCAGAAGACCCATGTCCATTCTCTGATGAGTCACAACTGTTTTGGAGGCAATATTAGGAAGGTGGTTGTAATGTTATGGCTGATCAGTGTAAATACAAGATGAGTAGCATGAGTCTTTCACCTATGATGTACCTCCTAATTAGAGGTTCATTATAGGTGTTCACAGCCACATCTGGTTATTTCTACATTAATTACTAGGGTCCAAGTGTCTGATGGTGGTTTTATTCTTTTAAAGAAAAACTGAATTCCTTGCAGACTTAATACCTTGACGTGTCTCTGACAGAAGTGTTAATTTGTTTCAGAGGGTCTGATTAGATTTGAACCCTTGTGAAGGGGGAAGAGTGATAATGCAATGTCAAAAATAGCACTCCGTCAAGTGTATTTCTGTCCACCGGAAGGCGAGGCGAGGGGAGATGTCTCCCAGCTCGTAGGTGAACGCTGAATGCAATGACAGTCTCTGGCATTTGAGCTGTCAGTCGACTTGTCAATTAATCACAGCCGTCAGCTAGGACTTCAGAGAGTGCTCAGACGTATCCCTGCATGCACTCACAGATGAAAGAAACGTCCGCGCTGTTGACAGAGCCATTTGTGCTCGGCATTATTCGCAAAACCTTGATAGGAAAATGCTCGAGTGGGGATGGAGGCGCGGCGGCTTTTCACAAAGGGAAGGCCGAACAAAATCATTACAGAATGTTTCAAAAACAACTTTTTTATCATGCAAAAATGAAGCCTCAGTCCGAGCCAGTATCAATAGACTTTTGCACATGGAGCGTCCGCACAAATTGGTTTTATTGTAATTCTGTTTGTTGGAAACAAATCAGAGACAAAGACTCATGGAAAATGTTTTTCCAGCATTTAACAATGACGCACAACAGCGGAGTTAATTGGACATATTATATTATTTCTAGTTTAGGATTGTGTCACACAGAGCCATAAACTGTCTGCCCCCCTTCAGATAGAGCAGGTACTTGAGATGTATATTTTATTTCTTTCCTGTTTCTTTTTTATGGCTGTCCTGCTGGCTATTTGTAACCGGTGCTGCTTTACGGTCAAATATGTGCACCTCTTCCAAGAAAACACTCAATTCACACTGTCACAACGGATTAGAATGCACATAATGGGAGCGATCTCGTGATGTGAAGCCACAAAACATAAATGTCAGGTTTTATGGAGAAAATAATAATCATCAATCGCCGAGGATTAGTTCCTGAGCTTTGAAACACACAAGAAAGTATTGTGAAACAAATCAGCTGGTTAGGATTTCAGCAAAGTTTTATTTTTACTTAATTTCTGAGCAAAAAGCGCTCTGCTGCTTCAGTGATCTTTTCGTCTCATATGATACGTAGGCGTCTGTGCTCTTAAAAGGGCAGATGAGGGCCGGTGCCAGGAACGAGGTGTCACCAGCAGTGGGCAGGCGGTCGTGATGAAGAGAAAAGGATGCAGAGTTTTCTCGAGTGCAGTTAACGGGCAGGGAACAGAGTGTCAAGTACCGTGGGATATTGGTGATGCGATGGGAAACACTGAGATTGGACTCCTTTTTCAGATTCAGGTGCAAAATATTATGAGCGCACGCAGATAAAATTACAATCAAACATGATGCATATAGCACAGTCATGCACCGTAACTGCCTTCAATACATTTGGCTTGTGGGGATCAATATTTTGAGATTTAAGATTGAGGTTGAAATCTTGGAGATCTACATTTAGTTCTCTTTGGCGACACCTGTGGCAGAAAGCTGTAATTGCAGGTAACTATCTATCTATCTATCTATCTATCTATCTATCTATCTATACAGCCTGGGTAACAATGTAAGAACTTTTTGGGGATGTTCAAAATCAAATAGCATTATGACCACCTTGCTAATATTGTGTAGGTCCTATGGATACTTGATCAGTTTGGGATCTCACTAACCCTTGTTTTCCTCAAGTGTTTTTGTGTGTGGCTGTGTCAGGCTGCATCCTGCTGGGGATGGCTGCTGCCATCAAGGAGTGTCATTGCTATGGGGTGGGGGTGCCTGGTCTGGTCTAGGTGGGTGCTACATGTCTAAGTAACATCCACACCAATGAATGCCAGGTACAAAAGTTTCCCAGCAGAACACTGAGTTGTCACAAGATGGTCAATGTTATTTACTTCTCCTGTCAGTGGTCATAATGTTGTGGCTGATCGGTGCAGGCTCAGTTGCCATTCTGTGACCTTAGCTAGAAACTTAACAGACATATATTTAAATGGAAATTTTTCAGACTGCTACTCTAAATCCGGCGTTCATTTGCATGTTTCGACATTTTCTCTCATTAAAGTCCTGACGTTTAGCTCTCGGTGGCTGCAAGGTTGCAGACTGTGACAAAATGTGTACTCATCCCTCCCCCTCATCCTCTCAGAGGATGTGGAAGAGCCAGTCGTGCTCGCCACTTCAGTGCAGACGTTCCCGCAGTGTTTGGTTTGTCCAGTCTGAGCTGCTGTAGAGACATTCCAGTGAGACATGGAGCTGCTCCCTGTGTGGATGCAACGGGAACATTTCATACTTATAAAAACAGAATTCATTGTTACTGGGGGTTATACACTAATGAAATTTGAATGTACTAATAGTTCCAGCAAGATGTTACTGTAGGACTCCAGCAGAGTGCATTTAATACCATTGCTGTTGCATTTTGGAATATTTTTACAATCTGTCTTCTTGACAAGGCAGTCTGGTATTCAATGTAAAACACATTGACTAGCATTTTCATTTTTTTTTGCAAGCCAAAAACTCAATTTTTGCTCCTCTACACAAATCTGTAGATCTGTTGAAGATAAATCTTTTAAACCTGCAATAATGATATATAAAGAGCACAAAAACATTGACCTTGAGCGTTCAAATGTTCAAATGTTGGTGTAAGGGATAAATTAAGAGAAATACTTCTGCGCTCTACGTGTCTGTTTATTCTCACCTGGTAACGGTCTCACAGATGCTCACGGCATTTAATGTCAAAGACAATGCCAATATTGCACGAGCTCATAAGGTCTGCAAGCAAAGTAAATCGTGACACAAAACTTTACAAATCCCAGCATTCACTTTATTTTCACTTTAAAACCGAAGCGTCGCCTGTATTTATTACATGCGACACATGCAAGTTGGTTTGCTGCTGAGCCTCAGATTTGCTTCCTATGAAAGGCAGATAATTAGAACACAGGGGAGCACACAGGAAATGTAGGCGCCAAATGATGTAGTGCTGATGTGAGCTGTGGAGGAGATGGTAATGGTCAAATAAGTTTGCGGGGATAGTGCACTAATTTGACTTGCTTGCTTAATGTATGCCAGCCAGCCTTTGTCCTGATTCTGCAGCAAAAGCAGATGAGAGAGGGGAGGGAAAGAAAAGCACAATAGACGCTCAAAGCAGGTCAAGTGACTCTTCACCCTCTAACAGCAAGGTCTGAAGTGGCTATCGGTAAGAGCGCGTCGGCTAGCTGACTGATGTGCGGTCCGATTTTTCTCCACGACCGGAGACGATGGTGCCGGCCGACTGATGGGAACTTGCAGAAAAGCAGGGAGCCGACCGCGGGCCTTGAAACGAGAAGCCACGGTGTTTATGGATGTTTATTCTCGGGTGTTGTCAGGTGTTCGGTGCCATTGGCTGTTGTATCGCGTTTCCAAAACTAATCTCTGCTTTGCTGATACGTTTCGGAGGGTGTGGGCCTCACTGCGGAGTGTGAATGATAGACGGGCTGCCAGCACGGATGGATGAAGTCTGCTGGCAGTACTGACGCTCGTCTGTGCCAGAGCTCTGCGCGCATTGTTCATTCTTGGCCTCTAATCCATGTGATCTGAAACAGAGGTGCTGACTCGTGTTAAAAAAGAAAAAAAATCTGAGCACCGTCGGAAGAGAAAGCCACCCCCCTCCGCCCCCCCGCTCACCGTTAGACGTCACGACTTAAAAATAGCCCCTCTGTGAAAGAACACTCTCTCATCTGTCCGAATGCATTTCATATCCAGTCTGTTCGCCTCAAATTTGCCCCCTTCTTTTATTAGCCGACAGGATTATGATTACACTCCAATTTCGAAAATCATGCCAGCCCAACCCCGACGGTTTTCCATCTGATCCTCGAGGCAGAAACAGGCCTCTCTGCGGTAAGTTGCTTAAGACCCTCGCAGAAATCATATCACTGTGCGTAAGTCTCTCCTATGCACAACATTCTCTTTTAATCGCGGGTTTTTTTTAAAAAAATAAAAAAGGCGAGGCCCTGTGAGTTTTTTTCCTACCTACAGCAGAATCATAATTTTGCAGCACACCAGGGAATACAATTCACTGAGCGTTGCTCCGGTTTACATACCCCTGCTTTGAATGAATATTACCGGGCAGAAGGTTAACAAAGTGTTCATATTGCCAATTTCAAGCCTAATAAAATGTCCTTTTTAATCATTTGAAGAAGGTTTTTTTTACATATTACAACCCAAATACCGAAGCTTACTTTTGTTTTATCTTAAGTGTGCCGGCAGCTATCAACCTCGTCTTTGTTCTCTCTAAGGCCCATTAGTTTAGATTGAATTTGAAGTCCGTTGCTTTATCCCATATAGAAAAAAAATAAAATAATTGAACTATATGAGTAAAACGTGCCTACATTTGTACTCCCTCAAGGATAAATTTGATATTAAAATCTATTCATATATAAGATAAATCAACTTAAACGCATAAGCAAGTAAAGTTTTGGTGAATATGACGACGCAAACAATGGAAATTCATTCCGAGCTTTCTGTCGCCAGGGGGATAGAAACTCAGGTCATGACTCGACATGCTCCGTCCACATGGCCAGAGGAGCCATCACATCGCATCATCTGCCCATAAGTGGACATGTTTGGTCTGACAGGTCCAGAGGATCGTCAACCTCCGACCCCCGAGCAGGGGACGGGCCGCGCTTCAGCTCTGTTTAAACAAATCCAGGCGACTGGCTGCTCCCGTCAGTGTCATCACCTACCGGAGTGAGATCATGTCTCGTCCACCCACCCCGCGAGTGGCAGTCTCACTTGAGAGGAGTCTGGAGAGCGCCGGGGGAAGAGACACTCCGAGATCTGAAAGGGCAGAGACGGCGGCTTTGCGCTCGACGCCGACTGGCCCGGAGATTTCTGTCAGTCTGCGAATCAAAGCGCGGCGATGCAGATTTGACACCAGAAGAGGCTCAGCGGTTTCTTCATCCTCGGCATCTTCGTGGTGGCGAGAGCGCAAACAGAAAAAAAAAAAAAACAGCACATCAGGAAATAGAAGATTCATAACCTTCCCTCCGAGCCCCTTAGCATAAACTCATTTCTGTGCTCAATTACAGTTTATGCCGAACTGAAGATGCCACAATTAATGTTTATGACTGATTAGGTATTGGAGTGTGGGTTATTGTTTCATGGGGCATTGAGCTTGATGTTTGTTTAAGGGCTGTAAAGACAAAGCATTGTCTTGTCATTGTCATGCATTTTAATTACTACTTGATGTCTGATTATGTTCTGAAGGACATTTTTGCATAGATTAGGGGAAAGTGCTGCCATACGACTACTACGTGCCCGAAGCGGCTCGGCGATCGTGCCATGAAGTTGCACGAAGCAAGCTACGAGAGCAGAAAGTCGCATTCACTCTTATAATGATAATATGAATATTGATGCCACTGCGCTGCCTTAATTAGTGAAATCCATCACAGCATGGGACGCGGTACGTTTATGCTCGCACACTGATGATAATGCCTTTTGTATATTCAGAAGTCGCAATAGAGAGAATGAACGCCCTGCTTGGATGAGTGTCTTCGAGACTGATTTATTTCGTGTATAGTTCACTTTAGCAAACAAATTATTCTTGTCATTAACGCAAGTCCCGAGCGTGGCTCCAGAATGAGTTTAACCCCTTGGTGCACTCTTTGGCGCCGCAGTAAGATTACTCGACTTCCCCGCCGTCTTCTCTTGGGTATTTCCGTCGGGTTAGTTTGCAGATTCAAGGTTTTAGCCGCGCCGCCATTTGCTTTCGCCTCTGCGCTGGAAACTCTTGTTTCACATTTCTCCAAACACTTCACCAGATCGAGCATAACAGCACAAGTACCACAGTGGCTTAACGTGAAGAATGTCTACTTTATAAGCTTCAGAAACTGTGGCTGTGACAGCGGCTCGGTCTCCACAGAACCGAGGATGCGAGGAATGTTCCGTCCACCTTTTTATTCACAGCTAAAAGGAAAAAGCTACTCACAGGAGCCATGAAACAACTTTCTCTTCCCGATCTTCTCCGCAGCGTCACACTCAATCAACTCACTTTGTATCTCCATAGCTCCATTTGCCAGCAACTACTGAGACGGAGCCAGATTTCGAGAAGGGTTAATTGAGAGCGTTTACCTCCGCGACCCGCCAGTCTACTCCTGACTCTCCACCTCTTGACCGGACACACACTCTGCATTTGTTCTGTGTTGTTTGTGGAGCCTCTCAGGCAACATCTGGACAAACACACGATTCGTTTCCCAGCGAGAAGAAAGATCTCTAAACTCTGATGGCCGTCCAAGAAGCTTTGGCGCGTGGTTGTGGTAATAATATTCAAACCTTGCTTCAGCATTTCTCTAAAACTTTATTCTCCATTCTTGAATGTTTGCTATCCTAAAGCCGAGAATATATCTTCAGCAAATACTCCACTTTGATCACATCAGACCAACAAGATCAACAGAAAAATCCACTTTATAAATTGTATGTTGCCTCTTGACTTGGACGTATGATTTGAAAATACAGTATGAGGGGAACTATAAAGGAGGCTTTGAATTGCCATGCCTATCACAGCCACGTTATTTGGTTACCCCGTTGGAAATGAAACCCATTCCTGAATCACGACAGAGCAAGAGCTGCAGTATATTAATTTCAAATCCTTTAAGATATTCCTATTCTGCATGCGGCGTGTTTATGCAGAGGACGATGAGGCAGGGGCTCATTTGCCTTCCTGCACAATCAGGGTATCTTGCTTATGACCTGTTATCTTTCATTTTCACCCACAGCATGGGAAATAATGGGCTCAAGGGCAAGCAGTCGGGCAAAGGCTTCTGGAAATAGATTAAGACATGCCCCCGCACACCCACCCCCTCTACTTCCTCTCCCCACTTCAGTGGGATTCATTTTCCCTTTCATTTCCCAGGCCACTTCTTCACTACTTCAAATCTCTGTGTGTTTTGTCTCGTTCATTCTGCAACTCCCCGACTGTCTAAGGTGCACTCCGCTGGATCTAATTGGGCTGAGCAATTACAAATAGGCATAAATAGTATTTATTTATGTGTGCTAATACTACATTGTTTATGGGTGTTGGGGAAAAAAGCAACAAAGGTTGTTACTAATAATTGTATATTCTTTTAATATTGAGGTTCATTTGAAATACCTCATATGAATTCATTCAATCCTTGGAGGGATTTATTTATTTATTTATTTATTTTTTGCCGTTTCCTGCATCCCCTCGTTAGAAAACTCGCTGTGCGGTCTTGTGAGATTGGTTTCGCATGGCGGGTCTCGTGAGGCCAAGGCAAACGAGATTAGTCCACATGTGAGGTAGATCCGAAACATGACAGAAGCTCCAACTCTGAGAGCAGCGATTGGATTTACAAAGTAAGAGCAAAGCCAGATGTCCTAACTAGAGGTAAAACATGGTGGAAATAACGAAACCAATGACAACACTGTGTAACATTTGGCATTGAACTGAACCGAACTGAGCTGAACTGAGGAAACTGCAGTAGTGCTGCCCCTGCCCTAATTACTATGTAGTCTAAAATCACTTGGGTTGATTTGATGACACCTGCGGTTCCCATGGAAAAAGCAAGTAATGTTTTAATTCTACATATCCCCAAATTTTGTTGGCAGCAAACTAGCCTTGAGCAACCTGTCCAGTGTGGATATCCATATAACCAAAGACATAAAGGCCAAGACTGCCTGTTCCATACGCTGGTCTTTGTTTACAGGCCCAATAAGGAACTTGAGATTTAAGATAGGAGCTAGAATTTAGAGATTACATTTACTATCAGACAGTTGAACGGCACCAGAAGAGCTTTGTTTAAGGTATATTCTTGACAGGCCGTTCTGCCAGGCCAAGGTTACCGCGCAGCCTGTTTACATGCATGCGACCAAAGCCGGCTCAATCAAGATCAGTCAATAGTACTCTTGGCCTACAAAAGGAAACCAGAAAGCATCCAATACCAAAATCTTGTCTATAGAATCTTGTATAGAGATTAACTTCCGTCAGCAGAAAAAAAACAACAGAGGACCCACAGTGAGGTGTCTTTTTGCAGTCCAGTTTTGTTGCATGAACTATTGTGTTTAGTGTCAATTACAGTGACATATGAAACTGACAAGTTTCATATGTTCATGTGGAACAGCAGCAGTAGGAAATTTGCACTTGGAATAGTTACATACATCTCTGACGTGGGGGTAAAGATTAAAAGTAGACTGTATAAATATGGACGACGTGTCGCCACTTCCTCGCATTAGCCAAACTGAAGCCATTTTCCTGGGGATACGGGCGGCGCCATCTTGCTCGCCCACTAACATGGAGAGGGTGGAGCTTATGACCTATACTGCAGCCAGCCACCAGGGGGAGATCTACTTGCTTTGGCTTCACTTTTGAGGAGCTGTTCCGCCCTCCATCTTTATACAGTCTATGTTAAATGTAGGAGAACGGTAAACAGTATCTGCTACTCCAACATCAACAGTGAAAACTATAAGCATGAGCATAAATAGCATCTTAAACGCAGAGGGAATTCATAAATATCCAATATTCCTTTAAAATTAGCATGTTTTCCCATATTTCTAAGGTAGAGTCAGGGTCAAACGTCTTTTTGAATCTTTTTCTGTTAGATGTTCTTGAAAGAAATTGATCATCTGGGAGTGTTTCAGTGTTAGCGTCTGTTACGCAGATTGTAAGTGAAACACATTTGGGATGGATGCTTCTTTGTTTTTTTCATTCTCATAATGAAGATGTGAATTTTAAATATACCAGAGTTACATATGAGAGATGAAAGGGGAACAGTAGTATCCCTTGCGGAGCTTTCCCACGGTTTCCTCAAGCTAAATACTGAGTCGGTGACACACACTCTGAGCTCATGAATTATTCAATAGCCTAGTTTCTTCGTTTCTTTTTTTTTTTTTCTTTTCAAAAAAACTTGGGCTCAGGGTGATTATTATATCTACCGTCTTCAGGGTGAATAAACACTGTTGCTGTTGCTTCCCTCCCACCCACTGTATATTCTCAGGCTTGAAGAGGATGAATATATCAGCCACAATATGAAGTAGCTGGGAGCTGTGTTTACATACTGTGATTTCAAATGTGCAGAGCTGGAGAAATGACCATGCGGCTTTGGTTGTGTTTTTCTGATTGGAGTTGGGTTCTGTCCGCTCTCTCTCTCTCTCTGCCGGAATTTGGTTTTGATTGTCATACGTGGTCATATAGAACTGGTTGACTATATGGTTGGTCGGCTAATTACGTCTAATCTTTCCTAATTTGACGTTATCCTGCACATTATCAATTTCCTTCCCAGCGGCAAACGGAAGAGCGAGCATTAAAGGCTTAAAGTAGCGCCTCTCGGATCTGATCTTGCGTAGGCATTTTACGAAGATGCAGTTCAAACTGTATGGATTCTTACATAGTCGCCATAGGCTATAACGTACATGTCTGGCACGTGCAGCTGTAGAGCATGTCAGACGTGCAGCTGTTTTCCATGTCTCAGTGCTTTCATGCTACTCACATGAATAAAACTAATAATTAACAGCTGATCAGTGGTAAATAAACAGCCTGCGCTCGGTTTACAACCTAAACAATACTGTATCACACGCCTAAATTAGAAGGGAAATCATTTGAGGATTAAAAATATGCTGATAAGCAGCTGTGGGGAAAAAAAAAAAAACACTGTAGGTGGAAAAAGCGCCAGTAAAACAGGAGTTTGTGTAATTGGCATCCGCTGCATAATGAGGTAGAAGGCCTGGCTTGAAAATGAGGACTGCAAAATATGGAAATGTTTCAGAGGCTACATTTACTTTGGGATGCACTATTCAAAACAAATGCATTTTAATTTTGCATGTTTATATATTGTTTAATAAGTTGACAACTGGGCTACATTAGCGTCTTCTTTTATGCAGCGAGCAACATATAATTTAGCCAAGTGACAATGCGTTTAGATTATATGCTTTTAAGGTTGCTTTCCCCCGTGCAGGCTGATAGTAAACCATTTATGGTAATATGCTTGGTCGGTTCATGAGTGGCCAGCTCTGATAAAGCACTGTGTCTAATTAACACGCTGACAGCAGCACTGTCTGGGCAATCACACTCTTCCAGTTTATTAAAGTGGTTAAGGAAGTCACTCTGGCCCTTGGGGGACTGGTACAGTAATTTTCCCCCTGCAAGCCAGATGATACGCCCAGAGATGAGGCAAACCAAGTGTGACTGTCTCTCCCTCTCGCTTTCTTTCTCTCTCATCTCCTCTTCTTTCTCTTCATTTTCTCAGCCTTGTTCCCCATACCTCTCCCTCTCGCACATCGGCGTCTCCCCTTCCCCTCCCTTTTTCATCTTCCTCCTCCTCCTCCTCCTCATTCTCCCTGCGAGTTGGAAATGTAATATCACATGCATTCTTCTGCTCTTTTTTTTTTTTTTTTATCATCCAGTGCAGTCTAAAAATAACTCTCACAGCAGGAAACGCTGACTTTCGCTTCCTGCGCCGCTTTAGTGTAAACAATGGGACGTTTTGATTGGTCAAGGCAGGCTTCTGATGGTTGCACAGGAGAGTTGAGCTTGATTGGTGTCTAGTCAGCAGCAGTAAACAGCGAAGGCACAGCACAGGGCGCTTTGAAGCTGCAAACAATAATTAGCAGAGAGATGAAGCAGATCTGGTTATTGCATTTACAACTTGGCTCGCCTAACTGCAATACTTAATATAAGCCGGGCTCTTTCAGATATCATTGATGCTTTCTTCCTGATAATAGTTGTATCCTATATCCTCACATCCATTAGAGTCATGGGAGCATGCATTTGTAGAAGATGGCGTGAAGAACATAAGGTTAAGGAGTCAAAGATCTGGTTAGACAAGCAGAAACTCCTGAAAATGTGTGAGGATATTCCTTTTAACTGCGCAAGAGGGAGCAGTATTGTACCTCTCTACTTGTTTCTGAAGCTGGGATATCAGCTGATTATGTGCAGTGGGAATTCAAGCAGCATCTGAGGTGAAATAGATACGACTCTGTTTCCAGCCAGCAGTCTCTTTGTGGGGGCCAGTGTTTTTTAACAAAGTGATTCAAGCACACTGTGGCGGGGCCCAGGGACTCAAACATACCTCCTTTAAAGGAAATCCAATTCCAGAAATAAATATATATGTATGTCTTCGCTATACTCACCATAATCTTGACACTGTGCATCATTTATCCCCTGTAAAATTCATAACAGCTCAGAGGCATCAAAGGAGATGTTTCTGCAGTATGTATAGTGCATGATAAGAAAAAGGAGGGAAAAAAATAAAAGAATTACAGGTCTTTGAAATTCCGTATTTTCAGTCTGTTAGTTCACCGCTACAGTGTTTCCTCAGATATCTGCGCTGCCGCCCAAGATTTGGCATTAGGCTCGTGCTGTGCTTGGCTTCAGAGCACAACTGTATGTTGACAAAGCATGTTAATGTTCCTACCGGGAGGAAAAGTCTTGCTGGGATCGTTAAAGGCTGTTGTCATCGTCCCTTTCCTTCGCCCCCCGCTCTGAGACATACCCGGGGAAACCCTCGGGCGGCTTTTAGCACTCCTCTAACCGATCAAAGGTCAACACTTGGCAGGGCGGTGACACTGACCTTACGCCTTTGTGCGGCGTGAGGTGGCGAAGTCTGAGGCCCTCTGACACGGGCCGCTGTGACTCAGTCTGGCTTTAACCCTCACAGCGCGCGCTGACTAAACAGTGTCGAGTGCTTTGTGCTTACCTAGCATTCAAAATGTTCACATCACTGAGCAGCTCTTGGTTGTTGTTGTTGTTGTTGTTTTACAGTAAACTTCACTCGTGCAATTAGAAAGGTTGTGCTGGACACGGTTCACAGGAGAATGATTATTCATGTTCAAACAAGCTATAGATGGAAATCACCACAAGCGAAGGATGTGTTCAACGTGCATGGAGGGAGTGTGCTTTTAAATTACTATACAAAAATAATGAAAATAGAAATAATATAATATAGCACAGGCCTTTATATATATATATATATATATATATATATATATATTTATTTTTTTTTCTCTAAAATGATCAAGAATATACCAGATAAATACATAACAGTTAAACACATACTCTCACCCACCAGTTCATAAACTACTCCAGTGTATTCTAATATAAGTCCTGCACTAAATCACCCCCCATGACTGATGGAGCGTTCATGTTTATGCGTAAACAGAGTAAGAAAGGTGGTACTTCCACTGTATGATCATTTTGCAGGATGCAGTTTGTGCTGCTGTTAAACTAGATTGAATTAAACACTGTTTCTATTATTTAGTGAAGCCCACTGACTGAAATGGGGTTATCCGAATAATAGTTTATATTATTTTGATATGTGTCGGTACCACACAATTCAATTTAACAGCACTTGAAACCACAGCATACCAAAATGAAAACACAGTTGAATCAGCAGCTCTCTCGGTTATTTTAAACAAATGCTGAATACCGCAACCTTCGTGAAGCTAAGATTTAGTGCACAACTCTAGTATTTGAATGAATTTGTGTGTACCTAATGAACTGTCCCGTGAATGAAGATAAATACTGTAAATAAAATATGAATACATACAAATAGTTTGGAGTAAGTACTTGCTTTCTTGCATACTGGTAGATGAAAACATCAAGAAAGTGCCTAGCCTGGCTCAGCTCAAACCTAAAATAATTCATAATTAACACATTATACATTGTTTGTTTAATGTGTAAAAGTCGAGATCACAACTTTGGGTAAAGTGCTAGACTACTTCCAAGAAGTGTCATGCTAACAAGCTATTTTATATTCTTATTTTAGAAAAGCCAATCTCTTGGTATAATACCAGTATTTCCAGGGAAATATTCTTGTATGCAAAGCAATGAACATTACATAATTATCCCACAGTGCAATGCTGTAGAGATAATGTGGTTACAAGCCTCCAAGCAGTGCATCTGAAAAGACATTACTGTTCATTTATCTGTGAAGCTTCTCAGTCATCCAGGTCATGGTATATGACTTGTTTCTTGCTTTTCACCACCACTCATCTGAGTAGCTTCTTAAGTTCTAAGGGACTGGTGGGGAGTTGAGGTTTAAATAGGAACATCTGTGGGTGTAGCTCATAGACATGTATATAAATATGGACAAAGCGTCCCCACTTCCTTGCATTGGCTAAACTGACGCTATTTTCCCGGTGATACGGGCGTCGCTATCTTGCGACTTTGGTGCTGAAGTCTTTGTAGTACTGTCCAAGAGTGGAGCCACGTGGAGTCGCGGCGATATTGATGACCCGAACACACTTCCTGCAGACTCACTCATGTTTTTGTTTAATTAATACTACGCTCTGCTCTACCTCCACCCGTTACAAAGAAATGTTGGATGGCACGGCAGCTGGTTGTCGCCATTATGTCACATCCTGTTTCTATAGCATCAAATAAAAAACTTAAACAAAACTTATCCAAAAGATTGACACTTGAAAATTCATTAATATTACATTAACTACCTAAAATGACAGAAACCATCCTTGAAAAAAAAAACTATTTGACGTGTATTTTAGTGTTTAAGTTTGCCCCAAGTCCCGCCCACTAACATGGAGGGGGTGGAGCTTATGACCTGTACTGCAGCTAGCCACCAGGGGGAGCTCTACTTGCTTTGGCTTCACTTTTAAGGAGCAGTTCTGCCGACCATCTTTATACAGTCTATGGTGTGACCCATAGACATATATACATAGACGCCTCATTGAGCGGGTTGGCCCGTTGTTGCGATACATCAACATTGCCGCCATATTGTAGGAGGCAGCTCTGTCCCTCGAACCAATACGAGTCAATGGAGTGAACTTTATTAAGAAAGTTCATGCCTCTCATTTACACATTCACACACGAACATATATATCCAGGGAACCGATAGGAACCAAAAACAACGTCGGTAACATTAACTACTCAGAATGTTACAGGCGTTGTTTTTGGTTCCTATCGGTTCCCTGGATACATACGTTCGTGTGTGAATGTGTAAATGCTTATAGTACTTTGTAGAAGACGCTTAATAAAGTCCATTCCATTAATTCGTATTGGTTCGCGGGACAGAGCTGCCTCCTCCAATATGGCGGCGACATTGGCGTACGGTCCAGCGCTCAATGAGGCGTCTATGCATATATGTCTATGGTGTAACCTATTGGAAACTTGTTGGACTTGTTGTCCATTGAGTTTCTTGTTTCAGCTGAACTCTACAAGTCCTTTCTTTGGATATGCTGTTCATTTTCACCAAGGGATAACATCATGGAAGTGTCAAAACTGCAGTTCCTCAAATGACCAGTGTAGGCTGTCCCCAAAATGAATTGTTATATAACTGTTTAAACTATATGAAAGCTTGATGTTATGCATGCTCCTCTCTCCTCTTTGCCTATTTTTATGATTTATCGGGGCAGTTGGGCGGAGTCATGATCAGCCAAGATGGCGATCGCAGATGACGTCGACATTGAGCTTCACAGAAATGTGTTCGTCCATCTTTACAGTCAGTTATTCACACACTTACAATAAAGCATATTGAGATGTAGTTCCTAGTATGTACATTCACTTGTGGTTCCCACTCAACCAACTGCGAGACTGCCTTGCAACTTCACTGACCAGTTCTAGGAGAAACCCTGTGGTGAGAGACTGAAACACACTCTACCACCAGCATATTTGATCCTGTTTCTTTTCCGCTCACTTTAGTAATAGAACACAGAAAATGGTCTTCGTAGCTGGAGCCCCAACAGCGAGCAAATTTATCAAACTCTTCGTTGATGATTCTCCACTTGAGACGGCCTTAATTATTTCTATGTATATTCAGCGTCCCACGGACTAATCAATGCACACCAATATTAACACACAGCAGGAGAAAGGTGAAAAGGTGCCGCGTTTTAAAATAATTTCTCCCTTAAATTACTTCTCGGGAGCGTAGTAGTGATGATGCTGCTGTGCCGGTAGGAATAATTGAGCTTGTCTTTTCCCACCTGCCTCCAAAGGTTAGACTTATCAAAACAGTAATGATAATTAGAAGGGGGATAAATTACCATCATGCTTGCGTACACGTGCCCCGGTAGCTCAGCCACAGCGACACATGGCTTGTAAAGGAAACAGCCAACTTCCTGTTGAGCTACTTATGCGCGTTTGTGCATTCATCTTTAATGATAATAAGGTGGCGATACGTCTGTGATATGGATAAGGATGTGGTGATTTAGCTAGTTTATGCAGGGCAGTATTGATTTTCTGATCTCTTAAGATACGGCCCACATTATATATTATTAAATAGAACAGCAACCTTTTATGTATTTTCTGCCCTTTAGAATCAGCGGACCAGGAGTTATTTTCTATCTAGCTGCCTTTTCTGAGAGCAGATTATGTTGTTAATCTTTCATTAAGCACTGTTGTGCTTTCACTGTGGAGGTATTGTGTCTCTTTTAGAGCAAATGGATGCATCTCATAGCTATTATCATACATCCCTGCAAGTAAATATGTGTGAGGGGATTCAGGCTGATGCAGGCTATTTCCCTCGTCCCCCGTGGTAATCAGTCAGTGCACAAAGCAACTCATTGTGATTGTAATAGCTTCAAACCTTGATACTGTTGTGTTGTGTACAACGTGCCCTCTTGACACCTCATCCCAAAGGCCTATTTAAATCCAAGGAGATCCAGTTTGACTAGGGGGAAATGCAAATGCATTCTACAAGTCTGTGCTGTCAAATGTTGCTCCAGCCAACAACCATAACCAAACCAAGAAGGCCGGCCCCCCCTTCCCCGTTACAGCCTCACTGTATTTCCACCAGCCCTTTCCCCCGGAGCGGTGGTAACGGTGAATGAGGAGGCATGACTACCTCGACAAAACACAGGAGAGGGAAGCCTCCTTCATGCCTCATTGACTTTGTTTTCTCTGGCTAATTTTTTCCTTTCTCCACGCTGCCCGCCTCCCGTCTGCGCAAAACACACGTGCACGTGCACAAACACTCGCTCCCATTCATCCTCCCGCCCGTCCCCTCTCCACGCCTCGCCGTTTTGATGGTGATTTTGACGCGCCGCCTGTCACGCAGCAGCTCTCACGGAGGCGGCGATTAACAGAGCTGTCGCCATATGGAGTGAGATCAGCCGTCAAAACCGTACATAATTGGCCTAGGCAAAAAAATAAAAAAATAAATAAAAAAAACTTACATCACCGTGCTGAGAAAAGGGGAGGGGGAGAGTGGCGAGGGCGGACACTTTGGTCTCTGCGTCCGCCGATATTAAATGCCCATTAAAAACACTTGCAAGTGATTCATTAGTAATGAGAAACTAAATGCATCATAAAACCCAAAGGACGACGGGATGCATATAGCACTCTGTGTAGAAGAAGAAGAGAATAATTCCCCTCAGCCCCAAAAGAGGAACTAGTACAACCGAACTCAGGCATTAGCCAGTTGTGTGCAGCGATAAGCCACATGCGGGGATGAGAAAGAACAACTTATCAAATTAACGCGGGAAAAACTCACATTTGATAAAGCCTTTGTCATGTCTGCACCTTATATTGAAATGGACTTGAAGTCTGAGCCAGGGGTTTACATTGCTGACGGCCTAATTATATGGATTGGCTGCAGTAGAGCGTAGCCTATCAGCTCTGGGGAGAAATTAATTCTGGTACAGGGGAAGAGAGAGAGAGGAGCAGGCTGCAGTCTGCTTCACCGCTGTGAATTGATGGCTGCAGAGGGCTTGACTGCTCCGTGTGTGTGTGTGTGTGTGTGTGTGTGTGTGTGTGTTCTGGGTTCTGGTTCGCTTAATACACACAGCTTTACTGTAGGGTGTATTCTTTGTGATTTAGAAACTATGTCTAGCGCTGACAGATACGCGGTGAATTACAACAACAGCCATAAGCAAGATGTAAATGACATTCCGTTGATTCAGTGCCACGTTTCTGTGTGCCGCGTGATTTTTTTTTCTTCTTTCTTCTAGTCAAACAGCGTACATACATTAGCCCTGTTTATTTCAGAAACAGCTGGTGGTCAGAGTAATGCATATCGTCTGAAAGCGTGCTGCGAATGGTGCCTCGGAGAGACACTTTCAGGCATGAAGTGCAGGCTGTTGGCTTGTTAATGCAGGATTTAGCTTCGGTGGCAGTTAACTAGATGCATACTGTAGGGGGCAATTTAAAGAAGTGGGGTTTAGATACGATTTAACTAATGGTGTTAATCACAGAGGCATCTAGCAACCAGACGCCACATAAAGATAAAAAAAAAACTGTGCTGGCCACAAATAATATACTTATCACATACCTGACAGTGGTGAAATGCTCAGTGCAGGTTATGTTTGTGCAACATTTCTGTAGGGGTTCGTCATTATCTGTGGGCCTTGACACCATGGAGAGATGGTAGCATGCTAGATGCTAGTACTGCCAGCGGACAATTGATTGGCCAAGCAGGTTTTAACTCCAGATTTGTCTGTGAATCAGTCCTATTGATGTTTCTATCATAACATGTGCAGTATTCTTGTTGCAAAGTGTGTCCGTCTGCAACATCTTATATCATATTGATTGTTGTAAGAATTACTATTGTATTGAGTGAAGTACATGACATGCAAGTTATTCAAATACACCAATCAGACATAACATTATGACCATCTTCCTAACATTGTGTAGGTCTCCAAAACAGTTGTGACTCATCAGAGAATGGACACAGGATGTTGTTAGTGGGGGGGGCCTTTGAGGGGAGGGGCCTCTGTGGATCATCCCACAGATACTTGATCAGTTTGGGATCTAGTGAATTTGGAGGCCAGGTCAACACATTGTGCTGTTCTTCATGTTTTTTAGTTGTTCCATAAACGTTTTTGTGGCTGCATCCTGCTGGGGATGGCTGCTGCCATCAAGGAGTATCATTGCTATGGGGTGGGGGTGTCTGGTCTAGTCTAGGTGGGTGCTACATGTCTAAGTAACATACACACCAATGAATGCCAGGTCCAAAAGTTTCCCAGCAGAACACTGAATTGTCACAAGATGGTCAATGTTATTTACTTCTCCTGTCAGTGGTCATAATGTTGTGGCTGATTGGTGTATCTAAACGTATCCACCAAGAATAAAAATAAAATACAAAACCAAAATATAAATTTGCTCATATCACATCTCTCAGTGGCTGTCAGTTGGTTGATGGAAAGAGCTCCATCTGGGTTGACCTGGTGCTCCAAGGCCACTACCAACAACATGTTGAGTTTGGTTGTAGGCACCAAAGTTGGGGACGGTGTTTCCTTGCAGTAAACGTTTAGGGAGTTTGTGTCATATGTTATTTAACCCTGTCAGATGGTCCCATTGGCGGTCGCCTAAATTGCGTTCACCTATCTCCTCAACAACTCAACAACAGCCAAATTTCATTAAGTCCCATCACATGGCTGCCAGTGGCTTCCTGTGTGTGCACCCCTTTAGTGCCTGTTAATGGCCAGAATCCTCCCTGATGGTATTTCATGATGGATAAGAGCCCATATATCTAAAATGTCGATAACCTGTGTGCAGTGCTATATTTATGAACTAAAAATAAAATATAAATAATAAAAAAAAAAGTGTGTTGCAAGGCAGGAAACAGGAAGTTTGTACCAATAAATGCCATGCAGATTGGTAGTAGATGAACTGAAAATACCAGACAAAGGCAGCAAAAGCATCCTGCCTCAGCGCCCCGATAATTGGCTGAGTCTGAGGCAGTTTGGGTTGGAATTGCACAGTCGGGTTGCTGTCAACGCAAATGAGCACCTAAAATGTTCTGTGTTGCATGTGTTGAAATCACTGCAGTGTTCCAGCGTACTGTAGCTCCTCAGAAATGCTCATGCCCGGCAGTTTTTTATTTTTTTACAGTTCACTAATCCCACCTGCAGCATGTACAGTTGGACTTCTCTCCACAGTTTGACAAACATTCCTGTGGCCTGCAATTTCATGCTGCATCCCAAGTGCACCACGTCCAGGGCACGGGCTGACAATGACTGACAGACTCCGGCACTGTATACACACTGGACGGGTCTCCCAAGCAGAACATCCTTATCTTTCCTCTGTCTTACAACACTTCCATGTTATCAGTTCAGTCAGTCTGAGCGGTTTGTTGTTTATGTGTACCATCACCGCTTCCCCATGCTTTGCGGTGATAGGTGTCAGTGGCTTTGTTAGAAATCCTTGACTAGCTCCTCTGTCTTACTTATGCTTGGCTGTGGATGGCTGTCATAGTGGGCAGCTTTGGTTGGCAGCGTGTCTTTAAGAGTGACACGGACAACTACAAGAGGATGCACATATTTGTTTGCGATGCTGTTCATGCAATACAAACACGTATATTCTCCAGAGGAGTATTTATGGTACATATCTACCAGTATGTGTTATTTAATGGGACGATATAATGATCACTTGAAGCAAAAGCGACTAAGAAACTAAGATTATTTGCCTGGTGGTCAGAGTACCTGTCCACAGAGATCTACAAGATTGCCATCTCAAGCTCCATAACAGCCCACGTGTCCGTCACCTGACAAATGTCAGAAACAAGACACAAATCCGTCTCCCTGTCCTATAAATACATTCACTCTGCTCTCGGTATGCTGCAAATGTCAAGTTCTCTGATACAGCTGAGGAGAACCCAATCAAGATTCAGTCCACAAAAGTATGAGAATACATTACCAGCAGCATGTGTCTGTTGCAGTGTTCATTTCGACTTCCATTTTCGATTTAGTCATTTTTATCGTTCATAGTTTCAGGTGACATAAAGTCATTGGATTTTAATTATTACGTTTAGTCAAACTGCAATAATAACAATATTAATGTTGGCAGCTATTTTATTTGTCGTCTTCAGACCAGTTTAATTAAACTTATATATTTTGCAGAAATTGGAATCCACGTAACAGGCTGTATCGACACTGCACTATTAAATATCTTTAAATATGTGTCAGTAAAGAGTCATCAGAGGGCAGCTGTGGGCTATAACTTCATGTCGTGCAAAAACGGCAACTTTTAAAGTACTTAGATGAGACCTCTTTAACTTCACAGTTAGCTTACTGACCATAATGGAGGCTGCAGAAATAGCAGAGTGATGATTCTTCCACCTAATCTGCAGCCACAGGGCTTGTGGAAGCTTGCTAGTTTTGGTCAGCTACCGTCAACTGCCTGAGATCAGATAGACAAACACCCCTTATCCAGTCACACGACTGGGGCGCACACATTTTAAAAAGACAGTCAGCCCGTGTATTTTGAATGTGGGATATTCAAGTTATCAGTTAACGTTCTAGCCCCATCTCGTCTCGTCAACATTTCATCATAGTTTTAATCGTCAGATATTAGTTTTAGCTCGTCAGTGTCTTATCTTAGTCACGAAAAAAGACATAGTGCTGCAGTGTGTTGGTGTTTTTTAATCCCCCTTTGCTGAAATGAAGCTCTGCACTTTGAAAAAACATAGACACGACCCCCTACTTCTACTCACACGCTACTATTTTGCGGGTGATGTCAACCACAGGCAGAGTTTTCTGTTCTGTTTGTTTTTATATTCCGTTCATCCGTCGCCAGTCGTGATCCAATAAATAAAACATCAGCGGCAGAATTGAAGGTGATTGCAGATCGCCGGTCTCAGCCAGCGCCATACCCATTATCTGAGCATGGTACACTCGTACTTGACCTTTTCTTGTGCCGGAATGAAAATAGTAAACATGACAAGCAGGGGTTCTGGCAGAAGTCCCCAATTTTTGCTAAAATACCCACCCGTCTGACAGGAATAAAGACTGCAAGCTGGCCGGGGTGTCACAGCCGAGCAGACATCCTGTCAAGTCAGAAAGGCCACGTTAACCATTAGGTAAAATCAGCATCAGGTTTGACAGCTTGTTTGTGGGAACTTTATTTTTGAATGAGTCGTTCTGCATGAAAATGGTTGCATTTGCTCCGGAGGCACAAAGGAATGATCAGTGAGCCTCTGCTCTATGGTGCACTCAGTATCAGCTGCTGTTGTGGTGCAACTGGATTGAGGGATGCTGCACAATTCGTCATAATATTTGTCAGTCACCTAATCTCTGCTGCCTTCCAATACGTCACTGACAATGAATGATTCAGCCTTTAGTACCTCACCAATGCTTACATTTTATCTACTAGTTAAAACAGTAATATTAAGATTTTATGCTGTGGTCTTGCCAGTCTGATCTTTTGTCATGAATCATTTATCATTGATTTTGCCTTTCTGTATTCTAATACTGTTTATGTTTGGAACATCAGCTGTATCGGGGGGATTAATAGGTTAATGGCTTCAGGTAGAAGGTTGTAAACATACAGTAGGTCTCCAATCTTTTTTTGCACCGTGGGCCATGTTTTAATCAAGACAATTTTTTCACGGGCAGGTCATCGTGCATATATGGTTCCTTGACCTTAAGTGGTAAACAAACGTAAACATGCATTTTAGACCATTAGAACATAAGTGCTTATTCAGGCTCTTGTCAACATTATTACAGTAGACAACATTAGGCCACTTCTACAGCAGTTACACTCACTGTTCATGCAGAGGTGGACCTTGCAGACCACATTAGACTCTGATTAGACCTGAGAACGTTTCCTTGATCTTCTCTGATTGGCTGGGTGAAAACCACATGCTTCTAAACCTCACTGAGAGGCACCGGGACGCAATTTAAAATGTGTGCTGAAGTTACCAGATACCAAAGTGTTAACAAATAAAATGACTCGACTACTCAACTGAATTACTCCAAAGGTTTATCTATGTTCCGAAGCAGTTTTGAAGGCTTCATGGTCTCGTTGGTTATCAGGTCGCCACAGAGTGTGTTTGGAGCGTGTTAATCGCCTATTGCGCTAAACCCGGGAGTTCAAGTAAGACTCTTGGTAATTTCTTTTAAATGCAGCTTTTTTTTTTTTCTTCTGCTGTCTCATCATTAGTTCCTTACCTCTTTTTCCAAGAAGCTCCGCAGAGACATTTGATTTTGGCTCACTTTGGGCTGGGGCTGGCTTGACGGCTCCATCTGCCGGGCATAAAAGCTGCGATGTACGCCCAGATGGAAGTGACGGGTAGACGACTTGAGCATTTTTCAAAATAAAACACTGCGGACTCTGATAGTGAACAAAATAACATATAAAAAAAGTGGTGCCTAAAGACACGCGATCTGGTACTGGTCTGGAGCCCAGCGGTTGGGGACGATGCCGCCATCCCCACCCCCTCTCTCTATGAGTCTCTTTAATTCCAGTGCAATAACTTTATGTATAATAATCTACTGTATAATTTTATATTTTTATAGTTCTACAAAGTGTGTATATTTAACATAATGTTGTGTGTACTTTAGTATTTATTTCTCCTTCTTGCTCTTTACTTACTTACTTGAATTCGTCGATTCTGTTCTATTCTGCGTCTCTTTGCGTTCTGCAGCCCACATCTTCTTAACGCTGTAAGAAAGGACGCCCCTACCGTGTCCTCGTGGACCACCTCGGGAGATAAGCCCTTCCAACTGAGGCAGCAAATTAATGCACAACAAAATAAATATATATATATTTTTTTAAATCAGTGCAGACAGTGTAAATTGTCAGTTACCCAAAACAGAAATACCACAGAGCTGAACTGCTGCACGTGCACGCACAACGAGGGCTGTGTAACTCATCTCCTTCCACCTTAGGCCACAGAGTTATCAATCACCGCTTGTGTAACAGCATCGCACGATCCACAGATGTAACCTACTTTAGTGGGCAGTGAGAATTTGGGTTGGTCGCGTTCATAAAGTCCATAAAGCAATAACGGTTTTGTTATTATTTGTTTTTTGGGTATGGTTCTCACAGCAGGATTAAGATAATCTTAATGCTGGTGCAATTAGACCTAGACCTCCAAGACCTATGGAAATGCTATAAATCACAGTATGAGGAATATAAATTGTTGTTGTTCATTTTATGATGATGAAGTAGTTTTGTGTTACATGGTCTTGGGTTAAGGTGTCTGTGAATGTCACGTGGAATCGCTGTCGCTTCCTGCATTGATTCACCGCCCCCCACCCCCCATCCCCCGGCCGCTTCCCCAACCAAAGCTCTATTTGTTTGCCATTCAAAGCACTTTATCTCACGCTTCAGCTTGGGAGTTTTCTGTTCTCGGCTTTGAGCAAACCTGCACTATATCCTGCTCCTGATGTGCCAAATTCAACAGCGACGCGAAAAGTAACGGCATTTCACACGTTGTCCACAAAGCCCAACTTCCCAGAGAGAAAGACTTTTGCTGTAATTTGAAGACAGGCATCCAGTCGTTAAAATGTATTCGCCTGCGGGTTTCATTGAGTGTGACACATCAAGCGGAGGCAGCGTCGTTGTGTGGAGGAATGAGGGGACTGTTGTATTTATCCCCAAATGGCTCTAAGCGAACCTTCTTTGATTAATATGTCTGTTAGGGAATGCTGCGCGCCGGAGAGAAGCACTTTCTGAAAACACAACCATTATTCACGCGCAGCATTTTTGTCCGTCAGGTTTAATGTTTTCATGCGTCCTTTGATGGAGGCCGTAGAGGAGAATGGAGAAGAATATTTTGGGGGGGAAGCAATATGTTTTACAGGCGTTTTAACTGCTCCTATGTGGCAGGTGAAATCATCACCATTACTCACTTCATCCACTCATGCTGGATGACTTGCATTAAAATCAAATGAATAAATCCCTCTGTTGCCGTTCTGAAGCCATCCAATTAACAGGCTCATCATCGCTACGACTGTGTGTGTCTCCTGTTCACTGAACTATACGTACAGTTGCCGCATGTTTCTCATTTCAGCGCTGCAAAAAAACCCACATTGTTTTATTCTTCCTCTCCTCTCCCGCAGTCACATGCAAATAAATGTAGCAGGTGGCGAGGTGTTAAACAGGCCATGATTTGGCTTGAATTAGATGGCAGACACTCCCTGAAGGCCGGGGCGGGCGGGCGGGAAGGGGGGGGGGCTAAACAGGATTTCACTGATCCACTGTCAGGGCCAATGCTGCCAGTCCCAGTGCATTCTCAGCGCCAGTCTGGTGTTTCTATTCACTTGGACGTACCACACAGTATGCGTTTGGCAGCTTTGCTTCGGGGTAATGCCTGTAGGTACATATGTGCTAATAAAACCTGCAACTTCACCTTAATACCGCTCACAAACTCGTACTCAATCTTTTTTTTTTTTTTTTTTTTTTTTGCTAAATCCGTTTAAAATGATCCCCTCAGTGTTTTGCCAGTGCTTCTTGTCAAGTAATACCGATGACAAGTTTGTTCCCGAGGGAGGCCCGAGCCGCAACCTTTTCCTTGTTTCTGCATGTGTCACCATGATTGGATCAGAGCGGTGTCTCTCCGCTGCGAGTGAGCAGTCGGAAAAGCATGTAATCCTGTCCCCATCGCCCCGTCGAGAGCAGCGGCCGTTTGCTGCTGAGGGTGTCGCCGCGTGTTTCTGCCTTTGTTTATTTCTTTACACCCGTTTTTAGAGATATGTGTGTGTTTGTGTGTGTGTCAGAAAAATATGGATCTCTGCGTTGAGCGGAGTGGGGTGACAGGAGAAAAATGCCTTGTTTGAGAGAAAGCAGAACTCCCCAGGGCTTCGCTTTGTCCACGAAGCACAAAGTTGGAGGGATTCAGTGTTTCCAACAAGATTTCATGAGACCCTACCGTTTTTCAGAGGGGGAGGGGGACTCTACTGTCTTAATGTCTTAATAAAATTATGATGCTATCCCAAATATTAAACACAATTTATACAGTATATGAAATGTCTGCACATAAAATAAGCTCTTGCGTTCTGCATCAGTCCGTTTTTAAATTACCGTAACAACGCAAACATTCGATTTAGCTTCAAATAGCAGCAGTTTGTGCAGTTCATCAGTTCATCTACAGGCAAACGACACATAATGCTGTTGAAACATGACATTCTATGGACAAATATATGTAAGATTAAGTAAAGTATCAGCGAATAAAACCACTTTATAGCAAACAGCTGCCTTTCAATCTAACTTTGCTAGCTAGCGCTTAGAAAGTTAAGCTAGTTCACGTTACGTCTGGAGTCGTTTCCACCGGGTAGATGCGTTCGGGAGCACAAGGAAAGACAGCACAACGTAGTTTGAAACGTGCAAAAATATTTCCAGTTCGTTATGAGACCATGGTGGGGTAAATTAGACCCTGGTGCGCCGCCGTAGTATTAACATTGTATGGGAGATTTATAGATTTATAGTAGTTAATGTAGAATGAACATTAACCTGAGGAGATTCACTTGATGTAGTTCATTCCAGACAGAGAGTAGTGTAATATTATTTATATTTATTTTATTTTATGTGTGTATAACTGTCTTTTGACAATATCACTTTGTGTGTGATTACTCACACGTGTTGATGCTAACTGCAGTCAACCGAAGCAATAAACTTGTCTTGTTCCGTTTTGTTTTACCGGAAGAAAATTTACTTTTAAAGTATTTACTTTTCTCATTTTAAATTCTAATGTTTGGTTGACCCATCCATCCACCCGTCTCCCTCCCTCCCTCTGCCGACGTCGCCGCTTGAACTCCTATTGTTTTGGGGGATTTGCTGCGGCAGCTGTCATTGTTTTCTGCGGAGAAACATTTTTAAGAAACACATGACCGCGGCCTGTGTGGCTATTTTGCAACTTACTTACTGCAGAAACCACAATGGATTAGAGAGGATTAATCATGCTTTGACAATGCACATCGCTCACTGCGTGCGTGTGTGCAGATGAAACACACTTTCCCTCTACAGATTAATAAAAAGAGTTTATCAGACCTTTGCGCTGCTTGATAGCTGCTATTGGGCGATGCAGGGTTTGAGTCAAAGCGTTAAGCCTCATGCAAGCCTCTTATTTTTAGATTCATACGTGCGCTGTGCCAACGTTTATGTGTACAAGATTAACTTTTTGGTAAAAAATGTGCATTACAGACACTCATTATGATATGAGAAGGCACCCCACTCTGAAAAACATTCACATCCACATCACATAGTGTGTGTGGGTTATCTTTTTCGCACAATTCCATGTGTCTGTTTGTTGAAGCAGAGAAAAGAAAGGAGTTTGTGTGATTTGGAGTTTTTTGGGGGAGTCTGTAAGGGTACTCGTCCACCAATTGATGTAATGAAAATATAACAGAACATGGGTGCGGCATGTCTAGGGCCCCGTTGGCCTGCGTGCAGGCAGCAGATGGCACAAACTTGAGGAAACTTGACATCAAAATTACAGTGCGCTGCTGGATTGCTGGTGACACACACCCCACTGCACCTCTCCTCCCACTGGAGTGTGCATCAAATCACCAAATAACAAACAGGCCTCAGAGAAAGGGAAAATAAAACTCACTGAAAAATACCTCTTTGCAATGTGCCTACACAAACATTGGATCCTGTGAAACAGATTTTATACAGCTGCCTGAAATACTTACACAGCGAAACCTTTCCAAGGCACAGTTTATGTGTCAAATACAGTTCGAGGCGGCGGTGGCTGAGCTCGTATTTCTCTTCTTGGAGCCGTGGAGTAGGGCTGTGTTTGCTATTTCATATCAATAGAATCACCAGTTGAGATTGTGCAGGGGCTAATCACATCTTCCTTTGAGTAAGCTTAAGTCCCAAACCGTATCTGAGTCAATTTTTACACTGGCCCCTCTAATCCTTCTCCCTTTTGATGTTTCCTGTGTAAAATCAATGAAATATACAAGAGAAAAATGCTCTCCTCTACCTTCATCTTGGACGCTTTCAAGAGACCAAAGCCACCAAAAAGAACTAGAAGCTACCCCGCTGATCTCAGGAGTCACAAAAAGAGGAGCTCGTGTCATGGGTGCTAGGACTAGCCCCCTTGCTATGCTCATGTATGCCCTCAGTAGCTCCATATGCCAAGAGAGCTGCCAGGGGAGTGGACAGGCGAGCTCAGTGACTGCCAATCTGCAGATGCAGGAGCTGTCCGCTCATGCATATTAAACCCACACCACCTGCTCGTCGTACATCACACCCTGCGTTCTTGGTCCCAGGAATTTTAATCAACTGCACTGACAGGAAGCCACTCTCTGGTCTGGGTAGGTGAATCATTCAGCTCCTCTCCCCTCGCTCCCATTGCTGCTGAGATGAGGATGCATGTTGATGTTGCATTTCTCCAGCATCCCAGCGTTCCCCCGAGGTGGTTGAGTGGCAGGGAAAGAGTGCAATATGGCGGTGAGGCCAAGGAGAGAGAAGACTGCCGTGCCGTTAAAATACAAGGATTTCCGACGGCGTTGGTTTGTTTTTCTTATCAAATGCTCCTGCTTTGCATACAGCCCCTCCTTCCCTGTTGTCCTCTCCGGTGTGAATAATTGCTTGCATCTCGCTGGATTCACCAGGAAGAAAAAAAAAGAGAGAAAAGCAGCATCGATATCTTGCGATCTAAATGACTCCATGAGTTTACGTAGTGTGGCAGAGGAAAACCTGATTTCTTTTTCTTTTCTGTTTTTCTTTCCCCCCTTGATATGTTTGCACATGAAAAACCACATAGAGAAAGGAGCGCTGCATTAAACAGTACTTGGACTCATTTCCAATTCAAATATATTTGCTGGGCATAAAAAGGAAGCACGGTGAAGCACGGTGAATGTCCATGGAAGGATCGTTAACGTTCCTATTTCACACAGAAGTATTTTAAAACAACTTCTATAATGATCATGAACCTGATAACGGCGCACCTCAACTCATGAGCATGAAGAGAAATCCGCATTTCCAGCCGTCGTGTCAGTTAAGATGTTACAGTTCAGCAAATGAAGACACAATTAGCCAGTCGTCCGGCTGCACCTCTCAGTCACTCTGCCAGGTTCTGCTGGCACAGCATAATCCTCTCGAACCCCCAGGATTAAATTTTTATGCTATCTTTTTTAAATATAGTCTTCAGAAAAGGCAGATGGAAACGGGCACTGCCAAGACACGACCAAGTGTGGTATCAGCAGTGTGGTAACAGTTAGCTGCACGTCGAGCGAGCCAAGTGCGCTTTGATAAATGGTTTGTTAGCGCCGCTACCAAATTGTAATAAGAAACAAATCTTTCTATGGACGCATGTTCCGCACGTTCACATAATCACACACACACACACACACACACACACCAATTATAGATCGTAATCGTATTTGTTAATTAGTATTATTAGTGAAAATAAAGGCTCCGGCGTGCTGCTGTGTTGGTGCTATGCAGAGCTTTGCAGATGCACATCTCATTGCTCTAGCTGTGTGCTGCCGCTAAGTGGTACTGTCAATAATGATGAGGAGCAACCACAAATGTAGACTGCTCATGTTTGTGCTGTTATAGACCTTGGGCATTGCCCCTGCTGCAGGAAAGACTGAAAAACAGTGGTGTATTGATACAGTATTTTTATATATAGCCATTGTCTGTGCCTGTCTGGTGTACCCAACCAGCTGATCCCCTTTGCCCCTGCAGTGGTTTAATCCCCTTAATCTGTCCTTCTGCATTGACGTCGAGCTACGCTTATGGACCCCGACCATAAATCACTCTCAACCAAAGCTAATTGCTGTATGTAGGTCTTATTAAATGATGGATGCATTGTTTGTGAGGTTATATCAGCTGCTTCTAATCTAGACTTTTAGGTTTTCGTACGGTAATGTCTAAAACTGGTCGTTGTCGAGCATAAATCCAAACATACCCAGGTGTATGCATGCATGCATGAACGAACCGCGTGTTCCGTCAAAATCTCATAAGACTTCTTAGAAAGGAACATCTCGCACGCGGGCCTTCGTGGCTTTTTGTGCATTACTTTGAGTGCATTGTGTTTTTCACAACCCCATTCGTGGCATCCCATTTGTAAACGGCGATAAATTATTAATTGCTCAGGCCTTCCTCTAGCAACGCCACAGGTATGTATATTTCAGCAAAACTTCAGCAAGCTTTAATTTCTGTCTCATTTCCTGCATGTCCTGTCCCGGAATCCAAATTCAAATTTAATATCATTGCTGAAGCAGAAGCACTAAAGTGACCACGCTCATTAAATATACATTTGATAGATCCAGATTTATTTCTGCAGTTGCTTCTTATTCTCCGTTATTTGCTCAGTAACTAATGGAGATAATGGCATTTAAGTACATCAGCCATTATTAAATATAAGCTAGGGGCACTCATCCCATTCTTCACAGCTTTTATGTATTACTCCTGGAGTCAATAGGTGTCCGTTCAAGCACCAGAGACACTACAGCAAATTGCATGTTTGTTTCAGTTCATGAGATCATAAGCAGTAGCATCATTCTGTCCCTCCTGGTGGTATATTATGTTAATTACGCCACAAATTACAATCAATGAATCAGGATAAATTATCTGTCTGGTTCCATATTACTGCTTATGGGTTGTGGAGACAAATTAGCGCGGGAGAAATTGCATCTAATAATATTGTTATGTGTTTGAGCATTCTTATAAACATCATTACTGATTCTAGTCTTAAACGGGAAGCCGGTAAGATTTGGCGAAATTGCATTTACTAACTGCCACTCGAGGATCTGGGTGCCAAAGGGAGCGGCGTCCTCGCTGTTGTCTGTTTTGTGGTGCACGTTCATTGGCTTGCATTGTAGCTCCATAACTGACAGCTGAGTCAGAGGAATGTGCAGCTGTGATGACAAATTACCTTTGAGAGACACCGAGGCCTAGGGCTATGTGCTTAGAGTTCATGGTGCTGATATTAACCTGTTAATATCTGAGAAATCTCACACCCCCTTCAGTGTTCCTTGTATGCGTTACACGTACATTCGTAATAATGCATTTTGTTGCGCACACAGCTGTCAAAGCAACATAGCATTACTAACATCTACTCCAGGGCTGTCAAACATATGGCATGGCAAGCTGGTCCAATCTGATAAATCTGCGAAAATTATATGGAAGACATTAACTGCAATTTTTCAATTAAAGCAACTGCTATTCCTAATTTGGTCACTTGCACAAGACTGTATAACGTGTCGCCACTTCCTTGCATTGGCCAAACTGACGGGGATACGGGTGGCGCCATCTTGCGAGTTTGGAGCCAGAGTCTGATCAGTACAGTCCCATAGTGGAGCCACACAGAGCCGCAATATCGATGAACTGACCACACTTCCTCCAGACTCACTCAAGTTCTCGTTTTACTAATACTACGCTCTGCTCTACCTCCACCAGTTACAAGGAAATGTTGGATTATACGCTGTACTTATTTTTATTATTTATTTTGTTTTTAAACTTTCATGGTCTCTTGGGACCGCTTTACGGAACGGTTGTCACGGCAACTGGTAGTCGCCATTACGTCACATCCTAAAACAAAACTTATTCAAAGAATTGACACTTGAACATGCATCAGCATTGTATTAACTACCTGAAATTGCGGAAACCATCCTTGAAACAAAGTTATTTGATGTGTATTTTAGTGTTTTAGTTTGGCCCAAGTCCCGCCCACTAACACGGAGGAGGTGGAGCTTATGGCCTATACTACAGCCAGCCACCAGGGGGAGCTCTACTTGCTTTGACTTCACTTTAGAGGAGCAGTTCTGCCTTCCATCTTTATATACAGTGTATGGTGTAACCCAACGCAGAGACCCTGAACTTACCATCAGATGGCAGCAATGCGCCAAAATTACACCAATTTTTCTTGAAAGAAATTTCAGGTTGTTCATAAAAAAGTTTATTATATGTAAACATTGTCATGACATTCTTCTTTGCAGTAAAACAAAGGGAAACATTTTGCGTTGTTATTTACAGGTTAGTACACTGTTATGTTACAGGTCCGGCCCACTTGAGATCAAATTGGGCTGTATGTGACCCCTGAACTAAAATTAATTTGAAATACCTGATCTACACAATAAGATGGCCAATAGTACATGAGCATTTCAATGATATTTTAATGTTCTAGTGCACATGTTAGGAGAAAGAGAAAGCTCCCAGAGCTTTCCTTCTATCTGCAGAAAACCTTTGGACTGAATGTAATTCTTCCTCGTCAGTCTCAGCTCCCCTGATGTATGCTCTTCTATTGGACATGCAGGTTGTGTCTGACACATTGCAGCTCCAACAGAGCTACAGGGCACATCAGACAACAGGCGAGCTGTTCCCTCTGCGGTACGGGCATGGTGGACTCGCAGTGTGGTCTCTCTTGCCTGCAAAACAACACTACCTGCACTGTGTTCCTGGGGTTGTGGAGCGAAATTTCACGGTCACATGATGATCCGTTTGCAGCAGGTTCGGAAGCAGGAGGGGGCGCGGGGTTTGGGACTGCAGAGGATGACGTCTCGTTTGCACAGCCTGAACTTTATTCAAGACTCACCCAACCCAGGGTCAGGAGATAAAGTAGATAATTAAAGGTTTTCATTAGGGGGAGAATTGTTCCTTAAAGGTTTAACCCACATGTGATGTCTTCTGGGGTCTGCCTTGTTAACCCGCTACTTCAGGCCTATCACTGTGAACACTTTAATAAAACCTTTTTAGTTCATCTAATAGCGATGCTATTAAATAATGACCAGACTCAATGATGTCTCAGTAACCAAGAAGAAAAATAATACTTAAATCCTAAATGTGGCTTCAGTTTAAATTTTAATTATAATTTCTTTTGCCCAACTTCGTAAAAAATCTCTAAATGTTAAAATAAAACACAGGATCAAACGGTTAATGTGCTCGCACACATACCGGAGCTGGAAGGCAACCCCACACTGGACAGGAGTGAGAGACAACTAGAGCACCTGTGACAAATGTCCAACCAAGTGCCCATCACTGGGCTGTCATGGCGACCAAGGCCATGTGCTCTTTAACCCTGCTTACAGGCAGCGGCTGCCACTTTTAACCAAGTGTCCCCGTGGTTCCTGCGGCTATTTGTTTGTGCCATGTCAGGGACAGAAGGTCTCCGAAGGCTCGTCGTCCTGCTGATCATGCAAGGCGGACAGCGCGGCGTCGAACGCACGTGCACGTTTCTGTGTGTGTGTGTGTGTGCAACAAACACACCTCACAAGGCTGTGCTTCAATGTTCACACAGAGGTTTAGGTTTATACTTATTGAGCGGCGGCGTCTTAAAGTAGCGTGCAGTCAAGGCTAAAAGAAATGTTTACGGTTTGCACTTTTCTTCCCTCTGCTGTGCACGCTGCCCACAGCTTCCAGTGTCCTCTATTATATATTTTTTTTCAGTTTAAATATTCATGTCTAGTGCTCCCACCACTGTTGGTCTTTGTAACAAACAACATATAGCATGGTTTGCATTGTAGATGGAATATATTACTTCTTGGAGAGCTTTTCAATGAACCAATAGAAGCTGTCTTACAGTGCTTGAAACATAATTTAATATTAATAGCATGTCACCAAGACGTCCTTAAGAAATGCCATCTTTTTTTCTTCCTTTTTTTGCAAAGTACAGTTTCTGCTTGTTTGAGATCACACAGTTGATGCACTCACCATTTAGTAAAATAATAATTGCACCAACCTCAACCATTAGCTTCCAGTAATTTTGAAAAGTTGAGTTGCTTACCTTAACTTTATATGGAGCTCCAATTAGTGGCTGTTTATGAGGTAGTTTTAATCTTGACCTTTTGGGATTTAACATTTTACATTTTTTTAATCACCGTGTTTTGCACTTTATTCATTCAAAAATGCACCAACAGCTGTTATTATTCGTCTCTTTAATAAGTAAGCGGTCCAGTAATTAAACGTTCCTTGATTCCTGAAGTGCTGCCAAGTTCAAATTATTCGCAAAGCTTTGTGACGGGCGGCACTGCCGAGGCCGGTGCGCCGTCCGTATCCGCCGCACTGTGTGTTTCTCTGAATATGGTTCTGTCCAAAAGGCAGCGATGCATGATGGGTAAGCAATCAGCAGGCTCTCTTAGGACTTTCCCTTTACGTAGTAAGGCCCTCTTTGATGTGTGCTGCAGTAAACACAGCCGGTTCTCTCCGAACCACAGCGTCCTGAGGGATGAGGCTGAGCACAAGAACACTAATGAGCACATTAGAAGGAAGCCATACGAGGAAAATGCTACAGTTGTAAATGGAATTGTCTTTCGTGTTGTCTATAGCAGGGCTGCTCTGTCTACAGTACGATTATGCATTCAGCTGCATCCTCCACTGAATATATATCCTGTTTGTGTGCAAATGTGTCCAGAGTCTGTGCAGAATGTACCGAATCGATTCCTCTCCGGCTACATGAAAGCATCACGGAAGGACTTTAAAATTGGATTTGAATCGAGGCGGTAAAGATTGTAACGTAACCACCCCTTTCAGCCGCTCTGTAATTAAGAGTTGAGGGTGATCAGGCGTTGGAGCGGCAACGCCAAAGTGGGACTGTGAAACAAAGGTGAGAAACGTCACCGACAATAACCGAATCAAACCGCTGCAAGTGGAGCCGTCGCCGTTTATTCCATTTAAGATAATCACAGGGCGTTGGGGAAGCCATGCACAACAATTGAACCTGAGTGGAAAACAGAGCTGCTGTGCATTTATCATGGCTGACCCCGAACTGTCACATGTCAAGATGCTTGTGTTGTTTAAATATTTGTGCTTATTTTATGGAACTATGTCTTGTTAAAATTATGTTTTTCTTCTGGTATATACTTTAAAAAGGAAAATATGTCAGCCACCACCATAATACCTCGCATACATTATGCAGCATATCATTGGATCGCAGACTCCCACCCATTTTTCAAGCAGTTTTAATGGTTGTAGTACTGTAACTTCTTCCCTTTTTACTACATTAAAGCTGGATATGTCTGTGTCCAAGTGTCACTGATAATTGCCTCTACCTGTAATGTTGCCCTTTACACCGATCAGGCATAACATTATGACCACCTTCCTAATATTGTGTAGGTCTCCCTTGTGGTGACTCATCAGAGAATGGACATGGGCCTTCTGAGGGTGTCCTGTGCTGTCTGGCAACAGGATGTTGTTAGTGGGGGGGCCTTTGAGGGGAGGGGCCTCTGTGGATCATCCCACAGATACTTGATCAGTTTGGGATCTAGTGAATTTGGAGGCCAGGTCAACACCTTGTGCTGTTCTTCATGTTTTCCTAAACCGTTTTTGTGGCTGCATCCTGCTGGGGATGGCTGCTGCCATCAAGGAGTGTCATTGCTATGGGGTGGGGGTGCCTGGTCTGGTCTGGGTGGGTGCTACATGTCTAAGTAACGTCCACATGAATGAATGCCAGGTCCAAAAGTTTCCCAGCAGAACATTGAACTGTCACAAGATGGTTTAAATGTTATTTAATTCTCCTGTCAGTGGTTTTAATGTTGTGGCTGATCGGTGTATGTTACACATGTTGCCCCACCCCTACTCTTAGAAATAAATGCATCTTTCAGAATGACAACATCTCATACTTAGTAGAGATTGTTGGATTTATTGATTGAAAGCGATTCAGCAGCAGCGACTGAGATAGAGTACCCGGCTCCGTATTCCTTTCAGATAAGTCTCACGCATCGTCTGAATCTGTGATCCCCCTGCCAGTAGATTCCTTGAAAGTTACCAGGGGAATCGGCAGTCTGAGACTGAGAGACGTGAAAATGATTTCAAAGAGTTCAGGATGAATCACGCTCCGGCTTCTGCTGCCATTTATTAGCACATTTTCCACCATGGATTCTCGCAGCTACCTAACGGACTCGGCTTCATCGAGTTTGCTACAGGTTTGCTCAGGCTGGGTTTTATTTTGTAAAAGGCTTGATTAAAGTGTTGATAGATGAGCCTAACCGCTACTTGTATGTTTGTCATAATTAGTCATGACACTAAATCTTCACGAAAACTAAAAGCAAGGGACACACAATTTATCAGCTGTTACCTCTGTAATGAAGATTAAGATTAATTTGAATAAAGGGATATTATTTCACTGCTAGCTTTAACTGGCTGACTGCTTGGATCAGTCGCAGGGTTAACACTGATTTATTCAGAGTCGGTCCCTTGATAGTCATGAAAACAACACAAAAATTACTACATCAGAAATCAAAGCCGCGTTATCACTTTCTTCTTCTTTGGCAATCAAGGAACACACTTTATAATCTTGCTCTAATTCTGGTGGAATTAGAGGAGTGCAGCGTTTCAGACTGGTTCCCGTTTGACAGGCAGTCGTTCAAATGTGCCGGAGTTGCGCTTTTTTAATTTTTTTTACGCTGCTGATTTTTTACCGTTACTTGGCTGTCACAGTGATGAAATGGAAACCCATAAGAAATTGACAGCCTGCAGTGCTGAAGGACAAACATCTGAAGATGACTTGTTCCTGGACGTGGCCAGCAGGCCTGAAAGCGCGCGGGTAATCCTTTAAAACTTAAAGCTGGGTTTTTCTTAGAGGTAATCAGTACCGTCTGTTTGTCGGTCTCACACCTACTGAAGAATAGCAGAACATTTATTTTGTAGACAGGTGAGACACTTTGTGTACTTTATACTGAAATATGTGCAATTACTGTTAAATACACTGATCAGGCATAATATTATGACCACCTTTCTAATATTGTGCGGGTCTCCCTTGTGGTGACTCATCAGAGAATGGACATGGGCCTTCTGAGGGTGTCCTGTGGTGTCTGGAAACAGAATATTGTTAGTGGGAGACCTTTGAGGGGAGGGGCCTCTGTGGATCATCCCACAGGTACTTGATCAGTTTGGGATCCAGTGAACTTGGAGGCCAGGTCAACACCTTGTGCTGTTCTTCATGTTTTTTTTTTTAGTTGTTCCTAAAGTGTTTTTGTGCGTGTGTCTGTGTCAGGCTGCGTCCTGCTGGGGATGGCTGCTGCCATCAAGGAGTGTCATTGCTATGGGGTGGGGGTGTCTGGTCTGGTCTAGGTGGGTGCTACATGTCTAAGTAACATCCACACCAATAAATGCCAGGTCTAAAAGTTTCCCAGCAGAACATTGAATTGTCACAAGATGGTTTTTTAGTTGTTCCTAAAGTGTTTTTGTGTGTGTGCCTGTGTCAGGCTGCATCCTGCTGGGGATGGCTACTGCCATCAAAGAGAGTCATTGGATTCAGTTCAATTCAGTTTTCTTTATATTACGTCAATAACAATACAAATAGTCTCAAGGCGCTTTGCAAAATCCGGCCTGAAAACCCCCAGAGCAAGCATGTAGGCGACAGTGGCAGGAAAAACTCCTTTTTAATAGGAAGAAACCTTTAGCTGATGATGTTATATGACAGTTTGATAATGAATAAATCTGTTTGTGACAGCAGTTGTTCTGTCACAGGTGAGTTAGATGCTATAATGATATGCTTAATGAATATAAGCAGTATCATAGGCAGGTTGTGAGAGTTGTTCATTCAGGTAGGAGTGGATAACTGCAGGAGGCCATGAAGACTGGGCAGGTTGATGGGACCACCACTGCTATGGGGTGGGGGTGTCTGGTCTGGTCTAGGTGGGTGCTACATGTCTAAGTAACATCCACACCAATGAATGCCAGGTCCAGAAGTTTCCCAGCAGAACATTGTGTTGTCACAAGATGGTCAATGTTTTTTTACTTCTCCTGTCAGTGGTTTTATTGTTGTGGCTGATTGTGCTATTCTATCTGTGCTGTTTCCTTTGGAAGTTTCCCTTATGTAAAACAAACCTGTCTGTGAAGACTCTTAGTCACCAGGTCATGGTATTTAAGTCTAAAACAAAGGCAGTTGTACTTGCTTTAGGAAACCTGAAGTTGTTTCAGCCCTCATCCAGGTGGATTCTTTATTTCTAAGTGACCGGTGGAGAGTTAAGGTTTTGATTTCAGATCATCTGTGGGTGTGGAGACATCATACATCATCATCATCGATTCCCAAACCGATGTGTCACCAGTGCCACGGTGACCTTGTGTTGTTCGAATCCTTCCCCCTCTGCTCTGTCAACAGCGTGTGACAAATGAGACGATGCTGGAAATAATACTCTAATGACACATCGGGAAAAGCTTTCTGCGCCGGCTCTGGTTTTCTCGCGGAGGTTTAAGAAGTTCCTCATGTGTCTTATCACAGATTATGCAGATAGTAAAGATCTGTTTGGTATCTGCATGACCTTGGCTTTTCATATGTTAATATACGAAGGGTTACGCCCCCACAGCACAAAATCAATTTCCTCTTTTGTCGGTAAAGCTTTGCTCTGTGCGCTTAAAACCCTGAACCAGTGACCTGACGTAGTGGGCGATGTCTTTGAGTATCAGTTCTGTTAATTTTCACATTTAGTCGCGGCTGCTTTCTGAATAAAAGATACGAGGGACTTGAAAAGCGCTGACAATTATTGCAAGGGACGTCCGCACCAATGGGGACGATGTGTTCTATTTTCTATTAATAATGTTGCATCTTGGAATAGATAACCTTTTAAACATTCCACTCTGGGAGTTTGTAGAATTAATAATACAACACGCAATCCAGTGTCTTTAAAGCAAAAGTGAGCGAAAGAGTCAGCTCGGGCTTGAGGACTACTTTCATAAGTATCACACGCTGGTGTCTGAAAAACAAGAACTGATCCAAAACTGATTTTTTCGCTCGCAATCAAAAAGATTATCCGCGCATAGATTACAGCGCTGCACTTTGACATAAAGAAGAGACGCCGCCGTTGCGTCTGAAGAGCTGTCATTTTGAGAAAATGGGGGAACTCTTTTAAACGATATCTTCCAAAGTTTTTGCTCTGCCAGAGGAGAGCCTCCTCTCGGTCGGTCCCTGGAGCGGCACATATCTCTTCTTGTGTTCTCTCTGATCTCTCATCATCTCTCGGGCCTTACATCAGGAGCCCCAGATTTATCGATCAATAGCCGTAAACAAAGCATAGATTGAGCTGGACACTGGGGCACAACAAACGGATTATCGGAGTTTTTGTTTCTCTGCGTGCAATTGGTCAACGGGAAGTCTGCCAAAAAAAAAAAAGAAAAAGTGTGACACGCAAAGCAGATCAGGCATAAAAGATGTGGCAGACTATGGTGTGTGAGCAGATGTGTATTTCTGTATTTAAAAGGTGCCCGTGCACGCAGAATAAACGGATGACAGTAGAATCACTCGCGTAATCCAATTGTATTTGCAAGGTATCGGGCATAATACTAGTCAATCCAATTTTAGCTGCTTGACTACATGATGGCACAAGAGAGCTGCTGAGGGATCGTTTCTGTGACCGTATGCATGTGTGCATACTTGTGCATACTTGTGCATGGATGATTTCTGATGATGGGACATCTGCACACCGCCAGCGCGCGCTGCTAACATGTTGCCGTGACGTGTTTGTCCGACTGCTGTGCACGCCTCGCAGGGTGGAGGACCCTGCATTGCAGTGGCTGTACATGACAGCCATGGTCTTTATGTGAGAGGCGCTCAGGGTCAGAGTAGCTGAGGAGAATTAAAGCTCCAGGCCCATCGCTCTGTTGTGTGTCTTTGTAGCACTGGGCGAACATATAGTGAGACTGGCTTACCTCTAAAATGATTCCAGTGGTCGGCATGTGTTCATTTTATGCAGCTTAATGGAACGAAAAACAAACAAACAGCATGACGATGCTGATGACAGTGACGCATGTTCATGTAGTCGGACCAGTAATTAGCTTTTTCTATTTCAGCAGGACAAAGTCAGAAACCATCGAGCCTAAAAATGCTAATTTTAATCAGTCCTTAATGAAGGACGTTGTTCCCAGGGCTACTCCGTCCTTAAGCCCACTTAGACGTAGAAATCAACAGGGACTGAAGTCTTCAATCTGAGCACAGTGGTCATTTCAGGACAAAGAATAAATCATTATAGACGCCATAGATGCGATAGCCAAGCAGCCCTGTGCTGTTTGCAGCAAAAAAAAATTGCTAACTGCTAACGGAAACCCGCAGTAGATCCAGCTCTATATACAGCAGTGCAAAAAACTACAGTCCTCGGACATGCAGCTGATTCTCAGCGTATAACGGAGCATGGGCCACGCATGGAAGTTGCACTTGACTGTATCGTACTATTTAGTTTTAGAAGTAGGTGGGGCTAGCGTCTTGCAGCCTGCAGCTTCTCCACAGCACAAGATTAATCAAAGACAACCGTAGCTGCACCATTAGCATGTCCATAAAACAAGATTTGTCGATTCCACGGACACTGCACGTTGACGTTAGCTTACTTTTCAGACCGAGAAACTAGAATGACCAACAGCTATCTCTGTGATGTCCTTCACATCTCCGCCACCAATTTTGTTCCTGCCCTGCCAACTATCCTTCAGCCCGAAGAATCAGTGTTCCCACTGAGTCCTGAGTCCACAACAAAGACTTTAAAAAAAGTATTCAGGTGTTAAGACCAATTACTTTGCATAACTTTGAAATACGCCCCTTTTTTCCTTACACCCTACAGCCTCCTCAAATCCAAAGGTGATAAAGCTTTTGCCTTCAGTGCATCAGTGGAACAGTGTGTAAGCCTATAAATGACTTTAAAAACTTCTCAGGCCTATCATACTTTTGCTCTCCGCAGTTCTCTGCAATGGGGCGGACATTTGCAGTTTGTTTTTATATTCATTTTGCTATAAAAATGTTTTATTTTTATGTTTTTTTTAAAAGGTGCCACATAAAATATGCAACACAGAAGAAATCTATGGCATGCCATGTGAAGTCCCACATCAAAGAAGCTGATTGAGAAAGTTTCCCGTTCCAATTAGCTGCGACTTAAGATGCAAAAGACTGAGGAAGTGGACCCTTTTTTTTTTATTATTGATCCGGTCCAAAAATAACCAAATCTGTCTCTTTTTGTCTCCGTCTCCAGCCCTGGCCCCGACACTTCCTAGTCTACGTTCGGAGGTCTTCAAGCCATGCGTGGAAGACAAGGACTTGGCCTTTTGTCTGAACGAGGGAGAATGTTCCATCATCGAAACTGTGGCTGGGGTTCACAGACACTGCAGGTGAGTGCGCCGGTGCTTGTGCGTTTGTGTGTGGGTGACTGAGCGAGGCATTTTGTTTCCTTCCCAGCACTGATGTTTCCTCTCTTTGCCCTTCCCCTCAAATCTCCAACCTTGGGTCACTTTCATTCGTGCTGCTTTTCCTTTTTTTTCTTTTTTTTCCATCTCCACTCTGGCAGACTACGTTCTTAGAGAGATGAAACACATGAAACTGGAAAATCGTTGTGCAAATGCACCTAAAATGCACTGAAGATCGAAAATCACCCAAACTACTAACCGAAGGATCAGAGATGCTTTGGCGGCATTAGATGTGGCTGATTCTTCTGATCTCCGCGCGTAGCCGAGTAATGGAAAGAAATATTTCCACACGGATTCATCTCGGAAGCACAAACCTCTGTCTCCACTCTGAAGTTCTAGCAGTCTTCTAGGATGGCTTTCTCCCCGTGTACATTATTAACCCCGAGATCAATTTTCTCTGATACTCTCCAGTGCATTTTAATTCAAGTGGTTTCTTTGGTAAAAATAGATTTTAAGCTGGAACTTTTATTGTCTTTCTTTCTTTACTCGGGCAGCCACTCACGCTGTGCCTGCCCAAGGGAATTAGCTCCAGCAAATGCATAAATTGCTGCACTTGGACACATCATTATAACTAAAATGCCGTCAATTACCTAATTTAAATTGGTTTAAGGAGCCGCTGCAGTCGCCGGTTATTTTTAGTGGCTTTGACGGCTATTTTGCCTTCATTAGAAAGCCTGTTTTGTCACTCTGTCATAGCACCCAGTGATGTGTCTTCACATTTGTGATAAAGGGTAAGTAACATTTGTTTGTGTAGCACTCAGAACAGAAGCGACAAAGTGTTTTTACAGGAGGTTTATAGGGGTTACGTATATGCAATAAACAGAATAGAAAGTCATGTTTGAACACTATATTCACTAATGGTACGTTCTGCGAGTGTATCGCTGTGGCTGCCCGAGCCAAACCCATCGAAAAAGCAAAAGTAATTGAATGCGAATTGAATATTTATGCACATACATGCACTAGTAATCAGATGGCAGCAGTTGGACTCTCACCCTCTCTCTTCATTACATTTCCCCGCTAGTGATGGGAAGTTTTCTGAGAGCCGACTCTTTTGCCACGGCTCCAAAAGAAGAGTCGACTCCCAAACGGCTCTTTATTTAGTATCGTTTATAGCCTGATATTTTAGCCCAACACAGCAAATACACATAGTTTGTGTGTTGAGAAGCCCTCTTGCATTCAATGTTTTTATGAGAAGCCTAATAATTGTCTCATTTTGTACAGTTATTCCGTTACAAAAGCATTCTTAATTTTGTTTAATATTTCAATAAAACTTTAATGAACAAAGCACAGCAATCAAATCCATACACGCAAAAACAGAATCAAACTCAGTAAACAAATGGTATAAATGTCTTGGTGCAGGCTTGTGGTGGAACCTGCACTTAATATATTTTCATTTTGCAGTGAAGACATGCTGCTCTCCCATTCCCAATGTCTGTTCCCCTCTCTCTGCTTTCACATAATGGTATGATCCTCACATGTTATTGGCCACATGGCGTGCCAATCAAAACAAAGTTCTTCCCCCCTCCTCAAGCAATCAGAGATGAACGAGCAAAAGGCAAATAAATAGTGGGCTCTCACTGGATGGGAATCGACTCTTCTGATTCACTACCAAGCATCGACTCTTAAGAGACGGCTCTTTTGTGCATGACACATCACTATTCCCCGCATGTCGTCTTGTCCTATCCACTTCAAATCTCCATTTAAATCACTTTTAAAATACATGATTAGAAATTTTCTCCGAGGGAAGAGTTGCGCCAAATAAAAAAATAAAAAAAAGCAGCTCATTAGTACACCCACCTGGAATTCATTCGAAAAAAAACAAACAAGAATAAAATGAAAATTAAAAAAAAGAACCCCTGATGCTTTATAAGTGAAGCATGCATGAATCAAGCTTCTAAGCAAGACTACTGTTGAGCAAAAGTAAAAAAAAATAGACAGGAAATATGCATTTCATTAAAAACTCTGTTAATCACAGACAATTGATGAGGTAATTTAAATGAAACTGTACTTAAATTGCAATTTAAGAAAGAAATCTTGGAGCAGTCTTGGTTCATTGACATAGCTCTGAAAAAAAAAAAATACAATAAATCTTATTTTGCATGACATAAAATGATACTGATTCAAGTATTCATATAATCAACACTTGATCATTTGATAACATAATAATATATCACTTCACCGAGTGCAGACAACTGAGGCTGGCAAGGATGAAATGATAGGAGGGAGCTGCAGCCTGCGTTTAATGTCATATTAACGCACGAGAGTTTCGACGCGTCACCTGCGCAGCGACATCCAGAAACCCTGAAGACTCGTAGCATCTACGCTCCGGGCTATAATTAGCGACAGCTGAATGACTGAATGTAGGACTCAGGAAGGACTGGAGGGCCTAACCTAGACACGCTGTCTACCAATTTCTGCGGAGCTGAGTGCCTGGTGTGTGAAGGAATGATTACAGGTTTGTGAGCTCTTTTATTGAAAGGCTGGCTCTTTTGCCTGGGAGAAGTCCACGCAGACAAGTATGATCATTAAAGTAAGAAATCGCTGCAATGTGGATGTTTAATGACTTACTACTGTCCACTCAGGCTGTGTTTGTGCTTCATGACGATGAATGATGTTAGAGATCTGAACATCAAACGTGCAACAAGTGATCCACGATCTTCATTAAGCTTTCTGTTTTTATATCCACAGATCAGGCATAACATTATGACCACTAACAGAAGAAGTGAATAACATTGACCATCTTGTGTCAATTCAGTGTTCTGCTGGGAAACTTTTGGGCCTGGCATTCATTGGTGTGGATGTTACTTAGACGTGTAGCACCCACCTAGACCAGACCAGACCAGGTACCCCCAGGTACATACACAAAAAGGCTTTAGGAACATTTAAAAAAACATGAAGAACAGCACAAGGTGTTGACCTGGCCTCCAAATTCACTAGATCCCAAACTGATCAAGTATCTGTGGGATGATCCACAGAGGCCCCTCCCCTCAAAGGCCCCCCACTAACATTATGTAACCAGACACCACAGGACACCCTCAGAAGGCCCATGTCCATTCTCTGATGAGTCACCACAAGGGAGACCTGCACAATATTAGGAAGGTGGTCATAATGTTATTCCTGATTGGTGTATTATACTATTGAATTATTCCGTCCAGATGTGTGAACATGTAAGCCGTGTTTATTCACGGTGGTTAGCACTGATGTCTCACAGCAAGAAGGTTCTGGATTCTAATCCATCATGGCCGACTGGTTCCTTTCTATGTGGAGTTTGCATGTTCTCCCTGTGTCTGCGTGGGTTCTCTCCAGGTACTCCAGCTTCCTCCCACCGTCCAAAGACATGCTGGTTAGGTTCATTGGTGATTCTAAATTGGCCGTAGGTGTGAGTGTGAATGGTTGTCTGTCTCTCTGTGTTAGCCCTGTGATAGACTGGAGACCTGTCCAGGGTGGACCCCGCCTCTCGCCCAAAGTCAAAGTAGAAAGTCTCATAAGATTAAAACTTGAGTAAAGAACAAGTAGAGTACAATAAGTAATCTTAAGAATAGTACTTCTTGTGTAAATTTAATTAGCGACAAGTTTGTCCATGTCCTAATAAATGTCAAATGTTTGACACGTGAAATAAATCCTGAAATAACATTTTCCTCCCTAAATGATTTTTACCGGACGAGAATTATATTTATATAATAAAAGATTTCTGGGGTATTTGGGTCGCATTAACATTTTCTGCAGCGGTCTGTGCTGCACTTTTTATAAAGGAAACTAATTACTTCTGCAAGAGGCCAAAACAAAAACTAATTAGTCAATAAATATTTTTTTTTCTTTTCACCAGAGAAACATGTCATTGTTCACGGCCTTCACCACATGTCAAATGTGTTCATGTTTTCACCTTGAACGTTGCACCGTTTGTTCGGCTTTTTTAACCAGTCATTTGTTTACTTCTGTCTTTGCTGTTTCCTGCTGAGTCGGTGCTGAACAGTCAGCCTGTGTGAGCATGCTTGATGAAATGGCTGCCCACGGGTTTTATTTTCGGGGGATTGGACCATATGGACTGACCAAAACAATGAGTTGAAAGCTACGAATAGCTCCGGAGTCGCCGCTGTGCCATTATTATGTTCCCGCCACGGCGTACACAGTGTTATCCTCCGCTCCTCTTCCTGTCAGAGATATTGTGCATGAAGATAAATCCAGATATCGTCCGTGCAGCGTTTCTGAAAACAGGGAAATGGAGAAAGATGAAACGCAAGACAGATGGTTCAGCTCGGGTTTGAGGGGGCCAGAGATACTGCTGTTGATCAATCATCCCTCCAGTCAAGGACGGATCAGTGTCCAGATCTGAGAACTGCTGACCTCTACAGTCCTTGTTTTAAAGCACAGAAAAAGGAATGGTTTAATACTTGCCGGCTTGTTTGACATCATCTTTTCCTCAGGAGGAGAGCATAGATGGTTGGATATTTTCCAACGTGAGACAAGTAAAGATGTCAGAATAATCTTTAACCGCCCGAGTCGTTGGACGAGAACACGGTTTTGAACTCGGAAATCAATTTATTTTGTTATGAAACATTTCCTTCGCTCTCCTCCTCCTGGCCTCCCACCCCCACCCCACCCCACCCAACTCCGCCACCCTCTGCCGGATGAACATGTTTGCCAATGCTAATAAGGCTTCCCAAAATAAACATGCAAATGTGAGTTTAAGACCTACTTCCACATCAGTGCTGAGGATTTGTACAGTAAATGCGGAAGAATTCAAAGGTCTTGTAGTACGGGGGGGTTCAACACGGGCAGGGCTACCTCAGCGTGAATAGCAGGAAATTATAGCACATTGTGTGTTAATTAACTTTAAACCAAGCCATTACTTCACTGTGCTGCCAAATTCCATATCGTCTTTGATTAACAACAAATCACTTACACATCAAACCAAACCAGATTTGGCTTTTACATCAGAGGATCTCATTTTTTTCTCAACAAAAAAAAAGCCACTTAGCTCTGTGTCAGCGGAGAAAGCAAATACCAAGTAAACTGGATTGTGTTAAAGGAAAACGTTCATTAAAACCAACTATAAATCCTTTTTTTTTATCGTTAAGCTTTAACAAGAAGCTATATGGATGCAGAGTATCCATCACTGCTGCAGTACGGGTCAAGATCCCCATGGAAAAAAAATTCCAGCGCCGCGTCTCTTTGCTTCAAAGAAATCCATGAATAAAGAACCGGTGCCATTTTAAATATTAAGCAAAACTGTTAAGAATTTAAATCTCAAATATCGAACGGTGTAGTTGCAGATTCACATCAAATCTGCCTTCAGGAGGAGGAGGAGGAGGAGGAGGAGGAGGAGAGACATGGTTCTGATCTGCACCTCTGATTTTAAGATGATGACACGCTTTCCATCGGCCCTGAGACGTCAAGCTTACTGAGCGAACAAAGACTAGAAAGCATATATATTCTGTGAAAATACTAAAATAAAATAAAAAAGAGTGGGGGAATACATTATCGGGAGTTGTAGTGGAGCTGGCCGTCATCCCTAATCACGTCACCTGTTATCCCACCACAGCACTCAGACAGTTAGTGGTGGTGAGTCTAGAGTGAATCCACCACTGAAGCACTGAGCTGGAGGTGTTAGGCTGCCACGGGGACAGTACTTTCAATTAAACTGACACTGGAAGAGAGAATACAGGCTCCTATGATCCTACCGATATGGAAAAGAAATACTTGGGTTTTATACACTGATCAGGCGTAACATTATGACGACCTTCCTAATATTGCGCAGGTCTCCCTTGTGGTGACTCATCAGAGAATGGACATGGACCTTCTGAGGGTGTCCTGTGGTGTCTGGCAACAGAATGTTGTTAGTGGGGGGCCTTTGAGGGGAGGGGCCTCTGTGGATCATCCCACAGATACTTGATCAGTTTGGGATCTAGTGAATTTGGAGGCCAGGTCAACACCTTGTGTTGTTCTTCTAGTTTTTTGAGATATTCCTAAAGCGTTTTTGTGTCTGTACCTGTGTCAGGCTGCATCCTGCTGGGCTGTCAAAGAGTGTCATTGTTATGGGGTGGCGGGGTATCTGGTCTGGTCTAGGTAGGTGCTACATGTCTAAGTAAGAATGCCAGGTCCAAAAGTTTCCCAGCAGAACACTGAATTGTCACAAGATGGTCAACGCTATTCACTTCTCCTGTCAGTGGTCATAATGTTGTGGCTAAAATGTCTGCATTTACACATGAAGCACCTTTTAACCTTTCTACAGAGTTCTACAAAGCTATTTACAGTGGCTCTTATTCACCCACTCACACACACATTAATGTGAGCAGGGAGCTGGCCTGTCATTGGGAGCAACTTGGGGAACATGAACAACCTGCTCTACCACCTGAGCCACAGCTGCTCAGGTGGTAGAGCCTATTTTATTTATATATATATATATATGTATGAGTGTATCTAATTTAAAACTTGATTTGAGAAAATGCTGACTGTCGCAAAAGTGTCATGAAAGGTCATGAAAAACTCATTATCCCGCACTTTCCGATTTCATTCCAGGTTTTCACGTCACACTTGAGATTTTATTTTTTAGAAATGCTTGCACAGATCACATACAGAACGTCTCACATGACATGCATCTGGTCAGTATATTGTATGTGCAATTATAACCGTTTAAAATGTACTTAAGTTCTTGCATTTAAGTAGTAAATAACAAGGAGTACTATACGGCCTATCTGTACCTTTTCCATATGGTTAGTAGAACTGTTGCAGTGTAATAACGCAGCGTTTGCACATGAAGAGTTAAATAAAACCCACAGCCGACTGGACACCTGGGCTGTGACAGTGCAGCATGGACCTGCCACTGCTTGACAATGCCATGGCAGATCTAGTTACCTCCATAACCGTCGTTCCCTGAGTAATGCTGCATGCTGACTGTTTCTGGGTCAAAAAACACTTACAGCACAGAGTCACACGTGTATTTAGTTATGACTGAAATGGTTGGAAGTAGTTTATTTTCCTCCATCTTGACAGAAAGAAAGAGAAGAAAGGGAGGGAGAGGGAGGGAGCAGAATATATATTAGTTGCAATGAAGGTGCACTGCAGCTCTCTGGCCACCACCTGCAGCATTGTGTCATATTTTGGTGACTCTCAGCAATGGGAATATTATTCAGGCGCTGTGAAGCTGTGCATGGTTTACTAATGGGGCGTGCAGTACAGTATAGATATGATTTCTTCTTCTCGTTTGCTGCATGTGGACTTGCATGATGTGCATATTTTCTTGCTTTATATGTACATAAATACGCCCACTTACCTACATGTGCTTTATCAAAGCAGTATTCTCTCTGCCTCATCCTGCTCGCATGCAGCCAAATCCTTTTTATAGACTTAAGTGGAACATTTCTCTTGCAAAAAAAATAAAAATAAATTAAAAAATCAGCAAGAAAAATAGTCTCTTTAGCTCCTCACTGAAAACACTTCCCTTCTGCAGGATGTTTCCTAAGTTGTGCAGGCATCGCGTCAACAACACATAGACTGGCACGTGCCGCGCAGATGATGCAAAGCTGCTGCAAGTTAGCTTTGGAGTTGAAGCGGTTTGATGGCGCCACCTTCCCAAACACGAAAGGCATTGTGTGTAATTTTGCTGGTAATTCAGTATTTATCATAATAGACCGTTTGCAGTAGAAGAACCACACACTTGATGAACCGCTAGTATTCTGATTCTGATTCTGATTACTATTAGTTTTGAATATTTTTGATTCTAATTGATTTGCAGATTCATAATGGTAGCACAAAATGGAAAAAAATCACTGCGCACATGCAGGTCTAGGTCGTAACAGGATGCATTTATCATTTTAATTGGATATTTGAAAACCTTTGGCGAAATGACTTGTATGAAAGATTAGTTGCCTCTTAAAAGAACGGCTAAAACATTGAACCTTTAGAGAAAGATTTCAGAACAGATGTACTGGTCCTGTAATTATGTTCGCTTTTGGTTACATGAAAAATTGACAAGTGCACTGCGAGTTTGCCTTCAATTCTAAGTGTAGTTAAAGTCAGAGCAAATGAAACGTGGCTGCCAGACACTGGACGCGCAAAAGGAGATTCACCTCAGCCGCCGATACTGATCTTACAAAACCTAAGGCTTGTATGCTTCCCCACGTCTTTGAATATTAGCACACATTTAATGGTTTCGCTTTTATTCTGCTCAGCCTGGGCGATGAAGCCACTCTCTGCTCTGCTCTGCTCTGCTCGTGCCTTTGTGTGTCTAGCATTAAAAGCCTGGCAAGGAAAGGTAGCTCGTGTCTGCTATTACCATGGTAACTTCTTCCCTCATTAGTGTGAAGCCAGAAGCTTGGGGGAGAGAAAAAAAAGAAAAGAAGTAGTTGTTGACTCACTTATAGTGATGCTGCCGTGGCAGTTCCACTCAGATACTGTGTTGTCTGCGTTATACTTTCTGCATTTGACTCTGATTGATCAGACATTAAAATAATTGCCACCTGTTGGTGGAGGATGACGGTCCTCGTGAATAATTCATGGCAAAAAATTTGCACATTTGATTGCTTCATCCAAAACTATGCTGACATTAGCCATTAGATCATATTTAAAAGAACATTGATTTGTTTGAGGTCCTTCAAAACCCGTCTGTGCAAATTAATTGAACTGTTTAAACTAGTATTTAATAAGAAAGGTGCTAACTGTGTGTGTGTGTGTTTTCATCTAAATGCTTTGGGGGACATGCTCACCTCTCAAGATGAGGAAGCACAAGAAACTCTGCAATTCTCAGGTCCCCCGTGAGGCAAAGAGCTATTTTTATTGGTAGTTTGCTGTAGGGTTAGGCTTAAGGATAGGCCGAGAGTGCTGAGACTTTGTTTGTCTGCCTCTGTGAGCCTGTTTGTGTGTTTTTTTTTTCCTCCCCAGGACCCAGGAGATGTTGACAGCAGCATTAGCAGAATCTGATATGACAAAATGAATCATATAAATGAAGACCACAGCCTCTTAACTTTACCTTCCTGTTTTTCCCCCACTCCTCTCATCTTGCGTTTCCTGTGGGGAGTCAGTTTCAGCGATTAAATTGTCACTGCACCGTCAGACCTTGACAGGCTGCACTAATCCACGATGCTTTCGCTCCTCTGCTGATCCATCCCTGCTGGGGAGGACGTTCTCCAGGCTTAAAGCCAATGGGCCATGTCCCCCACTTCCCCGCCCAGCGGCTGTACGGAAGAGACACAATTGTAAACATTTGAGCAGACCTCACCTGCTGGCAGCGCTCTCTGACGGACACGTCACCTGGCCTCAGATATCAGTTCAAACGGTCTATTAAGTATAAGTGACTGTATAAAGAAGGACGAGCCCTAAAGCATCCTGGCTGTGCCTGACTCGTTCTAACTCCCGGCTATTTCAAAAATGTGCAAAGAGATGGAGTGTGAGTGGAGGCACTGAGGCAGACAACTAGCAACCTGTGATAGCACCCCACTGTCATTGATATCAGTTTAATGAATAAGCTATGCAGATATTAACCCCTGTATAGGCCTCATGAATGCGCAAATTAGCCATAGAGACTATTTGTTTATGTGTGCTGTAACTGTGGGTGTTTAAACATGGAGGTCTCTCTGGATTGACTTCGTTTTGAAGCCTGCCTCTAGTGGCCGTTCAATGAACTGCAGCTTTGGTTGGAAGGATTTTTTTATTGTTCAGTGTTATATGCACAGCAAGGAGATGTATTTCACTGTACAATGAAATTCTTTCTTTTGTTGTCCACAATGAATATCAAACAATGTAAAGTATAAAATAGAAGAATAAATACAAAATAATAATTTTAAAAGCCCCAAAATACAATAGAAACTGCAACAGTCAGCAATGAGTGTGCAATTCTACATGTGCAAACTGAAAATGGAAACAGTCACATGAGGCAGTCCGTGATTATAGACTAGGGGTTGTCGCCATGTCGACCAGTCTCTGATCACGTGACAATAACAACATGGACGCCTCCTAGAAGACAGGTGAGGAGCCCAGTGGGTCGTTGCAGCAAACTAGCAGCGGTTCATCAAGTGTGTGGAAATACTTCACTAAAGATGAAGCCCATACTACCGTGACATGTCAGTCCTGAAATACAACTAAAGTACTACTGCAGTGCATCTGAAAAGGCTAACGCTAATGCTAGCAGAGGAACGGTCCAAATCTTCTGTGGCTTTTGATGGTGAATTCCATTGTCAAAGTTATTAGACCTTTAGCTGCTACACTATCCCATCTAACAACACACTGTGGAGTACTATTAAATGCTACTGATGGTGCTGAGGTGCTGCATGTTTTTATACAGGCTATACATATCTGCAGCACACACACACATGAGCTGTCTGTTCTTCTACTGCAATGCACACTCATCTGAAAAGGCTAATGCCAGCAGAGGAACGGTCCAAATCCTCTGGACGGCAGTCAGTTAACAACTTCACCAAACGTCCTGTGGTAACAGAGAGAAGGAGGCTGCACATCAACTATTTATGATGTGATTTATGACGATTTATGGGCATATCTGCAGCTCACAGTGTTAATAAGCTCATGTGTTCATGTTCAGTTCTGTCGTGTTCTATTAGTTGTTGCTGCATATTACATGTATCATACTGACGGTGTTTATGGTGTTGACGTAGGCTACAGCCGACAGTAGTTTGTGTTCAAGCTTCAATTACCTTGAAGAAAAGCCTCCATAGCTTCCTTTGTGTGAGACGCTACAATATGTATTCAGGTCTGGAATATAGATCTCATTGTTGCAAAGCGTTACTTTCTACTGTGTTTTTATGTGAATGACTGGTTGACGTCAACTCGACTTTCACCACATATTAGTCCACTTTAAAAAATCCTAAGTCGTTCAACTCCTACTATAGACTAGTGTCAGCTGTTTAGGAGTCTGATGGCAGTGGGAGAGAAAGAGTTCTTTAGTCTAGCAGTCCTCCATTTCACACTTCTCTGCCTCCGGCCCTGAGGGTAGAAGTGTGAACAGTCCGTGCTGGGGCTGGGTGGGGTCCTCGAGGATGGAGGCAGCTCTCCTGTGGTGGTAGATGCTCTGTGCAGAGGTTCAGTGGAGTCCTGGTGATTCTAACAGCAACGCTTATAGAGAGCGATCAATCATAATAACAAGAGAAGAGAAGGCTAAGAAAGGCTGACCTACAGTATGCAAACGATGCGGTTACCTAGATGGAGGACTAGGATTATAGTAGGAGCATCAGAAATTATGCACAAATGAACAAAATCAATCGACTTTGCACATCCCGATTCAGGGAGAGCCTGAGATTCACGTCGCTTAATTAATATTAAAGTGAGGTGCCCCATATGTCCCGTCTTCAGTTTCTTTCTGATCAGCTGCAGGAACACAGTGTCTATGTCTCTTTCATTATCTCTCAACATATGAATTATTCACTCCAACACACTAGCTCCTTCTGCACATCTGTCATTAGACCTTATGGATCCACTTTTTAATACACGCACAGGAACACATAATTAATTTTCATCCGTTCTTCGATGAAACGCTGCGGATGAAAGACTCACACGTCCACATTCGGCTAACAAAGGCTTTGTTTTTCAAGCAAGCCACACCACTTAATGAGAGTTGGACGGAGGAGTTGTGAAGAATATTCCCCACGCCTGCAGACAGTTAAGGCTAGGTGTTAGTCTGTGATAGGCTGCTTTACATATTCGGCTTAGCTGCTTTTTTTTTCTCAGTTTATTTTATTGGCAGGCGACGGATCACAGTATTAGAAGGGACTGATATGCTTAGAAGAGATGCATCCTTCTTTAACTGAGATTAGAAGACAATAGAAGAAATATTTCTGTTACTTAATACTGTATATACAGCATTAACTGAAGTCGTGTATATTGGTTTACACCGATCAGGCATAACATTATGACCACCTTCCTAATATTGTGCAGGTCTCCCTTGTGGTGACTCATCAGAGAATGGACATGGGCCTTCTGAGGGTGTCCTGTGGTGTCTGGCTACAGAATGTTGTTAGTGGGGGGGCCTTTGAGGGGTGGGGCCTCTGTGGATCATCCCACAGATAGTTGATCAGTTTGGAATCTAGTGAATTTGGAGGCCAGGTCAACACCTTGTGCTGCTCTTCATGTTGTTTTTAGTTGTTCTTAAACCGTTTTTGTGTGTGTGTCTGTGTCAGGCTGCATCCTGCTGGGGATGGCTGCTGCCATCAAGGAGGGTCATTGCTATGGGGTGGGGGTGCCTGGTCTGGTCTAGGTGGGTGCTACATGTCTAAGTAACATCCACACCAATGAATGCCAGGTCCAGAAGTTTCCCAGCGGAACATTGACCTGTCACAAGATGGTCGATGTTATTCGCTTCTCCTGTCAGTGGTTATAATGTTATGGCTGATAGGTATCACTCTGCATTGTTTAAAGCTTAAGTTTGTCACAATCAAGTGAGTCTTCCATACAGTTTCAGGTCATATGTGCGTCCTTTGATACAGTTGTCAGTTAGTTTGGTGACACACACTGTGCTGGACTGTTATTTGTAAAAATGTACTTTTAATAGTGGTGCCCTGAAGGGTTCACTCTGAAATCATGTCACTCTTAATAATCCCAGCAGTTTTTCATTCTCTCTGAAAAATGGAACGAGCACGCACAATAGCTGCGGTATCACAAGAGGAATTTTTCCTAAACAGAAGTTCGGTTCAGCTTTATTGCGAGAGAAGCATGTATTTGGATGCAGACACACACACGCAGCGTGAAAATGAAACAAAACAAATTTCTTTCAGTTTACATTCAGCTGAGAAATGGAAAACATGTGATTTTCTGTCCTTATCTGGCGTAGAGTGTAAAATATTGTTTCATTAAAAGCTAAAAAGAAAAACACATTTCTGTGCAAAACTGTGCACAATCTAATTTGTAAAGCCCCCCCCTCAAAAAAAAACATCACAAACAAGATGACAGACAACCAACCCAGCGTCTCTCTCTGCTCTCTCTCTCTCTCTCTCTCTCTCTCTCTCTCTCTCTCTCTCTCTCTCTATCAGATGTCTTGCTAAGACGTTTGATAAAGTAATTACTTACGGAGCATTAGATTGTGACCGCTTCAGAGAGGCTGCGTTGGATTTGAACAGCCGCGGTTAGTTGCCTGCAGCATCTACTCGTTGCTGTTGTTTCATTGTGAGCTCAGCTGGTGAAGGATAAACAGCTGCTGCTCATTACTGACGTCCAGACCGAGTCTTCTTCAGCGGTGGACGCGGCGTGGACTCCTCACAGCTACGTCCTCGTGTTCGAAAAGGCTTTGATATCTCTGCAGCCGGCCGCCAATATGCAGATGGGTAGATGGTCTCTCTGGAGGTTTTCTCAAGGGCTGCCCACTACTGGATGTCACTAGGACGAGAGGGCCAATCAGAAGAGGCGTAGGTGTGTCAGGGGCAGGTGTGTGATATTTACATGTGATAACATTTTCTTATTAATAGGGGGACAATGCCGGGTAAGCATGTGGCTTTCTCCCGTCTCGGGGGCTTCAAGTGAAGGGTAGAGGTTGATATACTGTCATCTGAGCTCCAGCAGAGGGAGCTCCGCTGGTCTCATCATTACAGGTAGAAACTAAAAAAGAGATTATTTTATTTTTAGACTCTTTAGTAGAAATATTTCTGTGTGTTTTATCCTTAAAGGCACATTTCTCTGTCATTAAATAACCCTTAGCGGGAAAAATGAAACATAATGAGCTTCTGTTCTCCTGACAAAATATCCCCAAATTCTCCCTCTCTCTCTCTCTTTTTTGTTTTCCAACTCGGTCAGAACAAAAGTAGAGCCCTCTCTGTAGCATTTTTCATGGGCTTTCACTGAGCTGCAGCTTGTGCATTTTATCCCCAGAAGGATATCAGATAGGATAAACAGATCAGCTTGTTGGGAAACACGAGGCAGGGGATTGCACAAAAACAGAAAAACAGCTAAAGACGCCAATTGAACGAATGAAAATAATAATGTAAGAAAAAACAAATAAATGGCTTTATCGTTAGATAACCTGCGCGGTGTCTTTATATATTTGTCTCGTGCTTCTGCACTGCACCGCTGAGAACCGTCCATGTTTATTGATGGAACGCTTCTGAATTGTATTTGAATTTAATTAAGTGAAGTCGCAAATGAAAGGAGACGGAGGGAGAAAGAAATCCCATTGTTCCACCTCAACCTGTCTCCGGCCGAGATCAATTATCAAGCCAGAGAGTAGTTTAATCCATGTTCTCCAGCAAACAACAAGCAGGCTGGGGATAAATATCCGTCTGTCAATACAAATAGACGTTGACTAGCAGGGACGGGACGGGGGATTCTGTTACAGCAGAAAGAGCAGCTGAAAACATTCAAGCTAATCTGGAGCTGAAGAGGAAAAACCCTTTTTGTCAGGAACAACGGTGGTTTTACCTCATTAAAGCAATTCCAACGGTACCACAAGCTGCTAATATGCCACCCTTGTACCTTAAACCTACTACATTACACACAATATTGTACATGCAACAGCATTTACAGCCTGCGCTGGATGTACCATGTGGAGTTGTATAGCGGGGCTGACTGCTGTGAACAGAAATGGGGAAATTAAAATAAGTTTTCACCTTTTTATTCTCATGAATCTTGCATGGAAGTGCCCACATGGGCCTTAAAACCAGCAGCAAGCGGGGCCGCTGATCCACACACGTCGGCTATAGCCACAGTGAATTTGAATTAAGTGTGCTTCGTGTGTGTGAGCCCACTTCAAAGCCATCATATCTATATGCAAATCTGAGCTGTTACTGGCTTCCAGGGAGCCGTTCGTAGAAAGCAACGCAATGTATGTATTGTGTCATGACAGAGTGCTCCACAGAAGTGGTGGCGTGTGGGGAGTTTATGAGTCATACGAAGTATAATGTTCTCTGCTGCATTTGTGCTTTCGTGCACCCATCAGCCACAACAATAAAACCACTGACAGGAGAAGTGAATAACATTTAAACCATCTTGTGACAATTCAGTGTTCTGCTGGGAAACTTTTGGACCTGGCATTCATTGGTGTGGATGTTACTTAGACATGTAGCACCCACCTAGACCAGACCAGGCACCCCCACCCCATAGCAATGACACTCCTTGATGGCAGCAGCCATCCCCAGCAGGATGCAGCCTGAAAGCTGTTACATACTTCACGAGAAGTTTGTTCTTGCAGCTTGTTCTCGACATATCAACCAGGCAGAACTTTTTTTTTGTGTGGTGTCCGGTTATTATTCTGGTCAGAAATTGGAAGTGGGCGTGGTTAATGCTGAAAAGCACCAATGTGAGCTCCCAGATGCTAATATTCGCAGTGTGGCCGCTAATCTTTCCTGGGTAGAGATGGGCATACTGTGTGTAGGTGATGCACACGGTCATCAAAACAACTGGCCGACCTCCAAAAATCATCCATCTCCTGCATCTCCCACAATGCTTAGCGTTTGTGACGTATGCCGCAGTGGGAGGGGCCTATGAAAACTTCCCTGGCTTTAGGAACAACTCAAAAAACATGAAGAACAGCACAAGGACCTGGCCTCCAAATTCACTAGATCCCAAACTGATCAAGTATCTGTGGGATGATCCACAGAGACCCCTCCCCTCAAAGGGCCCCCCACTAACAACATCCTGTAACCAGACACCACAGGACGCCCTCAGAAGGCCCATGTCCATCCTCTAATGAGTCACAAGCGTTTTAGAGGCGCAAGGGAGACCTACACAATATTGGGAAGGTGGTCATAATGTTATGCCTGATCGATGTGTAGTCAAAGTGCAACTCTGGACACAAGTATGAAACATGTGTTCTCAGCAACACCTGTCAAGCTTTCCATTACTGAGCAGTCTACAATGATCTCCGAATTCCTCGTTAATTCTCAGTTACATGTGAAACACCGTGTCCTTGGTTTCAGACAGAGGAAGACAAAAGCTGGCTTCTCTTTTTAGCCGGCTATGGATGTTTTTTACCAGCTGTCACCAGAGGTTTCTGTCAGGTGGAGGTAATTAAGGTTCCATTAGCTTTGTGCATTAGCTAAAAACGATTTTGCAAGCTGACTCATTTTAAAACGACGTGTCTGGTCGAAGGCAGCCTAAATATGCACGTTGTGACTACACGCGTAACACGGTGCCTAAAGACAGAGATTAAAAATATGTCCCAATTACAAATGTAGCTTTCTCACCAGCTGATCTAAGTGGAAGTGTTGTTGCCCTGAATGTATTTACTTTTGTTTGTACATTTCCATGCAACGCACTGTGTACACTATGAGCAGGCGTGTAGGAATTTCTGCAGGGAAGTGTAGTTTCAAGTTGTTCACTCCCCGGAAATTGCTCTATCCACACTTGAGCAGCTAATCTATCAAGCTAATGCTAATTGCTGCAGTTTGCTGTGATGAGTCATTGCATACTGATGAATTAACCCGTTAAACATGCAGATGGCTTCAATCCAACACAGGATCTTGCTACTTAGTGAAGGATAAACACCTTTTTGTGGATATAAACATGTTTAACTTCGCGTTTGTAAGGTGTGGCGTTCACCTTTCCACCGCAACAGCTGTGGCTTCCTGAGCTGTAATGTACACAAGCCTGAAAGTTTGTTGCACCGCATGTGCTGCTTTCAAATGTGTTTTGCGAGCTTGTGGTTATGACACAGAAAGACGTGTACAGAAAATGTTTGAGTGTTCATGTGGTAGCATCAGCCGTAAGTCGGGAGAACCCTGCTTCCAAGGAACTGTTGGTGTTTAGAAGCGGCTCGGAGCTAAACGCTTTGCAAGTTAACGATTGGGTAACTTAATTTAGGAAATGTAAAGTTACACATATTCTTAGAAAACTACAAAGAAAACCGTGTATGACTAAAATTACAGTTTATTGATTATCCACCTCTGCCATTTCTGCAAACATCAGAAAACTTAGGAGGGGGTATTAATATTGACTATTCTCAAACGCACGGTAAACACAGCCCCATTTAGAAGCCATGATTTCGACCAGTGAGTGTGACAAGCGTCCGTTGTTTCACACCCGACCTTTTGACGGCTACGAGTACACCATTGTACTCATGCATGTTGCCATACGTGTCAGTGTGACCGCACTTAAACCCTCAACATAAACAGTCGGCGCTCAGTAACCATCTCATTGCTGCGGTTGGCAGCTTAAGGGCACCAGAAACTTTTAATTGTAAAGCTACAACCAATTGACTTTGACAACAAACTCGGGGGTGGTTTGGAAAACCTGCAGGGTTTTTAAAGTCATAATTGTGACTTGAGGGCTGACATGTTGTTTGACATGACACAATTAACTGGGAATAGAGAAACGTCTCCTTTGGCTTTTTGCCCTTTAGTGTTTTTTTACTGTTTGTTTTCTTTATGCTTCTTGATAGTGGGTGCAGGACTTCATCAATATAAAGAATTAATCGCTGGTAGGTGACTTGTTCTGAATTATGTGTAATGAATGCTCATTGAGGCTGAATAGTACATGCTTCGCTCGACCTCCGCGCGTGGTAAATAATGAACTGAGCGATTGCCTCGGCATCTCTGGGACTGGCCCGGACTCGGTTATCTGTCAGGGTGCTTTTGGTATTTTATTGGTGATTGTGTTACTTGGGCTTAATGTAGTATGTGTCGCGAGCTTTGTAAACACCGCGGTATCTGTCACTGAGTTGCTCCCTAATTTCACAGAGGACACAGACATTACTGGCTCTGATGTTACCTCAGCATCAATATATGAAGATGACTCTGGTACTTTTAACTAAGTGCATCATGTCTGGTGTTTTATTTGCTGTTGCACTAATCCCATCATGCTTCATACTTAGGGAGCAGTGTAATTTGCCATTTTACCAGCATTAAACGGTGACATTTACGGATCATCTTGGTAATTGATATAATTATAAATAAATCCAATGTAACTAAATGTAATAAACTTTATATACAAACTCATGAAAATCAGTAAAAATGCTTAATTATCATGAGTCCTTGATGGGGTTTTATATTTTTTTTGTCTGCACCCGTGAGTTATTTTTAGTTTCGAAAGCCGTCTAAACTTATGACAGGAAACGGGGTAATGCTGTCAAAGTCTGCATCTTTCAAATAGTTCCGCGCTTTACAGGAAAACATGACAGTGATTACATGTTTTGAAAGGCCTTTGGGTTTTCGGATGTTGACGGAGTCGAAGCTTTGTTGATATATATATATATATATATATATATATAATTTTTTATACATTTTGTTTCCCCACGTGTGCCCGTCTACGGCTTGCCAGCGCTGTGTCTATTAATCTCAGTGTAACTCGGTTTATAGAAGGTCCTGTCATCTCTAATTAGGTGTTGTCATTTCGTCGAAAACCAAAGCTTGTATAATATTATGATATTTCACAAAAAGGCCATTGCAGAGCAGCGGGGCTTTCGCGTGTCGCCGATTATTCATTCTCGCATTCGCAGCCCTACGAGACTTAATAAACTTCACACAAGTACTCTCATGGTTGTATAATTAATCAAAAAATTGATTAAATGTTTGATGGGGTTCCCGTTTCTCTCTGCGTATAGGATTTTTCCGTGAAATGTGTTATAAAGAGTGGCTTCATTACAGTAACGTTGTATTACTTGAAGTTGAAGAAGTTAATCAGAGTTGCCAGCTGCGTACAACAAATTAATAATAATTAGGCCGCCTTGAACGCTTGATTGTGAAGTAATACTTCAGTCTTTGTTCTCTGTCTCGTTCACATACAAACAAAAAAGACAGTATCTAAAAGCCATCTGTAAAATATCAGCAAATTATCTAAAGTATTTAGTTAAGTGCATTATTTAAATGAAACGACACACATGCAAACACTGCTTCTGCAGCATCCGTCTGCAAAGGGCTAGAGGAGCTTTGGAGTAAGGAATGCATTAAGATAACTACTAAATAAATGTGTTTTATAATGAAATTCAGTGACAAGTCTGACATCACTACATTTAGTCACCTTCCCTTTAAATTGAGTCGTTTTGAGCTTTCCGGCGTGTGTCACAAGCTTTAAACTCGCTCACGCAAAACGCAAGCGCCCCACAGATGTCAACACCGGAAAGTGTCACGAGTCTAAACAGAAGGTTAAACTTTCTAATTGATGTCCCAAGCTTCTTAATCACTACTTGTGTGAGGGGAGCCGAGACCTGGGAAAAAACGCATGACACAGAGAAAGAGAGAGAGAGAGAGGGAGTAAGATTAGAGTGTCTTGACAAGGAAAGCCTTTCAAGTTTGTAGGTTTGAAGTGCTAATGACATGCAAATGTGTGCAAATGAGTGTGCACCCACCCTCTAAAAGTATCGCTGAATACTTGGAGCTGGGTGAAATTCTGGGCTGCTGTTTGTCTATAAATAGGGAAAGTTTTGGCAACTTTGAGTGTTTTTTTTTTTTAACACAGCAACAGCGGAAATCACTGGAAACCAAATAAGACTGTGCAAGAACACGCGTGGCACTATTTCTGTTCCCGACAAACGCGTCTCACTTTCTAGTCTTTAGTCTTGCATTAGTAAAATGTTTGTGTGACAAGTTTGTGTTCTGTGCATGTGACGTGTTGGAGTACCATTCATACTTTGGGTTGAGCAACAACAACTGTGAATGAACAGCAAAGTTAGACCTCATATTACTTAAATTGAAGCCTTATAGGCAGTGTAGGCTTCTCCATAGCTACGGCTAGCGTGCTTGGTTGTAGCATGTTTCCGCTTTAGCATTTCTGGCTGCTTCTCCATCTCCGCAACTTTCGAATTGATTGTTTTGGATCAATAAAGATGGAACACATCGAGGAAAGGTTAACTGAGGAGGTTCGGAGATACAAACAAACATTTATACGACTCGTCTTCAGCGAAATTTCGGTGAAAGTTTCAGTCGCCATTGTTGAAGGTGAAGCAAGAGGTGGTAGTAGTAGAAACAAAAATTAGCCTTACTTGCAAAAAAAAAGACACAGCGCCGACTATCGTTGTTACAGAGCGAGCCAGACTGATGGGCGCACAAGAATAAATGTCTCTCAGCGGCGTAGGCTAAGGTGTTATGGCGTCTGTGTCCCGCAGTACCTCGAATGAGCCACTATGCTGCATTCACACTAGAAGCGATAGAGCTACAAGCTACAATTCATTGAGTCATCTCCCATTCCGAATGTTGCATCGGCCGTTGACTTTTGAATCACCAGTGTTTTGAGGATGCTGCCCTCTCCTTCTCTTTAGCTTCAACATAAATCTGTAATCAGATTTCGGAGTATGGAATTCAGTATGCAACTGTGAAGACAAGCAAATGTATTAATCCAAAAAGACGTTGAAGAAAATGGAACTTGTAGACAAGTCTCTGTAGACTTTGGAGGTAAGTCAAGTCAAGCAAGTTTCTGATGGGCTACACCCACAGATGTTCCTATTTACACCTCAAACTTCACACCAGTCCTTTAGAAGTGAAGAAGCTACTCGGATGAGTGGTGAAACGTCTTCCCAAAAAACTCTATAATTCCAGTTGCCGGGCGGCACAGTGATGTAGTGCTTACTTCACAGCATGAAGGTTCTGGGTTCTAATCCATCATGGCCGTCTGGGGCCTTTCTGTGTGGAGTTTGCATGTTCTCCCTGTGTCTGCGTGGGTTCTCTCCAGGTACTCCAGCTTCCTCCCACCGTCCAAAGACATGCTGGTTAGGTTCATTGGTGATTCTAAATTGGCCGTAGGTGTGAGTGTGAATGGTTGTCTGGCCAGTGTACCCCGCCTCTCGCCCCGATTACAGCTAGGATAGGCTCCAGCCCCCCGCTACACTCAAGAGGACAAGCGGCTACAGAAAATGAATGAACGAATGAACGTGTGTCACTATTTAAGTCCTGGATGACTGAGAACCTTCAAAGACAATCAAATGTATTCCTATTTCTATACATCTAATTCATAGCAACACACAACACTATAGCAACGAAGTATGGAATTATGCAAATTTGTCCCGACAATCCCTTCTTATGATGTTGGAAGCGTGAGCTTGATAAGGCTGGACTTAATTACGCAAAACACGGGCTGTATAACACAGCGGAGCTGTCATCAGTTTTACTACATGTGACAAGACAAATAAAGGGATGAATGAACAGATCAATGATCCAATTACCTCGGCTGACACACAGATCCATAGACAGTGTGGAGAAAGATGGCAAACTAATCCATTTTGCTGCAGTTAACAACTTTAGTAAAAGTTTGCTTGTAAAACAAAACAATTAGCAACTGTGTGGCAAAATGAGTGATAAGATGAATAATGGCTCCAGACAAAAAGGGGGCGCGCACAGAGAGAGACACAGGGAGAGAGAGACTGCATAATTTCATGGTAGATTGAGAAAAACAGATGTTTTTTTTTTTCAAATGCCGGGGCCACTTGAGTAAATCTTTAAAATCCACATTCAAAAGGAATCACAGATTTCTTTGCCTCACATCTAGATGATTGGGAAAAGCAATATCACACTCCCACGGGAGACGATCCTCATCACGCCTGACATGTAAACTGATGCAGCGACATCAAGGCCTCTGATCTCCCACCATCCCGTGTGATCACGTATGCTTTAATGTGCGTGTCTATATGTTGTGAATTAATATGCAGCGATAGAAAGGGAAGCCAACGCAACAGAGTTTCACTGAGGTAGGTGGGAAACATTGATCCTCTTTCAGTTGCTGATACCCAGCCGTTCTCATATTATCGGGGAGGCCCCCCGGAACAGTCCACGGGTCAATTAGAGTGATTAAGATGGATGGATAAATCTGTAAAGCTTTCATTCTCCCAGATAATCCGTCCGAAACAGTCGGTCCCCGACCAAGCCTCTAATGGGGATTTCACTTTTGATTGTTGGGATGGATAAATCTGGTGGATGTTGGCACGGTGAGGCTGCAGTTAGTGCCCAGCTGTGGTTCACAATTAAATGGCAGCGAAACATCCCGTCTGCGGCTGAAATGTCATCTTAAGAGTGGGAAGGCAAAAGCATCCTTCTGCAGTGTGGAGTGTCAATTAGCAGAGACGAGGAGGGGGAACCCACGGTCTATTCATGAGTACTGTAAGCTGTAAGATCTAACCTGTTTGTGTTTCTTCAATTTCAAGGCTTATATTACACACACACTTGGGAAAGCGGTGATCCTCTCCAGAAAACATTTCCGTTCATGCTAATTCAGTCCAAACTACTCCCTGTATTGCATTTGCTTGGTTTGATCATTTTTGCTGCTGTGGGAAACAAAGAAAGAAAAAATATATATATAAAACCCAGTCACTGGTGGAAACTAAATTGTTTCCAACATCTTGCACAGATTGGTTTAGTCCATCAGGGTTTTCAGATTGTCTGTCCGTCAGACACAGAGACATGAAAATGGTCCACAGAAATCTACGAGAGATAAAACGTAGTCCCCCGGCGTGTCGGTTTTTTCAAGCCGCTGTTTAAAAAGCTCAAAGACAAATGAGATGAGATTGTTTCCTACAACTTGCGCAAACAGTTTTAGTCTTTGACAGTCGGGAAGAAGCCTAAACGAAGAACAACTGAGTGACTACACTTGGCAGCATGCACAGAACCCGCGGTCCATACCCACTGGAGTACATGTAGATTTGTTTTAGCTTCACTTGCTTGCTTGCAAAGGGCGGAGTGGAGGTGGTGGCGGTGTAGCAGCCAGGCAGTGCTGCCAATTCATGTCACATGTAGTCACTATGCATGTTATTTCAAGCCTTGTGGTGTCAGTCAAGGACCACCTCCCCCCTGCCCTGTGCCCAAACCCAAACTCAAAATGCATCACATGACGTACAAAATGTGCTGGAAGCAGGTTGCCGTATTTTCTTGATTGCAATCTGTAACCTCACCACTAGGTGTCACTAACGCCTCCACATTGGTCCTTTAACGTGATCATAACATCTTCAAACTCTTTCAAACATCACAACTGCAGGAATACTTGATTTAAACGGCTGAATTATTTCTTTCATGAGTCTTTCACAGAGTGAGGTCATTAACAGTGAATGGCTTGGATAGAGGAACGTGCACACCTGAATTATACAGTATAAAACATACTGTATAACGCAATCTACTGCAACAGACATGCAACAAATGTCACCGGTATTAAATTTAGGATTTTGAAGATTAAAACAAATCCAAGTTGATTTCTGGGACTGTACTTTGCGTCAAACTGAACTGAGACCCGCAGCTATGGAAAATGACCAGTCTGGTTTATGCTGCAAGATAACTTAATAGTATGACTACAGTGTTGCAGTCACAGAGTGCTCTGGAAAGGCAAAACTGATAACAGTGAACAGTCAAATAAAGATGACAACTTTGCAGGGCTATCTACCCTTCATGTAGATACATTTGTCCAGAAAACTCAAACCAAAGAACGAGGTAAAACTAATCCATGAAACCTTTCCTATAAAGCAATGTGAGATTAGACTCCCAGCACAGGCAATTTGGCGCCGAGAGTTTATTTACTGGTACGACACAAAGGAGCCGTCGTTGGTCGCCAAGGTCGGTCAGAAATCTAGTTTAAAAAGGAAAAACAGAAAAACAACAATGTCTCATTTTCCTGTTTTCTGTTATTATATTAAAGAACAAAGGTCAATTTACTTGTTCAGCATTATGTTGTATTTGTTTTTTAGGTCTCAAACCAAATTTGAAATACCAGAAAGAAAGAAATACCATAAAATTTTTAGAAGGGCCAAAATGTAATATCGCTTGAACTGCATCACTCTTGTGACCTTACTTCTTCTTTGCTAAACATAGTGTAATTTTTATGTTTTTGCCACTGCTAGCCCGCAAAGCAGTCCTGAGAAATTAGATTCATGAGATGGACATAGAGTATGTCCAGTGATCTTTTCAAGTTTTTGGACAGAGGGACATCTTGAATACATCGTCAACACAGACGCACAGAATTGGTTAAAAAATACTTCATAGGCACCATCCGCTGAAATCCAATAGAAGAACCAGCTCCCCTCTCTCAACAAAAACCTCTTAATTAGTGTTGTAATATGTTTTCTGCAAAAGCTCGTCAGTAACAATGAAGTCTGGAAAACGACAGACCAATTTCTAATTTTGAGCCCACTTATTTTCTCAGCTTCTATCGCCTCCATGCATCTGCCTCAGACCGCAGTGTACAGTAGCACTGAGACAGCTCTAATGAAAGTAACAAATGGCCTGCTATTCTGACCAGGGCTCTGCATCCGTCCTTGTTTTCTCAGACTCAAGTGTAGCCTTTGACGCTGTGGGTCTCAGAAACCTTCACATTGTTGGTATCTCTCAGCCGATTTTGCTGGAACTACTTTTAAATCAGTTCTGTGAATGTGTGGCCTTTCGATTAAAGATGTGACCGTTTTTCTACAACACCAAAAAAATCATTGTTACCCTGATATGCGAGGACAGGATAGCACTCAGTTAGTAAGTATAAAAACTAAGAATCATCTTTGAACAGGGAGTAGTTTTTGAAAAAAATGATGTCCTCATATGTGGACAATGGGATTATTTCACTGTATATTACAATAAAGTCTTCAATGTGTAACAAAATCTAAAACTATTCATTTCAATACCTGAACATGGAGGTGCAAAACCAGAATTACACTAAACTAATACAGCATACCGTGTGATGGCAGTGCTCTTCCTCACTCTAATGGAGGTATAGCATGTCACATTAAAGTCAGGCGGAACAGCTCTCTTAACGTCGTTACCTCAAAGGTTGACTGCGGCTGCCAACTGTGACATTTCCATCTTAATTTTTCTGTCATTTTCTCTAAAAGCAGAATCTGTGAGAAACAACCCCTGCAAAGCAAACGCCTCCTTAGCTGCAAAAACATGCAGCTCTAAATACCTACACAAACCGGAAAACACAAGCATAATCCAGTCGTTCGCAGTCTCTCTCTTCACTGACTTTCTGCAAGTGCACATATCGATTATAGCTTTGCCGTGTTACTCAGGCCTCGGACAGACCGAAACAACTTGGGAACAAAAACCTCTGACAATAGGAACCGCTGTATGTGAACAAACTACCCACCAGTATTAGGGAACCAGACGGTGTGTCACTATTTAAGTCCAGACACCATTTATTCAGCACAGCATACAACCCACCTCACTCCCACCTTGTAAGGCAGTCTTTTTTATCTGCTGCCATGCAGTATATCTTTCAGTTGCCTCTACAGACGGCCCCGGTGTTACACAGTGAAGTGCACACAGTTCTCATGGAAATATGCACAGACACTTGGCTGTGGCCTAGGTGGTTGGTGCTTGTAGGTGTTACATCTCTGTTTTATGCACATTTGACTGTTTTGTTTTTCCCAATGCAACACAAAAACGCCTTGTTCCCTACGTCATGCTAGTCACATGTAGTTCAGAGTCCAGTATACGCGCAAACGAGCGCGATTGTGATCAACGTCAGTTCCTTAAAATACGGCAAAAGAGAAGACAAAAGACAAAAGAGAGAGGAGCTACACTGAATTACTCTTGTGAGGGAAAAGAAAAACCCACACGCCGTCAAAACAGCATCTTTACAACACACCACAATACATCCCGTAACAGGTCATGATTGTTTATTTGATTCGGTTAAAATGAACACAACGTGATGGAAATGACTAACAAAATGACGACTACTGTATGTACTTACGGTTTCACAGAGTTCGATGATGAGTTTGAATTTGCATGCGTGCGTAAATGTGCGTAGGCTACGCGCAGTATGTCTGGACTGCTGTGTTGTTTCCTCGTGATAGTAGTCGTAGACGTGCACATCAGCGTGGGAGAAAAGGAACATGAATATACAAGAAACCGGCTCCGGTTTTCTGCTGGTGTTCTCCGTTAGAGCCGGTCGGTTATGATGTGTACCATGGACTACCGTAGGCCACTGACATGCCCCATCGACTTCTGCTTGGACGGGTGTATGATTTGCTTACCATGTCTTATATAAGCCATGCTTCTTTCTCTCTAAGGCGTTTGAAGAGGCTTGATGGAAATGATACACCTCAGCCACCTTTGCTGCATTGTAGGTTTTCTGTTATTTTTTAATGCTGGTCCTAAAAATTAAATAAATTTGGTAGAACAAACCTACTAAATGACCATTGAGTAGGATTCAGGGGGCTCCATTGGTAGGAAAGAAATAGAATATTAATAGTGTATTATCACCTGTAACTATGAACCGTTGTGTGAGAGGGTCTTTTTTCTTGGAGCATGCCTTTTTGCGCCAACACGTTTCTACATTAACCCTGAATTGACAAACCAAACGTTGGCACTAAGCTCCCCAGAAGTCATTTATAACTGAAGAAGCTACTTGAATGAGTGATGCTTGGAAAGGGAGTGGTGGTGGTATAGTAGCCTGGTGTCGTCCAACTGCGTATGACACACAAGCAAGTAAAATCACGCTGCCAGTTCACTTCACATGTAGTAGCTATGCATGTTATTTCAAGCCATGTTGTGTCAGTGACCCAAACTCGAAAATGCATCACATGACGTACAAAATGTGCTGGAAGCAGGTTGCTGTATTCTCTTGATTGCATTCTGTTACCTCACCACTAGATGTCACTAACGCCTCCACATTGGTCCTTTAATATGATCATAACATTTTCAAAAAACTCTTTCAAACATCATACCTGCAGATATATGTGATTTAAACAGCTGAATTATTTCTTTCACGAGTCTCTCACAGAGGGAGTTCATTAACAGTGAATGGCTTGGATAGAGGAACGTGCACACCTGAATTATACAGTATAAAACGTACTGTATAACGCAATCTAATGCAACCAACATGCAACGAATGTCAGCGTTATTAAATTTAGGATTTTGAAGATTAATAGAAATCAGTGTTGATTTCAGAGACTGTACTTTGCATCATGCTAAGCCGAGACCTGCACCTATGGAAAATTACCAATCTGGTTTATGCTGCAAGATAACTTAAAAGTAAAACAGTGTTGCAGATACAGTATTTTTTGCACGGTCGGTCAAGTTTGCGTAGAGTGCTATAGAAAGGCAAAACTGATAACAGTAAACTGTCAAGAAAATAATCTAAATCAAATTACCGAGTTCCTGACGTATTGCCAGTGTTCACCCTCTCTTCTGTTTCATCCAAAGTGTCATTAATGATGACTGCGCTGCTAAATGCGCAACACTATCACATTGTTGATATCGATTCACTTTCTTAAAGCTCGTGAGGTTCCATTATGGAGAAGTGTTTCTGTAGACGCTCTTCACCTGACGCGAGGGCAGATTGTAATCGGCCTGCAGTCAGAGAGGTGCTGATGATGGCAATCAGGACAAGTGGCATGGCTGCAGATCAGATTCAGGACCTCATCTGTGAAGAAAGGAGATAGATAATTTACACGAAAGCCAGTGAGGTCAGCAGGAAGTAGCGGGCGGGGGGGAACTGAGGACAGGCCCAGTGGGTAGTTAGAAGAAACGGCCTTGAATATTGTCGAACTTCTCGTGAAGGCTGGTGACAAAACCCTCAGGATTAAGAGAGCGGAAAGGCGCGAGAGGCTGGGGGTGAGGAGATATACGGAGAATTATTCGCCGAGGTTAGAAGCGCAGGATTGGAATTAGACGAACGGGGTTGAGGTAGCAGCTGAAATGAATGTCGATAAGAAGGTGAGGAGCGAGCGTAAAGTGAGACGGGTCATCAGACAAGCCAGATTTGGGCCACTCTCTTCCAGCAGCCTGAACTTGTGTTCACTCAATTTGCGAGGCTTCAGACGGCAAAGAGGCAGCCGGATTGACAGGGAAGTCGAGAAGAAAGTGAACAGAGAAGGTCAAAGGAGGTGGTGAGGCAGATATGGATTTAGTGTAGTCTGTTCACAAAAAGCTTGTCAAGAGGAGGAAGCAAAAGCAGGATGGACAACAGGATAGATAGAGGCACGGGAAGACGGCACCGGCTATTTTGCCAGGTGCTGATAGCGTGTGAAGCATGATGTATATTGAACCTAGGCAACTCGGAAGTTTAATGGAGCAAAAGATAGATACGGTATTGAATGTTACGATGCGGTGAAAGAGCCTGACAGAAGACTTTAGAGGAAAAATAAAATTTGCCACCCCATCTTAATAGAAATCTATATCAGCCATCCATTTAACAGTGCAGCAAGAGTGGAAAAAATGAGGACTATCGATGGCGGAAAAGGCGGAAGAGCAGTCAATTTAAGGATTCATATGTTATTTCTATGCTCAAGTGCAGCTCAATCAATGTTTCGCGTTTCAAAAGCCTTTTCAGTCAGAATCAACTGCAGTGCTACCCTGCACTGAGTAAAACGGGGATATATATCTGAGCCAAGGCAGGATGTGTGGAAATACAGTTTTCTCTTTAAAAATCGACCGCCTGTTAAAACATGCAATGATCGCCAACCAGTTTGGGGTTAAATAAAACTCGTATAATGCAATGCATCGTAATTAACCCTATTTTTTTTTTCTTTATTTGCATGTTGCATGTTCCAAATCTGTCACTGCGCTCCACAGACATGCACATGCTCATTAATAACATGTGTTGCATGCAAACAGAACATATGTTTTAATCAGATGTCGTTTTTCTTTTTTACTGTGAGCTACCGCAGATGTACGAGACTCGTATCAGAAATCTTCAGCATCTGTTACGCTTCCATCTAACTCCACTCCAGCTCGGCTTTCACTCAACGTTACGAAATGGTCGTTACCCTTAAGGAGTCCACTTCAGGGAAACCGCTCATTGCTGTTGCATAAATGCGCTATGAATGGCTGTAACCTTTAAATAATTGGATAAACCTTCAACAAAGTAAAGCTCTTGTAAAGTAAAATACTTCTGCAGGTTTAAAATGTTGTGATTGCCCCTAAAGAATTTTTTATTTTTTAGATTTCCTGTTCGGAATAGTTGCATGATTATCCATTTACTTGTTTGACATAAAACAGCAATAATAGTTTTATTCAGAACTTCACTTTCTTTTTTAAAGAACAATCTATTGATGAAACTTTAACTTTATGAGCACACACGCTTCCCTGCTGATGTTGTATAATTATCTTTAGTACTAACATCATTATTACTACCACTAGTGTTTCATCACATGCTGTGGCACTGTACAATGCGTTCCGCCGATTTTACATTTACACATAAAGATTAGAGATTTCCATTTCCACAGTCTACAGCATAAATAACCCCTGTGATCTTAGCCCAGGCTTCTTAACAAACCGCTCATATAACAAACTGGAGGCGTTGTGCTGGGAAACTATGCATGCTATCAGATTGCATCGTGGGAAATATAGGATCTAATCATATTTGCAGCGTAGCCCGCACTCAAGACTAAAATCCAAGATATATTTGACCGCGCAGCCTCATTTTTTCCGACTGTTTTTCTTTTTATCTGTTTCCTGTCATCTGCCCGGCTTTATGGAGTCTTTCCTCTTTCATACGAGCGGTAAATATGAGGTCGCATGTATGCGTAGGATGGCTCGAGGGTCGGGGGGGATGATTGTGCAACTGGACAAACAAGAGCTAATGCATCCTTGAACAAGAGTCTGTCCCTGCAGCGGGAGAATAAATTTGAAATGTGATGCCTTCTGCGGCGATCAATAATAATTACGCTACTATTTTGCAAGTGACAAGTTTGATGGGTGATGGGATCTCGACCCTCACAGGTGTACGGTTTGTTTGCAGACGGGGGGAAACTTTTCCAGATTCCAGCCTCGTTTCGCCGTGCAGTGCAACACTGCTGCATCTGTGCTGGCTGCACATGGCCGTACTCCGAAGGGAGCGGATTACGGAAATCTAATGGGAAAATCACATATCCTTTGGCACACATTGTAATCGCAGGAAGTAACACGGATTCAAATGTGAAAGGTTAGGAGTAGCAAAAAAGCTAATTAGCTTTCTTCAGACATTTTACAAAAATTCCCCAGAGACATGGTAAACAAACAAAAAGGCCAACTTCTTTTCTTTCCCCCGTCCTACCAAGCCTTCAGCACATGCATATTTAAAGCTCAAGTGGAGACACCACTACGTTGAGTTTATGGTCTCAGAAGATCGTAAAAGACCCCCCCCCCAAACTGTACACTTTACATTTATTGCTCTCCGCGGCAAAATGCTTTCTTATTGTCATCCTCGCAAAGAATCCATAAAAGGTCTCTTTGTGTTTGAGGAGGGAGTGTAAAAAAAAAAGCAGGAATTCTGTTTGCTCGTCTTCTTCTTGCCTCTGCCGCTCTTGTTTGGGTCTATACAGGGATGCACTGGCAGTGTTGCAGCAGGTTTATAGTTACTTTATCACCCTCCATTAGCAGCGGTGTCTTGCATTACAGCCACGGCGAGTGACGGATCGATACGGTGCAGGGGAGTTTGAACTGGCCGCAGAGAGCTCCTTGATTCGTGCCATAAAATTTGTGCGACGCTGATGCTGTTCGCTGCGGCCCGCTAAAAGCACCGAATAATATTTCAGACCACAAAATGAGCGGCTGGGCTTTAACCGGAGCGAACCACCGCCTGCTGACCCTCACATTTGGTGTGTTTTTGTGTGTGTTTGGGTTTTGAAGAGAAGATATTTGCTCCAATTTTATATTACACCGATCAGGCATAACATTACGACCACCTTCCTAATAGTGTGTAGGTCTCCCTTGTGGTGACTCATCAGAGAATGGACATGGGCCTTCTGAGGGTGTCCTGTGGTGTCTGGAAACAGAATGTAGTTAGTAGGGGGGCCTTTGAGGGGAGGGGCCTCTGTGGATCATCCCACAGATACTTGATCAGTTTGGGATCTAGTGAATTTGGAGGCCAGGTCAACACCTTGTGCTGTTCTTCATGTTTTTTTGAGATATTCCTGCTGGGGATGGATGCTGCCATCAAGGAGTGTCATTGCTATGGGGTGGGGGTGCCTGGTCTGGTCTAGGTGGGTGCTACATGTCTAAGTAACATCTACATCAATGAATGTCAGGTCCAGAAGTTTCCAAGCAGAACACTGAATTGTCACAAAATGGTTTTAATGTGATTTACATCTCCTGTCAGTCGTCATAATGTTGTGGCTGATCCACCTTTATCCGTCTCTCCCTCACTGTATCTCAACCTAAGTCACATCAGCACCTCGATAGATTCAGACAGCACTAGATTCTAATCACCGCGGCACCGAGGTCTTATTTATCTCTGATATTGACAGGGCACTAAGGCTCCGAGCAAAATCAAATTTTTATGTGTCTTGGTTTGTCAATGAACGTATCCCGAGCTGTCTGCGCCTCAGCCCAGTGAGAACACTTCCACATTATCCACATCACCCTCATCCCTTTTGATGTCATTCAGCAGCCTTTTCTTCTTCGTGCTCTAACGTCTGGGGTCGGGGGGTTAACCTCAGCAAAGGTCTGACGCGGGTCAAACCGGTTGAAGACTCCGTGACAGTTTGCTTTAAGCGAGGACGCACCGCAGCCCCGGCCTCTTCTCTCCTCTCAGAATCGCGGGGGCGCGGTAGGGGTTGTCATTTCATTGAATTTAGGGCACAGAGGAAGATGCTTATCTTAATCTGCTCCGAGGAAGTATTAAAGTAGAGCAGAGTTTCCGACTGCATTGAAAATTGACCCAAAAATCTATACCTCCAAAGTCACATTCGCGACAGGATGCCTTCGCCGTGCGCGACTGAGCAGAATTACTTTCTCGCTTGCAAATGCGACGCTTTAACTTAATTCCCTTCCTTGTGCGATTGCGAGGATGAAGAAGCCAAAAGACAGGAGATACTCTTCTTCTCGTGCGGGCGTGCGTCGAGGGTACATCTCATCACACGATGCCCTTGCCAGTGTTCATCCTCTGCTGTTATGTAATCTGCTGGCAGGAGCCTGGAACCTGCTCCTGGAAGCCACACTTACGCTTGTCCTGTAGCCTGCCTCGTTCTGCCTCTGGCCAGGAATGGGACTGACATCACACTCTGCTGTTAATGTAGCATGGAGTGCAGACTGCAGCTGGAAGTGCTATATTCAGGAGGAGGAGTCCCCCCCACACCACACCACCACCACCACGTACCTGTCACCTGAAAGATTTGTTGAGCTTCAATGAGGTGTCCTATTGCTCTGTTGTCCTTCGTGAGTGATAGTCATTTGGAAATATTATCACATCAGTGGTGTCACCGTCACATTAGAGTTGAAATGACTCATTCACAATAATGCAGTGAAGTTTAATTTGAACTATGTAATAGATAGATAGATAGATCTTTATTCAGTGGGAGTACTGTATAATTTGCCTTTCGCTGTCTAATTAGAAGCCACTGGCCGTCGCCACATGTCAGCTGTTTGGGGTTTTTTTTCCCCTGACCCACTTTCTGCACTAACTAGTGTTGCTATATTTTCAAAATGACACAAGGAAATAGCGCGTCTAATTATATTTACCCCCTTCAGATGACAGCCTGCAGGCCCCTTCCCGGTGACCACCAAAACAAGTTTTTAGACCGTCGAGCGGTGGGAAGCAGATGGTCATCTCTGCAGCACTCTCCAGCCTAGTGTTTATGCATTAGGTGAATACTCTGAATCTGAATCTGCTCGCTCCGTTGTCATGTATGTGCGTCCTGCTGTGCACTTGCAACGCTGCCTCTCTGCAGTCTGCAAAAAATGTCTGTTGCGTACCAGGATGCAAACGTAGGGATACGCTCATTAAAACTCACACCAGTCAGTCCTTTGCAGTCCACATTGTGTCTTCGAGTTGTCTTATAACGACTGAATTTGATCAAACCGTTACAAAACTGCAACTGCATCTGCCATCGGCAAACAAATACGCATGAAGTGGTCTTTCAACATTTTGCAAAATGTGCACATTATTATAACTCAACTCAGTGTCTGGACTCAATACAAGAAGCAGAAAAAAAAAACAGAATAACTCATGACCACTCCATTAGTCCAGAGAGATAGATGCGTAAAGCGTTTGCACTGACATGATAATCATTGCTTCAAGCTTTAGGCTCTCGTCATATAATTTTCTGAATGGCTTTTAAATAAAAAAAAAATTGCACTGCGCGTTGATGGCGACAGAAGGTCCTCCATTTACGCTCCCACAACCGCTCTTGTTTAAAATCCATCTCCGCTAAATAAAGCAAAAGGCAAACAGATTTGTGTACGGTAGCCGTCATTTGAATTCTGACCCGTCTTGAAAATGAATCCTCAGTTTTACAACTTCCGGCCCTTTTTAAATGATGAGCTCCCACATTTTGACCCACTCAGACAAATCAGTTTGTGCTATTTTGAGTTGCGTGATTTCATTTCATTTCCTGTGCCTGTTTTTTGCCCCGTGAACACCGAATATGACTGAACTCGCACACGACAGCGGCCAGAGTTAACCTCTGAGCGGCCAATGGGATTAATTTAGATTGTTTGTCGGTGCTGCCTTTAAAAATAGCCCGTACTGCAGGGGTGTCAAACTGATCCGTGAAAGGGCCGCTGTGGCTGCAGGTTTTCATTCCAACCATGCAGCACCCGTGCAGTGGGTGTGGCTGGCAAGTTTTTGTTCCAATCAAGCAAGAGGACACCTGAAATGACTGCGTGAAGGCAGTTCAGTTGATTGATTGAGCCAAGTCAGGTGTGCTGCTGCATGGTTGGAATGAAAACCTGCAGCCACAGCGGCCCTTTCACGGATCAGTTTGACACCTGTGCCGTACTGTAATCATGCATCAGTTTACTCAAAAGGCTTTCACGCCACTTGACTCTTCTAGTGTTTCTATGTGAAGTAGCTTTCTTGCAGTGTACTTTGTCATCATCATTAGTGAGTCTGCTCTGTGTTATGATTGTAACTAAAATAAAGTATAATTAAAAAGATTTGGAGACAGATTTACAAAAGAGAACTAGATCTGACGAACGAAACAGAAATATTGTGCTTTGGTGTTTGTTTATTCAGAAATAAAACCCAATATTACATATCTGTGAGGTGCAAAAAAAAAGTAAGTGCACCTTTAGGATTACAAGTTAATTTCATGGCCAAATTAGAGTCCATCTGTTCTGGTGTTTCCAATCAATGTAATGAGACTAAGGTGGTAGTTTTTAGAAATGGCACAGTGGTGTGGTGGTTAGCGCTGATGCCTCACAGCAAGAAGGTTCTGGGTTCTAATCCATCAGTCAACTGGGTCCTTTCTTTCTGTGTGGAGTTTGCATGTTCTCCCTGTGTCTGCGTGGGTTCTCTCCAGGTACTCCAACTTCCTCCCACCGTCCAAAGACATGCTGGTTAGGTTCCCTGGTGATTCTAAATTGGCCGTAGGTGTGAGTGTCAATGGTTGTCTGTCTCTGTGATAGACTGGAGACCTGTCCAGGGTGTACCCCGCCTCTCGACCCAATCACAGCTGGGGTAGGCTCCAGAGGACGAGCGGTGACAGAAAACGAATGAAGAATGTCTCAGTCTGATCTTCACAGCACAAGTTTGTGGGAGTGTATGATGGCAACGGACAAATGAGCTTTCTGAGGAGCTCAGGAGAAGAGTTGTTGTTGCTCATCAAGCTGGAAAAGGTTACAAAGCCACCTCTAAAGAGTTTGAAATCCACAATCAGACAGACTGTGAAGAAATAAAGGAGATTTAAGAAGACTTTCATTAGTTTGATTGGGTTGTCTTTGTCTTCTGTCAGATTCGCTGATGTTTTGAATAATTTTTATGAAGAAACGTAGAAAAATGCTTTTAAGCGTTACTGCATAAGTGTCCTTGTTGTGTCCAGCTGAAAGACACAGACTGACACAAGTTTTTTTTTGTCTTTTGTGGTTGGTGGAGCCAGACTAGAATCGCCAAAGACACAGCTCATGATCTGTTCTGATTTCTTTTTTAATAGTTTGACTATTTTGCTGCTGACAGAACGAAAGGTCAAAACTAACACTTAAAATAATAAAGAAGCTTTGTAAGGCCAGCCAATCCACATTAAAAATTAAAATAAAACCAAACAGAAAACAAAGTGAAAATAAAACTATTATAACCTTGTTTGTGTCCACACTAGTTCTGCTTGTTATGTCGTGCTTTGAGAAGAAGAAAAAAAAATCACTCACGCTGCCTCAAAATGTGCGAGCAGAAACTGAACTACATCGGTTTCATGATAATACTTTGAGACTGAAACCACTGAACAAACAGTGCTTTCATATATATACACATGTATATATATATATACTGTATATTCATGACTGTGTATTTTTATTTAGAGAAACTTCCTATTACACTGATTCATTACAGCTGGCTCTCTCGCTACAAAATCAAAGCCAGAAGAAAATATTGTTGGGACGTTCACTCATGATGAATATTTTAACTAAAACCAAATGGAACAGAGAGAAGAAATTAGTTTTTAGAAGGCAGACATGGTCAGATGAAATTACTTTCCGTTATTGTCTGGACGAGACAACAACACAGCACAACCGCGTTACAGCCGAGAATTTAATAACCCTCTGCATAAATAGACCCAACTGTTTTAGCGCAGTCCTCCGTGCTTAATAATTACAGCACAGACCAATAACTGACTATGTATTTACTTATAAAATGTGACAATAAATACAAGGGACAAGGAGGTGCAAACATTAGCCTGTATGAGAAATTACTGGTGCACTGCCAAGACTGTTAGAAAATAGATTTGCATGCTTATTGTGAATTACTCGTTTTTTTTCTATCTAAGCACACGTTTCCCATTAGTTATCATAATAGCAAATATGAAGAAGATTTCCTAGAAGAGCAAACTGCGTAACACAAACTTAGTCATGCTCGCCTTTGAAATCATAGAACTATCTGCATCAGCGGTTTCTCGGTGTGAAATGTAGAAGCGCGGGAGGACGACAAATTGTTCCCAATGAGTGTTTACTTGCAGCATCAACGAAACAGACAAACTCTCACATACGGGCAGCGGTAGGCCCTGTAGGCCTGTATATTAGAGCAATAAAAGCTGATCTGTGGGGTTAAGAGTGTTTCCGATGTCAAGTGCTCCCTAAGAGCTTTTCTATGAATGCTCCTAAGCTGCATTAGATTTAGAGCTAGTGAGAAAAATAACTCCTGTCTCGAAGAAGATGGAGAAGATAGAGAATCACGTTGGAAGGAGTTGCGGCGGCGGCGGCAGCAGCAGCGTTTAAGGAGAAAGAGGATTAATATTTGGGGTAGCGATAGAACGCCTTTAATTAAAGGCTGCGCTAATGAAGATAAAACATATAACAGCTTTGCAGCACCCAGTATCCTACTCCCCTTTCCATCAAAGTGTTCTGCAGTCATTACCGAGATGGCTCTGCTGCACATCATTGCTATGCAATCATTGCATGATGGGGAGGAGGGAGTGGAAGGTGGGTAACAACGCAAATGTAAATAAGGAAACACATGACTGAAGGACGCAAAGAAGGAGCCAACATACACTTCTTCTTAGGCTGGCTTCTGTAGGAGTATTTACTTTTGTCTGACGTAAGACACTTAAAGGGGAATTACTGTTTTTTTACAACCTGGACCTTATTTCTGGCATAAAATACGATCGTTTACTCACCCATATAACTTTCGTGTCATTTGTATTCCTTCGGGAGATATTTAGATCTGCGTATATTCATATAGTGGGAGTGAGTGGGGCACTGAAATGTAGCCTCTAAATAACGCATTATCTGCCGTGAAACTCGTTCATTTCACCAATATTTTGTTATCTGACGCTAGTGCTATTCCCCGTGGAGTTCGTAGTTACCTGTTATCATCATCCGGGGTCTGTAGATTGACCTACAGACCCCGGATGATGTCTTCTTACCTGGATGATGTCGTCTCCAAGCACCATGTGCACACGCAATGGTCGGCTTGTTTACCTGTAATTTGCTACTGCTAGTTTTTTGCAACATGGCTGAATATTTTTCCGACTCTGAGGTTGTGGGCAAACAATAGCAGTAGCAAATTACAGGTAAACAAGGGCTCAACGGGGAATAGCACTAGCGTACAATAACAAAATATTGGTGAAATGAACGAGTTTCGCGACAGATAATGCGTTATTTAGAGGCTACATTTCGGTGCCCCAGTCACTCCCACTATATGGATATACGCTGATCTAAATATCTCCCGAAGGAATACAAATTACACAAAAGTTATATGGGTGAGTAAACGACCGTATTTTATGCCAGAAAAAAGGTCCAGGTTGTAAAAAACAGTAGTTTTAGCTTTACGTAACCTCACTGCTAAGGCATTAGCAACCCTTTTTTAAAAAAAGGCATATGATAAAAGATTGAGTAAAATAGGTGGCGCTTAGTACTTGTTGCATGAGTTTTGGCTTTCTAAGAGGCTTCCGTGAGTAGGAGGCACAGACGTCTAAGAAGATGCATCTTAGCTTTAAGATCCAGTCAAGAAACAAGACCCCGGTGTAGTTCGGGATACTTTGTGGCAAGAAAATTGCACATTTGTGCACAAGCGTGAAATTATTCTGCATCAGTGCCATAACGGAGCGGCCCACCTAAACAAACATCGTGCATCGTGTGAAAAACATTCTGATTCATCGTCGAGTCGTTGCATGCCCCATGTCAAGATCCCGAGGATGAAAACACGCCGAGGAACATTTATTCACTCGTTTCATTCCTCATTTCAGTTGATGTTGACATAAACACACTGCACAGCACCGTGGCAGAGATAAAAAAAAGTCTGTGTTTTTATGGACATGCACAGTATGGACACGCACTGTGAACCCTTGTATGCAGAGCTTACAGGGAATATTGCCAAAACATGCAGATACGCTGCCAACAATGCTAAGAGCTGGCTTAAAATTCACCCGCCTACCCACCCCTCCCTACCAAAGATGACTGCAGCCTGGCATTTTGCACCGAAACGTAAAGCTGCTCGCTCGTTTGAATCAGCCGGGGAAAGGTATCAGCGCAGAAACAAGCGATTCCTTCACACCAAACCAGAGTTGGTTTTTTACTTCCCTGTTTTTACTGCTGAATTTGCATGGAGCCTCGTGCTGTCGCTCCAACCTTCTGATAGCAGTTTGGGCACAAATTAATGACACCAGTGAGGCCCCTCCAGACGCCACAGAGGTTCAGTGACTCGTCTTTAAACATTCATGTGTTCCCGAAACAATTTTCTCCGTCTAATCTGAGGACGTTAGCAGCGGCGTAAATTATTCATTTGCAGGTTGTCTGCCAGGGAGAGGGAGGTTGCGGAAAAGGAAGAGATCTGTCAAGATGGGCATGGGCACATCAGCACATAAACAACACAGAGTAACTTCAATGCACACAGTTGAGGCGAAGCAGAACCACGTTCGCATTAAGGCGAGAAGTCCAGCCAGCAGCATAAACTGTTCAAATGTTATTTAAATGTCGGGATGGTTTCTGATTCTCTAATGTGTGCATTGTGCTTTAGCTGACATGTAGAGATGAAACATTTCATTGATCAGTCAGTCAGTCATGCGTACTCATGTAATTATTCCTTCTCGCTGCTTGTGCTATTAATAAGTAATTAGTTTTATGCGGTCTATCATAAGCACCATTCTCATGTCAATAGAGTTGATTCATTTTTTTACATTTTATTACATATCAGGGCTTAAACCATGAGCCTGCCGTTATTCTGAATGGTTGCTTTTGTCGGGAAATTAGACCGTGACCGTCAAGGCTCTGTCCGCCGTCAGTTCATTTTCCTGCCTTGTCTTTGCAAGGCAAGGTGAGTCATTTTCTAAAATGCCTTGCACACTTTTTAGCAAAACAACAGCCTCAACAACAACAAATGCACTGTGGTTTACCGCGTTCACGTCACGGTTTGCGCTCTTGGAAATGTTCCAAGATTTACTGAAAGCTGAGACGTTGCACTTTACAGCCAACGTGGTGTCATTATGGTAATTTCACATGCAGTTAATTTGCAAATAACTGCCAGATATTGAGAGCATTTTTCTGACAGTTTTATTGTCAAAATAAGCAAAACATAATCCAGGTGGACATTTTGACGCATAGTTGTTAAATCATTAATGTGTTCTAAATGTATTTCCTACAACAAGTGTGTGTGGAAATAACCTAAAAATAAAGAACTTTGTTCATATTAATTTAAGACTTGTATTGTGTGATAGGTTGATAGGACGATATTCTTTTACTAAGTTGTTGATATTCGTAGCCCCGTGATAGACTGGAGATCTGTACCTGTACCCCGCCTCTCGCCCAGTGACAGCTGGGATAGGCTCCAGTTGTGGATTTAATCTTCTCGTAGGCCAAATCATAGACGGTATGAAGATGGATGGCAGAACTGCTCCTCTAAAGCGAAGCAAGCAGAGCTCCCCCTGGTGACTGGCTGCAGTATAGGTCATAAGCCCCGCCTCCTCCATGTTAGTGGGCGGGACCTTGACCAAACTAAAACACTAAAATACACGTCAAATATTTTTTTCAAGGATGGTTTCTGTCATTTTAAGCAGTTAATATAATGTTGATGCATGTTCAAGTGTCATTTTTTTTAATAAGCTTCGTTATTTGACGTTATAGAAACAGGATGTGACATAATGGCGACCATCGGTTGCCATGCCAACCACTCCATAAAGTGGTCCGTGGGATTGTGAGAGTTGGAAAAAAAAATGAAAAACAGATACAGTGTACAATCCAACGTTTCCTTGTTACTGGTGGAGGTAGAGCAGAGCGTAGCATTATTTAAATGAAATGTCTGGAGGAAGTGTGGGCGGGGCATCGGTATCGCGGCTCGTCCACTCTCGGACCGTACTGATCAGACTCTGGCTCCAAAGTTGCAAGATGGCGCCGCCCATATCCCTGGGACAATGATGTCAGTTTGGCTAATGCAAGGAAGTGGAGATGTGTTGTCCATATTTATCTGCAGTCTATGCTCCAGCACTCTTCAGCAAATTGTTTCACTATATGTAACTTTAGGTTTAGACTGAGTTCATTTATTTTCATTATACTGTACCCTGACTGTTTATTTTTAACAGTTTCATTGATCTCCAAACTAATCAACACTCCAACATGTGATGAATGGCTTTTAAAAAATCCCCATAGACACCATTCTGTTTCTTTTTACCGGAATTTTGCCAAAAGTTAAACCATTAAAATAACATCCTCAATCCAGCTCCGTGCCGTCCATTAATCAGCCAGTTGGATAAATTGTGGTGTCTTGGCTTCGGGCCGTGGGTTCATTCTCTGGGTTGAATGCTTTTGAGGTCGTTCATGAACGCTTTGGGCAGCGCGCCACGCGTGGCGAGGTGACTGAAGGGTTCGCATCCATAGTGCAGGCCGGCAAAGGGGGACATGTTGGGGTGCTGATAAGAGCGGGCCGGGACACCCTCCGCACATTGAGTTGATGTAGGGGCTATTTGTGTTGCCTGCTGGACAAGAGGAGTTATCTAGGGGCTCGCTTTTGTTCTCACAGCAAGACAAAGTTTGGGGGAAAAAAAAAAAAACAGCGCCCCGAAAATATGGACATCACATCAACGCTATCAGCTCTGTCAGGATAAAACTAAACATTTACAAGCTCCGACCTGAGGACACGGGATAAATATTTTACTGAGATACCAGGCCATCCCCTGACACTCTCCACTGCTGTTGCACTTAATAAGGTTTCCTCTTATCACATTAATTTCCCTTCACATCCTCCAACCAATATGGAGGGAGTGATTTTATTCAGAAAGCTTTCATTTTCACTGCTTTCTTCGCGCCGCCCTGTAAAAATGGACCCCGTTCAACTATTTGTTTTGGTGTTTCAACTTGTATTCACATCTTTTCCATTTGACTAATACAGCCTGCTATATTCAATTTCTGCTCCCATGTCATTTTCAAACAATTTCCCCCCAACACCTGTTCTCGCAAACGACTTCCTAGGCAAGGTTTTTTTTTTTTTCTTCTCTGGTCTGCCAAGGCCGGTCCACTTGACTTAGTCAGGTTCACAGGAAATCAGTTCGCCGGGTGTAAAATATGCAGCGCCGAATTTGCATAATTATTTCATCGGCTATCACCTGTGCTGTGACTCTGAATAGATACCTGATGTGGATCATAGAGTTGCCATGGTAACTTCCGCGTGCATCAGCTCCAATTAGCGGGTCAGGGATTTTTCAAGATGGGATACTACTATAGTCGTGTTTCGCCAATCTCTCCGTTTTCCATCAGCATAATGAGTACGTGTCACACACAATAAAGCCTCCTTTGTGATTTTCCACTTTAAAAGTCAAAAAATGTTCAAACCGCACTTGTGACTCACTCGGGGAAGAGAGGTTTTTAAAGAAGTATTGGCTTTTAAAGGCCACGACAAACGTGAGGGACGACATTAAAAGCAGAGCTCATTTATGAGTTATGAAACCGTATTAATACATTTTTTGTTGTTGTTGTTGGGGCAGAACTCAACAGGAAGCTTAAAACACACATTTATTATACAGCGACTCTGTAAAGGTTATCTGTCGTCTTAGCTAAATATTGCTGACCGACATGAAATGTTAACATTCATTTAAGAGCTTCCCTGCGACCTGAACAAATGTTCAATGTCACCGATGTCAGTTCAATATCCACTCTTCTTCTTTTATCTCTCTTTTGGTCTCCACCTCATTCTCCAATTACCGAGAGGGAGATCTTTGGCTTGATAGACGCTCCACCGTTCACAGGCTTCTGGGCAGATAGTGTACCTTGGTTGTCAGCAGAAGCTGGGACTGGGTTTGAACTCTAATAGGTTTTTTTTTCTTTCTTTTTTTTTTGGATCAGCAGAGAACAGGTTTCAGTAAAAACACTGAATCATTGCGTTATATAGCAAATGAAGCAACTGTTTCACACTTCAGTGTGATAGAGGGTTTAATTGTAACTAAAACTCAGCCTTGGGTTTAAGAAATGGAACAAAATCGGTTTCGTACAGAAAAGCCTCATGAGAAAATAATTTTTTTTTTTTTAAAAAAAGATAAAACAATGAGCTGAAAGATGCTACAGCTCTCCATAATTGCAGAATTGAGTTATATATCCTGGTGGGATTGTCATGATTACTTCCTAGCACATGTACACTGATCAGCCACAACATTATGACCACGAGAAGTGAGTAACATCGACCATCTTGTGACAATTCAGTGTTCTGCTGGGAAACTTCTGGACCTGGCATTCATTGGTGTGGATGTTACTTAGACATGTAGCACCCACCTAGACCAGACCAGGCACCCCCACCCCATAGCAATGACACTCCTTGATGGCAGCAGCCATCCCCAGCAGGATGCAGCCTGACACAGACACACACACAAACAACACTTTAGGAACAACTAAAAAAAAACATGAAGAACAGCACAAGGTGTTGACCTGGCCTCCAAATTCACTAGATCCCAAACTGATCAAGTATCTGTGGGATGATCCACAGAGGCCCCTCCCCTCAAAAGCCCCCCTCAGAAGGCCCACGACCATTCTCTGATGAGTCACCACAAGGGAGACCTACACAATGTTAGGAAGGTGGTCATAATGCTATGCCAGATCGGTGCACATATATATATTAGATAATTAGTACAATCATTTTCTTTACGTTGTAAAGAATGAAAACTGTCATGACGATCAATAAGGAATGGTGATATTTTATAAGATGGTGGTGATTACTGGAGAAAATTAATCAGCGTTTCAATTTCACTCTAATTTCAGCGACTTTTTTACAATTTACTAAACTGATGGCTCTTTATGGAATTTAATCTCATCCCTTGTCAGTATACACCATCACATCTCCAATTTACAATATCGGTTGCAAATAAAAAGGCCTTGCAAAGTCAAACATGACTCACAGTGTTGATTATAGAGTGTGAACACTTGCTAGGGTTTATTGTGGACTGGTCACACATCTATTCAAATGCTGAAAGCCAACTTAAAATGTCCAGCGATTACATCCGACGCACATGAGAGAGGCATCAGATTATGAGAAGGTTAGCCATGGGGACATAATTAAGTGCTTGATCCACATTACATGTCAGTAAATGGAAATGGGCTTTGTGCAAATTAGTTATGTTAAATATTCTGAGCTGCTAATGATCAGATTAATAGATGCAAACTGGGGATCCCTATGGCGTAGTTTGAAACCTTGGAATTGCTGGCATGAAAGGAGATTAAGGCTCATTTAATCAGTGAGCTGATTATTTATGGGTTAACTTAGCTTAATACAACGCGAACAAATAATGCTAATGCTGTCAGCTAATTCAGATAGTTTATCCAAGATGGACTTATATACACATGAGGACAGCGTGTTTCAGGCAAACTGGTGTAACACCATCTATGACATCTATCAAGACTAATAGAAAACACATCTATTTTACCTTGACACTTCATTTTATTTGTGGGAAGTCTGTCAATCTGAATAATTCCTATACAAATCTGGAATTATAAACGTTATCAGATTTGACACCTGATACCAGCTCATATACGTTACTGTGGTTAACTGGACAGGAAGTAGCCTGACTGGTGACTGTCGTCTGTGTTTATTTGTTAAAGCTGCACTGTTCAGTGTGTTTATGTGAACAGTGGCTGAAATTATTAGACCGATATACACCAATCAGGCATAACATTATGACCACGTTCCTAATATTGTAGGTCTCCAAACCAGCTGTGACTCATCAGAGAATGGACATGGGCCTTCTGAGGGTGTCCTGTGGGGTCTGGCAACACAATGTTGTTAGTGGGGGGGCTTTGAGGGGAGTGGCCTCTGTGGATCATCCCACAGATACTTGATCAGTTTGGGATCTAGTGAATTTGGAGGCCAGGTCAACACCTTGTGCTGTTCTTAATGTTTTTTTTTTTTTAATTGTTCCTAAAGTGTTTTTGTGTGTGTGTCTGTGTCAGGCTGCATCCTGCTGGGGATGGCTGCTGCCATCAAGGAGTGTCATTACTATGGGGTGGGGGTGCCTGGTCTGGTCTAGGTGGGTGCTACATGTCTAAGTAACATCCACACCAATGAATGCCAGGTCTGAAACTTTCCCAGCAGAACATTCAACTGTCACAAGATGGTTTAAATGTTATTTACGTCTCCTGTCACTAGTCATAATGTTGTGGCTGATCGGTGCATATGACAGTGGCCCAGGAAAAGAAGGGCACCTGCTTTTGTTACTTAACGCACATCTATTTTTGTCCACTGTCCACTATTTTGCAGCCGACCAGTCTCAGTGGTGTGTGTTGTTGGACTCTCAGCAGCGTGGTTAGACATATTCATGAAATAAATCATCTCTGCACAGGTCAGTATGTTCTTTATGCAGAGCAGCGTACCCTGTATATACTTAACACTCACCTCTCTATTGCACACAGAGGGTTCTGGCTGTGTTTGTTTTGCGGTAACACAGCCGCTGCACGCTCTTGTATTTCACTCGGTGCCATTTCTCCGTCGTCTCCTTCCCTCGGCTCTTGGCTGGAAACGTAATGATTAGAGACACACGTTCACGCTACGAGGCTGCTGGCCCCGGTTGTGCAGGTTGTAAAATGTGCTGTAGGTGGAAGAAGTGAATATGTAAAGGTTGCTTTTGTGCGGCGTGAGTGAAGCATTTATCCCCCCACGTCTGCTGCATTTACTGTAAGCTATTCAGTGGCATCTGTGGGAGACGGTGGTTGCACTGTTCACTTTACAAATGATCACTGCTTGAATGCAGAGCTGGAATGGAACAATTCTACGTTTGCTTCTATAAGTAAAAATATACTCATATCAATTAAATAGAAACACACCTCTTTGTATTCTGGACTTTTCATTTAACCTAGAAGGTCTGCAGCCCTTTCAAAGGAAGAATATATAAAGAACTCTTTATGAATAAAGCTCATTTTGGAAAAGGTTGACTCATTTAGACGTTCTGATGTAAAATGAATGAATCACCGTGGAGGCCCTACCCCCTAATGTCATGTAATGACTTTAATTTTCCTTACAGCAGCGCTCAAAGTTAGTGGCAGTGAATATAATAATATTGTTACATCATATGAGTTTCAGTGCACACACATCAGAGCACGCTCCTCGAGCTTTTAGCGCGCAGCGATGGAATTTATTTTATTTTTTTTTTAAAGTGCTGCAGATTTCTAAAGGGACGCCACAATGAGGCTCTACAACAAACCTTTCAGAAGTTTCCAACCTTCAGTCATTCCATTAGACCTGGCTGAGGACTCGCATCTTCATTACTGCTGCTGCTGCTGCTGCTGCTTTGAGTAATGCCACGATGTAAAATCAATTTAGGAGACAAGACGTGCCAAATAACCCCCTTTTGGCTTATCCTTTTAACGGTTTCTTGTGTTTTCAAACTAAACATTAAACAGATTAAAGCCTTTTTTTTTTTCTCCTTGCTTGCAAGTCGAGTCCAAGTTTTGATCCAGACATTTCTTTTGTGGATGTTTTTGTTCAGACGTCTGAAAAGTATATTTATATGAGTTTCTTCAAGTGTTTTCGACCGAACCTTTTTCTACCTCCCTATGCCGTAACTTATATCTACCAAATCACATTTCCCCGGCCTGGAAGAATAAGCTTGTTCGAGTGGGGATGGTAGTATCCCTCATAACAGTTCACTCACACTAAGCCCGCTGTGGTTTCTGTATTTCATCCGCTGCATGTACTAAGGTTATTTCAAAGAAAAACAAGAGGGAAAGATCACAGCCAAAGTCAACCTTGAAAAGTGGAAGCGGTGTTAAAACGCAGCCGGGGCTCACACTTTTCTGAGGACCGAGGCTGGGGTGGACCGAGGAGCTGTGAAAACGATGGTTTTCGATTTTATGGTGGTGAGGCTGTAAAGATTCGGGGGTTTGCAGAGATGATACTGTCAGTCTGACCGTCAGCTCCGATTTAAATTTGACATGTTGTGTTGTTTTAGGAGCATCAGGGCGAGAAGATAAATGCTAATATGATTTAAACACATAAAATATAAATGTGTTGCATATATACATTCAGTTTAATACTTTAAGCAGACAAAAACCTGCATTTTATATTATATTTAGGCCACTTATTCCCCAGAGCAGACGCTGCACAATATAAATGAAAAAGGTCTGAACATCAAGGATGTCTGCCACTGTTTAGTAATCGCCACGATCTGCTCGAGTGGTGCTTGACAGCAGCCCGGGCGCATTTGCCGACTTGAGCGTTCAATTTCTCAATTCTGCCTGTAAACTTAATGAAGTAGGAAGAAAACGGTTCAACTTTGGCAAAGTGGGGTAGGTACAAAATAGAAGATGACTCCAATTCTGCAGAAAATGACTCCTGGAAAAAGCAATGAACATAAATGAATCGCTTGTTTGTGTAAGTAGCTCTTTATTAATTCGCATCTATTATCCAACTAACGGGCTTGTAGCATCTTTTTTTTTTTTTTCTGTTATTCAGGGCCTGAACTTTTTATCTGAAGCAGCACATTGCTGTGTTTTGCAGATTAGAAAGTATAAAATTAAACCTTACAACCACCAGAGGCAGTGGTGGGCCGTCAGGGGCAGCAAAGCCTTCTCTGCTGGTCAAAATCACTGACTTGTATCTTAATATTTTCCCATTAATCTTATTAAATATTTCCTAATAGCTTATTATTTTCATTTGATCACTTATCTATCTCTCGGCTGCGGTGCTTCTGTCAGTGTAACTTTGCATTAGAGCCGCTTTGTTTAAGCCAAGCTAGCGGTTCACGTTCATCTGTTGCAGATGCACAACGTTAACGTTTTGATAGCTATTTGTTGAACCCACGATGGTGGAAGGAGGAGACAAAATCAATTTGGTTGCAGATCTTCTTAGAAAGACATTTTCACGACGGACTTTCCAGGAAATGCCGGATATTGTGAGGAAAGGCCGCCTTATCTTGGAGCTAGCTAGCCTGATCCAGCCGGGAAAATGTCTGGCACTTTCAGGTCAGCAACTATGAGCTCTACCCTTGGCTGACAGGCTCAGAGGAGAACTCTAAATAGTATCTTAAGTTCTGGTGAGTAAAATGAATTATATTTACATCTTTTATGTATATTTTTACCATTTTATTGGATCGACATTGATTCTTCTGACAGATTTGACGTATGTGGCGCTAATGCACAGCTGCTGAGTGAGAGGAGACTTTCTGAATTGCTTTAAGTGAGTTTCTTGCTTTAGTAATGGCATTTATCTCGCTATATGAGATACCCGACAGTGGCGTCATAACGATCGCATTAAGAGGTGTTTTGAATAGGAGGTCATCGAAGGCGTGGATGGAAAATGAACCGCTGACCAGAGGAGCATCCACGACGCGAGGCCTGCAGCTCGGTTCGCCTTTTGCTTTCTCGGTGTGTGAATTTGCTCTCTTCCCCCAGTTTGGTGAGAACAGCAGTCGTGACAGCGGCGCTGAATGTCAGCGAGCGGGTAAAAGCGTGTTCTTTAGTTCCCGAGCAGAGGGCGCCATCGGGGTACGGCCCGGCCACGTGACGGAGGTGCTGTGACTCATTTCCAGCTCACTGGCATTAACGAGCAGTGCCCTTTCTGCTGGCAAGCGCAGTGTGGGAGCCGGCAAGCTGGCTTGACAGTGCGATAAGGAGGAGGGAGTGAGAAGACTCCTGCTGCTTTCATCAAAGAGAAGTCAAGAGTGGAATACATTCACCAGAGCAGTTCTGCTCAGATAATTGCCCCGATAAAACTCATTCCTTTGTTATTTTTGCTTACCTGTTTAACGGAGGCCGTAACGTGGTTGGATACGCTCGCAGATAATCGTGCGTTTAATTGATTGAGGTTCTTTATTTTCTGTTGTGGGCTTGTTTTGCTTACTTTCCTCCCTAATACCCCTCAGGTCCTCTTTAACAGCTCAAAAACACCTTGTTGTTGTGTTTATTTATTTACTTATTTATTTTTTTACCTGTGCGGTTCTTCACGACTCTGCCTAATTTTAGGAGATTTGCGTATAAATTGTATTTTGAAGGGATGACAGTTCTTCTGCATTAAACAGCTCATTATTTTTCACAGACCCCAGCTGTATCCTTGGGAAATACAAATAGTAGTTTATAAGCTGTGCAGCTAACGAAACCTTTTCAGTTCGGTTTGATTTTATCTGTAGCATCAATATCACCGTGGGATAAATAAAATTTTATCTTATCTTAAAGACCCAGAGAGCAAACCTTGAGCATAAAATTAAGCTCACATCGGGGGACTCATCTGCTTGAGGCCAGCCCGGTTGGGAAAGGAAGATGGAGAGAGAGGGACACCCAGCTGTTAACATGCTATGCAGTAGTAGCACACGAATGCACGACTAGCAAGAGAGAAGAAATTACATATGAAATTAGAGGACAGGTGCTCGGTGCATCGTCCCCCAGCAGCCTAGACCTATAGCAGCGTAACTAAAGCTGGGGACACACTGCACCACTTGCACAGTCGAGCAATTCTTGGTCAGACCTGACCAGGGTGTACCCCGCCTCTCGCCCGATGACAGCTGGGATAGGCTCCAGCGACCCTTCACAGGACAAGCGGTTACAGAAAATGAATGAAGATGAATTCTTGGTCAGCAGAAGGCATTATTTTCTTTTCTTTTTCTGCGCGGAACTCAAAATCATAATAAAAAAGAAAAAAAAAAAGAATCACATACAGCTACTTTAAAAATGACACATGAAATGGAACCTCTGAGCAAAAATAAAAAAGAAAACACACTGGTCCCGGTCATGCTGCGCCCATTTAGCAGCTAGATCTGCTGCAGGACCGCTGACATCCAAGAGAGGACCGTAGATCTGAAAGGACTTTTCTGAGGTTGTGTTATTTATTCTATCATTATTTGGCAGTCAAGAAAGTCAGGCTACAAAGCTGTGTAGTCCGCTGAGCTCTACCAGTAAATGAACATAAATGAAAGCACAGAAATGTGTATGCGAAGCAGACAAGTCAGAAAAATATGAACCAAAGGAAAGACTTTGAAAAGGGACGGTTGCTAATAAGAAGAGTGGGTGCCTGTCGGTGCTCTGTTGTAGGTGAGTCAATGCCGGAAGATGTGGACAAACAGGTGTAACTGTAGAGATAAAACACTGAAGGTTATCCTTGATCACTCCACGACCTAATCTCATCTTTGCCACTTCAAAGTGAAAGGACAGAGCGAGGGATTCTCAGCCGCCTCTTTACTCGTTTAGCCGACACATGACCAGTTATCCCGAAGGATAGCCGCCTCCTTTTGCGGAAAACAGACCTTGATTTTATTTTTATTTTTTTCCTTTCGTCTTCATGGAAAAACGGTTACTTACTGGCTGCAATCAAATTGATTTTGCTTGGCGTGTTGTAATTTCACTGGAAACAGAAGTGATTAGGATCCTTGCATATGTACACACAGACAAATCCACACGCACACTGGGAGCTCTGGGCTCCGGGCAAAGCTAATCAGCAGCGCGTAAGAAAGTAATTAGCAGCTAAAGCGGAAGCTCACATGCAAGATGAACCAGTTGGAGGAAGAAATGTGTGCGTAATGTTGACAGTTGCAGGTGGAAAGAAAAGTAAAATAAACCCGCTCCTCCTGCAAGTTACCACCGCTGCCAAACCCTATCAGCTCTGAAATGAATATCTGGGCTAGAACATGTATTGTAGAGAATGTCCTCCTTCTACAATTTATTCTCCATTTGCACACTTGAACGCTACCATTTCCACGTACGCGACCGCGAGGAGCGAGCCAAGTAGCTGCTGTGATTTGCCGCGTCGATGCCAACGAGGACTACAACTGAAGATTTTTACCACTCCACGATGCGCTGCGAGGGATTGGTTGGGGGAGTGGAACGGAGGCTGCGAGCAACAGCTTCCAACATGACAGATTATTCAAAGGCTTTGAATTTTTTGCATTCCGTTAGAACATTTAAATGACAGTCTGCAACATCAAGGTCAAAGAGGGATGTGATTCGTGAGGAGATGGATCATTAAGGACTAACAGCAGCCGTGTAGCAGATTGTACCGACACGCGGACAGACATATGTAAAGAACTTCATTTGGATGCTGGCAATATTTACTTTCTGGTTGTTCATTCATTAATTTCTAGTCAGAGATCCTTTTTCCCCAGCGCATGCGAACGCAACATGCATCCGTAGCACCAACCACAATCCTGCACTCGAACCGCGTTAGCAGGTCGCACAGCTGACTCTGTTGACAGTGCTATCAGTTCATGTCAGCTGGCCATTGAGTTGCAAAATTATTTTTTTTTTTCTTTTTCCCCGATCGACATGATTTGTTGAGCATAGAAAAATCTAATTAGCCACCGTCGTCAGGGTTGGAGCTTGACTGACGTCGATGCGCTCCACGTTGACGGTTTCCCTCTTATAATTCCCGGAGTCGCCCGCCCTTCATTTCCATTTCTCTTGCCCATCACTTTCACGTTCATCCGTTTAGCCGCCGACTCTAAACTGCGACAGAGATGGATATACTGCATTTAGCCAAAAGGCTAAACGTGGAAGCGTGTCCTCTGACAAATGCATCGCTGGAGCTCTCCGCTTGCCTCCGGTTCGGGTTTGTTTTGCTTGCACTTTTGGACAGTGACACAAATGAGGAGGGAGTCATCTGGATCTCTCTGCAGGATTTTGCCTTCCACTAAAAGTAAAGATTTAAGCCAATCAGCTGTTAAGCATCAAGTATTTATTCTCTTGTTTTTTCTCTGTTAAATGCACAGATTTCCTCTTACTCAACACTCGCCGATGCAAATAACACAGTCCAGCAAGTCGGAGAGACCACACTGACCAAGCAGCGTGGGATCAAGGATAATTAAAGCAACAGAGGTCGTCTATTTCTGTGCACGAGCTACATTTGCCTAGACAGGCGGTTCACCTCGGCTTCTGCTGGCGAGAACAGCCAAACGAGGCGAACTGAATTAGAATTTAATCAATAGCAATTCATGGCTGTCCACAAGTTTAAAAAATGGCTTTTACTCGCACAAAAGCTCACCAATAGGTAAATCATAAAATATTGGTGTGTTTAGGGCGTATAGTAAATATACATCACTATCGACGCAGAAAATCCATACGCTTGGCATCTGCACTGAGACTCGGGTTATTTCTCCGGCCCAATTCTCTTCCAATTAGCATTGAAGCTATAACTTCGCTCTCGTTTTTTTCATTTTGCAACGTGAAAAAAATCCATTTCTTAAATCTTTTAGAGGTGTGGAAGGGGGGGAGGTTGTTTTCTCACAGCCTGAAGACTACATTTGTTTAGTGTTGCAGCCGGATCTCGGGGCTCCAATTTGTGCTGTGACCTCCTTTATTTTAAGTGCGCCGGTGGCTTTACCTGCTTCAAACGGGGCTATCGGAATATTTAATGCATGACGGTTAAAATGTTTAAGAGGTGAAAGTGGTAGCGGACACACCTGCCGTTTAGAGTTTAATTCAGTTCACTTGACCTGATTGGACTGTAGCAGCAACACGGATCGAATATTCAAATTGATAAAACAGGACATCAGGAGCATGCGGTGTTCTTTATTCTTTTTTTTTTTTTTTTTTTTTTTTACATGTGTGTCCTTGGGCGCAGTAGTATTAGTACAAACACATTGACTTGACCTAATTGCAAGTTCATCCCAGCGTGTAATGAAGTAAATTTAAAGCGATCAATTTGTCTCATAGAACTGATATGATTTGGAAAAGTCATTAACCCTGGAACACTGATTGTCACCCGAGCGATTGTTGTGACGTGCTTTTCGTTGCGTTGCTGCTGTCTGGTTTGCGCGGGTCCTTGGGTACATTCAGGCTGCTCACTGACGTCATCGAAGGTAGGAGTGTTTCCCCGCTCCAGTCCCTGTTTTTTCCTCTACAGGCACATGTTCGGGTGATTTTCGCCCTACGTTGGTGTTTGTGCATTAAATCAGACATTCGTAACAACCTGCAACTGGAGTTTTATGGCAACATACCGTGGACAGCTAATAAAACATAACTGAAGCTAGTTTTACTTTAGCAATCACCAGCTACACATATTTATTCTTTGACACTAGAGCTAGCTAAGTGGTCCTGGAATTTGCATGTCATCCTTATTTAGTGTAATGAATAAATATCATTTAATGGTCATTTCCAATGGATTTCAGCTCGTCATTTATACTCTCTCCCACGGTCGTCAGTGATGCAGGAAGACTGTGCCTCCTCCGGACAAGTCTCACGTGTCCCGGGGTCGGGTGGACCGAATTTCAAGTTCCTAGCTTCATTATTTATTTATTATTTAAAGAGCTATTCTAATCTAATAAAGATTCCTTTATTTTTCGCAAATTTTAGAGACTTGTTATATGAGCCCCCCGTGATACCTTTTGTTGTTTTATGAGACATTTTATAGTAGAAAATAAAAGAGAAGTACTTCAATTTACCATGTATTGTCGTACTTCAATATATTTTGATGAGAGTTATTAGTATGGTGTTACTAATTATAACATTAGCGTTCTACGGTTAATCGGCATGTGGAAATCTGTAAGTAAATTGCTGCAGCGGATGAAAGGAAGCCCCTATCAGACAGAGGATAGTGCTCCAAGCATGCTTTATATTTCTATGCCTTCAAACGTGTCTGGTCTCTCCACCCTCCAACTCTTTGCTAAGGTGCAGTCCCAACACCTAAAAGTGGTCAGGAGACACGCAGAGCCTTTTCCTTCCCGCTCTCAAGCTGTCAGTATTATTCTCATCGCTGAGGAGTCTGCGATGACCATAAATCTCAGGGTATGATTGCAGCAATCAATCACCGGGGGTTTGACAGCGTTCACCGTTTGCACCCATCGATACGGAGGCTTTTCACATGAAATAGAGAAATCCAGGTCTCGTAAGTGGCGTGATGTTTATTTATGGTTTGAAGACGTTTAGGATGCACGCGCTCAGACGGTAATTATAAAGGCATCAGGCACAACAAAGAGGTTAATGAACGATAGACTGTAAGCCGGGCTAAGATGTAATCCGTCGTGTATGGCAGTGTATACCGCGTAGTGGCGTCTCCCTGCAGGGTGAAGATATGTGACCATCCATTCAAGGCTGGTTGGCTAAGGCAGTCAGATTGATCGCAATGGGAGCAATCGCTTCTTCCCCCAGACACTTGTTTGGGTTCTGTTCGGAGCACTGGAAGCTGCTCCAGTTGTCTCTATCAGAGCACACTCCTCTAAACCTCTCACACTCGTAGGCAGCGTGCAGGAGTAAACATACCACATTGGACCGCGCAGGAGGCACAGCAGCTGTGTGTAGTCACTTTAAGATGTGCTCTCCACTCTCCGGCACAACCACACACACCTTATTACATTGTGGCTCAGTGTGAGAGTAGTTATAGAGGACCCTAATCCATCTTTTACAGCTGATACTGTTGCTGAGCCAAAGGGGTTTGGCATCAAGACAGTTCATCTGCAGACAAAGCTCCGTCTTGACTGTGCAGCGCGCTCTTGTGTTGCGTGTGGCGGCGCATCCGTGACTGCGTGCGCACACTTCCCCGTGTTTGTGTGCACACAGTCCATTAGCGTTTGCAACGATTTGAGCTCAATCACGCTGGATGTAGCACACGGGATTAAGGCTGCAGAGGCAGATGTCGTCAGCATCCAAAAACGCTGGGCCCAAAAGGCAGCAGCGTCCCCTTCCTTTACAGAAAAATCATTTTCAATAAACTAGAACTGTTCAGTAGCGGGGGGTGAACGAGGAACAGCTCAGCTACTGGCTAGACAAAAAAAAAAAGTTAACTGATCCTGACCTCTTTCATGAGCAGCTGATGTGAATGCAGATCAGCGTTAACACCTGCAGCCACGTGGCGTTGTGGCTCTAGCACTCTGCTCTGCTCTGCTATGCATCACAGAGCACAGTGATCCCCCTGATACATAAAAACCCAGAACCAGATTTGTAATATGTAGGGCAAGGCGGGAAAGGAGGAAATGGGAAGAACTAATTTCATTGATGTTTATGGAGCAGCCCACGGCATAATCCTGCACGCATGGTAGTAGTATTTACTTGCAGCTCTTGAGGGCATTCACAGTGTCAGCGTGCACTGAGTCTCTCAGACTTACTGATTAAAGTTTGGCTGTAAGTGTGACCACAAACAAGGAAGTGGAAAACAGCTCTGACATTTATTTACTCAGAATTCAAATTATTAATTATCGCATACAGGGAACTCGCATATATAGCGTATATAGCATACACTACACGTACACCAATCAGCCACAACATTAAAACCATTACCTGGATGGAAGTAAACGTGTTTACTATGTCCGTACCTGCCAGTCTTCTCTGTCACCACCAGCACAGTTGAACAGAACTGACAAAGAGAGTTTTGGGGCAGCATGGCTCTATGGGTGAACATGTCTCTATGATGTTTGCTTGGATTGCTGTGAAGTCTTGTACATCTGTGTCGCTATAATTTGCAGCATTCCTTAACTTTTTGTTTAGTGCCAGCATCTGGAAACTTGACTCTGGGTCAAACATGACGTTCATATGACATGATTTCACCCAAATGTGGTCTACTGCCCGTGAATTCTGCAAAGAAGTGTCCAATACCTACCAATCAGCCTCAATATTATGACCACTGACAGGAGAAGTAAATGGCATCGAAACTTCTGGACCTGTCATTCATTGGTGTGGATGTTACTTAGTCATGTAGCACCCCTCTAGACCAGACCAGGCACCCCCACCCCATAGCAATGACACTCCTTGATGGCAGCAGCCATCCCCAGCAGGATGCAGCCTGACACAGACACACACACAAAAACGCTTTAGGAACAACAAAAAAAACAAAACATGAAGAACAGCACAAGGTGTTGACCTGGCCTCCAAATTCACTAGATCCCAAACTGATCAAGTATCTGTGGGATGATCCACAGAGGACCCTCCCCTCAAAGCCCCCCCCCCACTAACAACATTCTGTTACCAGACACCACAGGACACCCTCAGAAGGCCCATGTCCATACTCTGATGAGTCACAACTGTTTTGGAGGCACAAGGGAGACCTACACAATATTAGGAAGGTGGTCATAATGTTATGCCTGACATAATTCATTATTCATATTCTTGTTGCATTTCACCATTTTCTTTTTTATTCTGGTGCATCCCGTTGAGGCTCAGTCAGATTGGGACATGAGGAGTTAGGCTGGGGTCAGCACCCTGGGCTCTTTCTAGCGTTCCTCAAGCTGTTCCAGAGCAGCTCTTGCAGCGTGACAGGGGCGTTGTTCTGTGGTCTCAAAGTTTAGTTGGGTGGTTACGTGCCAAAATAATATCTAGACAAATGCCAGGACCCAAGGTTACCCAGCAGGACGTCGCATTTCTGTTCACGTCACCTTGCGGTGGTCTTAATGCTGTGGATCGTCGGTGCAATATTAATTACACAGAAGTCAAGATCGTTTAATTGCGGATTTTCGGAGCGTCCCTGTGGCTCAGCAGTCTTTTTAAAATAGCCCACTGCATACTGTATGCGGTTCATGTAGAGTCCAGAACGAATGTTTTTTTCCCGTCGGACACGTGTGAAGTGGGTTCCCGTGGATTTAATGACGGTGGACAGTGTAACCGATTTGACATTTATCGCGTTGTCATTTCAACAGTGAAAACGTCCTCGGCGGTGCTGGGACTAATTATTTTCATTATCTGACAGTCTGCTGATTACTTACGTGATTAACTGTTTGATTGTTTTGCCTGCCGCAGAGATGCCGTCGCGGTATTTGCTTTATCTGAACAATAGTATAAAGCCTAGAGACGCGAAGCAGCCAGCCGTTTTTATATCTCTGGAAGGATGGAAGAAACGGGTGAATGAGCCGGGGAGCAAAGGTGAACTCCGAAAAAATAGGCTGCGATGCATGAGGTTAATGTTTTGGCTCCCGGTAAAGCAGATGATGACTGTTTTGCAAGAAATGGAGAGGATTTTTCTCCACTTCATGTCAAGTGTTTGCCAAGTGTACTGAGAAAGAGATCACAGTTCCCCTCCCCACTCTCTCTCTCTCTCTCTCTCTCCCTCTCTCGTCCTATAATCACAGTATAATCATGTTTTAATGGCAGCGCCTTCCCCTTTAAGATTAAATTGCTAGTCTGGAGCGAAATATCACCCTCACCCTATGATATGCGTGCGACGTCTGTATTTAATGTCTTGCTTATTTCCAAACTGAAGCACTTGCTCAGACAAAGGTAATTCCCACTCACTTATCCGTCCGCCATTGCTGTTCTTTCAAAAGGGAAATAGAGGTTAATAAAGACTGATATGGCGGCGGAGAATTCATAAGCGAGTAGTCGTTGAATTCTTAAACAAATGAGCTTTTTCTTCATTGTGCAAATTGTAAATGTTTGTGTATGCGTGAGTAGTCGTCACGCTGGAGCACTTTTGAGGAAGGAGGTGATTGTTGTCCCTCGTGTATATTTCACAGCAGGAAGAGCAAACGCCTGTGCACGAGTTCTCTTTCAAGATTCATTCAAGATTCAAACGCACCCGTGTCGTGTTCCCTGCATATAATATGCGAGCGGCCTGCATTAATCCGAGAGGATCACCGACTCGGAGGCAAAGCCCTCCCATATTTTAAACGATGTTTCCGGACCGGAGTGTGATGTTCCGGCCGTCTTTGCCCGAACCATGAGAAGAAAGAGGTGAATTATTTAGTTCACCCTCTGCTGCTGTGACAAACTCCTTTTAGCAATGTTAAGACCGTTCACAAGTAAAAATTAAACTCAGTTATTGATAGCAAGAGACCGTTTTTCCGCAGATTGTCTGGGTTTTAAACAACACGGTTAAACTTGATTGCTTTCTTATTGGCACCACTCCTAAAGGGGAACGTAAACGATATCAAAGGGGATACGCTTTTACGCACCTCGTTGACAGTCACAGGCTCTGGTGGGTTTTATTTTATTTTATTTATTTATTTACTTACCCCTCTCTCATCATCTTTCTTTATTACAGTTTAATAATCACATTATGTCCTCTCAAGGTACAGTTCAGCCACCCCTGCTAAATTTGTAATGTTCTGCATCACAGGGGAGGCAGCCAGCAGGATGTGTTGTGGCTGCCTCGGCATTGGCAGCCGCTTGCAGGGAGGCGGTGAATGAATAATAAAAGTCACTGAAATGTCTCTGGTGGTTCGGGAAGATATTGTTTGGACGGCTCTCGCAGGCTCTTCCTAATGACTAAAGCTGGCCAAGCTAAAACGGCAGGACTTCACCAGTGTCCTTTACATGTTGTGTTTGCTGTCGATCAGCCACAACATTATTAGAGATTACTTAAAGTATAAAAATAATCCAGTGGATCATCTCTGTGGATCATCCCACAAAATAATCCATCCTTTTGGACCTGGCATTCATTGGTGTGGATGTTACTTAGACATGTAGCACCCACCTAGACCAGACCAGGCACCCCCACCCCATAGCAATGACACTCCTTGATGGCAGCAGTCATCCCCATCAGGATGCAGCCTGACACAGACACACACACAAAAAAATAACATGAAGAACAGCACAAGGTGTTGACCTGGCCTCCAAATTCACTAGATCCCAAACTGATCAAGTATCACAGAGGCCCCTCCCCTCAAAGGCCCCCCCCACTAACAACATCCTGTTACCAGACACCACAGGACACCCTCAGAAGGCCCATGTCCATTATCTGATGAGTCACCACAAGGGAGACCTGCACAATATTAGGAAGGTGGTCATAATGTTATGCCTGATCGGTGCGTGCTGGCTTGACTTAGACATACTTATACGAGGGGAGAGACACTGCGCGCTTCTAAAACTTGGCACTCTGTCCAGTCTTCTTTGCAGTGACTGGGAAGCTAACTGAAAGTAACTGCAAATAATTTGTAACACAGATAATGTTTGACTGAACCAGTTCTTCCTTAATTACCTGACTTCTTGGAAATGGCTTTCTTTAGTCTCACTATCAAAGGCAATCATTATTTGGCAGCGGGGGTCCTCGGCACACTCAATAGACACATTTATCACACCGCACCAAGTCTTTTGACTCACTGCCACATTTAATATAGCACACCAACTGGTGCAGCTGATGTTGTTAAGTATTACTGAACTGGGCGTTACCCCTAATTTCCATAACTTGACCTACAAGTCATGCATATTAAAATCAGGATTTGCATATGCACTGAAGCACAGATGCAATATGGCATTGTGTTAATTGCCGAGTATTGAAAGACATTATTGGAATTCTATTCAGTGTGAGACGTTGGTGAGAGCTGTGGTACTTTAAGTTCTTCATTTCTGAAATACAGCACCTGCTGCAGTCCACAGTTCACTCCTGTTTTATTGTATAAATACGGAATAGGAGGAGGCCGATTTCAGGAGTGTTTGTTTAGTTTTTTTTTCGCAGCAGCCTAATTTTTACCGCTGGGAAAGGCGAGGGTGGCTGACTGAAATCCGTTTCTTTACAAGCAGAAAGCAGGCAGACCTCCGGTGATCTAATTTCTTCCGTTATAGGAAATGCACACATAAACACATCGCAACCGAGCGATCACATGCGTGCAGCCATCTCTGCCTCACTCTCGATATCAAAGCCTAATCAGTGGCTGACACTTCTCTCATTGTTATTGATGGGCTGTGAGGGAACAATAGGTACGAGTTGGCAGCAGACTGTTCTAAGGTAAAAAAACAAAAAAAACAGTACAAGGCCAAAATGCCTCAAATAAAGACCGTCTTCTGGCTTTATCGCGTGGGCCGTGCATATTCCTATCTGCCTTTTGCAGCGGTGCAGCAGGGAAGGTTGGGTGGACATGATTTATACCTTGAGCGAAGTTGATGGATGTCTATTACTACTTGGGAGCTGTTTGCATACACGAGTGATACGCAGCTGTCAGGACGTGTCTGCCTGTGAAACTTCTACAACAACAAGATTCTTTTTTTCATAGTAACGGAGAATATGTAGATATTAAAGGGGAATTACCGTTTTTTTAAACCTGGACTTTATTTCTGGCATAAAATACGATCGTTTACTCGTCCATATAACTTTGGTGTCATTTGGTGTCCTTCGGACGATATTTAGCTCCAGTGGTGTGCCGCGTATATCCATATAGTGGGAGGGACTGGGGCACCGAAACGCAGCCTCTAAATAACGCATTACCTGCCGCGAAACTCGTTCATTTCACCAATATTTTGTTATGATACGCTAGTGCTATTCCCCGTTGAGTCCGGAGTTATCTGTTATCTATTTGCGGACGTGCAGCGGTTTGTTGTTCTTTGGCCAGCTGTTCCTCTCTCTGCGTCCGCATCCTCCTTTCAACGAGCTCCTCATCCGTTTACTCTGGCTCAAAATGGTAGTGCCCCTCGTGCTATTCCCTATTGAGTCCTTGTTTACCTGTAATTTGCTACTGCTATTGTTCGTCCACAACCTCAGAATCGGAAAAATATTCAGCCATGTTGCAAAAAACTAGCAGTAGCAAATTACAGGTAAACAAACTGACTGTGACGGGTGCGCATGGCGCTCAGAGATGACATCATCCAGAGGTTAGTAGGTCAATCTACAGACCCCGGATGATGATAACAGGTAACTCCGGACTCAACGGGGAATAGCACTAGCGTACGATAACAAAATATTGGTGAAATGAATGAGTTTTGCGGCAGATAATGCGTTATTTATAGTATAGCGTTTCGGTGCCCCATTCACTCCCATTATATGGATATACGCTGCGCTCCACTGGATCTAAATATCTTCCGAACGACTTCAAATGACACCAAAGTTATATGGGCGAGTAAACAATTATTATGCCAGAAATAAGGGCCAGGTTGTAAAAAACGGTAATTCCCCTTTAACGTATATACGCGTCCCCCAGTGCTCGAATAATTGGCATAATCATTTTTAGTAATTATTTTTTTAAGGAAAAGTCTGATGTATGTTATAAAAAAATTTAAATATAGACTGTCAGTCAAAAACCTGCCACCAGACACTGCACATGCAAACACAGTTATAGTTAATTAGGGCTTCGTTAGGGTTCCCAGTAATGAGCCACTTTAAAGCTGTAGTAAATATGTGGTAAATAAAGTGAAGTGAGGTTACACTGTCCTCGTTTCCCAATGCATCTTGGGTACCTGGTAAATAGTGTTTACAGTATGTCACATTTTCTTGGATCGGTGCAATCGCTGTTGTAACGTCCCCATTTCGCTGTAGGCCTTTTCATCAGCTAAGACAGTAAACAAGGCAGGCCGCAGCCATCTCATTCATCAAGAGCAAACACACGTACACGCATATAATCTCCCTATCAAATGTCATCCGAACTAACCAGCCGGATAAAATATGTAAGTCGGCGCGTGGCACAAAGACAAACACGTTGCACGGCGTCCCTGGTCTGGTGTGACCTACCCACAATGCTCCGAGAAGTCATTAAGCTCCTGGAAGATGAAGACGTCCCGGGCTCGGTTTTTGCCTTGCACATGAGCGGAGGCTGAAAGCAAAGGGGGGGAGCTGGCAAGCGCATCACGCCGGAGTGCACGCCGCGTCGCGCCGGAGCTCCCGGGGCTGCCAGTCTGTAACAGGTGCTGTTTCAAAGGACCAGAGATAACAGAGAGAAGGGCGAGGGGGGAGACGGACACAGTGAGAGAGGGGTGATGCTGCTGAAGGGGATGTATTCCTCTTCATCTTCAGAGATTTTCTTTTGGCTTTCTCTTACTGGATGCGTGTGTGCATGTGCATAAGCTAAATAAATAAATAAATAAATAAATAAAAATAAAAATACAGGCAGACAGGGAAATTCTGTTTGGAAGAGAATAATACTTTAAGCTACGCTCTTGAAGAATGAGGATGAATTTTACCAGTCGTCTGCATACATTAAATATTCATAAGATTTGCACTTCTAAACCTGTATGATACTAGACATCTTGCATTATGTACTATTAACCCCCAAACCTCGAGAGGAACATTTTATTATTTTTGCTGTTCTCGCTTCTAGTGATTTATAATTTAGACATTCGCCGGGGGAAATGTTTTCCATACTGGACTAAACGAACGACAGTAAACAAAAGGAATACATTATTTGAGGGGTTTTTTTTTTGGAATGGAAGATGTTTTCTAATGTCTTTTGTGTCCCTAATATCGGCACAGATCGGTTTAAAGCAATAAACAGAGCAGGCGGCATTTTCTTATCCAGACTTGTTATTGATTCCAGCCCACAGGGGGTAAAGTTTTACATAAAGTTTAGAGGCTCAGTGGAGATTTAAAAGATACAAGAATGCAGGCTGTGACCGAACAAGTTTCTCCATTAAGCGATTTCATCAGGGAGTCTTACTTACCAACTAGTTTTTCAATTATTTTTTTTTTTGTTATACTGTAATGATCCCGGGCGGCACAGTGGTGTTGTGGTTAGCACTGATAGACTCACAGAAAGAAGGTTCTGAGTTTTAATACAGGTCGACTGGGCCCTTACCTGTGTCTGCGTGGGTTCTCTCCGTGTACTCCAGCGGAGGACAAGCAGTTACAGAAGATGAACGAATGCATGAGTGAATGTAATGATGGGTACAGGTGTACTATACACTTGAACCTACCTAAGCCATGGATGCACTGGGATGTGAACCCGTGATCCTTCGGTTTGCTTCATAAACCACTACTCTACAGGAGTTTATTTTGATGCAATAGACTGGAGACCTGTCCAGGGTGTACCCTGCCTCTTGCCCGCCCAATTACAGCTTGGATAAGCTCCAGCCCACCCCTCCTCTTATTTATTTTGATGCAGTCCAGTTTAATGCGCGTTTAAAATATCAAAGAGAATTTTAGTTTCCTGTTTTCCTGTTTTAGCCGCCGTCACTTTAATCCCAGCGGCTGCATACATTGAACTCATAGTGGTGTTTGTTGCCATATGGTTGTGTGTACCGTTGTTAATGCTGACATGTTTTTAGTCTGTGCTTCTGTGAGTACATTGCAAACACCAAAATGACTAATGTGACATGCTGTTAATAGCGCCAGCCTGTCAAAATGTAAACAAATATAGGATTAAATAAATTAAATAAATAAAAAATATATTTAAAAAAATCACAATGAAACAGACAGCAAAGTATTATTACACTGCACCATATCCCGGGGGGGCTGTTAAAAGAGATAAAGACATACAGAGGCAGTGAATGATTGATGGGTCTAAATTCAGCATTTGTAAATATTCTAAGCTCTTCCTCACTGCCGGAGACGTCAGGTGCAACAATACTAAACCATCCGTCCTGGTGCAAACACGACAGCTTGACTCACTTTGTTGCGATCGTTGTTTGCAAAAAAAAAAAAAAATGCTTAGATAACGACGTTAGGAATAAAACTATATCCTGTAGCAAGCTGGAAACGTGACGCTCTGCTTTCACGTTTACCCTACTATAAAAAAAAGATGAGATTACTGAGTCAAGCTGTTGAAAGATGGAGCCAGGAATGAAAAATAGCACTACACTTTAGATATGCAGCTAAAAACGTGAATAGGTTTTACAGTTTTATCCGAATCACATCTCATCTGTTCCTTATTGTATGTGTCTGAATGCATTCCAGTGTCGTGAATGAACCTCAAACTAAAACTTAAAGGGGAACTACCATTTTTTACAACCTGGACCTCATTTCTGGTTCGTTCACTCACCCATATAACTTTGGTGTCATTTAGTAGTCGTTCAGGAGATATTTAGATCTGCATATATCCATATAGTGGGAGTGACTGGGGCACCGAAACGCAGCCTCTAAATAACGCATTATGTGGTCAGAATTTAGTAGGTCAATCTACAGATTGACCCGGATGATGATAACAGGTAACTCCGGACTCAACGGGGAATAGCACTAGCGTATCATAACAAGATATTTGTGAAATGAACGAGTTTCGCAGCAGATAATGCGTTATTTAGAGGCTGCATTTCGGTGCCCCATTCACTCCCACTATATGGATATACGCGGATCTAAATATCACCCGAACGACAAATGACACCAAAAGTCATGTGGGTGAGTAAACTATCATATTTTATGCCAGAAATAAGGTTCAGGTTGTAAAAAACAGTAGTTCCCCTTTAAGCTGCTCTTGTTAAGCAGTTTGTCAACAAGTGTCGGTTAACGTGAGACATCAGTCCTTGTTTGCCTCGTTAAATGTATCATGAGGAGATATTGTGCATCTAGAAATAAGTGAAAAGCCTTTCGTTAATCCATTCGATGAGTGCTTCCCACCTCAATTAAGCTAAAGCCTCATCAGTGGCTGCATGCAGGGTTATTTTATAGGACATTTGGAAGCTAATACGCACGAGCGTCAGAAGGTGAACAGAAGTTTTGGGGTGACACCAACGCGCTCCCTTTCCCTTATCTCCTCCTTGAACCTCTTTTCCCTCCCCTTGCACTCAAACGATCCTCCATTTTTCTACTTCACGCTAATTAGCCGGCGGCATGGTGATTAGTCGTGAGGCAGAGCTCCCCCACCCCTACGTCGTCCTCCAGACTCAGAGGTGTGTTTTCTCCGTGACTGGAACATGTGTTAAAAGCAGCTGGGTAGTCACAGACAGCTCTGGAGCAGTGGGGGAAACATGCTCCGAGTCCATGGCTGCTGTTCATGCACACAGTCACTGCAGGATATGAACACACACACACACACACACACACACACACTTGAGAACGCTGTCATATGTGCCCCAATCCACATACACATCTGGGTTCTCTTTGAGATACCCCCCCTTCCCATTTTCAAACCCAACAACAACACATAAATACACGCTCTTGTTCTCCCGCTTCCCTCTTCGGAGATACAGACCCAAACACATTCTCCAAGCACGTCATTATCTCACATTGTTTACATCCATTCAGGCATCCGACGCCACGTTCACGCAAAACACATTCGCAAAGCATTGTTTGCATCTCACTGAGGGACGCCTGAGCTCATTTCACAGTGCTACAAGGATGGCAGGGAGCGGGGAGAGATGGAGACGTAGACAAAAAAAAAAAAAAGAGAGAGCGGTACCAGACGTAAACAGATAGCCAGACAGGCACTCTGCCTTCGGGTTTGTGATGCAGAATACTAACAAGGCGTCTCGGCTCACACACCCAAGGAGAGGAGGTGTGATGTAGGGCAGAGCCAAGTGATCTGAGGGGAGGGACGACTTACCCTTGAAATCCGACTGGCCGTCTTGGGTGCCTCCCTGGATTTCGCGGCACATCATTGGCTTTTTGACCGAGATAGATTTTATTTTTGTTTTTTTAAAAGAAAGGACATTAAATGTTTTTTTAATACCGAGCAAAGGATTCAGCTTTGACTCGAGGTTTTGTTGAGTTGGCTGAAGGTGCCGCCTTTTCCTTTGTTATATAGATTTTCAACAAAAAGTTATTACAAACATAAAATTTTTACATTATATGTAAGTTAAATTAAGTCTGTGCCCTCTCCTGCCGTGGCGTATTCTCTCCCGTACGGAGCAGTTTTAATTTGGTAATTAATCTGACATCTTTGCATTAGTCATTTGGACTGGTGCTTCACGCTTCATATGGCGCGTTCTTTTCCATATTCCATTTCACTGTAAAATGTTCATTCACATTTAATGGTCTGTCTCCATGGTGATTAATAATAATGTTTGGGATTCTGTTAAACATTTACCAGTCCATTTGTAGCCTAGCCTGGAAACCGGACCGATTTTCTTTGTTTTTGAGGAGCGAAGTTGGTCTGGAGTCGCTCCGTTGGGAACTGATCAAAGAAATCAAAATCAAATCATGTAGGATTTAAGTAGCAGAGAAGAAGTAACAGCAATTTTACTCTTGTGTCCATTATCCGAGCACATGGAGTTGAATTTACAACAAAACGCCTCAGATTGGTTGTAGGACTATCGAATTTTTCTTTGTTTCAGTGAAAACACATCCCATAATAAAATACATATTATGTTTTACGCCAGGCTAGTGCTGCTTTGTACGACTTTAAACAACGTCAACAATGAAACCTACATTCTTGACCTGAATACATGTGCTGAGAACAGACAGCTCATGTTCTACATACTGTGAGCTGCAGATATGTATAGCCTGTATAAAAACATGCAGCACCTCAGCACCATCAGTAGCATTTAATAGTACTCCACAGCGTGTTGTTAGATGGGATAGTGAAGCAGCTAAAGGTCTAATAACTTTATTACTTTATATCAGATAGTTGATGTGCAGCCTCCTTCTCTCTGTTACCACAGGACGTTTGGTGAAGTTGTTAACTGACTGCTGTCCAGAGGCTTTGGGCCGTTCCTCTGCTAGCGTTAGCGTTAGCCTTTTCAGATGCACTGCAGTAGTACTTTAGTCGTATTTCAGGACTGACATGTCACGGTAGTATGGGCTTCATCTTTAGTTGAAGTATTTTCCACACACTTCATGAACCAACGACCCACTGGGCTCCTCACCTGTCTTCTAGGAGGCGTCCATGTTGTTCTTGTCACGTGATCCGTGACTCGTCTACGTGATGCTTGAAGTGTCATGACACAGCAGGGAATTTGATTAGTCTGTTCAACCCCGAGTGTGTTTATGTGTGTGTGCATAAAAGGAGGATCTGCAACAGTGTGGAGAATACCGGGGTTTACATTAGTCATTTTTCAGGCTGATTAAGATGTGGAAGTCTGTCTGTGAGAGAGACAATGACAAGGAGAGAATTGGGCTCTTTATCCCCCTTTCGGTTGCCTGAGCAGAGAACTATAGAGGTTTTGTTTTGCTTTGCTCGTTACTTTGGAAATGAAACGACACAAAGAGTTTGAGGTTTAAGATTTAGAGGGTTTAATTCAAGGGTATTTTTCACGCATCATTTCGGCAATAATGAGCGCCGCTATTCGAGGGTGCAGTTAAGAGGGATTTTTTACTGCCACATAATACAAAATGGCTGTTTCAGCGATCACACCCTGCAGCTTGACGGGGGTGCTGCTCGCTGCGAAGAGCAGGGAGGTTTCAAAAGCTTTTCAAACGTACCTTTCAGCACATGTATGATTTAATATGTCCTTATATGCTTCAGTGTAACTTTGAATAATGATTAAAAAAGGAAAAAACTGAAGGTGGAGAAGCCTTTCAGCGATGTAGTTTTCAGTAAAAAAAAAAAGTGCTGACAACCCAGAATTATCTTTCCGCTACAAAAAGACAGGGTTAGCGGCTAGATGGTGAACACGGTGGAGCATTTAACAGTTAGATACTAGTCCTTAATATTATTGTCTTTTTAAAAATTGAAGCAAAAATAGGTTTACAGAAACAATTCCTAAGTAATTGTCTGCCAAATGTAGAAACAGGCAAACCCTTTGAAGAAGAAAGACAAGAACGGCACACAGGGTTGACTTTTTAATTGCTAAACAGCAAGCCGCCCCGAAATGTCTGCGCTTTCTTTTTTTATTTATTATTATGATTATTGTGGCTAATTCCTAATCAATGGATTCATGTGAAATTCCTTGCAGATATCAACTAGGCACCACAGGTCTGTCCCGGCGGGTGGAGTCCCGTTCACAGGAAACACAAATTTAATTTACTTCATTTAAAAAATAAATAAATAAATAAAAGAAACAAGCAAATTAAAGCTCCTTATTGAGGGCGCCATGGGAGCCAATCAGGCAACGCACCACCAAAGAGGGGAAACAAGCCACTGCGTTAAACTCGCTGTCGGTGAGTGCTGTCGGCGTTTTGCCCTCGTGCCTTTGAATGTGCTCCAGTCAGCATAAAGCTGTGTTCCATGGAGTACGGCCGGCTCGCCTTTATTTTTGTGGGCGACTTCAGTCTGGTTGGCAGAACATTTTGAAGGCACTGGTCATGGTTTCCATGGTGAAGGAACTAGTCAGGAACACGTCTCATTTCATTGAGAGAGGTAATTTATCGTGCTTTTATAGAGAGATGAAGCAAGATTCATAAACACCCATCAGGCATAACATTATAACCACCTTCCTAGTATTGTGTATGTCTCCCTTGTGCCTCCAAAACAGTTGTGATTCATCAGAGAATGGACACGGGCCTTCTGAGAGTGTCCTGTGATGCTATTAACGACGTACTTAGGTTGTTTTTGCTGGTGCATTTAGAGCAGTTTGTTGCATCACTACCACAGACCTACTTTATACTTTATACTCTGACTGGATGTGGATTTGTGATTTAATTGGGATATTTGAGAATCCTAATAACCAAGTAAAATCTTAATATACTTGCGTTTTCCCTGCCAATATACTTTATCCAGCATCAAGAAACGTATTTAACTACATAAAGCTAATATGGGCAGATAATATCAGGCCATACATATAGAGCATGTACCAGGCCAATGGATACAGAACACCAGACAGGATGAATTATCATATCTCTGTCATCCTACTAGGGACTAGAATGGTTGCTGAACTTGCTGCATGCCACATGGAGCGGAAAAGATCCAGAGAATATAAATTACTTGGAATTAGGTTCCACGCATAATTACATTGTTATCCAGCGAGTTCATTCTTGGTATCGTAATAATAGCTTGTGACATTACTGTATTTATTTTAAGCTCATCTGAGGCTCAGTGTTGACATATAGTCTCAGCATTGTTTAAAGATACTACATTAGCATAGTGACCTTTTATATACTGTATTTATAACCTATTCTTCATACATATTGTATAGATATTTACCTACTTTAGTTACAATATGGTTTTTCAAAACAGTTGTGACTCATCAGAGTATGGACATGGGCCTTCTGAGGGTGTCCTGTGGTGTCTGGCAACAGAATGTTGTTATTGGGGGGGCCTTTGAGGGGAGGGGTCTCTGTGATACTTGATCAGTTTGGGATCTAGTGAATTTGGAGGACTGGTCTAGGTGGGTGCTACATGTCTAAGTAACATCCACACCAATGAATGCCAGGTCCAAAAGTTTCCCAGCAGAACATTGAATTGTCACAAGATGGTTTAAATGTTGTTCACGTCTCCTGTCAGTAGTTTTAATGTTGTGGCTGATCGGTGTATAAGTGAATAATGTAATTCACTGCCACTGTTCTTTATTCTTGATTTATTCTTGAGTGAACCCAAAATGAATATGAGTGTGAGGAACTGTTTATTTTTCATTAATACTAAAGTAGTTAGCGTTCACATCTAAAGCTGCTGAAGTGAGAAATTGCAGCCATCTAATGGTGACTGGTAATGTTTCTAACTGCTATACAGCAAAAACTAGAGCTCAGTGCAACGTGACAGTGCCTAGTTAGTCTATTGTTAATTGTTCCATTGATGATTAACTTAGACATCATTGCAGTGTAGAGATTTTGCAGGAACTGCCACTGGCAAATATCCAATAGTTGATAACAGGTTTGCCACATCAGATGATAATATGTTTACAGTTTACAGGTTAAAACCTTCCTCAAGAAGTGCTGAATATTTGAAATTTTGATCTTTACAAATATGCCTACTGCCCCTCCAACCATAAAATATCGAAACAGGCGGAAAAAAATAAAATAAAATAAAATGGAAACCCCTTGAAAATAACCGTGCAGCTGCTTTTCCACAACCCTCATCTTTGAGCCAGTGTGAAATCAGGGAATGCATTTTTTTATTTTTATATTTCCATGAATCGTGGCCGGTCGGCATCATCGCAGAGAAAAGGAAGTGAGATGAGAAACGGCACATATTGAGCTCAGACCCTCTGAACAAATGGAGCTGAAACCGCAGCTTGAGATATAAAAACAAAGAGTTATGATAATCTCATCACAGTTTTCGCTCTGATCCCAGCCTTAACTGACAACCAGTGATCCCCGCTGCTGCTCGCTTTGTTTTACACCGCTCCGTTGTATGTGTTGTTTTTTTTTTTTTAAGCTATCAGGTCAAACTAAGTAAGACCGAACGGGCCCCCTTCAGCTTGTCACTCATCCAATAGATTAAACAGAATCTGGTATCTGTGACACTGGTGGAAACGCGGTGGACGGATATTGCTCGATAATGTGAGCGAGTTTAAGCCCCTGTAGGTTTCCAACAATACATCACAGACCGACTGGAGAAGAGAAAGCGCGGACGCGTTTGACGTATCGTTCATTCATGTTGGAGGTTTACGTTGAAACGGACTCGTCGGACATAATCCTCCAATTGCGCCGCCTAAGCCCTGAAAGAGCAGAGGGATGGATCCGCCCTCTGGATGTGCTCACACTGAAGATGGGAGTGAAGAGTCTCTCGGAGCATTGAGAGGAAGTCGCTCCAAACCTTTACTGTGTTCGTTCAATTTCATGGTTTTCAAACTGTTTTATTTATTTATTTTGAATCTGAAAGTATTTTTCTTTTCATTCATTTATTACTTTTAGGGTTTAGGGGCGGCACAGTGGCGTAGGTGGTGGTGGTTAGCTCTGATGCCTCACAGCAAGAAGGTTCTGGGTGATTCTAAACTGAATGGTTGTGAATGGTTGTCTGTCTCTCTGTGTTAGCCCTGTGATAGACTGGAGACTTGTCCAGGATGTACCTCGCCTCTCACCCAATGACAGCTGGTATAGCCTCCAGCTCCGCCGCGACCCTACAGAGGACAAGGTGTTACAGAAGAAGAATGAATATTACTTATATTATTAGCGCATTATGGTCACACAGAAAGCAAAGAGTATTGCTAAAACATTGCATCAGCCACACATAAAACATCATAATTTGAGTGGATATATCTATGACAGTTGCTGAGGGATCTGCAGGCATCAACAGCGCAGACATATTTATTTGACGACGAAGGCAAATGTTTGGACCGTGCCAGGATCTTTGTTTATACGAGTGTTTCCAACTACGGCAGCCTCCCTTCCACTGTAGATCTTGCGCCGTCCGCGTGCATCACGCCAAGTCCTCTCCATCCCAGTTCCCCCATTTCATCCACCGGGACCTGGCATTCCTGTCAATCATGTGCTATCAGCGCGGCTGCAGGCACCGCTTGGCCCTGCCCAACTATCTTCTCCCTTCCTCTCTTTCTTCTCAACCCACCCCTCTGAACAGTTTCTGGGTATCTCCTTCCACCACCTCAGTCCTCGGTGAGCACTCCACTATTTTACTGTCCATTCACTCCTCTGTCTAGGTTTCCACTTCTCAACTTTCCTTATCTGGAGTCTCTTGAGCTGATAGTTCGTGCGGGACTTTGCTACTTCGTGCTTGGTTTGTCTTACTTCTAATCTTAAATCTTCCTCTCTTGTGTCTTTTTTTCTCTGTCTCACAGGTGTAAGGAGGGCTACCATGGACTCCGCTGTGACCAGTTTGTACCCAAGACAGATGCTATCTTGTCAGACCCAAGTACGCTCTCTGATATATATATATATATTTTTTTTTATTCTTACAGTCTTGGTGTATTGATCTGCGACGTGAAAACAAATTCATATCAAGTGCATGCTGCATGCCCTTGGGCCAATCTCTGACTGCAGTCGATTTGTCAACAAGAAAAATATAAGAGTGACCTGGAGAGCTAAGTCACATTTACATCTTACAGTTACAAGGCACCTCTGCAGGGTCTTTAAGAGCACACAATTGGTCACAGAAAAAGAAATGTTAATCAGATAAATGCTTAAATGCTTTGTCAAGAACTGATAGAAAAATAAATAGCAGCCAGGTGGTTTAGCTTGGTTTATCTATTAACAGTAATTATTTGTTGAAATCCTACAAACACAAAAACCTGGGCCTCCTTCAGCTTGCCGCTCGTCCAATAGATTACACAGAATCTATTGCATGTTTTGCTTTTATATATATTGAGACATACACTTTAACCGCACAGCCGGCTGCTTCGTTAGCGTAATTGTTTGCATGTTAGATTACACATGAATTCCTCTAGAGGGTGCGCTTGCAGATCGAATCCCTATACCCATTAACAAGTATTTATTTGTTATTGTGCAGCATCAGTTGAAAACCCCAATGACACGCTGCATACTGCTGTTGTTTAGGCCAGGTTCCTGATGTCTTCATGTCGCTTGGTAGCTATGGTTAGCTGCTGAGCGGGCCATACAAGCCAGCAGCGTTAGGTTAGTTTATATTTCACAAGGTTCGAATTATCCTCTGCTGCTCTGTGGGCCTACAAGCCAGCAGCATTTACTTAGTTCATTTAGATTGTAAGCTAAGCTAGCCAGCAGCATTTGGTTAGCTTATATTTCACAAGGTTTGAGTTAGCGTCTGCAGCTGAGCGGGCCATACAAGCCAGCAGCGTTAGGTTAGCTTATGTTTCACAAGGTTTGAATTATCCTCTGCTGCTCTGTGGGCCTACAAGCCAGCAGCATTTACTTAGTTCATTTAGATTGTTGGCTAAGCTAGCCAGCAGCATTTGGTTAGCTTATATTTCACAAGGTTTGAGTTAGCGTCTGCTGTTGAGCGGGGCAATACAAGCCAGCAGCATTTACTTAGTTCAGTTAGATTGTAGGTTAAGCGTCATATCACAAGACTGTAGGTTTGTTAGGGTTTCTCAGTTGGACAGGGCCTCTAAATGTGTTTTGCCTGGGATTTTGGCACAAGGGATTGTAACATCTAATCCTGTGTATTAATGAATACATTGTAAAGATGCTTTTAATTGTAGACTTTCTGCAGACTGACCCCGTAGCATCCCTCATCTGCAAATATTGTTGAAGCTCATGTTGTATTTTGCACAGTTCTAAGGATGTGTGTCACCAGAGCTCCCCCATGTGTGGTTAAAAGCAGGTATATCTCTGGACTTAAGAGGTTATGTCACAATAATCGTCTTTCATCACAGATTGTTTTCAGTTGCTGCAAATTCTGCTTAAATGTTTGATATTAGAGATGATTTGATGGTTCAAATGTGGAGGTTTTAATTTCAACATTAATGCGAGCAATTATTAAACCAATAAAAAACATATTATTTTGTTAGTAGGGAAAATGTTTATCATAAGACTAGATTTCTTTATTGGCCTAAACCCGGTGCATAAAAAACTCCCATATCTTTCCCATAAATTAGCAGTTTCGAGCTATTCTTGTTCAGTATAATCTCTGTCTGACCTGCTCATCCATCCCCAGCCCGTTATATTTTTTCCGCCAGTATCTGTGCTGCGTTTTACAATAACCATTGACTGTATACACTATAACTCAGCTGTTTGTGTGGATCAGCTTCTTCTGCGGTGCCGGAGGCAGCTTCTCTTTCAGCTGCACCAGCCACGCTGCATGCCGTAAATCCCACGTCGGCTGACAGCTGTCGTAAAACCTTTCTATTTTTTTTCCTAAACGGGGGTGAACATCGTTATTCCCTTCCAGATTGAGCGAAACTCAAAAAAATGATGCGTTCAGTTCACAGTTCACAAAAATATGAACGTGCTCAATGAACACCATTCACTGAACACGTTCATGCACAACGCTGGTTACAAGGAAGAGGAGTTGGCGGCCCCCGAGCCTTTTCCCGAGAGACCGCGGCTTCGCAAATTCACGCTGTTTCATGAAGTGACTTGGCTCCTCTGCACCGAGAGTCAGAGAGAAAACTTAACTCCCATTGCCTTCTGTTTGATGCCACCGGGCCCGCTGAGAGATCATTAATGGGGTCACAAGGCAGAGTCACGAAGCATGTTTCATGCTCTGCTCGCGTCTCACAGAGGGATTTATTTTATCTTCTATAGGCAGACATCAATTTTGCCGTGTGTCCACCTCAGGAGACTCGGTGTTCTCTGAGATTATGTTGTTTCCTCAAAAAAGAAAAGAGACAAACCTTTGTGTTTTGCGGCAAAGGCAAAGAAACAAGTGGATTACAATGCATTTATAGTACATGGTGATTTATTATGTGTGAGATGAGTGTAAGACAATGGGCCTCAACAGGCAAAATACACCATTAAGTAGTGGTTTCCTGTAGCTATAGGTGAAACTATAACATCAAAGCAGGAGTCTCTGTTAAAGCAGCAGTAACCCCTAAGCTACAAAGCTATATTTGCACATTTGCTGCTCCTACAGTAATAATACTGGTGTGTTTCAGTCAAATTAGGTCGATTCCCTTCCCTTTCATCTTGTGACCCCTTAAAATAAAGGTATTCGCTGCTAGAACGCCCTCGTCCGCGCTTCGTGACAATTACAGGTTCTTTTTTTTTTCCCTTCTCAAACTGAATTCTTTAATTTGCATCTAAGAGATCCATTATCTAGTAGCAGGCACAAAGAAGAAATAAATTAGAGCCACTTTGATGCAGAATTACTATCGTGTTAGAATAAATTGTGGAAAATAAAAAAAACAACAACAATATTTTACAGATGCTCGTCTCTGGCTGCAAAAACAAAACAGGAGTGCACCGAATGAACGCGCTTTTACAGAGCGCGCACACGTACGGTGATATTTAGACAGCAGGCACAGGCTGTGGAAAACTTGCTTAGAGACCAAAAGAAGAAAATATTCTGTATCCAAGACGCCTCCCCATCACAGATGATAAATTAGGCTCTAGACGTTTCCAGAAGGCTCCACGGTGAACTCGTGTGGCCCGGGATCATCCCACTACTCCCTCATCTTTTATCACAGCTAGAATATTTTGCTTTCATCTCACTGAAGGATTTGAAAGCCCCGAGGCCAGAAACTAAACTTGCACTCACTTTGTTCTGTTGCATTGTTTTCTGTTTTGCGGTACCTGTACTGCTCTCTGCTTGTGAGCTTCACTGAAAGCGTGTGGAACTCTTAGTGGAAGTATGAACTGCTTCTACGCGATGAATCTAATTTGTGTTATTGTAAAATAAGATACAGACTACAAATATATTAAATATATTACACATATACACCGATCTGCCACAATATTATGACCACAGACAGGAGAACAACGTCGACCGTCTTGTGGCAATCTAATGTTCTGCTGGGAAACCTTTAGACCTGGCATTCATTGGTGTGGATGTTACTTAGACATGTAGCACCCACCTAGACCAGACCAGGCACCCCCACCCCATAGCAATGACACTCCTTGATGGCAGCAGCCATCGCCATTGTTTAGGAACAACTGAAAATACGTGAAAATCAGCATAAGGTGTTGACCTGGCCTCCAAATTCATCTGTAGGATGAGCCTATTAACCCATAGGACCCCCCCCCCCCCCCCCACACACACACACACACACACACACACTAACAACATCATGTTGCCAGACACCACAGGACACCCTCAGAAGGCCCATGTCCATTCTCTGATGAGACACAACTGTTTTGGAGGCACAAGGGAGACCTACACAATATTAGGAAGGAAGGTGGTCATAATGTTATGCCTGGTCGGTGTATATTAAATAAATAATAATTCAGATGTTTGAGAAACAAAGCTAAGTGAAACTGAAGGATGTGCATCTATTAGCTATAACCCTGTATTGTGTACTAATATTGTGGCAGCAGTATATAAATGTATCATGGCTCCACGCTTGCGCCGCCATACCCACCGGAATTATTTGAGAGGGGGAACGAAGCCTATTTTGATCTCTGTTGATACCAAGTAATCTAAAATTTACCCAGATTACGGAGGGTTTTGAGGATTATCCTGCTTTCAAAAGATAAATCATGCAATAACACACACATACATGCACACACTAGCAGCTCCGAGAGGGATGAGCTCCAAACAAATTCACATCATTGAGCGCATGTTTGAGCAAGTTTAAGCATTTTTTCTGTTTTGTTTAGTTTCTCTTCTGTGATTGACACGGCGGCATTAGACACAAATCACACCCCACGGTGAGACAAAAGAGAGAAAGTTTCATCTGCCGTCTTTCTGAAATCAATCCCCGCCTTTAAAGTCGCGAATCACTCATCTTTTGCCTCAGTATCGACTGACGAGAGCAGTTTGGATGGGGGGGGGTTGCACACAGAGCGCCTCTCTGTCATTCACACCTCCACACAGAGGTAGAAAGAGAAGCAGAGACTGTCCTGCACTTCGCAGAAGGCACGGGGACAAAAGGAAAAAGGGGACTCCCCGCCACGTCCTCCGTGCTACACTGCTGCGAGCTTAGCTTTAGAAATGAGGTGAGGGGAAGGTGCTGGGGTCTAATGCATTGGTGCACAGCGGGGGGAGTGGTGGGGTCTTTAATTGGAGGCATGGCAGTGTAGAACGACTGCAATGTAGTTTTTTTTTTTTTAGTTGAGTTATACCTTTAAGACAGCGGTGACGCTTAGTGGGAGATAGAAAGTGGAAGCGAGCCAAATATTGGGTTAATTGGAAAAAAAAGGAAGGAGCCAATCCTTTAATTGGAACTATTTATCTCCTGTAGATATTAGGCTGAGAGTTAGTAGCTACATAGGATAATGGGTCAATAACACACTCACACACACGATGGCTCCTCAGTTTCCTGCTCACCCAAGTGAAGGAGGGGATTAAGGATTTGATTCACTCCTGTCATTGTCTCTCCCGCCCGCCAGATTCCCGGCTCTTAATCAGGCCAAAAGCTTCCGACATGATGCGCAGGTATTTTCCAAGCTTGCCCGAGGGGCTCCCACAAGACGCCGCAAACCGTTCCCTGCGGGGCTCCGAAGATGCCAGTGCGAGGGATTTGGGCGCCTGCACGTATTGTGATTGGTGAATGTCTCCAGGCGAGGCGATGCCAGAGGAAGGAGTTGTAATGACATCATCTGCACAGGCTTAGAGTGGGGAAGCGTTGGCTGTTACCACGGACAATCACAGGGAAAGGCTTGAATGGATAATACAGATCGGGCAACATCACTGAGACGCTGCATTCACTTTCCTTGCCAAGTGTTTACGCCACAGTGACGGCAAGAGCCCGGTAACAAAAGCGGCGTGCGTATCTTCATCTTGCAGTTATATCTCAGAACAGCTCAAGGGAAAAAAAAGCATAATGTCCTTCAGTGAGAACTGAGCGTGGCTCTAAACTGTTTTAATTGTCGTGTTGCTATGAGATCAACTATGACTATAATGATGTGTTAAAAAATCCACAGAAAGTGTAAACCCCATGTTGCGTTCAATAAAACACGATCATGCCTGATTCATGTCAGAATAAATTAGTTCAGAACATAGACAGTATAAAGATGGACGGCAGAACTGCTCCTCAAAAGTGAAGCCGAAGCAAGTAGAGCTCCCCCTGGTGTCTGGCTGCAGTATAGGTCATAAGCTCCACCTCCTCCATGTTAGTGGGTGGGACTTGGACCAAATTAAAACACTGAAATGTCATTTTAATGTCATTTTAGGTAGTTAATAGAATGTTGACGCATGTTCAAGTGTCAGTTTTTAATAGGTAAGCTGGATACGTTTCGTTTTAGTTAGTTGATGCTATAGGAACAGGACGTGACATAATGGCGACCACCAGTTGCCATGTCAGGTTCTCCGCAAAGCTATCCCGTGGGGGCGTGAGAGTTAAAAATAAAAAAATAAATCAATAAATTAAAAATAAGTTCAGTGTATGATCCAACATTTCCTTGTAACGGGTGGAGGTAGAGCAGAGCGTAGTATTAATTAAATGAAAACACGAGTGTGTCTGGAGGAAGTGCGGGCGGGGCATCGATAACTCGGCTCCACTCTCTGACCGTACTGATCAGACTCTGGCTCCAACGTCGCAAGATGTCGCCGCCCGTATCCCCGGGAAAATAGTGTCAGGCTGGCTAATGCAAGGAAGTGGGGACGCATTGTCCATATTTATATACAGTCTATGCTTCAGACCGGCTGCTTTCAAAACAGTTTTTCTCTGTTTACGTCATTAACAATTTGTCAGTAAATAACAAACTTGTTCACTTTTAACACTTGTTCTATCACGTGCAATCATCTGAAACGTTCCTTAAGTGTCATTAAATATTGTTTGCTAAATGTATTCCCAGTTTAACTACTCACCTTAAAAATACCCGTTTCCTCAAATCACACCACTTAATACAGTGCGATAACTCTGCATGATTATTATGATCCATTCATCCAAAGTCTTATGTTTTGCTTTTCTGGATTGTTCCCCAGAGTTTTATTTTTTTCCCTCAAATTTTCCTCAAACAAAAGCCACAGCACCGACAGATTTTTCCCATGGCACAAGCAAAATACCTTGTTTCTGCTTTATTGCCTCTCTCTCTCTCTCTCTCTCTCTCTCTGTCCCTTTCTCCCTTGCTTTCTTTTTTTTTTTTTAATTGTCCATAACATAATCTGTCAGAGCTCGGAAAGCCTGTATTCTATTTAAAACTCAGACCACCTCTGTCAGAAAAGCAATTACTAGTGAGGGGTTTTATTTTAATTTAAATAAGATTACATTAACAGAGACGTGAAAAAAAAAAAAAAAAAGGAGGCAACTGTCAGGATGGGGAGAATACGAGTGCTCCCTTTTTATCTGTTTCCCCCGCGCGGGGATTGTGGGAAAAGACAGAACTGCATGAAGAAAGCCTGTGTGTGTGAGAGGGAGAGTGAATATCAAAGAGAGTGTGGGGTCGGTGGCAGCAAAAGACAATGAAATGCAGATAATGGTATAGCACGCCGGATGAGCGCACGTGCATGCGAGTGTGATGCATTTTAAAACTGACCATATTGTGAATATTGAAAAGCTCCATTCAGGAGACAGAGGAGAACAATTACTGCGATGCCTCCGGCTCAGATCAATATAGAGGCCTGTGCAAGGCGACGTCTGTCACATAAAGCCACATGATATGTCATTTTCAGCTTTTATTGTCACGAGCCTTCCTTTTAATCCCCTCAGCCTCCGTGTCTTTGTTGTTTTCCTCCTTGATTCAAAGCCCCCGCAGCCTGTGTGGGCTTGGCCTGGCCGGCTCGGCACCTGATGCACGAACGGTAGCCGTGTCTGAGAAAGCCGTCAACTTTACGGCCTAGCTGCAGCATGCGTCTCTCTCTAAGGTGAATTCTGAGTAAGACAGAGGCGCATCATGTTCTAACTGCTTTATGCTCTCTCTTTCTTTCTTTCTCTCCTCGTGCTACCTGGCCATCGAATGGAACAGCGGATGAACTTGGGATCGAGTTCATGGGTAAGACAACTTTTCATTGACTGCGCAGAGAGTGCTCAATCTTTCATGTGCCCTCCGTCTGTGAAACGCCGCATACAAAACACACAATCCAGCGCAACAAGGCCGCTCACCTTGGAAAATTAATGTGGGCCAGTCGCCATGGAAACACCGTGGTGGTGAATTAGGTGTATTCTGTCTGCATGAAGAGCAGCACTGTTTAGGGGGGGAGTGATGTAATGAGTGTGGAGCAGAGACGGGCGGCGGCGGCGGTGGCGATTCGCGCCCCGTGCGACTCCGTGCACGCTTGAAACCGACGACCCATTTTTGCCTGTGTGTGCTTTATGTGCATCTAGTTTAACAAAAGCATTCATCTAATAACCAGGTACACATAGAGAACTGAACAAAAAGCCAACCAGTGGAATGAGGGCCAATGAATATTTAAGACTCTGTGGATTTCCATTGATATAACTTAAGGTAGTTTTTCACCTTCCAGGTGGCTAACAAATCTTTGAGAACCAAATTATCTCGCCCTCTTTCTTTAATAATGACACTCTGTTCTTTGTCCAGAGGGAACATGCAGCCTCACCCTCCCCACCCTTCCCACCCACCCACACACTCTTCTCTTTCTCTGCCACACATATACTGTTTCTCATTCTTCTCTTCTGCTATCTTCCCCTCGCTCCGTGCCTCGCCTGTGCGCCTTTTGTGCAACCAACATTGCACGCTATGAAGTTTTTCATTAATACGGCTCCATACGCCGCTCCCACGTCACAACGCTCGCCCCGGGAAATGGAAGGATGGCAGAAGACGCCGTGGAGGGGAAACCCGCCCTGCGCATAACATTCCCCAGTCCAGTGATTTTAATCTGGGGGCTAAATTAGTTCAGAATGCTACCAGAGGTGGCCCGGATGCATTAGAGAAAATGAGATCAGGATTGATCGATTGATAGCCGGACAGATGACGGGCAGAAGCAGAAGCACAGTTAGTTCTTTTCTGGCTCGGATGCGAGCGCCGTGCGTGCTCATATGCTGATTTATTGAGCTCCACTATGAGTTCCTCTTCTGCTTTATCAATGAATCTTTTGATAGTTCTTATATAACTCCGATATGTGGCAGTGTGAGACGGACTGAATACAGCGAGGCTCTGTTTGAAGTGGGATTCGGCGCTCTAAATGTAGTCTTGTATTTTGATTTTCTTGAATTCTTTATCCCAGCGGCTGAGGCTTCGTGCCCCACAAGTGTATTCTCATATATTTAAGTCTGAATGCCCCATTTTGCTATAGATACTTCAGCATGGTCTTCGTTATAGCATTTTATTCCAGTTGAGTGTAGCCGAGTGGTTGCTATGGTATTGGAGACCATATGGGATTGTCTTGTCCTTGTGTCAATATAAGACGGCTTAGCCGGTATAGCTAATGCAGTACACTTTGTTCTGTTTCCTAACATTCTCTTGCATCTAATTTTAAGAACGCCTTGTGGGCATCAGGCATAAAAGGCCCCGTAATGGCGTCATGTGCTGAATGCATGTTGTTTTTTTTCCCCCTTGCAGCCATTCAGCAGAGCTTTGCAGACAGCTGTTTTTATATTCAGATTTTGGAACACCCTATTTCAGCCATCAGAAATAAAAGGCAGAGGCTTGTCTCAGGTGGTGCTCCACACCAGCGCTGATGATGCAGCAGCGGGGAGCGACATCTTCGCACGTGTCTTTCAAACACGCAGCCGTCAAGATGTCACATCGCTGATGGTGGAGGCCGGAGGGCTTACGGGGGCACACGTATGCGAGTGGGGCGTCGCTTAGAAACACCACAGGCAGCTCGCGTTGTTCATTTCAAAGGGCAGCTCGAAGACGTTCGCTGCAGTGTGTCTGAAGAACGCCACGACGGGTCAAGAATCGAGGAAAGAAAGTCGAGAGCGCGACACAATGCTGGTGACACATGTGTGATACGTTCTGCTGTGCACAACAAAGCCTGGTCATAGAGAGATCTGAAGACGCGGGACAAAGCCTTAGTGCCATATGTCTTAAAATCACTGGCATCTCACTGCACCCAGCAATAGTACAGCGGCTTATACAAAGACAGCTGGCAGACTCTTCATTAAAGACACTCACATGAATGTGAGCAGCTTTGATGTAACTTAAGACTAACGTAGAATTAAAAACACTTTGCATCACATTCAGAATATACTCAATATGGTCTGTTATATCTGTGAGCCTTCTTCATCCTCAAGACATAAGAACATGATTCTTGAGCACAACGAATTAAAACGTGTTAAAACTCAATCAGCCACAACATTATGACCACAACACTGACCATCTTGTCACTGCTGGGAAACTTTTGGACCTGGCATTCATTGGTGTGGATGTTACTTACACATGTAGCACCCACCTAGACCAGACCAGGCACCCCCACCCCATAGCAATGACACTCCTTGATGGCAGCAGCCATCCCCAGCAGGATGCACACACACTAACAACATTGTGTTGCCAGACACCACAGGACACCCTCAGAAGCCCATGTCCATTCTGTGGTGAGTCACAATTGTTTTAGAGGCGCAAGGGAGACCTACACAATATTAGGAAGGTGGTCATAATGTTATGCCTGTTTTGAAAAACCACATTGTTACTAAACTAGGTAAATATCTATACAATATGTATGAAGAATAGGTTATAAATGCAGTATATAAAAGGTCACTATGCTAATGTAGTATCTTTAAACAATCCTGAGACTATATGTCAACACTGAGCCTCAGATGAGCTTAAAATAAATACAGTAATGTCACAAGCTATTATTACGATACCAAGAATGAACTCGCTGGATAATAATGTAATTATGCGTGGAACCTAATTCCAAGTAATTTATATTCTCTGGATCTTTTCCGCTCCATGTGGCATGCAGCAAATTCAGCAACCATTCTAGTCCCTAGTAGGATGACAGAGATATGATAATTCATCCTGTCTGGTGTTCTGTATCCATGGGCCTGGTACATGCTCTATATGTATGGCCTGATATTATCTGCCCATATTAGCTTTATGTAGTTAAATACGTTTCCTGACGCTGGATAAAGTATATTGGCAGGGAAAACGCAAGTATATTAAGATTTTACTTGGTTATTAGGATTCTCAAATATCACCATTAAATCACAAATCACATCCAGTCAGAGTAGAAAGTATAAAGCAGGTTTGTGGTAGTGATGCAACACAGTGCTCTGAATGCACCAGCAAAAATAACCTAAGTACGCCGTTTATAGCATCACGGGCATTTTTGATCACAGCCAAAGTTGTCCACGTCGCAGTTTTTCAGTTTAACCGCATTCAGTAAGCAACAGTGCGTCACATCTGGCCACCTCTGCAGCGTTTCTCTGGGTTGGTTCTATTTTAACTCACATCCGTCGTGCCTCCCTTTCTCAGGAGCTGAGTGGGCAGTATATAGAGCTATATACAGTATATATATCTATATCGACATGTTGCCACTCTGGGATGTCTTCAGATGTTATCTTTATCTTTAGCCAGAAGCGTTCTAATATTGAAGAGGTTTCCCTCCAGTTTGAACTCGGTTACACCGCGCTACCCCTTGAACGCAGCGCTGATGTAATGCAGTGGAAGAAAGTGGAGGAGAAAAAAAGAAAAAGAAAGTCACTCGGTTGCACCGCTTTGAACCGGGGTAGCTCTCCAACAGTGTCTGTGTCCTTAAAAACAAGAGTTTTGAGGAAGTTGATAAACCTGTGTAGACAAGCGTGGATGAAGAAGACCTCCCGGGACGGTTCTCTGTTGACAGCATGAAAAGCCACAGACGAGCCCTCAAAGGTCACGGACAGGTTGCAGCAATGTCTCCTGCACTGTCCCCTGCAGCTGTCAAGGTACCGAGATCAGACACAGGGGGATTTATTGTTTCTGAGTGATTGAGTGATGCCACGGGAGGTTGTGATTAAGATCATGAGTTACTGTGGGGCGCGCAAGTCTCTTCAACTCTTAGCAACGAGGCCGCAGAGTGTGCTCTTTTTGATCAGAAGACATTTTTGTGGCGATAAGCCAGCGCCAGGCGCCGCCTTTAACCCCACGCTATGCTAAGTCGTAGCAATGCCACAATCCAGATGCTTAGGCAGACACATATCTGCCGGGATCAACTGCTACTTGTCCCAGCTGCTTGTGACCTTAAGCCTCTGCAGATGATGTGCAGAGGTCTGACAAGAATCTCCGGGAGCATTCATTTGCTTCTAATTCCCTGTCGCCGTCAGTCTCTGCTGACGCTGACACGCGTACAGTCCGCGCGCGCGCTCGACGTGGCCCCCGCTGCGCAGACGGTCCGTTGGTGGTGCCTGCTGGGTTTGTCTGAACGAAATGATTACCACACTTCAGTTAGCACATGTCACTGAGCCCTGCCTGTGTCTGCCATGTCCCTATGCCGTGCTCAGACGCTGACATTTAGTGACAGCAGCATCGGTCGCTTCATGCTAATGCAGATTGTGGGTGGATGTGTGCGCGCCTCTGTGTGTACTTCATTCCTCCATTTTTGTGTGTTTGGTTATGTTAATTTCTTACACAATCACAGTTCACATCTCGTGTGTCACAGGAGAAATTCACCGGCCTGAACTGTGTTCTTTCCCTCCACAGAGAGTGGGGATACCTACCAGAGGCAGGTGCTGTCCATCTTCAGCATCGCCTCGGGGATCTGTCTCCTCGGAGTGGCATGTATGGCGCTCTACCGACGCAACAAGTGAGTGATGCCAGCCAGGGCCACATTAGTAGAGTATGCCCCCGGCTGTGCAGAAAGAGCACTTTACTATCATGGCGCGGAGCCGAAAGAAATGTTCAGTGTGAGTCAGCTACAGGATGTTTTAGCAGGGCATGGGAGCTAAATTGTGTAGGATGCATTTGGGACACATATATTCCTGTAAAGATGTATTCCTTAAGTGGTTTTTGCCAAGCAGGTGCATCACAAAATGCTTCATGCAAAACTAAATGTTGCAAGACCCGGGACAAGTTCGAAAACATTAGACCTCAACTATTTGATGTCCTTTTTATGTAAAGTGTCTTTGAGTATCTTGAAAAGCGCTTTTAAATAAAATGTATTATTATTATTAACTGTGTGCACCGAAAGCCGGTCTCCGTTACTCATCGCAGGGAAGAAGGAGGAAAAAGGAAGCAGACGAAAATAAATAAGTAAAAGCGGGAATTACTGGAGGTTGGGTCGATTGAATTGTACTTTATAATCAAAGGTGGGTTTTATTTTTTCAGCACTGTAAGTACTCTGAGTAGAGCAGCATCCGTCGGTCAGCGTGACCAGAGAGTGCCGGTTCGCCGGTAAAATTAATGTGCCGGAAATGATCCGATCTTGTTAAATTCATCCTCTTTTCCCCCAAATGTTGTTTGACAGCGTAGCTCAGATAAATACCTCACTGATTTTTTTTTACCTCCTTAAAGTCCGTTCGCATCAGTACTTCTCGGAGACGATTAACCACGAGTAAAGTTTCATTCTTGGTGCCGTTCCAAGACTTTACAGAGGAGTTAGAGAGAAGAGAGCTTCTTCTACATCACTACACTGTTAAAGATGCAAAGAAATATAAATCAAAGCCTGGTTAATTATGTGTGCTTATGGAATATGGAGGGATTACATATTATAATGGTGCTGATGCTTTCCAAAAAAAAATCAGCTCCCGATTATCATGGATTTGTTTATGAAATGGACTTTATTACGCCATTATGTTACACAGCATGAAGTATTAGCCTATTTAATAATTGAGCGTGCCCGAAGACACGGCAGCGAAATGTATATATTACACCGCTTTCATTGTTACGTAATCGTCTTTTAAGTATTTAGCAATTTGGTTAATTATGAGCGAGTTTATATTGTGTTGTCTTTCTCAGCCGGTTCGGTCGTTTGTTTCCCGCGTTCCTCGCCGCTCGCTCCTTCGCTCAGCAAACATTTATTAGGCCCCTTACTGCGGGAGGCCTAGTTTAGCTGCCTAGACTTTAAAAAATGAACATTTAATGGGGAATTAACATTTCATTTTGAATGTCTTGAGCGTCAGTTAATTTTTAATCCAATCAAAGTTTAATGCAAAGCGAAAGAACGCTATCGTCTTTTTTATTTAGTGTTGCTAGAGCTGTTTTGACAAATAAAAAATAATGTTGGATGGGTGAGAAAACGTAGTAGGGAAACTGAAAATATAAACTTTCTCCTATAATCTCCTGGTATGTCATCACAAAGGCATGTAACCCTTTCCACCACCATCGAACCTTCGGTTACAGCGAGCCGTGCATCGACTGGTGTTCATTCCGTCGCTTTGACCTTTCATCCTTCGACAAATCTCCTCAGCTCCCGTAATTTCAGTCTTTAACTGTCAATACAATTTATTTTTTTTTGATCAGCGGGAAAGAAAAACTGCATATCGCATTTTCCCATGCAGGGTTTCTGTGTACAGTGAATAGCGGAGGTGCAAAATTCATCCCCGAAAAGGCAACTGTGACGGTTTATTGGCAGGGCTTATCTGAAGGCTTATGTGTGATGTATGTGTCAGTGTACAAAGAAATAAAGGGTAACAGGTGAGTAAATACCTTGCTGCTTGGTGCCTGTGAAGCTCAGATCAAACGGGTTGTAGAAATCAATGAGTGAACTGAGTGTGGTATCGTTAGAGAGAGAGAAGGGAGGAATCCTGAACATAGCAAATACAGCCAGGCTTTTTAAATCGAACTGTACCTCTCTCTTTCCTAATGCAGACTAAACCCACTTATGTATGTCAGAGAGGCACTATACTAATTAAAACAGACTGTTTATCAAGGTTTAGTGGGTTTAAAAGCCAGAAATATGCCTAAAAATCTACAGGAGAACAGTTTAGTCCATATAAGGTGCGTCCAAAAGCTTAAAGCTACTATGAAGGAGCACACACGGAATTATATAGCAAGGAAAAAAGTGTCAAACCAACCAGGACATGTCTCAATCAGCTTCATGACACAGTGGTCACCTGGACTCCACTCCAACAGTCTTGAAGGGGTTCCCAGAGGTGCTTTGGCTTCACTCTGGGCTCCGACTAATTTCAAACCGTGTCAGTTGGGTTTAGGTCTGGGTGATTGTGGAGGCCAGGTCATCTGACGCAGCACTCAATCACTCCCTGTTCTTGGTCAAATAGCCCTTACATAGCCTGGAGCTGTGTTTGGCATCAAAGTCCTATAAAAAAACAGTGAAAGACAGATGGTGGTCCTTCCCTGGCGGCGTAGCTACAACTACAGCCCAGACCCTACGCAGACCCTAACTAACTAGTCATCACGGCGTCCACTTGGTAGTAGCGTGTTTCCTCTTTAGTATTTATGGCTGTTTCTCCATCTCCGCAATTTCCGAACTGATTGTTTTTGAACAATTAATAAAGATGGAACACAGTGACGAAAGACAAAAGGTTCGAAGGTACAAGAATTTGGACGACTCATCTTCGGTGAAAGTGAAGCGAAGCAGGAAGTAGAAACAAATATTAACCCGACTGACAAACAAGACACAGCGGCGACTAGTGTTTTGGTGGCGTTGTGACAGAGCGAGCCAGACTGACGAAGTATAAATGGCTCAGCATAGGCTATGTACGTAGGTTACGGCGTCTGTGTCCCGCACAGGCATAAACTGCATGGGATGGGCATGTTGCTGCAGAATCCATGCTGGACTCACAAACCGAAATCAAAAATTGGACTCATCAGACTAAAAGATGTCCTCTGTTCCCGTCGTGTTTTCTAGGCCCGAGCGCTTGATGTTGAGACGTGTCAAGTTGCCGCTTTATGTGGGCTCTAACCTGAGGGGCTGTTTGTTAATTTGCAGTTTCTCAGGCTGATAACTCTAATGAGCTCATCAAAAGTTTGCATGCCAACGCTGAATCTGCACAACGCGGGTGGTGGCGGTGTCGATGGTGTCAGTTCACACCCGACGAAGGTTCACCTGCTGATTGAAAAGCATTCCAGGTGACTAAATCACGAAGCTGAGTGAGCGTGAAAAACTGTCATCAAAGTAAAAGGTGGCTCCGTCGAAGAATCAACAATCTAATGTAATGCAATCTACAAGAAGGTGTGCATAAACTGTTGACTGGTCATAGATAGACAGATAGATAGATCTATCTAAAATGCTCCATGGACAGGTTGAGGAGGTTGTTTGTCCCTCAGGTCACACGACTCTACAACGCCTCCATGTGAGGAACCAACCAAATTCCCTCGGGATACATAAAGTATCTATCCATCTATCCATCTATCCATCTATCTATCTAGCCTGGGTATTTTCTCATATTCATAAGCCCACGCCATTATTTGGTAATGGGATATAAAGCATGATGATATGCTACCCTAATTGGCTGGACAGAGGCCTGACTCCTAAGTCAAGCCAAATATTCATATTTAAGATGAAGATTATAATTAACTAATATTTTCCCCGCTAATCATGTAGATTATTATTTCACCCATCGATCTATAATTCAGATTCAGACTCAGAAAACTTTATTTGTCCCCGGGGGGCAATTTAAGGCACATGTGAGCAGCTTAACGTGCAAGTACAGACATTTTAAGGAGCAAAAAAACAGAAATAGAACAAGATAAAGGAGATAAATCAGGACCGGACAAACTTACAAGACGTTTGTTATAGATTGTGTTTCAAATGTGTTTGGATCTTTTTATATGATCTGTGAAAAGTAATAAGGAGAGCAAAATATAAAGAAATAAAAAAAGGGCGGATGGCCATCTGTATTCATTTTATGTATTAGGAAAAGGGCAGGTAATATAAGTTGTTTTTTTTTTCCTTCTCCCTGCCTCTGTTTCACCCGTGAATGTGTCTTGGTAGCTTGTGGAAATTATACACTGAGAGAAACCAAACTAACTAAGATAAACTATTGTCAAAAACCATTTATTATTATTCTGGATTATATCTTTTAGTTCTTAGGTTTTATTTTATTTTTTTCTTTCCTGCACAGGAGACACAGGGAGAAACTCCAGGCTCATTTCTCCGACAGCCGCAGCCTGAGGGACTGCAGCCTCAACGCCTCTGGCCTCATGTCCAAATCCACTCCCAGGCTTCAATACAGCCTCCAGCTTCAAAAGGTGGGTCTTTTACCTGCTACTGATTTATTTCCTCAAAACCTTATCATCACTTTTACTGTTTTCATCTTCATATACATACACGGAGCAGAGTTTAGCGCGTTTGACAGGATGACGTATGGCGCATGTCTTCCTAATCTCGCTGCTGGCCGGAGCCTTTTGTTCACACGTATCTGACATGGACGGAGAGGCAGCAGGGAATTATGGCTTAAAATAAGGGCATCATGCGTTAACGGAGGACAAATCTGCTTGTCATGTTGCTGGTGACAGGTTCCTGTGACAAAGTGCAGATTGGAATTTATAATCTGTGGCGTGTCAAGGGAATCCAGCGTGCAAGCACAGCAACAATGCCGTAACAAAAAAACGCTGCTTTTTACAGTGGCAGGCACCTGCTCTATTAAAAAATATGACTTTAAGAGTCATCACATATGTTGGTTGAAGAGGTTTGCGCAAAATAAGCATCTTAGATTTATTAATTTATGGGTTAATGAAAAAGAAACAGCATTTTCACAAATCAGAGAAGGTTAATCTGAGCAGCTGTTTCCATAAGATAAAAAACAAACACCAGGGTCTGAGCATAAAAGAAAAAGTGGCTTAAAAAATGAACTGCAAGCCGCCGTAGTCATCAGTAGCAGCCACTGCAGCACAGAGAACTGACCCAGACATTCAGAGCGAAGCAGGTGCAGGATGTAGACGGCACTGATAAGGCTGGTGTCTCCACAGAGAGGTAATTGCGGCCTAATGCGCGCTTGTAAAGGTCTCATCAAAAGAGTGCAGTCACTCACCGTAATGCATTAGCACTTTCCTGAATGCACCCTCTTTGTTTGCCGCGTTCATTTATTATTGCCTCCCTCATTTGTTTCTTTAATAAGATGCTATCTTTGTTCGCTGCAAAGCTTTTCTTTTACTATTTATACCTGTCCATACTTTTCCATAAACCCTTATATCTGTGCCGCAGTGCGCCCACTCTTAGATTGCTGTCCGCACACAAATTGCAAAGACTCCTCCGATTTGCAGGAGTCTCATTTGAATACAGTGGGTTAACTGAGAGCGTGTCTGTTGCCTTGTTCTGTCGTTTCTGTGTTCAGCCTGAATTGAGGCTCTTTAATAATGCAGCAGTGTCGCCCACCGAAACGCACAGCCCTCGAGCCAGCCCCACCCACGGAACTGCAGCCGGCCGTCGCTCGGAAATGATGGCGCAGAGCGGCTGGCGGCTAAGGCGTGACGTTCGCCGCAAACGTCGAGAAAGCCGTGGAGCAGCTGCGCTTAAACGACATAAAAATGAGTTTTATATGAGCCGGGATGCAGAATTGTAAGGAATCCTTTAAGACACCAACGCAGCCTCAGCATATCAGAGGCCAGAGTTTAATGTATTTCAGTCAGAAGCGGGTCCACAGTGCAATAGAAGGCTATTATATTAACACCAGGACTGTGAGATCATGGTGACAGGGATGTATGAGGGGCTCAGCGTGCAGTGAAGCCCTGCATCCGACCGCAAAATGCTCTCGGTGCTGGACGCGGGAAGGAAGCCGGGAGGGAGGCGAGGACAAAAATAAAAGACAGTAATAACACAAAAACACAGAAACACAGGCTATAATAGAACAGTGTGAGGGAAGCTTAAGGTGGGATGTGAAAGATCACCGGCTATAAGCACCCAGGAGGGGGCATGAGCTGAGCGGACCCGGGAAAGATTACCAAGTGAAACCTATTTTTCCACAGATTTGACACAGCGACCCCCAGACCACCGCTTCTCTCCTCCCACTCCCTCAGCTTGCAGCCGTCTAGGGAGAGGACATGTGCCGTGGGTGGCGCAGCCCTACAAGTTCTCAGCTTTTTCTCCGGAGTTGAACATAACGAGGAGGAATGGGGCGTTCCTTAAAGGAGCGTAAAACTCGGCGATGGGGGAACAGTGGCGCTTTTGTTCGCCCGTTTGAGGTGGTCGAGGACTGGGAACAAAATGTTAGCTCTGTGGGGGCAGGTGCAAAAGAGAGGACAAAACCTAAGACCATTTTTTCTTCCCAACCAACTCTGCGATAAACTCATGCACAGCTCCGTCTTTAATCTTCCTGAAAATATATTGACTCTTGAAACTCGCGCCTTTTAGAAAGTAATCCTGAGAACATGCTGATGCTCCAAATCTGAGACACCTAAGAGTTATTGGTTTGTTGTTTTTTTTATCAAATAGACACCTGAGCACCTGCACTGACTTTATACTATACACTTTAGAGCCCTGAGCTATTACGTCCGACTTCTCTGTGCACCTGCTCTGGCGCATGCAGCATGTGTGGATATTTCTATCTGCTCCATCTGTGACTGGAAATCTCTATAAATATTTCCACATCTGGAAACATTTGTGTGCATATGCCCCCCCGCCCTCCCCCCAAACACATCTGTATCTCACAGCCATGTGATTTGTAAACGCACACTTGTGAACGGCGGAGATTCATGCACGACAACACGGCCTCAATAATCCTTTTATTGGGAAAGGAGATGAAAAACGAAAATGGAAATTACATAGTTAAACACCTCCAGTCTCCTCTGAGATTGGAATCAACACCTCTGCGGTAATAAAATTGAGTCTCAAATAAAAAAAAAAAGAGATACCCCCCTCCCCATGAGGCGCAGTGCACGGAAACAGACAGACATGCACCGATGTGAAAGAATAGGGGCACGCAGGCTGGGAGGACAAGACACAAAAACTCTGTTCCCCCTTAGGTGGAAGCTGGAGCGGTGCTAACGAACTAGTCCAGCCTCCGAGAAGAGCCTGAGTCATCAGCAGTCAGGAGCGGATTGAATGAATACTTCATGGGGATGGAGAATGATAGGGCCCACGGAACGGAGCCTTGTGTACAAGATGCTGCAGAAATATGACTTCAGAATATTTTACCAGCGCTGCAAGGCTGTGCTGTAGCGCACCAGAGTCAATTTTTACAATACTCTGAAGTCCCACGTCGTCAGAGACACAGGGTCTTGTTGTTTACGAGACGGGGCTTCCTCCAAGAGTGCACCGGATAAGCAGAGGATCGATCGTTTCCTTAAGATCTATTTTATTTGAAACCCCAAATGTAAGGTTTAGATGAACAGGTACGCAGTGAATGTGCAGCCTGTTTTGCTTCTGAGACTTTTCAAAAGAAGAGAAGGTTTTACATGACAAACAAAAGTACTGGAGAGAATTAATCAGGGTTCCACTCGTTTGGCTTTATCTGAAGGACAGGCCTGTGCAGCTTGAATCTGAAGAATGCATATGCAAACTCAACGCTCGACATTTAGCAACAGGTGGAGCCAGAACTGTGGGTTACATCTCGCGGTGTTTTCATTTGCCGCCGGCCCGAGGTCTGTCCTTGTTCAAGAATGGTCAAACGTCCTATCATGCACGGTTCATGCGCGGCTCGTCAGTAATCCGAGGAGGATTACAGCTGCTTTGAATGCATAAGGTTTGCCTTTCTGCTTATTATGTAGGAGATAGCCGCCACGCTGATGGGTTCCTCTGTCACTCTCTCGGGCTCCCGTATTTTCCCTTTGTCTCCCCTTGAAATAAATCCACATCGCGCATCGTGTTTATCCGAGGCTTTCACAAGTGGCATAAAAACAAGGCAAAAGTGAGATAGCAGGGAACAAGCGAAATGGGTTACGCCGCGCAGGTCTGCCATTGTCTGCCACGAGCTATTTATTTCATCCCCTGACATAGATATCATCCTCCAAAGGAAAGTTTGCCACGGCAGTTGTCTCAAAAAAAAGAAAAGAAAAAAAAGTGAGGCGTTTTCTCCACCTGCCGGGGGTATATGAGGCTACAATGATACAGCTCCCCATATGCAGTCACATATGCAGTAATGCATTAATTAATGCAGCAGAAGCAGCAGCAGCAGTCACATATGCATTAATGATGCACAAGCAGGCAGAGAAGAGGGCCGAGCATGAAGTGCCGCAACTGGAGGAGCAGAATTATCTCTTGACTTAGTGTTTCACAGGGGGGCCTCTTGGGGCGTTCATGGTCGCTGTGGCGGAGCTTCGACTGGGGCCTCTTGTAAGATAAAGGCGTTAATTTTGATAAGAATAAAGGGGAAAGAGCGGAGGAGGGGAAGTTCTTTAGGAAACCATTAATGTAATCTTGTGTGGGATTAATTCTTGAGTGAAGCCCGAGCGCTGTGAGGGCCAGCGTGGAGTTTATTCAGCAAGTGTCCCCTTCTTAATCTTCACCATAAAATATAAAATGTAATTAAAGACACTCTGCCTGACTAAGGGAGGATACATCAGCGGAGAGAGAGGACATCTTCAACCTGACTGGGGATTGCTGCTAAGCCACATACAGAATTATCAGTATTACACCCTGAGCTTATCTCCTGTGTTGACTTACGTAGCATTTTAGCCTTTAACTTCCTGTTTCTGACGTCGAATTTGCACATTATGAGACTAATGTTGATTTGTGTCACTCACCGTTTGCATTACTTTTCTCCATTTTTGCAGAGTTGCAGCCCTCATGGATCATCTGTTAAGGGCGGTGGCGGCGGCGGCGTCGGCGGCGGCGGCGTGGCGCCAGGCACTTCAGCGTTAGCGGCTCCCGTTCTCTGCAAAGCGCTGTCTAAAGGGAAACGCTTCAGGTGAAAATGCGATATGCTCTTATTCCCAGCATTGTTTCATATCTCTGAGCCTATATCGAGACACCGTGAGAGGCGGCCAAGTGAGGAATGTAATCATCCTGCGGCGCGGCAGAGTGCATAAGCCTCCAAATAATAAACAGATCATTTGTAAATAAACTTTAGAAAGATTTATGATGATTATATATAGGAGCAACTATGATAATGTATTTATATTGGATACGCTGCCAATACCACAAGCCTCCTTCTACCAGCGCATGTAGCTATAATCTGGCGTTTTATACGCTGCAGCTAGTTATATAAAATAAAAATTTGAAGCTGTCAAAATGGGGATGTAGATATCTAATCACGCTGCGTTCCGGTAAACTGTGCAAAGTGATAAAATGTGTTCTCAGGCACACTGTGAAATGACTAGAGAACATAAGCAAGAAGAGACATCCTCAGAGCAGAAGTGAATGTTAATGCGCAGAGTTAAACATTGACTCAGCCAAATTCTTTTCATGCCACCCCTCCAATGACAGGAGATTCAACGAAATTAACAACATTTTGCTACAAGGGATGTCAGAAGCCGCCGCGCTTTTGTGATCACAGCCGTCAGTATCAATGGCTGCCATTTCCAATCCTCAGAGGAACACAGGGATGAGGGCATGAGGCGTGCTACGGTGGCCCTATCTGGGATGTTTACTGAAAAGCTTGGTTTTTGCTTTGATGATACGGGAGCGGGCGCACTCTGACAGGGAATGACGTTCTTCAGACAGGAGACGCGCGGCAACTCCTGCACGGGTTTATTTCTCTGAGCACCTATCACGCTCGTTGTTGGCAAATTAAAAACATCAAAAAAAATAAAAAATGTTTGATTGTGTTAGCTTTTATCTGATCTGATCGGGTTGAGTGGCAGTGGAAGAGATAACGGTGCCGTAGCTGTACTATGTAATGAATGAATCAGGGGTGTCAAACATGCGGCCCGCGGGCCAAAACGACCCGGCCCTGCGGGATGAATTTGCAAAGAAAGAGGAGAAGAAGAAGAAGAAAGAGGAAGGAGATGAGGAGCAGGACAAGAGGAAGGAAGAGTAGAAGAAAGAGGAGGAGGAGATAACGGAAGAAGAAGAGGAAGAGAGAAAAGAGGATGAGGAGAAGGGGATGGGGAAGGTGGAGAAGGAGGAAGCTGAAAATGAGGAGGAGGAAGATGGAAATGAGAAAGAAAGGAAATAGAAGAAGGGGAGAATGAGAAAGAGGAGAAGAAAACGGTGAAGGAGGAGGAGGAGAAGAAAAGAAGTAGATAGGGATGAGGAGTAGAAAAAGGAGGAGGGAAAAGGGAGAAAGGAGGAGAGTGAGGAAGATGAAGAAGGAAAAAGAAGATGAGGAGCAGGAGGAAGATGAAAATGAGAAAGAAAGGAAAAGAAAAGGGAAAAATAGAATAGAAGAAGGAGGAGGAGAAGTTGAAGTAGATGGGTAGGAGGAGGGGAAGAAGAAGGAGGAGGAGGAAGATGGAAATGAGAAAGGAAAAAGAAGAAGGGGAGGAGGAAGAGGTGGGGCAGGAGAAGGGGGAGAATGAGGAAGAGGAGGAGAAGGAGATGAAATGGAGGAGGAAAAGGTGGAGGAGGAGAGTAGAAAAGGGATAAGGGGAAAGAGAGAAAGGAGGAGAGTGAGGAAGAGGAGGGGGAGAAGAAGGAGGAGAAGGAAGAAGATGAAGTAGATGGGGAGGAGGAGGGGAAGAAGAAGAAGGAGGAAGCTGAAAAAGAAGAGGAGGAAGATGGAAATGAGAAAGAAGGAAAATGAAGAAGGGGAGGAGCAAGAGAATGGGAAGAATGAGGAAGAGAATGAAAATGGTGGAAGAGGAGGAGGAGGAGGAGATGGAGTGAAGGAAGAGTAGAAAAGGAGGAGAACAAGATGGAGGAAGAAGATGAGGAGCAGACCAGGAAGAACGAAGAGCGGAAGAAGGAGGAGGAGATGAGGAAGAGAGAAAAGAGGATGAGGAGAAGTTGAAGCAGAAAGCTGCAACTTTCATAATGTTCTTCTGTGCACTAAAACAAATGGAAACATCTGGACTTGTCTTTATTTATAGCTTATTATTCTGTTGTCTTACTGGTCCGGGCCCCTTGAGATCAGACTGGGCTGCATGTGTCCCCCCCTGAAACTAAAATGAGTTGGACACCCCCTGGTATAAATTAAAGAACAGTTTGTGCACAAATCACCATACGTTTATTTAAAACCTCGTTACGTTACTTTATGTGCGTTAGAATGAGTTACGTAGGGAGGAAGACGAGACTAAAGGAAGCCGTGTTTGAGGAGACAATGGTGAATTCAGAAGGAGTTTTTAGATGTCTTGTTGACTCGGTGATGACATCTTTAGTGAAATCCCCACAGTGGCAGCAGTTGTCCTCTACTTTAATGGACCGGTGTGGTGTCACAGAGGAAAGGTAGTGGCTGCAGGGCCTTTATTTTATTTATTTTATTCTTTGTTTTCAGCAGTGTCACGCAGGTGCCTGGTGAAGGGCAGCTGACAGTCAATCATCTGTTCTCAGAGCACGAGGAGGCAGGGGACAACCAGACTGTGATGGATGGTGTTTAGATGCTTTCAGCTATTGACCTGAAAACCAGACCACAGGGCGAGCTATCAGGAGAAATGCCCCATAAAAACACGTCAACGTGGCCCATCAGTATCACTGGAAATGCTGCATCATCAGCGTCATCGCTGCGCTGGCACTTGATTGATTCACCTGTTCGAATGCAGACCGCACCTGCTGACCTGGGATTTAGCTAAAGAAGATCTCGATATTGCATCGTCATATAAATAGAATTCTTAAGTTTAACTTTAGCATTAGGTCTGAGTATCACGACTGGTTTCCTGAAACTGTTCAAATTACATGGCACCGTTTCAGTTTAATTCAATACAGTATCAGTTCATTTAGATAACTTTCAGTTAGTAAACAATGTTAGTTAGTTATAAAAGATATTTTCACTAAACTAATGCTGCCATTGTTGGTGGTGATGGTGAGTTTTTTGCCTTGTGCTTGCTCTGGGGGTTTCAAACCAGATTTTGTAAAGTGTCTTTAGCATAGACTGTATAAAAAGATGGAACTGCTCCTCAAAAGTGAAGCCAGAGCAAGTAGAGCTCCCCCTGGTGGCTGGCTGCAGTACAGGTCATAAGCTCCGCCCCCTCCATGTTAGTGGATGGGACTTGTTGCGAACTAAAACACTAAAATACATGTCAAATAATTTTTTTTTCAAGGATAGTTTGTGTAATTTTAGGTAGTTAATATAATGTTGATGCATGTCCAAGTGTTTTTGGATAACATGCATTTTAATTTGTTTTTTGACGCTATAGAAACAGGATGTGACATAATGACAACTACCAGATGCCATGCACAACAAAGTGACACTCAAATTGGAGCTTATGACCTGTACTGCAACCATCCACTTGCTTTGGCTTCACTTTTGAGGAACACTTCCGCCTTCCACCTTTATATACAGTCTATATGGTCAGGATAGACAAGATAAGAGGACTTGATTAACACCCAGTAACCATCTCTAGTGAAAAACAGCTCCATATATGTCACTGTTGAACCTTGCCCTTCTGACGTGTTTTTGATCTCCCTTGCAACCACTAATCTCATCGCGTGGTCTCGAGAGATGTTGTTGGGCGAAACCAGCCTTGGGACACCGCAGCAAGATTTCTATGAATCGATATTGGATCTTTCAAGACATGATATTATAACTTCCGGAGGTCCAGGCTCCACCTGCAGCCTGTAACCATCAACAGGGAGTGTGTAGAGGTGGTTCAGACCTATAAGTACCTGGGTCTACATCTGGATCACAAACTGGACTGGTGGGCTAACATAGACTCAGTATACAAAAAAGGTCAGAGCCGTCTCTATTTCCTCAGGAGGCTAAGGTGGTTTAATATCTGCAGGAAGCTGTTGGACATGTTCTACCAGACTATCATTGTCAGTGTCCTCTTCTACGCTGTGGTGTGCTGGGGAGGCAGCACTAAGAAGAAGGACACCTCACAGCTGGACAAGCTGATCCAGAAGGAGGACTCTGTGGTAGGGGCAAGGACCTTGAACAAACTCTGGTCCATTAAGAACAATGTCCACCACCCTCTCTATACGACACCATAGTCAGGCAGTGAAGCTCTTTCAGTGACGGGTTGAGAAGGTCATTTGTCCCTCAGGCCATATGACTCTGAAATGCTCTGTTTTAGCTCCTGCCTCTTTAAGGCCCCTGTTCCAAAAAAGCTTAGTGTGCTGTGATTGGCCAAAATGCCCACTCTGGTGTTTTTAAGTCAATCACTTGGAGCGTGCCAAAGTAGCCGCGAGGCAGACATTATGCAAATATATTACACGGTGATAGGTAATTGAAGAAAACGCTGGACTGAGAAAGAAGGTGTTTCAAGCAGTTAGGGTGAAGTGTTTTCTTTCAGGAGAGAGGAACCCTTGTTGGAGTGGACTGAGGATTTCTCATGTAGATTTAGTAATTTATATGCATTAGAACAAATTTATTATCATAAACATGTTTAAATCTAATTGCTGGGAGGCTTTGCAGGAATTTAGTCTCAGTTATAAAAGACTTTACCTCATGGAGTGTGTTCAAAGCTAGAATTCAGACTGAGGCGGCCGTGAAAGTTGACGCCAAATGTCAGTCCATCCCATTACTGTGAAGACATTTCATTAGAAATGTCATCCTACAGGATGAAATCAAGGGGTCCACATGTGTAGGATTCATCCTCTGGGGACCACAGGTGTCCGCACAAAATGTCACGCCAGTCCATCCGAGACATATTTCAGCATCCACCAAAGCGATACACCAGTCCAAACACGACATTCCTCTGTGCATGGGACTGCTGTATATGCCAGCGTGGGGGGAAATGGAACAAATCAATCATTTTCAGGTCACTATATTCTGCTTATTCCCTGGCATATTTCGGAGCTGCTTTGCCAGCAGAATCTGATGGAAATAACACCGTCGCGCGGTGCCAGAAGTCAATCTTTGTTTTCATTTGAGCTATTGTGGATTCTAATCAATCGCCGTGACTCTTTTGTCGTGACTGGATTATGAGGAAATTGCAGTAAATAAGCTAATCAATGGGCCCGAATCGAGTCGGCGAGCTTGGGTTTTTTTTCTCGCACGCTGAGTAGGAAGCGCCCTCAGAGTCCATATTGAACATCAGGAGAGCTATGTGGGCGCATCCCCGCTGGTTCCGCGGAGAGGGGTGCCAAGCACGTGACATTCTGTTTTTAACTCGGCTCATGTCCTTTGTCAAATGCCATCTCTGCTCAGTCTCCAAGTCTTTTCTGTGTCTCTGTAATTTGTCCATTAAAAGCATAAACAGAGAAAGGATCTGGTTAAAGCAAGTGCTGGGTCACCTTTGTGTAGTTTGGGTGAATTGTAGAGAAACAGAACCTCCACAAAATCGTACTTAACTTTTTCCACAGCTCAGTTGATTCTAATAAAAGTCAACAAAACTGACATTCAGCCTTATTCATATCAACTTTTTACATCAGTCGACACAGAAGCTAATTCTGGGAAAGACTAGAGCCAATATTAGGAGCCAATATTAGCCGTGCTTATTGTTCCACAGCCACGGCCATCTGGATATCATTCTAGCGTCTCTGCACAGCCTCCTCTTCAGCTATCGGTTCATAACCAGATATGTGCTCGACTGTTTAGTTCAAAGAAATGGAAGGGGGGTTCAGATTAAGACGAGCTACTTCTGAGTTTTAAATTTTTACATCTTGATTATGCACCAAAAACAAAAAATGCCATTTTTTTTTTTGACAATACCAAATTATTCAAGAGCCAAAATCAAGCTGTGAGAGCGTCCGTCGCTGATTTGTGTTCAGTGATTCAATGCAAACAAGTTATTCACCCAGCAGTAATAATATGTTTCAAGTCCTTTATTTTTCCTCTTTCTGTGGCTCAGTGTAACTAGCACAATCAAGAAACAGCAGCAGCAGGTGATAATCTGGGGAGACTCGGCTTTAAAATAGATTCAAATAAACAGAAAGCCATTTAGGGCCGCGCGTCACGGCTCTATACGTGTGCCGAGGGAGCTTTTTGTTCTTGCGAGATGTGCTCACACGTAAGCGCGCGGCACGATCGCATTCGATGCCATTGCTTTATTGCCGCGGACGTGCAGGGATCTGCTTTAAAGTGGACCACCTACTGCCCGCGGGACAATTTAAAAAGTAGTGTGCGTGGACGGGGTTCCCAAAGGCTGCAGCATCTATCAACAACAGCAGCAGGGTATCACTATATAACAGTCATCTTCATGTTCCTGCATATAGCTGGATTTAGATATGTGTATTTAACGTATGTTCTTTTACACATATTCTGTCGATGCATGGAAATCAATCTATGTGAGGGAGTCTACCACTTTGTTTCAGACTGAAAAATCCCAAGAATGATTTCACAGATTGTCATGAACCTTTGCACAGACGTTGATGCTCCCCACGGGATGTATCGTACCGAATTTGGTATTCTTGGCCGTCCCGCTAGAGCCACCACGAAGCTGACATTTGTGGCAAAGTGTCTTGCAGATATTCAGCGTCCCTGGAGGATTGATTTGAATGGCTGACAATTGAGTTCCATGTGATTTCTTACTCTGGAAAGATTTATAGGCGCAATCTTTCCTGACTCCGGTGATCTTCACTTTTAATATATTTTTAACCTGCTATGCATCAGCATGTTGGAGCAGCAGTGGAAGAAGGTCGCTCACAGACTGAAGAACCCACACTCTGGATATTCACATTTAATTTCTACCCACCTGGTTCACTGTCAGCGGCAAGTTCTCACCCAGGCTCCATTTCAATATACACACAGATCAGGCGTAACATTATTACCACCTTCCTAATATTGTGTAGGTCTCCCTTGTGGTGACTCATCAGAGAATGGACATGGGCCTTCTGAGGGTGTCCTGTGGTGTCTGGTAACAGAATGTTGTCAGTGGGGGGGGGCTTTGAGGGGAGGGGCCTCTGTGGATCATCCCACAGATACTTGATCAGTTTGGGATCTAGTGAATTTGGAGGCCAGGTCAACACCTTGTGCTGTTCTTCATGTTTTTGTTTCTTTTAGTTGGTCCTAAAGCGTTTTTGTAGGTTTGCCATCAAGGAGTGTCATTGCTATGGGGTGGGGGTGCCTGGTCTGGTCTAGGTGGGTGCTACATGTCTAAGTAACATCCACACCAATGAATGCCAGGTCCAGAAGTTTCCCAGCAGAACATTGAATTGTCACAAGATGGTCAATGTTATTTACTTCTCCTGTCAGTGGTTTTAATGTTGTGGCTGATCGGTGTATATATATGCATAATTTGGTGGAAAAATGAGATCATTATATCACTGGTTGCACATCAATATGTAATATACGTATATGAGGTTTCACCAGGAGATTAGATTTCATTAGAATAATATGCTCCAAAAGAAAAACTGCACATTTCCATAGATTCATGCGTTCACGCTCCGCTCCCAACATAAACCTACATGGTTTATTTACTATAAGACAACAGAACAGGAGCAGCGCGAGGCACAGTCACAAACAAACGCAGGCCTTCTCTTAGTCCCTATAGCGCGTCAGTACAGAGAAACAAAAGCAAAGAGAAGCAATACCACAACATAAACGCAATAACCTCATACCGTTACATTTACATGCAGAGCGCCGATGTACACCTTACCGTAACAAGAGCTGCACAGCGTCTGCCAGGAATAGACCCCTTTTTCTCACAGCGGATACTGTGTCTTGTAATTGCAGGGAAAGCATATAGGTGCAGTTTATAGCATGAAAAGCTACTGCGCTGCACTTCGGCGAGATATTTCCATAATATTGTGAACGCTGACTCACTCACATGGCATGTTGAGAGATTGAGCACTTGACGGAACCAGATTCCTGATTCCTGAGCGTATCAGGGTCCGGGGCCCACTGCTCCACTTAATGTGTGTGTCCCCGACAGTTAAGTCTAGCAGCGTTCAGTTTAGCTGTTTAATATTGTTAATAATAATTATTATTATGTGCTTCATTTAACATTGTCCTTTCTCTATTTCCACTTCTTTTCATTTTGAATTAGGTACTATGGTCATAGTTAACTACTTTAATGAGTCATGCACACAGTATTAATGGGACTGAGTGCAGGTGGAGGCCCCTCAGGGAGGTGGTCCCCTAACTTATCACGTTGCCAGTGCTGCAGTTTAAAGTTCTGGATTTTTTATTATTATTATTCAGCTACTGGAATTAAAAATGTTCGACTTAAAATGAATCCGTCTGCAGCCACATTATGCATCTTGCATGTCTTATTTATATGTCTTATATATATATATATTTTTTTTTTTATGTCAAATCAAGTCATTGTAATATTCCTGAATTTATGAGACCGTTTTCCGTACTAAAAGGCAAAACATGAATTCTCATCTCCGTTCTAATTCTTCTAAAAGCACCAGAAGTACAACCTCTCAGAGCTGCAGACATTCTGCCCCAGCTCCTCTTCTCTTCTCTTTGATTCAGCCATGAGAAATGATTTAATTCTTATGTAAATTGTATGGCTCACTAAATTATTCTTTTCACTTGTATCTGATATGCCAGGCTCACGCTTAGCGCCGAGGTAATTTATGCACACGGTCAATTGAATGTGGAATGTCTTCCTCTTCTTTTTTTTTTCTCATCTCAAACTTCCAACATAAAGGTCAATCCATTCCAATTCATTTTACATCAATAAACACAGGAGATGTAGATGAATCTGATACAATGAATGAATTAGCGAGTGTGGTTTGATTCGGTGAGGCTTTTGTAAAAAAAGCTGTGTTCACCCGCCTCGTTTGTCTGCTCTGTGATTGCAGGAGTAGCTCCCTCTCGCTCAGCCCTGCCCAACAACGGAGAGAGACTAATTACTTCAGGACGCCGCCCATCTCCAGGGGGAAGCACAAAATGCCGACGAGCCTCGTCGACGGATCCCGAGCGGCCGGCCGCGTCTACAAGCACCTGCAGGAGGACGAGTCCACAGACATGGAGTCCGTGAGAAGGTGAAGCCGCCTCTGTGTTTTCGTCAGTTTTTGTCGTCCCGTCCTGAACGAGGAAATTCTCTCCGCCTCCCTCCGCGCTGGGGTCAAATAGCCGGTTCAGCGACGCAGACCTCTTCACTAACTGAGGTTAAGTTGGAGTGGCAGAGGGATAATTTTGGGAGAAATGAGTTTATGACTGAAATACTCTCGGTTCAAATCCGTGAACTGGCCTATGAAATCTGATCGAGGGAAATAAATGAGATCTGCAGTGCCCTCCTTCAGCTGGGACTGTCACAATTAATTTGGAGAGCACACTTGATCCCAACTGCTCAGCAGTATCATGGCGCTGGGGAAGATATGAGTCTCGTGTGTGTGTCTGTCTGTGTGTGTGTGTGTGTGTGTGTGTGTGTGTGTGTGTGTGTGTGTGTGTGTGTGTGTCTGTGTGTGTGTGTGTGTGCGTGTGTGTAATCCTTCCTACTCTTGCCACTGGGCTGTTACTGTGAACGATAATTTGTTTTATCTGCCTTGTTCTAACTGGGTTAAAAATACAACAACTGTGCCAAAGCTAATTAACGAAGGACGCGCAGGTTCACGTCAAATGCGTCCACGTTGTGATTCACGCAGCAGTGAAACAGGCGCGGAGTCGTGCAGCAGCGTGACGGCAACCCTCTGGAACGAGGCTACATTCGCAGAGGTTTGATATCAGTCAGTGAATTCTCCTCGTGCTCAGGCTGATGTCGAGTAAGGACAGCCCGGTTGCCCTATTTTGACTGCTGTCATAAGTGAAGCACAGCTACTGGCGCCGTTTCAACGGGCATTAAACGCAAGGAGGACTTTTGGCAGAGCCACCTCGCGCCAGTTGGCTATCTGGGGGCTTAGAGCACATTTTAGAAGTACAGTCTGATCATCCCTCCGCTGGCGTGCGTTCAAAAAAAAGTAGCCTGATGTGAAATCCTCTCTGACACGTTCGCTATCAAAGAGGAAATGTTTGTCCGGCGTCCTCAAGGAGGGGAGAGATCATTTATGCGGAGGCAAGGTTGCGCATTATTTCACCGCCGCTGAAACTTTTTCTTTTGCCTTGGAGACTTTCAGATTATAAAGAAAAAAATATTCAGGTCGGCCGTTACGTAACAGCTGCCAGAGCTGGAAAAAATATTAATTTTATGCCGGTCATTGAGGCGCTTTCTTTCCTAAGTAGATTCGTGCATAATGTCAAGCGTCTCCACAGGCATTTCCTCTGTAATAAAGCAGCATTGACAACATTCAATTATTCGAGGTTTTTATTTACAGGCGCAGACAGGAGCATCTTTAAGCCTGACTAAGACGGCCCCTGTTTAGCGTGTGACTCAGGAACAGGCTAATTTGCCGCGTGTGCAACTTGAGCGCCGCCGCCGTTAACGGGAGCGTCTGTCATTAAAGCGGTAGCCTCCCTCGCGCCCCGCGCTCACTGAAGGCTGCGTGGCGATGTTCCTATTAGCGCGGCAACCTGACTGAGCGTCACAGCGACTTGTGAGACACACTGCGGGGCTGCCAAACTCTTTTACGTGACCCATTTCCATAATTTACATTTTTAAACAAAGCTCCGTGGCGCTCGGCGGTACGTTTGGAACGGTTCGTGTGCGGCGGGATCCTCCAGGAGCAGTTTCCCCCTCCTCGCAGACGTGCACGCGCGCCCGTAAAGAACAACAAACAAACTAATAAAGAAACTAATGAGAATCCTCTTTTAAAAGCGCAAAGGGCGAAATCTGTGAGCTGCTGGCAATTAAATCTAACACGGCGGGTTTTTTGGGAGTGTTTAAGAGAAGGGCTGAAATAAGAAGGCCTCTCGTCTTCTTGGGGACAAGACTGCATTTGTGCGCTTAAGCTGTTTAGATCTCATTAGCCGTCGATAATTCCCTTTCAGATCTATCTCTGAGCTGTGGCTTTCGCCGGCCTTCAGGACGATGAAATGACCTATTTCTCGACATACAAGCTATACAACAGCAAGCTACCGAGCTTACAGTCCCCCCTCCTCGTCCTCCTCCTCCTCCTCCTCCAGCCCCCGAGTCTTCCGTGTTGCCATGGATACATCCTCTCATCTCTTGAAATGAGAAACGGGAGGTGGAGAGGAGAGAGCGGGGAAAGTGAAGAAAGAAGGAAGGACTGTGCAGAGATGATGATGAGGATGATGAGAGTGCAGGGAGGTAAAGATGGAGGCACGGAAAGTATTTAAAAAAATAAATTAATTAAAAAAGAAAAGGCGAGAGCGGAAGACAAACACGCGGATACTCTTCCGTGTTTTCCCGTTTCGCGACGACAGATCCCTGCAGAGTATTGTCAGCTTCATTATCCGGCGTCAAAACATATATTTACCCATCGCAGACAGGGGGGCGGGAGTGAAGGCAAATTTGCAATGGGAGCTATTTTTAGATGTGTTTTGATCTGCAGGGTTTACCTCCAGCTTGCATTTGCCCTTCTAATACCAAGAGGGGAGTGGGAGAAGTAATTCAATTATTCAAACTTGGTTACGCTACAAACAGTCTCTGAAGGCTGACAGTAACGCTCGCCGTCTCCCAAGGCTGTGCCGGGGTGACTCTGCATGTCAGCCGATAACAATATTAACTCTTGTGCACGTGCAACAAATGTGCAAACTTGACTTTTGACGGTAAGTTTCCCGTTCTGCTGTCTTTATGTCTTCTGTTTTGGGACGTTTTCACTTTCTTCTTCTCGTGCATCTCGTGCGGGATGCATCATCTTGCACATGTGCATACCCTAAATTTTACGTCCCAGGCCAGACGGACGAGGCGCGCCCTGTGAGACGGCGTGAGGAGTAAAATTAGGGCGCAGTCTAAAGAGGCAGTATACAATGTTTCGGCGCATTTACGCAGGCCAGGGTCAGGAATCCAGCTGCTGTGTTGCTAAAGCCTTAAATCTCTGATAAGGCAGTCCTGAGAGAAGGGATTTCTCAGTTAAACATTCACGCAGCAACAATACAAGCTGCTCATGCCGAGGATTATGAATAATTACACAGAGATTATGAAAGGACAATACCTAAATAATAATCATTTTGTTGGTGCAAGATGTGCTTCCCGCGCAACTGAAAAGAAACGTTGAAAGCGCAAGAGAAAGGCGTCTTTTATGTCCATATTCTGCATCGCTGACTTTCTTTCATTCCTCTTAGGAAATGAGGACGAAAAGGTCACAGTACAAATGACTTTTCATTCTCACCTTGCCGTTTCTATTCTTTCTTTTGCCTAAAGGTGTGATTCTGCCGGCGGAAGGGTTGGCGCCTTCCTCAGCAAGACCTCGCTCTCTCACTTCACAGCCAGAAAAGGATGGACTGAGGTCCCTTGCACTCGCCTAGATAAGGGAGCAACCTTCTTTCCAGCTTCCCTGCGCACACGTTCCGTGCCCATCATCCCCTCCCTCCAAGCATGCGACCTCGACGCGGGGCACGCGGGCGACCGGAACCAAGCGAGGCTCCTCAAGTGGCAGCCGGCGCTGGCCGGAAAGACGGGTCCTCCTGTTAGCAATTCTCCCTCGGAGGCTGTTGTGCTGGCGTCCGGTGTTGTGCCCACCAGCGCTAGCCCTCCTGCCAGCACCGCTGATCCGCTGGGGCCTGAGAAGAACCTCGGCTTCGCACAAACACCCATTGAAATTTCAGTGGAACTTGCACAGGAATTAAAACAGAAAAGCCTTCCCAGACCCGTGAAAATGCCTGGGTCTCACGCTGAGATCCATCACCGTGGCACAAACACTCTCGAAGCCGGGACTGCGCGGGAGTCCGAAGGAGAAAGCGTCCAACATCCGGCCAGAGTTCGGCTGCACACAGGCACTGGGAGCAGAGGTTTGAAGGCGGCAGGCCAAAGAGAAGCCCAGGGACAGTGCCAAGGTCAGGCATCTCTCGTGTACGGCGGCGCAAACTGCTTCCTGGCCACCAAAGGACCCAGCTGCAGAGGCACTGGACCCGCTTACGCCAAGCCCTCTGCAAGCTGATTGGATTAACTCTGTAAAGCTTCAAAGACACTGTTTCCAATAACTGTACACCTTTGCTGGGGGGCTCAGGGTGGTTAGCAGGTGGGACCATCTGTGTGGCCACATGGACCAATAACAGATGGCCGTCGATTTTGAAGGAACAGGTTGAACTGCTGAGGAAAAACAAAACTAAACGAACAAAAAAAAAGACACAAAAGACATCAATTTACCAAGAAAAAGAGACAAGCAAACGCACATTGTGAATAAATGTGACTCAATAAGGAAAACAAAAACCGTGACTTGAGTGGGAGCTTGACTTAAACAGTGTATTGAAGAAAAAAAAAAAGCCACTATTTAAAATGAGCTTCTACTTAGAAACCAAAATAGTGTGTCATCTCTATGTTGTTTCTCTATTGTAAAGAAATGAAATTATATATGTCATATAATATATGTCATATAGACGTATATATATTTGACATACAATTGTGACAAAATAAAGACTAAGATAACAGTGTTAATTAAGCACTTTTGGTCATCTGCTGTTTCCGTGACGAGATCACGACATTGTGACTCTCATGCCAAGGTTATGACGCATTTCATCCAGTATATCTCCATGGCAACGCTCACCTGAAGCTTGCTCTTCTTCTTCAAGGTGGATTTAATCATGTACCTGGTTACCTAACCCTCCGTACAGCAACCCTAAAAACAGCAACACTAATTAAGCGTAGCTCATTATTTTTGCTTTACATATTGACGCTCTTAAGCAGCTGTTTTCTCCAGAGTGTGTGTGTGTGTAAGTGCAACTTTAAAGTTTCGCTTGTGAATGATGACAGCGCTTTGTTCGTTATTTCCCGTGATAAACCTTATCCTGTGTCCATAGGCTGCAACCACAAAAGAGAAGCTGCTTCGCTGGGTCGGATTCAACAATATCCGTGAGGTTTGTGCAGAGAAATGAGGCACAGCAGCAGCACGCAAGCCGGGTGCAATTCCTTATTTACGCCTCATTTGTGTCAAACTCTGTACATCTCAGTTTTCTCACTTTCAGGTTTATAATGACTGCTGGCAAGGTGGGCTGCACAGGACTTACAAGCAGGTTATTATTGAGATTCCTTCATCACTTCTATGCAGAATAAAACTCTCTTGAGTCAATAAGAAAGTTTTTATTTGGAAGATTAAAATGTACTTCATTGATCCCCGGGGGGCAGCGGAGTCAAGGCAGCTGCAAAGCGAAGATAAAATTACCATAAATAGAAATATATTTTGCATTCTAAATACGTTTACTCTTATAAATAACCAAATTCACCACACCTTTCTGCAGATTCTTCATATGTTTCGGGATTTGCATTCCTTATTTATCCTGCTGCGATGACAAACACCAGGTGTGACATTTAGTGCTGAGTTAAAGATAAAACCTGAATAAATAAGTGGAGAGTGTAATGAATGCAGACAATCTCCATACAGGGCACAGGTGGATATGATACACATGCCTGCATACACTGTACAGTATGTATATGTGGACGATACGCCCTTCAGGGTCATGTGGGAGATTTGGGATATTTGCTCCTAGTATCCTAGCAGCCAAGTAAGACATCCATCTCTGTGCATTGCTGTTTCACACCGATCAGCCACAACATTATGACCAATGACAGGAGAAGTGAATAACATTAAAACCATCTTGTGACAATTCAGTGTTCTGCTGTGAAACTTTTGGACCTGGCATTCATTGGTGTGGATGTTACTTAGACATGTAGCACCCACCTAGACCAGACCAGGCACCCCCACCCCATTGCAATGACACTCCTTGATGGCAGCAGCTATCAAGGAACAACTCCAAAAAACATGAAGAACAGCACAAGGTGTTGACCTGGCCTCCAAATTCACTAGATCCCAAACTGATCAAGTACCTGTGGGATGATCCACAGAGGCCCCTCCCCTCAAAGGCCCCCCCCCACCCACTAACAACATTCTGTTTCCAGACACCACAGGACACCCTCAGAAGACCCATGTCCATTCTCATAATGTTATGCCTGATCGGTGTATATGTGAATCCTGTGCCCTTCAGGGTGCTGTGGGAGTTTTGGACCTGAGCAGGCTCCTTGTGTCCCAGCAGCCAACTACGACATCCATGTCTGTGCTTCACTGTTTTCTGTTTCAGGTTCAAACGCACGTGCATGTACCACTGGTCCCTCTTGGCTGGATATGTACAGAAATCGATGCTGGACGTTAGTGTGCAGGAAAGACTGGCATTGAAAACACCATTTATGGAACAGCTGCTTAGTATGCAACATGAAGACATGATAAAATGCAGATACTAAAATACTGAGTGTGCAGAATATAAATGCCTAGAACCAGCAGTCCAACAGAATTTGTCTAAAGCACCTCATTTTGTTTCGGTAATTTGGCAAAGTATTCTTTGTTTGCAGATATCACGGCCTGTTTTACGAGGCATATTTATTTGCTACAGGTGGCTCCATCCAACAGGTCGCCGTGTATATTTGCACCGGCTACGGTCAGCTCTGGATCCCACAGCTTGCATAATCCCCCGATCGGTTCGCGTGGAAAACAGCCAACGGTGGCGTCCATCTTGCTTCACATCTTACAGTAAAAGCTCCGAGCCACACATTAACTGATCTCCTTACTTTCACAGTAATTACAGCCGATGTGAAGACACTCACTAAATTGTGATAAATCCATCCTGGAAATGCTCGACGTTGTAGTCAAATCTGGAGCTGGAAACGATGATACCATAATAGATTGCTCTCAGACACATCTCTTCCCAGTGTGGCACTAATGAGAGGCCGTGTGGATTTGAAAAGGAACGGATCAGTCTTTGATCACAGCCCACACTGAACGCTGGAGACACTGTTTGAAGCATCGTGTTGAAAGAGTTTCAATCTGCCTGTTTGCTGACTGAAAAAAAAGCCTGAACCAGGCACCAGGGAAGACCCGCCCGTCGTCTTAGCTCATACTTAGAAAGTCTCAATTCTTGGGTCCACCTGTGGAGGACACAAGAGGACGCTCAGTTTATGAGGGGTCTGCGATGCACACAGGTAAGGACAACAATGACGAAGACAACAAGTCTCGTTACCTGAAACGCGTCGGGTTTGTTGGAGGCGGTGCATGTAAGCGTTCAAATAATCTCCACCGGTGCTGACGCTTTTATGTTTCTGAGGAACGTTGTACACGCCGGTCTCTCTTGCTCGCTGTGAGAGGAATACTAATGAGTCGGTGGGGGCGCAAGGGGACGGTGAAGTTCCCCACCAGATGGCATGGAGATTATGAGGACAGCAGGCCAGCATGTGTAATGCAGCGCTACCAGTGTGGATGTCTGCTAACATCTCTCACCGGCCCACCTCGGCGTGGGATATCAGGTGATATTTAACATTGCCAGTGGCCGCGTTCATGCTCGTTTCTCTCGGGGTTGTCTCTCCCAAAAATATGTTTTGTTTGCTCTTAAGCGACAGCTGGTGACATTGGGCGGTTTTAGCAAAATGCGTCTATTCGGGACTTGTGAAACATTGTGAGTACAGCACGTTCAGCAGCTAAAGCAGGATTTCCTTCTGTAGCTGCAGAGCCTACGGAAAAGTGCCAAATCTCATAACTTCTATTTATATGTCTGCATAAGAACTATTGCAGTCCCTTAACTGTCCTTTAACTACTAATCAGTGATGTACAATAACTCAGGAAATGTACTTTTGTAGCTACTGCACTTATCAGCCTGGAAGCTAGCCCGAATTCCCCCCTGCCCCCAAACTGTTTGTTGGGGAAAGCTGTTCTGGAGTCGTCCCGTTGGGAACTGATTATGCTCCAGGACCAGATCTGCCAGGCCAATGCAATCAGTGATGGACAGAAGAGGAACAGTGACGTAGTTGAAACGCCCCATAATGAAATGACGCGTTACCAGATCATATTTCATAGGGAAATATTATTTGACAGCAGTGTCTTTGCAAAGTAATAATTTGACAATAATACTTACGTACGTTTGCATTAAAAAGGTTCCAAAGGACGAGTTTGATTCCATAATATGGATTCCAGAGGGTGAACGGCGGACGCAGGACAGCCACTCTGAAAACTGGAACAGCACCGTATTTGAAATGCATTCTGGGATATCCCCCTCCCCCCATGTATTCTCGAAAAAATGGGCGGGGCAAGTGCACATCCGAGTATTTTGACTGTAATTGAATTGGAATAGTACTTAGGCAGCGAGTGATGACGTTTCACGAGTCCACATGAACAGAAGTACAAATAAACTCAGTAGGCGTCACCCACATCTCATCACCTCCACTCACACTCCACCTCATGCTCAACAGTTTTGAATTAGTCAGAAGTCAGCCAGAGTCAGCCGCCAACCTCAAGATTTGCAGTTCAGAGAGAGGAGGCGATAGAAATAGCTATCACACCTGTCACGAGGAGGTGACAAAACCAAACCAATCTGGCGTCTCCATCGTCGTTTATAGGCGCTGCTGTTAACATACGATAGGCCTCCCTGGAAGACTACTGAACAATGGTGAGAGAAGATCTTCCTCTTTGACTCCAAGCAACTGATAAGACCCGACATTTACAAATGATCACAGTCACAGATAATTTTTTTTTCTTCCTCTTATTAAACTCTAATATATCTGTCTGGCGGATATCTTTCATCTGATCTCCCAACATGCTTAAAGTCAATTACCCGCGCGAATAAGACTAGGGGTTGTTTTCCCCGTTAGGCGCACTTGGGTAGACTATTCAGTCATACAGTCTTCTATTTAGTTGTAGACAGATTAGTAGAACAATGAGCAGCAATTAACACATAGTTTAGTTCATCAGTGGAGCGGTGCTTCTGCAACGCCGCAGTGCTTTTCAGTCGTCCATCTGCTCCTGTTTGCTACGGTGCTGCCCAAACGTTGTAAGCTAGAATCAAACAACTGTTTACCAATGACAAACTATAAAATGCTCACGGTGCCGACAAGGAAACTAAAAATTAATCATCTGGTCATCTTCCTCCAAACAAACACCGAGACATAAGGGATACTTGCACGATTAGAATAGGTTTGTTGTCTTCACTGCTTTAAGCATCACGTCGACGAGTCTCTGATCACGTGACAATAACAACATGGCCGCCTCCTAGAAGACAGGTGAGGAGCCCAGTGGGTCGTTGGTTCATCGAGTGTGTGGAAATACTTCACTAAAGATGAAGCCCATACTACCGTAACATGTCAGTCCTGAAATACAACTAAAGTACTACTGCAATGCATCTGAAAAGGCTAACGCTAATGCTAGCAGAGGAACGGTCCAAATCCTTTGGACAGCAGTCAGTTAACAACTTCACCAAATGTCCTGTGGTAACAGAGAGAAGGAGGCTGCACATCAACTATTTGATAGTAAATTTTATTGTTTTTTTGTTGGTGCTGAGTGCTGCCTGTTTTTATACAGTCTATACATATCTGCAGCTCACAGTATCTAAGAATAGAACATAGATTTCATTGTTGCAAAGCATTGCCTTCTCCTGTGTTTTTATTACTGATGTTACCAGAGACTAGCCGGTGTCGTGCAACTCCTAGCGGAGACACTAATTTGTTCTAAACCTCTGGAGTGTCAGTAAGGAAGCAGCAGGTTTTGATGAGGTTTCTAAAATCACAGTGCAAAAGCTCTGTGCCTCTTGAAAGACACTCAGGTCATTAAGCGCACCATGGAGAGCCATATCACACATTTCTTTGAACAAAGTTTGACATTGTGCTTTCTTAATGACCAGCTCAGACATATGGACGAAGGAGAACTAATTAAAAAAACCCAAACACCCTGTGAATGGTGGAAAGCGCTGCTTCGTTGAGGCTGACATTTAAAAATTCCTACTTGCAGGAAAGTAGTAAAATACAGCTGCACAAAACCCTCACGTCAAGAGTAATGGCCAGTGAGTTTGGGGCTGTTTTTGAATCATTTGAATATACTGACACACCAAGAGACGTTCCAAGCAGCTCATGTTTCAGTCATTTGTCAAGGAAACTATACGCCCTGTGACTACACTTGCTTTGTCCTTAATGACTCATTAGGTCACAGAGGAGAGACAAGAAAAGGAGAAAGGAAGAAAGAAAGAAACACTGGTGTCTGTGTTCATGTCAATAAAATCTCGAGAATATACGAGCTGCTCGCTCACTCCAAATGGTCTGCTCTTACATGTTCTATCCTTAGCACTACCGGGCACTTTACAGGTGTCTCTCACACCACAAATTGGGTTGTTTTTTTTCAATCTTTGCTGACATTCAGTTACATGTCATCTTTGACACAACAGGCCAAAGACTTGAAGAACAGTGTGATAGAGATCAGACGCCTTGAAAGGATTGGAGTCAAAAAGGCCACATGCCTCGACAATGAAAAAAGTGAAATAGACAGTGTAGGACAGGCTGGACAGGTGGGAACAGGCAATTGATCCTGACACTAAAGATAGGTATGATTAATTTATGACCTTTTTTATAATATGAATATGTACACCGATCAGACATAACATTATGACCACCTTCCTAATATTGTGCAGGTCTCCCTTGTGGTGATTCATCAGAGAATGGACATGGGCCTTCTGAGGGTGTCCTGTGGTGTCTGATCAAAAGGATATTGTTAGTGGGGGAGGGCCTTTGAGGGGAGGGGCCTCTGTGGATCATCCCACAGATACTTGATCAGTTTGGGATCTAGTGAATTTGGAGGTCAGGTCAACACCTTGTGTTGTTCTTCATTTTTTTGTTTCTTTTAGTTGTTCCTAAAGCGTTTTTGTAGGTTTGTCATCAAGGGGTGTCATTGCTATGGGGTGGGGGTGCCTGGTCTGGTCTAGGTGGGTGCTACATGTGTAAGTAACATCCACACCAATGAATGCCAGGTCCAAAAGTTTCCCAGCAGAACAATGAATTGTCACAAGATGGTCATAATGTTATTCACTTCTCCTGTCAGTGGTCATAATGTTGTGGCTGATCGGTGTATATGGAATGAGCTAGTGTATTTTATTGTATTACTATTAGAATCACATTTATTTCTTGATTTTAGAATTGGTTAATGCAGAGTTGTTGGGTGTGGGATGGATTTGCAAGAAGCAAAAATTACACGGAAGACATTAGCTGTAAATTTTCAGTAAAAGTAACTGCAGTTCCTAACTATTCCACTAGACACACTGTTTTAGTCAGAGATAGGGTTAGGGTTAGGGTTAGGGTTACACTGAGACCCACAACTAAACTGTAGATGGCAGCAACGCCCCGAAATGGCAGGTCTTCTTTGCGCTAAAGGGAGACATTTGGAGTTGACGTTATTTATAGGTCGCCGTTACCGGTCCAGCCCGCCTGAGATCAAATTGTTGTGGCCCCTGAATTAAAATGAGTTTGACACCCCTGGCTGGATGGGATGAATTGAAGACTATTTTCTGAATTACAAATATTTCCCATTTCCAGTCAGAGTCCCCTGAACTTTCAGTCACTGTTATGTGCTTCTGGGTGTCTCTGCCCTTTGCTTCGCGAGTCATTTCTCTTCCCTCCTGTGTATTTTCAGGTGCTGCCCCCCCCCCAATGCTGCAGCAGGTGATTGAGTGCACCTGAAGCCACTTGCTCGTGAAGGGAGAGGGCGAAAGGACTGAGGGAGAAGACAGTCATTTCGCCAAGTGGGCCATTCTGGGCAGTAGTTGTGCTGCCTGTGCTCAGTATTATTTACCCTCATTAAATATAAAGCCACGATATTGCAACAACACCAAGCACAGTGTTGATTCTGCTTTACAGATTTGCAAATGAGGGCATTCCAGTTCTGCAAGCCCCTCTCTTAAAGTGCCCCTTACGTTTGAAAAGCACTTCCCCACCGTGCAGGTGTGCTGAGTAATATAATTTCCCCGGAAATATATCCAAACCCTGGTCCCCGCTATGAAAACTCAAGGTGTCCTCGTCCCTGCGAGGTTCCTAAGATTGAAGCGTGTACTAGAATGGAGTAGAAACTTAATAGCTTGAGTTCAGACTTCATATGCTTGCCACACGTAAGCACTTTTTATTAACACAAAGGCTGCAGATTTTCACTATAGCGGTAGCAACAAACTGTAAACTCCAATCCTCAGACCTCGTCTTCCCTCACAGAACAATCCTCTAAACCCGTGCTGCACCGCTGACACGCCGGAGTGACAGGGACACTACATGTTTTTTATAAGTATTCCCCACAACACACATAAACCCTCGGGGTGGTTATGATTGCCGGGGCATCCGCAGGCTACAGCCCCCTGATCCTCTGGGGACGTCCGAGTCGGTCTGGAAGACAGATTGTGGTCATGACCTCGGACTCTGTTTTGGTCTGTGCTATAATCAGGATGTTCCCTATGCACAAGCTGTCAAGATGCACACTTTAGTATTCTGCCGAGTTCAGAAAAATCCTACCATTCTGTACGATTCTTATAAACCATTACGTTAAGGTCAAGGCTGCTTGAGCTCAATTATTATAGGAGAAACAACATAATATGGAGTGTGCTTCTTTATTTCGGTCTTTTAAGATATTTCTTAATTAGCCACACTTGCATGCATGCAACGAAAATTCCAACATAACATTCATTTTCTGTAACCGCTTATCCTCTGGAGGGTCGTAAGCGGGGGCTGGAGCCTATCCCAGCTGTCGATGGGTGAGAGGCGGGGTACACCATCACAGGACTAACACAGAGAGACAGACAACCATTCACACTCACACCTACGGCCAATTTAGAATCACCAATGAACTTAACCAGCATGTCTTTGGACGGTGGGAGGAAGCTGGAGTAACTGGATAGAAGCCACACAGACACAGGGAGAACATGCAAACTCCTTACACCACATGGAGCACCTAGAATCATCTTGTTCATATTCGGTGTTCATATTCGGTGAGAATAAAGACTCTCCATCTGATCTGAACAAATCCCTCCAATCAGGTAAGTCTGTTCTGACTGAGGTGGCTACATGAGGCATTATTTTCTTATTGGGCTATAAGGTGACAAGAGAAGTGAATGACATTAACCATCTTGTGACAATACAGTGTTCTGCTGGGAAACCTTTAGACCTGGCATTCATTGGTGTGGATGTTACTTAGACATGTAGAACCCACCTAGACCAGACCAGGCACCCCCACCCCATAGCAATGACCCTCCTTGATGGCAGCAGCTATCAAGGAACAACTCCAAAAAACATGAAGAACAGCACAAGGTGTTGACCTGGCCTCCAAATTCACTAGATCCCAAACTGATCAAGTATCTGTGGGATGATCCACAGAGGCCCCTCCCCTCAAAGGCCCCCCAGTAACAACATTTAGTTGCCAGACACCACAGGACACCCTCAGAAGGCCCATGTCCATTCTCTGATGAGTCACCACAAGGGAGACCTGCACAATATTAGGAAGGTGGTCATAATGTTATGCCTGATTGATGTATCCTTATTTGCAGAAGAAGACTGATAACTACTGTCATATTATTTCCACTAGTTATAAGGCTACAGCTGCCAGCTAGCGCATGTAGTTTAAAATAAACTGGAGACAGTAACTTTTTAAAATCTCCAAACTCACATTGGGGGTAATAAAAAAGCATCTGGGGCATAATTACTTCCAGTCCAAAAATATTCAGGCACATAAACACCAGTAAAAACACAGCGTATAATTTTTATACTTAAGTTGTTAGATTAAACCAATGACATGCATGCTGAATAAACACTGATAATGGGAGTTTGTTATCTTTGAACAGGATCAGGCTGCACTGATAGACACTGCTGTAAATATACACTGAAATATCAACAGTATAATTGTGTTAAATGCAGGATATCATCATTTAACAGTGTTGTGATAGCTCAAAGGAAAGACAACAGTAGTTTAACAGTATGTTTTTTCCCACTGCATTGTGGGAAAACAAAACACAGGTTCAAGTGGTGATTATTCATCCATCTCTGTCTTGTGAACTAATGGGTAAGTACCATTTTAACTTTCTTTGTTAGAATAGGAAATGTGTTTTCTTTAACTGGATTGTTGTTTTAGACTTGGATTTATGTTATGTTTAATATTAGAGTCTGGACTCGGCTAATGTGAACCAGCCTGCACATTTGCTCATTTTAAGTTCAACACAGGGATACACAATGTCCCTTCTGGGCTGAACTTTTGAGATTTATTTTCTTGCTTAAATGGCTGATATTTTAGTTTCTCTCTAAACCTTGAGGCTCTAATTTGTTCTCTGAGATAAGTTTGACTTTTAAGAGATCGTATTTCTTTAATAAAGAGACGCACGGTCACTTTGGAGCTGTATTATTTGTCTTAAAACTTGAATTTCGGACACTACATTTATACACTCTACTAAAATGTGGTATCTTAAGAGCAAGACAGCCGAGGAATAGTTTATTAAATGTTTAAAATATGTACCACATGTAGCAGCGTACAGTAAAATCTTGCAAATATACCTTAGATCTTGTGAAAAAAAGCAAATTAACCTCAATTAACTGCTGGTTCTTGGCCTAAAGGGTGAAAAAAAAAAACAGCTTTATGTTGTGTTTGAAAGAAAAGGTGGTCAACATTAAACTTTATGCCATTCATTTTACAGTAACTAGTGAAGATTTGCAGTTGTGCAGTTTTTAAGGGCGTAGTTAATCTCGACAATGTCCTATTTTTATGCTAAGCTAACTATCTTGTTAGTATATAAACAAAGAATAGACCTCTAAGTTAATTTTACAGACTGTATCTGGTGTATGTGTGTTCCTTTGTGCAGCTCTACATCGCAGCTGGGCCTTATCGCGCTAGCTAGCTCCTCGGTCTACCTGGATTAGCTTAACCTCGCCAGCCTTGCGTTGTCCTGATCACTCACCTGCTGCTCCTGATTGCTCCGGGCTATTTAAGGGCGAATCTCATGACACGTCTTGTCAGTTGGTGAAGTCCTGCTGGTATTAAGCATGATTTTTATTCCTGCTGTATTTCTGGTAGCCGGTCTGTGACCTAACCTCCATTAACGACCACCTGCTCTTGCTGCTTACCTTCATCCAGTTTCCCTCCCCGGTCAAGAATAATCTGTTTCCCTCAGTTCTCATCTGCAGTTAACTGTCACCTCCATTCTCTTCAGTTCAGCCCCTTCTGCTTCCCGCTGATCTTCAATTTCCCATCGTGCTTATCTGCTTTAGAGCCTGCGCTTCCAGGTGCATTTCTGACTCAGTTGAGTCTCAGCGGTCGTATCAAAAACGCTGTGATAAACAGGAATGCAGGCTGCAACCCCCAACTCCCCCTCCGGCTACCCCTCCTGATCTGACCCAGAGACCTAGAGAAGGAATGCAATGCAAGGAAAACGTCTAGAAGTCTATCTAGGAAGAGAACTAATTTTATGTTTGTGCATCATAGGAGAGATCGTGCTTTCTCTGCTGCAGCCCCCAAACTCTGGAAGAGATTGCCTCTGCATTCTCGGCTGGCTGAGACGCTATCTGCTTTTAAAACTGTTAATCTTTGGCAGTTTGAGAGCTGCCCCTTTTTATTTTTATTGTGACTTATTGTGTGTTTTAATCGAGTATTTTTAACTTCGCAATCCCTCTTTTTACCTCTTCTTCTTCATTGTCTTTGTTTTTGCATTAACTGTCTTTATACACCGATCAGGCATAACATTATGACCACCTTCCTAACAACTTAAGTGTAAAAATTAGATTATACGCTGTATTTTTACTGGGGTGTATGTGCTTGAATATTTCTGGACTGGAAGTAATTATGGCCTCGACGCTTTTTTATTTCCCCCAACGTGAGTTTGCCTGGAGATTTTAAAAAGTTACTGTCTCCAGTTTATTTCAAACTACATGTGCAAGCTGCCAGCTGCAGCCTCATAACTACTGGAAGTAATATGACAGTGGCTGTCAGTCTTCTGCAAATAAGAATATACCGTGCTACAAGGTCCAAAAGTTTTCCAGCAGAACACTGAATTGTCACAAGATGGTTTAAATGTTATTCACTTCTCCTGTCATTGGTCATAATGTTGTGGCTGATCGATGTATGTTCTATGTATTGTAGCAATTTGCTCAACACGCTTTTAAATGAGCTTTATAAATGAAATCGACATTTAATTTAAATCTCTCATCATCAGAGGTGACCAGGCTTCGTACAAAGCGACAAGTTAATAATTCAGCGTGCCTTTCCCAAGCAATTAATGTAAACATGATGGTTTTATAAAAGGATAATACACTGATCTGTTGGGGGAGAAGGCCTCATACAATACAGACATATATCCACTACAAATATAACAAAAAGGTAGAGCACCAGAGGAAAAATTAGTAAGCCATTAGCGGTGAAAGTAATCTTCATGAATAAGCTGATACGTCTTTTTAAGCATCACATTATTATTGTATTGTATTGGACATTATCACATAAAATGTGCCTTTGAATGCATTTGCTGCAGCAGGGGGGGAAAAAAAAGAAGAAGCAATGAGTGCAGCGGCGATGACCACCATTCCAAGCACTTTTAGAAAAATAAGGACTCGGCTGAAAATGGGTTTTATGTGGCTGGGTGGTCGATTACACCTCATGATGCTTAATGTAGGTCAGGCGAAGGTTTAGAGTGCTCTAAAGGAGGACCACCTCATTCCCACTCTGCTCAACCTGGAAAAAGAAAAGTGCGTGCAGGAACATGTATCTGTCACCTTTCGGTTCGGTGGAGATGTGCTCCGAGTCACGCTGGGTCGGGCCCGAGGAAGACTGAGTGTCATGCAGAGCGTGTTTGTAAAAAGGCTGAAGGAGAATTGAAAGCTTTCCGTTCTTATTAGGTCAACCGGAGGGGGAACAAAGCTCTGTGTCCACTTTCCAATCTCTTCGCGTGTTCTGCGTATGTCAACGCCCTGACAGAATATCATCAGACGAGCCTCTCGCGCAATATCCCTTGAAGGCGGATCAATATGACAGATGTCGTCGCTTTAGAGCAGGTAATGATGAACAGTGAAGATGAATGGTGCAGCAGGGTCGCTTCTAAATGAAAAGAAAAGACGCAAATGACAAAGGAAGGAGACAATAAACCGTTGCAGGATGTGTAACTACTGCTGCTGCTGCTGCAGTTGCACGCACAGATGGATGTAAAAGCCCTGCAGCGCTCCCCGTACCCCACACATCACCCAAGTTGTATAAGGCAAAGGTTCTGTGAACACATCCACTATGTAACACAGAACAAATTACCGTTTGTTCTGTCTTTTCTCTTTTTTTTTCATCTCCCGAGGCTTAAAAACTGGTTTTAAAATTCCTCCCTGAATTTTCCTGGATGGCCGCGATGTCTTAAAGAGCCATGCAGCTATCGCCCGGTAAGATGAGGACATGAAATCAGGGTGCACTCGCCCCAGTTGGACATGTCGCCTTCATAAATAAAGCAAGAGCCAAACTGAAACCCTGTAGTGTGAACTACCTGAGCCCTTCTCTCTTTTTTTTTCTTTCACAAAGTCGCTGCCACAGTGAATCAATCAGTCCAAGAGAGGGAACAGGGGATGCCACTGAGCGTGAACCGAGCGCAATCAGACATAACCCAGATGGCACAATGGAATACAAGCCGGAGCGCCGCTATCTCCCACGGAGTCCCTTCCTCCGCCCGCGGAATGAGGCGCAGTCCCATCAGCACAGCAGCAGAAGTCACACCTCTTTGTACGGTGGATAATACACATGACATGCCCGACGCTCTCAGCCCCAGCCGGCGTTTTTAAGGCCCATTATCCGGCGGAACTTGAACATTTTATTATGATTTTTTAGAATTTCAAGGACGTTCAGCAAAAAGATTGTGCTCCTCCCTCAGTCGAAAAACCTGTTAAATCGTCTAGTCTTGCCAAAAGAAAAATAAAGAAATTGAATTTTTTTTTTTGTTTTTCCCGTAACCTAGAAACAGGCATTTGGCAGAGCTGAAGACCTGAACCGAATATTTGTTTCTGGCTTTACTGTCCTCTCTGTTTTATTATTTAAATGTTGAATTTGTGTTGAATCCCTTCAAACCTTGTCCCTGGCGGAAGGAACACATTCAGCAGCAGCAGGTTCTGAGTTTAGCTACCTATTTTCATTCTTTGTTCTGCAGGCTTCTCTTGTCTCTTGTTTGTTTAAGCTGTTGTCTGCTGCGTGTGTATTCTGAATTTAGAATCCAGTGCCTTCTTTTTTTTTATGCCGTTAGACGCACAAATGTATGAGGATTTCTAAAAATACATATATATATATTTTCAACTCCTATCACAAGATATTGTTTATGCTGAACGGCTGATATGTTGTCAGGTTGACAGGCGACTGCTGCTCTGCAAGTCACCGCAGACGCCTTCTTGGAAATGCACAAGTTCACGTACGTGCTGCTTTACCATCATTTATCACAGGCGATGTAACGCGTGGATAATTCATTAAATGTGATAAAATAATTGTTCTTTGGGGAGATAAAGGCTCTAATTCTTTCAGTGTTCAACTAGGAACATCTGGGGGGTAATTTAAGTTTCAGGCTGAAAATTATCGTTATGTATAAACTATATAAATATATATATGAGGCAGATGTCACTAGAATTGAGCAATACAAGATACACCGATCATAGCGTAATATTATGACCACCTTCCTGATATAGTGCAGGTCTCTCTTGTGTCTCCAAAACAGCTGTGACTCATCAGAGAACGGACACGGACCTTCTGAGGGTGTCCTGTGGTCTCTGGATGTTAGTGTTAGTGGGGGGTCTTTGAGGGGAGGGGCCTCATCATGTGGATCATCCCACAGATACTTGATCAGTTTGGGATCTAGTGAATTTGGAGGCCAGGTCAACACCTTGTGCTGTTCTTCATGTTTTGTTTTTTTTAGTTGTTCCTAAAGTGTTTTTGTGTGTGTGTCTGTGTCAGGCTGCATCCTGCTGGGGATGGCTACTGCCATCAAGGAGTGTCATTGCTATGGGGTGGGGGTGTCTGGTCTGGTCTAGGTGGGTGCTACATGTCTAAGTAACATCCACACCAATGAATGCCAGGTCCAAAAGTTTCCCAGCAGAACATTGAACTGTCACAAAATGGTTTAAATGTCATTCACTTCTCCTGTCGGTGGTCATAATGTTGTGGCTATATCAGTGTATATGACAAAAAGCTGTATTCATACTACACACTGTGAAAAAGCAGCAGACTATATGCCCTTTTCAATGGTAGGTAAACTATCTAATACAGAAGATTAAACTAGTGACAGCTACTGGTGGGACTGTAGCTGCTCCCCCGCCTCAGATGAAGACATGAACCAACAGATCAGTCTGTTTCTGTGGTTGGCTTTGTGACCTGCAGACCAGACTCCTCATGCAAATATCCAGAAAGGCTGGTGACAGTCTCTGCGCCATCTGCCACTGCCCCTAGCATGGTGCGATCATCCTATTCCATCTTTTCTGTGTGTGCTGCACACAAATTTGCTTTTACTGTAAAGCATCGTTTGCCAGTACATCTTCAGAGTAACGCTGTCTCACCTTGACCTGGATGGACAGGATGATGCTCTCTACTGGAGCTGGAGAAGCAGAAGCTCACAACCCCGCTGGGAGGGAATGTTTGAGTATGTTGTTGTAGGAGGCACCAGGCAGGACGTCGTAAACCACCTCTATCACCACCTCTCTCTCTCGAGCAGCTTTGCACTGAGTGCCTCCTGCTCTATCAGGCTCCTGACACACTTGCAAACCCTCAGGAATGATATTTCCATGTACCAGCAAACAAGGTGAGCTGTCCTCAGGTGAGTCGAGCAGTCTTCTGGCTTCAAATCCAATATCGCTCATCCCCCTAGCCGCCGCTCACCTCCCACACCTGCTCGAGAAGAAGCCTGGCATCAGCATCATCAAAGACCTCCAGAGCTGCACTCTGAGATTGTTTTCGCTCGGCTCCAACCGGCGTGTCTGTCATATCCTCAGCAGTCGTCTCAGATGGGACCCTGTTTTTTCTGCTGAAGCCGGGTAAATTCTGTCACCGGTGCAAATCTGAGGTTTGTCAGGGTTGCTGTTCCAGCAGACCTGCAGAGCCCGCTCATATGCGGTCGTCCTCCTCATGGGTCAGTAGATGCTTCCTCTCCAGTCACTGAACTCCGAGGGTGTTTTGTTGCAGAACAAGCTAACCTGTCAAAGCAAAGACAAAACTTTACTGAGCACCACTGAAAGGGTGACAAGTGTTGTGTCACTGGACTCAACTTTAGAGAGACATATTCTGTTAGATATATATATATATATATATATATATATATATATATTATTGGCATTTTATTTATGCAAAAACGGCCTATCCCAGCAGTCATCGGGCAAGAGGCGGGGTCTTTGGATGGTGGGAGGAAGCTGGAGTACCCGGAGAGAACCCAGAACCCAGACAGGCCCCAATCGGCCAATGGATTGGAACCCAGAACCTTCTTGCTGTGAGGGATCAGTGCAAATTGACCAAATTATTCCTGCTGATGTCAGATCAGATTTATTTTTGATTTGGTAGTTTCCAATTAGTGGCGGTACATCAGAATACATTTAATTAAGCTACAGATCAGTGCTAATTCTGTATGTACTTGTGGTGCGTAGAACACATCTGAGTCCTTGTTAATGATTGCTGTTTATTATATTTGGTGTATAACCATATCTCAGTACTTTCTTTTGTGAATGAAGGTGCTCCATTGCAACCCTGTCTCCCCCCCAAACAATCTCTTTGTATGCAGCTAATTTGCAACCGCAGATACAGCATGTTCTTGAAGGAAACATAATTGGGCCCAGATTTCATTCCCTGTGATATGAGGAATAATGAGGAAAGGTTGTTAATTTACATATTTTGTAGGTCATAAATATGTTAATGAATGTATGTATTTTTATCTGATCTTAGTACAGTAACCACTTGCAGTGGCTGCAGCACTGCTACACTCGCCCACCAGAGGCATTTGTTTAAAGTTGGGGAAAGATCAGGTTTAACTTGGGACGCAAGTTTATTCACATTTAATTTACTGTCTCCAAAGTGCTTCTGTTGCCTTACTAAATCACAGACAGGACGGAAGACGATGACCTCAGTGTCTGGTGTGAGAGTTGGGTGCTTAATAGGCGGTTTAGGCTTCTGCGTTATGTTGATGCAGAAGCTACAGCGACAGTGCAGACTCCAGCGCCGTAGATTGACGTGCACCTCCCCAGAAATGTAACTATGCAGACCGCAAGAGCTGTGATTGGTCCGCTTGGTAGCAGCGTGTTTCTGCTTTAGTATTTCCAGCTGCTTCTCCATCTCCGCAATTTTCAAATCTATTGTTTTGGATCAGTAAAGATGGAACACATCAAGGAAAGGTCAGGGTTAGGGTTAGGGTTCAGTCGTCACTGTTGAAAGTGAAGCAGGAAGTAGAAACAAAAATTAACCCGACTGGCAAAAAAGACACAGCGCCTACTAGTGTTTGGGAGGTGTAGTTACAGAGCGAGCCAGACTGACGAGTGCACAAGTATAAATGGCTGGCACCGGGTTAGGGTTAGGGTTTGTTTCATAAACCTCCGAGAATGTAGATAGAAAAAGCTAAAGAGATTTTCATAAACCGCTTTCAGTTGGCGTGGGGATGGTTACGATGACGTGATTTAAGGCCGCACACAAAATATTTGGTCATACGTAATCTCTATTGATAATAACTTTGACTTCAAGTCTATTAGAACAATAAAGGTTTCAGTAAATCACAAAACCGATTCAGTCCATCTTGCACAACTCTGAACTCATGCCGAGACCAACACAGATCACAATTAGATAAAGAAGAAAGCTTCTTCTCCTTAAGTGATCATTTACACGGCAGTGTCGGCTAATAAAGGGAACTGCTGAACCAAAAGTAGATTATTTGTATCACTCAGTAATTAGAAACTGGGCCGTGTGCTTTCATTCTGACTTAACTGATGATGCAGCAAGAAAAGATACCCCGGTAAGATTCACATTTTTTTATTTATTTATTTTTTTTGTTTGGGATATAATTAATTCACAGGAGACCTTGTGCAGTCCTTGAAGTAGTCTGGCAACTGATGCAGACTTTGAAATAAATAAATAAATAAATGGATGACACAAAGGGAGAAAATAAAGATTCCCTTATAATCAATTCCTGATTTTTTCAAGGAGAGAGCTGCAGCTGTTCAGTCAGTGAGTTTAGACATGTGACAGAAACAAAAAAACGGACCCATTAAAGTCTCTGATTCTTTGACACAAGTATAAAACAGTAAGGAGGAGGCTGAAGTAGTTTGATCTCTATATAGAGCCTCACATTTTGTACTAATGCTAATCCTTAGTCCACAGTCCAAGGTTTCTTTAAGTCTCCATGCAATAAAATTTACTGTTATTTAATTTTTTTCTGTATTTTTTTGCTGCATGTTCTCCCTGTGTCTGCGTGGGTTCTCTCCGGGTACTCCAGCTCTGGCACCACAATGGCATAAGTCATTCAGCAGGTATTCTTAATTGTATATTTGTAATTTCCTGAAAAAACGTGTAGCTGATTTATCCCTCACTAGGGGATTTTTGCATGCAATAAAATACACCAGTCAGGCATAACATTATGAAAACCTTCCTAATATTGTGCAGGTCTTCCATCAGAGAATGGACATGGGCCTTCTGAGGGTGCCCTGTGGTGTCTGGCAACAGAATGTTGTTAGTGGAGGGGCCTCTGAAGGGAGGGGCCTCTGTGGATCATCCCACAGATACTTTATCAGTTTGGGATCTAGTGAATTTGGAGGCCAGGTCAACACCCTGTGCTGTTCTTCATGTTTATTTGTTTTTAGTTGTTCCTAAAGTGTTTTTGTGTGTGTGCCTGTGTCAGGCTGCATCCTGCTGGGGATGGCTGCTGCCATCAAGGAGTGTCATTGCTATGGGGTGGGGGTGCCTGGTCTGGTCTAGGTGGGTGCTACATGTCTAAGTAACATCAACACCAATGAATGCCAGGTCCTAAAGTTTCCCAGCAGAACACTGAATTGTCACAAGATGGTTTAAATGTTATTCACTTCTTCTGTCAGTGGTCATAATGCTGTGGCTGATTGGTGTATGGAACTTTTCAGCCACTGGAGCTCACCAATCAGGGCAGACTGTGCTGTATGGGTGGGGGCAGCCTACATACAGTAGCTCCATGTTTGGTTTGTTTTTGGTTGTTTTTTTTACAGGAAACGAGTCAAACACTTTGCTTCTGTGCAGAGTTTAAAACCCAGATGCAGATTCATAAACAGAGAACATGAATGCACCGCTAGAAGTTGCAGCAAAACAAGGTAGCCCGGTAAGACTTGTGCTCTTGTGGACACATTTTCCTTTTTAATTTTCACCAGAGCTGCAAATGCATCAATCATGTGTATTGTGATTATGTTGTTGCTGTTGACGGTTCAGCTACTGGTTGCATGTACTGTGGGATGAATTCTTCGTTTTTCAGGCACAACATCTTTATTCCAGGTGGTCCTCCCAATGCTGGTGGTATCCTGCCACTGCAATATCCGTAGGGGTTGTTGACAAACATGAAAGGGAGCAGCATGGGTCTATTTTCCAGGGGAAACTCAATTCCTGTCCCACAGTGATACAGATGAGAAGGGCATGAAAGCATGTGCGGTATGCAAAATGACTGCCAGTTCTATATTTCTCTACGGTGGCGTGGTTAATTCTGATTCAGCGATAAATCACGAATGCCCAAAAGGTACTATGCTAAGTCATGCTAATCTCTGTCAGCTGACACAAACAGACCGGCAATCCAATCTCGCTGCATTGATTTGGTCTTCAATAAAAAGACCCATTCTGGAGGGGTTCTCTTCCTGCCGCTGCAGACCAGCTGGACCGCTGTGCACTGTATACATATATATTGTGCCCATCTGGACATTGCTTATCAGAGGAGCGGCCCCAAATAGGTTTCACTTGATAGTATGCTGCACTTAATGGGCATGGGGGATTGGCTGCATGATGGCCCACACAGGAAATTCCATGTGATGTTAGCGTGACCTTGCTTTATCCTTCCGTGCACGGCTCGGCTTTGAGATATCAGCGCGGCCACATGGTGGACGCTCTCAGAAAATGGAAAGGCTTCTGGGGAGCAGGGCATCAACGCGAATGCGGACCGAGTCAGCCACAATGGCATCACATCACATTTGTATGTAAATTACAGTTATCATTATTCTGGTTGAACTTATTTGTAAGGTCGTAAATAGGCTAATTTACAAAAATAATCAAATGAAATGATAGTGAAGTATTACACATACTGTAGTACCCTTTTTTTCTTGCTTAATATAAAACATGCTTTACTTTTTTATACTGGCATTTACTTTCTAAGTACATTGGTATAAGAGTTATGTTTAACTCAAAGGTCACTGTTGTATATGTGATCAATAGTGCACCGACTCAAGCGATACACTTGAAGTATTCTTATCCAATTTGCATTTTAAGAAACCTTTGCAATATTTCAAGAATTAAATCCAGTGGCTGTTACCAATGTTAAATCATAAAACAATCAAACAATAGAAACAATAAGAACCAACTTCTCAAAGTTAGAGTTAAAAACCAAAGAGAGAAAATGTGTTTTAAGAGAGGATTTAAAAAGAAGACGTGAGTCGATCTGCCTGATGTGCAGTGGCGGGTCGTTCCACAGTTCGGGGGCAGCGACTGAAAAGGTGCCGTCACCTCTCAACTTCCTCTTTGTCTTTGGGACGACCAACAATGACTGATCTTCCGACCTGAGAGAGCGTGAGGGAGCTTACGGCGGGAGAAGGTGGACAGATACTCTGCAGCGAGGCCATGAACACATTTAAAAACAAATAAAAGAATTTTAAAATGAATCCAGAAGCGAACCAGGAGCCAGTGAGTTTCTGCTAAAATCGGGGTAATGTGTTCTTGTTTTTTGGCACCAGTTAAAAGTCAAGCAACAGCATTTTGAAGCAGCTGTAGTTGAGAAGGTGACGTCTGGCTAAGCCCAACATAAAGTTTCCAATAGTCTAAACTAGTTGTGATAAAAGCATGGATTAAAATCTTAAAGTGATGCAGAGAAAGAAATGGTTTCACCTTGGCCAGTTGTCTCACTTGAAAAATTCGAGATCGCTGTAGAGTCTTACTAAATATTTCTAATATAACATTAACTTTTGACCAAATGAAGAAGAACAAATAAAAATGAATCATACTCAGAATAATTTCTTCCCTGGTAATAATTCCATATATGAAGTAAATTTGAACTAACGTATCAAAACTTTATTTTTTTTAATTATTTTTTTATGTCTATGAAGCTAAAACTAGTAAGTGCTTAGCTTAGCTTAGCTTAGCTTAGCATAAAGTCTGGAACCCCCATCTCCATGAAACTTGTGAACATCCTGTTCAATGCAGGTGGTTCACTGCAACTTGTGGTTTCACTGGTGAACGATCTGACAACTTAAGACACAAGATAAGGTGGTGGAAACTTTACAAATAAATAATTGCTAAAACTATAAAACTCTAAGGCAGTGAGTTAGTGGTTTGTGCAACATAAGGCAGTGCAAAAAGCAGATTTATTTGTGCAAAAAAATGACTGTAAAAAAACAAAAACGAAGCCAAGTCTAGCGTGTGGGTTATTGTTGACTCAGGCTGGTGTTGTACAGACTGATGGTGACTTATTTTGGGTGCAAAATCTTTCTGACAACGGAAGGAAGTCTGGACTAGATGTCTTCATGCTGAGATACTAGCCAATGTCATGCTAATTGTGGCTACATACCTATAAAAGATACTGTAGGGCTGCCAGTCTTGTCTTCTGAGAGAATAGTTTCCTGTCATAAGATGTGCAGCATTATGAGACACCTTCCAGACAAGCCTTGTGAAATGTGTTTATACATTTAAAAACATGTAGGTACATTGAAAGTGTAATGAAATAATAATCTGGATGTGGCTTGAGGAGATCAGAGGGGTGCCAATGCCAAGAGTTTTAAACGCTAAATAAAAGATGTTTTTCTTTTTTGTTGATATCCACTTAGGGGAGCAACTCAAGACATGGTTTCTCTTCCCCGAGCCAGTGAAAAGTGTCACTGCTGCATTTTGAACGAGCTGCTGAAGCGCGCCTCAGGAGTGCGGCTTTAAAAGCGCTTGGGATTTTTCTAGACCTCCAAAGAGAAGGGTGAGGTTTTATCTTTTTATCTCAGCCTAACACGGAAACGATCTGCCCGTAACGGCGGAATTTATTTGTTTGTCAAATTTTCGAGGCGGAAGCGTAAAGTAAACGGCTCCCGTATTTCAGCGGGTGAGCTCGGAGATACGAGGACAGCGGCTCGGGAGAACTAGAGGAATTTTCTTTTGACAGGGAAGCTTAGCGGCGGTGACAGTAAGGTTTTATGGCGCTATTCCTGGTCCTCCTGCAGAAGCTGCGTCGCTGCAGACTAGTCGTAATTTCCATTTGTGCCTCTAGATGTGAGGCGGATCACGCCTCAAATGCATCCGACATACAAGAATTTGGTATTCTTCACATTTGTTGGCCATGTATTTATACGTTTCTGGCCTTGTGACTGCAAGGATGTTAAAATATGGTAAATATTCACCTGCCAGAATGCGTGGAATGTGGAAAAAAATAAAAGAATTCAAGAACATTTGGAGGTAAAGCTCACAGCATGCCCTGCAGCGTCATTTAGGCTGAAGCCCCTTTTTTTTCTGTGTCAGGTGCTGAAATGCCCTTGTCACATTAAGTGGCAGATCTCAGGACACTTAACATTCCTCCCCACCCCCACGGCAGATGCAGCGTGTTTTTAATGACATTGTCTGCTTCCTGTCAAGTCAGCTGGGGGCTGATATGAGGAAAGTCACCTGTGGAAGGGTAGCGGCGAAGAAAAAAATGTCTTGAAGGGCAGCTCATGAACTCCGCTGAGCTCCGGCTTTAGCGAGACTGATGCACTTGTAGGAGAGTCAAGGCTCAAACACACATACGGCACTGTAGATAACTAACTAGAGCAAGTTAAGACTTTTCATGTACGAGCGTTAACTGGGCTCATTGGAATTATTCACTGACAATTCAAGAGTAAAATACGTAAACATGTTTTCATCTTGGAAATAAAAGGAGAAAATGTTCTGATAGAAAGGTACTTATCAAGAAAATTGGCACGGAAGACCCAGATGATTGTGCGGCGAGCGATGCTTGCGCATTGTGCCTGCTTCCCAATTCAGGTGTGCTTTCCTTGCTTAATCTTAAATTCAAATGAATCTGCTCTCCGCAGGCAGTCGTCTCACCTCTTTCCAGGATTTATGTTTCTCTTTTATTTCCTCTCGCTGGTCATTTTTCACTAAGAATTTTCAACGGGCTCAGGGAAACGCCTGCCAAGGTGTAGGGTAGAGCAGAAGGCGTGACAAGATGAGAGAGGAGCTGCTTGTGAGAATCCCCCCCCCCGTATAAAAGAGACGACACATCTTGCCGGTCTATGGCGTTCTTTGCAGGTGAACGTATGGTTTCCCACACGCTGGTGGTTGCATCTCGGTGCCTCTCAGCGGCTCTTCGATGGAGCTGTCGAGAAAAATAATTGAGAATGACGTGACATGTTCAGTGTTCATCAGTGTGGAGCTGCACGGCTTGTTAATATGAAACATCCGAACAGAGCTCTGCATGGGGGACGCTAAAATGAAAGCCCTGATATAATAGTCTAATTTTTGACAGCGGCTACAGAACGCAGCATTGCAGGGTGTTTTTTGATTGATTTGAAAATAAATAAATAAATGAAATAATCAACCTTCTGCAGTTTTGCCGTCCAACATTTGAGTCACCTTGCCTGTTTAAACACAGATGAGCCAAAAGCACTGTGATTACTCACAGAAGAAGTGAATCACTTTCAGCGTGTTTACAAATCTGACAGTATTTATCATTTAGAAAGTTTGTTTTTGTTCCAAATGTTGCATTTGCCAGTTGTAAATTGCTGATATAAGTCAGGTTTTCAGAGCATTATTTAGCCACGTATACAGTGCATTCAGTTTGTACGTAACACATACAGTTTGAGACACTCAACCTCTCGCCTGTCTGCTCTGTGCGCTGCACTCAAACCGACAGGTCAGGAATTTGCAAGGCAGCTGAGATGCAAAAAGAAAGACCTTTAGGGTATCAAAAGCTTTTGGGATATGCACAAATATCACAAGACTGACATTTCCCTGAGTAAAGGAATGAAAGTGGAGACCTGTGTTTGAACCACTGGCGGAAAACACTGAAAAATATCTTGCTGCACACAAACAGATATTACTTTCAGTAGCCATTAAAACAACATAGTAGGAATAATATTTTTTTTGAGTAAGAGCAAGAAAGCAAGCATAATCAGTCAGAAAGTTTTTGAAAAAAGATAAAAAGCCCTGAAATAAACTGACTAAATTTTGGATGCACTTATGGTTTATAGTTGTAAGATGTGTGAGGAGACAGTCAATCTGTCAAGGCATCTAGACAAGTGCTGGAAACCGTAGGCCGTTGTGGTTGCTGTGCTTAATAGTGATATACAGCTGTGTATCATCAGCATATCGATGAATGCAAATCTAACAATGCAACTCAACAGGAGTACATACATATAAGAAGGAGAAGAAGGACCACAAAAAAAGAGTTTTTGTGTGTGCTGACTGTTTGTGTATGCAAACTGAACAATAATTATTCAGTTTTAGTATTTATTTTTTCTTATCGAGAAGCAAAAACAAAGTTGCCACCAATAAAAAAGGTCCCACACTCTAATATTTCGTCGGACCTCCTTTATCTTTGATTACAGCACACATTCTCTGTGTCATTGTTCCCATTATCTTCTCCAATGTCACCAGATTTATTTCCATCCAGTGTTTCATTAATTTTTCACCAAGATCTTGTATTGATGATGGGAGAGTCTGACCACTGCACAAAGCCTTCTCCAGCGCATCCCAAAGATTCTCAATGGGGTTAAGGTCTGGACTCTGTGGTGGAACAATCCATGTGTGAAAATGATGTCTCATGCTCCCTGAACCACTCTTTAACAATCTGAGCCCCATGAATCCTGGCATTGTCATCTTGGAATATGCCCGTGAACATCAGGGAAGAAAAAATCCATTGATGGAATAACCTGGTCATTCAGTATATTCAGGTAGTCAGCTGACCTCATTCTTTGGACACATAATGTTGCTGAACCTAGACCTGAAAAAACTGCAGCAACCCCAGATCATAGCACTGCCCCCACAGGCTTGTACAGTAGACACTAGGCATGATGGGTGCATCACTTCATCTGCCTCTCTTCTTACCCTGATGGTTCTCCACTATTCTTCCAGTTTTTAATAATGCGTTGGACAGTTCTTAACCCAGTTTTAGTAGTTTCTACAATCTCCTTAGATGTTTTCTCTGCTTGATGCATGCCAATGAGTTGACTCTTCTCAAACAGACTAACATCTTTTCCACAACCACAGGATGTGTCTTTAGACATGGTTGTTTAAGAAATGAGAAGCTACTCATTGCATCAGTTGGGCTTAAATAACTTGTTGTCAGATGAAAGATAATCACCCATGCAGTAATTATCCAATAGGAGGATCATACATTTTTCTGAATTGCAGTACGATTTGTGATTACTGCATATTCTATTTTGATAACCTTGAAAACTTGTACTTTATATTTTTGTGAAATCACTTTCCTACACTAAACTGCAAATCTGACTGCTAAGTTAGTGACAAAAAAGGGAAAATTTCAACATTTTCAAGTATAACCTTTTATTCGAATGTTCTTTATTCTTACAAACCATTCTTCAGTAGGCCTATATAAGAGAGTCAGCGTGAACCCATGGACCCCTCAGTGCTTCCGTTCAGTAATCACGATGGCAGTCACTTCCTTCCCATTCCTTTCTCGCTCTGCTCTTTCCACTCTGGCGACAATGAGACGTATAATACAACATGAAATATTAATAACACTGCCGGATGAAATCAAGTCCACCAATCTCGAATATGTCACATGTTTGTATCCACAACAATACTGCTCTCTGCAACGAAGTGGTGCGAAGCTTTCTGGTCGGCGTTTCCATTCTGACGTGGTTAAACGGCAGTAAGTACGACTTTGAATCTGATGCTGAAGAAATGGAAAAGTCACGCTGATGAAGGGGTGGATGTGAGGGGGGAGTAGACCTTACCAGAAGAAGTGTTAATGAACTCAACTTGAGCAGGATTTAATACTGCTTTTTGCTGGATCAGAGATAACACTGGCACATTGTGTAGTTGGGCCCAATTTAACAGCGTGTTCTTTGGGAGAATGTAAAACTCTGAAGTGACGTTCCGCCAAGTAACGACTCCTTAACCAGGCACTTTGCCTTTATTCGATGGTTCAAAGTGTTTCACTTTCTCTGCTGAATGTGTCAGGCGTTTCTCATAAAGTGGGATGTGTGTGTGTGTTGTGTGGAGTATAATTAGACATTTAACCCACAGGAGAGTTTTAAAGCTTCTCCAGTCGTTCCCTGCATAACCCGATTAGAGAAACCCAAGAAGAGGATTGTGCCGTTTTAAATAAAAGATCTAGAAAGCGATTAAAGAGCACTGGAAATGTACCAGAACTGACGTGATTTTGCAGGTGGTTAGACTCTGGAGCTGTGGTGCTCCCTGTGGGTCATCGTCTTACTCATCGTGGCCAATCAGGTGTGTAATCATTGAAATCTGACCAAATGTTTGGTTCCGGATGAAGCCGGTGGAAAATGATTGCTTTGGGGAGTGCAACCACGTTACGGCCAGTGATCTCAAGATGTTGTTCAGTATATGTCTGCGTCTGGAAACAAAACCGTTTCCTCCACATATAAGCGTAAGTATGTCCACGTGACAGGGACTCATCCCACGTGCGGTTTCATTATGATTCAACAGATACAAAAACTACAGCCTCAGATTGGATTAAGAGTTCGATCACACGTACGTTTAGAATGCCTTGAAGCTTGAGATTAGTGCGGTGTGGTGTGCGGGGATAAAGGCTAGGGCTGGTTAATTAGGAAGACACATTGATCAGACTTTGCAGTTTGCAGATGATTTTTCTCCGCTTTAATGTCTCGTTAACTGCACATATACTTCTCCATATGACGCCTGGACAGCAAAACAACAAAAAAACGTGCACAGAGTAGAGAGTGATCTTCTGGGTGCACTTGTAGAAGGTCATCTGGAGGAGTGATGACGCCAAATGTCGATTAAAAAATACATGAAAAAAACAATTTCTCATCAACTAAAATGCATAAAAGGAAACGAGTGCAAGGACTTTCTGTTCCACCTATCTGTACTTCCTGTCACTTCCTGCAAATAGCAAAAGAGCTTCATTAATCAATTAATTGGAAATATAATCTAATGGTTCACCTAGAACTGAGTGGTTAGCAGAGAAAAGAAATAGCTGCTGCAGGGCTATTGTGCTTTACATGACATGAAGCAAATCGATTCTATATATTCAACAGACACATCACTGGGACAATGAAGTTCTGGACTTATGTTCATAGTTTTAGGTTGTCTTTTATACAATAGCTGCAGAACATGGAGTTAGTGGAGGCCACATCAATATATCCAGGCAGCTAACATTTAGTTTTTTGTGTCAGAGTTCAGTTGATTATGTGTTATAATTGCCTCTATTTAATGCAGTTGCTTTGTTCTTGTTTGCACAAGAACTGAACCGACTTGGAGACCATATGTCACAAAGCCACATTCACTCTGCCTCTTAAAAACTAAACATCCAGATGGAGAATCTCTAACATGCAGTTTTAGGTTTCATATCCAATGAACAATCATAATTTCAAAGAATCACTATGCTCTCAGATCCAATGCTTCTGTTTGACTTAAGACTCATTTAGAGTACTGCGGGACATAGATGCTGTAACCTACGTACGTAGCCCACGCCGGTGCGATCTACGCCAGTTATACTTGTGCGCTCGTCAGCCTGGCTCGCTCTGTAACAACGCCACCCAAACACTAGTCGGCGCTGTGTCTTTTATGCCAGTCGGGTTCCTTTTTATTTCTACTTCCTGATTTCGCCAAAGACGAGTTGTACATATGTTTAGATCTCCGAAACCTCGATGTGTTCCATCTTCACTGATCCAAAACAATCAATTTGAAAAATTTGAAAAAAAATTGCGGCGATGGAGAAGCAGCCGGAAATACTGAAGAGGAAAGACATACTACCAAGTGGACCAATCACATCTTGCGGTCTGTGTTGCCATGGCATGTAGTTACATTTCTGGGGAGGTGCACGTCAGTTACGGCGCTAGGGTCTGGGTTGTCGCCATAGCATCTAAACCGCCTACTACAAACTACACACGTGTGCTTGCTTGGCCTCCTAAAAGCAGGTAACTGTGCTGGAAGGCTGTTTTTGAATAACTATTTCTTTCCTCGGCACATGTTTGTGTACCCATTTGGATAAGACACGTAAATGGAGCTGACAGCGAGGACGCACAACAATAAACATTTAATCCTGGAGCAGGGAAATTTGGGATTCAAAGTGTGTCAGTGTAGACCACATTCATAATGTTTTAAACATATCTAATGCACTGAGAAGACTGGCTCAGCCAGGCTAGATGGGGGAGAGGAGAGAGTAAAATATGGTTCGGCTTTTCCTTTCATGCATAATCTGTGAGGCTGTCTGTCTACACTAAAGTACTTAAGAGGAGCTGCAGGACAGACAAGCTAGACTGTGTTAATGTTAGCTATGAACTGGTATTACAAATGCAATATTAAGAAGCTGCTTTAATAGTTCATCCAAGTCTCATCAAAAAGTGAGCAATAGGTTGCAGCTTTATGCCACTTGAGGTTTGCTCCAACTTCATGGCAGACTTGTTTGTGGCCTTGGTTGGTCTCTGACTAATTTCCTCATTTGTGATGACTTTACAGTGGCTGAAGGTTTGTACAACTCCCCCATTTAAATTATATCTAAGCTTAAAGTTATGCATAATTAAGGGACTGATCCAATCTTGTCCCAGAGAGCTAGGGGCCCGTTTAGGCGTCATCTGCCGGCACCAGCTCCACTCATGCTTCGCCTCTTTGCCTATTTTTGACGATTCCTGGAGATGGATGCATTCAGACGCTGTCTTTGCGACTAGTGGTGGGAAAACAGACTTTTTACTGACTCGAGTTTATATGAGTCACTCACCAAAGAGAATTGGGATTTTGAGTCATTTGAGCCGCTGAGTAATCACCCACAGAATGCAGGAATCCATATGTGCACGCAAGCTCCTCCCACTCCCAGTCCACACTGACTCATACCGCTAAAACCACTGATTTGAAACAAGAAAATTATTCATTTCATTGTGAAAGAAGAGTGTACGTTCTGCAATTCTCCAAGGGGAAACTTTTATTTTTCTCTCTTGTTGTGATTCGTTGGTTTTGTTGGTGTGGCCAGGCTACTGTTTGCAACTGAGCGATTTGTTCGTGCACAGCTCATAGTAGGGAGTCAGCTAGCTAGCGGTAGCAATGATGAATCAGTTAATAGAGGAATCACGACTCACGAGTCAGTAAAATGACTCTCGAGTATTGAACGAGTCGTTCAAGACTCGCGCATCACTCTGAGTTTTAAAACCTGAATCCTCGTAGGTAGATTCGACCATTTCATGGTCTGTGCATGTTCAGAAATCCATCTTTTATTTTGGCCTTGTCTAAAGAAAACCTAGCCATGAGCTGCTCAGTTAGAAACAAAGCTTTACACACTGTGCCAAAGGAAATCACAATTAAAGGATATAAAGAATTACAGCCGTCATGAATTCGGGTGGCTTGGTGGAAAAATGTTAAGGATGAACTTTACAGGTTTTCATCACAGCGAGTCGATGAGACACCGGGCAAATTACTGCCTGCTCCTCAGGTCAAATCAGATTAGAGGTGCTGAAGTAAAGGGCTGCAGAGAGGCCGAGATGAACCCAGCTTCTTTGATGTAAAGTTTTAGTTTAGCTTTTGATTAATGGCTTTTTTAAATCATCAACTATTTCAACGTCACAATAGGTTGGCACAAGAGGAGCCCTAATGTGAAAATATGAGGAAAAATAGGTAACGCCGGTCAAAGATTGAGGAAAATACATGAACAATTTAACGATAAGATGACCTGCCTCGACATCATGAACTGAAAAGTTCTTTGCGTGTTTTGGGGCCTTCCATGATGATACCTTCTTTGTTCTTCCATCTAATGAGGTGTTTTGAGCACGGTCCAGCCTCCGAGAGCATCAAAATTGCAGCAACCTCATTTGCATGACAGGTGCCGGTAATTGGGCGCGATGCTGCACGGGCGTCTTCAAAGTGGTCCGCATCTTCCTCCGTGCACGCAGACCCCAGGAGTTTCTCCTCCGTCGTTACAGCCGAATCAGCCGTCAACTTTTGTTGTCGTGTGGGAGTGGGAGAGGTTTGGTAATCGAAGAAAGAGCTTAAAAACCTCGGTGGATGTGGATGAGGCTCGCCCAGACGTGATGTTATGACACAGACGATGTTCATTCTTCACGCTAATGATGTCGCCGTCTTAAGCTCGCTCTTCGCCGCGGCAGGAACCTTACAATAATCTTTCATCCTCTTAAGAGAGCAAAAAGTTTGCCTCAGAGAGTTCCTAAGATAGATCACCGTTCAGAAGATATGAGATTATCCACCATGACTTTGCAAAAAAAAAAAAAAAAAGAGTCGAAGCGGAAAGATCTGAAGTCGTTAAAAAGGAGGAGAAAAAGCAAATGAAGACCTCGTTGGCGGTCGTTGGTTCACCAAAGATGTAAATTGACACACCTCAAACAAAGAAGGGGAAAAAAGTGTCAAATAAAATGTGGAGGTGATGGACAATCTCAAGAGTTTAATATCTTTAAAGCAAAAAGCTTTTTCTTAATGTTTGATCTTCGGTCGTTTGTCACACTTCGAGGTATTTAACTCCAATTTTGAGTCCGTGAGTTGGACTGCCTCTGTCAGCAGGAAGAGCACATTCCTCAGTCGGCAATTGTACCAATGCAAACCCCTCTCTTCTGACTTCTGAGAGCGCTGATGATCACACGTGCCATTTTAAATGTTCCTCAGCTTCACATTTGCCGCTCATTAGAAAATCCTTAAGAAGTGATGAGGAGCGGTGCAAACCGTAACCGTGCCGTGATTCATTTATGGGCTGCGCTGTCGGGCTTTTCTGGATACGCAGTGAGTCATCTGGCTTTCCTCTTAGACAAACAACACAGATTTATCACAGTAGATGCCACATTTCACTTGTTTACAGAGTTTAATTTTTTCAGCTACAGGCTTCTAGATGAACTCCGTCATACACCCAAACTGTTTAACATGTGCTGCTTTTAAAAAGCCTTTAAACTATACCTTGTTTAATACAGTAACTTAGACTAAGTAAGTGGATGTTGTTGGCATATTAATTATTACAGTTAAATTGTGTTCGGATCAATTTGAGCAGATTTTTTTTTGTTTTTAAGTACACCAGATGCGTGGGTTGTTTCATTTCCCAGACTAGCAAGTCACCGGCAATGCCACTACTGCGATAACACAGTTCTGCCAGCAACACGGATCAGATTGTGGTGAATTGTAGTCGTGATTTCAAAAAGAAAAAGTGGGACAGGAGCAGGGGCGGTGGCAGAGAGAGAACCACGAGTGTCTCACGGTGGCATGAGGGACGGGCAGGAGGTGAAAGAGCAATTTGTCGCCCAAAAGAATTGCCTGTGCCTAGTCTTGCTGTGCTATCAACTGATCTGACGAAGATTTGCACATTCATTTCTTTGGTGACACCAACCATGCAGTCGAAAGGCGACCTTTTCCCTTAGTCAGGGTTTAGGCAACAAAACCACTTGATTTTAGACTGTAGACTGTAATTTGCTTCTGCTATGGTTCATTCACATCCTCAGTATCGGGAAAATATTCAACCATGTTGCAAAAAACTAGCAGCAGCAAATTACAGGTAAACAAGCCGACTGTTGTGGGTGCGTGCGGCGCTCAGAGATGACATCATCCGGGGTCTGTAAGTCAAATTTACAGACCCCGGATGATGATAACAGGTAACTCCGGACTCGACGGGAATAGCACTAACGTACGATAACAAAATATTGGTGAAATGAAGGAGTTTTGCGGCAGATAATGCGTTATTTAGAGGCTGCGTTTCGGTGCCCCATTCACTCCCACTATATGGATATACGCTGATTTAATTATCTCCCGAAGGAATACAAATTACACAAAAGTTATATGGGTGAGTAAACGACCGTATTTAATGCCAGAAATAAGGTCCAGGTTGTAAAAAACAGTAGCTCCCCTTTAAATGACGGAGGGGTTTGCCTACTCCGGAGATGGACACCAAATCGACTCCGCCCATACCAAATAGAAGTAAGCCCTCCGTTCCAAAAGCTACACCATCTCCGCGGCGAGGGATTCACTCCGCAGCAGGATGCCGAGCCCAAATACAACTCAAAGCCTTGAAAGAACCACTTGAAGACCAAAGGTTTTAAGAGGGCACTCGAGGACCGAGCAAACCAAACATTCCCGACTTCACAAGAAGCTCTTTGGAGCACTGTCAGATCACGCTGGGATAACACTTGTCCATGCAGCTTGAGCGCTGCCGTGCTGTCCCAGCATTACTACATTAACATAACCTGATATCTGTGTACATTTCTGTCAAAGATTAATTTTTACACTTAAATTGTTCATCATTTTTAATTAAATCAGTCTCAGACTTTTGGACTTCTCTGTAAATCTTTTTTTTATTTGCTCAATCAACAATGTGTTGCACTGTCTTTACTCTGATTAACATTTTTGGGTTGATTGTTTCAGACTTCTTGGTGATTCAGCTACAGCAGGGTGCACACGGCACAAAAAAACACGCTCAGGGACACAATATAACTTACTTTAATTCGTTTTCCGGCAGCCGAACACGCAACAAAGCCCCAAACAGCACATGCTTTGTGTTTTTGTTTTTTTTGTTTTTCGTGGTGGGAAGCGGAGCAGTTCATTAACCTTATCTCGGTTAAATTTGCCCACCGTGGAACAGCGTGGGGACATCAAGCCTGGAATTCGTCGGTGTTGGGCTTGGCAGGATGTGGCTGTTCCTTAATTCATTAGTTCATTATTATAACATTGGTGGGATAATGGCTGCTTATTTTATGGCAGTACACACACACACACACAAAAAAAAAACATATCCATCCCAGTCCTTTCCTAATGTCAGGGTCTTGAAAATAAGTTTTCCTTCTCCTTGAAACCTTCAAGCCCTGGGAATATCTATTAGGCCCATAATTGATTGCAAACTCATGGCCTGAGTCACATCTCAATCTTTCCCGCTTTCGTCTTTTTCTTTGTGCGTTGGTACGTACAGCGGGTCTTGACGCGTGCGGCCGCGGCCCTGGTTCGTGGAGGGTGAAGAGCAATAATTCGATCATTAGACCGGGAAAGGTTTGGGAAAATAAGAGCGGCGGGTTCAGGAGGGACGCGCGCGAGAGAGAAGGCGAGGCAAGGCGTGGGTGCAAATGTTTCTCGGGGAAGGATAAACAAATGTCATTCACCGTTCGCGGAGAAATGAAATTCAAATGTTCAATTTGATTGCGGGGAGCGCCGAGGTGCAGTGGTTAGCCGGCTGCAGCTGGGGCCTGGAGCTGTGTGGAGTTTAAATCCTCTCCCCCTGTGGTAATGTTTTTCTTCTTCCAGGTCCTTGAGCTCACAGGCTAAAGACGCACATGTTTGGTTATTTAGCAGCTTTAAATTAGCTTTAGGTGTGAATGTGTCCACGTTTGTCTCTGGGCTCTTGCTCAGTTTCAGCTGAGATAACCACCAACCCCCACAACCGCTGTACGCACTGTAGGCTATCTATACGATATGAAAACACATTCAATTAAAGTTGCATTTTCAGTAGATGTCGCCCAGTGAGCATGTTAGTGATTAGCCAGTTAATAATCATTCAGGCGTCAAGGCAAAGAAAGAGAAAGAGAAATGAAGGAAAACTCGAAAGAGCCTGAGAAGCAATGAAAGCGAGGGGGAGAAGAGGAGGCCGAGCGTGATGTGGTGGAAGGAAGACTGATGTGGAGAGAGATGAGAGGGGCAGGAAGCTGGACTGAGATAAGAAACGAAGGCAGGGAAAGTGATAGGAATAAAATAAAATAAACAATTATTAATTATATTAAGGACAAGTCCTCTGCCACACTCAACATGGAGTTCCTTTGAGGCTGTGAGATACTTCCTTTAATGCCCGTCAGCCTTTTCCTTCACAATCCACAACTGGCTCAACATAGAAATAACCTTAGGACTTGCCACATGTAATTACAATTCACATTGCTAATAATAATCATTGGATTAGTGTTTAATTAGTTGGTGTACGTGGTGTAACTGGTGTGAATGTTCTTATCGTGGACTTCATGTTTAGCGCCTGGAGATGTATCTGAATGCATTCACTGTTTACTGCTCTGAACGGCATTTTATTTCCTCCATATAGTTTCCTTTTGATGTGCAGAAAACATCATCCACCCAGTTCTTCGCACACATATAACGTTATACATCGATCAGGCATATCATTATGACCACCTTCCTAACATTGTGTAGGTCTCCCTTGTGGTGACTCATCAGAGAATGGACATGGACCTTCTGAGGGTGTCCTGTGGTGTCTGATCAAAAGAATGTGGATCATCCCACAGATACTTGATCAGTTTGGGATCTAGTGAATTTGGAGGCCAGGTCAACACCTTGTGCTGTTCTTCATGTTTTTTTTTTTGTTTGTTTTAGTTGTTCCTAAAGTGTTTTTGTGTGTGTGTCTGTGTCTGTGTCAGGCTGCATCCTGCTGGGGATGGCTGCTGCCATCAAGGAGTGTCATTGCTATGGGGTGGGGGTGCCTGGTCTGGTCTAGGTGGGTGCTACATGTCTAAGTAACATCCACACCAATGAATGCCAGGTCCAAAAGTTTCCCAGCAGAACACTGAATTGTCACAAGATGGTTTAAATGTTATTCACTTCTACCGTCAGTGGTTTTAATGTTGTGGCTGATCGGTGCAGTCGCGACCGACTAACAGTTGCAGATGTGGCGAGTAAATCCGTTGCTATCTTGTCTTCCAGGTTAAGTTAAAAGTTGTTGGCGGCACTGAAGCAGAGAGATGATTCTGTCACGGATGAACGGTGCAAAACAATAAAAAATAAAAAAGGCAAAACAGTGGAGATTAGAATATTGTGATGTTTGTTTAATGGGAATAGTACGCCTTGTGTCATGAATTTTAAATGTGCAGCTAACTAAGTGAAATAAGAAGATTTGTGCACCTTCATTTTAATCAGACAATACATGACTGACAGTGGAGGAGCTTCTACATGAATTGGTTTTACAGTAAAGCATATTTCACGTTTTCTTTGAACTAACAACTCTTTAGGTGTTTTACCCAAACAGATTTGATTGACTGAGTGGTCCACAGAAATGCACGGACCCAAACCGGTGAGAAAAGCACAAAAACAGACACAGGTATGTGGAAGAAGAAAAAAAAAAAGCTGTCTTTATATAGGACGCCATCGCTCACTGTAAGGAGATGATTAAAAATAGGTTTTCAGGACCTTCATGGTTTGATACTAAGACAAAAACTTACAATCCACAAATCCCCCCGGGGACCACCGTCGTTATTATCTTCTTTTCTTTTCTGTGGTGAGAAGCTGCCAGCATGTCAGGCGCCAAGAAGGAAGTGCAGTGCGAAGGTGGGGCCTTTGTCAAACAGAGAGAGGAACACGTATTTTAAATAATTAATAAACAAACTGAGAGATGTTAACAGTGCTCGGTCGTGCAGACGGGGGAACGTCGCTGGTGTACTTGAGATCTGAGAAGGCAGGCACGCTGATACGCACGTGGAATTCGGGGGGGCTCGAAATGAACTTGAAATTTGTCTTTCACACTCGTCTTGTCACAGTCAATAGAGTCGGCGGAGTCTTTATTTCCAGAACATTGGCTCAGTGTCTGCCATCTCATTCTTTTTGTTCGTTTAAGTGTAAAAAATAGGATTGTAGTTCAGTCACGCCCGTACACGTGGAGCGGCTGATGCTGCTGCTCCTGCTGCTGTTGTTGTTGCTGCTGCGTATTTATTCCAAGCTCTTCCCGGTGTGTGCCACAAGGTCTTGTAAACAATTAAAAACGTTAATGAGTCATAATTAATTACTTTGTCTTAGGGTGTTTTTCTGTTACGTAGCACTGCTGCAGGTCGGCGCGTGCTACCCAGGCTGAAATCTCTACGTTTTGCACATACAGTTAGGTCCATGTATATTTGGACACTGACACAAGTCTAGCCTTTTTATCCCTTCACCAAAACATGTTCAAGATACAGTTATATAATCAATATGGGCTTAAAGTGCAGCCTCAATTCGGCTTCAATTTGAAGGTATTCACATCCAAATTGGAGGAAGGGTTTAGGAATTACAGCTCTTTGTATATAGCTACATCTTTTTCAAGAGACCAAAAGTAATTGGACAATTGACACAGAAGCTATTTCATGGGCTGCACGGGCTAGTCCCTGGTTAGTCCTTCATCATTTAAGCAGGTAAAAGGTCTAGAATTTATTCCAAATCTGTGACATTTTTATATGGAAGCTGTGGACCTACAACATGCAGCCAAAGGAGATCTCAGTGGAAGTGAAACAGACTTCATCCTTAGGCTAGGATTTGTCAAATCAACACTTTGGTACATGCACTGGTGCACCGGTTAGCTCGGGAACTCAAAAAGGCCTGGACGTCTACGGTAGACAACAGTGACGGCTGATTGCAGGATCCTTTCCATGGTGAAGGAAAAACCCCTTCACAACATCCACCCAAGTGAAGCACACTGGGATATTGCGCGATGGCCGAGTCAACCACCAGATCTCAACCCGATTCCAGCTGCATTTCACTCGCTTAAGACAAAGCTTCAGGGCAGAAAGACCAACAGGCAAACCATCACAAAGGAGGAGGAAACCCAGCGTTTGGTGATGTCCGTGGGTTCCAGACCTCCCTAAGCATTACCGCACCGAGCTGTTGTGTGTGAAGTGTGGAGAATCTTTGCAAATACGATAAATCTAAAAAGCTCCTCAAGGTTTGTTTCTACGCAAATAGATCAAACATCGTCCTCTCTTTTAAAACCGGGTGTTGCTCTGGTTCAGACTTGAGCCCCTGAAAGGAGGAGACTTTGTATAAATGTGGCTGCAATTCCTGAACGTTTCATGGGATATTTTTGAATTAAACCTGACTTCATGAGGAGACCTTAATGAGCGGTGGCATGCAGAGCCCAAATCATGACGACTGTGCCACTGTCCGAATATTTCTGGGCCTATAACTGTTAGTATTTCCAAGGCGCAGTTGCCTGAGAACGCCTATTTTCTATTGCTTAACTTAATCCTGTTTGGGGACAGGGGAGACATCAACCTCTGGAGACTGAGAGACATCCTGCACTGACAACCTGTCTCCACTGATTCCGTCAAATTCATATCCATATACAGTTTAAAATCTGCACCTCCTAAAAAGCATATGGGTGCTTATTCCTCATTGCCTGCTGTAGCTTTCACGATCATCTTGCTGAGATAACACTTGCTCCTTATTCTGTGCGTTGTCTTAGATAATTGTTGTTAGATCACAAAACATACTTTGAAAACTAAATCTCTGTTTTGTTACACATAGACAAGGCTTCAGTGTTTACCTGCTGCGACCCAGTTTCACGTGTTTCATCTGTTCTGATCTAATCAAGGTGATTTGGCTCGTGCATTACGGCTCTCTGCAGGGCACGAAAACCCCTTCTACTGAAAGGCAGCGTGCTCCGCCGGTACCGCGCGGCGCTGGTGCGACAGAAGTGTGCCTCTCACAGGTCGGTGACCCAGCTCCGGGCGATATGGAGCGAGGCCAGTCAGTGATGCTGTACAGCGGGGGTCCTGCTGCAAAAAAAAAAATGAAAAAAAAAAAGGCAAAGCTACTTTCGCTCTGCTGATGATGCGGACATGGCTCACCGGGAGACTGATCCATGAGCCAAGGTCCTTCCTAGAGCTGATGAGAAAATGCGGCGACAGAATGAGAGTCTGACAGCCCTGTGAATCAGCCAAGAGACGGGTGTTGAAAGCGAACACTTTTAACAGTGTCACCGTCCAGATAAATTATAGTCCGCTTACACATTTCACCCTAATTTCCCAATTTGGAGCCGTGTTTCCTGTCATGCTGTTGTCTCCCTGCAGCCTTTAATTAGTTCGCCGGACAAACCTGGAGGGAAGAGTTTTCCAGCTCTCGCACTTCAGATGCGGCTCTGGAGCTTTGGCACTCCGTACTGAAGAGCACTCTGTGTGTTTTCTTGCCTCTGCTTATCTCAGAGGACCAGAGATGTTTCCACCTTGCTTTGATTGTACAAGAAGCAAATCTATCTTGGGATGGCCTTTGCCCAAGCAGGCCATTACTGGCTAAGCCGTAGGAAGACTTCATGCTTATCCGTGTTTGTGCTCCTCAGCTGGGAGCTACTGCTAGAGGGGCCAGAGAGCACAGCCAACCAGAATGACTATAATTAAATTACAGTTTTGTATAATTTCACAAATTTGCTCATTTAACTTGCATAAAAATCGCAATGACTGGAATTAAACCCCGAAAACAAAGACAATGTTTACCTTTAAGACTGGTCAGCTAAGTGAGGTTTACAGCTACAATTAAGCAGCACACTGGGCGCCCATGGAATCATTATACACTGTACTGCCAAAGGTATTGACTCATCTGCCTTTACACGTATATGAACCTTAGTGACATCCCATTCTTAATCCATAAGGTTTAATATGACGTCGCCCCACCCTTTGCAGCTATAACAGCTTCAACCTTCCACAAGGTTTAGGAGTGTGTTTATGGGAATTTTCTTCCAGAAGCACATTTGTGAGGTCAGGCACTGATGTTGGATGAGGCATGGGTCGGAGACTGTGAGCTAGGCCTTCCCCGAACTGTTCCCACAAAGTTGGGAGCATGGAATTGTCCAAAATCTCTTGGTATGCTGAAGCATTCAGAGTTCCTTTCACTGGAACTAAGGGGCCAAGCCCAGCTCCTGAAAAAACAACCCCACACCATAACCCCCCCCCCCCCCCCCCCCCCGGCTCTAGAGTCCAGTGGTGGCGTGCTTTACACCATTGCATCCGACGCTTTGCATTGCACTTGGTGATGTATGGCTTGGATGCAGCTGCTCGGCCATGGAAACCCATTCCACGAACCTCTGTACACACTGTTCTTGAGCTGATCTGAAGGCCACATGAAGTTTGGAGGTCTGTAGAGATTGACTCTGCAGAAAGTTGGCAACCTCTGTCATTTTACGTGGCCTGACACTTCGTGGCTGAGTTGCTGTCGTTCCCAATCGCTTCCACTTTGTTATAATACCACTGACAGTTGACTGTGGAATATTAAGTTGAGAGGAAATTTCACGACTGGACTTGTTGCCCAGGTGTCATCCTATCACAGCACCACACTGGAATTCACTGAGCTCCTGAGAGCGACCCGTTCTTTCACAAATGTTTGTAGAAGCAGTCTGCATGCCTAGGTGCTTGATTTTATACACCTGTTACCATGGAAAGAATTGGAACACCTGAATTCAGTTATTTGGATGAGTGAGTGAATACTTTTGGCAATATAGTGTATCTATCAAATCACTCAGAGGTAAAAGCAGCTTCACATGTTCTACACAAAACAGCCCCGGTTCCTTTTACTGCCATTAAATGCACAATATGTCTCTCTGGTAAATACTCAGAGCCTGCCTTTACTCGTCATGTGAGCCACAGTGTCAAACATAATCAGAATACACAGTTCACAGCTGTCAAGCACTATTTACACCAGACCACCGATGGAAGCACTGGACTGGATGGAAGCACTTTCATCTAAAGAATACCAACTCGGCTATCTCTTGGCCATTTTTGTCAAAATACAAAAAAAAAAAAAAGTGTTTTGGGTTTTGATGCAAGGTCAGAACACCTTGGAAACAAGCCTGCAACGAGGGGCTACCTCAGTACAACAGAATGATAGATTGCTTACAACAAAGCCTGAAAAAGAAGTCCAGAGAATATCCACTGCAGCCAGTAAGTAAATCAAATAAAAATTCCACCCTGCATGTTAACTTGCAGTTTTCGCCTTTTTTTCCGGATTAAATCAGAGCAACAACCGGTTTTAAAAGAGAGGACAATGTTTGATGTAAGAAACAAACCTTGAGGAGCTTTTTAGATTTATCGTATTTGCAAAGATTCTCCACACTTCACACACAACAGCTCGGTGAGGTAACGCTTAGGGAACAGAAGAATCATATTCAGAACTGGCATTCAGTTGGAAACGCATTACTTGTGCCACGAGTGGAGTTATTTATATGTTTAAATGCCACTGTGGCTGAGTGTAGCGTCAAGTAAAAATTTCAATGCCAGAATGGAGCGTATGAAGACAGGCCCAACTGTTCACTGTAGTCATACACTTTCTGGAAACAGAAGCACACATTCTCCAGGCTGAACGTAAATTCCCGAATGGGAAGTGGTGAGAAAAGTATATTTGGATGACTTCACAATTTTGGCTTTTGATAGTGATCAGCGTGCACATACTATAGTTTGCTGCGATAGGTTAAAAGGATTATTGTGTTGGGCATTTGAGCATATTTTCTTGGTTTCCTCTCTGATTTGACATCAAATGCACGAAGAATAAGAATTCTACGAGTTGGATTCTATTTTATTTTAGTTGGAATAGTTGTATACTGGTCTGCGTGGGTTCTCTCCAGGTACTCCAGCTTCCTCCCACCGTCCAAAGACATGCTGGTTAGGTTCATTGGTGATTCAAAAATTGGCTGCTCCTTCACAGGACAAGTGGTTACAGAAGATGAATGAATGAATAATTGCATATTGACTTTAACTCACTGCTTCTGTTTACCCCGATGAAGGTATGAGCTGAGACTCAGCATCTCTGATGTTTGCATCAAGGTCTTTGCTACTGAAATAAACAACCTCCTGACTTCCTGAGATGTTAATTAAAGCATCTTCATAAAACAACAAAAAACACTAGCGCTGAAGACTTCATCTCAAGCCTTTTTACATGTGTCCATCAATTCACAGGCTGGTCCTCAAGCCTTTATTTTCAGTATTATGCTGCTGCTCATGCGTTGCCCTTTAAAAGCTTTCAATACAATTAGTGGTATTAAAAATACAGTAGGCTACAGACATATTTTCTTTCAACATAATTAATCTAAAGTCTTCAAGAAAACACACCTTTGAAAAAAATCAAAGTGCTGACTGGGTTTGGGGGCAGGGGGTGGCGTGCAGAGCTGTTTTCATAGGAAACGTGTTAACACAGCACTCGTCTACCTGTTTTTGAGGTGTGCTGCTCGACAGTGCACTTGGTTTCTAAAGTGCTTTCTTGTTCCCCGGCTCTTAAAACACAGGCCTCACACAAAAGCATCTCTCCGTCACTGAAAGATTGCAGCAGTTAGAGCCAGAAGGGCTGCTCTGCCATGTCCTTGATATGCACATGTTTTAAATATTTGATGCTCCTTTGCCGTGTTTGCTGTGATCAGACGCCACACAGCTACTAGTGTGCATGCACTGAAGACGTTTCGTGGCTGAGCAATATCCATAAAATGACCTTTTTAAAATGGCGTGCTTGTAAAGGTTGCACAGGAGAGGAAATGTGGTTGTCAGAGAGATACAGGTATGTCAAGACAGGTTCTAGTGGACTAACTGGCTCTCATCTGCTGCTCGCTTCATCCGATGCACCGGTCCGCCCGCTGGAAACCAAATGGCGGTTGACGACGTAAAAAAAAACAAGCTATCTTCAAGTGGATTTCATTAAAATGAATGCACGTAGGTCGCTGCGTATGTAGGTCAGATCAAATCACATATAATTGCGTTTCATAAACAATATCTGCAGAGAATTTTAGACATTGTTTTTGTGTTTTGTTTTGTTTTTTTCAACTGCCCCGCCAGCTTGAGTCGTATTTCGGGATACGCTGGGTTAGTTACGCACACGCACCCCTCCTTGCGCATCACGGAAGTGACGTCAACGCGCTGCAATTCAAACTTCAGGAAACGAAAGTATTGGGTTTGAAAACGGTCTCCGGCCACTAACAGACTGTTTTCAGTGGATATATTGAGCCTGCTTCGTCTGTAAGTTTAAAATATTTAATGTTTTTCTCATGTTTTTACCTCGTGTTTATCAACTGGACTTGTACGGCTGGTAAAAGACAGTTTACCAGCCGTTTTACGTTGTTTTTTTTAATGCCAAATAGCTACTAAGGAGTGGGTGGATGGAAATCTTCAACGTAACCTTACCCGTCTTTTTATTTATTTATTTTTTTAATCCAAATTATCTGTTTATATTGTGTTCGTTCACAATTAATTGACTACGGAAACAATTGTAAGTACATGTGAGCAAAAACAATAGCTTTATAAGTTAATTTTACAGCGACAGGATGTATTAAAAGTGTGATTAAGAGATAAATATGTTGATTTTAATTAAGCTAGCTCCAAAACTAACCTGTAAAACTTTTTCACAATTTAATATTAATATTCAGAAACACCTATACCCTTTTCTTTTTTATTTAATGCATTTTTATTTATTTTATTTATTATTTTATTTGTAGGCAATTGTGTGTTTTGCTCTTCAGTTGGAGTGTGAATAATTATTAATTAAAATGACTAAAAATAAATAAATAAACACCCTTGTGAGAACCTGATGCCAAAAAATCAAGTCCTGTTTAATTACTTGTGTCCCCAGACTGCTCCATTTTATTCTCTCAGTACCAACAAAGCAGCCATGACATCTAAAGGTGCCAAGGAGACCATCGTCTCCAAGCTGGGATTTAAATCCAGCAGCTCTGGCTCCAAAGCCGAAGCGGAGCTGGAGAAAGTCAGGAAGGAGAACGCCCACCTGAGGAAGAAGATCGATGAGCTGGCCAAACGACACATCAAACCGCCCGACTCGGACAAAAGCAAGCTGCTGGAGGTAAAGGAAGCGTTCTCGGGGTTAAACTTGCGTCTCTTCCTTTTCATTTGTGTGATTTAATGTCATTTATTCCAGAGGATCCTTTCCCTCGAGACGCTGCGAGAGAGGAACAATCAGCAGCTGCTGCTTAAAGAGCAGGAAATGGAAACTCTGAGACAGCAGCTGTCAGCCAGAGGAGGAGAGGTGCGTATGCATGACACTTCTGCAGAAATATATGGTTAGAAACCCTGCTAGAGATTTATCCGTGAAAGGAATCCTATATAAACACGGACACGCGCGTACATATTTGTACGCCTGGAGGGGGGGCAGTGCTTTTCTTGCTCAGAATGAGGAGATGGAGCATACAGCTGTGTCTGTACACTACCCTCTCCTTAACTTGTGAAGATTTGTTGCACTCTTGGCGTTGCATTGCTGGCATGTGTACTGCTGGCGGCAGACAAGTGTCGGAAAGCATCACGCGCTGCCACAAAAACAGTTGGGGGTGAAATAGCTTCTATTCCCATCTTGACAGCAGCTCTGCATAGTGAGGTTTAGACAACCAGCAGATACTAACACGTGGCTGTTGTGTGCCGTTTACTTGACATTTTATAAACTAATTCTGTCTGCAAGTGGAATCATTCATGACTTTTATGGCAGCGCTGTAGAATCTGATGCTGACTGTACCAGGTTGTTGCTTATCTTTGTGACGTCTCTCTTCTGTTGTTGCTGAATTTAAAGCTACTACTTCTACTGTATTGGACATTTGAACATATTTTCTCGACTTTGACTCTGATCTTACATTAAATGCAGCAAGAATCAGGAAGCGGGAGCGAAACACGCTGCAGACTTGGTGCCGAATATGAGTTGAAGTCTGATTATTTGAACTTGGAACGATTGTATATTGACTTTAACTCACTGCTTCTGTTTACCCCGATGAAAGCAGGAGCTTGAGACAGTTATTATAGCGTCTCTAGGCTCGGCATCAAGGCGTATACTGCCGAAATAATCAAACTCCTGACTTATAAAGATGTTAATTAAAGCACCTCAATAAAGAAGACTTCGTGTTAGGCCTTCAGTGTATCAGCAAACCTATTTATGTCTCGCAATTCTTATTAATTTAAGAAATGAAAGGTCGCGGGTTTCTCAGCTGTAAGAAGTAGGCCAGTTCTCAATCCTCTATATTCAGTATTATTCCAGCTTAGGCCGTAGAAAATTTCTTTTTCTACTTCAGAAGAGCATCAGGCTAAACTTGGAGACGACCTGCTAGTGGGTGGCAGAATGTGTTTTTACCCAGACGTTAATCACACGTACATTTTTCCCTGTTAACGTTCAACAAAAAAGTGCTAAAAGCAAAACGGTGCGAAGGAGAAAGATAATTGCTCGGAAAACAGACATTTCTTAGAAAGCTCAGAAATGGTTAGAAATTACTTAGCCTGCTGTAGAGGCTTGTCAAGATGTATATTTCACATTGTTGCTGTGTTTTTTTGTTTTTTTTCTTCAGGTGGTGGCGTCGCTGCAGGCCCAGCTGGAGCAGCGCAGGAAGGAGGCAGAGCAGAGAGATCTGTTGTTTCACAACTTGTCTCAGGAGACGGAGAATCTGAAAAACAAGCTGACCACGGTCTCTTCGCGATGCCAGACGCTGGAAACGCAGGCGGTGGTAGGTTCACCTGTCCAGATGTTCTACTTGGCCTCCTCCTCCTCCTCCGTATGACATTGGTATTCCAGATCAAAATATGTATAATTCAGAAAAAGTACTGCAGTAATGACGGCACGAGTGCATATTCTTGAATATTACGAATTGTTATTGTATGTTGTTGTGGGTAAAGCTTGACAGGAGGATTCTTTGAAATCTTAAGGACAAATGTGCCCACTTTTTTCTTTTTAAATTTTTTATTTTTTTGTCTGTGTGTGTGTGTCAGAAATCGTTGAGGAGCATAGCTGGCTCAGTAGCTATATCCCTTCCTCTGACTGCATATTTTCCCTCCGGCCTAGGATTAAATCCTGCAACAGCTTTCTGTCCTCTGCCTCCCATTCTTATATCCTCCCCCTCCCAATATTTCCTGATGCAGCAGCAGGGCACGTTTTCTTCGAATCATGACATTTTTGCTAAATAAATCTTTTGTTCTACTCTGAAAATCCATACCTTAATGAAAAAACAGGTGTGTAATTGACCTATAGTCTTGTTTTTTTTAATAGTTGCAGCATTTGTTTGGCTCTTTGGTTAAAGCACTTAAGATTCATATTGGGTTCATTTCACCCGTTTTGTGCTTTTCTGCAGAAAATCTTTCCTCAGTGGCTCAGTTTCTAGAAATGAGCTTTGATTGAAAATGCAGATGCAGCCGCTCCTCTGTCCACTAGGTGGCAGTGTGTGACCTCTGATTGTGTTCCTCAGCTGCTGACATAACTGTTCTCTCTGGGTCAAACCTTACCAGTTAGTTGCAGTTACAACAGCTTTGTAAATACACACATTTTCTTTTTTTTTTTCTCCCTGTCAGTGGCTGCTCAATAACGCACCGCTTACACTTGAAAGAGATAACAGGTTTGTCCGAGTCACATTTTTTTGCCCGTAGGACGCCGTTATCCATATCATCATCAAAATCACCCGTGCGAGAGCCTCGGGTGAATCTGTACTAGCCACTTCCCTCACATCTGTAGCCTCCTGTTCCTTTTCAAAGGTGGCTTTGATGCTTTGAGTGCAGCAGATCCTTCGCTAGAGAGTGGTCATCGGGATTCTGCTCCCGCTTCTGAAGAAGCTCAGAGGGCAGATCGCAAGAAGAAGCTCGTCGCGCGGAGCTTCATTAGTGCACAAAAATCAAACCTTTTCCGGTCTAATAGTTGAGCTTAACTGTTGCACCGGTTGCGCAAACGAAATGAGTAAAATCTGTTCTGATTCCCCGCTGTTTTAAGCAGTTACAAAACACCTCCAGTCCCATTATTCCCTGATGCTCTCAACAGGGAAAGGTATTGTTTTTATTTGTCCACCCTGTGGTTTTATTGTTGCTTTGGTTAAATCCAAAAGAAAAGGAGTGAATATTTGTACAAAAAGGATGCAGATTCTTTTTAACTTCCCTTCTTTTGTTTCTCAAAAAGGTCACCAGAATGCTTTTACTCTTTTTGAATGTTTAAATTACATTTCAAGCTTTAGACCAAACGATGGACAAGCATTAGAATTCAGAGAGTGAATGCATATGTATGGGAATACTTAATATTCCTGTCCATACATAGCTTTTCTGAGACTGCTGTCTTGGAGTCTCTGCTGCATGCCGACTCCCTTGTCTTCACGTCTTGTAAGGGTAATTTGTGACTGAAACACTCGTCGCCCTCCGAGCCTTTTAGATTAGCTCGTTTTGCATTACTGGAAATAATCTCGCCAACAAACCCGCCACCCTTTCCCTTTCCCTCCTCCTTCCTGGATTTGCAAAAGCTGTTCGTAGGCTTAGCTTATGCGACGCGCGTTTAAATCCATCTGGAAAAGTTGACAAGCTCGTGATGTTTGTCTGGTGTAGCATAAGAGCTCACGGAGCCTTAGCGCATAGATGATCGTTTAGATGCTTACCGCGACAGCGCTGGAGAGGTTTTGCCAGAGCTTAGACGTTGGGTGGGATCAGACGCGTAGACCTCAGGGTCAGTGTGACAGAATTATGAGATGAGCGACCTTCCTCCAGGGATGGATGTTGAGGAACGGGCTCTGGAGCCGGTGACTGAGGTCATGTGGTCAAGTCTGTGGCATGGCAGATTGATCGCATGCTCTTTTGAATATATGAATAAACTCAAGAGGCACAAATACCACTTCAAAGTGACGGGATGCGTCTTAACGCATAGAAGTCTTTCATTGTAAGGCCTGGCAAATTCACTCCAGTCCAAATGAATTCAAAATGTAAGATTTTCGTGATGGCTACATAAGATTCAAGCGTTGAGGCTGGTGCTGCTTAAATGAAAAATGTTTTCTCTCTTCAGAATGGACAGGTTCCTCCTGCAGACTTGGTACTGGTGCAAGATCAACTGAGAGATGTGAGTCACTGATTTAATTTGTGTGTTCAAATAACTCCGTATATAAATCCTTTAACTCTATCTGAATGGGGTCCCTGTAAGAAAATAGCTCTAACACAGTTGCTTAGAACTGTGGAAGCTGTTTAAATGTGGCTATGTCAACCAAAACACTATATAGAGAATGGAAAATGTTGTCCGTGCTGCTCTGCAACTGCATGCACGTTGTCCAGCTCCACCCCCCAGAGAAGAGCTGAGCTAGATTGTTGGGTTACCCTCTAATCCTTCTTCTGTTTCAGTGTTTTTGTAGCTGGGTCATAAAACTAGACTCTTGCCCGTATCATAAATAAAAATAAATTTGAATACATGTATTTGCAGACGACATTGTGTTGTAATAGGGTTCTTTTTTGCATCTGAACACCAGGCTCTGGAGAAGAACCAGCAGTGGATGGTTTACGACCAGCAGAGAGAGGCCTACGTCCAGTCTGTCCTCGCCCGAACGGTGGATCTGGAGCAGCAGCTGGCCCAGGCAAAGCAGCAGCAGCAGCAAACCAACCAAGAAGCAGAGGGTAGTGTAACTTCCTCATATCATTTACTGGAGGCGTGCAGCATAAGGAAGCTGAAGTTCATAAATTAAATTGTGTGTTCTGGTACATTCGGTATCTGTGAGTTTATATTGCAGTGCTTAACACCGCAAAAAATTAATCAGTATCTTTGAACAGCTTCTTAATTTCCTTGTCTCCTCTCAGCTGCTGTGAGCTCAGCAGGTTCTGAAAAGAACCCCCAGCTGAATGCCCGGTGTGACCAGCTGCAGAAAGACCTGGAGAACCAAAAGGCTCAGCTTACCAGAACCCAGCAGGAGCTCAGTGTGCAGAGGGAACAGGTAATTACTATTGACTGCTTTCCTTGAATTTTCCCTGTTCCCTTCTGAAACAGCCTGACTGACTCATTCTTATGTTCTGCACGCTGCGCCTGCTGCTGATGATACCAAAACCTGCAGCCTCCGCGTTAAAATATGTATAAATTCGTTGACATTCACTCCTTTTTAAGAGATTGGTTTTTAGCCCTGAATCAGTATGCAGCTGGCTTAGCCCCCACTGAACATTTCTATTCTTTGGATTCAGACATCTTTATAATTGATCTCTTTTCAAGAACTGAGTAGACTCCATTCTGTAATTAGTGTTTTCCCCGCTCCGCAGACCGTGAAAGCTCAGGCTGAGCTCCAGTCGCAGAAGGAGCACGTCACCCGGGTCCGGGAGGAGATGCTGGCACTGCAGAGGAAGTACGAGGACAAGTGCGGCGAGCTGTCATCCTTCCTGAGGAGGTACGACGAGAAGAGCAAAGAGCTGGATGAGGCCAAGGTGCAGCTGCAGGCAGAGCGACTCAGCAACAGGTAACGCCCGCCGCGGTTGTTGACATCAAACAGAGGGGGCCGTCAGATCGATGCAGTCTCACAGTTTAGCTGCAAACCCGCCACAAAGGCACAACATAGGCCTATGATTAGAAAAGCACACAACTCATCCAAAAAGAAAAACGCTTTATTTCATTTCACTGCATCCAGACATGCAGTGTCCGAGGAGAGAAAAGTGTCGTCTGATCGTACAGACAGAATGAGATCCGAACTGGAGAGTATGGACATCAGGCTGGAGGAGGAGAGGAAGAGATCTGCTGAACTTCTGCTGCAGGTGACGCTCTCTTAAATGTCTTTATTTGTTTTCACCTGTAGCCACTCTCCAGGAAGAATTGTTCATTTTTAAAAGTCATTCACTCGTATTAAAGCACTTGCAACGCACCAGAGGAAAACTGCATTATAAAACAGGCTTATTTGAATTAAAAAAGGCTGTGTTGAATTTTAATTTTAAAGGGGGCAGCACGAATAAGTTTTTCACTGTCTTGATTATTTGGTGTTCACAGGTGAACATGCTGCAGAATTCACTTCTGAGCCAAACTGAAGAGCAGAGAAGAATCGCAGCGCTGGAGCAACAGGTAACACTTTGCATACATCTCATAGGAATTAGTATGCAGCACACTCGTACAGAAATCATCTTATCAAATGATAGAAGACAAGCACAACATTCAACAACCACGTAAACTCGGTAATTAATCTCATGCAGCCTGCTGGTGGAGAATCTGTCAGCGCAGCAGCGTTTCTTCTTTAAAGTATTGCAGCTCCACCTATGCTGTCTGCATCTCAAATATCTCTGCTCCTCCTAAGATCCAGCTCTCTGCCAAGGACTTTGAGAACGAGCGAATCGATCGGCAGGGCATGCAGCACCAGCTGCACAAGGTGCTGAAGGAGCTTCGCAAGGCCCGCGATCAGATCACTAAACTGGAGTCCGCCGTAAGTGTTGGACATCACAGCCATATGTTTGTTCCACATTAAGTCTGTCGGCCGCAGACGCATGGGTTTGTGTTATTTGCTGAACGCGCAAAACGTCCGCTGACGGCATGCAATGTCGTGTTTTGTATTTCAGAAGCAGACGAACGCTCGCTTCTCGGAGCCGAGCTCGTACAATAACCTCGAGTTCGAGCGTCTTACTATCGTCGACGCTCCCGGCCTCACGTCCCCGTCCAAAGTCGGCAACCTCCTGGATGAGAGTTTCCTGGAGTGCCCAAAGTGTCACGCCCCCTATCCGACCAGTCGCCACAGGGAGCTGCTGGCTCACATCGACTACTGCTTTGCCTAAACTGGCAGATCAGAGTCCCCCCTCCCCTTCCCTCCCCTCCACTCCCCTCCCCTCCCCTCCTCTCCCCTCCCGTCCCCTCACCCAACCCATCCTGCAAGATAGTTTAGATCAAACCAATACAGTTGACAGCCACTGGATTAGATTATTATATCCATTCAGGAAATATAATTTAAACATACGTCAGCCATGAACAGGCAGAGTTAGACACTGACTCCACAAGTGAGCAACATATGTGAGTAAAAGATATATATTTTGTACACCACCTGAAGCTATACCCATTCTCCAAGTTGATTTAACTCAAAAATGATCCGTTTAAAATCCTGCTCCTGTTTTCAACATTTTATAAAACCGTCAATAATGTAGGATATATCTTATTTCACAAGAATTATGTCGTGTATAGTTTCCATAACACAAAAGAAGAATTGCTTGTATTATACATATCTGCTTGAGGCATTTTCTTTTCTTTACCTTCACTCCGAGAGACGTCTCAGACAAGACCCGAGAAATAGTTTTTATTTGTTTAATTAAAGGGACTCGAGGGTCATTCGTCGAACGGTTAATACGTCGCCTGCAAACCACCTGAAAATTATGTAAAATGAAGTACTCCAGCTCCCTTTAATGTTCCCTTACACGTGATTATTCTTGGGTTCCTCTTTATTATTATTATTTGTGAAGCTCTTATTGAATTTTTATCTTTTTGTGTGTATTTGATCTACGTATTTATTCTTGCTGGGAGGTTTTTATTATTTTGAGGGAGGTTTTATTTCTGTTTCGTTGAACTATGTATTACCGTTGTATTCATGTTTTGCATTTACGCTGGATACAGCCTGTTTTTATTTTGCTTCAAAGTTTACAGACCAGCCTCATGAGTTCCGCTGATTCCATACCAGCTGCAAACACACCATTTCTTTCTACTTGCAGTTTCCGGTGGTTTTTGTGCAACCGTTTCCTTAGCCTGTGTGATTATTGCTGGCACTGGTTCTGTGGAAAGAGAAGTTACCCAAAAGCAGCAGTGGTCATTTGGTATTTTTGACAGCACTGATGCGAGGGACAAAATATAAGGGATAAAAAGGTGTTTTTTAAGATGTTTACTGGCATTCGTAACCGTCTGTCCACTGTGTTTTGTCCGTTACGTCTCTTGTGGTTGTCTTTGAGTCTTACATGTTGCAGACAGATGGATAAATCTCGCTGAGCCATGCATCTGGAACCACGACCAAGATCCTTTCTAACTTTAACCACCTAAACTTAACCAGACGTCAAACATAACCACATTGTTGTTCTCAGCCAGTCACATGTGGCAGGTGCATTGTTTCGAGTGAAGCCCTCGTCCATCTCCACCTTGACTTTTCAAGCCCGCAGCCCTGTAAACCTGGAATGAGATTGCATGAGTTAATTCCTTGTACTAAACTATTTAAGGCAGGGGATTAGTGAAGGTCCTCTTGCCAGGGGAAAAGGGGTTAAGGTGTCTTTATTCCTGCAGCCATGGCAATGTGACTACACGGGTTTAAGGCAGGCAGACACAGATCTTCTGGGTAGCTGACTTAAATTTAGGTTTTATGTCTTTTCTTTATGTCTGATCTGCTAATCGTACTGTTTTGACGAGCTTTAATTGGGTTTGCTATTATTTGTTTTGTTTGAATCATGTGCTCCAAAGTTCTTCCACGCTCTGTACTGTATGAAACTGTGCAATAAAGATTCCAGTACTACTGCCCTTTATGTACTTTTTGTTAACTCTATTTTAAGGAGCTTTGAGGTAATGCTAATGTCAGCATGCAAGCATGATACTATTATAATGTTTTCTATGTTTGCCTCATTGATTGGAATGCACAGATTTAAGAATTAGGGCAACACTTAGGAGACTATCATTAGCAGGGACACAGATCAAACACCACATTATGACATAACATCAGGCTGCATCCTGCTGGGGATGGCTGCTGCCATCAAGGAGTGTCATTGCTATGGGGTGGGGGTGCCTGGTCTGGTCTAGGTGGGTGCTACATGTCTAAGTATCAATGAATGCCAGGTCCAAAAGTTTCCCAGCAGAACGCTGAACCGTCACAAGATGGTCAATGTTATTTGCGTCTCCTGTCAGTGGTCATAATGTTGTGGCTGATGTGTATTTAGAGTTATAACATCAACCTCATGGTCGAGCTAGATGAAAACTCGTAGCATTCAACATCTGGGAAACATGGATGTCTGAAATATTTTGTGCTAATCACTGCAGCGTGTTATTCTGTTCTGTTGAAACTGTGGATGGCTCTCAAGGGACGTCAACAGGGCCGCACAGTCAGGACATGCAAGAGAAGGGGGGAGGGGCCCCCGGTGGCCACCTGACAAATATTTACCCCCCTCAAACCAATGAAGGCTCTAGAGTGCATCAACAATACCCCAAAACAATCCAGATGTTCCCTTCTATGTAACCTGAGACAGAGTCCGGTAGTTTGAACTGTAGCGTAGGTACGTCTTTGCCGGGGAACACCCCCCCCCCCCCAAAAAAAAACAAAACAAAAAAACAACTAGAATTGCCACTGAAACTCAAAAGCACCACAAATGTCAGGGGGTACAACAAATTCAAGACATTGCACTAAATAACGTAAATGTCCTGCTGAGGACACTATAGGTCAGGGGCGTCAAGGCGCTAAAACGGTTGCAAACATAACCCGACACTGAGACCCAGAACTCACCAGTAGATGGCAGCAATACATTGGAATTGCACGGTTTTCTTTCTTTCATAAAATGTTTTGTTAAAGAATAGTTTATTAAATGTGAACATTGTCATAACGTTGGGACTCCGTGTTTATTTACGTGTTGTTATGCTACTAGTCCAGCCTCCTCAAGATCAGATTGGGCTGTATGAGGCCCCCTGAACAACAATGACACCCTTGCTCAAAAAGCTCAGTGTGCCAGTTACAGAACAAATAATGAAATAAGTCAACAGTCAAAGATTTTCTGTCCCACGTTGGTCAGTAGGGCTCATGTCATACCCCAGTTCTTCTTTAAAGCAGCACCCACCTCTGCGCACACTTGGATTTTCGTTTTACCGATTGCGTCCAAAACCAACACACGAATTCAAACACACGTTCGCCACCCCGGAATAAAGATAAGTATTTAAAGAGCAATCCAGAAGGGAAGAACTCAACGTTGTTTTAATGTTTTTATTTCAAAAACTGGATAAAGTTTACATCTTAACATCAGGAAACAACCTTAACTTGTACCGTATACCTAAGTATAGCGCAAGATCTGACACGCACATGTTAAGATTTATTTAAAAAAAAATAATAATAATAAAAATATGTGCATTTGTGCTACAATGTACTGTGTGACCTTCTGTGTCGGAGCAAAGCCAGTCACATGGGAACCTGTTTGGGGTTTTAGCCAACAGGACTTTTAGAGTCCAGGAGATTTTTTTATGAGACAGATAATTTGTCTGACGTGTCCAGTTTTCTCACTGGAACCACAGAAGGAGCATCGTTTCCCGTTAGAAAGTTGGTTTTACACAATTCAGAAGTTCCTTTACAACAAATAAAAATATCAACATGTGACACGTGCTAACTCTTTAACTAATGGAAATGAAGAAACAGTCGTCTTTTCTTTTTGTTTTCTTTTTTTACGGAACAGTCATAGCTTAAAATTTTGCCATTTTTAGTTTATTTTTTCAGGATGAACAGGCTTCTTTCTCTCTTCAAGACAGACAGAGAGTAGAGGTGAAAGAGAAGAGGTGGGGATTCAGTCTGAGACCAGTCCACAGTCTCAAGGTGGGGAGTGGAGGGAGGTGTAGGGGCCTCTTAGAGGTTTCACTGTGGGTCACTGTCACTGAGGGTCAACACGTTCTCCTCACAGAAGCCTGCAGGGAAAAGACAGAATTGGATCAAACATATTAAAAGCCTTAAATGTCTAATGTATTTCTAGTATTGATTTCGGAACAATGATCTCATCGGTCAATCGCGTCGGTCACGAGGGGTTTGCGCAACTCGGGTCAATCAATCATTCACTTGGTCTTTCACCTTATTGAGTGACCCAGAGAGCACGGATCGGTAAATCGCAGAGTAAACAAATAAGTACTCGGATGAACTCAACCCACCGGTGTGTGAGACACGTCTGTATTTGCCCAGCAGACAGAGGTCCATCTTCTTCTGGATGACGGTGGGCTGGTCCTCCGCCCTCAGGCCGGTCGGGTGACGGGAGAATACGAAGGAGTAGCTGTCTAAGCAGGTGCCGTCGGAGTCCAGAAGCCTGCAGGAGTAGTGGATTGCGTAGTTGTCGTAGTCCGTGTCGATGACCCAGTGGTCATCGTCTGAGGGGAGGGAGGGGAGGGGGGAGAGCTTAGATTGTTGGCAAAACATTTTTTGACACCGAGATAAAACAACAGTTCACCAAAGGACAAAATGTTCTCCGTGTGACGGCTTTATTTGTTCACAGAATAAATTCTATTTCACAATCTGAAAGTGTAGAGAAGTGGGTCATGGCTAATAGCAGTCCGGTTAAAGACCTGGCAACGCCCCCAAGGTACCGTAACTCACAAATACTCTTAACGTTGATGTCAAAGTTGCAGTCAATTGATTTATCGCAGAGGGCGTGCTGAACCCTTCCTAAAGCATTTGCTTTGAGTTTCAGGGTCAGGGTCCCGGTGATTGATCATCAGCAGTGTGCCTAAGAGGTGTTTGCAGTCTGCAAGTCTAGTCTGCCTTTCCGCCTAGGCATACATTACATCAAGCCCAGAGAGCAGCATAGTCAAATTCAAGTTAGGTCCTATTCAGTGTGGAGATGCAACTGTTCCGACTACTTACTTCCAGTCTGCAGGTAGGACGCGACTCCCCAGTACTTCATCCTGAACTTGGCGGGGTCAGGAGTGTCCTCAAAGGTGGCCATCATGTCGGCACACATTTCCCAGTTGCTGAGAGAGGACACAATATTGCGAAACACGTGAGACGAAAAGACATTAAGTAAATGTTAGCATGCTTTTTTTTTTTTCCCCAAGAGAGGGAAAGAGAGGGCGTCCTCCGGAGCATGATGAACCTACTTGAGGATGATGACTCTGCCTCGAGCAGTAGCGGTCATTTTGCCGTCGTCGCCAATGATAAACTGGGCCACGATGTTGTCGAGTAAGAACAAGCCCTCCGGGTCCTTCTTTCCTACGGCGTACCACGTCCCTACGTACTGTGACAAAGGAGTCCACGTTTTTAATTAAACACGAAGGCAGGGATGCAACAGTTCCTTCATTTAGAGATCTTACAGTCTAATTAGCATTGCTCAAAATCCATACAACTGCAAAAGAAGAAGATAAATATTTATTAAAAACCTAATAAATCTCTTTGTGCTTCCAACTCACCCTGCTTCTGTCAAAGTTCTGCATGACCTTAATGTTGGATACCTGGCAGTCCTGTGCCCAGGACAGTGCCAGAAGGCAGAGGGCCACAACACACCGCAGCAGCATTCTACCACAGAGGAAGAAAAAAATGAGAAATGATGTATATAGCTGCAGCTGGATACCGAAAACGAGGCAAAATAGCAAACGGTGACAGAGGAGACGAACAGAAACTACTTTTTTAAAAGCCGTTCTCATGTAAAACATTCGCTTCAATTGCTTAAAATCTGGAAGCACTCTCAATGCATACCTTGTTATGGGCAGCTCACAGCGATCCCCTGGTCCCCCACTCTGGATCTGGCCTTATATGCAGCTGCCTGGTATTGCATAATAACTCCTAGGGACCTGAACCTCCCCTGTTCTCCCCACAGCTAGCTCTCCTTCTATTGGACAAACATTTACATAACTGCAGGCCCCGGTCCTATTGATTTGTGTGTCCCCCACCCCTAAAAACAAAAAGTGCTTTTCTGTAACTGTTGAGTCTCTTTGAGTCTTATCAAAGGTCATCAGGAAGAAGAAGTAAAATGTATAGACGCAAACACACAGTACACCGAGGTACTCTGAGAATACAAGCGGCTGAATTTTACCTTTTCTTGCAGCTTGAGTGTGCACTCACATGTACATGCGCAAAAACTGCACTCACACAACATAAATGTCTTTTTCTGTATTTGGCGAAACGTCAGCAACTCTCCTTTGCTACGTATGCCCTCCAGACAGCATCAGTGTTGTTGCATCAGCTGATGTTGCCCTATCTCCCAGCTCTGTGTTTGCGTCAACGGCGGACAGAGTCCACTCTCAGAAAACACAATGCGACACATTTTCGTGGGCTTCTGTTTATCTGCCGTAAACGTTCCTTTGTCTCACAAATCTGGGATTAATCCACATTGACGAGGCCTGTCCTGGTCTGTTATTTATCGCTGTCATTAAAGGGATCAATCACAGATCAAACTGTGTATTTTAACGCCTATGCTAAAGCAAACGACTCGGTCTGAATGTCTTACAGTCAAGAACATCTGTATATACTGAAGGTGCTTTTCCAGGATCGGATTCAAAAAGCCTGACTTTCTTCTGCTGTTTTTGGGTTTGCACAGTTAAAATGTGCATCGCTATGAGCAACGCATACCTACTCTTCCCCCTGACATGGGTCTGTTTTCCATCTGAATCAAATCTGCCATGTCCAATTTCTTTCTTTTTTTAAAAAAATAAAATGAATTGATGCTGTTGTTTTGTACTGAGATCATATAACCCGTCCTCTGAGGGCTCGCTTGGATGAAGGAGCACAGCGCAGCCAAACATCTGCAGCTTGCATAACCAAAGCTGAAAAAACACAGCGCAATTACTCTTGTGCAGAAATGTTAGCAGCTGGAATTTGGCCAGGAGGGAGTGCAACATTTCGTAATCGTGAAAATGGGCCAAGAACCGCTATACAGTATGTTACTCTGCTGGGTTTGAGCATGCATTCATTTTTAAGGAGCGTATAGGCAAACAGCCTGCTGAAGGCAGGAGACAGATTGTGGTTTTGTTGAAGGGAGAAACGTCCTATAAATCCTATAGAGAAGCAGTGGATTGAGCAAAAGGCCTCATGGCTAAACGCTTAGCTTCCATTTGAACTTTGGAGCTTTGGTGAGTGGATCACATGGATCCATACAGTGAATAGAGGGTGTTTCAGTACATCCAAACATAAAATGACCCATCTGACACCACTACTCCCTGTGCCCTAAAGCCGCAAACTCCCTTTAACCCATGAAGGCTCTGCAGTGCATCTGCAAAACTCCAACACCCCCTCAGGGTCCCCTTCTCCTACCTCCGACTGTAGAAAAATAATGTTTTTCTACAATCCATGATTTGAACCTAGGATTCCCGCTGAAAGTCAAAGCATCACAAATGTCAGGAGGTACAATGGATTCAAGACATTGCACTAAATGCCAAAAATTAAATGTCCTGCAGAGGACACTGTTTAGATAAAGTCATACAAATCGGCCACAGTTCTCAACCTCGGATCTCCTTCGGGGCACGAGGCGTTGTCTGCTTTGTTGCTTTGAGGTTGACAAAATTAAAAACTAATGGGCATCTTATTAGGTGTATGTGTGTCCGTCCATCCACAAGCTGACAAGGAGGCATTCCTTTAGGTCCACTGAGTCCCAGTGGTTGCTGTTTTCTAGCTTGCTTGATAGGCCCAGATGTTATGATCCCTAGCGATTCAGCACAGTACTTACTCTGCGTGAAAAAGCTAGGGCCAGGATGAAGCCCCAGATCTGGCCATGCGTTCTACCTCCCCCTACTGCCCCGTTTCCACGGGGATGGAGAGGAAAGAAGGAAGACGGATCGCTATGTGACAAGAGACATGCCCAAACCCGGGTCTTCATCCCCCGCTAAGTACGACGCTTGACCAGATGCGCACCCACGGCCTCGTTGGGTGTTACAGCCTTCTGAAATAGGTGTCAGCTGCACCCTTGAGAGCAGTCACCGGTTTAATCCAGATCATTCGGGATGCCTGATAGGACTACGTGTTAACAAGTAAATATTTCTGTGTAGATGACATTACTGAGTCATGAGATGCACAGTATGTGTCAAAACCAGTGAAATCTGTCATGTGGTTTAGGCAGAAAGGGGCCCCAAGGTGGAGTTGTGGACTGTTTTCGGTGCACTGCAAAAATGTTTAATAGGGTTTATTTTTGTCATTGCACAATATTCAAAAAGATAATCATGTCAGGGTTGCCTTTCTCACTTTCTTCAAAGGGCCCCAAACAATTTGCTTGGTTGTTCCTGTCCTGGCGGGATGCCCCTGCTTATCAGAAGTTCAGTGATTAACACTCCTGCTGTCCGGCTGTGTTTCTCTTCCTCTCACTAACACCCAACCAGTTTCTCCCACTGTGAAGTGGGCCGCTCCAACTTATCTCCACAATGCCCCAAATCCACACGCCTTTTGTAGTTCTCCCTTGATAGGTCTGCCTTAATCCTCAAAGCAGAAAATAGTGGGGAACTCCGTGTCTTGCCAGCCGCTAACCAGACAGTTAATCATAGCCAGCCACCTTTGTTTAGGGCCCCGTTCTCAGACATCTGAGTCCCAGTAATTGGCCACGTTCCAGCTCGGGGACTGATACCTCCACGATGATTTCATTAGAGCACAGGTAGACCGCTCACGCATTAAGCAGACTTCCGTTATAGTTCTGGACCAGTGCCAGCTGCTGGTGCTATATGGGGACTTCCTCCACGGTAGCTTTCAAGGACTGAACAGTGAGTGGTACAGGGCTGGCTTATTGAGGAGGTTATTTGAGGCTTCAGGAAAGCTGATACACCGATCAGGCATAACATTATGACCACCTTCCGAATATTGTGTAGGTCTCCCTTGTGGTGACTCATCAGAGAATGGACATGGGCCTTCTGAGGGTGTCCTGTGGTGTCCCTTTGGGTCCTATGGGTTGAGGGGAGGGGTCCTCTGTGGATCTTCCCACAGAAACTTGATCAGTTTGGGATCTAGTGAATTTGGAGGCCAGGTCAACACCTAGTGCTGTTCTTCATGTTTTTTTTTTAGTTGTTCCTAAAGTGTTTTTGTGTGTGCCTGTGTCAGGCTGCATCCTGCTGGGGATGGCTGCTGCCATCAAGGAGTGTCATTGCTATGGGGTGGGGGGTGGGGGGTGGGGTGCCTGGTCTGGTCTGGTCTAGGTGGGTGCTACATGTCTAAGTAACATCCACACCAATGAACACCAGGTCCAAAAGTTTCCCAGCAGAACATTGAATTGTCACAAGATGGTCAATGTTTTTGTTTTTAGGTCCTGTAATGGGAGGGGCGGGGCTGTAGTGATCAGGTGCTGGTGGGACCTGCAAATACATGGGATTTAAAAAGCTTCAGGCAACTTGGCAGGCGATGCTTGGACTTAAGGAACTTTAGTATCATTGAAGGTGAACCTGATTGCTGTTTTTCCTTCAGTTCCACCTGCATGGGACCTGAAGCTGACACCTCTCCTTCTTTATTATTCCCCTCTCCATCAGTTCATAGCTAATCACATCCTCTCCCGGTGAACCTGGCATGTGCCCTGACATCACTCTCCCTCTCTCTCCTTAGAAGGGGATATAAAATGATCAGCGTTGGGATTTGCGGGTTAAGGACGCTTAAAGCAGGGCTTTTAATGTCGTGACGTCACATTAATTAGGGGCCACACTGATCCTTTCAGCCTCTAAGCCGCACACCCGTCCTGTCCTGCCTGTCAGTGGACACACGGGATGCGTTGGTGACTCCCTTGGGGACCGCGGAGGAGAATGCACGTCCGCTCACACGGACGCATCTGATCCATCCAAACCCTGCAGGCCACAGCGCAGCTTCCTTCTACATTTCCCCCCTACTTGGGTGATGCTTTTCTAACATAACAAAAAAAGAAGAAGAAGAGAGGAATACAAAACTTAACTCAAAATGGCAGATAAGGACAGCGTGGAGAAATACCTGGAGAACAACCCACAGTTCGCCAAAGAATACTTCGACAAGAAGTTGCGTGCCGAGGCTCTCACCGCCGCCTTCTCCACACCCCTCGACATCAAGGACACCGCTTCCTTCAAGGATGTTAACTCGGTGCAAGAGGCCGCCATCATCTTCGACCTGATCCAGGAAATGCAGAAGCAGACGACCATGGAGCAGTCCCTGCACAAAGCGCTGCAGAGGGTCGCCCTGATCCTGCAGGCCGACCGGGTCAGCTACTACATAAGCCGGTCGAGGAACGGAATACAGGAGCTCTCCTCTTGCCTCTTCGACGTGACCCCGACGTCCAAATTCGAGGCCAACCTGGTCCACCCGCAGCAGGAGATCGTGTTCCCGCTGGACATGGGTGTCGTGGGTTTCACCGCGCACTCCAAGAAGCCGCAGAACGTCCCCGATGTCACGCAGGTGAGAGGATCGTGCGCAAATCTGAAACTGTCAGAAGTGTGTGTGTCCCTGCAGAGATGTTCACTTGTTTCTCAAAAGATGTAAAAAATATGTGGCCTCGAGTACATTCTTGCAAAAAAAAAATCAAACAAAACTAAAAACCTTACCTGAAGGTCTTTGGCTGAACCGTAGACTGCACAAACCAGCGACTTAAACATGGTTTGTCAAGCGTGCACAGCATGGGATCTCTAAATATACCCTAGATTATCAAATCATGCATTTATGTAGATCTCCATATATTTATTTGTAGCCTATGACTCAACATAATGAAGCACCTTTAGATTTTTATGCTCTGTAAACTTGGGAAGAGTCTGTTACTCCACACAATGATAGTGACAAAACATATAAAGAGTATTTTGCACCACTATTGCAACCCCTACACAACATAGTATTATTTTTCTTTGACATGCTTTGTGCAAAAACATTATTTGTGTCCATGTCTGCACCTGCAAAGTAGCCAAGAGCACCGGCCATACAACTACTAAGCAACTTGTTGGGGAAAGTGTGAATGTAGCAGAATATTTATAACAGATTGTAGTTTATTTATTTAAAAATAAAATACTAGACAGCACAATATCTTCTGGTTGGAAAGAGAAATCTACTATGAATAAATGAGACTGTAAGAAGAACACTGAAGTGCATAAAAGTGAATGTCATTGTGGATGTACGCGTGCACCTTGTACACTTTATTTAACTAGGTTTCCTCTTGTCTTCATCCAGAACAAAAAGTTCAGTGACTTTGTGGACAAGCAGACCGGATACAAGACCAAATGCATGCTCACCTACCCGCTGATGGCCGAAAAAGAGTGCCTCGGCGTCGTCATGGTACTGAACAAAATCGGAGCCGACTCCTTCACCCAGGAGGACGAGAAGGTAGGAGTACAGTTCCAGGGGCTTCAGTTGCAGGATTTTTCACTGTAATATTAATTCTTTGTCTTAACCCGGTGCCTCTTCCAAAAATCCTGAACTGTGCAGCTAAATGAAGATTACTGCCGCAATTGCATCTTAACAGAGGGGGGTGCGAAACACTCCGGTTATGTCAGTGGGAGCCAATCAGAGCCTTGATGGTGCCGTTGATTTTGAACATTCACCTTGATAAAAAAAAAAAAAAAAGAAAACGGGGAATATGTTGTCTCTGCGGTGTGTATCAGAGAACATTCACTTCTGGGTCTGAAGCCGCATCTTCACACTGAGGCCCAGCAGTTTTCTAAAGAATAAATTGGGTCACATGGAAATGATGTTTATTTATTTTTTAGTTTTTGCAGACTAATAGAGTCATACTGGTGATTTAAAGAGGCCGAATAAGAGAGTTAAGAGATGTAAGGAGAGCTTTAACTGCTAAGATGCTATAATATCCCGTTGTAAGCTCTCCCGCTGCACTCTCTCTGTGTCTCCTTTTATAATATATGTACATTTTTAAGAAAAATCCCTTCGTGTTTACTTGATCAAGCGCTAAAGTGCAAGGAAATCTCTAGTGCAATGGAAAGAGAGGGCTAAGACGTGTATTTTATATTCATATAAATCTGTGTTAGGACTTAAGAGATTTGAAATGAAGAATGTAAGTCAGTGTTTACTGAACTGCCCGATCTAAATCTCATCATATATATAATTGACACACCCCACATGATTCCTGCACGCTTCCCTTCATGTGAGAGAGAGCACGTCCTCGGTTGGAGATGTAGATCAGTTTTATCGCAGTGAAGAGAAAAGAAGCTCGGAAGAGTCTTAAACCGATTGTTGTGCTGAAACCTCTGATTGATTCGTTCCCCAGCTCTTCCACAAGTACATGAACTTCGCTCAGTTCATCGCCCTGCAGCATTTCACGGCCTACATGTTCAACGTGGAGTCCAGGAGGAGTCAGGTAAATAACGAAGCATCCTTAGCCGAGAGGAGAGAGCGTACATGTCTTCCCTTATCCTTAGACGCTTCTGTTAATTTCCTGCTCTAATGCGCAGAACAAGCCTCCTGCTTTAACGTCAGTGTCTGAAAACATCTGCTGCATGCTTCCCCAGGGGTTCACCTTGTGTTTCTTTGGCTCTAGGTGCTGCTCTGGTCGGCCAGCAAAGTGTTTGAGGAGTTGACGGACATTGAGAGACAGTTCCACAAAGCTCTCTACACCGTGAGAACCTACCTGCAATGCGAACGATACTCAGTGGGCCTTCTGGACATGACCAAAGAGAAGGTTGGGTTTTTTTTGAAGAATAGATTTGCACACGGGTCTTAATGCATTCCTTATATGGCTTCAGGCACACGTTTCTTTCTCCTCCAGGAATTTTATGATGAATGGCCAGTGAAACTTGGAGACGTGGAACCCTACAAAGGGCCAAAAACACCAGACGGCAGGGTAACGTTAATTTTTCCTCTTCATTAAACCAGCTTTTTTTTTTTTTTGTGTTTTGTTTTGTTTTGTTTTTTCTCGAATGCTGCACTTTAAATGTTAATTATCTAGCGTGGTTGGAAGCCGATCGGTTAGCACTAACGGGCTTCTGCTTTTTCGTGCAGGAAGTCATCTTTTACAAGATCATTGACTACCTCCTGGAGGGCAAAGAAGAAATCAAAGTCATACCGTGAGCAACACTGGCTACATGCCACGAATAGTGATATAGCACAATGCATTTAAAGCATAGTAAATCTGCATCTTCTGTTTGTATGAGAAATGTTTGAGGGGGTCAGCACAGTTTAACACATGTCCTCATTGCTTTTTCAGTGGTCCACCTGTAGATCACTGGGCTCTGGTCAGCGGGCTACCAACCTACGTTGCAGAGAATGGATTTGTAAGTGTCTTGCATAAAACTTTTTGCAAAGGCAAACAGATTTACTGTAGTCTTTTTTTTTTTTTGTCAAATCAAGAAACCTAATGATAAAACTGTTAATGTTTTCACGTGACTGCCTGCAGATTTGCAACATGATGAACGTGGCTGCAGACGACTTCTTCACGTTCCAGGTGCGGACATTTGTATTGTGGCAACTCGTTTGTATCCGTAAAGCTAATTGCGCACGATGAAGCGCACGTCGGCGCTTAATAATTTTGAACCCGGATTTCCGCGTCTTGCTTGCAGAAAGAGGCCGTGGACGAGACGGGCTTCGTCATCAAAAACGTCCTGTCGCTGCCGATCGTCAACAAGAAGGAGGAAATCGTGGGCATCGCCACCTTCTTCAACAGGAAAGATGGCAAGCCGTTTGACGAGCACGATGAACAGATCACCGAGGTTGGCGCTGTCTCTCTCTCTCAGCGTGTGTCACTGTAGACTGTCACAGAATCCCTCTACACATTTCCTCTATGGAGAAAATCCTTTTATTTGAGTTTTGCACCAAGCATTTGCATATTAATGAAGAAAATATACTAAAACAGCAGTGAGTTCCACCTCAGTACCACCTAGTATATGTTAAGTGAAGAACTCCATTTAGAAATACAGTATATTCTAACCCCCAGTGCATTCATTAGTAAGGTTTTAGCTGCAATTAAAAAATGAATTGGACACATGCTCCATTGCTTCCTGTTTAACTATTATTATTTGTCTCTTATTCTGTCTTCCCATTGCCGGTACCAGGCCCTGACTCAGTTCCTGGGCTGGTCCGTGCTGAACTGCGACACCTACGACCGGCTGAACCGTATGGAGTGGAGAAAAGACATCGCCCAGGAGATGCTCATGTACCAGACCCAATGCACCAAAGACGAGCTGCAGACCATTCTGGTCCGTATCACGCCAACTTCCTTGCACATTTCTTTCTCCTCCCCCGGCAGCGCGCACCTTTGATCTCTCAACATTTGCTCAAGGGGGAATAAAGAGCAGGGATTCGGAGTGGCAATGCATAGCTTTTTGAGTAGCAGCCCTCCATTAGCAGCTATTAGAGGACTAATAGGAGGTCTGATGGATCGTATTTCCACTTGGCAAGTAGCATTTGAGAAAATGACAAGAGTTTACAAGGTTAATGGAGCACTTGTCTGAAGCCTCTGAAAACACAACATCAGATTATTTTTCTTTTCTTAAAATTTTTGTTGCGTATCCAGGAATTCAGGCTGTAAATTGCTCAAGATGAGTTCAGCTCGTGAACAGAATGAAAACGGGAGCGACGATTGAAATGATTGTTTCTCTCTTTTATAACCAGAACACCAAGGAAAAGTTTGACCAAGAACCCGAAGACTGTGACCAGAAACAGATGTACAAATTACTGGTATGTAGAGTTTCCAGGACACATGACAAGAAATGAAAGGTTTTATTTCTCTTAACAACACAAGACTGACATTGTAATCATGTGCTCGTTTGTGCTTTTTAAGTAACGAACGATTCGCGGTTGTGAGCTGCACTGTGCGTTTAGTTATTTGAATTTATTTTTTCAGAGAGCAAACTGCCCGCCAGCTGACAACGTCAACGGAGAGAGCCTGTACCTGTTCTCCTTCAGCGACTTCCCCGTCTCAGAGTTCGACCTCATCAAAGCCGGCATTCGCATGTTCTTTGAGCTCGGAGTCGTGGAGAAGTTTAAAGTTCCCGCAGAGGTGGGTCAGGCACACATTTCGTATGAAATCTGCTCCAACAGGAAATCTGCTCCAACAGGATCACCGTTTGGCAACCATTGCCGTTGCCTGGAGTTTTCTAACCTTAATTAAAAACATCGAAACATGTCATGATCTACTTAGCTGTGAAGGCAGAGGAAGTTTCTTTGGGCACTGGGACAAAAGGGCAGTTTTAAATCACGGTATTATATCAAACGGTGAAACTCCACTTTGTCTTCATTTCTTTGAATCATTACCAATCTTTCCCTCCCAGACACTGACCAAGTGGATGTACACCGTGAGGAAGGGTTACCGTGCCATTACCTACCACAACTGGAGGCACGGTTTCAATGTGGGCCACACCATGTTCTGCCTGCTGCAGGTAATGACTGCACAACAGCTTTCTTTCTCTTTGTTTGTATTCATTTTGAGCTACTGCGTGCACACATATGGCGCAAATTTGACTCTTTCGTCACCCTCAGACAGGGAAGCTGAGGAAGTACTACTCCGATCTAGATGCCTTTGCCATGGTGGCTGCTGCTTTCTGCCACGACATAGACCACAGAGGGACCAACAACCTCTACCAGACAAAGCAAGTCAAAACATCTTAGTGTGAATATCCTGGGGGAAATGTGTGCACGTGTGTTTAACCTGTGTGCCTCTTTTTTATTTTATTTTTTTATCGCAGGAGTACATCTCCTCTGGCCAAACTTCACGGCTCCTCCATCATGGAGAGGCACCATTTGGAGTACAGCAAGACTCTCATGGGAGAGGAGGTCTGACCCATTATAAGCCTCTCTCTCTGAAATAAATGACTGGGGAATTACGCACATTTTCACTCATCTACGTTGTCTCTTGCAGAGCTTGAACATCTTTTGCAACCTCCAGAAGCGTCAGTTTGAGACTGTGCAGCACTTGTTTGACGTCTGCATCATCGCCACTGATCTGGCCCTTTACTTCAAGTAGGTTTTTCCGAGAAACTGGGACCAACTACAATGCTTGAGCAGCAATAAGTGACAGACATGACGTAATGTTAGGGAGAGACTATAGCTATGCCGTGGCAACGTCTAGCTGCTGCCCATCCATGCTTGCCCCTCCACCGATGTCCTTTATTTTGACTGACGAAGTAGGTTTTCATGTCAGGAAACACATCAGACATTGGAGGCAAAAGCCAATGTTGACGTTTACACTCGTTTCAAATCAATACATCGGATTAAGCTGCAGTTTTGGCAAACGCAGTGCATTAGCTTGCTTGCTAACAGGCAAAGACAATTGGTCAATACCAGAAAACTTCCAGTTTCTAATAGGCGGTTTAGACTTCTGCGTTAAGTTGACGCAGAAGCTACGACGACAGCCCAGACTCTACGCAGACTGTGTGCCGTAACGGACGAGCACCGCCCCAGAAATGTAACTATGCGTCGCGGGGACGCAGAGCACAAGAGCTGTGATTGGTCCGCCTGGTAGCAGCGTGTTTCCGCTTTAGTATTTCCAGCTGCTTCTCCATCTCTGCAATTTTCGATTTGATTGTTTTGGATCATTTGATTGTTTTGGACCATTAAAGATGGAATGTATGACTTTGGCAACATTTTGGCAAAATTTCGGGCGAGTTTAAGTCTCCATTGTTGAAAGTGAAGTAGGAAGTAGAAACAAAAATCAACCCAACAGGGAAAAAAGACACGGCGCCGACTGGTGTTTGGGTGGCGTTATTACAGAGCGAGCCAGACCGACGAGCACACAGGTATAAATGGCTCGCACCGGCGTAGGCTACGTACGCCGCCTATGTCCTTCAGTACTCTAAAAGAGACTTAAACCTCGGCTCTTGCCTGCAAATTCTGCATATTTTCTGTTTGCAGAGATCAGTTTTATTGAGTCCGTCTGTGTGTTTGTTTAGTACGCCCAGATTGACTCTGTCACATCTGTTTTTCTTCATGCAGAAAGAGAACCATGTTCCAGAACATCGTGAACGCGACGGAGCCAATGACAGACGAAAAGGAAGCCACCGCTTACATATCCAACAACCCCGTCAGGAAGGAAATTGTCATGTACGTAGCCGATTTAAGCAGAGGACCACACAGCTGTTGGGAAAAGACTGCCTGGTTTACTTTAAATTACACTCCTGAAGCAGCAGGCTCACATAATCATCATCCTTATCACTCGCAGAGCGTTGTCCTCCTTTCACCGGCTGACTTGTTTGTCTCTCTCCTCTCCTTCAGGGCCATGATGATGACAGGCTGTGACTTGTCAGCCATCACCAAGCCCTGGGAGGTGCAGAGCAAGGTGGGTGAACTCTACAGGCTTCACGTGGGCTGATTTTTAAAAACATGGAGAGAGACACAAAAAAAAAACTCTAAGGAAGCACACCGAGCCATAAAAAAAGGTTCTACCCAGACCAGATGATTTAAGATTTCATGCCTACATTTATTTTATTCCGAAGAAATCTTGACCAGCTGAGGTCACGTCCCGTGTACGTGTAAATACTGCAGTATGGAGAGGACTGAATGTAACCCTTGAAAGATAAACTTACTGCCTTAGTCAATGAAGTTTATCTCATTTTTCTTATATGTTTATATCCCTGTCTCATGCTTTTTTCCCCTCACGGGTCTGTTTATCTCCAGGTGGCTCTCATGGTTGCCGCTGAATTCTGGGAACAGGGTGATTTGGAGAGAACTGTTTTGGACCAGCAGCCAATTGTAAGATCTGCTCCTCTCTTGTTTCTTCTTCACAATATATATATATTTTTACAGTTGACAGTATTGTTGACAGTATTGTAGAACATCTGCTCATTTTCTCACCCGAAACCTTCCCCCTCTGTCGCTCTCAGCCCATGATGGACAGAAACTGTGCCGAACAGCTACCCAAGATGCAGTGCGGCTTCATCGACTTCGTGTGCTCATTTGTGTACAAGGTACGTTCTTGCAACCATTTTTCCTAAGACATAAAAAACGACAAATGGGAGGCAATGGTGCGGATGTTCGAAAGGGAAAGCAAACATGGGTTTTTGCAAATGCAAGTCTGGCCTGTGTTGCTAGAGTTTACATGCACATGTTAAATTCAAACATTTAATCCTGGTGCAGTTTGATTTTCAGAAAGCCAAGCGGCATGAGAGCATATTTTTCTCATCACTGAAATGGGTCTTTATCCTCGCGTCCTGGGACCATGTGCATCTGTTCAACACCTAGTCTTTGCAGAGTGGTTGTTGTTTTAGCGTCAACCATCTTGAGTTATATGGCGATGAACCTGTTGAACCTAGCAGGCTCCAGCCGGAATGTCAGCGAGCTGATTTATATGGGAACACACACACACACACACACACACACACACACACTGGCTACATCCATAACCATGACCATGTGTCCTGAGGACTAGTGCTTCGTCGTCTTCTCAGTCGTTCTCCGTACACAACATTAATAATGTTTTCCTTCGTTCGTCAGGAGTTTTCCAGGTTCCACAAAGAGATCACGCCCATGTTCGACGGCCTGAACAACAACAGGGCGCACTGGAACGAGCTGGCCGAGGTGTACAACGCGAAGATGAAGGCCATCGAGGATGAGAAGAAGAGACTAGAAGAAGAGGAAGCCAAGAAAGGTAAAAAAATATATACTGTATATGACAGAAGAAGTGAATAATGGTGACCGTCTTGTGACAATTCAGTGTTCTGCTGGGAAACTTTTGGACCTGGCATTCATTGGTGTGGATGTTACTTAGACATGTAGCCCCCACCTAGACCAGACCAGAAGCCCTCCCCCCTCCCCCCATAACAATGACACTCCTTGATGGCAGCAGCTGTGTATAGATTTGTGTATAATCATGCAATTGATGGCCTTATGGACGTTTTCAGTTTTTCTTATTTTTGTGTTGTTTGTTCAGCTGGTGGTGGTGCTGCTGGTGGTGGTGGCGAAGCAGGGAAGTCAAAGACCTGCACCATCTGTTAAGTTTCCTCCGGTGCTCGGCTCTGGACTGATGCAGCCTGTTTAGGACTAAACTAGTCAACACCAGCCTTGGACCTTTTCCTCGGCCTGGTCTCACCCACTACCAGTGTAGTTCCTCTCCGGTAAATTCACATTGGCACAGTCCCAGTCCAGTCCAGCCCACGTCGGCCCGCTCCGGCTCAGCGTAGCCTGCTAGTCTAGCGTAGGGAGGTCCGGTCTGGATTAGACCCGGCCTACGACTATTCTTCGAGGAGGGAAGAGTCTGAAACTTCGCCGGGAAGTAAAGCCGGGACTGTGACAGAGAAGCCGTACGACTCTGAAGACGTGTTTTGAAACCTCCTTCTTCCTCTACTTTGTGCAGCCATGAACGTTTGAGCAAAACACACATGGCCAACGTACATTTCCCTTTTACTTAGCGATAAACCAAACACTTCTGGCGTAGGTTGGACAAGCTGTGATGAAATATTCAAAAGTAATCCTAAGGTCATTGAGCTCCATAGGCGGTCAGTAAACACACAATACAGTCATACTGTAGATTGCACAATGCACTTAGCTGCTGCTGTTTTGGCAGCGGCAGAACTGAAGAGAGGAGTGGAGGGCAGGCAGGGACAGTGACAGTGACCACATAACCTCATAGCTTCAGGGACCAGAAGAGTGGGTCAACGTTTTTAATTTTGTTTGACAGTTAAAGGCACGTTGGTCACGTTTACCGAGACGTGAAAGGAATCCCGACGCTCTCTCACCTCAGACGTTACTGTTGTTTCTTTTAATATGCAATTTATCTATTTAAATATATATATTTTTTTGATTCTTTTGCGTATTTTGTACTTGAATTGTCTTCATGGACGGAGAGTTGTGAACGTGCGGACAAATGTGCGGCGAAATCACAGTATGAACTAGCTTTACTGACAGATTTGATGAACACCTTTTAAGCAGTTTTAAATACGCAAAACATTTAAACCGGTGTTTAGATCAAATTTACCATTCCCGAATAAGGATAACTTATTCTTTTAAACGTTCTTGATTTCACATGTATATAGTTTGCGACATAGAGACTGTGTAAAAGATGTAAATTGTGTAAACTTTAATATAAAACGAGAATAAAACTGAAGGTCTGATGGTTGTGATGGCAACTTTTTTTTTGTTCCGAGCGGCCAGGAGTCACAGTCCCAACTGGACACTGCTCCTGCCTCTCCCGTAAGAAGGTTTGATAGGATTTGATTGCCAGCCAGCGTTTGAGATCCACACAGCTTTAGGCTTTAAATACCCTTCTTACAGAGGAGGTTGAACGAGGCTAGCAAAGAAAGCCTCATCAGATGTTTATGCACTTGTGTTTGTAAAGATGCAACTATAGCGTGATTGATCGTGTGATGGTACAGGCCAAACGTCTCAGAGATTTGTTTTACTTTTCTTTGGTTGAGACAAATCTGTCCGTGGAACCCTACATCTGAGATTACAGAGCAACCTCCGTGCACTTTCTGAGACACTTTTGGCAAAATCCCTCGAAGGGCAAAAGGCGAGCTTTCGGCTCTCCACTTCCTGTTACCTGTTATGCAACGCCATCTCCTATAATCAATAGGGCATCGATCAAAGGCGCTTAATCCTATCAGAATGGCTTTGGGGACTACTTGGAAACTGTTTGAGGTAAAGTGAGGAGCTGTGATGTAATCAGTGGAGCCAAAACGGGGCATAAACATTGATTGAGTCAAGCCCTGAGTGAGATGTTTGCTTCACAATATACTTTCTACTTGTCCCGTCAGCTGTCATTCAGACATTAGAATTTCATGTATGAAATGACCTCTATTGTATGCATGTATATGTGTCATGATATGTAATATGTGTAAGCGAATAAAAGAACTTTATTGCAGGTGTAAGAAAAAGCAAATCACTTTTTTTTTTCTTTCTCCTCGTCAATATTAAAATAGTAGAGCACTTAAATGTGTTATTCACACTTGACTCGTGCACATGAAGGTTACACGGAGACACACACAAAAAATAAATAAAAATGAACTTCAGGATCCTTGGGCTCAGCTGCGGCAGTCTTAGTCGTATATCGTGCGGGATCTCAGAGGCTCCAAAGCTGGATGAGCCTCTCGGGGAAAGAGGATCAGTGGATTGGTTTTGATCCCCGCCCGATACGATGCTGTCTGGCTGTGCTGTTCAGTGCTGAGGCCTGCCGCAAGAAAGCGGGAGGTTGCGTGGCGTTGTGTCGTCGTTCTGACAAGTTTAAATACGCTTTAAATATTCCCAAAAATCTGCTTCAGCGCCGCCAGCCGATTTATGCATCGTACAGCGATCTCAGGATGCTGCCGGGCTTCCCCTGACAAGATGGAATACATGACATGCAGTAACACGGGACGAACTAATCCATCATGTTGAGGGACGGTTCAAATCATCAACCCCTGCGTCAACATGACCCTTCGTTCCCCAAACAGTTTCAGGGTCAGCGAGTGCACAACTGGCTCCAGGTTGCTACAGCCGTCGCAGCGTTTAACGGCGAAACAGCGCTGCACTTCGAGTCAGCCGCATTATTATCCCTTTAATCCAAGAAAAACAGATGTCGACAACGCAACTGATCACCTGTAAACGCGTCCAGGTGCCCGAGAACAGCTTAAAGCCAAATCGCACCCTGCCGTGCTGCTTTCGCTCGGCGCGCAACACTTAGCCACCTGTTAGCTTTACACACCCATGAATCAAGCGGTAAAAAGGCTCCTGCCGAGATAGCACGGGGACGTTAAAATGAGATGGACCCGGCTGTAATAGCTAAAGTAATTGTCTTTATTTAAGCCAGGGTCTGTAATCTCCAGGAAACCTCACGCAGTTTCCTTTTCTGCAAGCCGAAGTCAAGGGAGCGCCTGAATGTGCCCTTGGAGCGAGGGACATCTCAAGCTAATTCTTGTCGGCTTTTTCTCAGAGCAGAGTGTTTGACCCTTGTGTAACACTTCTCATGATAACTTTTACTCTTTCTCTGAATCTTTCAACTGAGATAACGGTTGTGAGGGACTATTTATGCACGGCAGAGCATTGAGCTATGAGCTAATGTCCTTCTGCTGAGGTGTTAATGTCTAGCGGGTATAATGCTATAAGTGTTAATCACCTGCATGAAGAGTTGCCAATTACCACCAAAGACAAAGTGTAGCTACAGCTGCCAGGAATGAAATATGAGACAAATTTAACTTTTAACCCTTCAACTAATTACTATACACCAATCAGGCATAACATTATGACCACCTTCCTAATATTGTGTAAGTCTTGCTTGTGGCAACTCATCAGAGAATGAACATGGACCTTCTGAGGGTGTCCTGTTGTTAGTGGGGGGGGCCTTTGAGGGGAGGGACCTCTGTGGATCATCCCACAGATACTTGATCAGTTTGGGATCTAGTGAATTTGGAGGCCAGGTCAACACCTTGTGCTGTTCTTCATGTTTTTTTGAGTTGTTCCTAAAGCGTTTTTGTGGCTGCATCCTGCTGGGGATGGCTGCTGCCATCAAGGAGTGTCATTGCTATGGGATGGGGGTGCCTGGTCTGGTCTAGGTGGGTGCTACATGTCTAAGTAACATCCACACCAATGAATGCCAGGTCCAGAAGTTTCCCAGCAGAACACTGGATTGTCACAAGATGTTATGTCATTTACTTCTCCTGTCAGTGGTCATAATGTTGTGGCTGATCAGAGTATATTGGTCATTGCAGAATTCATGGGCAGTAGACCACATTTATATGAACGTATGTGATGTAGAGGTCATATTTGAGGACAGAGGACAATAGTAAGTTCCAGATGCTGTCACTAAAACGAAAAGTTAAGGCTTAGAATTCCTCCAGAAGACTTCACAGCATTTAAAGCAAAAGTCATAGAGGCATGTTAGCCTGGATCAAAGCTGGACTTTAACACCCGCAGAGCCATGCTGCCCCTAAACGCTCTTTGCCAGTTATGTTCAACTGTGCTGGTGGTGACAGAAATGACTGGCAGGTACGGACATAGTAAACACGTTTATTTCCATCCAGGTAACGGCACATACAGTCAAACAGTCAATACATACACTCAAGACTCAAAACAGAACATGTCTGATGTCAGCAGGACACAGAGAGAAGCGTGGCCCCCGGAAGATTCAAAGGAACATGTCTTCAAAGTAGTCATCGAACTCCTCCTCCCTGTACAGATACGACAAACAGAAGCGCACCAACGTTACTTCCTGTCACGCATCGGAGAGCTGACACAAAACAAAACTGTCTGTTTTACTGTGAGCAGGACGGTATGAAATGATGCTGACAACACTGATACAGAGCACAAATGAATAAACAGATGGGACAGGAAAAATAAATGACAAATCCAAAATACAGATAATTACTAAAAAAAAATGAAACCCCACTATTGCTTTCTTACATTAGAGCAACGAAGGGTGTTATTGTGCATAATACGCTTTCACATTTAATTTTAAAAAAAATAACTACTTTTGTCTGAAGTCAGTTTTGCTCTGTTTGGTTTTGAACTTCCTCTTCCTGAGAGAAGCATTTCAAACATCAGTGGAACTGGACTGGAGCAGGTAAAAGGTTCTGTGACTGTCCTGATTGTTGAGAACAGCTTGTATGTAAGGGTATGTAAGTGGTCTACATACCGTGCTGTGCAGAGCTCAGCGGCCGATGTACTCTAGGCGCTAATGACTGTCTGCGGTAGTTTTACAGGAGCTTATCGGGCGAGATTTAATGCGAACATTAGCTGTTAACCTCACCTTGACTTTTCCTCCACTGCGGGGGCGGGGCCTCGCCAGTGCTCGGCGTCCGATGGGCCCTCTGGATCATCCCCGTCTTCCGAGTCTAGTAGGAAAGGTTCAGAGAGTTGTCAATGCCAGTGAAGGAAAAAACTCGGTTGATGCATGAACCTCGGTCCCCGAGTTTAAAAGTCATGGCTGTTAAGTTGGACTCAAGTTTTTGCGTAGAGAAAGAAAGAAACATAGACGCTAATCGTTCAATTTATTTATCTTAAATAAAGTATCTATATATCTATCTATCTACAGTATCTATCTATCTATGTATCTACATATCTATGTATCTATCTATAGTATCTATCTATCGATCTACGTATCTACAGTATCTATCTACGTATCTACAGTATCTACCTACGTATCTATCTATCTACAGTATCTATCTATCTATCTACGTATCTATCTACGTATCTACAGTATCTACCTACGTATCTATCTATCTAGGTATCGACAGTATCTTTCTTTCTATCTATCTATCTATCTATCTACGTATCTACAGTATCTACAGTATCTATCTCTCTCTCTCTACCAGATGACATTGCGTTAACTCTCCTCCTTGAATGCATTGCTCACAAATTACACAACATCCTGAGACTCCTACCTTTAAAAATGACCATGATTCCCAACAACTGCCTCAAATATGTGTGAACCAACGCAAAGAAAGAAAGTGCACAAGACCCCAGTGCATGCTGAACTCAATGACATAACTTATGGACAGGGAAGGTTTGCTTTTTGTGTACATCTCCACCTCCCCACGCATCCCTCCCTCCCTTCATCCATCCATCCATCCATCCAGATAGACCCTGGATTAAATAGGACGGGGACAAAAGGGCAAAGACATACTTCAATTCACGCCGCTCACGGTGAAGGGCAAAGAGACGAGGAGAAAAAAATGTGGAATGCAGAACAAAAAGACGGCTGAGAAAAAGCAGACTCTTGTCGGCGAGTCCAGTAGGGAGTGCCAGCGGGGTGTTTTCACTCCAGAAGTTTGAAGGAGTGTCACGATCTAGAGGTCTGGAGGAGGACATCGTAACCCCTGCCAATTGCGGGCGTGTTTGTAAATGGGGGGGCGAGGGGGCGTAGTTGTGTGTCAGGGATTTATGAACGTTACCTTTGTCCGAGTTTTGCGACTCCTCTGAGCTGCTGGAAGAGGCGGAGCGATCTGTAGAGGAGCCGGGAATAAGAACATAAGATGAGGTCAAATGGAAGTCAAAACAAAACAATAGATATCACCGAATGTTTTATGCTGCAAGGGGAGGGGAGAGGGTCGGGTTTTCACCTCTGTGCTTTCTGTGTTTATGCTTCTTAGAATGTGAAGAAGATCTCCTCCTCTTCTTAGTGTTCTTCTTCTTCTTCGTCGGTGGCTCCTGGTTCTCCTCCGATAACCTTTTGGTCTTTTTCTTCGCTATCACCTCCTTCCTCCTGTGCAGAAACACGAGATGACCGAACGGAATATAAAGCAGGCAGCCGTGCAGCTGCGTTAAAATGTGAAACCTTTTGCGTCCAAAGGCAATTTCAGAGATTAATGAGAACATTTTTGCACAACGCTTTCACATTTGTGTACATTCTGATTTGGGTTTAGCTAAGACACAGAGAGAAATTTGTGCGTCGTACATCTAACCCTTTGCTTGGTGGCCTTTTGCAGATGTTTGCTGTACTTTCAGCTGACCCATCCTATTGCATACAGCTACAACCATAAATAAAACAAATCAGTCTTCATGGACAAACAGAGCTTGGCTTACTTGTGGTGGTAGTTGAGTTTGAAGGAGCATTCGGGACATAGTCCTAAAACAGGAAAAGAAAAAAAAAAAAAAAAGGTTGAGCATGAGAATGAATTTAATTTAGTGTTTATTTCAGTATAATACACAGATTCGTAAGTCCAAGCTAATGCTGCCACACAAGGTAAATTTGCATGTTTCAGAACTTGCTTGGTGTAGAAAGCCTCTGGGTGTTGGTGTGACCATCACCACTTTGTTATTTTTTGTGCGGTACCCCTGGAGTGGTGTCTTGCGTGCCCGGGAAAGCCGATGAAGACTAGTTGAGGTCTCGTTAGTTAGAATTTCAGTCTCTTAGGTAGAGTTCTGGAACAGTTTAACTGGGACAAGAACCTCTAACATTGTGACGGCACACGGTAGCGTTAGCTGGCCTTTGTTTTTACAGTGTTCTTTGTTAGGATGGGCATACTTTGTGCGTGTGTGTGACCTTTGATGTTGTGGGAAAGTTGGCCCAATTTTAGTAGCTAACTTTTTGATGTTACTAGCTGGGTGAAGGCAGTAACTTTATATTGTGTGGCGCCACCTTTCTCTAAGGTAGTAACTTGATGTAAGTAATCGCTTTTGGTTTGTGGCTGTTGTGCTATACGTTGTGTAGGTCACACTACATTTTTAGCATTTGGTGTTGTCATCATGTGTAGGGGGCATCAATTCTAGCACGTCTTCGAAAGATCAGGCTTGATCGCAGAGGGGCTTTGTTTGTTTTCATGGTTCCTGGAGGATTCCTTTTGTTTTGCACCTCCACTGGCCTTGTGTTTGCAGTGCTTGTGCGTAATCACCTAAACCAGCCACACCTGAGAAGATGTGAATAAAGGGTGGTGTTGGCCTAAGACGACCACTGCAACGACCACCAATGCAGGATCAGCCATGTGTAAAATGGAAGTACAGTTCAGTCTGACTCGTATATAACATCCACATACATCTGGAAACCTGCTCTAGGTTATAAATAAAATGTGTATGTAAAGAGAAGGGGACCAAGGAAGGTGCCCTGTGGAACTCCTGTTTCTTCTTACAGTAAAGAGAGATTTGGTTATTTACACACTGCTCCTGGAGGCAGAGGCAAAATTTAAATAAGATTAAATAATTAAATGTCTCTTTTAGACGATTATTTCTTAATTCATTACAATTAAACTACTGGAACGTCATGCTTATCCATTACACTTCTTCAGTAAAGCAGACCTGGTCATGTTTCGTTTCCGTTGAATGGACAGTCAAAACGTTGGATTTAGAATTGGCAGACTTTTTTTTTTTTTTTTTTGATTGAGAAGAAACAATACGCCTGGATGTGACCTGTTAAGCTAGCTCGTTGAAAGAGTCTGTCATTTCCCACTTGACTGAATTCACTATGGCTGCCTGGTGCTCCAGTTACAGTAATTATTTTAACAGGATTTTCTGCACTATGATACCTGAAGGAGGATTATTATGAGTCAGGTCTGAGACAGGAGCATCCACCGGGCAACAGCCACACACACACAGACACCTTTTACAATGAATGACCAGATAAAATGAACAAATAAGTTTGTTTAATCTTACTGAGCTTGACCAACGCATTCCTCTTCTCCCCGTGTTCGACGTAGGCAAAATTCACCTCCCAGCTTTTCAGGCCTTCCTCCTTTTCACAGCGTTTGTTTCCACACTGAAACTGACCTGATGGACGAGAGATCCAGATATATATTTTATCTACTAGTCTGTTAACAACATGAATTTATAACACAATGGAACGGATTATTTTTTTATAACTACATACAGATTTGTGTAGCTATAACAAGCTACAGGCACCTTATAGTGGATATTTTAGTTTGTAAAGAATTATGTAGACGGAAATAATATGAAAAGTTCAGCAGAGAAGACACAAGTAGCTGAAAGAAAATGTTTTATTTAAGCGCGAGACATTCACTTTCTGTCAGGCAACCTGGAAACCCTGCTGCTCTCCTTCACCCACCTCCGTCTATCTTTACACCCCTTCCTCCTCATCCCTCAGCTCCCTTTCTTCACCTCGCCTCATCCCCTCAGGCCTCCCTCCAGCCGCTCCACAGCCTGCCTATTATCCCTAGAGGAGCTTAAGTCGGCATTGATCTGGTCTCCGGGGTTCCTCCAGATTGTAGCAGAGGGAGCGAATGCGTCACAGCAGCCCGTTCTTGGCAGGGGAACGAGTAACGCCATACTCCCCGACAGGAAAGTGACGTCTGCTCTCACCTGCCTAGGACCGGGACTGAAAACATTCTAAGTGACACGGGCCGTCATGGCTTTGGGCCACTTGAGCCGTAAGGCAGACTTTCTCTTCACGTGCTGTATTAGATTAGGATGCTATGACGCAATCTAAAAAAGACACTATTGGCTCCGGTCCTGGGCTGTGATGAGGTTAACTAGGTTTATTTGTGAGAGTATTACCCTATGTTTGATTTAAAGTAAAAGAAATCAGTCAAAAACAACATGTCAAAGGCATGGTGGTGTACTCCCCGAGAGTATCTGTCGGGACAATTACTGCCTGAATCAAATCTAACAGGCTTTGATCATTAATAGTAGACAGATCAACCAGCCCTATTGTAACTACAACTCCAAACCCAATGCATCAACCAATTCTTTATCATATTTTTTCCCCATTACACATTTGTCAATTTTAGAAAGCTAGGTCCTTAAAAAACCCACAAATGAAACGTCACGGTGAAACTCTTAGCATCTAGCACTATAAAGGAACAGTTATATCTCCAGATGGGTTCAGTGCCAACCTGACACCATGATTAGCGACTATCCAATCCCGGCTTCCCCGTTATCAGTGACGTCAATTACCGTGACACTGTAATTCTCTCTTGACGTCTAACACGCTACGTTGTGTACACAAAACAAACTTCTTTTTTTTTTTTTTTTATGTGTGAAGAAAGAAGGTAAAGGCTTTTATTTCCATATACAAAAGAGAGTGTCCTTCAAAGAGGTACTGGCAACTCTTGTTGCTGCAGGGAAGCTGCTCTAATGTAAAATAAATTGAGTATATTTCAAGGCTACAAGATGCAGAGTGTGAATGTGTCTGATCCCCCACCCATCCACCCAATCTGGCAATTTATTTGACAAAATAAAATGTCAAAAACGAAATAATAAAAAAATAAAAGTTAGGTACTTATTTCTGATTTATCCCCAAGGCTCTACAATTTTCCGCATGAAGGCTAATAAGAATAAATTTTTGTCTGTGTTCAGCAGCCAGATATTCAAAATACGAGCATCCTTGCTTTTAAATTGAAGTCTGCACGCAGTCGTTTCTCTGGGCATCCTTTGTACGAAATACAAGAAAAAGAAAATGCACCGTGCTTTGTTGACAGTATTGGATATTCTTACACATCAGGTGAGCTGCATGGCTCCTTGGAGGGGGAAAAATAAAAAAGCTGACATCAGGTTGGCTGAGTAAACCCGTTAAGAGAGGAAACTCCCGTCCTACGTCAATGGTTGATAAAGCCACCGGCCAACAGCCTGACATCAAGACGGATATATACCGCGGGACAGATGGCCGCGCGATTAACATTCACTGTATCAAGTCAAAGGGCAGTGACGCGAGCCAGAGTGCATTCACTTTTTGGATAAGTGTTAAAGGTTCACGGGGGACGCCGCAAACAAACGTGTCGTTAGGTGGAAATTGTTTCCTTTATTGTCTTAAAGCTACGCTAAGCTAAACTGCTGTGAGCATAGAGGCGTGAGCTTTTGCGCTGACCTTATTCTTTGCCTTTCAGTGAAAAAGCAAATGTGCAAATTCCCCAAAATGCAATCCTCTTTCTTTAACATCTACAGGCTAGCTGGTGTGCAGAGTGTCAGGGCTCTGCAGTACATGGAGAGTAGTTCCTGAGAAGTGGCATCAGTGCAACTCTGGAAACTTTAAGGGCCGTGGGCGACTGTGCTGTCACTTCTCACACTTAAAAATACACCCAGTTGCTTTTCCTTTTTTGTCGGCCACAGCAGAGCCAAGCCGGACGAGCTCAACCACGTACAACCCTAGCCTCAAACACAGACTCGGCCTAAAGCAATCATTTGAAGCCACAGAAACAAATCTCACCTTTAAATTGGCCTGTCACTTTCATTTAACCTAAATAGAGATTTAAGAGATTTAACCTGCCGGGATGTAATGGGATATGACATTAGTCGAACCCAAGTTATTTGTTGGCGGACTAAACGCTCCATACAAACCTGAGAAATATATCTGAGGACGGAGCAGAGGTACAATCAGACGGGTAAATAGGCAGATTAAGGAAGCTTAAAGAAGTACAGATCTGGGGGGAAAAGAAAGCTAATAATAACACTGAAAATGATATAAACGCTAAGGTCAGCGAGGAAATAACATATGAGGACTTCACTGCAGGCTTCAAGGAGCGTGAAGCAGGGAAGGGAACACTAACGACATTTTTTAAAGCCACGGAAGTTACGTAAACCAAGACCATGCCCCGTTTACTTTGACATGAGGACCACCTAAAACAAGACTGGCCTCAACTACCTTTGCCCCTTAACCTCCCCCTGACAGCAAGACTAATGCTCAATTTACACCAGAATGGAAAACCACAGAAAACATGACTCCACTGTGCACTTTACACCCCAGATGTATACATCAGCCCCAGCGTGTAAGATTAAATTTGAGTTTCACTGAAAGCACGGATCGTATTTGGTGCAATACCTTTGTGCCATTGTGTGATAAAAGCATTATGGGATGACTATAAAGGTACCATGTGTAGTTTCTGACTTCGGGTAGTAGTGCTATAGATTTGCCTGATTTGCTTGTATCGTACACACATTTTTAAAGTCTAAGTTATGTGATGACTAGTCCCTGATGATGTCACTAATAAAAACCCAGTAGAAAGTAATGAAATCTATATTCTTGACCTGAATACATATGCTGAGAACAGACAGCTCATGTGCTACATACTGTGAGCTGCAGATATGTATAGCCTGTATAAAAACAGGCAGCACCTCAGCACCATCAGTAGCATTTAATAGTACTCCACAGTGTGTTGTTAGATGGGATAGTGTAGCAGCTAAAGGTCTAATGACTTTATCAAATAGTTGATGTGCAGCCTCCTTCTCTCTGTTACCACAGGACGTTTGGTGAAGTTGTTAACTGACTGCTGTCCAGAGGATTTGGACCGTTCCTCTGCTAGCGTTAGCGTTAGCCTTTTCAGATGCATTGCAGTAGTACTTTAGTTGTATTTCAGGACTGACATCATGGAAGTATGAGCTTCATCTTTAGTTGAAGTATTTCCACACACTTGATGAACCAACGACCCACTGGGCTCCTCACCTGTCACGTGACCGGTGACTAGCCGAAATGATGCTTAAAGCGTCACAGCACAAACCAACTAGTGTGTACGACCCCTATTACGTACACAGGCAAGCATGCAAATGATTCTATACTTTCATGCTACTCTCCCGGCGACAGTGATGGACAGTGTCAGGCCGTTAACGAGCATCCGTGGCCCTGTGGTTTTACGGTGTGCACCGTTGAAATCACTGTGACCACAGCTTTTAGCTTTTAAAGCGTGTTGAATTAACAGTGGGGCCTGTTAGTAAGAGATATAACTCTATCCAGAACACATGAAGAAAAAGAAAAGGGATGAAACTAAGCAAACAAATGAAGTGACGAGGGAACGTAGAGTCTAATTTTTCATCTTCATCTCATCTGAATATTCCAATATGTGAATATTTTCAAAACTACGTGATCATGTAGAATTAACAAACTGTAGAACAACTGATCAGCAAGATTCAGGTGGAGGCCAGCTCTGCAAGACAAGCTTTAAGCTCTTCCTAGTTTCCTAGCTAGTCCTGGTTTTCAGGTTTCCACTTTTGAATGACAAACATATCCTGCAGTCAAACGATGACTACACCCTCTGGCTGCAGCACCAGCATCATTTTCTATTTCTCCTCTAGTCCAGGTGTCTCGTCCTGTAATATTGACAAAGAGGACTTTATTTCAGAAGCTTTAGGTCGTATTTAGCTGCAAAATAGGAAGATGTATTTTTCAGGTAACACTCTTTTTTCTTTTCATTTTAGCCTGGTAATTAGCCATCGTTAGCCGTGTAGTTGGGCGTCTTTACTTCCTCTAAAGCAGCTATCACACTGTGGCTAAGAAAACAAAAAAGGTCAGTTTTCTTCGTCACCCACCTCAGTGGGTGGAGGGTAGTCAGCGTTGCCTAATACCAAAAATGAGGTAAAGTACATAGAAAGCATAGATGAGAAGGGGTTGTGTTTCCAAAAGGTGCTCAAGGTAGAGCGGAAGTGCAAGATAAATTAATGCAAGAGTAGTTTAACTGGAGACGGTTGAGTCTAATGTATCTGTAAGCACACGTCTCCTGAGCTTGGACTAACAACATAATGAAGTTTTATTCTAACTTTAACCTATAACTAACCATTCTGTGTTTCCTCTACCTCTGAATAGGATCACTGGGTCCACCTTCCAGATTTAGATCAGTGCTGCTTTCACAGGAGAGCGTTAAGCGTCCCACGTTCTAAACAGTGTTTAAGTCTTTCTCCAGGAATTATTAATGTACACAAATCACAGACTTGACAGATGAAGTGCCACCGGCCCTAATCTAATCCCACTTCCTGTAGAGTATTGCTACAGGGGGCGAGCTGTCAGAGACCAGGATTACACAGACTTAATCTGGAACAATATATTGGCTCAGTCAGACTTTCTCTCAGACACTCCCTGCACGTTTGGGAGAATGTTACACCGGCGTAAACACAGGCGCATCATTTAAATAGAAACCGTTTTGTAAAATTGACGTGTGCGTTTTTCGAAGCATCTGTGAACTGTCAGGGCGGGTTTACCTCCCCCCCACCAGGCCCCCCGCTGAGCTGCAGATATTGTCCTTCCAGGTAAACCTATAAATACCTGTCACTGTCACACGAAGGAGCAGCAGACAGAGGGGAGGTGTCACGCTAATCCCGCACAATTAATAGACAGTAATCACGAAAGCTCTGCCAAACTGTCATGGCAGGGCAGAGGCAGGAGGAGGATGAAGAGCATAAATAGAAGCTTGAATGAACACGTTAGTATTACTACCCCAGTGGCGGGAACAGCCGGAGACGGTTAGAAGTCAAGAAAACAAATGGACAACTCGTGTGAAAGTTCAAATATCTGATGTATATATAAATTAATATTTCAAACTTAAACTGAAATAGGCATATTTTTAAAATAGCATTATATTAGCAAAGGTTTGTGAGAGAAACTAACCACAATATGGTACTCACTGTGTAACTTGTCTTTATCTCTGTCACCATCTAGTGGAGAAAGTTATGAACTGCGGCCTGTGTGCCATACTTAACTAATAGAATACAGCTTTAAAAGATAGCATACAAAGAACTAACAGGACAACATGTGCAATATCAGGTGTCATTAAAAGCTAAAAATTGTGTTTTCCAAAATCGTTCAGCTCCTCCGTTTAGAGAAAAAGTAAGCGGTCACAATTTATGAGATAACTTTTTCTTCTGTTTGTTTCCCTCTAGATAAAACTGAATATAAATATTTTAGGGAGCAGTGGATGATTCAGCAGCATCAGCAAAAACAACTAAAACGGCATAAATTATGAAATTACAAAAAACAAACAGTACCTTTGCCAGAGACGACTTCATTCTCAGTCCGCCACCGAAATCCAAACTGTTGGGAGCAGATGTAAAATGAATCAATGTGAAGTTTGAGCAATCGTCACTCGCATCAAAACTTCCAGCTTTTACCTTAAATAAACCGAACTGTCAGGGAACAGGGAACTAAAGCTAGAGAAAGAAGAAAGCTGTGCATGTGCACCGGTCAGCCACAACATTAAAACCACTGGCAGGTGAAGTAAATTACATTTAAACCATCTTGTGACAGTTCAATGTTCTGCTGGGAAACTTTTTGGACCTGGCATTCATTCATGTGGATGTTACTTAGACATGTAGCACCCACCTAGACCAGACCAGGCACCCCCACACCCCAAAGCAATGACACTCCTTGATGGCAGGAACCATCTGCAGCATGAAGAACATGAAACATCCATGAAACAACTTCAAAACATGAAGAACAGCACAAGGTGTTGACCTGGCCTCCAAATTCACTAGATCCCAAACTGATCAAGTATCTGTGGGATGATCCAGAGAGGCCCCTCCCCTCAAAGGCCCCCCCACTAACAACATCCTGTTGCCAGACACCACAGGACACCCTCAGAAGGCCCATGTCCATTCTCTGATGAGTCACCACAAGGGAGACCTGCACAATATTAGGTCATAATGTTGTGGCTGATCGTTATCGCAAACATTTGCCAAGAGATCTCAGTGAAGAAAACTCATTATCGAGCTGGGCCATATGCACGCTGCCTCTCAGTTTAACTTACTGTCAGTTTTAAAGCTTGGCCTCAGACCAGAACTGCCTGCTCCCCCAGGCCTCTAACTTCCTCTACAATGGGTCAGTTATTATGAAGATTAGCGCGAGGTAGGAAATATTAACCTTTACACAGTGGGACAATTAGCGTAATCCTTTTCAATATTGGAGCCCAGCATAACAATGGATCATTCTGCCATGTCCTGGCAGCGGTGCCTGAGCTTTATGGTCACTGTATTATTTTCCAATTGGTGTTTTAGCTCATGGTCCATGTTCCAAGAGCTTTGACTTACACCTGCACAGGAGACTAACAAAACCGCACTTCATGTATCTCCCAAACAGTTGCACGAACATAGATGTCCTTCTGTGCCGTGAAGCCTTTCTTTCTTTCTTTGCAGCAGTCTGCTAGCGAAGCAGCACTCCATGCGTTTATCTCACCTTGTTTTCCTTGTACCTGCTGAGGTCAGCTATGCAGTATTCTTTAAACAGCTTGTCATAATACTTCTTGGCAAGTTCTTTTTCCCTGGAACAGACAAAGTCCACAGCTGACGGAAAAATCAAGACGGGAAAACCTCCTTTTAGAGTTCTGAAGCAGAACATTTTCACAGAATGCAACGTCAAATTCGATATCAAAGCACGTGTGCGAGCTTTCAACTTCGGGTGATCACCATGTCATGTCCTCCTCGTCCTCATCCCTCCACAGGAAGCGATGGTTTTCGCGCAGCACGTCCACATCTGTCTTGTCTTTATCTCTGCGGATGAAGAGCGAGAGGGCGTTTATTCCTGCTGAACTTAACCGGATCAAAGCAACTGCGCATCTCACACGGCTGACGTGTTCTGGTTAATTTGGCCTAGACGTGACAGAAGCAGACGCCCGAGTCTCTGTGAGACGGAATACTTACACGGAGCGTCTGAAGTCGGCCATCTGTCCGCCGTAATACAGTATGTAGTCACCCACGAACTTTTTATGCCGCTCAAACTGGAGACATCTGTCAAGGTCGGTCCATCTTTAACTGTTAACGCTCGCTGTGAACCACACACCTACGTTTTCTCACACTCACTTGCCAGTTCTTAGTGAAACTCAATGCTCAGCTTGTGTTGAAACGGCGTAAGAAAGGCAAGTTATTCAACTGTGTGATCATTTCAGAGGACGTAGCTCGTGGTGCTGTTAACCCACCTTAATTAAACACTGTTATTTTGTGAATAACTTCATGAAGCTGAGATTTAGTTGAGGGCTGTTACATTAGGATGCACTCATTGTCAATTGTGTACCTAAGGAACTGGCTAGTGAGTGCATGCCATCCCACTCACTAAGCTTTGACTGCTGGCTCTATTCATTCTACTGATCCATCGTCAATCTGCCTTGTGTCATGCATCATCTAATATCCCTTCTCTTCTGTCCCACTTCCCTCTTTCTTGCACGTTTCCAACAACTCACTTCCGTTGTTCTGCATCTCATCCCTCCCTCCCTCCCCTCACCAGAGCTGCCTCCCCCCGCCACAGACTGTCCACACACGCCCACCGGTCGCTCACCTGCTCTGTTCTGAATTTAACCTTATTCACAAATAAAAACATGCTGGTTAGGTTCATTGGTGATTCTAAATTGGCCGTAGGTGTGACTGTGAGTGGTTGTCTGTCTCTCTGTGTTAGCCCTGTGATAGACTGGAGACCTGTCCAGGGTGTACCCCACCTCTCACCCATCGACAGCTGGGATAGGCACCAGCCCCCCACCCCCGCGACCCTTCACAGGACAAACGGTTATAGAAGAAGAATGAACAGTTGTCCCCTAAAGAAGGATACAGCATTCATTGATATCAGGTGGGCTCTTCTGTTCCTGGCTTCCTCTCTGAAACACAAACACAAACAGTGTTTTTCAGTAATTTTCGCTAAACTGAATAATTAAAATTGATATTATTATTATTTATTTTTTTACATCTTGATCTCACAGGAGTCTGCACTAAATTTCAAAACTAAAAAATGAGAACAGTGAAGCACAAATGAATGATGTTCCCGTCTGGTTTAATTAGGAACCTAAACCAATCAATACACATCCTTTCCGAATGGTAACGTAAAAGTTTAAATCACATTTCTCTTGTTTTAATTGCGTCGTTCATCGCTTGCACCCACACTGCAAGTAAAAATTTGACTGATTTTATTTCTACAATGGCAGCTGGACCTATTATTAGAACTGACATTAACTACGCAGGTAAAATTCATGCGACCGACTTTCAGGTGAGTTATTAAAATGCACTGACGAAGAAGTTCTGACGCAGTTCGAGATAAATCAAAACGATTCGGATATCTCAGCACCTGTCCAGTTCATTAGAGTGCAAACTGCGATGAGCCACCTTGGAGCTCCGTCCTTTCTGGAAGGGCTTCTGTAAGATTTCCTCCTCGCGTTTTCTGTCAAAGGCACAAATACATACAGAACAGTGTCACTTTATGAGGCAGCCCAAGCTTTTAGCAAAATGTAGAAATGGCTGACTTATATTCATTTAGAAGATGATCAACATGACAAGTATATAACTGAGTCTGTGATTTCACCTTTTATGTCCTCTCTCCGAGGACTCTCCCTGTGCGTCTTCATCGCTGAAGTCCGAGTCATAGCCGCCACCTCCGTGAACCTGAGGAGACAGAGGAACTCATTTGTGCTGGTAGAATCACACTCGATCAAACGAAATGCACTTACTCACACGGAAAAAAGGAATAAAGCCAAACTGTATACATATGTACAGCTGCGACAGTTTAGACAGTAGTAACAGTAGGCTCCCAAAATGTTTATCCTCTGACAAACATGTCAAACTGTGGCCCTGATAGAGAAAACACTAACCAGGCATAACATTATGACCACCTTCCTGGACATGGGCCTTCTGAGGGTGTCCTGTTGTTAGTGGGGGCCTTTGAGGGGAGGGGCCTCTGTGGATCATCCCACAGATACTTGATCAGTTTGGGATCTAGTGAATTTGGAGGCCAGGTCAACACCTTGTGCTGTTCTTCGTTTTTTGTAGTTGTTCCTAAAGCGTTTTTGTGTGTGTGTCTGTGTCAGGCTGCATCCTGCTGGGGATGGCTGCTGCCATCAAGGAGTGTCATTGCTATGGGGTGGGGGTCCCTGGTCTGGTCTAGGTGGGTGCTACATGTCTAAGTAACATCCACACCAATGAATGCCAGGTCCAGAAGTTTCCCAGCAGAACACTGAATTGTCACGAGCTGGTTTAAATGTTATTTACTTCTCCTGTCAGTGGTCATAATGTTGTGGCTGATCTGTGAAAACGGGAGGGGGGTAAGTGTAAATCAGTTCCATTTAGCGTTCGTCAAGAGCCTAAACTTAAAGTCTAGAGTTCATTTTTTCCTGTAAGCACATAAGCAGCATAAATAAACATCCAGGAACAAAGACGTAGCAAGTCGCACTGATGGAAGCAAAACTCAGAGAGCTACTAGCTAACTTATCTTTAGCTCAATGCTAACCGGCTAACGAAAAATACGTAAACATATAAATATTCTCCCAGACGTATTGACTGTAAGAATTCCTATAGTTTACCTTTACAAGGTTATCCATGGCCCGTTACACTCACAGCTCCTAAAAGCCGCCTGCTTTACGAAATGTTTACAAATGAAATAGTACGTCGCGCGGTTATGACGCAACCAGACCAATCGCGGAATGATGACGTTGAGAATAGCCGTGTGTTATTATTATGGAGGGAAAGTGCTGAGAAACACAACAATAAGAGCGTTTATTCTTTACATTTAACATCATTATTAATACAGAATTCTTCGGGGCCATTTTGTGACTTCGACTTGTTCTGGTTATATTAAAACTGGCCACGTTAGATGCGTAGAAACAAGCTCTGAGGGCTGTTTGCACTGATTGTTTCAGCCTAATTTGTGACCTAAACTTCCTGCGTGTTCTCTCAGTTAGTGATGGGAAGTTCTGCTTTTTTCTTTTTTTCTGAGAGCCGGCTCTTCTGTCTCTTTCAGCTCCCGAACAGCTCTTTGTTTAGTATTGTTTATAGCCTGAAACACAGCAAATATATGGTTTGTGTGTTGATAAGCCCTTTTGCATTCAGTATTTTTATGAGAAGCCTAATAATTGTCTCATTTTGTGCAGTTATTCTGTTACAAAAGCATTCTTACTGTTGTTTAATACTTCAATTAAACCTTAATGAACAAAACACTGCAATCAAATCCACACAAGCAAAAACAGAACCAAACTCAGTAAACAAAAGGTATAAATGTCCTCTCTCCATGCATATCTGCCCTGTTCACTGCTGTCTGCGGTCTCACTCAGTCAGCCACAGCGTCTGTCCCCCTCTCTGCTTTCACATAATACTATGGTAATGGTAAGTCCTCACAAGCGTCCCCATCAAAATAAAGTCATCACGCGAGCAGAGATGAATGAGCAAAAGGAAAGAAAAATAGTGGGGAGCCGGCTCTAACTCAATGGGAATCAGCTCTTGTAATTTACTACTAAACATCAGCTATTAGAGCCGGCTAAGTATGGCTAGAATGATTCATAATTTAAACCATGATTTAATGGCCTATTCACTAAAGGGCAAGCCATCATCATGAGACATGGTCCTATAGAAGAACACAACATGAACACAAGAGTGACTCTTCATTTTGGAACAAATTACACCAGATGACACTGATTAATTGTCAATCTGGGTTTCAGATCGTTTCATTTCCGCCGAGGGACAGCGTTGAAGAGGTTTGTAGGCGTGTGTCTGAGTTAGGCTACAGAGACAACAGAAAGAGGGCATTGTGTCCTTTGAATGTCTGAGTAATAATTTGGTCCTTGGGTTATGAGAACATGGAAGTTCAACCCACCGTCTGGGAACAAAAGTCCACTGTTTCGTGACCTTCCAGGCTGAACTCGACTCAAAGGGCTTCATGTGGGATCAAAAGAAAGACCGGAAGTGGGAGTCAAATGCTTTCATCAGTAGTTGTCCTCAGAAAAGTAAAAAATATATCAGTTCAGTCCTGTGTTTTCCCCTGTGTCATGTAACACGGTACATGTCGTTTAATGTTTTACATGACATTCATATCAGTTATTTTTATTCTAATCATATTTTTATATAAGATGTATTTAATATATTGAATCACATGTATAAGAAAAAAATCTATTTTATAATAATGCTATTGGACGACACAGTGGAGAGGTGGTTAGCACTGATGCCTCACAGCGAGAAGGTTCCGGGTTCGAATCCATAGGCCGACTGGTTCCTTTCTGTGTGGAGTTTGCATGTTCTCCCTGTGTCTGCGTGGGTTCTCTCCAGGTTCTCCAGCTTCCTCCCACCGTCCAAAGACATGCTCATTAGGTTAAATGGTGATTCTAAATTGGTCGTAGGTGTGAGTGTGAATGGTTGTCTGTCTCTCTGTGTTAGCCCTGTGATAGACTGGAGACCTGTCCAGGGTATACCCCCGCCTCTTGCCCGATGACAGCTGGGATAGGCTCCAGCAGACCCCCGCGACCCTTAACAGGAATAAGTGGGTAAAGAAGATGAATGAATGAATGAATAATACTGTTTATATATTCAATTTAATATATTGGATGACATGTAATATAAAACAATATTGGTATATTTTTATAATAATAATACTTTCAATATTGACATATACACATTTTATTATAATACTTTTGTGTGACATTTTATTTAATATATTGAATGACATGAGAAAAAATGCTATTTTTATATAATTTTTATTTTATATATCATTTAATATATTGAATGATATATAATATAAAGCAATATGGTATATTTTTAACATAATATTTTTAACATTGACATATATATATATATCTAATTATAATAATATTTTATAAATATTTGTATAAATTTGTATTTAATATATTTAATGACATAAGAAAAAATGCAATTTTATTTTTTATGTTATATATAATTTAATATAGGGATTGACATATAATATATAACAATCGTGATATATTTTTATAAAGTAATATTTTTATATTATTAAATGATATAGATAAGAAAACACTTTCTTTTTTGAATGCTTGCCTAGTTGGTTATTTGATAGGATTTATTTTTTAACCGTACAGCTATAAACCCATCTTTTTTTAATTTTATTTTTTCTCTTCACACTTAATGTCCCTATTATGCCAAAGCAGAGAAGAAAGGAGGCAGCATCTGAATGAGCGGGGCAGGTGCATTCGCTCCTCATGAATAGCCTCTTCCCATTAACCATGCACGGCTCTGAAGCGCGCATAAATAATAGCTGGCACTGCTGATAAAAAAGCGCACCTTGGGGCCTCTTCCCCCCTCTCTCTCTCTCTCTCTCTGTCCCCTCTCCCTCTCTCTCTCTCTCGCCTCCATCTCTTTCTTTCTTCCTTTCTCTCTAACGGGATGTTTTTCTTCTTTCTTTCATGCCTGCAGCATTTTAGTCTACAACTTCTTTGGAAGCGGCGGAGCAATAAGAAACAGAGTGATTTGGAGCTTCGGGTTTTTTAGCCTACTTTTCGAGGATCAGATCTTTGCTTTTTTTTTATGACAAAACATCGGGAATGTTTTGTTTTTTTGTCCCGTGTCCCGTCTGATTTGTAATCCTGCGCCTTGCCGAACAAATCCGCTGGACTGATGCCTTCCCATTGAGACGCGAGGAGCATAGACGCCAGCCTGCGTCAGGGCGCCTGCTTCTAAAACAAGACGGAAACATCGATTTACAGAATATAAATCGCATCGAGGTCAGAAACTGTAAGGATAACTCGCGGATTTGTAGCCTAGAAGTTGCATGTGCTGAAGGAATGGGATACCCGGGCAGAGCGGGATGGAGAGGAGGATGGACGCTCCTGGTTTGCGTCGCCGCTGTCAGCTTGGTGTCATCCGACGGACGGAGAGTGAGGCAGTCCAGGTGCCCCACTGGATGCACCTGCACCAAAGATAATGCCCTGTGTGAGAATGTCCGATCGGTGCCTCACTCCTTCCCATCCGACGTCCTTTCACTGTGAGTGGCGAACAGACTTTTTGATTCCATTGTGCCAAATCTAATCCTGCTGGGTACTGTCAGGCAGCCTATGGCAGCGCTCTGTGACTGTCTCATCTTTGTTTTTGTTTTTTCCCCCCTCTGCCTTTAATGTATTCTCTATTCATTCAGGTCTTTTGTCAAGTCGGGATTTAATGAAATCACTGGGGGAAGCTTTGTTCATACACCTGCCTTGCAACTACTGTGAGTATCTATCTATCTATCTATCTATCTATCTTTGCTTTGTATTTAAACAATGAGGACGTGTATCCCCAGAGGACTTCGTATGCATATTTAAAGGGGGATTCTCAGTAATGGTGTCAGGATTATGCAACAGACCACATGGCTACATCAACTAACAGCAGGGGTTGAAGAGAGGAACAGTGTGTGTGTGTTGGGTAGATAAACACTTTTTTTTTTTTTTGTCAGCCGAATTCAGCAGAGAACTAACAGACGCACATAACTGCTCAGCTTCACTTAGTAACGCGGCTGACATTATTACGTCCACACCGCAGGGCCTGGGGGGCGGTCTGTGGAGCAGATCAACAAAGACGGGGCTTTGCAAACATCTTTCTTGGCTCCTCCGTGCCATGACACGGAATCTGTCTCACTCTGAATGTGCCCTGAACTCGCAAATGTAGGAGGACGTAGCGTTGAAGCATGAGGGGGCCAAAGCTTAGGACCAGAAGGAGGGTAATTAATTGAGGAAAGCGAAGGAGAGGTCATTTACTGCGAAGGTGACTTGGCCCCGTCCTAACCTCAATTAAAGTGCTCCTTAATCAATGGGGCTTCGTTGTGGTCAACGGTCGGGAAGTAAAGGGTAACTGTGACCGGTCTTAGGGACAATAAGAACATTCCAACATGAATTCTTGGTATTACAAGCTCTTAACATCAAGGTCTTCGTTTTTTCTTCTCCATTGCCGAACAAAGGACAGTGAACATTTCTGTCCAGTCCTGACAACACTCCCCGACCCCCAGATACTGGACCGCCGAGACAAAACCTGTAAATGCAAGCATGCTCATGCATCAAGGTGTTCTGCACATAGAGGAATACAAAAGCTAGAAGAAGAAAGAGAGAAAAAAACTTAACACATACACATGGTTGGGTTAAATCACATGTTCATACCTTCATCAAAGGATATAAATGGCAGCCAAGTGGCATTAAATTTCCTGGTGGACCCTCTGATGGTATACCTGACCTTCTCTAGTCGGACGCGATACACAACCTCTGTAATCCACAGGCAGTATGTGGGAGGAAAAGAATCCTTCGGATAAAACAAGCCTTCTGGCCAGCAGAGTCACATAGTCTTGAAAAGGTCTCAGATAGGGATGCACCGAAAATATTCGGCCGAAAACCGAAAATGCACTTTTGGGCCATTTTTGGCCGAAAATTGCTGCAGTTGTTGCTTGCATCATCACAACATCCTGTTTCGGCCATAAATTTTCGGCCGAAAACGGCCCAAAAGTGCATTTTCGGTTTTCGGCCGAAAATTTTCGGAATCCATATATAATTTGGGACATGGCCAAAACAGATGTGGCAATGTTGCGGAAGCTTGTTTGCATCGGCCATGTACATTCAATATCTGTATTAATCTTGGATAGTTTACCTTTTGGTCCAAAAATGGCGGTGCACTGTTTTAAACCGGATTATAGTGTCCCTGAGGCATGTGGAAAGAGAAGAATAAATTCGCTGTATAATTTCCTGCTAGATTGCCTCTGGGATTATTATGCTTAAATCCGCATCCCATCCTTTTTCAAGTGGACAGTTTGGTTTCATTGAAACGGGGCCGTGTGAAGCCCTTATCCATAGACAGTGTACTTATCTACAGAAGACGGTGGTTGGCTTTCGTCCAAAGTGGAGAAGCAGACAGAAGGAAGGATGCCAAGTAATGACATTGCTTTATCCTCGCTGTCAGATGTAATCTTCCCACGGGAAGCTGAAGCTGAAATTGAGAATTGAATTATGGATGGGACTTTAGTTTCAGTGTTGTGTTAACTTGGGACACGACGGGTGGCAGGAGCAGGAAAGGAAAGAAGTTCATAACGAAAACTTACAAAATCTGGTACAGAAAAACTGCTGCAGGGCAGGCAGGAAAAAAACCCAAAACCCAAATCCGGAAACCGGCGGAAATCCATTAAAAATAGAAAGCAACAACCAAGGTACATGGAGGTAGGGAAAAGAGGCTGGAACGCTAGTTACTAAACAGACGACTAAGCATACGGTATATACACTCATCTGCTGAGAGGTTGACGGGACACAGGTTAAACTAATGAGGTAAGAACACACAAAACACAGACAGGAAGTAAAGCACAAGAAGAAACACCAAGGAAGAAGCTTTACGCGTGTTACAGAATATGTTCATTATTTCCACCTCCACTGGAAGTACGTAGACTTAAATCCTTTCAAGTTCTCACCGTCTGATTTCATGTGTAGATGAGGCGAGCTGCACAATATGCTCTTGTTGGACGTGACTCTGTGAGTTTGTGATATGACTAGTGACTCAGATAGAAGTGGGAGGACGTGAGCATTTCCCTCCTTTGTTATGAAATCTCTCAGTTTTATTCATCTGGCTCATCCTTTGACCGTGTGCTATGCCGGGGGGGTGGTGGAATTGCTGAATGAGCCTTTTGTGTGTTACTGTGAACACAGTCGAATATTTTTATTTTTTTCCCGTTTTGGATTCAGAGTCACTGTCACTGGTGTAGAAAACAGCCTGTGAAAACATCAATCTCAGTTTGAGTAAACAGATATTAAACTTACAGTACCAGATTTAGTTATAGCCCTGAACAGTGGGATTTCAAGAGAAACCGTGGGAACTTAAAAAGATGTAGGATTGTCTGCAGAACAAACTACATGGTCTTATTTATGTTCTATTTGTTCTTTCTTCACAGATTGTTCACAGCAAACTCTTTTGACCTAATTGACGAGGATGCCTTCCTTGGTTTACCGCACTTGGAATACCTGTGAGTACAAATGGTTAACCCTAAATGGGTTTAAATTGCATCCCTGTGTCTCTCAATGAGGTTTAGAAGCATGTGGTTTGCACTCAGTCAATCAGAGAAGATCAAGGCAACGTTCTCAGGTCATATCAGGGTCAAATGTGGTCTGCAAGGTCCTCCTCTGAATGAACGAGGAACCATGTATGGTAAATTTATTGATCTGGATTTTCTACATGAAAATTTAAAATTTTGAAAAATGGTACAAAAGTAAAAAAATGTCCTGCAACAACACTCTAGGGTTGAAATTTAGAATTTCCCAAGTATTTCAATGAGTGCCCTAAAAAGAGTTAAAGAAACCATACTTTGGTTGTAGGGGGGGTTCCCTTCACTTTCATCCACTTTGCTTTTCTTTGCAAATAAAAGGGAATTTCAGGGTACGGGTACCTATGGGTGATGTACCTGACCAAAACAACAACAAAACCAAAACAATAAAATGAGTCAGCAGAGACAGGAGCTAAAACTGAGCATTTCAGAGAGAGAGGAGAAAGAAGTGCTGCACTAAAGTACAGTACTGAACATTCAGTAGTCTGGCAGACACCCAAAACAAAACTGTGAACTTTTAAATTAACAGTACTAGATGGAATAGCAATCAAACACACTCCCACTCGCAAATTTTAGAAACGTCCCCATGGTAACCAGCGAATGTTCCTTTATGCTTTAATTTTGCAAAAAATCAATATTGGCATGCAGGCTGGTATTTTATCTGAAGCCCCTTGACACTGACGCTTCACCCAGACAGATGTCTTCACTAATGTTGCCTAATAATGGCAGGACCTTTATAATAATAATAAAAAAAAACATTTGTTTGAGTGTGCAGTGCCTTCTGAGTTTAATTTTATTTCCTTGGAGATTTTCCAAGAAATTTCCAAGTGAGCTATTTTATTTTATCATTTTTATCATTTATCATTTTTACCACAGCAAGAGGAGAGACGCAGAAAGATCTGGACTTTCTTAAAGAGTCACTTAAAGATTGACAAAATTGTACGACGTCTGCACTGGTCTAAAGTTAGACTCTAGGATCAAAGTTGACATAGACCGCACTTGTGATCAATGTGGACGGGATCCGGCCATCCTCTTCTTACACGTGTTCTGTACACGTCCGAAGCTTTGCACTTTCTGGCGGTCCATCTTTAAGACCTTTTCTAAAATTTTTGGGAAACGGCTTTGGAAAACTGATGCCTCCCTGCAAGACGGTTCTGGGTTCTAATCCATCATGGCCGACTGGGCCTTTCCGTGTGGAGTTTGCATGTTCTCCCTGTGTCTGCATGGGTTCTCTCCGGGTACTCCGGCTTCCTCCCACCGTCCGCCTGTGTTAGCGTTAGCCTCTCGTCCGATGACAGCTGGGATAGGTCCCCCCCGAGCCTTCAGGACAAGCGGTTGCACAAGATGAACAAATGAATGAAAGACCCAACACCTCCAACATACAGCCAGGATTAGGGAAATCATGCACCATACCAAGTTGGAGAAGATCAGATACACAATCAGGGGGTCTTCTGGAAAATTTTGAGGTTGGAGGGGATTTACTGTCCGGATTTTGTTTTGTTGGACCTATGTTAAACAGTAAATTGTAAAAACAAAATAAAAAAGACCTTGATCAAAACAAAAAAGGGTCATGAAAAGCTGGCCGTATAGTATAGACTTGTGTAGGATTACTTGAATCTGTCAAAATGCTAATAAAAAACTTCTCACTCACAGATTCATTGAAAACAACAAGATTGCATCCATATCCCCGAACGCCTTCCGGGGCCTGAAAGCACTGATACATCTGTAAGTATCTTGTTTTTTGCCATGCTTTAAAAAAAAAAAAGTGCACATCAATTTCCCCTCTCTGTCCTTGCATCACTTTGTCGCTGTGTGGAACGCAAAGGTAGGCAGAAGTGCTGCTGCCGGCGGTCGGTTCCCAAGGTGACTGTCTTTCTGAAGGTGTCAGCTGGATCAGGTTGCAGGAGGGCAGATCTGGATGTGTCACGGCTTTGTGGAACAGACAAATCCTCACATATTTCTGTCGTATGGTTTTCTAATGTTGCACACATAGTGAAAACGAAAGCTCAGAGTATGGTTTAGAATGTTTTCTAATTCAATAATGTAACTAGAGGTATGGCTGTCACCTGGCCGTCACAGAGTACATATCTGTGTTTACCGCGTTTAAATTAGGATGTCCCCTTCAAACAGAAAGGAAGGAACGCAGAGAAAGGCCAAACAACATCTTTAACGATCTGGGTAGCTTGCCAAAAGCGAATATAGCCGAGAACGTGAGTGACCTGTAGGTCAGGTCTAAACATAGCTGTCCTGTAACCTTAAACTGAGTGACCTATAATATCTCTCTCTCTCACTGTGGCTCTCAAACAGGTTGTTCCGAGAATATTTTATGCAGCTCACTTGCACTTGCAGCTCACCCGGTGTTCCTCATGGCTGTGTACGAGTCTCCTCACATCATATTTGTACATTCACATTACTATGGAGCAAAGAAAATAAAATATGAGAAGTTTACCAGTTTGTCAACATGTATTCAAACATGCTTGATGTGGGGAAAAAGTAAACTTAAGGCTGAAGACTATAAATGCTGCTCAAATGAGTGCTTCAGAGGAATCAGATTGACAGGACACAATCGGAACCATATTAAGTCCGATGTTAAAAATCCTACTTAAGTTAGAGTGTTAGCAACAAGGCGGAGTTTAAGTATGTAAGTAGAAGTACTGGTTTGGTTCCTCAAAGTAATATATTAATATCTAAGACATCATTAGATTATTATTACCGAAGCAGGATGTAAACAGAATTCTACCGTATCTACAATAACAACATGGACGCCTCCTAGAAGACAGGTGAGGAGCCCAGTGGGTCGTTGGTTCATCAAGTGTGTGGAAATACTTAACTAAAGATGAAGCCCATACTACTGTGACATGTCAGTCCTGAAATACAACTAAAGTACTACTGCAATGCATCTGAAAAGGATAACGCTAGCAGAGGAACGGTCCAAATCCTCTGGACAGCAGTCAGTTAACAACTTCACCAAACGTCCTGTGGTAACAGAGAGAAGGAGGCTGCACATCACCTATTTGATAAAGTTATTAGACCTTTAGCTGCTACACTATCCCATCTAACGACACACTGCAGAGTACTATTAAATGCTACTGATGGTGTTGAGGTGCTGCCTGTTTTTATACAGGCTATACATATCTGCAGCTCACAGTATGTAGCACATGAGCTGTCTGTTCTCAGCATATGTATTCAGGTTAACAATATAGATTTCATTACTTTCTACTGTGTTTCTATTGGTGATGTCATCAGAGACTAGTCGGTACTGACTTGACTTTCGTCACGTAATAGTCGACTTTAAAAAATCTGAACTCGTGCAACCCCTACTACTTGGTGGAGCTTTTAGCTGCTCACAGAGATCTGAAATGTGACACCGACTACATGCTGCATTTTATAATATGTCAGAAGCCAGAGAGATTAGGGAACGGCCGGTTAAATGTTTGACAATGTGTTGTATCAAGCACTTTTTGCCTTTGAGTCTGTCTCGTTTCATTATGTTTTGGTGCAACCATTGCAGAACGCTTCGTTAATAGACAAGGCCAACGCTGCAGTCTATTCATTGGTCGAGGACTGACTCGATTTCAATTAAGCATCCATAAAGTATAAAGATTTACAAAGATTTACCAGCATTTCTAACCCAGGAAGAGATATAAAAAAGACAAGTATGTGCAGTATTAAAGGGCCTTTTAAATGCATCACACACACACACACACACACACACGCACACACACACACACACACATAAAATCCATTATTTAAGGGCAGAAGCAGGAGTCTTGCTGGAATCCTGACCACTCTGCTCTAACTCTCCCCATCTGTTTGGAGAGTACACTCTTGTGCAAACTCAAAGTAAAATGGTCTCTCTCTTTCCCCTCCCCCGGAGAATCGACTTTCAGATATAAATAATGCAGCTTTCGTGAATTACGCTGACATTTCATTTCATTCACGTCGCCTTCTGGTTTGGACTTCAGTTTCTGGCTCACAAATGAAATGTCTCCGGGTCTATTTTTAACTGGCTCGCAAAATCCACCTGAAAGCACATCGCTGTTTAAGGTGTTTAAAAAAAAACATGAAACTCTGTGACCAGTATTAAGGAAATTAAACACTAACATCTCCTACAGGCAGTGATGGATAAACTCATTTCACCCTTTTCTAACAATTACTAATCCCTCCATGTACTCAGTGTAATTGCTCTGCCTTGTTTTTTCTCTTCTGATGAAATATAAATGATGAAAAGCACTGCATAGAGTGAAGTGGTTTTGTTTACTGCCTACAAAGGTGCAGTCTAACTCAATCACTGTAGTTGTTTTCCTCTTATCTGAACAGGAGTCTGGCGTACAACAACCTTGAGACGCTGCCCAAAGATGTTTTCAAAGGCATGGATGCTTTGACCAAAGTGTGAGTCTGTGCTTATGTGCTTACATATACTATGCACGCCGATCAGGCATAACATTATGACCACCTTCCTAATATTGTGCAGGTCTCCCATGTGCCTCCAAAACAGTTCTGACTCATCAGAGAATGGACATGGGCCTTCTGAGGGTGTCCTGTGGTGTCTGGCAGCAGGATGTTGTTAGTGGGGGGGCCTTTGAGGGGAGGGGCCTCTGTGGATCATCCCACAGATACTTGATCAGTTTGGGTTCTTGTGAATTTGGAGGCCAGGTCAACACCTTATGCTGTTCTTCATATTTTGGAGTTGTTTCATGGATGCTTCATGCTGCAGATGGTTCCTGCCATCAAGGAGTGTCATTGCTATTGGGGGGGGAGGGGCAAGGTGGGTGCAATACGTCTAAGTAACATCCACACCAATGAATGCCAGGTCCAAAAGTTTCCCAGCAGAACACTGAATTGTCACAATTTACTTCTCCTATCAGTGGTCATAATGTTTTGCCTGATCGATTTATTCCTCTGTATTAAATGCAATAATATTGTGAGGTCATAGTGCTGAAAAGGAAAAGAGAGAAATCCCCTCACTAGAAAAATAATGAAAAAGTAAGTCGAAAGCAATGCCGTGAAGAAGAGGACAGCCTACGAATATAAAAGCAAGAAGATGCTAATATAAAGGAGAGAGGAGGAGGAAAGCTTGGGTTCGGATGCCAGGGTGTCAGTGTGAATGGTAAACAAGTCAATTACAGAGAAAAGAACCTGATCCTGGTCTCGGTCACACTGACACAATCAAGCGGAACAATGCCTGTGTCTGTGGATTCAACACACTCAGCCAAGGTTAATAGGTATTCGGGCTGAGAGTGGGTGATGAGCAGAGACTACTCCGGAGATAGGACACTTGTGCTCTGGCTTTGTTAGCTTGAAGTGCAGCCAAGTAGAGGAGAGGCAGAGGGCAGAGCACTGAGTAGAAACTGAACAGTGACTGGAAATAACAAGCCTGTGCTTAAAATTCGCTTTTCAGAAAAACAAAACAAAAACATATTGATATCTTTAAACTGATGGGATCCATTCGTGCGTTGCAGGGATCTGCGAGGCAACAACCTGATTTGTGACTGCAAGCTCAAGTGGCTGGTGGAGTGGATGCATCACACCAACGCCACCCTGGACCAGATCTACTGCAGTGGTCCGCCCATCAACCAGGGGAAGAAGATCAACGACCTGATGCCGCACTCTTTCGACTGCATCACAGCAGGTATCACCCTCCAGTGTCCGACCTCTTCTCGTAGACTTACTATACAATCAAAGGTGTCAAGAGTTTTCTCCTGTGTGCTTTTATGCAAGAAGCTGTGGGTATGAATGGATTACTTAAGAGTTTTAATTGCTGTGTTATGGCCACACTTTTTAGAGTTTGCCTCCTATCAGTCCTTGAAGTTTGAGTCCATTTCGGTGGAGGCCTTCACCTTTGGTCAAGAGCAGTATGTCGTGTTTGCCCAGCCCTTTGCCGGGACCTGCAGCTTCCTGGAATGGGATCATGTGGAGATGACCTTCAGAACGTATGACACCATTCAAAGTGAGTTTAAAAACAAGTAAATATAGAACATTGTAAAGAAAGATTAAACCATACCCTTGTCATTTGTCAAATACGTCTATTGGTGCTTTTGAACCACAGGAACGTTCTCATAGATCCTATAACTCTTCTTTCTGATATCCACACTGTAGGAACTGTAGGACTCTTTTTTAGTGTCTTTTATCTCCTCCTTGGTATTTCCCATCAAATCAGTCAAATATGTCCTACATCAAGTGTACAGTGACTGGTCTAGATTTATAGGTGGTTTAGACTTTTGGGTTAAGTTGATGCAGAAGCTACAGCGACAGCGCAGACCCTGCACAGACCCTAGCACCCTAACTACCGTGCACCTCCATAGAAATGTAACTCAAGAGCTGTGATTGGTCCCCTTAGTTGTTGGGTGTTTCTGCTTTAGTATTTCCGCCTGCTTTTCCATCTCCGCAATTTTCGAATCGACTGTTTTGGATCAATAGAAATGGAACACATGGAGGAAAGGTTAACTGAGGAGGTTGAGATACAAACATGACCATTGCATGACTCGTCTTTCAGTTTCAGTCACCATTGTTGAAAGTGAAGCAGGAAGTACAAACAAAAATTAAAACCAACTGGCAAAAAAGACACAGCACCAACTCGTGTTTGGGTGGCGTTGTTGCAGAGCGAGCCAGACTGATGAGCACACATGTATAAATGACTTGCACTGATGTTGGCTACGTACGTAAGTTACGGCGTCTAGGTCCCACAGTACCCTAAAAGTGCCTTTAAGTGTATGTTCATTGGTCAACTTGTGTAAACATTTGGTAAAATGAAGCCTTAAATTGGAACAAAACACAGAGAAATGTACAGACAAATGAAATCCAGGTTTTATCGAGCCCACATGCGATGCTATTGTATGATTTTGTATGTTGCACATGAACTTAGTGACGTTGCTAAAACTGACTGTTATGTGCAAAACTCCTTCTGCAAGTGCAAATAGAAAAGAAAGCCTTCAAGATATGTTGTTCACTGGGGAAGTCGTCAGTGAGTCCCCGCAACAGTTTGGTCCAAAATCGTCTAAAGAGAAATTGGCAGTTTTTATCAAAAGTTAAAACTTCTTGTATGATTTTTTGAAATAATCTATTGCCAGAAAGCTGGCATTGAAGGAAAGTCTGGTTAATATCTTCTTCTCTGTCCCATTAATCATTATTCATGACCCCTAATATTAATTACTTTGGAGGGGTTCAAGACCAAAGGTTGGAGACCACTCCACTAAACGTTGCACAGAATAGTAGCATTTACTGTTAGCTCCAACTTAAATTGCAGAATGTTAAACCACAATATTTACTTCTTTACATCTCGCTGATACATTCTTTAAGAATTTTTCTAGATTATTTTTTGATAACTCTAAAGGAACTTTTTCCACCCGTGTTGGGTAGAAACCCTTTAAATGCCAGCCGACTATCTGACACTCCTAATGTCTTCTGCTTAGGCACCTCCACCGTCGTCTGCAAGCCCATGGTGATCGACAACCACCTCTTTGTCATCGTTGCCCAGTTGTTCGGGGGCTCGCACATTTACAAACGTGACACCTCTGCCAACAAGTTCATCAAGATCCAGGACATTGACATCCTGAAGATTCGCAAACCCAACGACATTGAGACCTTCATGGTTGATGGAGAGTCTTTCTTTGTCATCGCTGACAGCTCAAAGGTTCGGCTTTTTCTTTATATCTCTTTTCCCAATATTCAGAAAGTACCTGAAACACCATTTTATTGCAGGTAGTGTATCGGTACAGTTAGTTATGGTTGGTTTGCTATGGTTGGTATTCAGTCTCAGATTATAGTATAGGTGTTTTTGTTATTGTTTCAAACCCCTTTAGGAACAGTTATTCTCTAAACTACTGTTTCCTCCATGTCAGCCAGTCCTTCCCTCGGCGTCCTCTGCAGCATGTCGGCTTGCGTCTGCTCCTGCTGATTAGCTTTCTAATGCCAAATGCTCGCATATGCTCTCACATATGCTTAGGGACACTTGGGCACGCACACAAACACTCATTTGTGCTTGGCTCCATACCTTCAATTTGTAATTTACTCCTTAATGTTTGTCCAGTTGTAATTATCTCTACACAATTGAGCACCACTGTGGACATGTTTTGAATAAAGTTGTACTCGAACTGATGCTTTGTACATGTCCTCTCGTAGGCTGGCTCCACAACAGTGTACAAATGGAACGGCAATGGCTTCTACACCCACCAGTCGCTGCATCCGTGGTACCGGGACACGGATGTTGAATATCTGGAGATCTCCAACAAACCCCACCTGATTTTGTCCAGCAGCTCCCAGAGGCCAGTTGTGTACCAGTGGAGCAGGAACCATAAAGAGTTTGACCGCAGGACGGACATACCAGATATGGAGGACGTCTTCTCTGTCAAACACTTTCGTGTCAAAGGTGAGGGCTGGAGCTTAAATAGCGATGTACACCGATCAGGCATAACATTATGACCACCTTCCTAATATTGTGTGGGTCTCCCTTGTGCCTCCAAAACAGTTGTGACTCATCAGAGAATGGACATGGGCCTTCTGAGGGTGTCCTGTGGTGTCTCGGAACAGAATGTTGTTAATGGGGGGGCTTTGAGGGGAGGGGCCTCTGTGGATCATCCCACAGATACTTGATCAGTTTGGGATCTAGTGAATTTGGAGGCCAGGTCAACACCTTGTGCTGTTCTTCATGTTTTTTTGAGTTGTTGAGTTGTCCAGCATCCTGCTGGTGATGGCTGCTGCCATCAAGGAGTGTCATTGCTATGGGGTGGGAGTGTCTGGTCTGGTCTAGGTGGGTGCTACATGTCTAAGTAACATCCACACCAATGAATGCCAGGTCCAAAAGTTTCCCAGCAGAACACTGAATTGTCACAACATGGTCAATATTATTCACTTCTCCTGTCAGTGGTCGTAATGTTATGGCTGACTGGTGTATATTGTGGACCAGAGCCTCGAATTGAAACTTCCCCTTTTTTGTTTAAACTACTTCTCGCTGTGAACCTTGTCACCATCACTGTGGCGTCTAAAATACCTGAGACTGACTTTACTCCAGTGCAGCTCAGCTTGCTTCAAGAACTGACCAAATGGATCAGTGTTATTCTCTTCTCCTCTCCTGTCAGTGGTCATAATGTTGTGGCTGTTCGGTGTACATGTGTTCACGCACCGGGTTTATTTTTGACTATAAAGACATTGTTCCTACAAAATCACCCGGTGTGCCATTATTTTATTTTTAATGCTAAAATTCACTTAGTCTGGGGTGAGTCATTTGTTCATTAGTGGACTTTGATCCAATATTTTTCTTTCCTGTGAAATCAGATGATGACTTGCATTTTGTTGGAATTTATTGCCTTATTGCACAGCACGTCATATCATAGGCTTTCATTCTGGCGACAGTAAGAGGAAACGCCACTACCATAAAACCTGCCCATAAATCACTGCTGTGCAATATTATCATTACTTTCCCTTTCTTAAAAGGGCAGCTCACCTATTAGTCGCTCTTTGCTGAATAGCCATCGATAACAAGCAGTGAATTATTTTAGAATTACATAAACTGTTTTTGTAAGCGCCTCTACTTCAGGTCCAGATTTAGTAGCTCAATGTGGAAACTAAACAGTCCCCCGAATCTTTGTCCTTTTTCAAAGGTGATCTGTTTATATGCTTGACAAGATTCATCGGGGACTCCAAGGTGATGCGCTGGGACGGTGCCATGTTCAAGGAGGTCCAGACATTTCCTTCCCGCGGCTCTATGGTGTTCCAGCCCGTCTCCATCGGCAACTGGCAGTATGCCATCTTGGGCAGCGATTATTCACTGACACAGCTCTACCAGTGGGACACCAAGAGGAGCCAGTTTGTCCCATCTCAGGAGCTGAATATCCAGGCGCCTCGGGGATTTTCCGTGGTCTCCATTGACAACCGGGTGTTCCTGTTCGCGTCCAGCTTCAAGGGGAAAACTCAGATTTATGAACATCTCATGATCGATTTGAGTAACTAAACGCGTCGTCTGTTCTGATTTTGTTGAACTCGTCAGCCCAGTTTAGAATCCACCATCTCTTTTCCCCTTTAGAAACAAAATGAAACTTTCAAGCAGGAGGAGGAATATAAATCAGGGCCTTTAGGTTAGTTTAGACTGAAATTAAACGATTGGCTTGGATCTTTTGAGTTTCAGAAAGGTCTGACGTAATTCCAATGACACTGAATATATTTTTACAACGTTCCTAATCATTAATATTTGCTAACCTGCTGCAGCTAGCCCTTTTTGAGCCGACTCGCACCTTCATCATGGTTCCGTACTATTTGGGAATGCCTTATTGTCCATTTCAAAGCAATTACATTCTCTTTCAGGAAAAAAAGCAAAACAAGAAAAGAAGAAACTTCTTTTTTTCTATTATTCCATTTCTCTTGTAGGAGTTTGACAGGAACATACAGGGTGTTGACCATTTACTAATGACTAAACCATTAAATATTTCTTGGGTGTAATTTTTAAAGTATTATTTTTATTAAACAGGGCATTAACTCTAGATTAAGAGAGCTTATTGAGAATAGGATGCTATGTCCGAGCAGTGGGGGTCATAGATTCATCTAATTTGCCGTTTATTCTAATGAAGCTGCAAACATTAAAGGGGAACTACTGTGTTTTACAACCTGGACCTTATTTGTAGCATAAAATACGATTGTTTACTCACCCATATAACTTTTGTGTATTTCGCACTCGTTTAGGAAATAATTAGATCTGCGTATATCCATATAGTGGGAGTGACTGGGGCACCGAGACGCAGCCTCTAAATAACGCATTATCTGCCGCGAAACTCGTTCATTTCACCAATATTTTGTTATGATACGCTAGTGCTATTCCCCGTTGAGTCCGGAGTTACCTGTTATCATCATCTGAGGGTCGATTGACCTACAGACCCCAGATGATGTCTTCTGAAATGGATGATGTTAACAGGTAACTCCAGACTCAACGGGGAATAGCACTAGCGTATCATAACAAAATATTGGTGAAATTAACGAGTTTCGCGGCAGATAATGCATTATTTAGAGGCTGCGTTTCGGTGCCCCATTCACTCCCACTATATGGATATACACTGATCTAATTATCTCCTAAACGAGTGCAAATGAAACAAAAGTTATATGGGTGAGTAAACGATCGTATTTTATGCTAGAAATAAGGTCCAGGTTGTAAAAAACAGTAGTTCCCCTTTAAAGCTGAGAGATTGGGAATCACAGATATTTAAATCTTATAGTGTGACCGCTCTTTACAGTCATATGTGACAGTCCTGAATCTTGGAAACCTGCTAGAGACTGTTTTCACATTGAAATCTAATATGTTTGAGACAGGATAATGCTTAAATAACGCTAGTTTCCATCCAAATGCAGGTAAAATCAGATTCCTCTCTAAAAGATTTTCCATTCTTTGGCAGCTTTCGGTCTCTATTTTATGATTATTTTACACTTAAAGAGGTAAAACACTGTGAGAAACCGAGGATATAAACATCCTCTGCCCTGTCGGCTGAGCAAGACTGCAGGCACGGATACAGACATTGATTTCTGATGAATGACTGACTAGAAGCGTCCCACTGTGCCGCCCAGCCCCTCTCTCTTTCACTGCACCCTTGCCCCTTTTCTCCCCAATCGACAAAAACCCATTGTTGTCCCTCGACTCGGCGACTAAAGGCCGAAACCCCTGTGCGGCACGCGCTACCTGTGCTTTCGCGTGCTTCCTCCTATTCGGACACAAGAGAAAATCGATAGCGACTAACAACTCCACTGACAACAATGTGCCAAATATAATGTTTACAATACCTGTGTAATTTATGGTGTTACTTTTTGTACGTAGAGCAGACCACACTCTGTGTTTTATTATTATTATTATTTTTTTATAGATAGCCAGTAGACATTAGAGTATAGTGGAGAAAAATCACCTCCTCAAATGCAGCGTAACATGCTGCTTCCTAGTATAGATTTGTGTCAGTCTGATCTCGTTAGGTGAGGACAGATGATGCTAGCTAACTCCTTCGTCGTCTTGCTAATTGTATTTTATGTACAGCGGTAATAAAATGCTGCAGCCTCACATCTGGATTTTTTTTTTTTAATTGTTTGTCCATTCCTCACATGTTGAGGAAACCTATTCGGTTTGTATTCAGCAACAAATAATTAAGGCTGAAGAGTTTTGTTTAAAAAATGGCTTTAATGCGTCTTATAATCATACATAGAGATGCCTGTGAGCCCAAATACACACACTTGCCGGGTCATTAGGTACACAGGTGCAATGTCTTTTAACGCAACAGTCCTGCATGGAAATCTTAGCTTCACGAAGGTTGTGGTATTCAGCATTTGTTTAAAATAACTCATAGAGAGCTGTTGGTTCAGTTGTGTAGCAGTGCTATTTAATTGTCTACTGTTGTAAGGGGCGTGCGTTTCTATTATTTTGACAGGGCTAGGCTAAATAACAGAAACGCCTTTGCATTTATCTTCCAGAAACGATTGAACAGGTGCAGTACCACATTTCTTAAAAAAGTTTTAAAATAAACCGAGCATCATAACAGTCGTGGAGGCGGATTTAAACGCTTTCTTCTGTGATTTTGTTGAACTGGCAAGTACCACTTTGGAATCCACCGTCACTTTTCCACCTCAGAAACAAAATAAAACTTCAAACAGGAGCCATAATCTGTCGGAGGAGGAATATAAATCAAGGGCCTTGCAGTTTAGTTGGGGCTGAAATTAAGTGATTGGAACTGGCTGGGATGTTTGAGTGTCAGAAAAAGGTTCCTTATACTTAATATTTGCTATAAAAAGAAAAACAAAACAAGCAATTATTCCAGTCCTGATGCAGGATTTGATAGGAACATATGGTGTGTTTAATAGAGCTGATGACCATTTAATAATGGCTAAACAATTAAATGTTTTCTGGGGTAATTTATATATATATATATATATATATTTTAATCAAACATGGCATTAACTCTAGATTTAAAGAGCTTATTGAGAATAGGATGTTACGTTTGAGCAGCATGGGTTCATCTAATTTGCTGTGTATTCTAATAGAGACTGGGAGTCCTGGGCATTTGAATCTTGTAGTGTGGCCGCTCTTTACAGTTACATGTGATAGTCTTGAATCTGCTAGACACTGTTTTCACATTGAAATCTAATCTATGTTAGATACAGGAAGAGTGAAGGACTTGACACTGTTAGCAATGTTTGTGTAAGACAAGAGCTTGAAGATAATGCTAGTTTCCAGTCAATTTCAGGTAAAGTCAGACGTCTATGTCCATTCTTTGGCAGCTATTGGAAGTTTTCTTATAATGATTTTACACTGAAAGAGATGTACCTCAACACACGAGATGCAAAATCCACAAATCACTGTGAGAAACAGTTTAATATCTTATTAAATTTAAAAAATGCATTCCCTAGTGTTCCTAATGTTTTGGTAAGGGTAAAGCCGGCTGGTTCAAATCGCCACAGGTCACAGCCTTTCGTGGGCGTGAACTTTTTTTTTTTTTGTGTGTGTGTGTTGTTTTTGATCGCCTCATGTTTTAGTTGCCCAGCAGAGTACAGGTCTGTGTTCACGTCTGCCCCCCCGCGGGTGAAGCAACCACAGCACCGGGAGTCACCGCGTCCTGCCACCAAGGTTAGTCATTAACCTTGCCTCCTCAGTCACTGAGGACAGCGGCAGACAGACAGGAGGACGCGCACCGAGGCATGCTGCCGCTCGGCCGTTACATCTCACCATGGGCGACTGCAACCACCGCGAGCGGGCTCTGTCCGTAGAGGACGACGTGACGGTGGCGTTACACGAGGATGACAGCCGCCACGAAACAAGCTGCGGCGACGGCGACGGAGCGACGGCAGGGAGGATTCATTTGCGAAGTGACAACCGCGTGTCGTGGGTTAACCGTGATGGTGATGAGGAGGAGGAGGATGAGGAGGAAGCGAGAGGAAGCGAGAACTCAGCCGAAGGCAGCGAGGAGAGAACGCTGTGCCCGCCGTCGTTTTGCGTCAGAAACAAGCCCGCATCCGGAGAAGGAGACGCACGCGAAGGTTAGAGACGAGCGCACGTGTTTACAAAAAATAAATAAGTAAATAAATGTGTGTCACCCTCCTCTTCCCCTTTTCCTCGTCTTCGCAACGCGTTCAAACTTCGTGACGCGAAGAAGATACAAAGTAACTTCCTGCGTTACGTTATACAACCGCGTAACGTCATCATTTATCAAGCGATATCAGCAGACGTCACGTGGTTGGTATTAACCTATTGGCTCGGAGGAGAGGGGAGCGCGTCACGCACAGGTTGATTGTGTTTAAGTGAAGTTTTTCTTTTGTGATTTTCGCTAAGACAGCGCGTCGAAATTAAGCGTTCAACACTTAAAAACAAAAATAATAATTAAGTATTTGTGTCAGCTCAAAAACTTTTAATATAAAGACTATATGGAATATAATAGAATGATCTTTATTGTCATTACAGAACACACAGGTTGTACAATGCCACGAGTTTTTCTCTTCAACAGTTGTAAAAAATATAATCATGAATGAAATATAAATATGGCCGTGGAATATACAGATATACGTGGAGTATTGTGCAAACAGGTCATTTACCTAGCAGCACCATGGTTACAATGTAATGTCAACCTAATAATGATTACAATATAGTTCACATTGCTCTCGTTACAGTGAATTACATGACGTCAACTTGGTTGCTAACTTTGTAGCCTTCTGTTTTAAAGCCTGCTTAACGTTTTGCATCAGAGCGTCCCGCCTGCGGAAATTACGTTGAATTTTGCAGCAAAATTGCCACATATTCCCACTGTTAAATGTTAGTTGGTTAAATTTAAACATAATGATTAAATCTGGAGCTGTTGTTATGCTTTTATGTTGCTGGAGTGGCCTGTAAGAGGATGGATGACTGTGCACTTTTAAAGCAACAGGCCACCATACGAAGTTGGCCTTTAAACAGAGTTGCAATGCAGTGTCAACCGAATAACGAATACAGTATAGTTCACATTGCTCTCGTTACAGTGAATTACATGACGTCAACTTGGTTGCTAACTTTGTAGCCTTCTGTTTTAAAGCCTGCTTAACGTTTTGCATCATCCGCATGTCAAACATACGGCCCGCGGGCCAACACCGGCCCCGCCAGAGCGTCCCCGTCTGCGAAAACATATTCCACATATTCCCACTGTTAAATGTTAGTTGGTTGAATTTAAACATAATGATTAAATTTGGAGCTGCTGTTATGCTATTATGTTGCTGGAGTGGCCTGTAAGAGGATGGATGACTGTGCACTTTTAAAGCAACAGGCCATCATACGAAGCTGGCCTTTAAACAGAGTTACACTTTCTCACAAGTTCTGATCCGATTATCTTAACAAACAAGTCACCTGCCATGGAAACAGTATGAAAATATAGCCTAGCTTTTGCATAGGGCTAACCTTTTAGGCTTTGTTTTTAAAGTTTACCCTCCTTATCAGTTATGCTTTCTATATGTGGTCCTTTTGCACCTGGTGTCAGATGGCGCCGTGAAAAGGGAGGACACTAGTACAAGTTATAAATACGTCTAATCTCTTCTAATCACTGTTTATATGGATGTAGTGGGGGGGAAGAAAAACTATACACAAACAAATGTGACAGTTATGATATGACAACACAAACGTTGCACATCCACCCGCGCCTTTCTGCTTTGTCCAAGCGTGAGAGAGAGCAAACACCGCATTTAATAAATGGAATGGTTAGTACAATAAAAGATCCCCGTGTGACCCCAGGTGGAAATGTAATCTCTGTAAGCATATCAGCTTGTCTTTCCACAGACGGACGGCGCTTGCAAACACCGCACCACACCCGCGGTTTTGTGGTTTTTTTGAATTTTTTTACCCAGGCCACATGCCGTTCAATAACATATCCTCTCGGTTTCAGTCCCTCTTTTATGCCATTAAATAAAAATAAGCACTATTATTCAACTTTCCCCCTGTTCTTTGACCTCTTTTTTCGTTTTGTCTTTTGTCCCACAGGCCCAGAGAAACCAAAGAAATGTCCCGGCCTCGGTTTGTTCTACGCTTTCCTGTCCACCGTCTTCTTCTCCGTCATTGCCCTCTTGGTGAAAACCATCCAGGGGCTCCACGCCATAGAGATCAGTGCCATACGCTGCTTCTTCCAGATCGTCTTCATTCTGCCGTTACTCATCTATCACAAGTAAGCGCGACTTTATTAGCAGGTTAAAACACTCTTTAAACCAGGGGTGTCAAACTGATCTTAGTTCAGGGGCCCACATGCAGCCCAGTTTGACCTCAAAGGGGCCGGACCAGTATCATAACAACATGATAACCTTTAAATGACGACAACTCCAGATGTTTCCCTTTTGTTTTAGTGCAGAGAAGAACATGTACATTATGGAAATGCTTCTATTTAATGAACTAATCTACTTTTCAAGAAAAAGAACCGCAACACTGACTAAAGCAGAGCGACACCTAGTGGGGGAAAAAAATAAATTAGGAATAGCAGTTACTTTTATTGAGAAATTGCAGTTAATGTCTTCTGTGTCGTTTTCACACTTTGAAAATTCAGCGGGGCGTACGTCTGACACCCCTGCTTTAATATCATCTTTTGTCGCTTTGGAATCAAGAATTTTTTGGGGGGATTATGAGTAGATTAAGAGCACAGATCCGTGCCAGTAATGCTCTCTTTTTATTTCATGCCTTTGCACACAGTTTGATAGACAAATACGCAGAAGTCACTGCTCAACTGTGAAAATAAATAAATACTGTGCAAGCATTAATTTTACATTAAGAAACGCTAGTGTGCTTTAAAGGCACATTTTTTTACACCTAGAAAAATATAGCTGTTGGAAATAATGTGCATTTACACCGATCAGCCACAACATTATGACCACAGACAGGAGACGTGAATAATCGACCATCTCGTGACAATTCAGTGTTCCGCTGGGAAACTTTCAGACCTGGCATTCATTGGTGTGGATGTTACTTAGACATGTAGCACCCACCTAGACCAGACCAGGCACCCCCACCCCATAGCAATGACACTCCTTGATGGCAGCAGCCATCCCCAGCAGGATGCAGCCTGACACAGACACACACACACAAAAACACTTTAGGAACAACTAAAAAAACATCATGAAGAACAGCACAAGGTGTTGACCTGGCCTCCAAATTCACTAGATCCCAAACTGATCAAGTATCTGTGGGCTGATCCACAGAGGCCCCTCCCCTCAAAGGCCCCCCCACTAAAAACACCCTCTTGCCAGGCACCACAGGACACCCTCAGAAGGCCCATGTCCATTCTCTGATGAGTCACAACTGTTTTGGAGACCTACGTAATTTTAGGAAGGTGGTCATAATGTTATGCCTGATCGATGTATGTTATGTTTTATTGGGAACTTGAGAATCATATTTTAAACAGAGCTGAAACTAGATTCCCAAACACTATCCCCACCACTCCACCCACTCATCCATCCATCTATTCATCTTTGTTTATCTTCTCATTAATTCTTCTCCTACAAATCCTCCTCCCTTCCTGCCTCATGCACCCATCCGTCACCGTCACCCCCACCTCCCACGCTACCTAAATCCATCCCCTTTCTTCGGCCATCCTGTCATTTGTCATTTCACAACCCACTGTGCTCCACATACTTTCTCCATCCATCCATCCATCCATCCATCCTCTTCTAAAGGTTTATTACTTCTTCTATCAGTCAGTCTAGCCGTCCCTCCATCCATTCAGCCATCCATTCATCCATCATCCTCATATCTCTGCTCCTCCAGGACAGGTTTCCTTGGTCCCAGGGATAAACGTGTATACCTGGTGCTTCGGGGCTTCGTCGGCTCCAACGCCATGATCATGCTTTTCTATGCAGTTCAGCAGATGCCGCTGGCGGATGCCACCGTCATCATGTTCAGGTGAGGCGAAAAACTTATCGACTGTGGATTATTTGAGGGCGCCCTACAAATACATTCTGTCTGATTACAATCATCCCTTTTTCTTAGTCTTCATTGTCCTTACTCCACTTGGTCTCTCTTCCGTATTCTGCACCGGTGATTCGTTAAATATTATCTCGGCCCCTCTTTCTTTGCTGTTCAACCGTTTCCTTTGATTGACCCCCCTCAGTAATCCAGTTTTTACCTCCCTCCTGGCTTGGATTTTCCTGAAGGAGAAGTGTACAATCTGGGACTGCGTCTTCACCGTTTTTACCCTCACCGGAGTCATCCTCATTGCCCGGCCGCCGTTTCTCTTCGGCGAACACACCCACGGCATCGAGGGCAACTACAGCAACCACATCAAGGGGACGATCGCCGCCTTCGCAGGTGATGACGATTGCTTGTTTGACCGTAATCAGAAGTGAAAATCAGTCGAGGGGGGGAGAAGGAGATTGAGAGTGTTAGTCACGCTTCTGGTGAGGGTTGCCGTGGTGATGCAATATAGCCTCCTAGCGCAGTCAGTCGTGGCTCTCATCTTTCGCGGTGCTCAAAAATCTTTCATGAAAGAGATTTATAAGCGCGGCCTTAAAACAGTGAAATAAGCCACTCTGCTAACAAGCAAAGAAAGTTTTAGCTGCTCAGATTTGCAGCTGGAACTTTTCCACCCAGCAGTAATTGAGAGGTTCGTGGTAAAGACGGGATTCCTCACCAGTTTCTGACTTGCAAACATGTGTTTTTGTTGAGTCACCCAGCTAGAAATGGAGGGGCGGCTCCACATTCCTAATTTGTTTTTTGCTTTTTTATCTTTAGTGCCAAACTAGCGTCTTGAGTCTCAGATGACAACAATTACTTCTTCTTTTCTCGTTTGGGAACAGTCCGACATTGTGGTTAGCGCAGAGAAACGGCATTATTTTCAGTTGCAGTGGCGTCAGTTTCCCCTGATTTTCAGTGCTTTCTAAAAACAATAGTTTTATTGTGGTAAAGAGTGGAGGAAATGTTGACGTTGAGTTCTTTATTAATCATCGAAAGCATGGATTGGGGGTTGATTCACGTGACAATAACAACATGGCCGCCTCCTAGAAGACAGGTGAGGAGCCCAGTGGGTCGTTGGTTCATCAAGTGTGTGGAAATACTTCACTAAAGATGAAGCCCATACTACCGTGACACGTCAGTCCTGAAATATAACTAAAGTACTACTGCAATGCATCTGAAAAGGCTAACGCTAACGCTAGCAGAGGAACGGTCCAAATCCTCTGGACAGCAGTCAGTTAACAACTTCACGAAACGTCCTGTGGTAACAGAGAGAAGGGAGGTGAAAGGTGATTTCAACCATATATATACTGTAGTAGGTGCAGCGCGTAGTGAGATGGGAGGACATTCCTCCAGGACCATGGAGCTACATGAAGACATAGGACTGAGCATAAAGTGCATGTGTGCAAGCTTATGCAGACAATACAAAACAAAGCAAACAGTACGAACGGTGCAGACAGTGCAGATAACGGTGCAAGAACGAGAGACAGTGCAAAGACAAACAATTCAATACAGACAGTGCAAAACACTTGGGAGACAATGCACCTAAAAAAGGAAAAGAGGCTGCACACCAACTATTTGATAAAGTTATTAGACCTTTAGCTGCTACACTATCCCATCTAACAACCCACTGTGGAGTACTGTTAAATGCTACTGATGGTGCTGAGGTGCTGCATGTTTTTATACAGGCTATACATATCTGCAGCTCACAGTATGTAGAACATGAGCTGTCTGTTCTCAGCATATGTATTCAGGTCAAGAATATAGATATATCAGTGACGTCATCAGAGACTAGTCGCTGTCAACTTGACTTTTGCCACACAATAGTCGATTTAAAAAAACAATCTGAACTCGTGCAACCCTTAATGGCTACTAGTATCTATATAAATGAAATTATCACAAAGGTCACATGAAGAAACATAAGCTAAAAAGTTTAATACAGTACTTAGATTAAATTAACCCAGATAATCTAATGAGGAATTCAATAATAACAATGTAGAAGTGAATCAGCAAGTCTGACCTTTGAATCTCCGTCCTGTGGCGTATTCCTTCTGCGTCTTACTCATTGATTTGTTTGCAGGAGCGATCGGAGCTGCTTGCACGTTCGTCGTCCTCCGCAAGTTGGGTAAGAGCGTCCACTACTACCTCTCTGTTTGGTACTACGCCGTCATCGGCCTCATCCAGTGCGTCATCACCTTGTCCGTCCTCGGGGAGTGGAAGATCCCGTCCTGCGGCCGCGACCGCTGGCTGCTGATTCTGATCGCCATTCTGGGCATCGCCGGCCAGGCCTTCCTCACCAAGGCCCTGCAGATCGAGAAGGCCGGCCCCGTGTCCCTGATGAGGACGGTGGACGTTTTGCTGGCCTTCACCTTCCAGTTCATTTTCTTCAACCGCGCGCCCACCTGGTGGAGCCTCGGAGGGACTCTGTGCATAGTGGCGAGCACCAGCGGGATAGCGCTCAGAAAGTGGATTAGCAATTCACGCAAGAGCTGAGAAGCGACATATAGCAGTTTAATTACTCTTTTCTATTACATTCACATGTTCTTGATTTACTCTGTACTTTACTTGTTATTTACACGCAAACCTGTGAAGAGGTTTAAGCTCTTTGGAGAGCAGAAGTAGAAAGGGACGATCTATTTAGCGGTCACTTATGAGCTCGTGGTAGTTTGTATACACAAACACACCTCTGAACATAAGGCTTCGCTCAGACGGCAAGCACAGATCTTTATGACAAGCAGTTCATTTTTTTTTTTTTTTCAAGTGATCTGATCGAATTATTTTTGTGTCCGGATGTTACAGACGTACCTGAATAGGTTGAAAAATAATATTATTAATAATAATAATAATTATACTGTACATGGGAAATCCAGTCCTGCTGTCTGTTGGGCTTCAGCCTCTAGGGGGCGCCCTAGTGAGTAATTTGAAGTTTAGGTGCTTGCTCAGGGTATCTATGTAGCTAAACTGAAGTCAGTTACAGAATAGTTATGTCCCATTATGACTACTGTATAGAAAAGAAGGACACTGGGACCAGCTCCTTAAAAGTGAAGGCCAAGCATGTGGAGCTCCCCCCTGGTGGCTGGCTGCAGTATAGGCCATTTAAACTCTGTTAGTGGACGGGACTTGGGCCTAAAACTAATCTCTAAAGTACACGTCCAATAATTTTTTGTTTTTTAAGAAATCAATTACTTTTTTCTGAGACGTTTTGTTTCAGGTAGTTGTTTGACGCTATAGAAACAGGACGTGACATCGTGATGAAAGACGGTTGCCATGGCGCTCCGTGAAGAGAGGGGCGTGAGATTATGAAGTATATATAAATATATAAGACTAAATACAGGACAGTACTGCTCAGACTCTGGCTCCAGACTGTAAAGATGGTGCTGCCCATATCACCGGGATACTAGCGTCAGTTTGACCAAATGGGAGGAAGTGGAGATGCGTCATCCATATTTTTATACAGTCTATGCCTTAATCGGTTTTGAATCTGATTATACAAAACGCATCTTCTAAAATCCATCTGGATACGATTTGCCAGAACAACTGACCGAGGCTGCAGTCTGGACATGCCAGACTTTAATTTATTTCACTTTGACTGATGATATCCCATATGTTTTGCTTTAGAGAGAGGTTTACTACATAGGGACCATTCATACTGTGTCATACTTAAAAACTTATATAAATATATATATATATATATATATATATATATTTGAATTATTATAGTATTTTGTGGTTTGTACTTAGCACTGTTGAAGGAGTTGCTCCAAAAATGACTTTATATATTGGTGCTACGATCACACGTCATCAAAAGAATTAAATATTAAGCAAAAAATCTCGTATAAGCACCTCAGTACGCACATTTACAACTCATTGCATGAAGACATTCCAAATATTTGACTTATTACAATTAATTTAAAAGCTAAATCGACTCTGTTTTGACATGGTCATGCCATGTGATTTATTTATTTTTTTTTCATCTCAGGGATTTCCCACCTGTGTTTAAAGCCCCAAATTGATTCTTCCTTTTCCCTTTTCTATATGATGTCTTTGAAGTGCCTTACTAGTGGATTTTAGCCTCCCCCCTTTTCCCTTTACGTAGCTGATCAGTAGCCAGCAGCTTGTTACTGGGCGTCTAACGTCCTTGGTGATTTACCTAAGATGTCGTCTTAATTCTCACCAGTCTAAAAATATCTTTTTCTATGATGCAAAAAAAAAAAAAAAAAAAGAAAGTGGGATGCTGTTAGTCTCTGCTGGAGGGCGGAGACGACGTCAGCAACTTGCAGCCAACAAACCGGCTGATAAGCAGCTGTGCACAGGGATTGCTTGCGTAACGACGCCTCCCTCGGTTAATTCGGGGGCCTGGAGCAGAACGAGGGGTGTCATCAAACTCAAAAAGATGATATTAAGGTTTTAAGTGGATGAGTTAAACTCCCTGCATTTAAATATCTCAAAGCGAATATGTTGGATTTTGTGCTAAAAGCGATTTTACCTTCCGTCTGCATTTCTTTTTTTGTTTTGTTTGGTAGAACACCCTTTAAATAGCTCCATTTCAAGTAAATTGGCATTTCCTTACTGTGTTCTGTTTGCATCTGTGTATAAATCAAACTGTTTTTTAGCAAGGCGTTTCCCGCTGAGGAAGCCACGGTGCGGTTGCAGTCCTCCGCTTTATTTGGGCGCAATGCAGCCAGAAAAGGAAGGCGATTAGTGCTGCCAGACTGCTGCTTAATATCCCGGAGTTACTTCTCTGCAATTTTTTTCCCCCCCCACACACTGGTGTTTCTGTTCCACCGGCTCAGAACTGAAATATAGAAGAAAAAGAGCGAAACCCGATGATTAAATTGCAACTCGTGCAACAACAATCATTATTTAAAGTCCCGTGTGTCATATAATACTATTACTGTCCCATTAGAGACACTGTGACATGTATTGATCATTGTTCAGAGTGCAGAAGGATGTTGCGGTCACTTTCTTTCCTTATTCTTTTGTGTTTACATGATTTATCCTCCTTATATTATTAGTTTAGTTGACTTGAATGCTGGTAGTGTAAGCACAATGTGTTGTATTTCCATCAGATGGTTAGGTGAACAGTCTCAGGACCTATATAAGCCTTATAAACCTACTAAAGCTCCTTTGAGGGTTTTTTTTATACTATGCTTTAATACTTTTTTATTTCACTGTTTCTGTGAAGTATTACTTGAACGCACACCTTTAGACGTGTGTGTTTCTGCATAGTGATGGATTGTATTTAGTATGTAATGATTTAATAATAAATTCTGGATGAATTTATAACTCTTGCTCCGTCTGGTGCCTTCATTTACACCACCTCTCCTCACGTAGACTGTTTGAAATCTGTTTAAAACGCAGCTGTGTGGGAAAGGACGCATTGTCCAAAAAAAAAAATGGGACAATGGGACAAACCAGGCTATGTCCACGCACAAGCTTGCTTTTCTTTCTTTTCTTTTTTTTTTAAATAAACCCCTGAGTCAGGTAGGTGTTGACGCTTGCTGCTCAGAATAGTCCTTACAGGCTGAGTGGACTGTAGCCATTGTGCATTCACGCTGTGCCTTTGTTTGTTTCCCCTTGTAAAACAACACACAGTTGTTGGGCTTTGTGTATTCGTGCAGAGGGGTGCGTTGTGCACGCTACACATCTTGTAAAAGCAAAAGCTTGTACCTGCAAACCTTGCTCTGGCTTCCTGTGTGTGTGTGGGGGGTCGGGGCGTGGGGGTGCTGCAGGGTTGTTCTTCAGCCGAGCACCGAGCTAAGTGAAGCGTGGAGAAGTGGAACTAGAACCGAGTAGCCCTCTCTTTTGCAGAGCAGAATGTGATACAATGCAATTTTTATTTCCATGTCTGACGGCAGCATCTTTGTGTGTATGCAATGAACCTTTTCTGACAGCAGAGGGCAGCATCCACAAAACAAAACATGCTCTTGAATGCGTCCTCATCAGAGCAGCTTGCAGTGTTTCACCTTTGTTTGCAGTAAATCACACAGAGACCAACAATTACTGCTGCTGCTGCTGCTCTACAATACGTGTAATTTGGTCCACTTTTGCAATCGATTCAGATCAACTTTATCGGCCATGAGTCAAGATTCAAAGTGTTCATTATCGTATGCACAGTTTCCCTGTATAGTGAAATGCCTCATTTGCCGTCCACAATGAATGGCACACAATATAAAATATACAGGAGATAAAAAATAAATACAAAATGAAGGAAATTTTAAAAAGTGATGAGGGAGTCCATGATTGTAGATAAGTGCTATTTAGTAGTCTGATGGCAGTGGGAAAGAAAACGTTTCTCAGGTCATCAGAGAATGGACATGGGCCTTCTGAGGGTGTCCTGTGGTGTCTGGGAAACAGAATATTGTTAGTGGGGGGACCTTTTAGGGGAGGGGCCTTTGTGGATCATCCCACAGATACTTGGATCAGTTTGGGATCTAGTGAATTTAGAGGCCAGGTCAACACCTTGTGCTGTTCTTCACGTTTTTTTTTTAGTTGTTCCTTAACCTTTCCTGCTGGGGATGGCTGCTGCCATCAAGGAGTGTCATTGCTATGGGGTGGGGGTGCCTGGTCTGGTCTAGGTGGGTGCTACATGTCTAAGTAACATCCACACCAATGAATGCCAGGTCCAGAAGTTCCCCAGCAGAACACTGAATTGTCACAAGATGGTTTAATATTTACTTCTCCTGTCAGTGGTCATAATGTTGTGGCTGTTGTGACAGACGAGGAGTTTGTTTGTGCATTCAACAGCAGTTCTGATAGTTCAGCGATGGCCATGGAGGGAATATGAATTTGCTCCTCTAACCGCTGCTCTGCACAGTAATGTCAAAGAAATAATTGCTCGTGTTATTCTAGACGCAGCGGGGCCTCATTCTGGGCCTTCAAAGTTTCAATTCACTTCGTTAATTTGTGCTCTCCCAGTAAAGCAGAGAAACATCTGGTACTGTACTGTACGTGGCTTCTGTGTCTATACCGTATATTACATTTTAATTGTTGTCCTGTATTTCCACCACTTGTTTGCTCGCTGTCGTTTACTCTGGGGAGTTATGGCACTCGTCAGCTTGTCAGGCGGGAGATTTATGCCCCGTGGTAAGGTACTGGAAAAATCCAAAGTCCAGATATGTCAGAGAGTGTTCTACATTATATCAGATTAATTAAATTTCAGGAGATATACAGTATGTTGTTCTTACTGAGGTCAGTCTGCTTTTCAAGCCTTGTGAATGTGCACAAATGCTAAAGATTTTTTAAGACAGGGTGAGATATACACATTTATGCGCTGGGCCACCATTGGGACAGGCCGACTAAGCAATTTTTTGGGGCCTCTTGACAACCAGCAGTGCAGTGACAACCATAAACCCCCTTAAACCTACAAAGGCCCTCGAGTGCATCAGCAATACACCACAACTCCAGCAGGGGCCCTCGTCTATCAACCCCATGACAGATTTCAGCATCTTTGCCCGGGGCCCCCCAGAATAAATAAATAAAAATAAAAGATAAAAAACAGGGCGAGCTCTTTATCCGTACTCAAACATCTCTCCTCCCTGTCTTCTTCCTCATTTACCCTCTGATTAATCTTTCAGGGTGGTTTTGCAGGGCATAAAGTTTCATCAGATTTATGTGGAGCATTAAAAAAGGAAGGATACGCTGGAACATTAACCGCGTCTCAGTTAATTCCAGTCAAATGAAAAGTTGGCCGTGTTTTAGGGAGGAGATGTGACAAACAAAAGCTGCAAGTCATTAGTGAGCAGCTTGTGTCTGCTGGATGATGCTGACTTTTTTTTTTTTTTTTTTTTCCTGCAATCAGGGAGCTGGGGATTCCCAAAAGTTTGCACGCTCCTGGGTGGAGGAGAGGTGGAGGAATGGAAAAGGGGTTGCACATTCCTGTCGGATGGCATAAGACTTCCCATCAGTGGAGCGGGAGGGAATTGGAAACTGAAAAACTAATTTTCCAAGTTGGAATAAATGCATTTACAGGCTGCGAAGTGGAAAAGGGCATCTCTCTCTCTTAAGGTTATGGGCCCCGACCCCGAGCCCCGAGCCGAGCGTGGCTGCTCGCCGTGGAGGTGTCTCATCTGGGGGGGAAAACCTGCGTTGGTGCACAGAACTGGTGGCAGGTATTTTGTAACTCTATCTGTCACTGGCCCGTGAGTTAGACCAGCACACAGTTGCACACATTAACTCTGAAGTCTGCAGTGAATCATTTAAGGCAAGAAGCTGCAAATGTATATGACCTGCTGCATGGAGTTAACGACTGGGAACACGCTGCCAGACATTCCGATGTAGTGACACACACATTCACACACACAGAGAGAGACAGAGAGAGAGACACACACACACACACACACACACAGTAACCCCAGAGCCGCAGTTATTGTCCTCCTGTCCACAGCTCAGTGGGGCTACCGAGAGAGAAGCCCGTGCTGCGTTTAAGTGCCGTTGGAAAAATCGCCATTAGGCCTGACCTGTTTTCAATCGGCCTGATTACATACATATGTTCACCAAATAACACAAAGCATGGAAATAAATAACTAAAATCACAATAATGAATAAGTTGTGAGTGACGCTCAGTTTGTATTTGATATTGTATTTTAGCATCGCAAATAAATAAACGACTAAAAGGCAACGGACACTAAGTGAACATGGGGCTTAGAGGCCTTAGTTGCCTGTTAGTTGCTGGTTGATAATTAAGTAAACTCACTTTAACTGAAGTTTTTATTTTTTTATTTGCATATCGTTTTACTATATTTCAAATTTACCTTTATATGTTCATGTTTGCAGCCCAGGTTTTACTTTCTTCAAGTACCAAAACAGTTCATTGAGCATGTTTGTGGATTTTATTGTACTAAATAGTATAATTTTTGTGTGTGTTTTTTTATGTTAATAGTAGAAGAAGGTTCTGGGTTCTGATCCTTCGGCCGACTGGTTCCTTTCTGTGTTTCTTTCTTTTGCATGTTCTCCCTGTGTCTGCGTGGGTTCTCTCCAGGTACTCCAGCTTCCTCCCACCGTCCAAAGACATGCTGGTTAGGTTCATTGGTGATTCTAAATTGGTCGTAAGTGTGAGGCCCCCTGCGACCCATCACAGGACAAGCAGCCTTACTGGGGCCACACAGAAAGGCCCCAGTAAGGCCGATGGATTAGAACCCAGAACCTTCTTGCTCTGAGGCCATGAGTATTCAAAAATGTCCAAAATATGTAAACATATTGATAATGTTCTTATTTGCACTACACAACAAAGGGACACATTTTTAATTGTCTTTATTTATAAATTATTGTTATTATGTTGCACGTGAAATCAAATTGTGCGAACTAAAACGAGTTTGACACCCCTGCTCTACGTGGAGTTGCAGTTTTCCGAGGATCCCTGAAGGCATCGCAGCACAGAGTGAGCGGTTTCCCACCGCAGCACGAGTTGCTGCTGCATCAACTGTCTCCGTCCACAGTCGGTCAACGAGAAACTCAGCAGACTTTTACTTCTGCTCATGTGGCGACTTCTCTGGATGCTGAGTGGACCTGACAACAGCGGCGGCAGCGTCTTCAGCCTCTCCTTCCTCAAGACTGTCTCCCTCGGTGCACGTTGGGGCTGCTTTTCCGTGACTTTCCCCGGGTTCCACGGGTGTTGTGGGGCTTAGGAGGGTGAAGTGGCTCTCTGTGTCGGTGCTCTGCAGAGCGGTGTCCAGGTAAGTCCCCTTTAAACTCTCTCGATAGCGTGGTTTTGGCTTTTATTTTGAAGTGATCCGGTGCTACACGTGAATGCAGGTGAAACGCGGTTTCAGCGGGTTGTGTTGTTTTTTTTTGTCGCCTTTGCTTGAATCAGAAACACGTTTTTGGGGTTCAGTTATTAATTTAATATTCACATTTTTTTCTTCACACATTCTTTTGCCTTCCAAAAAGTAGGGTATGGGCTCAGCTTGTGTTTGTGCCCGCTGCCGTTTTCATTCAACCGAAAGAAGGCGTGTGTGTGCGCGCACACGCACAGAACGCGCGCGTTGGTATTTCAGTTTGACAGGTGAGGTCACTTTTTACGTGGGCGGAGTCTCCACACAGGTGTAAGAGCAGGGATGTCAAACATACGGCACGCCAGAGGGTCCAGTCTGCCCCCCCCCCCCTTTTCATACAAAGTGCGAAAATTACATTGAAGACATTAGCTGCAATTTTTTAATAAAAGTAAGTTCTATTCCTAATTTGTGGTTCATAAAATCTTTTGGAAAATTGATCGTTCATTAATTGCACCAAAACAAAAAGGACAAACATTTGGATTCGTTGTTATTTATTACTGGTTTGGCCAGAAAAACTGGGCTGTACGTGGCCCCCTGAATTTAAATGAGTCTGATGCCATAAAAACCGGCCCGCCAAAGGGTCCAGTCTGGCCCGTGGTATAAATTTGCAAAGTGCGCAATATTATATATTATACAGAAGACATTAACCTCAGTTTTTCAAAAAAAGTAACTGCTATTCCTAATTTGTCCACTAGGGGTTGCACGCTTTTAGTAAAAGTTGCGGACATAACGCAACACTGAGACTCGGAACTAAACAGTAGACGGCAGCAATGAGCCGAAATGAAAGGTGGTTCATAAAATGTTTTGGAAAATGGATAGTTCATTAATATAAACACGTAAACAAAAGGACAAACATTTGGAGTTAGGGTCAGGGATCGGCCCGCTTGAGATCAAATTGGGTTGTATGCGGCCCCTTGAACTACAATGAGTCTGACACCATAAAAACCGGCCCGTGGCATAAATTTGCAAAGTTCGCAAAATTATATAGAAGATTTTTCAATAAAAGTAACTGCTATTCCCAGTTTTCCCACTAGAGGTCAGAGTTGCGGACTAAATCAGAAGGGAAATTTGTAGAGTTGTTGTTATTTATCGGTTTTTATGCTATTATTTTACTAGTCCGGCCCCCTTGCGATCAAATTAGGCTGTGTGTAATTGGCCCCCTGAACTAAAATGAGTTTGACACCCTTGGTTTAACCGGTGGGCTTCTGCGTCGTGTTGGATAAACGATGACTTGACACAGCGCTAGCTCTCAGACGTAATCTCCGTTTGTATTGGCAACTGACGAATTTATACAAGAAAAAGCAACGTGTAACTCAGCTGTCTGTTCCTGGGCCTATTTGAATAAAACAAATATAAGTTAGCTTAACACCCAGTGAGTTTTAAGCTAGCAAAAGCTACTTTAGCGTTACCGACGAAAGGAATATATTGTAGGGGGTACCACAGAAGAAGAAATCACTTAAACAGCAGCTTCTAATGTTTTGACAGCCAGGTGTAGAGACACTTTCTGTTACAACACATGTTGTGTAACTATAACAAGATGTTTATGTGTGACCCCGTTAAACCGGCATCCTCTGGGACGATTGACCTCAAACCCCCTCGCATGTGACGCTGATGTGAAGGTTGCTTTAGAGAGCATTAAATCAGCTCCAAATGCTGCTCAGATTAATCCAATCCAGATCAGTCTTAGAGAAAGGGCAGGAATTCTGCCTGGTGCTGTGCTGTGCTGTGCTATGCCGAGACACATGGGCGAGCTAGGGAAAATAAAACGGTCCACATGAAAGTCTGGCGTGCGCGACTGGGATAACAGACGCTTGTTTACAGAGCAAAGTGAGGGGCCACGAGGAGAAAAGATACCTGAGAGTCCATTTACTGTAAACACACAGTGAAATACAAACAGTTGCCAGTTTATTGTGTGTTTGTGGTGTTTTTTTTGAGCAGCATTGCTTGACAAAGAGAGCTGTTTTTGTAAATGAGGTTGGCAAAAAAACTTAAACAGAAAAAACTTTCTAAAGCACGACAAACTGCAGCCTCGGAAATATACTCAAGCCTGTACTCAGCGGATCCATCCTGATGCTAATACTGACATTAGGGTGGTAAAACAGTTTGATTATTGATATGTTTTGCAATATTTCTTACTGATTAACTATAGCTGATGCTTATAGTGGACGGTAAAGATGCCCCAATAAAGGTTTTTGGCCCCAATCCGATACCGACCTTTTAATATTTAGTCAACCAATCCGATCTTAAAGGGGAACTACTGTTTTTTACAACCTGGCATAAAATACGGTCGTTTACTCACCCATATAACATTTGTGTAATTTGTAGTCGTTCGGGAGATATTTAGATCCACGTATATCCATATAGTGGGAGTGACTGGGGCACCAAAACGCAGCCTCTAAATAACGCATTATCTGCCGCGAAACTTGTTAATTTCACCAATATTTTGTTATCGTACGCTAGTGCTATTCCCCGCTGAGTCCGGAGTTATCATCATCCGTGTTGCAAAAAAATAGCAGTAGCAAATTACAGGTAAACAAGCCGACTGTCGCGGGTGCGCACAGCGCTCAGAGATGACATCATCCGGGTCAGAAGACATCATCTGACCTGGATGATGATAACAGGTAACTCTGGACTCAACGGGGAATTGCACTAGCGTACCATAACAAAATATTGGTGAAATGAAGGAGTTTCGCGGCAGATAATGCTTTATTTAGAGGCTGCGTTTCGGTGCCCCAGTCACTTTCACTATATAGATATGCAGATCTAATTATCTCCCGATTATGATCTCCCAATACCTATTGGGACATCTCTAGTGGACAACATACTGTATATGCCAGCAATAGGGATGCCAGAGTTAATGAAATATATCATGCATAAATGCACATTTCTTTTCAAGCAACACGTTTTTTATTTAGTTTTTACGTGCAATGAACATGCATATGTTTTGTGATTTGATCCCTGGCCCGACCCGTAGTTTGTGCAATCTCGAAGCAATGCAGCAGCAACACAGTGGATGGTAAGCAGGTACAAAGCTTTTCGTGCAGAAACTTGTAAAAAAAAAAAATGGTTGATGAGAGTTTTAAAAACTTGAAAAATATCCCTTTAGGCTACGTTTAGAAAAGATAAACACAATGTGAGATTAATTCACAATTTGTGTATTAACTGTGGACTGTCATGCCATAAATCATGATTCATACCCTCAGTTTCTATCCAAATGAACAGCGTTTGACAGCGTTTCATAGTTGAGGAGGGATGGCAGACTGGTTTGACTTGTTTTGTTTTCATTCTGTCACAGTTCATGGTGTCTGGCTGTACAGCAGTGTTAAACGCAGCTATAATGGAATTTTGATATAAACTTATAGCAATTTAAACCTCCTTCTGTAGGACCTTGGTTACCTCTGTTCTGACATAAAAGGAGTTACTGTATGTCGGCATTGCTTTTCACCAAGATGCATTGCACACTTAGGAAAACTGATGCAAATCTCCTGTACTGTAATGGAACCAATGAATCTGATTTTTTTTACCGGCTTTAGCAATGGTTTTTCTCCAGTGCGCTGCATACTCCTCTCGGTCTGGCACATAATGCACAGATGCAGAGGTATTTGTGTTGCGCCCTCATTTGGCAATTTGATGTGGCACCTGAACGAATCATTTTCCCGGATAACTTCTTATCGTAACTGTCCTCTGGCGGTGCATGTTGCTGAATAATATACATTGTGTTAAATGAATCAGTTTAATACTGAAAGCAGCATTTTTGGACTAGTACTGGAGATCAAACCCTAGTAATTTCTACCTTAGTATACCTTAAATACCATGATGCTGCCCAAGGTCTCATTTTAAGACATTAAGAAAGGTTTACTGGGGCCATTACGGCAGCTTAAGTCTGCATTCGAATGCTGAAAATAAGAAAATAGATATCCTTTTAAAGATTCAGCCTCTTTTGCTACTTACATCTGTGCTGTCTCGCATAGTTCAGACAACATATGTGAACAAAACGCAACCGGTGTGCAAAGAGAAAAACAGTCAACAACGCAATTACTGTACTACTTAATTATCTGGATAAGCCTCTTCCCACACATGTTCAACTGCTGCCAACAGTTTGCCTCAAGCTTGTCCTCTGACTCAGGCTGACTGCGTCTTGCCCAGGCAACGATTGGAAATTGATTAGGTGGTTGCATGAAATGAGTGCTTTATTAAAACCTCCACAGCTGGAGCTGAAGTCTGTGCACAAACTAAGAATAATAACAAGAACGTGTCAATTGTTTGTCACTAATGGTGATTTTAGGGTCGCGGTGAGAGTTTTCGCCACCGTATGCAAGGTGTGATGTGGACTTGGCTCGCCGTCATTTGTATTGGCATGGCTCGCATTTGTTACACCGCTGCTGCACCTCTTTCGGTTGCTGTAGACAAAACACACACGCACACTTCTGAGTCACCTTTTATTCAGCCATTGTTACCACCGTGCACCCCTTACTCCGGCGTTCATGCGCTCATCCACCGTGAAAACAGTCAGTCCTTGAGTCAGCCCTCTTCCTCTGTTGTTACACCGACGTGCACATAAACAGATACAGGCACACACACACACACACACAGCACCTCTCTCTTTTTGTGCAGTTTCCACTGGCGTCCCTCTCTGCCCTGCCCTCTAATCAAAGCCATATGTTCCCCACATCGCTTGCATGAAAACGTCTGTTCTGTTTGCAGCACTGTTCCCCGGTGAAGCCAGCCTCTCGCTTTGTTTCTGACAGAGGGAGGCCTTGTTCAAAAGTTAAGAGGCAACCTGCGAAAACGTTGCAGGTCGTCGTTTCGCCGCGTCGTTTTCCTTTTCTTTCGTTGCGCTCTGTTTGGCACCGGCGTCAACTCGATGGCGACGTACAGTAAACTGATATCTCACCGAGAGCCGTCATGTCCCTGCGTTTCACGTGCAGCAGTTTGAGTATCGATGAGCTCATCTGGGATCATTTCAGTCTGTTGCCTCAGCCATTCCTGGTGAATCATAGTGTTAAAGATTTAAACCAGTGTCTTTTGTCACTCGGTCAGTCTTTGGAGGTAAACATGAGGCTGCCTTATAAACAAAAACAGTGTGATTCCAAGAAACTTTACCATTCTGACCACGATTGATGAAAACATAACCAGCACTCTTGGTAAACCCACCTGTAATGCATTTCGGATCATAACCCCAAAGTTTCACAATACTACCTTCTAACGATTGGCAATACTTGCCTTAAATTCTCCCAATAAGGGTAAACCCATGCTTTATCTATCTGTCTGTATCTGTTTCTGTCCAAGTTTGAGACGGAAATTTACAGGCCAGTTGGCGTAAAGCAGTTTTTACTCGGTTGTCTTGGGTTCGATCCTCACGGTTGGGTCCAATTCAAACTCTTTGGTGAATCAACATACATTTAGAGGTTTTTGTTATAAAAAAAAAAAACTGATGATTAACTGAAATTGCATTTTTAATATTCAAGGTTTGTCTTTGAAGGAATCAACTACGTGCGGTTAATGTGTGATGCACCGAAAATTTTCGGCCGAAAACCGAAAATGTACTTTTGGGTCATTTTCGGCCGAAAATTGCTGCGGTTGTTGCTTGCATTATCACAACATCCTGTTCCGGCTGTGTTGTTTCGGCAATAAATTTTCGGCCGAAAACGTCCCTAAAGTGCATTTTCGGTTTTCGGCCGAAAATTTTCGGACCTTTATCGCCGAAACAGCATGTGCAAGCAACAACCGCAGCAATTTTCGGTTTTCGGCCGAAAATTTTTGGTGCATCCCTAGTGAGAATAGGAAGTTTTATCGTCATAGAGAGCCGAAGTCCCGCCCTTCTACTTCCGGTCCATGGGACCTATCTTTCGAAAAAATATGAACGGGAGTTAATGGAGAGATCATAATTATTTTTTGGTCCCGTTCGAATTGTGGCATGAATTTCACATATGATGTGTGTGAATTTAAAAGATAATTTTTCATGTCAAGAGATAAATTATTTGACGTAAATAAGCTGAACAACATTAGGTTTTGTATGAGATCGCTTAGTGAACTACATCTCTCGTCTCGAACAATGTACGTCACTAGAGAACTATGGCTGTCTCCTTGTTGAGTTTTACCGTCTTCTTCCAGGACGAAGGCAGAAGCATCAAACGAGGTGAAAATCATTATAAATCGGGTCATGTCGAGAGCTGTACTTACACGAAGGGAGTTTTGGTCGGTTCTGTACGCGCCGTCATGCGGGTAAGCGGTAAGCGACTTGGACTTGTAGTTCGTTTAATTACGTATTTTCCATAGCGTTTTACTTAACTATCTTGCGACAAACTGTGACATTCTTGACATGTAAAATCATTTTTTATTCTGAAAAACAATATATGTATAATCCAAGGCACAAGTCGATCGGGACCAGAAAATAATTTATCTTTCGCCATAGACTGCCGTTCATATTTTTTTCGAAAGATAGGTCCCATGGAGGCAATCGGAAGGGGCGGGACTTCGGCTCTCTATTGCGGAAAAACAGTTGAATAACGTTTGGTAGCTCTTTGGTTCGGAAGCAGTAAGGAACAGTGAGGAATGGCAGCATTTTAAAACAGTTAACATTAGACAATAGTGCAAATGTGCCTTTTCAGTGTAGGTGGACTGGGGTATAAGTATGGGGGTTATTGCACAACAGTCTTATGGAGGAGAGGTTGAAGGTGTGAGGGATTTGGCAGCTTGAGGGTAGAAGCTGTTTTTTAATCTATTAGTTCTGGATTTGATGACTCTTGAAATGTGACTGGCTTTCTGGTGTAGATGTCTCTTAGGGGACCACTATTACACGGCTTTAATGGTGGGAGATTGTTTTTAATAAAAATCAGGCATTAGCAGAGCTACGCCACATTAAATGAGTTCAGCCTTTTGTCATGTTGGAACCAAAAAACACACCTCGTTTTATTTTCTTAGTGCCTGGTTTGATTTTCTTTAAGCCTTCAGTTGTTGAAGGTTTTCCCCCTTACTCTGTAAAAATGAAACTTCTTGGTCTTTTCCCTGCATGCTTACATTTGTACGTTTATTTTCAACTGTGCAAACGTTATGGAATGTGATTGTATTATAGTCATATGATGCTTCTTTTCTTCTTTGACCCCCAGTGTTAAAAGGGGGGAGGCTCTTTTTCCTGAAGAGTGCATTATTAAAATGTAGACTTAAAGGGAACTGTTTCCTTTTACTGGATCTTATATAATCATATTTCCATAACACTAAATATCTACAGTACTTTTATTTATACAGTCTGAATCTCATTCCACTTAACTGTGGCTATTAAGTATTAAATGTGGTTGGGATAGTTGTCAAAGTACACAATGCAAAAAAGCTCAGGCGTCATTTATTGATATGGGATATGTTGTTTCTTGTCTTTATAGCAATGAAGTGTGGCTATCTTATGTGGCATTTCCATAATTCCCCAGGGAATACTTATCAACAGTTGGTGTTTATTGCCCTTTATGACAGTTGCATGACTCTACATGGAAGTCATACAAGTTTTTAAGCTTGTCCCGATCAAGTTTTTGTTGACCCGGTCTGATACAGGTTTTAAATAAACAAAATTTCGTCCTGTGGAGATTCATAAAAGCGCTTCCTATCTTTCTTGTATTCTCCTAGATCACATGTGCGACTGATTTAAGTCCAATGAATATTTCTGTCAAAGCTGATGTAACCTTTTAGTCCAGAAGCTCCAACAGACGGTGAAAACCTGTGTTCTCTACTCCAGAGATGTTCCGGTCATCCAACGCCATAAACTCTGCTACCCTCTCTGGAAGATTTTCACCTTGATGCTGCCTCCAGGAAACTTTTCTGTTCTTTTAAACGTTCAGTGCTTTGCCTGAGGGTACTTGGCATATTCGTTTTGTTGTTTAGGTTGTGGAGAATCAAGGTGGCAGTATTGATTGACCACCTCGCCGAACAGACATGTTTAGTCGTATGGTTTTAGTTCTTCTTCTTCTTCGGCTTTTGTGCAGCTTTGATGCCAGCCAACAGAAGAGGAAGAAGATGTTTTGACGCTACGGGGATGAGGTTTTGGTTGTATGGTAGACCTAAAATTAATAACTACAAAGATTGGGCTTGGCTGAAGCCTGATACCAATCCGATCTTTTTAAAAATGTCTGGACATCCCTACAAGTTTTAGAATTTTATCCACAGTCCTGAGAATCACTGGTCTTCTTGCCATCGGCAAAGCCTTTGTGACTAAAGAGGTCATCTGCATTTCCCCTGGTTGCGGTTGGGTGACACCAAGAACATCACCCTATTGTGCACACATGGCATGCCCTTTCATTTCTGTGACCCCCCCACACAAGCGAAAGGGGGATTCCTTTTCTCCCTGACCCGCTTATTATGCTAGAGGAATGTTAAAGATCCAATACTAAATCTGAGTGTGAAGTATTTAGTGGAGTATTTTGGAGGCTCAGGAGGATCAGTGGCCCTTTAGGCTTTCGTTTACCCACTGACTGTGCAGTATTAAAAGTAAGCCTTAAGTAATTGTACATATCAAGTGTAGAGGTTTGGTTTTTACCCCTAGCCTCACTGTTGCTTTTTTACTTTCCTGTGGTGCTCAATTCGAGGGTGGATCTAATCACATACCAGGCAGTGAGTCATCATTTGGATGAGTTGTGAAATAATCCCTTATGAATGAACATGAGAAAGAAAAGGCTTTCATGTGAGAGCGAAGGCTCCCTGATGAGGGGATAAACACAGATTTAGGCCAGGGGTTCAAAAACGGTTTTGTCCCGAGACACAAACCCATTAAAAAAAGAAAAAAAAAAAAGTGTCAGCCATTTTGATTGGATAACCCCAAAACAATGGGTTATCACATTAGTGGTTCAGTCCATAATTTAAGTAGTTGTAGTATTTAAGTATTCAATTTGTGAAAAGATGTGGCCCTCTTTAAAGGCCTTTGCCTTGTTCCACCATTTACTCATTGTTTGCTAATGCATAACCTAACATAACATAACATATATTGACACAGACATCACACCAATATCTCCCTTTTAGCAACTTGTCCCATTATCATTATAGTTCTTCTTACTTCTGAAGCCAGTAATCAGAATGAGCGTTTCATAGTGATTTTGTGAGTTGGGAGTTCTGGTCTCTGGTCCAAATGGAGGCGATATGTTTTGGAATTTTCCACCCTTCTATACAAAACCGTCCGTCCGTCCAAATCTTGGTAATGCCCCCGAATTTCTTCAGATTTGGCACAAATGTTCACTTGGACTTTAAGGATGAACTATTTAGATTTTGTTAGTCAAGCTGAATATACACCCTCTGTGTAGGGTTGTGTCCTCCTGGTTATGACCTACCCTATCCTTACCTATCCTTTTAAACCTGTCTGCCAGTTTTCCCATCAAATTCAATTTTGACTGTGCACAGTGAACTCACGGAAGCAATAGGGCAAAACACACCAAACCGCTACAATGAAATTAATGTAATTTGAGACTGTAAAACTATCCCTGTTTGCTCAGTCTGGAATTCCAAGTCAGACAGAAGATGGAAACAGAGTTAGCTTAAATCTACAGAGGATCTGTTCTCCAAGATGCTTTTGAATAATATCCTACCTGTCACATTTCTTTAAAAACTTTGCAAGTGCTTCTGCGAGAAATGGTTTTCCTTTGAAGGGAGAGGGTAATGCAGTATAGGTCATAAGCTCCACCCCCTCCATGTTAGTGGGCAGGATTTGGGCCCAAACTAAAACACTAAAATACACGTCTAATACATTTTTTTTCAAGGATGCTTTCAGTAATTTTAGTTAGTTAATATAATGTTGATGCATATTCAAGTGTCCATTTTTCCGAGACATTTCGTTTTAGTTAGTTAAATCGCGAAAATAGCATCATGTTGGCCAATGCAAGGAAGTGGGGACGCATTGTCCATATTTATATACAGTCTATGACAAATATACACAGCTCTTTGCTAACCATCTGATTCTGATTATTCCAGTTTCGTCAGGATTTTTAGGGGTGCTGACATCATACCCTTTTGCTTTCATCAACATGTGTTACACTTTAACGCACACTGAGGAAAGGCTGGTTCTTATTGGACAGACTGACATACAGAAGGCTGCAGATATGCAGACAACTGCCTGTCTTTATTCTATCATGCTGATAAGTTTTTCTCGACGTCTATTAAGCTAGACAGTGTACATTCCCATATTCAAACTTATGCTACTTTTGTCAGCTTACAGTCCCTACAGTATTTTTCAGTACTTCTAAAATCCTGAATATCCAGCTAATGCTACACAGTAAGTGTCATAGTTTAGATATCTGGTGTTTGTCTGGCAGCCTCATCCAAGATATCCGGATATGACTTCTCATAGTCTGACACTGTTGTAAACAAATAATAAATTAATGAAATGGAGATCCTGGAAGGGGGAGTGTGTTACACGAGCCTGGACTGTGGTTAGAGAAGCAGCCTCCCCTGTACTCCTGTTCCTATTCCAATAGTCTTTTCTTGTCTTCCTTGTATAGTCGACTGGTGGAGAAGGTAGCTTGTACCTTGCTCGTACTCCATCGCCATAAATTCCCTAAACCTCTCTGGAATATTTTTCAATTCCCAGTATCTCGAGTGTACTCTGCATATTCATTTTTTGCTTGCTAATCAGGTTAGATCTCTTACTACCACCTTGCCAAACATCCACATTGCATAATTTAAAAATTGCTTCATGTTCCAGAGTAAAGTTCTTCCACACAGTAGACATGTTTGGGTTGCTCCTCTTGTTCTTAGATTTTTGACAGCATAAATTTATATATATATGGCAAATGAAGCAACTTTTGGTACAGCAACTTCAAAATCTTCTCATCTAATAGATATCTTAATGGAATGATAATAATCCTAAAATGTCACCCTATTTCTTTAATTTGTCATTGCAGTTAATCTCCACTTATTACAGTGCTTTTTTTTTTTACTGTCTATATTTATACTACTTACTTAGATAGATAGATAGGTTTTTATTTGTGACATGCACAGTTATACATAGTACAATGCACAGTGAAATGTATTCTTGTACCTATTTTTGTACTATACTTAGCTAATTTTATTCTATATTTATACTTTTTACTGTTTCTGCTATTGGCTTGCATCGAGACCAGAGAAACTAATTTCGTTCCACCTCATGTACCAACATGTGTTGAAATGACAACAAAGAATCCTTGAATCCTTGAATCCTTAACGTTTATTTATTGGTTTCCCATACTTTATCTTTAAATCATTCTTTTAAATGCAAAAATATATACCATCTTTTTCAGGAAAATTAACCACCTCTATTTGTGCTGTAACTGTCAGGCAGATGACTGTCAAGATAAAATGTAAATAGATGCAGTACGAACCCATTTTGATTGGCTGCTGGAGTTGTTGTGAAAGGCCCATCCCGTTGTGTCATTGGTTTGCTCTTCCCTCACACAACACTCCTGTCACTCTGCCCGTCTTTCTCTCAGTCAGTTGACAGCGAGACAGCCAGCAGGAACCTGGAAGCCTAGAGCATTAAGAAAGAGCTTTTTGCAAACCCATACACCTCCAGTAAATGTAAGTAATTTGAGGAATTTAACTGGGAGAGAAACACTGGGTTTTAGGATTGAGGTGATTATAAACTCCATGTGCTGGATGGTATTGTTTAGAAAGCTGCAAGTGAAGTAGAAATGATTGAGTGTTTTCTTGGTCAGTGCACTTGTCACTCTGTTTGACCTGGTTTCCAGTGTGTGTTAGTGTGTGTGTTTTTTTATCTATATGTGTGTGGGTGTGTGTCTGTCTGCGTTTATAGCCCAAGGCTGAGATTTACCCTGGAAGAGTGTTTCTCTTTCCCGGCACTGATCACAGTCCAGCTGATAACAAGAACTACTTTCAGCAGTGTGTGCATTTGTCTTTTGTTTTTACTATTTGCTCAGATTTAATCATTCTTCCGATCACCGGCAGTCTCTAGCGTGCATTTGTAATATAATGATATAATGGCTGCGGTTGTCCTAAAACATATTTTTTACTCACTCATTTCTTTTGGTATTTCTGTAAATTTTAAGAACTAAGCGCTGCCATGCCACTATATAAGCATGTAGAGGAGTCTTGTATATCAAACCAGGACCCCCTCCTCCCCACTGTTAATTTCGGAGTGATTTTAAAATAAGCCTGATGGCAAACACAGCTGTCCTGAGTGCATGGTTTCAGGATTTAAAGCTGCAGGATGCAAGCGTCTTGCTTTGTCTTGCAACTTACATGTTGCCTGAGTACTGCCCTCCTGACCTAGAACAGGTTCATGCCCCATTTGTTTTTTTTTGTGTCCTCAAATGACTTCAGCCTCGGAGAGCCTGCAAATATTTGTGCAATCTCAACACACCTGAAGCAGCCGCTGATATATTTTGCACAGTGGCGTGGTGGTATCTCACAGCAAGAAGGTTCTGGGTTCTAATCCATGGGCCGACTGGGGTGTGGAGTTTGCATGTTCTCCCTGTGTCCGACTCCGGCTTCCTCCCACCGTCCAAAGACATGCTGGTTAGGTTCGCTGGTGATTCTAAATTGGCCGTAGGTGTGAGTGTGAATGGTTGTCTGTGTCTGCAAGAGAGTCTGACAATCCTGCAAGCCAGACTCTTTGGTTTAGTAGCGGATTTCCAAGATTTGGCTACAGTATATTTAAAAAAATAATCATAGATTTGTTTGCCTCTCTAAGGTTATGATTTACAGGAAAAATACCAAAGATGCACAGTTTGGCGTCTATTAATAGTTTTACACCTGCGACTTATAAAGTCAACTCCATCACTTTGCTCCAAAAAGCCAGGATTTGTTAGCTGGTGTTTCTGATTATAACTTGTTTACTGTACATTTAACACTATATTCTTTAATTCCAGTTGTCGCCGTGACTTGCCTGCACTTTGACTTTTAATCCACCGTTCTAACGGTAACTACGCCCAAGCTCAGAGGCAGGTGTCCACAACAATATACGTATCAAACTGGATTTGCAATCACAGGCACTTAGGACTAAAGGGCCTGTGCATACAAGATTAAGTGTTATTGTATTATAGTGTTATTTATTCATTTATCCTTAGTAACACAAATACTGGGGACAGATTAGACTGTAACATCTAGGAGTGGAGCAAAATATCGTTTGCCGACTTATGATACTGTACATCTTGTTGAACCTGTTGGTTGACTGTGACACACGCAGGTGAGATTCATACAGCTGAGGAATGCACTGGGCTGGGAAAAAAATAAATAAATAAAAACCAGAGTACTCCGGAAATCGGCTTTAGAAGAACCTGCTGATAACAACACAGGCCTTTGCGGCTTGAATTGATTTTGATCGGCTTATCAATGATTGAGTTTTTTTTTTGTATGTCGCCTTATCGTATCATGTCAACATGTCAGGAGGTCAAATGTCGTAAAGTATTTGCTCTCCATCGACAACTTAGCCAGGCAGGCAGCTCCCATGTGTTCCAGTTTCAGTGTAGAAGTTCAATGTGCAGCTGGCTCAGGTGAAATCTTCTGTTTACTTGTTCTTGCAGTTTATTGGGCTAATATACCGAATGTTCCTCTTTGCATTTGTTTCCATTAAAAAGCCCCGAGGTGAGATAGGACGGTGTAAACTTTAACGCCGGCGAGGAGGAGGCGATAATTACTTCTGGACATTTGACTTTTTTATAGGAGTGACGTCGTTTCTTTTGTTGCCGACAATAAACGTTTCTGAAAAATCGCATTATCTCCAAACCTGTCCAATCCCACCGCCATCCTTCATCTGCTTTATGGCGGGGCCACAAAACAGGTTACCGCGGTTACCAAAGACGGTTATTTTTCATCGCTGACATGCTTCATTATGTCCGAGATCTCTTGGCCTGCCCAAACTCCTACATGGACCGGAGACCTGTGCTGGGTGTACCACGCCTCTTGTCCAATTACAGCTGGGATAGGCTCCCAGAAGACAAGCGGTTACAGAAAGTGAATGAATGAATCTTATTTCTTTGTATAAAAGTAGGGATGCACCGAAAAATTTTGTCCGAAAACCGAAAATGCATGCAAATAGGATGTTGTGATGATGCAAGCAACAACTGCAGCAATTTTCTTTTGGTCCATTTTTGGCCGAAAATTGCTGCAGTTGTTGCTTGCATCATCACAACATCCTGTTTTGGCCGTGTTGTTTCGGTGATAAAATTTTGTCCGAAAATGGCCCGAAAGTGCATTTTCAGTTTTCGGCCAAAATTTTTCGGTGCATCCCTACTTTTATACAAAGAAATAAGATTCATTCATTCATTTTCTAGCAAGCAACAACTGCAGCAATTTTCTTTTGGTCCATTTTCGGCTGAAAATTGCTGATAAAATTTGGTCCGAACGTGCATTTTCGGCCAAAAATTTTCGGTGCATCCCTATATAAAATTGGTTTATTTTTTGAAAACATACTCTAGTAAAAAAAAAAAAAAAATACAGGGTGTCCCATAAGTCTGGACCTATGGGGATCTCTATTATGGGTCCAGACTTCTGGGACACCCTTTAGAAAGGTCTAGTGATCAGTGCAGGTCTGTTTTGCTTTATGGATTGCAACACTGAACACAGTAACAATAAATCAAGCGTTTCTAACACAAAATCCCCCGTCTTCAAAGATGATCAACAAAAGGTCTCAGCTCTGAGCTGCGAGGCGGGGGGAGTTGCGTGAAGGTTAGACGTCCCGTGCGGCTCATGAATGGAGCGCTTGTCTGTTTCCTCTCTTTTGGCTGCAGGTCCGTCTGCGTGAATGTAGCACAGAGCCTTGAAAAGAGTCTGCCGACATCCAACACACACACACACACACCTCGATGTGTCTGTATCGCACACAACAAACGCGCGCACACGGTGTCAAGCCGGTCCTCCCTCTCTATGGGCTGGTCCCACATTCTGACCGTAGCCCACACATTTTGGCAGGGAGCTTAGGAGGGCTGTGGTCACTCTAATTATAAGGTTTTAGGCACTAGTTTTGGGGGATTTATTCATCGCCGGCCACTGTGACAACGCCAGAACCACACCAATTAGTATGTGCATGTTGTGGGTGACTGTGTGTCTGTTAATAATGTATTTCATCCTACCAGGGTGCTAAACCGTACTATAACATAAGATGAATGCTTTCCTGTAGCTTTTCTCGATCCGTCATACCTTATACACCGATCAGACATAACATTATGACCACCTTCCTAATATTGTGTAGGAGTTTTTGAGTGTGTGTGCCTGGCTGCTGCCATCAAGGAGTGTCATTGCTATGAGGTGGGGGTGTCTGGTCTGGTCTAGGTGGGTGCTACATGTCTAAGTAACATCCACACCAGTGAATCCCAGGTCCAAAAGTTTCCCAGCAGAACATTGAACTGTCACAAGATGGTTGAAATGTTATTCACTTCTCCTGTCAGTGGTCATAATGTTGTGGATGATCGGTGTATCTTATAGGATATGGTGTTATGAGCGGACCGTCCAGTTTCCTTGACCCCTTTTGCATAATTGCTTCCCTTAAACCCCTTGCGGCTTCGTTTAACACTGCGCTGTGTTGATGATAAAAACGAGTTTGCATGTTCGAGGGACTTTTCTTTCACTTTCTCTTCATGGTGGTGCAACTGCGAGCAATTACAGGCAATGTCTTCCCTCCCTTGAATTTTTTCTGTGTGAGTTAACAAAACGTAACTGAAAGGAAAATAAAAGAAGAGAGCGCAGGAGATGTCTTCCGGTTTAGTTTTGACTCTGGGCCTATTTTTGCGTGCTTTAACTTGAAATGTAATCGTTGGTGTTTTTGCGTTCTCCCTGTTGTTTTTCCCTCAGAGCCTACAAGCGGATAACTATGCCACAGATCCATGCCTGGGTTGAGACGGAGCTAGCGCACAAGGGGACGCACATGGCCCTGTGAGCTGGGACCGGGGACCGTACTATCAAGGAAATTCCTCAGTCCTCCAGGGTCACCTCGGTGGGTTCATTATCTGCTGGCTTGTACAGCTGCACAAGCTTCTGTTTCCACAACACACACACACAGAGCGCACTCTGTATGGACGTGCTGTCTCAAGAGGTCACTGGAAGCTGAAGTTATTATTTGCCTCAGCCTCAAGGCAGTGCAGAAGCTTGAGGCCAAAACCCATGAAGAAGTTTAGGCTTCTAAATATCATTAACGTTAAAATAATACATTTAATTCTCCTGATTATGATATAATATATATAATATATAATATAATTTAACACTTTATTGTCCTGCAATTTGTTCACACAGTAGCGTGTAGGAGCAGTTGGTTGCAGCCTCTAAGGACTGTGCCCGAGGAGCAATTAGGGGGTTAGATGCTTGCTCAGGGCACCTCAGCCATGGACATGGCCGGGGGCGAACCTGGGAACGCCTTTGTCCCAAGCTGCACTTCTAACCACACTACTCCACAGCTCCCCCTAATTGACAATGAGGAAATAGTTTAGATAGTTTAGATTAACTGTTTAACTAAGCAAAATGCTGGCAACAAGAGTAACGTGCTTCTTCTTTTCAAGCTGCAGTAAGACGAAGCGGGACGCCGCAGGGAGACGTGATGGCCACTGAAGCAAATAAGACGCAGGTCGGGCCTGCAGTACTAGCTCGGCGTGCTTCACCTCCATCCAGCGGGACCGGACCGAGCAGAGAAGCCAAACATGCTAATAACGGCCAGCAGGTATGGCGTGGCTCTGACCAGCTGTGGCTGCCAAAACAGCGGAGCAGCCCGTCCCTCCTCTTATACAGGAAGCTGTCGTGTGACAGTGAGAATGAAGCCATTGTGGACAAAGAGTACGAGTGCTTTGAGTGTAAATCAAAAATCTTAAGTGCCGAGGAAAAACATTATCCAGAGATGTCAGCTGGCATGAGCGTCAAAGGAGTAGCTTTGGTTCACAGGAAAAGTTCTGAGGGATCTCTGAGCCAGCTGGACGACCCTAGAGACGGCGTGGATGCAGGCAGAAACAAAACTGGCAGCGCCAACTGTTCCTGCACCGGGTGTAGCCTTCACACAAGCCCAGCCGACTGCTGCCACAGCTCTAGGTCCAGTCCTAGCCCCAGCTCCAGCCCTCTTCACAGCCCTTGCCTCAGCGCCACCTCCTCCTGCCCCAACCAGAAACACATCCGCCGCGGCAGCCTCCCTGTGTCAATGCTGTCTTCCCACAAGGTAATAAATGATGATGCTAACCCAGTTTGATGCTAACAAATAATCTAAATGAAACACATTTAAGAGTATTCATGGTGCCATGTTGTGTGCTTCTAGACGTCTCCATCCCTCTCATCTCAAGACAGTCCTTCCAGTGGACCAAGTTCTGCTGCGTCATCTCCTTGCGGTTCCCCGGTTATCAACTGCCACCAGCATCACCAGAACGGACACGTCCGCTTGCACAGCCTAAAAGACGGCTTCTCGAGCTTAGAGAGGCTCAACAGAAGGCCCCGGGATAAGAAATACTCCCTGGAGAAGCTGTTCATTCGACGGACGTCTCTCGAAACCGTGCCGACATCCCCGGGACGCGATGAGAAGGGGTCCTTAGGAGACACCAGGAAATGCAGCAGCAGCGACGAGGACGTCGGGGATGTTCTCTCGGACAACACCGAGTTTGTCCGGAACCGGAAAGAGCGTTCTACTGTCCTGGTGAGGCGGTACTTCAAGAACAACCAGAAGGTATTTGCAAGCAATATTTCATTTCTGTTTGCATTAAAGTTAACATTCAGCAGTGCCTCAAAGCATGGTAGCTCACTGCTCCGGGTTAGTGTGTGCTTCACCTCACTGTGTGCTTTGTGTGTGTTCACTAATTCACTAATTCACGGTTGCAGAGACCAAATTCCTTGTATACACAAGTATACTTGGCCGACAGACACTTAATCTTAATCTTAATCTTAAATCTTAATAATAAAGCTGAAACACCTTCCTCCTTTCCACAAGGTGACAAAGTCGGTGTGTACGGGAACCAGAGCGATTGTCAGGACGCTGCCGTCGGGACGCATCTCGGAGGATGTTTGGGCGGCTGTTGTTTGTCACAGATTGAGGGTTCCCAGCAAGCAGGACATCCAGCCAACGTTAATGCGTAGCGGGAAGGATGAATTCAGAAGCTGCAGATGCGTGCTACGCTTTGTTGGAGTGAAGCTACAGCAGGTAAGAACGTGAATACACACACCGTTTATGTGTTTAATAGGAAAGTAATCCAGACTTGATGGACTCAAATGCAGTGAACTTCTTCTGTCATGGATTGTTTCTCTTAACATGCTCCCACTAAGAGAGGATCTACTTAGAGTCTTCACAGATCAGGCATAACATTATGACCACCTTCCTAATATTGTGTAGGTCTCCCTTGTGCCTCCAGAACAGTTGCGACTCATCAGAGAATGGACATGGGCCTTCTGAGAGTGTCCTGTAGTGTCTGGCAACACAATGTTGTCAGTGGGGGGGGGGCTTTGAGGGGAGGGGCCTCTGTGCATCGTCCCACAGATACTTGATCAGTTTGGAATCTAGTGAATTTGGAGGCCAGGTCAACACCTCGTGCTGTTCTTCCTGTTTTTCTTGTTCCTAAAGCGTTTTTGTGTGTGTGTCTGTGTCAGACTGCATCCTGCTGGGGATGGCTGCTGCCATCAAGGAGTGTCATTGCTATGGGGTGGGGGTGCCTGGTCGGGTCTAGGTGGGTGCTACATGTCTAAGTAACATCCACACCAACGAATGAATGCCAGGTCTAAAGGTTTCCCAGCAGAACCTAGAATTGTCACAAGATGGTTTTAATGTTATTCACTTCTCCAGTCAGTGGTCTTAATGTTATGGCTGATGGGTGTATGTCGTAACGTATGCGGTGGCCTACGCTGTGTTAAACTGTACGCTAGCCGGCAGCTGGTTAACTGTGGTGAGCTTCTCTGTGTAATTCAGACAATGGCGACTGGAAGTGAAGGGGCCTTGTTGCAGCTTCTAGAGCGGTGCATGTCAGGCTACTGCATAGATCTGATGCAGAATCCTAATAATCAAGCCTTTTCCTTCATAATTTATCCCAGGGTTATTAAGGTTTATGAAATATGTTGCAGAGGGAACCATTCAGTCTCTATTAGAGGTGTTATTGCCCGTTAACCAAGAAAAACTGGCACCCGAACCCCATTTCTCAGAGGTGATTATTACCTATTCTCCTCCATCCATGCTTGTTTATGAAGCTGGAGCTGATGAGCTACTCACACATGCGTGCAGTGAGCAGAGGCCACACAGGAAGGCTTTGTCTTTATGACGTTTGGAGTATACTGCATGTGGTTTCTTTGTAATCTCTCTTCTCTTCTGCAGGAAAACCTTGCTTAACCCTTCAGCACCTGAGCCTCAAAATGTCCGTATGGAACGTGTTTCTTTTGCTTATTTTGACGATAATAAAGTCAGAAAATGTCCTGTGAGTAAGTGATTTTGTTCCAGAATACCTGGAACTTTCAATGTCTGGCAACTATTTACGATTTACTGCTTGTTATGAGAGTGTAATTCCCTCCTGGGAGAGGTGCAAGTGAAATTACCGTAATGACACTATAGTGGTTCTGAAGCGCAACGTCTTAGCTTTCAGAAGCCGTTGGGATTTTTACAATAGTGTAAACCGTCATTACCGTAATCCACTTGCGCCGGCAACATGTTAAAGGGTTAATAGCTGCAGTGATACAATAGAATCTGTGACTTAAGTGATTCTTGGTTCAGCGGAAAAAATGCTCTTTCCTTTATTTGGATTGAAATGTTATGCTTTCAATGCATGGAAGATGAATAATTTGTTCAAGGAGCATGTTAATAGAACAACACAGAGACACACACACACTCACACAGGCTCTTTGTTCAGGGTAAGCCCCTGCTCCGGAAAAATGATTTATTCTCCGTTAGTTTGGCTCAACCATATTACTGACAGGCTGAATGACTGAGCCTTCTGTGTGTGCACGCGCAAGTTTAAATGGACTGAGCAGGGTTGGCATCTGCGTTAAAGCTGCAGCCATGGAAATTGGAGAGGGGGTGATTGAGCAAGAAAGAGAGACAGAGAGAGAGACAGAGAGAGAGAGAGAGAGAGAGAGCGAGAGAGACCCTGGACGTTACTGTTTTATAAGTTTCCAAGCAATAGTGTTTTACAAACTCTCTGAGGAACGGTTCAACTTAAGCCAAAGTTTAGCGACTGTAAAGCGAATCCCTGCCTCTCGGTTGAAGCTGACCAGCCTGGGCGACCAGCTGCATCACACAGGACTCTCTCCTATCTTATCCCCTCCTTTTTCCTGTAAAAACCCAAAGCACACGGAGGCTGCAACCCTTGTGGTGCCCTGAGACCCAAAACAACCACTGAATTACACAAGAACCGGTTTATTGTATTCATATAGTATTTCGTTTTTTACTTTTCTCCTCTGTACGAGTGTGGCTCTTTAAACTCCATGCCAGGAAATACTGAATATTTGCAAGCTAATGTACACTACCTTGGTCCCACACGCTAACATTTCGTTGGACCTCCTTTAGCTTTGATTACAGCACACATTCTCTGTGGCATTGTTTCCATAAGCTTCTTCAATGTCACCAGATTTATTTCCATCCAGTGTTGCATTCATTTTTCACCAAGATCTTGTATTGATGATGGGAGAGTCTGACCACTGCACAAAGCCTTCTCCAGCACATCCCAAAGATTCTCAATGGGGTTAAGGTCTGGACTCTGTGGTGGCCAATCCATGTGTGAAAATTATGTCTCATGCTCCCTGAACCACTCTTTCACAATCTGAGCCCCATGAATCCTGACATTGTCATCTTGGAATATGTCCGTGAACATCAGGGAAGAAAAAAATCCATTGATGGAATAACCTGGTCATTCAGTATATTCAGGTAGTCAGCTGACCTCATTCTTTGGACACATAATGTTGCTGAACCTAGACCTGAGCAACTGCAGCAACCCCAGATCATAGCACTGCCCCCACAGGCTTGTACAGTAGACACTAGGCATGATGGGTGCATCACTTCATCTGCCTCTCTTCTTACCCTGATGCCCCCATCACTCTGGAACAGGGTAAATCTGGACTCATCAGACCACATGACCTTCTTCCATTGCTCCAGAGTCCAATCTTTATGCTCCCTAGCTAATTGAAGCCTTTTTATCCAGTTAGCCTCACTGATTAGTGGTTTTCTTAAGGCTACACAGCTGTTCAGTCTCAATCCCTTGAGTTCCCTTCACATTGTACGTGTGGAAATGTTCTTACTTTCACTATTAAACATAGCCCTGAGTTTTACTGTTGTTTTTCTTCCATTTGATTTCACCAAATGTTTAAGTGATCACGATCACGATCAATCAAGATTTTTTTTTCCGACATTTCTTCCTGGAAGACGATGGTTCTCCACTATCCTTCCAGTTTTTAATAATGCGTTGGACAGTTCTTAACCCAGTTTTAGTAGTTTCTTCAATCTCCTTAGATGTTTTCTCTGCTTGATGCATGCCAATGATTTGACCCTTCTCAAACAGACTAACATCTTTTCCACGACCACAGGATGTGTCTTTAGACATGGTTGTTGAAGAAATGAGAAGCTACTCATTGCATCAGTTGGGGTTAAATAACTTGTTGCCAGCTGAAATCTAATCACCCATGCAGTAATTATCCAATAGGAGTCTTGTACCTATTAGTTAAATCCAGGTGGCGACTTTTTTTGTGGCAAGCAAATCAACTTTGCAGCCAACGGCACTCCGTCGTGTTCACTTTTGCATCTTTTGAGGCGCTGGAAATTTACGGCAACCCTGCTGCCACCCATCGATCTCGGGCTTTGTGTAATTCTAAATTGCATTGTCAAAATAGTAAGACTTATGCGTTGTAGTTTCGAAATTTGTGCATTTCCGTTGCACGCTGTTGTACATGTGTGTGCATAATATGGATATGTACTGGTCTTTTTTTTACTGGTCCGTGCATAGCCACAACAGAGCCAAGTACTGTTGAAAGTTTCTCACATGTGGGGGTGGGGGTGGGGGCTCACACCATTAAAAACACACAGACTTATACTCATAAGCATGCTGCAGTGTGGTTTGTCGAACTTTGCCAGAGTGTTTTTTTATGACTCCTTTGCGGTCGTACAAATGCGGGCCGAGTTCAAGTCCAGGGAGAGCTGCTTTTATAATGAGCCTATTGAAAAATAGAGGAGCTGGGAGGGTGGAGGGTGGGGGGGATGGCTGCCAGAACTTCCCTTGTCAAAACACCATCTAAGCTCCTCCAGTGGAAGGGGTCACCAGAAAACTTCTGTGCAGCGGAGAATGAGTTTTTTGCAGAGTGGTCACCGGGATCATTGAACTCTGGAGGAATGTGTTACAACCAAACGGCGAAAAATGTCGTTTTCTGCACATTCTTGCTCTATCAGATCACAGCAAGCCGAGCATTAGAGTCCGAACCATGCAGAACCATCAGCAGATACACGATTGCTTAAGATTTATAGATGAAACGGCAAAAGTTTTGGTACACTTGCACCACCCGTCCACCCCACTCCCTACACACAATCACACTTTATGGTTCAACACAGCTCCCCCTCCACCCCCCAGCATGCACCATTTAAGCCTGACTCCGCAGTAATCACGCCGAGGAGTCTTTTTGGAAGTATCCTGTGGCTTGGTGCGTTTGTTGCTACAACTAATGAAGGGAGCCAAAGAATACAGCGTTATATGGAGGAGGGACCGGAGCAGCAGAGCAACAGTGACAGGGAGAGAGAGAGAGAGAGAGAGAGAGAGAAAGAGAGTGAGGAGGGGGTAACACACCAGGAGAGAGGAAAAAAAAAAAAGAGGCAGAAAATTTGATTTTAACAGTGGAAAAAGAGGAAAATCTACAGTGGAAGGAAAATGAGAAACACGGCGGTAGGGTGCAGAAGAGAGTCTAACCCAAGACAAAACCATGAATTAGAATGATTTGTGTATATTTTTTTCAGTGAGTGCATGAAAAACTATTTGTTTATTTACCCTGATTACATTTTCTTGTCGTCTTCTTGCAGCTACCACAAAAACTCAGGCCCACATCCTGGTGTACGATGAGTTCATGCTTTCTAGGAAGGGCTAATTTGAGAATGCCAAGATATTTGTGTGGGGGCTGCAATAAGAGGTCCCGTTAACTCCCACTAATTCCCGCTTTGCTGCATCTCAATGCATCTGTACCTGTCCTAGAAGCCCTGATATGGGTTGTAGCAATCGAAATGCACGACAGATTGCCGACGTTGCTGGATTATCGCTCTCGGCGTACCTGCATTTGTTCTAAAACTTGTTCCTCCTCTAATTTTCTGGAAATGTGAACACAGGAAGGTCTAGGCAAGTGTTTCATTACGTCAGGCTGCTACAGCGGTAAAAACACACACCTGGTGCACGGATCAAACGCTTTCCAAAGCCAGAAGGGTTTTATTGTTTGCCTTTGTGGAGTCTACCAATTAGAGGTCCTTTCATTTCACTCAAAGTGACGTCGGGGTTGAGTTGTCAGCGGCCGTTTAAAAGCTCGAGATGGATGCTTGTAAATATATCTTCTTCCCTTTTTACTGAGGACGCGAGTAGGGAATCATTGTTCCCTCTGGGGACATGTGTGCTCTTCAGTTTTCCCTCAGGACGTCTTGTCATGAGTGGACTTACAGCCCAAACGTCACCAGTTCAGATCCAGGAATATCCGTGGTGGGAAAATAAATAAAAATGTCTTAATGCTCTCGTCCTGTCCTTGAATAAAGCACATTAAACTCAACTGGAGCGGGGGACAATATACGTATTGTACTATAAACTCCTTAATCTAACGGGTTTATGTTATGGTCACTGGTTTTGATTCTCAGCTCATACTGTGAGCAAGAAGACAATCAGGGCTGCAAATTAAAGATGCAACTAGGTATTATCAGGACTAGACTTAACATTATGACCACCTTCCTAATATTGTGTAGGTCTCCCTTGTGGTGACTCATCGGAGAATGGACATGGGCCTTCTGAGGGTGTCCTGTGGTGTCTGGCAACAAAAATGTTGTTAGCTGGGGGGGTCTTTGAGGGGAGGGGCCTCTGTGGATCATCCCACAGATACTTGATCAGTTTGGGATCTAGTGAATTTGGAGGCCAGGTCAACACCTTGTGCTGTTCTTCATGTTTTTTTAGTTGTTCCCAAACGTCAAGGAGTTGGCCATCAAGGAGTGTCATTGCTATGAGGTGGGGGTGTCTGGTCTGGTCTAGGTGGGTGCTACATGTCTAAGTGACATCCACACCAATGAATGCCAGGTCCAGAAGTTTCCCAGCAGAACATTGAATTGTCATTGTTATTCACTTCTCCTGTCAGTGGTCTTAATGCTGTGGCTGATCGGTATATTCATTTCTTTTAGATTACTTTAAGCAGAGCATTCAACAGAAGCTTTTTTTTTTTTATCTTCTTACTTATATATTAAAATATTTTACTGGTAATACAGCCAAGGAGAAGAAAGAGGAGGGCCGTTACAGCCTTTGGAAGAGTTCCAACCAAGTCACCTGAAATACTGGGAACGCATCTATTAGACCGGATTACATTTTCCATCTTTGAGTTTTCACACGTTTTCCTCCTCAGCACCAGGTTTTCCAGGCATAACTCCTGCATGTTTCCTGGTTTGACTCCTTTCAGGTCCTTCTCTGTCAGGTTGGATTCACCGAAACATGCAATCTTGAAAGTATACTACATCATTTCCTGTCTGGGTGGATTGATAGATGGAGAATGAGGGGGGTGGTGGGGTCTTATCGGCTCTTGTCACAGAGTTGCACAGTGCACATTTGAACTGCCAGTCACTTCTCTTTCTGCAGCTACTCTCTCTTTTACTCAATCTTCCCCCTGCATTTGTTGTTGACGATAAGAACCCCACTCTTCAGCTGCCTTTCACCTTTAATCAGACAGTCAGACCTTTATAGTTTCTACTAACTGCAGAGCCCCTCTTGGATATAAAGGCTGTTGCTAATGTCAGTACGTCTTGCGGCGCTAGCTTTAGGCTTAATTGGGTAATTTCTGGCGAGCAAATATTGACTGGGCTGTCCCATACAATGCTATTAAAATACAGCCTTTGGCGTATGAAATGTCTTGTTAAACTTAATATTGTTTACCCTGTTCATGATTATGTTGCCTCCAGCCTTCACTGGTTAAATATCTCTGTCAAAAAAAAAAGGTTTATTTAAGAGCTCAGGTGATGACTCCTGTAAACACAGACCCGTCTTAGTTACCATTTGATGCGTGCTTTTCCAGATACAATATCTACAGCAAATATCCGGTTTTAATTCGTTCGCCCTGCGCCAGCTGAGGTTACATTGATTGGTTTTCCAGGTAATTGCTTCAGTAAATAAAGTAGATTGAATCGTTTCATGGTCGGGGTAGTTGGAGAGGGGTAGTGTGCTGCTTATAATGTAAGATGATGGTTATACTCCAATCAGCCACAACATTATGACCACTGACAGCAGAAGTAAATAACATCAACCATCTTGTGACAGTTCAGTGTTCTGCTGGGAAACTTCTGGACCTGGCATTCATTGGTGTGGATGTTACTTAGACATGTAGCACCCACCTAGACCAGACCAGGCACCCCCACCCCATAGCAATGACACTCCTTGATGGCAGCAGGATGGAACGACTAAAAAAAACATGAAGAACAGCACTAGGTGTTGACCTGGCCTCCAAATTCACTAGATCCCAAACTGATCAAGTATCTGTGGGATGATCCACAGAGGCCCCTCCCCTCAAAGGCCTGGTTTTGAGGGGGTTGGGATTTGATTGGTTGACAGCATAGAAAAAAAGTTGAAACCAGCTCAACTTTGATATGTTGATATGAGCTCAAGTGCTTCCATTGAAAATGTATTGTAGCTTGCTAGTTTGAGCGTAGCATGTAAGTTATGCATCAGTCAGTACGTAGGTGGAGTCGGGCAACGCCAAGACGGGGACCTCCAGCATCACCCTCTCTCGGAAACCTGTTCAAGCGTTCACAGGTGCAGCCGACTATTGGTTTGTGACTGATTTCAGACAAAATGGCAGTTTTTCTAATCTTTTAATTTTGTTTATTTGCCCTCAGATGTCACTAAAAAGCGATGCATACACAATTACGTAGCCGTTTGTCTGAGAAACAAAAAGAAAATCTGACCACAGAAAAAACTAAAAGAGCAGTTTTGCTGTAGGATCATGGTATCACATCCCACCCGTGCACACACTCTCGCCCACCACGCATGTCAAACTCTATTAACCTTGTGTCTATCACTCTTATGTTCTCTCTCTGCGTGTGGTGCCACTACAAAGGAATGTGCCGAGCAGGCCACTTTCTCGCCCAGCTGGGTGTTATGGCTTAGCCGCAGATTAGAGTTTGCATGTGTGTGTGTGTGTCTGTGTGTGTTGAGACACACTCTTGTTTAGTCAGATGTCTGCTTACACAGAAAAGGAGTAGGACACTAAATATCTGGCATACCTTTGTAAGGAGTACCGCTTTTTCGCAATGACGGTAACTCGGTAACAATGTGACCTCTCAGCTGTTAAAGTGTGTTGAAGCTCCGCTGCTGTTTTTTTTTTTTTTTTTTTAACAGAAAGGCTGCTGCTCTAGTTTTTTATCTGTTTGTCTCCGTGGAGCGACAGAAGAGTGTCAAAACTGCACGTGGGTGTGCTTTCGCTTCGCTCGGTCAAAATGTGTGTTAGCCGTTAGCTCGGGCCTCTCGCGTCTGCGTGGCGCTGTGGGAAAAGTTCACGGCTCCGGGAGAAGTGGCAGCGATCCAGAGAGCGTTGTTAAACCGGGTTTGGGGACCCAGAACATGTGAGGGAAAATATAACACCCCCCCTCCCCCCCTTTAAATGTGCCTGTTGTTGCCTTTGATTTGTTCGTTACGTCACATTATAACCTTAGTCTTTTTTCTTCATTTGACCTCTCCTAGTTTCATCACCCTCACGGGATCTAACATATCTGCTCACAACTGTCTGACTACATGGCTGCTACATGTGTCACGCTGTTCCTGAGCTCCTCCAGTGATGCAATCACATCACACAGCATATATCTACTGGTTTGATTACATTTTTGTTCGGCGGAAATGCTCCGACGCCGCCACTGTTCCCACAGGAATAACACAATTGCCATAAAAACAGCCTTCCACCTCCCCCCTTTTAACAGTTTATCTCATAATTTGAGAGGTCAACCAGAAGGGATTTAGCCCAAATTAAACTTTTAAGCTTTAGCCGGATGCTGTACAGTGATGCTTTTAATTGCATCCTCTGCAGAATTAAAATGACATCACTAAAGGCCGTGTCATTTCTGAGGTACTTCATGTGATTTTCGTCTTTAATCAAAGTTAAATACAGTTGACGTAACTGAGGAGGCTCCTCTGAATAGTTGTGAAATACAAAATATGCTTCTCACCATGTGACCCACTACAGTGTTGTTGAATATGTATTTTTAAACTTTTATCTGGATTGATTAATAAGATAAAGATATATGCCATTTTCATCTGCCTTCACTTTTTTTTTATTTAGGAATGTACTTGCAAACAATCACAGAACGCCTTTGAATGGACCCAACATTGGCTTATAAATCAGCCTTTAGCGCCATCTAGTGGCAAGGACAAGTTATAGGTTTTTATTCTGCTAAATGCTAAATGTTTTTAGCACATGAGCACCTGTGACGGCTGAAGCCCGAGTCGTGATTCATGTTTAATGAGAAATCTGCTCAGTTTAAAGGCTGCACTGTTGCTGTTGCATGAAAGCGGTGTGGTGGTTAGCGCTGATGCCTCACAGCAAGAAGGTTCTGGGTTCTAATCCATTCTGTGTGGAGTTTGCATGTTCTCCCTGTGTCTGCGTGGGTTCTCTCCAGGTACTCCAGCTTCCTCCCACCGTCCAAAGACATGCTGGTTAGGTTCATTGGTGATTCTAAATTGACCGTAGGTGTGAGTGTGAATGGTTGTCTGTCTCTCTGTGTTAGCCCTGTGATAGACTGGAGACCTGTCCAGGGTGGACCCTGTCTCTGGCCCAATGATAGCTGGGATAGGCTCCAGCCCCCCCCCATGACCCTATTTCTCTTTGTACTTTTTAACATTTAATTGAATAAAGGCATTAGTAGATTAATAAACTAACGATCAAGAGTTTAACGGATTGTTTTAAGTGTTGAATATTCTCCTTATTCGCTGTTTATGTCAGAAATAGTGAATAATGTGCATAACTATTATCTTGTGTCTTTAAATGTCTTATTTTGTCTGATCAACAGATAAAAACAGAGAAAAACTGTCCACTAAGTGAAAGTAAAGTCAGTAGTTTCTGTTCAAATCCACCAGGGGGCAGCATTCTATTTTAAATAAACAGTTGCTATTGCTGTTTCTAATGTGGCAGTACAAACCTTTACTTTGTAATAAGCGCTCACAGTTGTTAAGGGAAGGTCAGCAGTGGCAGCCCGGCGTCTGTTCAGCGGTTGTCTGCTTGCAGTCACGGCTGCAGACATGTTAAACCGCGGTCTGTCATATGATCGCCTTAATTCATATTGATCGGCGACTTTGTGTCTTCAAAAAGTCAATTAACGTGATAAATGTAGCGTAATACATGAATGTGACCCCACCTCACCCCCACCCCCCACCCCTCTCCTCTCATTACTGGCTCAGGAGGCCGGTGTCATTAGCGGCGTATTGATCAAAGAAATGCAAAGCAAAGACGGAGGGCAGGCCAGCTGTTGGCTTTGTTCTGAACACCGCTTTCATGTCACGTTTATTTATTTTTTTCCACTTGATTAGGCAGATCCACCAGGACGCACTGTATTCATTTAGACCCGACACTGTCCACAGGTGAGGACAGGCCTGATTCTTCTTGCAGATCGATATCTGTTACTAATTCTAGATTACTCAAGCTGCTTCTTGTACTTAAACTCTACATGTAAAGGTCAGAGGTCAGGGCCAGATGCACCCCAACACGCTTGGATCTTGCTTCTGGCATCACAAGTGGCTAGCATTTCCTGCACGTGGAAAATTGTAAGTCTTCGCTGCTGATGTGTCAGCAGACAGGGGCGTTGACGTGCACAACGGCAACACGGAGTTTGTTTGCAATAAACTGCAAAGCCCGTGGGCACCCGCGGAGCGAGCCGGCCTCGGCAAGAAAGGCAGCAACGCGGGTCTTTAATTAGGGGTTGCCGTAGAAACGCTCACCGGGGCAAAGCTAATGGCAGGGATCAAGTGGCTGTACCTCAGTCTCTATTGGTTTAATGGCTCCGCGGTGTCACCTCAATAGCCGAGCGGGAACATGGATATTGTTTAGCCATTACAAAGTAGTAAAGGTGGTTCGGGCTCAGTGGGGACATGGCTTTTTGCCCAGGAGGGGACGGTTTTTGTTCGGAAGTGGTCATGATTTCAGTGATTTCAGTGTCCCAGCCTTTAATTTGAACAGGTCGCTTAGTCGGTCAACGGTCATTTAATTGTTTCAGCGTCTGCAGTGTGAGGATGGGCTGTCTGTTTTAGTGCAACGACTTTGGGTGTCAGTCAGAAAGAAATTATTTGACAATAAAGCTTCACTCAGCACACCAGCTTACATAATATCACATGTAACATGCATAAAATTTTTTTAAATAAAATTGTAGGAAGTGGAATTTCATCTTACACCGATCAGCCACAACATTATGACCACTGACAGGAGAAGTAAATAACATTTAAACCATCTTGTGACAGTTCAATGTTCTGCTGGGAAACTTCTGGACCTGGCATTCATTGGTGTGGATGTTACTTAGACATGTAGCACCCACCTAGACCAGACCAGGCACCCCCACCCCATAGCAATGACACTCCTTGATGGCAGCAGCCATCCCCAGCAGGATGCAGCCACAAAAACACTTTAGGAACAACTAACAAGGAACATGAAGAACAGCACAAGGTGTTGACCTGGCCTCCAAATTCACAAGATCCCAAACTGATCAAGTATCTGTGAGATGATCCACAGATGATCCTACCCTCAAAGGCCCCCACTAACAATATTCTTGTTGCCGGACACCACAGGACACCCTCAGAAGGCTCATGTCCATTCTCTGATGAGTCACAACTGTTTTGGAGACCTCCACACTATTAGGAAGGTGGTCATAATGTTGTGCCTGATCGGGAGGCTGTGTCGTGGTTTGATTCTCTCAAACAGAACTTATCTTGAGATTAGATGATACAAAGCATAATTTAGTCTTTTTACTAAACTGAGCTCCTCTTATTTGTGATCGGCTCGTTGGTCGTTTGTGTCGTACGGTTTTCAGGATCACTTCAGCGTCACGCCGGCCTTATTTGACACCGTTTTCGCATCTGACGGGCTCTGAGAGAAGCATCGATTGAGACCTCGTGTACCAGCTTCTCCTCTGCCTTTGTGTGTTTGGAGTGTGCTCCCTGATAAAATCTCCCCTCTCGCTGCCGGGTTGCGTTGGCCTCGTTGCCTCATAGCCTAATAAGGGGGTACCCTCTTTCTTAGTCAGGCAGAGATCTTTGTCTTCCCCCCGGTTTTTTTACTTCTCATTTTTCTTCTCCTCTGTCGTTTTCGTTCTCTTATGCTTTACTGTTGCTGTGACCTCTCAGCCTCCCTCTCTTCCTCCGTCACTCTGCCTCTCCTCTCTCTCTCTCTCTCTCTCTCTCTCTCTCTCTCTCTCTCTCTCTCTCTCTGTCTTACACTCTTTCGCTCAAGCCTCCTCTCTCTCACTCCTGTAAGTGTACACAGACTAAGAGGGATTGGAGCTTGGTGGTTTTTCTTCCTTTCTCTTCAATACATCAGCCCGTTCAGCGCTACAGTAAGTAAACTGTTTACTACGAGTTCTCGCTGCACTTAGGGAAAAAATCTTTGGGCTTCAAGCATCTTCTCATTCATCAAGTCTCGTGACCTGAGGGTAACTGTACTTTAAGATTTACACCGCCATCTGACGAGTGTTACGGAGCAGTTTGTCGAGCTAAACGGAAACTTTGAAGGTACTCAGCTGTGCAGAAAGGCGCCTTTTGATCAAGGAAATAAACTTTAACCGACGTGTTTCAGATTTAAATTTCAGTAGCACAGATATCCAATATAGATCGATTCACTTGTGGAGGCGATAAAACTTCTACGTCTCGTTCTGTTGCCTCCGAAAACATTTGACTGCTTCGACGCCTTCCAAAGCGCGTTCCTCTCCGTGCGGCACCGGCGCTAATTTACGTCTGGAACTTTCAAAAGTGAAACGCATTCATCAGGCTTATCTCCGGCTGTCTCACCAGAGCCGTGCGCTGTTATGTCGGAGAGAGGGCGAGAGAAGAGAGAGAGTAGTGGCTCGCTTTTGGGATGACATCATGAGAACTGTAAGTGGGGAGTGTGGCGCTGTCGAGGGGGTCCCACTGGGTGCTCCGGGTTAATGGGTTCCAGGTTGTCGTGGGCCCTCGCGATGACCCGGCTCTTTTCTGACTCGCTCTCCAGCTCCTCTGTCAGGTTTCCTTTCTGTCACACGTCCACCGCTATCTGCTATCCTCTGGCTTCTCCATGTATAAGCTGGATATGTCTTTTTTTTACTATAAAGTGGGGCGCATCATCAGAAGAGGCAAACTAAGTGATTGCCTCTAACCCTAAGCCCTAACCCTAAGACCTAACCCTTATCAGAGAACACAGGGTGAGCCATCGAGACAATTTCTTGATCCTAACCCTAACCCTCGACAAAGGAGCTAATTCAACAACCCTGCTCTAAGATACAACCTGTGCCTGTGCATAAGTAACTTTCTCTTCAGGAGTAAGGTTACTTCCTTGTCCCCAAACCTAACCCTAACCCTAACCCTAAGCCTCGACCTAACCCCTAACCCCCCTTTCTATCTACCCTACGACAGATATTGTAATTTGGACTTGCTGGTATAGCACACACCTAGCAAGATGCTTCTACTTCCACTTCCCGTCTCATCTAATCGGTAATAAAACCATGCTCATAGCAGGAGCTGCAGCTTTTTTTAGCAAAGCTTCGCCGGAGCCTTCTTGTGCCTTAGCGTTCCTGCGTGCATGACCTCCCTGTTTGTTCTCTTTGATTTCTGCATGTGCTGCCTGGACTGCCTATACTTAGTCCGCTGTACAAATAGCTGCAGAGAATACTCAGCGGCCTTCCAGATAGCTGCCTTGCAGGACGCTCCCACAAGTCACCTTTCTCATTGTGCATGCATTTAATTCAATAAGTGGCGCCGTGAATGCAACTCGCCGTGAGTAGATGTTGCTCTGCAATGTGGATGATTGGACCAGAACTATTAGATGTACGAGAGTTTGACTAAATTGCCTTCACTTTATAAGGAGACCCAATTAGATTTCCTCAAAGCTGGTGTGTGATGCATGTTTTCTACTCTCTTGGTGACCTACAAATGGAGCCATTTGTTCCCATTCGACTCCCTATTTACTCTCCGCAAATTAGATTATTAATTTAGTCCTTTCCTGTTAATATGTTCTACGTTGCACTTTCTCCTCCGTTTGCTCGTTATTTTTCCCTCTCCCGGCTCCGAGCGAAGGGGTCGATGTCCGGCGCATGCGGCCCGCAAAGCCGATAATCTGCAAATCTGTTTTATTTTTTTGTTTTCGCCACGCTGCTTATCTGAAACGGAGCACGTTCGCCGTGTCGTGGGGTTTCAGTTTGAGTTGAATTCGAGTTTTGCCCTCCACACGATAACGCCGTGAGCTTGTTAGAGGTGTGAGGCTGTGCTCGGGAGGTGGGCCCAACTCCTGGGTCTTTGGTGAAACGGCTCCTTGTGAAATTCAACAGGGGATTATGATTCAAGTCACCCCTTGGCCTCCCTCTCCATTTCCTCTGTTGCGCTCCCCTGTGTTTTTCTCTCCTCACCTTTTGTCTTTCCTGCTGCACCGTCCTTGTCGTCATCCTTCAGCTTCATCTCCTCTTCTGCGTTCAGTTGAACCTCTCTTCCTGTTTCGACCTTGCTGATCTCTTTTAAAGTATTTTTTTTTCTTATTATCATTCCAACCTTGCTTACCTCTGTCTTTCATTGTGATTAATCTGTTGTGATTTCCTGTGACTGAATATGGGCCTAAAACCAGTAGCTGGTCGACAGGCGAGCTTTTTATTTGCTACCACTGCACGTTTACAGCAAGGTTTTCAGATTCTGCATGTGAGATTTAAACCCGATTATGTAACTGAGGCTCTGAGCCAGCGCTGAGTGGTGTTGTACACTTTAACGACTGCTTAGAAATGTAGATTTTAAAGGAGTCATTTGAGGACACGCCAAAGCGACGTCAAAGAAACTACCGGCGATGAAGGCTGACCGAGACGTCGCCTCACGTCGTGTGTGTTTGGACCAAGAATTTGCAATTAAACTCACAGAAAGGATTACGGCCAGGGCCTCATGCAGCTGGCACATGACGTTTCTTCCCCTGCTTCAAAAGAAATAACTTTTCATAGCAGCATGTGGCAGTAGACGGCGATACTCATTTAAAAGACGAAACGAGAAGAGCTAGCCTGTGAAGGCTCTCAGTTCTCAAGTCATGGTATATCCAAAAACGCTCAAGAAAGGCAACTGGACCAACAAGTTCAGTTGCCTTTCTTGAGCGCTTTTGGATATAAAAACCACGCCGATCAGCCATAACATTATGACCACTGACAGGAGAAGTAAATAACATTGACCACCTTGTGACAATTCAGTGTTCTACTGGGAAACTTCTGGACCTGGCATTCATTGGTGTGGATGTTTCTTAGACGTGTAGCACCCACCTAGACCAGACCAGACACCCCCACCCCATAGCAATGACACTCCTTGATGACAGCATCCCATCCAGTGAGGGGATCCCCAACATCCCCAACAAGGTGTTGACCTGGCCTCCAAATTCACTAGATCCCAAAGTGTCTGTGGGATGATCCTACACAATATTACGAGGTGGTCATAATGTTGTGCCTGATTGTTGTAGCATTAGCTGGGAAGCTACAAATCTCGGAAGATCGACAAATTGTTCTGCAGAGCCTCTCCTAGATAAAGATGCAAAACGCCAAACAGACGATTGTCGGCTTCATGTCTCACGGGCCTTTACGGACACTCTCCTAATTATAATAATCTAGTTTTCTTCTAACAAATACTTTTCCTTATTAGTATTAATTTAGGCCATTTTTTTATGTAACAAACCACTGAGTGAAAATAGTTCAGTAGAACAACTGGGAATTCCAGGGTCTTTTTTTCTTGGGGGTTCCCAAATTCCTGCACGCTTACAACATCATTACATTTACGGTGCATGAGTCTAACCCATAGAAATGAGCCACAATAAGATGTGAGTCAGGGAGAAGAAGAAGAAGAAGAAGAAGAAGAAGAAGGGGCTTCATCTGTAGAAACAACTAACCCTGTTGCTGTTTTATGTAAAAACTAAAGCCTGTTTTTCAATTGTCAAACTTTGTCAGTTCAGCTCAGGACTCTCTGCGTAGTATCTCTATTGTTTGCCTTCAGTCATTTCCTCCGTGTCCACTGAGCGGATGTTGCTGCGCTACAAAGACCTCTTGTCTCCAGTTCCATCTTTTTAATGTGGTTGACGATGTCGAGTCTCTCAGAGAGACGGTGTTTCATGGAGTTACGCCCCAAGATATTAGACTGTGTGCGTTCAACTTTTGAGTTATTATCAGCTCCTGCACGACAACGGTTCAGGTTAGCCTCTAATTTCTCTTAGATTCTTCAACGTGTGTGAGTATATTTCCACCAACCAATCTGCGCCAATCCCCTCTGCTTTACTTCAAATTTTTCACTCGGTCGCCTAATTTTCTCTCGGATTAAGACGTTCTGAGAGGGAGACTTTCTGAACCGTTGCTGTGTTTACATAACCCACGGTATAGAGTCTTCTGTCTTATTTGAAGCAGATACTCAGACACCGGGCTTCTCCAGTCTAAACACTGACTCTTCAAAAGGCAGGGCTAGCAGACTCGAAGTCGTGCATGGATGCGGACCACCTACACACATCCAATATACACTCGGATAAAAAAGTACCATACGGCGCACGTGCACGCACATCCTGTTTTAAAAATCAAATAGTGGCTCCTCTTTAGGACTAGATGTATGCGTCTGCTTGGATCTATGCTGGTGCATCAAAGCTCCATACCCTTCAGGCTGGCCTGCCATGCACCTCCCCAGAAATTTAACTACCCGGTTGCAGCAACGCAGGCCGCAACCATCGCGATTTTTCCTAAATGCATATCCTCATCCACGTCTCTCAGTGGCTTGACGAGGACAGAAAATCCACCCTCCTTCTGCCTCATCTGCACCGTCTGCTCTGATGTCTTATTATTTCAGTAACTGTTGTTGAACATCTGTTACTCCCGACTCCAACGGGAGCTGCTCGGTTCCAGCTTCCGGTGCTTTAACTAACATCTGATGAACCAGAACGTGGACAGGTGAATTAAATGAACTTATTTGTCTGCAGCCACACAAAAAAGCTGTAGCTGTATTTAACAGCGCATTGACATTTGAAGATAGACCCATTTTGACATCCGTTTGCTTTTATTTCTCCTCACCTCAAAAGACTAAAGCTGTGATTTGCCCAGGGAGGCAAACAGTACAGTACAACTATCTGTTTTTTTGCACTCCCATTTGAACGCAGCACTCAGGCAGCAGTGAGACTGTCCAGGCTCAGGGTGCAGGAAAGCAAACATTACCTTGTGGAGACGGCAGCGGCAGAAAACGCTATAACAGAACAGCACGGCGCAGAGTCTGTTTCTCGGTGATGCGAGCCAGGGTTAGGAAGGAGTCGCTGGGATAAAGAGCCGCGTGACGCGTGCATGCATGCAAGTCGACATCAGCGATTGCGGAGTTAGAAAACACATCTGAAGCACCTTATCCCACAGTGGAGGGATGCCTGTTTGGCATGTTTGGGGTGTGCTTGGTTTATGTCTTTTGATTTGGTTTACACTCTCCGGGATGGGTGGGGTTAAAGCGTCCGTGCGCTGAGATACCAGAGCTGCTGAACATACCTGGCTCCTCGCAGGGTTTTCAAATAGACCAAGTCCGGTTGATTTAAACGTGCTCGTCGCGTTGGGTGGGCAGGGCGCACGTTTTCTCCATTTCCCTCGGACGTCTTTGTCGGCTCCAGTTTCCCTGCAGTAAAGCAAACACTCAGTCCGACTGGTATGACGGATTTTAGGAATACGGGGCTTTCTTTCTCATACGTAAATCTTCCAGAGATTTGCAGCATTTCAGGAATGAAGTGGTGGAAAGAGTTTTATTGAGTTCCCGTTTGCTAAAGATCCTTTTTGACTGATTACTCAAGTTGCAGCATTAAAATTGTTTGTAGTTGGAATTCTTTCAAATAAAACGAACAGTGCTTTATCAGTAATAACATTTATATATTCCCACTTTGTCCAGCGTGTTTCATGTCACTAATCTTCCTTGGAAACCTTTCATATTTGGCTGCCTGACTTCGCTATTGCATTATGAATTGGAAAGACATTTTTGGAACTGGAAAGACGAGGCTTTTTATGGCCTCATTAAACATGATTTAATTCACGAAACGTGGCATATTTTTACACAAACTTTTGTTGTCAAACCAAAACACATTCGTCTTTGACAAGACAATTGGAAAATGTCTAAGCAAAAGTAAAAGTTCAGACTGACATGTCTGCAGTGACCTCAGCTCTGAGCCCACAGACCAGAATAACAGAATACCCCCCCCCCCCCCGCTAACCTCAGCTAACCTCAGCTAACCTCGACCCTCCATGATGCTTCTAAAAGTAGATTTAAGCCGGAACGATACATTTCTATTCCTTGAACGTCAGCTTCGTGGGAGAGTGCATTTGCGGGGCAGGGTACTGTTGCAGTGATTCGTCTAATCCCATGTGAGCACTTGAGTGTGTGTTTAATTACATGATGTAATAAGGAGATTAAACTGTGTGGCCTCGCGTGTGTGTGTACACCGATCAGCCAAAACATTAAGACCACCAACAGGAGAAGTGAATAACATTTAAACCATCTTGTGACAGTTCAGTGTTCTGCTGGGAAACTTCTGGACCTGGCATTCATTGGTGTGGATGTTACTTAGACATGTAGCACCCACCTAGACCAGACCAGGCACCCCCACCCCATAGCAATGACACTCCTTGATGGCAGCAGCCATCCCCAGCAGGATGCAGCCTGACACAGACACACACACAAAAACACTTTAGGAAGAACTAAAAAACAACATGAAGAACAGCACAAGGTGTTGACCTGGCCTCCAAATTCACTAGATCCCAAACTGATCAAGTATCCAATATTAGGAAGGTGGTCATAATGTTATGCCTGTATGCATGCCATGATCGGTACACATGGAAATAGTGGGACAGGAAGTCACCGTCAGCTCATCTAGATAGTATCGTGGAACGATATTTAAAAATACAGGATCAATTGCAGGAGTGTGTTTAAGTGTGTTTGTATGTCATTGAGCAGCAGCATTGGGGGGTGGGGTGGGGTGGGGTGGGGGTGGGTGTCATTGTGGGAATATGCAAGCATGTGTGCGGTTGGTGTGGGACATCAAAGGAGTGATTTCAGGATCTGGGTGGTTGGATTTCAGGGAGACAGCGTCAGGTTCTCCGGTTTCCTGCGCGCTCACACATACCGCATGCGTCTGGTATGATATACATAACGGCACGGGTATGAGTCACAATGCGTTTGCATGTCTGCCTTCCTGCGTGCACATGTAAGCATGCGTCTCTATATGTGTGCGTGCATTCCAGCTCAAAGTTCAGTGGTCTGCGTGGTGCCCCGCCGTGCCCCCCCGTGGTAATCCTTTCCCAGAATGGCTGTTGCCAGGCAAAGAAATTACCCAACTAATGGGACTTAATGGCAAAGTCGTTCATAACTGTAGGTGACGTGGACTGATTGTAAGTCACAGCCTATATGTCTGGAGTCTCTTTATTATGTTTAAATTTATGAATGTGCCCAGTGCTCTTGTAGCCGAAGAAACCACGGTGTAAGCGTCACATGCTCGAGCTATGTCCTTGAGGAAGACACTCAGCAAGCCTCCAACAAACATATTCATGGGACGGACACTAGAAAGTCACACTGAAGATGTCATATTGCTAGAGTTTTGGGATTAATTACAAACGCTGTAAAACATGGGCGTCAAATTCATTTTAGTTTGGGGGCCACGTACAGCCCAATTTGATCTCAAGGGGGTCGGACCAGTAACAACAACCCTTCAGGCTCATTTAAGGTACTGTGGGACATGGACGCCGTAACCTACGTACGTAGCCTACGCCGATGCGAGCCATTTGTACTTGTGTGCTCGTCAGTCTGTCTTGCTCTGTAACAACTCCACCCAAACACTTGTCAGCGCTGTGTCTTTTTTGCCAGTCGGGTTAATATTTGTTTCTACTTCCTGGTTCACTTTCAACAATGGCGACCAAAGACGAGTGTTTGTATCTCAGAACCTCCTCAGTTAACCTTCCTCCTCAATGTCTTCCATCTTTACTGATTCAAAACAATCAATTTGAAAATTGCAGAGATGGAGAAGCAGCCGGAAATAGTAAAGCGGATACACGCGACTACCAAGCGGACCAATCACAGCTTGTGGTCTGCGAAGACCGTGAAGCGTAGTTACATGTTTGGGGAGGTGTACGTCAGGATCTGCACTGTCGCCGCAGCTACGCCGCCAACTTAACGCAGAAGCCTAAACCGCCTATTAGACAAATTTGGAATAGCATTTGCTTTTGCAAATTCATCCCACGGGACCATATTGGACCCACGGGCCGTATGTTTGTCACCCCTGCTGTAAACCTTTATTATTTGAGGTTAATTGCCTTAATCACTGATATTTTTATTTGTATTTATTTGAGTTGAGATACCGCAGCTGCCTCTTGTAGCGACCATTTCCGTACACCAGGCTTAAGCCATTAGTGTTTCCTGTACACACACAGTGTAACGTGAGATAGAGCGCATTAGTGGCAGCTGTCACATATTGCTGCAGTTATAATAATTGCCTGAATAGCAGGATGAGTGATAGTGTAACTGTACGAAGAAGAACATGAAGCAAGATATACTGGAAGTTTCTGTCCTGCCTTCATTACAGAGGACTAAAAGATGAACAGTTCCCTTTCAAGTTTGAGAGCTCACTCCCTCACACATTCACTCACCTCCTCATTCCTTTGGGCCTTTATTTTAATTCCCTACCTTCATGAGAGCTGAGGGTGGACTCTTGGTAGTCTTATTTTCTCTGCATGCCTCCGGCCTGGAGGTTGTTTGTTTGTGGGTGAAGACAGCTGCTCTGTGTCGATCCAAACCGGCGCCGTTTTCCCTCCGGTGTCCTTCGGAGTCCAGCTCAGATTTACATATACGAGCACTGTCACACAGGTTTTCATCGGGGTTGCAGAAGAACTTTGGTTTGTTTGTTACAATTGAGAAAGAGCGGGTAGGAAAGTAGGTGCATTGTACACCAATCAGCCACAACATTATGACCAGTGACAGGTGAAGTAAATAGTTATATAAGTTATTAACCCTGAGGTATGCATCGACAGAACAACTGAAATTCATCTGGCGCTGCTTCACATTTCAGACCAATATCCATCATTTGAATCGGAGGTCCGCCGTGGTCATTCTCCGATCCAGATCCAGACAGATTTAAACAGGAAAAGGTGAATAACAGGGAGATGGAGAAAAGACGGAGGGAGGTGGTAGATAAAAAAAAGGGGGGGGGGGGAGAAAGAAGGGAAATCACGGACAAGCTTAGACCGAGTGAACATTTTGACCTTTAAGAAAACGCCTCCTACTCTTTCGGTTCAGGCTCTTCCCGGAACAAAATCCATCTCGCATAAAAGGAAACACCTAGCCAAAAACCATCAGTCTGTTCTTTGTCCTGGAGTGAACCTGTGGACGGGCCCCGCTGGCACAAATTTCAGAGAAAGGCCATTAAGGCGGCGTTTTGTGGCGCTGTAAGTGGGCACTTACGCCTTCAGCGGGGATGGATAATGCAGATTTGGGACCAAATCAATACCGGGTGACAGGAGTGGGGGGAATGAGCACGATACAAGTTTAATGAGGAAATGCTACTCGAGTGAAATGATCAGTAACCGTGGTGCCAGGAAAAAGATGGGTGAAAGCTATATTATACCCCGATTATTCATAATATATATATGTGTGACTGGAAATGCCTTGACATAACACACACACACAAAAATGCACAGTGCATGGCCAACTCGTAGTCTCTGTGGGATGGGTTTCCTGCATGGGGTGTAGGCCTCGCTGTTGTCAGATCTGGGCTATCCCCAGAGAAAGGAGACATGCCAGCCAGCACGATTAGAAAGAGAGAGAGAGTTAGAGCAAGAAGCATGAAGATAGAAGGTTAACACACACGCACAAAAAAGAATATACATATGTATTTATATGTGAGAACACGCCCCCGTCTTTCTCAGTAACAAGTTAAAATGATTTGAGACTGTAATGAGCTGCATTCCAGCAACAAGCCTATCGCAAAAAGCTCAAACGTTCAACAACGTCATGAAAAAAATAAAGTCTGAGATGAAACATACTTCACTAGCAGCTTCTCAGATTATTTTCTTATCTAGAAAATTCACTTCTAACCCAGATACTGGGCTCTTCCACTGGACAGTGTTTGAGTTTATTCAATGAGCAGCAGAGCAGCAAAAGCTTGACCTGGGTCATTAACAGCGCACGTGTCTTTTATTATTTATTCTACATTTACATGAGGAGACTTTAAAGTTAGTAAAGGCAAGTAAGCATTGTATACATCAATCAGGCATAACATTATGACCACCTTTTTAATATTGTCTCCAAAACAGTTGGAGACCAGCACAATATTAGGAAGGTGGTCATTGTGACCCATCAGAGAATGGACATGGGCCTTCTGAGGGTGTCCTGGGGTGTCTGGCAACAGAATGTTGTTAGTGGGACAGGGGGCTTTGAGGGGAGGGGTCTCTGTGGATCATCCCACAGATACTTGATCAGTTTGGGATGTAGTGAATTTGAAGGTCAGGTCAACACCTTGTGCTGTTCTTCATGTTTTTTGAGATGTTCCTTAACCGTTCCTGCTGGGGATGGCTGCTGTCATCAAGGAGTGTCATTGCTATGGGGTGGGGGTACCTGGTCTGGTCTAGGTGGGTGCTACATGTCTAAGTAACATCCACACCAATGAATGCCAGGTCCAGATTTCCCAAGAACACTGAATTGTCACAAGATGGTCAATCAGTGTACATCCATATCTGTTAGCTATGACAAGGGTTCTTCCAGTTTTTCTGCGGTGTGTTCTTCTAGTTTTCTGCAGGAATAAGGTTTCAGGTCCATACCTTTCCTTTGCTCTGCATGGTGCTCTCGGTCTTCTTCATCCTCTTGGGTATTTCATCAACAGGTCGCTCCTCTTTGTCAGCAGAGTTCTTGCCCTCTGGTTTGTCGTCCAGGATGTTAACTCGCTCGCTCAGTGTCATTGCTATGGGGTGGGGGTGCCTGGTCTGGTCTAGATGGGTGCTACATGTCTAAGTAACATCCACACCAATGAATGTCAGGTCCAGAAGCTTCCCAGCAGAACATTGAACTGTCACAAGATGGTTTAAATGTTATTCACTTCTCGTGGTCGCCTTCTCTTGTGGTTCCCAGTGAGTGACCTCTTCATAAATGCCTCCTTCAACAGATTAACAGCCATGTGCAGGACAGAGAGGAGCTCAACCTGATCCATCCCGCCAAAAAGCTCCTGCTGTCTGGATGCGTCTGCCTCGCCGAGTCCTCCTGGCCGTTACATGCTGTCGGCGCCAGCCCAGCCAGACCTGATCGGAATCCCTGGCTCCATCCCCAGAGTTGTCATCCGTCTCGTCCGTCCAGGTTTGACAGATTTTCTTCTATTCGCAAGCAATTTCGGATAATGTTGGACTGTTGCTTAAACAAAGCTATGATATTGGGCTTGCATGTTGGCAAATCCAAAAAGCTCTGATCCATTTGTAATGAATTCACATGCTTTGTTTTTAAAAATGCGAAGCATGGGAACAGTTGCCGCCGTCAGTTAAACCTTTGACATTGTGAATGCCATTTGTTAAAAAAAAAAAAATAAATAAAAAAAATGCAGACATTTAGACAGATACTGGGATTAGAATCACAGATAAACTTCATTTGTAGGTTTTATCGCGCTTGTGGCCAGAGGACGTCGGTGTGTTCACTGCTGACCGGAGCGCTACTGGAGGCCACGGCCGCTCTCGGTGCCCGCTCTGCACTACCGTACCCCTTGCCCCAGTGCCCCAACAGCCACGCTGTGCTTAAAGGTGGGTGTGATATCGTAGCGTGGCTTAGTGTGTTATATCTGCTCATAAGGTAGTGACCAGAGGTGCATATATTGGATTACAAGTGAAGCGGGGTCTTCTGGGGTTCTCACCACTCCCCTGTGGTCTACTGGTCGACTCTTTCTCTTCTTCTCTGCTCCGTTCCCACATGGTTCCTTATTCGCTGCGGGATCTGGGTCGTTTGGGGTCTGTAGTTGATCCCAGTGGTTGCCCTTTCCTTGTTTCCCTGCTCTTTTATTTCTCTTTCCCCTTTTTCTCCCTCCTCGCGCGATTTAGAAAATGATGGGGTCAACAACAAAGCTCGCACACGCAAACAGATTATGTCTGAAAAGAGGCTATATGCACTTGAAACGTGCTTTCGCTGCTCCTCTGTAAAGCTGAGGAGGGATAATGCGATGCCGATCAGACATAACATTATGACCACCTCCCTAATACTGCGTAGGTCTCCCAAACAGTTGTGACTCATCAGAGAATGGACATGGGCCTTCTGAGGGTGTCCTGTGGTGTCTGGCTACATAATGTTATTAGTGGTAGGGGCGTCTGTGGATCATCCCACAGATACTTAATCAGTTTGGGATCTAGTGAATTTGGAGGCCAGGTCATCACCTTGTGCTGTTCTTCTTGTTCCTAAAGTGTTTTTGTGTGTGTGTCTGTGTCAGGCTGCATCCTGCTGGGGATGGCTGCTGCCATCAAGGAGTGTCTTTGCTATGGGATGGGGGTGTCTGGCCTGGTCTGGTCTAGGCGGGTGCTACATGTCTAGGAGGGTGGGGGGTCTGGTCTAGGTCTTAGATCCAAAAACTTCCCAACAGAAGATTGGTTTGTCTCAAGACGGTCAGTGTTATTCACTTCTCTTGTCAGTGGTTTTAATGTTGTGGCTGATCGGTGTATGTAGGTGTTATACGTTATATTCCTTCTTTTGGTTGTACTCTATTCAGAGCAGCGGTTAGCTACGAGAAAGACATTACAAACTGTAAAACACATTTCCTGAGCTAGACCAAAAGAATAAACTAAACCCCCCCCCCACCTCTCACCGTCTCCCCTCATGACTTCATCAGTCAGCCAGTCAGCTTGCTGGTCAGTTGTTCAAGCTGGTAACTGTCTCTCCACCTTCCCTACAATGATGTTGCGTATGACTTAAATGTAAGCCGATCCTGACATTAATTTCCACTGGCAGCGAGCCAGGGGACAGGCTGTCTCTGGCGGGCTCGTGCACACACCGAGACGCCCCTCACAGACACACAAAAACATCATTTCTTTTTTCCTTTTCTTCTCTGAGACTTGCCATCAGTCCCGTCAGTGACAAAGCTTTGATTTTTTTTCTCAAAGGCTTTGAGAAAAAACGTCCGCAAACCTGCACACGCAGCGCATATCTTCACCGTGACTCCGTGTTCTGTTCCAGCGGGTGTTACAGGAAGCAGAACTGAGCCAGACACGCGTACACATAGCAGCTCAGAAGTCTTGGCAGGACTGGGATTAGATACACACACACACATATCATGAGAGGCTCCCTGTATAACTTTCTCCGTCTTTGTAACCTTGCAGCAAAGAGCGGCGCAGACCCCGAACACTGCGCCTAAGAATTACGACGCGGGGCCTGAGAGCTGCAGCCGTGCTGTACATCTGCCGTTCGCTTCTGTGCTGCACACACTTGGAAAAGCATGTGTACCACTTGACCTGAACTGGTGTTTGGTATCTGTCTCCAGAGATGACATGTAACAGAGACAGATACCGAAGATTTTATTATTTATTTTTTTCTAATAAGGTTTAATTCACAAACTCAATAAGTGGCTGCAGAGCCGAGTTCAAGTGTCAAGTGGTTTAAGAAAATCAAACGCACCCCGGGCTTCTACGAAAACGACTCCAACTGGACGTTAAAGTAATTATCTGATGTCATGAAAGACATTTCATTATCATGAAGCTTGGGCAAGCTCCGACTCAGGTTTCAAACTTGGATAGTGTTGGCGTACTTATTGCTTTCTTACCATTTTTGGTATTGTTCCTCTCTTCAGTGTTTCAGAGCAACAGCCCGCTCTTTATCTTTAGGCGTTTCTCCATCTATGTTATGTAATTCGGTTCTGGTAAAAATTATCAGCATCCAGGATATTTCTCGTCGCACATAGAACAAAAAAATCTACGCTCTTGACCTGAATACACATTGAAGCGTTTCACACAAAGGAAGCTACGGAAGCCTGAACACGGACTACTGTCGGCCGTAGCCCACGTCAACACCGTAAACACCGTCAGTCACTTAGACGCTGGTAATATGCGGCTCAGACTCGGCCAAAAAAACAAACGTGCTCTACAACCACAGCAACAGATTTGAACATAAACAGCTTATCAATACTGTGAGCTGCAGATATGTATAGCCTGTATAAAAACATGCAGCCAGTCAGCACCATCAATAGCGTTTAGGGATAGTGTAGCAGGTAAAGGTCTAATAACTTTATCAAATAGTTGATGTGCAGCCTCCTTCTCTCTGTTACCACAGGACGTTTGGTGAAGTTGTTAACTGACTGCTGTCCTGAGGATTTGGACCGTTCCTCTGCTAGCGTTAGCGTTAGCCTTTTCAGATGCATTGCAGTAGTACTTTAGTTGTATTTCAGGACTGACATGTCATGGTACTATGGGCTTCATCTTTAGTGAAGTATTTCCACACACTTGATGAACCAACGACCCACTGGGCTCCTCACCTGTCTTCTAGGAGGCGTCCATGTTGTTATTGTCACGTGATCAGTGAATAGTCAATGGCACAGCAGTGGAGTCGACTAGTCCTGTGCACTGCATCCTTTCAAAGCAGTACTTAAAATATGCATTTACATATGATTGGTATAATATCTCGTCACAACTAGGACTGCAGACGATCTATCGATAAGGGTTTGATTTTACATGCAGTGTAGTCGGGTCGGGGATTTCCAAGATAATTTCCAGAGTAGCCGTGGAGTATTCTTAGAGTTTCACTGGGCAGGTGTTGTTCTAGTTCTTCTCTACATGCCACCATTAGGACAACGACCCGAGAGCATTTTGATGCGCTTGAATGCACGTGTCTTTTTGTAGCACCAGCATTTTAAGATTACGAGCCAGGGGCAAGGGCCCGGGGCACGGGGGGACGTTTTGAAGACGATAAATTATGTTTTACAAGCCGGGCTGGAACAGTCTGAGACAGCGTGACAGGGTTTTTTTTTTTTTTTTATTTGTTGTGAGGACAAACTACAGACACTTATAAAGACAAATACTGGTGTAGGGGAAATGTCAAGCATTAAAGAGGAGAATGAGGTCAAGGTGGCGTGTGCTGCTCGAACAGAGACACCATGAATCATTGCTGAATATGGTGATAATTACAAGCGCTTGTTTATGTCTCGTGGAGCTCGTCTTGCCTGCACAGCTCGGAGGCTGTTAGTGTTTGAAGCCGGCATAAATTTTCACCAATGTGTGTGCAGAATGCATAGACGCTCGCTTCCCAGATCATTAGGTACACTAGTGAAAGCCGTTGTGTTGTGATGTACTGTAACAATCCCGCACTAAACCCTGAACGTTCTGGTGTTCAGCGTTTGTTTAGAGTAAACGAGAAGAGCTGCTGATGCAACTGTTTCCTATTTTGGAGGCTGGAAGGCATGGATGTGGTCATCTTTAAAAGTCTGTTTATATGTTGCACATTGCACAGATGTGACATAGACATACAGCATAGTACCTACTAGACTTGGCTGGGTGAGATAATCAGATATTACACAGGCCTTCTTAAGTCACCTCTTAAAACCCATCTCTTCCCCTTTATTTTATTTTATTTTATTTTATTTTATTTTATTTTATTATTTAGTATTTTTTTAATTTAATTATTGGTTTTTATTTTATTATTTTGTAAGTTTTTATTTAATTTATTTTTATTATTTCTTTTGTATTTTTTATTTTGTTATTTAGTATTTTGTATTTTTTTATTTTAGTATTTTTTAATTTAATTATTTTTGTATTTTATTATTTTATAATTTTTAATTTAATTTTATTTTATTTTATTTTATTTTTTATTTTATTTTATTATTTAGTATTTTGTTAATTTAATTATTTATTATTTTATATTTTTTAATTCAATTTAATTTTATTATTTATTTTGTGATTTTTATTTTATTTTATTTTATGGCTGCTGTTGTCATTTTACTCGTGTTTTATGCTTTTTTATTTATATCTTTTATTTATTTTATTATTAAGTGCTTTTTAAATAGAGCTTTTTAGATTAGTTTTGTCTGAACAAAAAAAAAATCTTAAAATAATAATAATAGAGGCTAAGCAATAAATCCGGACCAAAAATACTTCGAAGGCACTATTGGCACCAAAACCAGCATGGCGAAATAACAAATCTATGATGGCGCAGCTGAATGTGCACCAAAATATCAATGTCGCTCTTAAAATAGTTCATGTTTAGTGCTGGCAGTAAATGCACAGCTGTCATTTAAGTCCAAAAAAGGCTCAACTGAAGACCCCAGGGAATTAGTCATATTTATGTCAGCTGTAAATGTGGATTGTTTCCTGTGATTTTCTTGAGATCATTTCCTTTATAGCACAATTATTAAGGAAGTACGCGGCTCGGTTATGGGCTGCCATCCCTCCGGCTCCCCACTGGTTGGGGTTTGGCTCTTTCTCTGTCTCTTCCTCCGAGGCGTCATTGTGCATTGTGTCGTAAGGCCGGCGTTTAGGAGCCATTGACAGCAGATGCGGTGGGGAGGCGAAGTGAAGGGAAGTCTCAAGGATTTCAAGAACACATATTGTTTACATACAACGGTTTATATATAACAGGCGGACGCAACAGAAAATAGGACAACGTGTTTCTTTTAAAATGTATGTTTCTTCAGAGTGTTATCACGGTACTTAAGACTTAGATAGGCTTTAATGATCCATAAGGGAAATGCTTGGTCACAAAAAAAGATCCCACACTCTAATATATGGTTGGACCTCCTTTAGCTTTGATTACAGCACACATTCTCTGTGGCATTGTTTCCATAATCTTCTCCAATGTCACCAGATTTATCTCCATCCAGTGTTGCATTCATTTTTCACCAAGATCTTGTATTGATGATGGGAGAGTCTGACCACTGCACAAAGCCTTCTCCAGCACATCCCAAAGATTCTCAATGGGGTTAAGGTCTGGACTCTGTGGTGGCCAATCCATGTGTGAACATGATGTCTCATGCTCCCTGAACCACTCTTTCACAATCTGAGCCCCATGAATCCTGACATTGTCATCTTGGAATATGATCCATTGATGGAATAACCTGGTCTTTCAGTATATTCAGGTAGTCAGCTGACCTCATTCTTTGGACAACATAATGTTGCTGAACCTAGACCTGAGCAACTGCAGCAACCCCAGATCATAGCACTGCCCCCACAGGCTTGTACAGTAGACACTAGGCATGATGGGTGCATCACTTCATCTGCCTCTCTTCTTACCCTGATGCCCCCATCACTCTGGAACAGGGTAAATCTGGACTCATTAGACCACATGACCTTCTTCCATTGCTCCAGAGTCCAATCTTTATGCTCCCTAGCAAATTGAAGCCTTTTTTTCTGGTTAGCCTCATTGATTAGTGGTTTTCTTAAGGCTACACAGCTGTTCAGTCCCAATCCCTTGAGTTTCCTTCACATTGTATGTGTGGAAATGTTCTTACTTTCACTATTAAACATAGCCCTGAGTTCTACTGTTGTTTTTCTTCCATTTGATTTCACCAAACGTTAAAGTGCAATCAGGATTTCTTCCTGGAAGACGATGGTTCCGAAACTATCCTTCCAGTTTTTAATAATGCGTTGGACAGTTCTTAACCCAGTTTTAGTAGTTTCTACAATCTCCTTAGATGTTTTCTCTGCTTGATGCATGCCAATGATTTGACCCTTCTCAAACAGACTAACATCTTCTCCACGACCACAGGATGTGTCTTTAGACGTGGTTGTTGAAGAAATGAGAAGCTACTCATTGCATCAGTTGGGGTTAAACAACTTGTTGCCAGCTGAAAGATAATCACCCATGCAGTAATTATCCAATAGGAGGCTCCTACCTGTTTGCTTAGTTAAATCCAGGTAGCTAATAAAATCCAGCAGTAATCAACTTAACATCGTTGCTTTACTTTTCATGTATCACTGTGATGTTGCGCGCAGGTCACTTCTGTGCTTTTCAAAGTAAAACAAAGTACCCTTCAAAGTAAAGCCATTTCCCTTGCTCTGTTTAATACTCTCCGTCTTTGCATCCAAATAATTCACGACATTATTGAACGTGTTGGAGACATATTGGAACCCTCACTTAACAAAAACGTTATCTTCCAAAAAATACAGGATTTATTATGTTTTCCGTTCAGTTATTACGTGTAAAACAAGACAAGGTGAGAGAGACAAAAGACAGAGGAGACATTCTTTATTAAAATGTTAATGTGCCCTGATCACTAGTTTCTGACGGCCGATACGGGCCGTATAAATAATGTCTGGTTGTGCTGGTCCAGCAGGACGGTCTGGTGGGTCTAAGTCTTTAACGCATGGCTGTGAACTATGTGTGGTGTCAGCGAAGAGTGGGCGGGAGACACGAGAGAGAGATAGAGTGGGTGAGAGAGAGAGAGAGAGTCAGACGGAGAGAGAGAGGGAAGGAGGGAGAGCAGCTGCACGCTGGAGAGACGGGACTCGGCGGCTCTAATGTGGACGAGTGCAGCTCGGCGGCCCCGGCACTGAGCTGTCAGTGCGCGGAGGCAGAGTGGGCCGGCCGTGTCCAGCCACCATGAAGCACTCTCACAGAATGGACTTCAAGCTGATCAGTGAGTTACAGCGCGTCTGCAGGTCTCTGCCGTGGATCTGGGACTTTAAAACGGCAGCGGTGCACGTTGGAAACCAAGTCTGTTTGTGTGTGTGTGTAGTTGTGTTTTGTGTTCTGTGTATTTAAATACTAACAGGGGCCTCTGTGTGGATCAGAACAACAAAACCAACTGTGTACATGTCAATCTAACTGCTGTCCTGGCTGCTGAAACCAGATCTGTTTTTCATCTCGGTTACAGCTTATTTATTTACTTATTTTAGAGACACCTTTAAGGTTGTACCTTTTATTTGTATCCTGGACTGTGGAGTTCTCACAGAGCTTGACTCCGTCTCTTTTATTTGCTCCTGAAGATTTTGTTAACTTCTAAATTTGAGACACCACTGATCCACTCTGATTGCCTTCACCCCAATAAGCTGCAGGGGGCGCTAACAAGCTCCAGTTTAATTGTAATTTGAGTCAGCGTTTCATTTTAATATGTGATGAGTGACGCCCCCCCCACCCCTCCTCCTCCTCCTTTTTATCCCAGAAACCTGACATAAACTCACCGTGGATATATTTTACCTCTAAGGACACAGTAACGCGTCCATGCGCTGGTCTGATTTGCATAAAGTAATTGTGAAGTTATTAAAGACGTGGTACAGGCCTCGTTTTCAGAGACATATAAAGAGAATGCATGGCTGAACTACCTGTGACGCTCACCTCTAACAAGAAGAAATCATATACGTATTTATTTATGTCTGCGCCTGGTCCTGAGTATCTAATCCCAGAGGGAAACTCCCCGATAGGTCGGCATGGTCAGCGGTCAGACGGATCGATGTTTATTGCTGCTGCTGCTGCTGCTGCGCCGTGTCCGTGTGTTTGACTCCATCTGTGTAGCACGAGAGCCTGTGTGTTTACGCTGGGAGACGTGTCCGTGTGTTTACCGCTGCTTGTTGATTTCTTTTTCTTTCTTTATTTGGACGAGGCTGTATCTGCCCTGTATCTGATGTGGGGTTTTCCTTACAGTAAATGTGTATGGGTTTCCCAGTGAGGCCTGGCTGCTGGCAGATGTTGTTCATCTGCTGCACGCTGAGGAGCTTTTTGCTTTTTCCGCTTAGTGAAGAGAAACTGTCTGATGCTGCAGGTTTGACTGGGGATTGTATGTTATATATATATATATATATATATATATAACATACAATCCCCAGCAATAGGTGGAGATGCATCACTAAATACGCCTTGATCAGATCAGGTTCAGTAGAGGGATGGACGGAAAATGAGGGCTTGTGAAGGCGTTTTCTGTCAAGAAGATACATGCCCCAACCACTCTGACTTCAGGTTGCCCCAAAACAAGATGATATGCTATATACACCGATCAGCCACAACATTATGACCACTAACAGGAGAAGTGAATCGCATTGACCATCTTGTGACAATTCAGTGTTCTGCTGGGAAACCTTTGGACCTGGCATTCATTGTAGTGGATGTGACTAAGACATGTAGCACCCACCTAGACCAGACCAGGCACCCCCACCCCATAGCAATGACACTCCTTGATGACAGCAGCCGTCCCCAGCAGGATGCAGCCACAAAAACCACTTTAGGAACAACTAAAAAAAAAACATGAAGAACAGCACAAGGTGTTGACCTGGCCTCCAAATTCACTAGATCCCAAACTGATCAAGTATCTGTGGGGTGATCCACAGAGGAGGCCCCTCCCCTCAAAGGCCCCCCCAGGACACCCTCAGAAGGCCCATGTCCATTCTCTGATGAGTCACCACAAGGGAGACCTACAAAATACTAGGAAGGTGGTCATAATGTTATGCCTGATCGGTGCATACTGACAGTATATCTATAGGTTAAAGGGACTGTTTTGATGGCGGTCCTTAGACACTTAGGCTGTTTGTGCTGCACCTGTTTGAGTGCCCTACATACTCCTCTGGGGAAGTTGTCATCAGCTCTGAACGTGTGTGAGAACAGAGTACATATGTGTGTGTGTGTGTGTGTGTGTGTGTGCGTACTCGCTGCCAGGGAATGATGACAGGGTCTGTGCTCAAGGTTCCTCTTCTTTGCTTGGTATAAATAGCTGTGATTTACTTAAGAAAGAAAAAAAAGAAAAACCAGTCCTGGATGCAGAGATAAAAGATTTTCCTCATATGTTTCTAGAATCAGTACAGTTCATTTTCACTTATATTCAATTACACACACATATACACACACACACGCACACACTTTTCTATTTCCTGGTTGCATTTATGGCAGGCTGTTGTTAAAACTTAAATTTCATGAAAATGGTTAAAACGGATGTTCAGCCAATCTCTTCCGTCAACCACTGCATTTAGAATCCATTCCACGCACACACATAACAGACACACACAGATAAACACACACACAATCACACACACGCACACACACAGGGTATTTGTATTCAGCATGCATTATGAATGAGTAATCCCCTGCATAGAAATCACAGGGACAGGACATCACGGTCTGTTTGTCCAGGTCCATGTTCTCTCAGGAGGAGTTCTCCACGTTGGAGGTTTCTCATCCTCAAACTCTGTAATGAGGCGGGGGCCTGTTTTCTTTTTTCTTTTTTTTTTCTTTTTCTCACGGGTTCACAGCGGATCATATTAGATTCTCTTATCACATCACATTCCTTATTCCATCCGTTAATGAGCCCAGTGTTTATCTGAGTTTATGTTGTTGATATTAGATTTAGGCTTAAATAGACTTTATTGATCCAGAGGGGAAATTACTTGGTCGCAGTATTGCACATAAAAATACAAATAAATCACTGAAAAACACTAATAAAAAATAAAAGTAGATAAGAAAATAATAATAACAGTAATAATAATAATAATTAATAAATGTACACATAAATAAATATATATGAATGTATAATAATAATAATAATAATAATAATAATAATAATAATAATAAACAACATAACATACACTATAGCCTATACATACAGATAGGATAAATGATAAGTAAATAAATAAATAATAAAACTTATTATTATTAATAATAGCAATAATAATACAAATAATAGATAATAATCTATATAAATGTAAATGCATAATAATAATCATCATAATAATCATAATAATTAATAATATTAATAATCGTAATACTCATAATAGTCATAATATACAACATAATATACACTATAGCCTATACATACAGGTAGGATAAATGATAAGTAAACAAGTTAATAATAATAAAAAAAAATATTATTATTAATAATAGCAATAATAATACAAATATATAAATCTATATAAATGTAAATGCATAATAATAATAATCATAATAATTAATCATATTAATAATCGTAATAATCATAATATACAACATAACATACACTATATACATACAGGTAGGAGAAATGATGAGTAAATAAATAAATAAATAAAAATAATAAATAACATTAATAATAATAATAAATAAAGAGATTTTATTTTTAAGTTAGAAATAAGTCAAAAGAACGCACTAAGACTAATTAAAAAAAATAGCTGCTGCGTCTCTCTCAGACGCTCAGTCCTCCACAGTTTGTGCAAATCTTTGCCAGCAGAATTTTCTGGACAACAAAAAAAAAAAAAAAAAAAAAAGAACGCAGAGTGAACCTACTTGCTTTGAACCGTACAAAGCTCATTGCTTCATTGTTGGGGTGTTTCTGTTGTCTGCGTTAATGTGCATTTGCATTTAATTAATTCTTCAGAATCTCTTAAGACCTTTTCTTTTCTTTTTTTTCTTTTTTTTTTTTGCCGCTGCCTTGGCTGACAGCTTTGTCTCTGCCCCCGTGTGTTTTTCAGCCCGTTTAAAGCCTGAATAAATGAATGACTGAAGCCACGGCGTGGTCATGAAATTCATAGAACTAATTTGAGGGTGGCTCAATTTCCATTTCACAAGGTTTGCCGGCAAAAAAACAAATCTGGAGATACTGTCCATCGGCTCAAGACACGGGAGACTGCCTGGGCAACGTCCTGTTGTGTTAAAGCTTCTGATTTGTTCAGTTTAGTTTCAGGTGATCGGACTCTGAAAATATAGATTTTTCAGAGCTCAAATAGTTTTTATTCTGTTCCATTAAATGCACAAGTGTCTATGAAAAATGTGCGCCGGCCTGGACTATATAATAAAAACCATCAGTCACAACCTGCGCTGCTTCTCTCTGCAGGACATTTAAGAGATTTAGCGGTTTTGCAGCCGTCTGTAACTGTGACGGATGGCTCACACCTGCTGCATAATGTAAACTACAACATTTCCACTTATTCTTCAGTAAGTGGAAATGTTCCTCTGCGTCTCATCTCTGCTGCCTCCTCACGTCTTTCCTCTGCTTTCGCTCTCATTTTTCTTAACAAAGACGTTTTCATTCGTTGGCTCCGGTTTTCCGATTGTCCCTCTTTTACCCTTCCTATCTGTGTTTCTTACACACACACACGCACACAGTCACACTCTGAGAGTTCATTACAGAAGCTGTGAGACCGGATCCACAAATCAAACCGTGTAAATAAGCAAGTTTTGTTCCTGCAGAGCAGTCGCTGCTGTTTCCATGCCTACCTGTTGCACATCTCAAGGGTTACCAAGGACAACCTTTAAGTGTGTGAGCTTGTGTATGCATACACGCTTTTGTATCTATGCGGGGTGGGGGGCGGGGGGCGAGACAGTGACCAGATAGGCTCCGTCTGACTCCTGGTATTCACTTTATCTGATGCACATCCCCTCGACTTTACGGTGTTTTACTTTCAGCATTTAATAACTCCTTAATTCAGCGCATTAGTGGCATCTGCTTGCTGTCATCAGTCAGACGTCACCTCAGTAGAGAGTTCTGGGAGCAGGTATACACTTTCTCCAGCTGAATGCAGGTGAAACTCTTCTAAGAGCCCCCCCCCCCCCCAAAATAATTCCTGGAAAAGCTCAATGTGTGTTTATGTGGCATCCATCCCAACGATGTACACTATGTCTACCTGGCAGCTCCAGCCACCAGTGTAGAACCTGTCCATTAGTCCTTTGTCAGCGGGGACGAGGACAACTCTGTGTGTACTGTATGTGCGCATATGTGTAAACAGACGGACTAATGGACCCTGACTGAAATCCAAACACAGGAACTGGCAGGTGATCGGTGCTGTTTACTTCCAGACGGCGAAGTGGGGATTCACTCTGTGGGTTTGAAGAATAGAGAGTGTGTGTGTGTGTGTGTGTGTGTGGCGTGCAGCAGGGATTGGATTGGTGGGTCGGAAGATGTGAGACATGCCGGTTGATCCGTGGAAAAGCGAAGCGCATCTCGCCGAGGCTTTAAGCTTTTATGGTGAAAGGGAAACAGAGTAGATAATTGACTGTTCTTAATCCCGCTCTCTTCTTCCCGCTTTCCCTTCTCTTCCTGTGAAATGTTTTCTTTCATCCGTCTGTTCAGCCTCACGCATCCGTCCGTGTTGATGGCGTGCACAAATACTGTGAAACTCATCATCTCTTCTTCCTTTTTTTTTTTTTTTTTTTTTTTTTTTTTTGTACATCCAGAGCGTCAGCTGGCCAACAGCATGAACAGCAGCAGTTCTCTTCCTCCCAGCGTCAGTGGGATCAGTAAGGATCTGGCAGAGCTGCGCCACCTTGTTCAGTTCCCCGAGGAGATCGCCTGCATCCTCACTGAGCAAGAGCAGCAGCTTTACCAGCAGGTAGGGATGGTTTTATAAATGCTGCACACCGGGGGTTCAAAAACTAAAGCGTTGTCAGTCAATGCAAACCCTGAGCTGACCTCGTATCTGCAGAAAAATACAATGTTCGTGAAGTTATTTTAAGAGGACGGTGTGTGCTTTCTGCCTGCAGGTCTTCCCCTTGGACTACCTCTGTTTCCTCACTCGAGACTTGGGCAGTCCCGAGTGTCAAACTAAACGGCACCCGAACCTTAAGGCCTCGCTGTCGGCGCCCACCATGCCCACTCAGAGTGCTAAGCGAAGCAACGCTGTGGAGGACCTGGTGGCGCGGTTCAATGAGGTAACAGCGCTTTGTTTTGCCTTTTACTCCAGGATAATTGTGCCTCAGGAAATAAAAAAAGACACAACCTCTAGTTCTGGTGTTCATATAGCCAGTTCATATGAATTTTACTCTCAATAGACGTGTGTCATCAGCTTTAAGGGACACACTTCGTCATAGTAATCTTGCACAGCTCACACTATCACTTGAATTACAAACATAAAATGACCAAACGTCAATGAAGGCCCTTGCACAACAATGCAAAGACCCTAGCCGGCTAGCACATACACATGGAAGGAAATAATTCTTCCAGGGAAACTGGAAAAGCTGGAAGACGAGGTACAAACCATCGTGCAGAGCTGGGTCATGACTTGAAAATATTTGTGTGTTCAGTTTAGATGAAGATTTGTTCACTTTCAGTACTTGTGCACCGGTTCTCTGAGCCGATTGGCCAGTTGAAGAGAGATCTAGGGCTACAGAGGCGCCTGAAACCAGAAATATGACCGACCCTAACAGCGTGGCTTCTGGATGTCTTGGAACAGCGACATGGCATTATGGAGAATACCATTAGGGGAAATATTGATGAAAAAAACCTCTTGTGTGTCTTGGATGCCCTTTAGTGACCTCCCGCTGGTGGCGTCATCGGTGACAGTGATGATGCGTGCCTTGCATCTTGACATTAATGTGAAAGGTTGAAAAGAATAACAGAGCGGTAATTGTGTTTTCCTCCAGCTGCATTTGCCCCGTTGCATTTGCCATGCGAGTCGTACTGACATATCAGCTCTCAGCTGGAGCACACGCTGTGTGTACACAAGCTCTCACAGTGGTGCAAGTTGGCTAAAGTTATGCTCCCGAGCCTTGTGTCCTTCACGGTGAGTGACTTTGAGAATAAACAACCCTGTGCTGCTGAGAGAAAGAGAAAGTGTTGGAGGGGGGGAGAGATTGATTGGGAATGGTGAGGTCATCTTTAAGTTGCGTGCCTTTCACGTCAGCTGGTTTTTATTTAAGTCAGTGAGAGGAGAGACGCGCAAAAAAAAAATAGTTTTCCAAATGTGCAGTGTAGCCATATATGGGCACAATGGAACAAGAGTCAAATGACAACAGTGATTCTCCCATGAAGACACTGATGAGGCCTTGAGGTGGCTTCAGATGGTCAGCTTGTATAAGCTCTCACCATGTTGTTTCACAGCCAACGATGATGTTGTGTCAAATATATCCGGTAAAAAGATAAAGTTAAAGGATCTTGTAAATGCATCTCCACTTCCTCTTCAGCAGGTACTTGTCTCTTTACTGTTTGACGATGTCAGCACACCATCAGATGAAACAACTATGTGGAAGTGTGTATCTCACAGCAACAGTTGATATAAGGCGATAAAGAGATTATTATTTAGGTGATATGAGGATAGATTTGAGATTGAGATTTGAGATTATTCCTTATTAGATGGATGGGTGGATGGATAGATGGGCGGATAGATGGATGGATGGATAGATGGATGGATGGATAGATGGCTAGATGATGGGTGGATGGATGGATGGATGGATGGATGGATAGATGGGTGGATAGACAGATGGATGGATAGGTGGTTAGATGGATGGATAGATGGATGGGTGGATAGGCGGATGGATGGGTGGGTGGATGGGTAGATGGGTCGATAGATAGATAGATAGATAGATAGATAGATAGATAGATAGATAGATCTATATATAAAATATTTACAAGAACAATAAAATTATTGAATATTAAAAACGAAATTAAATTGCAATGAAATGAATATCTTTAGAGTTCTTTCCATCCCCCAATCTTAATAGACGAGACTTTGCAAATCCCCCCCCCCCAAAAAAAAATAAATAAATAAAAAAATCTAATTTGGATTCCCATTCATTTTCAAGCCATGTATGGGAGTGAACCGCTATAAAAATGTGGACGTCCCGGGAGACGGCACGGTGAGAGGACTGGACCTCTTCGCTCTTTGTGTCTGTCCGGGGCGTTTAACTTTGACAGGACCAGTGTGTTCTGTTGTGTTGACTTAGTAATGGTCCTCCGTCGACCTCGGGTTATGTAATTGATTGTATCAAGGAGAAGCTGACCCTCACAGTTCAACTAGTAACACATGGACAGATGGAGACAGACAGACAGACAGACAGACAGGAGGACAGGCGGATGGACACATACACTAACATCAAAGGGGGATCAGCTTGTACCCAGCTCCAATTCTCTGTTTGTGTGTGTGTGTGTGAACTCTTGTCAGGCTGCCATTGATAAGACCTGCTCTATGTTTGTAAGGGGCGCTGTTATTTGAGGACACGATTTTAGTCGGTTTTTACTGAGCTCTTCTGTTTGCTCTTTGCTGCTCTACTCTGCCACTACGTGCTCTGTCTCTATATATGTAGTGTCTCCTCATATCCTGTCTATTATCTCTTACACACATAACGCAGAGCACACACTTCTCTCTTCTATCTGGAATATCAGAAGAGAAGCCAGCTCAGTTTGAGCCCTTGATCTGGGGTAGTTCAAAAAGCCACTTTGCAGACCGTCCAGAATGGTTCAGATGGCGACTGTAATTTAGCCCCATAGCTGACGTGGCTTTGCATTATGTCACAAGGCTTTTTTAAATTTTTTTTTTATGCATTGCATGCACATCCTGGCACGCACAGAACAGTGTTGTAACAGATAAGAGACTGAAGGTGTTGCTTGACAGTAAATTCTAGAACGAAGAGAGGGAGTGTGCCTCAGCTTTCCAGTTCAAGACATTTCAAGCTTTTTCTTTTCAAAAAGAAAAAGAAAATCAATGATAAATTGCATCAGCTCTTATGCTGGATCGACCTTTGCCTTGGATAATAACATTTTAAAAAAAAAATTTTTTTTAATGACCCATAACATTTCACAGGACAGATTCCACACTTGGCATCTCGAGCATTGTTATTCTTGTACCAGTCGCTCACATTGTGTAGTTTTATCTTTCAGCCTGTGATGCAAATTGTGGCGTACCACATGGTTCTGTTATCGGCCCTTTGTCGTTTGCAATTTACCAAACCTCTGCTCTGCTCGGCTAAATTTCACTTCATTTTCGTATCCATTTTCACTTTTATGTTGCTGTGCAGTTGCTATTTAAGTTGATGACGTTTCTATCTCTTAAAATAAATAAATAAAATGTTGGTTTTCAGTGTCTCTGCAAGTATTTTAACGTATGCATTTGTCACTTCTCTTGCACGTTAAGCACTTGAGAATGCCTTCAGGTATTTCTGCCAGGATACTAACAAGTAACAGAAACCTTTATCGCCCTTATGCCAGTTCAGCTAGCACTCCATTCATTAACTACCAGTTAATTCTAGACTACATTTCAAGCTTTCACTACCCACTCGTAGTAAACGGCTCCACGCCATCTTATCCGACTGATTCTTATCACGGCGTGTTCTCCGATCGCCCGACCGCAGCATCACTGGGCATCCTCACTGTACGTTCATTATCTGCAGACTGTAGAGCTTCTTCTTATCGTGCACCTTTCTCCTAGAGCAGTTTTGCAGCCAGTTTGTGACACAAATTTTGCACAATTTAAATCCACTGATGTTTTAATCTTTAAGCCTTTAGGCAGATTCCAGTCCGATGATACGTTGAACAAACACCTTGATAAGCTTTGGTGGTTAATTGAGAATGAATATTATAGGAATCAACTGGTGGAATTTCTCCTTTTATTACTGTAGTGTGTGTTTTGGGACCACACATTGGGCTAAAATGTGTGGCCTCTCGTACCGGTTTGAGGCTGGTGCTTTGTGTCAAAATTGAAACGACATCAAACAATAGTGCGTGTGAAACTATTTGCATGTTTGAGTCGGTGTGTGTGTTTGTGTGTGTGCGGCTTTATTTAGTTCCTGTGAAATCAGACTGCGGTGGGCTTTACTGAGCCTTACATAACCCAGTAATAGATCTCTGGGCCAGTGGGATGTTTTTACCACCTGCAAGGGGCTTAGGGAGTTTAAGTATGAGTGTGTCATTATGCGTGTGTGTGTGTGAGAGTACCTTCGTAAATGCATAAAGACAAAGGCACTGGAGAGCAGATTTGAATCTCATCTTTTCCTGTTTGGTGTGTGTGTGTCCATCACAAAGAATGCAAAGGGAAACTGAACCCGATGCATATCTGGTGCTGCCATCGTGCCTTTTGCGCATGCTTGAGGGCAGGCAGTGCAGAGACAGAGCGCAGCTGATAGATATCTGATCTCATTCTGTCTTCAGCATGTGTGTGTGGCCAGCTGGCATGACCCCGCACACACACAACTTTAGACACATGTCTCCAGACAAGAATTCATGAGCACAAACAAGACCACACACAATAAAGAGCTTTCAGCTGACCAGAGTGTGGCTGTGGTGGATGTCGCGTCCCTGTTGTAGTAACAGCCTTCTAATAACATGCCCGCGAGTCGTGCTGTGGTTTTGGCAAATTATCGGTTGTTGTCTAATCTGAAATGTTCACTGTCAAATCATTATCATGAAGATATGCGTCGTGTTTTACTACCAAAACAAGGGGTTATCGCTACAGGAGGCTATTTTTGTCTGCTTTTCCTAAATGTTCAACAGATGACTTTCCACAAGGCACTGCTGGTCCGTGATTCATGAACATTAGTCACTAGTCTTGTTCTTAAGCTTGCAAACAGAATACACCGATCAGCCACAACATTATGACCACTGACGGGAGAAGCGAATAACATCGACAATGTTGTGACAATTCAGTGTTCTACTGGGAAACTTTTGGACCTGGCATTCTTTGGTGTGGATGTTACTTAGACATGTAGCACCCACCTAGACCAGACCAGGCACCCCCACCCCATAGCAATGACACTCCTTGATGGCCAACTCCTTGACGTTTAGGAACAACTCAAAAAACATGAAGAACATCACAAGGTGTTGACCTGGCCTCCAAATTCACGAGATCCCAAACTGATCAAGTATCTGTGGGATGATCCACAGAGGAGGCCCCTCCCCTCAACCTATAGGTCCCAAAGGCCTCCATGGCCTCCCGTGTCCATTCCCTGATCAGTCACCACAAGAGAAACCTACACAATATTAAGAAGGTGGTCATAATGTTATGCCTGACTGGTGTATTATTTTGGCTGTGATGGTATCTGTTAGTAACGTCATGTGTGTAACGTCCTGATCATGCAGGTGAGTTCGTGGGTGACGTGGTTGATCTTGACAGCAGGGTCCATGGAAGAAAAGAGAGAAGTTTTCTCGTATCTGGTCCACGTGGCTAAATGCTGTTGGAACATGGGAAACTACAACGGTGTCATGGAGTTCCTGGCTGGACTCAGGTTTTTCTATTTTTATAAATACCTCCACACACTCTCGGACGCTATCATTTTGCGCCATCTGACCTTGGACGCGTTTTGTTTGTTCTTCAGATCCCGCAAGGTGCTGAAGATGTGGCAGTTCATGGACCAGTCAGACATAGAGACCATGAGAAGTTTAAAAGACGCCATGGCTCAGCACGAGTCTTCCTCCGAGTACAAGAAGGTTGTGACAAGGGCTCTCAATATCCCAGGGTGCAAGGTGGGTTTCTGTTTACTCAGAGAGTTCAACCCCGCGTCCATGGCCGTATTATGAGATTCATTTCTTCCCTCTCTCTCTCTTCTGTAAATACTCTAGGTTGTGCCGTTCTGTGGGGTTTTTCTGAAGGAGCTAAGCGATGCATTGGACGGCACGGCGAGCATTATTAGCCTCAAACCATCTCCAGATAACCCAGAAGACTCGATAGAGGTACAGTAAACAACCGCGAGTGTGTGCAAACATTAAGAATCAGAAATCATGTCAGCCTCTGTTTTTCTCTCCAGTTCATGTCCGACTACAGCGGCCAGCCCAACTTCATGTCGAGGTCCGGCCCAGACGGGCTGCACGTCCCAGAGAAAGAAGCTACCGTCAGCAGCATCCTCCAGATCATTAGGTACACACTGCATCCTCGGTAAACAAAGCTCGGACTGTGACGTGACAGTGTTTGACACTCCTCTTCCTGCTCCTCTAGATCTTGCAATCGAAGTCTGGAGGCAGAGGATACAGACGAAGCGTCCACCAGTCCCTCCTCCGCTGGCCCGTCCCCGTCGTCCAGAAACAACTCCTTCAGGGACCGCTGCCGCAATCAGTTAGTTCCTCATGTTTCTCTGGATCTCATTTTGGTTAAAGATGCGTCAAAATACTGGATATGTCTGTCGCGTGGCCTTGAGCACATCCAGATGTCGGACAGTCTGTGTATTTCTAAGAGAGAGTAGAGGATGTGTAGAGCAGTAGCGTGTATCAAGTGAAGCTGCAGCCCATTAGAACGCGAGGACATCGCAAATGTTTTGATTGCAGTCACTGCTGATGTTTTCAACCTTTTTAGTCACAGTCTGTAGTTACATGTTGCTGGTTTACATTCAAGGATTCAAGGATTCTTTATTGTCATTACGACACATGTTGGTACATGGGAAGGAATGAAATTGGTTACTCTGGTCCCGATTCAAGCCATAAGTAAAAAAAAAACAGAAAAAGTTAGTAGTTAAACGCCAAACCTGGTCTCAGCGTGCGAAACCTATTTTTATATTTTACTTGAACTCCTCCTCGACGCCAGAAGTCGTCCCTATTGTTTAGCGTCTGTGACCCTTTGGGCCAAAAGGTCCGTTTCCAAAATTAAGTTCTTTATTTTCCTGCTCATTCACAGACTGTGACTCACGGACAAAGTAGAAAGAATGTTATATACAGATTTATAGCAGAACTATGAATACTGGGAGTGATTGTCATGGCTGGCCACTTAGTAGAAACACAATTCGGTTCACAGACGAACACATTTATAGAATACAATACAATACAACACAATAGGACAGAGCTTATTTGCCATTTGCACAGGTACGTTACAGGACAGGTACATTGGAATTCTTGTGCATTTCAAGCTTACTATGAATTTAAAAGGATGAATTAAAGTGCACAGTGGAAAGTGCACCAATAGGCACAGAATATCATTATTATTCTAATATATTATAGACAAAATATACCAAATATAGGCACAAAAATCAGTATCAGATGTGCATTTATAGACGTGCAGCTATCTCTCTTGAAAGAAATAATGAACCAGATTGTAAATAGATGCTTAATCCCGAAGATCAAATCAAATCAAATCAAGCTTTATTGTCATTTTGACATAAATACAACTGTAATGCAGACAGAATGAAATTGCGTTCCTGTCTGAGATCTGTGCAGACTTTGCAAAACAGGCTAAAGACTCAAATAAGTTAAGACTCTGTTCAAATACTAAAAGACTTAATTAAAATAAGTAAAGTGCAAGGTGCGCAGTGCCCTTCCCGGGTCAGATCAGCGACTATTTTATGCAAATACTGTTCCACTTCATCCATAGTGTGCATCTGCATTCGGGCAAAATCCTCCAGATCCTCCAAATGAAACTGATGCTGAAGTCTTATTTTGGTTTATTGTGCGGTTCATAAACACAGCTCGGCGTGACGGATTTACGAGGGAAGGCATTCGCAGATTGTTATTGCGATGTGGCGACGTTCAAATAAAACCCGTGTCACGCAGGGAAAAAGGTTTACGGGTTGGTTTCCTGTCAGGACAGGAAGGAACACGGCTCTGGTACTTCTCAGCACGCTGGTGGCAGGCGGCTAATAACACAAGCTATAATTTCGAGGCAGTGTTGATCATTGATTCGGTTCCAACCTTGACCTGTGACATTTGTATTAAGGAAGCCTGGATTGTCTTCTGCGTTTCTAAACTGTTTTCTCTTGACATATTATTCCGTGCTCAGGATAACAACCCCGCGTAACTTTGGCCCGCTTGTACGGTCTTAATCTGTTTGGACTCGGCGGCTGATAAATATCACCTCAGTCAAAGACGCTTTCTGTTCCTGTGTCCTGGATCTCTTTCCTGCTGCCATCCTCGGAAACCTGTCAACACCTCTCTGTCCTGTCTTTTTTTTTTCACACTTCTATTTCTACTCACACTTCCTCCTTTTCTTGTTTCCTTCTCCCTTTCCAGCAACCATTCAATTAGGACAACGCCAGAAACAAACCGTGTTTTGTAAGTGGTTGCACAAGGAGATTTACGGGGGTTTTGCACTAAGCTAACATAGTTTAGGCTGCAGTTTGAGCAGCAGCTTGTTTAGTAGTGGAGGAATGAGAAATGACAAATGCATGACTTTTTATTTTTGCTTGTTCAACCAATGCATTACAGGACACAACACATTTTGGCTCAGTTTATCTTTAGATGCTTGTCTGGGCCTCGGTGCATTTTAAAATTACCTGCCTTACTCCTCTTTGGTCGTATTTGTGCACCTGTGAGCTTGTGTGCGTGCAGAATCCAGTGAAATCATCTTCGATCCTTCTTCAGTTTCACAGTTGGGGACTTGTCAGATTCAGATGGCGACTTGTCGTCGGAGCCTGTGGCGAAGGAGGTGGAGTTCCAGGGAACGGAGGAGACGCACAAAGCTTTCAGCCACGGCACCGAGCTCATTCCATGGTGAGACGCAAACACAGACACACAAACCCGCACAGCTACCGCCACGTCAACGGACACGCCACAACGTCTTTGTGCTCCCTTTTGTTTTCCAGGTATGTGTTGTCACTGCAGCCGGACGTCCACCAGTTCCTGCTCCAGGGGGCTACGGTCATTCACTACGACCAGGACAGCCACCTCTCGGCTCGCTGCCTGCTGCGGCTGCAGCCCGACAACATAACGCTCACTTGGGGTAAATTGCACCGGGTTGCTCTGAACCGCCGTTGTCCTCCCTGGAGGTTCATTCACAAGGTTGCGGGGAACATTTTCTATTGTTATCATGACGAGCGTGTTTATATATCAAACAGAGACGCGGAACGCCACATTTCATATCCTCTTGAGCTTGATTGCTGCTCTTTAAACAAATTTAAAACAGACATCCATAAAAAAATATATTTCCTGTGTCATTATTATGTTTTAAACAGCGTGCATGTGTTTATTCTCAGCAGGTAATATGTCTTTTGTAAGGCAGTTTGCTCCGTGCGCGTGTTTGTTCCCCAATTTCCTTTACTACATTTCAAATATATCATAAATGTGTTGATTTACGGCAGGTAAGCCCCAGAGCGGAGGGGCCTCCCCCGCCGAGCATCCACTGGGACTGGGACACACTGTAGCTGCAGGACTAGCAGAAGGCCTTTTGGACGTCGGAGTGGTGAAGGTTTGTTAGAAAAAACTGGATTTTGATTCAGTTTTAGGTTTTTGACAGCCATGGGTTGACGTGTACTCTTAACTTTGGCCTTATTTGATTGTGCAGGCGGTGTTTCTGGGCCATCAGGGAGTCGATGTCCACGCTGTGTGTCTGCAAAACAAGCTGAGCCAGATGACAGTGGAGGAGAACGGCCTCAGCCTCCTCTACGGCCTCAGTACCACCGACAACCGGTCAGTGCCTCGTCACCGGTCGGCGCCTTACTACAACACCTTGCTGTTTATAAAATATTTCCACTAACATCCTAACCAATGTCACCAGACTCCTGCACTTCGTGGCCCCCAATCACACCGCGCAGATGCTCCACAAGGGCCTGTCAGAGTTGGTGAACGCTGCCAGGAAATTGAAGAAGTTTCCAGACCAAAGGCTGCAGTGGCTGAGGAAGCAGTACGTCAGTCTGTATCAGGTAAACTCTCGACGGCGCTTTGCTTGTGCGCGCGCCTCGCTTCCGTCGATGTGCGAATTCGTTTTGCATGGATTTAAAACGGCCATTAAACGCACCGTCGAACAAAGGGTTTTAAGGAATGCCTCGGGTAATGTGTTAGATCAGGAAAAAAATGTTGTTTACTTTACCACGACGGCTCTGGAGAGAGTCATCAAGTCAGTGGAGAGCGTCGCAAGAACAAAGCTTCCCTTACCCACAGGATCATGCAGAAGCAGATGTCTGGGGGAAAAAAAAGACATGACACAGGACTGCACCACATATATATACACCAATCAGCCACAACATTATGACCACTGACAGGAGAAGTTAATAACATTTAAACCATCTTGTGACAATTCATTGTTCTGCTGGGAAACTTTTGGACCTGGCATTCATTGGTGTGGATGTTACTAAGACATGTAGCACCCACCTAGACCAGACCAGACCAGGCACCCCCACCCCATAGCAATGACACTCCTTGATGGCCAACTCCTTGACGTTTAGGAACAACTCAAAAAACATGAAGAACAGCACAAGGTGTTGACCTGGCCTCCAAATTCACTAGATCCCAAACTGATCAAGTATCTGTGGGATGATCCACAGAGGCCCCTCCCCTCAAAGGCGCCCCCAAACCCTAACCCTAACCCTAACCCTCAGAAGGCCCATGTCCATTCTCTGATGAGTCACCACAAGGGAGACCTACACAATATTAGGAAGGTGGTGGTCATAATGTATGCAATTGAAGCTTAGCCTCTAGCTTACCCTTGTTAATCCTGAGGTCGTGTTCGTATCTTCTAGGAGGAGTACAGGTACGAAGGCCCCACGCTGGCCCAGGCCATCGAGCTTTTCGGTGGCCGGAGGTGGAACATGGGCACGGGCGGTGTGGAGAAACCCAGCACCCAGAAAAACAGCTCTCTTGGCATCAACGATAAGTCCAAGAAGAAGAAGAAGGCTCTTGTGAGGGTCAGTACATGAACACGTCTTTCACTTTGGCCTTCGACAGTGCACAGGGGGATGACTTTTTGCCATCTTTACCCCCCTCCCCCCAACACAGGGAGACAGCGGAGACGCCACCGATGACGAAATGGTTTCCAGGAAAACACGAAGTTGTAAAGAAGGACTTTATCGAAATGGACCAGAGTCTGACAGCATTGACCAAGAAGATCCAGGTGAGGATGCGCCAAGATTATCATTCCCTGGTGTACTGTACAGGTTTATTATTTATATTTACTCTGCGACTCTCTGCCTCCATAGAAGACAGCTTTCCTGGGCCGTTCTCCCTCTCATCCAGTAGGAGCCCTGGGTTGCTAGCCTCCTCTTCTTCCTCTTCGTCCTCTTCCTCCAGCATGGCAGGGTCCAATCAGAACCGTCCACAGTCCTCCCCAATCCTTTCAGGATCCGCCAAGGCGCAGCCAGGGTACGTCGGGGTGGGAGGCGTGGTCGTTGTTGCAAGTTTGACTCCGCTGATATTCCAGAAAGTTTTTCATTCCAGTTAATGCATTTTCTTCTTTTCTTTCGGGGGTTGCAGGGCTTGGAGCAGCAGATCGTGGCACGGTCGAAGTAAAGGCTGCTTCAAAGGCTTCCAGAATCTCATGATTTCCGACAGCACGATGAACTTCATTGAGTTTGTTGAGCTTTTCAAGTCTTTCAGGTAAATCCTCTGCGGTAGAAAGATTTCTAATACTTTGGAGCAAACTGTTCTGTACTGCACCTTGTGCATGTTCTCTTTGACATTTCTTTCCATCTCAATCCGTCATTTTATACGAACGGCAGCTAAAGTAAGAGAGGGATGAAACAGATTCGACAAATGCCTCTGAAGGTCACGCTGCCTCGGACATTCCCCGAGGGTTCTTTGTCCGTTTCTCTCGTCGACTGAATTGACACAAAAGCTTTGCCTTGACAAGCAAATAACAATTATTCTCATACCGTTCCTCTTACGTTCCTCAGATTGTGCTGCGTCCTCTCATCTGCTGCCCAGCACTTTCCTTTTAAATCATGCTCCTACACAGATGCAGCCACGGGGAGAATATCAAACAGCTTCAGAGGATGAGACTTGGACAAGCTCAAATGTCTTACGTAACACCATCCCGCTGAAGAGTTGATTATGAATCTGACTCTTTAAGAACTCTTCAAGCTCTCACATCAGTTTGTGATCAAGAAGAAGTGCTTAAAGTCCTTTTGTTGAGGAAATACAAAGCAAAATAAATGCATTCGTCCTTTGTGCATGGGCTCTGGCTGCAAAACTTGAATGAACTACTATAAAAACTATTGTAATTAACAGTTTGTTAAGTCTAATCTTTGCTAAAATTGGCCTACTCTGATTTTCTCAACAGCATCCGAAGCAGGAAGGACCTGAAGGAGCTGTTTGACACCTTCGCCGTCCCCTGCAGTCGCACAAGTCCAGAGTCATGTCCCCTTTACACCAACCTCAGGATAGATGACAGAGACACAGGCCTGCAGCCAGAGCTCGGTAAAAGACCTCACCATTAAAGCAGTTGAAAAAACAACAACAACATGTGCTCAAGCACTTTTGTCTCAATTACCCATAATCTCTTCCTCTCCTCTTCAGACCTGTTGACCCGCAACGGTTCTGATCTGGGCCTGTTTATCCGGACCAGGCAGCAGATGTCCGACAACCAGAAGCAGATCTCGGACGCCATCGCGGCCGCCAGCATCGTGACCAACGGGACGGGGGTGGAGAACGCATCCTTGGGCGTCTTGGGGTTGGCCATCCCTCAGCTCAACGACTTTTTAATCAATTGTCAGAGGGAGCACCTGAGCTACGACGAGATCCTCAGCATTATACAGGTAGAGTCTGGAGCCTTTAGGGATGGGTGGCTGCAAAGACGCCACTGAAGGATGGATGGCAGGTACACAGAGGAGACAGAAGAAGGAAGGGGAACGGTCGATCAATGCCGTTAATGAATTGTTTTCTGTTGCAGAAATTTGAGCCGTCGTCAACCATGAGACAAATGGGTTGGATGTCATTTGAAGGTTTTGCAAGGTAAAGCTCAAAACCACTTTACATACTCTGTCACAAATCATCTTCCAGGTTCCACACTATGTGTAATTCGTGCAAAGGCATCACGTATTAACTTGACCGTCCTTTGTGCCAGGTTCCTAATGGACAAAGATAACTTTGCCTCTCGTAACGAGGAGTCTCAGATGAACCCAGATGACCTGCAGCACCCTCTGTCCAACTACTACATCGAGTCCTCTCATAACACCTATCTGACCGGGCACCAGCTCAAAGGGGAATCCTCTGTTGAGCTTTACAGTCAGGTAAAGGCTCATTGAAGGTACTGCGGGACACAGACGCCGTAGCCTACGCCGATGCGAGCAGTTTATACTTGGCTCGCTCTGTAACAACGCCACCCAGACACTAGTCGGAGCTGTTGTGAATTTTTGTTTCTACTTCCTGCTTCACTTTCAACAATGGCGGCTGAAACTTTCGTCGAAATTCCACCCAAGTCGAGTCGTACAAATGCTTGTACCTTCAAACCTCCTCAGTTAACCTTTCCTCCATGTGTTCCATCTTTATTGATCCAAAACAATCAATTCAAAAACTGCAGAGATGGAGAAGCAGCCGGAAAAACTAAAGCGGAAATGCGCTACCACCAAGCGGACCAATAACAGCTCTTGTGGTTTGCATAGCTGTGGCGCGTAGTCACATTTCTGGGGAAGTGCACGTCAGTTACGGCGCTGTCGGCGAAGCTACGGCGTCAGTGGCCTAAACCGCCTATTACTCAGACGACTGTTTGAAGATGAAGACTTTTTGATTTTTAACGCATTTTTTTGTCAATGTCTTGGTTAACTAGGTGCTGCTGCAGGGATGCAGGAGTGTGGAGCTGGACTGTTGGGATGGAGATGATGGCATGCCGGTCATTTACCACGGACACACGCTCACAACCAAGATACCCTTCAAGGTTAGAAACCCACAGGGGCAATTTAATTAATAAAGGAAAATTCTACTGGAAGAAAAACAGCTTTCGAGGAATTTCAGATCACGTGCAAATCAGAATTTGAAATGCACATTTAAGGTCCAGGCGTCAAACATACGGCCCATGCTGTTTTTCAGTTATAATAACTGCTATCCCTAATTTGCCCAATGTTTTAGTCAGAGAAGTTGTATGTGTGTGTGGCCCCCTGAACTAAAATGAGTTTGACACCTCTGCTCTAAGGGAATCAGACGGCCATTATTTATGTTAACAGAAATATAAACGATCTCATTTGTAATGGACTTTCATCCGTCCTTATTTGTTTATTCTGTCCCTTCAGGATGTGGTGGAAGCAGTCAACCGGTCTGCATTTGTCAACTCCGACATGCCCGTCATCCTCTCCATAGAGAACCACTGCTCCCTGCCGCAGCAGCGCAAGATGGCTGAAATTTTCAAGGTATGATGGCGGCTGCAGCGTCATGTAAACTTGAACAACTAGAAACTACCTGCACTTGTTAAATCTCAGAGAAAACATTAAAGGGAAAGACTTTTTTCAGTATTTTTCTGCTTTGCATTTACTGAATTATGTGCATCTACACCTTCAACCACCCTACTTCCTTGTGCTACTCCACTCTATTATTGAGTTGGGAGTATTTTCCACTCTGGATCTTCTTTCTGAGGAAGAGTTGAACTCCTCTCATTCTACTTGACCACATTTTTTATTTCTCATCTGCCCCGGTCATTCAACCTGGCAGACTTCCAGCCTGAAGCTGGCTTCCCCTAATCTTCTGGCTACAACTGCTTCTCTATTTCTTCTTCTTCTTCCTTTTTTAAAGTTATACTGTAAACTCAAGGCCCCGTATGTCTGGGCACGGCAGTTACATCATGGAATATCATCGTGCTTTCATCTAGCTAAACTTCCCAGCATTTCCTCCTCCCCTGAGACCGACTTCTGAGTCACTTGATAACGAAAAGTCTTTAATGTTCACACAGCTCTGTGCCTCGGGCCGGCTCACATCGGCATCGGGTTGTTTATTTGTAATTCTGTCTTGATAAAAAAAAAAAAAAAAAAAAAGAAATCACTTTCATTTTCTCTAGCTGAGGGTTCTTCTGATGTCATCCCATCATTAGACGGTGTTCGGGGATCGGCTCGTGACGCGCTTCCTTTTCGAGAGCGACTTCAGCGACGACCCTCACCTGCCCTCGCCGCTGCAGCTCCGCGGAAGGATCCTCCTCAAGAACAAGAAGCTCAAAGCTCATCAGGCGCCGGTGGACATCCTCAAGCAGAAGGTTAAGACGGAGCACATCCTGTCCAAACACTGCGTATAGATGCGTGCATAATTTAGACTTCCAGGTGGCTTTAGTGCAAGGAATATTTAAGCGCTGCTGCTCATTAGAGTGCTGTCGAACATAAATAATAGATGCAAATGTGCTCTAATGTATGCTCCAACCTCGCAGCATTTACACCTAGCAGGGATGTACGCCTCAGTAAGCACACTATATTATCTAGGTAGGAACTTGTGTGTTTGCATATATATATTTTTACATTATTTTATCACTTTCACAGGCTCACCAGCTGGCGCACATGCAGGCTCAGGCCAGCAACGGGTCACCGGGGGTTACGCCACCCAGCAACCACGCTAACGAAGAAGAGGAGGAGGAGGAAGACGAGTACGACTACGACTACGAGTCTCTGTCGGACGGTAAGGAAGGAGAAAACGAGAAATCAAACTGAAAGCGATGACCCTCACGAGATATTTCTACCTTGAGTCAGTTTCTGTTTACCACTTCTCCCTGCCTGTCTCTCCTCTTAACACTTACATCTCGTTACGTTTCTCACTCCTTTCCTTTCCTATTTTATCTCGCTCGTTTTCCACTTAGCCGATGGCCTCGCAGCCTCTACTGCCTCGTATGGCCTTGAAGGTAAATGCACAGCTCTAATGCGCCTCTTTAAGTGCCACTGTTTCCCCTCTGTCTTTGTTGTGCAGTGAGTGAGCAAATCTGCAAAAAGGAAAATCAGTAGCGCCTTAAATTTGCCACGTTAAAAAAAAACTTTCAAACATTAGTCACCGTGCTCTTTTACCACTGCAGAATAACTACGGAGGAAACGCTGGGGCGAAGGAGTGCATCAGTAATCGGCATCGTTGTTGTCGTTGTTGTTTTTGACTGTGTTGACTCTTGCAGCTGCTAGCTCCCTGCTTTTTGTGGACTTTTGTTACGCTTTACTGCAGCCATCCTGCATGGTGATGGGCGGATCAAAATGTGCAAAAAAAAAAACATGTCGCATAATAATACCTGGGGCAAACATTCCATCTAACCTGTGTGATGTTGAAGCATTTTACCCGGACGTTGCGATCGGTGTTTGACGGGAATGAGAAACGCGCTAACAGCTTGACCCCCTGCTGCAGCTCGAGTGAAAACAGTAAAGAATGTACACAAGTTCTTCTCAGACTCTGCTTTGTGAGTCTTAGAGTTGAAGCGGAGCACTCTACAGGCGTATTAATCACGACTAGATCCCTAACAAAGGATGGTTAGTGGCACCGGGAGTGTTTGTTATGGTTGCAGTCAAACCTCCCAGCTTGCCGCGGCGACTTGTCTTTCGTTTCAAGTGCAGTTGAAAGCAGTGTTAGTGTGCAGCCTGTGTGTAGCTGTTGTCTAAACGTCTAAATCAGGGGTGTCAAATTCATTTTAGTTCAGAGGGAGCCACTTACAGCCCAGTTTGATCTCTAACAGGATGCACCAGTAACATAACAGCTTGATAACCTGTAAGTAACGACAACTCCAGCTTTTTTGTCGTTTGTTTTATTGCAAAAAAGTACATTAGGAGAATGAGAATTAGTCCTGGGTAGGGATGCACCGAAAGTTTTCCGCTGAAAAAACAACCAAAAATTACTGCGGTTGTTGCTTGCATCATTACAACATCCTGTTTCGGCCATGTTGGTTCGGCGATAAATTTCCAGACGAAAATTGCCCAAAACTGCATTAGGCTATCGTTTTTTCGGCCGAAAATTTCGGACTTCTATCAGACTTTTATCGACTTTTATCACAACACGTGCAAGCAACAAACACGAAAATGTTGGACTTTTATCTGACTTTTATCGACTTTTATCACAACACGTGCAAGCAACAAACGCGGCAATTTTGGACTTTTATTGGACTTTTATCGACTTTTATCACAACACGTGCAAGCAACAAATATGGCAATTTTGGACTTTTATCGGACTTTTATCAACTTTTATCACAACACGTGCAAGCAACAAACGCGGCAATTTTGGACTTTTATCGGACTTTTATCAGACTTTTATCACAACACGTGCAAGCAACAACGGCAATTTTCGGCCGAAAATGGCCTGAAAGTGCATTTTCAGTTTTCGGCCACAAATTTTCGGTGCATCCCTCGTCCTGGGTCTCAGCGTTGCATTCTGTGCACTTCTCTTTCTAAAACAGTAGATTACAAATTAGGAATAGCAGTTATTTTCATTGAAAAACTGCAGTCTTCTATGTCATTTTCGCATTTTGCAAATTCAGGCCAGATTAGACCCTCTAGCGTGCCGCTTTTGTGCCACATGTTTGACACCTGTGTTCCAAAACAAATTCCCTCGCTGTGAACGCATCTCCACTCGTGTGATACGGATGATGCTTGCCGTCCAGAGCCTCGCCGTTAAAAACCACCTTCCACTGGAGTATTTTACAAACTCCTCTGTCTCCTCTCTCTCCCACAAGCGCATCACCTCCCTTCCTCCCTCGCTCCGTACATGTATTTTGCTCGTGACCTCGCCAGTGGCTGGCCGGGCTCATCAGGGGAAACAAAACAAAGCCATCTGGTTTCTCAGGCCCTGCGCTGCCCCCGCACTAAACAACAGACCAGGGGGAAACTACCCCGTCCCGCCGGTCCCAGTCCCACTGCTCACTCACTCCTAAACCCTGCACGCTGCTCGTCTGTGTCAGGAGGACTTACCGGTCATGAACCACATTCAAATACAAAAAAGAAAAACACATCATAGCCTGCTTTCCTTTTGCTGCTTTGCTTCGTCTCTCATTCTTAAATATATGAACCAATAAATATCAACGGCAGGCAAGCAGGACATCCTGTCTCCATTTTTACCTTAGACATTCCCTGCAAACACAAACACTCGAGTACGACGCTGCCAAGTTGCTACCATCTCCGGTTGAGCGCTACCTCCTCTGGTTCAGCTCATTTCACAGCGTGTGACACTCTGCCGGCTCAACTCCGACACGAGGAGGAGGAGGAGGAGGAGGCTCGGCGCGTCAGGAATCAAACACGTTTCCTGAGATAAAGACCTTCTGCGTTGTCGAGCTGTTGCGCCTCTGGCTGCGATCAATGTGTAGGAGGAACGAAAGCAAAGGGAACGACTCCCTACTGCTGCTCCTGTTTACAGCCGAGAGATGTTTTACTTTTGATTACGACGAGGAGGCGCCTTTGTCGGAGCCTCTACTCGGGAGACGGTCAGGGGATTTAATAAATAACTGCTCGTAGTTTTTTTCTTTTAAATATTATTCTCTAATTGTTTGCACCGTTTGGAGTTGGACGCCATGCAGAGCAGAAGAAACAGAATTACATAATCTTTTAAAACCTAATCTATGAGTAAAACGCAGAACTGCTAGAGTTGAGTCAGTAGTGTAAACATATTCAACTTGTTTAAACTCTTATTTATCACCTTTTGTAAACTTAAGAGAAAATCGTTAACTACGAACATGAAACACCAAACTCTTACTTGAGTAAAGTTAAAAAAGAAAAAGGTTGCTTTCACGAGGAGTAGATTCCCAGATGCTAAATTTACTTCCTCTGATATATGTCCTGAGCACACAGTATATCAAGAACCACTGGGACACCAATGCATTATTTCTATTTACAGATCTCTGACAGGTCGGTTTCTGCCTCAGATGTCTCGTCTTATATTATACTATACGTGCAGTTTAATGATCGGTATGCAGGAGTAACATCCAATGCACTTTTAACCTTCATATTCCACGCATAGTTACCGTACGCGCATATTAATACTGAGGATATGGAGCAAGGGTGCGTTTGGGTGTTGCTTGATTCATATGCAAACATTCATACTAACGGTGACGGGTGCATGTCAACATGTCGCAAACTCCACGTGAATATTCTCGTCTGCAGTCTGGTCATGGATCAGAACCATGCCAAATAAACTTCTGCAGCGTCTTCATGAATGTGTCATATCCAACCATTGTGACTACAGTACGCTTCAAGCAGTCTTCTCTTGTCAGCTGAGAGAGTTAACCTTTTTTTTTGCTTGGCGCGAAGCCCAACTACCGTTTATCATTTGTTATTTTTGTCTGAATAGATAACATCCTGGACGACAAGCCAGAGGGAAAGAACTCTGCAGACAAAGAGGATGAAATACCCAAGAGGATGAAGAAGACCGAGAGCACCATGCAGAGCAAAGGAAAGGTACGGACCTGAAACCTTATTGCTGCGGGAAATTAGACGAATACACAGGAGAAAAAAACTAGATATGGATGTACGCCTATCAGCCACAACATTATGACCACCAACAGGCGAAGTAAATAACATTTGAACCATCTTGTGACAGTTCAGTGTTCTGCTGGGAAACTTCTGGACCTGGCATTCATTGGTGTGGATGTTACTTAGACATGTAGCACCCACCTAGACCAGACCAGGCACCCCCACCCCATAGCAATGACACTCCTTGATGAAATATACCGAAATGGAAACAAAAACACTTTAGGAACAACTAAAAAAAACATGAAGAACAGCACAAGGTTGACCTGGCCTCCAAATTCACTAGATCCCAAACTGATCAAGTATCTGTTCGATGATCCACAGAGGCCCCTCCCCTCAAAGACCCCCCCCACTAACAACATCCTGTTCCCAGACACCACAGGACACCCTCAGAAGGCCCATGTCCATTCTCTGATGAGTCACCGCAAGGGAGACCTGAATAGGAAGGTGGTCATAATGTTATGCCTGATCGGTGTGTTTAAGTGAGTTGTTGATTCACTGACTCTGCATTTGTTTTACTCGCCTTTTACCGGCAGATAGCATCGAACAAAGTAAATGTTTAGACTGAATTGGACGTTGAAGAGTGAAAAACGATAAAATCCCGGCAGCTTGATCCCACTTTTTGGGAAGTTCGGCTTCTGTTTCGTGCAGCAAAACGCTAACGGTGACCTCCCCTGTCCCGTGTGTGTGTCTGTCCGGACCTGCAGGTGTTTGACATGGAGCTGGGCGAGGAGTTCTACCTTCCCCAGAACAAGAAGGAGAGTCGACAGATCGCCCAGGAGCTGTCCGACCTCATCATCTACTGCCAGGCTGTCAAATTCCCCGGTAAGGGAATATTCTCCGTCTTCTCCGTCAAACTGTTCCTTCTCTTCCTGTACTTCTTGAACAAGATAGTTTTATTGCCTCCTCTCATTCGTCACGCCTCCTTCTTTTCCAAGTAAAACATGATTTATTCTCCCTTGATATCTTCTTTTCCATCCTCTCTCTTTTTTACTTTGCGAAAAACAGTCAGATCATTTTTTTCCCATCTTTCCCTCTCTCTAATCCACTCCCATGTTATATTTAAGAGGTCAAACCTTTCCCCCCATGTTTTTTTTTTTTTTTTTTTTTTTAATTCTTCTCATTGCAAGACATTTAATATCCCTGTGTAACACTCCATTCCTATCCCACACAGGACACCCACTGAGATGATGAATCCACTTCTCCCCATGGGAAAGCTACGGTTTCTTAATTGTTCTGTTTCTCCCTCAAAAGCACAACAGTTGCCTCATGATGCACAGCAAGAAAATGTTTCTTAGGAACTTCCCGGTAGCCAAACCGTCGCCCCTCCACTTCTACCCACTTTAGACTAAAGATAAAAACGATTAAAACTGTCGGTTTAAGTTTTTCACTCAATTCAGCTTTCCGCGCACTTATGCAACGTCCCCTATTTCCTCTCTATTGGACGCCGTCTCCGTTCCTCGCTGCCATTTATCTCAAATATTTCTCTTTTGTCCCTCAACATAAACCGCTTATCGCCTCTTTCCTCCCTCGAGTGTCCTCTTCTCTGTTTGTCTCCTCTCTTCTTCAAAATGACATCTGCCCTTATAAACCCGCCTGTGTTTCCACTGGTATTTTATTTGTTTACTGTTTCCAGGGACCTGAGATCTGAGAAAGAGCAGGGCAATAGGCCCAGTTCAGTCAGTCAGGCAGGCAGGCAGGCAGGCAGGCAGCAGGCTGTTCGCTGTCGTATCTCCTCTGGAGTCATTTTCAGACGGACGTGCTGCTCGTAAAGACTTTTGTGCAAACACGTTAGCAACCGACGACAAAGGAGAACGGTTGCCAAATATTAAAATGTTGCAAGATTCTTACCACTTAAATGTTTTACGTGCAGAATATTTGCCTTTAATAGGTCACTAATTTAAGTTGTATTTTTATGACATCTTCCTGTATTTGAACTTTGTCTCCCCTCTCGTTTGCATTTCCCTAACAACAAGTCTCTGTCTGCCTCTTGTTCTTTCTGTGGGAATGCAGGCCTGTCCACGCTGTCTCCGGCCGGCTCTGGCAGGGGGAAGGACCGGGGAAAGAGCAGGAAGTCCATATTTGGCACGGCGCCTTCTCGCAGCTCGACGGGGGAGGTCACGGCCCAGAACCGCGCTCCTGGGAAAGGTACGCGGGTCAAGTGGGGTCCTGAGTGTTTTTAGATCCGCTGTCTTCGAGTGTGCAATTCGCATGGAAGGCATAAAACCTCTACACTTACGTCAGTGTTTCAGAAAGAATATAAAAACTTGAAATTTCCATCCCTCTGTTCCTGGTACAAGCGATAAGTGCAAATCTTGTCGACTAGTCGTTGCAGTTAAACTACCTCAGAGTGTTTGGGAACGTTTCTTACTCAAAACAAGCAAGAAAACTGTCACATGCAAGATTCGTAAGCTGAACCCTCGCGCACCAAAGGGGCCACCCCAGCCATGCATGAATATTTTTAAAGGAAACACATTTTTGGAAGATTTAGACGCACCTCGGGTGCTAAACTAGTTAGCTCCCATGTACTGTATGTGCAGACCATAGACTGTATATAAAGATGGACGGACAGCGGAACTGCTACTCAAAAGTGAAGCCAAAGCAAGTAGAGCTCCCCCTTGTGTCTGGCTGCAGTATAGGTCATAAGCTCCACCCCCTCCATGGTAGTGGGCGGGACTTGGGCCAAACTAAAACACTAAAATACACGTCAAATAAATATTTTTCAAGGATGGTTTCTGTCATTTTTGGGTAGTTAATATAATGTTGATGAATGTTCAAGTGTCAGTTTTTTTGGATAAGTTTTGTTTTAGTTATTTGACGCTATAGAAACAGGATGTGACACAATGGCGACTACCAGTTGCCATGCCAACCATTCTGTAAAGCAAACACATTTAAAAAAAAGAAGTTCGGTGTATAATCCAACATTTCCTTGTAGCTGGTGGAGGTAGATCAGAGCGTAGTATTAATTAAACGAAAACGCGAGTGAGTCTGGAGGAAGTGTCGGCGGGGCATCGATATCGCAGCTCCGCTTGGCTCCACTCTCGGACCGTACTGATCAGACTCTGGCTCCAAACTCGCAAGATGGCGCCGCCCGTATCCCCGGGAAAATAGCGTCAGTTTGGCCAATGAGAGGAAGTAGGGACGTGTAGTCCATATTTATATACAGTCTTGTTTCAGACGTCTATATTATTTGTGTGAAGGATCATGAAGGTTTCCTTTTGTTCAAGGAAAGAAAGTTTATTTTATTGCTGCTGCCACTTAAATAAATCTAATAAATAAGTGCAAATCATAACAGACATTAGTTGGAGCCCTAATCCTCCATCTTTACAGCACAGTATATAACAGACTGTCAACCCCTGACAGCCTCTTAGTGATATTAGGATGCTCTGACCAAATACAGACTGTCCCCCAACCTTTGCAGCAAGTGCTTATGTTTTGTATTGGTTATTGCAAAAAGGGAAATCTTGAGGGAATGGAAATCAGTCGCCTGTTTTAAAAAATGGCTTCGAAAATTAGTGTCAGTACGTTTGTGTTCACTAATTCACGGATGGGATAAATGCAGAGACCAAATTCCTTGTATACACAAGTATACTTGGCCGATAGACACTTAATCTTAATCTTAATCTTAATCTCTTGAATGAGTCACGGTGTTAAAAATCCTTTGCAGAGAGACGGTCTTTGTGCAAAACCCCGTCACTCAAACTTGCTGAAACTGATAAACTCCTCTTCCCCCGGCTTCCGCTTCCAGGTGGCTCCGAGCGGCTGAGCTGGGAGGAGCAGCAGACGTCCCCCGTCCTCAGCCCGCCGACGTCGCTCAGCGCCATCATCCGCACGCCCAAGTGCTACCACATCTCCTCCGTCAACGAGAACGCCGCCAAGCGCCTGTGCCGCCGCTACTCTCAGAAGCTGATCCAGCACACGGCGAGCCAGCTCCTCAGGACGTACCCGGCGGCCACCAGGATCGACTCCACGAACCCCAACCCGCTGCTCTTCTGGCTGCACGGGATCCAACTGGTGGCGCTCAACTACCAGACCGACGGTGAGGAATGCTAGAGAGATGCGTTTCCCGCTCTCTAAATATATGACTCACTTTGCCAGCACTTCTTCTCGGGAATTTGGCACTCAGAGGCATTACTCTTTCTAGATAAAACATCACTTATTCCCCAGTGGAAGATAGGCAGATATGACAAATGCATTCTGCTCAATCATTTCCCCTCCACCTTATTTTTGCAGCCTCAAGGCTACATGATGCAGTTAGGGTTTTACGAGTTTTCCGAGCTTTGAAATTGGCTGAAATCCTTTAATTCTCTGTGAGCCGGTGCAACCCATCTTCATCTAAATAAGACTGTTTGCTATTACAAAGCTGTTTTACCTCTATAAATGTCTTTCTACTTTTCTCTCATACCCTCTTCTCTCTCTCACTCTGATTTTCGCGTCTTTTCTCCTGCGTTTTTCTGGGCTCTACCTCTAAATCCTCAGGAATTCTCCGTTGTCAGCGCTGCCGTCTGGAAGCTGACAGATGAAGTTGTTATTTTAATCCGAAAGGCGTTTTTACATAAAAACACACAGTGGATCTGCCTGTTTCTCAGCGTACATGCGCTCGAGACGTTTTGTTAAGAAGGCATGTCTTCTGTCTTACACCGATCAGCCACAACATTAAAACCACAGACAGGAGAAGTAAATAACACCGACCATCTTGTGACAGAGTTTTGCTGGAAAACTTTTGCACCTGACATTCAATGGTGTGGATGTTACTTAGACATGTAGCACCCACCTAGACCAGACCAGGCACCTCCACCCCATAGCAATGACACTCCCCAGCATGTTGCACATAAAACTCTTTAGGAACAACTCAAAAATACATGTAGAACAGCACAAGGTGTTGACCTGGCCTCCAAATTCACTAGATCCCAAACTGATCAAGTATCTGTGGGATGATCCACAGAAGCCCCTCCCCTCAAAGGCCCCCACGGGACACCCTCAGAAGGCCCATGTCCATTCTCCACAAGGGAGACCTGCACAATATTAGGAATATCAATGTATCTTAGGTTAACAAGGACTCTCTCCCTCTCTTCTCATTCCCAGACCTGCCCATGCAGCTGAACACGGCGTTGTTCGAGGCCAACGGCGGCTGCGGCTACGTCCTGAAGCCAGCGGTTCTCTGGGACCGCGGCTGCCCCCTTTACCAGCAGTTCTGCCCGATGGAGAGGGATGTGGAGAAAATGAGCCCGGCCGTCTACTCCCTCGCTGTGAGTCGAGACGAATAACCACTTCATCCTCTCTTCATTGTCGTCCTCCTTGTATATTTTACCGTTTGTATGCTCCGTTTCTACTTCGTAAGCTTCAGTGATGAAGTTTACCTATCCTTCATCTTTATTATACACCTGCTTAGTGACAAGATATCCAAAGACACAAACACACTCTTCCTAAGTACTTATATTAGATCCATTAAGGTGGTTGAGAGTCTGCCAGTGAGTGCATCAGTGGTGGGATGGGGAAATAAAATTCTCACTGCAAGAGGGAAAAAAAAGAAGCTGCTGCTCTCAGGAATTTAAATCCATCTGACATTTTTTAAAAAAAAATTGGTTGGAGGTCTGCAACAACCTGGACAAAAACCAGTTTAAATTAATGATGAGAAAGATGACCGTCCTGCAGGTAGGGTTACGTGCCGTTTGCACACTTGTGATGGTCTGGTGTGCGTACAGTAGCATCCGCAGCGCTGCTTTTACAGGCATCAACTGCACTGATGTGGCTAAAGCTGCAGCATAAACAGAGGAATGCTCTCACGTCGTTTCACACTCGGCCCGTGCGTCCGTGTGTCTGACAGACAGAGACACAAGGAATTATACTAACGTAAGGTAAAATAGTTGGCAGGTCAGAGTGACTTCATTGGCCTCTGCTTCGGTTTTCATTAGATGCACTAAAGATAAAGATCCTTTTTACAGTGTTCTGCTGCTCTCTAAATCAAGCGGAATTGTTCGTGCTCTTTCCTTCCCTCTCAGATCGTGTCCGGTCAGAACGTGTGTCCCGCCAACAGCTCCGGCAGCCCCTGCATCGAGGTGGACGTTCTGGGCATGCCCATCGACAGCTGCCACTTCCGCACCAAGCCCATCCACCGCAACACGCTCAACCCCATGTGGAGCGACCACTTCCAGTTCACCGTGCACTTCGAGGAGATGTGCTTCCTGCGGTTCGCCGTGGTGGAGAACAACAGCTCCCAGACCACCGCTCAGAGGACTCTGCCTCTGAAAGCGCTCAAACCAGGTACGATGCTGGAGAACAGCCGGACGGACGGATGGGTGTGCAGCAGCAGCATTTTGTGAGCATTATAATAAAAACGTGCTTTTTGTTTCAGGTTACAGACACGTGCAGCTGAGGACACAACATAATGAGCCTCTGGAAGTGTCCAGCTTATTCATCTACAGCCACAGAATAGAGGAAGGGCCCGCAGGGGGCGCTACCTCCTCCTCTTTGGTAAGAAAACTTATTCAGGTGTGAGATAGTAGGGATTTCGGACAAGATTTAATTGGTTAGCTGCACTTTTAAAGCTTCCATAAAAATCATAATAACCTGCTGCTGCATGCTCTTTTTTCTCCCTGCACAGCTCTTCAGTTCGGAGGAGAAACATGTGTCCCAGCAGCACAGGGTGACGGTGCACGGAGCTCCTGGTCCTGAGCCCTTCACAGTTTTCTGTGTTACAGAGCAGACCACGGCTAAACAGCTACTGGACACGGTTAGTACCTGAGAAATAGATTTTGGATGTTCAAACAACGAAGGGCAGAAGAAAAGCCCCGTGTGCACATTTATCTCCGTTTCTCACAAGATTTATTTGTCCTCTCTTCTCAGGTTGTGGCGTCGGCAGGGAACCCGTCCGAGTACTTCTTGTGTGAGGAGAAGGTTCCTCTGCTGAAGGAGCGCAGCGAGGTGAAGCGCTGCGCCCAGTACCGCGCCCTGGCCCCGGAGGAGGAGGTGGTCCGGCTCGTCTGCGGCTGGAACGCCGAGGAGGGATACGTGGGGAGGATCTGCCTCAAAACGAGAGAGGAGGTACACGCAGAAAGATCCTCTTGACTCATTTTGTCTCAACTTTAATCTGATAAAACATAACGATTAAATCACTGCTACCACACAAATCAGACAACGCTTATTAAGTAGACTCTGGCTCCCCCTTGTGGTTTTCTTGGTTATAGCAAGTAATACATTTATTGTGTGGTTTAATTGTTGCAGAACTTAAATGAGAAAAACACAGCTCTGGAAGGAGAGGAGGACGTGACTGTAGGAGTCAGAGAAGGAGGAGGAGGTGGTGGTGGAGGAGGAGGAGGAGGAGGAGGAGTAGAAGAGGATATGTTCTTTGTCCAGGTCCATGAAGTTTCCCCAGAGCAGCCTCACACCGTGATCAAGGCCCCGCGCTACAGCACGGCTCAGGACATCATCCAGCAGGTGAGCCGTTAGTTTCACGTTACAGCTTAAACTAAAAGGATAAAAATAAATCCGTTATATAAAACCAAACACTTTTTGTTTTTTTTTGTCCAGACGCTGTCGAAGGCCAAGTATTCCTGCAGCATCCTGTCCAACCCGAACCCGTGCGACTACGTCTTGATAGAGGAAGTGAGCAAGGACGCCGGCTCTAAGAAGTCCTCCGCCGCCAAGCTCCAAATGCGGATGCTGCAGGATCACGAGTGCGTCTACCAAGCCCAGAACCGCTGGCGGGGCGCGGGGAAGTTCATTCTTAAACTCAAAGAGCAGGTAGCTCTGAACATGACATGCTATTTCCCGTAGCGGAGACTTTTGAGTTTGTGCTTTGACTGAATGACTAATATTGGCATGTCTGTGTAGTCTTTTCCCTTTTGAACTTTCTAATTGTTGTAGTAACATGAGCAGGAAAGCACAGAGCTCAGCAAACCTTTTGGACGTGCTAATAAACACACTGTTCATTCCATGTCTGCTGCAGCATGATGGCTGCTGTTTTATTTAACATGTGCATGTCTTGTGTCTTAACTCGTCGCTGCTGAACTCATTTTAACATCTTTCATGCTTGTAATGCTTTTATTTCTGTGTTTTTTATATATAGTTTTAATGTATTTATATTATTCTGCTTTCATACTTTATGTTTTTATCCTGTCAGTGTTTTATTTATTCATCTTCTTTTTACACTTGAGGTCTTTTCCTTGAATGTTCTGCCTCACTGAATAAAGGTTAAATCATTTTATAACTTCTGCTTATTTATCTGTCAATTAATGTAAAAAAATAATATGCACATGTGTTCGATAACGAAGAAGAGATCTGGCTCGTTTTCTTGTGGTGTTTCTCTGTGTCCTGTAACAGAAATCTGGTTCTTCTTCCAGGTGGTGCGGGAGGACAAGAAGAAAGTCATTTCGTTCGCCAGCGAGCTCAAGAAGCTGACCAGTCGCAGCCGCAGCATGACGACTGGCAGCGCGGTGGACGGCCCTGCCCAGAGTAAGGATGATAGAGCTGCATGCTGTGTGGCTCTGACAGAGCTCCAGGAGTGAGGCTCTCACTGTCTGCTGTCTGTGCATGGGAAGGCTACAGAGGTACCGTATGTTTGCTCTAACCTCTAACATTACAAAAGGAAGGCAGGGAAAGTATGCTTACAGGCAGGTTATGGATGAGGCACCGATCAGCCACAACATTATGACCACCGACAGGAGAAGTGAATCACATTAAAACCATCTTGTGACAATTCAGTGTTCTGCTGGGAAACTTCTGGACCTGGCATTCATTGGTGTGGATGTTACTTAGACATGTAGCACCCACCTAGACCAGACCAGGCACCCCCACCCCATAGCAATGACACTCCTTGATGGCAGCAGACATCCCCAGCAGGATGCAGCAGCAAAAATGCTTTAGGAACAGCTCAAAAAAACACCTGGCCTCCAAATTCACTAGATCTCAAACTGATCAAGTATCTGTGGGATGATCCACAGAGGCCTCTCCCCTCAAAGACCCCCCACTAACAACATTCATGTTGCCAGACACCACAGGACACCCTCAGAAGGCCCATGTCCATTCTCTGATGAGTCCCAACTCATGAAATGCTCACTGTCTCATATTAAAGCTGGAAATATTTCATAAAATGTCAATGACAAAATCTGAGCAGGACATTTTTAGAAGCATTGTATGCAACATTACAAAAGTATGTTGGTGCAAAAACAAATGGGGAGGCACGAGGGAGATCTAAACAACATTAGGAAGGTGGTCATAATGTTATGCCTGGTCGGTGTAAGTGCAGTGTTTAAAGCAAACTTTTTTATTTCTGTTGTTACAGATCAAACAATAGCAAACCAGTTCTGATCTGGTTCACACATGGTACGACGTTGTCCTAAAATGTGCTCGACCACATGAGCCTAGTTCAGAATCCTTAGTTAAAGGTTCCCTGTGGAATTATCTGGTAAAGAAACGTTCACGTCATAAAAGTGGAGTTAAATCTTTACCTACATCCAATCGTGGCCTTTCACCGGGGTCGTATCGCGTCTACATGTCTGACCAAGAAACATCAAACACCCTCGGCTAACTTTCTTCCTCGTAGAAACATTTGCCAATTGCCATTTTGTTGTTTTGAACTTGCATCGTTTCCGTTCACGTTACCACAGTAAATCAGTGGTTTATCGTGGAAACACAGATAGAAATGTGGCCAAACTAAATATGGTCAAATATTGGTCAACTGGTAATGTTCACCTCCGCAGGGTACCTTTAATTAATAACTATACCATATGCACTGAGCAGGACAATATTGAAGTAAACACTGTCATGAATACAGGTCATGTTTCAGCCTAATATGAGCCTCCTGCCGATTAATGTACTTCAAAGTCTGTTACCATTGACTCCCATTCATCCTAATATTTAAATACCAACACATTTTCTCATTAATGGTCTCATTTCATCATGATTGTGTTATCGCTGTGCTGTGCTGGTATTTGTCTTTCTTTCTTTAAATTCCCGCTCTAAAAATAAAGGACAAGGCACTAAGTAATATCTCCTCTGCAGGGTATCTGTCTGCAGCTGCAGGCCTGAAGGCGTGGGTGACGGAGGGCAGGGTGGGGGCAGGAAGGTTCCTACAAGCCTCCTCCTCCACCACATCCTCCTCCTCCTTTAGCAGGCAACTCCAACCCGTCCACCTCCCCGCCTCTTCTCTGACCCCCCCAGCCTGGAAGCTTCACCTCCTCAGGAACTGGAAGATCCATAAATGAGATCCAGAGAGAAAGAGAGAGAGAGACTTGAGCTGAATACTTCTAACCATGGAGGATCCCTCCCCCCTGTTTGTGGCGTTCTGGGGTACGCTCCTCTCCATGTCTTGAAGGATCATGCCTGGCGTTAGTTGAGCAAGCGCAAGATGGGATTCAGTCCGAGCTCCAGTGATGTGGTTAGGTAGGGGATAGACGTTTACCCCCGTTTGCTCGGTTGAATACTCAACAGGAGATTGGAAAATCCCGCCCAGCGTGACTGTAGGTCAACGTGGGCAGGTAGCTCCAGCTCCTCTTGGTTTATTTGGTAATGGTGCGGAGTACCAGGGGCAGCTGTTTTTATTGAAGTCGTCTGGGACATAAATAAAAATAGAATTTCCCATAGATGGGAGAAAGAATAAAACATTTCCCTGAGTCACATTCAAAGGAGGAAGAGGAAGGAGTTTGTTTGATGTGCCAGTTTTTCTTTAATTTCTTTAAATCTCCAGCAAATCACACAAAAGTAAAACAGTCTATATGTAGAAAGAGCTGCTGCTGAAGGACCTTTGGATTTGTTGAGAATATTAAGACACGTTACACACTGCCTGGCCAAAAAAAAAAAAAGTTCCCACACTTCTCCAATGTCACCAGATTTATTTCCATCCAGTGTTGCATTCATGTTTCACCAAGATCTTGTATTGATGATGGGAGAGTCTGACCACTGCACAAAGCCTTCTCCAGCACATCCCAAAGATTCTCAGTGGGGTTAAGGTCTGGACTCTGTGGTGGCCAATCCATGTGTGACAATGATGTCTCATGCTCCCTGAACCACTCTTTCACAATCTGAGCCCCATGAATCCTGACATTGTCATCTTGGAATATGATCCATTGATGGAATAACCTGGTCATTCAGTATATTCAGGTAGTCAGCTGACCACAGGCTTGTACAGTAGACACTAGGCATGATGGGTGCATCACTTCATCTGCCTCTCTTCTTACCCTGATGGTTCTCCACTATCCTTCCAGTTTTTAATAATGCGTTGGACAGTTCTTAACCCAGTTTTAGTAGTTTCTACAATCTTCTTAGATGTTTTCTCTGCTTGATGCATGCCAATGATTTGACCCTTCTCAAACAGACTAACATCTTTTCCACGACCACAGGATGTGTCTTTAGACATGGTTGTTTAAGAAATGAGAAGCTACTCATTGCATCAGTTGGGGTTAAATAACTTGTTGCCAGCTGAAAGATAATCACCCATGCAGTAATTATCCAATAGTTTTTCTTTTGGCCTGGCAGTGTATATGGAGCGATTATACCGATTCAAATGTGTCTCCACGAGAGACTGAGTGGCACACTTTGCATGAATATATATATAATTAATTAAGAAACTGTCCCGTTGCTGCAAGTGTTGCGACACACAAAGAAAGCTTGAGGGAGATCTGCTCGGGAATAAAAACGGAAAGAGAGAGTATGAGGGCGGGAGGGTGAGGCGGGTGGTCCTTCTCTTTCTCAGGTATGGAGCTCTTTTGTTTTTTTTGTGTCGAGGGCATTGTGAAGGAGGCTGACAAGCTGGCTTGTTTGGTTCTTTTCCTACTGTTCCAGTTTCACAGTACTGTAAGGGCACATTCTCGGGCAGCGCGGACGCAACGTTCGGGCAAAAGAGGCAACAAAAAAAAAATAATTAAAAAATACCTTTTAGATGTTCTGTGAGGCTTTAGACACTAGGGTCTCTCCCCCCGAAGGAGACGACACGCAAGCAGCGTCGTGAGGCAGTGTAGGTTTGCAATATTAACCCGTGCAGGGGTGACGAGGCGGCGACTGTGGGACAGCTCGTCCCACGGTTGGTAAGGTTGTCCTACGTTGCTTTAAAATGTTGCAACGCTGCCTCTACCTGTAATTTTTGTAGCTGCATCTATGTCGATGATCTGCTTTGTTCCTCAAAAGGATCTTAGGGCTGCCATCGTTGTCCAGGATGGCTGCACAACTCATGAGCTACACATTCTTATTGAAACTGCCCCATCTATGTGTCAGTCTGTCTGACACGATTCCCCGACAGGTACCTGTGCAGTTCTGTAATTTGTTCAAATGCCTTAGGGAAAGAAAGGGAGACGGGATTTTGTGCCGTTAAAATGAGATCGAAGGAAGTTGTGAACCAGAATTCAAAAATGGTAAAAGAAAAATATAGATGAAGAGAAATTATAGGTGTACATCGATGCCTGTGAAGGTTCTCGGTTATCTACGTCATGGTATATCCAAAAACGTTAAAGAAAGAGTTTCTTGAAGTAAATGCTGCCTTTCTTATATAAGAAATCTTATATTCTTCAATATTAAATATACACTATATTGCCAAACATATTCACTCATCTGCCTTTACACACATATGAACTTGAGCAACATCCCATTCTTAATCCATAGGGTTCAGTGGACCTTACCGAACTGTTCCCACAAAGTTGGGAGCATGGAATTGTCCAAAATCTCTATCTCCCTAACCCATTCTTTCACTAATGTTTGTAGAAGCAGTCTGCATGCCTCGGTGCTTGATTTTATACACCTGTGGCAATGGAAGTGATTGGAACACCTGAATTCAGTTACTTGGATGAGTGAGTGAATACTTTTGGCAATATAGTGTATCTATATTAAATCACTTGTCAGAAAGATCAGATGAAACAGCCTCTGGTGTTTAGTAGCCTTCAAAAACTTAACCTGAAGATCAAATCTGTTTGAACAGATTTTCAAATGTGAATTAAGATCACCTCCGTGTGACCTGATGAGAGTAAAGTCAAAGTATTTCCTGCATCTATTCTCTTCCTTCGTTTAAATGAAACAATGATGAATTTTTTTAGCTCTAAGATCCTTTTGAGGAAAAACAGCGAGTTCTTCTTCAAACAGCATTTTGCACATTTATATTTTTTCCCCTCTTGCTGTTGACTTCAGTGTTCCTGTGTTAGTGTTACGACTGTCGATGAGACGTTCGGGATTTTGCTTCTTGTTTTATTGCCATCGTCGTATTTATTGTCTTTAGTTTCAGCCCAGCAGTGGTGGATTTAGTTTTGGTGGAGGTGTGATACGCAGAGTCTGAGCCCAGACTTGAAATTCCCCCCACACATAAGAAAAAATAAATATTAAATATGTTCTGGATTTAGAGTCCTTGACTTTGAAATATTTATAGATTACTACAGTATGGTATTGATCGCAGTTTTTTTTTTAGACTTTCCCATATTTCTCCTGAACATCTTGACCACTTTCCCGCCTTTTTCTGTTTTGATGAGGTACATCTGCATATTTTAAATGAATATTATTTTAATTGTTTTCTCACTTAAGGATATAATCCAGTTTTATTTGGCATTTCAGTCATTAATACGTAGATTTACTAGTTTAGTAGTTTGACTAATTAACGCTAAAATCTCATTTTGGTCCAAAAAAAACTGAAGCCAACACAGAATCAAGACACATCTACTGTAAAGAGCTCACAGCGGCTTAGCTCCACTGTACGTTTAGCTTCATTTAGCTGAAAGTCTTCTCAACTCATTCCTGCTAAATCAAATTTCAGGTTTAAATTCAGTCCTAAAGACGTAGCTTTGTCCATTTTGAACCCTTGACTTCTATTTAAATGTAAACGTGGTCTCGCTTCAACAAAAAAACTATTTGTCCTTGTGCTTTTGTGAGGTTTAATTCTAGTGCAATAGTGACGTTCTGTCTCCAAGTTACTGATCTTGAATCGTTGTTCAGATTATTCCGAACCGATATCATCCACACACACGCGTTTAAATATACCAGAAACCGCCGCTCCGCGAGAATGAATCCTTTTATCCAGTCGGTAATTACAAGTGATTCTCGTTTAAACGTGGAAAAAGCTAATATTTGATCAAAAAGCTCATTAATGTAAAGTTATATACGTGATGTCGGCTCTGATCAGTGCATGGATCCATACTGACTACACACATGAAGGGACATTTTCTGTTAAACTGTAAATTCCTTTTCTTTCTTTCTTTCTTTCTACACCATGTTTCCCTTCTTTTCTAACCTGTAGACCTCATTTCTGAATGTAACATTTCTTAACCTGAGACAAATGTGCGTCCGTGTGGAAGTTATTTATTTTAATGTGAAGCCCTGGTTGGCAGTTATCATGTTGTTCATGTAAAAGTTCCTGTAAGTAGTTTTAATTTTTCTTTTTTTTTCTTTTTTTAATTTATTTCGGTTTGTGAGCGGGAGGATTCATGTGTCCCCACTTTATTCAAACTTATTTAGATATGTAAAAAAAATAATAATATTTTACTTTATATATGTAAATTATTCAGTATAGTATCCATACATGTTATTCTGCAGTACGCCTTTTATTTTTCATAAATGTGGACAGAATCTGAGAATTATTTTACATTTTGGTGTATTCCTTATATCCACTGAATATGACATGTTTGCTGACTCTGTTGTTGTCCGGTATACCCTTTAACATCCACCGTCTGTGCTGACATGTGACCGTCAAGTCAACATTTGTCTATTTACTTGAATTATTATTATTATTATTATTATTATTATTATTATTATTATTATTATTATTTTCAATGGATGGTAATTGGTGGATTTGTCATATTAACAGGATCACAATAAAAATGCAAATGCCTAACGGTGCTGGATATCAGAGTGTTTGTTTGTAGGGAAAAGGGAAGTAAATTAGTTGTGGTTGGGTTGGGGGGGGCAGTAACATAACATAATAACCTATAAATAAAGACTAAATATTTCCTTTTGTTTTAGTGCAAAGTGAAAATGTTAATATTTAATGAACAATCCTTTTACAAAACATTTTATGAACCTGAAATTTCTCCTGAGACCCTGCGTCCTCATATGGGGACATTAAGTTTTGTGGCCGCGGATTCTGCTTCATTTAGACCATTTGTCCTCAAAAGCAGACACTTTTTTTTGTCTGTCATCAAGTTTTAGCAAAGGGTCGGTACACTAGTTGGTATAAAAACATGATAGCGGGCATTTCTGCGGATTCATTCTACAGCCAATCACGGGACAAGTGTAGACAAGGTGCAGAACCTCATCAAATTTTACGGTTGAAACTTGTTTATTCATGCTTATTCATTTTTTTTGTTCGATATGACACGCAAATTTAACAAATTCTGTCAATAGTAACAAGCTGCAATGTTGCTAATTAGCAAGTACTCATTTGAGGACATTGGGATTTCATTGTTTGCAATTCTGTCTTTGCACAGCCATGTTCAGTCATGAAAAGGAACAGTTTTGAACAGTTTTATGTCTTGCAGTGCAATTATGGTTTTGCACACACACGTTCAGGTATTAAACAGTTTTTTTTTTATTTTGTTACACATTGGTGACTTTATTGTAATCTACAGTGAAATAATCCCTGTGTCCACATATGAGGACATTCTGTTTTTGTTTTTTTTGTTTTTTTAAAAAAAACAAAAAACTACTCCCTGTTCAAAGATGATGTTTAGTTTTATACTTCTTAGGTCCTAATAATCCCAAATACCTTGGAGAAATTAAAAAAACAAAAACTCAGTCCTCAGGAGGTTAAGAAAAATCATTTCTGCACATTGCTGCCATCTACTGTCACAGTATGTCCACACCTCTGACTAAAACAATGTGTCCTAGTGGAAAACAATTGAGAATAGCAGTTACTTTTATGTTTTCAATAAAAATATAAAAATAGTTCATTACTATGTAATTTTGGCACTTTGCAAAATCATCCCGTGGGGAGAGATTGGACTTTCTGGTGGGCTGGTTTTGGCCCCCCCGGCCCTATGTTTGACACCCCTGTGCTAGAGTAATGTTTCGTATTTATTTATTTATTTATTTATTTCTGGTGTTAAAACAAAATGAAAACCTTGTGGAAAGGAATCTGCCACACAATTTAGGGACTGGTTGCCTTGCTCAAGGGCAGTTCAGCCATTTATCTAACACATCCTCTTGACTAGCAGGAAAAAAAATATTGTCCAATCACATTTTTTTTTAATTCCCCAATCTTTGTAAGGTAATTTGAATGCTGAAAACATTATTTATTTTTTTTGAAAAATAAAGTTTTTATTTTTAAGATATCTTATAACTGATGGACGGCATCTGTGGGACGAAAGGTATCAAAGCAAACATTTGGTATCATTGAAAAGCCCTAAATGTCCTCTGTATATAGCAAAATGAATTAATTCAGTAGTATGCAGTGCGTGGGAGATATTCAAGTTTACAAATGTCCTCCACAGAGGACAAATGTGAACTACTGGTAGTCAGGAGGATATAAGCCATAGCTCGTCATGGACCCCTCCAAATGAGTCAAACCCCTTTTGATTTTCATTTTCCTTGTTAAAAACTAATAAAGCAAGCTCATTATTTTCACTGGAATGTAATTTGCGCTTTTCTGATTACTTCCCACAAGCCTCCCATCTTGTTTTACCACCAGACAAAAACCTGTCCTCTGAAAACACAATTATCTGAATACTCCCATACCAAAAACTTCAATTCATATTTACAAGGTATGCAGTAAAACTGGTCAGATATCAGGTATCGGTGCAGAAAGCAATCCACATTCCAATGAAAATCTTATCTTGTTTTTTATTAATTTAGTTTTTAACTGAGGTGGTCCATGGTGTAGTGGTTAGATGGCTGGACTGCCTTCGAGCAAAGCAACTAGCCCCTAAACCGTGTCGCTGCCGACTGCTCCAAATGGTTGAATGCAGAGAACAAATTCACACACAACATTCAGGTTGTTCTCTCAAAATATAGTAAAATGTAGTGAAGTACTTCTTATTCCGCTACATTTATCTGACAATTAACAGTTTGACATACTTTCTTATTTTAAAGGATGTGATTCAGTATCACTCTGAAAAATAAAGTAATTAAAACTGGTTTCACATTGATGCGCTGCAGCATTAAATCAGTCTTAAAAACAAAGAATGTCATATTTTTAGGACTTGTACATGCAACTTCTCTACTGTGGTAGTTCTATTTTTACTTTAATTTCTTTTTTGCATATATTATCATATTTTATTATCACTGATGTCCTACTTTAATTTCTTGGAGAAAGCTTTGTTTTCAGGTAAACAGAGTTAAGATGACTGGTCTGTAAGTCTAAATTTTATTCTCAGATCCGTTAAACCTACAGCAGATGCATAAATAAAAATTTATGTGGGGATCACTGTCAAAGTTTTCCACTCGTTTCCGTGGTAACACCTGCTGACCAGTTCCTTTAAATAAAAGAAAATGCTGCGACGTGGAGGGAGCCGATCTGACTGAATGCTCCGACGATGCTAATAAGGGAGAAGATCGGTTGCTGGAAAAAACCAGTGCAGATTCTAAAGGTTCATGAACCCTGAGAATAAAAACCTTCTGAGGGCTAAAACACTATTGATAAAGTACTTTTTATTATTTTTTTCGAGGGGCCTCCACGTTATGCATACTTCTAGTTCCACATGCCTAATGTTAAACCTGCCGTTAAGACGACTAATCATTCATTATTTGCTTCACACTTTCACAACTCTTCTGGTTTGTGCAAGATCAGCTGATGGCGTTCGACTTCCGAGAACCTCTTTTTCCACAGAAGTCATTTTGCAAGAGAGACACAGATCTATAGACTGAAAATGAAGGATGTGTGAGATGTGCATCCCAGTGCCGTTTATGGTTTAATATGAAAAGTATATAAAAAAAAATTTAAAAAAACGTCTGCTGTGGAAAAAAAAAAAGGAACAAATAACTGTAAGTCTTCACAAGTGTTGATTATACCTGCTGCCTTATCTGGAGACTGAACGGCGGCGTGTAAAAAAAATAAAGGAGAGCGATTACAACCGCCTGTGGATTTGTTCCGTCAGTCAGTTAGATTCATATCAAATGAATCTCAGCTAAAACTTTGCATTTAGGACGAGGCACGCACAATAAGTCTGCTTTTTTTTTCTTTTTTTTTTTTTTTAGGTGTAATGACCTTTTGGAAGATAATTCCCGCTGCTAATCAAATCTTTTGTGCCTGTGCCACAGCTTAATGAGCCAACTTCAGCCCTCCTCCACCGCCTCCTCCTCCTCCAGTAAAGCACAGTGGACTCAGGAATCAGTGACATAATCAGCTCATTTGGCTGAATCAATAACAGCCTCCTCAGACGTGCCCTTCCTTCCAGAAACTGTTTAAAATATCACTCTCCGGCGCAGTCCGCTAATTCCAGGTAATAAGGAGCACTCTGTTTCAAATATCACCACCGGTGACGGCGCCCTTAATGCAAAAAATATGCAGTCATCAAATTAAATGTGAGACTTTTAAAATGTGCTAATGCCGCGGCTTAATGAGGCCGCTTCCTCCAGACTTCAAATGGAACAATTCACCGTAATGTGGTCAACAATTAAAAAGTTCCCTCCACCTTTATCGTGACGAAACTTTGATGAGGGAGAAGGATCCATGCAGGGGATTTAAAAAAGAGAATCAAGTTAAACTAAATTAGTTTGACAGTGTTTTAGTTTTTAGTTGAGCTTCACATTTTTTTGAAATATGTACTTTCCACCTCATGGTAAAATGTAACTTAGCTTAGCATGAAGAACATGGATGGTTTCTCCATTGGTGCAATTGGGCGATACAACACTAAAAGAAAGAAAGAAAGGGATTTTATTTTTCTGCCATATGTAACCACAGCGTCAGGGCAGCTGTTAGAGACTGTTCGAGACAGTTTGTCTTTATGCTTCTGAATATAGTCCAAATAGCAACAAGGCTGCTGGCACGTCCCTTTTTTGGGAAATTTCAATATGGCCGCCAACTCGTCGAAATTGGTCTCGTAGACTCTCATGTTAAGGCAGTATTTTGTGGAAATGCAGACTCGTCAACCATGACATGTCAGTCCTGAAATACAACTGAAGTACTACTGCAATGCATCTGAAAAGGCTAACGCTAATGCTAGCAGAGGAACGGTCCAAATCCTCTGGACAGCAGTCAGTTAACAACTTCACCAAACGTCCTGTGGTAACGGAGAGAAGGAGGCTGCACATCAACTATTTGATAAAGTTATTAGACCTTTAGCTGCTACACTATCCCATCTAACAACACACTGTGGAGTATTATTAAATGCTACTGATGGTGCTGAGGTGCTGCATGTTTTTATACAGGCTATACATATCTGCAGCTCACAGTATGTAGCACATGAGCTGTCTGTTCTCAGCATATGTATTCAGGTCAAGAAGATAGATTTCATTACTTTCTACTGGGTTTTTATCAGAGACTAGTTGGTGTCGACAGTAACCTGTTTTGTTTTTTTCTCGATCGCTGCAGCAGCTGCTTAGCTGGCTATCAAGACGTTTATCGCAAAACACAGTGGGTCAGTAAGGTCGGAATGCACTGGCCATGTTCAGTGTTCCATGGAGAGGGTTAATGCATAAGACAAGCATAATTAATAGCTTAGTGCAACTGCCGTAAATGTTTTAATTCCCTCCATCAACCCCGGTGTCACTGCTGTTTAATCTGGATTTGCTGCAACTAAAATGAAATGTACACTATAGAACAAAACAGACATTGGCAACGGACACCAGGATGTAGCACCACATATCCTGTGTGTTATGTTGCTGTCTAGTTGTCACTGGTGGTGTTGCTGAGTCCTGAGTTGGCCGACTGTTCGATGCAATGTGACAGCGTCTAGCGAGCCATCGAGCGGATCAGGCATCAATAATTGCCCCCGCTGAGAGAACAGGAACGCGGGGGAAACAGCAGCTGCCAGCGTCTCTCTAGTTCACTAATTAGCACGTTACACCTCATTTATTTAATTCACTCAAAATAATGTTTGCCAAATTGGTGTTGTACTGGAGTCTTTTTTTTTTTTCCTCTCTAGACTGCTGCGAGCCAGGAAATAAGCCTCTACCCTCCTCTGAATGCAGGCTCATATTTAATGGAGAGCGGTATCGATCCTCTCATCTCTCAGGCAGGTATATCTGGCAGAGGTGAATTAGTCTTTTTGAAAACAACCATGAAATTCTGTTTAAAAGAACGGAGCGGGAAATATCTTCATCCCGCATCGCGACTCGTCTTTCAGCTCCAAAGAGCCGACGCATTAAAAGCAGCAAGCGACTCCACGTTTCAACGGATGTCATTTTATTTGGATAAAGTCTGCCAAGCAACTTGACAAGGATTAAAAAGGCAAGTGTGAACGGTACAAGACTCTTTGTGTGTGGTGTGTGTGTGTGTCGATGGAACGTGTCAGGCAAATTCGAGATGAAGTCGCAACACCACTGAACGGAAACAGGCTCGGTTCAATACAGACACCAGTCGCTTAAAGGGCCATAAAAAAAAGAAAAAACAAAACAAGTTCATATACTTTTTCTTCATCATCTCTTATCAAAGTAGAAATATAGCAAGTCCTCTCATTCTAGGTCCGGTTTTGTGAAGGTGTTGCAGCTCTGAGGTCAGGTTTAATACGTAGAACTGATTGGAATATCGATAAAACTGGCAAATAACTCAAGGAACTCATTCTTTTCTATCTCCGTCTCTGAGCTCAAATAAAAATAAATGAAGTTACTGCAGCTGATATGTGAGGAATCTTCCCCTATAATGAAATTTGAAAAGCAGAATATGTTAATTCATCCTTAGCTGAGTACCAATCAGTTAATTAGACACGTTTTAATTGGATTTGGAGCATTAGTTCCCCCCCGACTAATGAACAGAAATGATGAAATATTTCGTTGATCTTGGCAATAAGGAGCGAGCACAGTGGTGTCAGGATCAGTCAGAGTTTGGTCATGGGTATGTGAAGGCTGTTCCACGGGCCCATCCACAGCTCCTCCTCGTCCGACTGCGTTCTGTCGCTCGGGCACTCCACGGGCTCCCTCGCAACGAGTCCATCGTCATCATCGTTCCCGCCGCCGTCCACCTTCGATTCCCTCTCGCCTTCCTTCGGCTCGTCGTCCTCCGCTGCGCTCTGCGGCTGCTCCGTGATGCCCTGCGCGGCCTTCGGCTCGTTCGACTTGGACGCCACGCTCTCGGGGCCCGTGTTGCTGGTGCTGGTCGACCCCAGAGAAACGCTGGACTGTCGAGTGTTGAACACGTTCAGCGTTTTGTTGTTGTCAGTGTTAGAGAAAGAGGGAACGGCCGTCCCCGAGCTCTGGAAGGTGCGCAGCGTGACGCGCCCGCCGTCCGCCGTCGTCGTCCCGGGGCTGTTCAGGGGCACTCTTTCCTCCAGCGTGGCAGCCATTTTGTCTAGTTTTTTAAAGTGCTTGGCCAGCCGTGAGCTGAAGACGGGGGAGGTGAGTTTCAGATTGTTGTTCACGGTGGTGGTGGCGCTGGTGGTGTGCGTGGGACAGGTGGCGTTCACTGATCGCCGGGTCCGGATGATGGAGCCGTTCTGGGCCACGTAGATGCTCCCGTTCACGTTAGCGTGGCTGTTGTGGGTGGAGGAGAAGCGGCTGCGCTGGGTTTCCGGCATGCTGTCCTCGCCGGTGGAGCTGGTCTCGTACTCTCGGTCAAACACCAACTTGATCCGACGTTTTTTACTGCCCTGCTGAAAAAACAACAACAACACACAAACAATATGGAGTTAAACTAGTGACATTTAAAACTTCATTAATATTTTTTTAATGAAATGGCCCATGTCTTGACTCGAGGCAAGAGAACTGCAAAGCAAGTAATCTATTTTCTGCATTTTTCTTTAAGTTTAAAGGACCAGTGTGTTGAATTTAGAGAGATCTATTCACAAGAATGAACCCTTTATGGACCTCTTCCAAAGAGTTGGCCATGTTCCTCCACCATATTTCTAAAGTAGCCAAGAATAGACAAACCCTAGCTCCAGACTTTCCAGTTTTTTGTCGGCCAACGTATTTTCTCCTACAGGTTTTCAGTTTGTTGCAATCTGCAAACTCACCACTAGATGTCACTGAATCTTGCACACATGGTCCTTTAACTCGTGAGCATGCATCTTAACAATTTTCATTCACTCTTGAGCACTGTGTTAAAGAAGGAGCAGCTTCATTGAATTGCTTTTCAATTCCTATTTTCAATAGTACAGAGTAACATCGATCGATGGTGATAACATCTGAGATCATTTGAGAACAGTCATTTTTGCACAAATAAATCTGCTTTTTGCACTGCCTCATTTTGCACGAACCAGCACCTCACCATCTTATAGTTCTTAAAGTTTTAGCAATTATTTATTTGCAGTTTTCCCACCACCACACTGTACATACAGAATGTCTTTATATTTCTATTTTTCTGTAGATATTTTTCAGTGTTGTTATTTTTTTGTATATATTTTTCATTTGCACTACTTTTTGGTAATTCTCCTGTCAAAGTTGTTATTGTTTTTTGTATATATTTTTTGCCAAATTGAGCACTACTGTGACAAGGTAATTTCCCAAATGTGGGATAAATAAACATGTCTTATGTCTTATTTAAAGGATAGGCTCACAGTTCTACTCATAAAACTGCCTCAAAAATGTAACTGAACCTACAGATTGTAGTAATTTTAGTTTAAATCCAGTCCTGATATATTTACCACCTTAGCTTAGCATATTTTATTAAAGCGGATTGAAAATTTGCAGCCATTTTGTGCAAATTTGACACTGAACACATTTGAAATTTTGACTCGAATATAAAAACATTACATATCTAAAACTATGATATTATTATAATCATATAATACTTATGAAGATACTTCATTTGTTGCATCGTTTTTTTTCTACAGGGTTGGAAATTGAAGTGGTTTTCAGATTTCTGCAATCTGCAAACTCACCGCTAGATGTCACTAAATCTTTCACACGTGGTCCTTTAACTCGTGAGCATGCATCTTAACAATTTTTTATTATTAATCATGTACACTGCATTAAACAAATCAGCTTCATTTAAATACTTTTCAATCGTGAACACTCAGAACACTCCTTTAACTTAACGATTTCTGCTAAGTTAGTAAAGAGTAATGTGAAAATGCCTCTAAAATGTAGTTGAAGCTACAGATTATAGTCATTTTAGTAAAAAAACTGCAGCTCTTTAAATCCAGTGGTGATATATTTACCATCATAGCTTAGCATATTTTATTGAGGCGGATAGAGATTTGGCACAAAATCTAAAAAACTGTGATTTTTATACTGATAAAATACTTAAGAAGATACTTCATTTGATGCACTGAGGCCGCAAAAAAGTGAACCTATCTTTTAAACAGAGAGCCTCGTCTCTTGTGCCTTTTCCTGTTTCTTTCTAAGAAGAGAAATTCATCAGCTGTAGGTTGTATGACAGTCATTCATGACCTTTTTCATGATCCTTGTACCTCATTCAGTGTTTTTCCCGTAAAACTCTGAAAATTTACAAAATAAAAGTTGCACCTTCACTCACTGCAAACACACACACACACACAAAAAGGTCAGAGCAGCAGTGTTTACTCCAGACTGTGGATTATCTGAGGCCTAAAAATGTAAAGCATTGATGAAATGCTTTGATCCCCACATACCAGTTAATGCTTTATAGCGTTAAACACCGTGTAAAGATCTAGAGCCAACACTGCTGCACAGACACGAAAAGAAAAATAACTCTAATCTGCAAACGTAAGCCTCGCAGTTCCTCCATTTAACCTCGCCTGCATGGAATAAAGAATCTGTTCTCCATTACAAAGAAGACGTCTGCAGGTAACAGGGACCGGAGGAAGTGACTGACACAGGGGGAGGGCGGCAGACAGGAAAAGAAACGACTAATGTAAAAGTGCTCGAGTTCAACAAAGAGAGGTCAGTGAATAACAACCGCAGGGCTGCGAGCAGCAGAGAAATAATCGGCTGGTGGTGGCGCTTCAGCGAAAAGGAAAACGAGACAAGTCGGCTCGGGTGAAAGACTTCGGACGCGCGACCGCCTCTGATTGGAAGTGGTGGATTGAAGATCTGAGCACAAGAAAGAAGTAGAGCCAGGAGATACTGGAGAGGGCAGCAGAGGACATGCAGGTGATTTGAACTCCCGTGAATATAAATCACGGCAAACAAGGAAAAAGAGGCGAAAGATTACAGCAATAAATTCCACTCAGGTAATGACTGCACACCCAAGCCAGGCGTTTTCACCAAGACCTTACTCAGTGGCGAAGAATTTAATCTCTGGGGGGCTAAGGCCTCATCTGCATTTCAATCAGCCGAGTCATTTCCCAAATCCCCGTCTTCTTGATCTTGGTCTCCGTCCCTGCTGCTCCTCTCCTCCTCCTCCTCCTCCTCCTCCTCCTCCGTGTCCTCGATGATGGGCGACAAGTCGTCTGAGGTGTCTATCACGTCTGAGCTGACATTTGATTGGCTGTGGCTGGATGCTCGTCTGCTCAACGAGGACCTTCCTGATCCAGCTGACTCCTCGCCCTCCTCATCTTCGCTCTCTTGCTCCAGTGTTTCCCGCGAAGAGTGTGAGTGTCTGGAGGTTTTAGGCCTCGACGCTGCAGAATATTTGGAGCTTTTCGAGTCAGAGCCGGTCCTTCCTCTCTTTAACTTGCTTCTGGTATTGCTACTTGTCCTGTTGCTCCTTGCAGAGCTCTTGCTAACTCTACCTTTGGAGCGTTTCCTGCTCTTCCCTTTCCTCTCTTCCTCACTCTCTAACCCTGACTCCTTCTCGGACTCAGAGCCCTCCACCTCCTCGTCCTTTTCCGTTCCTGACTCAGACTCGTTTCTTTCCGTTTCTGTGTCGGACTCGGTCTTGTCTCGCTCCGCCGCGAAGGAAGACGTGGGGCTGCTCGTGTCGGACAGTTCCGATGGAGACTCTTTGCCGCCACTTCCCGTTTCTGAATCGCTGTCGTGAAATCTTTTTCCTCTCCCCCACCGGCCCTCGTAGGAGCTGCCGTCTTCTCCCGACTCCCCGCCCCTCCTTCCGTGTCCCCTGGTTTTCTGGGACACGGATGCAGAAACGCTCATATCTCCTATGGAGCCATACATCTTCCTTCTGTCCTGCTCTCCTCTTTCCCAGCTTTGAACATCGGCCCACTGTTCATCTCCCACCCTGATGGGTCCCTGGAGCCTTCTGGCGAGGGAGATAAGACTGAGGGCCTCGCTCAGCTTTTGTTTCACCGGTGGGGGTTTGCTTGCTTCAGTGGACGTCTGGAAATAACTCCCATCGATGACCAAGTCGCCGTCCAGGCTGAAATAGCGCCCAGAGGACAACGAGCCAGGGAGCTGTCCCCTGTGCTCAGGCCTGACGCCTCCTCCAACTCCATTCCTCATCCCATTGTTTGTCGCTGCTCCTCCGTTGCTTCTCCCCCAAATTTCCATTTCTCCTCTCACTCCCCTCTCCCTCCCTCTCTCTGTTACTTCATGTTGTCCTCCGCCTTTGCTTTCACCTTTCCCTGCCTCCTCTTTCTCAAAAACCATCTCCACCCTGTCTGCTTTTCTGTCTTGCAGTCTCTCTCGCCCTCCATCCCCTTCTTCTATTGGCCTGATTCTGGCTTTGCTCCACGGGGGGTGGAAGCTAGGAGCCTGTCCAGGCGTTTTCTCCGCAGGGGACAGCAGCGTACTCACTCTCATAGCGGCCTTCAACCTTGCAGCAGCACTCGAGCTCTTAGGTTTGGCGGTCGCGTCTTGTTTTTTGTCGCCCTCGGTCCTCGGGGTCGCCGGGGTCTTTCTTGGGGGAGGAATAGGCGCAGGGCGTGGCTGGAGGTGTGGCACTAACCTGTCTCCTTGCAACTGTCTCCTCACCTGTTGTCACGATCAGCCCAAAAACAAATTAGGAACAAATAAGAGATTTATGTCTCACAAAGCATCACTGTCAGGAGTTATTACTACAGTAGGAGCTGGCTTCAACGTTTTATAATTTTACATTTAAAAAGTTATAAACACAGGCACAGGTTGTGTTCTTCTTCAAACAGAACAAGTCTTAAACATGTCATCTTTAACGTGACACAGGTACAGTAATGTGTCCTAAACCATACAAGAATAGACAAAATTCTATTGCAGTTCAGAATTCAGACAAATTTTTGAACTGCAGCTTTAGGCTTTTTGTTTCCTTTGGATTCTTTGAGGTTAGCTGAGCTAACTAGATGCTGACTCTGGATACACTTTACAGACATTAAATAGGTGTCAGTCTTCTCCTTGTGAAAATGAATAGTCAAAAAAAAAGAACTATTCTTGTGCTGCCCCTTTAAAAAGGGTGCACGTTCATGAGACCCTGTTTCATCCATGTGGGTTGCCGTACAGGTTAGACTACAGAGAGCGGTAGCCAGGTGTGTGCTGCTATTTGCCCTCTTGTTTCTTCTTTCTTCAGCTAAACTAAAAGGAACATACGTCTTTTCACTTCTGACAGTAAACTTCTACACTGCCTGGACGTTTATTGAAGGACCTGTTCAGCAACCTGCAGAGATCCTGACCGCATCTCTAGCGAGGGCAGAACAATTCTTTTCAAATAATCTTGTCTCTCCACCTTCAAACTCTGCACCAAGCATCCATTCTTAATGTTGGACATGCATCAGATTCTTTTCATATCCCGGACACTGTGTGCTTCACCAGCCTGTGTTACTGGATCTCCAGCCATTTCTCTTGCAGCGTGTGTTCTTCTGTGTTTACCTCTCCATCAGACTCCTGCGGGCTGTAGTAGTAGCTGCCGTCGTCGTCGACAACAACTTCTCCGTATTCATCGTAGAGGCCGGAGGGTGAGATCAGCTTCCTGCGACTGCCGTACTGAGGGAGGTCATACCTGGAGAAAGAGAGGGAGGGCAAAAATGAAAGGTAAGGTAAACTAATTTCATTATTATCAATTATCAATTCATTACTGAATTCCTCATTGTAGCAAAGTGCAGGCCTACTTGTGGTTCCTAGAATTTCAAAAAGTAGAATGGGAGCTTTTTGATAAAGTTAGAGTTTACAGTTAGAGCTGGACTGAACCATCCCCATATCTCTAGGCTGCAGGGGGATGATGCACTGAGCACACGTCCTCTACTCTCTTTTTCTCTTGCACCTAGCTCCTATCCTCTAATTTCTTTTCTCTGGCACCTAGTTCCTATCCTCTAATTTCTTTTCGCTGCCACCTAGTTCCTGTCCTCTAATTTCTTTTCGCTTCCACCTAGTTCCTATCCTCTAATTTATTTTCTCTGCCACCGAGCTCCTATCCTCTAATTTCTTTTCTCTTCCACCTAGTTCCTATCCTCTAATTTCTTTTCCACCAAGTTCCTAGCCTCTAATTTCTTTTCTTTGGCACCGAGCTCCTATCCTCTAATTTCGTTTCCACCAAGTTCCTATCCTCTAATTTAGTTTCTCTGGCACCGAGCTCCTATCCTCTAATTTCTTTTCTCTGGCACCCAGTTCCTATCCTCTAATTTCTTTTCTCTGGCACCCAGTTCCTATCCTCTAATTTCTTTTCTCTTCCACGAGCTCCTATCCTCTAATTTCTTTTCTCTTGCACCGAGCGCCAATCCTCTAATTTCTTATAAAATTACTACTCATGCAAGTCTGTGCTACTGCTGTATATCATGTTAACTGCTGTGTGTCCCTCTCTCCTCTCCCCTACAACAATTTGTATTGCTATTGACGCTACATGAATAAAACCGAATTGAATCGAAGTGTCTTTAGTTTTTTCGGCCGATCATAAAGAAGCAGCAAAAAGAAAAGCTGCATACAAACAAAACGAGTTGCACTTGGCTGATGCTTATCGACAGCCACTTAAAGCAATAACACATGGGGCAACACTGTGGCTCTCTCCAATGATAAGCAATGCCTAATGACTTGCCCAGGCAAAGCTGCCTTAATCACAAGAGGACCATTTTGTTGCCAGGAGACATTGTGTTAGCAGAAAACACTGGAATCGATTTTACTCCCTCTGGTCTCCCTTTGTTTCCTGTTGCCGGGAGCGTTGCCTGACTCCACCGGCCAAAAGAAAAAAAAAATAATTAAAGAAAGAATTGGTGCCGTGTATCATCGCTTGGGCTCTGTGCCCTGCAGCAAGCAACTCGCAGAGCTGGAGGGTCAAAAAGCACCATCTTTTAAAATGCTATCTTGAAAAACAATATGTCCCAGCGTGATTAAAGTAACAAATCTGCTCTAAGTCCTAACAAAGTCGCACGGAGGAGTTGCCTCGCGCAATAACTTTTTTAGTCAACCTGTAGGGAGAAGGAGGCCACCCTCCCGTTACATGAAGCAGCCAAAGTAATAAACAAATGGAGAGGGAATGTGGATGACGGATGGGCACGGGGGAGAGCGAGAGGGGAGGTAGAGGTGTGTGAAAAGAGAAAAAATGACACAAGGGAAGGAGGAAAGAATGGGTGAAAAATGGAGGAGTCAGAACAGAAGGAACATTTAATACATGAACGTCACATTCATAAACCTTACAGCTAATGTAGAGCACAATCAAATCACTCTAAGGCTTCAGTAATCATTTTTCTTTCTTGAGTAGTCCACCCTTTCCTTTATTTTGCTCTTCCCTTCCCTCTTTTCTTCATCACTCGTCCTCCTCTCTGTATATATACATATCACCACTAGGGGGCAGTAATACATTGAATCAGAGAGTCACCTCATGCAGTTGGAAATCGTCAGGATTCTTTTGGCATCACGGTGTTTTTGTAGCTGTGTGTCTGAACCAAAATGAGCCAAACTGGGTCACTGCTCTGATTCTGGTGGTGGCTCTCCAAACGCTAATTGATGAGTCCCGGGACGTGTGATCGTATTTATACAGTCAGAGGCCAGCCCACGACAAAGTGTGTTAGTACTACTGTAATGCTGCAGCGGCTCGCTGGGGGAGGAAAGAGAAAGTCCTAATTCAAATTAAATGGAGCTGAATATATTTTATTAGATATTTTAGTTCCAAAAATAAAATTCTAAATATATACATCGATCAGCCACAGCACTATGACCACTGGCAGGAGAATAATTGACCAATAATTGACAATTCAGTGTTCTGCTTGGAAACTTTTGGACCTGGCATTCATTCGTTTGGACATGTAGCACCCACCTAGACCAGACCAGACACCCCCCCCACCCCATAGCAATGACACTCTTTGATGGCAGCAGCCATCCCCAGCAGGATGCAGCCTGACACAGACACACACACAAACACACTTTAGGAACAACTAAAAAAAAAACATGAAGAACAGCACAAGGTGTTGACCTGGCCTCCAAATTCACTAGACCCCAGCTGAAGACAGACAGTAGAGCCCTGCTCGAGGATGTCAAGGTGCGTGCTAAAAGGTCAGTGATTTAACCCGGGGGTCATGAAGAGCTTTAAAAGTAATCAGCAAAACCTTAAAATAGATTCTAAAAAGTACTGGGAGCCAGTGGAGCTCTGCTTAAACCGGAGTGATGCGATCCCTTTTTCTGGTTCTGGTTAAAAGCCTGGCAGCTGAATGTTGGACCGTCTGTTGTAATAATGTAAAATAGCCTTCAAAAGATTAAAAGACACAAATATTCTCTCGCTAATCTCTGTAAATATTTCCCAGAAACACTGAGGCATCCTTTTAATATATTTTTTTTTCCCATTTGTAAAGAAAATGTCCTCATTCTATATTTTCTGTGTCTATCTCTCATCTATACAGCAGACACACATTGCTCATCACCCAAGGCAACAGCAATTTTGTAAAAGCTAGATTTAATCCCTTATAGCTCGGTGGCGTGTATGGGTTGAGCATTTTACTCCTGACTAGAGGGCAACACCAATTTGGCTTGTTGTGTTGTTTTTTTTTTTTTTCAAAACATCAGACCTGAGCAACAAATGGTTCGAGCTATTTTCTGCATCTGTATAAATCCTGTCAGAACCATGCCAATGGCAGATGGCGGCGTTCCCACATGCAGAGAAAATCCCATTTTTGGGCTCGTGTTCCGACGACAGATGAAAGCAGAGGTCAAAAGGTTTTGTCGACTCCAAACGGCGCCCGGATAAATCACGATAAAGGAGCCGCGGAAACAGCGCTCCTGCTAACGGATCTGCTCGTCCACTTCCCCCGAAACACTCGGGGATGAGAAATGTCGCGGGGAGCGGTTTTAGTATTTGCTTTTGCACCTTTCAATTACAACTGAAACAAATAAATTGATTAGATCTCGGTCCCGCCAGGCTGCGAAAAGTCTGATTTCCTGATCCGGCGCGCGTACAGAGTCAGACACGAGTTTTGTGACTGTTGCTCTGAGCCACCAGCATCTGGTCCATTGTCTGTTTCCACGGCTGGCTGCTTGATTAGCTGCGACTGTAGCGCAAAGCTAGGCAGAGAGAATTAGCTGTGTGTGTGTGTGTGTGTGTGAGAGAGAGAGAGAGAGAGAGAACTAGCAATTGCGAGTGATTGTATGAGTGAGTGAATGAACGCGTTCGCCGTGAGAAAATTTATGTGTGCGTGTAGGTGGGTGTATGAAATCAAGTTCCCGGGAGTCTGCAGCTAAAATTATAAAAATTACACAATGCATCACAGATGGCAGGCTGCACACTGAATTACACACACACACACACACTCATGGGATTGATGCAATGAGCCGTCTTCAGGCTTGTACGTGAACACTTTGATCTAATGTGTGTTTAATATATCGAGTGCTCCATACAGTATTTCTTGCTTCTTCTTCTTCTTTTTTTTTTTTTAAACATTAAGGAACCCAAGGGGTCCCTGACTACCGGCGGTTCAAAAATACCCAAACCATACACAAGAGAGAAGGCTGGCAGGTCGCCGGTGTCAACATTTTACAGAAGCCAAACACACTCATGCAGTCGGCTTGATGTCAAAGCAGCTGCCGCGTGGCTGACATGAGGCTCGGCCGGATCAAGTGCACGCGGGGGCAGGAAGGAAATATGTTGTACCGAACCCCGTCTGTCGCCGCTGGAGGCCAAAAGGTCAGAGATGAAACGCAGAGGAGTCGGCTTGTTTTCCTCTGCCTGCCGGTATCTTCACTACCGAGCATCCCTACCAGTAAATATGAATTAACAGCGTACAATAACTACAAGGCTATGTTTTATTTAAAAGTGAACCGGCCTGCTTGGTATGTGTTTATTTACAAGTCAATTGTTGGCATGATATTTACTTTCTCTTTTAAGCTTGAAATGTAGAAAACACAGTCTCCTCTCTACGGCGTTACTGCAAGTTGTGGTTCCTGAGGTATGAACTGAATTGGTAAAGACAGCTTTTAGTTTTTTTTGCTCCCGCTGCAAGGGAACAACCTGCAGTCTAATCTCAAACTTCAAAACTTAGCATCCCTGAACGAGTTTAAAAAGACGGTGAAATGTGTCAAGTCCTGTTTGTCTGTGTGCAAATTTTTCACCTGAGCATTTCTACGTTATGCGAATTCTTGCCGAAACTGTGTCGCTGCCTTGTAGAGAGATCAAGGGGATGAACCAGGTTAATAATGAATGAATGAATTAAGTAACATACTGCAAGAGAGGGGGTTCAAAACATCACTTTTTATCCACTATCAGTAAAAAAAGAAGATTTTCAGGGAAACATGTTCCTACACTGTGCACGTGACAATAAAGACAATCTTGAATTATGGTTTAATCCTGCCACACATGTTGGTAAAGAGTCAGTGTACTGGAAGCAGTGGCACTCAAGAGGTATATGTACCAAAATGGACAATTTATGTCTTATGAAGAATTAATTAGTCAATTTAAACTCGCAGGGAAACAACATTTTTGGAAATATTTACAAATCAGGGATTGTGTAAAATCTCGACTTGGTAACTCTTCAGAGAATCATATCGTGGACTAACATGAACATACCACTGGAGTACTGCACAGCTTCACAATCTTATAAACTAATGGATTTTTCAGTAAGTGGGGAGGGCGCCAATGTGAAGTTGTCGTGGCAGAGGGACCTGGGAACAAACACTGCACAGGAGAAATGGCTGGATATGTCGGCAGGCTGTGGGACGTACGTGAGAGAGGCGGGAGGAAAGTTCACACGGTACAAGATTACACACAGATATTACCATACCCCTGTGAGATTACATGGAATGAAACTGCTGAATGACAATAGGTGTTGGAAATGCAAAACAGGAGTGGGAACTTTTTTGCACTGTATGTGAGTGTACATTAGAGGCTCCAGTTTGGGTAAAAGTTCCTTCTCCTGACTCCTATTATGTGTTTACTAGGGGACAGATCTCAGTTACCAAATGCATCTAAAAGAACATTTTCCGTTATCATGGTGGGCCTGATTACAGCTTATACAATGATTTTAAGACAGTGGAAAACGGCTGTATCTATCTGAGGCAGTGGCTGGAGGCAATGGTGGAGAGGCCATCCTATGAAGCTTTTCTGGAGTTCAACAAAGCAGACCGCGGACTAAATGCAGACTTCACCATAGAGCTTGTGGCAGTTACTGTAAGGTACAACAAATCTGAGCGTAGACCGGTGCCTCTGCTAACAACCAAAACAGCAGAGGCATATATTCTGTTAACGACCAGAAACCGTCAAGTGGTGTCTTACATCAAAACATTAGCAGCAGCTCCTTTAAATCCTCTAAGTTGCACTAGATAAGACTTATTGTTCCAGCACATTCCTCAGATTTGAGTGCAACAGCAGCAGCAGCAGCAGCAGCAGCACAACTCAGCTAACTCTTAATCAAACCCAAACAGTGTGTATTATCCTGCAAAATGTCGCCACTGCTGTCAAGAAATACCATTGCCAGGAAAAGATGTTGCACGACTTCAGATTTTTTCAAGTGGACTGTTCTGCAATGAAAGTAGACTCTGATGATGTCACTAATAAAAACACAGTAGAAAGGAATGATTTGCCTAGACGTTAATGGACAATAGTCGTTAACAGAAACAAGTCAAGCAAGTTTCTGATTGGCTACACCCACAGATATTCTATTTAAACCTCAACTTCCCACCAGTGCCTTAGAACTGAAGAAGCTACTCAGATGAGTGACGAAACGTCTTCTCAAAAAACTCAAGTCCAGTTGCCTTTCTTAAAACACTTTTTGCATAAGTAATGCTTTGCAGTGATGAAATCTATATTGACCTGAATACATCTGCTGAGAACAGACAGCTCATGTGCTACATACTGTGAGCTGCAGATATGCATAGCCTGTATAAAAACAGGCAGCACCTCAGCACCATCAGTAGCATTTAATAGTACTCCACAGTGTGTTTTTAGATGGGATAGTGTAGCAGCTAAAGGTCTAATAACTTTATCAAATAGTTGATGTGCAGCCTCCTTCTCTCTGTTACCACAAGACGTTTGGTGAAGTTGTTAACTGACTGCTGTCCAGAGGATTGGACCGTTCCTCTGCTAGTGTTAGCGGACGTCTTTTCAAATGCATCGCAGTAGTACTTTAGTTATTTCTTTGAAGCCTTCTCCGTGTACTGCAGACTAGAGCCTGTTAACAACTAGATACTTACCTGTATACCCCGACTCACCACCAGTCCTTTAGAACTGATGAAGCTACTTGGATGAAACGTCTTCATGAAACTCTACAAGTCCAGTTTCCTTTGTTTAACACATTTGGATAGATGAAAAAGTACCAACTTTTTTGAAAAAAAAAAAATAGAGATTTGAGAGTCGGCATTTTCGTGACAACTCTGCAACTCCATCTGCTGAGTAACAACATGCAATACGACGTAAAGCACTAGAAGAAGAACCTCTCAGTGGATTTGCTTTTGGCATCTGCTACACAGCACAAGAACACAGACGATAACAAAGGCAGAGTTGTACTAACCCGTGCTCATAGTTGTAATAATCTTGCGTGTAGTAGTCCTGGCCAGGGTCGATGCCAGATTCCATCGATAACTCCTGCAAGATTGACAGACTTTGATATTTAGCAGCTTTAGACACGTACACGCTCGCTGGCTGGCTGCATTTTCGCTTCCAGTAAACCCACACTCCCGCGACAAAAAAAACACACACACACACACACACAGGCGTATAGTGGAGAAGCATTCAGAAAAGAGAGAGGCGGACAAAGTACCTCTGGCCTAAGCAGAGAAGGTCGGAGAAGTTGTTGTGTCTGCCGGAGGGAAAGAAGAGCGATGAATGAAAGGACAAACAGAAGATGTTCATAGCTGCCCCCCTTCCAACAACTGTGTACATTCAGTTCTGAAAGTATAAAATCAATACCTGATGTTTCCCATGCATCATATCTAGAATACACAGGAACCAGTGTGTTTTTTATTTTATGTTGGGGGAAGGTATTGCTTTCCTCTCCAAATAGCAGCCATAAATGTTTTCTCGTGGTTGTTTAATGATATCAGGAAGATGCTAACAAAAGATTAAATGCCAAAGTTTAATTCTGCACAATCAATGGTCTTGCAGAGATCTGGACGTTGTAAAATGCCAGACATGGGAAACAGCACTAAAGACAAGACACCGCGTGCATGCATGCACGTCACCTCGGTTGCATCGAATAGAAAACCAGAGGTAAAAAAAAAGAAAAAGAAAGGAAATGACACACATGCGAGTAAAGACGTGGAATAAAAGACACCTACCTCATGTTGCCCATATCCACGCCTAGAAGATCAGAGAGACAGAGTAAGAACACTAGCCTGACATTACCAAGAAAACCTGTCATTAAACCGAAGACACTTCATGTGATGTTAAAGCGCGGCAGCTCTTTGCTGTGCATTTTCCTTCTCTCTCTGCAGAGGAGATGGGATGTTTAAATCAAAGCCCTGTGGAAGCGGCTCACGGGAAGAAAGCAAGAAGATGAAGATGAGTAGGGACGTAAAAGTAGAGGGTAGAGACTGAAGTACAAAACAGAATAGAAAGAACCAGAGAAACTACAGTGTCGTGTTGTTTCGCTCTCATGCACATTCATTTGCTGCTTAATTTCTTCTTTTATTGGGATAAACATTCTGATTACAGCTAAATATGAAACATTCACTCGTCACTAACGACCCAAATGAGCTCATTCTGTCCCTGAGAAAACGGTTAATGGAGTAGGCCATGAAAGTAATAGAATTATACTTCTGTTAAGGGGCAATTTGAGAATCTAGTAGGCTTGACTCACGAGTGGAAGGGTAGTTAATACCAGGATCAGAAAAGGTCTGTGCATGAATAGTGGGAAATGTGGGACTGTGCAGGTACAGAGTGAATGGAGAGAGACTTCCTGTTGACTGCTACTGTCTTTATTTTTGAAGGTGTTTAACTAAATTAAGAAGGAGGCTATACTCGGCCTGAACCCTTTCATCTCGTGGTTAAACTTTAGGTTGAATTTACTGCTTTGGAGTGACTCTAAAATAAGAAAATGTAGAAAAGTCTAAATGCTCGACCAGGAAACAACAAAAGAAGATGCATTTTTGTCAGAGAGGGGTGATTAAGCTACTCCATATTAGCTGGGTTGTCTGCAGTAGCACAGCCTGCAACAGTAGAAGCTAAGACAGAGAGATAAGACGCTTTTACTTTATTGTACAAGTTTTACTTTGTTGTACAAGTCTTGTACAACTCTCCCTTTGCTTAAAAAAAAGAAGCTACAGCCAGCAGCGAGTTAGCTTAGCATGAAAGGAAACCGCTAGCTTGAAAGATGTGACTAAAGCTCTAAAGTTCACACGTTAGCATGCTACCTTCTTTCACATGCGCGAACACTGAAGTGGTCAGGCTACAGATAGAAGCTAGCTAGCAGGCGCTAACTGTTTATCTGGGGCACCTAGCGGCAATTTCTAAAAATTAAGCTAACGTGAAGTACAAAAAACAGTAGTACCTCGAATGCCCACTTGAGGCTGGCTAAAAAAACACATCTGCACTCACGCTAACAAGGCAGAGTCAGGCAGCACCAAGATGGCGACGGCCGAAGCCTCCACGCTTTAGCTTCCGATAGCTCTTCAGGAGTCTTGTGGGTAATGTCATAGCCATAGCACCGCTACGGTTTATGCTAATCATATGCTGTCTTCAGCAGAGTGATACCAATCTTTTCACATCAACTCTCAGCAACAAAGAAATTTTCAAAGCAAAAACAATATTCTCATTTCTTTCTTCCGTCCTGACGTTAACAAGCTAACAAGAAGGAAAATAATAAATACTCGCGATGTCAACAAAGAATTGATTTCACCACATATCGCGTTGGATCCACCCAGCAGTCAGGATAATGACGGTATGAACAGCAGCTTAACATTGTTAACAACGCTGTGAAATGAATACTCTCTGTCAGAAAACAGACTTCAAAGACAAAAGGAAAGAGAAAAACAATAACCGAAGGAGACAAATTAAGACTCCGAGATTTAATAATAAAAAAAAAGAAACAGCAAAAACGAGAGGAATAAATATAATCTCTGCCCATGTGTCTTGACTATGTTCCCAGAGAATGTGCTGCCATGTGAAACCGAGGTAATGAGCTGGTGAAATGAAGATGTATCACAGACAAACAATAAGAAAGTTTTTAGAGGACACATTCTCCTTTTCGGTTATTAGAAAAGCAAACACACACACAGACACGGGCACGCGCAAAACGAATTGTTCAACCACTTGAGCGTTTCATTAATTCATTTCAGAAAGTCAGCGGCAGATGCACTCAAAGGAGGAAAAAAAGAAACGGCTTTACAGGAATGAGTGTGCTTCAGAAAGACAGATTATTGGTTGTAAAGGTGTTAAAGTCTGGACGGACGGATTAACACTGATGGACACATGAGTGGATGAGCAGATATGGCGGGACGGGTGAATGAATGGAAGGATTAATGGATGAATACAGAGATGATCTACAGGTGAGACTTAAACGACCCCTCCTCACATCACTGTGTGTATTTCTGTGTGTATTTAAGCCGCTACCTGCATCGCTGTGTACAGCCAAGTCTGTGTTTTTCGCGTCGGTGCATGACGGTAAGTCCGTCTTTGTGGCCTTGTTGCTCTGACAGACACATTATTAGGTCCTCTGGAGACAAAAACACACAGACAGCTATCTGATCTGACATGACTGACTCTCGCTCTTTGTGTCCTCTCCACCTTGTCTCTCAGTGTGTTTGAGAAGCAGGAAGGGAGACATATTATTAGCTCTTAAAGAACAGAGTATGACACCCAATAACAATCTCTATTTTATTTCCCCCCCTCTCTTGTGGAGCTACTGTAGCTCCCTCACCCTTTTACACTCATTTGTTACTCCCTCTTTTCCTTTCTCCTCTGACCTGTTTCTCAGCCTATTTCAGCCTTTTCTGTTTCCACCACCTGCCATTGTTTCGCACCTTGTCTCGTGGTTATGTAGAAAATAACTTCAAAAATAACCCGGTCCCGTCACATTTCCAGAATAAAACCTCTCTGAAGGAAAGTAAACCAGCAGGGAGAGAGTGCAAGAATGAGCTGTTTTTCCTTGGTGTTGGAAACGTAGTACGAGTTAAGGGCCTCTCCAGAGATCGTAGTTTGCCTAATAATCACTTCATCTAGATATTGTGTTCATGTGAATCCATTTCCTGTTAGGGCCATGGGACATTTTATATTGCCGTATCCAAGTATAGACTAGTTGTCTAGTCAGATTGTCACTGCTTTAAGCATCACGTTGACTAGTCGCCGATCACGTGACAATAACAACATGGTCGCCTCCTAGAAGACAGGTGAGGAGCCCAGTGGTTCATCAAGTGTGTGGAAATACTTCACTAAAGATGAAGCCCATACTACCGTGACATGTCTGTCCTGAAATACAACTAAAGTACTACTGCAATGCATCTGAAACGGCTAACACTTATACTAGCAGTGCTGAGGTGCTGCCTGTTTTTATACAGGCTATACATATCTGCAGCTCACAGTATGTAGCACATGTTCTGTCTGTTCTCAGCATATGTATTCAGGTCAAGAATATAGATTTCATTGCTGCAAAGCATTACTTGTCCAAAAAGTGTTTAAGAAAGGCAACTGGACTTCTAGAGTTTTTTTTTAGAAGAAGTTTCGTCACTCATCTGAGTAGCTTCTTCAGTTCTAAGGCACTGGTGGGAAGTTGAGGTTTAAATAGGGACATCTGTGTTGCCCATCAGAAACTTACTTGACTTGTTTCTGTTAACGACCAGAAACTGTCACGACTATTGTCCATTAACGTCTAGACAAAGCATTACTTTTTACTGTGTTTTTATTAGTGACATCATCAGAGTCTACTTTCATCGCAGAACAGTCCACTTGAAAAAATTTGAAGTTGTGCAACATCTTTTCCTGGCAATGGTGTTTCTTGACAGCAGTGGCAACATTTTGCAGGATAATACACACTGTTTGGGTTTGATTAAGAGTTAGCTGAGTTGTGCTGCTGCTGCTGCTGTTGCACTCAAATCTGAGGAATGTGCTGGAACAATAAGTCTTATCTACTGCAACTTAGAGGATTTAAAGGAGCTGCTGCTAATGTTTTGATGTAAGACACCACTTGACGGTTTCTGGTCGTTAACAGAATATATGCCTCTGCTGTTTTTGGTTGTTAGCAGAGGCACCGGTCTACGCTCAGATTTGTTGTACCTTACAGTAACTGCCTCAAACTCTATGGTGAAGTCTGCATTCCTAGGTTTATTTGTCGGATCCAGAATCATGTCAAAATAGATATGTGGATACTGTGGACCACTATTAAATCCTAATGATGGTGCTGAGGTGACGTCATCAGAGACTAGTTGGTGTCGACTTTAAAAGATCTGATGTCGAGCGACCCCTAATCAATAGTGACAAGTTGTCTATTTTGCTGAGACTGAGACGCTGACCTGTGTAACTGTTTGGCTAATCCAACTAATTTATTACAAGCATGTTTTCTTTCGCAGAGCATCAAATAAAGCTGTTGGTGTCTCAGAGATACGCGTGAGTTTGTGATGGGGCTCTGATGCACCAGATTTGCAACTGAGTCCAATGTAAACCTACCAATGATAATATTAGACACCATGAGATGTCATTGTTGCTTCTTTTCTTCAAGCATGTGTTCCCAGAACCGCAGGGTTTTCCTGAACTAACGTAAGTCCTCTGGTGCCTAAACCTCAATCTCACAGACAACAAAACTCAAATCCAACAATAAAACGAAACTCAGTGAAAAGATAATGATCCACTCAGGGCATAACTGCAACTCGCTGTGAGGCTTATCCCTCCAACGTCCCTCAAACCTTCTCCAACTTACGGTAGTAGCTGTATTGAACTGGAAACACTCCCCTATGTCATTAGAGCGTATGCTCGGCCTAACCTGGTGCATCACGGCACAAATGCCAAAGGACTCTTGGCAATATTTGACATCCTGCGTATGAGTACACATTGTAATGACTGTTTACTTTAAAGCATTATTATTTCCTTTGCAGTTTCCAGTGGTTATTTTCTGCTTCAGTGTGAGATTTCCCACGACAATCCTTGTCGCATCAAGTCGTGCATGTTGTCCCCATGTCGTGCTGTTGTTTTTTCCAATTGAATGAACGCTGGAAATAATGCATATTCCCAAAGATGTAAAAAAGTGTTTGTTCTCTAGCGAAAGCAGCATGAGACAATGAAGATGCATTGTCTCTGTGTGTTTGTGCAACCACATGCGCTATACAGGGGTTGAAAGCTAATCTTGCAGGTGCCCCATTGGCTTATATTTATATGTGCATGTACATGATTGGTTGTTTCCATTTAAAATTACACTTTTTTTTATCTCATACATTATATAAATCATCCTTTGCAGTGTGTTTCTTGATGACTGGGATGAAAGCCCAAACGCACCAGTCTAATAAAATTGTTCCATTTAAGTGCTGCTGGATTCCTTATCTTTGTACAATTTCTTTTCCTCCTCCGTGCACCTTAATGGGAGGTGAAGTCGCGCCAGAAGTACATTTTCTTTCTGTAAAATCTTGACAACACAAGATTTATAGCAGTATCACGACTTTCTGCAACTCCAAAGAAACTTTATCATGTTGTAAAATTACAGCGCGTCAAATTTCACTGCAGGAAAACATCCACCGAGACGTTTACCATCAGGGTTTGTTTTATTTGGCTGCACATCAGGATCTGACGTAATATTTCTGTTTCATTTGTTTGAATAGGTTCTCTTTGTCTGCTAGCAGGGCTAGTGTGGATGTCAGCTGATGTTTTGGGTCATTTTTATGCAGAAATGTAGAAAATTCTGAGTGGTGCCAATACTTTTAAGCGGCACTGTATAGCTATTATCAGATTGATTTATTTAAGGTTCATTTAAGTTACTGCAGGACTAGATGCCGTAACCTACGTACGTTGCTGACGCAGGTGGGACACATTTATACTCTCATCAGTCTGTCTTTCTCTGTAACAACACCTCCCAAACACTAGTCAGCGCTGTGTCTGATTAATTTTTGTTTCTACTTCCTGCTCAACAATAGTGACTGAAACTTTTGCCAAAATTTCGCAGAAGACGAGAAACGAGAAAAAAGACAGTTTGTATCTCAGAACCTCCTCAGTTAACCTATTCCTCGATGTGTTCCATCTTTATTGATCCAAAACAATCAGTTAAAAAATTGCGGAGATGGAGAAGCAGACGGAAATACTAAAGCGGAAACACGCTGCTACCAAGCGGACCAGTCACAGCTCTTGTGGTCTGAGTTGCCACGACGGGTCATCCCTTTCCTGGAGAGGTGCACGTCAGGTGTCAAACTGACGCAGAAGCCTGAACCGCCTATTAGTGTCCATAACCAGAGTGATTTATTGAAAACATGCTGTAATTATGCAGGACAAAACAACCGGACCACTAGAAGAGACACTGACAAATAATTAGGACATGTTGCTATAGTAGTTATCAGTTAATGGGCAATTTCTAAATGGACACTCTACAACTCGACTGCTAATGCAACAGATACAGTGAGGAAAATCTCATTTATGCCACTGAACCATTGAACACATCCTGGTTTCTAAACTAATAGCTTTCAACGCAATTTCACATTTTTTGTTTGATAAAAAAAACAGCCTCTTAGTTAGCACCGCATATTTTATTGCGAAAACCATCTCACCTTCTTGACCTTTTCGTCCCATTATTACCTACCTAAACAGGGTTGCTATAATTAAAATCCCCAAGCATTTCGACCCTCTAGATAATGTTTGTAAAAATGTGGTACATATAATAAATAAAAATATCATCTCTACATAAAGGTATTACTTCACCTACTTACATTAGTCTCCTTGAAAAAAACCCAAAAACAAACGTTGTGACACATTAAAAGACAATGCAGAAGACATTCAGAGACACTGTGATCCCAGCGGCAAATGAAAAGACACAATTAACCAAACGAATACTAATAGAAGAAAGACTGAGAAAAACAGAAAGAGCTAAGAAACAACCTTGGGAACTGGAGACAAATGAACAAAAACTAAATTTGACAGAAAGCTGCACAACTACAAAAGAGATTGATGCCGGATGTTGATATGCTAAAGATGACACAGTATAAAAAGATCAACCCTGTCTCCTAGAAACTGACTTTAAATAAAGCTAATTTGCAACGGGGAGCTTCAAAAGCTGACGGGATTATATGTTCTAGTTAAAACTTTCTGATGAGATAAAAATGCAGTATATTGTTAGACTTTTTAGGCTTAGGTTTAATTTTTAACACTTGGTTGTGGTCAGGGAAAGCTGTTGGTGCACAGTGACTCTAATCCTGAAGCTAAAAATGAATATGTAAGTCAGTGAGACGGCAAAAACAATTGTTATTCAAGCTGAAGCACCAAGAAACATGATAAGGAATCTCTCATTTCCAGAAAGACCTTGGACCCTTAGACCCTTCATGCTCCTCGGCAAGCTAAAGGCCTTGGATGAGGTCTAAGGTCAGAATCACATCATGATTTCACCTCACCTTGCGATCATAAATTGAGGAATTATGCACTGGGTGTTCAGGCACCAAGGTTTATTCTAGTTGTGAACTCAGATTTGGGACTTGGGGACTAAAACAGACCAAAGAACTGAAGCAGGCTACCGGGTGGAGCAGCAGACAACAACAACAAGGAGAACAAAGGGCTCTTTCATGCCTGACTTTTTAGTTTGATCTGAACAAAAAGAGACAGTCTCGGTCTATATAAAACTGAACTATGGTCTGGTTTGTGTGAGAAGTTCATTATGATGGTTCAGATGTTTTTACAGGAAGTTATGGGAAAAAATGAGCCTGGGTGGAACATGTCTAGAGGATGAGATACGGTCCAAAAATAAACAAAATAATTAAAGTAAACTGGAGAGAATTCATGAAAAATGCTTTTCATGTGGTTTGAACAGGATGAGAAAGAGAGCACAAGAGAGGGCAGGAGAGCAGTGCTACTATGGCAACATATGCACACAATGCCTTGCACAAAGCAGTGCTGGTGGTGATAATGTTCAAAACAAATTACCGTACTGAACGGAGATTTGTCTGATCAGTACTTTTTCTCCGTTCAGATGGAGTGGAGTGGAGAAAACCTAACGTCTCAAGTATTTCAAGTATCTATCTTAAGCAGTGAGATCAGATGTGTTATCCACCTTAACGTAGCAGTGCAGTAGAATTAATGTACGGCTTAGAGAAGTTAAAAGAGTATAGAAATTCATAAATCTGCTTCCTAGGAGAAAGGGTTGAAAATGATACACCAGTGCACAGAATCAAATGGATAACAACTTGATAGGAACAGACAGAATATGCAATGGTACAGAAATCTTACAGTAAGTGTTGCAGCACTTCTACGATAACGGTGAGCGCTGATCAAAGGGTTAGGGTTATCCATACAAAGATGACACAAAGAGTCAGCAAATTTCAGAGCGGGGTGGCAGATGCCTGTCCTCTCCTCCGACACATCTGTAATCGGCTTGTTTAGAAGCTCAGAAAACTTTTAATCAGCTTCTCGTTACGTCAAGTGCCCGCCAGCAACCACGTGTCAACTTTCATTGAGAACAACATGGATATACTTTAAAGTCTTGCTGACAACTATTTACTTTACTTTGCCACGGATAGGACAGTAGTCGAACTGAATGTTAACCAGGAAATTTTTCATTTCCGAACTCCCCGCTGCAGCTATTTGAGTTCTCCTATTCTGATTTTCTGTTCTCAGCGGAGAGAGGAGGCATTTTATATCTGCCCAAGAGTGTTTATATTGCGCCTTTTTCTTTCTTTTATTAAGTATAAAACAGGAAGTCATGCTGGAAGAGCTCAGCCGTAGAGACGGTAAACATCACAAAATGATCGCTGCGTCCCGCTGAGCTATATTGAGCATCAGCGCCGCGGCAGCTGCACAGCAATATCAAGAAATGTCCCTCTGTCGGCGTTCCACATCACAAAGGCAAATGTTAAAGCATTGTAGACTGGGAGGGGAATCGTTTCTCAAGCTCTTCCACAATGGAGTTCATGTTCGCATTGGGCTGGATCTGTGGAGGTGGACGATCTTCTCCTCCTCCTACTCCTCCTTCCAATCCTCCTTCTCCTCCTGCTTCTTCGCCACCTCCCTCTCTTGCCTCTCCTCCTCCTGCAACAGCTAACGCATCCAAGGAGTCGAGCGAATCGAGGGAGTCAATGGAAGCGCGGCTCTTCAAGACCTTTTTGAGCGGGATCTGTTTCTGATCTATCTGGCTGAACATGTTGGCCACGGACTTCTCGATGTCCGCAATGTTCTGGATGTTCTTTAGAATTCCTTTCAGTTCCTTTCGGGGAGGTTCGGGTTCCGCCGGGAGGGGCGGAGGCGGCGGGCGAAGGGACACGGGCCGCAGAGCCGGCACCTCCGAGAGCGACGGCAGGACAAAGGTGGATGGACGCATGAGCGAGGGCGACAGAGGGGGAGGGAGTGGCGGTGGAGGTGGCGGAGGTGGCAGAAGAGGAGGAGGAGGAGGGGGAGCCTGATTTTCTGTATGGTTAGAGTGAGATGAAGCTGGAGGCGCAGGCGGAGGGGATGGAGGGTGAGGCGGAGGGGGTGATGAGGGCGGAAGAGGTGCAGACATGGAAGGAGGCGGCGGTGGAGATGGAGGTGGTGGCGGAGGTGTTGTAGGAGGATCAGGGATGACGTCTACATGGAGCTGAAGTCGGTCTTCTGCGCTTTGATTTCCTGTCAAATTTGCCCCGAAGCGCCGGAGCACGGGGGGAGTTGGCTTGTGACTTGGTGGAGGGGTTCCTCCATCACTCTGGGTGATGATGATACTCGGAGGGCCTTCTTTAATCTGAGCAGATGAGACACTGTGCGTGGGCGTGGGCTTTTGATGCAGAGGAGATTCTGGGAAAACGGAAAGCAACATATCGGGTGACAAAGATCCTCTGGACTCTCGGTTTTGCCTTTGCCTCATTTCCTGGAGGGCCTGTTGCTCAAACTGTCTGGCCTGCTCTTTCACCGTCAGCTTTGGCTCCAAGCTTGGGCTTCCCATTAAGTCTGAGTCCAGCCCACGGTCAAAGCCTGAATCCAGACCAGCGTCTTTACTTTCCTTGAACTCTGCCTTCAGGAGCTCCAGTTCCCACTGCACAGGATCCATAACCACTTGTCGCCTCAACGTGTCGTACATGTCTCGTCGGTGCAGTCTTGACGGCAGGGTCCAACTGTGTCCGCCCCCTGATCCCCAACCGCTGTCACTGCCGCTGTACCCCCCAAACCCCACGTCACAGCCAGGTGAGCTCAGCCTCAGCCAGGCCTCTCGAAGACCCTTCCTGGAAGGGGAGAAATTCCCAAGAAGGTCTCTTCTTCTCTGGCTTCGCCCGAGAGTCTCCGGACTGCTCAAAGTCCCGTCCTCGTGGTAGATGGGATTTTTGATAGTTAGGGGGTTTTCATCGGAGAGAAAGGTGATGTTGGACTCAGACTTGGGGAGGTTGTTGATCACCCCTCCGTTAGCAATGCACTGGCGATGGGCAGCGATGGCTCGCGTGGCAAAATCTGAGATCAGACGTTGGCGGTCGCTCTCATCCAGACTGCCGGCTCTGACGCCGGTACCGACATGGTTTGACAGACTGGTGGATAGATGGAAGGAAAGAAGAATGAGACAGAAAACAGAAATGAAAGAAAAGGAACTAACAAAAGATTACAGATAAAACATGAGTTAGGAGAGGTGTACTAAAAGAAGGAATGATTCAGCTTTATAAATCAAAGTTAAATGAAATGGAAGAGGGAGATGGGGAATGAATGGAATTCAAACAAAAGGAGGAAGTATGGCAGAGAATGAAAACAAGAGGACAGAGAAATAATGAAAGGCAACGGACTGTCTGCTACAACTGTGGCTGGATAAATGGAATGAAAACAGACTTCACATTAAGAGATGAATGAGGAAAGGAAAGAGAAGATGATGGCTAAGGGAAGAGGTATTTTTTATTAGTATTATTTCTGTTCTGCTATCAGTGGAGGAGCAAGAGATGGAGCACTTAAAAAATGGTTTTGAGACACAAAGGAAAAGAAGCAGATTCAAAGTCCGTCTCAGTGACACTACTGCAGCACAGCTACAAACAATGACATATGTGCCAGGGGGAGGGAAGGATGAACAACTGTGTGCCATGGAGTTCTGAGAGAATGCATATTTCCCTACAACAAAAGACTGATTATATCCTTCTCTGCGGGTGAAGGTCGGGGAAATCACTGGTGCAGTTTTGTGACTGTGACAAAACTCTGCAGGCTCTTGGTGTCCCATGGCACGTGGCAGGCTCTGTCACTGATTTGCCAAAAGCACAATCAACCGTCTTCTCTCAGATCTACCAACCCTACCCGGCGCACGACAAAACAGCAATCACACACAAAAACACAAAACTAGAGCAGGGGACTCACTACGCTAAACTAGTCCCAGGCGCGAAGCAGTTTTCCAGCGTCTTACTCACTTTTGTCTGCCGTGGGTGAAGAAGGTGGGTAGATGAGAGGCGGAGAAGAGGAGAGGAGGACATGAAATGATTCAAAGGCAGTGGTTCACAACCTCTTACGCTTGGAGCCCTCCTCACTTGTATCTAAGAAAAGCTGCGCCCCGTCTGCAATCTGTTCTCCATTCCTTGCACAAAGGCACAAAGAGCATCAAAAGCGTCTTGGCACCGAATGAAGTTTGATTCATCGTTTTGATCCCGAACTCTCATTAGCAAGCTTTTTTTTTTTCTGCCACAAATTACACCGTTTGCTTAAGTGCGGTTGTGTCTCTCACTAAATTCAAAAGTTAAGGTAACTCTTGAGATATATACTGATCAGGCATAACATTATGACCACCTTCCTAATATTGTGTAGGTCTCCCTTGTGGTGACTCATCAGAGAATGGACATGGGCCTTCTGAGGGTGTCCTGTGGTGTCTAACAATACAATGTTGTTACTGGGGAGGGGCCTCTGTGGATCATCCCACAGATACTTGATCAGTTTAGGATCTAGTGAATTTGGAGGCCAGGTCAACACCTTATGCTTTTCTTCATGTTTTTTTGAGTTGTTCCTAAAGTGTTTTTGTGGCTGCATCCTGCTGGGGATGGCTGCTGCCATCAAGGAGTGTCATTGCTATGGGGTGGGGGTGCCTGGTCTGGTCTAGGTGGGTGCTACATGTCTAAGTAACATCCACACCAATGAATACCAGGTCCAAAAGTTTCCCAGCAGAACGCTGAATTGTCACAAGATGGTCAATGCTATTAAATTCTCCTGTCAGTGGTCATAATGTTGTGGCTGATAGGTGTAATATTCAAATCTGATATGCTCTTTAGCCCATTCACTGCTGTTCAGGGACTCTGAGTACGTCTAATAAATAGCAGTTGTTGTGGAAATGGTGAAAAGCATTAAATATTCAAAAGTATTTCCCAGTTCTTGTGTGGGATTTCTACTTGTAACCTTTCAGTCACAACTTAGTTCTGTTGCCGTACATTTGGAAGCAGAAACGATGAGGGTTAATTCTAACCCCCAGCACAATATTTTACATAAAATAAGTCAATTTCCAATTATTATTTTATATGCATCCAATACAATAAAATTCTAATTCCAGTTTCTCTGTATAATTGTGATGTTTTTTTTCTACTATTTGAAACTGAACTGGAGAAACACCACAGAATTAAACAGATGAGAAACATACATAAAAAACATTATTCAAGGGAACAGCAGAGGAGACTAGTTTATTTAAATTACATGTGCTGTGCTACTAAGTAATGTGACACGGTTCATTTAATGAGCTGAGCTAAGAATAAGTTACGAAACACTTAATTTTTCACCAGTAATTGAAAACAGACATTAAAACCTGAGGCCTCGTCAAGAGAAGAGCCAAAGGTAATTAAACAGGAAAAAAAAAACTGAAAATCAATCTACTGAGCAGTTTGATAATGGACCTTAATTATGAATCCGCAAACTTCTGCACTTTGCCAGTTTTTATAGTTTTGGGGATTTAGTTCTTACAAGATGGCAGCGATACAGGACACATAAACACACGTGCAAGGATTACACAAGAAATCCCAATCTGACGATTTCACAAACCCACACAGACACACACACACCCATAGACGACCGACCCACCACAATTAAACATCCTCTGCGGTTATCAATAGAATTAATTATCGCCCAGGGTGGTCTTTATAAATTATCGGCTGCATTTATTTCAATTATCTCACATCCAAGTTCATTTCCGGACACATTTTTCAGAGGAACGCTCGAGCTTTAGTCATCTCACACGCACACAAACACACACACACACACACACACACACACACACACACACACAGACTTGGAAATCCCCTGTTGTCATTTGGAGATAGTCGCTACCATCTTGCATATGAATGGCTCTCATGTTAATGGGAGTGGGGAGGCATATCAAGGACAGACAGGAAACCGGTGGTGCATGTAATGCTGATAAGAATTCTTCTCAAATGCTTCTTAACGCTCCAGTGAGGAATTATAAATGGACTATTGCCTTGAGTGTGTGTGTGTGTTAGAGAGAGTGTGTGTGGTTATAGAAACTTTTAAGATAAAAGTTGAACACGGTGTCTTCTGCATACAGTCCCTATTAAAGTCTTGTTTAACCAAAAGCACATGCATCAAAGCAGTAAAAATTGGCAAGAGGATAAATTAAACGCAACTTGCTTGAAGAGACACTGAAACTAAGGCTCTATGTAAGATTAGTATATGACTAAATTGCACAAAAAAGTAAGTTTTTGTTGAAGAAGAGTGGAGTAGAGGAGCAATAATACCCTTTCCACAAACTTTGTGCCACTGGCAGAAGTTCTCAGATGACTCCGCAGTGGTTGGGTGTATTAGAGATGAACGGGAGGTGGAGTAAAGGACACTGATCGGAGACTTTGTGGAGTGGTCCCAGGCAAACCACCTACTCCCAAATGTTGACAAGACCAAGGAGCTGGTCATTGACTTCAGGAAGAAGAGGACTCCAATGGAGCCCATCACCATCCAGGGCCTGGAGGTGAAAGTAGTGGACCAATATAGTACCTAAGAGTCCACAGGAACAGCAGACTGGACTGGAGGGACAGCAGTGATGCTGTGGACAAGAAGGGCCTTGAGTACACTCTACTTCCTGAGGAAGCTCAGCTCTTTTAATGTATTCAGCAAGTTGCTGGAGACTTTCTACCAGTCTGTTGTTGTGAACGTCCTATACTTTGCTGTGGTTTGTTGGGGGAGCAGCACCAGCAAAAAGGACATAAGTAGGATCGACAAATTGATCCGTAAAAAGCTGGACACGTGATTTTCCTTGTGGAAAATCTATCTAAGTCTAAGTCCCACAGGGTTGTGTCCTCAGCCCCATCCTCTACACCTTGTTCGCCCACGACTGTGTCGCCTCCCATAAGGATAACACCATCCTGAAGTTTGTTGACGACACCGCAGTGACAGGACGCATCACTGGCAGGGACGGAGCGGACTACAGGAGGGAGGTGGCTGGTCCGGTGGCATGGTGTGAGGCCGACAACCTCACCCTCAACATGGACAAGACCAAGGAGATGATGATGGACGTGAGGAAGGCGAGGGGCCCTCATCAGCCACTGTTTATCTGGGAGATTGAAGTGGAAAGGGTGAGCAACTTTAAGTACCTGGGGGTCCTCACCTGGACACTACAGCTGGTCAAGAAGGCTCAAGAGCGGCTGTACTTCCTGAGGAGGCTGAGGAAGGTCATCATGTCTCCTAAGATCCTCAGCAACTTCTACAGCTGCGTCGTTTGGAGCATCTTGACCAGCTGCATCACTGTGTGCTACGGCAGCACTACGGCCATGGACCACAAACGAGTGGTGAAGACCCCTGAGAAGATCTCAGAGCATCTACCAGCATAGAGTCCACACCCACCAAGGACACCACCCACGCCCAACACGAACTGCTCACAGTGTGAAATGCAGGACATCAAGACTGGATACTGGAGACTTTTTCCCCTCTGCCAACAGACTCCTAAACAGCTGACAGGAGTCTAGACTCTACTTCATGTCAAATACTGCTTTGAATCTTGAATCTTGAAAAGTAATTTCACCATAATCACCAAAAAGTCTACCTTACATGCTTTAATTAACTGTCAATGGTTCCATGGACCTGATGATTAGTGGTGCTAGAGTTTTGCAAACAACAAATAAACTGCATTCACCAGAAGAATGTGCTATGAAGGCTGATGAAAAAAGAGGTCACTCTGTGAGGATGCATTCGCTGGAAGCTTTCAATGAATGCGTCCTCGAGTACGCGTTTTACTTGTGATTACAGTGATCACAGTGTTACTGAAAGACGCTGGTCGCCCAAAAAAATCTTCAACTTGAGAGGCTGCACTTAACGTGAATGCACTTCTGCGGGCAGAATCGGTGACCTTCATTTTACCTTTTGTGAAGGGAGGACGTTGGTAGGCATTACAGCCAGGGAGGCTGACAAGAAAAATGTCAGAGAACTTTGTGAAGATAAAATTGCGGGGTTTTCATCCGCGACAGTTAATGCATTCAAAAATAATATCTTAGCCGTGTTTGATGTTAGTGCGAAGGCGAGGAACAAGGCTCCGCTTGATTAATCCTAGATTGTGTCGTCTCTACATAATGTCAGCTATTTGGACAGCGAAGAGAAGGGTAACACTGAAAGAATATATTCACACACAAAAAAAAAAATAGCCTGAGGACATTTTAACTCTTTGCAAAGACTCCCAGCTTGGCAAAGTTGAACAAAGAGACTCAAGTGTGATGAGTTTTGTTTTAGTAAAAAAGTGTTTGAGCTGCTGTCACCGAGAAAAAGCTCAGCATGCTTCATCCAGACTGCAAGATTTATGATTGCACGGCTGTACGATTTAGTTTATTAGTCAGAGGAATATAATCGTCCCAAGATGTTCAGCAGCAACATGCTAAAACGCACCGCTACTCGGCGAGAGCGCACTCGTCTTGGCATTCATCAGTTTGACATGAAACTGGCTCCAGACTTTGGCCAATTAGTTTGATTGCAAATCTTCGCCGGCGAGCCCTTAAATACGCTTGTTGAACAAGTCTGTCAAACGATGAATATATATGCGTCGATCGGAGACCCGGAGAACACCAGCACAGGCCACTTTCACCATTAAGGCTGTTTTGTTTACTCGCGAGGCGCAACACCTCGGACGTAATGAAGTATAAGGATGTGAAAGAGTCGTTGTTTGTGTAATGAGGTGAGGTGACGTGTTAATAATTTATCGCTTCGTGTGGCGATCACTTGCTTTTTTTTTCTGCACCGTTGCATTTTAAAGAGGATTTTATTTAAGGTTTCGGTTTAAAGGTTGTGTTTACACCGATGATTGATTTTCATTCCCTTAACAGTGATCGATCTGTAGTGATTGTTGGTGTGTGCATGACATAGCACAGGTATTGTATATTAAATCATATTAGACCCCATCATTAAGTCGCCTCATGAGCTGTGAGGATGTAGGACTTGATGTTTATTCTTACTTTTGTGAATTTAAATCATTGATTTAACCCTAATATTGTCTTTCCGTCAACCATGCAACTTCTTTTCCTCTGAGTCAAAACTGATAACCTGATCACCTAATTCTGTATTGCATATCTTTAACCAACTTCTTCTCGACTAATTACGATATACACTGATCAGGCATAACATTATGACCACCTTCCTAATATTGTGTAGGTCTCCCTTGTGGTGAGACCTACACTTGTGGTCTAGGTGGGTGCTACCTGTCTAAGTAACATCCACACCAATGAATGCCAGGTCCAAAAGTTTCCCAGCAGAACACTGAATTGTCACAAGATTATTCGATGTTATTTACTTCTCCTGTCAGTGGTCATAATATTGTGGCTGATCGGTGTATTGTACAGTTAATTTCGGGAATCCGAGGGCAGTAGACCACATTTCTATCAAATAATGTGATATAGAAACACTGGACAAGTATAGGACTAGTATAAAGCGTTCAGTGTAAATCCAGTATAACTGCAGGAGCATAATCAATGACATTAGTTCAAATGTGGGCAGATGTAAGGTTATGTGTGGACACCAGAAAGCTCTCAAAGCAGTCACGCTGCCAAAATCTCAAGTATAACAGCAGTGGAAATGTGAGCTAATGCCTCCGCTTTGGCTCATTTGCCACTTTCACACTTCACTTACATGGCGTTGTCACCCAGCTCCTCGTACAGGTTGTTGGCAGTGCCTCCCCCAGGTTTGCCCGTTGGCAGCGCCATCTGGATACGGGCTGTTTTGGCACACTCTGCTTGGCGCCTGGACACACCGGAGAGGCAGCGCGGAATCAGTTAAAGTAAGAGAAAAGCAGTTTAGAAGTGATCACAGTCCAGTCCGAGAGTTTATTACTTTTCAGTGTGACCTCACGTTTCGGACTCTGCATCCTATTTCTTTGTGCATGTTTTTAGCCGCATGGACTCGGTGGAGGCGGTGGAGCCACCACTTTGGCTCGCACTGAAATATCTGGGTAGTTATCAATTTTTCTGCAGACATTCACGATGCCTCGGGGGACGGCGCTTACTGAATTGCTTGACCCCTGACTTTTTCCTCCACAGCCACAATGTGATCGACATTTCTGGCCTTTAGTGAAATGTCTCAACAAGTATTTGATCGATTGAGATTTAGTACGTACATTTATGTTCCCTTTGGGATGAATTGTAATGACGCTCGTGATCAAAGATTTCCTCAAGCGCCGGTCACCCGCTGCCCTCAGCCTTCGTTGCAAGGTGGGTTTGTTGCAAGTCAGGCAATATGATGGTGATCATGCTAGCATTAAAACCACCCTCACAGAGCCTCTAGCATAGCTGTAGCTGTAGTAGACTCTTAGTAACTTTCTGGATGTTTGTGCCCTTCTTTAATGACGGGAAATATAATTTGCGATTCAAATTGTTTAATGGCTTCATGAATATTAAATTAGGACTACAGTGTACGCAGCGAACGCTGTAGGGCATCATTCATGCCCTTCTCAATCCATCTGTGCAACAACTCACCATTATGTGATAGATGTTCACATATGTTCTTAGACTTAATGCTCCTCCATCTATATTTTTACAACTCATCATTTATCCTTCTTATGTTTAGAGCTTATATTTACTTCAATTTGTATTTCTTGTAGATTTTTACACATATAAATCTTATACTGTACTATTTTATTAATTTAATTTAATTGTTATTTTATTTTTGTAACTTTCTTACACTGATTTTTTCCTTTTTACTAGTGGCTTCATGAGAGTTTTTTATTTTATTTTTATTATTTTTATTTTATTTAAAATTTTATTATGTTTTACTAATTTTTTTATTATTTTTATTTTATTATATTCTTTATTATTTTTTATTTTATTTTTATTTTTCTATGTTGAACATTAAAGTCTGTCTAAGTCTATCACGAGCCGCTAAAGTATAGCATTTTAAAACCCTGTAGTGTAGACGTAACGCAAGTCAAAAAAACGTTCAGACGCTGTCATGTGAGATGCTGATCATACCGAAACAAATACATCAAAAATGATTGCTATTAAAGCTACACACACACGCGCACCAACACACACACACACACACACACTAATAAAAGCATATCCCTGGGACATTTACATGCCACGTCCTCCGGGATTCATTTGTCTGATTGTCCTGTCCGTTTCACAGCCACTTCTGATCTCATCCATTTCATTGTACAGTGAAAGCCAACAGATAAATCACAGTGAAAGGTGTTTAAGACAGCCCGTGGCATTAATATTTTATCCTGGGAACACAAAAGCCGTACTCACTCTTTGAATCTGGCGGCGACGGACGCAGCAGATGAAGAGACAGAGAGAGATTAGTGATTATCTGAACCATACATCACACGGCACTTCCGTACTTATTGTCATTTACAAGCGCAGTCGGACAACCGGTCTTCATTAAAGTCGTTTAGCGACACATGCATCTGATTATCAGGCTATCATCTTTCTTCTCCATGCATTAGGTGCCTCTGTTCCTTCAGCAGGATGAGCTCTCTCCAAAATGCACTGATCCAGATTAAAAGAGAGTGTGTGTGTACGGCTGCAATTAAACTAAAGAAAACTACTAGAATTGGCACAGTGGGGAAAGCTGCCGTGTTGAATCATGTCGGGAAGTGACTGGTGATGGTGATGAGAAGGAGTGCTCGAAGGCATCTCTGTGGGAGAGACTGTCATCTTTGCCTAACTACAGGTTTCTTCTAAAAGGACGTAAATTCCTACGATATTATGCTGAAGTAGATAGTTGCACTTCAAACACAATTATTATATCAGTGGCTGGGCTGCCTTAACTCTGAGACTGAGACAACTAAAGATGGGAGTTGTTAAAAAAAAGAGGGAGAAGGTTGCTCATTGACACATTCGTTAGTTGGTACTTTTCAACCTTTCCTTCACTGTCAGGGGCCGTTAAGCTGCAAGTCCATCTACTCCTGGGGAGAATGGAAGCGTTTTTTTAAAAAAACAGCTGGAATCCAGGAAGGCAATGTACAGATTCAAATAACATGAAGTGCCAATGTTCAGCCTGATGAAGGAACGGCGTGAGACAGTGAAGGTAAATGTTTTTTTACGGCAACTATGGAGGCCTTCATCGCCTCATCAAGTCTCATGCTATATCTTCACAACCTAGACAAGAAATGCCACTAATATTCCAAATATTCATAAATCATCCTTACTGTCTGTAGGTGATAATGACTATCAGTATGGCGGGAACACAGCAGATAATGATAATGACTGCCAGAGCTAACAGCGCCCCCTCTGTGTAGCCCACGGTCTGGGCGGCTTTCTTCACACTGGTCACCACCTCGGGGGTTCGGATCTCCAGAATTCGACCGCCAGGAGGCAGGAGGGGCTGGAACTCTTTGTTGATGTCCAAGAGTTTACCGTCGAGAAACCTTGGGAGGAGACACATTCGGCGATTATGGATAACCGGCACAAAATTCACATATAAGTACCAGCGTGTAGAAGTTTTCAGATTGCAACTAATCCAGAAAGGCCCTTCAAAGAGTCAGTGTTGTGTTTTTTTTGTGTGTTCAGGGCATAGACTGTATATAAAGATGGACGCCATGACAGTTCCTCAAAAGTTAAGCCAAAGCAAGTAGAGCTCCCCCTGGTGACTGGCTGGAGTATATGTGATAAGCTCCACCCCCTCCATGTTTGTGGATGGGACTTGGGCCATTTCAAGGATGGTTTCTGCCATTTTAAATAGTTAATATAATGCTGATGCATGTTCAGGTGTCCACCTTTCTTTTACTGACATCATGATAACTACTAGCTGCCATGCCAACCGCTCCGTAAAGTGATCCTGTAGGACCGAGGTCGGGTCATTGATCCTCTTGGCTCCACTCTCGGACCGTACTGATCAAACGCTGAATCCAAACTCGCAAGATGGCGCCGCCCGTATCCCCGGGGAAATAGCGGCAGTTTGGCCAATGCAAGAAAGTTTGGGATGCATTGTCCATATTTATATACAGTCTATGTTTCAGAGCTACTGTAGAAACATAGCCTTCATGGAAGAGGACCTGCTCCCTATGTAGTTAGGGTTACGGTTCTAGTTTAACCCAAAAACACAAGCTTCATAGCAGAAGATTACATATTTATGAGAAATAATTGACGTTATATTCATTGCCTGCAAACAGATCTCTTTAAATTCTACATACTGATCCTTTAAGTTCTCGTACAAGTGATGCAACCATCAGGGAAGGGTCAATTTGTGGTGATGAAAGCCAGAATTATCTGTTATTTCAGCACAGCAGGCAGCAAATGGATCACTATGTCAGCCACTTTCAAACCAACTCACTCACTTATACCCACAAATAGCTTTTTTTTTTTTTTTAAAAAAAAGGTATTTCTAACACTGTCACCTTGACGGATGCCGGAAAGTGCAAACTTCAACAAAGTGCCTGAAACTGGCTTGTGTGAATGACAGCTAACTGATGCAAAATATCAGATGCCATTTAATTTAGGAATCCTGCCCCGTTTGCTCGCTCTTGGCTCGTTCGGGGGGAAAGTCCTTCTTACTTGTGGAGCTCCTGTCTGGACACAGCTCTGTTCGTCAGCGGGTCGATGGCGTAAATCATGAGGTCCGACTTGGTGTAGTCCTCCAGCTCCATTCCGTCACCATGGCGATGGGGACCGATGGTTTCCACGACAACCTTCGCTCCTGGTACCTGCTCCTGGACGTAGCGTTCCAAAATGCTGAGGATAAAAACAAAGCAGGACACACATTAATCTACAGTAACACACACCTCTGTAGACACAAGTAGGTACTTCCACGGATGGAAAGACAAAGCCAACATCAGACTCTACTCACACTGCACACACATATTTATTTTTCTTTTCATGCTGTCACAAAGGTAGACTCGTGCTGTGCAATATTGATTTCTGTCCCTCTGTGCAGAAACACCTGCTCACAGCAGGATGGCTCCCGCTAAGGTGTGCATGTGGTGGACAGGAAAAGATGGCAAGTGCTTTAAAGCATCATTATCAAATTATATGTTTGAGGCAAAGCGAAGCAGCCACCTGACTGAGCTCAGCGTTGGCGCAGGAAGTGGTGACTGGTGAGTGTCCATGTGGCCAAAAATAAAACATCACATCGCCTGACAAATAATGCACTTAGTATTAGCATCTTGGTTTTTGTTCATTTAAAGGAAAATACATTTTTCGGACAGTGCAGCGAGATCGTTTTACATGACTGAAGCCAATTCCTCAGTCAGTCTCATGTATTTTAGAAGTGATGTTGGTAGCGGAGGACCAACTGGTAGCAGAGCAAAATAACAGGCAACAGAAGCTGGCAATTGGTCACTAGTGGACATTCGATGCTCTAGTCCACAACATATGCCGACTAGCCACAACATTATGACCACTGCCAGGAGAAGTGAATGACATCGACCATCTTGTGACAGTTCAATGTTCTACTGGGAAACTTCTGGACCTGGCATTCATTGGTGTGGATGTTACTTAGACATGTAGCACCCACCTAGACCAGACCAGGCACCCCCACCCCATAGCAATGACACTTCTTGATGGCAGCAGCCATCCCCAGCAGGATGCAGCCACAAAAACGCTTCAGGAACAACTAACAAAAAAAAAACATGAAGAACAGCACAATGTGTTGACCTGGCCTCCAAATTCACTAGATCCCAAACTGATCAAGTATCTGTGGGATGATCCACAGAGGCCCCTCCCCTCAAAGGCCCCACCACTAACAACATTCTGTTGCCAGACACCACAGGACACCCTCAGAAGGCCCATGTCCATTCTCTGATGAGTCACCACAAGGGAGACCTGCACAGTATTAGGATCGGTGTATATCGATCATGATCGACCCGACAGAACTTTGCTGGGGCAGAATCCACCCCCACTCCCAACAGAGCGACCCCAGACCAACTTTCCCCCACAAAAAAGTGTTGTCAAAGTTTCTCTTATCTGGGCCAATATATGGCTCATTTTAAGGCGAGGTCAGAAAAAGAGAAAAAACAATACACATAAATAATAAAATCTCGTCCAATTAGTGATTGTCGCTGTTTGCTCTGTATGTCAGTAGTGGTCCGTCCTGTTCCAGTCCCACAGGGGGGCTCTAGTTCAACAAAACACTTGCCGCTTTATTCTTACTGGGACACCTCATTATAACTGGAGCAACTATTATTAAACACAAGACTGTTTGTGCTCTTTATCAACTCTTGTTCATTTACCCATGTGGCAATTACAACTTAAGTGCTCCCTGTGGAGACGCGCCACGGCTAAATCAATTGCATTTCTACTTCTGTTACTCTGCTGTTCCATAAAATGTCCACTTTAACATCTTATTAAAAGAAGGAGATCAGGCTAGACTTTCTATCAAAGCCTTGAAATGCACATTATACCAGCAGAAGATCAGTGGTTCAGTTACAGGCTAAGTGCACCACACATAACGTTGAATCAAAGTTGCAAAGTCTTGTCAAGATACTTCAAAAATGAGTTCAGGTTGTGTTTGTTACCCGAGCAGCTTGTCCTTGTTTTTCTCCACATAAGTTGGAGGGACATTTGATACGACCACCTGCATGTCCAGCTGGTTCACGACTGACACCTACACAAGAGAGAGAAAGAGAAAAAAGATCATTTAAGCTGAAGCTTTAACATTTCCCATCCAACTGTGCAAAAGTTCCAAAAGCTAAATCTCACTTCAGAGACGCTAAATCACGTCACTCAATGTAAATGCAGAATAAAAGTGGAAATAAACCTTTACGAAATAATTATACACCTGCCATTCATGTGGAAAAACCTGAAAATGCACACACCACTATGTCCGCCCTGCTGCTGTGTCCTTGGCCGTAGTTGTCCGTCGCCACCACCTCAAACTTAAAATAGGACCTCCTCATGTTGCGGTACATGATGGCCGTCTTCACCACGCCGGTGTACGGCTCGATGACGAAGCCGTCCTTGCTGTCTTTGGTGTCTTTGCCCGCAGGAGGAGGGATAATGAGGCGGTACATCATGGAGCTGTAGTTACCGGTGTCTTTGTCCAAAGCCTGGAAAAAAAATAAGAAACACTTAGACCAGGGGTGGTGAAACAAACGGTCAGCGGGCCAAAACTGTCCCGCCAGAGGACTGAATCTGGCCCGAGGCAGTGGAGCGTACATTAAGTATATGGAATGTCCTATGTTCAACATGGTTCCTGAACGCACCATAGTTCTGTGTTGTAAATGTTCTGGACAGGTGTTAATGTGTTTGATTAGCCAATTAGTGACGTTCAAGTTGAACTACCGGGTTTCCAGGTGGGTGGGACCAAGAGGAGAGAGAGAAAGAAAGTCACCGCTAAAACTTAGCGATACCTTAGCCATAAGGTTTTTAGCCTTATTTTTGTTTGCTGGAGAGACTGGACGCTCAGTAGAAGCCTTTTTTTGTCGGGATTTCCTCTTGCTAATGCTAAACCGTGACTACACTGCGGACTGCTGCTAGTTAGCTCCTCGTGCTAGCAGGATGAAAGACTTGTTCTTGGGAAACACTTGTTGCACCAAGCTGCTGAGAACCTACTGGGTGCTTCTGAACGTGGACGGAGCCTGAGGACGTGTTTGGTCACCTCAGTGACGGGACACTGCTGAAGGAGGGGTTTGCAAAACTATATCTAACAGCACTCTGCATCCCAGGAACTGTGAGTACTGTTAAGACACTGTGGACTGGATCCAAATGAGCCCCGACATGTGCGGCAATGGTTTGGTACCACGAATTGATGATTGAAGTTTTTGTTTTGATATGATATGCAAAGGTGGGGACGACCTAGTCACAAATAAATGTCATGAGTTCTTGTAGAAGTATCTTTGGGATGATGTATTTCCCAGTAACTCTCTCTGCACCTTAGAAAGAGTCACACATTCTGACAATGTAGCCCCTGAACTAAAATTAGTTTGACTCCCCTGAATTAGGCGGTATTATCATCATCTTTATTGAGTCTAACTGTAACAATCTGCGGTTATTAGAACTTGCCGGCTCCGTGCCTCCTTATCATCATCATCTGATTCCAGGTGTTTGAGCGGCTGATCAATACAAGGCACCGCGCTCTGCTTTGACAAGCCTCCCCCCTCTGCACTCGTGTTGTTTGGGTTGTAGTACTCCGAGGAAGCAGTAGGGGGTAAAGTGGTGCTTTGAGCTGCACGCACGTCCGTCCACTAATCTATTTCGTCTGCTCTGGCTCCGGCTCGCTCTCTGGTCTTTCCCTCATTCACACATACAGTACGTGCAAACCTTCACATTCGCATCCACACAAACGTCAGACATTGATTTACTGCAGGGTCTTTACAAGGCGGGCTGGGAGTGTATAGGCTACACAGCACATCAAAGGTAACACTGTGATAGATAGAAAGAAAGAAGAAACTGTAATTTTTTTTTACAGCCAGGGAATAAAGAAATTTAAGAAAGGAAGAAGGCATAAAGGAGAAAGATGTGTTAATAAGAAAGAGACCGACGGAAGATTAGATCTTTCTTTTTTGCAGGGATGCACAGCGGAGAGTTAAGATAACTATTCAGGTATTATGTAGGAACAACCGCCTTTTTGAAAGCGCTGAGATGCATCGTGAATTTAAACAGGTTTGTAGCAGGTGTGCAGTTTGTTTGAAACTGAAAAGTGATCAGCATACTTAATCTTTTCTTCAGTATGCATAAAAGAACAAAAGAACAAATAAAATCTTAGCGCGCCGTACAAAATAAACTGATCTTCTCCTCACAGCTGCAAAACTAATTGGTGATAAAACATCTTCGGAGACATCTGAAACTTTTTTTTTTTTTTTTGGTCTGATCCTGAACATCCTGAAGTTTGTTGGCGCGCTCCCTGCAAAGTATGAAATGCAAAATATCTTCACAGATGAATACACTTCAATAAACCTGTGCTGTAAACATCTCAGAGGCTTAAAAGCTCCTCTCATCCGGCCCACTCTAACGGGAAACCGACAAATGTGGAAGTCAGGCCTGTGCGCGCAGCAGATTCGTTCAGAAGAGCGTTTTCACATGATGGCTGCGCCGCTGGGTAACTGAGGGCACATTCAGACCGACAACGGCATTGTGCTGGAGGCGCAATTTTCCGATTAACTACATGCAAGCCCTCGGCCCGGACCGACTGGAGCGGCTCTGCTATTTACTTCGGCGTCAGCATCATCGTGATCGGTAATAAAATGACCGTCGTTGTGATAAGTGCTGTTTGCTGCGTGGTCCTCACGCTGGAAACTCATCCATGAGTCACTGAAACTTTCTGCAAAGTATTGTATCCTGTAACCAGCAGCCCTTTAAAGCAGGCTTTGGTCAAAACACCTGCTAAAATAAAATGCATGCATTAAAAAGAAAAAAAGGAGGTTGTAATTCACACCTCTGTATCATCTATCATGCACGTACAGTATGCTGCATGCATGCTTTATCCAGATGTATGAATTTATCTGCTTGCTTGTGCTTCTTTTTTTGTCTTTTGTCTTTTTTTCCTGCCCTTCTACCTGGCCGGCCCGGAGCAGACAGGCGACATAAATGCATTCAGAAGAAGAAAAAAGTGGCGATTAGCAGGTTCGCTGATGTGAGACCCATCTGCAGTCTCATCGATATTTGTGTTACGGTCTCATCTGAAGGACAAAAAGATCTAATTCCCGCCCGTGCACTTGAACACGGACTGTACACTCTGAAGGCATGACAGAACCTGCGTGAAGAAACGTGCAGATAAAAAAAGAAAGAAAAGACGTGGCGCTGTGCACGCACACAACACTCATTAAGACCGAGCCCGTGCTTCAGACAGATGTGAGGGAATTAGTTATACTTGAGTGAAACCACAGAGACTGAAAATGCACATTTCTCAGATTCATCCTTTGTCACTCTTTCATCTTGAAGTCAGAAAGTGGGCCGCGGGGGTCCGGGTCCATCTCTCTAGCCGTCGCCCTGCTCCATCTATTCATCCATCCCTGAATCATGTACATCCTCCCCTGCCTTCTTCTGTCCAGGCAGTTGTTTTTTTTCTCTCTTCTCTTTCCTCTCTTCCTTTAACCTCCACACCCCTTGCCTCTCTTTGTCACAGTGAACCAGCTCCGTCCGGGCAGATTTACTCCAGGCACACACACAAAATCCATATGCAAACCCACCACCTCAGCTGTTTTGCAGCAGAGCCACAGCCAGCTTCACGAAAGAGGGCGAGCCACACTTTCTGCAAAAGTGTGACTTCCAATGCGACTCACTTATTCTCTCATCTCTCCTGTCGCTCTAAATGCGTAGGATCCGAGGAAGTATGAATATCTAAGAATGATCTTAAAACTGCGATAAAATATTAAAGCGCGTACTTTTCTGCCAAAGACCCCTGCCTGAGTCTCTTGTGTCACCCGGCGTGCTCATTAAAACAGATTGCGGTTTCTGAGATAGAGGCTGAAAGAGATCCGAACTCTGCGACCCCGTTTTGGGTTTCTGAGAGGCTTCTTAATAATATCAGAGTCGTCCAAGTTGTTTATAGTGATATGAAATTCTTCACAGTTAGGTAAAAAGGGAGATTTCTTTATCAACAGAGAACGGGGAAAAGAAACAGGATAGGAGATTAACTGGAGTTAGCTGGAAGATGACATTACTTGGGCTTCTATTGCGCCCATCTAGTAATTTTAAACAAGAACAGGTAACATAATAAACAAATAAAAGGAAAGCTTTAAAGGGGAATGTAATCCATACAATATTACAAGATTAAAAATTTAGAATGATGCAAACTCAACAACCAGTTGGAGGCAAAACTGCACTGACTGCATCACACCTAAGTTTATCAACTAGTACGTTCATGTGTGGGGGGCATAGACTGTATATAAAGATGGATGGATGGCGGAACTGCTCCTCAAAAGTGAAGCCAAAGCAAGTAGAGCTCCCCGTGGTGGCTGGCTGCAGTATATGTCATAAGCTCCACCCCTTCCATGATAGTGGGCGGGACTTGGGCCAAACTAAATCACTAAGATACATCAAATAAATATGTTTTCAAGGATGGTATCTGTCATTTTAAGTAGCTAATATAATGTAGATGAATGTTCAAGTGTCAGTTCTTTGGATAAGTTTCACTTTAGTTAGCTATTTGACGCTACAGAAACAGGATGTGACTTAATGGCGACTACCAGGTGCCATGGTCGACTGCTTGGACCACGAGAGTTGTAAAAATAACATTAAAAAATGATTACAGTGTATAATCCAAAACTTCTTAGTAACAGATGGAGGTAGAGCTGAGCATAGTATTAATTTAACGAAAATGTGAGACTCTGGTTCCAAACTCGCAAGATGGCGTGGCCTGCATCCCCGGGAAATTAGCGTCAGGTTGGCGAATGCAAGGAAGTGGAGACACGTTGTCCATATTTATATACAGTCTATGGTGTGAAGATGTACAGTACATATGTTTTTTGTACCTGCACTTGCAAGACCGAGGTGAACGTTTTGGCATCCTCTGCAACTCCTCCGATGTAAAGCGGCCTGGTGAACACTGGTGGGTGGTCGTTCTCATCCTGGACGTCAATCACCACCTTAGCCGTGTTAGCTAGAAAAAAACAAAACAAAACACAGACACATACGGGTTATGACTGAAACTTTTGATAGATCCACGGTTATAATAATAAGCCTGCAGTGCAAATGTAACCAGCTACAGCTATATACTTCTGCATCACCTCCAACAACAACTGCTTTTTCTGCAGATTGCACGAATGTAATGGCAACAGGTCTAAACCCGAGACTGTATATTAAAGATGGAGGACGGGAAAGCTCCTCAAAAGTGAAGCCAGAGCAAGTAGAGCTCCCCCTGGTGGCTGGCTGCAGTATAGGTCATAAGCTCCACCCTCCTCCATGTTAGTGGATGGGACTTGGTCCGAAATAAATCACGTCAAAGACATTTTTTTCTAAGGATGGTTTCGGTCACTTTAGGTAGTTAACATAATATTGAAGCATACTCAAGTGTCCATTTTTTCTGATAAGTTTCATTTTAGTTAGTTATTTGACGCCATAGAAACAGGATGATGGCTAACAGTTGCCATGTCAACTGCTCCCTGAAGGGGACGTGAGAGTTGGAAAAAATAAATAAAAAAGTTCACTATATAATCATTTCTTTATAACTGGTGGAGGTAGAGCAGAGCGTAGTATTAATTAAACTTTAATTAAAGTTTCAGTTTGACCAATGGGAGGAAGTGGAGACGCATGGTCCATATTTTATACAGTCTATGCTCTAAACTGGTAATATGTTGCTTTCCTTTTTGTGTGGCAGTGATGAAGAGTTTCCCCTTAATTCAGGGCTAGACTTAAAATCTGTTTCCATGAGCTGATCAGCAGCCTTTGAGAAAACAATGTACACAGATTATCTTTTCTTATTTTACGTGACTAAACAGGTTGGAAAGAAAACGAGCCCCACTGCTGTGGTTAAAGCATGCGACTGCCCTCCGCTGTATTTTCAGCTGAGCTCCACTCACTTCGTACCACACGAACGAGATGATCACAGAGAAAAACTAACTCAGAAATCTGTCATGTGAAATAACCCCAGCGTTTCCATTAAAGAGCCAATCCAGACGACTTTTATTTAAATAAGTGTCTGCTGAGTAGTCACTTTTTATTGCAAAATGAGGTAAGTAAAACTGCGACTGAGAGCTCTGCCATATTTATATATTTGCATTCGCATGAATTGTGTGTCTGTGGAGACACTGAGGGGGAAAAATTCTCTACTAAGTTACTGCTAATGTAATCTTTGTAAACAGATAGTGGATGTAATTGCGGAATATCATCATCAGACGGTAGGTGATGGGTTCAGAGGCTGCTGCCAAAAGCACATACTCAAAGTAAATGCAACGTGTTTGCCAGTGAACGCCATCCTTCATCAGAAATGCATCAACGAAACAAGATAATAATAATAATGACTCAAATATTGCAGAGAGTAATAAAGCAAGAAGGAGCAGCCACAGTGAGCTGTTAGATGACTAGCTGCAGGCAACGGGTTTCACACGCCGTGGCCTGCTGCTCATCTTAAAGTAGGATGACAGCTGAATGACGGAAAAAGGCAGATTATTGTCTAAGTTCTTTATTAAAACAACAGTTTGTTTTGCAGACCTTGGCATTAAAGGACTCCCGCTGTTGCCGCCAAATCAAAACCAAGACTCAAATGTTCCAGATGGCCCCTATAATATCAGATTAATCGTGGTGAGAAGCCAAAAAATATATATTTCCAGGGCTTTCAAAAGGTTTACACAGTGATCAAAAGGGTGCAATGGTAAAGCAAAAAAAAATCTGTTGGCTTCACATCCAAAGCTAACAGACTGACTGAGTGTCTAGTGATACCACAGCAGAGGTGACCTTGATCTGAGCCATGTGCATCAAGAAACTTCCCTTTTCATCACTCCTGACAGTACTGAAGACACCATAGCATTTCTGAGGTAAATGATTTCAAATCTGTTCATGCCAAGATTAAATATCCAATTTTGCATGAAAGGTTCTGATAAAAGTATTAAGCATTTCACATAAAAAAATGCATGAAAAAATATATATATTACAGACCTTACTGTAAAATCAACCGTGCTGCATATAAGAAAGAAATAAGAAAACATTCGCCAGTGATCCTCCATCATCTGTATTCAGCGACTGCAACTTGGAAGACATGTTCAGCCTTATCTGCTCACAAACAGGAAACACAGCACATCAGCCGAACTCGGTAAAAGGTTGAATCATGTCAGGAAGGAAGAACAAATCCCAAGATTGTGAACTGCTCAGGTTTTACTCTGAGAAAAACAAAACTTGCACGGGTTTGTGAAAGAGAAAGAAAAATGCAGATGCAAATAATCTGCTTATCTGCAACAGCCGACCATGAGAGACACCGTAACAAAAAGATAAATAAATAAAAAAATACGTCTAGTTAGGATACAAACCTTTAGCGGAGTGCACCCTGAAAGCGGGATTAACATATCGTTAGACTCCTATTGATTTGTTGCCTGATTAAAATGCGTACCGAAAAGAATTGAAGGAGATTTGCTAATGACTACAATGATTTGCAGCTTTAATCCCAGCGGAATTCTTGAATTGAAATAGTTTAAATGAAACGAGGAACAGCATGTGGTAAACACCATAATTAAAGAAGAAAGGAGGAACCCGGGGAGAGGAGCATCAATTAAGAGGGATGCACATATGTGAGAAGAGAGAAAGACCGGCAGGGATGAACCAAAAATTTCACATAAAACAGTTAAAAGCTGCTTTAGTCGGCCTCCTCTCGCATGCAGTTTGAGGAAAATTAACAGCAAGTTGACCTGCACGGATCATGAAGAACTAATGTTTGGACGGATAAGAAAAAAAAGTTACAGCTTTATAGATAAGATGTCTAATCTTCTAAACTGTTGGGCTTCGCTTTGATCGCTGCAAACATGTCTGACATTTGAAAATGAAACTCTGCACAGTGATATCAGTGTTTACGTGGCGCAGCCTGCGATGGCCACACACCCACCGAAGAAAACAGATTTGATAGACAGGGTAAATAAATAAAAAAAAAGGCTGCTTGAAAGGTAACAACAACAGCCAAGACCCAATATAACACGTCTTCAGAGACGCATAACTCTACAGACAAGAGCGGTACAAGGTGAAAGTGGAGAGAGCTCCTCGGAGAGTGACCGAGTGAGAGATACAAGCAAAACAGCCCGTGGCAAGTTTATCTTAACAATATTGTGTAGTAGGTCACATAGTAGGCAACGCACGATAACTGTGCGACTATAATTGGAGGAACATTGTGAAATCTGGAGCAAGGCAAACCAGTGTCATCAGTGAAGACATTAATGTCTTCAGCTAGATTCAAATCATTCTCATTAGAGCTTCCAACTTCAGTTTCCTGTCCATTCATCAGTTCTGAAGTGGTGCTACAGCTAAGAAAGGTATTCTTAACACTAGAAATGGATGATCATTAGGGATCCCAGGCCGTTTCCAGAAGGTGCATCCTTATTAGATGCCTGAGTCAACTAAACTGGCCCCTTTTTTTGATGCCAAGCGGCTCTAAATGTCTCCTCCCAGTCGAGGGGAGGGACAAGACGAAGAGCGATTCATATACCCAAATATAGGCCAAGTTTGAGCTGCAGCCCCTCGCCTGGTAACCTGTGCCCCCACCTAAAACCAGACTTGGGATGGCAGCTTGTCATCGATCTTCTGGTGCCCACGCTTGTACTCTTAAATAGGAGCAAGAAACTTGTTCTTGCTCCTTTTTCTCTCCTTTGTCCGACAACTATTCTGTGACTAGGTTAGAAATTGGAAGTTGGCGTGGTTAATACGAAAAAAGCGGAAATGTTGGCGGCCACTCTGTGTGCTCCCAGATGCTAATATTCACAGTGTGACCGCTAATATCTTCCGGGTAGAGATTGGCATACTGTGTCTGGGTGCCTGCTGAATGAACGACTGGCTCAACTTCGGGAAATAATTAGAAAAGTTATCAATGCCCTGCATCTCCCACAATGCTTAGCGCATGTGAAGTATGCTACGGTGGGAGGGCCCTATGAGGAGTTTGCCACTTAAGTATCTCGTGAAGTATCCAGAGCAAACTTTTTTTCTTGTTCTCACAGCCCTAGGAGCGAGAACAAATCTCTCACTTCTAACGGAGTATGTAACAAGCTTTAGAAGATTTTGTAGAAATTTTGCAGAAATTTCGCCCAACAACAAGTCCTACAGATGTTTGTATCTCTGAACCTCCTCAGTTAACCTTTCCTCAATGCGTTCCATCTTTATTGAGGAGGTGCATGTCAGTTAGGGCACTAGTGTCTGCGCAGTCCCCGTAGCTTCCGCATCAACTTAACACAGATGTCTAAACCGCCTGTAAGACCTATGCATGCTGAAACTTAGCGTCACAAACTGTTTGCACCTACAAAACATCCAGGTACCCTGAATTTTTCAGTAGACGAACATGAGCAAGAAGGACCCATGTTTTCAACATTGCTGCCCACAATGATTTCAGCGTGGTTCATCTTACTTTGCTACTGCAATGTTTCTGACCCAATGGGAAACTCATCACGTCACCTGATGTTAAACTGAGTCTAAAAATGCTAAACTCTTAGATGAAAGCTCATAAACACACACACTTACTCTTTGAGGGAGCTCGGAGGTTGGAGGACACCACTCTCATGGAGTCCGCCTCCACCTTCAGAACATAGCTGGAGTTGCTCTCATAGTCCAGGGGCCTGGCCGTGGAAATCACCCCCGTTGTTTCATTTAATGCAAACACACCTGGAGAGAACAAGCGACAGAGCATAAAAGGTTGGTGTACAGCTTTTCATTTCTCATATAAAGCAGGTGTTTTTACAGAGTGAAATAGAAGTATTGTACTTAGCCCTGAGCTGTTGACAGAGACGGTTTGACCAGGAGGTGATTGGAACATTTATTTTTTTTAAGTGAGCAAAAGTCCATATATGAAAGCCACAGCAGGCAAACTCTGTATAAACAGCAGAGAGTATTCTCACCTCCCTCGTTGCCTTCGGTGATGGAGTACACGATAGTCTGATTGACAGCAGCTGCCATGATGACTCCCACCGGGGTTCCCACAGCGGCCTCCTCGCTCACTGGCAGAAACCTGGGAATGAGACCAGTCAATCAATATCAGCTGATAAGAAAATTAAATATGTATATGCAGACTGCGGGCCCACTTCCTCTCAAAGGGCAATGGCAATTTGGCAAGGTAAATACAAACTGGGAGTCGTCCTCCATGCTGCCAGCTTCACATTCCTTGACTGGAGATAAAGATAAAGTGGTGTGCAAGATTTTAAAAGAGGCTAGAGAACTGAGACAGGAGGTCGATTTTGGAATAATAAGCTTAGACCAAAGAACAAACTGGAACTCGTTTGTGTTTGTTGCTGTTTGTGTTAAATCTTCGAACATTATCAATGCATTACTTAAGTTTCTTCAAGTTTCTGCACATTGTATTCAGTGGTGAGTCTAATGGTTGGCTTAAAGTGATAAATTAATATATGGTGGACATTTTGGGTAAAGGCTGGTAAAACAGTTATCACGTTAAAAATTCTCACATCTGAGAAGCTGGAGCTGAAGGAGATGAATGTTCCTCAACGACCATTTTTTCCGCCACTAAGACGTTGACGAGCCGGAACTAATATCTGATGATCGAAACTAAAACCCGAAATGTTAACGAGATGAGACGAGACTAGACTGTCATTGGATTATCGGACAATCAAAATACACAATCTCTTGGCACGGGTTGACTGTCTTTCAAAATGTGCATCCCTGTCATGTGATTGGATAACGGGTGTTTGACTATCTGATCTCACATATCTGAACAAAACTAGCAAGCCGCCACAAGCCCTGTGTACGGTGGCCCTGAAGGTCAAAACACAACGACATTTCACAAAACACAACGACATTACATTTCTTTCTGATTTTGCCCTCACATAACTCTTTAATGTGACCCAGAAAGGGTAGGGACAACACTTCATGTTTCTGATTGGAAAGAACCCGTGCTAAAATATAAGCTGATGTGATTGGTAGTTTCACTGCCAGTCAAGAAATGACGCTTTTTAAATGGTCAGCTACGCATAAGTGTAGACACTGTGATGCGCTTTGAAAGCAGATACCATGTACTGTCCACATTGTGGAAAGAAGGCTGAGGGGACGCACGATGAGGACGTAGTTGTCCCGTCTCCTCAGTAATAAATCCTTCAACCGTGCTGTCTTGGTTCCAAGGGACATGGTAATGTCATGATGGGTTGAAAGCATATCAAGAATGACATTATATGTGTGTCCTCTTTCAAAATATCCCTCTATTAATGCCATTTCGTCCTCCATTCTTTCCAACCCGGTTTAAAACTCGTGCACGGACACAGCAGAGTAGAAACAGGAACGATGTTACACTGTCGGGTTCTGTCCAATCAGAAACAAGAGGTGTTGTCCCTACACTTTCTGTAATCTGAAATCTGAAGCCACCGTACCTGTGGCTACAAAATAGGTCGAATCATCACCCTGATATTTCTGCAGCCTCCGAAATTAAAGAAGTCTCATCTAAGTACTTTAAAAGATGCAATTTTACGCTACGTGAAGTTATTGCCTTCTGACTTTTCACTGACACATATTTAAACAGTGGACAGTAGAGTGGCTAATAGATTAGCATATAGCATTTAACTAAAACTGTCCATAAATGGAGTTCCTGGAATGAATCCTTCTTGTGTATAAGTCCAAACACAAAGTAATACAGGGAACCATTCGAGGTTGAATTACCACAACAATAGTTATGAGGAATACGTGTTCAGTCTTCGTACTGCTTCTGAAAATCTGTGTTTAATGAACTTTAATTTGAAATTTCAGCAAATAAATGTTCTATTTTGTCCAAAGACGACATATGAAATAGCTGCCAAAATTAATTTTGTTAATTGCAGTCAACTAAAACTATGAAAGATGAAAATAAAAAGACTAATAAGCACTAAAATCAAACATGGCTGTCAAAACTAACACTGCTCATCTATCGACTAATCTACTCTTAATTAGTGTATAAACCGTATGTGGCTCATTTTAATGGGCTAGAACATACAGCCTGTTTTAAGTCAGTCCACATTGGGTTTGGATGAGCCTCGGTTTGCTACAGTACATTAGGAGCAGGTTATCTGACAGGCCCTATTACCGGCCTCAGCCAAGACGTGAAATTAAACCATCAATAAGCTTCAAATAGAACCCACACACGGCCTTGTTGTTTCTTTGTTTTTTTTTTTTGTCCACCTGCCTCTCGCTCTGTGTGGTGGGCAGTTTTACCCCTGCTTACATCCCTGACAGATTTTCTTCAAATCTGGCAAGTCTCAAATTTCCAGCAGGTTTCGCTCCATTAAATAAACCCAGTCGAGTCATTAGGCCAACCGTCACAGCTGGCTAAACATTATAACATGGGCTACCGACTGGCTCAGCTATCAAGTCATCACAATGTGATAAATGGGACTGTTGGGAAGGGAGAGGGAGGAGGGAGCGTGTGTGTGTGTGTGAGCGTGTTTGTGTAGATGTTAACTTACAGCCGAGTCAATTGCTTCTCTAACCACCTGCTCTATCAAAATACATAATACATGTAAAACCTTACTGAATGGATATAGATTTAAAAGCAGATATCATGTTGTTTAATATGTTTAATATGTTTAATATGTCAGCATTTTGACCTACTATGGACCAGAATGACATTCACGATAACTCAATAATAATCCATCACAATAAACAATAATACACAGCATACACCGATCAGCCACAACATTATGACCACTGACAGGAGAAGTAAATAACATTAAAACCATCTTGTGACAATTCAGTGTTCTGCTGGGAGACTTCTGGACCTGGCATTCATTGGTGTGGATGTTACTTAGACATGTAGCACCCACCTAGACCAGACCAGGCACCCCCACCCCATAGCAATGACACTCCTTGATGGCAGCAGCCATCCCCAGCAGGATGCAGCCTGACACGGACACACACACAAAAACACTTTAGGAACAACTAAAAAAAAAACATGAAGAACAGCACAAGGTGTTGACCTGGCCTCCAAATTCACTAGATCCCAAACTGATCAAGTATCTGTGGGATGATCCAGGCTTCAGACTTTCCTTTTTGATAAATCTTATAGTTAGAGCTGGACTGAACCACCCCAGTTATGTTGCAATAGACCAATACATGTTCTCTACTCTCCTCTCGCTCACACTGAGCTCCTATCCTCTAATTTCTTTTCTCTGGCACCGAGCTCCTGTCCTCTAATTTCTGAGCTCTTTTACCATCCATGCAATTCTGTGACACTGCCGCATAGCATGTTAACTAATGTGTGAACTGAACTTATATTTATCAGTATGTGGCACTTGCAAAGTAAAGCGACTAAACATCTTGGAAAAAGCGTCTATTGTGGGGCATATCTGTGGGATTCTGTTCTGCAGCGTATAATTAGTAAAGAGTTGACAAGAAAAAGAGGGAAACAGTTAACAATGAGGCCTGGATTGAAATAAAAGTGGGATGCTGTACATTTCTTTGCTTCTGAAATCTAATGTAAACAGCGTACCCTACAGAATACAGAAATAATAATAATAATATTAATAATAAAAGCCTGCTCTCATTCACAACCTTTTACTTTCCAAAGTGTAAAGAATGCAAAGCAGCATAAACCCACATAGCATTAAAATGCCTGCGCGCCTTTGGGCATTCACATTGTTCACTCTGAAGAGAAAAGTAAGAAGAACGCCAAGTCTGCAGTTATTCAGTTTAGCTGCTGCTGCTGCTGCTGCAGGAGGAGCACAAATACAGCCAATCAATATATTTGGACTTTCTTCTGTAGAACCGCAATCACTTACAAGCATTCAATTATTTTCCTCCTCCGTCTTCCCCTATGCGTCCTTTTCCCTTTTTGTAAATTTAAATACACGCTCCATTCACGCCAATCTAAATTTCTCTCGCTGCATTCCCCTCTCCTCTGGCTGCCGCCGCTTCGTACCAACAACCCAGCGAACCTCGGCTGCTACCAGCTATTTGTTATCCTTTCTTCCACCCCTCCCTCGCCACAATGGCTGCATGACAGGAGTGAAGGCGCCAAATTGAGTAGATGCCCACACACCGATACCGACGGCTGTGACTATGTGCAATCCAGTCACGCAAACATTTGCACACAAGGCCACATGCACATGTATAGGACATGTTATTGTACAGATAAAAAAAAAAAAAAAGCTCTTTATCAACTCTATGCCCCCCCTCCTGTAGTCTCTAGCCATTACTGTTCTGACTACAGCAAGCTGGGCTGATACTGATAACACAAACCAATACACACACTCGTGCTGCTACGCTTATGGGGACACTGTATTGGCTTCCATTAATTCGCTGGAGGCTTATTCTAACTGCAATGTCATCATCATTTTAATATCACCCCCCCCCCCCCCCCCCCTCGTCGTCCCGTCAACCCGCTCACCCTAAAACAAACACCAGAAGCAGACATTTAGGCTGAATGCAGGCTGCAGGACGCAGCCTTAACAGAGTCCCAGCAGGGACAGACAGAATAATGAGGATAGTTATAGATGTTGGCAACGATAGCCTCCTCTTTGTGGCTTTTTCTGCCTTCGTCGCTGTCACTCGTCCGTCTGACTCATTATGTTCTTGTTTTTTCTTTCTCTTTCAGCTCCTGTTTTTTTATGATGCTTCATCTTCCCCCCTTCTCTCTCTCTCTCTTGTCATTATCCTCAGTCCTCCTCTCCTCTCCTTTCATCTCCCTCTCTTTCCACTGAATTTCTGGGTTCTGTCACTTCTGATAATCCCTTTCCCTGGGTGTCTTTGTCCACACCGAAACCGTAAAAATCATCTGTGCCGAGTATTTGCTTTGGGTTCTCTTTCATGGTGACAGTCTGGTGTACTGTACGGTGTTAACTGAACGGAGGCAACTTAACTGTAGTTGCAACTGTCCAAGAATTTGTCTGAAGCTTTTCTATTGTTATTTTATTAAGTTAAACGAATGTAAATGTACTTTATTTTCAAGTTTTCTACTGTAAATATACAAGAGCAGTGACTGAATATTGTACTTCTACAGGTTTTTAGATATTTTTTCATATTTAAACATTAATTCCAAGTTAAACTTTGAGATTGTTTTAATATGTGCTGTTTTTGTTTTTTGTTTTTTTTTTAGATATTTTTTCTCTTTTCTTCCAAAGTAAATTTTTTTTACAATTTTCAGCCTGTGTTTACTTACTTTCTTGAAGGTGCTTCATGATTCAGGAAAAGTCAGTGAAATAACTGTGTTTCTCTGCAGAGCTTCTATTGTCATCACTTTATCTGAGTTCTTTGATCGTAATCATTCTTCTCTGCAGGAGAGCTGTGTTTTCCCATAGAGCTTTTAACGGCTTCCTTTACCAAAAGTCTTTGTAATAATTCTAGAAAAAAAATGTAAAGTTAGAGTTTTTCTCTCCGTGATATAAATAAATCAGAATTTCTGTAAATGTGTTGTTTTTTCTGTTACTTTAATGCTAAAGGTTCATTTATGGTACTGCATGAGATAGATGCCGTAACCTACGTACGTAGCCTGAACCTCCTCAGTTAAACTTTCCTCCATGTGTTCTATCTTTATTGATCCAAAAACAGGAGAAGCAGCCGGAAATATTAAAGCGGAAACACGCTACGACCAAGCGGACCAATCACAGCTCTTGAGGTCTGCGTCGCCAGCGATGCGTATGGCTATGGCGCTAGGGTCTGCGCTGTCGCTGTAGCTAGGACTTCAAAACGCCTATAAGGTTTTTTGATTTGCAGCCGCTGCTTCCAGTCATTTCACCATTTATTTTACGATATTTCTTTTTACAGTGTACGACGCGCTTTTACGAAGTGTTGGGATTTCAAACTGTGCTCTTATGTTCATAATTGGCCATATAAGGAATTTATTATTGATGCTGTACATGTGACCCATCCACTTGGAGCAGTGAGCAGCCATACAAGGCACCAACGGAGCAGTTTAGAGGGTTAGGTGCCTTGCTCGATGATTCACTTCCACTGACAACTCTCCAGTGCCGTTGCCTCAACTTTTAACTTTGTCCTGCTTGTCCTTTCGTCCCTTTTCCAGAAGGCTGAAGACGGAGTTTCATTAGGAGACTGCTGAGCGAAGGGTCGGAACCGCTGGCAGTAATAACCCTTCCACAAAGTTACCTCTTCTCCTGCTGGGGCCATTTTTCTGAACCGGAAGGTTTCAATTTTCACTTCATATGTCCAGACAACTTCAGGAGCTTGTGGAGTTGAAATAACAGTTTTCTGATAAAGTGGGTGTTGTGATATTGCAGCGTCGGATGCTTTATAATCAAACTGCTCCTTACACCGTATAGAAGATTAGAGCGTGAGGATATAGTCATAGATATTGTGGTGGTGAGCCAATATTGGTGATTTTATTGCGGACGTGAAGGCATGTAACTCTTCCCTGTTTTCTTATTTCTGCTCAGCACTGTCTGAAGAATCAAAATCCATTTTCTGAACCCTCTGGCACTCCTCCTTTCTCTCTCTAATCCCACCTCGTTCTCTCCTACCTCTCTCCATTCTGCTGTGCTCCTTCTCATGCACCTCTCACTATTCGTCACTCCTTTCCTTCCTGTCAATCACCCTCTCGGGTCTTTACAGCTCTCTCCCCATTTTAAAAACAGCTTCTTTCTTTTCTGCAATCTGTCTGCAAGTCTCTGTTTTTTTCTCTCTCTCTCTCTCTCTCTCTTTTCATGGCCCCCTTCTCACCTTTCACTTCACAGCCTTGTCACGGTTGTCAGCTGAGAATCAAAAGGCTCAGAGCCTCTCCAACAGTCTGAACTTGAGTGGAGCCACGCTTACAGTAAGTGCCACTACATACCAGGTGATTCAGAGGCAAAGAAACACGCAATGAAGGATGAATATGAATGAGGAAGTGGAAAATAATAATGTGATGTTCTGTAAAAAAACATTTGTCCAGCATTTCAATGTGTGTGTAGAGCATGGACTGTATATAAATATGGACAATGCGTCACCACTTCCTTGCATACGGGCGGCGCCATCTTGCGACTTCGGATCAGCACGGTTCGAGGGCGGAGTCATGGAGTCGTGATATTGATGCCCCGCCCACACTTCCTCCAGACTCACTCACATTTTTGTTAAATTAATACTATGCTCTGCTCTACCTCAACCAGTTACAAGGAAATGTTGGATTATACACTGAACTTATTTACAGCTCACACAGGCGCTTTACGGAGCAGTTGGCATGGCAACAGGTAGTCACCATTACTTCACATCCTGTTTCTTGTCAAATAGCTAACTAAAATGAAACTTATCCAAACAATTGACTCGTGAACATTCATCGACATTATATTAACTACCTAAAATGACAGAATCATCCTCGAAAAAAAATTATTTGATGTGTGTTTCAGTGTTTTAGTTTGGCCCAAGTCCCGCCCACTAACATGGAGGGGGTGGAGCTTATGACCTATACTGCAGCCAGCCACCAGGGGGAGCTCTACTTGCTTTGGCTTCACTTTTAAGGAGCAGTTCTGCCGTCCATATTTATACAGTCTATGAGCGCGTACAATGTTTGCAATTGTTTGTAAACGTGGGGAGTACTCCTTGTTTAGGCGTTAATTACACATGTCAAGGTCTTCCTAAGTGACAGTTTAAAGATTTGAGACGATAAAGTTTACGGTGAAAGCAAATTAACTTCTGCTCACAGTTTAAGTTTAAGTCATAACATTACAGTGGCTATCATGTGTCTCTTGATTAAGTGTCTCTTAATTGTCGTATTTTAGTAATGTTTTAAGTCTAATTAGTTCGTTAGTGGATGCAATTTCATGGTTCTTCTATGAAGCCTATTCGAAAGAGAATTCAATTAAAGCGAGAGAGAGAGTGATGGGGTGGTGTTAAGAGATAGAGAGGCTGATCATAGTAGACTTCATTTTCATTAATAATAACAATCCCACACAAATTTATTGAAGTTTCTCTCCTGCGTTTCACTCTGTCGCACAATCAAGACGTGAAATCAAAGTTACGCTATGAATAATTTTATGCTGCTCCAGCACACCAGGTGGAAAGAGTATGTTTTACTTTATTTCTTTTTATATTATTATTAGTAGTAGTGACGATTCAGAAAAGCACATTTAAGATTTACTATATATATATATATATATATATATATATACTCCTCTTTCCACATACATATATATACATATATATATATATATAATCTGTATTAATATTCTAAATTCACAATACAAGGAAAAAAGACAACAATATTTTTTATCAATGAAACTTGTTTATAGAATTGGTGTGTGGATATTGTGGTATTTCTACAGGAGACTGAGCATAAAATTGAACCTGAACAACAACACAACGTGACATTTGAGCAGGCGTGGTGCTATTCCCAGCCCGTGACCTGCCGGCAATGTTATTTCCTTTTAACCACGGCCCTGACCTTTGTTTTCTGTGACCTCTAGGAATCTGTTTAGTTGCCTGCGCTTAAATCGATCTTAATCATTTAAGTGTCATTTCAGTGATTTTTTTTTTTTATAAAGGTCATTTGTAACAAGAGTGTCTTGTCCTCCACGCAACGGTATCAGATTAGAAAATGGATGTTTCTTTTTAGTTGTAGGGTTGAAGTCGACTAAAGGAAATCTCAATTGACTGAAATTGTACTTACTCTTCAACCAATCAATTTGTCGTCAGGGAAGGAGAAAAAAAAAAGTCACTGGGCGGCACAGTGGTGTGGTGGTTGGCACTGATGCCTCACAGCAAGAAGGTTCTGGGTTCTAATCCATCATGGCCGATTGGTTCCTTCCCGTGTGGAGTTTGCATGTTCTCCCTGTGTCCGCGTGGGTTCTCTCCATGTACTGCATGTACTTCCTCCCACCGTCCAAAGACATGCTGGTTAGGTTCATTGGTGATTCTAAATGGGAAACTCTGTAAGTCATCTATCAGAAGGCTTACCCACAGAGTTTCCAATTTAAACCTCAAACTTCCCACCAGTCCCCTAGAACTGAAGAAGCAACTCGGATGAGTGGTAAAACGTCTTCTCAAAAAAACACTACAAGTCCAGTTGTACTTCAAAAGTGAAGCCAAAGCGAGTAGAGCTCCCCCTGGTGGCTGGCTGCAGTATAGGTCATAAGCTCCACCTCCTCCATGTTAGCGGACGGGTCTTGAGCCGAAATAGAACACTAAAATACACGTCAAATAAATTTTTTTCAAGGATGGTTTCTGTCAAAATAATGTCAGTTTGGCCAATGCAAGGAAGTGGCGATACATAGTCCATATTTATACAGTCCATGTATGCACTAGTGAAGAATTTAGCATAATTAATTGCGTTTGTAACTTCTTCTTCTTGGCCAGATTACACTTGTACAGTATAATAATATACTTGTATAATATAATAAGGTTGTATAAGTGTATATATGCAGAGGGGAGAGACTGTCCTTCCTGGATGTCACATAACTGTAGCTGATAAAAGTGCACAGAAGAACACTTTCAGCTCCTACAGTTATAAAACTGATTATAAATTAAGGAGTTTAAATTCTGCTCAGTGCTGGCTCAAAAGTAATTTCGAACCATAAATCATAATTTGCCTCCCTGTTTTCATGTTCATCCTGCACCGCTGCAGCTGTACGTCAGTAACCAGAGATCAAGGTAATTTCAAACTGCAACACAGAACTCGACAGTAGCTGACAGACACAAAGTTTAACGCTGTCAGCAACACATTTTCTGTTTAAAGAAACTGTCCAAAATTGGACTTTTTTTTGAGACCTTTTTAACTTATTTTCTTCTTTGATCTGCTGGCTTTGGTAATCTGAGTGTCAAAGCCGAGAAAATTGTCAGCACTTCTGTTAAAAAGAGCAGTAAAATAACCTGGACCTGGCAGAACATCGACCTATTCAGGAGGCAGGAGATGAAGGAGGCTCAGTCTGCTGGTTGACTGAGCCCAGCAACCTGCTCAGGAGGTTCACATGTGACCCGGCGGCTCCGGTTTAAGGTTAAAGAACCCTGCATGGACGGGTGCAGTCAGAGTTCCTACTTTTCAGACTTCGAAACTTCAAACTTATATTTCAGTCACTTGCCGACAAATGTTGTAGTGGTCAATATGATGTACACAACTAAAAATAACCTCCAAAGGGGGCCTCCAAATTCACTAGATCCAAAACTGATCAAGTATCACAGAGGCCCCTCCCCTCAAAGGCCCCCCCCCCCCCCACGAACGACATTCTGTTGCCAGACACCACAGGACACCCTCAGAAGGCCCATATCCATTCTCTGATGAGCCACCACAAGGGAGACCTAATAAGAAGGTGGTCATAATGTTATGCCTGATCAGTCTAATTCTACAATTACTATTTTATTAAATTTTTCTTTTGAATTCTTAGCGTATGCATGAGTTTTCTGTGTTAGCTAAAAGTGTAACTTCACCGTTGTACAGCAGCAGCAGCAGCAGCAGCAGAGAGATTAAACATTCAAACCGTGCCTTCATATCAGTGATTTGTGAGTGTACAGACGTCTGTGTACCTGACTGAGAAGTGACTCTGAACATGATCCATCAAGCTCGGAGAATATCTCAGAGTGTTGAATAGTGTCAGTCTGCCTGCCCATCAATTCTGACTGTCTGGATATCTTTGGTCCATCAGTGTTTCTCTATTCCCGTCTTTACCTGCTCCTCAGCTTGTTTGCTTCAATCTCCTTCAATCTGTCAGCCTGTCAGCTCGTCTGCCACTTTAAAGGCTCCTCCGCCTGTATGTTGATCCGTCGGCGTGCATGTCAACGGCTTTTTGAAAGGCGCCGTCGCCTGTTTTCTGTCTTTATCTGCTCCTCAAACTTTTTGTGTTTGAATACCTCACCTGTCCTCTCTCCCTGCTTCGGGTTTCCTTTCCCCCTCATCTGCTTTACTTCCTCCATTTGAAACTCTCCTATCTCTCAGCTGCTTCTCCACACTGTCCTCTGCAAACATCTCCGTTTTCTCTCTATCCCCTCATTCCTCATCTCCATCCACAGGCTGCCCTCTCCCACACTCTGTGGAAAAACTGCACAGCTCATGTTGCCTCAGGAAAGCCCAAAATATACTGAAGGAGTCATTGCACCCTGGTCTTTTATGTTTGTATTTTTTATATTTTATTGCCTTTTACAATATTTCCTTAGATTTAACTTCTGCACTGAACGACTGCACTTAATTTCGTTGTGCATATTTCACTGACAGTAAAGATATTCTATTCTATCCTCATAAATAACAACACTGTTGTTGTTATAGCTGTAACATTGCCAGGAGCGCTCCGTGTGCTCTTGCCTGTTTGTGCACGTCAACAAAACAAGATAACCTTCAACATGAATCGGTTAGAGATACCAACTTTATGAAGGCACAGTTTGGACATACATTGAGGCAGTGTGCACATACTGGATACTGGGAGTAATATAATTTTAGGGGAGTGTTCTCATAGTTTTAACAGGGCTGGCTTTAGAATGAGAAATTGTAGTTTACTGCCCTCGTGTCTCATCGTTTACGTATTTTACAAGGTGAAACGTGTTACCGGTTGACTGATACTGATAATGCGACCAATACCACTGCTGCATTTGCTAATGAAACAATAACAACTTCCATTTATTGGCTGCAAAATTATTAAATCCACAGACTAATTATGCTTGATCCTCTTTTGGCTGAAACATGACCTACGTTGAGTCACTGGGATGTCGTGATTGTTCAAGTGGTCGTTCTAAATGTTGCACAAACTGGTCGACTTCACTGCTGTGCCATGACGCTTTAAGCATCACGGGGACTAGTCAGTGATCACGTGACAATAACAACATGGCCGCCTCCTAGAAGACAGGTGAGGAGCCCAGCGGGTCGTTGGTTCATCAAGTGTGTGGAAATACTACTGTGACATGTCAGTCCTGAAATACAACTAAAGTACTACTGCAATGCATCTGAAAAGGCTAATGCTAATGCTAGCAGAGCGACAGCAGTCAGTTAACAACAGAGAGAAGGATGCTGCACATCAACTATTTGATAAAGTTATTAGACCTTTAACTGCTACACTATCCCATCTAACAACACGCTGTGGAGTACTATTAAATGCTACTGATGGTGCTGAGGTGCTGCCTGTTTTTATACAGGCTATACATATCTGCAGCTCACAGTATGTAGCACATGAGCTGTCTGTTAGAGGTGAGTTTGACATTTACTTGATGTCAATTAAAAAAAAAAACTCACATCAAGTAAGAATGACCAGGAGAAGAAAAGTCAAAAAAATACATTTCTCCCTCGGATGCGCATGGTGCAAGATATTTTTAAAACCAAAATGAAAAGAAACTAGGACAAGGCTGTAACAGTGGACTCCGGAGTACCTCAAAGCTCTGTCCTGGTTACCATAGCTTTTGTTATTTAACAGTACGGACATCCCGCTGCCGGTTTGTTTCATTCTATTATCAGTAAAAACCAAAACCTCTAAATTTAGATCACAGAGCGAAGCACTAAAAATCCTGGCTGTGTATATTTATTTCACAGCTGTGCGCATTATGTGAAGAAGCGCTGCCAAGGAGAAGCAGACAAGATTATTCTGTCTCTTCCCAACACAAGATTAAAGATTTATTTTTTTTCTGCAGTTATGATGCTGTAACACAGGATTAATTTACAACAAAGTTAATGCATGCATCTCTTCTAACTCTTCTTAAAAAAAAGCTGACTAATAAGGTTATTTATTTATTTATTTTTTTACCTCGTTGGCAGACAAATGGGATCATTGCCTTTCAAATGGAAAATTGACACCTCTTGGTTTGCAGTCGTCCATCTGGCTGGCAGCGATAAAAACTATAACCTCCTGCTTGGCTGCCTGTAATTCTTGAACAGAGCCCATACTGTAACAAGCAAGCAGAGAAGCTGATAGATAACAGTCTGATTTATCTAAATCTCTCTCTCGTGTGTGTGTTATCTCTATCTTTGTAATGACGTAAGACAAAGCAACACATCTCCATCTTTGATCGCGCGGATTCTTGATTAAAAAAAACAACACTTTGATGTTTAGAAGCGTTTTTTGTGGGGTTTTTTTCCGGCTCTTAACTATCTCCCCACTTTCTAATTAGATTCATTAACAAAGTAAAAGGGTATGAGGCATTTCAACAGCATATGGAGGGGGTGGCGGGGGTGGCAGATTCGTCTGCTATCACAGACAATCGCATACACATCAGTGCATGTGAACGCACATGCCCGTGCATGAATATACAAGCAAGGGAAGTAGTGGGAGGGATGTCAATGCTCTTTGAAAAGGCAATATTTTCTTTCTGTTCACTTAACCCCACACTGATAATTGCCACTGGGGGCTGATAACTATTCATGCGTATGTGATACTGGCTGCATACTAATTCTGCAGGTGCAAGGATGGCACTACGGTGTGTGTGAGACAGAGAGAGGAGGGAGTGAGAGAGTGGGGTGATCACACAGTTGCTACGGTGATTTAACAAACTTCCTCCTTGGCTTGTTGAGTGTTTTACTAGAACCGGGAGAGAGAGAGGAAATTCATAAACATAGTAGCGGCAAATAGATGCTTCAGCTTCACCAGGGTTCAGCTTCAGTGTAACAGTGTGTTTGCAGATGAATCCCATAATATATTTTTTTATAGAACGTACTGAGAGACATGAAGATGAAGTTAGAAATGTACTGCTTGAGTATGCGACGTGGCTTCTTAGAGCATTAAACAGGAAGCTGTGGGTAGCGTGCATTATTGTGAACTTTCCCTTTGTGCGGCCATTGCCATCCTCTACATGGCTGGCGTATTTTCAGGAAACACCGCATTCCAGTTTATTTCAACCCGGAAATGCACTTAGGCAAAAACTTGTCCACCCCAAAGACAAAACACCCAGGCTAAAACAGAGTGAAGTAGTTTATGCTGTTCAGTGCAGAGAGGAACGTACAGTCTTGGGGAAAACATTGGGGAAACCAAACAACCCATCCACAAACAGAGGAGAGCCAGCTCATCAGGAAACAACTCAGCGGTCCACCTACACCTGAAGGACAAAGGACACTCTTCTAAAGACAGCAACCTCCAAATCTTAGCCAGAGAAGACCAATGGGTGGAGAAGTAAAGGAAGACATCTATGTCAGATTGGAAAAACGTTCTCCATACAGAGGAGGTGGACTGAGATATACTGTAATCTGCCATTAATTTACAATATCGTCCCCAAGAAGTTTCAAACCCCTTCACACCTTGAGACTGGAGCCTCTCACTGATAATGGGACGTTTAGACCATTCATAGGGAAAGAGAACAGTCCCCCCTCAGTGACAGGTAAGTATCTAGCCGTTAACGGACACTAGTCGGGACAGTTTCTGGTTGTGACCAGAAACAAGTCAAGCAAGTTTTCTGATGGGCTACACCCACACATGTTCCAATTTAAACCTCAACTTCCCAACAGTCCTTTAGAACTGAAGAAGCCTGGGAGGCAGCTGTAGAGGAGGCCTTACAACGCAAGAGCCTTAAGTATACCGAGCTGGCAGCTGATGCTGAGCAACTGGATTGCTTGGGAATTTGAGGCCAAGCCCAACGCCAAACCATCAAAGCCCTCTCAGGTGCAGCAGAAGAAGCAAGTCGGTGGCTCTAGGTGAAGAGGCGAGACCCCTCCTGGGCCCTGGGCAAGGTTGAAAGCAGAGGGGGGAACACCTGGGATGCCAGGTTTTGCTGATGAGCCCTCTGGAGGTGTCGTGGGCCTATCATCGAAACATCAGTGAAGGAGGGTGCCCACTCGAAGACCCCAATGAAGCTTTCACCACTCCCCCACCACCCCATACAATACCACAGCCCTGAAACCATTCTGATGGATGCATCGTCACCACTCATGCCACAGGTATATAGGTTCATTAAGGGGTTGTTTCACCTAGTCCTAAAACAGAACTGACAGTGGCACATCTTCAAGAAACTCTACAAGTCCAGTTGCCTTTCTTTAATGCCTTTTGGATAGGTCACTAGGCACAATAACCGTTTTTCTTTTGGCTCTCCTCTGCAGCTCATTGGATTTGAAGCGAAACATTAACTATAAAAAGGTTAAAGTGCTGACTTTCAGCCGTCGTCACTCCACGAAAACTTGTCTGAAAATGGAAAACTTTTGCACACGTTTTCCCTTGGGGGTAAAATCGTGGGCTACAAGTCCTTCGCCTGTTCACCCAGAGCGAACGCCAACGACCCAAAAACACGCTTGAAGCTGAAAGTCAGCACTTTCAGCCGCTTTATTTGATTATGCAGTCTGCAGGAGAGCTGAGCCAAGACAACAAATAAATGTGCCAGACCGAGCTCTCACAGTCACAGCCGCACAGTACATTACTATATAATCTGGACTTGTGGAGATTCTTGAAGACGTTTCATCCAAGTCTTCAGTTCTAACGGACTCTCTTGTCTTAAGTCCAGTTGCCTTTAACGGTTTTATTGGCCATTCATTCATTAATTCTGTAACCACTTGTCCTGTGAAGGGTCGTGGCGGGCCAATTCAGAATCACCAATGAACCTAACCAGCATGTCCCTTAATATTCTGTCATCGGGCCAGAGGTGGGGTACACCCTGGACCGGTCTCCAGTCTATCTCAAGGCTAACACAGTGAGACAGACAACCATTCACACTCACACCTACGGCCAATTCAGAATCACCAATGAACCTAACCAGCATGTCTTTGGACGGTGGGAGGAAGCTGGAGTACCTGGAGAGAACCCACGCAGACGTAGGGAGAACATGCAAACTCCACACAGAAAGGCCCCAGGCCTGGCTCTTGCTGTGAGGCATCAGTGCTAACCACCACTCCACTGTACCACCCTTTTCTTTGCACCGGGTTGCAAAAAATATACAAGTATGCAACTAGCTACATATTAGTGGAAACACCTAAAACCACATCAAAAATCTGCATATTTTCAAAGAGCCACTTGTTTCTGTTTGACCATTTATTTCACCGTAGAATCAATATTACATATTCAGTCTTGCCCATGGCTAGAAGCCTGTGTGCCGGCAACCATGCAACATCATTAAGGCTCTTAAAACCACACTGGTACGATGGTTAGCTTTTATTCAATAAAGCTGTGGTAATTAATTCAAAGCCGGTACACTGTACTCTCTGTGTGAATACAACATGGATTTAGAACAAAAAAAAAAAATACAAGGATTCAAAGGTACGCACACCCAAAGAGACAATGCTGCACAAAAAGGGAACAAAGAACAATTACACAGCCCATAAAAATGTGTGTAATCATGCATTTATGTGTGTGCAATGATTAACAGATATAATAAAAAAAATAAACTACAGATTGTAAAAAGTGCACATTCAGATAAGCTCACACACACTCTTTTCGCCGGAAGCTATGTTACATATTCATAAATGCAGTATTATATGGCTGGCTGACATCTCTCTCTCTCTCTGTCTCTTTCGCCTCAAACCCTCTTCCTAAAAATAGAGAGCAGCTTTACTCTGCTCAGTGTCAAAGACAAACCTTGACATCTTGAAATTCGGTCCGCAGTAGTGGGAAAACATGCCTGTGTCGACGCTGTAGCCGCATTCGCAGTCCTCCTCAAACATGTTCACGTGCTCGGGCGTTTGAATGGAGAAACTTTAAAGCGTTATAGTAGTACGTACTGAGGTAGGGTTTTATCATAGTAAATGCCCGAAGAATACACAATATATGTAAAACTGTTGGTGAAGAGGGGAGAAGGAGAGAATAAAACCCTCTCTATCGCTAGCAATCAGTCACAGATAGGCTGCCGTCTTCTGAGCACAAACATAATAATTTACGCCTGTCACTTGTACGCCTCCGCCATCCAGCCAAGTTGCACTTTACATCCACGTCGCTCCAGATAAGGGAAGAAGTAAGACATTGAGAAAATGTGTTAAAAGGTCCCGCACTCTAATATTTCATTGGACCTCCTTTAGCTTTGATTACAGCTCACATTCTCTGTGGCATTGTTTCCATAATCTTCTTCAGTGTCACCAGATTTATTTCCATCCAGTGTTGCATTCATTTTTCACCAAGATCTTGTATTGATGATGGGAGAGTCTGACCACTGCACAAAGCCTTCTCCAGCACATCCCAAAGATTCTCAATGGGGTTAAGGTCTGGACTCTGTGGTGGCCAATCCATGTGTGAACATGATGTCTCATGCTCCCTGAACCACTCTTTCACAATCTGAGCCCCATGAATCCTGACATTGTCATCTTGGAATATGGCCGTGAACATCAGGGAAGAAAAAATCCATTGATGGAATAACCTGGTCATTCAGTATATTCAGGTAGTCAGCTGACCTCATTCTTTGGACACATAATGTTGCTGAACCTAGACCTGAGCAACTGCAGCAACCCCAGATCATAGCACTGCCCCCACAGGCTTGTACAGTAGACACTAGGCATGATGGGTGCATCACTTCATCTGCCCCTCTTCTTACCCTGATGCCCCCATCACTCTGGAACAGGGTAAATCTGGACTCATCAGACCACATGACCTCCTTCCATTGCTCCAGAGTCCAATCGTTTTGCTCCCTAGCTAATTGAAGCCTTTGTTTCCAGTTAGCCTCACTGATTAGTGGTTTTCTTAAGGCAACACAGCTGTTCAGTCCCAATCCCTTGAGTTCCCTTCACACTGTACGTGTGGAAATGTTCTTACTTTCACTATTAAACATAGCCCTGAGTTCTACTGTTGTTTTTCTTTGATTTGATTTCACCAAACACTGAAGTGATTGCCGATCACGATCAATCAGGAATTTTCCAACCACATTTCTTCCATGAAGGCTGAAACTTTAGACTTCAGCAATAGCAATGTGGTAAGTTTTCATGGACAGTGAGAGACCTCACTCAAAGTCATCATGACTTTGACATTTGACCAGGGCATTCTGATCAGTTCATCCTCGTATCTGACCGAACGTCTGTGCCAAATTTGAATAAATCCTCTCAAGGCTGCTCGCCAGAAAACGGTTCTATGATCACACAGCTCAAACACATAATGCCCCCCGAACACATCTTTAGCCCGTGTCGGAAATGAAAAGTCTAACTTTGAAAAGCATCTTAGCCCATAATTTTCATGTAATCGCCTGTCTCTGACATCACGACATAACAAACTGAAGACCAATTCATTCTTTCCAACGTCAATGAAGGGGGACGAACGGAGGGAAAAAATGGAAACAATAACAGATCTAGACGGCGGAACTGAGGTAATGGCTAGAGATTAAAGGACAATTTCCATCTGATGCAAACAATCACAGAAAACAAAACCTGAGGCGACCCGTGATCTCACAAAACAAGCACCGACGGAAAGAGTTAGGCTGATGATTTGAAAGTATGTATTTGTGTCGGCACATAAGGTAAGAGCATAATTGTTTAATGGTGGTTAAACTTTGAGATTTAATGAAAAACAAAGAGTGGATGTGTGTTTTCTCTTTTCAATCCCTGTGGTTATTTAACGTCATCTGTGCAGATACATTTATGTAGCTATAGAATGAAGAGAAACACATCTTTTAAGTTATTTTGGATGCAAATGCACTATTGCCACTGTTGTAATCAGCATTTTATAACATTACAATTCGACGTAAAGCTGCAGTGCGTGGTTTTGCAGAGCAGAACTTGGAGAAGACGATGGGAAGCTGCCTCTAAAAGTTGATACCACGCTGTAGATTTGTTTTGGGGAAAGGGAGTCCTTGCAGACGTTGCCAAAGTTCATAAATTAAATTTATTATTATTTTCAAGGATTTCTTGTGCACCAAGGCACAACATCTCAGCTGTAATCAAAAGTGAATTATAGAAACAAACATGAATCATGCTGTTCAGACTTTGCACCTTCTGTGTTGCAATGAGGTGAAACACCTGAGCTAAAAGAAAAAAAAACTGTTATAAGAAAGAGTTATCCTAATGGGTTTGAAGTGTCCACGTAGCTGAGGGTTTTTTTTTTCAACGACCGTGCTGAAATGTGGTCAAAATATATTAACCGCCTCTAATCCATCAGTGAAAATAATGAATTGTCTGCATTATAAACCTCCATCCCCATAATTACTCCCGTATTAATGCCATTCATTACATTTGTCACATAAAAAAAGCAAACCTTCTGTCTTAGTCCAGATGAGCCAACTGGATACCATCCAAAGCTTCAGATGCTTTTGTTTCCAATTAAGTGAATGAAATTAAGATGAATGTCTCTCAACTCCATTAAGGGACTACTTTCTTTACATTGTGATGGGAAGAATACACCGATCAGGCATAACATTATGACCACCTTCCCAGTATTGTGCAGGTCTCCCTTGTGGTGACTCATCAGAGAATGGACATGGGCCTGTCGGTTAACCCTAACCCTAACCCTAACCCTCTGTGGATCATCCCACAGATACTTGATCAGTTTGGGATCTAGTGAATTTGGAGGCCAGGTCAACACCTTGTGCTGTTCTTCATGTTTTTTAGTTGTTCCTAAAGTGTTTTTGTGGCTGCATCCTGCTGGGGATGGCCATCAAGGAGTGTCATTGCTATGGAGTCGGGGTGCCTGGTCTGGTCTAGGTGGGTGCTACATGTCTAAGTAACATCCACCACCAATGAATGCCAGGTCCAAAAGTTTCCCAGCAGAACATGTATTATTATTAGTGGTCATAATGTTGTGGCTGGTCGGTATACACTCTGTGTGTGTTTTATTTTTTTGTGTATGAGTGTGTGTGCGCATACCTGTATTCTTCCTGAGTGAACACTGGGATGACAGAGGGTTGGAGGACGGTGATCTCCACCAGAGTTGTGTTCTCCTTCACAGGCTCGCCGTCATCGTAGGCCACCACCACCAGCTGTCTCACACAAAAGACAGAACATCAGTGCAAATACAAGAAATCCACACTTACTTAGGCCCAGTAACGACATTGCAGTTTGCTGAGCAGCTAGATACGGTAGATGTTGCTAATAAATCTCTGCATATTTTGGCATGCAGTCTAAAAGCACGCATTTGCATGGGGATGTGAGACCAGGAGTGTGTAGTGTATCCCCACTGGTGTTTTTCTGCCTAGTTTTTCTTCTGTACATAATTGGGGGGGTAACTAATGTTAACCAGGCCCTTAGGGTAACTAATGAGGAGCCAACCTTAAATATCAAGACACCGACATGTTGCGTTTCATCGCTGCTATTAAGTCAGGAAATTGTTGCAGATAGTGAATTGCTGTTCTTTATAAACCCACTCCTTTAACCAGGAAATGCATAAACAGCTCCTTAACAGCTGGGAACTCACGAACTCGGAACATATCGTAGTTAAGTGCCTTGCACAATATCCCAACTTTTGTTTATTTACAATTGCTTGCGAAAGCCCACAAAGTTAGGAAGGAAGTCATCTGCAGCGTGCATCAGTTAAACTGTCTTAGTGCGGATCTGTCCTTGTGAAATCGATACCCCGTTTGTTTGTCAGGATCCAAAAATAGTACGCAGAGTCGCACTGGTTCATTTTGTCTTTGAGTTATTGGGAGCAAACGAGGTAGAATTAGTCCCCTGAGTGATATCTTCAGAGGACGCTGAATCCTTGTTGTGTTAATTAAAGCCCAATGAAAAGATGAAATTAGCATGGCTCAAAACCCCATCGAGAAATGCAGCTGGGAAAAGGCAGTTTTGAAACTAATAAGCTTCTGCAGGAAAACACTTTGTACAGAGGACGGGGATTTATATGCACGCTCTGTGCAAAGACACCTTTATGTACACAAATGAAGTAAAAAAAAAAAAATGAAGTGATCAAATTAATTTTTAATGACTATGTTTATGTGATGTTGTCCCAAAGCTCCACCCACTGAAAATGAGAATCCAGAAAAAGTAAAGCAAAGCAGGCCCAGATCACATGAGTAATCCAGTGATTATGTCTCCGTTGGACAACAGTCTCAGCGCCAATGCTTAAAGTTTGGCAGGTTCCATTTGATTGATTGGGAATTACATCAACTAATGTTGTGTACCCTGTTCAGAAGATACATGGTTATATTTAATGCTCCGAATGCATTAGAGTGCATTAGTATTCCTGCGGTGGGTGAATCTCCGTCACTCCATTGTCAATAATGTAAATAAAAAATAATTTTAGCAAAATTAAAGTGGTACATTTGTGGCCTAAATCAATTTCAAAGCGGAGCCAAATTAAACTTTGAGTTGCAATACTGCCGAAGGTTGTTGACAGTTCAGTCAAAGACAGATCTGGTCGTCTTCAGGCGGCTTGGATTTCAATAACTTTAGGAGACTGGATAAACAAACCCTTAAAGTCTCAGATAAAGGGCCACTGGACAAATTAAAGCCTGGAGCCGAGCTAGAGGCTCTGTGAGTTTGTACTCCGAGCTAAACGCTAACGTCAGCATGCTCACAATGACATGGTGGCATTTTAACTTAACTCAAAGCAAAAAACATCAACCTAAATGTTAAAGGAAAAGCGTCCCGGGACCCATGGATATCTGTACCAATCTGTGTCCCAATCTATTCTGCATGTGGTGAGATATTTCACAGAATCAAAAGAGAAAGATTCAGGTGATCAACCGAGCTATTAGAGTTTATGCTTATGGAAACTGAGAGATGGACACCTTAACCTTGTTAGTGGCTCATCTTCACTTCTGTCTGTCCCAATGGTGATGATATGTTGGGTCACGTCAAAAGGCATAGCAACTATACTGGTGACCAGCACATATAAATTCAGTCCAACTTTGCTCATATGTCAGGAATATATTTGTGTTTTTAGGGGAGGGGCCTCTGTGGATCATCCCACAGATACTGGGGGGTGCCTGGTCTGGTGAATGAATGCCAGGTCGAAAAGTTTCCCAGCAAAACACTGAATTGACACAAGATGGTCAATGTTATTTACTTCTCCTGGTCATAATATTGTGGCTGATTGGTGTAAGTCGATTATTCCTAAAAAACATTGACAGCCATGCATCCAAGAAGGCTTTCGTCCCAGGGTTGGTTAACCACTGGCTGGTCCATTAACAGATGTGCATACTCACATTGAACTTCAGGTTGGGCTCCTCATTGAGGTTCACTCTGGTGACCACATGTCCAGTCTGTTCTTCTACATCAAATATACTGGCAGAGTATGGATACGCCTCCTGATCCAGCCTATAGCGCACCATTCCTGCCGGGGTACCCTGCGAACACAACGAAACAGTGAGTGCTTCAACATTAATCGATTTAAACGACTGCTGCACCGTGGCTTCAACCGTCTTGTACGGCTTCAGAAAAAACTGATGGATATTTTGGCCCAGCTGGCTAAAATTAAAGCACAGCGGAGTAATGACTGTGTAATGACTTTAACTGCATTTCATAACGAAAGCAATCAGTTTGAACCCGAATGTCAAACAGAGTCTCTACGCCCAAATACTTACGAAGGAGTGGGAACACACACATCACAGCGTTGGATAAATGAGGTCCAGCGGTCATGAATTAACCTCTTCAACGTTGCTAATAATGACCATTCATCAGTTACCATTCGCTTTAATCAACAAAAGACCAAAGGTGAGAAATAATGTAATGCGGGTAGTAATACTGTGAGGTATAAAGGCAGCCTGTTGTCTCTGGTATGTTAATTTGCAGAAACAGACATTATGTGTATGGAAACATTAATTAATTAACCTTACTCTTTTTAAATAAGGAACTATAATTATAGAGCCGCAGCTGCAGGAGGACTTGACTCATCTACTAGTGAAGAATAGATTGCAAGTAAGCACAGTGTCGATCATTACGACACATCATTGCCAGTACCTGGACCGGTACTGAAGGTAAGCAAGAGGTGGCTAAGGTTATACACTGATCAGGCATAACATTATGACCACCTTCGTAATATTGTGTAGGTCTCCCTTGTGGTGACTCATCAGAGAATGGACATGGGCCTGTGGGTTAACCCTAACCCTAACCCTAACCCTCTGTGGATCATCCCACAGATACTTGATCAGTTTGGGATCTAGTGAATTTGGAGGCCAGGTCAACACCTTGTGCTGTTCTTCATGTTTTTTTTTTAGTTGTTCCATCCTGCTGCCATCAAGGAGTGTCATTGCTATGGGGTGGGGGTGCCTGGTCTGGTCTAGGTGGGTGCTACTAAGTAACATCCACACCAATGAATGCCAGGCGCAAAAGTTTCCCAGCAGAACATTGAATTGTCACAAGATTGACAATGCTATTTTCTTTTCCTGTCTTCTCCGGTCATAATGTTGTGGCAGTTAAAATGCAACCAACACAGTTTTAAGAGTACATCTATCTCATACCTGTCTCAGACTATACAGATCTATCAGTTACGAGGCAGGAGTTTTTCAATCTAAAAGTCATTTCATCTGGAACACGTTTGCCTTTGTAGCAGCGCTGCAGTCGTGAGCAGTATTTCAGAGCCGTGTCTTCCAGTGTAACATTTCATCACATAACAGCACGAAGTGAGTCAGCAAAACTCAACTGTGACAAATTCTTGAAAGCATTTGTAATTTAAAAAAAAAAAAGGGTATATTTTGGATGCAGGGTATAAATGACATTTTCACACCCATGCATATATTTATTAATATCCGGGACAGCTGAGACGCTTTGTAGCACAGTATAGTCTGGACAGTATGATATTGTGTCTTGACCCAGGAGAGTCTACTTTGAGGCTTAAACTTTAAGCGTGAATCAATTCGGCGGCTGCGGGAAGACAGTAAACACATTATTCAAAGCAACGTGAGGCTTTTAAAGAAGCTCATAGGACGATGTTGCTCGTGTGGGAGACAGGTGAGGGAAAAACAAGCTCACAGCTGCTTGAGCGACAATGCAAATAATAATAAAAAAAAAAAAAAGATGCTTCATAAATATTTATTTGGTGAGTAAAATTGCAAATTTACCACTTGGTTGTTTTCTGTTTCCAGTAAGAGTGAGAGCTGTTTTTCCCCACACAGCCACTGCAACTCAGAAATGTGCACCTACGTCTGTGTGACTCCTCATAATGCATTCCTGCACGGTGCACTTCTGTATTATCACCTTTTAAACTTGGGGTTAACTGCACCGGGCTACGTAATGGCTCACAACGGAACGCACTCTCGAGCGAGATAACCTTTACTTTACAACAAGCTGTATAAAATAGCCTATACCGCCAAGATGTTCAGCGTTAAAAAAGCCCTGCTGAGTGCCACGCTGGGCTGAGGAAGAATGCTGCAAACACGCTCAAAACACACACATTAACTAGAGACGAGCGTCGTTATCTTGCACCGTCCCGGCAACACAATAGGGAAGCTTGAGAAATAAGTTTGATTGAATTGTGTAGGCAGCCAGAAATACTCACCGCGGGGTCAGAGTCGTTGGCCGTCACTGTGGTTACGATGGTTCCCTTGACAGCGTTAGGAGCAACCATGCCTCGGTACGCTGGCTGGCTGAATACCGGGGAAAAGTCGTTCATGTCCTGGAGAGAGATTTAACACGCACAGAGTGTGGTATTAGCATTGCAAATATACAATAAACCAGGGCGTTATATTTTGTTTTCCATTAAATGCCTGAAACTTTAACAGTGTGATGCATTTTGATCACTCTGATTGTTAAATTTCTTTGCGCAGCCATAACAGTTACTCACTTTACGTCTGTTTGGGAACATGTGGCTTCCACAAAAGAGGACATCACATCACACAACAACACATAATCCTGGTAAAACAACCCTTAACCGCCATTCATTTATTCATTTTCTGTAACTGCTTGTCCTCTGAAGGGTCGCTGGTTGGGTTGGAGCCTATCCCAGCTGTCATTGGGGCGAGTACACCCTGGACAGGTCTCCAGTCTATCACAGGGCTAACACAGAGAGACGCTCACACCTACGGCCAATTCAGAATCACCAATGAACCTAACCAGCATGTCTTTGGACGGTGGGAGGAAGCTGGAGTACCTGGAGAGAACCCATGCACCCACGTGCAAACATGCGATTAGAACCCAGAGCCTTCTTGCTGTGCGCCATCAGTGCTAACCACCACACCACCGTGGCGCCCCATAACTGTCATGCTAATAAACTGTTTCTTTGAGTCTTGTTTTACTTGGAAAAAACGTCCCTTCATCTTTGAGTGGAATAAATGCAGGAGCAGTGAGCACTACAAAAGGGGGGCAGTCATAAAAACCTGCAGGGTCTGAATCACAGCGGGAGCCGGCAGCACTGAAAAACATCAGTGAGGACGCCGCGGAACCAGTAATGGTTTTTAATTTAGCCACGGGCTGGCAAAATGACGGATTTTAAAACTTGTTTCACAGTTGTCGCACTGAGACAAAAGGAACGATCCCTCTGCAGCAGCAGCATCAGGGGGAGGCACGGGGACAAAGCAGGGGGATGACAAATACAAAAACGGGCTGTGTTTGTTCTGCTTAGGTGATTATATGGCTACAAATACTGCTCTGTAATAGTCTGGCCTTCATTTGAAGTTAAAACAATTTGAATCTAACATGCAGCAGTCTGAGATACAGTCAGCTGTGACTCACATAAGAATGTATGGATGTGCAAATGCATCTGTTGGCAGCCAGGGAGTGTCTCAGCCTCCAGTGCAGTCTCAATATTTTGTGGTGACATGTACTCTCTGAATAAGCAGAAAGATGACACTATACAGCTAAATATGTGTCACTAAACTCATTTCTGACTCCTCTGTTTTCCACGGAGATGCTGCCACATGCACACAACCCTTTCACACACTGCTTCTCAGATGCTTTTGTGTCATTGTTTGATTAGAGAGGCTTTGATTCCAGTGTTATTTATTAGCTCAGGTGAATACAATCTCTAGAAACAGATATCTGAAAAGAATTATGCAGAATCTGCAGGCCAGGGCTTTCTGGTTCACCGACACAATCACATTTAAGTAAGGTTTGTACTCTTAACACAGCAAATACCTTATAAAAAAATGGTAAGTGTAAGCTGGCTACTTGAGAATCAGTCCCGTCATGCACATTGTCTCTCAACTCCAACTCTATTCTCATGTCTTGTTAAGTAAGAATGGAACAGGCAGACTTGGAAGGGGGGCGCTGCAGGCTAGTGGTTAAAGAAGACGTCACTGATTTGATCCCCTTCTCCGTGGCTTAGGTACTTTGAGCACCTAAACCCTTTTAAGGGCTCCCAGGGGGCCTTGCATGGTTGCCCACTGCACCAGGAGGGCTCGCTTGGATGGGTTAAACGGAGAGAAAGAACTCCATGGAAACAGGCAGGCACAAGAGGATGGGTTGCCAGATTGAGGTCTATGTTGTTTCATAGTGGATTTTAGGAATGGACACAAAAAAATCATAAAAAAAATATGATTAAATCAAAGCATCGGGCAAGAGGCGGGGGAAAAAACAATCAATTAGAATCACCAATGAACCTAACCAGCATGTCTTTGGAAGGTGGGAGGAAGCTGGAGTACCTGGAGAGAACCCACGCAGACACAGAGAGAACATGCAAACTCCACACAGAAAGGAACCAGTCGGCCCATGATGGATTCAAACCCAGAACCTCCCTGCTGTGAGGCATCAATGCTAACCACCACTTCACACCACTGTTCAAGATAAGAAATGATAGGACTTAATTTATCCCCGTGGCAAGACAAGAGAAATAATAGTAAATATGTTAAGGTGCAAAGAATGTTTACATGTTGCATCAGGTTGAAGTAGCTAAATAAAAAGTTGAAAATGATCCAGTAGGAGTTGCACCAAGCGTTGCACCAAAATGACATTAGGTAAAGAAGTAACACAGGGATGAGTTGGTACAGACAGATGTATTATGTTCTTTGAATGTCCAAGAAAGAAGCTCAGCAGCAGCAGAGCTCAGAAATGCTGATGTTAAAGATTCTAACTGCTGAAGGGACAAAGGACTTCCGGAAGCGTTTTTGCAATGGCTTAAATTTTTAAAAATTTCTTTTTTTTTCTTGTAGCCAAAGCTAAATGTGGAGAATCAGTGTAGCCTACGGCAAGTTAGGAATATGGTTGAGCCTGTGTTGGAGAAACGTTATGAGTTACAAATGTAACTAAGGTTTTATGAAATCACCACATCCGGCTGTCAGGAAGAATGGCACCGAACCCAGGAAGCATCCAAGAAAACTTTCTGATGCTCCAGAGGAAAAAATAACTCATCAGAAGAAGGATTAAAGCCAAAAAATATAAGACAGTGTTAGGGTTAGGGTTAGGGTTAGGGTTAGCAGCAACTGATGACGAGCAGATTGATTACAGTTCAGCTCCAGAAGAAGATAAAGGACTGGGGGTCTGTAGGTATACACTGCATGCATTGGATGTCAGTAGGTAGAGATAAATCTTATTCAATCGTCTGAATTTGACGTCTGGACGATGAACCTCCATTTGTTTGCTGGAACTGCTCAGCACTACTTAATGGTGGGAGCTATTTGTGAGACATAATCACGTTGCTTGCAGGAAAGCGAACACCTAGCATTTTTTTCCCCCCAACATTCACTCACATTGAGGCTAGCTGTGACTTGTTTTTGTCTCTGTCTGTAATATTTGAGGCAGAGAAGGAATAACAACAAGGCCCTTCAGTCAATTTCCTTTTGCTCATTTAGACTAAACCTATTTTTACATCTTCCCTTTTTATCCCTTTGTGCTCAGTCCTGCACGGCCCGCTGCACCAGCCATACCAATTTAACTCTCCTTCAAACTAAAAAGACAATTAACTAAAAGAGTGACACTGACATTGAAGCCACTCTTTCGGTCCTCGCGCTCTGACGGATAAACAAGCTCATAAGCGCAGCGCTCACACTCACCGTTATCCTGACGGTGACAGAGGCCAGTCCAGGAGGCATGGTTCCCTGCGCGTCCACGGCCTCCACGGTGAACGTGTACGTGGGTTCCGAGTCGGCCAGAGCCTCGAAGTCCAGCACCTTGAGAACCGACAGCTCCCCCGTTGCGGGGTCGATGCGGAACAGCCCAGCAATCTCCCGGTCTAAGCCTTCGCTTCGGATTCGATATGTGAGGTTGGAGTTGAGGTCAGCATCTATTGCCTAAAGAGAGGCAGAGGTTTGAGTTAGAAAACGGGGACAGAAAGTAATGTCATTAATACATTTTTTATATTTGCCAGAAGGACGAGAATATGCATGAGCTGGAGCTGGCAGCAGACTGTTTCGTTAGGTCTGCAGTGAGCTGCTGTGTCTCAAACGCCGGTGGTAGTAGTAACCTTTAAAGTCCAGCTGGTGGTCCACATCTTGTTTTTCCTTTTGTAGATATTTTACAGCGTAGCTTTGGGCGGAAAAAAAAATTAATGTAAAAAAAATAATAATTTTACATTCTGCTACAACTCACGGGGCGCCTGCAAGTGTTGTGAAATCACAATTTGGACCTTGTAAGAAGTCTGAATGGAATGTAAAAAGAAAATCTGTTTGATCGTTTCAAAGGAGATGAAAGCAAATAGTAAAACTGAGTCAGGCTTTAAAAATTAAACGTACAACTTTAAGGCACATTATTAACTCTAATCTTAGGTGGATTTTTTTTGTTCTTTTTGCATTAAACAACCAGGAAAGTGCTTTCATTGAAAGCCTCTGTTAAGAGTAAAGGTAAAAATACAAACATGCGCATATGCTGCTTGTTTGTTTCTCAATGTTTGACGACCATGCATGGAAACGAGCCTCAGATTTACACGACGTCATGTATTTGTACCAAGTGTTCATTCATTTGCACCGTCCTCACCAAATAAAGACGAAAATAAATAAATAAAATGACAGGAAAAAGCTGCAAAAGTACAAAAACTTCATTATCACCATTACGTTTTATATATGTACTTTTGTGATTTCTCCAGTGCGTTCAACACCATCCAGCAAACAAACTGGAGAGGATGGGTGTGGACCACCAGCTGTCCACATGGATCTTGGACTACCTCACAGACCGACCACAGTTTGTGAGAAACAGGAACTGTGTGTCTGACCTGCTCACCAGCAGCATGGGTGTCCCTCAGGGGACTATCCTGGCCCCCTTTCTTTTCACCCTCTACACAGCAGACTTCAGACACAACACGGACAGCTGTGTACTGCTGAAGTTCTCTGATGACTCTGCGATTGTAGGCCTCATCAGAGACGATGACGACGCAGAGTACGGAGGACTGACGGAGAACTTTGCAGACTGGTGTCAGCGAAACCACCTCCTTATCAACGCGGGGAAAACCAAGGAGATGGTGGTGGATTTTCGTAGACACCGTTCTGCCCTCCCCTCACCAGTGAACATCCAGGGAATGGACATTGAGCAAGTGGACACTTATAAGTACCTGGGTGTTCACCTCAACACCAAACTGGACTGGTCTTGCCACACTGACGCACTCTACAGGAAGGGACAGAAGGCTCTACCTTCTGAGGAGACTGAGGTCTTTTGGAGTGAAAGGGGCACTCCTGAAGACCTTCTATGACTCTGTAGTGGCATCAGCCATCCTGTACGGAGTGGTCTGCTGGAACAGTGGCATTACAGAGAGGGAGAGGAAGAAGCTGGATAAGATCATCAGGAAGTCCAGCTCTGTCCTGGGCTGCCCCTTGGACTCAGTGAGGGAGGTGGGTGACAGGAGAGTTCTGGCTAAACTGTCCTCCATGCTGAACAATGAGTCAGAAGGTCAGAAGGTCTTTCCTTCCTGCTACAACTGTTTATTGGTGGACACAGGTATAGCTGCATGGAGCTAAAACCAACCAATATGTCTCAGAAAATGTATTTGTCACGGTCTTGAGTTTCATTAAGCACCGAGTAGCAAAAAGAAGATGATTTACGCACTGTTTCACAGTTCAAGAGCTACTGCATCAGGCATTTTTAGAGAGCTTATAATACCACTAACACTGTTAAACTCCATCCATTCATGCGTTCACTCACCTTTAGCTGTAACATGACGGTGTCTTTCGGGCTGTTCTCCGGTAGATCGACGTGGTACGTTTGTTGGGTGAATGTCGGGCTGTTGTCGTCCACGTCCAGAACGGTGACAGACAGCGTTAATCTGGATCGCCGGGGGTCCACCGCGCCATCCCAGGCCTCGACCGTTAGAAAGTAGTGACCTTTCACCTTCAGCATGACAGAGATTCACGATGAAGCGTCACAACGCCACGGCCGCAGATTCATCCTGTCATCTTTACACTGTCAGCCCTGCCACGGTCTACTGTTTACTGTTTCGCATTACATCTGACAAAGTTCTCAACAATCATGCGGAACGAATGTACGACTCCCTCTCTCTCTCTGACCTCTCTGTCCAGCGGCACGGCGGTCCTGATGGCTCCGGTGGCGTTGATGGAAAATAGCTTCTGGTGGTTGACGAGCCGATAGTGGACCTCTCCGCTGGCCCCCAGATCTGGGTCAGTGGCCTGAAACAAGATGCAGGATTAAAGAAGGAGAAGAAGATAAAAACAAGGGAATATAAGACTTTAATCTGCTGTTTGAGATACAAGCAAATCTTCAGGCTGCCTTTGAGGAAAGTGATTAATTTATGTATGTACATTCACTGACAAGTGGATATGTCTGTAAATATACACAAGTCAATTCAATCGTCCTGTGGAACAGAGAAAGATATTAAACAGTGGTTGAATGTATGTGTGGAGAGGGAGAGATAAGCATCAAGTGGACTAGTCTCTGATCACGTGACAATAACAACATGGACACCTCCTAGAAGACAGGTTAGGAGTCCAGTGGGTCGTTGGTTCATCAAGTGTGTGGAAATACTTCACTAAAGATGAAGCCCATACTACCATGACATGTCAGTCCTGAAATACAACTAAAGTACTACTGCAATGCATCTGAAAAGGCTAACGCTAACGCTAGCAGAGGAACGGTCCAAATCCTCTGGACAGCAGTCAGTTAACAATTTCACCAAACGTCCTGTGGTAACAGAGAGAAGGAGGCTGCACATCAACTATTTGATAAAGTTATTCGACCTTTAGCTGCTACACTATCCCATCTAACAACACGCTGTGGAGTACTATTAAATGCTAATGATGGTACTGAGGTGCTGCATGTTTTTATACAGGCTATACATATCTGCAACTCACAGTATGTAGAACATGAGCTGTCTGTTCTCAGCATATGTATTCAGGTCAAGAATATTATAGATTTCATTACTTTCTACAGGGTTTTTATTAGTGACGTCATCAGAGACTAGTCGGCGTCGAATCGAACCCCTAATTGGTACGTATGGGCAGTTCATCTGTATCAGCTCTGACCTTTTGACCTCGCCACTGTCAACCCAACACAATTTTGTCCACTTCCAGTTATCATTAAAATCCTGCAGATTGTACCGTGTCGTGCACTAATTTGACAAGGTGATCAGGATAGACGTGGTGTCTCCTCAGGTGTTGCCTCTCCTTTTGCTTTATTGCAACTTGTCCAGAGAAATTAAACTTACCCTCCACCAGTAGCGGTTGTTAAAATCTCTCCTTTCCTTTGTTACGTGTCTTTCATCTGACTATCCCTCTCTACATCTACTGCAGAGAAAGGCCAGTGTTCACTCTCTGACACAACTTGAAAGGTCCATTCGAGGGTTTAAGACTCCAGGTTTGAGGTCGAGCTAACGAGCTAAAGTAAAAAATGCATGTGCATGATGAATTAAAAGAGAAAAGACAAACATGAAGTATCAGTATAAAACTGAGAACAGTAAATTCAGATTTAAAACAGTCTACTAAGGTCACTAGTTTAACAGAGAGAGAGAGAGAGAGAGAGAGAGAGAGAGAAACAACTTATGATCTGTAAAAGTAGTTCAAAAGATTAGGAGATCACTAAAAGTGTAAAATCAGTGATTCATTCCGTGTTTAATTAATTTTGTCGATGTTTAACATAAGGCAGCGTGATCTGCTATCAGCAAGAAAGCCTTGATCTGTTATTCTGTTATCGGTTGCTTTTGTCTTGCTCCAGTTACAGGGAGATTACGCTAATTTCCTCATTTTAATAAACGCTCTGGAAACAGCAAGCAATCACCTCTGTGATTATTCCTTCCTGTTTTCCAGGTAAGAATAGAATAGAATAGACTTGACTGCTGTTTGCACAGGTACAAGAAAAGGACATTTGAATTATTGTACAGTAGTTAAGTTCCCTGAGTCAGCTTTATTTAAAAAAAAAAAAAATAAATAAACATACACTCTGTGAAAGTGTAAAAATACTTAAATCAAGTCAAGTTTATTTCTAAAGCACTTCTAAAAACAACCTCAGTGGAACCGAAGTGCTGTACAAGCAGAACGAATCCAAATAAATCAACAATCTTAATAATATGTCAAGTCTGCTCCGTGATCACCTTATTAATCCATATTTACTTATGTCTCTATTTCTTGTACATTTGTTAATATGTCAATTTTGTAAAATGTTGGCTTATTTTATTTTACTAGATTTTTACTTTATTTTACTAGTTTTTACCTTTATTTTATTTTATTTTATTTAGAGTGTTTTTTTAATATTTTATATTACTAGATTTTTACGTTAATTTTATTTTTATTTTATCTTTCTTTTTACTTGTGGTTCTCAAGAGTTTTTTTTTATTTTGGTTTATTTTATTTTATTTTACTAAATTTCTACTTTTATTTTATTTTTATTTTATTTTTGTCTATTTTTTATGTGCAACTAAGCTACTGTGACAAAGCAAAGTCTGTCTAAGTGTACAAGTAGTCCCATAAATCTGGACCCATTCGGATTTCTAATAGTTATTTGGACACATAATGTAATTAATGTGGGGACTATTTTGTAGTTTTATGTTTTGTCCTACAAGTCCAGGCCTATGGGACACCCTGTAGTATACATTAATAAGTAGAAACAACACATATGGTTAAGTTTGTAACAGATGTACTTGAAATATTTGAAAGAGTTAGACCAAAGTGTGCTAAAATGTAAATGTAAAGTTAGCTGCATGGTTTGCTCCGAGCATCTTGTTTTTGGCAAAGACCCATGTATTCTAAGTAAGTGTATTCTGGATATTTTTTTTATATCTTTTGTCGTACGTTTTGTGAGCATTCGCTAAGTTATAGCCGTCTTCTGCTTACCTGTTTTGTATTTGTGTTTTCTAAGTGGTTTAAAAAGAATGAATCCTAGTAAACTCTCTAACTGAGGAAAGAGCACACGGTCATTTTCTTTGATTATTCCTTCCTCTATTCCAGGCACGTAACTAGAGCTAAACGCTAGATGGATTATTCTAACATCCTCAGTGAAAGTAAGTTTACATACACTCTAATATTCCACCATTATTCTGAAAATGACTACATAATGTAAAAGTGTTTTCTGTTTGGATAATATGAATTACACCTTTCTCCAACTGTAGCATTTTCTGCTAAAGGAAAGTGAGATGTGTTGATATTTGTCAGGTTTTAAGGAGCATTTAGAGTGTACAGTACATTTTCTTTTTACCACAGTTTGTCCTTTTGCCTGTTTACAGTCAGATCTCAATGTTTCATAAACCAAAGTTGGTTGTGAGGTTGGTTCTTCTTGGAAGCAGACAGACAATTCATTTTTATAAAGAATGAAGCAGTTCCTATAGGAATCTCTTAAATTAGTTTTAAAAAAAAAAGAAAAAAGAAAAATATTCCCTGGCGAACATCTTATATATAAAACAGACTGTCTCCTTTAAAATGCATCTTTCTGCACTGGACCGTTTATCAGTCGTTACAGGTATAACTTCATCGAGCTTAAACCAGGCAATACATCTCAGGCAATTTATTTTTCATGATGGAGTGTTTAAGTACGTTCTGGGTTGTAAAGAAAAGAAGGGGGAGATTTATAAACTGTTTCACAGTTTATAAGACACTGCAGGCATCCCCCCCCCCCCCCCCCCCCAGAAAGCTCATAACTTTGCAATAAGCCACGGAAACTGTTAAAAAACCAACTCGACTCCAAACTGCTCAACTTTAACTGCATTATGAGTTTGTTGGCTCGATGTTGTCGTCCAACTTCCTGACCTACAGCGTGCACATTAATTACGATTGGTTCTGATTGGAAAGACAAACACGGCGACTTTTAAACACTGGTTATCAACAGGTCCTTGGATATAAATATCAAGCAAATATCACAACGTTGACCTTTTCCAGGAAAAGTGGGTTAAAGGACCGATAGAGGGAGGCTGTGTAAACACGGTCTAACAAGTCTGACACCGGTGGAAAAACAGAAATATTAGAAGCATATTCATTTTCATTAGGCGTGTAACAGCTGAGTAGGAGTAAGACAAACCTGAATACTCTCACTGGGCCTGTTCAGACCTCGCATTAAGATCTGATCTGGGCAAGCGAACAGCTTCGGGTACGTGTGTTCAGACCTGCCGCTAACATGCATCTCCAGATCTGATCTCAGTTTCTGTGTGGAGTTTGCATGTTCTCCCTGTGTCTGTGTGGGTTCTCTCCAGGTACTCCAGCTTCCTCCCACCGTCCAAAGACATGCTGGTTAGGTTCAATGGTGATTCTAAATTGGCTGTAGGTGTGAGTGTGAATGGTTGTCTGTCTCTCTGTGTTTGCCCTGTGATAGACTGGAGACCTGTCCAGGGTGGACCCCACCTCTCGCCCCAGTGACAGCTGGGATAGGCTCAAGCAGACCCCGCCACTACCCTCCAGAGGACAAGCGGTTACAGAAAATGAATGAATGAATGAATGTCAGTGGATCTCTACCGCTGTTTCAGAACCAAGAACAGCACTGTTTTATACCGTCCTGACTCGTGTGCTCATATTAAATACTTTCATTTGTGAATTCTTACTTATTATTTAGTTTGTTAACAGCTACAAGGACAGAATATCTCAAAAGGCTCTCATTACTAACAAACAAACATCACTTTTTTTTCACACCTTTCACCTTTTATGTGATTGTAACAGGTCTGACCAGGCCCAGTGTTGATGTGGTGGTTTGCAGGTATTTGTTAATCAACCAGAACACTAGAATTAACTGCTATTCTGACTTGATAAAAAGTTTTGAAGAGCTTTTTATTAGATAATTAGTTTTACCATCTGTTAGCGTAGACTGGGAGTCTTAAAGTAAAGCGAGCAAGTTCGACACAGCATCAAATCATCCTGTCCCAAATTTAGCCACAGGAAAAAAAAAAAAATGATATCAGTGTGCACTTTTTCTAAAACCACTTTAGCGTGCAGATGGATCGAGGTTGCACAACTCAACACAAAAGAGGAAAATAAAAGCATTTCTGCGAGTGATGCCAGCTGGATTTCAATTGTGATGTTAATGTGAAAGAATCAAAAAAAAGGAAAAAGAACTTTGTACCGGATCCCTGAAATGATGGGAGAAACAAAATGCATGAAACCGAGACTAATGCTTTACTTTAAGCAATGGAGTTCATTCATGAGCCTGCAGGGAGTCGCTTGATGAACCCAAACCCGAACCTCAACCCGGTCAAGCTCCGACTGTAGATGAAAACCTCGAGGTGAAGTCAACGGCCAAATTAATGCTTTAGTTTGTCTATATTTCATAAAGTAATCCTCTAAGCATCTTCCGTAGTTTAACTGTCAATATTGCGAGCCGAATGTGTTTATCTAACCCCCATTACTCAATTCACATTAACATCCCGCTTTATTTATTTCATTACTTACTGCTGTTGCAGTGACCCATTTTTGACTGTTTTCCCAATCTTGGCTGATTAAAGTTTCATCATAACTCAAACAGTGACTATCAGAAATCAGTCTGTCTTGCCAGCGTTATGTAGACTCTAGGAGAGAGAAATGAAGTCCTCGGGATGAGATATGTACTCAGTGATTCATTAACTGGAGCTAAAACAGTGTTATAAATTTAATGGAGCATCCAGCATTTGGGTGATTATCTCAGACTGTTTGGTGTAGGGAAAGAAATAAATGAAACACGACTAAGAGAAAGAAAGGCGACCCAAAAAGATCATTTTAAGTTGAAGAAAACTTAAGGGAACTATGTACACCAATCAGCCACAACATTAAAAACAGGAGACGTAAATAACATTGACCATCTTGTGACAGTTCACTGTTCTGCTGGGAAACTTTTGGACCTCGCATTCATTGGTGTGGATGTTACTTAGACATGTAGCACCCACCTAGACCAGACCAGGCACCCCCACCCCATAGCAATGACACTCCTTGATGGCAGCAGCCATCCCCAGCAGGATGCAGCCACAAAAACACTTTGGGAACAACTAAAAAAAAAAAAAACATGAAGAACAGCTCAAGGTGTTGACCTGGCCTCCAAATTCACTAGATCCCAAACTGATCAAGTATCTGTGGATGATCCACAGAGGCCCCTCCCCTCAAAGGCCCCCCACTAACAACAAGTGATCATAATGTTATGCCAGGTCAGTGTATTTGCATTCTTACCAGGAGACAGATAAGAAGACGGATGACAGGCTGTTATTTTTCTAATGAAACCTAAAGCCTCCCAGATTCCGATTAGCTTAGCTTAGCTTAACTTAGCAAACATGTTGACTGGCGGCTATTAAATCAGCAGCTAAAACATGACGCCAACACACTATTGCCAAAGACTGCAGTTCCTCAAATGTCCTCTTAAAACTGGCTTGAAAAAGCAGCTCAATCCCCATACCGCCACATGTTTTCTATAATTCACACATTTAAATTATAGCAAGGCTTAAAGGTATGCACAATTGAAGGCTACTTTGAGCAACAGGTCTCACAGGTTGCTGTCTGCCACCCGCCCACCTCAGCTTTATCCACACTCCACCCACCTCTATGCCCATGTTTGAATTAGATGGCAGCCGGGCACAGCCAAGATGGCGACGACCAGAGTCACTGGCATTGAGCTTCAAAACGTCTCTTCAGGAAGCCAGTGGGAGAAGTAATGAAGGGTTTGTTCATCAAGAATTTCCTTTGGGTTTAATGAAGTTCTATCTTATCTAATTTAAAGTCAATGCATATAGAATGGAAACTGTGAGGAAACAACTAGCTTGGCGCAGTCTAAAGGTAGCAACGCTAGCCTGCTACTGGACATTTTTACAGGGGATTTGTGCCAGACTATGGCTGTGTCTGAAATTACTCCCTTGTTCACTCAGTCAGTAGACACTACCAGGAGATTTTGGCATGCGCTAATTAACTTAATTTTCTGTCATCAGCTATTTACCACCGGCACACGGGGTGTTGTGTGGCGGTTGTTGAAGGTCTGCTCCGCTGCTTCTGCTGCCGAGAGACGTCGGGCAGACTGCAGCTGAGAATCAGGGCTGCTTAGGTGTCGTGGGAGTTACTTCCAGGACGCTCAGCTAACAAACAGAGCTGGGTTGGTGTCTGAAAGTTAATTTGCCATTAATTTGTCCTGCAGAGTGTTGGATCGCTGGTTGTAGCAGCTGCATAAATTGTGGAGAGACTACACGGGTTTCTGAAGATCACATCAGCCGGTCGATCCATCAAGATACTGCAGGACAAACTACATTAATTTACACCGATCAGGCATAACATTATGACTACCTTCCTATTATTGTCTAGGTCTTCCTTGTGGTGACTCATCAGAGAATGGACATGGGCATATTAAATAAGGAACTGTAATAATGGAGCCGCAGCTGCAGGAGGACTTGACTCATCTACTATTAAAGAATAGATTGCAAGTAAGCACAGTGTCGATCATTATGACACATCACTGCCAGTATCTAGACCGGTACTGAAGGTAAACAAGAGGTGGCTACGGTTATACACCGGTCAGGCATAACATTATGACCACCTTCCTAATATTGTGCAGGTCTCCCTTGTGGTGACTCATCAGAGAATGGACATGGGCCTTCTGAGGGTGTCCTGTGGTGTCTGGAAACACTTGACCAGTTTGGGATCTAGTGAATTTGGAGGCCAGGTCAACACCTTGTGCTGTTCTTCATGTTTTTTTTTTTTTTTAGTTGTTCCTTTTAGTTGTGTTTTTGTGTGTGTGTCTGTGTCAGGCTGCATCCTGCTGGGGATGGCTGCTGCCATCAAGGAGTGTCATGCTATGGGGTGGGGGTGCCTGGTCTGGTCTAGGTGGGTGCTACATGTCTAAGTAACATCCACACCAATGAATGCCAGGTCCAAAAGTTTCACAGTAGAACACTGAATCGTTACACGATGGTTTAAATGTTATTTACTTCCCCTGTCAGCGGTTTTAATGTTGTGGCTGATCAGTGTAAATGTATTTCAACCAAAATGTTAAACCGTCCCTTTAAGAGACACACTTTTAACCTGTCAGCCGGAGTAGATATACATTCAATGCCCTTTTCACACACACTTGGCGAACAGTTAAATGTGCTGTAATTTTCTCAGTTTGGTTTTAAAATGATAAATGTTCCCCTAAATGGACAGCAGTTTTCCTGTGCTGACATAAAAATATGAAAAAGGCAGATATTTGATATATAACAGGGAAACTTTATATTCCACTCAATCTGCCTACAGTAAAGTTGTCACATTTTCCGTACTGGATTAAGTCCTATAGGCCGGATTAATCGCCTGGTGTCAAACATATTGATGACTGCAGCTCCCGGGGTCAGGTAGTGTAGAAGGTAGACGGCTTCTCTCTGCCTCTATCCTCCCCCTCCTCGTGCCTTATCCCTCCCTCACTGCCGTTCTCCAGGATCTCTAGCGGCGTAATTACACAGCCAGACAGTTAAAAGCCGGGAACACAATAGAATTAATGTCTGGGCTGCCTCCCGTCTGCGTCTTTTCAACATACGCAGAGCAGAAAAAGAAAGCCGCCTGAAATATCTACTCCACAATCACTCGTGTTCAGGTGCTTGTACCACTTCTTTCTTTCTTTTTTATCATTTTCTCACCTCCTCCTCTAATTTAATTCCTAGGTGTCGTAAGAGAAGAAGCTGCAGCTGGAACAGAATCACAGAGTTGTTTTTGTCATCTGTCTCTCGGCACATTTCTTTTGCTGCACAAGTATTTTAGCTGCGTGCACGTCTTTTTTAAGTAAGTTACGCATCCATACAGGTCATCGCTGGCAGGCTTGTTCCTGAATTGTGTGTTTGTGTGACTGTTTTTTCCTTCTTTTCAGCTCCGTTTCCCATCGGGCAACAAGCTTCAACTGCACTGAACTTTATAGTCTGGTGTATCGTCAATTAGTAGTTTTCTGCAGGGGGAATACACACATCCACATCCATATAAATGTCAGGTTAAATGTTATTCTGCTTGCTTTGACACTTTGTGTTTTCGAGGTTTAGAGGAGTGCTCTAACAACCTGTGGGTCAGGAAGACTACAAGCGGTCACACGATCAATGATCAGAGGTTGGACGATGGACAAAATGATCCACCGTCGTATTAATGCGAAGAGAGATCGATAAGTTTTCTCCTTAGAGACGTTTATAACTCAAGTTTGCACAGCACATTTCCACTAACGGTACACAGACGTTTATCAGCCACGCTGTAGGGAAAGGCAATTATGTCATGAACAAGCCAACAGTCCGCAATTTTTGCAGCGGGCAATTTCACTGATTCATTCCCCTCTCTCTGAGGTTGAAGGTGTGAAAATCAGCGAAATCATCTGGAGGAAAAGCCTTGCGGTCCTCGCGGCGGAAAATGACTGCCCAGCCCTGGGAGCTGAGGAGGGAGAGCCAACCCGTGAACTGATCAAGAGGCACTCCGGTGAGCAGCTGGCTTGATTTAAAACATTTGATTGTCAAGCCATGCACGGCATTAGGCCCTGTTGATTCAGCAGGGATGTCAAAAGATAATCATCAAGCTATGATGGAAGGTCATCCTCTGCTTTATATTTAAAACCCATCAACCGGCTGCAGAAATTCTTCAGCTATTTGCCCTGCATCTGCAATTTCACCTCAAGTTGTGGATTCACATGCAACCACCAGTAAATAAGCAAAACCATAAAGAATCCGCACATTAGGATAATATCTCTTTACCATCTCTTCATATTCAGTGCGGTTTTGACCTGACTTCCTTTTGGGTATGCTCTCGTCTTTTTACCCTGCAGCTATTCCTCATACTCTGGCTACCAGCTATTAATATTTAGGTGCTGTATTTAAGTGCTCTTTACCCTTAGCTCTCAGCTCTTTAGTCAAGGCTCTGTTGCTGCTGCCTCTAGCTAATTTAATATGGCCCATTAATTTGTGATAACAAACAAACACATGTGCGTCACAAGTTCCTAGTTGAACCGTCTGGTCACTAGAGGTTGTTGCACATCTTCCAACCAATCAGAATCGAGATTTCAGACATTTTCATGTATTTTTGATGTTTGTTTAACCTCTGAATTTATTCTCCTTAAAACAGAAACCGTGTCTTAAACTCATTAAAGTCAGATTAAGAATGCAGCCATGCTGCCTTCACTCCGTCGTCTCGCCTCTTCTCCGTCTCTCCACCTCTTTCACCTCTCCCTGGCCTTCATTCTGCCATTTCCCTTTGCCACCCAGGCATGTGTCACTTCCAGCCTTCTTTCCATCTCCTCCCAGCATTGGCGACCCAAGGTCAGGTCCATTCATTCTTCCGGAAATCTGCTTAATGCCTACAGGTACGAACCCCGGTTTGGAATGAGGCCCAGAGTCATGCCTCGCTCGGGCCGCAGAGGGATCGCGCCGTCTGTTTTGGTTTGGAATATATCCAAGGGTCCTTGAAAGGGAGGAAGTTCAGGATTGGAATACTTTCAAGTGCCCTCTCTACAGATTAGGGTGGGTTTTTGGATGTTGAATTTGGAACATGCCCAAAGGTCTGAGTGAGAGTTAAAATGTGGAATGCTTGGAATGAAATGTCCTCTTTACGGATAAGGGATTTACAAGTTTGGAGTTGTGCCCAATGGTCCAAACATGAAAAAAAGACATTGAACTTCTAAGTTTGGATCCTGTTAAAAGTATGACTCGCTCAGAATCCTGGACAAGGATGTGCAAGGGTCATATATTTATCTCAGGAGTAGTCCTAAGTGTTGAACCAAAGAAGCGTGATTAACATTTAGAACCTGGCAAAGTGTCAGACTGATCAGAGACCCCCCTCCTGCCGTAGAAAGGCTATGATTTGAGCTTGGAGCAAATCCAAGCAAGCACGCAACCGAGGGAGCATCTTTAAAGATCAGAGCCTATCAAAGTGTCAGATTTACCCGTGGCCTCTGTCTGGGGAATACATAGCTATTAGATCTGGAACAAGTCCAGGAATCTTTGTGGTAAGTGGAGAAGAAGGTGCTGACGCAGGTGGAAACATATCCCACAATTTATTTATTTATTTATTTATTTATTTATTATTGCCATCTCATATTTAGCCGTTTGAGAGCAGAGCTGAACACAACCAGGAATTTAACCTGCAAAAATTCCCCAAACCCCAAATCATTACTGGTAAATTAAAATGCTCAAGTCTGGCTTTGAAATATTGCCATTAGAGTCACGTACGTGTTTTAAAATTTCAGCTGCAGTACTTTGCTCTAATGATGGCTTACGGTTGAGTAAAGGGAACGAACAGCAGATCTGATAATTACATATTGTCTACAGTTTGTCCCAAAAAAACGTACCGTCCCTTTAAGAGAAATTAACGCTTCATTAAAGGTGATTACTGCAAAATTCAGCCAACATGGGTCCATGTTTAAAATAACTTTATGGTGAGCAGGTTCCCAGGTTAATATAGAGCAGTGGTTCCCAAACTTTCTCTGCTGGGCCCCCCTTTGGTACATAAGAAAATCTTCACGCCCCCCCCCAAAAAAAAAAAAAAATATATATTTTGTTTTCAGACTCCATTGTAGTTCATTTCACTGTAATTAATACAAACCCTCTAATTCCATCCGCGCCCTGTGCCCCCTCTGCAATGGCTCTGCACCCTCCCTAGGGGGCGCGTCCGCCACTTTAGGAACCACTGATATAGAGACTAATAATTTTAATATCTATTCAACTGTAATAGACCCCTCACTCACAAGGGTACACACTTGCATAAAGTCCAAACTCTAAAAACAACCCTTGCATCCTGTCTACCTGCAAGATGAGCACAAAGCCCTCCAGGTATAACAGCACGCAGTTCTAATTGCACAGCTACCACAGTTTACAGAGTTACGTTACTGATCTTTGGTCCCCATTGTAAAAGATTATAAGAGCTAAATTTAATTACAGCCTCTGAGAAACTTCGTGTGCTGTGTGTGCGTGTTCTCCATTACAGGCGTTGTGGGGACACTAATCTGTTTATGCACTCGCAGTGCAGGGACCGGCTTCCCTGCTGGGGACAAATAAGAGGCTCCATAATAGAAATTATGTTATTGCAAGGTGACTAAAAGGCAGAAATATAAATTATATGTCCCTCATGTTGTCGAACTTACATCAGGATCATATAAGCAAGGGTTACGCTCAGATAAAGTGAACCGTATCGCAACGTCTGCATTCAAACACGCTTGAGACAAGAGTAATCTGTCATGTTACTTGCTCACCTGCTGTATCGGGCTTTTTAATTGAACATGAGGAGTCTGGGGGTAATTGGTAGCTTGAGATAAATTGAAACTGAACTTTTTTTTGTCCATGACTCATCATTATAACAAAGGAGTGGTGCAAGGAAGGTTGCGGAAAAAGCTGAAACAAAAGCCACGCGTGGTGTGCATACTGAACACATTAGCATTTAAACGTGGCTTGAACACGGTCAGGTGAACTACATTAATATTAATGACATCTACATGTATTTATAAAACACAAAGCAGAGCAGCGAGGAGGAAGGAGACGGTATGTGTCTGCTGTGTGTGTCCGTAGGTGTAAATCCTCCTACCTTGACCTGTCCAACGTAGGCGTGATCCTGCTCCTCGATGACAGTGAGGTTCACTGGCAGTGAAGAGTTGAACTGCGGGTCATTGTCATTAACATCTGTCACCACAATGTTCACCGTCGCTGTGGAGGTCTAGACACACACACACACACACACACAAAATGTTGTGTTATTATTCTGGTCAGTTCTGAGACTGATTATCAAAGTACACAGGAATAAACTGTCTTCAAATTTAACACAGATTTTTATTTCACCACCTCACTCTATTTGTCGCTCTTGCTAACCTTGCTGCCTTACATAACCGACTAAAGAGCCCATTTTGCTCACTAATTAGTCGTACTCTGGTCCTGGCTGCTCCATCTCTTTGTGCTTGTTACGACACTGTGCACTCTAAAAATAAATTTAAAAAACAGTTCATTTCTGGTCCGCTGTAGCTTCTCTGGCAGAAAGGTATATTTTTATTAACCCTCTTACAACCACTACCTCTATACTAAAAAAGACTAAAAGGGTTTTGTTTTGCACCTCTGCATCACCATGTTCTATGTCCAGTTATACCTTGGAATGTCTGCAGTAGCTTTGGTGAGGGATTTTACTTTTGAAGCTCTGTTGTGCTATTGAATCAAATAATGAAAAGGGGGACTTCTTCTTTTTAAATCCTCTCTTAAGGTGTTGACATGGTCTAGGGTCGACAGTAGTCCGTGTTCAAGTTTCAATTACCTTGCAGAATCGCTTCTGTAGCTTCTTCTTCTTTTGCAATATGTATTCAGGCTAAGAATATAGATTTCATTGTTGCAAAGCATTACTTTCTGTTTTTATTAGTGACGTCATCGACTAGTTGATGTCGACTCGCTTTTCACCACGTATTAGTCCACTTCAAAAATTCAGAAGTGGTTCAACCCCTAGTGAGCATCACGTAATACCTCATCCCGTAGGTTATAATGTTTAGGCATAGACTGTATAAAGACCAACCCTCTGTGACGTCAACCATAGGCTTCCTGAAGGGTGGAACCTCAGTGTGGCAAATTCAGGTACTTGCCTGTCAGTTAACGCTACCACACAGTGAATATATTCTTAACTTTAGAAATAGAGAAAATAGGGATTTGTGTATGGTCAATGGGCAAAATAGCTAGAAAGGTGTGTTATTTTGTTTATTTCTGCCGTAAAGTTCAACATTTTAACTTAGAGAACTATGAGAATTGACTTAGATTGACTTGGAGAGAACCTCATGTGCACATTCGAGGAACTAGAATATTTGCGACTTTGCACAGGCTTATTTTTCCAGCACAGGAAGTTAGTGCTGGAGTTTATTTAGGGCCATTATTAATTGCCCACAGACCCTGATATGACACTGAGGGCAAAACAAGTACCGGTTGCTTATGAGCTGCCTTCAGCTGAGTGCTCTGCTCCTGGCTGGTTCATCTGCTTTTGCTTGTAGCTGTGCACTCAAAAACTGATTAAAAAAAAAAAAAACGTTAATTGTCTACTTTGTGGTTTTTACAAGTGCCGGTATAGAACTACTGCTGCTGCTTCTTTTGTCACTTTGGTATTGATATTTTAAAATAGTTTACATCGTTTGAATTGTGGAGGCTTTGGGGCTGGCAAGATTCAAAACGGAGCAGAAGGACTTGGTCTGTAATTAGCTGGTGCTAACATTTCTGAAGAAGGGCAGCCAAGGATCACAGAGAGGCCGTCTGACGAAAAGGCAGCCAACTCATTTGAATGCTGCTTTCCCTCAGGCCGTTATCTCTACCAAAACAAACCAACACAAAGGCCTCTATGAATTTTAGCCATAAGGTGGAAGGTGATGCTCATTCTGAAGAAACTCCAAAATAAGGATCAAGTATTCAAGTATTTTTTTTTTTTGCCCCTGGCTCCGATACCGATCTTTTAATACTGAATACCGAGTCCCGATCTGATCTTAAATAAACAAAGTGTCCTTTCCTGTAGATTCATAAAGACTTTTCTTATCTTACTCGTATTCTCCTAGATCACGTGTGCACCATGCGACTGGATTAATAATTAGCGCTGACTCCAGAAAACCTGTGCATGATTTACAAATTTCTGAGTTCAAACAGAAATAGTTTAGTCACGTGATTCTGGTTCCTGTTCTTCTTCAATATCTTTTGACACCAGCCAACGGCCACCAAAACAAAAGAAGAAGAAGTCTTTTTAGTTTTTTTTTTTGGTAACTTTGACACTGTACTGATCCGATCCGATCAGGTCATCCCTACTCCAAAATAAATGAGTTCCTAAATGAAACAAAACTACACTGTGAATTTGTCGATCCACCTACAAAGAAGGGAAATAAAATCAACTTAACTAATGACCTGAAGCATTTATTAAAGGTTTGTAAGAGATCCGTTAAACATCAATGTTTTACAGTAATGCCATCAATACAGCCAGAAGAGCAAGGGTGAGGCAGAGAGAGAAAGAAGCTGCAAGGAGGTCACCGTATCCTCAATTTGACTTTCATGAGCGGAGGAGAGAGTCATCCAAGATTTGACTTATAAAGGAAACTGGGAGGAGGAGGGAAACGAGGGAGAGCTGATTTCCAACAGCGGGATCAGACGAGGAAAGCAGCATGTGTGGGTTTGCGCGTGGGAGGGTGACAGTCACTGAGGTGACAACAGGCTATTGAGGTTGGCAGAGCACATGGTGATGCAAGTAATTTGAGGTTAAGAGCTCACAGTTGACGAAACTGTTTATCCGAATGTCAGCAGACGTAAAGAAGAATGAGCTGCGATAAGATGAAACGGACGGCTGTGAGCAACACTGAGCAAACACGCGCACATGCACTCAGACAGACAGACAGCCGTGGCATAAAAGAATGATAGTAGGCTCTGTTTTGCATTGGAAAGGCTCCTCGCACATCACTTTTCAATAGTCGCACATCTCAGACTTTATTATCTCACGGATACCGTGGCCGCCTGCCAAACTTCATTCTCCTGGATACAGCACATTTCAGGAGTTATATGCATCAAGGGTTCAACTGTATCATTTTTAGTGATGCGTTGATATCGACTGTCACAGCTGATATCTGATCTAATTCATCTTACACATATAAAAGTTCTATTTTATAACACCGTAAATGTTTGTGACCAGTTTTTTAAAGGACCAGTCTTTCAGAAACAGGGGCAGACATTTACAATAATAAACATAATTATATTTTTATTAGTGTAAACTCAATTAGGATATAAGAAATGTGGTACGTTAATTTTAACCTTGAACAATCTTGGAGAATCAAGAAATAATAATAATAAAAAAAACACTAGGTCTAGAGTGGGCCTTTAATGTTTTTAGCTTCCGCACATTTAAGCTTGTTACATACGCTGCGAGAAGCAAGAAATTTGTTCTTGTGGAACAAGAGCAGAGTTTGTTTTGGCCAGGTCATTTATACTTCATGAGAAGCTCAAGTGCCGATCTCCAGGGAAGTCCTCATAGGCCCCTCCCACTGCAGCGTATGGCATACGCTAAGCATTGCTGGAGATTTGGGAGCTAGCATTTCTCCTTTTCCGCATTAATCACAACCTCTTCCAATTTTTGACAAATCACAGGATAGTTGTCGGACACGACACCAGAAAAAAAGTTCTGCGAGAACTCCCAAACAAGGGGTGTGAGAACAAAATGGTGTCATTTTGTTCTAGGAGGTGTTTAGTTGGTTGCAATCTGCATCCTCACCTCTAGGTGTCACTAAATCTTATGCCCTGGTCCTTTAAATGGTTATTTCTTAGGTGGGAATGAACGGCCTCAATGCTGAGTGGCACATCAAGATTTCGAAGAGAGTTATTTTAAATGGGATTTGATGACATTGTTAAATTCAATAAAGTAAGTATGAGCACTGAAAACGCATTCAGCATTTGAAGACGTAACGCTACAGCACAGACCATCTGATGACGGCACACTGCCCTGCACCAAAGCTCAAATTGCATCCTACACAGCCCACTGTCCTGACAGTGGACCTGGTCTACTGCACCAACTTGTTGGGTCCTCACCATCTGTGGCAGGATGATGGATTCACTGGCCAAACAGCCAATTAGGCACTTTGTAGCCTGACACTCTCACAACAGCACTTTTAATAATGTGGGACACAAATGTGTGTGTGTGTGTGCGTGTGTGTGCACATATGAAGACACCCCAAGGCCTTTTGGGTGATGCTGATTAATGGACCTGTATAAGCCAACTACACTCCAATCTTCTGTTCTCCTTATTCTATTTCTTTCTTTCCTCGTCCTCCCTTCTGTCGCTCTGTAGCCAACATCATTCCTCTCTTGTACAGTACATCCTCTCTCTGTATATTCACAATCCTCTCCCCCCCCACCTCTCGATTGAAAAAATACAATGAAGTGTCAAACAGACAAATGTCCAATTACTACTTTTAGCCATTTTCAATTTAAGAGGCTCATTTAGGGCACTGTGGGACCTATACACCATCGGTTGCGGCGTATATATGTCCCACACCCTAACCCTAACCCTAACCCTAACCATAGCCTACGCATGTAGCCTAAGCCGGTGTGAGTCATTTAAACTTATGCGCTCGTTAGTCTGGCTTGCTCTATAACAACGCCACCCAAACACTAGTCGGTGCTGCGTCTTTTTTGCCAGTTTGGTTCATTTTTGTTTCTACTTCCTGCTTCACTTTCAACAATGGCGACTGAAACCTTCGCCGCAATTTTGCCGAAGACGAGTCATACGAATGTTTGTGTCTCTCAACGTTCTCAGTTAACCTTTCCTCCATGTGTTCCATCTTTATTGATCCAAAAGAATCAATTCGAAAATTGCGGAGATGAAGCAGCCTGAAATACTAAAGCAGACCAATCACAGCTCTTACCGTCTGCGTTTATGGGGAGGTGCACATCAGCAATGCCGTTAGGGTCTACGTAGGCTCTGGGCTGCAGCGTCAGATTGACGCAGAAGCCTAAACCGCCTATAATTGTCGAGGTCTGGAGAACAGTTGACTACGTATATGTGTGCCTGAGTGTGGGTGTGTATCAATCAAAGCTTGCGCATGACCACAGTGCAATTGTTAAGGTAATAACAGCCCCTTGACTTGCCTCTCCCTTTCTCCCACTTGCTATTTCCCTGCATATCGTGCACAAGGCTGCGTGTAAGGTCACAGCGTTATTATCTGCACAGAGGATCTCAAAGCTTACCTCTTGTATTAATCGATTTGCGGAGGAAGGAGTTATTGAGGGAGGAGAGAGGAAGGTTTTAATGCGAGAAGAGAAGAGGAGCTAGAGAGTGAAACTAGAAAGGGGAAACTGATGAAAGTCAAAGGAGCAGGGAAGAAAGGGAGAGGGGAGGGCAGTCCACCATGAGAGAGAGAGAGAGCAAATGTGAGATTTAACTTTTAAAGAAGGGAAGCAGCGACCAACAAAGAGACAGAAAGAGAGAAGAGACTCTGCTGCTCCAAGAGCAATTAGGTAAGTGAGAAAGTGCGCAAGGACACTCGTTTATCCTTGCAAAAATAACTCTTGTTATAGAGTAAACACATTCTAATATGACTTTTTTCTTTTTTTGCTATTTTGTATTTTTTGGAAATTTATTCAGGATTCCCCACTGGGCTAGAGAGGCGGAGTGAAAGGCCTGCAGTCATAGAAAGAAGGGAGGGGTGTGGGGGTCATTTAAAACAGGAATAATGACGCACATATTCAGACAGTCTCTCCATGGAGACATTGGTATTGTTCGGCTGGATTGAATTATGAAAAGTGCCATAAAATAGTTGGGTAACAAGTGAGGGGGAAAAAAAAGAAAACTAGGAACTGTAAGAGCAAAGCCTGGCTTCTCTCTCATATATGACCAACAAGCCAATCATAGCAGGAAGAGAGTCTTAAAGTTAGATCTTCAGTTTCAGACAGTTAAGATGACGGACAACACAGACTTCCTATCCATCGCCTGATAAGGGATACTATTAGCGGCCAGTAAGGAAGTGTAAATCTATGGATACCTATTGTGTCCTACTTGCTTTACAGCTAGTTCCATTGTTTTGTTATTTTATTTTATCTCTCAGCTTTGATGGAAAGACACATAAGGGAATCACAACTAGTTCACTCCACAGCGTTGTTGAGAATCCTTTTCGGTCGATGACGAGTGTTTGGAGCCAATACGCATCGGCGAAGAATGGCTCCGCGATGCTTTGCCAGGCCTTCAGTGCAGCTGTCTGCAGTGCTTTTATTTTAGTCTCGGGCAGCTCAATTAGGTTCAGATCGGGTGACTGACTTGGCCACAGCAGGATATTCCACATCTTTACGTTCAAATACTTCAGGGTTGTTTTCACAGTACTCCAGCTTCCTCCCACCGTCCAAAGACATGCTGGTTAGGTTCATTGGTGATTCTAAATTGGCCGTAGGTTTGAGTGTAAATGGTTGTCTGTCTCTCTGTGTTAGCCCTGAGATAGACTGGAGACCTGTCCAGGGTGTACCCCTATGAAACTTAAAAACCTAAGCTTTCCCATAAGAGAGGAGAGTGTCACTTGTGCTGTTGGTGCTGTGATAAGTGAAAACACAGCTGAGCCCTGATTGATAGTTTAAACTGCCAGACTCAGGCCCAGACAGTTGAAGACTAATGCACAACTGCAGTCATCTTAAAAGTCATCAAGAACCAGCATCGTTTCTAATATTCCTCAAAAACTTTCAAAGCGTTTAGTGGGTTTGTTGAAGCACTTCCAAGCGCTTCGGTGAATGCATCTTTTTAATGAATCCTAGTCATTCAGGACACTGAAAAGAACTGCTTTGCACACCACTAATGACAATTATTTCTCTCCCAAAAAAAGAAATAAAAAAATGAATCCCTCCAACATCCCTCTTTTCACATAATACCACAGCTGTTGTTTGTGGCGTTTTTGCTGTGAAGGATTTAGAATCCCTTCCAGCAAGCCACTCAGTTGAATTCCACTGGGGATGTGAAACAACTCAAGTAAAGACAACCGGTTAATATCTGTGCGGTGCAGCTGAGTTTCTTACTCCGTCTGGGTGTCCGTCGGAGGCTGTGACCACCAGGGTATAGTAATCCAGAGTCTCCCTGTCCAGGGGATTGTCCAGAACCAAATACCCTGAACTGGACAGAGAAAAACAGAGAGTTCTGGTTAAACCCTCCACGCTTAAGATTAAAAACAGAACAAGAAAACAAAAGAAAAGGGAACACAATTTGAAAAGATTAAGAACAAAACATGGGTTTTCATACCCAAAAACAGAGTTCATAAGTCGGTGAGTGCCAGCCATTTGTCAGTAGCTAGAGATTTAGGAATAAACTTAAAACTCTCTTCTGTGTTTTTTTAAACACACAACCTTGGAGACAACCTTTTCAGATTGTGCACTGCATAAAATTCTAACACCCACAAGTTTTACTGTGATTATGGGTACTTTGGTAATGCAGATGGCACCTCACACCTATCACCTCACCCACAGTGGCATTAAGTAAAGCTCTTGGGTGCTGTAGCTATAATGGCTCAGTCGGTGATAACGCTATTAAACACACAATTTCTTAGGTAACAGTCCTTTCACAGAATTGGAAGATCTGGGACAGCATCAATATATGGATTCACTGGTAGGTGTTATGAAAGCGCGACATGGAAAAGCTGACAGATTAGTAAGCAGCTCCCTGAACTTTCACAAAGCATGTGAATTTGTTTTTATGGCGTATTTGTACAAGCTCCATGTCCGATCAGAAGCAAAGAGAAATGTAGAATTTAAGGGCAACAGATTATAGCGCGAGTAAAAATGTCTAGAAGATGTAATTCTAGTCTTCAGATCTTCTGCCCGATCAAAGCAGACAACCTCTGACGTTTGCCTGGATTGATTACACTTTTAATTTTCCAGTGAAGATTTACATAATGATTGAAGTGTTTTTAATTTACGCCACTCTCATAAATTAGAAATCTCTTGAAATGTCTCCAACTTTAGAGGGTGAGTGTGGGAAGGCATGCATTGATGTACAAGAAATGTGTGTGTGTAGATGTTGAATGGCCCCAAGACGTGAAGTTGTCTTCAACAAACCAGCAACATTTTTTATAGGTACACTTGCACAAAGTCAAGGATTTTGGAAGATCGTAGACACAGTGGTCAGCCAAAGAAAAACACATCAAGCTTATTTCCCTTCGTAATCGGAAGATGTCCAGGTCAGAATTGGCAGAAACCAGTGGGACCCAGGTACAGCCATCTACTGTCAGAAGAAGTCTGGCCAGAAGTGGTCTTCATGGAAGAGCTGCAGCCACAAAGCCAAACCTCCATCACGGAAACAAGGCCAAGAGACTCAACTATGCACAAAAACAACTGTGAATGATGAGTCAAAATTTGAAATATTTAGCTGTAGAGAGGCTGGAGAGAGGTACAATAATGAGTGTCTGCAGGCAGCAGTGGAAGGAGGTGGAAGGTTCCTTGTGAGTTTGGGGCTGCATGTCAGCAAATGGAGTTGGAGGTTTGATCAAGATTCATGAAATGAAATGCAAGCAGATATGTATCCATCATGCAAAACCATCTGGGAGGCGTATGATTGGCACCAAATTTATTCACGCAGCAGGACAATGAGCCCCAACATGCAGCCAATGTCTTTAAAAACTATCTTCAGCGTAAAGAAGAACAAGAAGTCCTGGAAGTAATGTTATATTCCACCACAGAGCCCTGATCTCAACATCATGGAGTCTGCCTGGGATTCCATGAAGAGACAGAAGGATTTCCACAGGAGATCTGGGGTAGACGTATGGAATAACCTACAAAAACTGTGTTCAAGTGTAGCTAGAAGAGTTGATGCTGTTTTGAAGGTAAAGGATGGTCACACCAAACATTGATTGGATGTAGATTTCTCTTCTGTTCACTCACTGCATTTAGTTAATCGATGAAAATAAACTATTAACACTTCCATTTTTAAAGCATTCTCAGAATATATATATTACATTGATCGTTCATGATAAATTTAGTCTGTGAATACACTTTATACACCCTCAGCGTGCAAACGCTTAGGCTTATTTCCTCATTTATGCCAATTTTAATACATTTTATCCTCCCGTTCCCTCTGCTAGCTAACATTGGATTGGACATGCGTGGAGGATGGGCAGTAAACGCTCACTGTTTAGTGCGAATGCAAGATACCTCTAAATTATTCAAACACTACTGGAGATAAACCTCCACAAAGCTCAGAGCTTGCATTTTATACTAACGCGGGTCGTTTTATTTCTGTAATCACAATCATTTGGCCCTTGGTGTGTGTTACATCACTGCCAACCACCTTGCACAATGGGCCCATAAAAATAATCTTGAGCCAATTTACCGTAAGCTGCATGGCATGTTGCACCTGTGCAGCAGATAAAGGTTTGGCTTGTCCTCATGGCGCCATAATGCAGAAAAATACAACTGAGCAATCGAATGATTCTGCCAAGCAGTGGAGGACACAGTAGCTCAGTTGCAAAAAAATAAATAAATAATTAGATAAACAGTCTTGAAAACCACTGGTGAGAAGAAAAATAGGAGTAAGACAGTTGCAAAAAAAAATAAAAAAAATAAAATGAAAATATAAATAAATTTTAAATAAATAAAAAATAAAATAAAAACAAAAAATATATTAATAATAATAATAATAATAATAATAATAATTAAACAGTAATAAAAAGAATTAGCATTATTTCAATAATAATTAATTATTTTATTTAACTATTATTATTTAAACAATAAAATATGTATTAATACTATATTATTATTATTATTATTTACAGTTTTTTAATTTAATTTACATTTATTTTTATTTTCAAGCATCTATCTATCTATCTATCTATCTATCTTTTAAATCACTCCCATTTGTTGTTTCCTTCCCTGCTCTCTCTAACATCACCCTGCTCTTCTCTCTTATCTCTTTTTCAACCCTTTTAATCTCATTCTTCCCCCTTTCTTCCCCCTCCTTATAATTCTACCCCCTCTCTTGCACTCGTTTTTCTCCTTTGTTTCTCTCTCCCCTCCTCCCTCTAGGAAATGTAGATAGCATCTCACCCTAGCACCAGAATGCATTTTTAATGAGCAATAAATGAATAAATACAACAAAGGCCTTCGGAGTCTATGTGCGTGCATGTGTGTGTGTGTGTGTGTGTGTCGAGTGTGTATCTCTTTCAACAAGCTCCAGAATTTTGATCAAATAGTGACGACATCAAAACTGTGGCAACACTTACTTCTCCTGCAGTGCAAATTGTCCGTGGATGTCCCCGCTGTGGATTTTGTAGGTTATGGGGTCCCTCTCTCGATCTGCTGCCTTAAATGAAACAAAGAGGCGTCCACGTTAACATATAGCGTCTTCAAATTCTCCCTTTGTAGATATAATGTGTACCGTGGATTCTAAACCGGGGGCATTTGTACTTGGATAATTACTTCTGGAGTCGCCGTGGGTTATGTGGTTGAGAGTAGCTCAATTAATTTACTGATTATATATCCACATATCGAGTCGACTGTATCCCCTGAACAGCGTGGCTGTAATTTAAAACAGGACGAAGGGTTGAAATCATTAGCTAAGAGCAATTTGTAGACAATAGAGAACATTCAATCTAATGAATAAAGCATCTGAGTATGTCGCTGAAAGTACTGCACTAGTTGATACGGTGAGCTACAAGTCATTAATTTAAAACACCTACTTACTGTTACCCCCCAAAAAATCTACAGTGTGAAAAAAGGATTGTGACAAGTTTTTATTTAATTAAGGGTCGCCACATTTGGAACCTTAAAGGGTGGTACTGAGCTAAGGAGGTCTCGCCCACAACCCCCTTCCCAATTTGCACAGTCTGCTCTCCAATTGGTCGCCTCCTACGGCCTGAGCAGGCAAAGGTGGTCCCTTAGGTGTTTGCATCTCCACTTCCTCCCATGGTGGAGGGATACTGATGCTAGTATCCCTAGGATCCGGGCGACGCCATCTTTAATTAATACTGAGCTCTGCTCTACCTCCACCATTCATTCGTTCATTCATTTTCTAGGTCGGGAGCCTATCCCGCGACAGATGGGGTGCACCATGAACAGGTCTCCAGTCTATCTCAGGGCTAACACAGAGAGACAGACAACCATTCACACTCACATTTACGGCCAATTTAGAATCACCAATGAACCTAACGAGCATGTCTTAGGACACCATCAATGCCCAAGTCCCATCTAATAACAAGGAGGGGCGGGGCTTATGACCTATCCTGCAGCCAGCCACCAGGGGGAGCTCTAATTGTCATGACGTCCGTCTCTTATACACGGCTGAAATCGGACGAAGAAGAGATGCAAGGGGTTGCAGGGACATGAAAATTTGACAACAAATTTTATTTTAATAAGTACACGCCCCCTAGTGCAGGATGAGTCATCAACATTCTAAATGGTTGTCCAGGAAGGGGCAAACTAAAATACCACCAAGAATACCGACAAAACAACTGATTTTGCTGTCGCTGAGCCAGATTCTGGTGTGCAGGTGATGTGTGGTGCAAGGCTGGCCATATATAAACCCACAGGACTTGGTTTCATGGGGACTTTAAAGGAGGGCTGTGGGGGTTGATAACCACCGGTGCGTATAGTGTGTGTACCTGAAGATTGAGCAGTGTAGCTCCAGTCCTCATAGCCTCACTGATCTCCAGGTTGTACTGTTGCCGGGGGAAACGAGGAGGGCTCTGGTTGTTAGGGGGCAAAACTTCAATATAGACCGTAGTAATGGATGACCTGGAGAGAGAGAGAGAGAGGGAGAGAGGGGGATGAAAAGACAAAAGAGAATGGGGTAAAGAGACTGGGGCCAAAGGGGGAAAGTACAAAGACAGATAGAGTAACAGCCCATAACAGCGATGGAAGTGTTAAGAGGAAGAGGAGAGCCGGAGGGAAGCACACGAGGACAGGCGATGGAAAAAAAATAAAATAATAATAGTAAATCAGTGTCTGAGAGGGTGAGTGGCCCGTTCTTTAAGTTAAAAGTGGATGGCCGGTGTTTGTTTCTTTGCACTTCATGCTGTGTTTAACTAATCAATAAGAGCATAAAGTCAACAGCAGTGTAAGTGACAAAGAGACAAGATAGTGTTCTGCTGCCGGGCTTCTGCAGAAGTCTTTACGCCAGGGCTTAAAGTTTCTAATGCGCGCTCCGGAAAAAAATAAATAAATAAAAAATCTGCTGCTTCAGTAGTTTATTAATGTAGATAGTGAGGAGTAATGCTTACTTTTCAGTTCATTTTGTTTTAATTAAAATATCTCTGCACAGGGTGACACCATCCTGTCAGGGTAGAATCTGTGCAGAGTTATGAACTTTGTTATGCACCAGCACCCATGCAACTTCAATATGATATAACAGACTGTCAAAGGTTTTTTTTTTGTGCATGTCAAGAGCTGCATGTAAGGATGACACATGCTGGTCAATTAAACTAACGGCGGATTAAAATAATGTTTTGCTTTAGAGGGGGAGGATAAAGGCTGAGAAGTAAATGGAGTGAAAGAAAACTGGGTATCACGTTGAGTTTGTGATTTATTAAGCGCCGGGAGAGAATAAATTTGAAGTAGCGTCTGACGGCGGATCGTTCCTCTTTGTGAAACGAATTACACCGTGTCACAGCTTTACCTACTCAATAAGGCGCATTCACACATTTTTAATCAGCATCACACTTTTTTTTTCTTCGAAAAAAAACAGCTTGTCACCGTAATAACATTAACAGAGATGTTTTTGGATAAAGATCGAGGTTAGTCTCCCTGAAAAGATTTGATTACCTGGGTTGCATGTTTAGAGAACTACAGTCTTCACCGGCATCAGCAAGACCAATTATGTTAGATAATTATGTCAACAGTTGTGATCCTGAACGCTTTCTCCCAAAATAGCAAGATGCAAGTGAGCTGGAAGACAAATTTGCAGGGGCCACAGGTCTAAAGTCTAAATTCTATGCAGAGAACAATTTTCTGTGTGACTAGAAGTATTCTACAGCTCATGCTAATTAGCTTTTTTCTTTGTGCTTTCTTTTATACATTTGTTTTCTGTCGTTTATCTTTCTGTTTTTCTGGTTCAATAGAAACATTTATGAGTTATTGTACGAATGGGAATCGAGAAGAAAGGAATGGAGAAGCAATTAAATGAGGGAATAATACATAAGTGTGCCTTGCTACAACAGAGGAGGACAAAAAGACAAATTAAAAAAATATTTCAAATCAGATGGTGTAAAATAAAACCTTAGACACCTTCAAAGGAATCGTTCTAAAACATTTAATTTAACCGTTTGGTTATTTTTTCTGAAAAACCAAGCAATATTGCATCCAGTCTTAATAGGTTAATAAATTAATTAATAATAATTAAGGATTTAATATCTTAAAAGGAATTTTATACCAAAATATTATAAATAATACGTATATTATTTTAAAATACAATTTACAATTGGAAGAATGATTTCCCAAGACACACAAACAACTGGAAAAGTTGCCAAAAGTTGTAGCACATGATTCAAAGACGTCATATATGTCGTAACATGGCACCAAAATGCAAATGTTGTAGTTTTCTGTCTCAAGATAATTCTGACACAGGCGCCTCACGCCATACTGTTGAACAAATAGAGAAGTTTTAGTTGCTAACTTGCTGATTTAGTCGAAATATACACTATATTACCAAAAGTATTCGCTCACCCATTCAAATGATCAGAATCAGGTGTTCTAATCACTTGGCCTGGCCCCAGGTGTATAAATTCAAGCACTCAGGCATGCAGACTGTGAAACAAGACATTTGTGAAAGAATGGGCCGCTCTCAGGAGCTCAGTGAATTCCAGCGTGGAACTAGGATGCCACTTGTGCAACAAATCCAGTCGTGAAATTTCCTCGCTCCTAAATATTCCACAGTCAACTGTCAGCTCTATTATAACAAAATGGAAGCGTTTGGGAAAAACAGCAACTCAGCCACGAAGTGGTAGGCCACGTAAAGTGACGGAGAGGGGTCAGCGGATGCTGAAGCGCATAGTGCAAAGAGGTCGCCGACTTTCTGCACAGTCAATTGCTACAGAGCTACAAACTTCATGTGACCTTCAGATTAGCCCAAGTACAGTACGCAGAGAGCTTCATGGAATGGGTTTCCATGGCCGAGCAGCTGCAGCCAAGCCACACATCACCAAGTGCAATGCAAGGCGTCGGATGCAATGGTGTAAAGCATGCCGCCACTGGCCTCTAGAGCAGTGGAGACGCGTTCTCTGGAGTGATGAATCACGCTTTTCCATCTGGCAATCTGATGGACGAGTCTGGGTTTGGAGGTTGCCAGGAGAACGGTACATTTCAGATTGCATTGTGCCAACTGTGAAATTTGGTGGAGGAGGAATTATGGTATGGGGTTGTTTTTCAGGAGCTGGGCTTGGCCCCTTAGTTCCAGTGAAAGGAACATTGAATGCTTCAGGATACCAAAACATTTTGGACAATTCCATGCTCCCAACCTTGTGGGAACAGTTTGGAGCGGGCCCCTTCCTCTTCCAACATGACTGTGCACCAGTGCACAAAGCAAGGTCCATAAAGACGTGGATGACAGAGTCTGGTGTGGATGAACTTGACTGGCCTGCACAGAGTCCTGACCTGAACCCGATAGAACACCTTTGGGATGAATTAGAGCGGAGACTGAGAGCCAGGCCTTCTCGACCAACATCAGTGTGTGACCTCACCAATGCGCTTTTGGAAGAATGGTCAAAAATTCCTATAAACACTCTCCTCAACCTTGTGGACAGTCTTCCCAGAAGAGTTGAAGCTGTAATAGCTGCAAAAGGTGGACCGACATCATATTGAATTCTATGAGTTAGGAATGGGATGGCACTTCAGTTCATAGAATGAGTAAAGGCAGGTGAGCGAATACTTTTGGTAATATAGTGTATGAGCCGCTTCGGCTCTTCATCAAATACAACAAAACACATCTTGCTTATAACGTTGATTCCACGTGGAAACTGAGGTTTCCGACTCATGGGAAAAAGAGACAATCTGAAGAGCAGGAATACGATGCATCAGATTGTTCAAGCTGTTCTATGGAGGAGGGGAGGGTGTGTAGGGGTAAGAGAAGCAGGTTCCAGACGCTAAACAGTGTAAACAGTGCACTAAACTATGTGAACACATGAAGGGGTCAAACGCAGAAATACAATTTAAATTTGTGTATTTTATTATTTTGCAGTCATTCAATAGGAATATTTTTGGCATCTTACTGCAGGACTATTTTCCAAAACTCCTATTTAGCATCATAGGAATATGAGGCGATCACTGCCTGAAATTCCAATAAAAGCCTGGATAGTTTCCGGTTGCACAGCAGGAGTTTTCATTGACTGGGCCAGCAACGTTTACAGGTTTTGACACACTGAATAATACACATTCTCATAAATTGCACTATTAAGTTTTGTCAGATTGATCGTCACTGACTCTCCATTAACAGGTTGGAAACAGCGGGATTTGCTCCCGTCACCCAGCCTCGACTGAGTCTTTCCTCATCCAGGATTCCAGGGCAAGACACCACGGGGATTCCGACTGTGTTCCAACTTGGTGAGAGAGGCTGACTTTCAGCAAGGGGGAGAAGGGGGGAGAAGTGGGGGGAGGGAGATTAACTCCAACTCAAAGTGGCTCATCGACTGAAAAAGCCAAAGAACGTCGAGTCTGAACAATAGCCCGCGAAATCTGTTCACGTTCACAACAATGAATAAATACAGAAACAAACAGACACGGGCGGCAGAAATGTGAGCCGCCAGAGAGAGTGAAAGCTGGGCCTTTTTATTAAAACAATTCAGATGGCATTATTGATGAAAACCGATTGAGGGGAGATTATTCAGTTGTGGTTTCTACGCTAACTAGGGCCTTCCCAACACGCGCTGCACTCCACTGGAATAAAGTCTTTCTTTGCAAATTCTGTTGTCCTAAGTCTCTTTAGTAATATTTAGTTTCACTGCTGCCCCTGTTGCTGAAGGACAAGCTAACAGAGATGGGAGTGGACTCACAACTCACTGCCTGAATAGCGGACTATCTCACCGGGAGACCTCAGCATGTCAGGTTGGGGAACTGCATGTCTAGCAGCACTGGAGCACCACAGGGGACTGTGATCTCTCCTGTCCTATTCACCCTGTACACCTCGGACTTCAAGCACAACACAGTCATGTCACCTGCAGAAGTTCTCAGATGACTCTGCAATTGTGGGGTTTCTGGAGGTCCAGGCCCCACCTGAAGCCTGTAGCCATCAACGGGGAGTGTGTAGAGATGATTCAGACCTATAAGCACCTAGGGTTCCATCTGGAAACTAAAAACTGGACTGATTAGGGTTAGGGTTAGGGTTATAGACTAGACTCAGTATATTTCCTCAGGAGGCTAAGGTGGTTTAATATCTGCAGGAAGCTGCTGGACATGTTCTATCAGACTATCGTTGCCAGTGTCCTCTTCTACGCTGTGGTGTCCTGGGGAGGCATCACTAAGAAGAAGGACACCTCACGACTGGACAAGCTGATCCAGAAGGAGGACTCTGTGGTAGGGACAGAGCTGGAGTCCCTGACATCAGTGGTAGTTTGAAGGACCTTGAACAATCTTGGACTATCTATCTATCTATCTATCTATGGGTGCAAAGGTGCAATCGTGTATGTGTGCATCAAATTATTCTGGATAGAAGGCTGTTGTTTTAGCACAACCCTTGCATTTGTGAGTATTCACTGCTCCCGTCAACCTTGAGCCACCACTCAAGCCCCTCGGCACACACAATATAATCTGCTCTTCTCCAGTCTCCTAGAGTAATTTGGGGGTCCAGCAAATCATTATTGGCTTAGGTGAGTGCTCAGGTGAGTGGCTTTGTCACTGAGTGCACTTTACCCTCCTATTTATGTTTGTCTGAGCTCTCGGCACCAAATTGCTGCTCTCCACATCGTCAAAGACCGCTGGTCTACGGTGGATGTTTTGAAGCCGCGGTTATCTCACAAGGTTTCTGGCAAACCTGACGAGAGGTCTTTATATATTGTTACCCAGACGCGTACATTATTACACACATAATTACTTGATGTATTATTTGCTGTCGGACTAAGACGGGGCCATGCACGGCCGGGAGCTACGACTGATATGGGTTTGAATGTTCTGCAGCAAAGTTCAGCTTTCTGTCAGAGCACACTCTCAACCCAATTCAGTAATTACAAGGCAGGTACTAATCCCGGTAATCCTCTGTTACTTCTGCATTTTGCAGCGGGATTATTCACTGTCTTCTTAACAGTTGTTTGATGGAGGGATTCAGTTTGAGCTCTCTGCATTAAGAGGACAGATTACTGCAGGATGTGCTACTTTGATGGTGCAGGAGCTGGAGGAGTAAGGACATGATTAGCATCTAGTAATTGTAGAATTACATCGATCAGGCATAACATTATAACCACCTTCCTAATATTGTTAGTGGGGGGGCTTTGAGGGGAGGAGCCTCTGTGGATCACCCCACAGATACTTGATCAGTTTGGGATCTAGTGAATCTGGAGGCCAGGTCAACACCTTGTGCTGTTCTTCATGTTTTTTTTTTTTAGTTGTTCCTAAAGCGTTTTTGTGTGTGTGTCTGTGTCAGGCTGCATCCTGCTGGGGATGGCTGCTGCCATCAAGAAGTGTCATTGCTATGGAGTGGGGGTGCCTGGTCTGGTCTAGGTGGGTGCTACATGTCTAAATAACATCCACACCGATGAATGCCAGGTCCAAAAGTTTCTCAGCAGAACATTGAACTGTCAGAAGATGGTCAATGTTATTTACTTCCCCGGTCATAATGTTGTAGCTGATCACTATATATGTTGTTGATCTTCCATAAGGCAGCCAGTACTTATGCCTCATGGAAGAGGGCGCTAGTTAGCCACGGTCTGCTGTTGCTCACTGGTTACACAGTTGTAGTCTGTTATTTCCTTGGTCAAATATGGAAGCAGCCAATTTAAGCTCTTCAGTTGGGTTCATATTTGTAAACCTGGTGCCTCACCGTCCACAAACCTCACCGCACATCACTCCTTCCAGTCTGGTGGAAGTGTAAATTAGACCCCCGAGCATAAACTGCTGTCATTATCCGTGGGTGCAACTATCTGGGCCATTGTAAAGCACTTCTAATCTGAATGAAACATGCATCCCAAGGGTAACCCCCCCCCCAACATGGAGATGTAATGCTCAAACGCAGAGATCCAGACTCATTAAGACATGCTGTCTCTCGTGTTTTGTTGGATCCCATGAGGAAGAGGATGCAGGCTTCCATCTGGGTGCCAACCCATAGTTTCAACGAATCGGGTAGCAGGGACGGATATCGATTTGTTATGCAGGTTATGTTTTCGGCTGAGATAAAAAGGGGGGGATCTGGGGAAATTTGGGGACAATCTTTGAGCCAATCACTGGAACCACCTCAATCTGCAGCGGTTCACATTCCGTATTGATTTGGCAGCTGCCGCGCTGGAGCCCAATAGAGATGATTCTAGTTTTTGTGGAAGACTGAAAAATGTTGTTGGAGAAAAAAAAATCTCTCGCAATCTACTAGAACATAAACGACTCACATATCGTATCATTTATATATTCGAAGATGAACATAAACATTTTGCTCTGCACACAAGATATTATCTGGTCCGCTAAGCCGGGTTAATTCATTAGACAGCAGTAGGCTGAATCGCTTAGAGTAAATGTGAGGACGGCCCATGACTTAATTTGTGTTGCTTCATAAGTGCCAGAGACACGGAGAGGCTTCAGAATATTCATTGATGAGTTTTCACAACTGATGAAAAATTAAAAGGCCATTTAATTTGGTTTTAAAATATATTAAAGATATTACATGAGCACAACAAGTTGACAGTAAACTTATTCGACTAAAACTTTGTTTCTGACCAAATGGTTATTAGTCTTAGTCACATTTTAGTCATTTTTATAAAGCTGTTATGGTATCAGTCGACAGAAAGTCTATTGACAACTTTTAATTATTACATTTAGTCAAACTGCGACTAACAATCTTAATTTTAGAGGCTATTTTATACGTTGTCTTTTGACAAAATATTTTCCGAAATTTAGGGTTAGGGTTAGGGTTAGCAGTACGATGGACACATATTCCTCTTTACTATTGTTGTGCTAATCCAAGTACAAACACGATGAGGTAAAACCATTAAGGGTGAACACATTTAGAAGCAAAACAACACTTTAAATCTCAAAAGATAAATTGCAGGCTTGCAGCTTGAATGGTTTACTGCATTACCTTGTATTTGGACTTAAACACAAGAAGGATTCATTCCAGGGACTATATTTATGGACAGTTTTAGCTAAATGCTAAATGCTAATCCATTATCCACTCTACTGTCCACTGTTTAAATATGTGTCAGTAGAAATTCAGAAGGCAATAACTTCATGTAGAGCTAAACAGCAACATTTAAAGTACTTATATGGGACTAATTCAACTTCATAGTTAGCCCATTGAACTGAGATCAGAGAGACAAATGGCCCTTATCCAATCAGAGGACAGGGACCTGCTCAAACTAACTTCCTTTCACACAAGCCTAAACCTAAACAGAGATACTGGTGCTTTTTCCTCAAACAGCGTTTCAGAATCCTGATCAACTGTTCCCGTGTTTAACTGATTGTTGCCTTTGTTCTAGGCTTCTTGTTTGCAGCGGCTTGTTTGTCCTTCCTGCAAGGACATGGCGGTGATAATTTATCCTTTTTGTTGAGCTTTTCCCCAGCGCCGAGCACAAAGAGCTGCGCTCCAAGTGCGCCGCGAGTATCAGAAAACAACAGGCTGCTCTTCAGGCTGGCGCCCCAGCTTTTCGCAGCTTTTGTTCTCCCCGACGCCAATCCGTCACATCCCTTCTCAGAGTTTTTCCTCGCGGCGTCCCTGTGTACGACGACACGCGACAAGACAGGAAAACAGAAAACTGCGCGAAGGACAGAAAGTGGGACAATGCACATCAGATGATCGGTGTTCAGTGCACAAAAAGCACATGGCTCTTTCCCTAGCGAGTCCATTTCTGCGATAGTTCTCGAGTCAAGTTGAGGCACGGCGCTTGAACAAAACACTCGAGGAATAAACTCTGTGCCAGAGCGGCTGCTACATCAATCTGCGGGTGCAAGTGTGAGTCGACTGCGTTCCAGTGGGTGAGCGGTTCGATGCTTGGATTTGCTTCTCCTCTCGAATATTGCATCGTAACAGCTCCAACTTAAATTTAACAACTCAACTGTTCTCTGTCAGCCATCAAATCAATACACACGGAGTTTGCAAAAATATTAGGAGCAGCTTCTTTTCTTTTTTTTTCCCTATGCAATAACGTGAGCTGGGGGAACAGGCTGGAGTTGTGATTTGCTAAAAGTTGGGGCGTCTAATCGATTTAATTCATGAAGTTGGAATGAAGAAGGAAAGCAGGAGGCAGAAGGAAACAACAATGAGAAACTCCATCTAATCAACTCTTTATCCTTTAGAATAGCTGCAGTGCATCACATTTCTTTTTACTCTCTTAGATGCATCTGTACCTTTTCTCAAATGTAGACAGTGTAATTTTCTTTCTGTCCTCAAGACAAGGGTATCTGGTATTGAAGTACCCTTTTATTACCTTTCATCCTGCCTAGCTACTTTCATTCTTACACTATCCATTTCCCTCTCCTGGACTCCTTTCCAGCCACTTTCCAATCTAAAACAGTGATTCACGATATGTTTTAAAAAAAAAAATAAAAAATGAAAACGACTCACCTGAAAATGGTGAATAGATGGAGAAAGTGGCAGGGAGGGAGGAATGAAGAGAGTGCTAGACAGACAGCGCTGTGGGAGTGTCTGACAATGAGCGTGAGAGCTCGGGAAGTCTGATGACCTGTCAGGCATCGGCTCCAGACAGAGAGAGGAAGCCGACGGGAGAGAAACCCTTACCTTCTGTGAGGTGCAGGCCCGTTGTCCGTGGCTTCTACGGTCAAAGCAAAGCTCCGTCCAACGGTGAGCTCAACTCCTGGAGCCACGGTAATCACCCCAGAGCTGCAGAAACAGTTCATTTAAGTTGCTGTCACAGTGCATTACATTTAAATACCGTTAACTTGGCTTGTTCAGTAAATCTCCAAATATAGAGACTAACTTCTACATTGTATAGATGTACTAAAGCAGAAATCAGTGCATGCATTTGTAGTTTCACAAAAGGTTTTTGGAATTAGTTGAAGAAATACTACATCAGTCCAGCTGTACAACAACTCACCTACCTATCTACCTCTACTATCTATCTATCTATCTATCTATCTATCTATCTATATTTACCCTTGTCTCTATTTCTTGAAAAAAATTTCATATGCAAATTTTGTAATTTTTTTGGTTATAAGGTTTTATTTTATTTTACTAGATTTTTACTTATATTTTCATTTTATTTTATTTTATTTTTTATCTTATTTATTTATTTTACTTGTTTAATATTTTTTTATTTTTCATTAAAATTCATTAAAACATTTGGAAATTCTAACTTTCAACCCTAGAGTGTTATTGTAGGACTTTTTTACATTTGAGAATTTTTAAATTTTTTTTAATTTTCATGGACAAAATCAAGATTAATGAATTAAACCATATATGCTTCCTTGCCCTTAAGTGGTAAACAAATGTAAACATGTTTTTAGACCATTAGAACATAAGTGCTGATTCAGGCACTTGTCAACATTATCACATTAGACAACATTAGGCCACTTCTTCTTTCTGGAACCTAATAAAGCAGCGATGCTCAGCGTTCATGCAGAGGTGAACCTTGCAGACCACATTTGACCTGAGAATGTGTCCTTGATCTTCTCTGATTGGCTGGGTGAAAACCACATGCTTCTAAACCTCACTGAGACACACAGGGATGCAATTTAAAATGTGTGTGCAAGTTACCAAACCTTGTTCTTCGCCCGATAAAGTGTTAACTATCTTCGCCTATTTTTGTTTTTACTTGTAGTTCTCAAGAGTCGTTCTTATGTGCAACTGAAGTACTGTGATTGAGCAATTTCCCCTGTGGATCGATAAAGACTAAGTTTGTCAAATATGCATTCTGGCCAAGACTTAAGGGTCATACAAGAGATCATCTTATGCAAATCCAAAGACTGAGATGTTGCAAAAACGGTGGTGATGCAAAGTGGGCAGGTAGTTGAAACAATCTCTAACTCTGCAGCAGCAACCAATAGGAGCAGGGACCTGCAGGTGCGACTTCATACATTATTTAAAATGTCCTTCGCAGTGTGTTTCTTCATGACCCTGGTGAAGGCCACGAGCCGAAACTTGTTCGTCTAATAAAGTTGTTCCATACGCTACAAGTGCTGCTGAAGTCTTGACCTTACTACAGTTGCTTCTCCTCCTCCATGTACCTTGGTAGCAGATGAAGTCGCGCCAGAAAAACAACTTTCCCTACAGTGACTCACCTGTCATCATGAACGCAGGAGAGACGCAAGTTGAGGCAGCAAAACAAACTTGGTTGGGCTCGTGTCTGTGGCTAACTCTCGGTCTGCCACCAGTATAATGTTTGTACACGCTTTTATCACGTGCCCTAGCTTTCCACAGTCTAGGTAATGTATTTCATGTGTGTGTGTAACATATTTAGTCTTGTTAATGTGACATTAAACTGCACTGAAAAAGCTCAGGGTGAGGCAGTCAGTACTTCTGCCTCATGGCGTTGCTCCGCTGTTGCTCTTCTTCTACGCTGAGTCACGTGAACCGGTCGCAGTCCATTTATTTTTATCTGTCTGGAAGATTGTATATCTAAGCTATCCAAGCTATCTAAAATTGTCAAAACTGGACTTTCAGTCAAAACAGGAAGTGGTGAATAATGGGAGAGCTTTTATTGAACAGTCTGTATCAAAAATGGATCGACTCAAGGTCAAGATCTGGTTTTAAGTTCAGATATTTGCTTTTGTGTAGCCTCATTCCATTTGTGTCAAAACTGAAATCCATTTTATTTGCTTTTGTTTTTGTGCACACTGGGTACTCTCATTTTTGTTGAATGATTATGAATGAATGGTGGAAATATGACGACAAATGCTCATTCTCTCTCTCGCGGCTATAGTAACGTTCTTCTTTAGCCAAATATGTACCTTATATGTATGTGTGCATAGAGGATTCTCATTTGAGACGTGAAACATACCCAGTGTGTCGATGTGGAAGCAGCCAGTTGAATAATGAATTGAAGCTACTCCATTGAGTTCATATTTGTAAATCTGCCTCACCACCCACACACCTCACCGCGCACCACTGAAGGAAAGGGGCTGCTACAGTTGATTGGCATATGGTGAGAACAGAGTTTCCCAAAGATTTATTTAACCGGGAAGCACCATCCACAATGATTCCTTCCGCCAAATTTACCATGGTTATAGCAGGCTGGCAGCGCTAGCTGAACCCAGAGGGAGGGACAGCAATGTAGATTGCTTTTTCTTTTCCTGACCCAAAGAAGTGCTAGGTCTGTAATAATAGTAATGTATTATGCTGTAATGATCCGACGTGGGGAGATTATGTTGCTGCTTTCTAACCCATCCATTCGTTCACACACTGGTGTGTACAGTTGGTGGGCTGCAGCCTCCGGGAAGGGGGGGGGGGGGGGGGGGGGGGCTTGCTCAAGGCACCTGAACGCACCTCAGCCATTGACCCTTGAAGGAATCCTTCAGTCCTAAGCTGTATCTCTAACCAGTACTCCAAAGCTCCCCCAAAATATTGCGAGTCAGACTCCTGGCTGGCTCGCCAGTGGCGCAAAGTCGTCATCCATTGCGCCACCAGCCCACGTACACACACAACAGCAATATTTTATGTTCTGCTTGTTCCACTCAGAAATATTTGGAGTGGAAGACATAAAGATGGTCACCTAGGTAACCAGAGTCCACTAGCAATCAACTGTCACCTACAAAACGAATTGTCATTAAATGTGTGGCTCTGTTGACCATGCTGTGTCAAGCAACAGTCTCCCAAATAGTGTCACGATATTGTGTTTTGTTACCTCAGTTGTAATCCTGTTTTGGTTTTCTTCGTGTTTCTCGTTTCTGTTCAACTCCTTGTGATTCCTGGTCTTTGTCTCGCTTTTGTTTTTGGGGGATTTTGCCTGCCTAACCTGCAGCACCTTATGTTCCTGATTTTGTAAGTTCTATTAAAGTTATTTTCTTTCCTGCTCCAGCCTCCCTTCATGTCCTGCATTTGGGTCCTACCTCGCCTCGACACATAACAAACAGCTCTTCCGCAAAACCACAAATAGTCATTTGATTTTGCCCGGTTAGCCATTCCTTGTTTACACACTTTATGCTAAGCTTAAAGGCTACTGACTACTGAGTTTTATTGTAACAATAAAGCACACTAATTTAAAGTATTTACCAAAGCTTAAATAAACATCTAAAGGATCCACTTACCTGTTGCCTATAAGAAACTGTCCCTGGTCACCGGCCAAGATCCGATAGGAGACCTCACCATTTTGACCTGCGTCAGAATCAACTGCAGACAGCTAGGGACACAAACACACACACACACAAACATCCTCAGCACAAACACTCTACACGTTGCAGTGTGTGTCTGACAGTGTGTACCTGTAGCACAGTTTCTCCAGGCGTCATATCGGTGAACAGGTTGACATTATACGAGACGTTAGCAAAAGTTGGCGTGTTGTCATTAGCATCCAACACCGTCACCGTCACGGTTACAGGAGCGCTCTGCTGGACGCCGTCTGATGCTACGAGCTGTAGAGGCAGAGACACGCACACAGAGAGAAGAATAAAGAGCGACGTAAACGAAGGAAAGAAAGAAAACGCTTCTTCTTGAAAGAAGAGCTTTGATTTATTTGAGGATCCCGGTGGTGGGGAGGTGGGCGGACCGTGTACCGAATATGTCCTTGACTTCTAACTGTCTGTTTGTTTCCTTGTTTCTTTTGAGGTAGAAGCTGCTTTGTGCTTTTTTCTTTCCTTTTTATTTTTTTACCTAAATCTGCACTCAGGGTTTATTTATATGCTTTAGTGGGAGGAAATGAAAGCTCTAGAAGTCTTTAATCTAATCTTGTCCTGGCTGTCTCCCCTATTTCAGTTATACCCCTTAGTACTTACAATAATTGTAAACAATACCATACATTAAATATAACGTGCATAGAAATGTATATACAGGAAAAAGGGGGGATATCTGCTCACTCACTTCCCTACAAACAAGACTGATACCACTCAGTATACTAAAAATGAAGCCAAGCATCTGTTGGCTCCTGCTTTTTATTTAGCTTACACACATATAAACTAAAGCACCTCTTTCTCTTGAGAGTTTCTCCTCTAACTCTCAGACAGGAAGCCAAAAAACAAAAACCCAAAATGTCAAGCTGTTTCTTAAAGCAGATCTAGTACAAAAAAAACCAAGTCACGTCTACTCTGCTATTTCAGAAATTGCTTAAAAGCTACAAAAAGCATCTTCAGATCAACAATAACGACACAAAAGTCACAAAGCAGGAAAATATTCAGTTTGTCTGAAAGGGTTCGGTTGCCAAATCAAATTGAAGACCAGAGGAAAAAAAAAGAAAAAATAAATGCCTCCACCAACCGGTTGAGTTGGAAGCGTAGCGAAGGCTCCCAAGGAGTTTAATAAAACAGCTTTTACTGTGACACGTGACCTTTTGGAAATAAAATGTCACTGATTCATCATTTCATTCTGTGGCACATTTGTGTAAGAATTCTGTCAGAATTAGCACAAAACTTCTCAAGTTAGAACCAAAGACCTTTCACCGTCAAATTCCAATCAGTTCAGCCTCGAGTCAAATATGTGTGCTGCATTCCACAATACTCCCATAAGGTATTCCTGAGAATGGGACGGACCAAAGGTCACAGCGTGGACTTTAATGTGCTTTATATGAAGGCTGCATTCTACACTCTAAAAAAATGAAATGTTGGATTCACTCAATCTTGTCATGGCAACCGTTCCCACAAAATATGACTGGTTTATTAGATGTGAAAAATTACATGCAATTAATCATAACAACATGGTTGATTTAATCGAACTGCAAATGCTACATCATACAGTTGACTTGAATTAGCTTTTTAAATTAAATTTGCTAATGACTAGTTGAACCAACTTTACACGATTGGGTTGAATTTACTCAACACAAATGAGCTGCAACTTGACAACCTTTAAATCTCACAGTACCATGTCAGTGCAACAAAGCCTGCTCATTTTGACTGTCAAAAATTAGGTAACAGCAGTCGCTTGACCATAAAAAATGAATACTTTAATTAAAATAACACCACCGTTTAATTTCTCAGAGTACAGTGGTCAGAGAAGCAGCTTTGGGGCCATGCCTGGAGCAACTGAAGCAACTAAAAAACCCCTAAACTGCTCTCCAGGTGCCTTGAATGGCTGCCCACTTGGTGTGCGCCCACTTGGATGGGTTTAATGCAGAAAACAAACAGCTTACATGTGGCAAATTAAGTTGATTTAATATGAATGAGGACATGATATTATGATATCTTCTTGAAGAGCATTTCTGAAGCTCAGTGTGGTGGCTCCAGTTGTCGCCATTGAGGCCAAAGCAGCTACAACCATAGACATATATACATAGACGCCTCATTGAGCGGGTTGGCCCGTTGTTGCGATGCGTCAACGTCGCCGCCATATTGGAGGAGACAGCTCTGTCCCGCGAACCAATACAAGTCAATGGAGTGAACTTTATTAAGCGTCTTCTGCAAAGTGCTATAAGTTAATGCCTCTCATTTACACATTCACACATTAACGTATATATTCAGGAAACCGATAGGAAACAAAAACAACGCCTGTAACATTAACTACTCAGAATGTTACAGATGTTTTTGGTTCCTATCGGTTTCCTGAATACATACGTTCGTGTGTGAATGTGTAAATGCTTATAGTACTTTGTAGAAGACGCTTAATAAAGTTCATTCCATTGACTCATATTGGTTCGTGGGACAGAGCTGCCTCTTCCAATATGGTGGCGACGTTGATGTACGGTCCACCGCTCAATGAGGCGTCTATGTATATATGTCTATGGCTACGACCCTTAATTGTGCATAATTTTAAATCTTTTGGTCGTTTTTTGATTTAATTTTTTGTTGTAATCATGTTTGTATCTGCTGTAAAGCTGCCAGTTTTACCACTGGGTATTTAATCGCTTTTGGAGGCATTTGGGTAACTGCAGTTTTTGACTGTTTCTGTCTTGGCTTCGTTTTTCAGCCACCAGAGGTGACCACCCAGGTCACAGCGATCCACCAAAATCTATCCAAATTCTTGAAATTGTGTTTTTGATGGATATTTGCGCAGACAACCCAAAGACATAAAGCAGCATAATGAAACACATCAAACTAGGTATGCTGTATTGTAATGGTGAATGATCTCAGGCTCTGTTATGTCTAATTAATCATACACAACATTAATCAATATCCACAAAGAAGAAGCTTCTTCACTGATACCAATCTCCTCCTCAGGCTTCATCTGCCAAGAAGCTGATTGACTCACCCTTCATTTCTCAGAGCTCTTACTCTCTCTCTCCGCCTCATGTTTAATTTCTCCTCCAAGGCTTTCATGATGATTACTGTACACCTCTGCCGTTTAGTCAATAAACCAGCCCACCCTTTTTTTTGCCTTTTTGCATCTTTAACTTCCGTATTGCTGAACGTACACTCCAGTCACACATTATGCCGCACGCCCACACGCGAGCGAGCACAACACAAACACTTGCAGCCGGTGACGCCGGGCTGAACCTGTCAGATAACTGACTGCTGTATGAAGTAACGATGCTGTTCATCATCACACGGCGAGGCGCGCGCTCTGAGATAGCCTGCTCGGCGACGGGCAGGTTCTCCGTGCCCTGCCAGTAAAGAAGCGGCTGAATTATAAGATGGAGACAAAAAGGGGGAGAATGGGAGAAAAGCTAACAAAAGAAAAGAGGAAAGAAAAAAAAGACGGAGTGCAAGAGAGGAAGGCAATGACGCAGATGATGTGAGAGTCAAGACAGAAGCAGGAAAACTAATGGACAGAGGTAACCACTCTAATAAGTCTTGTTTTTGACATCTATTATGGAGCAATGGATGCATTGGCTTGAACGCTGGGAACAATCCAATCATTAATGAAAGCCCCGCCTGTCATTCCAAACTACTTTATAGAAGCGGGGGTATGGCGTAAGATTTCACTCAATATTAAACAAAGTACAGAAACTTTTTTCTATCATCTTAATATTTTCCTTCTCGTCATCTACGTCCCCCTCCCTCTACAGAAAAGGTGTCAGAACTCATTTTAGTTCAGAGGCCACATACAGCCCAGTGGGATCTCAAAGGGGTTGGGCCATAATAACCCACACCAATCAGCCACAACATTATGACCACCGACAGGTAAATAACATTTAAACCATCTTGTGACAATTCAGTGTTCCGCTGGGAAACTTCTGGACCTGGCATTCATTGGTGTGGATGTTACTTAGACATGTAGCACCCACCTAGACCAGACCAGGCACCCCCACCCCATAGCAATGACACTCCTTGATGGCAGCAGCCAGCAGGATGCACAAAAACACTTCAAGAACAACTAAAAAAAAAACATGAAGAACAGCACAAGGTGTTGTTTCACTAGATCCCAAACTGATCAAGTATCTGTGGGATGATCCACAGAGGCCCCTCCCCTCAAAGACCCCCCACTAACAACATTGTGTTGCCAGACACCACAGGACACCCTCAGAAGGCCCACGTCCATTCTCTGATGAGTCACCACAAGAGAGACCTACACAATAGTAGGGAGGTGGTCATAATGTTATGCCTAATCGCTGTACAAATAAAGACCAGTTCAAATGTTCCCTACTCTTTAGTTTTAGTGCAAAGAAGAACAAGTACATTATGAAAATGTTTTCATCTAATGAGCAATCTGAAAAAAATAAAAATAATTGCAATTTCGTCACATTGCCGTTATGCGTGCCAGATTGGACCCTCTAGCCATATGTTTGACCCCCCCCCGCTCTACGGTACACCCTGGTTTGTGTGCTCATGCTTTCGTATTTCTAAATCTGTTTTCTGTGCCCAGATCCTCCTCACTTTCTCCACACCTCACTCTTTCTCGCCTCTCTTTCCTCACAGGTCTAGTTATGAGGTTACAATGCCCACAGTCCCTCTTCTCCTCTCTTTGCCCGGCTCTTTTCCTGTCTTTGCTTTCAGTTCCTCCTTCGTTAAATAAGTTGATTTTCAAGACCGCGGGTTCTTATCGAGCGACTGAGGGGAGTTATTCAAATGCATTCAGACGCTTATCTCTCACCCTTTCATGCGAGCATTTATTATTTTTTTTATCTATTTATTTATTTGTTTTGTACATCAAACCCGCAAATGCCAGTGCTCTGGAGTACCGTGAACGTGTAGGAATCTTGCGTCTCTCTGTCCACGGGCTGCACCAGGGTGAGATATCTTCTGATTCCCGTGGCCGAAACTGAGAAAACATGAGAATAGCTGTCCAGGGAGAACTGGAGCTGAGGATCCCGGGTCTGTGGAAGAGATAGAAAGAGAGACAGAGGTGTGTTTATAGGTATAGAGAAAGCTTTACCTCCTAAACGACTCACTGAAGGAATGACTGCCCGAGAAAAAGGACCCTTGGCAAACAAATATGAGCTTAATATTACGGAGACAAAACTGGTCGTTGAACTATTTGTACCTGTGCCTATTCCCAGGTCCATATTTAAAACATTTCATGTTATAATATATCTAAAATTTAAGGGAAAACATAATGTATTCTGATGGTTTATATGCAAAACAGCAAAAATGTTTTTTAAAAATGGTGTTTTCTTGATATAAAAACTCTCCTAAGAGGGCTCAGTGTGTGTGTCGGTGTATGTGCGGCATACTCAGTGATGGAGAGGCAATCCTTAAGTCCTCCTCTGACATTACCTACACAGTCATCTCTTCTGTGTGTGTGTTTGCTGTGTGTGTGTGTGTTTGTGTGTGTTTGTGCTCTCTCATTCCAGATAAGGCTGGCTCAGCAGGGTAGGGGGGCTGATAATATTGTCGATGTAGCCGTTGTGGATATTGAGTCATAAATAAGCACACAAACACAGCACAGTTGGAGCCACGCACACTCAGAGACGCACACATTTGCATGCACGCACATAAATAAAAGTGATGGACTGCACGGGAAAGCAATTAGGACTAATCATCATTGTTGGTGCTTAATGCCGGAGGAAAGACCGGGGTTAGCGATATTAAAAATACCTCAATGTATATCAATTGCCGCAAAACACACAGTTTCGCGGCGAAACGCGCACAGACACACACATTATCCTCCCTAAGCCCATTCTCCCTGCTGCTGGGGTCTTTTAGAAAGCAATGAACCAAAGCTTGTTTTTGTTAAAATGCCTATGCTACATCTTAAACAAACTAAGCTCTCGGGAATGCATCGGCGATAACAATGTTGCAGCACTGTAAATTCTTAAAGCATTATTACCGAAAGGCAATTTAAGACGGAAATGGGTTTCCTATCCAGATTCGCGGGGAAATTAGATAAGGCAATTCAGGCAGAGAGACGAGATTCAGCCGAGCGAAAAGGAGGATGGAAGCGGACACTTGAATGGACCCGTCCTTCATGTCTCTGCGGTGCGTTTTAAATACGGCTGCTAGGTCTGCTTAAACGACGGCTTTATTTTTGGTTGAAGGCCAGAATTCTGCTATTGAGGCCTGGATTTAGGATTTATAAGGTAAAGCAGAAAGCAGAAGTACGTCATTCTGTTATACCACAACATATAGATGTGCTACCAGCTGACCATGGGCCAAACCCTCTACGCTAGACAGCGATTGCTCAGTCACAGCTTTGCAGCCTGTCAAGCTTTTGGTTAGGGTTAGGGTTAGGGTTAGGGCAGGAACTTGGAGGGTTATGTCTTTTAGTTCAGCCTGACCAAAGTCAAAAATAAAAGAGCAAGGAAATGATATAAGACTTTTTTGGAAACCCACTTTGCATCTTTGTCAGCTCATTTTCATGGCAGTTCCTGAAATAGTCTCAAAATTCCAACAACGAAGCTACTTCACTGGGTTAGTAATGGTTCCGAATCTTGGACTTTTAAGTTTTACACTCAAGCTTTGTTTTCGACTGTGGTTTTCTTACGTTCTTTGTGGCTTTTTCTTTCACTTTCAGTCACTGCTTGGTAAGGTTTGGGCAACAAAACCGCTCCGTAAGGTTTTTCCAGCCGAAATTTGCGTGGATTTAGGCAACACAAAAATCTAAATTTGGGTTAAACCCTTTCAAATATGTACAACGGGAACAGCAGATGCAGATCCAGCAGATTTTTTAAAGTTGCACTCTTTGTCACACAAAAAAAGGGACAATTTATGTCCAATGAAACAAGTAACTGATTCAATTTCATGACCATTTCACACAATCCCATGTGTCTGGGCTGAGAGGAACACCTAGCAGGGTTATCATTGTATATTTCATATGCAGCGTACCAGAATGGGAAGCTTGACAGGCCTATCATCTGTAACTATGGCGCTCAGTGAATCGTCAGTTTCCATTCGAGATAGCAAACTGTTATATGATCATGAAACGCCAGTCACGGGCACAGTTCCTGTTAACGTCAACCGGCAGAAGATTCAGAGAACTCAGTGAAAGGAGGTAAAGACAGAAGGAATGAACTCAGCTGATACCTACAGCGGTCTCATTGCGTGTCAGCTACAGAGGAAGGAGATGCAACAAATCAAATGTGTTAGATTACGACAGAATACAAAATATCATATGTGAGGCAAATACAAGGTATGATTATATTGGTGGACAGGGAGAGCCACTGGTCCACTGTTTCCATTATTCCGGCTCTTGTTTTTTTAATCCTTACCTCTTCTACGTCGTTATCCAGAGCTACGATGGCCAGAGGTGAAGACAGGCTGGTGTCGATCGCGACGGTGGTCCCCACCCGTGACGCCTCGCTGATGTAACCTTGATAACCGTTCTCCAGGAAGTAGGGTGCCTGGTTGTTCTCGTCGAGAACTTCTATTTGGAGGTTGGCAAAAGCCGGCAGGGGGTGGCCGTTGTCCTGTTCTGCCTGTGTAGGACGGAGTAAAAAGGGTTTTTGGTCTTAAAGCAAGGCTGTTAGTACCAGTCCATGCTAGTTCCACATCTTGGCTGTAATAACAATGAATGTACTCTTCAATACTTGCGGCTCAAGTCTCTAGAAGCTATGCATACCTGGATTTAAATGGTTTGTGCTATGTTTTCACGGCAAACGTGGTCAAATGTTGTCATTTTTGTTGGGGAGCACTTGTGAAATCCCATTTTTGTGTCGCTCAACTTACGCCCCACGGCGTTCAAGTCTGGGCTTTTGCCGGGCTACTCAAGGACAAGCAAAGATTCCTGCATGGACTTGACTTTGCTTTGGGTCATTATTGCTGCTGAGAAAGCACCCCGCTAGTATGACGCCATCAGCGCCACACTTCACTGTTGGGATGGTATTAAAAGTTATTTACAAGGTCCTGGTGCTCTACACACTGTTCTTAGAGTGTTTTTGACTCATCAGATCAGATTTTTCCTACTACAGAGGTTGTCATGTCCCCAGTACTCAGTGTGGCTTCGGTCCCTTTTTACTCTAGAGTAAAGACATCAGTGAGCGCTCCTGAAATAATCGGTTGTCCTTTCCATCATCTTCTGAAATAACAGACTTCTGAAACCCTGCGAGGGCAATTGTTGGGTTCTGATCACCTCCCTGACCAAGGACCAGCCCGCAAGATAACTCAGTTTGAACGGATGGCCGACTCCGTGAAGTGGTTTGAGGCCACTGCGATCCTGGGGACACTCTTTCCTCTCACTTATTTTTGCCATATCACACTTTTATCGTGATGGCATACAGAAAGATCCTAGGACCCCAATGGCCTGGTTCGTGCATATGTAATATTGGCTCATTTTCCTGAATAAACAAACACACATGAACAGTATTTTTGTTTTTATTTGTTTGATTGGGTTCTACCTTCAGGACTTGATGTTTTGAGCCGTTTTTATGCAGGAGACTTTCTACACTGTGTGCAATTCCTGTCTTCCTTCCAGCGGGATGCATCTGAGCCCAACTTGGAGAGCTGCCGAGATTTGTTTTTGCATTAATTTGCAAAAAATATATAAAAACAGCCCAATAGCGTGGTGTAGATTTTCAAAATTGTCAATTTACAATTTAAAAGTGTGCAAAAAAGAAAGTAAAACGACCTATATACTCTCCGAAAAACACACTACGTATTCTTTTCCATTCCCAGCTTATTTATATCTGCCGTCGTTATCACCAGTTTATTCCTGTCACTCCGCTCGCTCACATTTCTTCCCCCTTCCTGTCATCCTTTATTAGTTCTTGTGAGATCCCACATTCTTTACCAGCCCACGAGCATTCAAGGATTTTAAATATCTTTGTGCACTCACCTACACACCTTTATCTAGAGCAAAGACTGAGAGGAGAAATTCCATTTTCAGTTTCAGCAGAGCAGAGCCCGCTGTTTGTTTTGCTGGTGTAATTCCATTACTGGTCTATTTGGGATAATAAAAGAAAAATACACCTACAAGCAACATGACAGGCTTTTTTATTACACCCCTTTTAAAATGTTCTGGATGGACCTCTTTTAATTGACAGGGATCAGGAGATACCAACCAAACAAACTGAGGAGGAACAGTCAGTCTAAAGCAGGAGGTGTCCAAATCATTTTAGTTTCGGGGGGCCACATCCAGCCCAGTCTGGTCTCAAGGGGCCCGGACCAGTAACATAACAGAATAATAAGCTATAATAGAATATTAATATATAATAGAACATTATGAGACTTGTCAGTTAAGGTGAACGTTCTTCTTCTCCTCCTTCCCCATCTCCTACTCTTCCTTGTTCTTCCTCCTCCTCCTCCTCCCCTTCTTCTTTCTTTCTCATTTTTATCCTTTTCTCTTCCTCCTTCTTCCCCCTTCAACTTCTTCCCCTCCTTCTTATGCTCTTCCTTGTTCTTCCCCTCATCCTCCTCCTCTCCTCTCCCCTTGTCTTCCTCCTCCTCCTTCTCATTCTTCTTCTCCTCCAGCTCCACCTTCCCATCTACTTCTCCTCCTCCTCCTTCATCTACTTCTCTCTCCTCCTCCTTCTCCTCCTCTTCCACCTCCTTCTTCATTCTTTCTCATTTTTATCTTCCTCCTCCTCCTTCTCCTCCTCCTCTTCATCATCCTCCTTCTCCATCTACTTCTCCTCCTCCTCCTTTATCTTCTTCTCCCCCCACCCCTTCTTCTCCTTCCTTCTTTCCCCTTTTCACCTCCCTCCTTGTCCTCCTTCCCCATCTCCTTCTCCTCGTCCTCTTTTCTCTCTTCTTCTCCTCTTCCTTTGGAATGATAGGACCCTCTGGAGGGCCAATTTTGGCCAGCGGGCCGCATGTTTGACGCCCTTGGTCTTAAGCTTACAGATTTGCTCACGAACAGCTTGATGGACATTTGAGGGTTAAAGAAAGCACTGCAGAGTGAAATGAGAGGTTCCTTTGGTGTTTCCACAGGAAGAAAATCCTATTAAAAGTCTGGTGTTTGCAGCCACGGCGTCTCTCACCTTGATAACCAGATCAAATCTACGGTAGAGCTCTCTGTCGACGGGCTTCAGCAGCAGCAGCTCCGCCGTGGTTCTGTTCAAGCTGAAATATTCTGCATAGGACTCTGGTTTGCCTGAAGAGAGAAAGCAATAAACACGGTATTAACACAAAGGGTTTATGACAGAGCAAGAAACAAATTTACCAAACTAACAAAAAAATATATATATATATATGTGTGTGGGAGAAAGAGAAGAGGAAACATCAGTCACCGGTTTAAAAATCAATACATGTGTGCTGGTTGTGTTACTTGGGGGAGTATGAAAAATAGGGAATGAGAGGAGGTAAAGGGACGGCTAATGCTCCTGGTTTTCTCATCTCAGCTCTCGACAGGTGGGGATGCACACACTCAAACACACACACACACACATACATATATGGTGCTTAGGAATGCTGCATTGTTCATTGGGGAAATCAAGTTTCCTCCGATGGGGGAGCAGCCACGCGGGCACATGTGCACAATCACATATCTCAAGCGTGCACTTCCACGCGTTTGTGCTACATCTTTATAGCACCGATAGCCGCGGCATCGATTTGATGGGCTCCTTCCGAGGGACGGTGCATTCCAAGATTGCGTGCTTCTTCCTACTGTGTTGGAGGTAATGGCCATGAGCCCCCGTATTCTTCTTAAGTTATGGTCTTTGTGGCTGGAAATCTGGTCCCTGCGCACGTACATGCACTCCATATTCCACTCAGGGCGTCTGGTTCTTTTAAATATTTTGGTGTTTACTCTGTGCTCCTTACTTGATAGCAGCTGATGGCGCAACACGGGGGTGAGAGTGGCTGTCTGGGAGTCAAACATGGGTGTTGCAGTTAAATGGTGTGCAAACTAACCATTGGGCTACAGGATCACCCCGACGGTCAGTTCTGGAAAATAATTTGTCATTTTGCCGTCCAAAGGATATTTCCTTCAGCTCACCGGTGTGACAGAGCGGAACTAAAACCGCTGCGTTTACACAGAATTTCCCTCAATTGACCGTCAAGGATAATTGCTGTTTTTATCCATTTGCTCATTTTAAAACCAGGATGCGCCCCGTCACATTTCCCTTACTCGGACAGAGATAAGTTTCACAGCAGAAGTCTGGGAAATGCAATCAGGTCCGTTGGTGGATTTGTACGGACTATGCACATCTTCGCCAGTAAAAAGGTTTTCGTGACTCTGCACTTTGCAGCTTCCAACAGCAGCGATGGAGATGTCTTCTGGCAATATTGTCCAGATTGCCCTTATAAATCACCGTCAAATTAAGGCTGCTTAAGCATTAAGAGGAAGACAATTCAGAGTGTGTGGTTTTCTAACGTCGTGTTTTTTTAATTTTTTTTGCAAACTGCCTATAAGCACCCTGTTAATTGATTCCCATTTTACTCCTCAGTTAATTCCGCTCCTAAACATTTAAGTGGCTTCGTCAAAGGGCCAAGAAACTGACAGTTGACAGACTCTGAGCTGAGGAGCCCTGAGGCCACAGATCTGCATCTGACAAGATCTGTCTCCAACAAGTCCTATGTGAACAGACGTCCCGGCGCTGTGTGCCTGTATGTACATCTCTTTTTATTTTAATGTGACAGTCACAGTTAACTATAGAGGACAGGCTGCTGCTGCTGCTGCTGCTGCTGTCTTGGTGTTCATCCGAATGGGTTTAATAAAATTGTGTAGGTTTCTGAGCCAAGTAGGTGACAGCTAAGATAAATCCTCAAAAAAGAAAGGCAACTGGACTTGTAGAGTTTCTTGAAGATGTCTCATCCAACACTTCGGTTCTAAAGGAGTGGTGGAGGAGTTGGGGTTTAAATAGGAACATCTGTAGGTGTTACCCATCAGAAAATCATATGACTAGTGTCTGTTAACGACCAGATACTTTGACCCTGTCCTCTTTCTCCAATGAATGGTTCTCTAACAGCTCTTTATCAGTCAGAGGCTCCAGACTCATTGGCGGTTTAGGCTTCTGCGTCAACGCAGACCCTAATGTCATAGCCTGACGTGTACATCCCCAGAAATGCTGCAGTGACGCCGACCGCAAGACATGTGGTTGGTCCGCGTGGTAGTAGCGTGTTTCCGCTTTAGTATTTCCGTCTGCTTCTCCAATTGGTTGTTTTGGATCAATAAAGATGGAACACATCGAGGAAAGGTTAACTGAGGAGGTTCAGAGATACGAACATTTGTACGACTCGTCTTTGGCGAACTTTCAGGGAAAGTTTCAGTTGTCATTGTTGAAAGCGAAGCAGGAAGTAGAAAGAAAAATGAACCCGACTGGCAAAAAAAGACACAGCTCCGACTAGTGTTTTGGGGGCGTTGTTACAGAGTGAGCAAGACTGATGAGCACACAAGTATAAATGACTCACACCAGCGTAGGCTACATATGTAGGTTACGGCGTTTATGTCCCACAACACCTTAAATGAACCCTCAAGGTGTGAACAGGGGGTGAAACTTCTTGGTGACAGACTGTGTTTCTTTCACACCATCTCTCTTCTCTGGATAAAATGTCAACATTTTTGTCTTCAGATGAGCGTCATGTGTCCGCGATTTGTTTCCTGACGAGCTGGTTCTCCTGTGTTGAGCCTTACGTTTGTATACTCCTCACTGCACTGAACAGCATAAACTACTAGTGCTTTTGTTTCTGGGTGTTTTGTCTTTGGGGTGAATTCTCCAGCGAATGAGCATCATTCATTGGACAAAGAGGACAGGGTCAAATGCTCTCCTCCAACAACAGGTAAGTCTCTTGCTAGGTGAGTTTCTGACAGGTATTTAAACCCCAACTCCTCCACCGGTCCTTTAGAACCAAAGAAGCTACTTGGGTGAAACGTCTTCAAGAAACTCTACAAGCCTTTAAAGGCATCTCTCATGGTACTTTCATGTACCATGTAATAGCAGTATAGTCAATTTCCGGATAAATCTGTTGAGAAATGGTTTAAACAACAGAGAGGAATAAACATCCTATATTCTTATCAATGATTTAATCCACCCACGCTACATTTGTGGAATATAAATAATACCATCTTACTGTGTGTTAGTTAGCAACAAATGTACAACCCCAACATTTTCAACCTACCAATGAGGATGGAGTATAAGATCCCCGGTCTGTCAGAGGGAGGTTGTATGTTCCTGTCCTGGTCCACGGCTTGGATGGGTGGAGTCACGTTGAGGGGATTCACTTTATTCTGGAGACAAAACCAAAGAGCCCATTAGAGTTGAACAGTTTGAGGCATTGAATTATGGGTGAAACAGGATACCATTCTGCCCAACTCAGTTGTTCTAATGTAAGAAAGAGAAGCTTTACTGTTTATTGATGTAACCACAAACTCAGATTATGTCAGCAAAGCAAGTGGGCGCTAAACAGCAAAATATGAAAATCAATTGTTGGCAAAAACAAGACAGTAGCACGCTTTAAATCACATGAAGGGCACCCCTTCAAATCCTCCTTCACATAAAATTCTGCGTGTGTGCACGGCAGCAAAACCACACTGGAAAGACGAGGAATGAACACATTAAATATCTACTGCGTTTATTGTACATTTGCTGCGGAGATGCACAACACAGCAGGACTGTGTGGCCTCATCTGTATGCAGGCTGTAGCGCCGACTTGTAATAGTGCAATACGCTGCGGTGTGTGTACTACAAGACCCCCCGCTGGGAGAAATATAACACGTCTATAGGGGGATAAAACCTACAGTGGTCAAACATATAAAATGTCAAGCCAAGCACAATAACGAGACGGTTTCCGAATGTCCCACTGACACACTCAAAGCAACAGCAGTGCCATGATACAACGCTGCACCACTGCACTTGTCATGCAGCGCTTAAAATCCACGAGACATCGCTGAGCTCTCATCACTGAGAAGAGGAGGAGGAGGAGGAGAGGGACGCAGGTACCGATGGAGTTATGTCAGGTAATGAAGTGGAGTAAAATAAATATGGGTGTAAATATACAGATGAGAGATGAATCTGCCGAGAGCTGAGGGTAAACAGCAGGGCGAGATGTAAAAGCAGTAAATAAGAAAGGAGGAGACTGAGATTATATGTGCACTACAATTTCTGTTGACATTTTACACTCCGCTCCACGACGGATAAAAACTGAAAGCGCTGCAGACGATATAGTGCTGCAGAGCATGCAGAGAAAGGGTCAGGATGTAGACGTGATAGCGAAGGCACGGATGCTGTTTTTGGAATAAATTCATTTAAGACGTGAGCTTTCAGTGAATCGGTTGACAGAGCTGGAAGCTAAATGTGAGCTCGGCATCTATACATTTGCTTTAATCTTGTAGTCAGGAGGGTTCAGTTGATCCGCGACAGTAGTCCATTATCTGCTCCATTCAGAGTTTGACCTCGACGCCTTCAGAAAGCTAAAGAAACCACGCGGGTTGTCTCCTTTTCACTCGCGCAGGTACCGAAAGGCTCGACCTCTGTTAAACAGATACGCTTTAGGGGTTTTTAACAGAAGGCACTAAAAGCAAATGCACTTCACTGTAAGTAGCATCTCCAACGAGGCTTTTCACTGTAGAACAAAACAAAACTCTTCAGTTCTCATCCTTTGTCGTCGAGATTCTTTTAAAAATGTTTTATTTAGTGCTATTAAGGACGTTGCATGTGGTCAAACTTGCTTTAATATTGCAGGTTATAAATTGCACCTTCCTAATATTGTGCAGGTCTCCCTTGTGGTGACTCATCAGAGAATGGACATGGGCCTTCTGAGGGTGTCCTGTGCTGTCTGGAAACAGGAAGTTGTAAGTGGGGGGGCCTTTGAGGCGAGGGGCCTCTGTGGATCATCCCACAGATACTTGATCAGTTTGGGATCTAGTGAATTTGGAGACCAGGTCAACACCTTGTGCTGTTCTTCATGGTTTTTGAGTTGTTCTTAAACCGTTGCTGCCATCCAGGAGTGTCATTGCTATGGGGTGGGGGTGCCTGGTCTGGTCTAGGTGGGTGCTACATGTCTAAGTAACATCCACACCAATGAATGCCAGGTCCAAAAGTTTCCCAGCAGAACATTGAACTGTCACAAGATGGTTAATGTTATTCACTTCTCCTGCCAGTGGTCATAATGTTGTGGCTGATTGGTGTATATGGTGTGCATTAAAAGGTACTCACTAGTGTATCTTATATGAATTACAATTGCAACTGATCATCATTTAAAGTAACCTGCAGAAATATAATAAAATAATAAAGGACCTAATATGACTTGTTTTAGCTTAAAATGCACAAATGTACAAAAAAATACAGATACAGAATTACGCATTACACTTTGCATTGTTCTTATATAAATGTTTCTCTGCCTCTTTTGTGTTCAGCTGTCATTATTGACAAAGTAAATAATCAGAAGTGTGTAATTCTTCAATCACCGCGCATGCGTTATCAATCATAGGGGTTTAGCTCAACCAGTTCACTCCAGGGGAGCCTGATATAACAGAAGTCACACTATGAAATGTGCCACTAATGTAGATCCTCGAGCACACACGGCAAAGCAACCTGGGCAAGTCATATTAAAAAAGGCTCTCCAGTCGCTGGGCTTTCGAGGATTACTGTCAGTATCACGCAGGCAGGCAGATTCAAGCAGGCGACACGCCGCGGAATCAGCAGGTAAGGGAGGCAGCAACAGGTAGCGAGCAGACGTGAGTGACTCAGACACTACACAACTAAGCAACGCCGCCTGGCACACCGCCTTTTATGTACACGGGGGGAACTAATGAGCAAATGAGCAGCAGCTGTGCGGGCAGGTGGCTGATCCGAGAGCCCTGAGCTGCACAAATGTACGCGGGGAACACGGGTTGTGGTGCAGGGGAAATAAAAACATGAAAGAAAAAAAAAGAAGAATAACAGATGGCCGTTTGCGCAAGGCAGAAAACGGCGGTGAAGATAAAGGCAGGCGGAAAAGAAATTAAAGTTGCTGTCGTCTTTGGCGTTTTGTGCAGCGTCATGCAACCAGTCGTGCTGCCAGTACGACTTAATGACAAACCATGTGATCGGTCAGGTTCGGGTTGAGTTCAGTAATCTGGTTTTCCCTCACAGCTATACATTTCTGAGTGACAGAGGCAGAAAGGTTTTTTTTTTTTTTTAAGTCTATGTGTGAACATGTTCTGACAGCAGAGTCCTTGGTCTAAATGACCAGCATATTGGAGGGAGAGAGAGTGTGTGAGGGTTAAAGACACAGAGAGAGCGCTTATGTTGGCTCTGAGGCTCTGTCATATCTTATCAGTCTGATTAGGACTCAAACTATTACAGAGTCTTGACTTTTCTCTCACCTCACGTCGTCTCCCTGCCTCCCTGGCTTTCTTGTACCAGAGGAACAGCACCTTTCTTTCTTCCATTCTTCCTTTCTTTTCATCTGGGTCATGGTATACCCCAAAAACAAAGCTTAAACAAGGGCAGCAGGACTTGTAGGGTTTCTCACTTCACAACTCAAGAAGCTACTTGGATGAGTGGGGAAACATCTCCAAGAAAACCCGAGCTTGGGCTTTTTTTTTTATCATTATACCATGGGTTTCAGTTTTGGGACTTCTATTCATTAAGTCGGACCTGTTGCCAGTGAGGGTTGGACTCCGCCAGGGCTGCCCTTTGTCACCCGTTCTGTTCATAACTTTTATGGACAGAATTTCTAGGCGCAGCCGGGTGGGGGAGGGTGTCGGGTTCGGTGATCGGAGGATCTTGTCCCTGCTTTTTGCGGATGACGTGGTCCTTTTAGCTTCATCGAACAACGACCTCCAGCTCTTGCTGGGGCGGTTCGCAGCCGAGTGTGAAGCAGCTGGGATGAAGATCAGCACCTCCAAGTCAGAAAAGGGTGGACTGCCCACACTGTCGGGGAGGAGGTCTTGCCTCAACTAGAAGGGAGTGAGAGATCGACAGGCGGATCGGAGCGGCATCTGAAGTGATGCGGATGCTTAACCGGTCAGTCGTGGTGAAGAGAGAGCTAAGGGTAAGGGGTAAGGAGCTTGGACATATGGGAGGATCTCAGAGTAGAACCGCTGCTCCTTCACGTCGAGAGGAATCAGTTGAGGTGGCTAGGACATCTGGTAAGGATGCCTACTGGATGCCTCCCGGGAGAGGTGTTTCAACCCAGGACACAATAGAGGGATTATATCTCTCGTCTGGCCTGGGAACGCCTGGGGGTTCCCTGCTGAAGCTGCTGCCCCCGCGACCCGGACCCGGCTAAGAGGGAGAAGACGAAGACGAAGACGAAGATGAAGATGATTGTTCTGCATGGGTATTACTGTATGTTGTTCCTGCTTTACTTTGGTAAAAGATCTGTCCCCAAGGGCCCGTTCAGACCTCCCATTGAGATCCGATGTGGGCAATCAAATGTCAGGTTTTCTTCGAGCTGCAGTGCAAACTGTGACAACATCATTATCTACAGGTTGGACGTAGGCTATGAAGAAGGCAACGCTGTAGAAGCCAAGTGAGGAATTGTGGTGAAGGCGCCCTCCGTTGATGATGCATCCTTCATTACAACGGTCCGGCTCTAAACTAGAGGAAACACCGTCCGGGTCGCCGGTTGGCACAGAGGTTGGAAGATGCAAATGTGGCTACAGTGACCTACCAGCGGCATCCTCTGTGAGGTCCTTAGTGCTGCCTGGTTAATGTGCATCTCCTTTACAGCCCACGCCGCCCTGCATTTTTGTTACAGGTTACATCCAACTCACTCAACTCATAAATCTGATGAGGGTGGCACCGTTAATAAATCTTCTGGACTTTGGAAATCGCCACACAGACCGTCTCCCACTGTTTCCAGAGGCTGAGATTCATGATAGCAAAGACAAGTTCGTGTGTGAAAGCAGGAACCTGCAGCTTTTAATTTATAAATATATTTCTTTTTCACATCACAGAAAGAAGCCAAGGAACTGCAGTTTGACTCTGCTTGATGGTATGAGATAGGGGTTGTACCGACTAGTTGACTAGTCGACATCCGCTAACGCTAGCAGAGGAACGGTCCAAATCCTCTGGACAGCAGTCAGTTAACAACTTCACCAAATGTCCGGTGGTAACAGAGAGAAGGAGGCTGGCGGTGTTTATGGTGTTGGCGTGGGCTACAGCCGACAGTAGCCTGTTTTCAAGCTTGAATTACCTTGCAGAAAAGCCTCCGCAGCTTCTTTTGTGTGAGAAGCTACAATACGTATTCAGGTCAAGAACATAGATTTCATTTCAAATCCGAAGTCGCTCAACCCCTAGCACGAGATCATAAAAACTGAAACCTACGTAGCATCTGGAGTCACTCAGTCAGTCAGCAGCTTCACTGGGATCGAATTGACAAGTCAGAAAGTGTGCAGGTGTTTAATGCAACGTGTTTTACTGCATCGCTTCAGATTCAAAAACCCCCTCGAGAGCGGAGAACATCCCCCCCCACCCCCACGTCCCTATCATCTCCCTGCAACCTCTCCATCTTAAAGCCTGTCCTTGTCTAGCTCCTTCCCCAAAACCACGAGGTGTAAAGTTGATTTACTCCTGTAGTTCCTCGGCACGTCGCTCGGCCGGGAGGAGCGAGAATGTATCTGTGAGAGCCTGTGTGGGGGTGAGAGGACATAAACTAGAGAGATAGCTTCCTCAGTGTGTCTGGAGTAAAGTGAGCATGTGTGTGAGTGTAAATAGACAGATGAAACAGACAATGTCCAGTTAAGCATAACTGCTCTGCTGGCTACACACTGTAGTGTTGGAGTGTGTGTGGAGAATGATGGAGGGGGGGTGGTTTCTAAGCGGCATTGTTAAGTTGCAAACGTGCAAACAGCTGTGGAAGTATGAGCACATACCACACTTCTGCAGACAAGATCTGGTCAAACATCTTCATGCACCTCAGATTTACAGTCAGCTGACAGGACATACACGATGAACTTGGACCGCCCATCCAAAACTCTTTCTCGCGGTCGTTAATTATACAAGCGTTCCTCTCAAGTGCAGAGCCATGAAATAATCTCGTGATGCGCTGGAAAGTTTTTCAAACCGTAACCCTTCACCAGAAGGAGGTCAACAGCTCCACACACCGCGCCGCGTGATTACCAGTGAAGCTAATTGCTCACCGGTTTACACTCAAAATAAAAGCTTTTGTTCTCATGACGTGAGCTCAGTGTGAAAATATCAGAAGTTGCTCAGTCTGGTCATTTCTCTCTGGCTGCAATTACTCCATTCATTCAATGTGTTTGTGACGCAAGTGGGGCAAACGTCAGGCGACGGGAAGAGTTTCCGGGAAGGAACGGAAACGTGGCAGTGGGAGACGCCATCTCAGGATAAGATCTGTCTGCGTTGTCTGTCTTTTTCAACCAAGATTGTATTGTTTAATCTTCTGGACTTTGGAAATCGCCGCACAAACTGTCTCCCACTGTTTTCAGAGGCTGAGATTCATGATAACAAAGACCAGTTATATCAGCAGGAGGAGGAACCGTCTCAAAATAGGATCTGTCTTTCCCATCCTCATTCATTCATTCATTCATTCATTTTCCATAACCGCTTGTCCTGTGAAGGGTCGCGGGGGGGACTGGAGCCTATCCCGACTGGACAGGTCTCCAGTCTATCACAGGGCTAACACAGAGAGACGGACAACCATTCACACTCACACCTACGACCAATTTAGAATCACCAATGAACCTAACCAGCATGTCTTTGGACGGTGGGAGGAAGCTGGAGAACCTGGAGAGAACCCACACAGACATAGGGTTAGGGTTAGGGTTAGGGTTTGGAGATGGAGGGTACATGTGACCCAGGCCACCTCCAAATGTGGTCAGAGATTCGAACCCAGAACCTTCTCGCTGTGAGACATCTGACAGTACTGAACCGCTGTGTCGCTGTCTTTCTTGTCGTTTTCTAATGAATTAATTCAAGTTGGAAATAATTTAATAAACAGTCCCAGCAGATATGATGCTCCGCCGCAGACAGAACCACTCGGGACATGTTAGAAGAATTTATATTTTGATGGAACACGTCAACATATATCATCTATCAGCTGATTTTATTTAGCCTCCTTGTAAATTGTTAAGCTAGAATTTCAATCACTCTCTACTGAAGGCGATAAATAACGCCGTTATGCGCTTGACCACACAGATAGTAATAAATACATGACTCCTGCCACCGTACACACACACACACACGGTGTATAATGTAGGTACATAACAGGCACACACTTACCGGCTCCGTCAACTCCAGCACATTAGCCCGATACGTGATGGGACTGCAGTCACGGGTGTTTCCCACCAGAGTGCACGGGAGAAACATGGGACCCAGGTCGTCACCGTCCAGCACGTCCACGGTCAGGGTGGTGGTGGCCGTGCGGCGCTCGCTCGGATAGGGGGCTCGATCCTGGACAGAGAGACAGAGAGACAGAGATTTGAACAGCTCCACATTTCTGAAACTTACCAAAATCAAATTGATAAAAGTGAAAGAAAACTCTCGATGTCTATTTGTCTATGTCTATTCCCATTCCTGATATCTAATGAGGTCATTACTCCATATGGGTCAGTGCAAACTTTTACAGCCTGCACATTTTTTGTTTTTAAATGGAATAAACCAAACTCAAGTCAAACAGACCAAAATAAATAAATAAAATGAAATGAAAAGTACAGTATTTTAGTGCACCCACTCCCATCTGTTGCTGTGTTGTGGCCAACGTATTCCAAAAAACCTAAAAACAAATAATAATGCTCAAAACCTTTAACGTGTTCCAGGAATACGTCTCATTAACAGTTATTAATTACATAAGGAACAGAAGGGACACTCTTTTTTTCCTCTGTCTGTAGAAAATAAATAAAATAAAGAGATTTGTAAATAAAGAATAAAATAATTCTGGTATCTCTACACGATGAGACCAGGATGAAGCTTGCACTCTGTACATTTAAATCTTCAGAGATATATTATTGTTATTTCACATATGTTCCCCATAGCAATGACACTCCTTGATGGCAGCAGCCATCCCCAGCAGGATGCAGCCTGACACAGACACACACACAAAAACACTTTAGGAACAACTAAAAAAAAAAACATGAAGAACAGCACAAGGTGTTGACCTGGCCTCCAAATTCACTAGATCCCAAACTGATCAAGTATCTGTGGGATGATCCACAGAGGCCCCTCCCCTCAAAGGCCCCCACAGAACACCCTCAGAAGGCCCATGTCCATTCTCTGATGAGTCACCACAAGGGAGACCTACACAAACTGCAATATTAAAGCAAGTCTGACCACATGCAATGTCCTTAACAGCACTAAATAAAACATTTTTAAAAGAATCTCGACGACAAAGGATGAAAACTGAAGAGTTTTGTTTTGTTCTACATTCAAAAGCCTCGTCCATTCTCTGATGAGTCACCACAAGGGAGACCTACAAGATATTAGGAAGGTGGTCATAATGTTATGCCTGAACGGTGTATTGCTCTCACAACCCCTGAAAAGACTAATATCTGCTCAGTTTTCTGTTTCCTCATAGTGTAACAAGCTATTTTTCTCATTGTGCACCTATGTTAGCATACATTTGAATAAAAAAAAATACATATTTCTTCTTTGAGGAACTGGGAAACATCATCAAACCAGCTGCATTGTTTAACGACCCTCAAACATCTCTAATTAGCTTGAACGTTCAATCAAACACCTCCGTGACCCAAACACGCGGTGAGCTCTGAATATTTATAACAGCTCCCAACTGTTAACGGCGTTTAGCTGAACATTAATGAATTAATTACGTTTTCAGAGCAAACCAGCGCACAGATGTCTTGATCCCAGTAAGACGGTGCAATCAAAACATCTGAGGTTAAATAACTTTTATTTAATGTGCCACTATACGGCAATCTCTTGTCATTTTATCTGAATGAATCTCTTCCTGTTGCTCTACCAACCACTGTTTCCTTTGCCATAACGGTACCAGTGAAAAGCTTCTCTCCGCGGTCCGTAAGTCTTTGCTGAGAATTTATATTCAGCAGATTTACAGCCACTTATAACACTCCTAATATTGTATCCAGATGAACAGTGGAATATGTCAACCTTTCAAGCAGCCAGAAACACATTAATCTTTCAGTGTACTGTTAACTTTTAATAATGCTTTCAGGGTAAAGGGGCCTCGAAGCGTACCAATACTTTGCAGAATTCTTCCCCGAGACCTGAAGCTTTTGTAAGTGAGGCTTTCCTGTCGCAACAAGAACCTTAATGGTGCAATCAGCATCGCAAACAATGTCTCTGACGCTTCAAAAACCTCCACGGCCGCACCTCTCCATGAGTGAGTGGGCTTTGCTTATTGAGAGAAATTAAGAATACCATAAAGCTCTTGTATAAATAACACATCCAGAGGACAACAACTACATTAACAAAGACGTTAATGATAATTAGGGATGCTCTTACAGATCCCTTAAGGCTGACCCAACAAAGCAGAAAGAAAGGAAGAAAGAAAGAAAGACTCAGGCATAATGTTAAAAATTAACATAAAAATAACTACACTCTAGTGGCTCCACTCCCACTCATTCAGGAGACGGTTAATTTTCTTCAACCGTCCTACATGGTATGATATGAAAGAAATAATAGATTAAACTCAGGACTGGCTCTTAATAGCTGCACAGAGGATTCAAAGTTTACCAAAATAAATGAAAAACCACTTACGTTTGCCTGTATGATGACAAGATATCGTGTTATCTCTTCGTAGTTGAGTCTTTCTCTGAGAACCACGGAGCCAAACAAAGTCAGGGGGATGTCAAAGGTTCTGTTGGCGGTCTGAAAAACACACAGATGCAAAGCAGTGAGTCACGCTCAGAGCCGACGCTTCGGAGTTTCTAGACTTAAGGCGAGTCAGACATGAAGTAGACACGCAATAGATGAGAAGACGTGAGCGTATTATTTTGATGTTGGGCTGAATAAAAAGGAGCAGAGATGTTTCACAACTGAAGGGTCAGGGACAGCTCCTCAAAAGTGAAGCCAAAGCAAGTAGAGCTCCCCCTGGTGGCTGGCTGCAGTATAGGCCATAAGCTCCACCCCCTCCATGTTAGTGGGTGGGACTTGGGCCAAACTAAAACACTGAAGTATACGTCGAATACATTTTTTATTTTTTTGATGATGGTTTCTGTCATTTGAATTTGGTTTTAGCTAGTTATTTGACGCTATAGAAACAGGATGTGACATGATGGCGACTACCAGTTGCCATGCCAACCGCTCCACAAAGCAGTTCCGTGAGACCGTGAGTGTTTTGTTTTTAAAATAAGCACAGTGTATAATGCAACATTTCCTTGTAACTGGCGAAGGTAGAACAGAGCAACGGAAACGTGAGTCAGTCCAGAAGAAGTTTGGGCGGGGCATCGATACTGGGGCCCCACCTGGCTCCACTCTTGGACCGTATCAATCTGACTCTGGCTGCAAAGTCGCAAGATGGCTCCACCCGTATCCCCAGGGAAACTAGCATCAGTTTGGCTAATGCAAGGAAGTGGAGCCGTATTTGTCCATATTTATATACAGTCTATGGACTTAACCCAAAGAGATCTACACTCAGTTTAACAAATCTTAATTTTACATCACATGCACACAGCTCCACTGACATCCTTCTCCCCTGAAAGCAAAAAAATGCCTCCATAGCCTTCATAGTATCCTCATTTAGCAGGAAACCAGTCCCAGCTAAAGGACAAACGTAATAAATTATACCTTCTTCTACTTGAACGCGCTTCTGTTATCAAAGAACACTTTCCCCGATGTTTCCCCTTACAAAGATGACACATTCCTAATTTACTTAATGTTTAATCAGCTCAGAAGGCAGACGGGTAACCCACCGGGTCCTTAGGGTTGTACTGGATGGTGTACTCTATCTGTCCGTTGGGACCGTCGTCGATGTCTGTGGCGCCGTTGTTCCCAAAGAACCCAGAGAAGATGGTAGTTCCTACCGGAGTCAGCTGAATGAAAAAACAACAGAGACAGAGTTTTATCATCTTTGTCAGACGCTTTCTGCATCACTGATGTAAAACAGGTCATACCCTGATCCGCCCGTCGTCTCCCTGCGCCTTTAATCAGTGCCTTGGTCATTCTTAATCTCGTCGGTGTGAATATTTACTACAACTCATCACATCTTTTAAGAAAAATCGAGTGACCTAAATACTCGCAGCGGCCCAGTCCTGCTGTAATTATTGAGGTCAGGCTCCGACTTAAGTGTTTGAATGCAGAATAAAATTATATGAGAAAATAAATGGGTTTACATACAGAAGAAGAGGAGCACTATATTCATTCAGTAAAAAAAGATACTCGAGACAGAGCGAGCGACTCCAGCTTTGTTTTAACACTTGTTGTAACAGCTTGTGTCTTATTATTGGCTATAGGACGTATAACTCCTCTGCCCGCGTCACAATTTACAGACTGCATTATTACTAATAGTACAGAGTACTACAGAGAGGTGGGGTAACACCCTGGACAGGTCTCCAGTCTATCACAGGGCTAACACAGAGAGAGAGACAACCATTCACACTCACACCTACGGCCAATTTAGAATCACCAATGAACCTAACCAGCATGTCTTTGGACGGTGGGAGGAAGCTGGAGTACCTGGAGAGAACCCACGCAGACACAGGGAGAACATGCAGTCGGCTTAGATTAGAACCCAGAACCTTCTTGCTGCGAGGCATCAGTGCTAACCACCACACCACTGTGCCGCCCCGCTCCAGTAAACACTCTAAACCAAACTCCACCAGCAGCTAGGGTTAAGTTGGGGAAGAAGACGCATGATAGAGAAGAATTTAAAAAATAATAAAAACATAGGAGGAGGGGGAAAAAATATTACCATCAATGAGGTAATAGGGTTAGGGGGCTAACTGACTATGTATGCTAGCAACAGTTGCTTTAGCACAGATGATGCAGATATGTTAAGTTAGCAGCATGCAGACATGTTTTTTAGCTAACACTAGCTTCAAAATAAGTAGAAAAACACAAAATCAATTTGTAAAGGTGGTCAGCCATATAGAAATCCTGCTGTCACTGGACTCACATATGCACACAAACTGTAAATAAACACCACTTTTGTATTTGTGTGCAGTAGCTTGTAATTTGTGAGCAAGGCCGCACATTCTTGATTCCGTTCCTGCTTTCCGCTGCATGTGTGGAACGCGATTCACTCTCTATTAGAGAGAGGGAGAAATAAAAGAAGAAGCTGGATATTCAGAAAGATATTCAACGTGATTTAAATTTCTTTCAGAGAGAAGTTTTAGCCTTGTATTCTTTCCACAGCACATGAAAGGAAGAACTTCAGTGATGAACTGCGGTTCTACATTCTTTATTTATTTTTTTATTATTTCTTCCCATGCAGCCATGTTGATCCGCGTTTAGGTGTCAAAACGGACGTCTAATCTCCCGACGGCGCGGCGGTGATTTGTTCCATCATCCCCCTTCGAAGGGGTTATCTCCGCCTCCCACTGATCCAGCAATGGTCGTCTGAACGCCTCACGCCGCCACTTTGCCACTTTTGGATACGGCTCTAATGAAACAGCTCCAGACTCGGGCACCGGTGCCAACTCACGAAATCAGCCGCAGAGATCACCTTGTGCCGGGAAAAAACTTTCACAGCGAACCCATAAAGCGCGTCCTAGACATTCTCATAAATAAGCGCATCGCCTCCGCCGCCGCCTGTGTGTGTCTTCTGTCTGCCTCGCTTTGGTGAAAGCCGTAATTGTTTGCAACTTAGAGCGAGTTTAATGCAGATAGCGGCGGTGAAGCTTCACGAACTCCTCTCGATATTAAATTTACCGCACTGGGTGGCCAGAGTTCTGAGGCCAGCAGAAGTGAATTAAAGAATAGTTGTGCGCCTAATGAGCGGGCTTGTACTCAAGTCTGAATAAATCTGCTCCCGCTTTTATTTATTATTTATTATTGCCCGCATCCCGATAAATGTATTCCCTTTTTATAAATTATTACGATAAAAATCACAGATTTCACCTAGGCCCGCGCAAAGGAACCACCCGATACATCTCCTAAACTTCACGGCAGCCGTTGTTGGTGAATAGAGGAAATTATTTTAGCAGGGGTAATGAGAAACTGTAGACGTGCAGGAGGAGAAAGCAGAAATATATATATAGAGAGTGTGGCAGAGGAAAAAGGTGGAGAGGGTGAGAACAGGCGACATAATGAAGAGCTGAGAGTGCTGGGAGGGCATGGAAGTGTGTGAGGAGGGAGAAACGAAGAGAGGCCAAGAGAGGGAGAAAGAGAGAGAGGTTGAGAAGACAGATTGGGCCGGACAGGCTGTGGAAGACTGTATAATGAGACGCTCTACTGGGTCCTGCTTGGTTTGTGCTGGCAACAAGCTACATGCCTCCTCGTCCTGGTCTCACTTTGAACCTCCTCTCGTTAAATTCTGTTTCCTCTCGGGGACAAACTAACCGCGGGGATTGGCATCTTTAAGATTATCCTGGAAGTAACAGAATAACAGATTTGGATCTCTTTTTTATTTGCTGCCCAGAAAAAAAAAATAAAAAATCAACTTTTCCGGCTTTTCTACTGCCCTCCTCCCCCAACATCCGTGCTGCCCTTTAACTTTAGCCTGACAGCAAAAAAAAAAAAAGGCAAAAAGACAAAACAGGTTTTTATTTTTATTTAAAAGACTTTGCACTCTGCAGCTATGTCAGGATTTATACTCATATAAAAACAGCTTCCAGTCTCACACCAGTGAGTCTTGCGCCTGCCGTCACCGCAGACAGCAGCCCTGCGGGATTTAGATTCAGGTGTAAAGTATCCCAACCGCTTTGGGATATTTTTTGACTTCATCTCTGCATGATGCAGATGTCGCGGTGTCGTGTTTACCTCGCTGACGGCCACGTAGTATCTGGGCTGCTGGAAACGTGGCGCGTTGTCGTTGCGGTCTCGAACCACGATGCGCACCTCGTGCAGGATCACGGTGCCAATCAGCTCGTTGGTACACTGGACCTGGACCACGATGGACTGGATGTATGAGGGCGGCTGGAAAAGAGAAGCAGAGGGATAGATGTAGACCAGACCTGTCTTGATCTCAAGGGTCCTGGACCAGTAAGGTAACAGAATAATAACCTCTAAATAAAGACAAGTCCAGATGTTTCCCTTTGTTTTAGTGCAATTATAACAACATTTTATGAACGACCTGACATTTCTCAATGAAAATACACCAATCAGGCATAACATTATGACCACCTTCCTAATATTGTGTAGGTCTCCCTTGTGGTGACTCATCAGAGAATGGACATGGGTCTTCTGAGGGTGTCCTGTGGTGTCTGGCAACTCAATGTTGTTAGTAGGGGGGGTCTTTGGGGGGAGGGGCCTCTGTGGATCATCCCACAGATACTTGATCAGTTTGGGATCGAGTGAATTTGGAGGCCAGGTCAACACCTTGCTGGGGATGGCTGCTGCCATCAAGGAGTGTCATTGCTATGGGGTGGGGGTGCCTGGTCTGGTCTAGGTGGGTGCTACATGTCTAAGTAACATCCACACCAATGAATGCCAGGTCCAGAAGTTTCCCAGCAGAACACTGAATTGTCACAAGATGGTTTAAATGTTATTTACTTCTCCTGTCCGTGGTTTGGACAGATTATGATTTGCTGCTACTTCTACTGAAAAACTGCAGTAAAGGTCTTCATGGTCATTTTCGGGCCGGTTTTAGCCCCCATGCCGTTGGTTTGACACCCCTGATACCCCTACAGTCCACAACAGCACAGCCAAAACCCATAAAAACCATAAAGCTACCATAGCTGCACAAAACTACCAGAAGACTTTTTGTGCCAGATTTGACTTTAAAAAAAAAAAAAAAAAACAACTGCTCGATTACTTTACAAAGAGAGACAGCAGGTGGTCGGATGGAGCTAAAACTTTCTCGCAACAGCAAAAGTTGGTGAGACCACTATGAATATTTACTACCATCTGCAGTGAGGTTAAAGCAGAAAAAGTGGCATAAAAAACAAACAAAAAAACATTTGCTTCAACAATTACCTTACGTACTCTTAACTCGAGTGTGACACATCGGATCACAACTATACTGCATGAAATGAGACAAAGAGAGTCAAATATTTGCACAGATAAAGCAAAAATAAAACAGTCCGGTTTCCTTACATCTCTATCCAGAACCCGTCCGGTGCTGTTCAGGTACAGGGCTTGTCTGGAGGGGTCGAGGATCACCCAGTAGTCACGGTTGTCCCTCAGCGACAGAGAGATGGTTCGATCCGGACCTTCGGCCACGCCGTTTATCTGCATGTTCTCCACCAGCAACGTTCCTGGAATCAAATCAAATAAATATATATATATATAAATATATATATGTATACATGTGGAATAACCCAGCAGCTAAACACAGACACGGAGCCTGGGTTTTCCTGCAAGTATACCATGATCCAATTTGAAGCTAAATTGAAGCAGATGGAGACATGTTTTTGGTCCCCAGATCTAAATTTATTAGGAAAGAAAAGGAAACGGAGACGTTTCAAACAGAAGCCTCTGTTCTTCTTCATGTTCCTAAATTAATTATATACCTGGAAATGATGTGTGGGTTGCAGCCACAGTCAAGGTCAATGAGACGGAGAAGGACGCAGCGTACGGAGCGAGATGGAGTAAAAAGCATGTGCAACTCAGTAAAATTTAATTAAGTAAGGCAGAGCAGATACGGGCAACTACGTCCGCTCCATCACTCTATAACGGTACCTGAATGCTTGAGCCCAGCTGGAAGAGAAAATAAAACTTTTCAGATAAAGAGCGACGGTCGAGCAGAAAACAACACATGTTCTATGTTCTAAATAAATAATAATAAAAAAAGCTTGTGAATAAATAAAATAGTCAACATTTTACAAAGCCAGATGGTACAGATGGAATAAAACTTGATTCATTTAACACAGTCAATTGTGGGCGGTGGAGTGACGAAGACGCATGATTCTGAAGGGTAGAAGTGAGTCTAATATTTATATTCATATCTCGGCATGAATCCAGAAAAACTTCTCGAAAAACACTGCAAGGCGCACGTGTACACCTTGCAGACTGAACGCGTGCTGTGATAAGAGATTCCAGCTCGACTCTTTACTCAGATAAAATGATGTGATAATCTATACTGCATGCGCTAACATGCCCCAAAACCTGCACTGGCGTAACACTTATTGCTGCGGAGCGACGAACTTCCCCAAAAATGTGCAGCAACTGAGAAGAAGCTCTCATCATCTTCAAACACTTTACATCTCGTTGTTTCCAGCCTCCTCCAGCTGCCATGTTTCTCCTTGAAGAATCTATTCATTCCACTCCAACAGAATTCAGCGTTTACATATTTGCCTGCTGAACGGATTATCAAAAGTTTCCACCAACCCAACACCACCAGAAGGCCTGGCTCGCAGTCTTCACTCTAATTCATCCCAAAGGTCAGGTGCTCAGTCATGTTGGAACAGGAAGGGACCATCCCCAAACTGTTCCCACAAAGTTGGGAGCATGGAATTGTCCAAAATCTCTCGGTATGCTGAAGCATTCAGAGTTCCTTTCACTGGAACTAAGGGGCCAAGCCCAGCTCCTGAAAAACAACCCCACACCATAACCCCCCCTCCACCAAACTTCACACTTGGCTCAATACAGTCAGACAAGTACCGTTCTCCTGGCAACCGCCAAACCCAGATTGGTCCATCAGAATGTAAGATGGAGAAGCTTGATTCATCACGCCAGAGAACGTGTCTCCACTGCTCTAGAGTCCAGTGGTGGCGTGCTTTATACCACTGCATCCGACCCTTTGCATTTTACTTGGTGATGTATGGCTTGGATGCAGCTGCTCGGCCATGGAAACCCATTCCATGAAGCTCTCTACTGTTCTTGAGCTAATCTGAAGGCCACATGAAGTTTGGAGGTCTGTAGAGATTGACTCTGCAGAAAGTTGGTGACCTCTGAGCACTATGCGTTCCCAGTCACTTCAACTTTGTTATAATACCACTGAAAGTTGACTGTGGAATATTTAGTAGAGAGGAAATTTCACAACTGGACTTGTTGTACAAGTGTCATCCTATCACAGCACCACGCTGGGTGAGCTGAGAGCGACCCGTTCTTTCACTAATGTTTGTAGAAGCAGTCTGCATGACTAGGTGCTGGATTTTATACACCTGTGACCATGGAAGGGACTGGAACACCTGAATTCAATTATTTGGATGAGTGAGTGAATACTTTTGGCAATATAATATAGACATACTGAGGTAGAATATATAAGGTATGTACTGTATAAAATATACAAAAGTATATATAAAATATACACATGTATAAATAAAACATGTACCAGCGTACACAAGACATACAATATACTAGATTAAATATATTATGCAATAAATATGGATATGAAGGTATGTGGTAATATAACATGTATACTATTGTGTACAATAAATTAGTTTAAAGACTGTATATGAGTATATGTATGAAACTAAATAAGATATATAAACACTGTATGAGATACTGGAGATCATTAAGATATGTAATTTGTAGGATGAAATAATACTGCATAGAAATTTAAAATATACAGTAGCAGCAGAGCAACCACAGCCCAGTCCACAGCCATGGTCCATCAAGGATCACATTTGTGTTTACTGTGAATGTTTGAACAGAAGCTAGGTGCATGAAATATGTGAGGAAGCAAAACAAAGTGTGGAAAAGCAAAAAAAGATAAATAAATAAAATAAAAACTGCTGTTTAACTGCTCGACTCTGTGCAGCATCTGAATCACAAGAGACCCATTACCAGGCCCCACACACTGCATTATTAATCCAAAACACCACTGTGTCCCATCCTTCAGCATATTATCAGACACTGCAGACTTATATTCTGCAGACACACGCTTGTTCTGTGTGTGTTTACAACAAATAGATTAGTGAGCAAAGAGCAAAACACTTGATATTTGCCCTTTAGCAGATTATATATGATGCAAGCAAAAACCTACACACAGTATATAGCTTGCACGTCTTGCAGGTTCTCGACTCTTTGCAACAACCCTACGAGCCGTTGTGTGTGTGCGACCGTGTGCGAGCCGGCAACAGAAAAGTTTGAAAATTAGAAACGGTTAGATCAAGGCAGAGATTTCGACGGCGGGGGGAAAAGAGAAAAAGTTGAGAGGCGAGCGTGATTGTGTTTGCTTGGTCGTGAGCGACGCCCGAAACGATCCCATATCTGATCTGCCAGACTTAAAATTGGGTCACGGCCTTTTCCCGCGCTGCCATGGAAACCGTGTCAAATGCTCTGCTGTGATTCGCTGACTTTTAAATAAACGAGGAAATCTAATGAAATTGGTTTCTTTATATGAGAAATGGGATAGAAAATGGAATTCATTAAGGGGAGGGGTTCATTCCAATCTCTCTCTCTCTCTCTCTCTCTCTCTCTCTCTCTCTCTTTTTTTGAGTCTGTCTTGCAAAATGAGTTTAAAAAAATCTCAAGTACAAGCAAATAAGAAAAAGATAGACGGCGCGTACACCTTGTGTGACTGTGTCTAATTGAATACCACAGACGGTCTAATATGAACGCTCTCTCTTCACTGTGACCTCACTTTACGGGATGTGTGACTGAATACTGCACTCAGCGGCACCTGATTAAATTGACCCGTGTGTTAAAGCACACAGGCAAGAAGGCGTGTGCTTGTGTGCTTGTGTGTGTGCAGCAACACGTACAGCAGAGTGCAGGAATTTGTGGAGAAGAAGGGGGGAAAAAAAGCATAAAGAGCAATTAGAGAACAAGAGAAAGGAGAGCAGAGGAAAAAAAGAGAGAGGTAAAGAAGAGACCGGGCCGAATGAGACGTATTAGGAGAAAATGGGCCTCGCCGCGGTGCTTTAATAGAATTTTTACAGGACATTAACTTAACTGAATGTGGCTACAGTGGGGATGCGTCATCCAGGTACGAGCTGTGGACTGAGAAGCAATCAACGCATCTACCCCCTCATTCGGGTCTTGGAGGGGGGAGGAAAGAAAGAGGGGGGGGGGGGGGGGTGTCAAGACAATAGCGGAGTAGCAACACGGACGACTTCACTCTTTCCACTACGGTGTGGGAGGAGGTAAACTAGTGATGTGTCATGCACAAACCAGCCGATGTTTGGTAGTGGATCAGAAGAGCCGAATCCTATCGAGTCTCCGCTCGCGTGAGAACTTTGTTTTGATGGGGACGCCATGTGGCCAGTCACATGTGAGGACTTACCATTACTATAGTATTATGTGAAAGCAGAGAGGGGGACAGACGCTGTGGCTGACTGAGTAAGACAGCAGACAGCAGTGAACAGGGCAGATGCTCACGGAGAGAAGAAATCGCATCAGCTCGTCAAAGCTGAGGTATTGGATTTATCTCAATGCCAATATGCACTGAAGACATTTATACCTTTTGTTTACTGAGTTTGGTTCTGTTTTTGCTTGTGTGGATTTGATTGCAGTGTTTTGTTCATTAAAGTTTTATTGAAATATTAAACAAAGATGATAATGCTTTTGTAGCAGAATAACTGCACAAAACGAGACAATTATTAGGCTTCTCACAAAAACATTGAATGCAAAAGGTCTTATCAGCGCACAAACTGTATGTATTTGCTGTGTTGGGCTAAAATACCAGGCTAAAAACGATACTGAAAAAAGAACCGTTCAGGAGCTGAAAGAGCCGACTCTTCTTTGGGAGCCGTGGCAAAAGAGCCGGCTCTCAGAAAAGAGCTGAACTTCCCATCACTAGAAAAGGGCAAATATGTGATAGTTTGCCCTAGTTTGACGGTGACAATGAATAAAGCAGTTGTTTCATTCAAAAGGCCAAGCCGCCGTGTTTATTCCTTATGTCATTTCAATTCCATGCACATGGAATAGCTTTGATTTTAAATGCGCCGTCCTAGTGTGTGACTCTTTTCAAGTTGCTTCAGTACAACTGTTTGGGTCTAAATACGATAACTTTTAAAGCGACAGTACCATCTGGCAACACTGAAGTAAACTCATGTTTTTACATTTTAGCGCTATAAGTCACAGCAGCGACACACGGTGAAGCCGTGGGTCAAGTGTTTTTAGCGTTGTAAAAAAAAATAATACAAAGAAGAAAAAGAGGAAGCCTTAGAGTTTTCTTTTTATATTCAGAATACATCGTACTTTCTCTTTTTTGCTGCCTCCGACGCACGTTTCTTCAAAATGGATGACCTTAACTAAGTCACACTGAGCTTTTGTATGCTGCTGCTGCTGCTCCTCATGTATTGTAAATCGCTCCGTGGTCAAGCTACATTAGCATGGCTGAGTGTTTTTTTGCAGCAGTACAATGTAAAGTTGTTACACAATATCTACTGTACTGTAATGTTAATTATACAGTAACTTTACAGTGTATATGCTAATTTATGTTTTATAAATCAGTGCTGAGATACATCCTGCACTCATGAATACATGCACAATCACTCACTTACATACAGTGTAGTGTTTATATGCATGTGCTACACTGTGAGCTGTATATACTGTACTGTATGTATAGCCTGTATAAAAACAGGCAGCACCTCAGCACCATCAGTAGTATTTAATAGTACTCTACAGTAGGGGTTGTACGACTAGTCGGCGAGTCACTGATCAATAACAACATGGACGCCTACTAGAAGACAGGTGAGGAAACCCAGTGGGTCCTTGCAGCAAACTCAATAGCATTTAATTTAATTTAATGTAGCTGGGATAAAAAAAAAAAGCAGCACATAGCAGCTAAAGGTCTAATAACTTTATCAAATAGTTGATGTGCAGCCTCTTTCTCTCTGTTACCACAGGACGTTTGGTGAAGTTGTTAACTGACTGCTGTCCAGAGGATTTGCACCGTTCCTCTGCTAGCGTTAGCATTAGCCTTTTCAGATGCATTGCAGTAGTACTTTAGTTGTATTTCAGGACTGACATGTCACGGTAGTATGGGCTTCATCTTTAGTGAAGTATTTCCACACACTTGATGAACCGCTGCTGGTTTGCTGCAACGACCCACTGGGCTCCTCACCTGTCTTCTAGGAGTCGCGGCGCAGCGGTGTAGCCGACAAACTGACTGGTCGACCGGTCTGCACTACCTCCACTGTGAGGACCCCCGTAGCTTCTCTGTGTGGCCTGCTGTGCATGTACTTGAGTCTCGACCCGATTTCCTCGCCTATTCTTATCGCTCTTTTACTCGATATTAATGAACTCACACTCCTCATTTCCGTATCGCCTTCTTTTACGACATCTCCCTGAGCAAGAACTCTCTAACTTGTATCTTGTTACCCCCCCCCTCATCCTTATCTTTCCTCGAGTCTCTTTCTCTCTCTTCTTTTTGCAACCACTAGACCAGGATAATCACCCTGAAGCCAGAATCTCTATTAAACCCTTAACACTATTTCACAGCCATAGAGCAATACATGGCATTATGTATACAAACGACTCCAGTACTATCCTTCAACAGCCTTGTTGGGTAGATTACTGCATAAGTAGGCACAGCACAGACTCACTCACTGTATATACACACAATGCAATATCATACGTACATAATTAACACACACAGATAGTGCACATATTACAGCAGGATAATATGATGTCCCAGTCAACGTGGAAGTAGCATTCTGGAAACTGAAAACGCATTTACAGCCGCACAGACCTAAGAAACTTTCCTGTTTCCAACAGAGCCAGCACAGTAACGGATGAAAGTAAAATAAAAAAAGTCATTTTCATTTTACAAATCCCATCTTGTCCCCTCACTTTTTCCAGTTTCAGTTTGATTCACCCACTGAAATCCTAAAAAAAAATCCAGATGGAGGAGAGTGGAGGCAATAAAAATGTTAATATGCTCATCTAAGTCTCCCATACAGTGTGGTTCCTACTGCAATAATCAGCTGGACAAGTAGCAGTGAGTGATATGCATATAATATCATTAGGTTTGACTTTTGCTGCAGACAAAGTCGAGTACAGTACAGACTGTAATGTCTAAACCTGTTTGGTTCCTGCAGTCTGAACATGCAGTCGCTACTCAGGCTGGAAACAAAAAATACTGCATACTACTCTGCACTTTCTCTGAGGAAAGCAATCAATATTGTGCTAATAGTAATATTTTAAAGTTGAGCATTCAATACAGTTTTAATATCAGATGGAATCCCTGCTGAATATTATAAAATATCCTGTTCCTGTAATCCGTCTAATCTTTAAAGCCTTATAATGAAAACACACAGAATGTAACTTAAATTAATTTCTTTAAAATCATTCATGAACACAGATACTGGGATTATAAGCAAGTCCCTATTATAAGACGTTTAGGACGTACAGGATTAGATGCACTTGTATTTGAGCACTGATGCCTCACAGCAGGAAGGTTCTGGGTTCTAATCCATGGGCCGACTGGTTCCTTTCTGTGTGGAGTTTGCATGTTCTCCCTGTGTCTGCGTGGGTTCTCTCCAGGTACTCCAGCTTCCTCCCACCGTCCAAAGACATGCTGGTTAGGTTCATTGGCTATAGACCGGTGTACCCCACCTCTTGCCCAAGGAAAACTGGGATAAGCTCCAGACCCCCCAGAGGACAAGCAGCTACAGAAAATGAATGAATCTTCTTGGGAAAACACTTCGCAAAGTCTCAACCCCAAGGAAAAACTAAATCATAGTTACAAATCGAGGCCACCCATGTTGGCATTTAATAACGATAACAAATATATATATATATTTAAGGTGTTGTTTTAAAGCACCTCAAATAAAACTTATGAGATGGAGAAAGTGGTGCTATTCCAAAGACGAGCAAGTCAGGTTGATTTAATTTCCTGTAGGTGTGAATGCGCGGCTGCCGTCAGTTTCTTTAACCTTAAACCCGTGGTTATTGCAGTTACCACAACAACCCGGATAATGATCTCTCCGGAAACCTGACAGTTCACTTCTATTTGCACCTTAGTCTAATGAAATCTTTACTTCAGCAGCGTGTTACTGTATGCCACGAATGGAAAGGTTTCTATTAATTTAAATTTAAGCTTCTTACGGCAAATTTACATTGCTGTAATAATCTTGGTCCCCAGACCCCACCACCTGATTACACAGTAAATTATATTAGTAATATACACCAATCAGGCATAACATTATGACCACCTCCCTAATATTGTGCAGGTCTCCCTTGTGGTGACTCATCAGAGAATGAACATGGGTCTTCTGAGGGTGTCCTGTGGTGTCTGGCAACACAATGTTGTTAGTGGGGGGGCCTTTGAGGGGAGGGGCCTCTGTGGATCATCCCACAGGTACTTGATCAGTTTGGGATCCAGTGAATTTGGAGGCCAGGTCCACACCTTGTGCTGTTCTTCATGTTTTGTTTTTTTTAGTTGTTCCTAAAGTGTTTTTGTGTGTGTGTCTGTGTCAGTCTGCATCCTGCTGGGGATGGCTGCTGCCATCAAGGAGTGTCATTGCTATGGGGTGGGGGTGCCTGGTCTGGTCTAGGTGGGTGCTACATGTCTAAGTAACATCCACACCAATGAATGCCAGGTCTAAAAGTTTCCCAGCAGAACATTGAACTGTCACAAGATGGTTTAAATGTTATTCACTTCTCCTGTCAGAGGTCATAATGTTATGGCTGATCGGTGTATGTCGTGTAAATCAATGTAGAAATAACTCTAAATCTATCATAGAAGGACTTTTTTTGGTGGAGTATGTATGAGGATACAGGTGAGTGGTCATTGTGAAGACCACTGTGAACCCCCCTTACTCTTCAAATATCCAAAGAACGCAGCAAACAGAGAAAACCGGAGTAGTAAGAGGACCAGTAGCTTCACAGGATGCATTAAGCCATCAGCAGATGCAGACATGCCGACTGTGTGGATGCAAGGCGCTCCTCTCCTCTCCTCTCCTCTCCTCTCCTCTCCGTCTGCCGTCACCATGCTAATCTCTGTCTGTGTCAGTTAGGATTACTTGTGATCTGGTCTCACGATTTCAAACTTGGTGGAGGAGCAGACTTAGGCAAACATTATGACAGGTCGTCGTCTCTGAGCGGTAATCTATATGCTAGAGATAAGGCAGTGACTTAAGCACGCTGAACAGCACTGCCTGTCAACATTTCACCTTCCCCTGGAGGAATTAGTGGTCACTCCTTCGGGGGGTAGCGCAAGCCTTCGTTTACTCGTGACCAGAGTATGGATTAAAATGGAATCACCCAACAAATGACCTCCTCCAAACTGTACACTCCCCTTTGCAGCCGTGTGCATTTGTTTAGACAGTATCTCTCTTTGCAGTCATGAAAACCCGGAGCCGCTAATGAGTTGAAAATGTCTTGAACAGGTTGAGCTAACTAAGAAAAGAGAAGAGGATTTATTTGCAAAAGAACTGCATGACACACAGCCCGACCGGCGCCAAATTATTTATACATTTAACCCGAAGCTACAGCCACCAGCTGCTAGCCCGGCGTGATGGAAGTCTGGAAACGCGGAAAGGTAACAAAATCCACCAGCCTGCACACCTCCAAAGCTCAATAATTAACATGTGACATGTCAAAAAAACAAAACAAACAAACAAGAAACACTGTTGTCAAGTAGTGTGAGGTTGCCGGGCAACAAGCGAAGAGACACCAGGAAGTTGTTGAAACGCCACACAATCCCAGATGACTACGTTGATATCCCCTCTCTGTTTACACCTGTACACAATGATTCAGCTCAAACGGGATGACCTCATGTACCCGCCTTCAACACCGGTGGATCAGACTTCAGCTATGACACAGTTGGCGCACACCTAATGAATAGTAATGACGGCTTCCCGGTCCAATCAAATCATCCAACAGTGGTGCTGATTATATTAAAAAAAAACAAAAACATTTGATTCAAAGAAAGTGTTGACTCGTCACATCTTGAGCTCAGAAAGCTTATTTAAACCCACTATAAAGCACGAAGAAGAACAAAGATGAACACTTTACCGTTGGGGCTTTCTTCATCTATGGCAACAATGGTGGCAGGAGGACCCGACCGAGAAAGCTTACACTCTGAAAAAGGAAAAAAGACAAAGTTAGCAATTATACATTTGGGGATATCACTGCTTTTGATCCATTTTTAGGAAGTATAAAACATTCCTGTGAAGCCTGTGCGTGGTATCATTTGACAAATGGCAGTATTTAGGAGGATAATGATTTAAAACGACTGAGAAACGACTCAAGGGAACACGGCGATAAATGCATAGAGATACAGGACTGTGCAGAAGTTTTAGGCAGGTGTGGAAAAAGGCTGTAAATGACTTTCAAGAATAGAAGTGTTAATAGTTGATTTGCATCAATACACAATGCAGTGAATAAACAGAAGAGACATCTAAATCAAGTCAGTGTTTGCACATGTGACCACCCTTTGCCTTCAAAACAGCATCAGTTCTTCTGGGTACACTCGGCTGGTGGGTTGTTCCAAACGTCTTGGAGAACTAACCCCAGATCTTCTGTGGATGTAGGCTTCCTCAAATCCTTCTGACTCTTCATGGAATCCCAGACAGACTCCATGATGTTGAAATCAGGGCTCTGTGGTGGCACAAACCATCACTTCCAGGATTTCTTGTTCTTCTTCACGCTGAAGATAGTTCTTAATGGCAATGGCTGTATGTTTGGGGGTTGTTATCCTGCTGCAGAATAAATTCGGTGCCAATCATACGCCTCCCTGATGATACTGCATGATGGATAAGTTTGTCAGCATATCGAGGACACCATTAAACCAAACCTCCATTTGCAGAAATTCAGCCACAGACTTGCAAGGAACCTTCACCATGCTTCACTGTTGCCTGCAGACACTCTTGTCATTCTTGTACCGCCTCCAGTCCTTCTGCTACAGCCAAACATCTCAGAGCACCTACTGCCATTTGTCTGCATCCTGGTTCCTATGTTTTCGTGCATAGTTGAGTCAGTTGTCGGAGGTTTGGCTTTTTGGCTGCAGGTCTTCCGTGAAGACCACTCCTGGCCAGACTTCTCCAGACAGCTGATGGGTGTACCTGGGTCCTGCTGGTTTCTGCCAGTTCTGATCAAACGTCACTGCTGGACATCTTCAGATTCGGATGTGTATTTCCACTGTTGCACCAAGTTTCATTGGCAAACCACGGCGTCCACGATCCTACAAAATCCCTGACTTCTATCCAAGTGTACCTGTGAGATTTGATGCTGGTTTGATTCGATTTAGATTTTACTTTTTGTTCACTCACCTCGCAGTACTGTATATAAAGGACACGTTTTTACTGACATATTTAAAGCCTTTTCTCTCTTTCTAGTCGTACAAAAAGAGCAAACGAATTGTAAAACTGGAATGAAATGTATTATTAAAAGAAATAAGTTACAGGGGGCAGGAACTGACCGTGAGGAGAGACTAATGCCCACTTTTTTACGGATGACGTAACCCACTACGACCATCTCTGCAGGGTCAGTGGGGGTTAATAAACTTGCACAGTGGCTGAACACACAGTCAAGAGAGGAAGAAAAAGGAGATAGCTCTTACCCTCATATTGCCAGTCTGCAGTAAGAGACAGCCACGTCACACCAGGAAGGAAGGAAGAGAAGAAGGAAGGCAGAAGAAAAGAAGGGAAAGGGAAAAGAAAAAAATGAAATACAAGAATTAACCGCCAGGGCAAAGAAAGACATTAGAGCAACAAAGAGGAAGAAGAGTTGAACAGGGTATGAGGTTTAAAGTTTTTAAAACGATGCCAAGTGTGTGTGTTTCCTAGTTCAGTTCAAAAATGTCGATCTCCGTAAGCTATTCCACCTCCTCTCATAGCCACCGCCCACACCTACTGTATTACCACAAGAAGGAACGATCTCAACCCAGCTCGAGGCTTAAAAATGGACCGATTCAGAACAGGAAGCAGCGCCAACATTCACACATTCTCCTTTATCCTTCTGCCCTTGCCAGGATACAGGAAAAATAAGAACACCCACATTGAGCAGACGGGGATGGACAAATGAAACAGATCTCGAGGACGGTTGGGAAAATCCCTCGAGGAAGGCTGTGAGATGGATGTCTGCTCACCTAGAAAATAGACTTCATGGAACAATGATCACACTTCTTCTGTCTTTCTTGCTCTCCGTAATAAAGCCCTGCAATGTACAACATTATAGTTCCTATAAGCTCAAGATTCCTTGGTATTGTAGTTCGCTGTGGGTGAAGGTGTCCTAGAACTGCTCCCCTATAAAATACAGTAGATGCAGAAAACCAGGTGTCAGACGTGGGATTCAAGCCCACACCTCTAGCAGAGACTGCAATCTGAATCTTTTGTATTTATCCCGTGGGAAATTCAGTGTCCAGTAGCTTCATCACATATAGAACCACAATCCAGGTGGTTCCTCACAGGTAGGCGTTGTAGAGTCTTATGTCCTGAGGGACAAAAGACCTCCTCAGCGTGTCCATGGAGCAGGACAGAGACACAGAGACAGCCTGTCACTGAACGAGCTTCCCTGCCTGATTATGGTGTCCTGTAGAGTGTGGTGGACATTGTTCTTGATGGACCAGAGTTTGTTCAAGGTCCTTTCATCTACCACCAATGTCAAGGACTCCAACTGTGTCCCTACCACAGAGTCCTCCTTCTGGATCAACTTGTCCAGCAGTGAGGTGTCCTTCTTCTTAGTGTTGCCTCCCCAGGACACCACAGTGAAGAAGAGGACACTGGCAACAATAGTCTGGTAGAACATGTCCAGCAGCTTCCTGCAGGTATTAAACCACATTAGCCTCCTGAGGAAATAGAGACGGCTCTGACCTTTTTTGTTTACTGAGTCTATGATAGCCCACCAGTCCAGTTTGTGACAGTTCAGTGTTCTGCTGGGAAACTTTTGGACCTGGCATTCATTAGTGTGGATGTTACTTAGACATGTAGCACCCACCTAGACCAGACCAGGAACCCCCACCCCATAGCAATGACACTCCTTGATGGCAGCAGCCATCCCCAGCAGGATGCAGCCTGACACAGACACACACACAAAAACACTTTAGGAACAACTAAAAAAAAACATGAAGAACAGCACAAGGTGTTGACCTGGCCTCCAAATTCACTAGATCCCAAACTGATCAAGTATCTGTGGGATGATCCACAGAGGCCCCTCCCCTCAAAGGCCCCCCCACAAACAACATTGTGTTGCCAGACACCACAGGACACCCTCAGAAGGCCCATGTCCATTCTCTGATGAGTCACCACAAGGGAGACCTACACAATATTAGGAAGGTGGTCATAATGTTATGCCTGATCTATTACATCTGTTTTTGCTACAGGTGACCAAAAACATCAGAACCGAAGAAACACAAGATGGCAAGTGAGTGCAGAACATTTTGGTTCACCTTTTATTGGGATGATAACCAGAATGACCAATCTAGGAAATGTGACGATCTAATATTGTAGTGTCACAGGGAGGCTGTTGGGGTAGATGGCTGGCTACAAAAAACACTGGCGGACAACATGTTATTCAGAACAAATAAATGAGGATTTTGGCAAATTCCCCAGGCCGTGACACAGGTTTCTCTCCTGACTCGACGCGTAAAGCCGAGCTGCATGCATAATGCACAGCGCTGTGATCTGTTCATCTAACTCAGAAAGCGCACTCATTTTCCTGGATGTCAAGCTTTTCACATCTTTGCTCGAAGTGAGTTTAATATTTTAATACGTAACCGAGACAACAGCCTACCCGTCAAACCCAGTCATGGGAGCTGTCTGAACACATCCACATAAATGCTAGTCACGCTTTAATTGCCGAGATGTCTTGCAGATGCAGTTTGTTCCTCATTACGTGGCAAAAAATAAATAATAAAAAATATATACAACTAGTTTCCATCAGAGTATACATTCAGTGAGCACTCTAATGCAATCCGTCACAACAGCTCCACCGTAAATACACAAAGCTTGTGAGTTTGCCAGAAAGGGGATGAGGAGGCGTTTTACCCCTTCTCCTTTGGAAGCTGTTTTTAAGGGTGCGTCTGATGTTAGCAATCCAGAAAGATGTATGGGCCACGGAACAATAGCCACTAGTTACATCACACTCCACCAGCTGGCCTGTGTGCATGCATGGCAGTGTGTGCAGAGCAGATGACAGATGCGTATCCCCTGCTTGACTGCTTTTTTATCCTTCAGTGTAAGCTGATGCCCCTCATATATAACTAACCAGCCATTTGTTCTCTATGGGGCATCTCCGTCTCTCCCTCCACCCTACCTCTCTCTCTCTCTCTCTCTCCATACCTGTCAGTCTGATTTCCTTCCCTTCAAATAGTGAAAATTAAATAGTATGAAACAGCACACGGTCGTAACTCGAAGCGGCAGATGAACGCGATGAGATTTCAAGTAGCCAGGTAGCGCTAACCTGAAGCCTCGCTCCCTCTCAGTACATCTGAATAAATAATTCCCCGTTAAATAACAGAACTGAAGATGAGACCACATTTGTTAGCAGGTTGCTGGCAGCTCCTAAATGAAATCATATGTTACGGCAGTTCTTTCCATCTGCATGACAGGCAGCAGGAGTTAATTGCATAGAAATGCAAATCCCATTATCTTCTATCTACCGCACACGCCGTAGCTCCGCAACACGTTTCCTCTCTTAATAAAGCGGCTCCTATAGTGCAGTGATCCTCCATGCGTGTACTTATACCCCTTAATTAAGCGTCTACTAATGCTCACCTTCAACAATCTACATTTCTTCCTTCACTGACATATACTCATTCCTGTAATCACTCACTTATTCGCCGGTAAGTTTCTTGGGGCCAAGACATGGAGACGACTGAAATGACTTTGTGCGTGAGGAAGCGAATAAATCCGTCTAACGCCAGGTTTCTGTCGAGCTGATGAAAAAGCCAGCGGAGCGGACGTGTGAGTAGAACGAGGGGGAAGCATTCAAGGTGTGCAGCTCATAAAAAAGGACTTTGAAATAGACCCTCTCCATTCAGACAATACCACAGGCAGTCGATGAGGAGAAGAAGAAGAAGAAGAAGAAGGAAAAAAGTTTGCTCCGTTTCAGATTTATTATCTATCCTCCTTATTTAAACCTGGAGTGTTTCAATCAATAGCTTCTTTATTGAGTATTCAAATTCTGTCCGTCTATATTTGGCAAGGAGAATAAGTAGGTAGGGGTTGCCAAGTTGGCAGAAGAGAAGTCCCCATTAGTTGACTAAGAAAGAAGAGAGAGAGAGAGAGAGAGAGAGACTGTGACTGCAGGTGAAGACCACAGCAATCACCCGAGGGTCCAGGCAGGACGAGTAGGTTGGAAACGACTCGTCTTAGCAACGGTCTCCGGGATAAACAGTGCACAGTCACACCGCTTAACACAGTTTACGCGATCAGGCCCGCGTGTCTGTCTGCACCGGGACGCTCACGCATGCTAGAGTTACCCATCAAATATACATGCTGAGGCTGACTCAACGGGACACCTGGACAGCACTGACTGTGTGAGTCATATACTCAGACTGAGTCACTCCACACAGAGTGGAGATGGGTCATTGTTACAGCAAATAACGTAATAGTTTAATCATTTGAAACTGTTGTTAGTCCACTTTGTTCTTTATGTGGATAAAACTAATGAAATATATGGCATTTAAGTAGAGCGCTTTAGAGCCAGGCCACGTTTGTCTGCTACCAATCCTTATGCTAAGCTAAGAGTTAGCTTAGCATCATGTTGAGTGCGTTGTATTTTGTATACTTGTTTTGGTAAACCTCTATGTAGCACAGTGTGTACAGCATCAGTGCCTTCAAATGGCGAGTCAGATGAGCACATATGAACGACCCTATCTTCTTAGATACAGACATTGGCCTTCTGAGGGTGTCCTGTGGTGTCTGGCTTTGGGTCCTATGGATTGAGGGGAGGGGCCTCTGTGGATCATCCCACAGATACTTGATCAGTTTGAAATCTAGTGAATTTGGAGGCCAGGTCAACACCTTGTGCTGTTCTTCATGTTTTTTTTTTGTTTTTTTTTAGTTGTTCCTAAAGCGCTTCTGTGGCTGCATCCTGCTGGGGATGGCTGCTGCCATCAAGGAGTGTCATTGCTATGGGGTGGGGGGGTCTGGTCTGGTCTAGGTGGGTGCTACATGTCTAAGTAACATCCACACCAATGAATGCCAGGTCCAGAAGTTTCCCAGCAGAACACTGAATTGTCACAAGATGGTAAATGTTCTTCACTTCTTCTGTCAGTGGTCATAATGTTGTGGCTGATTGGTGTACACTGACAGCAATGTGTGAAACCAGCACCAGCTTACTAACAGAATCTCATTATAGCTAGTGGCTGCCAACTCTCTAAATTCATCTTCTTCCTTATTTCAAGATCAGTTCAAAAGCTTCTTAATCATCTTTTTTTTTTTTTAATCATGCCATATTGTGAAAAATTTGTGCTCATTTGAGCAAGTCGTACTTGACTGCATTCTCCTTGTTACCATCTGTTGTGTATTTGCTTGGCTTCTTCGCCTGGAGTCTAGATTGTGAATGGGAAAAAAAAAACCCGACGATGGTGAACTCCAAAACGAGCCGGAGCAATGAAGACAAACAGGCGTCGTCCCGGGAGACGTCCGCGTTGATCGGATATCTGAGAAGATTCCTCTCTCAAAGGAGCGTCGAGGTTTGAGAAAGCTGTTTCCAGGCGACTTGATTGATGGCCACGTAATTTGGATCTGGCACGCGCGCACAAAGAAGCGGCAAAGTAAACAGTTTATGATGAAACCGTCCGCTCTGATGAGCAAGATCGAAATGAAATGGATAATGTAACAAGAGAGGAGATGGAACAATCTGATGTTCCAAGTGGAGTTGCATCAAGTGATATATCGGGCTGTCATTTAGAAAAATAAACAAAAAAACTGTCTTGTAGTACACTCTTTAAAACACTGCAACAAAATTAAGTCAAAAAAATAAATAAATAAAAGTCAAATGAGTCTTTTTACAGTTTCACACAATTGAATTAATGAGGATTAATAGCATCAGAGTGGCTTAATAACACCGACAATATGTGTTTAGCATTCCCATGGTGTTGTCGGCATTCACAGTGTTTCACAGGGTTTGGAAGTTAATTACATATTGGGCCTTGATGATATAACTTGATCTTTTTAATTTACTTATTAATGGCGCATTATTAAAACTGTGCCAATGAAAATGTAAAACGAGAAGCCGTTTTCTTTTTTTCTCTCGTTTATTTCATCCGAAGCCCTGGCGTCTGGCTCGCAGCGCAGCCGCAAACACATCAAATAGTTTCTGACTTGCTCGCCGGGCCGTCGGGCTTGACTTCTAAAAATACACCGCACGCTCGTTCAAACAGGAAGTTGAGAAACATGTCAGTAAGAGGTTGAAATAGAGGAGCAGGGCGGCGCTTTTTTTTTTTTCCTCTAAAAGTTCTCGTGTGTCATGTCCTTTTTAAGCTTCCATCAGCAGGTACACCAATCTACACTTCTCTCTGGGGTCCGATTCCTCTCTGTCTCGACTCCTCTACCCAGCCGGCAAGCCGTTCATCCATCACCCGTTCATCTCTCCATCTATCCATCCATCCATCCATCCTTCCTTTCCTCCGATTCATTCATCCGTGGAGGACAGAGGAAAACTGGCGGGCGGAGAGAGAGAGAGAAGTCGACTTGTGGGGAGCAGAGAAAAGAAACGAAGGGGAGAATTGGTAGATGAGGACAAGTGGGAACGAGGAGAGGACGAGGAGAGGATTGGGCGGGGGGGGGGTGTAATGAGAGGCGAGGAAGAGGAGCAAAAAGGAGAGGATTGTGGAGGAGAGAGACGTTGTGACCTTGGGTTAGATTGATGTATCTCTGGAGAAAACGGATTGTCGACCTGCTTGCACACACACACACTCGCAAAGACACACGGGCGGATGCACACACGGACTCGGTGCTGGAGGGATCACCACTTTGTCACCGTGCTGGCTTATCCATTATCCTGACTCTCTACCGCTCTCTCTTTCCGTCTCTGCCTCACTGTGTCGGGCCTGCACCCAGCCGGGGCAGGGTTGAACACAGCTGACAGCAGCAGCAGTGGTGAGTAATCAGACACTAGTTGTTTTGAAGACAACATGGCAAAAATGCATAAATGCCCCTCCAGTAACCCCACGTGAACTGTAGAATCCACATCATTGCCCAAGGCTCTAGTCTGGATTTTGACTCTCTTATAAAAGAAATAGATTCTAGGTCAACTAAAATTTCTTCAAAAAAAAGTTATATCTGTGTTAAAGGTACCACGTGAAGTTTTTGGCCACTAGTAGTGCTATAGAGTAACAGGAACATGGATGACACAGTGTTTTGTTAGGAATTGTAAATTCAAATCACTTTAACACCTTAGCCTCGCCATGGAAATTACCGTAATGACATGACATTGGCTGTAAAGTACAAGTGCAAGCCTCGGCTTTCAGAAACCATTGGAATTTTTCCCATAGGGCAAACCGTGATGTAATTATGGCAATCCAAAGCACTGGTGACACATTCAGTTTTTAAAGAGTAAACTTCACATTTAAGTTCCTATCTCAAGTGCAGATGTGTTTGAGCTAGCTTAGCAGTAAGACTAACTAGCTAGTCTGGCTCAATCCACAGTCAGAACAGCAACCATTTTACTCTACATCTGCTTTGTTTGACCTATACATATACACACATAGGTCCAATCCTTATTCCGTCCTTTGGCACTAACCCTAGGTGCCCCCCAACTGGACAGTGGTGCCTAAGAAGGGATTTATGCACTGACCATTTCAGTGATCTCGGCCTTGCACAGATATCAGATGTGCAGGGAAGTGCCAAAAATTTGCTTCCTGGGGTACACCCTGAACAGCCCATTTAGAATCACCAATGAACTTAGCAAGCATGTCTATGGATGGTGGGAGGAAGCCGGAGTACCCGGAGAGAACCCATGCAGACACAAGGACAACATTCAAACTCCACACAGAAAGGCCCAGTCAGTTGATGGATTAGAACCCAGAACCTTCTTGCTGTGAGGCATCAGTGCTAACCACCACACCAATGTGTCGCCTGACTCAACATTTCTTGAAAACCTTTGAGATTGCCACTTTAAACAGTAATGTTTTTGTTTAGTATTTATTTTCTCCTGTCATTTACGTTAATTTCTTACCATTTTCATGCGAATTGTGGATGTCAACCACAAATGATTTGGTAAAATTCACTGACTTAATCAATGAGAGGTGGGTTTGTGGGAAGGAATCTGTTGGTCCATGAGAAAAAGACTCAGTTAGTGATGGAAGCATAGAGAACAAAAAAAAAAAACCAATAAATGTGAGTAGGGTAAAGTTCCAACGGTACAGGGAGGGGTGGAGAAAAAAACAATCTAGAGAAATACCAGTCTGCTTCAGAGGTGGGGGGTGTAAGGCGCAGATGATGGTAAAAAAAAAGGAAAGAGAAGGACAAAGTCAGACAGAGAAGGTAATGCTGAGGTGACGACAGATGGGAGGTATTCACTTCAGATGCGACGTCTAACAACAAAGGAAAGCAACTGATAAATATTTAAATCACCTTGGAACTTCAACTGCACCCACACCTACACACAGACACAAACTTCTTGCTATCTTTGAAAGGACTTACCATTTACATAATGCATTCCCTGGCCCCTTACCTGAACCCTAAACATGTCAACTAAGCGTCCAACCCAAACCCTAACCAACCTTCACCCTAATACCAAGTCTCAACAGGTTTCAGAAAAATGGCCCCATAAGGACAATGTTGGTATTATGCACGAGTCCCCACATCCTAATAAAAAACCAGAACACAAACAAACACAAACTTCACTGGTACAGGCTAGCATAGCTTTGTAGCATAGGGCTGGACTCAGTACAGTTATCATCTACACAACCCGATATGAACGGCATAGATTTAACTAAATTACTATTTCATGCACGCTTTGAATAATTATGGAAGCTGTAGAAATGTTGTTGCTTTGGCAACCAGAAGAGGAGCAATTCATGATGCATGATTCATGATGCATTCCCTGGCCCCTTACCTGAACCCTAAACATGTCAACTAAGCGTCCAACCCAAACCCTAACCAACCTTCACCCTGATACCAAGTCTCAACAGGTTTCAGAAAAATTGCCCCATAAGGACAACACGGCCCCACAATGTTGGTATTATACAAGAGTCCCCACATCCTAATAAAAACCAGAACACAAACAAACACAAACCTCACTGGTACAGTTTAGCATAGCTTTGTAGCATAGGGCTGGACTCAGTACAATCATCATCTACACAACCCAATATGAACGGCATAGATTTAACAAAATTATTATTTCATGCATGCTTTGAATAATTATGGAAGCTGTAGAAATGTTGTTGCTTTGGCAACCAGAAGAGGAGCAATTCATGAAAGCACTTTAGTGTATCATTAATAGAACAGATATTAGCAAGAGCTATATATATATATATATATTTATTTTTTTCATTATTTCAATTGTACAAAAAGAGATTCGCAGACTGAGCCAGGAGTCTGGAAATGTAAAAAACCTTTCTTTTGGAGGGCAACATAATTTGTTGCAGTGCTGTGCGGCTGTTTGCATTGGCTACTGAAGGACAACCAATGCATAAAGAACTGGATCAATGCCCGTCTAAATCCAATACCTCCACACTGTCCTCTTCTTATTTCCCACTCCTGTGGAGGCCTCATCACATTGAAGGTGTTTTTTTTTGTTTAATCACATTAATTAAAGGTACTCTAATAGGTTATTCCCTCACTAGCAGTGCAATTTAGTTAAATCTATTTTCTATTTTCCATTTACCTTGCATGTTGTTCCCCACTGGCAGTCATACCGTGGTGTTTTACATGTGAGGTGAGGTGTCGCGCTAATTCGTGGTTTGACAGTTGCATACAATTAAGCCAAGAACTATTTGCAACACAGAAGGCAGCAACGAAAAGTCAGCTACACGTTGATGAATTATTTAAAAATGGCTTTGTGAATAATTAATGCGGAGGTAATAGCTTGTGAATGTAAACGTAGTGCATTTTATGGCACATGCTGAATGTTTTGGCCAAGGTGTTAAACCTTAGTGGGCTACATCAACAGCTGAATTTAGACGCTGTTTGTATTGATTGACAAAGATGGATTTCAGGAGAATGGTTCTGAAGCTCAGTGTGGTGGCTCTGGATATGCTGTGCATGTATGTGTCTAACTCTGGCTAACCCAAAAAGAATAGGCGAAGAAGTTGAGTGTGAGTGGAGCTAGGGCAGATAGCTAGCAACTTGAGACAGCAACCATCCAGCACTCGAAGCAGACATACCCTAAATGAAGCCCTAACTTAATAGGGAAATTAGTAAAAGAGACCAAAACCTTTTCATGTGCCAATCTGTAAATATTATTTCTGCTGCAAAGTTGGATATTTTAGGTTGGACGTCAGTGGAGATCGACTCAGTTTTGAAACTAGCATCAAGTGGTCATTAGAGGAACTGCAGGTTTCTTGACACTTCTGTGTTGGCTTTATTTTTTAGCCCTAGAGGTTGTGGCTTGGATGTTTATCAGTATCTGTAGTGATGAACATTTCATCTTGGTTAGTGGCAATGTGTTCAGGAGTTTACCTGTTTAATCATATCACTCTCAATGGTGGCAATAATGACATGGTTATATTATAAATGTTGATGAATGAATCAATCAATCAATCACAAATTTTGTAAACCTCACAGATTACACTTTTCCTGCCCTTTGGAATATTTATTGAGGATTAATCATAGATGTATTAATGAGACATAAGCTATTTAGACATTTAAAATAGATCTGTTGTCTAAAATGTGGTATAGACATTTACTATGAGGGAATTCTGGGCCAAAATTGACCTGGACCTGGACCATACTGGAAAGGCATTGAATATGAACCATGTCTAAGGGTTAATGCAACGTTCAGGTGGTCATTATGAATGACACCTTGGTAAGAGAGGCTGGTGAATAGGAATTGATTTGGAAAAGGAACCATTTTCAAGCTCCTGGCGTACTATTTTTTATAGGACATCTCGAAGGCCTGCTGTCCTCAGAAAGTTATCGAGGACGGGACAGAGAAAAAGAGAGAGAGACTTGCTAATACCTGTTTGATTTGGTATTTTCATTTTTCAAGGCACGAACCAGCACACGCTTCACCGTTACGCATCGTCTCTCACGGACAGCCGCACAAGTACAAAGAGCAGTGTTTAGGCTTAAGAAAAGAGTATCATCACAGACACGCACTTGCATCGCACTCAATATGTGCCCACTGAAGCGTAACTATTTTCATCCCTTCTTCTGTCTCTTGTTTACACTCACAGATAAATCCCATTCAAATCAAACAACCAGCAAAGGACTACCTACACACCACTGGCTGCAAATGAATTCATAATCAGAGTCAACCCAAGTGTAGGAATTCACCAGAGATGCGAGTTTGAATTTGCTGCTACTCGCTCGCTACTCGCCCCGCTGCGAAATGTAAAGGGAACCCTTTGCAAAGGCTAAAGCAAGCTATTTGTGCGCTACGAGTCAAGACGATTTCAGTAATGAGTACTAAGAGATTGTGGTCTTAATCAGAAGCTGTGACAGGGAAAAACAAAACAAACAAAACGAAAATTTAAAGGGTTTGGAACCATTAAACTTTTGCAATTTGACACATTGTGCGGTCTCTCACCCTGGGATTGAGGCTCATTAAAAAATATACGGGTTCTCTTCCCACTAGGGAAACCAAAAAAAATTAGTAAATATAGTCTCTCACCTGAGGACCCGGGCTAATTAAAACATACTAGTACCCTTGTCATGTACGGGTCCAAACAGCTGAAAACAACCGCTCGTCCTGGGACTCGAGCTCATTAGTAGCACAGCAGCACTCATGTCAATAATGGGACCAAAAAACTGGGTAAAACAACTGTCTGTCAACTGGAAACCCAACGCTCATTAAAACATACTATTCATGTCATGTGCAGATGCGCCAGAATAATACCTGCAATCCTGTCAGTAGTTTAGGAAACACAGTTTTACAGGTTGTAATGTAACACAGGTGGACACATGTAATGCGGACTACTAGATGGGTCAGGAAGATCTGAACTGAAGGGACATTTAGAGTTCAATGATTCATTAAAATCACAATAAATCTACGTGTTGCTTACATATACGTTTATAATTACGTATATGTAGAAGCGTACACACTAACAGACATTCACCTCTAGCTATGGCCCTTGTCAGCTAAATGCCAGCCAGATAAATCTCGAGGACGAAGAGTTCAATGGAATATTAATATACTGATAAATTGAGCAGAAAGTCAAGTGTTACACCGAGCTCTCCCATCAGCGATGACTTCGTATCTGTTTTACCTTGATTCAGTTTGCCCTCAGTTCAGGGAAATTTGAACGAGGCTCTTTTCTAACATTAAAAATATCAATGGCATACGTTTTCCCATTAACTGCTGCTATTAAATAAAATATGTTTAGAAGTGAGAGAAGAGAAACCATCGATCCTCTAAAACTGCATCTATAATCTATATTGTTGACCTAAATCCATATGCTGAGAACAGACAGCTCATGTGCTACATACTGTGAGCTGCAGATATGTATAGCCTGTATAAAAAAAGGCAGCACCTCAGCACCAGGAATAGCATTTAATAGTACTCCACTGTTAGATGGGATAGTGTAGCAGGGATTTCTTTGAAGCCTTCTCCGTGTCCTGCAGCTAAATGTCTAATAACTTCCAAATCTTACTGCCCAGAAAATCTGGACTATTCCTCTGCTAGCATTAGCATTAGCCTTAGCCATCTTAGCTTTACTAATCCACTAGTCTGTACAACCACTCATGATTCATTTCATGATTATATGTCTGAGTAAAATGCTGATAATCTCAACCCCCTTAATGCTGGTAACCTTTCATTGAACCTTTGCGTTTCCTACAATAAGTTACCCAGGTGTTAACTTTCTAAACTAAACTAGATGCCAACAGTTTGTCTTGCAGCTTTTTTTCTAATCACACATCTGGTGTTACCACTCGACCCCGGGCATTTCGCGCACAACTTCAAATATCATAATCACAAGTTCCAGATTTCAATCTGAAGGCAGCAAATCTCCAGGTATTCTAGCAGCTTTGCGAGGCTGCACATGCTTGGAGACACACTACTGTGCTTTTAATTGTTCGCCATTTTTAGATTCTTATCCGTCACGCAGTATCACCAGGGAGTAGTCTGATTAGTCCCAAATTCATTGTGCAGCATGACAAGGCCCTACAGACACACAGCTGGTGTCATAAAAACTATCTCCGGGGACGAGAAGGAGTCCTGCAACAGATGGCATGATATCAATTCATCAAGTCAGTCAGGGATTACACGAAGTGACAAAAACAAGTGAGAAAACCTGCGGCAACGTCTCCAAGATCTTTGCCCGCCCGACGAGTGCACTGGAATACGGTGGTTTGGTGACTACACTCGTATGTGGACTCTATAAAGTCATTATTTTTCATCTTCTTCCTGTCTGCTGTGTTTGATTGTACTCATTCCATCTCAAACAGTATAAGAGCCCCAACTGTTAAAGATGTTTCGATCTGGATGAAAGTGCTGAACAAGCATTGACATTTCTTAAGCCGTGGAGCTAATGTGGCTAAAAATGAAAAAAAAAATAAAAAAGACTCTCCACTGACACTATCACTATGGATCTTTCTACCATTTGAAATTTACAACAGACTCAGGTGAGCAGCTGCAGACATATTATGATTATATTCTATAATTCTGAATTCAAGGAATGAAAACAACGAGAATGGGTATAAAATGCATTGAAATAAATGTAAAGACAGCAGTAAATAGAATATAAAAGGTAAAACTGATGAGTTATGACATGCTACATACAGCAATCAGCCACAACATTATGACCACTGACAGGAGACGTCAATAGCATCGACCATCTTGTGACAATTCAGTGTTCTCCGGGTAAACTTTTGGACCTGGCATTCATTGGTGTGGATGTTACTTAGACATGTAGCACCCACCTAGACCAGACCAGGCACCCCCACCCCATAGCAATGACACTCCTTGATGGCAGCAGGATGCAGCCTGACACAGACGCACACACAAAAACACCTTAGGAACAACTAAAAAAAAAAACATGAAGGACAGCACAAGGTGTTGACCTGTCCTCCAAATTCACTAGATCCCAAACTGATCAAGTATCTGTGGGATGATCCACAGAGGCCCCTCCCCTCAAAGGCCCCCCCACTAACAACATTCTGTTGATCAGACACCACAGGACAACCTCAGAAGGCCCATGTCCATTCTCTGATGAGTCACCACAAGGGAGACCTGCAGGATATTAGGAAGGTGGTCATAATGATACGCCTGATCGGTGTACTATCCAGGATAAGCCCCATATGAAAAAATAATAAAACACTATTTGATGTTAATTCCTAACTGAGCTGACTAAATTATGAGACTGAGATAAAAGACAGAGACAAGACAAAGAACAAGACAAAGAGACGGAGCAGAGAGGTAGGAGGAGACACAAAGAGTCTTTCTTTACCTTCTGTGTCTTGGCCCAGGCTGGTTGATAGCAGCAGCAGCAGCAGGTAAAGGACTCCTGTTCCCATTACACTCTGCCATTTGACCCGGCCCCATGACAGTGGCTCCATTAAGCGCATTCTAACGATCTTCACCACCATGCTTCACCAAGCATCCAGCTGTGCAGAGATAGAGAGATAGAGAGAGAGAGAGAGAGAGAGAGGTGGAGACGGGGACACATGAGTGCAATTTAGTCACAATCATTAGTGTGCAACATACAAATCAACAGACCTGTCAGCCCTGTGCACTAATTTAAAGGTACATCCTTTTTTCCCTTCTCGGTTGGGTCACCTTTGGTGGACATTAGCTTCAAAGTCTAGGGAGTAAACACAGACATTAGGGATACGGTTATCAGAACCTAGCACCGACTTACAGCACACAGTTTGGTGTAGCTGTGCACTGCTTTAGCCGCCTTTACAGAAATATGCTTTGAATGAAAACATATTATCCATATTGACAGCGCGCTCCGGCCGTGAGATGCCTTCACAATCTAACGCTTGCAAGGCATTTAATATTAATTTCGTGGCATCCCCTCACAGCGGCTAGGCTACTTTCTAAAATCTTTCATCAACTTTTGCACTTGCGCATCAAAGTACATGATTGTTTCGCCAGCACGAATGAAAATATAGCAACCTGTGGATGACGATAGAGAAGGAAATACTGAGTGCAGCGTGAAACGCCAGCGGTGCCAGCAACATCTCTGATCTCGCGGTGGAGAATTTTCCACAGCAGAGAGAGAAGCTGATGGGAGAGTGAGAGGATTTCTGCGTGTGCGTCGCTCATGATAAGATTAATTACATGTTACGGGGAGAACGCGGAGCGAAGGGGATACTAGAGGGTGTCTTTGAAGTTATAAGAAATATTTGTGTACTATCGGAGTCTCTAAGCACATGTCTTTGATTGCTTTGTAGTAATTCAGCTCAAAATCAGCTTGTATTAGGATTAGTAGGCAGCAGTCTGTAGTCACCATTCAAAAGGAGAAGAGCGACCACAAGAGATGCTATTAGCTGGGAGGCTAGGGAACCATGCAAAGCTACAAACCAGAGCAGGCCTCTCCTGAATCATGCTAATGAGTTGGTCTACAGTTAACAAAGAAATGTTGTATTATACACTGCACTTATTTATTTATTTATTTATTGTTTTTGTTTTCTACTCTCTCTGTCCTATGGGACCACTTCTCGTAGTGATTGTCATGGCAACTGTCATAATGATGTCACATCCTGTCTCCGTAGTGTCAAATAACTAAACTGAACCTTTTCAGAAAAATGGACACTTGGACATGCATCAGCACTATATTAACTTCCTAAAATGACAGCAATTGTTTTAGTTTGGCCCAAGTCCCGCCCACTAACATGGAGGGGGTGGAGCTTATCACCTGTACTGCAGGCAGACACCAGGGGGAGCTCCACATGCTTTGGCTTCACTTTTGAGGAGCTGTCATGACATCCATCTTTATATACAGTCTATGCAAACAGCCAGACACCGACAAATGGCTGCCCAAGAAACATTATGTAGCACAGGTGTCCAATAACTTTTGAAACCTTGCAACTTAAGCTTTTCATAAACAATTTCATATACCTCATTATTATGAACTCAGGGCTAAACAGTACTTAATTTCACTTCATGCATTTGATGCATAAAGTAAGAAAAAGTACTAATAGTATAATGAGGTACCCTGCTTGTTCATGCAGTTTTTCAAAATGTAATATTTGTGAAGCCTACAGTATGAAAACAGATCCCTAAACTGTGTTCCAGTCTTCATTAGCTCATTTATTTCCATGGTGATGCTAAGTATAGTCTGACTGCCGGGTTAGCTTGTTCAGCGAGGACAACGTTAACTGCCTCCCCTCACGCACAATCTGCCGCCTGCTTAATTAGGACTGATTTATGAGGGTCCCATGGCAGAGGTTACTGTGACAGAGTCAGATTACTATTGCCCTGCCCACTGAATGGAGATGGCTGATAATGGAAATGTAATTGTGATATTGTACCAAACCCCCGAGGTGAAATCCAACAGTCGCGGAGGCTTGAACCAGAGAGCTGCGTTTAACACATTAAACTTTGGTGTTCCCGGCGAAGTCTATAATCTTGTGCAAGGGCATGTGGTTCTGGAATAGGGGAAAGTCTGCAGAAGAACTTGACAATGCTGCTGACAGTGGACGGTTGCTCCATCCCAGCAGAGAAGCAGATGGTATTTTTTGTGACTTTTTATGAACCTGCAGAGATACGTGATGTTTATGAAATTAAATCTCGGAGTCACTAACGTAACAGTAGCCCTGTTGATGAGTATTATAAATTATTCTGGCGGTATTTTTTTAATAAGCCTGAGCTCCCCAGGCGATTAATCTCTGTGTGGAAACCTCGGTGGATGTATTATGATATTGGCAAGAAACTGATGGACACATCAGACTGTGCTTGCACCACAGGCATTTCTGCTGTATAAGATTATATTAGAAGCAGTCTGTCCAACTTTACCAAACTCTGTGTATATACACCGATATAGCCACAACATTATGACCACTGTCAGGAGAAGTAAATAACATTGACCATCTTGTGACAATTCAGTGTTCTGCTGGGAAGCTTTTGGACCTGGCATTCATTGGTGTGGATGTTACTTAGACATGTAGCACCCACCTAGACCAGACCAGGCACCCCCACCCCATAGCAATGACACTCCTTGATGGCAGCAGTCATCCCCAGCAGGATGCAACCACAAAAATGCTTTAGGAACAACTAAAAAAAAACATGAGCACTGTATCTGTGGGATGATCCACAGAGGCCCCTCCCCTCAAAGCCCCCCCAACTTACAACATCCTATTGCCAGACACCACAGGACACCCTCAGAAGGCCCATGTCCATTCTCTGATGAGTCACAATATTGGGAAGGTGGTCATAATGTTATGCCTGATCAGTGGATATATATATATATATATATATATATATATATATATATATATATATATATATATATACATATATATATACAGTATTTATATATATTTATTTCATTCTGTAAAATGATGTGATACTTTGAAGGATACAACAAACGGGGCCTTGAACTGTAGAGCAGCTGAAATCTTGTGTCAACTTCACAACATGCTGTTAAAAGAAGCGGTGATGCAACTCAGTGGTAAACACATCTATGTCTCAAGTCTTCTGAAGTGAGCACATATAGTTCAACAAACAAGAGACTGTCACAGTTTCAGCACAATATTTTCTGTATCTTTGCACCATTTTAAATTAAATATAACCTTTAAATCGTCTGCAAATCACAGCATTATGTTTCCTTTAACAGTTTACACAGGTTATAGTGTCAGAAGCTGTTTGCATTTGTTTTGTGTGTGACAGGGACATAAAGTTGCAGAAAATGCTGCGCATATCAAGGGGCTGCTGCACACTGATGTTGCAACCTACTGCAAACATCCTGAGCATCGAAATGCAAGCTGTGCCATATTCCAGCACGGTGTGTGAAATCAAATATAGAAGTTCTAATTGCAGCGGTAATTTGGCTTTGAAGCCTGGCAGATGCAAGAAAAATAGTTTCAGTCATGGCTGAAAAAGGTAAAAAAAAAATAGAACCTGTGAGTGCGCTTTCACGGTCACGGCCATGCTCCGTGTAAAATACATTCCCGCTCCGAGAAAGGCTGTTTAATTGCCACACCGTGACACCTTGCTTGGAAACCCGGCGACCCAAACCGTGAAACTCTCTCAACACTTTTCATGACCTCAATTTAACAAAACAGAGGCAGCAAATACAAAATAGATTTAATTTGAGTCAATAGCCAGACATCAAATGAACGATAACTATAAGCTAATGGAGTCTGATTTATTTTTGACAGCCGTAAATAAGAAAAGTTGTAAATGAGTGAACTATGAGACACTTGTTCTCACATTATCGCGTCTCCAAATTATAAAGAGATGATACAATGATTTAAAAGGACACTTTGTTGACCCTCTGAGCCTGGAATATGATAGATAACTGAGTTCCCTGATTAAACGTAGACCAATCACAGCTGAGGATATGGAGATGAGGAGAAGCAGATGAGTTAGATCAGATTTATTGCCCTGGAGAAGGTTGAGCGGCTGAAAACACTCACATGCATTTCATTTACAAAGTCGTCGTAATGACGATGAAGTTAAGATTCCCTGGAATATTGAATGCAGTCAGGCTTCTACTTTTGAGAGCATGGAAAATGTGTTTGCAGTCTGTTTTGCTGCCGGTGTTAGCTAACTCTGGGGCTTTTAAACTTCTTACGCAAAAAACTTGACTTATAAGTTTGATTTTGAGGAATATTTGGTGTTTTTACTCGTCCATATGTTGCCGCCTAGACCTGGAGACTATAGCAAACAGACTCTTAATAGCAACTAAGCTCTTCTCAAAGTCAAAGTCAAAGTCAGCTTTATTGTCAATTCTGACATGTGCAACACATTCACAGGATGGAAGTTACTTTCCTCAAAGGCCTACGGTGCAGCAACTTAAACATAAAATTCAATGGAAGATGAGAACACTTCATGCTAATGCTTTAATGTAGGCTACTGTAAACACTACACATGCCTTGACGTGTATGTCAGTGATCAACATTGAGCAGTGTTGATGCCTAGTACGGTGGCTCTGGCTGTCGCCATCTTAGCTGTGACTGACCATGCCTTACAACCAAATTCAAAACTAGGAGGAAGATGAGTGCAGCTGAAGTGGGAAGGTGATTTTTTTTTAAAGTTGACTGTCGTGATAAAAGTCGAGTTTTAGATGGGATAGTGTAGCAGCTAAAGGTCTAATAACTTTGATGTGCAGCCTCCTTCTCTCTGTTACCACAGGACGTTTGGTGAAGTTGTTAACTGACTGCTGTCCAGAGGATTTGGACCTTTCCTCTGCTAGCGTTAGCGTTAGCCTTTTCAGATGCATTGCAGTAGTACTTTAGTTGTATTTCAGGGCCGATGCTATAAAAACAGGATGTGACATCAGTGATGATTGACAGTTGCCATTGACAACCGGTCCCCTGAAGCGTAAAAGTAGGAAAAAATAAAAAATAAATTAAAAATGTGCAGTGTATAATCCAAGATTTCTTTGTAACTGATGGAGGTTAACGAGACTCCACTATCGGACAGTACTGCGCCGCTTATATCTCTGGGATACTAGCACCAGTTCGGCCAATGGGAGGAAGTGGAGACGTGTCGTCCATTTTTTTTTACAGCCTATGGGTTTAACACGCTGCTGGTCTCAATACATTCTGTTGTTCTTGTTTATTCAAAAGGGAACATGTCTAAACTGCGCCACACATGGCTTATTTTATACGTGCACCCTTGTCACGAGCTGTCAGAGATGTCCTAGTTGATGCAATAAAAGATTCAACAGTAACAGACAGCTGCAGGAAATTAAAGCAACACACTCAAAACAAACCTAACAGTCAAAGAAGTAGTTCACAGGTTATCTAAAGTGTGATGAAAATCACACATCAGTTAAGAGTTTACGATTCTGTATCTGGGAGAATTAGACATCTGAGAAGGAATGCATTATTCAACGCTGGCCAGCAGCAGAAAAGCATCGAAAAATTTCATGTTTACTGGTACACGGCTCTCGATTTCCTTTCGAACTGGTCCCGCTGTACGACTGCATGGCTGCCTCATGTTTAATTCTCTGGTAGAGTTGACAGTGGCAGACAATAGTGGGCCAATGCTGTAAGCATCAGTAACCGGGATGAAGTGAATTGGAGCTGAAGGCGCTTCTCCTCTGGCAGAACTTCAAAAAGTTTTATTCCTCCAGAGAGGAGCGGAAATACACCCGTCAGAGATGGAGAGAGGGAGGAAGAGAGAGGAAGAGGAAGAGGGGAGGAGAAAAGGCTTTCACAAAGGAAATGATGGGGAGAATAAAAGAAACACGGAAATGTAGGGGGAACGGAGAAAGAGGGAGAACGAGAGGAGAAAAGAACGTGAGGTCGAGAAGAGTGACATTAACGATGACGTTAGGAAAGACTGAGACTTTGTCCTAGACAGGCGAAGAAAAAATAAAAGAAGAAGAAGAAGTGCAATGAATGAGTTTGTGACCTGCACTTTAAAGGCCACTGACTTTATTGAACATCAACAACCTCTCAGTGATGTATACAGATCTGGCAGAGCCGGTATGAGAATAAGACAGAAAGGTCGACGGGGGAGAAACAAACAAAAGCAAAGTGAGAGAAAGAGACTGAAAAGAAGGAGGAAAACAAACGAATGGAAAGCTTTGGGAATTTTATAGGAATCCCAGATGAAAATAACCAGTTCAGCTGCATTTAGAGTGAGTTGGTTGGAAATGTACAAGTAGTCTCATCGTCTGGTTGTTGGAGAAACTGTGGCCGATCTTCACCACATATGTTAGACATGCACGTTAATCATTTCTGTCTGGAGCAGTATTCATTCAGAATGTGAATTAATCATATTAGGCACAAATGTGGCTTTTAACTGTATAGAACTTTATACTGGGTTTCTAAATTTTAAAATAAGTATTGATTTAAAAGGAAAATGTTGGCTCAAACCAGACACTCCCTCTGTGGATGATTGGTACAAAATAATCCAATAAATTTTCATAATGGAAAAAAAAAATAAAAATCACTGTCTCCGTGAAGCTGCAGGAAACTAAATTTGAAGAAATTTGGAGGAAGTGGGAGAAATATATTTATCTTAGACGCCTTTCTTTTGTAGTTTGTACATTTTTTATATATATTATTTCTATGTCGACGTCACTAAGTGTTCTGGCTCATGTTGGAAAATGTTGAAAATTAAGAATTACACAAAAAAAAGAAAAGCTTTGGAGACTCATGCATTGTGTGCTACCGCTGTATAGCTGTCCCCCTCCTCCCCCATCTCCTTGTGAGTGTCTCTGGTCTGGAGTTGTGTGGTTCTGACCTGTGGAGCTCTATACTACATCAACCTGCCCAGTCTCCACAGCATCCTACAGTTATCTACTCCTACCTGAATGCATGATTCTCATTATAGCAGCTAAATCACCTATTTTACAACTACTATTCAATCTATCAGTTAACAAGCTATATGTTTTACTTGTATCACGATTAGATTCTACATGTATGCTTTACTCAGATGTATGTTTATCTCCTCCCTCTCTTTTTCTGTCTCTACCTGGCCGGCCTCAAGCAGATGGATTAATACATTTATTTGTCATTTTATTTATGTGTTTTATTTTATTTTATTTTACTAGATTTGTATTTTATTTTACTACCTTTTGCCTTACTTTATTTTTTAATTTTTTAATTTTTATTTTAAGTTTATGTTACTACCTTTTTACTTTATACTTTATTTTTTAATTGTTACATTTTAATTTTTAGTTTATTTTACTACCTTTTTACTTTATACTTAATTTTTTAATTATTTCATTTTAATTTTAATTTTAATTTTATTTTACTACCTTTTTACTTTATACTTTATTTTTTAATTATTTAATTTTTATTTTTATTTTTTCACTATCTTCACCTATTTTTTTTTTTATTAGTGGTTCTCAAGAGTATTTATTTATTTATTTATTGTTATGTGAATCTGAGCTACTGTGACCAAGCAATTCCCTTTGTGGATGAATAAAGTCTACGTCTAACTGTATGTTTTTCCTTGCCACCATCGCCTTGCTCTGAGGGTCTCAGTCTGGGGTTTGCAAAGCGTCTTAAGAAGTGTTATTGGTGCCATGTAAATAAAATCAAATTGAATTGAAACAAAACGAGACACTGACAAGGAATATGTGTGTGTGATAAAAAAAAAAATAGTGAAATGAAGACGCAAAGTGGCAACTTAACCAGAAAAACACTGAGTGAGACGCTTGTGATCAGTTTCCTGCCATCGCCTGTGACTGATACCACCTCGTTACTGTAACTCCAACCGGCTGCAGGCGCCGGAAAAGACGAGAAATATAAATATTTCCCTTGTACTGTCACAGCCGACATCTGTCTGTTTCTCATCTGTCAGTCCGTCGCCGTGCCCGCTCGCGTTTTATGCTTTAGCGTCGTGCTTTGTATCCTTTACGGCTCCCCTGCTGCCAGAACAAGACTAGAAACGTCTTCTTTCACTTCCCTCTCAGACAGACGGCTGACAACTTTATGCAGAGCAACGTGCTGCGCGAGGTTGTCTTGATCAAGTGTGATCTGCCGGGACAAAGAGCGATTGAACTCGGGACGGCCTGTATTGGAGACATGCAGTCAGAGAGGCCAAACACATGCATGGCACGACTCGCTTATTTCACAATTCCCTCAGAAAACACTCTTGCAAAGAAGTAAATGATGCAAAAACAATTAATGCATGAATCCAGCCTGAAAAATTTTGCAACATGCGGATTAAGAACTAAATCCAGCCCACTTGGCAGTTTCAACGAGCATGAACTCGTACACACAAGCATTTGTGTCGACCAAGCCGTCCAATAAGCTAATGGCGGAGCACTTTGCTCATCGCACTCTGCCAATCTCGCTGAGTGTCACGGAGACAGTCTGCACCTGCGAGTGTGAAGAGGCGGCATCTAAATCACCGTCGCCCCGACTGCACACAAGCGCCGAGCAGAAAAACACACACAGAGATGGGATGTGAGCATACATTATAGAAGGCTTGTCAAGCCCGAGGTCTTAACTCCTGGTATTTTTTTTATTTTTTTATTTTTTTTGATTTGTCAGTTGAAAAATGGGGGAACACAAAGCAAATCTGATTCTGCAGCAGAAACTGAAACTTCGGAACAAAACAAAGAGGAAAGGAACGGATAAAATGAGCCCACCAGGACTCACCATCACAGAGCTTGTTAGAATAGCTGCTTTCAGGAGCTACTGCTCACAAACGGCCTTCTACAATGAGTGTATTAGTTTGTTTTTTCCTCATGAACCCTTCATCCTCAGTCTTTAACTTTGTCTTACCCCCTGCGTCTCGTATTCTACCCACCTTTTTGACTGTTCAGATCTCGCATTAAGGTCCAATCTGGACAATCTGATGGCAAGTGACCAGCTTTAGCTACGTGTGTTCACACCTGGTAAACCCCGACATCATCTGGGGCCCAGTAGAATAATTTAACAGCTGCTGTCACTAATGTATCTGTACTGTTGTTTCAGAACCAAGAACAGCGCTGTTCTGTGTGGGTGCGTCATGACTGTAGCTTCACATGTTAAGATATTATTCACTGATCTCCACCCTGACGTTAGATAGACCTGCACAAAACTCACTCCAACCCTGGAAGTCTCCATTATGCAACATAATCTCCAGTAATAAAGGTAAATAAAGACACAGAAGACTGTTGAGGAAATACTCTTAACCTCGCACAGCTCCTCATACAGAAACATCAATAATTAACCTCACCCTGATTCATTATTCAGTGACAGAATCACACTTGTGTACTCATATTAAATGCTTTCATTTGTTAATTTTAGTTTAGATTTATTTATTATTTAGTTAGTTAACAGCTACAAGGACAGAATATTTTAAAAGGCTCTCATGAACAGACATCACTTACGCTGTTTTTTCTTTTTTAGACGATCATTTATAATAGAGGAGTGTTTTTTTATTCTGAATGAATGATACAATGCGTCCTGTGACTCAGGTCGCTACCAAAGAATGAGGTCAAATGAGGACACATGCGACCCAGAGATCGGCTCTCTCAAATGCGATCTATTCGGTCCAATTCAATTTTATTTGTATAGCGTCAATGACAATACAATTTGTCTCAAGATGCTTTACAAAATCCAGTCTGAAACCTGGCCTGAACCCCCAGAGCAAGCACTAAGGCGACGGTGGCAAACCGTGAAAAACTCCCTTTCAACAGGAAGAAACCTTGAGCAGAACCTTAAGCTCACATGGAGGAACTCATCTGACAAAGGCCAGCTGGGTAGAGACAGAGGATGGGGTGGTGGAGGGGGGATTAGATAAGAAATTAGAGGACAAAAGCTCGGTGTCAGAGAAATGAAATTAGAGGATATGAGCTCGGTGCTAGAGAGAAAAGAGTAGAGGACATGTGCTCGGTGCATCGTCCACCAGCAGCCTAGGTCTATTGGGGAGACACACAGTGGTTAACATGCTTTACAGTAGTAGCACAGAATGGCATGACTAGTAGTAGAGAAGAAATCAAAGAAGAAATTAGAGGACAGGAGCTCGGTGCCAGAGAAATGAAATTAGAGGATAGGAACTCGGTGCCAGAGAGAAGAGAGTAGAAGATATGTGCTTGGTGCATCGTCCCCCTGCAGCCTAGGTCTACTGGGGAGACACACAGTGGTTAACATGCTATACAACAGTAGCACAGAACATGACTAGTAGTAGAGAAGAAATCAAAGAAGAAATTAGAGGACAGGAGCTTGGTGCCACAGAAATGCAATTAGAGGATAGGAGCTTAGTGCCAGGGAGAAGAGAGTATAAGACATGTGCTTGGTGCATCGTCCCCCAGCAGCCTAGGCCTATTGCAGCATAACTAAGGGATGGTTCAGTCCAGCTCTAACTATAAACTTGATCAAAAGGGACATGTTTAAGCCTAACCTTAAAAGTAGAGAGGGTGCCTGCCTCCTGAACCCAAACTGGGAGCTGGTTCCACAGGAGAGGAGCCTGATAGCTGAAGGCTCTGCCTCCCATTCTACTTTTTGAAATTCTAGGAACCACAAGCAAGCATGTACTTTGAAATCGAAGTGATCTGTTGGGATGATCTGGTACAATGAGGTCTTTGAGTGCATCCTAGGGGTGTTCTCACCTGTCTTTAACACTGGTCACTTGCGATCGGTTTGTCCAGATCGGATCTTAACGCGAGATCTGAACAGGGCCTTTGATTTCACTTGTGTTTTGTTATCCTTTGCCCTCTTTGGGTACTTGGTCCGGGTCCTCTACCCGCCTCACTGTCAGGTCATCTTAAATTTGGCTTATGTTTGGTCCTTAAGATTTGAGTTTTGGACTATTTATTAATGGTACATCTTTAGTCTCCTGAACTGCTTCTCTGCATTTGGGTCGAAGAAGAAAATATAAGAATACATTCTGTCTTAGTTGTCTTTACACCATCCATGTACCTACTCCCTTGCTATTCACCACTCACTTCTCAGATTGTCTTCATACTAAAGCCTTGGAGCCGTTTCATGTGTTTGTTTGTTTTTATCCTAGTTTATTTTTGCTTCATGCTTCTAGTGTTGAACCCTTCATGTGCGAACTTTTGACTGCTCCTTGTGGTGTACTGATTGCCTGCACTACATCGGATTGTGTTTGTCTATCTGCATCCTGTGTCCAATTCCTTGAGACTTTCACACAATCAAAGCGAAAAGAGGCAACGGTCGGAGCGGCAGTGACATGTCTTAATGCCACATCTGAGCATCCTGTCTATCGTTAAGGGAAAAGAAATCCCACTTATCGGACGACGATATCTCGTTATTAAGTTGTTGTTTTTTTTCCCGCCGCACAGCGAGGTCATTCGTTTGCACTCAAGTTGTAATTTAAATATTTTCAACAGCCCTTGAAAGCAGCATTATACAGCTAGAATACAAAGTGGCGACATTAATCTGCCACACACTCACGTCCGCAAAACTGACACTTGTCGCCGTTATGCCACCTCAAGTGCTGCCAAATAAATGAAGCAATTTCTGGGATTTGTGCGCATCTGCCTCAGAGGGCTTTTTCTTTTCCAAATGAAATCACTCTTGTTATTGCCGAGCACACTGGAGGTACAATAAAACTAAATTTGGGCCCAGGAACACACGCATCGATTAGCCGTGCCGCTCCAGGAGCAAAGGGAAGGCGACGTGGGATAGATTTTACAAAGAGGAAGCGAGGGAAAGAGGAGAATAAAAATTCAAAACAGAGACGGAAGTATGGAAAATACTAAATTAAAAGATATATTGTTGGTGGAGATGAGAAGGAGAGCATAAATACTGCAAGGTGTTACGTATTTTCCATTCTAATTCATTATACAATAACGCATTGGGGTGTAAATCCACTGTATGAGTTTGTTTTATTCACTTTTTTTTTTTTTTTTTTTTTTTAAACTGCCGTAGCAATATTGCTTCGTTTAATAGTCGTCGGGCTCATAAATGATTTGCATTCAAAGCAAGAGCGGAAAAAACAAGAGAGATTTAAATGAACAGAAACGAGGCAGGAAGAAGCCGGGTCAGCCGAGGACGATTTAGCAGCATTTCTAATGTGTTCGTTCCACACAGAAATCACAGAGAATTGGAGTCTTAGCCGCCAAGTATTCTCTGACAGATCCTCCCAAGGTCTGGTGTTATTTGAGGCCTTTTTAATCACAAGAATCACTCTTGGCTCGTTTTTCTTACTGTTAGGGAAGAGGCTGAAGATCGGGCTGCTGCTGTACGATACAGCAGAATTCAAGGTTTATCAAGATCAAGATTGGTATCTTCTAGAAATCCTTCAGAGAGCTTGTGAATGACAAATGAAGACGGGGTTCTTTATCCAATCGTGTCTTTTTAAGAAGTAGCCAAGAAGGCACAGCAAACTATCTTTATTTAGCCATCGTGGTGGTGAATTAAGGGCTAATTTATGGTTTTGGACACACATTAAAATCACGGAAAGAGTTGGTTGGTCGCATTAGACAAAGAAAAAGACTATTTTAGTATTTCAGAAGCCCATACTACCGTGACATGTCAGTCCTGCATCTGAAAAGGCTAATGCTAACACTAGCAGAGGAACGGTCCAAATCCTCTGGACAGCAGTCAGTTAACAACTTCACCAAACGTCAGAGAGAAGGAGGCTGCACATCAACTATTTGATAAAGTTATTAGACCTTTAGCCGCTACACTATCCCATCTAACAACATCCTGTGGAGTACTATTAAATGCTACTGATGGTGCTGAGGTGCTGCCTGTTTTTATACAGGCTATACATATCTGCAGCTCACAGTATGTAGCACGTGAGCTTTTATTAGTGACGTCATCAGAAACTAGTCGTTTAAAGACAGCCGACTCTAAAAAATCCGAACTCGTGCAACCCCTAGTAGCTGCTCATATTTAGCATAGCTCTACTTTACAGCCTGCAGCTGTGCAGCAGTGTCTGTGTGGAAGCTTACGAGAATTAACTAGATCAAATGCCCAAGGAAACTGCATTGCCAACACAAAGACAAGGAAATCATGAACTGGCCTTACGGGCAGTAAGGATGACTAGATCTTTGTCTCCAGGAATATATATTTAAAATACTAATGGAAGTAGCGTAAGCCATTGTGATGGTCCACTATTCTTGGTAGAGAGCCCATAGCATCTGAAGTGTCATGCCGTAGCAGGATGATTCCGGGAAACAGAGCTTACAGCCAACGTCAGGTTTGAAATAGTCGTGAATGAAAACATTTTAAAGCTGCTATTGGAAATATTTCACATTTTTAAAAGTAAAAAATAATGTGTATATATCTATATATATATATATATATATATATATATAAAACAGATCGTGCACAGTATAGGCTACATGAATGGATATGCACATAGTGAAAAGCAAAAAAACAATTGCCATTGACTCTGCAATACTCTTTTCAGTTCTCTCCAAAAAACAAAGCTAAAACAAAAGAAACTCGTCCAAGTTGACTTTGTTTTTTGGAGATACCATCACACGGATGACCGAGAATCTTTACAGACATTGTTCACCTCTCTGTTTTCATTTCACATCCCACAACTGTGATCTTTTGATTCAGTCGTACAGCTCTCATCAACTTCTTTTCCACGATTTTTCAGAGGAAAAAGCTTCAATCCTTTGAGTGTACGCCAACGAATAGTGACCAGCTGATTATCTTGGAGAAGCATTTAGCTCGTAGGTGTCTGAGGAGCTGGCAGACCCCAGATCAGCACTAAATGAATATTAGGCTTACAAGGAAAAAAACATATCGAAATTGGCAACAGGTCCCAATTACAAACTTTGATGTTATTTCATACTGAAGACATGTCTTTGACACGGAAGGCCTGGGTTTTCTTCTGTTTCATGCCAGCATCGATCTTTTAAAAAATGCAACACTGGAGGAAAAAGCCCACATACAGTACACTGGCAGGCACCAAAGATAAGGATGGGAAACACATACACTTCTTTACTTTAGGATCAATAAATCAATGCTTCAGTGTGTTTTGCCTTCTTTTTTTATCTTAAAAATAACAAAGGCAGCTGTCTTTTTTTCTTTAATGTTAACTGCAACTTCATTAGACTGTAGATTGCAATTTTCAGACAATCAATAGAGAAAAAAAAAACTATTTAAAGTGGAGCTTTGCAGAACTGTTCAACCCGAGGTTTGATGCAGAGAATAGCATGGGAAGGTAATGCTTGTGTACGGCAAGTTGTAGATCTTCTGTCATTTTTCTTTTAAAAATTATGGTCAAAGAGGTTTTTATTGTCATTTCAACCATTTACACCGATCAGGCATAACATTATGACCACCTTCCTAATATTGTGCAGGTCTCTCTTGTGGTGACGCATCAGAGAATGGACATGGGCCTTCTGAGGGTGTCCTGTGGTGTCTGGTAACAGGATGTTGTTAGTGGGGGGGCCTTTGAGGGGAGGGGCCTCTGTGGATCATCCCACAGATACTTGATCAGTTTGGGATCTAGTGAATTTAGAGGCCAGGTCAACACCTTGTGCTGTTCTTCATGTTTTTTTTTTTAGTTGTTCCTAAAGTGTTTTTGTGTGTGTGTCTGTGTCAGGCTGCATCCTGCTGGGGATGGCTGCTGCCATCAAGGAGTGTCATTGCTATGGGGGTGGGGGTGCCTGGTCTGGTCTAGGTGGGTGCTACATGTCTAAGTAACATCCACACCAATGAATGCCAGGTCCAGAAGTTTCCCAGCAGAACACTGAATTGTCACAAGATGGTCGATGTTTCCCACTTCTCCTGTCAGTGGTCATAATGTTGTGGCTGATTAGTGTACGTATAGAACTGCTGCTAGTTTGCTGCAATGACCCACTGGGCTCCTCAGCTGTCTTCTCTCATACGTCCATGTTGTTATTGTCATGTGATCACTGACTAGTTTCTACAACACCTCGTGTGCATAGGTGCAAAGATGTGTGCAAAGGGCTGAATGTAGGTTGTGATTTCATTGGGAAGACATTCACTAGGAACGCTTTCCACAGAGCGCATATTCCACTTCACTCATTTTCAAGTTAATGGACCAGGAGAGCCCAGCTAAACCTCCACCATCTATTTCCTGTCCTCCATTAAGCCCTGATGACTTGCTTCCTGTTCCCTTCCTGAGCGGACCTCTCCGTCGTCAGGTGACGCCACATTAGCGAGACAAGTCGACGCGCCGCACCACGAGGAGTCGGCACGCATGTGTGGACGAGGCCCGGCGCGTTGGTGTGTTTCGATTCATACGGCGAGGGAGTGAATAATGGGGCATACCCCGCGGTTAACATGGTGTAAGTAGGTGTTAACTATGACAGATTGTGCTGTCACTGGTGACCATGGCTGATCAGTTAGATCGCCCTCACCTCTCCGCTCCTCAATTATTTCACAGTCGCATAACCGCACGGAAGGCAATAAATCTCACATCTCATTTCTTACGCTTGATTTCACCTCTAATGTCATGGCTGCTCCGATTTCGATTACTTTTTTTTTTCTTTTCGGTGGGTGGGGTGGGGGAGGGGGCATCAGCTAACAATGAGTGAGCTTGTGTCTGTCAATGTTCTGTCTAACAAGAGTCTCCAACGTGCAAGAAATATGTTCCAAAATCCAACATTTACAAACGTTCCATCTATATCTGTATTTGCATGTGTTGTTTTTCTATTAAATGTCTTGCTAGAGAGAAATGCAGGTGTAGATATTTCTGTCATTTTGTGTTATTTCCAAATAAAAATGAATAAACTGTGCTTGACCATGGATTTTTAATATATTCTTGTAAAACAGATCTCAGGGGATCATTTGCTCTGATGAGATTCAAGTCTGAAACTTCAAACTTGCATTCAGTTTAGGCTTCTGCGTCATTTTGCAGACTCTAAGAGCTGTGATTGGTCCTTTTGGTAGTAGCGTGTTTCTGCTCTAGTTTTCCGGCTGTTTCTCCATTGCCGCACTTTTTTAATTGATTGTTATGGCTCAATAAAGATGGAACACATGGAGGAAAGGTTAACCGCGGAGGTTCGGAGATACAAACATTTGTAGGACTCGTCTTCGGCGATAATTCAGCGAAAGTTTCAGTCGCCATTGTTGAAAGTGAAGCAGGAAGTAGGAACAAAAATTTAAAAAAGACACAGCTAGTGTTTGGGTGGCGTTTCTACAGAGCTAGCCAGACTGAAGAGAGCACAAGTATAAATGGCTCGCACTGGTGTAGGCTACGTACGTAGGTTACAGCGTCTAGTCCTGCAGTACCTTTAATGAGCCTTCAGTCGACGCCTTCATGGCATGTTCTGGACATATTCAGAAACTTGTTTCTGGTGAAGACTTAGGGACAAAATTGACAGTCTCCAAACAGTTTTTCTAGCTTCAAAATTGGCAGGAAAAAAAAACCCAAAGACTTCCTCCAGCAAGTTGCCCGACCAGGTGCAAGCACTGACGCATTTATGCCGAAGGAAAGGAAAGGAAAGAAAAGGAGAGCACTGTCGCTTATTTATTCTACGTGGAATGGCATCTGTCTCAGGGAAATTGTGACACAAGAGCTAGAATCTGGTAGAAGAGAAAAATTCTTCACTCTGCACAATGTCATTATTGAAGTGGCTACCATTCACCGCAAGGTTAGTTGTGTCCAATTTGGTAAAGGCATGCATTTTTTAAAAAACAAAAAAGGGCACATCTGTAACACATTCTTGAGATAAGGAATCCGAGGCTGCCACTGCTGGCTCTCACTAGCACTCTCCACACAGAAAATTGTCACTTATATAAAATAAAAAACTGCCACCCTAGAGAACTAATTCCTACACTCACCATGCAGGCATGACATACTGCCCTGGAACAGGCATCAAGGCTTGCACGAAGCTCTCACCTGCCAACGCCGCTTAAAAGTTGTCACCTGAGTCTTTCTCCAAGCTGCTGATCCGAGGATCTGCAGAGCACTGATCTCCACGCACGGGGGCTTCAGCACAAAGCTCCCCTTCAAAGACTCATTGTTCAGTTTAAAGATAAAGGAACGCTTAATTAAATAAATGAATGAACGCATGTAATTATCATACGACAAAACGCACCTTAAAAGCAGCCAGAGGCATCGGCGGCTCCGATCTAAGGCCCGAGATGTCGACTAATCTGTCGATAAAAAACCCAAGACATTAAAGAGAAACGTGAGCTCCGGAGTAATACAAGGTCACGGGTGTTATCAGAGACACACTCACCATGTTCAAAACACTTCAAGTCTGACAGCTGTGTTAAATATTAACGACAGCGTGGAGAACTGAGAATGGACAGGGGAGAACACCCCGGTGAACGGGTAAAAATAATTGGTGGTAAAGTTTTTTTTGCTGCAGGAAGGGAGCAGGAAAAACACAGGAGACAGAAAAACAAAGATGCAGCAAGAAGACCCCCCCAAAAAAGGGAAAGGAGGTGATATGATGAATAGGTGACATAAGCGGTTGCAGATTTTAATTAGCTTCCTCGTCTGAGCATGTTTCTCTAACATGCATGAAATTGTGAGCATGAAAGATGTTTTTAGTGCCATATATATATATAAAAAAAAGAACAGTACCACGTTCTTACCTCACAAACCACTATGAAAACAAAGCCAGCGTTGCCCTAGTTTGACACGAACACAGCTGACAAAACAGTTCAGAGAGCAGTGCTCTGATCCCACTAAAACATTACTGCTTGTCTAGGATTTCGCTCGAGTCGTGAGGCAACGTCTGCGCGAGTCCCAGCGGTAGCCGCTCATTACATTACATACTTATGTAAAGATAATTAAAATCCTAAGTCAAAGAGCCGTCTATGAGCGGGGATGTAAGACAACTTTAGCGCTGAACGCCAAAATTAAACGTCGCATCATCTAGAGCAGGGGTGTCAAACGTAAGGGCAAAAAAAAAGGGTTGAATCTGCAAAGACAATAAATGCAATTTTTAAATAAAAACAACTGTGATTCCACCTATGTCCACTAGGGGTTGCACTGTTTTAATCAGAGTTGTGGATATATCTCGATACTGAGACCCAGAACTCATCATTTACAGGTTGTTATGTCATTATGTTACCGGTCCGGCCCCCTTGAGATCAAATCGGGCTGCATGTGGCCCCCCGAACCAAAATGAGTTTGACACCCCTGCTCTAGAGCTTCACTGCTAGATGAACCATACAGTATTCACCGCATAGCTTTTTTTCAATAAACTACAGTGAACCTTGCAGTCGCCATTACTGACATCCAAAGTGGACTTAAACACTTCTCCTATAAGGGCGGGATAAGCCCCATAAGAGAACTCTGGGCTTTATCTTTCATCCCTAAAGGTTGTTCACTGGCCCAAGAAAATCCACAGTCTCTATACGTGCATGGAAATCCACATTACTAAGAGACAGTTTCCTCCGCAGTGTCTGTGTCATTACGTGCAGCAGCACTAGGACCGATTCTGGCTTTAACTAAAAATCAGATTCTGTTTCACGTATGTCCTCTAGCACATTTAAATGTATTGCAGAGTTCTGTAAAATGACAAGCACTGAAACATGTTGGTGTTAGTCGATCAGTTTCTGTCTGTATGTGTCTCACCTAAGCCTCAGAATGTCTGCCTGGATTTTAAAAGGTCAGAAAATGTCCCGTGAGTGAGTGCTTTTGCTGTTTTATTTACAATTTACTGCATGTTATAAGAGTGTAGTGAGCTTCCGGGAGAGGTGATAGTGAAATTACCATAATGGCAACATCTAAGCTTTAAGAAACCGTAACGTATTTAAGGTAATCCAAAGTCTGCTGGCACAAACGTCCCACCGGTGACACATTTGGTTTTAAAGGGTTATTTAATTGTGGCAATAAAGGGCTGTTGAGTACGTACCTACGTAACAAGACAACTACTTTACTTTCTATAATGTAGCCGGTAGCTGAAAGCTAAAACTGCAACAACAATATGACTCAAAGGTTTTCTAACAAGAAAGCTGCATGAAATTCAACTTATATTAACATGTGATGCATTGGTTGTGTGCTTTTGTGTTTCTATTTGAATATTCTTTTCAGTCAAACAGTCTACAACCATTAAATTAAGCCCTGTATGTGCAAAACTAATAACCTGTCGACAGAGAATGCGCTGTTAGGAGCCGGGCCACTCGACAGCTGAGCCAACGTTGCACCACAAAGACTGCAACCAACAGACAACTACGTCGGCATGCGACCTGGCTTGTGCACAGCCAATCAGAACAATCGTCCTTTCTAACAGGGATCCAATTGGTGCTAAAGGCGCAAGACAAGCTGCAAAACTAGGGTCACCAACGCCCGGTTATTGGTCGTCTTTTGGCTCAGTTGGTCATGGATCTCCAAAGATCAGAAAACCTGGCAGAAGCTCACGCAACGGTTGGAGGGTTGACTACACAATTGCTGTCCTCACCAATGGGGTAAATGCCCACAACGGACCACGACAACCTCAGGAGAGGGTAAACCTGGGAAACCAATCAGTGTTTTCTGAACTGAAGATGCCTTTTGGACGGGAGGTAAAATGTCTACAAGTCCAGCTGCAAAGTTTTAAATGCTTAGATATCCCATGACCTGCAAGAGACGTGTAATGTTTAAGTTTTTGAGTTTTAGTGTAGCTAACTGTTTTCTAGCCAATGGCCTCATTGGACAAAAGTCTAACCATCGATTTAACTGCTACTGAAACCTCCTTGTTTACCACAAGGGTCCAAATCTGTGACTTTTAAATCCAGCGCGTTGCGGGGCCGGCTACAACTTGTTCAACCTTTCCCCCTCCAAAAAAAAAAGCAGCTGGAAAAGTTGGTAAATCAATGAGTGAAACTATTTTAAAGCCCCCAGCGATCCAGTTTGAACTTTTCTGGAACAGAATTTGGTTGCCGGGGCAATATTTAGCCGGCCAGACTTCTCCGTGAGTGAAAGAAAGACGTGGAGGAGAGAGGAGGGAGAGAGAGAGAGAGAGAGAGAGAGAGAGAGAGAGAGAGAGAGAGAGAGAGAGAGAGAGAGAGAGAGAGAGAGAGATGGTGGAATCAGTTTTGATGCCAAGAGCTGTGCGTTGACCCTGATTAAATGCCTCCCCCTAACTCACTGGGACCACTGATAAGACCAATGCTCTCCGGGCGGTGTGTGAGTCAGGTGTGTTCGGGAGCCGGAACAGACGACGATAAGCCGTGTGTCTGCACATGTGCATGTATGAAAGCGTGCGCGAGAGTCTGAGAGTGTGTGTGTGTGCGTCTCAACACCAATTCTCCTGTGTAAACATGCTGACCTGGCACAACACCAGTAGACACTTTGAAGTTGGCTATAGTCGCTGTAATCTCCTCCCTCCCTTCTCTCTCACACACACACACACTGGGCCAGCGGCAAGACTTAACACAAGCAACCTTCTGTGGCTTAGCGTGTGGCCGCTAACACACAAACACCCACGCACACACCCCCACACACACACACACATTGTTGCCGGTAGTTGCATCCTCTGTCTCCAGCAGAGGAAGATGGAACAAGTGATCTCACACGGGCATGCATTAACGCGCTCATGCTTTCCACAAACGTGCCGCCTGCAATGAGGATTTGTGCTGACGGTTGTGTTTGTGTTTGTTTTGCTGAAAGTGCCCGGCCACCCCCGAGTGCGTCGCGCTGCCGCCACCGCCGCCTCGGAGCATCTTCAGGTCTTCAATCAGACCCGCTAACTTCCTGCCACAGCCGCCCCTGACTCGCCGCACGCATGCACCGTATGTGAGTTCAGTCGGCAAACGATGCTTTGTTCTAAAAAGGTAGCTTGTGTGTGATGGTTGTGATTTTAATGTGGTGTGTTTCTTGCCCAGCAATCAAGAAAGCTAACCCTAACCCTAGTATTGTGTAGTGGTGACTCATCAGAGAATGGACATGGGCCTTCTGAGGTGTCCTGTGGTGTCTGGCAGCAGAATATTGTTAGTGGGGGAGCATTTGAGGGGAGGGGCCTCTGTGGATCATCCCACAGATACTTGATCAGTTTGGGATCTAGTGAATTTGGAGGCCAGGTCAACACCTTGTTCTGTTCTCCATGTTTTTTTGAGTTGTTCCTAAAGCATTTTTGCCACCTAGACACCATAGCAATGGGGCGGAGGTGCCTGATCTGGTCTAGGTGGGGGCTACATGTCTAAGTAACATCCACACCAATGAATGCCAGGTCCAGAAGTTTCCCAGCAGAACAATGAATTGTCACAAGATGTTGATTATGTCTCCTGTCAGTGGTTTTAATGTTGTGGCTGATCGGTGTACATCTCTAAAGTATTTCTTGCTACCTTTTACTTAAAGGTAAAAGAAAAAACATAGCTTATGCCAACAGACAATATTTAAAGGGTGATTTTTTTATTTCCTAAGCATCTCACTTGTGAATTTACCGTCTCCGTCACCACTCTCATTATGTTACTCTCAGCTGCAGCAGGCAGGTGTTTACAGTGACAACCTGCTCAGCACCGAGTGACAGACAAGCACAGTTAGCAGCTAACTAGTGAAAACAGTCGGGCGTTTAATAGATAATTAGTGAGATATTTTCCCACAGGAGGTGGTGGAGACCAAAAGCAGAGCAGAAAAAGGTTTGAACTTGTATTCATTTTAAGGAGACAGCCTGTGTGCTGGGTGATGAAGCACCGTTTGTTTGCCAGCCTAAAGGGTATCCTTACCTAGAAGGTGCTCAAGCCGAGGCACAAAAAAATAAATAAAAAAGCAGCCGTGGAACTTCACTAACTTGATGCAGTTGACGGTTTGTTACACACAACCAGTGAAAAGTTGTCTTTGGAGACAGTTTGGAAAGGGCAGCGCTGTCAAAAGATACTCCTCTAGTGATCTGTCATTGTATATCACGGGCTAAATACAACCAGCAGCGCCGTACTTGCAAGAGAAATAAAAGGCACCCTCAGGGGCAGCGAAAGCACCACCATAACTGCGGTTATTCCTCAGGGGACGCTGATTCCGCAATACCACATAACCATCATACATTGTTTTGATCTCATGCATCTCACAACGGTTGCACGGTAAGAAGCTCCACGACATCCTGCAAACGCTTGACATATTGAGGGTTTTTAATGCTATCGGCTGTTTTCTGCGTTCGCCGGTCACATCGTCTTTACATTTAAAGTAATCTTTACGGCGTTTTGTCATGTTTAAGTGTGGTCTTTGCTGGTGTTTTGACTCAGCTTTGATGCCTGTTGCTGCCGGGATTCATGCAGATGAGCGTGAACGACAATGGCCAAAGGTTAAGTCTGAGAAAAAACTAACAATTTGCAGATGCTTAAATACTCTGGAAGCAGATATAACACTCATAAACTCTTGTCCAACATAGACCGGAGCTGTTTGACATGTAAATACTACCACTTTGTGTTTAATAATAAAACAGTAATGATTTTATCTCATCTTTGAATAGGGAAGTCGTGGACTTGACGCCAGCTAGGCTTCAGCCTTGACTCCCCGCGCCGCTCTGTGCATGTTTACTTTCCTCCTCTCTTATGCTTTACCTTGCACTGAACTATACGTGTACGTATGTATTCACGTATCCTGACATGCACAGAAACTGAAAGCCGCTTCCGTCCGTACAAAGCCACTGTGGAGAAAGGATGCAGCCTTAGGTGGCCGCAACATGCCTGAAAGCCAGCTTCTTCATTAACTCACCGCCCACTGGTTACGTCCCACTTACTCACTCGGAAAAACACTAAACAGACAACTGCTATTGAGCTAACTGTAGTTAAACATGTATGAACGCTGCAAAAATGTCAAATTATGAGGAGCAAGTGTCTGAGCGGCACCACGTTATAATATGTCTGAGGCTCATTGGCTAATTCTTTCTTATTTGGGTCCAGGGCTGAAGAGGTTTAGGAGCCCCTGATCAGACAGAAAGCTACTTAGGGTATTAAACTGGGGCAGGGGCTTTCTCAGTACTTTTACCCCACAGGATTAAAATCGAGTTAATTTAATCTCACCGTGGGACTCAGGCACACTAGTGAAGATCCTCTTGTACGGGGGACCCAGAAGAAACAAGCAAAAACAACTCAGTTTTAGAAGCTGCAGGTCTAGCTGAATTAAAATCTGTTTACCTGTTTTTGCTTTAAATATTTACTCGACTTTTAGCTGTTGTGTTTTCTAATTATGTAAAGTCAGTGTGCACGGTTCGATAAATGTTGCAGTGTCATTCTCAGGCGCTGAAGAGAATCAAATCGTGGCGAAAAAAGGAAAATAAGTTAGGCAGCTTTTACCAATGCGCCTGTTTTTTTGTTTCTCCTGCCTGAGTTGCCAGATATTCAGACTCCAGGCGGCGTTTTTGGCCAGCGGGCAGATAATCTTGTTAGGAACAATTAACTCGGTTGTATTGTTGAATTTATAAACTCAATCCCTCACGCAGCAGCAGCGTTCAGAGCAGCACCTGGCACAACTGACAAACTCCCAACGAAAATGTCAATGAGGATCAACGCTGCGGCGCCGCGCTGACATTTGAGGAAAACAGCCGAAGTCATCCGAAGCTTCACCCGGTGTGAACCGCGTGGATGGAGAATGAAGCAAATAAACCCAACTCTTAATTTCATTTCTGCTTTTACTGCTGCGAAAGAAACAAAACGATTGCAGACGAGAATGACATGCAACGCGCCATTCTGCAAAGCTGGATGGACTTACAAAATGAAAGGTAGCATTCTGTTAGAAGAAATTATCTTTAACCACAAACAGATATTTCTGATTTACATAAAAACAATGATATACACCGATCAGACATAACATTATGACCACCTTCCTAATATCGTGCAGGTCTCCCTTGTGGTGACTTATCAGAGAATGGACATGGGCCTTCTGAGCGTGTCCGGTTGTGTCTGGAAACAGAATGTTGTTAGTGGGGGGGCCTTTGAGGGGAGGGGCCCACTGTGGATCATCCCACAGATACTTGATCAGTTTGGGATCTAGTGAATCTGGAGGCCAGGTCAACACCTTGTGCTGTTCTTCATGTTTTTTTGAGTTGTTCCTAAAGCATTTTTAACCAGACCAGACCAGGCACCCCCACCCCATTGCTATGGTGGGTCCTACATGTCTAAGTAACATCCACACCAATGAATGCCAGGTCCAAAAGTTTCCCAGCAGAACACTGAATCGTCACAAGATGGTCAATGGTACTTACTTCTCCTGTTGTGGCTGATCGGTAAAAAATGCAAAGTTACATTCTATAAAGTTCATAAACCCAAAGTTTTAAGTCCTGAGAGGCTGTTCTCAGACGCCTGACTAACTCGATGAGACGTGGCCATGACAGCTTGTTCTGAGCATTAAGCCAAATATATATCTCCCAGAAGAGGTACGACAAGTCTGGGGAGGTTTGACAGATGCATTCCAAATAATCAATTCTGCTGAACAAAAAGGAACAAAAGGACAAACTCTTAAACGAGGGGTAGATGTAAAAATACACGGAGAACAACACAGACATACCAAGTGGGACAGAAAGTGAAGAACGCAGGAATAAGTTGCTTAAACAAGTGCGGCTAATTCAATATGACAGCTGTCTAACGGGGAGTAGGGCCAACGGGGGGGGGGGGCATGGGAACAAATGCAGAGTGTGCAGGTGTAATTGAATTGAGTTATATTCTTCTTTTTTTGAGTTACTACAGTGAGATCGGAACATTTTCCATCATTTTTACAAGCTCTGATGTTTAAGCAGCAGAAGGCATGCGTGAAAGAAGCTAGCTACCTCGCTAAGAAGTTGTGCAGCTCCTCACCTATACCAGATCACTGTGGCTGCTCCTTCTTGTTGCATTACTACACGCAATATTTCAAATGCAACAAGTCTAGGGAGGTTTGAAATAAGACAAATAAAAGGAATAAAATGAGTCAGGCATGTGTGAAAGACATTAGCTACCTCGCTAAGAAGTTGTGCAGCTCCTCACCTAACAGCTCATTGAAGCTGCTCCTTCTTGTTCCATTACACTACCTGCAATATTTCAAATTGATCTGGTGTCCAAAAACACAATAATAGCCAACCTGCGTTAAAAATGCTAAAGCAAATGCATCCGAAGTCAACGAGGGGACATGGGAACTAATGCAGAGTGCGCAGGTGTAAGCGTATAAAGTTACAGGACGGACTTTCATTCTTTCTTTTAACTAACTATAGTGAGATCTGTTAGTGGAATTAAATGAGGCAGTAAAAGAAGAAGCCCTCTAGACTTTCTAACATTCACCGGTAATTAAGATAAAACAGGAGCAAACCCAAAGCAGCCTTCTCTCATATAAAGTATTACAGCAAAAACCAAACGGTGAGGTTCATACTCGTATGCGCCCCTGATGCAGACGAAGCAATTATCTTAATTTTAGCGAGACAAACTGACAGAACATGAAAACGTCTAAGAACTGGTATCTAAGTTGAGGAGCTCACAGCTCGGTCATTTTAACTCAGAACATTTTCCACCACTCCGTGATCAACTGTGCTCTGGTTTTTAAGCAGCAGAAGGCACGCGTGAAAGAAGTTAGCTACCTCGCTAAGAACTTGTGCAGCTCTTCACCTAACAGATCACTGAGGCTGCTCCGTTTTATTGCATTAATACACAAAATATTTGAAATACAACAAGTCTAGGGAGGTTTGAAATAAGCTTTACAAACAAAAGGAGTGGACACAAATGAGTCAGGCATGCATGAAAGAAGTCAGCTACCTCGCTAAGAACTTATGTAGCTCCTCATCTAAGAGATCACTGTGGCTGCTCCTTCTAGTTGCATTAATACACAAAATATTTTAAATACGAAAAGTCTGGGGAGGTTTGAAATACACTTTTACAAATAAAAGGAACACAAGTACAAGCTTTTAAGCAAGGAATTGGTACAAATGAGTCAGACATGTGTGAAAGACGTTAGCTACCTCGCTAAGAAATTGTGCAGCTCCTCACCTACCAGATCACTGTGGTTGCTCCTTCTAGTTGCATTACTACACACAATATTTCGAATACAACACCTCTAGGGAGGTTTGAAATAAGCACTACAAACAAAAGGAGTGGACACAAATGAGTCAGGCATGCATGAAAGACATTAGCTACCTCCACTGAGAAATTGTGCAGCTCCTCACCTAGCAGCTCACTGTGGTTCACGACACTACACACAATATTTCAAATACAACAAGTCTAGGGAGGTTTTAAATAAGACAAGTAAAGGAACGGACACAAATGAGTCGAGAATGCGTGAAATAGGTGTGCAGCTCCTCACCTGCACCTCATTGAAGCTGTTCCTTCTTGTTCCCAAAACCATTACTGCCTGCAATATTTTGAACTGATCTGATGTCAAAATTATAATTAATTTCTCATAATTAAATCCAAAAAATGCTGTAAAAGTGAAGCTGCAGCGGTATGAAATGTTTGGTTTGCATTATCAGCAATCTCTGAACCCACGGGATGTCGCTCGATGACGTTTTAGCACATCTGTGCTACATTACAGAGATTACATAGCAGCAACATAATGTGATACTTGGTCGCCACAGTCGGCGATACATACTGACATTTGTTAACTGGAACGCTTTGGATTGCCTCTTTAATATGACATTTAATAATCAGTCCCAGCATTTACTGATTAAAGTCGGAATAAAAGGAAGAGTTTTTCCATTATATTGCGTCATAAGACCATTTTGAGTTTACTAACCATAGAAACAAAGCTGGTTGCTACCTGAGAGTTAACTCTCTAGGAAAAACTTTTTAGACCTGAACTTGACTGAGAATTTAACCATGTGATGGACATACAGAAAGGTTTTCGAGCGGAGGTGCTAAACTCAGATCTTTTTCTTTTTCCCCCCGGTTGAATGTGACAGTCCAGTCCGTCAAACTCCAGATAATTAACACGTACATGCTCAAAGGTCGCGCCAGGTCAAAATACCAAAGACATTCTCGAGTCAATCTGAACTTCTTTTTTTTTTTTACTTTAGACCACAAATACATGCTGAGGTGTGAATATCAGACAGCTGCCAAAGGGTAGAATTATTTCTGAATGTCATCACTGTCACAGTTTTCACTACTGTCAGAGGAGCAGCTCCAGGAGACTGTAATGAAATCTGAGTACAGCTCTTACAGCGATGCCAGGTTCTGTGGAAACCGGACTAATCAGGAACCCTGCCGATGGGCGCGACGGTCCCAGGGAGGAAACCACACACTCCAGCCTGTACCGCTGCAGAGACAGGATCCAGGCAGACAGTTATTAACTGCTACTGAACGACTGGGTTTGAATTGTACTGCTAACACATGCTGGTTTGAAGATGGATGATCACTTATACTAAATACACCGACCAGCCACAACATTATGACCACTGACAGGAGAAGTGAACAACATTAAAACCATCTTGTGACAATTCCTTGTTCTGCTGGGAAACTTCTGGACCTGGCATTCATTGGTGTGGATGTTACTTAGACATGTAGCACCCACCTAGAGCAGACCAGGCACCCCCACCCCATTGCCATGGGGTGGGGTGGCAAAAACGCTTTAGGAACAACTCAAAAAAACATGAAGAACAGCACAAGGTGTTGACCTGGCGACCAAATTCACTAGATCCCAAACTGATCAAGTATCTGTGGGATGATCCACAGAGGACCCTCCCCTCCCGACTCTACAGGATAGATTCTGGCTGGAAGCTTACGTGGCCCCAACCGAACAACAAATGTGAAACTTTAAACCTCCACATCCTTGAGATCCGTTTCTTTCTGACATGTTTTCTGCTGCCTCATCTGAGACATGTTTGTGCCGTTGATTTGGTTCTTCACTCAAACCTTGACACTTTTCAATGGCTTGGGTCATTTTCTCTATTGTTATGTAATGTACTCTGCAAAAACTGAGGAATAAACTTTGTAAATATATAAATATACATATATATATCCATATATCCACAGGGATTCACCTTAAAATGCATTTTGATGCTTTTGTAGTGTAAAAAAAAACTGGCATTCGTTTCAAAATAAGACGAAGGAAACAGAAGCGCTGGGAATAGTGTGACTAAGGCAGTGGCTCCTAATTAAGAACACGGGGACCCAGATTTTACTCAGCCACATATTCACTTTCCATTTCCTGAGTTTTCGTGGCGGTAAAATGACATGAAGCATCAATCAGTCACTGGTGCATTTGATTATGAATCCCTCGTTTTGGAAAAACAACTCTGCAGAGGGGATTAATATCTCAGTCAAAAACTCATGAGATCGGGGTCCAGATGACATTTCTGAGAACGTACGTGAGTGATAAACTAAACGAGATGAACACAGAGTGACTAAAAGTAGAAAAGAAAGCAAGGAGACGCTGAATCAATGCGAGGCTTATTGGCAAAGATCTAAGGATGAATGTTGGGCTTTGTTTTATACGTAATTGTGCTTCTTTTCTTTTTTTTAAACTTTTATCCAAGCAATCACAATCAGTGCACGTTTCAAACCTATCACAGTGAGAAAGGGAATCCATTCAAGTAAAATATTTATTTGGCAAGTGTTTTTTTTGGGCTAGGTAGCTAATAAAACAGAGAGAGAGAGACAGAGGCTTCATCTAGAGGAGGGGGGGAGGTAAAAGCAAATTTACTCTGCGCTAATAGTGGACTAAACTCAAATCTGCACTGAAACATCACTTCACCGTAAAAAAAAAAAAAAAACCCTCCCTCATACAAAGGCGAGGGCTTAGCCGCCGCAGTTATTTAAATCGAGGTCCCGGTGCTCCTGTCATCCAGCGCGACTAACGGGATTTGACTCGGCGAGGAGTGGACGGGTCCCAGGTCCACGAAACACATTCTGCCTGTCTGACCCGCGCGGCCACACATGGGAGGGCCACACACACATGGGAGGGCCACACACACATGGGAGGGCCACACACACATGGGAGGGCCACACACACAGTCCCACCCACACACAGGAAGAAAGCAATAACCTCCCCCTCCAGCACCACCACCACCTCAGCCTTCCACACTTGTCTCTGCTTACACCGTAATGCACGCATTATTGCTCATTTAGCAAAATCCATTTACCTGTGTGGACCAGCCACTTCTACACACACACACACACACCTGAGCAGGTGTCACATTCTGTAACAGCTTCATATGTTGACACCCCATCCAAGATTAAGAGGGGGGCAAAAGAAACAACTGCAACGTCTTTTACCTGTTACACATAGTTTACATCACCCCCCACCCACACACCTCTTGTCACCTTTGACTTTCTCCCCCGTCTACCTGCTCTGGGCTGAGGAGGCGACAGCTTGCAGTAATTTAAAGTAATCGGATGACTCCTTCTCTCCCTCTCTCCCTCTCTCCCTCTCCCTCCCTTCATAATCCGAGACACACAGGCTGTTGTGAGGTAACCTGCTTTTGAAGGGGACCACTGCACGACTCCACGGATGTGCTGAGCCCCCCCTTCATGTACTTGTTGAAAATAAAACCAGCCTCTCCTTATTTCAGCTGTCAGTCATGCGAACTTAGGGATGACTTAGGGATTTGAACCTGTTATAGTAAGTAACATGGAAGGAAACTACTTAATTCAGGTTATCCACAAGATTAAAACCCCTCATAGTGGGAAGGGATGGTGCAGGTTGCATATGTCAGGATCATAAGAGTGTCAGTGATGATCAATAACGTGCACACATTCACAGAAATGCTTCTTGGGTTCATTCAAACCGACGTCAGTTTCCTAAACCAGCAGGAATAATGTGGTCAGCCGGTTTCAGCACCACGGACAGCGGCATTCTCCCCAAAACACACACACACACACACACAGTCTTCAAAGTACTGTACTCAATACTCAAGCATGTGTCAGCAGCTATAAGAGACTTTTATTTTTTATTTTTTTCTCTATTTCAGTCACAGGATCAGCGTTTTCTCTCCACGCACAAACAAAATGCTTCGCTCCGAGCCAAAATAATCCAAAAGCACGGGTGGAATCTGAATGACAGCCCCGGAAAGAGATGTAGGATGAATGATAATACTATAAAAAGCGGTTCCTTCATGTCAGAGAAGTCTCTACCGGCGTTTCGTTAAGGGAAAACCGGGCTCAAGAGACGGGGGTAAAGGGGTGGCGAGTGAGGGCAGTGACTGCGCGACTTACCGCGTTATCCTCGTGGAAGCCATACGTTCAACATTCAAATCTACTTTTTCCGCACACTGTTGCTGTCCGTGGGCCGCGGCGAGGCGAGGCGCACAGCCCGAAGAAGAGGAGGAAATCCGGGAAATAGCATCCACACAACTCATCCGAGCAGCACCGGCTGGCTAAAGACTGACCCCACTTTTTCTTTTTTTTTTTCCTCTCGGAGGTGTGTGTGTAAGAGAGAGAGGGGGGAGAAAGAGAAAGAGAGGGAGAGAGAGAGAGGGGGAGAAATTCCGCTGCCTTCAAGGCGAGAGAAATCACTGAGGAGTTTATTTTCAAGTCACAAAAAGAGATGTGGTCTTCGTGCCAGTAAAAAAAAGAGAAAAAAGAAAAAGAAATAAGAAAATAATCCTTCTATCTTCTTGTCTTCTTTAGTTTAAGTCTCCGGCTTAGGAGGCAACTACAGTAGGAGAGACGCGGAGTAACAGTATATGTGCTCTAGTGTTCCCCCTTTGCTTTCGCAACCGGAGAGAAGGAGGGAGAAACGGAGGAGGAGGGAGGGAGGGAGGGGGAGAGATCCAGCGACATTGGCTGGAGAGAGAAAGAGAGAGAGGGAGAGAGAGAGAGAGAGAGAGAGGGGAGTGATGCAGAGTCAGAATGGGAGGTTTTGTCTTAAGGTAGCGGTGCATTAACCGCAGGAGCCGCGCAGAGATCGGTGCACCGTAATCTAATTATGTGCACGGCAAAAGGCGCACGGATTACCGGCTGGTTCCCCTGCTCTGCTCCGCTCTGCTCCGCTCTGCTCTGCTCTTTGCGCCCCATGGCGGAGAGGGAAGGAGCACGGTTAGAGCAAGGCATCAAATTTTAACTCTTCTCACGCTCTAGTCAAGAAAAAAATAAATAAAACTGAGACGCATCAAACAGCACCAGAAAAAAAAAAAAAAAAGGAGGAGACACATCTGGCCTGACATGAAACACTTTCTCAGCAGAAAAGGCTTCAGATGCGCAAAGAAGACAGGCTTCGTTTTACATCTTCTTGGTTTCCTTCCAGAGAGGGTGCCACAGGTGCAGCAGTGGAACCGAGAGGGCGCACCACCGCGCGGCACCAGGTGAATTTTAATTCCCGAGGTGCATTTTGGAAAAGGCCACAGTGCAATTAACACATGGATTTCACGGTTCTCTGGAGCTGTGCACTATCCCCCTTTTATTGGGGATTAACTGTTCGCGGGAGCTCCTTCCACCGTCCCAAATTTCTTTAAAGTAGAAGTCATCCATCTGCCTCTTTGCCAGCTATGCCTCAAGTGTCTCAGTCACTTCTCTTTAAAAGAAATTCCACTTATTTTACAAAAAAAAAAAAAGATCCATCACTGCTGACTGATGCTGCAGGTATCTTGACCACACATTAAAACAGTGGCTTGCATTCACTTCTGTCTTTTCTTCTTCATTAAACACATCACAACTCCTGAACTCTGACCAGAAATATGTATTATTTGGGTTGTGAATATTACACGGTCTCTCCTCATGAACGTAACCCCATTTGAAGGCAGCATCAGACATGGGAAGTCGTTGCAAACAAAATGTTTGACGTTGAAGTTATAATATCAGCCATAAACCGCCTGTCATTGAGAAAGGCTAATAGCTTAGCAAGGTCTGGGTAACTTAACCTTCTGAGACCTGAGCTTCCAAGTTATTGGTGATTAGTAAGATCTAAGGAGTACGAAAAACTAAGCATCATCTTTGAACAGGAAGTAGTTTTTGAATAATAATATGTCCACATATGTGGACACGGGGATTATGTCAGTGAAGGTTGTCAGTCATCCAGGTTATGGTATATGCAAAGAAGATACTTAGATACTTACCTGTCGTTGAGGGCCGACTGCTTGTCCCTTGGATGAGTGGTGAAACGTCTTCTCAAAAACTCTACAAGTCCAGCTGCCTTTTTTTAAAATGCTTTTTTGGAGACACAGGGATTAAATGACTGTATATTACAATAAAGTCACATATATATATATATATATGTATATATATATGTGTACATATGTTCACATATACACACATATATACATATATATACATCTATACATATATATGTGTACATATATACATATATATGTGTATATATACATATATACACATATACACATATATACACACATATACACACACACATATATAACAAAATGTAAAACTGTTTATATTTTAATATCTGAACATTGCCCTGCAAAAACAGAATTGCAAACAAACACTATTCTTCCTTGCTCAAATAAAAACCAGGTAATCTTCATGTCTGAACATGGCGTGCAGTAGAAAAACTGCAAACAACCACCTTTTTTTGTTCCATTGTTCAAATATAAAACTTTTCAAAACTGTTCATTTTAATACCTGAACATGGCCGTGCAAAGACAAAATTGCAAACAGTGAAATCCCAAAGTCCTCATATGAGGACGCGAGGTCTCGGGAGGTTAATGGCATTTGGGAGATGAATGAATCCTGAGGAAGGTTGTGGTTGTGTCTGCTGACGCTGAGGAGCTGTGGGGGCTGCAGACGGGCCGCTTTTGGACGGTGAGGTCCCGTCCGTCCTGGGTTCAAACCCCACTACATACATTCTAAAAGCCCTCACCCTGCCTTCCTCCCTGCCGCCGCCTTACGTGGCTGCCCACTGATTCAAATGTGTCCACTTCCTTGTGTGAGTGTGTACACAAATAAAGCCGATGAGGCAGCTGGTAATTTAATGTCCGATATTCCCAAAAGACTTCTCCTTTCATTAGCCTGTTGCATTTCCTGCGTCAAGCTTCTAGACGCCAACAGTTGCCTAGCAGCCGTGTTCTTGCAACTTACAGGAGATGTTACCGCTTGAGCAAGTTGTGTGCATGACTTTCCACGCTGTAGACACGAATAATGGCACACTAGCTGCTGTGAATCGCCGCTGATTTTAAACCTTCAAGTGTTCAGCTGCATCGTTTGAGGCAAGACGTACTGCAGTAGCTCCAAACTGATTTTGAAGCATCAAATCTCTAGAGTGCCCCCTTTTTTGAGTAGAAGAAACATTCCTTTAAGCCGTGTAAATATTAAGAATTTCAAATCCCCTGGTCGCCTCCTCTGCTTTTGTTTTTACCCAGGACTGTCCCGCTGCAAGAAAACAACACCGCCAAGAGTAACAGCGCTTGTTTAAAACGCCATCCGCCGCTGAAGTTTTTGACTAATCCTCATGGATAAAAGTTTCTCATAACTTCCCGAACAGTACCAACAAAAGGGGTGTTTCTACAAATCATTCAAAAGCTGTAATCAGTCTATTTGCACAGAGGGAGGTGCAGGACACACGCTGGCTGAAGAAAGCCTCGCAGCTAGAGCCTTCTTCTTTTTCTTTTTTAAAGAATTCCTTTGAATATGTAGATGTGGGGAGAAAGTCTCCAGCGAAATCTCAAGGAAAGAGTTGATTATACATCTTCAGTGCGGGTTAATCAATCCCTGAAGTCTCCGCAGAAAACATTTGTGTGAAAGCCTCCTCTGCGGCTCTCGGTGCGCTTTTATCATAAAGATTTTTCCTCGGCCCGCTGATCTGTTCAGTTTGTTTTTGAAAACAGATTATTTTCCAGGCAATTGCGAGGGGTTATTTATTTTGCCAGGCATTTTACTTCCCCAAACTACATATTGGCACTTAAAAAAATAAATAAATCAGTGGAAATATGCTTCTGGACGAGTGCACGCTGACTCCATTCACCCGTCTGGACAGAAAAATACAGTCAACTGAAAAACAAGAATAATCCTTTGCCCCCTTTTTGTTGAGTAATCCTGCTTTACTGTAACATATATTCAACTGTATAGGGTTGAACTGTTTAGTAGTAACCGTGTGCAAACAGCTGAATTCAAGAACTTAAATTGACTCTAATTGGTTAATCCTGCAAACAACTTTAAGGCAACTTCCTGAAACCTTAATTCCTAAACCCACATTATTATTTTAGTGTCTCTTCCTCGGCGTAAGAGCCAAACGTGGCTGTCTAACTGCAGCAGTTATCATGAGTTGTTTATCGCCTGGCATCGACTCGCTTTGGCTTTAAAGAGGTTAGACTTTGGACGCTCTTCTTAAACCAAGATCTGCAAAGAAGAGAAAACGTCGTTATTATTACCACGGGACATTTACAGCGTTTAAAAATGACGCACAGACTGACTGACCTCAACCACGGCGGATCTGATTCACAGCTTCCGCCAAAAAAACACGTGACGGGAAGAGTGACAGCTGTAAGACAGCCATCTGCTGTTCTATTACAGCACATCTAGTAATTATGTTCTTTATTTTATTCGATTACAGAGTTCAGTTTGGATGCGACGGACCGGCTCGCGCTCCAGTGTGGCAACGGGCCGACCCGTCCGTCCATCTGCTCTGCGGGATTACAGCATCGTAACTGCATCTGCGGCCTGCGGCGCCTCATCCACGGTCCAGGGAAACCCGCACCAGCGAACAGAAAAAAAAAAAAAAGATTTTAAATTAAACGCACCCGTTGGTGATCAATTGACGTGGTCAATAATAAGAGCTGCTCTAATGGGAAACCTGATTACATAATGAAAAGATTTAAACGGCTACCAGTAAAAGGGGTTTGCAGGCAGAGGGCCAAGCCAATTATAGCCCCTATACCACTGTGATCTTACCTGTGTGTCCATCTGCTCCACTCTGCTCTGTGGGATTACACCAAATCCTATTGAGCTGAAGGGAAGGAAGCCAAGATCAGTAGGCCTGAACCAATCCCCACAAAACACTACTACAGGAGAAGTTTGTCTTTTAGAACAAAGCAAAGATGCACACAAAAGAAAAAGGAATGACTATTCGCGTGCAGTTAGCGCATGTGGTACGTCTGCATCTGCTTTTGTGAGAATTAGAAGCGGTGCAGAGTCTGCTGGTTGACGCTACCTCCTCACAGGGAGCGCAGCTGATTTAATATAGAAGGTGAATTTCTCTTTCCACTCGCTTGTGTCTGTTCAGACGCCGCAGTGCAGAGCTGCGCTACACGAGCAGGTAACGAGGAAAAGGCCCTTTAATGAGAACCGTGCTTCCTTAACCGAGCATACGCGCACAGATTCATCATCTCAGCTCAACACCCTCTCGCTCCTTTTGTTCTCGAAACTCACATTTTCCTCATCTGGCTCATTTTATTTTTGCTCAGAATGAAAACAACACGACAGTAATTCAATTGAAGGATGAGATTTCCTCTGCAATAAAACCAAAGGAAGCCGTGAGGTGAATAAAAAGAAAAAAGAAAAAAGAAAAGAAAATGTGAAAACGGGATAATCTTTAATTTGAAGTAAATCAGTTCCAATTTAAATCAGTGCTATTTCTACCTCAGCAGTGGCGTACAATGGCATGTACTCACTAGTAGCCCCTCCTCTTTTTTTTTTTTTTGGATAGTGTTTTCATGTAGTGATGTAATGTACACCGATCAGGCACAACATTATGACTACCTTCCTAATATTCTGCAGGCCTCCAAAACAGTTGTGACTCATCAGAGACATGGGCCTTCTGAGGGTGTCCTGTGGTGTCTGGTAACAGAATGTTGTTAGCCTTTGAGGGGAGGAGCCTCTGTGGATCATCCCACAGATACTTGATCAGTTTGGGATCTAGTGAATTTGGAGGCCAGGTCAACACCTTGTGCTGTTCTTCATGTTTGTTTTTTTTAGTTGTTCCTAAAGTGTTTTTGTGTGTGTGTCTGTGTCAGGCTGCATCCTGCTGGGGATGGCTGCTGCCATCAAGGAGTGTCATTGCTATGGGGTGGGGGTGCCTGGTCTGGTCTAGGTGGGTGCTACATGTCTAAGTAACATCCACACCAATGAATGCCAGGTCCAGAAGTTTCCCAGCAGAACACTGAATCATCACAAGATGGTCGATGTTATTCACTTCTGCCATCAGTAGTCATAATGTTATGGCTGATTGGTGTACGTGTGCAATTTTTAAAAATCCAGTGGAAATTCAAAAAGAAACATAGCGCTGCGTCCTCAAAGCCCTCCAAGACTTGAATCCAAGGATGCAGCCAATGTATGATTTAAAACATCAAGTAAACAACATTTCTTCATCAGACATCTTTGAGGCTTTGGACATGGAAGCGATGAAGGTCACAGGCTGCTGGAACATTGCTGGAGTTTCGATCCTTATTCTCATTTTTCTGAACTCAAAACTAATATTTTTTCGACATTGTTGAGAAACAGAACGACTCGATGACGCCCAAGAAATGCATTCTGGGATACCTGACTGCACCGTGTCCACAGAAGTTGCCTCCTTCTGACCTAAACGTTGCTCTCACCTGGGGCCTCATGTACTAACAGTTGCGTAGATTTCCTACTAAATCGTGACGTAAGCTCAGATTTAGAAGCATTTCGAAGCACATTTCCTTTGTACATCCCGATTGAACGTACCCGACTCCTCCCTGTCCACGCCCATTTTAAATATGCAACTCCATGTCCAGGCCCATTTTAAATATGGAAATTATATTTAAATTGACCCTGCACCTGAGATTCCAATCTCTGCGCGATCAGAAAACGAAAACATAAGAATGAGTAAGACGGGAAAGAAGAAGAACAGAACAGAAAGAGAATTGGAGACGCTACTCACTGGAGTGGAGATGCGTAAAATGTGTTCTCTGGCACGCTGCCACAATGTTTACTTGCATTTGCGCATCACGTATGATCTGCACACTGATCGAATGAAAATGTTTCCTGTTGACATTTACAAATTCATGCGATGGCGCTTTTATATCAATGTGTGTGCAGTTGACAGCTCTGATTACAGTCAGAAAACCGTCTCTCGCTGCAAATTGCTCTTTAATGTTGACCTGTTCAGATGCATTGTATGGGAATCTGATATACCTGGCTGACATGCGGATAACTCCGTCCCACACTGCTGGCATGGCTCTGTTCAGGGTCGACCGGCACAGTCCCGATCGGTCGGAGTAATAGTTTTCACATTGATGACAGTTTCCTGGCATCACCTCTAAGTGTCGCCAAAGGATCGACATCTGTAGAATCCTACTTACGCCAGCCACGTCGTTGGCGTAGGGACGTACAAAATTCATGGACATTTCACTCTTGATACATCTGAACTTTTACGTGAGCGAGTACTTACGTAACGTTTTTGTACTTAAGCAACTTTCGTACATGAGGCCCCTGCTCTCTCCTCCCCAGGTTTCCCAGTTGGATAGCCTGATTGATTTAATTTTTCTTACACTAGCGTATACAGTATAACCCACGCATACGCCCATGGGCTGAGGGGTAAAAAAAGGAAACACAAGAAAAACTGTTAAGAGGCGACTTGTCACCCTCTATTTTTTAGGGTTAGGTCAAGGGTTAGGGTTAGGGTTTGTTTGTCTGTTTCCTTTTTGCCTCAGGTGTTCGGAGTTGAGCTGCTGGTCATTATGCTGGAGCTGAGCTGCCATCTCACCTGCTTCTCATCATCCAATCAAGCTGAACCGTACTTAAGGACTTTCCACTCCCCCACTCATCGCCATTTCTTCAGTTTACCCCCGTGGTAGTAACACGAGAACCAGCTATTGTCGCTTAGCCTATTTCCTTGGTGCACAATCCGAATAACCTGCTTTTCTTCGTTTGCCCCAGGTGCAGCCCACGCTCCAGCCTTTTTCGCCAGCCGCCTCCTCCTGATGTTTTTGTGTCTATTTGGAACTCTGCTCGAGTTTTGTTTTCATTAAAGTCCTGTCCTAGAGCCTGAACTCTTGAGTCTCGCGCCTGAGTTCTTTCCTTCGAGTCGTCCACATCATAACAAAAACCAAACAGGGTTACCGAAGAAAAGTCCACACCCCGACAATCAGATCAGTTTTTCTAAATTACACATTTACGGCTGTTTGCTTTCTTGGTTATGACTCATGTATGATTCGTGAATTTCACTACGAGTACGACCATTTCAAATTACTGGTTCTCAAAAACCTTTGCACCACCTCATGTCTGCGTTGGGAGTTCCCGCAGTGGATAGAGGCCTTCAATCAGAGCAGCCACGATCTTACGAATAAGCGCCATGATTAAAAAATGCAGTATTTTTCTAGCAGTTTCTAATGGAACCGCACGACATGAAGAAAGAGACTGTGCAGTGTTCCAATTACTTTTTAAAGAACCTGTAGAAGAGATGAAACCCTCCACGGCTTTTATACCTCAGATCTTGTTTCGTAACAGCAGCAGCAAAGGATGAATTTTAAATAAAAACTAAACTTTAAGTAAGAGCAGCAGATGCCAAGACAATTACAAAGACATAAACACACAGAGAGGAGAATCAAGAGGAGGAACATGAAGGAGAACCGTATATTTCTCACTGCCTGCCACTATTAAATCCATCCAGTGCTGGAGCTCTTCCTAGTTCATTTGGAGGAGCAGATGTTAATAGCTTAACAGGTCTAGGCAGTAAGTGTTTAATTAGGTCTGCGGAAAAATGATTTATTAAACACATCTGGGCCCATAAAACAACACTCTCTGGACTCTGTCCTTTATAACTCCCCGGCTTGATTCTCTGCCAAACACGGAAATAAAACTCTCCAGCTCTCGGCCCTGACAAACTGAATCCCTTACAAACGCGGAGCGTTGCTTCCCGTCGTGACGTCGCATCTCCTGAAGGGAGCGGTGAAAGACGGCACCTAACGGGAGGACAGGCACGGCGGGGGGAGGGAGGGGTTTGTGACGGTGACGCTCAAACGCCGCGGCGTCGTTTTAGTGTCGAGGATTACTGGGATTTGTGCTTGTCGTCTGCCTGCTCGGGCCACATCAAAGCCACATGGAGCGAGGTGCAGTTGTGCTCTGTCCTTGTGCGAAGGATCACTTTGACTTTGATGCTTCTTCTCACGCAGGAGCAAGGAAGACACTGGGGTTCGTACAGACGAGTGGACTAGTCAGTTTGTCGACAGCTGGATTAAACCCGCTTGGAGTGAACTAGATGCGACCTCGAAGCGTTCCAGGAGAACGAAGTTGAACATAAACAACAAACTTGTTGCACAAATGCATGCATCTCTGTGAAGTTGGGATAGATCGATTTGCCCCGACTTCGCCAGTAGGACCTCCGGCTTCAAGTGGCGTTCCAGAGCACTTCTCTTGCTAAGCATCATGTCGACTAGGCACTGATCACGTGACTATAACAACATGGCCGCCTCCTAGAAGACAGGTGAGGACCCCAGTGGGTCGTCGGTTCATCAAGTGTGTGGAAATACTTCACTAAAGATGAAGCCCATACTACCGTGACATGTCAGTCCTGAAATACAACTAAGGTACTACTGCAATGTATCTGAAAAGGCTAATGCTAACGCTAGCAGAGGAACGGTCCAAATCCTCTGGACAGCAGTCAGTTAACAACTTAACCAAACGTCCTGTGGTAACAGAGAGAAGGAGGCTGCACATCAACTATTTGATAAAGTTATTAGACGTTTAGCTGCTACACTATCCCATCTAACAACACACTGTGGAGTACTATTAAATGCTACTGATGGTGCTGAGGTGCTGCATGTTTTTATACAGGCTATACATATCTGCAGCTCACAGTATGTAGCACATGAGCTGTCTGTTCTCAGCAGATGTATTTAGGTCAAGAATATAGATTTCATTACTTTCTACTGTCGACTTTAAAAAATCTGAACTCATGTAAACCCCTTGAAGATGCAACTTTTCATCTAATGAAACACATGTGTGGCTGTGGTGAGAGTGACCTCAGTGTATGATGTCTTAGCCAAGACAATGATTTACACATTCATATTAGAGACTGACAAGTAGGCAGATTTCTTCCTGAGGTTACAAGCACTGTGTGGCCTGATATAACTGGTTCCCCAGCAGGAAGACTGCATGCTTAATTTGATTTAATCTGCTATCATTTAAGAAGAAGAGAGCTGTGGCATTGTGGTTTCAGAAACAGCATCGGGATCGAAAGGATCACAGTTTGCACCCCCCTCCATGTCCATGGCTGAAGTGCTTTGAGCAAGCACCTAAACCCCAAATTGCTCCCCAGGCGCTGCCCAAGTTGCAGCCCACTGCAGAATATTTCTGTTCCATTCTATTTTTTGCTCCCACGGCACAAGAACGTGACTTTTTCTTGTCAACATAAAGTTGTCTTGCTGCCACGGCGCACACTGTGTGGTCTGAGAGGAGAGGTGGTAATTTGATTGTGTACCAGCTGCTACACACCTACTGATAATGTATTTTTAAACTCTGTAGTAAAGTGAGATCTGGTCAAAAAAGATTTAATTTCACCACAACCTGTGTGATTACAGCATTCACTGCTTGAATGTGGGTTGACTAAGGTTTCAGTGGCAAGTTCATGGTGCCAGCAGGCCACAAGAAACTTGCATTTTTCTAGCAACGATAAAAAAAAAAGATTGTTGTCATTATAATTAGTAACACCTCACTAACGTAGGGTACATTTCATCCGATAGTACTTTTATTTTATTTTCAACTCTAAAACGTCTCATAAATAATGAAGCTAGGAACTTGAAATTCAGTCCACCTGTCCATGGGAGACATGAGACTTCTCCGGTGGAGGCACAGTCTTCCTGCATCACCGATAACCCTTGGAGACATAGTCCAAAAATGGCACTTTTTGAGAGGGAATAAATAACGACCTGACTATAAAAACGTTTTTGATCAAATGAATTCCATTGGAAATGACCACTAAGTAATATTTATTCATAAGCATTACACTAAATAAGACTTACATGCAAATTCCAGGACCACTTAGCTAGCTCTAGTATCAAAGAATATGCGTAGCTGGTGATTGCTAAAGTAAAACTAGCTTTAGCTGTGTTTTATTCACTTGTTGGCATGTCAGAGTATCTGTTATTAGCTGTGCACAGTACGTTGTCATAAAAATCTGGTTGCAAGTTATTATGATTGTCTGATTTAATACATTTAATAGTATGGGGGTTCGTGGCCAGGCCCCCCAACAAGCCGTGAAGTTACTATCAGGGGCTGCAGAGCAAGGCAGCAACTGGATTTGGATGAAGAGAAAGGACCCCATTAGGGCTGTAAGATGGATCAGTAACCACTGCCCATCCCCTTCCCCGTTTCTCTCTCTCATTTCATCCCCATCTTATCATGAGGGACAAAGGTGGAGGGGGGCATACCTGGGACGCCAGGTGCTGCTGTTGAACCAATCCTGAGGTGTCGTAGGCCTATCAATGAAACACAGATTAAGGAGGGTAACCACTTAATGATCCCAATGAAGCGATTGCCCTGCCCTCATTCAAGATACAAGACACCAAGCTACCCAGAGCCTTTGTGTTTCACAACGGGATGTAGTCACAAGAGCAAAGGTAAAAGGTACGCTACAGGTACGGAATCACCGGCCTTTTCAACGCCAGCCAAGTGCTTCTTCTTGGGGATTGTAACATCAAGTCCTACGAGCTCAACAAACACTGACGTCAGGTGAAAATCACCTGAACATGTGCCTGTAGAAAACACATAGGGATCGGGGAAACATTCCTACCTTCGATGACATCAGGGAGCAGCCTGAAGGTTCCCAAGGACCCACGCAAATCAGACAGCAGCAACGCAACAAAAAGCACATCACAACAATCGATTATATTTACATTCATCCATGGAGTCCACCATGTGGACTGTTCAGAATGAACAGACCAAAAACCACCGGCTCCTCAGAGGGTCTTTAGTGTCGCTATCTGCAACCCCACCACTAGATGCCACTAAATCCTACTCACATGGTCCTTTAAGGGCAAACACTGTTCCTCAATGAATAAAATTTATACCATCACCTCAAAACTTTTTACTTGATATTAGTTATGATACAATTTCACAGACATACCGTTGATCAATTTTTAGTACAAGCCAAGTTGTTTTCCGTATCGCTGGAGCGAAATTACAGTGTCATAATTACAATGGAGGCAAATCACAAAATGAGCTCAACTGGGATTAAATGGGATTTGGTCTAGTTTCACTTCATGGGCCTGTGAATTATTCCATTCAGCTGGTAAAACTACATGCATGCCAAGTGTAGATCATTTCCCACACATACATAACACTGTTGCTGGGACGAGGCTTGAGGAACATCGCATTTCCTGTAAAAAAAAAGTGAGGCCCGTGTACAGAAGCTAGCCAGCAGTCAAAATCTGCATAGTGCATGCAAGTGTTTCCTCCAGCACTGTATACAGAGAGCAGGGCCGTCCCGCTGAGAGCAGCTGCCATCCTGACTGAAAGATATTCATAGGTAAGGGCTTCACCGCGCTGTCTGACATGCTGTTTCAAAAGAACCTTGTGAGTGCAGGTTTCAAAGGAAGCAGGATACTTTACACAAGTACCAATTTAAGTCCAAATGATTTTATTAGTATTGGTTTTAGTGGTCAGCCAGTGTGTCACGTGGTCTGCATGCCGACCCGGGGCTGTTCCCGTCCCACCACGAGATTTTTGGCCCGGAGGACAGCCACTTAAATCAGCCACAGGGCTGATGTGTGGTGCACGGGACGGCAACATATCCCATTTGTATTTGTGTTGTGTTCGTGTTGTGTGCGTCCCTGCATGAATGCGTGCGTCTGTATATTGAGTTCTGATTGCCTTGCAATGAAGCCAACTAATCCTCCAGGCAAATATACAACGATAAGGAGGCATAACATTATGACCACCTTCCTAATATTGTGTAGGTCTCCCTTGTGGTGACTCATCAGAGAATGGACATGGGCCTTCTGAGGGTGTCCTGTGGTGACTGATCAACAGAATATTATTAGTGGGGGGGCCTTTGAGGGGAGGGGCCTCTGTGGATCATCCCACAGATACTTGATCAGTTTGGGATCTAGTGAATTTGGAGGCCAGGTCAACACCTTGAGCTGTTCTTCATGTTTTTTTAAGTTGTTCCTAAAGTGTTTTTGTGGCTGCATCCTGCTGGTAATGGCTGCTGCCATCAAGGAGTGTCATTGCTGTGGGGTGGGGGTGCCTGGTCTGGTCTAGGTGGGTGCTACATGTCTAAGTAACATCCACACCAATGAATAACAGGTCCAGAAGTTTCCGAGCAGAACACTGAATTGTCACAAGATGGTTTAAATGTTATTTACTTCTCCTGTCAGTGGTCATAATGTTGTGGCTGATCGGTGTGTACATTGTGTATGCAGTGTATACACGCACAATTAATAATTCATATATTTTTAAAAGTAATAAACAGTCTCCTGGCATTAAAGGCTCTTGGTCCCGTTCTAGCAACTTGCCGTTATTATAGACTCACGTTTTTACATAACCTATAAAATTGTAATTTCTATGTCCAACAATATGAATAGGGTATAACAGTTATTATATTATGGAGTCAATGGATTTTTATAACACTAACAAATGGCAGGAGGCTGCCAGGCCGAGGTGAGAGCAGATTTAGCTGACAGTTGGCACTCGACGAAGCCTTTGGACTCCACAGGAACACAATGCATATCCCGTGATTTAAATTCAGCGAGCGTTGCCAACATCAATTTAGTAATCAGTCCGTGAGGAAGAAAAACAAACAAAACACCAAAGGACTGGCATTAGATTTGCGAGGAAAGAAAACATTTAATCTAGAAAAGTTTTCTAAATTAAATGCAGCCGTTACCGGTCAGTCCTCCTTGGTCTTTTTGGCGCGGCTGGCGCGCCGACGCCAAACACCCGCCAAGTCCCGCTGCTCTCGTGTCACGACGCTGAAGTCCATCGTCTTCAGCTGAGGGAGAGCGGTGATCACGTGATACCTAATGAACATGAATGAACACATGCTCAGTTATCCATGGGTACTGTCTAGGCACACACACAAAAACTGGCGCAACTAGTGTCCATTAACGACTCCCTATGAATGGTGCTCTAACGTCCTATTATCAGTCAGGGGCTCCAGTCTCAAGGTGTGAACGGGGTTGAAACTTGTTGGGGACGGAAGTTAGGATGATATTGTAAATTGATGGCAGATTATATCTCAGTCCATCTCCTCTGTTCAGAGAAGGTTTTTCCTTTGCTCCTCTTTCAAACTGTCTCTCTTCTCCGGCTAAGATTTGGACGTTGTTGTCTTCAGAGGAGTGCCCTTTCTCATTAAATCTCGAACTTCCCACCAATCCCTTAGAACTGAAGAAGCTACTCTGATGATGGGTGGTGAAACGCCTTCTCAAAAAATCTCCTTTCTTAAACGTGTTTTAGATAAGCCATGACCTGGATGACTGAGAACCTTCACAGACCGTTATTGTGCAGGACATGAGACTATAGGAGACCCCCATTAAGAAAATAACTAAGTACGTTAGTCTTTTTTAAGTCCCATGCTTAGGTACAGTTTTGAAATAAAATAGTTGTTCTTGATTCAAGTATTTCTTGGTCATGCTATCGAACATATTGCACTTTTTACTAAACTGCGTCTATATTACAGTCCTGGTATACATTTCAGAATAATATTTATCAAAAAATGTATGATACTGTAGTAAAATCGGTTATTTTACTTATTTAAGTTCAAGCCGGTGGCTCCCAACCTTTGTCGATTGTGACCTTGGATGTTTTAGATGCCAATGAGGCGTCAGCGGTTCCACAAAATATGTATTTACCTTTTACACTTCTCTCAAATGGGTTCTTTCAAATTACTGTTTAAGGGGCAAAGACATGAAACGCTAATATTTATCAACGAAGCAAAAATTTTGATTTCCTTTCCTTTTTTTCCATCTAGCTACAATCATAGACTGTACACAAATATGGACAATGCGTCTTCACTTCCTGTCATTGGCCAGAGTTTTGAGCCACTCGGATCCACAATAACGATGCACCGCCCACACTTCCTCCAGACTCACTCGCGTTTTAGTTTAATTAATGCTACGCTCTGCTCTACCTCCACCAGTTACAAGGAAAGAAGGATTAGCCACTGGACTTTTTTTAAATTTTTTTATTTTTTTTTTACAACTACGGAGCTGTTGGCATTGCAACTGGTAGTCGCCATTATGTCACATCCTGTTTTTATAGCGTCAAATAACCTACTAAAACAAATAAATAAATCACTGACACTTGAACATGTATCACTATATTATATTAACTGCCTACAATGACAGAAACCATCCTTGAAAAGAAGTATTTGACGTGTACTTTAGTGTTTTATTTTGGCCCAAGTCCCGCCCACTAACATGGAAGGGTTGGAGCTTATGACCTACACTGCAGTCAGCCACCAGGGGGAGCTCTTCTTGCTTTGGCGTCACTATTGAGGAGCAGTTCTGCCATCCATCTTTATATACAGTCTATGGCTACAGCAGTAAAACACTTCCTACAGCATTTGAAGCATTTTGGTGACCAGCATTCAAATTCAAAATGTCAGAACTATCTTTAGTATTTTTACACTGCTGCTTTAGTAGTTTTTTACGCCGAGAAAAACTCAAAGATATGCAAACATCATCTGGCGCAGGATCGCTTTCATCTGCTTGCAAACTGCTGCGATACTTTAAGTACTGTAAAGCCTGCAACACTGCTACTGTGCTGTCAGGAAATAAACAATTCAAGAGGAAACAAACCACTATGCAAACATAGTAATACTGCTGGTACCAGAAAACAATGGTCCAGCTGGAGCACAGTATGCAGTATTACATCCTGAACACAATGTTCTCCAAGAACTACAAACACATGAAAACTACAGGCCCGATACTGCCAGTCACTTTTATTTTTCTCACCATCTGGAATACTGTCTTCCTCCAACAGCCAGAGGCCTTCAAGTCCATGACACAGCGTTAATCTCGGTTTATACTTCTGCATCAAATCGGCGCAGAGAATACATCACAGCCGTCATAGGTGGCCTATTTATACTTTGTGCAGGTGTGTTTGCTACTTTAATTACGCCAGAAAAATGCCAGATGGCTGAGTGACTTCTATGCCACGGTGTTTTCTTTTAGTTTACTTTCTAAACTTCAGACGGTGGGGACTGGAACTGAGCAGATCATTTTCTGTCTGGTCACTGAGAGACATGGAAATTAATATTGGACGAATCGTAGAGCTGTCGCCAGAAGTGTAGTTACATTTCTGTGTAGGCCCATGTTACGCTGCAGAGGTGGGACACACGGGCTATGAGGTTCCCACCTGTAGTGAATGTTGGTTTCCATCCCGTTTCCATGCAGCGTGATGGTGTGCAGATGCTGCAGCGTTCCCAGCTTGTCCACCTGTGACAGCTCCCAGATGCAGTTGCCATGAAGGTATAGCACACGCAGTTCCTTCAGCTCGCACAAAACCTGGAACACAGACGCAGGACTTTTCCTACAAGTCAAACTGAAGCAAGTAATCGTTCTTAACGCCGGGAGAAGGTGCATTTGCAAATAAATGACAGCCTCCTAGTAAGATAATTAGATACTAATCCAATAAATACGGCCTATGCAGTGTAATTACACGGAGGAAGCAAACGGGCAAATGTATAAGAAAAAGAAAGAGGCCTTACGGGCTCCACGCGCGTGAGCTTGTTGAAGGACAGGTCCAGCCAGCCGAGCCTGGACGGACGGGCCAGAAAGTGGCCGAGCGTGTACTGGATGCCGTGCAGGTCGGCGATGTTGTTGTTGCTGAGACGGAAAGAGCGGCTCAGGTACTTCCTCTCCGAGTTTGCGTTCAGCGGGCGCACGCCACGTCGGGGGAACTCTGACAGCGCACCTGAGCCACACACGAAGCAATCACAGTCAGTAATGAAGCACGCTCACGAAACGTTGTTTTTTTTTTTTGTCTTTCATTTATATTCGTGCAGCTAAAAGCCATCAATCACTTTATTTAGTTGATGCTCTGGAGGCAGGAAGTGCCCTGCTGCATAGAAATGAGGACACTTCTTATGCTTTTTGGATCCGCACAGTGCATTTTCACAAATCTTACATTCATTAGCACGTTGCAGTTAGTTTATGACAACAAAATGTGCAATACAGCAGGTGTTTATTAGCACCTTGAACACAGTACTTAAGTTTTAACACTTCTTATGGTAACGTACTTCTACATGAAACGCTATAGAAGACTGGATTAATACTTGTGGAATACAGAAGGAGCAATAATAACAAAAGGAAAGTACCTGTGACGTGGCTGAGATCTTTAAATGACAGGTCCACAGGAGGGCCGTACATCTTCGCATGTGAATCTATTCGCATGCATCCAGCAGCAGCAGGTTCAACTGAACACTGAACTTCCAGATTTGATCTTACGTTCAAAAATAAACATACAGATGCAAACATTTGAGCCTGTTCCTTAGAGACGGAATTCCAAACTTATTGCTCATCCTTCTTTCTTAGGAGGAGGGAATTGGACTTTTTATGGATTCTTGCGTATGCAAAAGTTTGAGCAATCTTGTGCAAATCTTATATTTCATAGTTGATTTCCAAAGGAAGTGAAAACTAAATAACAATAGGACAGAGTTTGTTTGCCATTCGCACAGGTACATTGCAGTATTGCAGGTATATTGGTATTCCTGTGCGTTTCCCAGAGTCAAGCTTATTAAAAATTTAAAAGGATTAAAAAATAAATAAATAAAAAAAAAAGCAGGCATAGAAAACAGGCATAAATAATAAAAAACAAATAAATACTAAAAAAATACAAAAGTTAGAAAGTGCATTTACAGGTGCAGAATAATATATATAATGCAGAAAAAATCTGTATCAGACACAGTCCCGGGGTCAACGTATTAAATTGCACGTTGTTCTAAAAATGTCTGCAATTATCAGGCATTAAAAAGTTTTTTTTTTTTTTTTTACTTCACAAACTCAAAAACAGCAAGCGTGGCATGCGCTCTACATTTTTTATTCTCGATATAGAAAATCTTCCCTCATCCTTCGCTGCAGATCACGTCGACGTCTGATCGTCTGAGTCTGGGCTGCGTGCACAGCGTGTCTAAGACCGAGCCGCAGACTTTTAATGACGTTCAGGTCAGGGGACAGCGAGGGCCGTTCCGAGAGTTTCAGTCGCTGTTCCTTGAAGTGGTTCACGGTGGATTCTGGAGGCGCGCCGTGGATCATTGTTTCGTTAGAGCCTTGCCTCGTTTTTAGTTTCGCTTTCTGCACCTGAATCTGCAGCCGGAATGAAAAAGTTGAATATTTCCACGCTCATGCTTAACAGTTAACCATGAAAATCTCTTTTTTTTTTTCTCCAAACATGCCTTTGGTGATTGTAGAGAGCTTAATTTGATCTACACCTTGCTTGCTGCAGACTTCGAGAATTGGTGTTAGCGATGAGGTTGCAGCTACAGTGTCTTTTGATGGCTGTCCTATGTGGACACTGTTTGTACATCAAAGCTCCACAGTGGAACGGTGCACCAGCGCTCCCGTGTCACTTGAACCTTCCTGCAGCTCCTTCGCAGCTATTCGTTGGGTTTTTCTTTGCCTTTCTGCCCCACAGGTTTATCTGAACGTTATCTTTGTTTTCCAGATCTTGCACGGCGCTCCTTAGCTGCTGCATCTTAGCGGATGGTGGATATCTCGGCGGATATTTCAAGCCGCAAGCCTGCTTTCTTGGCATCAATTAGCTCCGTTTTCTGTTGTTTCGGAGGAGCCCGTGCCTGGTAATTGTTACCGCGAGGTGTGATGAGTTATAAACTGACAATTCTACACCTGCTTTCTGAGTCCTAACAACTTAATTAAGGCCTAACGAGTTAACGGAGATGAGAGACACTAATTCACCACGCAGTAACAAAGCAGCAGTGCATTGGGGCTTGAACAGAGGCTCATTTCTAACGTTGGTTTGCTGCAGGGGCTGTTCTCGCTGCCTTTAATTGGAGCAACTCAAACAGCGTTAATTAACAGAAGATGAACCAGTCGCAAAGATTGGAGTCTTGCCTATGAGTCCTCAAGGCCGGGGCCACATCTCCTCATCCATGTGGTACATACTGTAATATACAACGATAAGGAGGCATAACATTATGACCACCTTCCTAATATTGTGCAGATCTCCCTTGTGGTGACTCATCAGAGAATGGACATGGGCCTTCTGAGGGTGTCCTGTGGTGTCTGGCAACAGAATGTTCTTAGTGGGGGGGCCTTTGGGTCCTATGGGTTGAGGGGAGGGGCCCACAGATAGTTGATCGGTTTGGCTCTAGTGAATTTGGAGGCCAGGTCAACACCTTGTGCTGTTCTTCATGTTTTTTTTTAGTTGTTCCTAAAGTGTTTTTGTGTGTGTGTCTGTGTCAGGCTGCATCCTGCTGGGGATGGCTGCTGTCATCAAGGAGTGTCATTGCTATGGGGCGGGGGTGCCTGGTCTGGTCTAGGTGGGTGCTACATGTCTAAGTAACATCCACACCAATGAATGCCAGGTCCAAAAGTTACCCAGCAGAACAATGAATTGTCACAAGATGGTCAGTGTTGTTTATTTCTCCTGTCAGTGGTTTTAATGTTGTGGCTGATCGGTGTATAGGAAGTCTACAAATGCAGATGAGGACAGATCGCAGTCAAATCTGAATCCGTGTTGTCCAAAGAACTACAGCTACTGTAAATCTGAGTGTAGGCGACCTGTCCAGAGAGTTGACTTCACTTTTTGCTTTTTGATAATCAGGACGGGCTCCATCACCCCCTGAACCGAGCAGGCAGATTGAAAATAAATAAAAGAGCGTGGAAAACTCCTCTGGATATTAGCCTGGGAGGGCAAACTGAGGACGAGTTTACAGAGAGGAGCTGAAAGAAGGAGGAAGGTGATGATGGAAAATTATATCCATCGGTTTTTCTTGACCTTGTCGCTCACTTGAGACGTCTGTGTGTGTGTGTGTGTGTTTGTTTGTCTTGCTATTAGCACAACATCATCTCGTTGAAGGAGCAGAGGCAACCCTTCAATAAGACAGAAACAGACAGACAGACAGACAGACAATGAGCCAGAGTCAAGGACACAGACGAAGACGGAGACACCGGACTAATTTCTCGGGCGTCAGACCGTGCGTGAAAGAGTTACGGCGTGTGTTCATAACTCATAATGCTTCCCTTCCATGCTCAGGCGGATTTTCAATTTAAAAAGCCTCCTGTTTATAAAAGTAGAGACAGCGTATTACCACGGGAATACTCAGCGAGGCTGGAGAGAGAGAGAGAGAGAGAGAGAGAGAGTGTGCGTTTACTTGTGTGTGGATCATAGATCAGGAAACGGGGTCATTTCGGCTGAATAAAACATCAAGCGGCAGACCAGATGGGAAGATGTGGACGACTGAATGGGTGGCACTCCTTCCTCCTTCTGCAACTAAAAGTCTGCTTGAGTGATGCACTTGATGCCTCCATAACACAGCGAGTCTGTTTAACTGCAAACGGCACAGAGCTGAAGATGCTGAGCAGCAGTATTCTGAAGCCATTTTATAAAACTAATCCACACATGAAATAATATAAAATACTATGACTGGGAGAAGACGTATGTTTGCGTTTTGGGAGAAATGATGATCAATAAATAGATGTGTAGACATTTTGAAGCAAACTAACAGTTTAACGTCCTGAAGAATACATTGCAGGCTTACAGCTTGAATAGTTTACTGTATTACTTTGTATTTGGACTTATATACAAGAAGGATTCATTCCATGAACTACATTTAGGGACAATTTTAGTTAAATAAAGATTAAGCATTAATCCATTATCCACTCTACTGTGTCTACTAAATATGTCAGTGAAAAGTCAGAAGGCAACGACTTCATGTAGAGCAATGCGGCAACGTTTAAAGATCTAAGATGAGAAATTCTTCTTTTGCCGTCCGCCCAAATGCCAAACAATATAAAAATACACATGTAATACAAAATATAAAAATAACTAGTGCAAATATCCATGTGCAAATGAGAATGAACAATGAACTGAAATGTAAACAGAACAGAACAGAACTGACAAAGTGAACAGTGCATTGTATGACATGAAGTAGTCCATGATTCTAGACTCTACGAGTCTGAAGGCACCGGGGAAGAAGGACTTCTTCAGTCTCGAGGTCCTACATGTCACACTCCTGTACCTCTGGCCTGAGGATAGGAGTGTGAACAGTCCGTGTTGGGGGTGGGCAGAGTCCTTGGTGATGGAGGCAGCTCTCCTGTGGACTCTTATGCTGGTAGAAGCTCTGCAGAGAGGCTCAGTGGAGTCCTGGTGATCTTCTCGGTGGTCGCGTTTGTGGTCCATGGCCATAGTGCTGCCGTTCCACACAGTGAAGCAGCTGGTGAAGATGCCGAGGATCATAGGCGACATGCCGAAACTTCCTCAGCCTCCTCAGGAAGTCGCCGTTGAGCCTTCTTGACCAGCTGTGTGGTGTTCGGTGTCCAGGTGAGGACCCCCAGGTACTTAAAGCTGCTCGCCCTTTCCACTTCATGCTCCTGGATAAACAGTGGCTGATGAAGGCTCTTCTCCTTCCTCACGTCCACTATCATCTCCTTGGTCTTGTCCGTGTTGAGGGTGAGGTTGTCGGCCTCACACCATGCGAGCGGACCGGCCACATCCCTCCTGTAGGCCTTTGTTAGCTTACCGACCGCAATGGAGGCTGCACAAATATCAGGGTGATGATTCTTCCACATAATTTGGAGCCACAGAGCTTGTTGCAGATGCTAGTTTCGGTAGACTATCGTCAACTGAGATCAGATAGGCAAACAGGCCTTATCCAATCAGACGACAGGGACGCACATTTTAAAAGACAGTCAGCCTGAATGAAGAGATCAAGACCATCATTATCAACACAACGCAGAGTTACAGTGAAGTGTAACTGAGCCTCGGTTACATATGTGTGTCGTCACCTCTACGGTCCATGCTATGCACCAGTACGTTGCTCGTTTTCACCTGCAAAAATCCTGGGCTTTGTTGCAACTGTTAAGAGCAAATTTTAAGATATCTTGAGATGTGTTTCGACAGCAGCCGAGCTTTTTCCAGGTTCAAAATTCTTATTTGCAATCCTGTCTCTATTTATTTCTTGTATTTCAAATGTTTGAGTAATGCATTAATCTTACCATAGTAGCACAAGTTTCAATAGCAGTCATCATCGCTTTTGCCCTCTAGGAAACTCAGTGTTGCCTACAGGGACAAGAAGACTCAACACACACACACACACACACACACACACACACACACACACTCAGAGGAAGAAGCTGTGGGTGCCTGGGAGTGAATGCACACCCACTGCAAAAGTAAGACCTCGACACACAACTGCATTAACGAAAAAGCTAAAATGAGACCACAGATACAATCCATATTCTCTGTTGCCCAAAGGGACATGAAGGCAATCTCTTTCCATGCTACACCTACACAGGGTTTTCTACTACAGCTCTACTACTTTGCCCTCATCTTGCTTCCTTCCTTCCTCCCTTCCTTGCCTTTCTTCTGTATTGAGCAGTTCTGATCTTCCTCGTTTACCTTCTTGTGCAGCCTTTTATCTGCCATTCTAACCAATCTCTCGTCTTTGTCCTTTAATGCAGGTGTGTGTCCCTGTCAGTCAGTTCCACCGGTGGCAGACCTTAAAAGCACTTCACATTCTACTCTTGCCCATTTATGTCTTTACTTCTATATATATATATATATATATATATATAAAAACCTTATCCTCTTATTCGTGCGTATCCTCACCTGCTCTCTGTCGCATCTGTCATCCTCCCACCTCCGCCTCTTTCGGCATTAGGTAGGAGTTCATGCTATTAGCCCACCGGTCACTCAGCCTTCTCATGGCATGGACACACATGGCTGCTTTCCTTTATTGGGAATGGGCTGACGTTCCGTCATCGCGGCCCACGCTGCCCCAGTTACACTCCTCAGTTGTTTATTCGTTGGGCCGGCTAGTCGGCCGCTGAGTCAGTTAGCTGCTCCGTCAGACAGTCGGTCAACCAGTCACACAAACCATCAGTCACGTCAGTCAGTATGAAATTCAGCGTCAGAGAGGCAGTGTTTCAGACCATTAGTGAGCCAGTCAGACATCTGATGATATACAGTGATGCTACTAATTACTCAGTTGTACAGCCTTGGTTGGACACATAAGTTTACAGGAAACTGAAGATTTGGACATGTGTCTATTTAATTAAAATGATCTAATGAAGATGAACTGTTACATTAGGGGTTGCACGAATTCAGATTTTTTAAAGTCGACTGTTATGTGATGAAAGTCAAGTTGACACCGTCTAGTCTCTGATGACACCACTAATAAAAACACAGGAGAAAGTAACAAAATCTATATTCTTGACCTGAATACATATGCTGAGAACAGACAGCTCACGTGCTACATACTGTGAGCTGCAGATATGTATAGCCTGTATAAAAACAGGCAGCACCTCAGCACCATCAGTAGCATTTAATAGTACTCCACAGGATGTTGTTAGATGGGATAGTGTAGCAGCTAAAGGTCTAATAACTTTACCAAATAGTTGATGTGCAGCCTCCTTCTCTCTGTTACCACAGGACGTTTGGTGAAGTTGTTAACTGACTGCTGTCCAGAGGATTTGAACCGTTCCTCTGCTAGCATTAGCGTTAGCATTTTCAGATGCATTGCAGTAGTACTTTAGTTGTATTTCAGGACTGACATCACGGTAGTATGGGCTTCATGTTTACTGACGTATTTCCACACACTTGATGAACCGCTGCTAGATTTGCAGCAATTAGGTAGCAACCAAAGGCACCGCAGAGCTAATGTTAATGCCGAAATAAGATTAACTATTCAGTACGGTTGGAAAAAAACCTAAATCTTTAATCACAATTATTTGTTTTACAATTAATCGCCAGTTAACATTTCAGGATCAAGACAGTCCTAACTGCAGTTTTCTGGGATTCTGTTCCCAATTCCAGTTAAGCTGTCATGATCTTCGACAAACTTTTATTATTTGTCCTTTCTCTTCCAAAGATTTGCATTCTAGCTCCAGCTTATTGACTCACTTAACGTTCACATGTTTCATGTTTGAATGTTTTGTCCTAGATCCTCGCGCCCTCTTTTCTGGTTTCCTTTGTTCTCTTGGGAAACGCACAACCAGGTTTCATGTTGTTCTCCTAATGAAGATATATTTAGGAACGTAGCGAAGGAACGGAGCTGCAGTTCAGTCACTTGAATGACACTTTTATCCTAATTTAACCGGTGCAGACTCACGGGAATTAAGATTTTGTGTTTTTTATATTTTTATTTTGAAGATCCCATTTTGGAGATGAAATTCCATCTCTTTAAAATTTAAAACCTTACAGCCACAGAAACCATATTTTACTCCCGGTATGCACGCCTTTGAAGCTAATGATCAACTTTTATTCACCTTTACAGATATATACCAAGCAGTCGGTACAGTGTTTATCATGACTCCTCTGCATGAAGGTGGATTTAAATGTCAGCATTCCTATCTCTACATTTTGTTTGTATGTTGGAGACATTTATACGATAAAACTGACACTTTTATTGGATTCCGAATGGGAAATCTTGGTGGTATATTGTTGGTTATGACTCGAGTATACTAAGGGATCACACATATGTAGCCAGTGATTCACTTCTATTATGCATATGCGGGAACATAAGGGTCTTTGAGACAATTCAATCTCAAGTGTTTACTCCAGTGTGAGCATGCCTGGCCTCAGAACACCTTTGCAAAGAAAAATAAGTTCAGTTTAACATATTAGTTGAGCAGTTAATACTACTTCTTAAGGCAGAAACAGCTAAAATGAAACACCTTTTTAACTAAGATATTTCTATATCTTGGAGATTAGAAGGAACTCGTTGCTGTACGTGTTAGGATTTTTTTGCACTCCTTCTCATACTGCTTTGATATGAGACTAAAATCCTGACTGCTGCTGCAAGAGATACTGGAAGATGAGGTTATCTGAGGAAGAGCTGTGTCTTGATGTGATGTTTAAAACAAACCTAATACAGCAATCCTCCTGGCTCAGTGAGGATGTGTTTAGGCACAGTGGTGCCTCGAGTTAAAGGCTGTGCAATGTGCTTATAATAACTGTGTTAATGCTGTGCAAATATATTTTTTTTATAACTGTAATATAATAAGTAGAATGAATGTAAATTAAATTAAGAGACAGTCTTAGATATTGCTTAGCGACAGGTGAATGTATTAACTAAACTTTTACTGGCTTTTCAACCAAGGCTACTTAAAGCAGCGGTCTCCAACCACCGGGTCCCGGATCAGTAATGGGCCGTGTGTCTTTTGGCACCGGGCCGCACTAAAAGAAAAAAAACTTTTTTTATCTCTTACTTTATTCATACATTGGAGTATGTCAGGGGTTTTATTTTGAGCATTGATCAGGTCGTCTACCCGTCACTTCGGTCACTGCCCGTTTTCCAGTTTTGACGAGTTTTTACGCTCGGTAGAAGCGAGCCCCAGCCAAAACGAGCAAAAAAAAGCAAAGATCTCTGCAGGACTTCTGTGAAAAGAGGTTAAGAACTAATGATGAGACAGCAGACTCCAAGAGTGGCAGCAAAAAGAAAGCTGCATTCACTAATGCTTTATCCCAACAGGTAATTCACCTGCTCCAAAGCCACTCTGTGTAATATGTGGTGACCTGCAACAAGGCCATGAAGCCATCAAAACTGCTTCGCCACATAGAAAAAAAGATAAGCCTTTGGAGTAATACAGTAGAGTAGTGGAGTCATCTTATTAGTTAATATTAAATTCATTCTCTGTATTTCTTTTTTTACGATTATGATTTGTTGTGTGCACCATGACCACGCCGTGAAAAGTGGTCTTGACTGAAACTGGTGCAAAAAAAAAAAAGGTTGGAGACCGCTGATTTAAAGCAGCCACCACACGAGATCAGTCTAAAGTGGCTTGTGTGTCTGCACACCAGTGCAATACTCATCATAAATAGTTATGAAACAAATCTCTTCTATGTTTTTGACTCTGATGGTTATGGTTTTGGCTTGAGAACAAAGTGACCCCTCTCAGCAGGGAGCCAGAAAAGATGTCTGAGTAATGCTTTCCCTCATCACCAGCAAACCTCTCCGGTGGCGCCCTTGACAAAAGCACTTATCCCTACCTGCTCCAGCTGAGCTGCTCTTTAGCTGTATTGAGCAACTTCCTGAAGTCACTTTGTGTAATTGAATGTGGATCATATGGGTGGTATTGAACAAAAGTGTTCCCAGTGGTCTTTGGCCAACAAAAGGTTTGAACAAAAGACGAATGACGAGACTATGCAACCATTTCCTGCAGCTTCTCACTTTAGGATCTTTTTAAAGTCCTCTGTTTGGAATAAATGTATGCTATTATTATTTTGTTTGTTTGTTTTTTCTTTAACAAAACGCCTTGGCATACGTTCCTCTAGCTCTTCGGAATTGCTCAACACTGGCGGTGTTGACTTTAACAAATCTGAACTGGTGCAACCCCCTAGCCCACAGCGGCGCACATTTTGCACATTAACGTCAACAGATTGCTTTGTTGCTTAACTTGTAAATATGTGGCACATTCAATTTTGACATTTAAAATGCATGACCTAATTGTAAGCCGCCACAGAACGTTAGGAATTCATGCCGAGTTCTCCAGTCACGTTAGGACTAAGATAAGTTCTCTGTTACATATTAGATATAATTAAAATATACTTATATCTAATATTTGGAATACATACTCAATATACAATTCTGTGACTTTATACCCGGCTCAAAGGCTTGGGAGAACATGAATCCATTTTGATTGACTTCTTAAAGGTCATGTGATTAAGAAGGTAATGAGAAGATATATATCTTTACGGCTTGTCAAATGAACACTTGACATCAGCAGATTAAACGCGCACGCAGTAAGTAATCTAAGAACCCCTTAGAATGCATTTGTGCGTGTGTGTGTGTGTGTGTTTGTACAAGGAAAAACATAATTCATTATTATCTACCACACACAGACAGTGACCTCTTAGCATTACAGAAATAAGCGATGGAGAGAGAATGTCTACACGCGTAAAGAAAAAGAAATGATAAATGAGCGTGTGAATGTGCTACCCCCCCCCCCTCCCCAAAGGAATGAGTTTAAATTTATAATGATTTAAATGCTCGGCGCCACACAAAATCACTTGGTTTGCGCGTGAAGCCGATTCCGCAAAGACGTGCAAGTGTCTAGTGTGGTGACTTGTAATGTTAGCGTGAGGTTTAGGTAAAGGTTAGGCAAATACAAATAGTTATAATTTAGTCAATATAATCTCTGAAGGGATAGAAAAGCAAATGTGTGTGTGTGTGTGTGAAGATAAGAGTGACTAATGTCTGTGGTGCAAGAACAGAGGATGCTACTGAAGCCTTTAATTAACTGTCACACAACAGCCAATAGAGGGAAACATAGTACTTAACACAAACACAACACTGGATGTTTGTGAACGTCTGACAGAAAAAGAATTAGTTAAAAGAAAACAGAGAAATCTACATTAAGACTTCCATATATATATATATTTTGTTTTAACTTGCATGTTTCTCTGTATATGTACGTGTGTGAAATTGTGTCTGCGATGGCCCCTTTGAAAAAATAAGTGTTTGCCCGTTGGTGCAGTATTTGGCAAGTGGTGAATTTATCCAAGGCAGTAGACGGTGAAATTTTGAGCTGGAGTGTGGGACCGTTTTTGAAAGGAAGCTTGTCAGAATTCTGTCAATAGCTTTACATTTATTTCTTTTTTTATTTATTTTATTCATTCAGGCCTCAAACTATTATATACCCAGTTTTGGTCCAATGGAAGTCTTTTGGCTTATTTTTTTTAGTGTAACTTTGGACGCAAATGTTTATTTTACAGCTGAAATATCATGATATGTTGCATTCAGGCCCGCTTAAAAGTATTTGCATCCCTCAGCATAAAAATGACTCAAAGCATCAGCGGATTTCGACACAAGTCCTGAAACTAGACAAAGAGAACCCAATCCGACAAATGAAATGCAAATATTGTACTTTTGCATTTGTTTATTCAAGAAAATAAATCATTTGTTCATATCTGTGAGGTGCAAAAGCCAGTGCCTCCTTATTTCCAGTATCTGCTGTGACCTCCTTGTAACTAAACATTCCTGGTAACCGCTGACCAGTCGTCCACAGCAGAACAGTTCCTCAGAACAGAACCACTTCAGTTCTGAGATGTTGGTGGGTTTCCTCACATCAACTGCTTGCTTCAGGTCCTTCCACAACATTTCTATTGGATTAAGGTCAGGACTTTGACTTGGCCGTTCCTAAACATTCATCCTGTTCTTCTTTAACCGTTCTTTTGTAGAACCACTTGTGTTCTTGGTTCTCGTTGTCTTGCTGCATGACCCAGTTTCTCTTCACATTCAGCTCATGGACAGATGTCCTGGCATTTTCTTTTAGAGTTCAATGGTAGAATTCAGAATTCATTGGTCCATCAATGATGACAAGCCGTCCTGGTCCAGATGCAGCAGAACAGGCTCAAACCAGGACATTAGCACCCCCATGTTTGATGGAGGGATGAGGTTCTGATGCTGGAATGCAGTGTTGTTTCACCTCATTTAAACCAAACTATTCTACTTTGGTCTCATCTGTCCACTAAACGTTGTCCCAGTAGTCTCCTGGCTTGTCCACATGATGTTGATCAAACCACAGATGGGTAGACATGTTCAGTGGCTTTGTCCTTTTCATTCTGCCATCACACCGTGGTTCTCCTGATGGTGGATTCATAAACGGAGATGTGAGTACTTTTGTAACCAAGGTAACATTATACGTTCATCAACATGAACCCAGAAGAGTTAAAAGCAGTTTAAACTGCGGTATGTTGGGGTTTGTATCTTCTTTGTTTTCCGTCACTTCATTAAGTCTAACACATCCCAGAAAGCTGCTGCACAGGGACACCCCCCGTCTCTGCCTGTTCATCATTATTCAGAACATATGGTCGATGTGCAGCCTGCAGTAACAGCCTACAAAAAATCTTGCAGTCATTTTTGTGAGCTCTTTGTGCCACCAGAGAACATGAACACACATATAGGAGGCATTGAAGTAAAGCAAATAGCTCAGTCAAGTCAGTGTGAACCAGACCAGAACTGAAATGCAGGACTGCATAATTTCTTCCTCGGTCCAGATCAAATGAGCAGAACTACAAGTTTGAAAAAGGTCAAAGTAGAAAACCAGACAGACAACACGTTAACAAAACTCTACCAGGACAGCTATAGAGAACACTGTGAGACCTTTAGGAAACAGCACTGACTGATTTAATAGACATTGTCTCAGACTCGTATTATCTGCAGTACAGCTCTGTGTTCGTTTTCTGCCTCAAATGCAAAATAACGACAAAAGTTCTGCATTGAGAGCTTTGGTTGGGCACTAGTCCACAGTTCTCCTTCAATGTGATCAATGACATTTAAAAAAAATCAGTGCTAAACTGTAAAGTGGAGTCACTGAAGTTGAGCTAAAATGGGGAAAAATACTCACTAGGAAACTCCCCAGAGAACTGATATAAACCAACGTCTCATATTGGCTTGATGAAGCCTGAACATCACCGTTGGTCCAATAGTTTGAAGAGATTCACATATTCAACCAATCAAAGCACAGTTACGACACCTACAACTTCAGACACCTTTTCAATTTGTCACATCACTTGTTACATCCAAAAAAATGTTAAAGAAAGGCAACTGGGCTTTTAGAGTTTCTTGAAGACATTTTACCACTCATCCAAGTAGCTTCTTCAGCTCTAAAGGACTGGAGGGGAGTTGAGGCTGTCGTTGCTTCTTGCTTCTTGAAATCCAAAACTAAAACAGCATTTATACCGTTTGTGTTTGTCGCTGAAAAGGTTCTTACCAAACTGAATAAATGTACTCAACCAATCAAGGTTCTCTTGTGATGGTAAAGTACCTTCCCTGACATAGAGCATACTTATGTACGTACTTATACTTCCTTCCAGACTTGTGAGGTTTCCTCACATGAACTGCTTGCTTCAGGTCCTTCCACAGCATTTCTATTGTAGAACCACTTGTGTTCTTGGTTCTCGTTGTCTTGCTGCATGACCCAGTTTCTCTTCACATTCAGCTCATGGACAGATGTCCTGATGTTTTCTTTTAGAGTTCACTGGTAGAATTCAGAATTCATTGGTCCATCAATGATGACAAGCCGTCCTGGTCCAGATGCAGCAGAACAGGCCCAAACCAGGACATTAGCACCCCCATGTTTGATGGAGGGATGAGGTTCTGATGCTGGAATGATGCAGTGTTGTTTCATCTCATTTAAACCAAACTATTCTACCTTGGTCTCATCTGTCCACTAAACGTTGTCCCAATAGTCTTCTGTCATGTCCACATGATGTTGATCAAACTGCGGCGTCATGTTCAGTGTCAGAGAATTTTATAACTGTTATTAATACTATAAAATACCATGGGATTTCTTCTCTTGTTTGTCTCTTTTTCATGCATTTACTCTTTTACGTACTTATACTCCCAGACTCAGAAAAATAAGTACAATTTGTGCACATTACTGACCTGCTGTTTAGTCCTGAGTCTCAGTGTTGCATTTTGTCCACTCTCTGACTAAAACAGAGAGTGGACAAATTAGAGAGAGCAGTTATTTTTATTGAAAAATTGCAGGATTCTGCAGGCCAGATTAGACCCTCTGGTGTTCCGCTTTTGCCATATGTTTGACACAGATGCCCTATGTTTTGTAGATGTTTTTTCCTGACCAGTTGTTTTGTCCCTGTCCTATAAGTGTTTGTGTTGTTTGGGTTCAGTTAAACAAGAACATCTGGATGTGTACCTAGCCACTAACCTCCATCTGTTGAAATACATAACAACTAAAACATGAACTGCCCCTGATTTAGAAGTGACTGACGGCTCCACCGAGACCTGCCCCTGCTTTGTATTCTCAGAAAGGCTTGTTCACACTAAAAAGCACAATCAACATAATTATCAGCCGGAAAACTTTATTTTCCCGGTACTGTTGTGCACAGAGACTCTGGGCCGGTGCTAATTTTTGTCTATTCACTGAGCTTTTAATTAAGACAACAAGGATTTAGCGTCCTCCAATGACATGACCCACGGGACTAATTCTGCCTCTTTCGCTCCCCATGACTCTCAAACAAAACAAAACGGTCCAAGACTGTTCAGTTTGGGGATTCAAATAAATTGGGCATAACCCATTGATTGTATTCTCTGCATAGTGGGACATTAAGCTCTGCGTGCCAATTTGTCTTGTAATGTCTACGGGACACTATTTAATACAGTTGCATGAAGAAAAAAAAAAAAAGCTAAAACCTTGAAGCTCAAACAACTTCGAAATCTCTAAAAAGTAAACATGATTTTATTTTCAGATTGACAGCTGTGGTTTTTTTTTATATGAAGTAAAAATTAAAGTTGGGGGCCCTAGGGTCATATAATATAAATATACATAAGACCATAAACATTTTTCTTCAAGTGAAGCTGACACACACACACACACACACACACAAATGTTTGGAGTCAAGAGGATTCTTGGTGATGGCAGAAATACGGCTCCCAGCCTCGCCTTTGATCATAACCTACACAGCTTCAAAGGCACAAAAAGAGAATTCCATTTAACATTTAATGGAACATTTTCAGGAGGCGGATACTAGCCCCACCTGAATTCACCTTTCTCTGAGAGCCAAGACAGAGAAGCATGTTTCAGGTTTCATGATAGCAATATGTTTCTCCTAATTACCGTGGAACTCCTGGGATCCTGTTATTAAACCTTAAAAATTGGGCTGTCTGCTTCCAGATGTCTAAATTGCTGCCCATATTTTTTAAGCAATTAAAATATGTCTAGCTTGTGCTCAGAAGTTGGAGAGAAAAACAACCAAGCCTGTCAAAACTTTGTAAGTGGAATCCAGAATGAAGATTTAATTTAAAAAAAAAAAAAGTAATGGCAATAGATGTAAATGGATTGTTATACGTCAGCTTGTAGAAGCAACGCATCTTAACAGTTAAAACAGAATGTTTTAAAACGGCATGTTTGCGCACTTTGGATTACCGTAATTAAGTAACGGTTTGAGCTATTGGAAAAATTCCAACAATTTCTGAAAGCTGAGACATTGCTCATTACAGGCAATATGTGTCATTACAGTAATTTCACTTCCGCCTCTCCCGGAAGGTTATTACGCTCTTATAACATGCAGTAAACTGTAAATAGTTGCCGGATATGAAAGATTCCAGGTATTCTGGGAAAATCAACAAAAGCACTTACTCACAGGACATTTTCTGACCATTTAATAGTTAAAATAACCAACAAAAGTCCAATTAGAGGTGTTAAAGGGTTAAATCAACATGTCTGTGAAAGTTCTCAGTCATCCAGGTTATGGTATATCCAAAAAAGAAAGACAACTGGACTTGTAGAGTTTCTTGAAGCATTGCTTCTTCAGTTCTAAGGGACCAATCAAGTTTCTGATGGGTTACACCCACAGATTTCCTATTTAAACCTCCCTTAGAGCTGAAGAAACTGCTTGGATGAGTGTTGAAACGTCTTCAAGAAACTCTTCAAGTCCAGTTTTTCTTTCTTTAACAGTTTTTGGATGTTAAATCATCATATTTCTTTTTCCAACATGGACTAGGTTCAGGCAATACCTGATTATCTTATGTCTGGAAGTGTTTTCATTTCATTGCATTGTTGGGCCACGCAGATGTCCACTGTCACCTCCCAGCAAGAAGGTTCTGGGTTCGAACCCGTCTGCCGACTGGTTGGATGCAGCCTTTTCTGTGTGGAGTTTGAATGTTCTCCCCAAGCTTGCAGGGGTTTTCTCCGGGAGCTCTGGCTTCCTCCCACCATCCAAAGACTCATTAGGTAGATGGTGATTCTAAATTGGCCAATTCCAGGTTGTACCCCGTCTTTTGGCCCAGTGACAGGTGGAACTAGGTGTATCCTAGTTCATACTAGACATGTTGGATCTCAATGGATAAAGACAAACCATATTCAGTGATTTGACTTTGATTTGAAGTGAGAAATCTCTGTTTTTATGGACACATACTACCTTCACTAGTCCCATCAAAGTCATCACCAAATCTAAACACAATCACATGTTTTTTTTGTGAAACTTACACTTTAGGAAATGTACTCTACATTTGCATAGAGCTGAGCTGTAAGGCACCAGTGAGGAGTGACCTAAAGAATGGCTTCAGGGTTACTAGCAGCTGAAATGAGGTTCCTCTGAAGGGTGGCTGGGCTCAGCCTTGGAGATGGGGTGAGGACTTCGGACATTCGGAGGGACCTTTGCATCGAACGGGCCCAGCTGAGGTGGTTTGGGCATCTTGTTCCCACTAGGCGCCTCCCTTCGGAGGTTTACGGGGCCTGGCCAGCCGGGAGGAAACACCGGGGCAGACCCAGAACTCGCTGGAGGGATTATATATCCCGTTTGGCCTGGGAATGCCTCGGGATCCCCCGGGAAGAACTTGAATGTGACGCCTGGAGTGACCTGACCTCGGGGAAGGGTAAGGAGAATGAATGAATGTTTTATTAAATTAGGGAGCTTTTTCACTACCTTGTGACTGCACCATGTTTTTTTAATCAATTTAAATTTTTATTCCATGATGGCACATTTAATTTTGCTTTTCATGTAATTTTCACTGAATGCTTTAACACTTGTTTTAGAGATGCTCTACCAGCAACCTTGCCTCACAATTTGCATAAAACATCCACATTGGGGGGGGGGGGGGGCATTGACAAAATCAAATGTGCACTACTTCCATCTGGAGGCTACGTGCACTGAAGAATTGGTCGCAAAAGTCTTCTTTCAAAATATGAAAAATTGGAAAACAAAAAAGGAGAAAAATGGAGGCAGCTGACAAAGAACTCTAAAACATTATTTTGCACAGCCTTTGGTGGTTTCATCAGTTTCTTCCCAAAAATGGGTTGCAGACCTAGTTTCGGTGCCCGCTCACATGTCCTACTCAAGACCAGTTACAGGTGATTACTCATCCGCTGTAGTGCAGTTTATTTAGCAGACAGGTTGCCAGAGGTGAGACGCATCTCAATAGATTTGTCTTCAGACTGAAGCACGGAGGCAACTTTTACATCTGTGAAACCTCTAGAACAAGCTTGTTAGATTCTAAACCCTGATATCAGCCAGAAGAGGCGATGCATCTTCGTTTCTGCACAATCAAACCACGTCTAAGTACACGAGGGACTGACGGAAAAGAGCAGGAGGACTACATTTGTGTCAGAGCAAATGCAGGAACAATTCAATACAGATAAAACTTTAAGGGTGCATGTGTACATCTGCGCGTACAGTAGCAGTGTCAGCAGTGAGGCAGCATTAGCAGGAGCATGAGAAATGTCAGCCCATCCATCAACATGACATCTGCAATCTCGCCTCCCCTCTGTCTCTCTCTATCTGCCTCGTCCTCATTCACTCGGTTACACCGTTCAGGACTCGAGAGCTCTTTCCTCCTCCTCTCACATTTGTGTTCTCTCTCTCACACACACACTTTCTCCCTGGGTTTCTATCTACCAATCTGAATCTTTTGCAGCTCCATCTCTTTACGTATCTCCCTCAGATTCCCTGTCATCATCCCACTTTCATCCATCTCACACGTGTTTCCGAACCAAGCAGACGACGCACAACTTTGTTTCCCTCCCCTCCCTGTGTGTAACCCTCGTTTTTACATAAAAAAAAAACAACGAGATGCTCAAAATGTGGCTGCCCTTTAAAAAATAAAAAGCTCTGCACCATACAGCTTTTTTTTCTTTCTTTTTTTGGCTGAGGAGAGCGCTTTCAGAAGTTGAAAACCGCTGACCTTTTTCAGAAAAGCACATGTGACATCCACTGGTGCTCTTATCAGCCGGCCCGTCACGACAAAGAAAGAGGGAGGAAGCTTCCTACGACGACAGAAGAGATCGAGGAAAAACTTGCAGAGTCCTCTTGAAACAACACGAAAAAAAACTGCAAAGTGAACTTGTACACGGCCTCAAACCTTATGCATCAACTTGTTTGTTAAACAATGCTCACTTTCTTATTGCATAACATGTACAGCGCAGTTTATCCTCTATTTATATTTCTCGTATATTTCTTGACTGCTCAATTTGCCAGACTCGTGCATGTGCATTGCACTAACCACCACAACAAATTCCTCATATGTGTGAACACTGATTCTGATTCTAAAAAAAACATAATTTTATACCTGCAAACAGATTACTAAACCGTGATATTTCTTTCTTATTCAACACAGTTACAACCAGTCATTAAATCTATGTACTGTCCCCTTTTAATTATCAATATAATTTACTAAGTAGACATATATATATATATATATATATATATATATATATAGAAATTATGATTAAAAAAATAGGACTTGCACAAATACAGTCTGCAATTTCAATGAAGATGATATAGATGCATTGTCTCCCAAGTGTTTTGTCCTGTTTGCACTGTCTTGTATTGCCTGCATAAGCTTGCGCACACATACTTTTTTTGCACACACCTTGTATTGTACTTAGTCCTAGGTCTTCATGTACATCCATGGTCCTGTAGGAATATCATCTCACTATGTGCTGCACCTGCTATATATGGTTGAAATGACAACTTAAAAAAAACCTTTGACCTCTGATAAACCTGGTATTTTGATAAAAGGAATGTGCTAGTAGAGAGCTCATACCGAGACGTTTAACTATCTCAGTTGTTTTCCACTTGTTTGAACAAATACTGAGCACAGACACGAAACTGCACATTACTTTGAACTCTCAAGTGCACCATGAGCTTGCTTTGTTCAGAAACAGAAAGAAACATAATGAACTATATACACTGCCTGGCCAAAAAAATGTCTCCACCTGGATTTAACTAAGGATTTAACTAATAGGTAGGAGCCTCCTATTGGATAATTACTGCATGGGTGATTATCTTTCAGCTAACAACAAGTTATTTAACCCCAACGGATGCAATGAGTAGCTTCTCATTTCTTAAGCAACCATGTCTAAAGACACATCCTGTGGTGGTGGAAAAGATGTTAGTCTGTTTGAAGGCTGTCCGAATTTGTGTAAATGAATAAGTAAATGGAGGCTAAAATGTTGAAATCTAAAAGTCACTCTGAGAATCAATTAACATGGCAGAGCAACACACAATACTGTGTCTGTGCAAACCGTTTTATTTGGTGATAATCGATCAACTCAAGGAGGTTTGTATTGTCATTTCAACCATATATACACTGTATAGCAAATACAGTACAAAGTGAAATGAGAGGACATTCCTCCATGGGACCATGGAGCTACATGAAGACATAGGACTATGTACAATACTAGGGACTGAGCATGAGGTGCACGTGTGCAAGCTTATGCAGACAATACAAGAGAGTGCAAACAGTACGAACTGTGCAGAAAGCAATGCAAGAACGTGAAACAGTGCAAAGGCAAACAATACAACATAGATAGTGCAAAACACATGGAAGACAATGCACCTAAGAAAAGACTTTACACAGAACCTAGATATAATAATAATAATATAAAGGCCGGTACAAAGTTGTCTTAATAGAAACGTAGCACAGGAAACTCAAAGGGTATAATTATATTCTCTTCTAAGCTTTAGATCTCTGACTGGAAAGACACATTTTGTTGCTGGTTTTCATGCTCGCTCTCATGCCATTTCACAGCAGACATGCTCAAACAGACATGCTCCCTTTCTTATTCCGTCGCGCACACACACACACACACAAATGCACACAGTGAAACGCAACCCTGCAGACTCAAACCACAATTGGCTTCAGTGAGTTGTCACATTCTGGCCGAAAGTCAATTTTACACTTACTTAGCCCCATAATAAGAAGTCATGTTGACAAGGCCACAATACATCTCTCCTCTTAGAGGGTGGGAGAGAAAGGAAAACAAGGAATTATGAAGGGGCGACAATGCGGCGGTGGGGGGGTTAAGCTGCCTGTGGGGTAGTTGATAAAGAGACGCCGAGACAGAATGACTGACAAAGAGAACAAAAGACAGAGGAGTCACTGTATATCCATATGTGCCCACAGAACATTTCATCACTAAAGATTTTCATGGAATAAAAACCGTTAATGTGTAGTGCTATAGCTTTTATTGTTAGTGGTGGAGTCTGCTCCCCCCACCACCACCCACCCCTGAACTGGAGAATCACAGGAAACGAGGCATGCAAGATGTTTTAATTTTATTTCAATGATAACTGCACCACTGTTTGTTCTCTTTACACCGTGTCGGAATGTGTTAATATGCTGCTAATACGTTTTATGGGAAAACACAATGTTTTTTTTTTTTTTTTTTTAATAAGCAGGCATAGGGAAGTTACATTTATAAGTGCTTCTAGTGCTCAATACAATCAGGTATGTAAAAACTAAGAGTTGTTCCTTGACCGATTTTTGCTTAGTGAATACTAGAACAATATGAATCAGACTTTATACGTCTGCAGGACTAGACGCCGTAACCTACGTACGTATCCGACGCTGGTGTGATCCATTTATACTTGTGCGCCCGTCAGTCTGTCTCGCTCTGCAACAACTCCACCCAAACACTAGTCGGCACTGTGTCTTTTTTTTTTGTTTCTACTTCCTGCTTCACTTTCAACAATGCCGACTGAAACTTTTGCAAAATTTCGACGAAGACTTATCGTACAAATGTTTGTATCCCCGAACCTCCTCAGTTAACCTTTCCTCCATGTGTTTTGAAAATTGCAGCGATGGCAAAGCAGCCGCAAATACTAAAGCGGAAACACGCTACTACCAAGCAGACCAATCACAGCTCTTGTGGTCTGCGTTGCCGTGACGTGGGGAGGTTTGTGGGGAGGTGCACATCAGGCTAAAGCTTTAAGGCTCTTTTAGAGTCCTGCAGGACATAGACACCGTAACCTACGTACGTAGCCTACGCTGGTGCAAGCCATTTATACTTGTGCGCAACACCACCCAAACACTAGATGCCGCTGTGTCTTTTTTGTCGGGTTAATTTTTGTTTCTACTTCCTGCTTCACTTTCCACAACGACGACTGAAACTTTTGCCAAAAAGTTTGTCGAAGACGAGTCGTACAAATGTTCGTATCTCTGAACCTCCTCAGTTAACCTTTCCTCAACGCGTTGCGGAGAAAATTGCAGAGATGGAGAAGCAGCCGGAAATACTAAAGCGGAAACACGCTGCTACCAAGTGGACCAACCACAGCTCTTCTGGTTTGCGTTGCTGTGATGCGTAGTTACATTTCTGAGGAGGTGCACGTCAGTTACGGCGTTAGGGTCTGTGCTGTCGCCGTAGCAATCACTGCAGTCACTGCCACTGCCACTGCAAGGCCAGAGAGGGGGAGAGGGGCGTAACATAGTGATACATTCAATATTACGATCGCACCCTGCTCTGACAGGAGCGTTAGCGATCTTAAATAGTTGCTACAGGCGTCGTTCTTGTTTTTTTCTTGTTGACAAGGTAAACACAGGTTTCCTCAACCGGCTCGGCTGGGAGCGTTTAACTCAGGATGTCACGGCCGTCTGCGATGGAGACATTTTGCAGGGGAGCTCCACCGGCGGCTAACACTTCCTTTAAACAGCCTTCAGAAAGTTAACCGCTAAAGATGAACTTCTACTTCCTTGTTATGTTCTGGTACATCTGTGTTTGTTCGTGCTTGATCTTTCCTCTTCTTTTTTTTTTTTTAGCTGAACATCAAAGGAGCGCGTGGCATCAAACAACCAGTCCACGACGCCACTTGTCATTATCATCTGTCAATCACCTCCTGAAATGAAAAGTTGCACCGCGGCTCAGCAGCATCAGGCGTGATAACTTTATCTCTGCATGCATTATTCATGCATTTGTATTCCGCGTGCAGCACAATAACATATGCTAAAAACGGTGACCTTCATTCCAGAGCGGCAATTTCACAACAGACACCGTGTACATGGGTCTCTTTGTCTGTCTCACAGGCAACACAAAGAGCCCAGTCTGTGATAACCATCACCCCTCCTCTTGCAGCAGTGTGTCGTTGAGCCCCGATGCTTGTATGTTTACGTCTCTCTATATAAAGAGATAATACCCACACACTGAGAGATAAACCGCCTTTCACTCTGCCCCTCTCTGCGAACGGCGGAAATTATGGCAGACCTCCTGATGAGCAGCATTTGATCTGCATTTACTGAGAGAAACACACAAGGACAAAGACAATATTCCACCACAGAGAAACTACAGAGCTGTCCTTCAGAGGGAAGAGAAAGAGAAAGGGATCAATGTACAGTGTGCTTGTGGAATTGTTTCATAGTTACGGAGTATAATGTGCTCTGGTTCTCTCCCCCGTTGCTATGGTTTGATGGCTCTCTACTTTAAATGGATAAAACGGCTTCCTATCTTTTTTCTTGCATTAAAACTAAACAGCAGTGCCCTCTGTGGCCACAAGTGGTAATTACAGGATTCTGGTGCAAGTTCGTACTGGAGCACAGCCAGTAAACTGCAATTCAAACCACTAGTTGTACGGTCCACAGCAACGGCCATTTACAGTTACACATGAGGACATTTAATGTTGCAGTAATTACACTATGTTCCTCCCAGTGCACTGCGCTGTGCTGCTATTTGTGGCTCATTCTTGGCTAACTCGGTCTCTGCAAAGTTTCCTGTTAATGCTACACATGTTGGCTTCTGTCACTCCATCTGCTGCACCTTCTCTCTCGCGAAATGCGTCGTAAGTCATAGCCTACTTTAGCAGTAACTGTATTTGTAATAAATGTTTGTTTTTTTCAGCACTGGACATGAATTGGAGGTGCAGCCTACTCGCTATGGTAGCTAGTCAGTTTAGCTAGTGGCTATTTTTTTGGGGAATGAGAGAAATGCCATTCCTAGATGCCTATTAAGCCAGAACGACTTTGAATCTAACATTAAGGTACATCATTTCACAACGTTGCTTTAAACTACTGTATGCATTATTTGTTTGTAGTTTGACAGCGACCAAACAACCCATGCAAACCTGCAGGCAAACACGTGGTCGGCGCTGTTCAACTTCCACATTCCCCACATGCTGCATTGACCCAGAAGCATTTTTCCAATTTCACAAAGTCTAGAATAGGTGGGGGATTTTCGTCAGGTGTGCATGGAGTCAGCAGGAAGTTGCAGCTGCTCCTGCGTGCATCCAGCTAGATTTGAAAAAGATGCTAATTCACATGCTTTATGGCCCAAAAATGTAGAACAGGGGGTTTCACAATCTCGACATGGAACTTGCACTTCACTGTATTGTACTATTTAGTTTTAACAGTAGGTGGCGCTAGCATCTTGAACGCTGCGGCTTCTCCACAAAACAAGATTAAACAAAGACGACTTTTGCAGCAGGTGACACTAAATGGTAAAACCAAAGAAACATGAGATAGCAAGTGAGAGGAGAACATTTCAGACACAGTGAGAAAATTAATATTTCTTCATAGAAAATGGGGTGAAGTGTGTCTGTCTGATATGAAATTAAACTGATGCTGTGATGAAAGAGTAAAATATACGATGACACCGTGAAACCAAACGTTGGACCTGCACTGAAGTAGAACCAGAAACATTGCGCTTATGTATCCCATCACTACAACATGATTGACAGAGTCAGGTTTTCGTGTCTTTTACTCTTTCCAAAACGATTGCGTTATAAAATCAATGGCTATTAAAGTCTGACTTAACAGTTTACTCGAGATCGAACCATCGTCAGGTGGTTCGCATCGGTGCGTGTTCTCCGGGGCAACAAATTTCTGGTCTGACCTCTGAAAATGTCACATATTGACATTTTATGCTTTGGTGGTAATTGCTGTAATATTGACTGTTGGGGGTTGGAGGTTAGGCCAAGATAGCGCCAATCATCAACTCAGGAGTGCAACACACACACGCACACTGACAAAAAGGCTATTATATGGAAAACCACAACTACATAAACATTGACAATGTTCATGTTTATAAAAACCCACCAATGGATACTTCACATGAAAGGAGAAAAATGCATGACCATGCGTGAAGAAAAAAAAAAAAGAAAAGACGATATTCCATTTCTAAAACATAATTCTTCTTGAGGGACTTTGTTCTCCCGGACTTTGTGTTCAAAGCACATGGTTAGTAAGGGGGGAAGCGTGCCTATGTGTCACACTTCAGAGGAAAACGTAACGCCGTTCCTGTAATCTTGGACGGCTTGGCTTTGATTTGTGACTGGAATAAATCTCTTCCCAAAGCTTGAAGCAAGAAAGATGTGTCGCTAAACGACAGAATTGGTTTCCAAGTCGAGACACCGTTTGACGCGGAGGTTCACGCAGAGAAAGCTCATTAAACGATCAGAGCAATTTACGCAGAGTAGGGTTTGAGTCTCTTTACTTTGCATGTAACACAATAATTAACCCTCATCTAAGCTAACTGCTCGGAGCGCATGTCTATCTAAGGCTTGATTCGTACTGTACATACAGCGTATATACACAGCCAAACATCCAAGCCTCTGATATGGTGAAAAAAAAAAGGCAGACCACTCAAAGATCTATTTACGATTATCAACGAGATAAACAACAATCTGGTTCAAAGCTGCTTCTTCACACCCTAAGTACTTGACAGACGCTTCATACAATCAAAGCCTTTTTTTTTTTTCCCACTGCTTTTCATCCCCACACAAAACAGATATTTTCTCTTCAAGCGATAAACCTTTGAAAGGCAGATAAGAGGGACGTGACAAATGATCTTCTAGGATGCTTGGCGGAAGGAAAAAAAAAGAGAGAGAAAACCTCATTTTGTTCTTAGTTTACAAGATGATCTCTTCATTTGTTCGATGGGATAAGATTATATGGGAGTAGTTTTTCCTTCAAAGTACAATTGTGGGCCTCGAGTGCCACGTTGGACCACCTCAATCATATCCAGATATTACATGATTACATCCTTACAGCTGCATGTCAGAGCCTGGACATATGTGAAGCTATCTCCTTGGGAACCAAAGGGTCCATCAAACATAACGGCTTGGGCATAGATGTCCTCAAATGACATTACACCAAGATGTATTCTAATATTGTGTAGGTCTCCATTGTGGTGACTCATCAGAGAATGGACATGGGCCTTCTGAAGGTGTCCTGTGGTGTCTGGCAACACAATGTTGTTAGTGGGGGGCCTTTGAGGGGAGGGGCCTCTGTGGATCATCTCACAGACACTTGATCAGTTTGGGATCTAGTGAATTTGGAGGCCAGGTCAACGCCTTGTGCTGTTCTTCATGTTTTGTTTTGGTTGTTCCTAAAGCATGTTTGTGGTTGCATCCTGCTGGGGATGGCTGCTGCCATCAAGGAGTGTCATTGCTATGGGGTGGGGGTGCCTGGTCTGGTCTAGGTGGGTGCTACATGTCTAAGTAACATCCACACCAATGAATGCCAGGTCCAGAAGTTTCCCAGCAGAACAATGAACTGTCACAAGATGGTCAATGTTATTCACTTCTCCTGTCAGTGGTCATAATGTTGTGTGGGCAACTGGAGGTTAGGTGCTTGCTAAAAGCACCTCAGCCATGGACACGGGTGGAGGCGAGCTGGGGACGCATCGGTCCCGAGCAGCATCTCTAACCACTGCTCCACAGCTCCCCAAATGCCAGAACCAGAAAATCTATACAGATTAACTCCACAAATACAATATTTGCAGTTGGAACAAATATTAAAATGAAAATGTCCCATCTCACTTATATCCTTTAGTTGCATGTTCAAAATAATTACACATGCATTTCATCATGTTTCTTGTGCAGGAGTTGAGGTAATTCACATTCTCATGATACCTGGTGACCTGACTAGATGATATCTTCACAAACACTGTGAGATGATGGCAGAAAACGATCTGGTACGGAAACAATAATTTCACCCAGCAGAACCCAGAATGCAACAATGCCCTCAAATACTACTTCATGGAATTCAGTGAAGCTTTGCATTTGGGCTATGGGTCAAAGATCAAGTGAAAGAAAAGTGAAGAAATTTTAAAATGGCAACACCAGGGTTAAAATCTATGACTATAACTTTATTTATGCATGGAGGCTGCATTTTATCGTCGGTGTGCATACGTAGAAATGAGTATAAACCCGTAATGAATCCCTGATCTCCCTTTTGTCAGAGCTGTCAGTGAAAAGAACAGGAAGGAAGGAAGGTGAGATCCACGAGAGCAGCCCTCATCACATCACAACTATTATGCACAGCTGAGACTACTCACTGCAACCACATCATTAATTCATCAGGTTGGCAGCGATCTCTCAATCATCATCATCATGAACTGTCACGAACAATGGTTTGGTTTATATCACGCAGGAGAAGTATAAAATGAAAAAAAAAAGCCTTCCATGGAAAATAAAGATTGTTAATATAAAAAAAAGATAAGAGTAATGAATGTGCGGCTGATTGTGCAATTCATCTTCACATCTTCAGCATTCTCAGACAGAACCCAGGCATTCTTCAGAAATCACGGCCGCCATCTAATCAGACTGGCTGTCCATCACCAGATTACACATTTGGAAATTTGCATGTTTGATCAGGGAGTGACTAAAGAGCTTTGAGTGGAACTGCACTGATGAATGGATCAATCAATTAGCCCTTCCCCAGGAATTTCATTGGCGTCTAATTTGATCGTCGATTCGCACTTCCTCCTCTGGTGACTTCAGATTTCAGCATGTCCCCGTGTCACAGGCTGAATATCTTTGGGTTCAGGCTTTGGGATGGGCATCACAAGACAGACTAAAATGTCACCTTGGACTCCGAGAAGCTACCACAAACTTTCTCACTATCTTCTTCATACTACTTTATAGACAAAATGATTTAAAGGACTATTATGCAAGACATAGCAAGCCAGCTATTAATACTTACTAATTCAATGTGATGGCAGTCTCGGCATCTGACTTGCCGCCTTTTATTTTCCAAAGATCAGTGACTGAAAGCCAGCATTAATACAACTTCCACATTCCCCTAATGCTGCAAGGCCCAGAGAGCAATTTTTCCCATCTCTTCCCAGATGTATAACAGTGAGCACATTGTCCTTAGCTTTCTTTTTTCTTTTCTAGCTTTCTTTTTCCAATAAAATTAAGAAAGTCTAGATTAGGTGTACGATTTAAAAAAAAAATAAAAGTTTTTGTAAGTTGTGCATTCAAGCGGTAGGAAGTCAGCTGGCTCAGATAGCCAAAGCCACGGCTGCACATGCTTGCATCCGGCTTGATCTGAGAAACCACAGGAACCACCAGATCCCATCACAACACAATATGATTGAGAAAGTCAGGTTTTAGGGCCATGGGTTGGACAGATAAGTTTTTCTTTTCTTAACATCCTTTATAAAAAAAAAAAGTATTTTCGCATCTGCTTCGATGACTAGACAGTAAATAACAATCAAGATTCTTCTTATAGCAAGCTGATAGCACAGACTTGGTGATATGTGACATTGTGCCGTGAAGAGTTATAAACTCCTTCATCAATCCAGGCCACAAAGAGACGGAACACGCAATGGGAACAAATGTGAAACCTTTCTCTGTATTACAAGTTAGGGGTTTCACAACTTCAGGTTTCATCTACAATATACACATTTATTACTTGCATTCCACAATGGAGGCCTTTCTAACTGGATGGAAAGACTTTGCAGAAACTAAACCTAGGCCTATGAGTAGAGTCCTTATAGTAAGCAATTCTAGGTGAGTCTAATAACAGCACTTAAGATGGGCGAAGGTGAAAGTATGGAATTAATGGATTCAGGAGCGAGTCAAGGGCAGTGAAAGCAAGATTTTTACATTTTTTGGCAGCCAGCTTTTATCAGGAGTGGCATAAAATGACTGAGCAGGTGTATATTCAGCATCTTGCTCAAGGACATTTTGACAGGACACACGGCTGTTGACGCGCACACTGTCTGCCTCCGAGATTGAATCTGTAACCTTACAGTAATGGGATGGTCTCACTAACCACTAATCGGCTCTGCCACCTGAAAAAGAGAGACGGAGGAATGGATAGGCGGAGAAATACGAGAGCGTGGATAAAAAAGAAAGAGGGGAGATGAGTAGAGGAAATAGGAAGACGGACGGTGGAATAGATGATAATAGAGCTGGGACAGAGGCGGAGGCGGTAGAGACACAAACAAAGTGTGAGTGATGGTGAAGAGGCAGTAAATGAATACCAGAGAGGGAGCAAAAGCCAGCGAGTGATTGAGATAACGGAAAGCAAGCGAGTGAAAACGGCAGGAAGAGAGGAAGACAAGAATTAGGACAGAGATAGAGGGAAGCTTCATAAAGACAAATTAATGCAAAGGAGACAGAGGTCACATTCGTAGTCGTTCAGATGTGTGGTCTTCTCCGTCTCTAAGTCTATTCTAAAGCCTCATCAGCCGTTGGTCACGCAGCAGGAAGTTGAAAACGCTGAACCCCGTAACCCCACATTTCCTCAATGACAAATTCAGGTGTCCTTCGATTCCACTTCCTCTCTGTCTCACTTACCGCCAGCGCTGTCACACACTCTCATTAGTCACCGTGGCAGCGGAGACGGGTGTGTATGTGGAGGCAGGAGTGTATTTTGGGAAGAGAAATAGAAATAGGAGAAGGAGGCCGTGAATGTGAGGGGGGATTACAGGATGAAATAATGCATGAATGAGCAAAAGAGCAGGTATATGCAGGACGGCATTTATGTGATATATGTGTACATTTCTCACCTGATGTATTTCTGTACCTGTATGTGTATATGTGCATGCACAGAAAAACTAGACAAGACCTACTTTCTCTGTCATATACGCCGATCAGTCATAACATTATGACCACATTCTTAATATTGTGTAGGTCTCCCTTGTGGCGACTCATCAGAGAATGGACATGGGCCTTCTGAGGGTGTCCTGTGGTGTCTGGCAACAGGATGTTGTTAGTGGGGGGACCTTTGAAGGGAGGGGCCTCTGTGGATCATCCCACAGATTCTTGGTCAGTTTGGGATCTAGTGAATTTGGAGCCCAAAATATAAACTAAATACTTTAGTTTGAGTTGTTGGACTTTTCCTTGTACGTCTTGGACGATCAAACAACATTTGTTGGGATTCTTTGATACTGCAATGGTGTAAAGTCATCAAAACAAGTCATTATGCACATGACCATGGGGTGTTTTACTCAAAAAGGCGCAATCAACGCATGAAATTTGCAAGACATTTCACTTTAAACCACATAGGCTAACCTCTTAGGTTTGATGGGAAAAAGTCATGGGGATTCATCTTAGGACTCAATAAGTATCTGAAATCTTTTCCAAACCAATCAGATGTTAAGCTCAGCCTCTTATTAAAAAGTGAAGACAACTAAGACAGACTATTTTGTGTAGACACTGCTGTTATAGAGGAAAGAGTTCCTCTTTTAATCTTTGAGTTGTACCTTGTAATATACAGGCTGCACATGACATTTTTTCAACTTTGAAAAATCTGTGCCAACTTCACTGAAATAATGAAATAAAAATATGTAACCCTGCAGTTGCATCAGTTTGTATTGTGCTGGAGAACCTGCTATAATAAAGTTTTAGAATGCCCTCTTCCAAACTGGCAGATTGGCGTCAGAAGCATGGACAGCTTACACGGTGCCTAGACCGAGTTCAAACAGTCTGGACTGTGCATCTGTGCAGATTATGGAACTCCACACATCGGGGAAAAAATCGTGACTGTAAACAGCTGCCAATCCAGTTGGAGAAGAGACTCATCTACCTCCACATGGCCACGGCAACGCTTTCCATCAGGAGAAGAGAATCTGGGAACAGATTGGATTGTGCAGACGGGGTAGAGCCAGATGAGATCCTCTCCCCAGTGTTTCACTTTTGCTGCGAAGGATCCAGGACGGCGTCTGTATGCAACCAAGCGGCACTGTCCGCAATGAGCAGAGCATTAGAGCAGTGACGTTACTGGGTGTTTGAAATTAATCCGACACTGAGACTAAACTTTAAATTGCCTGGAGAATGTTAGCACACAATGGCTGGGTGTTAGTCGCCTTTGTGGTTCACTCTAAATCAAAGACAATGAATCAGTGCATCGTGGAGCGTTCTGAACATAATCTTGCTTAACAGTGTGAGATGCATTTTATAGTAAAGTTGCTGGTATGGATCCTAGAATCTGAATAGGTTTGATGATTCAAATGTGACCCAAAGCATGTTTATCTATAGCAAACATGTAGACGTAATTGTACGCTATTATGTGTAGGGGAGATTTGTGAAAAACGACTACAGATAAAATGAGCATGTGAAACAATAAAAGAAATGCTCTAGTGGGCTGGATGTGGCCCTCCAGTTGACGTTCCCTGGTGTGCAAATGAAGTCAAGCCATACCATTTCATTTTCCCAAAACTGTGAACCAATTAATGCTGTTCTCTGCCGAGACCCACAAAAAGAAATTGGTCCTGTGTTCTGTCCCACGTCCTGGGATTGGGCTACATTAGTGTGAATTGTTGAGTTGCGGCCAAAAACCTGCCTGGTGAAGCCACGGTGACCTTTAAACCACCGCATTCTGGAGCATGGCGTGAAGATTTGTGCAGAATTTGAAGAGATTGTCTCACGGTTCCCAAGACAAAAATAACAGACGAAGTGCCGGCCTTTTTTTATTTTTTTCTCTCCAGTGTCTGTAAGATCTAGGTTAGTATCACCCTGGACTCTAAAAAATTCTCAGCTGGATCCATGCCTGAAATGGGCTGAAAATGTAAAGAGCCCCTTTAGACGTATAATGACACACGCACACATGCAATTTTTCTTCAATTCCTGCGATAATGTGACAGCCGAGGTCGGCGAAAAAGGGACACCAGTAGAGAGATAACTTTCAGAGGATGATGTATGTGTGTGGGAGGAAATAAAACCTCTAAAAATAAAACACACACAAACACATTTAGAGATTTTTTAACGCATTCTTGTACAATCCAGAGAATAACGACTCCACCTGTGCAACAAGTCCAATCGTGAAATTTCCTCGCTACTAAATATTCCACAGTCAACTGTCAGTGGTATTATAACAAAGTGGAAGAGATTGGGAACGACAGTAACTCAAATGACAGAGTGGGGTCAGCGGATGCTGAGGAGCATAGCCCGCAGAGGTAGCCAACTTTCTGCAGAGTCAATCGCTACAGACCGCCAAACTTCATGTGGCCTTCAGATTAGCTCAAGAACAGTAGAGAGCTTCATGGAATGGGTTTCCATGGCCGAGCAGCTGCATCCAAGCCATACATCACCAAGTGCAACGCAAAGCGTCGGATGCAGTGGTGTAAAGCACGCCACCACTGGACTCTAGAGCAGTGGAGACGTGTTCTCTGGAGTGATGAATCACGCTTCTCCATCTGGTAATCTGATGGATGAATCTAGGTTTGACGGTTGCCAGGAGAACGGTACTTGTCTGACTGCATTGTGCCAAGTGTGAAGTTTGGTGGAGGGGGGGTTATGGTGTGGGGTTGTTTTTCCAGGAGCTGGGCTTGGCCCCTTAGTTCCAGTCAAAGGAACTCTGAATGCTTCAGCATACCAAGAGATTTTGGACAATTCCATGTTCCCAACTTTGTGGGAAGAGTTTGGGGATGGTCCATTGCTGTTCCAACATGACTGAGCACCAGTGCACAAAGCAAGGTCCATAAAGACATGGATGAGAGAGTTTGCTGTGGATAACTTGACTGGCCTGCACAGAGTCCTGACCTGATAGGACACCTTTGGGATGAATTAGAGCGAAGACTGCGAGCCAGGCCTTCTCATCCAACATCAGTGTCTGACCTCGCAAATGTGCTTCTGGAAGAATGGTCAAAAATTCCCATAAACACACTCCTAAACCTGTGGAAAGCCTTCCCATTAGAGTTGAAGCTGTTTTTGCTGCAAAGGGTGGGCCGACATCATATTAAACCCTATGGACTGAGCCATGAGCGAATTCTTTTGGCAATATAGTGTATTTGGAGAGGTGGGGGTTCCACCTTCTTGGGTCCAATTGTGCATTTTAGCCAAAATCAACTTTTTCTAACTTTTGGCATTTTGCTTAGCAGTTGAGTATAACAGGAAACAAGGCATACTATAGCATGTGAACCATTTCCAGTCAGATCAGAACCCTTACTACAAGACCTTGACCTATTTTAACAAAGTTTAAAAGGGTGAGCTTAACTATCTGTAGCTAAACAAAGTGTAGAAGCGTTGTAGTGCTACATTTTCATTTCCATTACTGTGGAGGCAGCCTACCCCAGCAAGAAAATGAACAGACTTCTAAGAGAGAAAACTTTCAGGAGAAAAAAGGGCAGTTGTGAGCACTACTGTATTTCATGCAGCAAAAAGGTCATGTGTTTATTACTTGAGCAGACAGTAAAATAACGAGCACACCTTTAAAAATGTCAAAAAAAAGATGGTCAAAATCAGCGGAGCGCGTTAACCTCCTCCACCAGACGACGTCTTGATCAGAACCCCGCATCAAACTCTCGGTAACAAGAAAAGCGTTGTGAACTTCGACAAGGACGTACGGCCCGATGCTGTAGCAGTGATTCTAGAAATGTTCATCGATTTTTTTCTTTTTTTTTTAAGTAAAGTTTTACCCATTAAACTTGAAACAGGCCTTGATAAAAAGTTTTTTTTTCCCCCTGACTTGTTTGGACTTATAAGAACCTTTTTCTGTCTTTGAGTGTCTCCCACAGTTTCCGTTTCTCCTCTTTGCCTCCCCCTCTACCTGTCTCTTCTCTTGTCAATCACCTCTATCTCACTGCCTCTGTCAATCTGCTGTATCTCTGTTCTCAGATCCTGGACCACTTATCACCCTCTTCTGGGCTCGTTTCTCACTCTCAGCCATCCTGCACTTTTATCTTTATCCTCCACTCTTGTCTCGCCCTCTGCGCTTCACGCCCACTCTTCTCGTTTTAGTTTTGGTGATGATTTCAGTGAATGAGAAGACACTTTTCTGCTTCTTACATTTTCAAACAGTGATACAGCATTTTAGCGAGCAGAAAGGTTTTAATTCAGGTGGTGCATCTCTCCCCGTTCCAGCTTTTTGCCTTTCTTCCTTGGTGCTCCATTTGGCAAACGATGGAACTTGGATCTATTACATATTCCATAAAAGCTGCACCTACACAACCATCTCAGCTTACAAAAGAAGGGCATGCGATATTTTCAGGTTCTACTTTAACATCATTGTTGGAAGCTACATAATACAGTATACACCAATCAGCCACAACATTATGACCAGGAGAAGTAAATAACATTAACCATCTTGTGACAGTTCAGTGTTCTGCTGGGAAACTTCTGGACCTGGCATTCATTGGTGTGGATGTTACTTAGACATGTAGCACCCACCTAGACCAGACCAGGCACCCCCACCCCATAGCATTGGGGTGGGGGTGCCTGGTCTGGTCTAGGTGGCAAAAACAATTTAGGAACAACTCAAAAAAACATGAAGAACAGCACAAGGTGTTGACCTGGCCTCCAAATTCACTAGATCCCAAACTGATACCCAAGTATCTGTGGTATGATCCTCAGAGGCCCCTCCCCTCTACCCATAGGATTCAAAGGCCAGAAGGTCTATGTCCATTCTCTGATGAGTCACAACTGTTTTGGAGGCACAAGGGAGACCTACACAATATTAGGAAGGTGGTCATAATCGTATGCCTGATTGGTGTGTGTCTGTGAAGATTCTCAGTCATCTAGGTCATGGTACCCAAAAAAAAAACAAAGGAAACTGGATTTGTTCTGTTTCATAAAAGATGTTTTACAACTGCTAAAAGGCTCAGACAACTTATCTGTCTCAAGGAACACTACAGGAACTATTTCCTGCAAAAAGCCAACAGTCTGTACAACTCCTCATCGGTGTGTGATACATGACACTGGAATTATTGTAGCTGGCATATTTTGCACATTGCTGCTGCAACACTGAAATTTCCCAGTTGGGGATTAATACATTATCTATGTCTTTAACATGTGCACACAACATAACAGCTAACACTTTCAACAATTAACCATGTTTCACCGTTTTTCTCTTGTCTGAACATGGCATCAGTTCATACCAGTGCTTCACATTATAATAACGGACAAAGCTTTATCATATTCCAGGAGACAGTACTGTGAGAAACCCAATTAGCTCTGTGAATGACATTAAGGGTTCAGGTTAAGATCAATAAAATGGAAGAATTCGAATAAACATGTGCCATCTTTACAGTATGTACTGTATGTCGTCCACCCCCACAATCTCAATGTCAAACCTAACTGTCTGGAACTGTTTATTCCCCGTTAAATCAATCAACCAGTGAGACATGGAGTGCCTCCCCTAACACCCATCATTTAGTGCTACAGTCTCGTGTGCGTAGGCGTGTCGTATATATTTCAAAGTGCCAGGTATCGGAGTCTAAGTGGAAGACAAGGTAAAGGAAAACTTGAGGGGGAAAGAAAAGGACAAAGGGAGGAGGATGGGATACCGGAGGGAGGGAGCGAAGGTGATAAAGCAATTCAGACAGAAAGACAAATCATTTAATTCACGGCCCGTCTTTGAGGTAGATGGTAAATGAAGGCGGGGAAGGTGAAACTGTAACGGAGGGTGATACAAAATTCAATTAACTCTATTAGTTCACTTTATTACCATGGCTCGTGTGCGTTAATGCCGCCATTATGTTATCGCTGGTACACTGAGCCGCTCGGTTGGCTTTAACAACTTATTTTATTTTCTCTAAACTGTGGGTTGCTATTGCCACTGTCATTTCAGAACCAAGAATGTCACTGTTTAGTGTGTGTTGGCGCACATGGTAACAAAATGTAAAACACAATAAGCGTGAAAGTGTCGAGGCTATTTGTGACTGGATCACCTGGGACGCATGTTGGCACCGGTTTTGAATAGGGCCATAAGATCTAAAGCGCCTTCTTGACTGGTAAAATGTCTCAACAATTGTTGGACGGACTGCCTCCATGCAACTACGTGCAGACATTCATGGGATCAAAACAAGTTGATAATCGACTGCTGAAAAGCCTGGAAGACAAAGAAATGCGCGTGACCTTTCAACCAGTGACGATCCCGCTCTTGACATGATTAATATTTGTGCACAGTATTACTGCACACACATTTGAATGCATCCCCTCGCTTTAGGGTTTGTTTCGCCATTTATGAAAAGTGATTCATGAAATTAGCCGACAGTTTACTCGCAAGACTTGTGAGTTTACCCGTATTCGATTGTACAGTACCCTTAATTGTCCAAGACGGGATGCATCAGTAGCAACATGGGATTTTTTTTACATTATACTTTAGACTAAATTAAAACATGGTTGGTCATGAATGAATAACTACAACTCGCACAACTGCAAAAAAAAGTGGGGGTTTAATCAGTAAGAGGCACTCAAAATTGCAGTTGAAGTGAAGGTTGAACAAGAGGAATTCAAAGACAACACAGAAAACTCTTGGGAGTTGCCAGGAATTTGAATTTCTGGCAATTTTACTAACCTGGAAAGATTAATAGTTGACCCCTAACACTAGTGTAAAACTTTTTCTTCCTTTTTTTTTTTTTTTAACATAATTGAGAAATATTTTCAAAATGTGCATAGAAGTATTCCCAATTCCATCCTCGGAGACCGGTTATGACCATTAGTAGTTTTTAGTCAAGTTTTTAGGCAAAATAAAGATGCAGCAAAAGTTGGCTCATTTCCCTTCAATTTCAAGCCAAGAATATGTGGATCACTACATTATGGAGACAAACTGCAGGTTTTGGGCATCTGCAATCCATATACGGCGCCCAACATGATATTTAAATCTCTAAAAATGCCGAGGTCCCTGCCGTGATATTTTACATCTGCTTCGTTGAGAATGGGTCACTTTACACTGCCACCAGGGTGAAAGCGTACAAAAGTACAGGCAATTATATGTAATGTTGATCTGGATGGGTCAATAATGTCGTCACTGGGGAGGTGAACAAGAACTTATTCACTGTTAAGGCAACAGGGAGTATTAATAGCTAGTATTTAGGATTAAACATTAGTTTAAGGGACATTGCAGTCAGTATTTTAGGGCTCTAATTACGTTCTTGTGCATCGTGTACGGTAACTCTGACTAAACACCAAGATAAACTGTTGTCAATGAAAACAGAGTCGTAGTAAGTTCAAACATCTACCATCACATGTCTTCATTAGCATGCTGGTGAAAACTGCAAATGCTGTTATTAAATTACACACAATACTATAAATAACCCTTAACCTTTAACAAAATAATCTCTAATATACATTCTTTAAAATATCTTCAATCAAATAAATGAACTCACAGCATGGTCTCCATGGTGTTTCAAATCAGATGGCAACAGATTGCTTCAAGAGCATGCACATGTCTTCAGAGCCAGGTAAGAAGATGAAACAGGAAGTGGCTTAACAGGAAATGATGTCATTGCCTAATAAAATGATCCAATTAATCCCCCCAAAAAATAATATACACTTTACAACCCCAAATAATTATAAAAAAATAAAGAGGGAATGTGAAACCTAAAAATAAAATGCCTGAAGGGTAACGCAGTGATAAAATATAAATTTTATCCAACCTTGTTTACCTAACATCAGCTAGCTAAATTTAGCTTGAGCTAACTAAATCAAGTCTGGTGCTAAAGCGTTACTTATCCAAGGAAAGAAGACCGCAATCTGTTCAGAGATTTTAAATGGTGACTTAATGAGAGAGAAGAAAAAAAAATGGGAACACAATAAATATACAGTGAGGAGTGAAAGGTCAAAGCCTTTGAAAAGACTAACCACATGATTGCTTGAGGACACTTCAGCAAATCATTCCTGTTGACTGAACTGAAACCCTTTAGCCTTCCAGTTAAAGATCAATCTCTTTCCTTCACTAAGTCACGGCACAGCCACTCCACAAAAACCCACGGCTTTTTATTTTTTATTATTTTATTTTATGGGTATAATTTCATAAAATAACACCTCCATTACTTTGCTTGTCTCCCTCCATAATGAAGTTATTGTTGTACGAATGAGAGAGGCCCAGTCCAATTATGCGGCAAGGTCTGTGCTTATTGATTTACCATTCATCTGCTGTTGAGGTCATTACCAGCGCGCTTCGCCGTGGTGATAATCTCCATTATGAAGGGATAGTTCAAGTAGGGTTGTGATATAAAGACAGAATGAAACGGGAAGAATGAAGGAAGGAAAGTGTGAATGCGAGAGGCTGGTAGATGAGGAGAAAAGAAAAAGAAAACCTTGAATGAATGCATGAGGAATTAATTTGAAACAATCTGAAAAATCTCAAGCAGATACTTTTTCTTTGACATTCTGCAAAGTCATGGAGAATGAAAGAAACAAAAATGAGACAACACAATTTAAGCAAAGACATTTAATAAAACTAACAGAAATAATATTTTCTCATATATATATGTATACAGTATATATATATAATTATAATTATATTAATTATATAATATATATATAATTAAGCTACATTTGTCTGTTTAAGACCCATAGAGAAGCGACGGCATGCTGGATGAAGACTACAACTGCCTCAAACTGTCCATGTGGTAAAATATTAATGTCCATTTCTGATCAATTACATTTCTTTTTTTATTTGTTCACTATTCATAATATTTGAAAAGATAAAAAATAAACCTGAATGAATACAGTGTCAATACTGTGGCGGCCCGCCAAGGTCTTATTTGCTCCGCCATGGTCTCATAAATTAATCAGAAATATTTTTGTAGTGTGAAGCTATTAAAATCTGATGTTTGTGCTCTTGATTATTTAACCCATGGAGATTGACAATTATTTAAAGAGAGTTGATCAAAAAAACCCCGAAGGAAACGACTTCAGACGTAATGTGAGCTAGCTTAACTTTATAAGAGCTTGCTAGCTAGCAAAGTTAAATTGAAAGTTAAATGTTTTCTATAAATTTATTTTATTCACTGATACTTTAATTAATCTTACACAAATTTGTCCATTAATGCCACATCTCAACGGCATTATGTTTAGTTTTCCTGTACGTGAACTGCACAGGCTGCTGCTCTTTGTAGCTAAATGCAATATCCGCATTATTACGGTAATTTATAGATGGACTGATACAAACACATGATTCTATGTGCAGACATTTCATATACTGTAGTTTCTAATAGTTGCCCCACCCCCAGAGTCTCACAAAATCCTGTGGGGAAACTCTGAGTCAGCATGTTTTATTTAACATTCTGCAAAGTCATGGAGAATGAAAAGGGGGACAAATAAAAATGAGACAACATGACGAAAGCACGGGGGGATAAAAAAGAAGTTTAGAACTTTACTAAAAATAACAGAAATTACATTTTCTCATACGTATGAGGGTTTGGTCTGAGATCCATAGAGAAACGACGGCATGCTGGAAGAAGACTACAACTGCCTCAAACTCTCCATGTGATAAAATATTAATATCCATGTCTGATCATTTCCCTTTTGTTTGTTTGTTCACTCGACATATTTGAAAATTAACTCATTTATATGAGAAAATTTATGAAATATATTTCTCTGGTGGTGAATGGTCTCCATCCGTTGCTGAGGTTCTCCAGGGTTTCCACTCTCCATCAGCGCTGGATGCCTTTTAATTAGAACCTTCATTAAAATGCCTCAGAGCAATTAATGAGCTTGTCGGGCTTTTGTAATGATATAATCAGTGCGCGCACAAGATATTAAACACTGAATTGAAACCAGAACATGTCAAGGAAACATGTCAAGAGCGGAGGTCGTTGGGAAGGTGTTGATGTGGCGCGCTGAGCATCTTCAACGGCTAAATAAATACTTGGGAATAATAACAGCTTATTTTTTTCTTTAAAAAAATGATGGTGTCAGATCACATTTCAAGCTTTAGTACTTTATTCTTCTAAGGGTTCAGTGATTTTATCAACTTCCTGCCTCAGGCTTCTCCTGTCGCTCCCTGCCCTGCAACCTTTCAGAATAAAAACCTTTGAGAAGGACTTAGTGAACTCAGGTACCCGTGCTGCAAATAAATGCTGCTAAAATAATAAATAAGAAGCCAGGAGATCAGGCTCTCTTCTCAAAGTTTTAACCGTCAACGTTTCAAGCGGCCAGAGAGTTTATTTTTGTTCAAGTGCTGTTGGAAAACGATCACCTCCAGCTTTTAAAATTTAGTTTCAGAACAGATTTACTCTTACAAGGTAATGCCAAATTGATCTCTCCACTAAATTATTCCTGAAAGCCTGCCAAGGTTCCCCATCACTCTAAAACCTGGGTTTCCTTATTGCACAGAGGTATAAAAAGCAGATATACACCGATCAGCCACTACATTATGACCACTGACAGGAGAAGTAAATAATTCGACCATCTTGTGACAGTTCAGTGTTCTGCTGGGAAACTTCTGGACCTGGCATTCATTGGTGTGGATGTTACTTAGACATGTAGCACCCACCTAGACCAGACCAGGCCCCCCCACCCCATAGCAATGACACTCCTTGATGGCAGCAGCCATCCCCAGCAGGATGCAGCATATAGAAATAATGCAAGCTTATGTGAAAGTTCACTAAGGAAGATTTGTCCCCTCACTTTCTGTTTCCTTTTCTCTACTGTGAGAGCTACTAGACTACCATTTCCTCATCTCCCTTCTGATACCCACGCTGTTCAAATCACTTCCTTTACAATATCTACATCACCACTACAGTGCAATTACCCATTCCCCCGTGTTAGCTGTTCTTTGAATTCGTTGTAAATATGTCACTCAGCTTTCAGACAGCCTGTCATCCCCTCCGTCTCCAGCCAGCTCTTCCCAGATGTCTTCATCAGAGGTCTCCGTCAGCCCATCTGCTAACTCCCTGGGGTCCTGTCCCTGACTCCTCGGTGCCGTCCCTCATTAGACTCTAACCGCCAAAAACACTTTGCATGCTTGTATGACTGCATTAAATGTTCATTCCGCGCTCCCCCCGGATCTCTCGTCATTTAAACGCTTTCCTCAGCGGGACACCGTGAGTCACCATTGTGTTTTTCAATTAGCTGAATCAACTGTGTCAGTATTATGTGTTGTTTGTTTACACACAAAGTTTGCAGTTATTTTTATACACTGAGAAATCTGTGGTTGATAATTATAGTCAGAACAATACGTACTGGTGGTTGATGACGTCACTAATAAAAACCCAGTAGAAACTAATGAAATCTATATTCTAGACCTGAATCCATCTGCTGAGAACAGACAGCTCATGTGCTACATACTGTGAGCTGCAGATATGTATAGCCTGTATAAAAACAGGCAGCACCTCAGCACCATCAGTATCATTTAACAGTACTCCACAGCGTGTTGTTAGATGGGATAGTGTAGCAGCTAAAGGTCTAATAACTTTATCAAATAGTTGATGTGCAGCCTCCTTCTCTCTGTTACCACAGGACGTTTGGTGAAGTTGTTAACTGACTGCTGTCCAGAGGATTTGGACCGTTCCTCTGCTAGCGTTAGCGTTAGCCTTTTCAGATGCATTGCAGTAGTACTTTAGTTGTATTTCAGGACTGACCTGTGTTGTGGAAGTTTTTCCTCTGCTGCTGGTGAAGAATGAAATAGAGACTTGTGCCGGCCAACAAGGTTTTATTTTCTTTGCAAAGAAAAGGTCAATCAACACGCGAGCGGTCAAAGACGAAGAAAGACCCCGAATGTGGGGAAAGCTAAACATTTATACCTGAGGAACACCCCTTTTGCATCCCTTTGTCTGCTGCAGGGGTCGGCCCCTCCAGGAAGTGTTGTCACAACCTTTTGTATATTGCAGGTATCGACGCCGACCCCCCGTTGGTGTGTTGGGGTATCCTGCAGGATCTTGCATTTAGGTGCAAAGCCAAGTCCAGACATCACAATCCACAAAGACAAAAGGGCCCAGTATCTCACGTTAGGAAGGGGGAGGTTGGCCATCTCTAGTGGCTCAGACAAAGAGAATTTACCATTACACCTGTCACGGTAGTATGGGCTTCTAGTCACGGTAGTATGGGAACCGCTCGTAGTTTGCTGCAATGACCCACTGGGCGTCCATGTTGCTATTGTCACGTGATCAGAGAGTAGTCGACATGATGCTTAAAGCGTCAATAAACCGACTAGTCCACTACTCTGTACAACCCCTACTATGTACATCAGTCTGGGAGGCTGCAAATGTACTTGAATGAACCCCTTCAGCAGAACCTGAAGAAAGAAATAAAAAAATAAATAAATTCTAGTTGCCCATTTAATAAATGCTGTATGAGAATAATTACACAGAAAGCGCCTGAACCATAAGTTTCACAATGTTCATTAAAAAAAAATGTGCTGACTGACAATTGCATTCAGCTCCACTGACAGCGTAATGAAAAAGGAGTTGAGAGAAATTACAGACGCAGAAAGTGTTTTTGACGCCGTCTCGGTCCTGCTTACAGGGAGTCATCAACAAACACGGAACATCAATGCGAGGACGTCATCAAATATTTAAACTTTCTGAATGTCTAACTTTTATCCATGGCTAATTACCTCGGAGAGGCCGGCGCGGATGCACGCGGCGTCGTGCGCGGCAAAAGCAGCTATCCCCCCAAGGCGAGAGGGGAGTGAGTGATGTTTAGCAAATCAGAAATTATGCTTTCCTCTTGGTGTACATTAGTAAGTTGGTCTGAGTGTGTTTGTGAAAGAGGACACCGTGGGAGATGGGTTGTGTGTTTGTGAGATGTCACACTAGAAGCTGTGTGTGTGTGTGCATTTTCATCTGTTCTGCCTTTGGAGACTTTGGGAAGAAATATTTAAAACTTTTATTTTTTTTTTTTGCAAAAAGAAGCAGAAAGAGAGCCGCAAGAAGAGAGTGATAACTATGCGGCACAGTAGAGTGAAAAATGGAACAATCCGAAGACCGGCGAGCACATAGCTCGATCAGACCTGCAGAGGTGGAGGGAAACACACAGCTCAGATGTCAGGAATGAATCCCACACGACTGTACCATCCTGTGTACAGCTGCCTCACTCCAGGTGCAAAAGGTGCTCGATTCTGTATCCGCTCTGAATTCACTCAGCATTAATAATGTCAGACCTGTCACGAGCGTTTTATCTGCTGCACAACAGGAGTGGGCAATTTTCTGTGACATTGTTGTTGGAGTGGAGCGTTTTAGAGACACTGCTTCTAATGGAGCCCAAGGCCTACACAGCAGATAATGTCAAGTGAGCGTTTCCCTCTATGATGAGAGCAGATGATAATACGCTGATAATCAGCCTGAGTGGAATCTAACCACCCTGGTCTTTACTGGACAAACATGAGACGTAATCCATCAGAGGAGTCCCAGAGCTTGACACGGTGTCTTAATGTCAAGGTTTGTTCAAGTGAGACCGGCATAACATTATGACCATCTTCCTAGTATTGTGTAGGTCTCCCTTGTGGTGACTCACCAGAGAATGGACATGGGTCGTCTGAGGGTGTCCTGTGGTGTCTGATCAACAGAATGTTGTTAGGGGCAACTATCAGAAGTTACCCAGCAAAACACTGAATTGTTGGAAGATGGTCAATGTTATTCACTTCTCCTGGTCATAATCTTGTGGCTGATTGGTGTATACTGTATTATGTATGCATTATGTAGCTTACAACAATGATGTTAAAGTAGAACCTGGAAATACCCCATGCCCCTCTTTTGTAAGCTGAGATGGTTGCGTAGGTGCAGCTTTATCTACTGTTGTGGCTGATTGGTGTACGCCTCAATACAGCTCTTATCTCATTTGACATAAAAAGCACGATTGCATTACTTAACCTAAAAAGGGCAAACGTTGAGCAACAATGTTGTACTCGGGCCTCTGCAGACATCATGCTGCAGATCATATAGTTTAATAACAAGGTTAAACAGTAATAGTGATGAATAAACTGATCAGGGAGGCTGCCTCCGTCACTGGCTGCAGAGTGGAGACTTATTATATTTGTATGGTATGCAGAATGCCTATCTATCCATCCATCTAATATCAAACAGCATGAACACAGTCTGTGGTCAATAAATAAACTGCCTGGTTGTGGCTCAGTTGGGTTGTGGTAACTAAGAGAGCTGCTTGATTTTTACTACACTTTTTAGTCCAAACATGTCCTAGCTTTACAGGAAACCAAAGGCTGGTATCAAACTAAAGTTGGTTTGAGTCTTGATATTAAAGCTGTTTCACAAGCCGACACCATCAGAGTCTACAGCCTCACACCAGTAACACTCAAACATCAACACCTGATGCTGACAACATGCAACTCCAACATGCTGATGTTCCACAGGAGCGATAATGTTTATTCAGCATCTCATATCAGTTTATTAGCAAGCAAAGCACACGTAGCACAGCTATGTGGACTGTCATTAGCCCTGCATGTTTCTGACATTAGCATGCCAGAAACACCAGCGACAATGCCAAGAAGCAGGCTAAAGGCTAAATTGGCATGCTTTCCCGCCATCAGGTTCAACAGTTCAAGGAAAAATGTTCAATTTGTGGACTGTGCACCCCTCAGTGTCCCAGCATGAAGCTCCAGGCTGCTAGGCCGGACCTGTGTCGCATTGCTGGTGGATTAATTCAGACTTAATGTGAGCAAAATAGTGGGTTAGTTTGAATTTTAAGTATAAGTGCAGCTCTGTGAAACTTAGAGGCAGCATAGCTTGTATATATATAATATGATAATGTATGGAAGGAGTCTTAAAGACAAGGTCTTCCTCTGCCCTGTGAAGAAAATAACTGCCTCACCTCAGGCAAGGCTAGCGTGGAACACATGGCTGAACGGCTTGTGGAGCCACTGACTTTAAATAATTATTTTTAAGCTGTTAGAAGAAACATAGTGCCACGAAATGAAACAGAGAGAGACATAAAAGCTGGACTAGTTCACGATTAGAAGGTGGACATTTTCAGATCTTTATATTATTATTATATTATAATCAGTTCACCTGCCGCCCACACAGTTAAATTCCATTTCATTTCAATTCAATTTTATATACACCGATCAGGCATAACATTATAACCCTAACCCTAACCCTTCTAATATTGTACAGGTCTCCCTTGTGGTGACTCATCCGAGAATGGACATGGACCTTCTGAGGGTGTCCTGTGGCATCTGGCAACGGGCCTTTGAGGGGAGGGGCCTCTGTGGATCATCCCACAGATACTTGATCAGTTTGGGATCTAGTGAATTTGGAGGCCAGGTCTCATTTCACTAATTTCTCAGAACATCTTGAATCTCATTGAAACAACCGAGGGCCCATATGGGTTTGCTCATTGCAGAGCCACATATTGGAAGTGTTTACGCACACAAGGGTCACGCAGAGTTTGTTGTGGGTGTCGTAGACAAACGTCTGCCTGTAAGTCCCGAGATGTCAGGCGTGTTGTGGGGGGGGGGGGGTGCACAAGGTAAGCCTCCTCCATCTGTCGATTCACTAGCAGGTGGCCCCGGATAATGATGCGGCGTTGCACAGCTCACACGGGGCGCCGGTCGACAGAGACGGACCGTGGGACTATATCAATTCTGCGCTATAAAAATGATTTATTAAGTCTGAGAGAAAGATTTATGAATTCACCCTTCACGGGCGAAGCGGTGATAAGAGGACGCCGCGGTCACTGCACTCAGATTGCGTTGCAACCCCCCAGCCCCCCAGCAAACCCTAACATGCAGGAATCCCAGCTACATCCGTCTCCATTCTTGCCTGAGGTGACAAGTTAGACTTTCTTTTGACACAAGGTCCCATGAGCAAACTCGCTGACCTCAAGTTAAATACGAACCAATCCGGTGGTGCCGACTGACCCCGGCTTCGAACGCCAACGTGGAGGTGGATACGAAACCGTGGATGCAGGCTGCTACCGTCTAAACACAACGTCTCCTACTTTTATGTTCCATAAGGGAAACTAATCAACGTGTCAACAACCATCAGCATCTAAACATACCCTCAAAGCATTCAGAGGCCATGCACACAAACATTTTATTTTCAGATAAGCAGCTGTTTTCGTTCTCACAATTGCTCGTGTACTTTGTGTATCTGCTGCTAACCTCACCTGTCACTCTGATATGAAGCCTCTCATCCACACCCCATCACAGACGACCCCACGCTGCAGAAGAATGCGACATGGCAAGCAAATGAAAGCTCAATAAAAAGCAGAGCATGTTGGCGATTTCATGTTGGCATTTGGAGAATCCGACAGTTTTTGACCAACCTGATTTTGATCAGTATTTCACATTTGTTGTAAATAAAGAGTGTGGTTGTCAAGCAGTCAGTCCAGTCCAGTCCAGTCCCATGGACGGCGACACATGCACCACAGGGATTAATAGGCGGTTTAGGCTTCTGCGTCAATTTGACGCCGTAGCTATGGCAACAGTGCATATGTAGATGACTTCCAAACAGAAGAATGAAGAAATGGAGGCGGAAAAGCAGGTGGTGGAGAAAAGCAAAAAAGGCCCAGGGTGGTGGCTTTCAGGAGAAATTCAGAAATAACAATTGGAAAACAGGATGCAATCAGGACCCAATCTCTGCACAGTATTTTTATACCTGGTCATCTGTCAGGGCGCAGTGCTGACATCCAGTTTGGAGTGTTACTCCTGTGTCTAAGGCAGCCTGAGCTTCATCAGCCTGAGATCCATTACCAAGGTAGACCCTAACGCCATAGTTTGACCTGCACCTCCCCAGGAAAGGTAACTACGGCGATGCAGAACAGAAGAGCTGCGATTGGTCCGCTTGGTTTCCACGTCAGTATTTCCAGCTGCTTCTCCGTCTCTGCAACTTTCTAATTGATTGTTTTGGATCAATGAAGATGGAACACATGGAGGAAAGGTTAACTGAGGAGGTTCAGAGATACAAACGACCCGGCTTCGGTGAAATTTTGCTGAAAGTTTTGGTTGCCATTGTCGAAAGTGAAGCAGGAAGTAGAAACAAAAATTAAACCCGACTGGCAAAAAATACAGGTATAGCAGCAAATAAATGTAAATAAATAATGGTTGATATACACTATATTACCAAAAGTATTCGCTCACCTGCCTTTACTCATTCTATGAACTGAAGTGCCATCCCATTCCTAACTCATAGAATTCAATATGATGTCGGTCCACCTTTTGCAGCTATTACAGCTTCAACTCTTCTGGGAAGACTGTCCACAAGGTTGAGGAGAGTGTTTATAGGAATTTTTGACCATTCTTCCAAAAGCGCATTGGTGAGGTCACACACTGATGTTGGTCGAGAAGGCCTGGCTCTCAGTCTCCGCTCTAATTCATCCCAAAGGTGTTCTATCGGGTTCAGGTCAGGACTCTGTGCAGGCCAGTCAAGTTCATCCACACCAGACTCTGTCATCCACGTCTTTATGGACCTTGCTTTGTGCACTGGTGCACAGTCATGTTGGAAGAGGAAGGGGCCCGCTCCAAACTGTTCCCACAAGGTTGGGAGCATGGAATTGTCCAAAATGTTTTGGTATCCTGAAGCATTCAATGTTCCTTTCACTGGAACTAAGGGGCCAAGCCCAGCTCCTGAAAAACAACCCCATACCATAATTCCTCCTCCACCAAATTTCACAGTTGGCACAATGCAATCTGAAATGTACCGTTCTCCTGGCAACCTCCAAACCCAGACTCGTCCATCAGATTGCCAGATGGTAAAGCGTGATTCATCACTCCAGAGAACGCGTCTCCACTGCTCTAGAGGCCAGTGGCGGCGTGCTTTACACCATTGCATCCGACGCCTTGCATTGCACTTGGTGATGTGTGGCTTGGCTGCAGCTGCTCGGCCATGGAAACCCATTCCATGAAGCTCTCTGCGTACTGTACTTGGGCTAATCTGAAGGTCACATGAAGTTTGTAGCTCTGTAGCAATTGACTGTGCAGAAAGTCGGCGACCTCTTTGCACTATGCGCTTCAGCATCCGCTGACCCCTCTCCGTCACTTTACGTGGCCTACCACTTCGTGGCTGAGTTGCTGTTTTTCCCAAACGCTTCCATTTTGTTATAATAGAGCTGACAGTTGACTGTGGAATATTTAGGAGCGAGGAAATTTCACGACTGGATTTGTTGCACAAGTGGCATCCTATGACAGTTCCACGCTGGAATTCACTGAGCTCCTGAGAGCGGCCCATTCTTTCACAAATGTCTTGTTTCACAGTCTGCATGCCTGAGTGCTTGAATTTATACACCTGGGGCCAGGCCAAGTGATTAGAACACCTGATTCTGATCATTTGAATGGGTGAGCGAATACTTTTGGTAATATAGTGTATGATAATGCTGCATAGAGATACCTGTTGGTCAATCTGGTTCTCAGTCTGCTTTTTTTTTGCAAACAAGTCATCGTCAACTTCTAGATAAAAGCTAACACCTGTGCAGTGCAATGCAAATATTGTTGAATGTTGCCTTTTTTTGCAGGGACATTAATCTTGCGAAATTAGTGAGGCTCTCTTTTATGACGTCACGATGCATGATAGCATGGGTGAAATTGGTTGTAGAGCTTCAGACTAGCTGCCATTAGCTGAACTTTCTGCTTGTCCTGCACCAGTGTAGGTCTGAGGTTTGGTTTTCGTAGTCGCCGTATATTTTACTCAGTTTCATTTCCTATCTGACACACTTCCAAGTTTGGCCGAAGTTTGAAAAATATTGTTTTGTGGAGAAGCTGCAGAGATCAAGACGCTAGCGCCACCTACTGTTGAAGTTCCATGTGTGGGGAAATATTCTATTATATGTTTTTATTCCCTTTCCTTCCCTGCACCTCCGTCCCATTCTTTGGACAACATCCAGACAACATACTGCCTCCAGCATGACTGCATAACAACACCATCTTCTAGTTTCATTGACATTCTGCTCATATACGTGTCTGCTTTTCAAACATAAGTCGTGGTTTGTTTACAAGCTGTAAATAGTCAGATTGTAGGTGTCAACAGAACCACAACAGCTGCTGAGGAAAAGGGGGTTACCTGAGGTGTTCAGCTGTGTCGCTCAGCTTGAACAAACTCCAATCACAGTTCAGGAAAATGAAGGGTTCTCCAGCAGGACCAATTATCATCATATTCACACACACAATATCTCCCCCTCTCTCTCCCTCTCCCTCTCTCTTTCTCTAGTGTTTACTCTTTGCCACTTGATGCTCTTAGAGGATATCCTCTGAGGATTGAGACTCTCAGACCCTCTGTTCCCCTCCCCATCCCACTCCCATCCCCATCCCACCCCCACACACGTGCACTCACACACAGACACGGGGGATTAGGACGCCGAAAGTCCCAGAAGTTACACGCAGGTACGGAAATACACACGGCGGAGGGATTATTATTGTGACGGCCTCAGACATGACATTACACCGTATGTGACTCTGTGACCGTGGCTTCCCTGATGAGCGCACAAACACACAAACCCAGCGTGGGACTGGTCTCTATCTGTCAAATCCTATTAGAGAAGAAGAAACCTGAGCCTCATGGCGTGACAGACAGATAGCAGACAGACAGACTGACAGACAGACGGACAGACATGCAGAGAGACATGCAGACAGACACATGTGGAGTGGACACCGTGCGTTACTGATTTTGAACCAAATGTTTTTAAGTGAAAATTTAAGCGTCACTTCCCAAAAGAGAAACCAAGGACCCCGCTGACAGCATCAATGTGAACACTACTCACTGCAGAAGCTGCTCCTAGTTGTCAAAGCCAGCGCCTCAAAGCAGAAAGGAAGCAATTTGGAGAAAGAAAAGTCAGGCTTGCTACGAATGACGGCTACATACCGACGAGAGCGTCTGTTTCTGGGAGGGCATTTCAACAAACACACGTTGTCAGGCATGTATTTAATGTGCAGTTCTGATTTCTTTCCTTAATTTACAAGTATAACTCTAGAATAAAAACTGTTTTTGCTTTGTCGCTTTGCTTAGACTTAGACAGACTTTATTGATCCACAAGCGAAATTGCTTGGTCACAGTAGCTCAGATGAACATAAAAAACCCACTCTTGAGAACCACCAAAAAATAAAATAAAATAGAAATCTGGTAAAATAAAATAAAAATAAAATATGTTAAAATAAAATAAAAGTCTAGTAAAATAAAATATAAGTAAAAATAAAATAAAATAAAAGTCTAGTAAAATAAATAAATAAATATATATTAAAAAAAACAATAAAATAAAGATCCAGTAAAATATAATAAAAATAAAAAAATAAGATAAAATAGAAATCTGTACAATAAACTAAACTAAAAATAAAAGTAAAAATACAATAAAATAAAAATAAAAGTAAAAATAAAATACAATAAAATAAAAATCTAGTAAAATATAATAAAAATAAAATATAACTAAAAATAGAATAAAATAGAAATCTAGTCAAATAAAATAAAAATAAAATAAAAGTAAAAACTCTAGTAAAATAAAATAAAATAGTATAAGCAAAGAATGTACAAACTATGCAGATGAACAAATGTACAAGAAACAGAGACAGAAGTAAATATATATTATCTACACTGGAAAATCTATTTATTTATTTATTTTTAAATTCATTTTATTACGGAACAGATAGGATTAATCTGAGTCCTGTGGTCCTTCTGAAACATAAAAGCTATAAATGTTGTTTTTTTTGTTTTTGTTTTTTTGTGGTGTACTTTGAAGCACGTTTGGTTTTAAAGATGAGATAACGCCGTGAAAACCTCCAAACTAATGCAAGACTTCCTGTTGGAGACTGGAGCTAAATGGGTGAACTGGGGATCAGTCTAATCAGAATCTTGATTTGGCCTAATTAATACCCAATTAGGCAGACTTAGACGGATCGGAACGATAAGGAAGATAAAAATAAATAAATAAAAAAGATAATCTCCCATCAGAGTGTTTTCCACTTTTTCTTCCCTCGAAGGCTCTGCTGCATACATTAGAAGGTTTTAGGGCGAGATGGCACGGTCCTGCTCCGTAATAAATGTGTTTTCTCTTTTATTTCTTGGGCTGTGTTACAAGAGAAGATGATATGTGGGTTCAACGAGAACCAAAACAAAACAATGTGTATTTATTCTCTTATGGGTGATTTAATCACATTGTCACATTTTTTCCTAAATGTATTAATCCAGAATTATATAATAAAGCTAATCGAGCTGTTAAAGCATACAGAGGCTTTCCGAAACAAAAGAAATAACAGGAGAAACACAATGCAGACAACTACTCTTAAGACTACGGCTCCTCATCTCTAAGCCTGGCTCAACGGCTCTACTCTGCTCACAGCTTATTAATTAGTTCAGCACTAAGACGACACTTCCAGGCAACGCAGGCGACCGCTTGGGGCCACGGGCTGGCAGAGGGTCCCCGAGGGCCGACAAACTTTAAACTAGAGCAGCGGCGACATGCTAAGTTTTCAACGAGAGCAGGAGAACCTCCCTGAGGGCCCACCACCACCCCTCCACCCCTACCACCACCTGACACAACTCTGCACACTAAATCCTGTTAAGGTTTTGTTCATGATCTCTTGTTATCTGGGAGTGGAAATAAAAAGAGGAGAAGGGGAGAGGATTAAGCAAGACGGTGGTAAATGAAGCAGATAGTAAAGGCGTTGTCTTGGCGTCCACTGGGGTGAGGATGCTCTTTCGCCCTCAATACTGTATGTTTACTGAGGTGCAACCAAAGCTAAAACACAACTGGGCATGACTCAGAATCCTGGCCCCTGCAGATCCTGCACTCACAGAACATGCTGAATCTGTTTGCAGAAATTAAATGAGCATACATATATGACTAGATGCTCTACAGTACGACACTGGGGTTAAGGTGCTGGCTCAAGGCCTCACCTCAGCCATGAGGGGGAGGCAACCTTGTCACTCAACAACTTAATTCAGGTAGCAGAGCAGGCGTGTACAGCTCGGTTGTCCGTGACTAGTTCTCGGGTGGAAATCTCAGCCTCGGGCTCCGATAAACTCCAGACTCGCCTCTGGTACCGCCGTTAAACATTCACATTTCTTCCACGTGGACCATTACCTGACGAGGAGGCTGCAACAGCAACCGTCACCTCGGCTTAAACATTGGCCTCCCAACCCCGAAGCAGCGGATCGCTGCCGATCTGAGCGATGAAACCGACCGGGCTCGATGGTTAATTGATGTGCCGGCGGAACGGGGGCGGGGCCATGCACAAGATATCAATCATAGGTGTGTGTGGAGGAGAGGGGAGGGGGGTTAAGATTTTTTTTTGCAAGAGGCACAGAGGGACAGTGAGCGATGATTCTGCCCCTGAACCACTTAACTGTATTTATCTGACAGATAGGAGAGAGAGAGAAAGAGTGAGGGAATGAAGAGGAAGAGGATGGAGGAAGAGGATGGAGGAAGAGTCCCACGTTGCAATCATTGGTCTGACAGAGAACAGTCGCAGCTCACAATTGAAATGTGGACAGTAATGCAGATCAGATCAATTGCAATTACCCTCAGTGATTGATCGCTGGAGTGAGGGGGGCGGTGACTGAGAACATTTGTTAGTGTGAGGCCGGTTTGTCACCATCCAGAGAGGATAAAGGATGACGTGACCTGTGAAAAACTTGTTATTCGTCTCCGACGGAGCTCGCCAGACGTCAGGACGGATGATGACGGATGGCGGGGGGAGACAAAGAGACGGACGCGGATAGATGCTAGGACAGGAAACGCACATCTTTCATTCATTCCGGGCTGGAGCCTATCCCGGCTGTCATCGGGGCGAGGGGCGGGGTAACAGCCAGGACAGGTCTCCAGTCTATCTCAGGGCTAACACAGAGAGACACTCACACCTACGGCCAATTCAGAATCACCAATGAACCGGACACATGGAGAACATGCAAACTCCACACAGAAAGGAACCAGCCGGCCCATGGATTAGAACCCAGAACCTTCTTGCTGCGAGGCATCAGTGCTGACTCACATCTTTCACACCTAAAGTGGCAACCAATCACTTTGGTCCAAATAGACAAGAAAGATTTAATCCTTTAACTCTGGGAATCGCATAAAGACGGATGGTAATATAATGTTAGCAGAGGCAGACAAACAACTTCTTTTACTTTCTTTCCATACCTTCATTCCGCTCCGCTCCGTCCCTCCCACTCTTGCGGCTCCGGGCTGTGATTATAGCCAGCGATGGGGTTCAGGAGGGCTTTGTCTTGTGCAGTCTATATAATATGCTTCTTATGAGATATTACTAGTAAATAATTCATGCACTCGGTCACACAAACAGCTAGGACATTAGCATGCACGTACCGTACAGACGTTACACACACACACACACACACACTCGTGCATCCACATAATAACCAACAGCCGGCCGCTAAACAGTTTTCCAGTTAAAGGGATGATTCGGAAATTTTTCAAAGCAGTAATGCACGCGGCGGCCGCACCTGTAAAACTGCAGTCTAAGCTTTATATTTTGCAGCTTTATTTAGTTATTTATTTATTTATTTATTTGCCGTCTAGCGTTTTGCATTGCTTCAACCTTAAAAAGGGAAAAGCCTGCATGTGGGAAAGTGGGGTGCGTATGGAAATGAGAGTCCAGGGTTCGTATTAACCGCGCGGATCATTTGCATACGGAGGCAATTTACCTTTAGCGGCGCGCTGCAGAAAAGAAGCAGCTCCAATATTCACAGACCACTGAGTCCGTTTTAAAGTTGCTGCTACTGTATTGTTTCATTCTAATAAGGGAGATTTTCGACTCGGGCTCTGTCGGGGTGCACGGCCTTCACAATACTTTGACTTGGATGGTAATTAAAAGGATTTTTAAAGTAAGCGTGACTAATTTACATTCACGCGGGAGGGGGGGGGGTAACATTTCTCTTCAAATCCGAGCAGGTCGTCACCTCAGCGTGGGTGGCATTTTTAAAGACGAGACAACCGACGTTAATTCTTTCTTTCTTTCCTTTCACTTGTGTTTCGTTTTCTTCCTCTGCTTTGTGATTTCAAGCAGCTTCGAGAAAGAAAACAAGAGAACGCGCATGAAAGTCGGAATTAAAACGTCGAGGCCGTGCGTCGTCAGGTCACGGACGCCGTCATCCGACTTGAACTTGGCACCGAAATGCAATTTGTCTGTCAAGAGCTCAGGCGACAGGAGCTGAGGGCGTGAGACGGGGGAGGGGTGGGAGTAAGTGACAAGAGGCAAAAATAAAAACAACACAAAACGATGACAGCTTTAAAGACTATATATACGGCTCTGGAGTCACAGAGTCGAGATTAATCTTGTTTTCTTTCAGAGTAGGTTTCACTGTCACTGAGAAAAAGAAAATCAAATCACCCATTGCACTATGGTAAAAAAAGAAAAAAACAATAATACAAACATTAACTTCTTTAAATGAGATGCAGCGTCTCAGTAACACACCAGCGACAACAAGAACAAAAAAGTCAAGAAAAAGTCCTTTGCTGTGGAACGTGGAGAGTTTATTACTTCTTCAACTCACTTGTTTGTGACAGGAATTTGATTCGCTGCTAAACAAGTTTTTTTTTTAGTTTTTTTTTTTTACAGGTGACACATTTCTTCTCTCTCGGTGACAGTTTGCTTCAGGCAACACATTTTTGCGCCGCCGCGAATCCTCAGGGGTATCGGTTTGACACGTCAGCTGATCTGCCTTTTTCTGCTTTTTTTGTTGGCGCATGTCTGAAATTCGTGTGCGCGGACGACCCGTGGAAATGTGGGCGGGAAGGAGTCGGTTCAACAGCAAAGTTTTGGGAGACTGGTCGAATAACACGAGACAGGAGACGCTCAAGAGAGGAGACGAGAAAATCTTCTGCAGGACCTGGGTAGGTAGTCGTCTCCCTGACTCTGTCAGATGTTTAATACACAACGTCCAAGGTGAGGAAGGTAAACTTTGTTCTCTGTCAGCACGGAGGTGGCTCTCATTTTATAATTTATGTGCAGTGAGCAAACACACCTTTAACTCCATCTCATTAAACAGTAAGAAGTTGCTTCAAATCTTACACTGCATGCCTCATCGGCTCAGTAGACAATTGCACCGATCAGGCATAACATTATGACCACCATCCTAATATTGTGCAGGTCTCCCTTGTGGTGACTCATCAGAGAATGGACATGGGCCTTCTGAGGGTGTCCTGTGGCGTCTTGAAGCAGGATGTTGCTAGTGGGGAGGGCCTTTGAGGGGAGGGACCTCTGTGGAGAAAGTATTGACCAGCGAAAGTTTCTGACCATTGTGTAACCTTTTGCTTATGATATTAGAAACTACATTAGCATGGTTTCGAACATTTATTCATATAATAGGGAAATGGACACTGTCCCTGACGTCGAATTGACAGCTAACTGGTATTTAACTAACATCTAGAGTGTTTAATTGACATCTTATTGATATATAAGAGCAACATGAAGATGTACATGAGATTAGGAGTGGTTATAATTGTGGTAAGTGATGGATGAAAATGTATTCTACTGATGGGATTAATGTCTGTGGGTGGACACCATTATTGTCAGTAGGGAGAGCAAACCTGATATTAGAAGACACAGTTATTTCAAAAGCAAAAGTACCGTTATTTTTTGATGAAGGGCTGTGTCCAGCCCCGTATGTTAATGAAGCACCACACACTATAAAAACAGATGCGTGACACCATGAAATCACGGTGAACATGCACGGCTCCCAGAATCAGACTCGAGTTTGTATCTTTTTCTGATTCAACTCTGCCTGCATCAAACTTTGACCTCTCCAGTGATTTTATTTGACTATCGATATTCTAGACACCAGTAGACTCCAAGAACCTAAACTACGTGCTGAAGTAAGGAGATACAGGCAACAACTGGCCCTGACCGGTGCCTCGCACTTTTTCTATACTTGCTCAGTTTGGGATCTAGTGAATTTGGAGGCCAGGTCAGGTTTTAGTTGTTCCTAAAGTGTTTTTGTGTGTGTGTCTGTGTCAGGCTGCATCCTGCTGGGGATGGCTGCTGCCATCAAGGAGTGTCATTGCTATGGGGTGGGGGTGCCTGGTCTGGTCTAGGTGGGTGCTACATGTCTAAGTAACATCCACACCAATGAATGCCAGGTCCAGAAGTTTCCCAGCAGAACACTGAACTGTCACAAGATGGTCAATGTTATTCACTTCTCCTGTCAGTGGTCATAATGTTGTGGCGGATCGGTGTATGTGTATGTTATTATCTTAACTTAAAATGATTCATGTCAATGAACAGATTAACAATCAGTCATTAACAAAGTGTCAATTGTCTTATTATTACCGATGCAGTCATGTGTAAGAGGATTATGAGGTAGTGATTGGTTTTATCTACTTTAAAACAGTCCTGAAATAATATTTATTTTTTACAACGCTGATTGTTTTCATTGATTGTGTGAAGAGAGTGAGAATTAAATCACCCAGAGCAATGCCGAGATATTGCTCGTTTTCTCCAAGCAATGGTCCAAACTAAGGAAAGCAGAACATATTCACAACTGGGAGGATTATCAGTCTGACTCCACGACCAGACGGAGTCTACAGTGGACTGAGGGTCCAGCTGCAGTCTGGGCGAGGCATGTGCATAAATGGGTATTTCTTTTGTGAGCTCTACGCGGAATAAATAGTATAAATTAGCAAACGAGCAGCTGTCAGTCACTCGAACTACCCTTCATTTCTCTACGTGAGTCCATGTAGAGCTGGTGAGGCAGAGCGGTCACAAACGTCACTCACGTCCTTTTTCCTTGTTGTGGACATGACATGAAACCACCACAAGAAGACAGAGGGAAGTCATTTCATATTTCAGTGTTTCATGTCTGATATATCCATCAATAAAAAGAGAAAAGTAAATTTCAAATGAAGTCATGGTAAAAGACCCAGACCTGACAGGTGAGCTGCCTCCTGTACACTCATATTAGCTGGAGTTTGCCGTCGTTCTGCTGCTCTCTCTCTCTCTCTCTCTCTCTCTGAATGCTATTTTACATTAATGTACTGTCCTCTCAGGGACACATTGCTTTACCAAGTCCGGAGGACATTTTTCAATTATTAACCTTGGACTCAGGGCGCTCTCCAGCTCACATTGTAATCTGCACTACACACTTTCACTTTCAACGCACGCAAAAAGTGAGAGTGAGAAAACCTGTGTGCAGGTAGCGTCATTTGAGTTTATAAAACGAATGTTTGCAATGATGGAAACTGGAATTCTGATGTGTGGTTCAATTCAAGGGAATAAATATGGAAAGGAAGTGGATGTGTGGATGTGATGGCAGGGCCACAGAGAGGGAGAGAATACCTGTGACTACCTGTCGCATCTGTCACGTGTGATGGTGAGCAGTAAAACAGAGTGAGTGTGTCATATATGTTTTTATCTAACCCTAGTTTTCCGTTATCGATTAATATGCAGATTGTACATTTAAAAAACAGGGGTTTTGTTCATAAACAAATACAAAGCCAGCTTCACTTAGATTATAAGATGTGGAGTGGTGGTACAGCCACAACATTATGACCACTGACAGGAGAAGTCAATAACATTGACCATCTTGTGACAGTTCAATGTTCTGCTGGGAAACTTCTGGATCTGGCATTCATTGGTGTGGATGTTACTTAGACATGTAGCACCCACCTAGACCAGACCAGGCACCCCCACCCCATAGCAATGACACTCCTTGATGGCAGCAGCCATCCCCAGCAGGAACGGTTAAGGAACATCTAAAAAAAACATGAAGAACAGCACAAGGTGTTGACCTGGCCTCCAAATTCACTAGATCCCAAACTGATCAAGTATCTGTGGGATGATGATTCACAGAGGCCCCTCCCCTCAAAGGGAGACCTACACAATATTAGGAAGGTGGTCATAATGTTATGCCTGATGGGCTTATACAAAATGTGCATTATTATTTTTATTTATTTTTTACTGATGACAGTGCTATAGAGTTCAAATTTGCCACAGATGTATGTCGTGCAAAATATCATTAATTTATATATTCAACAAGAACAAAGTTCAGTTCACATTTTTTAATTTTGCACTAAGTTCATTGACTCCAAGTGAGTCTTCGGAGTGTTTTGTGCTGCTAAAAAATGCATTTGAAACATTTATTAGAGTAAAATTTTATTCATGGAGCAGAAGGTGGTGGACTTTAATTTACTGATTATATTCCCAGAATTAAAAGAAAAAAATGGTTTTACTGGATCGCTTGGACAACTGCTTTGATAAAAAGGCTTACTTAGTGAAAGTGACATTAGGTACATACAGTATTTGTGGAGTATCATACAACCTACAAACTAGATTTGTCTACAAAAATAATGGAAAGAAAATGTTTGTTTGTTTACTGTATGAACTCTACATGACCAAATCTATCTGTTCACCCAAGACTGTGACTGTTCACCCTGTTACAAATCTAAGGGCAACAATTGCTCTTATAACCTGACTGCAAGGTTTACTTCCATTCATCCACAGGAGCAGTAATCCCACTGATGGCTCTTAGTTGGCAACTTATCCTAAAGGTGTTGGCTGGTGGGTCGGAGCCCTGTGCGTCCATCTAAACAACACCATTAAATGCTTAAACTAAAAAGATAAACAATAAAGGCAAACAGAAATCCAGCCAAATGGGCAGACGCGAGCCCCCGTCGGGCCCTCGTTGTTCAAGGCACCATCTGCATGCACCCAGGGAGGTCAGCAAACACCAAAACAAACGCACCCTCCAGACACAATTAAAAACAGTCCCTTTCCGAGGGAAACTTTTAATAGATACAGACAGGCCCATGAACCTCCTCCGTTATTCTCCCTTTCCCTCTCAATCTGACACGCATGCATAAAAAAACGCACACACTGAAGAGCTTTACGCCAGTGGTGTAAACAAACAACGAGCAAGTAATATGTGCTAAGCTGCAACCGGTGCGCCACTAAATCTACTCACATAGGATTAGTGCAGTACACCAGGATTTAGAAACAAAAGGAAATAAATATAATAGAAACATCATGACTTGTTGAGTTTGTAGCTTTTAATTATATTAATTTGTGATTTTTTATTCTCTAATCTTTCTTTAAATACCATCTGTTGCTGAAGGGATTTCTAAAGATATTTTCACCTGCCTAGCTTGGCTCAGTATTCATTCACTATTACCATTTTTTATGACATTTAAATGGGAATGACTAGTCATGTGAAGGTAAAATACTGTTTATAGATCATCCTCTATTATAAAATCTACAAACATGTCCTATGGCGTACCCCAAGGCTCTGTTGTAGGCCCTATTTTATTAGTGCTGTTTACGCTTCCTTTGGAGTCTATGAGCCTTGCACAATCTGGCAAGTAAAATGTCCCCATTGTCCTCTTTTTTGTCAGCTTCCGTAGCCATCGTGCTAGCTAACCTAGTCACTGATCGCGTGACAGTAACAACATGGACGCCTCCGAGAAGACTGGTGAGGAAACTAAGCTGCGGTTCATCAACTGTGTGGAAATACTTCAACTAAAGATGAAGCCCATACTACAGCGACAAGTCACACCTGAAATACTACTGCAATGCATCTGAAAAGGCTAAAGCTAACGCTAGCAGAGGAATGGTCCAAATCCTCTGGACAGCAGTCAGTTAACAACTTCACCAAACGTCCTGTGGTAACAGAGAGAAGGAGGCTGCACATCAACTATTAGATAAAGTTATTAGACCTTTAGCGGCAGAGAAATACCTGGCTGTGGAGTGCCTGTTTTTATACAGGCTATACATATCTGAAGCTCACAGTATGTAGCACATGAGCATATGTATTCAGGTCAAGGACATAGATTTCACTTTAAAAAATCATGCAACTCCCAAAAGACACGTCAGATGTTTGCACTGGAAATGCATGACATATATACACAAAACAAATTGACAATGAAAATACAATTTATCATTCGGCAGTAGGGTCTATTTTTAGAAAATCTATTCTAATGTTACGCAGATGACACCCAGTTCAACCTTTGCTGTCACCCAAATGACGGTCAGTTCTCTCTAGTCACCGTTACTCTGTGCAGCATTGTGTTGAGGTTGCAAAATGCTATAAGACAAAAAAAATGTCCTACTGCTGAACAAAATGTTATTAAAACAGTTTCTCCTCACTTTGGTAACTGCTGTCCTCTTAACATAGGAATCAATCAGTCAGCATTACAAAGCCTCCCTTTACTTATCAGAGTGAGAAACAGAATTGATTTTAAGGTTATTTTTACTCGTTTTTAAAGCATTGCGTTGACTTGAACCCTTTTCTATCGCTGTAACCTTCAGACTTATTGAACCCAGTTCAAATCCAAAGGTGATGGGGCGTTTTCTTTTGTGGACCCTCAATTGTGGAATAATCTGCTGCTTGCTTACACTCTTTAAGAGCCGTCTACAGATACACGTCTGTCCTTTAATATTTTATGTCATCAGAAAGTCTTTTGTTTGTCTTTACAAGTTTTCTGTGAAATGTGGTAATAATAGGTTCATGCCTTTGCGTTATGAGTTTTACGCAACTTATGCAATGCTGGTGTTAAATTAAATTCCAATGTGATACCGAGGAGACCCGAGTTTTATTTGTATTTTACTCCAAGACTGAAAGATCTATCCCGGGGGATTTAACAAGATGGTGCCCTTGCCTCGTCTCATTCTGATGGGAGTGTGCGTGAAATAGACTTTGTTTTTCCAGAAAATGAGAGATGGATAATAATCGCATCACTGATCCATCTTCCTCACCTTGTCGACTCTACTTTGGTACATTCTGTCTAGCGCGGACCCAGGGTGACGATGGTATGCCCGATTGTGTTCTGCATTAATTATGACCGAGCGTGCAAACTGATCAGTGCACACACGAAAAGCGACAGAACTAATCTGCGGTGGAAATAGATAATTAAATATATATATATATATATATATATATATATATATATATATATCTTACACTCAGAGGCAGATGTGACCAAATGTCAGAAATGGATTTGCTTATTTTGCAGCTGTCAACGCGACACCAGGGCAACAGTTGTCACTTCTGCTGAAATCAGTGTGCAGCAGCATAATAATGACACTTGACATTAGTTATTGTGATGGCTTCAAGTCCTGCTGGAAATACTCTAATTACAAGTCATGTTCAGATGAATGATGCAGTCAAAGTGGTAAAAATAGTACGTCTTGAAACTAAGTTAACCAACTAAAAGTCGGATTAAAAATGTCAGCATGGCTGCTTTAAAGTAACTGGCTTATGACTCTCCCTTAGCACAAAAACTACACTGACCCCTGCACAGAGCCTGAACATAATCAATGAATAGAACTCAGTTCAGCGGTCAGAGGTCAGACGTATTAAACTGCCTCAATGAAAACTGAGAAGCAGCGCTGACTTCCTTTCATGAGTAGGGAGTAATAATTCCAAACAGGAGCTGAGAAACTACAAGAGATATTTATTAGGAGCCATAAAGGTCAAGGGAGAGCATTAGCAATATCTTACAATTGTGAAAAAGGTGACAATTATTATTTTTTCTGATTCAACAGATTACTCTTACACTGCTCAGTTTGTTCATTTGGTTTTAGGCAATACTCTGGATATTATACCGTTCTCTGCACACTGCTAAAATAAATTTGCAGTCACCATGCCCACCAATCAGGCATAACATTATGACCACCTTCCTAATATTGTGTAGGTCTCCCTTGTCCCTCCAGACCAGTTGGGCCTTCTGAGGGTGTCCTGTGGTGTCTGGCAACACAATGTTGTTAGTAGGGGGGCATTTGAGGGGAGGGTCCTCTGTGGATCGTCCCACAGATACTTGATCAGTTTGGGATCTAGTGAATTTGGAGGCCAGGTCAACACCTTGTGCTGTTCTTCATGTTTTTTTGAGTTGTTCCTAAAGTGTTTTTTGTGGCTGCATCCTGCTGGGGATGGCTGCCGCCATCAAGGAGTGTCATTGCTATGGGGTGGGGGTGCCTGGTCTGGTCTAGGTGGGTGCTACATGTCTAAGTAACATCCACACCAGTGAATGCCAGGTCCAGAAGTTTCCCAGCAGAACATTGAACTGTCACAAGATGGTCGATGTTATTCACTTCTCCTGTCAGTGGTCATAATGTTGTGGCTGATTGGTGTATTTTAATACTGTGCTGAGCCAATGCAACAACATTTGTTGCAAAATAAAGTTTCTTGTCATTTAGTAGCTGACAGAACATTTTCGGTTCAAACACAAAGATCGACGTTGTGTTAGAAAGTGATTTCTTATACTTTAAAGCGCTGCAGATGTAAAAATCAAATGTACTAAAGAGCTGCCAGTCCTTCTTTGCTGACAGTCTTTCTCCCTTAAAGTAATCATCCTAATTACTCCAAAGGAATGTGGTAATGATTTATTGATTTCTAAATGCTTCGAGTAGCGCTACAGTGAGCGGTTCGGTGGAAACAAAGAAAGGACAGGGGAGGGAACACAAATCCTTTGCGGTGTTCAGGGCATGGCTGTCTAAGCAGCGAGATCTTCAACCACACAAACTGATTTCATATGACAAGGAATACCCAGATGGGAAAACATGATGTGGAGACTGATCCATCTCTCTCTCGCTCTCTTTCTCTCTATATATATATATATTTATATATGTGTGTGTGTGTGTTTGTGTATGAAGGTCATACTGTGATTAGTTATTGATCCGACTGTACGCTCTGTATGTCTCCTCATAATTATTTAACCACGGACAACTGTCTCTCTCTGTGTGTTTGTCTATCCGTGGACGTGCCATGTGTACAAAACAACATTATGTCATGCACTAACCTTATTTTTGTTTTCCACTCATAATTATCCTCCATACAGACCGTATAATGATCTGTGATAGAGGGAGTGGAGAGGAGAAATGGAAAATGGAGGTCTGTGTGCAAGAGGGAGGAGATAAAACCCGGCGATGTGGCTCTTTGCACCTGGCCCCTTACACCTCTCTTAACACAACATAATGATTTTTGGAAAAAAAAGATAGAAAGATAGAAAGATAGAAAGATACTCAGACGAACCCCCTTCAGTACAACTGTGTCTTTGTGTGCCTGTGCTAGAAACTAAAATGTAAGTGTTTAAAAGCAGAAAGCTCTCCGATAGCTGGAGATCTTACGCAACATTAATTTATGGATGAAAAACACATGCAGGTCAAAAGTTGTGCATTTTAAAGAAACAGTTCTAACAGAGAAGCGTCTATTACATCGTTTAAGTCAAACCTCTAATTGGATGTATGTTAGGGGATGAACAGACTAGTGGACCAGCCAGTTTGACGCTTTAAGCATCAAGTCAGCTGGTCGCTGATCACGTGACAATAACAACATGGCCGCCTCCTACAAGACAGATGAGAAGCCCAGTGGGTCGTTGCAGCAAACTAGCGGTGGTTCATCAATTATGCCCATACTACTGTGATATGTCAGTCCTGAAATACAACTAAAGTACTACTGCAATGCATCTGAAAAGGCTAACGCTAACGCTAGCAGAGGAACGGTCCAAATCCTCTGGACAGCAGTCAGTTAACAACTTCACCAAACGTCCTGTGGTAACAGAGAGAAGGAGGCTGCACATCAACTATTTGATAAAGTTATTAGACCTTTAGCTGCAGAGAAATACCTGCTACACTATCCTTAAATGCTAGTGATGGTGCTGAGGTGCTGCATGTTTTTATACAGGCTATACATATCTGCAGCTCACAGTATGTAGCACATGAGCTGTCTGTTCTCAGCATATGTATTCAGGTCAAGAATGTAGATTTCATTCATCATCAAGTCGTGCAACTCCCAGTGCATACTTTCGTCATATGCACCAATATTTTTTTTGAAGAACAACAGTTCACTGAAGGACCTTGAGAGTTCTGATGCGTCTCTGCTAAACATCGTTTCGTCTCTTTCTGTTTGTTCATTTCTTAAAATCCTCTGTCATCATTTAACAAAGCGGACAAATAACGAGCAAATAAACCAAGCACGGTTTTGTCAGTCTGACGAAAGACAAACAAAGGCAGGGCCGCGGGGTAAACTAAACCTGTCAAGAAGTCCATCAAACCAAAGTGTAAACCATTTTGCCAATAATGCTGACAACCAAACAAATCCTTCAAACAGTGAAACAATATCTTTAACAAAAAGTGTTTTGAGAGAGATCAGGCTATTAATGATGTCTAAAAATAAAAAATAACATGAACTCCTGCAAAAGGGAGGGCTGTCAAAAATGTCTTTTGCTTTGACTCAAGTCCTTGAAATGCACATTCATAGAACAGGCCAACAATCTGTGCTGAATATGAACAGATTGATGGGGATAACTGAGCAGATCAGTGAGCAAGTTTACTGAAATATGAACTGGTTTCAGACTGTGACCTGCTGAAAAATTAAAATTCAAAAAGAAAGAGTCAAGCACCCATCATGTATCACATCACGGTCCTCCGGTCTCTGGGTCCCTGTCTTCACTCTTGATTGCTTTCTTTTTTTAGACTGTCACCCTGAATTCTTTGTTATCAGGGGTATTGGATAAAATCACTACACTATTGAGACTGTCCTAACCACCTGCATCACAGTGTGATACGGGAACTGCAACTCTATACACCGATCAGCCACAACATTAAAACTACTGACAGCAGAAGTAAATAACATTGACCATCTTGTGACAATTCTGGACCTGGCATTCATTGGTGTGGATGTTACTTAGACATGTAGCACCCACCTAGACCAGACCAGGCACCCCCACCCCATAGCAATGACACTCCTTGATGGCAGCAGCCATCCCCAGCAGGATGCAGCCTGACACAGACACACACACAAAAACACTTTAGGAACAACTAAAAAAAAAAAAACATGAAGAACAGCACAAGGTGTTGACCTGGCCTCCAAATTCACCAGATCCCAAAATGATCAAGTATCTGTGGGATGATCCACAGAGGCCCCTCCCATCAAAGCCCCCCCACTAACAATATCCTGTTGCCAGACACCACAGGACACCCTCAGAAGGCCCATGTCCATTCTCTGATGAGTCACAACTGTTTTGGAGGCCTGCACAGTATTAGGAAGGTGGTCATAATGTTATGCCAGATCGGTGTATGTTAGTATTACATTTATGTATTGTTATTGTAAAATACTTGTTCCTGTTCAATGGCCATAGCTTGTTCCCTGTTGTTGAGTTAATTTGCTATTTGCACTTCTGGTGGTGCACTTCTTCAATTACGTATTGTTAATGTATTTTGTATTGTTGTTGTGTCTTCATTGTATTTTATGTGCCAAATAAATGAAATGAAAATGAAAATATGTACCTGTTCTATATGCAATGACAATAAAGTTGAATAATAATATAATTGAATCGAATTAGAAACCGGATGCTTCTGAGATTTTTCCACCTCTCTCCTGATTTCTGTAGGGTACTCCTCAGCGCTACAGTCGCCCCCCTCTTCATCAAGTCTTCTGTTTACCTGTACCGCATTGCTAACATGAGAATGTCGCCACAGAAACACATAGATTTAGATTGATAGGCTTAATCTGCATTGTGTCAACGTCTGAGAAGCGCTCCAGCTTTAAATAGTTCAGTTTTAAACAGCTTAATGAAAGAAATGGCCAATTGACATGTATTTACCTGCCGCATACTGAACCATTACCTGCGCATGGATGCTCTGTTCACCATCAGTATTTAGATTAAACATTTAATTCCAGTAAACATCTTTCTGTCAAAATGAACTAAACCAAACTGAGCATTGTCTTTAAAAAAAATGAAAATAAAAAATCCCTGTCTGTACTGGGCCAGAAATAACTAATTCTAGATAAGAAAACCAGTGCCAGTATCATCCTGGAGCCCAGATAAACATGGCCGTGCATGCGTGTGCAGACACTTTCACACATTTGCATTATTTTGTGCACGTCTGTTCTCATATCCCGCAGCAGCAGGTGCACAAGAGCCTTGGGGTGTACGCAAGAGCGCACTTCCAATCAGTCTATATGAGGCGTTTACGTGTGTGTGCGTGTGTGTGTGCGTGTGCATGTGTGTGTGTGCGTACCAGCCTAATTATCAGTGTGTTCATGGTGCCGGATGAAAGAGGTGAATTACATACTCATACCTGACGTCTGACAGACTTAGACACAAACACGAACACACGAACGCACATGCACTAGAGATTACCTGGCAAAAACAAGCCTTTGGCGGAGGTTTGGTTTGCTTTAAGCCTCATTTAGAATCTTTTGTCTGTGCAAATGAGAAATGTGAAGAGGGAAGCTGAAACTCTAAATTGCTTTTAGAATGTTAAACCGGGACATGACTCTGTAAAATTAGCCCAATTTAGGTCTTTTTTTAAAAACAAAATACTGGGTAAACGGAGCAGGGAATAGCTAAAAGTTATACAAGTATGTACATCTAAGGGTTAAAATGAAGATATTAACTCGGAAAGCGATGATATTCAGACACCGTGGACCTCTAGATTCACACTAGGGTTCAAAATTAGGCCATTGAGGTTATTTTTTGTAGGCGAAGTAGCCTATGGCCTACTTCGTTCAAGTATTATACAAGGTAGGAGACACTGTACCTCAGAAGAACTGGATCAGTGCTCAACTGCTAAGAAAAACTCCATGGAGACAAACTAATGCTAAATTTTTGCTGTAAGGGTTAGAACAAAAATTTGTTTGGAGAGATGGATTTCATTGAGTGCGTGAAGAGAAGGGGATAATGTTCTGGGAAGTCAACCAAACTTGGCAGTACAGTAAGTAGCACTAGCTAGCTAGCATTAACAGCAGTGCAATCTCACAATTTGAAGTCCAATGCAGAATCCGAAGCGCCACAAACAAGTCCTGTAAATTTCACTGCTGCACAGTGGCCTATTCGGACCTTGTATTAAGATCCAGTCATGTAAAATCACCAATATCTAATCACATAAAAGGCAGGTTTGAGAGTTCTGATCTCATTTGACCTCAGTCCGTTGGTAGTGTGAACACCCCATGTATCCTGAGTCACACTAAAGACCTCCTACTGAACAGGGATGGTCCTGCGAGTTCTTCCTATTTCATTCAGAAAAAAAAATAAATAAATCACAAACTATTTTGAATGATCACCTAAAAAGGAGAAAGTATGAGGTGTGTGTGGTTTATAGTTTTGTGCAGGTCTAACTAATGTCAGGATGGAGATCAATAAATAATAACTTACAATGTGCTAAAGTAATGAGGCACACACATAAAACTGCTCTGTTCTTGGTTCTGAAACAGCAGTAGAGATCCAATAAAGACAGACGCTGTTAAAATATTCAACTGATGTCGGGGTTTATTTGCAAACAGAGAAACTGAGATCAGATCTGGAGATGCATGTTAATGCCAGGTGTGAACACACGTACCTAAAGCTGGTCACTTGCGATTGGATTACCCAGATAAGATCTTAGTGCGAGGTCTGAACAGGCCCACAGACTCAGAGCAACCAACCTCCATTACTCATGACAGGAAGTCATAGCTGAGTAGCACTACAGCATCGTGATGCTCATGAAAGATAAATTATCAAATTAAATTATTAACTCATTGAAAAACTGAGCAGATAAGAGATGCTTGACCCTGTCCATTGTGTCTTCAAGGTAAATATACTAGCAACTCCAGAATGTAGCTAATCAGTTGTACCAGCACCTTGAGATAAATATTTATACTCCATTTAAAACTACTACTAGACTAGACGCAGCTAAATCAGCCGCTGTAAGCCAACACATTCTACTGCAGTGACAGTTGCCATGGCTGTCATGTTGCTATGGTCACAACTGGCCCGATGTCACCATAAAAGGAGATGAATTGTCGTTGGTACCACCTGGACTACCTGCACCAACGGGCCAACCGAAGCCAACTATGGCAACTTGCTACTTTAACGAAGCTTTAACTTTATTATAATCCCAATAAAAGACTGAGGCCAGGGGGGAAACGAGCAGAGAACAGGCTCCTAGATCGTACGTTCATGTTTAGAAATAATCTGAACGACGGTAATTCTTTATATTCTGCAAGAACAGGACCAATGCTCGACAGCACAGATTTTTGATTCTTAATTTCATGGTTGAGGTGACCGGTCTCAGCACTTGGGGACACAATTTGAGCAAAGTGGTTTGATGCCTTTTTCTCGCAGACAAGTCCACACTAAAATCATTACTAAAATCTTTAGTGTTTTCACTTACACCCATTCGTGAACCCCCCCAAACGTTCCATATTAAATGTGGCCACTGCTTGAATGACTTACCCTGTTAATCAAACCAGCTAATTTTGCAGAACAAGTTCACAATATGATACAGTCCATTCAAGAGATCAGATCTGTTTAGTTTTTTTTTGTTTGTTTGTTTGTTTGTTTTTTGCAGAAAATGAACATTTTTGGAATAACTCATTACATTTCATGGTAAGAATGTTTTTCTTTTACAGAATTAACGATCATTTTCACCCATGGTCCACCTACACGGGGTGCTCTCCCTCATTTCGCCTAATTAGACCTCTTCCCGGGACTCTCGGGGCTCTCTCACTCTGAGCAGAGGTCTAATAAACCTGAATGATTAAAAATTGTGTGGGCTCACCTTTCTTTCCTTTCCAGACCTTCAGCTTTAATACCGGTCAGTCTGACTGAAAATTATAACAAACTGGCTAATGACCAGACGGGACTCTCTGTAACATGGTTCATTGAACTCCATTTCATCCATTACTTTGACCAAATAAAGAGAAAGATAAAGAGACGTGAACTTGTTTTGAGGGACGTGAGAAAATATCTGAGCACTCCTTTTGCTATCTCTATTAGATCTCCCCTTAGCACCGAACACTGACATCCCTAAATCCATTAGAAGGATTTGTCTCATGCAGCGGGCCTCACAGGGTATCTCTGATATATTATCAGCTGATTCTCTAAAGTTGTTGGAAAAAAATCTCATTTAAGGAGCCACTCCAGAGACTTTCATGAATACCTTCAAATTCATCACTTCACTGAATCTTTGCTGAATTTTAGATGTAAAAAATATACAGTAGCATCATCAATGGCCACAGTCCAGTTGGTTCCTTGTAGAGTCTTATCTCCTGAGGGACAAACATCCTCCTCAACCTGTCCATGGAGCAGGACAGAGACAGCAGCCTGTCACTGAACCAGCTTCTCTGTCTGACTATGTTGTCCTGTAGAGGGTGGTGGACATTGTTCATGATGGACCAGAGTTTCTTCAAGGTCCTTCCATCTACCACTGATGTCAGGGACTCCAGCTCTGTCCCTACCACAGAGTCCTCCTTCTGGATCAGCTTGTCCAGCCTCCCCAGCACACCACAGTGCAGAAGAGGACACTGGCAACGATAGTCTGGTAGAACATGTCCAACAGCTTCCTGCAGATATTAAACCACCTTAGCCTCCTGAGGAAATAGAGACGGCTCTGACCTTTGTTGTACACTAAGTCTGTGTTAGCCCACCAGTCCAGTTTGTGATCCAGATGTAGACCCAGGTACTTGTAGGTCTCAACCACCTCTACACACTCCCTGTTGATGGTTACAGACTGCAGTTGAGGCCTGGACCTCTGGAAAACTGTTGCGGCCGCATCTTCTGGCCTGAAACAAAGACTTGCATAGGATGACCAAGTGCACCAGCGTTGTGTCGGAAACCAAACGCCGCCGATTAAGATCATGTGCTCAGAACGGACCAGGATCAAATACCAAAGGTCGCCTTGAAATGGACCCCAGCTGGGAGGAGAAGTCAAGGTCACCACAAAACAACCTGGCGACAAACTGTGACAGCTGAGCTAAAGGAGATGAACGTTAACATGGGGCCAGCGGCTGTTAAACCAGTCTATGAAGGACTGATTCACATTGAGCCTGATGTTCAAAAAACAGTGTTGAGGGGAAATGTAAGTTCTCAGTTGACAGTTTTTACTGAGATGCTATTGTTTGGGGGAAAAAGCCCAAGCATGAAGATCTGTGAAAAACGACTGTAGATAAAATGAGCATGTGAAACAATAAAATAAATGTTAACTGAGAGCAACGAGTTCATCCTGATCTTTGATTGAAGGCACAAGCCACTTTTGAGGGGGTGTTTGTTTCATTTGATTTTAAGAGTAAATAAATATAAGAACACATTCTTGAACTCCGTAATATTCTGGGGGCAGGATGGAAAGCTCTGGGGGGCCGGTTGTGTTGAAGTTCACTACTGTATGCGTTGGCTAACCTTGTTTAAACATAAGCAGCTCCAGGTTTTGGTTTTGGATGGGGGTTTTATTAATTTATGTTTTTATTTTTCTAAAATTAGCTTTTTCTTGCCTCTGTGTTTTGCATCTTTAATACAGTGTAGAGCGATGTATTCATAGCATCGGTTTGACCAAAACTTCAGGCAATTTCTGTATAAACCTTCGACACACACACAACATTTAACTTTCTTTAGTCCCCCTCTTTCTCATTTTTGTCTCTCGTTCTTCCTCTTTATCCTCCGTCGCTGCCGCTCTTTGTCACTGACTCTTTTGTACTCAACAAGACGTCTGTTTGCAGACATAAGCCAGTGTTTGCTGACACAAACAAACATGTTCTATGGAAGATGGTAATTTATTTACTTATTTATTTTTTTGTGCACCAACTGTGTTCAAATGTGCAAACGTGTGTACGTCAGCCCAGAATTAAAGCACTAAGCCGGGGATTGTTATTCACACGTATTGCTCTTTGGCACAGGTTTAGCATGTTCAACACATTTATTCTTGAAAAGAAATAAATAAACAAGCATAGAATAATGCAAACTGCCAGTTTTATTGTGTATATTTGAATATTACTGCACAGTTTTACAAATAGTGCCGTTATCTGTTCCCGCCCCCGAAGAAAAAAAGAAGAATCAGACAAATATGGTTTCATTCATTTAGTGACAAATGGCAAATTGCTGCAGGCCAGTCCAATTCAAGGGGGAAAAAAAGAATCAAAATCTGTTCGTTGCACGTTCTTGGATTTGAAGAATAAGAGAAATACAAGCAAAAAATAAAAGGAGGGGGGAATAGACGGATGGATGGATGGATGGATGGATGGATGGATGGATGGATGGGGTTACAATAAAACTTGATGATAGGCTGAAGATTGCTGCAGGACTGTTCAAGTCACTGATCCTGAAAACCACAAAAACAAACCACATCTGTTTTTATCCTCCAGTCACACCAGTACTATTTTTTTTTCTCAAAATCTATTTTTCCCTGATCCATCTACCTTCACCCCTCCATTCTCTCGCTCCTTGCTCTTCATCTATCTCTCACCCCCTTTTCTTTCTATTCTTTTTTTTGCACCCCTCTCCCCGCCCCCCTCGCTTCTTCTCCTACGTACCGGTCCGTCGGGAAATCAGAGAACTCGAACAAGTTTCATGTCGCTGCCGGAACAAAAAAAAACTCACCCGATCGTCGTGGGAAACGCACTCATCCCGACGCTGCAGGAACCATTTCACTCAGTGGCAAAGGAGGGGGGGAAGAACGCAACGATTTCATGTACCTGCTTCCTTTGATTGGCTTGTCACGAGGAAGCGGCAATTAAATATTGCTGTGACCTCAGCAAAATTTAATGAAGTTGCGAGTTCTGAGAAACACAGACATGCAGAGATAGAGAGATTTAAACCTCGTAGGTTTACTTCTACTGAACTTTTCCACTACACCCAGTAAACTGAACTTTGATTTTCTCCAACGGATCGTTCCTAAAGCTAGTTTCAGGAGTTAGTACTAATCCAAGTCTCTGGTTCTCCTCCAAACAGTTGACACTTTATAGGGCGAGGAACCATATCTGGCAACTTCAGCACTCATTTTAAATTGATGATCTGATCCAGATATCCATGTGAACATTATGGGTACAGTGTTGGAGTATCGTACTAGTTCTGCTAGTCATACGACGTTTCCACTAGAAAGCCAAAGCATACTGACATTTTTATTTCTCTAAATGAATGAATTGTTTTGTTTGACATGTTCTGATTTGAAGAATCAAGGCATGTGATGGAAAGCATAGGAAAAAAAATCAAGTTTTTTTGTCCCTAGATTTTCTACCAGTCTTAAATGTCTTAAAGTTGGTCTCCTGCAGCTTCCTAAAGTCTTTCCTTGTCTTCTCCTTGAGTCGACTGGATTCAGTCCAATAAATCTTTCTGTCAAAGTTAATGTAGTGTGGGGAGGGTAGCTGGTACCTTGTGTTCTCTACTCCAGAAATGTTGTGGTCATCCAACGCTGCCATAAACTCCCTAACCCTCTCTGGAAGATTTTTCTCCTTGACGCTGTCTTCAGGAAACTTTTCTCTTCTTCTAAACGTTCAGTGTTTGTTGATGATGTTCCTTTTGGTGGTGAGTATTAAATGACGATCAACTACTACCACCTCACCAGAAGTCCACATTCAACTACTCACTAACTGCTGTCTGACTGACTTCATTTCCCAGAGTAAAGTCCTTCAATACAGCAGACATGTTTAGTTGCGGTTCTTCTTCTTCTACTCTGATTTTTGGCAGCTTTGACGCTAGGCAACCTCCAATAAAACAGAAGAAGAAGCAGCTTTAATGTTAGCCGTTAAAATAAGGGAGGAAGAAGACGTTTTGACGCTACAGGGACATGGTTTTGGTTTATGGCAGACCTTAAAATGAGAGACTACAAAAGACCGGGCATGGCTGAAGTCTGATACCGAGCCGATCATCCGACAACAATTGGGACATCACTATAAAGAACGATCTTTAGTCACAAGAAGAACAAGGAGTCTTGCAACAGATGGTCTGCCTCCCTACAGAGCTCCGGTCTCAGCATCACAGAGTCACTCTGGTTTTACATGAAGAGACAGAAAACACAGAGACTAAATTCACGGAAGAACTCTGGCAATTTCTCCAAGGTTCTTGAACAACCCAAGTGCCAAGTACATCCTCATCTTACACAAAAACAAATTATGTGAGGAGCAGTAAATCACAGTGATTGCCCGGAAAGCAGGATTCATAGACTGATGTCATGGCGGTTCCAGCTGTGACGCGTCACTTTATTTTTACACATGAAGCTGCTCATTAGACCTCCATCAGGTCGTGCTGTGATGCATTAACATGTCTCCTCTTCCTTTACCCCCGTCCCATCTCATTATGTGTTGAATCACCTGAGACAAATATGCGCAGCCACGTGCACGAGCCCACATCCCTTTTTTTTTCTTTTTTTTTCCCTGCGTTTGAATGTGTCTGTAATTATCAGTGTGATAATTAGAGCTGCATTTCAAATGAGCGCTGAGAAGTGTGGCTTCGGATAGAGCTGCTAACCTCGCCATGAACCCCAGACACACAAACACACCCGGCGAAACTGCACCCGGTGACACATGCACACAATTGCGTTGATTAATAGACATAATTTCTGCTCCAGTGGCTCCACCACAACATGACTCTGGTGCATGCGTGTCTGTGGGTGAATGTTCCAGGTTGTGTGGGTGCGTGTGTGTTTGCGTGTGTGTGCTATTGCCAGACATAGAGTAGAAGGAGAAAGAGAGAGCAGAAGTAATGCAACGCTCCAAGTAATTATCGGGCATGACGTTTACTAATTTAATATTCTGATTTAACATGTTTCTTGTTGCTGAGGGTGAAACGAAAAAGTTTACCGCATCCTTTTGCAACTTGAACTCTTAGAAAATTATTGCAGCCACTAAGTAATACATGATCAGCCACAACATTAAAACCACTGACAGGGGAAGTGAATAACATCGACCATCTTGTGACGATTCAATGTTCTGCTGGGAAACATTTAGACCTGGCATTCATTGGTGTGGATGTTATTTAGACATGTAGCACCCACCTAGACCAGACCAGGCACCCCCCCACCCCATAGCAATGACACTCCTTGATGGCAGCAGCCATCCCCAGCAGGATGCAGCCTGACACAGACACACACACAAAAACACTTTAGGAACGACTAAAAAAAAAAAACATGAAGAACAGCACAAGGTGTTGACCTGGCCTCCAAATTCTGATCAAGTATCTGTGGGTATGATCCACAGAGGCACAGGACACCCTCAGAAGACCCATGTCCATTCTCTGATGAGTCTCCACAAGGGAAACCTACACGATATTAGGAAGGTGGTCATAATGTTATACCTGATCGTGTATATACACCATAGTAATTGACCTGGAAAACAGCAAGGAAACACAGAAGTGATAGCGTGCTGTTTCTTCAGTCAGAGCATTTACTAGAATGAGGAAATTAGCGTGAACTCCCACTAACTGGAGCTATAGGCAAAAGCAATCGATAATAGAACAACAGATCAAGGCTTTCTTGCTGATAAAAGTTCCTAGCTTGTTTTAAACTTCGACAAAATTATTAAAACATGGCATTTTCCAAATCTTTTGAACTGGTTTTACAGTTCAAACATAGTTTCTCTCTCTAATGATGTAGTAACCTTCGCAGACTGACTATAAATCCAATATTCTCAGTTTTATATAGATACTTCATATTTGTCTCTCTCTTTTGCCTCTTATATTTTTAACTTGCCACACCTACTTGTGTTTATCCCGTCACATATTTGTGCCACGCCTCACCACTGGTGTCACCACATGAACACCAGGTGCGTTTCATTTAGAGGAGGTGCTATTTTTGTGCATGCTAGTTCACTGTGAAGGCTCACCAGGACGGTTAATGGAATTAAGCCACCGTTAAAGCACCTGAGCGTCCCCTACTGTGACGCATCAAAGTGTCTGCCTTGAAAAAGATCTGCTGCCCTTTCTGGGGTTTTGACCTCACATGATTAGTTGCCATTTTCCCACACATGTAGGGAAAGAAAGGACAGTGCATCACTTTTGGATTCTTGCTCCAGATCTGTGCAAATGCATTATTTGTTAGTTTCTTTGGGATTTGTATCACTGCAAATCACCGTGTTTATACGGACATGAATGCATCTCTTTTGTTGATGATATGCATCTTATATCTGTCCAACAACACCTCCAATTGTCCCACAGAGACACACATGTGCTGGTGTCACAGACTTCACAGGTGACTCATTACTTAACAGATGGCGTTGAGAGATGACAAACATGACCAGACGCACACGAACGTGGGATAACCTGAGCCTCCCGAACGTGCACACATTTCCAAAACCCTCATCTCCCTCTCGCCCTTGGCTGCCCTGTGAACTGAATTAAATAGCTGATACACAAACACAGACTCCCGAATCCTCAAATAACCTGTGATATTTTATAAAACTGCCACCTGCTCTTAAAGATGCATGAGCAATGTTGTCGTGTCGAGAGGCGACAAACACACAGGGCTGAGTCCACTCCTCTATTCCCTGCACACCCGCGACTGCACTCCCGGCCGCTTCTCAAACACCATCATCAATGACAACCCTGTGGTCGGCCTGACAACTGGAGGTGATGAGTCAGGGATGAGGTGAGGGCACTGTCCAAGTGGTTCATTGACCACAGTGGTCCCTCAACACCAAGAAAATAAAAAGAAATGGTGCTGGACTTCAGGAGAAACAGGACTGATCCTTCCACACTCTTTATCAGCAGGGATTAAGTGGAGCAGCAGGACGTTGGTGAAGAAGCCCCAGCAGAGATTACACTTTTTAAGACTGTTCCACAACAACCTGTGGGAATATCTGCTGGTGACGTCCTACCGCTCCACCATCGAGAGTGTGCTGGCATATTGCATCACTGTGTGGGCAAGAAGGCACTTCAGTGGATCATAAGAACCACTGAGAAAACCATCAGATGTCCTTCGCCTTCTCTGGAGGACACTGCCAGATGTAGATGTCTCAGCACAGCCAGGAACGCTTTAAAGGACACTACGACTAGTCGACTAGTCGGTACAAGCCCTACAGCATAGTAGTTTATCGTCATTTATTGCCCTTATATTTGTATTATTGTGGATATCGGTGGCTGTGTGAATGGGTATCGGTTATGTTTTTTTATCGTTGCACGGTTTAGATATGGCTTATACTGATGTACAATGACAACAAAGCATTCATCCATTCAAACGGATACTCTTCAGTATAAAGAGTTGCACACAGAGTCTCCATTTAAAAATTTAATTACATCCTATCTATGTGAACAAAGCTGTGTTCTCCAAACCATGTTTAATATAAGTTGCTGTTAAAAATGAACTAAAATACAACAGACTTCCGAATATACTTTGAATTCTGTCATCGTTCATTAATGTTTGTCTACGTGCAGCAAATCAAGCTCTTATTATGATTATCAGCAGACAGATCTGGCTGAATGCTAATCTTAACGTCTTCCAAATCAGTCCTGAAGGCCTTCCACCTCAATATCCGACTGCGACACTATGTCAGAAAGTAAATGTATTTTACAATTAAGTGTTTGCCAGAGTTGATCAATTTAAATTGCTCAATACGCTGCCTTTCGCCTCGAGAAAGAGCAGCGTCTGGCAGCAAACCAGAGACGACGGAGGGGCTGATGACTATTTGCTGCTATTTGTCATTTGTATTTCTGTTTTTTTGGCATTTCTGTTTCTGTGTGTGTGTGTGAGGTTTTTGTTATTCTTCCCGTGTCTGTGTGTTAATCCTAATGTTCCTCCCTTTGGCTGTATGTGTTCGTCTACTGTACAGCCTCATGCAGTGAACACAGAAACATACATACATGCATTTGAAGGAGTACAAAAAGCCATGGAACGAGGCTGCAAGGGAAACCACACACACGTTTATATGGCTATCTTTGTAAGGACATTTTTGACATAATGCATTCCCTAGCCCATCTCAACTACGTGCCTGACCCTAACCCTAACCTAATTGTAACCTTAACCCTCAAACAGCCTTGTAAAGAAGTGAGGACCAGCCAAAATGTCCTCACTTTGCACAATGTCCTCACAATAATAGAAAAAACTCAAGGTCCCCAGAAAGGTAGCTGTACAAGAACAATCGCACACACACACATATTGCCTCTGGCCCATTTCTCAGCAAATTAAATAAAAAGAATAACATTAAAATTAAATTTTAATAGTTGTCAAAACTAAATCCTGTGGCACAAAAATAGAAGCGATCTAATTTGTACCTTAACACAAAGGCCCAGTTAAAAGACTGGAAGTAAAATAAATAAATAGTCATTCCACAACCTTACAATAGTGAACTGAGCAAATAAATAACTAAATAAAAATATGTCTTTGCACTCCATGAACAAGAAGCGAGGAAGAGTTCATGAGGGTCACAGGGGTTGTGTTCAAATGAGTGGAAACGGCAGAACAAAGCCTGCTTCACATCTACAGTCTGTGGGTGTCTACAAAAGGATGAAGTATTATAAAAAGGAATAAAGAGAAAATAGAGAAGACATCCACGAGGGAGCAGCTTTTCCAGATAGATTACATTACGCTTCCTTCAATTCTAGGCTGTTTTCCCCCTGTAGGATGATTGTAAGGTCAGTGTCACCAAAAAAAAAAAAAAGGAAGGAAAAACAACAAAAACACCACGTGCTCCGAAAATATCAGGTAATATTGGGTCTCGATGTGGCGTCTGGATAAGTTCAAATGTTCCAATGTAAGAAACTCATCCTTTAAATGAATTAATGCCATAATACCCATAAGGTTTGAAAGTTTCTATTCTATTACTGTCTATTTCTTTCTTTATTGAGACTAAATAAACGTTTCGGTGGTGAATATTTTACTTCAGCTACTCTAACACCGTGAGAAACTGTGAAAGCTTTGGTTCCATTTGCACTCGATGAACGCCACCTTCCTGCTCTTTGGTGTTGCACATCAGTCTCCTTTAATGTTACCGTGGTCACAAAATGTCCAAAAATCAATAAGACATGAGTCTAAAAGAGCTGCCTGGCAATCAGCCACGGTGATGAATAGAAAACTAGCCACTCAGTCTCAATGGTTTATTCACACTTACTAAGTTGTTACCTTTAAAAAAAGCAGTGAAGACAGATCAGAGCAGGAGGATATCTAAAATATCTTGGACTCTTTCTGTATTGGTGAATTTTTGATATTCTACCTCTGGTAATCGTTTTGTAGCTGCAATTCAAATACACCAATCAGGCATAACATTATGACCACCTTCCTAATATTGTGTAGGTCTCCCTTGTGGTGACTCATCAGAGAATAGACATGGGCCTTCTGAGGGTGTCCTGTGGTGTCTGGTAACACAATGTTGTTAGTGGGGGGGCCTTTGAGGGGGAGGGGCCTCTGTGGATCATCCCATAGATACTTGATCAGTTTGGGATCTAGTGAATTTGGAGGCCAGGTCAACACCTTGTGCTGTTCTTCATGGTTTTTTTTTAGTTGTTCCTAAAGTGTTTTTGTGTGTGTGTCTGTGTCAGGCTGCATCCTGCTGGGGATGGCTGCTGCCATCAAGGAGTGTCATTGCTATGGGGTGGGGGTGCCTGGTCTGGTCTAGGTGGGTGCTACATGTCTAAGTAACATCCACACCAATGAATGCCAGGTCCAGAAGTTTCCCGGCAGAACATTGGACTGTCACAAGATGATCAATGTTATTTACTTCAGCTGTCAGTGGTCATAATGTTATGGCTGTTCACAGTTATTACTCTCGGGGCTCACAGTCACTGCACAGTGATTTGTGAATGACAAAGTGATGTACATGTTTAATAACTTTCATGTTTAACACTCACACTGGATTTACGGCACATTGCAGCATCCTTGAAGCAGATATTGAATCCACAACTCACTGCAGACTCACTACCTCTGAAGAAGAAGAAGAAGAAGAAGAAGTTCTTCCCCTGGTAGTAAAGAGGATATCACATTATATACACTGCACACACATAAAACCCCAGATGATTACCAGATTTGTGCATTACCAGACACGAAAATGAACAGCTGGGCAGACATTCAAGGGACTGAGAACCATTGTAATTCTGTTTTTTCATGTTCATCATGCGCAACCAATCGCTCCACTGCAGGTATTAAAGTTTTCGTATATAATGTGCTAACAAACTTTAAACGAGCTGCTCCCAAATCGACAAATTATACCTTTTTCTGACTCTGAACAATGTGCCAGACCAAAGAAAGTGAGTAACTCGCACATTTTGACAGTGCAGGTGCATCAACTTTTACCCCTTCATTTATTTTCTTATCACAAATACAAAATAAAGTCCAATACACTGTGCCACTCTGCTGAGCACCACAGAGCTTTTGCTTCCTGTCTTTGTACAATGAATTAGGTAGCTTTGAGCTGAATTTCCAGGTGTATGACAAAAGTTTGAGGACATCCCGGACAGATGATGAACATTTGGCCCAGATTTGAAGTTCTGTTGAGGAACACATCAGGCCTTGACTCAGGATAAGTCCAGCTACCTCAGCTCAGCCACAGCTCCAGCTTGTATGGACCAGATTTCATGAGTATTATGGACCAAATGTGGACCACATCAGTTTATTTTATCCTCACCTTATACTGTATACAACAGCAATGTTGTGGTCCAGGTTTGGATTTGAAGGCCAGCACCTCCAACAGATGTTCAGTTTTTAGATAATGCATCAGTATCTGGACAGTTTTTGGACTCATAATCAACATTTTTATTTTAAAATATTACATGAGTGGAATGGCCTGGTAGCATGGGGACTTAATGACTTGGACACACCAAACTAACAATCAAAGACCTATTGTCAACAAAGGATGACCGTGACAATGGTAGAATTTACTTGAGCACTGTGGCCAATTTCACTAATCTAGAGATCTTGATTTCTTATTTCTTTTTTTTTTCTTTTTCTTTTTTGCCCTGCAAACATCGATTTAACATTAAACTGACTGAAGCATAAGGAGACTTGACCCAAGATTTACTTTTTCATTACAGCCCTAATTAATCTTTCTAAGTTTTGGGCTTTTAAACTAAAAAGAAACTGAAACTCGAAAGGACTGAAATGAAAAGTAATAATACCAGTACTGTACAGGTTTTATCTAATAGTTGCATATGAATTGCAACATCCTGACGGTGTTAAAGCCTCGGGCATCTTTGTTTTACCCACGATGTGTTAAATAAGATCAAACTCTGTCTGACTTTTACCTCACGGTATTTCAGAGCGTCAACGACCTTGTCAGCGTAGTTTGTAACCGGCGCACTTTAATTCAAACCTCGCCGTGGCCACACCGTGTGTAAAACAAAGTTCATAACCCAGTGTCATCTGTATAAATGTATATTGGAGCTGCTGATCTTAAATCCTCTGTAGAAGCAAGGTTTTGACTTGACAGCAGTTTAGGCAGATCTCTCAACGTTCCAGTTTTAATTCAACGGGACAAAGGTGATCCCTATGTTAATATGGTTTAGGAAAGCCAGCACTTGAGAGGATTAGGAAGACAGCGAGCGGAGGGAAAGAGCAACGACGATACAGCACAGAGGCACATGAAAGATACGAGCGAGAAGCAAATCATTACAAGTTGGGGGTACAAAGACAGACGCATCGCTCTGAGCTTTCTAATCTCGTCTTCCCAAAGGTAGCCGACATTTCACTGCACCATAAGCCAGTGCTGCTGCTGCTGCCGCCGCCCAGTCGGGCCGAGCATTAGGGGGAGACTACGGGATCGAATCAATAAGATACACGAAAGAGGGCAGACCGAGGAGGCAGGGGGAGTGTGCCAGACAGAAAGTAAGTGATACGAGACTGGAGTACAGATAATCTCACAGACATAACCGATAAGAGAGTGTGGAGACAGAGATAAGATTGTAAATTAGTCAAAAATTGAAAATGAGGAGGGAGATAATCTGAGACCCCCACCAGAGCAGAAGAGGTGAGAAACTCATTCCCGTATCATTAGCATCGTTGAGGAGCCTCCTTTTTAACGGGTGTTAAAATGTTAAAAAGAAGCCATTCAGAATTTTATACAAAAAAACACAGATGATCTCACCCTCAACTAATCGTGTCATTTTTTTCTTCTTCAGTAAAAAGGTCCAGAGATAAATCCAGCATAGCAATAGTTTCATTTTGCTCGTAATCACATGATGTCAGTTTCAGAAACAGTTTGTGTACGGAAAGGTCAGGAGATTCAACTTCACTAATGTTGCACTTTTTCACTTTCGTACATGTAAACGCGCTGAGAAGCGTAATCAGCGTCTGAATAATGAGATGTTTTCAGTTTAAACCGTCTTCCTGACCTTTTTTTGTTTTGTGCATTTATTCTTTGTGTAGCTATTTATTTTTTTTTGCTTCCTGTTCTATTTTGGCATCAGTGAACGAGCGCTGTCATTCCTACAGAAGCGCCTTGCAACGGTGGTAACAGCCTTTTCATGACAGGAAGCGTCAGGGTTTGTTTGGTCGAGAAATACCTTAACATGTTCAGAATTGCTAATTGGACGGACAGTTTTAGACTGGGCTTGCTCACGTCTCCCTGCAGGATCCTGTCGCAAGCTGATGGCCATACGTTTACACACCAGTGTTAAGTCTGACAGTCATTAAGTCTTAACTCTTGTCTGTCTCTCCCTGTGATAGACTGGAGACCTGTCCAGTGTGAGCAGCTGGGATAGTCTCCAGCCCCGCCTTGACCCTACAGAAGACAAGCGGTTACAGGAGATTTTGACTTGGTCTTACTAGTCTCAGTCACATTTTAGTGATTTTTATCTTTTATAGTTGACAACGGCATCTTTACCAATTTTTAATTACAGCATTTAGTCAAACTGCAATTAACAACATTTTATATGTAAATAGTAATGATAATTTTTCTCACTTTAGATCAAAACACCAGCCTTCTCTGCTCTGTTATAATGTTGGATCAGACGTTACAGATAAATGAGGTAACATACACAAGGAGGATTAATTCCAGTTACTACATTTATGGACAACTTTAACGTAGACGCTGTGACTCAAGCAGGTAGCCTACACCGGTGCGAGCCATTTATACTTGTGTGATCTCTCTGTAAAAACACCACCCTAATGCTAGTCGGCGCCGAGTCTTTTTTTGCCGGTCGGGTTAATTTTTGTTTCTACTTCCTATTTCACTTTCAACAATGGAGACTGAAACTTTCGCCCCGAAGGCGAGTCATACAAATGTTTGTATCTTCGAACCTCTTCAGTTAACCTTTCCTCGATGTGTTCCATTTTAACGGATCAATCCCAAAACCATTTAGAAAAAGGCAACTGGACTTGTAGAGTTTTCTAAGAACTGAAGAAGTTCAACGACAGGTAAGTTCCCAACCGTTAATGGAAATTAGCTGCACCGGTTTCTGGTTGTTAACACAACAAGCAAGTTTCAGTGGGAGTTCCTGTTTAAACCACAAACTTCCCACCAGTCCCCTAGAACTGAAGAAGCTACTTCTCAAAAAAACTCTACAAGTCCAGTTTAAAAAAAAAAACACTTTTTGGATAGATCATGACCTGGATGACTGAGAACCTTCACAGACATATTTTAATTAATCCAAAAACAATTGATTCGAAAAATTGTGGTGATGGAGAAGTAGTTGGAAATGCTAAAGTGCAAACACGCTACCACCAAGCGGACCAATCACAGCTCTTGTGATAAATAGATACTTTATTAATCCCGAGGGAAATTCAAGCATCCAGTAGCAGTTACAAACATTGAACATAAAATACAAAAGCTATATAAAAAATAGAAAGTGACTAGAAATAAAATGTTTATACAACTATAAACTATGTTAAAAATATAAAGTGACCTGTTAGAAAATATAAATATAAAGTGACCTGTTAGAAATATAAAGTGACCAGTAGAAGTAGAAGGGTTTTTTTTTTTTTTTGATCTACATCTCCGTGACGCGTAGTTACATTTCTGGGGAGGTGCATGTCAGGCTACAACGTTAGGGTCCGCATAGGGTCTCTGCTGACGCCGTGAAATTGATGCCGAAGCATGAACTGCCTATTACTTGACAGCTAAGCTAGACAATTTTAGTTAAATGCTAAATGCTAATCCATTATCCACTCTACTGTCCACTAAATATGTGTCAGTGAAAAGTCAGAAGGCAATAACTTCATGTAGAGCAATACAGCAACTTTTAAAGTACTGAGATGAGACTAATTTAGCTTCATAGTTATCTTACTGACCGTGATGGAGGCTGCAGAAATATCAGGGTGATGATTACAAGAGTAAAATACAAGAGCTCTACATCTGCACACCGTCTGGTGAATGCTGCCAGAAGAAAGGGGTTTGTTTTGTGATTTGTTTTTTCCTCTTATGGAGTAAAAATCTGCTTTGGGAGCTCTTCCACAGCCTGTTCCTCAACCTTTTTAGGCTTTGTTTTGTATTTTTTTTTTTCTCAGCGCATTCCTTTCCAATCACCAAATTCTTGCTGCTGACAGGAGGTTTGCATCATGTTGTGTAGTCGCTGTAATTCTGTTGTCACAGTGTTGATTGTGATATATGCTCGCCTGGACTTTTTAGGCAATGTCACTGACTGTTGTTTTTTTGGGGGTTGTTCTTCACACTGACAAGGATTCTTCTGTCTTCAGATGCATTTTATATTTGTTGGGGGAATTGTCTTGTGTTTATTTTCCAAGTTGCTTCTTTATTCTTCTCAGGTTTCTACACTTCTGTTCTTGATATATCAGTTCTCTTTGCTTAGGGATCTCAGTGAAATTATATCTCTTCTTACAGAGGAGTTGTTTTTTTGTCATGGTTGCCAATTGCAAATTCAACAGATCAAAAAACACCCTTTTTAGAACCTTTAGCACCACAATGAATACAAAAAGAATCAAGATATTGGTTTAATTTGATACTAAAAAGGCTTTTTAACATACTGAATATGTCCTTTCCACAGTAATGGTATTACATGACCCCATCTTTCTGTGGTCACTTCACAGTTGGGTATATTTAGGACACTGCAACTGACTCTGCAAACAAACTGGCTGTTCACCAGCGAGTCTGCAGATTTAAACAGCCTCTTCTGCGGTCAAAGAGAGAGGTTTTTTTTTTTGGTTTTTTTTTGCAATTTCAACAACGTCATAAAATCTTTCAAATTGCGACGCTGACCATCTCCTCACCCTGACCAAAGAAAACTCTTTCAGCCACCATAGAAGGCTCTCGGCCCTCAGCGAGCCCTGTAATGAACTGATTTATAGAGAGCTTCACCTTCTCCCAGCTCCCTCTTCACCATTATAGTCCAGTTCAAAGCTTGCACTACCGCTGCGTCGCTGCTCGGGTGCAGCGACTCGCTCCCCAAACAGAAAGTGGGAATCCATCATTTTCCGGTGGCGTGTTGTAGCGGCAGACTCCGGGTGTGCTGACCCTCATCCGCACTCGGGTGCAGACCTCCTAACTGTGCTCTTTAGGTCACGGCCCAGTGAAGCAAGTGAAACTACATCATCAGCAAAAGGCTTCGATGCTCTGAAAGGTGACCTAATAGGAGTCTACAGCTACGGAAAGACTCTATCGATGATAAATTACATTTGTTTGTGGATTTAAACGTCACACTTTTTAACCTCCTTCACTCAACTGTGATTTTTTTCTCTTCTCTTTAAATTTTCAATACATGTGCATTTAAATGACATATTTATTTTTTTATGAATACCTACTTTACATGGAATATTTCGAGGCCAGTGTTAACATGTAAAACTGGCGATCTCCAGCAGGTTTTTGAATCCCGAGCGCCTACAGTCGCCACAACTCTAGTCTTTTGATCTTGTGATCCAATTTCAGATATCAGCGGGATTCTTTGCATCACTCTTTCCCCAACTCTCAGTTTCATGTACACACACACACAAACGCACAAATCTGGACTGAAACACCGACGACGACCTGTTTTCAGGAGGTGATTGACGTTTGTCAGTCCCTTTCTATGTTTGAACCCAGAACATTACACCGAGATTTCATCATTGTCTCCATTTCCTGTTTAACGGCGGTTGTGTGTGGAAAGCGAGGCGGCGTATCTTTTATTGTTTTTAAGAGTAAAGTACATCTCTATACATGTGTGTGCATGTGGGGAATGATAATTAAGCTTGGGCTTTTGTCCTCAATGCGAGGAAGCCTGGGAGATGTCAGGAGTCATGATGTTATGATGATGACACACTTGTTTTCAAAAAGTACATTAGTTTTTTTTTTACAAAATGCAGTCTCTTTGAAACCAGACATGACCACGTTCTCTTGAAACACATCGTATTCTCAGGGGACGACAGCTGACAACAAAGACCAACTGAACGTGGAAACTTTCCTTTTCGCTTCCTGTGCTACTTTGAGTTTGTAACACAAATATCTTATTAAATTCTCCTACAAACGAGCACGTCACAGTTAACCTGGAAACATCAGCTATCTCTAGTCTGACTCTAATTAACTCTGTCTGCCATTTAGTTGCTATTGGTTGCACAAGTTCAGATTTTTAAAAACCCAGTAGAAAGTAATAAAATCTAAATAGCTGACCTGAATACATATTGGAGACTTTTCTGCAAGTTTATTGAAGCATGAACACAAACTACTGTCGGCCGTAGACGACGTCAACACAAACTCTCAGCTCTACAATAACTTCCGTCTCTCACATGGTGTGTTCAATGACATCAAGGACAAAAAATCACGCTCTAAAACCACAGCAACAATGTCAACTAATAGTACACAACAGAACTGAACATAAACATGTGAGATTATCAATACTGTAAGCTGTAGATATGTATAGCCTTTATAAAAACATGCAGCACCTCAGCACCATCAGTAGCATTTAATAGTACTCCACAACGTGTTGTTAGATGGGATAGTGTAGCAGCTAAAGGTCTAATAACTTTATCAAATAGTTGATGTGCAGCCTCCTTCTCTCTGTTACCACAGGACGTTTGGTGAAGTTGTTAACTGACTGCTGTCCAGAGGATTTGGACCGTTCCTCTGCTAGCGTTAGCATTAGCCTTTTCAGATGCATTGCAGTAGTACTTTAGTTGTATTTCAGGACTGACATGTCACGGAAGTATTTCCAAACACTTGATGAATGACCCACTGGGCTCCTCACCCATCTTCTAGGAGGCGGCCATGTTGTTATTGTCACATGACCAGAGACTAGTCAACATGATGCAAGCCCCAAGTGTCTACCAAACAATTAAATTCATATATAATATTGTTTAGTGAACAGTTTATGACATTGTGTATAAATGTGCATGCAATAAAATTGCCAGTTTTTATCAGATTTGTCCTACTAACACTTTTTGCAATGTGACGGCATGAAACACCAGAAGTAGCTGACGTGAATGAATAATTAAACCTTGACCATTTGAAAAATAATCCTGAATTTTTCCCATTTTCCGTGGTAGTTGGCCAAGGTTTTATTTCTCCTCCTTGTTCAAGGTTTTGTATTTTGGTTGACAGCCTCCTCCTCTTCTTCTTCTTCTATTCCATTTATTATGCATAACTTCACCTATTCAGCCCCTTTCTGATGACAGAAGCCTTGTTTATTCACACTCAACCAGATGATGGAAACACACTGAACAATTAGATTTGTCTCCTTTGTAACATATCAAAAGGTTTGCTCCAAATCCGCTTGAGAATTGTACGGAAACGTCGCTGCTGTTCTGTACAAATTACATTTTAACACGAACTACTGAACCTCAGATGATGTTTTCATAATATATCTTTTCCTCTCTCTGCAGTTAAAGTTAACCCAACCACGTTGCATTGCTGGCTGCACCTCAATCAGTGATGCCAAGGTAGATATTTCCCTTTTGGCACCATGAAATTATTTTCTACCAGAAAATTGTTACTGTGCTCAAGAGGAGATAGGTGATTGATGATTACAGAAAAAAAAAAAAAAAACTTCGCTCTTTCTCTGCTTTCCACTTTGAACATTGTTTATTCTGTGGAGTCGCGGTGGAAAGTGTGTTTACTCATAAAGAGGAAATTACAGGCAGCCATCCATCCACAGACACACGCACAAAGTGGATTCAATTAATCAGTATCCACAACACTGACAGCGTGCAACAATTCAAAGCCAGAGATCCTCGTCTCTCGCTGGAAGCACTGAGTAAGAGTCTCTAAACGTTCCCTGAATATGTCAATATGATTTCTGAGAAAAATGAATGAACTCCAACAACAATGCCTCAATGGAATTAGCTTGAACCCTGACGCATGGATTATCACCAGCCATTTTTTTGAAAGTTGCCAAGAGTTAGATGAGAAGACTGATACCATAGATAGCTTCACCAAAAGACAGTAAACAGGCGTAACATTATGACCCCCTTCCTAATATTGTGTTGGTCTCCCTTGTGGTGACTCATCAGGGAATGGACATGGGCCTTCTGAGGGTGTCCTGTGGTGCCTAGCAACAGAATGGGGCCTTTGAGGGGAGGGTCCTCTGTGGATTATCCCACAGAAACTTGATCAGTTTGGGATCTAGTGAATTTGGAGGCCAGGTCAACACCTTGTGCTGTTCTTCATGTTTTTTTTTTTAGTTGTTCCTAAAGTGTTTTTGTGTGTGTGTCTGTGTCAGGCTGCATCCTGCTGGGGATGGCTGCTGCCATCAAGGAGTGTCATTGCTATGGGGTGGGGGTGCCTGGTCTGGTCTAGGTGGGTGCTACATGTCTAAGTAACATCCACACCAATGAATGCCAGGTTCAAAAGTTTCCCAATTGTCACAAGATGGTCAATGTTATTGACTTCTCCTGTCGGTGGTCATAATGTTGTGGCTGATTGATGTAAACGTAATAAAATAGTTAATTAGTAACTTCAGAGGTTCTGCCAGGTGACTTTGTTATCTCTGCACAGAGCCAGGCTAGCTCTGTTACCAGTCTTTATGCTAACAGCTTATTTAAAACTATTCCTTCAAGGCCAAACAGAAAGTCATTCAACAAGCATTATGATATGAAATACTTTAACAATAACTGCTTAATGTTACAAAGAAAGAAAGATCATATTGGAGCAGTCCTGAGATGCTCTAAGAGCCAGGAACAGTAGTTAAAATGACCAGTTTCAACACTGACGTCCGATCGTTAATATCAATAGTGCATATTATTAAAAACCTTGCTATTTTTCATTTCGGGCAGTCACCCTCCCTGTTGGACCGCCTCAGGAGACCGTCACTGCACGCCTGATGTTCAGGAAAATGTCAGGATGTTGGCCAAACAAGTGGCCAGTAGTTGTTTTTATTGAATTTATATGTAGATGTAGTTACTCCCTAAAGGCAATGAAAGTCAACTCCCCTGTACCAAAGTGTGCTGGATTATTACTGTTGATTAATGTTTACTTGACTCCTTCCATAATGCTCGGTGAGCACAGTCTGCATTTCCTTTATGCTTAAGCGCAGCTCTTTCTGCTCTGCGGAGCATAACCAACAATAATTCCTCTTAACAGTGTGCATTACAATAAGAGTCCACAGCCGAGCCGGCACCTCTGAGAGGCTGCACTTCAGCACCGCAGCGCTTTGACAGAAATACTAATGTCGGCATGGCAACACGCAGATGTTTAGCTGCTGTGAAGTAGACCATGTTTGCGGTCGTCATTTAGCATTAACGTTATGTAGCTACACACTTAATGGGAGTCTGTCAAATACTTCATAGTAGTGGTTGGACTGACGCCATGTCTTGTTCGTCTCACCCTCAGTGGTTACCATCTTTCTAAACCACAGAAAGCATTGCCTAAAATACTGTAATACATTTTCAAGAAGTTTTTTGAATATCCGATATCCTACTACTTGTCAAGTGAGTTGACTTTCATTGCCTGTCTTTAAAAATCCCTGTCATGTGATTGGATAAGGGCCGTTTCACTATCTGATCTCAGTTAGCATTAGCCGACCAAAGCTAGCAAACTGCCACAAGCCCTGTGGCTACAAAATAGGTGGAAGAATCATCACTGATATTTCTGCAGCCTCCATCACAGTCAGTAAGCTAACTATGAAGTTAAATTAGTCTCATCTAAGTACTTTAAAAGTTGCTGTATTGCTCAACATGAAATTGCCTTCTGACTTTTTACTGACACATACTTAAACAGTGGACAGTAGAGTGGCTAATGGCTTAGCATTTAGCATTAAACTAAAACGGTCCATAAATGTAGCTCCTGGAATGAATCCCTTTTGGGTACAAGTCCAACTACAAAGTAATACAGTAAACCATTCAACCTGCAAGCCTGCAATTTATTGTTTAAGATTTGAAATGTTAGTTTGCTTCCAAATGTGTTCACCCTTAATGGTTTTACCTCATTATGTTTGTACTTGAACTACCACAACAATAGTTATGAGTACCGTCCTCTGGATATATGTGTTCAGCCATCGTACTGCTTGTACTGTCATCATTCATGGTAAGGGATGAACTTGTTGCGTTTGACTTGAAGCATCTTGTCAAAAATCAAGCGCTACGCAGTGATGCATATAGTGTGTGGAGAGGAAATCCAGGTTACAGAGACCACGGAGAAATTAAAAAAGCCTTTATTGTCATTGTATGCATGATACGGCAAAATTGCAAGATGCTGATGACAGCGGTGCTTTTAAGAATAAAATATAAAGAGACATAAAAATAAATACATGCACTCTCAAACAGTACCATGCACAGACAGAGTAGGAACATAATAAATGTTAAATATAACACAATAGGCCGGGTATAGCTGAATAACCTGCAGTACTAGGCTCCTCCAGCTTCGTTTGAATGTTAGACGGGACTGGCCTCTGTAGGATCCTTTACTGTCCATGCAGCAGCTTGCCGCCTCAGTCTCTGATGTCTGAACCTGGAAGGCTACCACCCGACTCCTCGTGTCAGTACGAGCAGTAAGTCAGTAAGTCAGTCAACTAAGGCGAGCATCCACCAACTTCTTCTGAGCCTCAGCCAGGAGGCTGCAAGCGGCATTAAGCATGATGTCACGAGCAGACAGCTGCCAAGTTCTTTATTATCAGCACCCTGCGCCTGAGCGAGAGATGCGATACAGCAGGTGCTTACACTTCAGCAGCAGCACTGCTTCAATTGCGTGAGACATACTGTACGATGCGAGGGGCCCATTACTCAAAAACCATTCGCTGTCAACCTCACCCTGGGGCTTGCTGGGAGCTGTGGACAAGAAATCACACACACACCACACACACACCACACCACACACATCACAGGGCCTCAGTCTCACCAGTTGATCCCAGAAGAAAGACTTCCCTTTACAGCTAGGGCCCACAGTCCAAATGCAGCCTGTGGTTCATTTTTAATGTTTTTTGGTAGGCTATGACCCACACATGGAACTGACACTTGACTGCATTGTACTATTTATTATTAAAAATAGGTGGATTTATCATCTTGAACACTGCAGCTTCTCCACAAAACAAGATGAATCAAAGACAGCTAAAACCAAAAAGGGCAGAACACTTCAGAGACGATGGGAAATACATGAAATGAAACTGTTGCTGCGACGAAAGAGTAGAATATACGACGACACCGTGAAACCAAACATCGGACCTACACTGGTGCAGAACGAGAGCAGAAAGTTCACCTAATGACAGCTAGTCTGAAGCTCTACAGCTGTTTTATTCATGCAAAACACTGAAAAACACCACAATAGTCAGCTCCTACGTCCTCAACTCATTGCCCGACATGGGAAACCTTTTTCAGATGGTGGCTTCATAAAAGAGTGACTTGCTAAAGTTGCAGGATTAATGTTCCTCGGGAAAAAAAGGCAGCATTCGACAACTTTAGCAGTTGTGCTGTGATTTGAAGGCTTGTTGATTGCATGTGACGCACAGCTGATCTGAACTTTTTATCAGGAAGTTGATGACAACTTACTTTACATTAAAGAAAAGCAGACGTCAACATCTATCTCTGATGTCCTTCAACTTCCTCCTCCAACCATCCTTCAGTACAAACCATCACTGTGATAACAAAGAGTTAAATACATATTGCACAGTATTCAGGTGTTAATAAGTGCAGCTACTTGTTTGCATAACAAATGCTTCCTAACTAAGAAGCTGCCGTTTTGTGAATAAGCCGCCAACTCTTTTGTAATAATATAAATGAAAAGCCCTTAATAGAACCTGGGACGTAGGCTTTTTCTTTCTGAATGCAATATAATATGTCAAGTATCATTTACCTTCAAGTATTTGCTGATATACCTCACCTGAGTGGCACGACCCTTTGTATATTTTTTCCATATGTGGCCTAGAGTGAAAAAAGACTATGACGCACATCCCTCAACCCAAACGTCCGGAGCCCCCGCACGGACAGCTTGGATTTGAAATGAATCCTCCAAGCTCAGTTTTCACGCGTTATTAGTCTGAAAAAGCTTCGCTGAAAATCGATCGGGTCTGGCGGCTGAAAGCAAAACTGATCAATGAAACCCGCAGGGTGATGTAAATGATGACAACGAGCTGTATTTACATGCGATTTGAGCCTCGTGTTTGGTGTGTGCAACTTGCAATTGCAAGTTTTTGCGAGTCAACATGTAAAGAATCAACACCAACCACGACAAGTGCAAGAGTCAGAAAGGAGTAGAATGAGATTCAGACGCATTGAACAGCGACTGATAGACGTATAAAACAAATACAAGCAACATCAGTGGGAATGGAAGGAGAAAGGGTAGGAGCTCCACTAGTTTGTAGTCAGAGTCTGAACTATAGAACTGAATGACCACTATAGATCATTTTAGCAGTTTTAAACAACCCGAGCTCAGACATGACCTTCGCTGTGAGAGTTTTCTCTGGACATACTCGTCAAGACAGTATGGCAGGAATTTAAATGAACGTTTTGTTTGTTTTTGTTTTTCATAGTCACATCAACCCTGAAAACTTTGGTTTATTCTCTTTCTGCAGGACTATGACACAACGCCACGGCAACTTAGAAAAGATCTGCCAAATCTGTGCAACCGGTGCATGGGAGTTAATGTAATGACATAATGTTATGCTTGATCAGTGCACATTTATGTACAAATGCAAAGTTGGTGTGTGCATGCACTCCTCTCTGTAGATGAATACAGTAGGTCTGGGCATTTTAAGTCACTGCTGAATCTCACCAAACTTTTTTTTTCAGCTTGAATAATTCACTGTACCGTGTCCTCACTGTTCATACAGAATATTTATGAGGGCGTGCATGTGTGGGATACAAAGACTGTATACAGTAACAGCTGCGAATAATCCAAATGAGTGTCTCTACTACTGCATCATGCATGTGTGGACGCAGAATCCACAGGAACTGCTTCATGTGCATCTAGTTTCATATTCCTCACAGACACTGTCCTACTGTACACCAGTAAAATCAAAGAGGAACTTTGAAAGCAGACTGTGGTCTGTCATTATCAAACCCACACTGCGGCAAAAAAATGAAAATCAAAGGAAATTCCTCATCGCATCCCTCGTAGCCAATAACATGTACTGGAACACAGTGAAGGGATAGGAGCAGGTCGGTATTTGGAGGCAGTGAATGCTAAATATGGAACAAAGCGTCAAGAAGAATGGCAATTTTAAAAGAGCCCATGGCAATTCATATCTGGGGCCTCAACTACAGAATCACTGATGTGAATCATTTCCAGTTTTATAAATAAAAATGATGCATTTCACCTTACTTTGTTCATAAAAGGTGGATTAACGACACAAATCACCTCCCTGAAATACAAATTTTGTTGGAAACTTCAACACTCTTACTGTGAGTCCTTTTTTTTTTTTTTTTTTAATACTCTTATCCCCAATTAGGGGTGGCTCGCCTTCAGATCTTTAAACTTGATGGTTATGTGATGAAATCTATATTCTTGACCTGAATACATATGATGAGAACAGACAGCTCATGTGCTACATACTGTGAGCTGCAGATATGTATAGCCTGTATAAAAACATGCAGCCAGTCAGCACCATCAGTAGCATTTAATAGTACTCGATGGAATAGTGTAGCAGGTATTTCTCTGCAGCTAAAGGTCTAATAACTTTATCAAATAGTTGATGTGCAGCCTCCTTCTCTCTGTTACCACAGGACGTTTGGTGAAGTTGTTAACTGACTGCTGTCCAGAGGATTTGGACTGTCCCTCTGCTAGCGTTAACGTTAGCCTTTTCAGATGCATTGCAGTAGTACCTTAGTTGTATTTCAGGACTGACATGTCACGGTAGTATGGGCTTCATCTTTAGTGAAATATTTCCACACACTTGATGAACCAACGACCCACTGGGCTCCTCACCTGTCTTCTAGGAGGTGGCCATGTCGTTATGGTCACGTGATCAGCGACTAGTCGACATGATGCTTAAAGTGTCATGGTACAGCAGTGAAGTCAACTTGTCTGTGCAACCCCTACTCAGAATATCAGTGGACTATCTTGCATGGCAGCTCTACTCCTCTCCTCTATCGGACAACACTGTGAAGTACTTTGAGTACAATTAAAGTAGAAAAGCCTGATACAAGTGCAGGCTATTTTCAATATTCTGAAAGTGACAGATAAGGATACTAAAACCTTGATCCCTGGTATGATCCAGCTCCTGCATTTTAAAGCTTGAGGCTTGGAGAAGCTGGAAACAATTCCATCAAAACCTCTGCTGAAGCTTTTACGTCTTTAGCAAAAATATACATGACAGGTCAGAGACTTCTGGTGAGACGCCGCAACCGCTTGAAATTAAAATGTGTGGAAATGACTTCGAAACGGCTTCTCACAGTTTATCAGCAGAGACGCAGACCTGTCAAACGGCAAGATCTGGAGTCTTAAGGTTCTGATTGGTAAGAATACTAAAACTATCCACGCCTTCCTCAAAAGAAGCCAACGCCATGATTAGATCTTTTCAAAAGACTAACAGTGACAAGAAAAATCTCATTCTTAATCACACCGTGGCACTGTGAGACTCTAACCTGCCATCTTTCTCTTGATATTACAGATTTCTGCCTTTTCTCTATGCACCTGAAGGGGTTTCATTTCAGCACGGGAGCTGGTTGGCGTGTAATTATTTTAAAAAGTATTGAGAATCTAGTTAACGATGCTGGATTAGCGGGCCGAGTGTTGCAGAAATGATCAAAACACCAGGTGCTGGAAGCTGACAGCAAGATTTTTTTGACCTTTGCAGACGACCAGATCATCTCGCTGTAGGAAAAAAAAAAACAGAACACGAAAAGGTAATGACTCAGTAATTCACTCTTACAAGAAAATATGAAACTAGAATTAGAAATAAGATTAATTTCTGTTCTAGGCTTCTGACTTGCAGTTTGTATACTCAATACAACAATCTGCCACAACATTATGACCTCTGACAGGAGACGTATATAACATTGATGTTCTTAAATGTTCTGCTGGGAAACTTTTGGACCTGACATTCATTAGTGTGGATGTTACTTAGACATGTAGCACCCACCTAGACCAGGTGGGGGTGCCTGGTCTGGTCTAGGTGGCAAAACGCTTTAGGAACAACTCAAAAAAACATGAAGAACAGCACAAGGTGTTGACCTGGCCTCCAAATTCACTAGATCCCAAACTCATCAAGTATCTGTGGGATGATCCACAGAGGCCCCTCCCCTCAAAGCCTTAACCCCCACTAACAACATTCTGTTACCAGACACCACAGGATACCCTCAGAAGGCCCATGTCCATTCTCTGATGAGTCACCACAAGGAAGACCTGCACAATACTAGGAAGGTGGTCATAATGTTACGCCTGATCGGTGTATATCCTCCTGCAAATCACTTCCCTCTCACCAACCCTGTGACAGATGAGAAATTGAGCAATTGATATTTCTGACAGAAACTCAATTTCATCCTGTGGCCATTGTCAAAAAAAGCTACACTAGACATCTGGGACCATATGTTTTGATTTTTTTTGTTCGTTTCATAAAATCCCACATTCGTGCATTTGATTAAATTCCTACTATGATCCGTTTTGTCACAAGAATCTTTAATGATATTCTTATCTTTCTGACCACACACTTCTTCTCTATCTGCCAGCGGGGACTCTGATTACTTTAATTCTTATAAAATGAACTTTTTCCTAAGCTGTTGTGATTACATTTGTATTTGACAGACAGAGAAGGGCGAGAGAAACGTAAAGGACGGGAAAAGAAACACGACTGTGCAAAATGCAAAGAGGGAAGCAGGACGAGTGAGGCGAGATGAGAGAGAGAGAGAGAGAGAGAGAGTAAACGAAGGGAGAAGGGACAGAGACAAGCTGCCCCTGTGGCACCATGTGATAAGGACATTATGTAGATTGAAATGCTTCATGTAGGTTGAAATCAGCATAAAATGGGGTTGCAATTTTCTTTTTAAACTCACGTCACGGCTAAACCGTCACTTTTAAAGTGACTTCAATGCAAAAAGAAAAAAAAAATGGTTTCTAAATCTGAACTCGTGTGGAACATTTGAACTATGAAGTATCCAGAAGGTTTTGGCAGATGTCAACATCTGAGTGAAACAATAAGATGTTGTTGTCTCAGTCTTTTGACAAGGTGCATAGATACAATTCCTATCTAAAGTACTCAGCTTGGATGTTTCACCTTTTTGTTGCTTTTATACATGAAATCATGGTCTGTATAATTTACGTTGAGATCTGCGCTTTGACAGAACAGTCACCTTGTTCTCTTTGAACCATTTCTGTGCAGCTTTTGACGTTTGCTTGGGGTTGTTGTCTCGCCAGAACATAAATCTTGTCCCAAGTCGTAGTTCTCTTGCAGACTGTCAGATTCTCCTCCAGGATTTGCCGATATTTTTCTGCATCCATGTTCCCCTCTATCTTCAGGGCCTCTTCCTGAGAAGCATCCCCGGAGCGTGATACTGCCACCACCATGCTTCACGGTAGAGAGTGTTTGTGGTGATGTGCAATGATTGGTGTTCGCCAAACATAGGTCACTGGTCACTCAGTTTGTTAGGACGGTCAGCTCTAGTCAGATTTAAACACTCACACCTACGGCCAATTTAGAATCACCAATGAACCTAACTGGCATGTCTTTGGATGGTGGGAGGAAGCTGGAGAACCTGGAGAGAACCCACGCAGACACAGGGAGAACCTGCAAATCAATGGATTGGAACCCAGAACCTTCTTGCTCTGAGGCATCAGTGCTAACCACCACCCCATTGTATATACGTTTAAACTGAAATGGTCATGTTTGTAAAACTGTCATTTAATACAGTATCCATGTAAACCCTCAAATGGCAAACCAAAGCAAAAAGAAGGACGTGACGTACACTCTCTGGAATTATACAAGAAACAGAAAAGAGCAGAAGATGATGAAGGTGGAAAGAGACATGAAAGCTGCCGGTCCGTCAGTAACAACGCAAAAAATAAATAAATAATGAAAAAATGGAAAAAAAACAGGAGAGATTCTGTAATTACAGATTTCCAGTGCCCCACCGTGCAGCCAAACTATTTCTGGGACCCCAATCTCATAATCCCCTCCCCGCCAACAAAGCATTTTCAAACTCATTTCCTGAGAGCGTCACGTCAGCCATAAAACCACAAATGGAGCAGTAAATAGCCTAATAACACCCGACAGTTTGTTTATTTTTTCCCCCTACACCTACATCTGCCTTCCTCCTTAGCGATGGGCAGCCTGACTCGACTCCTTCCTGGAAAACATTCGGCCTCGTTCTGTTAAATCACCAGCAAATGAGCAGACAGGTAAACTGTGGCGCGTTTGGTTCCTCGTGTATAAGATGGAGGGCGTACATCGAGCGGCCAATCGACTTTCAAATGGTGTGAATGAGCGTCGGAGTGTAGAATGATGTCTGAAGTGATGGAGGAGGAGAGTGTGGCGTCCGTGCACCGTGGTTAAGAGGTGGAAAGTTGTGCTGTGCACCGCTTCTTCTGTCGCACTGAAACCGTTAAACACCTTGATGATTTGGCACTTTGCATTTAAACATCTTCTTTAAATTGCAGCACTCAGACGTATGCGCGCTAAAGCTGAGCTCTGGTTTATAGCTCCATCCTTTGCACGCATCTTCTTGCTTTTACAACACTCTTAACATGTGTAAGTGTTCCCTTATTTATTTCGAGATTTATTTCAGTCTGCATCAAACTTGCATCAAGATTCAGACGTTGGGCCTGGACACATATTGCTACCCTATAAACAGAATGGTTAATGCACCTATTGATCACTGCGATAAAGATCTTTGTAAACGCTGACTGCATTCGTGCAGGATTATAACGGCCAGTTAAACACACACGGGCCATAATCACATCCACTCAGCTCAAGTAAAAATACATCTTTTCACTCTGTTACTGAATACATCAGGTGCACGTCTTAAAATTGGATTTTTAACAGTAGATTACAGCCAACATAATGGATTAATTGTGTATTGTACATTTATTTCTTACTTTACTCATCACCTGCACCTATTCTGCTTTATCCTAAGACTCGTTTTAGCTCAGGGGGCCATGTCCAGCCCAGTTTGATTCCAGTTGAACCAGTAACCATTTTATGAACAACCTGCAATTTCTTCAGAGAAGTAAGTTACATTTTAAAAATATTATGTCTCAGTTTACACAGTGGGGTGGTGGTTAGCACTGATGCCTCACAGCAAGAAGGTTCTGGGTCCAACCAATCCATCGGTTTGCATGTTCTCCCTGTGTCTGCGTGGGTTCTCTCCAGGTTCTCCAGCTTCCTCCCACCGTCCAAAGACATGCTGGTTAGGTTCATTGGTGATTCTAAATTGTCTTCCTGTGTTAGCCCTGTGATAGACTGGGATAGGCTCAAGCCCCACCTGCGACCCTCAGAAGGTCAAGTGGTCACAGGAAATGAATGAATGAATGCCTCAGTTTATCATTGACACAACTTCTAGATGCAAACCATTTATTCTCATGCATCTAAAAATGATTATTAGTAATGATTATTTCACTTCATGATAAGAAGATCTAGATATTATTTTAAATTTACATACATTTCCACATCTGTGCCAAAAGCCAGAAGCTCAGGTATCAGGCTACTCTACGCACAGAGTAAAGGCATTAGAGCTCACAGGAACTGGCCGATGCCCCTCGACAGGCTTTTGGAAGTTGGCCAGACACAGAAAAAAAAAAAAAAAAAATGGGGTTTTGAGGAGCAGGGCCTTAGAGAGAACAAAACCTTGTTTCAGACAGAGGAGGAACTGAGGGCTGCATAGGAGAGGCAGGTCAGGAGAGGATAGATTAGGATTTTTTATTTTTTTTGAACCGTGAATCAGGAAGTACTACTCTAGTGGAGTCTCTGGGAATGAAATAAAAGTAGTTCCCTGCTGAGAGAATACAGAGCCCAACTCAGTTGACCTGATTGTTGATTCACGATATGTAAACTATTACCATCCATTAAGCCAGCTTTTAACCGAGGTCGGGTCAAGGTGCCAACAGACCTGAGGTGTTCCCAGGTCAGACGGGGTACATTATCCCTCAAGTGAGTTCTGGGTCCATCTCAGGGTCTCCTTCACTTCCAGAGGGAGGCATCAGATGTCCAAACCACCTCAGCCGGTTTTGATGCGAAGGAGCAGCGGCTCTATTCTGCACTCCTCACCCCATCTCCAAGGCGGAGCCCAGCCACCCGTCAGAGGAACCTCATTTCACTGTAACCATGACGCCATCCTTTCGGTCACTACCCACAGTTCATGAACACAGACGAACTAAGATCGAAATGGGAAATCGAAAACTTGGCCTCACAGCTCCGCTCCCTTTTTTACCACAACAGTCCATATAGCAGCCACATCAAACCATCAGTCCAGCTCCCCTAACCCCCAACTATATCATGTCAGTACTTAATTGCTTCAATCATTAGTCAAGCAAAGAAAAATAAAATAGAAAAATAATTCTTCTCATTCTCAAACATGAGATTTCACTGCCATGGGTATTTCTCACATGTTTCTGCCATTTTAAACACCAGAACATTAATAATTAATAACATAATGATCCATTTAATCTATAATGAAAATAACATACACCAAGACTACTCATCTACTAAACAGTCGACTTGTAATGAAGCCATTTTGATGGTAAATGTATGTTTGGAGACTTTTACTTTTCCGAGGGGTTTAGGATGCAGTGTGTAGCTCTAGTTTATAACCAGCTCTATATGTTGATGTTGTGAAGCTGGAGCCGAAGCCGAAGCCGAAGCCGCATCCTCAAGAAAACGCATTTTTCCTGCACATTCATTATTAGTATTCATGGGTTTTTATACGCCAGCCTTTCATGCCAGCTCAAAAGCTTTGTGTAACTCAACAATGCACTAAATGTCTGCACAGTTCTCTCGCAATCTCTATCGGACGCGCACACACACAAACAAACAAACACACAACGCTGGGTCAGACTGAATATCTTTAATCATTTATGAGTCTGCAGCACTGCGAACACAAACGGCCCACCGATACTCGCTTAATAATTAAAGCCTCAAATTGATTGTTGCATTACAATGCTTGCGTTAAGGGGCATTAGTCAGCGCCGCTGATGATAATAACACGGCTGATTCCCTTCTATAAAAGTAGATTTAATTGAGCTGGTGAACAGAGATCGAACGGGGGAAGGGAAGGGGAACAGGGGAGGTGAAGGGGGAGGGGCGTTGAAATGATGCAGAGACCGACGGAAAGTCAGAGCGACAAAAAAACAAAAGCAAACTATTGAAACTAAAGACGGTGACCGATCTGTAATTGAAGCCAGTAAGGAAGAGAAGGTAAATAAATCAGTTAAATGTGGTTCTAACGTTCTTAGATAATGATGTGACAAAGTTTAACTGTTCCAGAGATAATTTCATTGATTTACTCGTGTTTTTGAGTTCAAACGTCCTCTGCCTGTTGGTGTGTGAACGCTCTGCTACGAGACACAGACTTTAGATTAGAGAAGAAGTTGATATTATGCAGAGCCACGAAGCATTAAAACGTTGCCAGGAAAATGGAAATATGGCACGGAAAACATTCACAAGACCTGACTTCAGCGCCTTCTGACGCATGTCTCCATTTGCCGACTTATAAATGAGTGTCAGAGACATTACAAGTAGGTAAGCTGTCAAACTAATGGACATATTCTTCAAGGATGCAAAGTGAGGGCTTCCTTCCGACACCCTACATCGTACACCGGTCAGCCACAACATTAAAACCACTGACAGGAGAAGTGAAGAACATTAAAACCATCTTGTGACAATTCAGTGTTGTGCTGGGAAACTTCTGGACCTGGCATTCATTGGTGTGGATGTTACTTAGACATGTAGCACCCACCTAGACCAGACCAGACTTATTATTTTAAAACTGAAGACTTGGATGAAACATCTTAAAGAAACTCGTTTTTGGATATAGAGTGCATTGCAAGGGAGAGGGACGTCTGGAAAACCATTCTTGTCATAGGACCCAACTTCAGGTATCAAGGAGTAGTTTGCGAATGTTACTGGTCTTACACAGGCCTGGTGTTATAATAAGGCATTGTTTGCAAGGTTTTGACGAGTTCAACGTCACCTCACAGTTTGTATGTATGGCCAACCTTTGCATGGTGGTGATGTCTGGCAGCAGACTCTTGTTCATCACATAACACTCTGGGTATTTAATAAAAACTATATCTCTGTTTCTGTGTGCATCCGGTCTGACTTGTAAAGTTTCTGACATTTTTTTCCATCTCAGTGGATCTTCTCCGATGAGGCCAGCCTGCTCAGGATTCAGAATCAGGACGCCCAGATGCTACATGTAAAAATTCATCACATACAAACACGTGGAGGCGAGGCAACGGTGTGCGTTGGGTGTGCATGTGCGTACACGTGGATATTAGTGGGGGGGGGGCTACATGTGCGTCGTCAGTTTGCTTGTGAAATCACGGCATCACCCCAAAGATGTGGTATCTCTGAAGCTGACAGCCAGCTCTTACGCCGATGCCGCTCCTTTGGAAAGGCTAAAGAAAAAAAAAATAATTCCCCCGGTAGCGCTACATCATTTATCATCATCACCTTTATTTACCGCCGCGTGGCTTGACTGAGAGTGCTTTGAGGGCCTGGAGCCAGACGTAAGAAGGGTTTGGAAAACTATAGAAAAGAAGCAAAAGAAGAAAAATAAAAAAAAAAGGAAAAAAAAGGATCAAGTCGTTTTTAAGATTATAATGATGTCAAATAAACACAAATGATGAGATACTTTTCACTGATAAATCGATTTCTTCCAGATATTTTATTACATAGGTACTCTAGGTCAAATTAATCTCCAGCACCCACTCGGCGTCATGCCCTGCACTTACTCTAACTTCTACAAGTGGACCATACATTTAATTTAAATATTTTAAATCGGAAACAACTCCTCATATACCAATCAGCCACAACATTAAAACCACTGACAGGAGAAGTGAAGAACATTTAAACCATCTTGTGACAATTCAGTGTTCTGCTGGGAAACTTCTGGACCTGGCATTCATTGGTGTGGATGTTACTTAGACATGTAGCACCCACCTAGACCAGACCAGGCACCCCCACCCCATAGCAATGACACTCCTTGATGGCAGCAGCCATCCCCAGCAAGATGCAGCCTGACACAGACACACACACAAAAACACTTTAGGAACATGAAGAACAGCACAAGGTGTTGACCTGGCCTCCAAATTCACTAGATCCCAAACTGATCAAGTATCTGTGGGATGATCCACAGAGGCCCCTCCCCTCAAAGGCCCCTGCACTAACTACATTCTGCAGACTCAGTCCGTTTGTTCTCCAAGAGACTTCAGTTTCAACTCAAGCAGATCTTCTCTAATAATTCCTGCAGCCAAATGGCACTTCAGTGGTTAAAAGGTGGTTTGCCATCAGGGTGGGACGCCTGACCCGGTGAAGACTGGTTCCTATTAATAGCCACACCCCTCAATTAGACCCGACAGCATGCATTCAAATATGCCTGTATTATGGATCCTACACGTTCACCTAGACATTTAAGAGTTAAACATCTCAAACAGTTCACTGACTCCTTCCACTTTTGCTGCAAAGCTCTTGAAACATCTTTCAGCTTTTTGGCTTTTAAAATGTTGTTTAAAGTGGTTTACATATAGGTAAATAATGGACACTTTAATTTACATTTAGATGGAAGACATTCTTTCATTTATTGTCTGAACTTCAGATACAACATCTCCACATCTTAAAGTCGAGGACAGTCATCGGTCTGGCTGCTTAGACAGCAGATTGTCTGCGTCTGGTCTCTCATACGCATCTCTAAGGTACGTCTAAAGTTCTGACCTTTTGGTGGCCACTTAAAACTTTTAGACAAGAGGCTTATTGACTGTCAGCGATGATTAATGTTAGTAAAGACGGAGGAGGAGGAGGAGAAAGGAAAGAGAGGGACTGAGGAGCGACAAACAAACTGTCAGCAACTAAGATGTGTTACAAGGACAAGACTACATTTGCTTTGCACGTATTTGTGTTATTGCTTGCTTGACTTGATCCATAAAGCTCGTGTTAACTTGTGTTTTCTTTTTATCCTTTGCTTGAACTCAAAAGGTGAAGATGCTTTTTGCTCACATCATCGTCCATGTTCCAGCTACACCCACAGAGCTCCACTGAACAGACATGACCCACTAACAGCCTTTTAAGAGACACTGAAAATGACTTTGATCTCCGTTCCTAAAAGTATTTCTCACTTTTCTGTCCCTCTGTGCTCCTCGTCCTCCATCCATGTCCACATTTTTGTGCGTTTCAAAAAGACACAGTTCACTTGTTGCACCATGTCATGCAGTAGGGTTTTTCTCAGGCGTCTTTTCATAGCATGTAAAAGATTTCGGATATCTTTAAAAAAATTTAGTTTTAAGCATATAAATATATTCTGGAGAATGCACATTAAAGTACTGATACTGCTCCTTATTCTCAACGTCCTCCTCTTCCATCTCGGCCTGCAGCTACATGTCCATTCAAATTCAGCTCAAATAAAAGAAAATGAGGAAAAAGGAAAACATGAAGGTGCAGACTAACAGTCGGTTGTGCTAATTTTGGAAAGAGTTGGAAGTCCAGCATGTGTTTGTTGGAGTACTGATTTGAGAATATTTTCATCTGATTCTGGTTTTCATCAATGGATGCTTGTTCACGCTGCAAAGTTATGCAACTGCCAAGTGTGGCTAACTTCATTGTTGGAGATTCAAGGTTGAAGTGTTTGTCAAGCGTTGGTGAGATGATGTTTGACAAGTCAGTCAGAAAGAGTAAATTATGCAATGAGGCAGTTTGGTGAGGTGGTAGTAGCTGATCGTTGTTTAATACTACCACTTGATTTGACACCAAAAAATTAAAAACGTAAATAACTGTTTCCTTGAGACAAGGTCAAGCTAAAAATATTCCAGAGAGGGTTAGGGAGCACTTACTTGTTGAAAATAGTCATGGGGTACCTTCTCCAGGATAGACCTTCCACCTTCCAGTCCTACGACATCACCAGTTCCCAAGGCAGAAGTTCAGCATCATGGCACAAGCTGCTACCACCTGAAATATCATATATACATTGTACACTGTATACCTCTGTAAAAATAATTAATCCTGTTTGAGTTACTCCAAAATCAGTGATTTCTTACATGAGGTGCAAAGGTGTGGTCCACTTCCAGTGCGTGCAGAAAGATGGAAGCCTGGGACAGCAGGCTCTAATATTATCAATGCTCTGCAAGGATAAAAACCAATAACCTGCAGGATTACAGGTGGGTCAGCTCGTGAGGGAGGATTGCCAAATCTCGCGGCTTGAATTCAGACACGGCAGCTGTTGATTTGCTCCGTCTGCTGCCAAAAAGAAGCCCAGCGTCCTTCCAGCCCTGCAGACCCACGGGTCACTACCAGGAGGTCGTGGATCGCTTTGTGGCGAACGGCCGCTGCCTCCTCGTTGACTCTGCGGACAGCGCAAGAGACGGCCCTTCCACACAATCTGCAGACCACCCTGTGTGCTGTCCCGATCCCCAGCCAGCAGAGAAAACACCTGGTCTCAATTGCGGTGAAGCCATCCATGTCGCCGTTCAGTTTAGAGAAGGTGCCAGCCCTGAGGCTTAAGGCTCTGCTGCTGGTCTGAGAGAGAGAAGAAAAATCATTAAATAACCAGCAAATCAACTTATCTTCCTTCTACCATGATATTTGCAAATGTTCTACACCACTCTAACAGATTTAGGAAATTAAGAGGAAAGTCAAACAGCTGCAGGTCAACAGTTGTATGTATTGTGCACTGTGAAAACACCGCAACTGGCGAGCGCAGACACATAAACCTATGCGTCAAGCACATGCAAAAACTGACAGCCGAATGCTGGCATACATTTATCGATCGTGCAAGTAGCTTCTCTGAGAAGAAACACACACGGAGCAGCTGTTAGTAGTAAATGGCTTTAATGGAATTACCTCCGTTAGTGGAAAAATACAAAAAAAAACAGAAGAGTGAAATGCCACTTCGGCCATGATCACAAATCAATAAACCGTTCTGATGACTTCAGTGTGTGCTTTCTTTTCCCCAACAACAAACTGGTGAAGTATTTGTTCCGCCTCTGCAGCTCCATTCAGTTTTTCATTCATTTTAGTTTGTTCCCCTTAAACGTTCCTGAGCCCACGCTGATAAGATCAGATGCAACTTTATTGATCTTCGGTTGAAAACATCTTGGCAGCAAAGAAAAAAGAAAAAGTAATATATTAAAGTGTCTTAATTTTGTTTCTAAAATAGAAGGAATTAGTGTTTGCTTTTTGCTGAATTTTAGGCCAATGCTTTTCACACACGGTGAGTATACACACTGCCTGGGCCAAACAAAAAGTCTCCACCTGGATTTAACTAAGCAAATAGGTACAAGCCTCCTGTTGGATAATAACTACATGGGTGATTACCTTTCAGCTGGAAACAAGTTATTTAACCCCAACTGATGCAATGAGTAGCTTCTCATTTCTTAAACAACCATGTCTAAAGACACATCCTGTGGTCGTGGAAAAGATGTAAGTCTGTTTGAGAAGGGTCAAATCATTGGCATGCATCAAGCAGAGAAAACATCTAAGAAGATTGTAGAAACTACTAAAACTGGGTTAAGAACTGTCCAACGCATTATTAAGAACTGGAAGGATAGTGGAGAACCATCAGGGTAAGAAGAGAGGCAGATGAAGTGATGCACCCATCATGCCTAGTGTCTACTGTACAAGCCTGTGGGGGCAGTGCTATGATCTGGGGTTGCTGCAGTTGCTCAGGTCTAGGTTCAGCAACATTATGTGTCCAAAGAATGAGGTCAGCTGACTACCTGAATATACTGAATGACCAGGTTATTCCATCAATGGATTTCTTCTTCCCAGATGTTCACGGGCATATTCCAAGATGACAATGCCAGGATTCATGGGGCTCAGATTGTGAAAGAGTGGTTCAGGGAGCATGAGACATCATTTTCACACATGGATTGTCCACCACAGAGTCCAGACCTTAACCCCATTGAGAATCTTTGGGATGTGCTGGAGAAGGCTTTGTGCAGTGGTCAGACTCTCCCATCATCAATACAAGATCTTGGTGAAAAATGAATGCAACACTGGATGGAAATAAATCTGGTGACATTGGAGAAGATTATGGAAACAATGCCACAGAGAATGTGTGCTGTAAAGGAAGGGTTAGGGTTTTTAAAGGCGTCAGAGAGTCTGAAGAGGAGTTTATTTAAGAGTAAACTTTGGTATTTCAGAAAGATTAGCAATGACATGATAACGGTGTGCAGCAGAACATGGATCTAGGTGTAAACATGATTCATTCAAGATAAATCCATGCTGCCTTTGTCATAATTATCTGTATTCCACTTTCTGATTAAGCCTTTCATTCATTTATATTTTTTTTTTCCCCTCTCCTCGCTTCCTTTGCCGCCCGAGTTCAACGTGTCACTGAACTCCAGCGCGGCAATGAACGCCCTAATTTCCCCGGGGAGAGGTTCGTGTGCTCAGCTAATGGTACGATCTCTTTCCCGAGGCTTCGGGGGAAAGAATGAATAATCCCGGCGGCGACTCGAACTCGATGTCCGCGGTGTAGAAGGAGGCGCTGGACGCGATACGTGCAAATGCAAGTCCAAAATAGATTTATTGGTTACGCCGCCTCTGTAGGGATCTTCTGCTGTAGCTTTTCAAATGCTCTAAATGGATGGCTTTTTTTTTTTTTTCCTCCTTCCCAGAACTGCCTCTACTATCCTAAAATTTAATGGCGCCCTCAGACAGGACAAATTTCTGAACTCTGGCTGGATGTCCTAAAACAGTGGCTTCTACTTGTTCATTAGCATTTTTAAAAAAAAATGACGGATGGGTGCCGTGTCCTTTGAGATCGCACCACTCTGACCGATGTCAGATTTTTATATATCTGGGGGAAAAAAAAAGGTCCAGACACGTCTCTGTTCCCCCACTTAAAAATATCAAAGCTCAGTCGAGGACTTCACTTTATGTACTGCAGACAAATAATAGTGACTAATTGCTGCAGCAGCTATGTCTCCGTGAGGTGGAGGCTATAAATCTCTTGTGCATTATCTTGTCAGAGGATTTAAAATGGTGGAGAGTAAGAAATCAGAAGCAGAGCAGGTGAGCTCAGAGGCAATGATAAGATGGTAGCTTAATTAATATCTATAATGTGGCGTCAAAACGTCTTCATGACGATTTGGACAATTTGGACTGGTCCAGGCCCCTGGAGATCAGGGGCCTCATGTACGAAGACTTACGTGGATTTCCTTCTAAAACGTGGCGCATGCTCAGATTTAGAAGCATTTTTACGACCGGCACAGTCCTGATCGGTCGGAGTAATAGTTTTCACATTTATGACAGTTTCCCGGCATCACCTCTAAGTGTCGCCAAAGGATCGACATCTGTAGAATCCAGCGTACGCCAGCCACGGCGTTGGCGTAGGCACGTACAAAGTTCCCGGACATTTCACTCTTGATACATCAGAACTTTTCTGTGAGCGAGTACGTACGGAACGTTTTTGTACGTACGGAACGTTTTTGTACGTACGCAACTTTCGTACATGAGGCCCCAGATTGGGCTGTAGGTGCACCCCGCTGAACTAAAACGACGTCGCCTGATGTCGTCTATTATCAAACGCAATATTTACTTGATTTAGAAGTCATATTATCCAGCAAAGTGATGAGTTAACTTTTGCATTGTTCAATTATTCAAGAGAAGAATCTATTTTCTTTTAAAAAGCCAGTCATTTTACACAAAGAAAAGAAAAAACTGCGGCGTGATAAAACTGGACACTGTATCAGCCGCAGTTTGATTTTCATCAAATCTTCTCAGCTCTAATATTTTTGTTTGTTACAATCTATTCAAATGGAAATCGTTCCCATTAAGCTACTGATCAGTAATCTCGTGCAAAATAGATAACAGTCTGGATTAAAAAAAAAAAATCCATTAACCAGTCCGTGCTGCTGCATTGTTCACATTAAATACTTGTTTTTGCTCATTTTTATCCTTTCTGGATCCAAATATGGGCGCATCCGATCTTCCCGTGTGTTTTACTGCCGAACTCTGCTTCTCTGACACTAATTGAAGTTTTTATAGTCCACATCATCCACCGGCTCCACATACAACCGAGACATGCTGCTTACAGAGCAATTATCTGTGGAAAAGCACTTGTGCCATTATTTTCTAACTGGCTTTACCCCCGGTATGATGCATTGGCTCAACGTCAGATCCATTCAGGGCGGCTCGGGTGCACAGGTGGCGTACGAATGACAGGTGCCGTGTTCGGCGTAAATAAGATCCCGGCTCCCTTTTCAGTGTTTTGTGCAAATGCCAACGAAGTTATGGTGAAATTAACATATCTGCAGTGAGCGAGGAGCTCTGGGGGGGAAGTCTCAAGAGGACGGAGGCAGAATGAGCTCAGTTGGACTGAAAACAACCACTACGCTCACACCAAGTGGGTACACATTTGGAATTCATGACCAACAGTGATTTGCTGATAATACACACACACACACACACACACACACACACCTCCCCCCAGGAGCCCATGCTTTCACACACAGCGCAACAAACCTAGTTTTACCCCGTGGAGGGAAAACCAATCACGTCCGTCGATTCATTCGCTATTCAATTGTCAAACAACGTCCTTTGCCAGTACCACAAATGTTGCCCTGCTCGTGTCTCATGTCCCGCTATCTGTTGGGAGTCCCCGAGTCACATCAACAAACCATCATCGCCTGTTCAGCTCCTTGTAAATCAAACAGGCTCCAGTGAGGGCGATAGTTGACATCGCTGTGCTGCACCAGAGCCAAAGACGCTGTTCTTTTTTCTTAATTTCCTTACTGGTTGCGTCTTCTCAGAGATAATACTACCCCCTAAGGGACACACTGGACATCATTGTTGAGTAAAGTGTCTGAACTCCCACGGTGTTATGAGTTTAGTGGTGAGACAGGACCCTAACACGGGACACGAGGGCAGGCAGGAGAAGGAAATAAAAGAACTTCGAAAAACTTACAAAATCAGGAAGAAAAGACACTGCAGGAGAGTCAGGGTATCCACAAAAATGAATCCAAAAACTGGTGACATCCAAAAAAAAACTAAAACCTAGACAAGAACTCAGGAACACAGAGAAGCACGAAGATCTGAACATAAACAGAGGAGAACAACTTGACAAATGGAAAGGCACAGGAGCTGATGGATTAACGAGACACAGGTGAAACCAATGAGGGGAGGGGCTTGAAGACAAGAGGCACAAGGCAAGACAGGTGAGTGGAATCACAGGGGGTGGGAACAGACAAAGACAGGAAGTAAAAGTTCTCCTCCAACAGCAGGCTGGAACAAGTATCTAGTTGTGTTAACAGACACTAGTGATATTTTTTTTGGGAGTCTGCACAAGGTCTGCATCGTTGAATAGGTGTCAGCAGAGACTCTGAACTATTTCAGGTGTCCCACAGCTAGCCGACTATGAGTCCACAGTTCCTTTGCCCTGTCAGTCCTTTGTCTGTGTGCTCGAAATGCTTTTGTGCGTCCCTGACATCTTTTCAGGTGGCCCCAGTCGGCTGTACCTGCACTCTCCTTACTGTACACCTCATAAATATGGTCAAAAATGATGCTTTTTCAGCCAGCGCACGAAGCACACCAGTGTTCGTTCTGCTGTAGTGTGCAGCGGAGTGATCAGTGCGCGGTACGTGGCTGTGTGACAGTCAAACGGCATGAAAGCGTCGAGAAAGCGTCTTCTCGTGCGGATGCATCGCGCTTCGGTTTGTGCAGCCTGGAGCGAACCTGCGACTCGCTCACATCTTTCCTTTGGCGCGCATACGTAGGAGTGCTTTCCCTAAAATCCGTCTAGTATTCCCTGTGAACACACTACCTTAAGGTCTCAGACATTTTCTGGCACAATTCTACAGAGTTTTGTTTGCATCTCCCCGTCACCAGCGCTGGGGATTTAATGGGCAATGTCAACTGGGGGATCATAGCTGTGACCTGGATCCACTACACTGAGTCTATTTCACGCAACGCAAGATATATGACATTTGAAGAAAAAGTAAATTCTCTGTCTCTGATCCCTCTGCTGTGTCCTCAAGAGTATATATTTTCAAAAATCCATATACAATAAACTCTCTGTGTGTTTTTCTCGCCATCCCCGGTTGCCTCTCAAACCGTTTGGGCTGGGCTAGGGTAGGGGCCGTGTCCAAGTAGTGGTTATGATGAGGCTTAGACTCAATGTAAAGTTGATGCGGTGTCCTCTGAGGTGGTGGAAACAGATGGAAGCCGTATGTATGTGTGTGATCGCAGCCTCTGGTCCAGTTGTTTGCTCGTCGGCGCAGTCACTGGCAAATTGCAAATTGTGTCAGTGTTTCAAAAATGAGTTTGAAGATGTGTGACTGGGTGGAATGTGTGTGTGTGAATACAGTGTGTGCGCATACGAGCATCTTGTTGCACGATTGCAAGTTTTTAAAGTCGACTGTTATGTGAAGAAAGCCGAGTCAATACCGAATACATATGCTGAGAACAGACAGCTCATGTGCTACATACTGTGAGCTGCAGATATGTATAGCCTGTATAAAACATGCAGGCAGTCAGCACCATCAGTAGCATTTAAGGACAGTGTAGCAGGTATTTCTCTGCAGCTAAAGGTCTAATAACTTTATCAAATAGTTGATGTGCAGCCTCCTTCTCTCTGTTACCACAGGATGTTTGGTGAAGTTTTTAACTGACTGCTGTTCCTCTGCTAGCATTAGCTTTTTCAGATCCATTGCAGTAGTACTTTAGTTATATTTCAGGACTGACATGTCACAGCAGTATGGGTCTTCATCTTTAGTGAAGTATTTCCACACACTTGATGAACCAATGACCCACTGGGCTCCTCACCTGTCTTCTAGGAGGCGTCCATGTTGTTATTGTCACGTGATCAGTGAATAGTCGACACAATGCTTGAAAAAAGCGCCATGGTACAGGAGTGAAGTCACCAAACTGACCAGTCTGTACAACCCCGAGCAGCTACGGTGCAAAAGTCCTCACGCATTACCGTCAGGGAGGTCTCTGACTCGTCGCAAATTCCCCCAAACATGCAGTTCAGCAACAAATAAAACCCTCTCACGGCACAGTACTGTCACTGTGTGTTTCATATTGTATTTTATTACACCAGTGCATTCGGTCTCGTCCAGCTGTACTTCTCCTCCTTACAGTGTTTGTGCAGAAGAAATCAACTGGGAGCCGAGGAAGGACAAGGATCCCCTCTCCTTTCACTGAGAACTAACTTTTATTGCAGGAGAATATCTGCACCCGAGCCACAAAACCTTCTAACGTTTCCAGTTATTGTGTTCGTGCTTCAGTTCAAATTTCACGAGGTCTTGCATCCATGCATTTAAACCAAAGAAGACCAAGAATTTGAATCCTGTACACTAAACAATCTTACCAGAAAACCTTCCACTTACTGCATAATCCTGCCTGTACATGAGGTGAGATGAGTTTGCGGTATCTACAGACTCATCAATATCCACGTGTTGTTATTCAAATAGAAAATATAAATGAAACCATTCCTGTTAAAGAGATTGTTTGAATTCCAAACCTTGCAGCTTCTCTGGTCTCATCAAAATTTTACAAATGAAACGTGAAGGTGACAAAATGTTGAATTTATGGAAGCAAATAGAGCCCAATTACTGTTGTGCACGCTGGCAGCATATAAAGTTTTCCTAAGTTCACTGTGCAGCTGACTCCTGCTCAGCAAGAACGCCCCGGGGTTTAAGTTTACCTCAGCTGGAGTTGGAAGAAGTTAAACTCAATTCACTGTATCATAAGAGTTTCCCTTATCCCTCCCAAAAATAAATCTCATTCTCATTGTCACATTCAATCACCTTGTGCCAATCCCTGCTTGTCTGCCAGTGCGTCGACCAAGCATTGCCAGTCCCTCTGTGCCAGCGCTGGCTCAGCGTACAAGCTCCCTGAACGTGCTGCTCAGCCCGTGCATGTGTGTGTGTGCAGATGAAGGTCCAGTACCTGTTTGCATGTGTCTGCATATGTGTCTGCTCATTTGTATGCACAGGTTTAAGTGCACGCCACCTGATCCCGTTTTCCTGTGATTTCCTTTCCATTTGTATTTGCGGGAGCGCGACGGCAAGTTTTTGGCTGAGATGCAAATAATGACACGCTGCCCGGCTCTCTCCCCTCTTTCTCTTCGTCAAGGGAATGGCTTTGTGGCTTGGCCAGTTGCTCAGCTTGTCAGTCCATCATTTCAGCCCGGGGGCAGTGCAAGCAACAACTTGCTTGTGGTGAAAATCAGATCTTAATGATCTGGTTGACATTTTTATCTTTTGCTACCAGCAGAAGCAACTTCTGCCAAATCTTTAAAGGTGACCCATTCAAGGAGTGAATTAAATGGAAATTAACTAATTAACACTGAGTAATGTATTGACGCGGTGTTGGCCTTCTGATTGGTCTGCTGACCACCAAGCAGAGGGTGCCTACCCTTTGTCAAGTCCTGTTTTCTTATGGCCCTGTTCAGACCTCACATTAAGACCAGATCTTGGTAATCTGATTGCAGGTGACCAGCTTTAGGTACGTGTCTTGACACCTGGTCAAGACACATGCATCTCTAGATCTGATCTGTTTCTTTGTTTGCAAATAATCATCTGGGGCGCAGTAGAATATCTTAACAGCTGCCGTCTCTAATGGATCTCTACTGCTGTTTCAGAACCAAGAACAATCTCCATCCTGACTTTAGTTAGACATGACAGACAAAACGACTATAGGTGGTCTTTAATGTGACCGAGGACTCACTGTGCGTTCACACTACAAAAGGAATGAGGACACATGCGACCCAAACCACCTTCACATGTGGTCAGAGAGCAGATTTCAAATCAAGTTTATTTATAAGGCACTTTTCATACCTATTAAAAGCAATACAAAGTGCCTCACAGAGGCTAAAAACAGCAAAAACAAAATAAAAAAACCAACCCTCCCACCCCATAAGAACACAGAGACATGAGACACACACATACACCCCACCCCCACCCCCCACCCCCAACACACACACACACCCACACACACACCCCGCACAAGAGAGACATGGCCAGACACCGAGACCTGGAGCAAGGAAAGAGCCACCTTTGGGGCTACAGGGAGCACTGCCATAGAGAGACAGCCCCGACCCGGGTCGACAGGAGGCCCCACACCAAGGTGCAAAGCCCTCCAGCCACCAGGGCCAGAGCCGCCCATAGGACAGCACCCCCGTGAGTAGACCAGCAGCAACTCCCAGTGTGGTCGGCCCCCATGAGGAAACACTGGGGCTAAAAGCCAAGGACTAAAACTGTAAAATAGGACAAAATGACCAATGTAGATAAAATGCTTTTCAGCTCATAAAATTAAAACATGTATTTGTAACATATAATTAAAAAATAAAAATGGAAAAGAAAATGATAAAAAAGTCTGATAAAAACTACTAAAAGCTAAAAATTGCTAAAAACTGAGGGACTAAAACTAAAACTGTAAAATGGGATAAAAACGTACAATATAGATAAAAACATGTAGCTAAAGCATATAGTTAAAAGGTTGATATGTTAATTTCATTTCCCAAATTTGTCCCGTCCTTTTGTGGGCCCGTGTGATTGGATTGTCCAGATTGGATCTCAATGTAAGGTCTCAACAGGCTATGTTATTGTCGCTAGGTTACGTTTGTATTTCTGGTGAGACTACACCTGCTACCAAGGTGCATAGAGGATTAAAAGAAAGATTAGAAGAATCCAGCAGCTACTGCTATGCGTGTCGGTTCCTGACAAGCTCCCTCCCCACAGGACGCTTGGCCAGTGCATTTCGATCTTTCCGACCCATTGCATTTTGCAGGAATGTCCTGATTTCCACCTATATCTGCTTACATATGGTGATAGTACTTTAGTGCAGGCCCGTCTGGAACCCATGCAAATGTTGCAGAGTCGGCTGTTCAAGAACAATTGTCTTAATTTGCGAGTCAGTGACAGTGGTTTGAAGCAGTTTTGAAATTGCCCCAGAAGGGGTAAACCATCAATATTCAATGCAACAAAGCTTTACGTTGAGTTGACTATCACTGGGTTTGAGTGTCCCTTTCTTTTTGCCTTCTGGTGTTGCATCGCCTGATCTCCCCAATGGGTAGAAACCATGACAAACAGCAAGTCAGAATATTTTATAACGTTTCATTAAATTTGTAATCCAACTGAAATTCACAGCTGTACATGCAAAACTCAAATAATGCAGAACCCTCCCCAGAGGATGCACCCTTTGGATTTTTAATGACCCAACAGCACCATCTGCTGTCAGCTTTACAACTTATATCTATTATTCTAAAGGGGCAAGGGTTTTACTATTGACCATCCTCTGACCCTCTCACCAGCACCGAGCTCAGGGCATCATTTACGCTTCTCACATTGTGATACTCCCTCCGTTGGTAAATTATTAACAAACCTGGGTCAATACTGTGACACATTAGCTGCTGATATATTTGTGACAATATTGATCGAGGTGCATCCTCTGTCAACCATACCTCCAGACAGAAAATACTAAAGATCTCAAATTACAACGGGACTCTGGCTTCACTGAACCCTCATAGAGAATATGGTGCTGGATTGACTCTGTCCTGCCCGAGTATGTTTCAGAGAGGAAACGGTTGTCAAGACTCGTAGAAGCTAGCAACACACTGGGTCACCTTCCTGCTTCCGCCAGAACTTCATACCTTAATGGACGTGTTTTGAAATACACTGGACAAACACTGAATGTTCACTGGTCCCTTAAATGCTACATGGTGTGAGTTAGCCTTCCTAACGTCGTCCTGGTCAAATTTGACACTTCTCAAACTTCTCTGTGTCGTCTAGATTTTATGTTTTAAAAGTTGAAGATGTTTCAGTGGTTCAGTAGGCTGATGGCCTGTGGATAGAAACAGTTTTTTTTTTTTTTTTAGTCTGGTTGTGTTTGCTCTCACACTCCTGCAGCGTCTGCCAGACGGCAAGAGTGTGAACTGTGGTTCTTGATGATGTGTTGTGTTTTGTTACTTGGATTATTATAATCCACGGGGATCGGATTTTTCCGAAATGTATTATTATAATTATTATAATAATCCCACAGCAGTAAACTAAAGTTCTGCTCTGTTTGGTGATGATAACACTAGATTAGAGCGAAAAGTAAAGATAGTGTTAATCCTACTTGGTGGTTTTTGCCTAATATTAAATACAGGATCACCCATTATGGTAAACAGATTGGATTGAAAAGTGTGGGTTCTGAGTTTCACCTTGAGGCGGATTCAGAATCTGAAAACCATCTTAACCGCACAGAAAGACCAGCGTGTTCTGATTTCTTATTTTCCGACAGAAATGTCCAACCCCCTGGCTGAAATATTTCATTTTATTATTTCAGGCTTTAGAAATAGTCAAACAGAGGAGACAAGTTGCACGGGTCAACGGGAAAACAATACGAGGGTCAGAATTCAAAGTGAGCAGCGCAACAAAAACCAGCAGTGATTGAGTGTTTTGTGTTGTTGTTCTGTTGTCTTCACTCTGACCACTCTCTCTCTCTCTCTCTCTCTTCCTGTGTTTGTCTCTGTCAGCAGCGGTTACAGCTTGAAAGGCTCTGTCTTTGTCTTTGTAGATGTTAAAAAAAAATCTTTTTTTTTTTTTTATTTATGTCTTGAATCTCGTCCAATAAGGAAAACAGAGCTGCTGTCTCCTGCTCCATCGCTCTCTGTCCATCCCTCTCTCCTGTCTGTTTTCTCTCCTTCTCTATCTATCTCTGTGTTTCACAGACGTCAGAATGACATTTGTAAGCTCTGAATGCGGAGTAGAGGGGATGCTTTAGGTGCTTTGAAGCGGGGCTGTCCGTCTAACTGTCTGAATGCACGCTATTGAGACCTATTGACTTCTGGATCCCACTCACTAACATTCGGTGACAAGCCTTTCCCCACAGCTACACTAAGTCCTGGAAATGCTGAGGCACAAACAGAGAATAAAAGCAAGTTAAAATCTGAGTTGAAGGCTTTCGACCACCCCCATACTCTTCCTGATTGCCATTGACTGGACTATGCGTAAGACCACCTCAGACAAGCCCAGAGGCATCCAGTGGATTCTCTTCACCCAGCTAAAAGATAGTGATTATGCTGATGACATTGCTGTTCTTCCCACCAATCACATACCCACCTACAAGAGAACACTGACAGGACTGACAGATCTGCACAACAGATTGGTCTGAACATGAACACCTCCAAAACCCAAGAGATGTGCATGAACTCAACACCACACGCCAACGATCACTGTGTCTGGTAACCCTCTCGATTACCTGAGAAGTCTCCTCAGTGAGGATAATTTGTGCAGCAGGGGCATCAGTATAAGGCTTGGGAAAGCTCGCAGCACATTTGCAAGCCTTCAGACCATCTGGAAATCCAACCAGTATAGTCTCAAAACCAAGATCCAGCTGTATAACAGCAATGTTAAGTCAGTTCCGCTGTATGGTGGATGTATGTCGCTTTTTTTGGCCAGAAAAGATCTCCAATGACCTGTACCAAAACACAAACTGTCGCAATGTGGTGCCAGAAATTAAACATCGATGGCTCGGACGGCTCGGACATGTCCTCCGAATGGAAAGAGGAAACGAGGGAGGCCAAAAACCACCTGGCAGAGAACAGTGACTTCAGAACTGAAGACGGCAAACCTACCGTGGGGCGAGGCACAGCATGCTGCACAGGATAGGACCAAATGGGAAGCAGGTAGTCGCAGCCTTATGTTCCTCCGAGAAAGAAGAGGATTAACTAACTTAACTAAAAATCCGATTGCTCTCACGGAGGATCGTGACTTTTACACTGAAGGAGAAGCAAGTATGTGTGAAAACAAACTCAGAGTTCACTCCAGGTCATAACTGTAGAAAAGAAATGGGCACTAAAGAAGGGTGTCTCTGCTAAAGAAAGGCAACTGGACTGTAGAGTTTCTTGTTCATTAGGGTTAGGGTTAGGGCTTTGAGGGGAGGGGCCTCTGTGGATCATCCCACAGATACTTGATCAGTTTGAGATCTAGTGAATTTGGAGGCCAGGTCAACACCTTGTGCTGTTCTTCATGTTTTTATTTGAGTTGTTCCTAAAGTGTTTTTGTGTGTGTGTCTGTGTCAGGCTGCATCCTGCTGGGGATGTCTGCTGCCATCAAAGAGTGTCATTGCTATGGAGTGGGGGTGCCTGGTCTGGTACATGTCTAAGTAACATCCAACTTCTACTTCTCCTGTCAGCAGTCATAATGTTGTGGCTGATTGATCGGTGTATGAAAACAGATGTGCAGCAGACAAACTGATCCACACCTGACACCCAAGATGATCAGATGAGTTGTCTCATGATGACTGAAGTGATTTTAGAGACTGGCAGCCTGACGTTCCCAATAACAGCTCTCCTCTTTTGTTAATTCTCTCCCGTCGCTCTCTCTCTTCCAATCACTCCTCTTGTTTTTCTCATCCCATTCATCTATCTATTTTGCCCTCCGTCGTGACGACTTGTTGTAAAACTCAGATAGCAGCCATCTCTACTGAATCAAATTGAGACTGTCAAGTTTTACTGAAGGGTTGTTATCATGCTCTGGTGTTTAAATTGAATTAGAAAGTTGATGTAATCGCAGATTCTGTCAAATAATGCGCTGATAGGATAAATCTTTGTGGGACGTTTTTATTTTATTTTATTTTTCTAAACCAGAGAACTTAGTAATAATGGGGAATAGGAGGTATGACTAAGTGTTGCATCTTCTATCATGATGGTTAGTGATGAAATGGGGATGAAATAGTTGTCCCAAATGGAGCCAAAACTGTTTCCTGAACTTTAAGTGAAAGAGTTATCCGTATGACCCCGAGTCGGCTGCTGTCAGAGCAAGAATCGTTTTCCTTCAAGCCTTTGAGCTTTGGCAAAAACTGGTGCACCCCTCCCAGAGTTAGGCCACTGGCTGATTTAACTGGGTTACCAAATTAATCTGGAGATATTTGTGTCAGACAAAACGTATTTATAAAATTCTTTTCCCAAACAGTCTTGCAGAGAACAGAGGATTATAAATGCAGGTAAGAGAAGGAGACAAAATGAGACAGATAGGGTGAGGGAAAAAAAAAAAATAAAATAAAAACACAGCAAAGACGACAGGAAAAAAGAGCTGGCAGGTTTTAGTTTGTGATGTTGCATCAAGCGCCTGTTTTCATATTCTCTCCAGGTGCGCTGCATGCAATCAGTGAGGGGAAAAGTAATGCGAGAAAACAACCAGTAAATACTTGTACATTTGAAAAGCCGTGTGTACGTCGCCGCTGTGGCAGGTATCCAACCCCGCGTATGGAGTTTCACTTAAAGTGCAAAATTAGTTTGGCTGGGAGAATAATAGAAGTGAGTGATGAGTTTTTGGAACGCACAAACCGGTGTGGCAAACATCCAAGGGAGGATTTGTTTTCCCCCGGGAGCGCAGTCGAGTGGGACAGGAAGTTAGTTGCTTGAATAGACGGTATTCAGCACATACATGCTGCTGGATTAGTCCCAGGAGTCACAGATGGCAAATGGGTTCACGGTGAAAATTTCATGGCGAAAGCTGTTGAGGAAAAAAGGTCAGTTGGAGTTTGTTACCATGAAAACAGAAAAATATAATAAGTAAATACTTGCACCAAAGAACAGATGATTAGACAATTAGTGGCCAGTCATTTCTTGTGATAAATGTATTTTATGTGGGCAGGTGTAAAGATTCTGTGGAGGGTGGTCTTCAGCAGTGGTGGATACCTACCAAGCAGTGATGTGAGGAGGGAATACCACTGACCTGCAACAGGGTGTCAGGGGATGTGCTAAAACAAGCCTGAGCCACGGCTCCAGCCTCACAATTTGCAGGATCTTAAGGGTCTACTGCTGGGGCCACAGGGCACTGTCAGAGGTCTTGCGGTCGGTAATACCGTATTCTGTGAAGAAGACAGAAACAGAAGCCACTGAGAGAGAGAGAGAGCCTGGATTCAAGTGTGGAGCAGCCTACCTGTCAAGTAACTGTACCCAAGTGTACTGTCGTAGAATAAAAGTCATTGTATTTGGAGGCATATTTACTAAAAGTAGATAATGCATTTCATTGGATTAGATAGGGAGTATTTGCTGATCTCAGACAGTTGACGATAGCCTGCCAAAACTATCAAGCTGCCACAAGGACTGTGGCTACAAATTAGGTGAAAGAAGCCTCACTCTGATATTTCTGCAGCCTCCATCACGGTCGGTAAGCTAACTATGAAGTTAAAGAAGTCTCATCTAAGTACATTAAAAGTTGCTGTTCAGCGCTACAAGAACTAACTGCCTTTCAAAGTTTTACTGACACATATAAGAGTGGACAGTAGAGTGGATAATGGATTAGCATTTAGGAAACTAAAACTGTCCAGCCTACCTGTCAGTTAATAGGCGGTTTATGCTTCTGACCCTAACGCTGTAGCCTGATGTGCACCCCCTCAGAAATATAACTACGCTACGCGACGCGACGCGGCGACGCAGACCGCAGTAGCTGTGATTGGTCCACTTTGGTAGTAGCGTGATTTTTATTATTTCCGGCTGCTTCTCCATCGCTGCGATTTTCAAATTCATTGTTTTTGGATCAACCAAAATGGAAACCACCGAAGAAAGATTCACTGAGGAGATTCGAAGGTACAAGCATTTGTGAAATTTAGGCAAAAGCTTAAGTCGTGGTTGTTGAACGTGAAGCAGGAGGTTGAAACAAAAATGAAAAATGGTGTCTGGCAAAAAAAAGACACAGCGCCAACTAGTGTTTGGGTGGCGTTGTCACAGAGTGAACCAGACTGACGAGTGCACAAGTATAAATGGTTCACACCGACGTAGGCTACGTACGTAGGTTACAGTGTCAAGTCCCGCAGAGGTATAAACCGTGCTTAACTGTACCCAAGTGTACCATAGCTGAGCATGAAAGTATTTATTTAGAATGCATGTATTTAGAAGCATATTTACAAAAAGTAGATGAGCAATTCAGTAGTGTCTGTAGCTTGCTGGCTTAGCATAGCATTCAAACTGTATTTGGCTTTGAATGCTGGCCAAATACACATATTAACATCAACCCTAGCCCTCTAATCTCTACCTGAAGATTTAATGTTTTTGACTTGTGATGGGTGGATTTTGCGGTTCCCACAATGTGATTAAAACAGTTACTTCACTTCAGTAGTTTCGTCATTTTCCCCAAAGAGTAGTAGTGTGCAATAGAAGAGAAAGTTAGATAACCAGGTGTAGGGGGTGAATGACAGAGTCATATTCTGTCTCATTCCTTTATGTAAACAGATAAAGCAAAGGGATGAGGCAGAGAGAGGAACACAAAGGTAAGCAGAAAGAAAAGGTAAGGGTGGAAGATGACTGTGATTGTAGGTGGAATAGTCTTTATTGTAAAGTTAGTGTTTTGAGCTCCCACAACAGCCAGTATGGCCAATAGTTATCCACCGTGCCCTTGAAGACTCTGAATCTGTCTCGTCACTGCATGCCCTAAATATAACATTGTACACAAATGACAAGTTGCCAATAACTCCGCCGACTAGCTTTAATATTCAAAAGGCATTCTTCTTCCACAACAGAAGGGGAAAGCGGAGCACAAGACAAATGCAAGTATTGTTGTGGCGTCCAATTATCAAGGCCAGCAACATGGCCAAGTAACAAACAAGGCCCTGTGATTGCATGACTTAAGAGGGAGGATCCTCTAATCAGGACAAAACCAAGCTTTTCATTTTCTGAGTTGTTGGCAACATCAAAGTAGCATCCCGGACGCTTTGATGAAAAGATGTTGATTAGGACCCAAAAGCCAGGGCTCCGCTAATTCTGCTGACGGGGAAGAGAGAGGTGCTGCCGTCTTCAATTTAACCAGAAACTTTGACCTTGCAAGTATGGTTTTTATGTCTAATCCTGGACAGGTTCCTACTGTCTGGGATTTAAACTCACAGGCCAGCTTTTTTTTTTTTTTTTTTTTTTTACTTATGTCAAAAACAACAAAAGGCACACAAGATGTATTATTTATCAATATAAGTCTGTCAAAATCAGTTTTTTTATTTTAGTTTTAGCGTCAGCCTTGTGTGGAACACGTTGGCTCAGCCTCAGGCTAGACACATTTCCAGGCGAGGAAGTCTATCAAGATGAGTGATGAGTGTGTGGATGGAAGTGCAAAAGAGACAGCACACTTCACACCATGAGCATAGCAAACATGGACACTGATACTGGATGATCCTGCAGAAGTTTTATTTTTTATAAGGCCACTAATATTCCACTGATAATCTGAATAATAGCCCAACCTGTACTAGGGGTTGTTCACTGGTCAGTTTATCAACTTCGCTGCTCTCCCATGACGCTTTAATCATCGAGTCAACTAGTCACTGATCACGCAACAATAACAACATGGACGCCTCCTAGAAGACAGGTGAGGAGTCCAGTGGGTCGTTGCAGCAAACTAGCAGCGGTTCATCAAGTGTGTGGAAATACTCCTGCAATAAAAGTGACTACTTCAACACATTCACTATAAGGAGGAGAAGTACAACTGGATGAGACAGCATACAACTTGGGAAGTCACACACACTCACACAGCAAGGTACAGAATGCACTGGTGTAATAAAATACAATATGAAACACACAGCACTGTGCCGTAAGAGGGTTTTATTTGTTGCTGAACTGCATGTTTGGGGCAATTTGCAACTAGTCAGAGACCTCCCTGATGGTAACGCCTGAGAACTTTAGCACAGTAGCTGCTAGGGGTTGTACTGACTAGTCAGTTTGTCGACTTCAGATGCTTTAATCATCAAGTGGACTAGTCACTGATCACGTGGCAGTAACAACATGGACGCCTCCTAGAAGACAGGTGAGGAGCCCAGTGGGTCGTTGGTTCATCAAGTGTGTGGAAATACTTCACTAAAGATGAAGCCCATACTACCGTGGCATGTCAGTTATGAAATACAACAGTTAACAACTTCACCAAACGTCCTGTGGTAACAGAGAGAAGGAGGCTGCACATCAACTATTTGATAAAGTTATTAGACCTTTAGCTGCTACACTATCCCATCTAACAACACGCTGTGGAGTACTATTAAATGCTACTGAGGGTGCTGAGGTGCTGCATGTTTTTATTCAGGCTATACACAGTATGTAGCACATGAGCTGTCTGTTCTCGGCGTATGTATTCACGTCAAGAATGTAGATTTCATCTTTGCAAAGCAGAGACTGATTTCAGTATTCTGATTTTAGTTATTCTCTCTGCTGTTTCCTCTCTTTGTGTTGGTCTGACTGGTCAGTATATAATTTCCCCTTTAGTCTCACTTTGCAGGTCAGTTAGTTGAGTTATAATGCTGTTAGCTGTATTTTTTTTAATTTTTTTTTTTTAAATTGACCTCTTTTAAGGGCCCTGAGTCATCCCTTGAGTTGTTTGTTAATTACTTTTGTGCTTTGGGTAAAATAAAACCAATTCTTTTCTAAAAGTAAACCTGTGCCTGTTTGTCCTTGACTGTCCGGTCCCTGACATCAACACACATCTTATCCAATCATTTAATTCAGCATTCACATAAACAGTTAAGTTGGAATTTCTAATCAGGATAACTTCATTCTTCTGTGTCCTCCAGTCACCTTCCCCATTACCATAATCTGACCTTGTTTCATGTCTCATTATTCTAAAAAGAAGATTTAAGGGTAACAGGGGCACCGTGGTTGAAAATCACTTTTGAGCATTATAGTCAGACGGCCAAGAACTCGACCTTTTGCTGCGTAGTACTGCATGATAGCATTGAACAAAAATTACAAGCAGTAGTGTTGGGACATTAATAGTAATTCCTTATGTGACAATGATGTCTTTGAAGACTGACTTTGGTTATTTGGAGAATCTCCAAAATTCTACAAATGTTTTGTTCTCCTCCGAAGGATAGTTGATTTTATATGTTACCTGAAAGGGTGTTACAGCGGCAGGGAACAACAGTGCAAGATACAAAAAAATAATAGAATGAGGTAGACAAGAGAAAGTAAATACGTTATGGTACAAAAAATATTTACATATTGCATCAGGTTTTAAGTAGCTAACCAAAAGCTGAAATAACCCACTAGTGTAAATTGAGGGTTGAGGTGGTAAAGAGGCTGAATATACATAGTGACGTTAATGAATATCATGAATAAAAACAAACTCCAATAGGAGTTGCACCAAATATTGCACGAAAAAGACATGAGGATATGACAGGGATGAGGTGGTATAGACAGATGTATTATGCTCTTGTATGTCCAAGAAAAGAAGCTCAGCAGCAGCAGAGCTGAGAAATGCTGATGTTGAAGACTCTGACTGCTGATAGGACAAAAGACCTCCAGAAGTGTTCCTTCTTACACTGAGGGTGCAGCAGTCTTTGGCTGAAGGAGCTTTCTAAAGTGCCAACTGTCTCATACAGGGGGGTGAGAGGGGTTGTTCCTGATGTTTGACAGTTCAGCCAACATCCTCCTCTCCCCCACCTGCTCCACTGAGTCCAGAGGACAGCCCAAGATGGAGCTGGCCCCATTGATCAGTTTGCCCAGTCTCTTTTTGTCCCTCTCTGTGACTCCGCCACTCCAGCAGACCACAGCGTAGAAGGTTGCTGATGCAACCACAGTGTCATAAAAGGTCCTGAGTAGTGTCCTACACACCCCAAAGGACCTCAGTCTCCACAGCAGGTGGATTCAACTTTGGTCCTTCTTGTATAGGACATTAGTGTTGTCCAAACAGTCCAGTTTATTGTTCAGGTGAACACCCAGGTATTTGTATCCATCCATGATGTTGATGTCCTATCCCTGGATGTTCAAAGGTGTGGTTTGTATTGCCTTCCTTTGGAAGTCAATCTTCAATATTCAGTATTCAAAAAGTCAATCAATTCAATATTGCATGGCTTCCATGATGTTTGCCTCTCAAAAGAAATCAAACCACCCTTTTAGAGTTAGCAATGCACTGGGTAAATAAAGCTGTATTGCAAATATTACTGACTCAGACAGAATGCAGACTTTTTCACTCTTGCTACTATTATTTTCATATTTTAGTCCCACAACTTCACGCAAAAATTAAACCTGCAAAACCTCCAGAACCTCACTGCAGGATGTGCAGGTTAACTATTGGAGTCAGGTTGAATGCGTTGATGATTAGAAAGAGATTTCTCAAATCTGACCTACAGATCAAACTAAATCAAACTGGTAGATGAGTCCCCACAGATGGCAAATGTGTTCTCAATGAAAATTTCATGGAGAAAAAGGTCAAATGAAGAAAAATACGATGCTGACTCACAGTCACAACAACATGAGAACTAATGACATCCATCAGACAGTTAGTGAACAGCGTTAATTTCGTTAGCAAAGACATTTATGTGCGTGGTTGGTTGGTGAGCTACGACTAATATCTGATGATAAAAACTATGTCCTCTGATTGGATAAGGGACGTTTATCTATCTGATCTCAGACAATAGTCGACCAAAACAAGCTGCTACAAGCCCTACGGCTACAAATTAGATGGAAGAATCATCACTCTGATATTTCTGCAGCCTCCATCACAGTCAATAGGCTACCTATGAAGTTAAATTAGTCTCATCTAAGTACTTTAAAAGTTGCTGTTTAGCTCTACATGAAGTTATTGCCTTCTGACTTTTCACTGACACATATTGGACAGTAGAGTGGTTAATGGATTAGCATTTAGCATTAAACTAAAACTGTACATAAATGTACTTCCTGGAATGAATCCTTCTTATGTTTAAGTCCAAACACAAAGTAATACAGTAAACCATTCAAGCTGCAAGACTGCAATTTATTGTTTGAGATTTGAAATCTTATTTTGATTCTAAGTGGTTTTACCTCATTATAAGTATTTTGTATTTTCCACCATGACACAGCTCGTGTGCTTGAACTACCACAAATGCTTTTACTGTTTATTGAACTTTAATTTGAAGTGTCAGAAAATAAATTCTCTATTTTGTCTAGCTGCCAAATTAATATTGTTAGCTGCACTTTGACTAAATGTAATAATTAAAAGTTGACAAAAATGCAATGACTTTTCATCATCTAAAACTATGAAGGATAAGAATGTGTACACTACAGATACAGAAGAAGACCAAGCTTTGATGGGACAATGCGCTCGGGATGGACGCATCAAATATCCTGAGCTGTTGGCGTAACAACAGGTAAGTACCCAATCGTTAATGGAAATTAGCTGCACCAGTTTCTGGTTGTTAGCATAACAAGCAAGTTTTCAGGAGGAGTTCCTATTTAAACCTCAAACTTCCCACCAGTCCCCTAGAACTGAAGAAGCTACTCGGATGAGTGGTGAAACGTCTTCTCAAAAAACTCTACAAGTCCAGTTGCCTTTTTTGAACCTTTGTTGGAAATACGTTTGATGCAGATCAAAGAGAGAAGAAGTACACCTGTGAACCGTGGCGGTGGAACGGCTTAGGGCAATCGTTGCAGTCGATGATCCAACTATGAATCTGCATCATATCAAACGGCGCTTAAGATGATTTGGGGCCATATGTGCAAAAGTTGAACCAGAAGTGAACCCTTTCGTCAGGGTGATGATCCTATAAGCTCACTGGAAAATCCACTAGGGAACGGCTCAGAAGTAGAAGTGAGTGGTTGTGGAATGGCCTGGTCAAAGCCCATATCTGAACTCCATTGAAATGTTGTGGGGGGATTTGAACTTGGAAGTTGATGCATCTTCCTACGGATTACTCAAAAAAAAAAAAAAAAAAAAACATCTATGAGAAGTTATTTCTGCAAAATTTGCCAATCCAAGCTTCTGATGGCAAGGGGTTTAGTTTCTTTATCTTGATGTTTTTGCTGAATAAATTATTGAAAAAGCCACATTTCCTTGTTTCAAAGGGGATCGCAGAGGGGATGGAGCCTATCCCAGCTGTCATTGGTCTAGAGGCGGGGTCCACCCTGGGCAGGTCTCCAGTCTATCACTAACACAGAGAGACAGACAACCATTCACACTCACACCTACGGCCAATTCAGAATCACCAATGAACCTAACCAGCATGTCTTTGGACGGTGGGAGGAAGCCGGAGAACCTGGAGAGAACCCACGCAGTCACAGGGAGAACATGCAAACTCCACACAGAAAGGAACCAGTCGGAATCAAACCCAGAACCTTCTTGTATCAGTGCTAACCACCGCACCACTGTGCCAAAAAAAATATTTAAGAAAAAGGCCATACATTTCCGCTTATTTGTTTCACATGGCTGGATCTTTATCCTCTTAGAATGACATTGAAAGAAACAAACACAATAAAAGTGACAATTACAAAAAAAAAAGAAGATCCTCTGTGTGATTATTAAAGCTGAATGCATAGAGATAAAGCAGATGTTTAATTCCGCAATCTGTGTATGTCTTTAGAAAATGCCCGCATTGTGTTCGGAGACCTTGACGACTTGTTTGACAGTCACGGCTGCCGAGGAGAATTGAGCCGAGATGAAGAAATGAACGAGCGAGGGAGGGGATGAGACAAAGGGTGGTGGGGGGGGGGGGGGGAGAACAACGAGCTGGAAAAGAAATCTGAGAGAGACAGTGAGTCAGTGAAACTAAAAGACAAGAGTCAGCAGAGAGAGAGAGAGAGAGGCAGAGATTGTTGCTCATTCATCCAGTCTCACAAACAACAGAGCAACAGACGCCGAGACAGATGAGGGGGAGACGTGGAAGAAGAAGAAGAAGAAGAAGAAGAGAAAGCGAGGCAGAGCGAGGAGGATCTTGTTCGGCAGAGAGATCACAGAAACACAGATCTATTTACAGATTAGTAATGGTTCTGACTGTGTGTGTGTGTGTGTGCGTGTGTGTGTATATATACACTAACAATACACACACATCCTACACACACATCCTTTCACACACATAGCAAACATACCATTGCCTGGTTATCCTCACATTCCCTGAGCAGAAACCAACAACCTGCCACTCTGCAGTTTGTTGTTGAAACTGGGGCTGTAGGTGTTTTTGCGCCATCTAGAGGTGACACCAAAAAAAAGCACGTTTGCTTCCTGTAAAAGGTTAAACATACCTACTGTACACCATTCAGGCATAACATTATGACCACCTTCCTAATATTGTGCAGGTCTCCCTTGTGGTGACTCATCAGAGAATGGACATGGGCCTTCTGAGGGTGTCCTGTGGTGCCTGGCAACAGAATGTTGTTAGTGGGGGTCTTTGAGGGGAGGGGCCTCTGTGGATCATCCCACAGATACTTGATCAGTTTCAGATCTAGTGAATTTGGAGGCCAGGTCAACACCTTGTACTGTTCTTCATGTTTTTTTGAGTTGTTCCTAAAGCGTTTTTGCCACCTAGACCAGACCATGGGGTGGGGGTGCCTGGTCTGGTCTCGGTGGGTGCTACATGTCTAAGTAACATCCACACCAATGAATGCCAGGTCTAAAAGTTCCCCAGCAGAACACTGAACTGTCACAAGATGGTTTTAATGTTATTCACTGCTCCTGTCAGTGGTTTTAATGTTGTGGCAGATCGGTGTGTATGGTTAAGCACTGGAAATAGAGTTACATAAGGCGTGGTCTTGTAAGTCAGGACTACAGCTCAGTTACGAGAACACATTCTTTGATATCTAGCATACCGAGCTCTGCTTCCTGCCGTCCTGCCTCCAGGGGGTGCAGCAGTTTTGGTCATCCTTCCTGCAAACCAACACTCAGCGCTTCCTGTACTCCTCTGTAGAGCATGCAGTGTGTTGTGTTGTATTTCGTCAAAGCACCTGAACCTCCAGGGGTGCACGCTCCTCCTGAGCTGTGTCATCAAATGGTGCAGTTGTTTATGAGTTTTGCACTAACTCCGCCCTGAAAGGTGGCAGGTGTTAGCAGCATCCTTCTCCTGCTGGCATTTAGCTTTGAGTGGCAGGATAATAACACAGAAGCATGAAGCCAAAATAGGCTCCAGGCTGCACTTTCAAAATAATAATAATCTTTAAAAAAGGGGCAAGGGCCATGTCTATTTTGCACTGTTAAAAACACTGGGATCAAAGCAGAGTGAACCACTTATAGCTCACGGTTACACCACCTGAATTGAGCCTATGAGATGCGATGCTCGCCAGGCGGCTCCACGGGGACTGCTCTAAACCCTCCTGAGGGTACGTGCACGATGCAAGAGGTGTCACAATTATGATTCACAAATGTGGCATGAACGATCAGCAGGAAAGTATGGACGGATGGTTACATAAATGTATCACTCAAATACATATAAAATGAACATATATTCATTGCAGACATTACAAAATGTACAAGGAGTGTCATTGCTATGGTAAATCTGGACTCATCAGACCACATGACCTTCTTCCATTGCTCCTGAGTCCAATCTTTATGCTCCCTAGCAAACTGAAGCCTTTTTTTTTTCCAGTTAGCCTCACTGATTAGTGGTTTTCTTAAGGCTACACAGCTGTTCAGTCTCAATCCCTTGAGTTCCCTTCACACTGTACGTGTGGAAATGCTCTTACTTTCACTATTAAACATAGCCCTGAGTTCTACTGTTGTTTTTCTTCCATTTGATTTCACCAAATGTTTAAGTGATCACGATCAATCAAGATTTTTTTCCGACCACATTGCTTCCTCTAAGACAATGGTTCTCCACTATCCTTCCAGTTTTTAATAATGCGTTGGACAGTTCTTAACCCAGTTTTAGTAGTTTCTTCAATCTCCTTAGATGTTTTCTGCTTGATGCATGCCAATGATTTGACCCTTCTCAAACAGACTAACATCTTTTCCACGACCACAGGATGTGTCTTTAGACATGGTTGTTGAAGAAATGAGAAGCTACTCATTGCATCAGTTGGGGTTAAATAACTTGTTTCCAGCTGAAAGATAATCACCCATGCAGTAATTATCCAATAGGAGGCTCCTACCTCTTTGGTTAGTTAAATCCAGGTGGAGACTTTTTTTTTTTGGCAGCGTATGTCACTTGGAGACAGCTCTACCAGAGCATAAGGAAAAGCCAGCTCATTTCTTAAGGAAAACACAGAGTCTGTTTACAAAAGCTGCATCTGTGAATTCAAATGCTCAACTCGCCTCATATATAGATGCCTATACAGTAGGCAGTTTCAAAAAACCACACCATGGCAGAGGAATGAATCCTTCCCTCTGCTATTGATGTGGTTTCAATGACGGTTGAGAAAGCAGCCACAAAAATATTCTAATCTAGAGAAAGCAGGCCTTGCAGAAATAGTTTAAGACAAGAATTTGGCCAACAATGGCCTCCTAATTCCCCAGATCTCAAACCATTCGAGCATCTGTGGCATGGTGACCCCACCTCAAAATTTGCAGGCCTCTGCTGCTGACGTCTTAGAGTCCAAGCCTTGACGGGTCAGGGCAGTTTTAGTGTCAGAAGGGAGAACTTACACAATAAGTCTCAAATCTCCTTTGTCTGATAATCATAAACACAACATCTGAACTGAATTGTAAAATGACCTTGAAGTCCACAGCTACATATAAAGTTAAAATGGACGACTGCATGTGAACCCTGCAATTAGACAACAGCAACCAATTAGACACCACTGGTGCAAGCTGCTGCAAGTTCTAATCCGCCAGAGGGCTCAATTCAGAAATTCAGAGTCTGTCTGACATATGACGACCCGTGAGAAGTTATGTTTAATTGCTGCTATTGTTCTCAGTTATCTGTCAGCTGGGTGGGAGCTGGGCTGGGTGGCTGAGGCGAGGCGGTCACTCTCCTCCCCTCGCTGCAGGACGAGATAAGAGCAACCGCACAAGTGTCAGAAAACACCCTGTTCAGCTCGAAAGAGCCACGCTCATTTACTGACTCAAAGTAATTGGAAGTAACATCCATGCTCTCTGCTTTGAGTGGACTGGAAGTTGAATGCACGAGGATACACGGCAGGAACGCCAGAGCATGAACATGTCCTCTGGTGATAAGAAGCTGACAGACAACGAGAGTCTTAAAAAGAGTAAGAAGAAGCAGAAGAAGGAAGATGCCTGGAGACCAGAGGGACCCAGAGACCCATTTGCTTTGGTTTGTATCTTTGTGTGGGTGCTTCGACTGAACGCTTAGTGTACGCTCAGACTTTTGATATTACTGTACTTGTGTTTGTGTAGCACATTGAACAAGTTTGTTGGTCCATTTAGAACAGATTTGTGTTGCCGTGGCACTGTTAAACCTTCCTTAGCATGCTAATGTGTCCTTTCCCTGTCTTGTTCTGCAAAAAAAAAAAAGCTGGACTCCTTGCCAGAGAAGAAGCAGCAGGAAATCCAGAAAGCCCTTCACCTCTTCTCTTTGAGCTCGGACCTACCCAAGACCCTGCAACAGGCCAAGAAACACACCTACCGCTTCTGGGACACTCAGCCTGTCCCCAAACTGGGTAGAAAACAATTCCTCAGTCAGAAATATTCTATTTAGCATTGAGTGTTTAGAATAAGTTTGACTCAAACTTCTGATTTAAAACAGAAGACTTTACCCCTGTCATATCAGGTTTCAATATGCATCCCCAGACTACCGATATTAAAAAGAGTCTGTGTTGGCCACTGGGTCAAGAAGCCTTTGGGTGGACGACACCTAAAGGCTGAACAAACGTGTTCAGGAGGCTGGCTCTGCACAGCAAGTGCAGCCGGAAAAATCTGCATGCAGCCACAGAGAGAGGAGGACGTTGTCTAAACTCCTCTCCATCATGGATAATGTCTCCCACCCTCCGCACAGTGTCCCGGTTAGCCGGAAGCAGCTCGCTCAGCCAGAGACTAAGGATGATTAAACGCTCCACTGAACGCCACGGGAGGTCCTTCCTTCCCGTAGTCGTCCAGTTATTCAATTCCTCCTCGTTCTGCTTGATTTTACTACTACCACACTCTTAAGCAGCTGTGACGAAGCAATTTCCCTGCAGGGATTAATACAATTTTTCAGATTCTTAAAATATTGAGAATCAAACACCTCATTTGGTCCAAAAATCTTTTTTCTTTCCTGTCCTCAGGTGACAGCATTACGACTCACGGCCCGATAGCAGAAGGTGAAGCCAATATCCGTGAGGAGCCTTACTCCCTGCCTCAAGGTTTCTCCTGGGATACTCTGGACTTGAGCAGCCCTGCAGTGGTGAGTGATCAGTCAAGTTGAATTGTTTCAGAAGTATGGAAGTTCTTTCTTAGCTTTTGTGCTTCTCTGTCATTTCAGTTGGGAGAACTATGCAGCTTTCTGAATGAGAACTACATGGAAGAAGATGACAACACCATCAGATTTGATTTCTATCCGGATTATCTGCAGTGGTAAGCTACAAGACGATGCATTTAGTGAATTTTGGATTTTTTTGATCTAGTGGAGAAGTTCACGCTCTGCTTCAGTCCTGTTTAATGTTTACAGACTCGTGGCTGGAAGGTGTTCGGTGTAATCGCCGTGCGTTGCTTTTAGCTCACCCGTTACACTGAATTAGGACACCATAATATTCCTCGCTCAACCATCCAGTCTGACCCAAGACGTCGTATCAGTAACAAGCCAGCTCCTCTAATCTCTTTACTGCTGCCTTTTTTCCTCATAAATCTCCGTAAATGGTATCGCCACCTTCGGGGACACTTGCATCAAAACATAATACCATTTACTTTGCAATGAATAATTAACATTATCTTTCCAAAAACTGGCACATGTTTGGCCCTGAGGTTTAGGAAAGGTTCTTTATCCATTCAGCCTAGTCATGCTCTGTTAACTTTTTGTTTTTTGGGAAATGTGATTAATCAGAGTTTATTGAACGACCTCCATATTTAATCAGAGCCACTCTGCATACGCTGTCATTTGTCTCCTCTTAAGGGCTTTACAACCTCCTGACTGGCTGGCCCAGTGGCACTGCGGCGTGAGAGTAGACACCAATAAGAAGTTAGTCGGCTTCATTGCTGCCGTTCCTGCAGATGTTCGAATATATGAGACGTGAGTGGCTCGTAAATGTATGCAAAGATATGTGTTCAGTCATTGCAATCAGGGCAATCAGATGTTAGTATTCATAACACGAAACCACTACAATTTTCGAGCTAATGTCTGGAAGATGAGACTGAAAATATTTATCTGCAGGGAGAAGCGAGTGGCGCAGGTCAAATTCCTGTGTGTTCATAAGAAGCTGCGCCTCAAGCGGATGACTCCAGTTCTGATCCGAGAGCTCACCAGACGGGTCAACCAGCAGGGCCTGTGGCAGGCCGTCTACACGGTGGGCGCAGTGCTGCCCACACCACTGAGCTCCTGCAGGTTGTAGCTCCCCTTCATGCCTTATTACCATACTCAGCTAGAGCATAATAACTCTGCACAACTGTTGGTGTTGTGAAAAAATGTCTATCTTTGCCCTGCGTGCCAAGTAAACAAACAAATCCCATTAGGTACTGGCATCGTCCTCTGAATCCCCGTAAGCTGATGGAGGTCAACTACCCAGGTCTGAGACTGAACATGAATCTGCAGAGAGCGCGCAAGTTCACCCGTTTGCCTGAGGTTAGTCTGTGCTGCCATCTAGAGACTCAACGGTCATAGAGCATATAGCAGGACTGAATAGAAATTACAACATGTTCAAGGATACTGACTCCTGCATCAATAATTTGAGTGAAAGCATCCTAAAGGTGTTTCTTTCCCCAAAAGGTGACAAAGACACAAGGCCTGCGCTTGATGACAAAAGCAGATACTCAGGGGGTACTCTCACTACTCCAGACAAACCTCTGCAAGTTTCACCTCAGCCCCATCTTGTCTCTGCAAGACGTTGAGCACTGGCTGTTGCCAAGAGAGAACGTGATTGACACCTACGTGGTGGAGGTCAGACCTTGCTGTAACTGAAAAACTTTCTGCTGTGTTTTGTTAAAAACTGAAGCTGATTTTGTCGTACAATATTCATGCACCTCCTGTCGTACAGGGCGATGATGGGAGCCTGACAGATGTGGTGAGCTTCTACAGCGTCTCGTCGAGAGTGCTGAACCACCCCGTCCACACGAGTCTCAGAGCAGCTCGTCTCTTCTACGTTGCCTCTACTGCCACGGAGCTGGTCGACCTCATGGAGGACGCGCTGGTCCTGGCTAAATCTGTGAGTGCTGCAGTTGTGGAGATGATTAAAAACTGGTCAACGAATTTCACAGTGTGTCTATTCATCATGGTCGATTTACAGTTGCAGTGCAGTGCAGTGACACTCTCTAAAGCAGCCTCTAAAATAACTGAAAGTAAAGGAGGAGATAAATAAATAAATAAACGATAACTTCACATGTGCGCTTTTTCTTTGCACACTCAACAAACAGCGCTGTTCTTGGTTCTGAAACAACAGATTAAGAATCATTGTTTTGTGACAGGAGCTGTTTGCACTTTAACTTACAGCGGACGAAGTTTTTGCCAGATGTGAACACACCTACTCACCCTGGATGATTATTAATACAAATGTGAACAGGGCCATAGGTCAATAGTGTTTCAGTTGACTTTATATTAATAAATAACTTCTTCAGTTCAGTAATCCACTAGAACATAACAACATTCAAATAACAAAGCTGAAAAACCTCAGATTTATGTTGGAATACTTTGCATTCTGTACATTATGCAGTTAAATGTTCGACATCCAAACGTAAATAGGATCGTTCACATAAATCTGTATAAATTAGCTTTTTGTGCACATGATGAATACCATACAATACAAATGTTCTTTTCTTCTCACTAACAGAAAGGTTTCGATGTCTTCTCTGCTCTCGACCTGATGGACAACACGAGCTTCGTGGAGAAGCTCAAGTTCAGTGTCAGCGACAGGACTGTTCACTACTACTTGTATAACTGGACGTGTCCCAGAATGAGGCCAGACAAGGTACACAACGTAGTAAACGTCCCCAATCTCCTCTGACGACAGCGTTTGAAACCTGCAGCTGATAAAATACGCTGTCTGATCTTGATTCATGACACTGAATGCAGATTTTGGTTCCAGTGGGCCTGATTGTAGCTGCCAGTCATCAGTAATTTATATTAATCAGCGTATGTTTTACAGGTGAGCGTGGTGCTGCCCTACTAACTTGATGAAAGGATCAGAGTGACTGACAGGAAACGGCATCAACGTTAATGAAGATGGACTTAGGATGAAAAAAAATGAATTGACAAACTGGAAAAAACGAGTACAGAATAAAGATAAATCTGTATTTGTAAAGTCTGAGTCAAGAAAATTAAGCGGTTCAGGGTGTGCACTGTGTACATTGTTTGTGCACTCATAAAAAATTCAAGTTCATGCAAGTTCATTAATCATTCTAACTCAGTTAAATTGTTTTTTATTCTTTGTTTTAAATCATGCAACAGATTATTACAACTAGGGTTACTGCTACATACAGTACATATTTGCCTGCAGGCTACAAAAACAAGAGGTTTATATGCAGTGTCCAAACATGAGCAGTAGGGTGCGCTGCAACATAAAATGGATGCAAGTCTTTGCACGGTGAACGAACAGCTGTGACCTGCAGATACAGAAGATTCCCTGCCTTGCAGTGTATTGTTGGATGTTCGAGGAAATCAACATGTTGACAGTGACAAATACATTTATAACCTCTTTCAGGCTGTTGCTGACTCTTTAAACTTAAACCCTAAATTTAGATGGGAAATAACACAGAGGAAGAAAGTGGCATAAAAAGTAAAGACTCAAGTAAAATTGGAGAACCTCGCCTTTTTTTTTAATAGGACGTATGCAAGAATCTCACTGCTGCAAACACAAAATGCAGTTTGACACCAAACCAGAACTGCAAATAGCAAAAACTTCTAAATTAACTCGATAACAGGGAACAAGCTACGACTATTGTACTAAATAAGTAGGTATTTTACAATACTAGTGTATATAATAGTAATATATGGATCGGTAAAAGCAGTGTGGACAGTCAGCGTACCCACACATGTATACACATACACGTGCACATAAGTAGATTCATACAGATACACATATAAACATCAATAAATACAAATGTATATACCCGCAAAAATGTACCTACATGTACATATACATATATACATAATATATCCTCCTGCCTTCAAATTTGTCCTTTGTGGAGGATGTTTGTAAACCTGAATATGTCCCAACTCCTTTTGCTATCTACAGAGGACATGTAGATATCAATGATAACAAATGTGAAGGGGTGGGGCTTTGTTACCTTTCTCTTTCTCCATCAGTTATAGGATATCTTAATTCAAGATTCAAGATTCAACATTTCTTTATTGTCAATTTCTCAATACGTTCACAACATACAGAAAAATAAAGTTTCTCTCTCTCACACACACATAATAATAAAAGAAAACCTAAATAGATGGAAAGTGAATGAAAGTAAACGTTACAAAGTAAACATTCTGTATATATATATATATATATAGTGAATAAATAGACATTTCTATGTACAACAGTGCAATGTATGGTCACAGCTTGGATTTTTTCCAGTAAAAAAAAGGTGCAGTAAGGTGCAGATTACTGTCAGGTTAGAGTCCTATACTTTAATATTTAAAAACAAAAACAAAAAAAAAAAAAACAAACAAAAAAAAACTTTTATTTTTTTTAAATAAAAATGTTCAGTATTCTAATTACCTTACAAAGATTGGGGATTTTTTATTTATCTTTTTTTTTTTTTTTTAAATGTGATTGGACAATTTTTTTATTTATTTTTTTCCTGGTCGTCAAGAGGTTATATGTTCATAAGATAAGACAAAATAACATAATCCTTTATTTATCCTACAGTAGGATGTGCTCTGTTCGTGGTTCCGAAACAACAGTCATTAAAGATCCATTGTATTGTGACAGGAGCTTTTTTTGCACAACATTCAACAGCATTTATTGTTGTGTTGCCACTTCGTAGCATACACGCGAATGTTGGGAGGAAAGCGTGTACGTAAAAGAAAATCTGTTAAAAACGTTTTAATTTACAACTTTTCCCCGCTTATTTTATATATATATATATATATATATATCATTTTTACTGTGTTGCTTCAAAACAACAACCACAGCAATGTTAACGGAACTTCACAAACATTGCACAATCACAGAAAGGGGGCGTTTACTAGGAGCACCTGAACGCAGCAAGCGCGTTGCGTCTCGACCAATCAGAATCGAGAAGTCTTTTAAAGTTTGAACAGCGAGGACCTGCCAGTAACAGCCGCAGCCGCAGCTCAGTCAGTCAGTCAGACAGTCAGTCAGACAGTCAGTCACAACCCGGACGGGACTGAGTCGTGTCTCCGCTCGGCTTCGTTCGGCGGAGGAGGAAGATGAGAATTTAGAGCCGGACTGTTTTCTGAAGACAAGGCAAGTGTTGGTTAATATTGTTTCTGTCGAGTGCTTCACGTTGCCGGTTGAAGCTGCGGAGTCGCCCGAAAAAAAAAAAAAAAAGAAAAACATCTGTTCGCGTTTTGTTTTCAGTTTAAACGCTTGATATTCTGCCATATTGTGTCTTTGCTGACGCTTTAAACCTCCATAAAGCCACTGCAGGTCATGTTTCGGTTTAGCGTGGGTTAGTATTTGGATGTTTTTGTGCAGTACGTCGCAGAGGAACCTACCTCCGGTCCTGCCCGGTGCTGCGCTGCGCCGCCGCCGCCGCTGCCGTTACTACTACAGCCGCCGTGTGCTTCCTGTGGAAGGTTTGAAGTCATCTGATTGGCGTTTAAGGAAATAACTCATCTCTGCCAGTCATCATCATCATCATCATCGCTGCGTACAAAAAAAAAAAAAACGTTGCATGCGAGGATGGGTTGCGTCGAGAAACTGCTGCCATGCACGCACGCACGCACCCTCTGCGCAGCTGTTAGTTGCCAAAACATTAGGTACAGTAGTGTAAATAAATGACGGTAACCTGTTATTATGTTGGGTTCACGACAACTAACTGTCCTAGATTGAGCGCAGGCATTTGTGCTATGTGGCCTGACCCCTCCTGACTGAAATAACAGAAACAACATGCGTCAGTTGCAACACAAAGCAATTCAACAGAGCTTAAAACTACAAGCCTCCAAACTGAAAGCGAAGTAGAGTCTGGAGCTTTCTGTTATTTTAAACTAATGCACCAAGCTATTCATTTGCACTTGTGCGCCAAATGAATTGGTGATCGCTCTTCACCTTTAAAGCCTTTTGCACCTCACACCTCCTTCTCTCTCTGCTGAACCTTTCACACAACTCTATCCTTTCCTTTTGTGTCGTCCCTGCGCGACGGCTGGATTCGTCCCTTTTTTCTTTTCTGTTTTTTAACCCGCTGTCTTACTTTAGGGCTTGGCAAACACGGACTTGTTGAGGTCTTTCCCACAGCGCGCCCCTGAGCAGTCCCTTTGCAAACAGTGACAGAAAGGAGCGAGCATTCGGGCCTGCGTCCTGCGAAAACCACCTGTGAAAACAAAGTGCGAGGAGGCTGAGATGCCTCCGTGGCCCCACCGCCGGGCTATTGCACGCGCTATTTGCCCCGCTGGGCCGCGGCGAAAACGACCGCGGTGATGCAGATGAGTAATTTGGCACGAAATCATAAGAAATCTGAGTTTATCTGTGTGAAACGACCATGACTGTGCAAACAGTTGCATGCTCTGTGGGTAATGTTGTGTATATCAGGTGACGCACTCTTTGTGAGTCATGCCATCACTTGTCACCAGGTTGAGAAAGAAGAAAAGGTGACAAATCCTCAAGTTTATTACGCCGTATCTGCACAGTTGTGTGTAAAACTTTTAAAAAATGCGCCCCCCACATACTTCACTCCAAGTTTCCTGCTATCTGTCATTTCAAGAATCGCTGCTCCTTTCTTTGAAAGGATGAATAGACTCATTGAAGCCTCGTATCCAAGGGCTATGGTATTTGAGGCTTGCCAGACTGTAATTTTCCCCGCTGTGAGGCGTCTCGATGGGCCTGTGTCACAACAGGCTTCCCAGGGCCTTCCTCGGGCCAAGCTGCCGTTGAGCAAGACGGAGAGGAACTGATGCATGCGATAAGACACACCGAGGATCTGTGGTGTCAGGACCTGAGCAGGACAGTACACGTTAAAGCTGCTCATCGCTCCTGCGTTGTGTCATAGCGCTGGGAAACAACAGAATGCAGGGATCATATCCTGCGTGTGCAGAGAGGCTTAAAGAGCCGGAGCAGGAAATGTCCAAGCAGGGAGTGTCTGCATTTATTTTACTGTCTCGCCTGCATAATCCGTTTGCTCTTTGCCTGCCTCGTCTTCGTCACCATGTAAAGACCCCAAACAAAGAGAGAGAGAGAGAGGCTCCTTTGTTGTCACGTAGAGTGTTATGTGGTTTCTTGTAGGTATTAGCATTCACCTGAACGCCTCGTGTCTCTCCTGGGGCGGTGTTGCATGGCCCCTGCATGGATCTTGTTACTCAGCATTGCTGAGAAAAGACGGCCTTTGGAGGATGGAGGAGCGTGTCGTGGATGAGGGCCTCCCCTGCACAGGCATGCCTCTGCAGATATCAACCATCTTGGTTTTTTTTTTTTTTCTTTTCTAAAAGATTTGTCATAACTGTTACTTGGAATTAAGTTGAAGTTGATGGGTTATAAAGATAAACAGCGCAAGGCTCTGAATCACAGGTCCTGATGCGACCATGCAGCGGTTTTTGATTTCGACAGACATTTGTGACGTAGCCATAGTCATCAGATGAAAATACGAAATAGTCTTAGTCAGTTTTAGTCAAACTGCAGCTAACGTCATTCATTTTGTTTGTCGTCTTTAGACAAAACAGAGGATTTCTTTTCTGAAACTTTCACATTAAAGTCCAATAAACACAGATGTTCAGAAGCAGGGCGATGGCTCAACACGTACTCCAGAGGACGGTACTCGTAACTATTGTTGTGGTAGTTTGAGTACAAACACATTTGGGGGCAAAATAACATTTCAGGTCTTAAGCAATAAACTCCAGGCTTGCAGCTTGAATGGTTTACTGCGTTACTCTGTGTTTGGACTTAAACACAAGAAGGATTCATTCCAGGAACTCCATTTATGGACAGTTTTAGTTAAATGCTAAAAGCTAATCCGTTAACCACTCTACTGTCCACTGTTTAAATATGTGTCAGAAGGCAATAACTTCATGTGGAGCAATACAGCAACTTTTAAAGTACTTAAATGAGACTAATTTAACTTTATAGTAGCCTATTGGCCACGATGGAGGCTGCAGAAATATCAGAGTGATGATTCTTTCACCTAATTTGTAGCCGTAGGGCTTGTAGCAGCCTGTTTTGGTCGACTATCGTCTGAGATCAGATAGATAAACGGCCCTCATCCAATCAGAGGACAGGGACGCACATTATTAAAAGACAATCAGCCCGTGTGAGGCGATCACGTATCTTGATTGTCCGATAATCAAAAAACATTCTGTCTTTGTTCACATTTCCTCATAGTTTTTATCATCAGATATTAGCTCGTCACCGTCTCGTCTTAGCTACTCGTCTTCAGTTACTAAATTAACCCTGCCGTGCATAATCAAACGCTGTGGGACTAAGACACTGGCTCGTTGCGCGGTGCCTGTGTGTTAATGCTTAATTTTTGGCTGCCTGGCCGTCTGAGGGGGTTTCCCTTCCCTTTAAACTGCAGACTGGGTGAAGAGCTCTCATTAGGCCTTTTCACATGTCGTGCTGCCGTTTCTCCAGCGCGCTGTCAAAAAGATTTTCTTGGTGCACTGAGTAAATGTACCTCCCACGGTGTGCTGCTCGGCTCGTGAGTAAATTGAAGGGATGTTAAAAACCCCTCTTGTTAAATTAGCATTGTGAGTTAGATTTATGTGGGCAATTAAGGTTTTTAACAAGGCTCTGAAAGGAAAGGGAAGGGCTTCAAAAATAAATGTGCCGGGATTGAGTCGTTGTAGATTCAGCTGAGCACTTTTGATCCACTTTAGTTTGTTTGTGATTTCCTTTTCAGTAAATCTCTGCTGAGTCACTACCTTTTCCCTGATGAGGTCATAAAGCGGTGATTGAGACTGGGGCAGTTACACAGAATTCCAGTTTGCAATAGTGTATCAGACGACACATGATTCATGACCCAGTTGTAGTAATAGTAGTAGTTTTGAGCTGCACAGTGTTATTTAACAGTTTAGTAACATGTAGATGTTGAACTTCTGAAGCTGGCTGCAGAAACCCAGGCATGAGATCCGCCCACTCGAGCCCCGTCTCTCCCCTCTTTCTAGATCTGACCTGTCCTCTCGTCTCCCCGCTCTCGGTTTGAAGTCAGCTGCACAGCCAAGAAGTCATGGAGTACAAATATTTATATAGAGCAGAAGGGATGTGACAGTGTGAGGGATAGGAACTCCACGGGGAAGAGTGCTAGGGGTTAGCCTCGGGCTAATCTCTTCTAAGACATATTTATAAATCGTGCTAGCAGTTAGGGTGGACCGCTTCCAGCTTCGACACCAAGACGCTAACTGTATTTGGTCAGCGGCTAACGCTCCGAGGCCCACTTCAATGACGTCTTCTAACCGTTTTTATTTTATATATATTTGCATGGCACATAAACATATGGTTGTACTTCAGACTTGCATTTGGTTTGCACACACACACATAATAGTTTCCATGCGCCGGGGCACCACATGGCCTTCCTCCGTGCCGCATTTCACTTTGTTTTAGCTCCGCGTCAGAGACGAATTTCATCTGACACCGTAGGAAACCGAAAACAAAGCCTCAGAATAAAATAACAGACTGTTTTGAATCTGTCCTCAAAACAAGTGACTTAATGGGGAAACGCTTTCTGTGCCTGTCAACCAGGGTTTTATTGACTTTATGCCCATGTGAGTGACAGATGTTGCCGCGAAACGTCCATGAATTAAACACGCACCAACAAATGTATGACTGGTAAACCATCTGTAGGGACCGAGTTTAATGACACAAACACTTTGTTAGTGGCTGCTCTGTAGTCACCAAAGAAAATCCAAATAATGCTACGTGCCTCGTATTATTGTTAGCTTTATTGCCATTTCTCTGTGCACCGTATGTTGTAGAATAGTGCTATTAAACAAGTCACTGAAATGAGGAACAAGCTCCATGTGGGGTTGGTTTTAACTTTTGCATTAAAGGGGAAATGTCTTAAAACCACCTGCAACATCTACCACAAAAACCTCCCTGCAGCAAAGTTGGCTTGGAGTCAGGGTACGACGAGAAGTTTGGTTCCACATGCATGTTTTTGTAGGTTTTTATTTAAACTGTTGGGCACTCTAGATAGTCTGGCATCAAATGGTTAATACCACTACTGTTAATCTCTCATCTCCCAGCCAAAACCCAACCCCCCTACAAGATAAGAGCCCCCTTTAACCCTTCCACCCCCCTGCTTGGTAGCATTCCAGCTGGCCAGATGGTGTCTGCTCTGCACTGTGGACACGAGAGAAACCCCACCAGCAGGATTCTCTGGATGAAACATTCCACCCCACTGATCGCCACCCCCCTTCCTGCTCGGTCTTGTCTGTATCTTACAGGCCTCCGTTCTGGGGGTTGAAGTCCATGTTGATAAGTCAGTGGCGAGCAGAAAAAAATCTCGTTGCAATGGCAAAGTTCAATGTTTGACCCAGAATTATTTATAGAAATTTGTCATGCACCAGTCACAATAAATATGTAGGTAGAGATTAGGGGTGTCCCTGATTAAGTTTATCCGACCGATCCAAGTCCCGATCCGATCTTAAATAAAAAGAAACGTCCTCCCCTGTAGATCCCTAAAGGCTTTTCTTATCTTTCTTAAGCTTCTAGATCACGTGTGCACCGTGCGACTGGATTAAGCCCAATGATTAGGGCTGTTAAAGCTAATGTAGCAAGGAGAGGGTAGCTATCCTCCAGAATACCTGTGTCCTGTACTACAGAAATGGGCTGCCATAAACTCCCTAACCCTCTCTGGAAGATTTTTCTCCTTGACGCTGGCTCCAGGAAACTTTTCTTTTAAACTCAGCGTTCAGTGTTTGTTGTTGTTTTGGTGTATTCCCTTTTTTTTTTTGGTTTAGGTAGCAAATCCATTCAGGTAATACTGAATGAAGATCAACTACTACCACCTCACCAAACATCCACATCGCATTGTGTCCTAAAGGAGCAGAGAAGATCTTCTCCTCATGAAGAACGATCCAGTCTTAAATGTCTTTCCTTGTCTTCCTCATCTTCTCCTAGAGTCGACTGGATTCAGTCCAATAAATCTTTCTGTCAGAGTTAATGTAGTGTGGAGAGGGTAGCTGGTACCTTGGGTTCTCTACTCCAGAAATGTTCTGGTCATCAAGCGCTGCCATAAACTCCTTAACCCTCTCTGGAAGATTTTTCTCCTTGACGAAACTCCTCTCTTCTTTTAAATGCAGCGTTCACTGTTTTGTGAAAGTTGGTAGTAGTTGGTAGTATTCATGATCAACTACTACCACCTTGGCAAACTGGCCACATTACATACTTTACAAATTTCTTATTTTCCAGAGTAAAGTTCCTCCACACAGCAGATGTGTTTAGATGATTTTGACTCTACTTCTATTTAGATTTTCAACAGCTACAAGGACGTGGTTTTGGTTTTATGACTAACCTAAAATAAATAACTACTAAAATTCAGGCTTGGCTGAAGCCCGATACCGATCTGATCATTTCAAAAATGCCTGGATCTGCCCCAATATTGTCCGATTGCCGCCTCGTACGCAGTTATGTTCACTGTGCAACCATACATGCCAGTGCATGTTTGTTAGATGGGGGGATTAGTAAACAAAGCATCCCTTTTCCTCACTGTGAGAAACCTGGTTCAGGTTTTGAAATGGTTGCCGCAGCTTTGACGCCGGGTCTGCTGATAAACGCCGTGGTTAATTTGCACGTCTTCCACGGCGAGTTAAGAGAAATGGGTGCACTTGAAATGTTTTTGGAACGGGGCAGTTCTTTCTGTAAGTTGGTGTGAGGGGCCGGAGCTTTAACACAATGCATGTGTTATAAATAAAAAATAAATGTGGGTTCTGGCCTACATGGAGTCTTTGAATACAGTCCAACTTAGCACACTGTGTGTGTTGTGCATGTGTGTGTTTGTGTTTGTGTGCACATGCGTACGATCCCCCGGCTAGATAAAGAACCATAAACCCCACCCTTGCTACTCACTCCAGCTTCCATGATTGCAGCCTCTCTAGTTGTGTGTCAGTGTGCCCTGCCGTGTGTGTGTGTGTGTGTGTGTGTTTATGTGTGTTTGTGTGTGTTTATGTGTGCGTGCGTTTTTACTTGTTTGCTTTCCCATACGTCACATTTAATGGTTCCTCTGAATGCTGCAAATGGAAAGACAGGAAAGGCTTGGACAAAGAGCTAGCTTGTAAATAGAGGGAAAGACACACATACACATGCTCTCCTGTGTTTAACTTTGAAGCTTTATTGAGTTTAAATGACATAAGCTTTTGTTAAGGATTTAAATAAGGGGAAGCGACACACACATATATTTTTTGTGTGTGTGTCTTTCTGTTGACAGAAGCAACGTTTTTACAGTGTCGTTTACGGAGGCAGAGCAGAGTGCAGGCATGAGTAACTGGGAGGTTGTTATGTCAACTGGTTTTTGGTTGACCGGCTACAGTCAGCAGGACTTCTGGTAAAAGGGATTTGAGGGAGTTTGTGTCATTGTGAGACAGAGGGGAGAGAGGGAGAGATGGATTAGTCTCAGGCCCTGTTTTTGCCCCATCCTCCTCCTCCTCCTTCCCCTCTGCAACAGCAGATCTTCTCCTCCTCCCTCCGCCCCCATGTCAGACCGGGGCCCCATGGCCCCCCTGGAAACACATGCCCTACAAAGCCATCACATCCACCCCCACTAAAGCCCATTCTCTGCAGCTCTTTCTTTCCTTTCCCACCCTGCTCTGACCTCTGCAAGTTCTCTTCATTCTCTTGTTGAATTCTCCGAACTCATCCTCCATACTCCTCTTCCACCTTAAGTGTCTTTTCCTTCCTTCCTTCCTTCCTTCCTAAACCCTGGCTCCACCCTTTTTCCCTTTTTTTTTCTTCCCTTTCCTCGCAGCTCAAAGCCAAGAGAGAGTCGAGTCATGTGAATGGATATCCTGCGTGTGCCCTCTCCGACAAACGCACCCTCCTGTCAGAATCGTCCTTTGAAGCTCTCTATTAGCGGAGGCCAGTATCAACAGGATGAAGTGCTGTGGCTCTCTGCCGTTGCAATTAAAAGTTTATCCAGCCAGTTAAAGCGCCTTAAGTGTTTGAAAGATTGTTATTTAATGAGGAACACATTGGCCACTCAGTATGTGGTTGATTGTTGGATGGAGGTGGATTTTTTTTGGACACACCCTAAGTCTGCCCCTCTCCCCGGCCATTTTCTGATTTGTTTGGTAAGAAATCGGTTTGAAGTTTGGAGTAGGCCGTCCCCGATCAAGTTTGCCAGCTTTTTAATATTCAGTATCAACCGATCTGATCTTAAATGTCCTAGAATTGGTCTCCTGTAGCTTCCTAAAGTCTGTCCTTGTCTTCCTTGTCTTCTCCTAGAGTCGAATGGATTCAGTCCAATAAATCTTTCTGCCAAAGTTAATGTAGTGTGGAGAGGGTAGCTGGTACCTTGTGTTCTCTACTCCAGAAATGTTCTGGTCGTCCAACGCTGCCATAAACTCTCTGGAAGATTTTTCTCCTTCTTGACGCTGTCTCCAGGAAACTTTTCTCATGTTTTAAATGCAGCGTTCAGTGTTTGTTATTGTTGTTTGGGTGCAGCCTTTCCTGAGTGGGCTATCCACATTGCATAATTTCCTCCATACAACAGACATGTTTAGTCACATGATTTCGGGTCACCTTCTTCTTCTTCTCAGATTTTTGGCTCCTTAGAAGCTAGCCAATCGCCACTAAAACAGAAGAAGAAAGTGTTTTGATGCTACTGGGAGGTTTGCTAAAGATCAGGCTTAGCTGGGTCCTGATACCGATCTGATTATTTTGGGGGGGAAAAAAATGCCTGGATTGGCCCCTGATACAAATCGGGACATCCCTAGTTTGTAGAAGATGGAGTTATTGGATTAGGGAATGCTGACCTGTACTATCTACTTCCAGGTTTGACACATGAAATGGTTGCAGTCATACACGCAGGAAACCTCTAACATACGGTTAACAAATCATCCGACACATGCCTTTTAATGCTTCCTTAGCAGTTGTGTGGTTAGATTTGATTAGCCGACGATTGCTTTAGTATTTCTTGGGATTAACTGTATATTAAACAGGATAAAGCTCAGATTCTGGTATTACTATAACACCAATTAAGAACCGTATTATTGTAATTGTTTGGCTGTGTTGGATTTACACGTTACGTGAGTCATTCAGATATCCTGTGCGTCTCTTGCGTCTGCATTGTGTGTTTTACTAGATACTTCCATCTTTTGTTTAGCTCCTTTGTGGTTCTTGGAACTGGCTGAAAATTTCTCACGACTTCCCAAGCTGAAAATACTTTTTTTCAAAATGCTCTGCCAGCCAGTTATTTTTTATTTTTTTGCATTGGCACCTGGTTTTCTCAGCTGAGGAAACTTTCCACTTTCCGGCCTCTTCCCTGAGGAGGAAAGTATGTCAGCAGCTGGCTCTGTCCGAAACTCTGCTCTTTTTTTTTTGGTTCAGTGAAGGACAGTGATTAAGGTCTCCCTGATGCTTGTGATAAATTCATGTGGATTCCCAAAGCTTTATATGTGAAGAAATGCCTTTCCAATGCAAATCCGGGGTTTACGAGTAGGGTGTCGGCCGCATTCCTGCTGTGTCCTCTTGTGTGGACATGTGGATTTCTGTGAAGAATACACAATCTGGTGGCCTACAGGTCAACGTTTGAGGCGACTTTCTGTCTGGACCTTATCTCAGAATGAATCGGAGCTCATGTGTATGTCCTCCTACGGCTTTGTATGACAGGTATTCATTTCCAATAAGACACCTGCTTCCTATTGCTTCACCCGAGTAGATAATGACATCAGTAGCCTGTAACTGTCACAATGAAATTTCACTGGTTTTCCTTCCGGTGCTTTAGTAGACTCCGGTTATGAAATTTTTTTAAAACGGATCAAATGACCAGCCAGAGCACATAGTAGTGTTAAACATTTAACTTTAGCATAAAGAATCCTGTCTTTCTAACCAAGCTCTGGAGATCCATCAAATCATCCACCGTCATTGGCATAGATTTGAAAGAGCAGAAACTCTCCACACAATTCAAATCGCCCTTGAGCTGTCTCGAAATGTCTCAACTTCCGCATTTGTGGCCTACTGCCCTTGCATTAAACAAGTGTTATGTAATCTAAAGTAACTACTTAGCATCACTCCAGGTCTTTGGAGAGAAGTAAATATTTAGAAACGTGACCGTCACTCAGAAACTTACACGAGGAAATAATGACACTAAATCCGAAACTGCTTTGACTGTAAAGGAGACGTCTTGCAGTCGAGACAGTTATGCTGTGTCACTGTCTTTACCCGGCCCGTCTCTTGACATCTCTGGGACGTTTGCCAGCTTTGATCAAGCTCTTCATAAAGAAGGATATGGGGCATGGTCAGGAAGTGACACACTTGGCCTTTGTTGAGACAGACCTTCCTCTCGTAGCTAGTAACTACTCCCAACGGGCAGCAAGAGGTCAGAGAACACGCCAGCTTTTGGAAACAGAGGATTTAGTTTGTTTACATGTCCTGAATGAGCAGAGAAGATATTCCCCTCATGAATTACCAGGTAGGAGTAGAAAAACTACATACTAAGCAAATCAGATGCTCCGTCACCAGTAATGCAAACCATTCTGTCAGATATTTTTCTCTCTCCAATCGTCAAACTCCTCAGTTGGGATGAATGTGCAGCAGAGTGCATAATTTGGATTTATTCACTTTAATCTGAAGCAGATATGTCGTTTCCCCTCCAAAACCACCCATCATCTTGTACTGTTATTACTGTCATTCAGAGCTGTCTTCATGTTTTCGTGATCCTTCATGTTTCTGGTCGCTCCACTTAGTCTGTATTCCAGAAGAAATAACCATAAATAGGTAACGAGGCGGCGCAGTGTTTTGGAGCGGCGTAAATCACCACCAAACAAAGCGAATGTTCTGGGTGAGACCACATTCAGCTGATAGGGGTGATGATTTTTAATCTATGACTCACAAATGTGTTCTCAGTCCCCCTTGTTGCTTAAAATAACAGAGACGGCTTCCAAACAAAGCAGCCTCCATGTTCTGGGTCTCTGTGGATAGGCTTTGGTGCACCGTGTAGCACTCCTTTTATAGGTAGTGATTTAGGTGAATTATGTAAGCGTGCGTGCATAGTCCCGAAATCAACATCTAAGCCCAGGGTCCTTTTTGCCTTCATAAGGCAACTCTTCTGTGGAGTAATGTTCAGTTTAAACCCAAAAGGACAAGAAGTCAAGTTAAAGATATGTATTTTTAGTTTTTATGGGGGATAATTACTCTTTTGACATGTCAGGGATCATCACTACTGTACTTCAGCTACATATTTCGGTAATTTTACTACAGTATTGCATGTCCTGAAGTTTTTCATCCAGGTTTACAGCTTTGGGGTGGTGGTATAGACCTATTCTATAGGAAAGGTAACCTTAAATGACTTCTGTTGTGACCTGGCACTATAAATAGAGGATAAAATTAGGTGAATATATTACCTAATTAGGCAGGAAGTCCTCCTAATGTTAGGGGAAACACTGTGCTGTACAAACAAAGTAAATAGGGATGTCCTGGTCTACCATAAACCAAAACTACGTCCATGTAACATCGAAGCATTTCTTCTTTTTCGTTGGCTAGCGTCAAAGCTGCCCTATTTATTGGACTGAATCCAGTCACATCTAGGACAATACAAGGAAGACAAGAAAAGCCTTTAGGAATCTCCAGGGGAGGAAGTTTAGTTTATTTAAGATCGAACTGGGGGGCAAAAAAGACTGGCATAGACCTGTTCTATTGGAAAGGTAACCGTAAATGACTTTGTTATGATCTGGCAATATATATAGAAATTAAAATGAATTTGACCTTCAGTAGGGGAGCCGGGGATGTTGGGGGGTGGGGTAGCACCTAATGTAATGGTAGGGGAAACACAGCACTGTCCCGATTGGTATCTGGGCAGAGCCAGGCTTTTTTTAAATGATTGATGAGAAGTCGTTATTGTTTTCGTATATATATTTTGCCAAATTCTGTGCTACTGTGACAAGGAAATTTCCCATACGTGAGATTAATAACCATGTCTTATGTCTTATGTCGTATTGAATCGTGTCCAACTTCAGCCAAGCCCGACCTTTTGCAGTTATTTATGTCAGGTCTACCATAAACCAAGCCTTCTTTCTCTTTCTCTTTGGCTAACATCAAAGCTGCCCTATTTTATTGGACTGAATCCAGTTCAATCCTTCTAGGAGAGTACAAGGAAGACAAGCAAAGACTTTATGAATCTCTAGGGGAGGAGCTTTAGGACAGGGCAAACAAGACATGATCGAGACGTCCCTAAAGATAAACCTTGTTTTGATTTTTATGACTACTACTGCTATCCTTTACTTACTAAGCTGTGTCTCACAATGAGGATGATTCTGGCTCCGTAGTAGTGGATTCACTGCTACCTATTGATTAGGCATGCATATTCAATGGGCCGTTTGTCAAATTAAACAGTAAACTCCATTAGAAAAGCTTCAGCCTCACATGAGTCCTGGGCACATACCTGGAATCTGTTCTAGTTTCTATTCTAGCCGAGTGGAATCAGTTGTGGACGCTTTCCACTGGTCCCATAGTGGCCGCCATGTATCGTGTACATTTCTGAGATGGTAGGAGTGTTGGACTTCAACCGCTTCATGAGAATGAACAGATGACAAATACAGTAGATCAAGGACTAGGACGTAAGGAGGCAGTGTGGTCCCTGAGTGTTTAGCCAGTGTTAAGTGGAGCAGAGATGGTACACACATGTACTCTCCTGTATTTCTTAACATATACACCGTTTTCCTGTGTAATATTTCAAAGGGGTATATTTTTCTAGCCGGGGGGGGGGGGGCGTGCAAGAGTCCTTGTTCTGGGCTGGTGTTTATAGACCAGCAGGTGGTCAGGGGTCACAAGGGGTGCGCTTGAGATCTGTTCAAGCTTGTCATCGTTTCAGAGTAGACTTTTGGAGGCAGCTCATTTATTCCACCTTATGACCAGACTCACTTTTATTTTCTCTCTCGCCTTGACCCATTCTTCACTCCTCTTTCATCTCCACTCTCTCATTACTAACAATGTCCAGACACGGGCCTCTCGTTTCTTTTTTTTTTTTTTTTCCTCTTTGTCCCCATGTGCCATAAATGTGAGAACGTTTGCGGTAAATTATTAACTCATGCTCCGTAATTGGATAGAGACCGAGGGGCTACTTTAATCCCATGCCCCTCTTTATCATAAATATATGTCCGTTTATTCATAACCCCTCTTTCTCTTCTCCTCGGCTGACCCGGAGCATGGTTAGGCATACTTTAGCTGTGAGAAACGTCTGTGGAAAAGCCCCTGTGCTCAGAGACGGCACACGCATAAAGATTATTGCTGCTGTCAGCTGGCGAATGCATCGAAGTGAGTTCAGCTTTTAAAGCCCCATCTGAGTCATGTGTGGTTTTCAGCTCTGTGAATACTTAATGGAACAAAATGAGCTCAAGTGAACCTCCTAATTTTTCACCTCTAAGCTGGAACTCACTAGATATTGAAAACCCAATTAAACAGTGCCATTTTTATTGTGTTGAAAGATGTGGAAAGTAGATGTTTAACACATTATCCCTTTCACCGACGTGTGGCTGACGATCGTCTCAGCATTCATTAGTTAAAAGCCTATATACACCGATCAGGCATAACATTATGACCATCTTCCTAATAGTGTGTAGGTCTCCCTTGTGGTGACTCATCAGATAATGGACATGGACCTTCTGAGGGTGTCCTGTGGTGTCTACCAACAGAATCTTGTTAGTGGGGGGCCTTTGAGGGGAGGGGCCTCTGTGGATCATCCCACAGATACTTGATCAGTTTGGATACTAGTGAATTTGGAGGCCAGGTCAACACCTTGTGCTGTTCTTCATGTTTTTTTTTTAGTTGTTCCTAAAGTGTTTTTGTGTGTGTGTCTGTGTCAGGCTGCATCCTGCTGGGGATGGCTGCTGCCATCAAGGAGTGTCATTGCTATGGGGTGGGGGTGTCTGGTCTGGTCTAGGTGGGTGCTACATGTCTAAGTAACATCCACACCAATGAATGCCAGGTCCAGAAGTTTCCAGGCAGAACACTGAATTGTCACAAGATGTTATTCACTTCTTAGTGGTTTTAATGTTGTGGCTGATCGGTGTATATACCCCTGGATAGGTTTAAAGCCTATGAAATTTTGCTCTAAATGTTTGACCTATGTTCAAACAGAAGAACACGTTCACGTTTCTGACATTTACGGACAATTTAGTTGTAAATACACATTCATTACGAGGTCCGATCATTTTCTTTCAGGTACAAAGCTTCAACTAAGTAAAGCATGAAATGGGATAAAGATGTTATTTGATATGAATCCCCAATCCCCCCCTCCCCACCTCCTCCCTCTTTCCAACTGGCTCATACTGGGTCGTTGGAATAGAGGTTATGTGAGAGTCTCGCTGCGGTGGTCGGCCGCCTTTGAGCGGGCTGACATCACTTTCACAGGGAGGTGGAAGGGGAAGGGCTTGGCCTGGAGATCCACAGCTGAGCTGATTTTTTCAAAGCTGGAGAAATATATGCCTCTGTGCATCATGACACTGTACTCACTCATCCATGGTACTAATTATGTCTTCCTCCTTTGTTTGCAGCACTGGGATGATTTTGGTGGAGTGACACATCGCTCACATCTCATTGGAACAAAACAGCCTTGCATCTCATCACTTTAAACTGCCTCAAAATAAACTGCAAAATGGACGGAGTGGACACCTTGCAGAGCTCTGCCCCAGAGACCAAGGCCGAGCGGATTGCTCGCTACAAAGCAGAAAGAAGGAGGGAGCTGGCCGAGCGCTACGGCAACATGGAGGACGTCTCCTCCAGATACGTCCGCAAGGAGAGGAAAACTGCCGACGCGTTGGAAACGACGTCTTCCGTCGCCAAGGAGAAGGAAAAACGCGAGGATAATGGGTCAGAGCAGACGTATACGAGGAGGGGCCTCCGGAATAAAGTGTCAGAGCCTGTGGAGCAGGCTGGGAACGAGCAAGAAAAAGATGCTGATGTTCACATCAAAGCAGTTTCCAGCTCGACATCTGAGGTTTATTCCTCCACAAGGACGTCCTCTTATACCCGGTGAGTTTAATCACATCGTTAAAAGATTAAAGCACCATTTTCGATGCAAGACCCGTCACATTGTTCTTCTCAGTGTGACATGAACTTGGTCAGAGGCAGGAGTTGATCTGATCAGGAACTGATTGCAATGAATTTTATGTTCAGATATTCTTAATTGTATCTGAGATGCAGTTGACTTGCATGCATTGTATCTACTATAACTTCTTTTTTCACGTATCCTGATTTAGAAAACATTTAGAGCTGGTAAAGACATCTAACAGTTTACTGTAAAAGGGCCTGCTGGCTGCCAGTGAGAGAAGAGGAGGAAACGATTCTGCACATTTGGAGAACACTTGGTCCTATCTCCCGTTTGAAGTAAACACGACCGCGAGCATTTCCAAACTTGGCCATGTGTGCGACGCACTGCAACACTTATTTTACCGTGGTATGTTTTGCTGCTTGTTTTAGTCTTCCAGTCGTATGGGGGTTCACGCATATTTAGCAAGAACAACAAACAGGTATTGTTGGGGCTTTTTTTTTTCTTTTCCCCTGAGTTGTTCATAGCTGGACTAAAACATGTCCTGTCACAGGTCTGGGGATGTTTGAGCTATAATCAAGCAGGAGGTTATGCTCTGTGCACATAGCCAGACTTGTCTGTTCCTGAGAAAACTGCCCGAGGTGAGCAGAGTGGAGAGATAGTGTCACGGTTTGGGGCTTGTGTAGAGTTATTCAGCTCTCCCAGGTATTCGTGCCTTGTGCTTAATGAAGCAAAAGATGTAGAAGAGATGTAGATAGATGTGATTGATTCATTGCCCACTGGATATTTTACAGAAAAGGCATGTCTGTTGTTGTGATCGACCTAGAAGGAAAATGCAGCTCACACACACACACACGCACACACACACACACACACACACACACACACACACACACAGAGCATGGCATGTTACAGCAAATCTAAGACGTCAAGTTGTCTACTTGGCTGTGCTAGGATGCACACCGAATAGCCACAACATTACGACCGGAGAAGACAGGAGAAGTAAATAACATTGAGCATGTTGTGACAATTCAATGTTCTGCTGGGAAACTTTTAGACCTGGCATTCATTGGTGTGGATGTTACTTAGACATGTAGCACCCACCTAGACCAGACCAGGCACCCCCACCCCATAGCATTGGGGTGGGGGTGCCTGGTCTGGTCTAGATGGCAAAAACACTTTAGGAACAACTCAAAAAAAACATGAAGAACAGCACGAGGTGTTGACCTGGCCTCCAAATTCACTAGATCCCAAACGGATCAAGTAACTGTGGGATGATCCACAGAGGACCCTCCCCTCAAAGGCCCCCCCACTAACAACAGACACTACAGGACACCCTCAGAAGGCCCATGTCCATTATCTGATGAGTCACCACAAGGGAGGCCTACATACTATTAGGAAGGTGGTCATAATGCTATGCCTGATTGGTACATTTAAGCGCAACATTTAGTATAGAAACCTTCGGGTGCATCTGCTAAACACAGAGTCCCACACCAAGTTATGGACTTCATATTTGTGATTACAGAGGACTCAAACACCGGCTGACGTGTTGATCGTTTGTCTGCATGCCTTTCACGCCAGCTACTAATCTTAACAGTTCTTGTGATGACATTCACTGCATGTCCCAGTCCAGCTGTGCAGGCTTGTATGCAGGCCACACTTCTAACTTCCATCTTAACACAAACCGTCCCAAGTTTCGTGGTCGAGCTGCTTGTATGTCATTATTAGAGCTCCACACGCGTGTTCGCCGAACGTCATAAGCCACATGTTTGCGTGTCTGTTACAGGAATAGCACAAAGGAAACCGGAGCTCAGCTGCTCTGGAGATAATGAAAAACTGTCAACACGTTTATCTGCCACAGACAGGAATCCTTTGCTCGTAAAGAGTTGAAGGGTGACATTCCAAAAACGACTGCGTTTTGACTTTTACATTTACAACTAAATCTCACTCTTACAGATTCTGCAGCTGACTTAGTTATCGGCTCATTTGCAGGTTAATTTAATTTACAAAGAGGGCACAGCGATGTCAAGTATGCGTGAAGATACGTACACCAATCAGCCACAACATTAAAACCACTGACAGGAGAAGTCAATAACTTTGACCATCTTGCGTCAGTTCAGTGTTCTGCTGGGAAACTTTTGGACCTGGCATTCATTGGTGTTGATGTTACTTAGACATGTAGCACCCACCTAGACCAGACCAGACCAGACCAGGCACCCCCACCCCATAGCAATGACACTCCTTGATGGCAGCAGCCATCCCCAGCAGGAACGGTTAAGGAACATCTCAAAAAACATGAAGAACAGCACAAGGTGTTGACCTGGCCTCCAAATTCACTAGATCCCAAACTGATCAAGTATCTGTGGGATGATCCACAGAGGCCCCTCCCCTAAAAGCGCCCCGCCCACTAACTCCAAACACCACAGGACACCCTCAGAAGGCCCATGGCCATTCTCTGACGAGTCCCCACAAGGGAGACCTGCACGATGCCTGATCGGTGTATCTACCTCATCGTTTTTCAAGAAGCCAGCCTTTCAGTCAGTTTGTATATAAATGACGTATCTCACACATGTGTAATTCGGAAAAGCTAATGGGAGTTGGATGATGTTTAGTAAACACTGACCTGATGGGTTTGATGATTCACGCTGAATTAGAAACAGGATTGAGAGCTAATTATTGTTAGCATGGCCGAGCCGTTACAGAACTAAAGCACTAAATGAAGATGGAACAACAAGTCATGATGATGCTCTTTTAATTCCTCTTTATTTTATTGCCTCGCTGAGTGCTTTGTGTGTATGACATAATTTCGTGGAGCGAGAGTGCGGAAGTTTTCTGCAAGTGTGTGATTAATGACGGACCTGCCCGCATGTGAAAGTGTGTTTAACTTCACTCTCTCTTCAACTTCCACTCCGCCCTCCACCCCCCACCCCCCCTCCGCTACCCAATCTGATTTGCCGTTCCTCGTCTTGTCCTCTCTCTGCACTCTGTTCTTCTTCTCCGAGTTAGTTTTGGCAGCCGTTGACTGTCAAGAGTGTGGGTGGGGCAGCTGAAGTGTCGCTGAGCCCTGTGGCTGGTGGTGGTGGTGGGGGGTGTTAAAGCAGAGTGAGAATGAGAAGGTTTCAAATGCAAACGGATTTTAAATTTGTAAGTTTAGAAAAGGTGTTCTTGCGTATGTAGTTGGTGGATATCGCATCGCTTTATTCTTCCACCTGCTTCTTTTCCATTGCACATTTCCTTCCATCTTTAACTCCTCCATGTTCACATGCCATAAATACCGCCGACTGGCATCGTCTGATTTCCACTGAAGACGCACGCCAGCCCAAAGCCGACCAAAAACTTTCCTTGTAGCAACCGAGCCTGGAGTCACTCATAATGACATCCTGCAGCAACAATTACTTTTTAACAGTATTTTAGGAAACATGACGACACTGCAAGGAAAAAGCCACACAGCACAGAGTGAGATCCAACATTTAAATGTCCTTTTTATTTATTTTCTTGGCACGATACAGCTGCACAGTCCTCGATAACAAGGCCACAGCAGACATTTAGTCAGGTAAAACTCACTCAAACAGGATTATCTAACTAGAATCCAGTCTGCATGAATTCACCTGAAACCCCTGACTTCATCTGACAATGTGCGAAGCCCATTAGAGAGCCTCTCTATTTTTTTTTTTCATATGAACGTGTACGCAACACCGTCACCGGCTCAGTTTGAACATGTGCAAAACAATTTCACAAATGCACACAGAGCAGTTTAAACAAATATTACTATTTTGTGCTTATTTTCTTTTTTAAATTAATTAAAAATTCACAAATCTGATCATTCTTGCATCTAAAAGACCAGGTTGGACACTGTTTTCATGCTTCTCAGATCCGCACAGATCCCCTAAATGCATGGTGCATTTAAGTGTCATCGGAAACCTGGGAATTCTGGGCTTTTAGGGGCCCTGATGCGTATCGTTCCTGTGGTGAAAATGCATCTTTACTGATTTTACTCGTCACTTCTCGGTTAGTAGCAAGCTGCTGCTAGAGGACGGACTTGTCCTGCTGACATCCTGTCGGGACCTCACAGTAGTTTGGTTTGAAATGAGTATGACTGTAAACCAATTTTAATTTGCAGATACTGCAGAATAACACTTTGTCATGAGCTTCATGATGATGGATGTTAATTCCATTCACTGATAAATGTGACGAGCATCAATGCTAATGCTAGCCTAACTAGCAACCAACCAGAAACCATTACAGTTTTATGGTTCAGCCTTTCATGAAATTACACTGCATGTGCAAAGAAATGTGCACAAATTAATATTTATTCAGACAGCCATTAGGGATGCAGCAAAAATTTTCGGCCGAAAATTGCTGCGGTTGTTGCTTGCATCATCACAACATCCTGTTTCGGCGATAAACTTTCTGCCGGAAATGGCCCGAAAGTGCATTTTAGGTTTTCGGCCGAAAATTTTTGGTGCACCCCTACAGCCATGTGTGCATTTGTGAAATTGTTTTGCACAAATCGTATTATGCATTTTGAGAATCATTTGAGACCAGTTTCACTCCATGCTACTGCAGCTTTTTTACCGAACTGAGCCGTTACCAAAATGCATTCTGCACGTCAGAGCTTTCGTTTGTGCTTGACGTAGCGTCTGGACAGATTCTCTCATCGCGTCCAAATTTGTCTAAACCGAAAAAGTGAGAATCAAATTTATGCAAAAATCACCCAAAGTCAGCTCAGCTTCCACTCCCCGGCGTCCTGCATCAATCTGTAACCGCTCGCTGCTGTTTGTTTATATCATGACATGTTTGAACGGTGCACGGTTGGATGCACGTGAAGTAAACGCAGCAGCGCTACAGATGGCCTAATTTAGCCAATTTCAAGCACTTTAAATCCGCCTAGGTTTGGTATCGAATGCGCAGCTTGCATCTGTCTCCCCCTTCCTTCAGTAACCTTTGACCCCTCCCAGATGTCCTCCATGATTCCCTATTGTGCTAAAAGCAGTCCTCTCCCCTCCCTCCTGTTACATCATCGCTTGCTACCCCACAGGCAGCTGCTGTGCCCATCCATTTTTAACGCCCATTACTTAGAGATGAACGGCCACCTTCAGATGCTGCACACACTCACTGCTGTTATATCACCGCCAACGTGGGACTTGGAGGAGCAACACTGAGCGAATGTTGGCATAAAGATGCATGGTGTCATACGAGGCGCAGACTCTCCTGTAGCTGACTTTATGTCGGAGCGTGAATTTTTCCAGTTGCGGATTATAATGGTTCGCGTAAAGACTTATTCTTCTTTCTACTTTGCAAACATCAGTGTTAGCAGACGTGTAATTTCTGTCATCACTTCATTATGTTAGAGGGTGATCTCATTTGTCTCTTTCTCTCTCTCCCTCTCTCTCCTAGGCGGCTGGAAAGTGGTGACACAGAGGAGCCAAAGGGTAAGACGACCTCTCCGCTTTCACTGCACTCAGATCCTCTATTGTTCCGCACGCCGCTCCGTCCCGACACTCATTCAAGTTCTTTATTGCTCGCTGTGAAAGGAACACCGAGCTCATGGCTGATGTCAGATTACCTGCCCTTTATGGATGAGCTGCGTTTAGCCACCTGCGAGGAGTGAAAAGAGAAAGCAGACACGCCGACGAGCCCGGCTCAGCTTTGTTGTTGCTGCGTGATATGAAGTGGAAGATTTACCTCCGGTGACGGGAGATGAAGTTTGGCGCGCGTGTTCGCAGACGTTTTGTTTAAAGACCGCGTCCGAGAGTGTGATTGATCCACGCAGTTACGCTGGAAGCTTATTTTAGCTGGATAGCTTTACAAACTAATCATGCACTAAAGAGAAGAAAATCCAAAGTTAACAAACGGAGCGCTGCTTTCTGAATCTTTTACCGACTGGTTCAACCACCTGTATGTTCTTTCTGCTTACATAACATTATGGCCACTGTTGTGCAGGTCTCTGTTGTGGTGACTCATCAGAGAATGGACATGGGTCTTCTGAGGGTGTCCTGTAGTGTTTGGTGTTAGTGGGGGCGGGGGGGCTTTGAGGGGAGGGGCCTCTGTGGATCATCCCACAGATACTTGATCAGTTTGGGATCTAGTGAATTTGGAGGCCAGGTCAACACCTTGTGCTGTTCTTCATGTTTTTCGAGTTGTTCTTAAACCGTTGCTGCCATCAAGGAGTGTCATTGCTATGGGGTGGAGGTGCCTGGCCTGGTCTAGGTGGGTGCTACATGTCTAAGCTACATGTCACACCAATGAATAACAGGTCCGGAAGTTTCCCAGCAGAACACTGAACTGTCACAAGATGGTTTTAATGTTGTTTACTTCTCCTGTCAGTGGTCATAATGTTGTGACCGATTTGTGTATCTTCTGCCTTGCTTTGTGCTCACTCACATGCCAGCTGGTGATGTGTGTGCTTGTGCACAAGAAAAAAAAAAAAGCCCCAGACAGATAGGACGGTTCATTGAGCAACACATGTTGTGTAATATCTTATTTGCTCAACACAATCTGTTATTTTTTTTTTAACCCTCATTGTAAATCAGGAAGTTCACAAGCCCAAGACTAAATAATAATTATCTGAAGGTTACATGGTATGATAGTTTTCTATCTCCAATCTTAACGTGCCCAGTGATGAATGAATTGTAGCCGACAGAGCCGTGAGTGTAAATAAATCACAAGCTTTATCTAAACACCGATTAGTGTGTTTGACTGAGGTGCTCACTCGACAGCTGCCACTGGTATTGACTTTGCCATTGCAGCAGCACAGGATATGTCTTCCTTCTTCTCTGTAAAGGCAGGGTTAGGGTGGGGGATGGGGGGGGGGGGTTGGCCTGTGATGAGAACTGTGTGAATGTATTAAAAGCAGGAGGACAGAAATGAACATTAAATCTCTGTGGTCGGTATTCTCACTGTCACGCAATATATTTCACATGACTCATACTGAGCTTTTCTGTTCTGTGTTTGTTTTGGTTTTTAAACCATTAAGATTTTAAATCACATGGTGAAAATGTGAAATTCCTCCTTTACTTCACTGACTTAAATGATTTTATACTTGAAACAAGCTACGTTACTGAAGCAGACGTTTGCTTCAAGCAAATAATGTGAATCCCATTAGATTATATTAATATTGGGAATAAATGCTGAAAGTTAGCTGATGGCTGTTCCCGTCCAAGCCGCAGACTCTAAGAAAAGTGGACGTCATGACCGCTCCTCTTAGAGTGAAGCCAAAGCATGTGGAGGTAGCGCCCCCTGGTGGCTGGCTGCAGTATAGCTCTTAAGCCCTGCCCCCCTCCATGTTAGTGAATGGGACTTCACAAGCCAAATTAAAACACTTTTTTTTTTCTCTTCAAAGATGGTTTCTGTCATTTTAGGTGGTTAATATAATCAAGTTTTGATTTAGTCATTTTTAACCCTTTAAAAACAGGATGTGACATCATGATGATTGACAGTTGCCACTGACAACTGCTCCATGAGCCATAGACTGTATATAAAGATGTATGACGAAACTGCTCCTCAAATGTGAAGCCAAAGGAAGTAGAGCTCCCCTTGGTGGCTGGCTGCAGTATTGCTCTTAAGCCCCGCCCCCCTCTATGTTAGTGAATGGGACTTCGCAAGCCAAATTAAAACACTTTTTTTTCAAAGATGGTTTCTGTCATTTTAGGTGGTTAATATAATACTGATGTATGTTCAAGTTTTGTTTTAGTCATTTTTAAAGCTATAAAAACAGGATGTGACATCATGATGATTGACAGTTGCCCCTGACAACCGCTCCGTGAAGTAGGAACGAGAGTGTAGTGTATAATCAATCCATAGACTGTATATAAAGATGTACGACGGGACTGCTCCTCTAAAGTGAAGCCAAAGGAAGTAGAGCTCCCCCTGGTGTCTGGCCGCAGTATAGGTCATAAGCTCCGCCCCCTCCGTGTTAGTGGGCGGGACTCGGGCCAAATTAAAACACTAAAATTCTCGTCAAATGAAGGGGAAATGAAGTTTCGTGTTAGTTATTTGACGCTATAAAAACAGGCATGATTATTGGCAGTTGTCGTTGACAACCGCTCTGTGAAGTGGTCCTGCAGGAACTTTAGAGTAGGAAAAAATAAATAAATCTAGCATTTCTGTTGGAGGTAGAGCAGAGCACCACTGACTCCAAACTCACCCAGTGTACCCGGGACACTAGCATCGGTTTGGACAGTGGGAGGAAGTGAAGACGCGTTGTCCATTTTTTTTTACAGTCTATGCTCCAAGCTGGTCGAGGGCCCAGTACTATTTATACAAACATTCAGCTGGTTAATACTGAACACAGGTTGCAGACGTGCTGGTACCCTCGTAGTCATAATACTGTACGTGAAAATACCCACTCATATAATGCAAATGAGATATTTTGATGCTCTGAAACTGGCTAATATTTACATATCGTCCTCTGGCTACTTACGCAGTTCAAAGGCGGCTCCAACAAGCTCTCACCAGCTATAAGTGAGCTGTCGTTTTAAGATGGATTAAAACACTTACGGAAGACACTGTAAACTCAAGTGGAGGTTTTTCCATCTCTTGTGTTTTTCTTTTTCCCTCCACTTGTCTTTAGTTTGGACGGTGAGCGGATGATGATGTAAAAGAGATTGGACTGAAGTCAAAGCTATACGAGTGAGGTCTGAGTGCAGTCACCAGTCTGCAATGCTTAATGTTTCATCATCTCGGCTAAATCACGCTTAGTCCCGGGCCGCAGGGGAGCTTGGAAACATAAATCAAAACTGGAGCTTTTTGGGTTTAGGTTTTTTTTCCCCCTTCCACTGGAAACACTGAGTTTGTCAGAGACGTGCTATTATTTTGGCAAGAAATGTCACATTGTCGAGGCAATAAAAGCAGATTTAGAGCAGGATAATGGCTGTGAGTGTGCTGACTTAAGAAATTTGTGTTGTTTTGGAATACTATTAAATTTAATGTTTTCCTCTCGATCAGATTAGAGGACTTGGTTGCTGGTTTTGATTAGACGGCTCACATGAAATGTAATTCTCTTTCTCTTTAGCATGTACAGTATGCACAAACACGAGGTTAACTTATTCCATACTCTAGTTGGATATCTCAGCATTCATCTTTTGCATTACTTTAACAGTCGGGGAGTTTTCAGATGCAACCCAGAACTGTTCCATCTACATTTCTGATCCTGAGACGTCTTTGAAACCGGTCACGTTGATTAAATTGTCAATTTTCCCGCCTGTATTTTTTTTAAACCTGTTGAACCTTTAACGTGAGTTTGGTTTGTGCATACAGCTCACTTAAAGGACAACTCCGGCGCAAAATGAACCTGGGGTTAATAACACATGTGTACCGAGTTCGACCGTTCTCTGGTATTTGTTTTCATGCATTTGTTTTGTTAGTCAAATGTGACCAGTTTTCTTGCAAACCGCTATTTAGCGTATAACGCTAGCCTTCAGGGCACACCGACACATAAAAAGAAATCACTATTTCTATACCACTAACAAGGCTCACAATATCACCACACTTACACGGTAGCATAACTAGGGTCTCTACATGTAAACCGAAGCATTGAGAACTTTGCAAGTATACAGGCAGTTTATTAAAAAAGGAACACAGTACCGTTCATGTCTGGCTCGCTTATCCAGGCGGGCGCCATCTTGGGGAAACTGAACTGTCTGTTGCCGGAAGAAAGCACTGAGAGCATAGAGAAGCCCTGAACGAAGAGAGTTACTTAGACATGTAGCACCCACCTAGACCAGACCAGGCACCCCCACCCATAGCAGTGGGGTGGGGGTGCCTGGTCTGGTCTAGGTGGCAAAAACGCTTTAGGAACAGCTAAAAAACATGAAGAACAGCACAAGGTGTCGATCTGGCCTCCAAATTCACTAGATCCCAAACTGATCAAGTATCTGTGGGATGATCCACAGAGGCCCCTCCCCTCAAAGGCCCCCCACACTAACAACATTGTGTAACCAGACACTACAGGGCACCCTCAGATGAGTCACAACCATAGACTGTATATAAATATGGACTTCACTTCCTCTCATTGGCCAAACTGACGCTATTTTCCCGGGGATACCGGCGGCGCCATCTTGCAAGTTTGGAGCCAGAGTCTGATCAGTACGCTCCGAAAGGGAAGCCACGCAGAGTTGCGATATCAGTGACCTGACCTCACTTCCTCCAGACTCGCTTGTGTTTTCATTTAATTACCAGTTACAAGGAAATGTTGGATTATACACTGTACAAATTTAAAAAGAAAATTGTCACATCCTGTTTCTATAGCGTCAAATAACCAAAAATACTTGAACATGCATCAACATTATATTAACTGCCTAAAATGACAGAAACCATTTAGTTTGGCCCACGTCTCATCCACTAACATGGGGAGCTCTGCTTGCTTTGGCTTCACTTTTAAAGGAGCTGTTCCACCGTCCATATTTATACTATAGTTTATAGTCACAACTGTGTGGGAGGTGGTCATAATGTTATGCCTGATCGCGTGTATGTCTGCACACAGAAGCACTGAATTACCACCTTTCTGTTTACAGTCGCATTGTCTCGTGACAAAGTGCGGTCGGCTCTCCCAGACCACCAGCAGTAAATTATGTTGTGGACACCGAGCACACGTGGTCCGTCGTATCAGATGTCACCTTGACTGATGATACGTTATACTGGCAGGTAGTAATTTCACTGCATGAGCAAGTGTAATCTCACTGTTTTGTGTGTTTTTCCCTTTTTCAGCTGATGTGAAGACTGTGGAACTGATCACGAGGAGCATGACTACACAGATGTCTCATTTTAAGGTATAACACAGCTTTTAGTGCATTTCCGTTGGCAATCTTTCTCTCTTCCTTTTTGTGTTTGAACAGCTGTTAATGTAACTATAATCCTAGAGAAAGCTGTTTCTAATCGGGTATGTGACCATTTAAGCAGGAGGAGTCATCTATCATAACATCACAGCACAGAAACAGCTCTGGTTAAAGTAACCTCAGACGACAGACCCGTCTTTTCACTTATTCTGTTAGATCCTGTTAGTGCTGCATTGACACTGTTGATCCAAAAACACATCATTAAGATTTAAGAAACCTTATTAGACTGGTTTGGATCTTATTTATCAGATAGATTTCAGTTTGTCTTCCTTGCCACCATCACCTTAGGGCTTATTCTTGGGGGTTTTAGGGTTTCTAAAACATTTCAAGGCAATTTAGATTGTTATTTTCATTTAATTTGTTGTCTTCTGAAGCGATGCAAACACTATTTGTACTATGTGACATTTAATCCACTCAAATATTATTATTATATTTTATTTTATTTTTTGCAAGTGTGACGCCCAGTTTGTGTTCTATACCTACGGAAATATGGACTCACAGGAGTGCCACAAAAACGTAATAATCTGTACAAGAATAGGGAAATAAATCAGGCAGCAAAATATAAAGAGGAATGAATAAAAAAATAATACGTAAGTGGGAAAATATAAAGAAAAATAAATAAATAAAATAATTGATGAATAGGGAAATAAAATAATAAATAAATGTGAAAATATAAAGGGAAATACATAAAATTATAAATAAAAGTGGAAATATTAAGGGGAATAAAAAAAATTATAGATATGAAAAGGAGTAAAAAAAAATATACATAACAGATATAAATAATTCACAAATAAAAAAAAAATAAAATAACATAAAACTGGAAATATATATACAGTATGTGAAGGAAAATTATATATATTTTCTTTCCCATTTTCATTGTCATGTTTTTTGCTTTTCCATTTCCTTATACAGTTTAGTCGTTGACTTTTTCCCAATGAACCAAGCTGTCAATCAGATCGTTTTCCAGGCTAGACTGAGGACTCATTCCTTGAGTCCAGTATTTGCAGGTGTTTACTTCTACAGAAAGTAGAAGTGAAGCACCTTCCCTTCCTCATCTTCAAACGCTAGCAAGATAACACACACACATCACACGCTGAGGCAAATCCATGCGTCCAAACATCAGTTTATAAATTTTGTTGCGGTTACCCTACTTCCAGAGCGATGGTGAATTCTTTTCAGTTCCCTCTCTTGATTTACTCTCGGCCTTTGCCAGTGCAGCTGGTGTACACTTCAACTCCCCTCTGGAAGTTTGCTCCATTAATAACAAATTGAGCTGTTCCATACGGCACTGAGCTGTCCTGCACCTGGATGCACGCTGGGCCAAAGTCATGACTTCAGCTCCCGTAGTCCATGGAGGTCTTAAAGCAAGTGGTGGGAAGAAACGTCTAGAGATGCACTGAGGAACAGAAACTCTGGTAATGTCCCCAATCCTAAGGGGAGATCTTCACATGTGTGCTTAAGAAAAAAAAAAGTGCTGAGGATCAGGCTTTCCCAGGCTGCTTAGGTTTCAGAAGTGGTTGGGTTTCATCATGTTTGATGTAAATAGCTGTGCTAACTTGGCCTTAACAGACCAGGAGCTGTGCCAAGGTTGGCCAAGTGAACCCAGATGGCAGCAAGTTGCTCCAACCAAAAACTCACTGGGAAAACTTACTCCCTCAAATCTTAAAATCACACGACTCCGTCCTTTGCTCCGACCAAGAGCTCTGTTATTTTAAGGTGTCTCACCACCAGCAGGGACATTCTCTGCCGTTTCTCTTCCACGGTCCCCGTTGAGAACCCGGTGAGTCAGTGTCTCCGTCAGAAGAGACAGAGTAGGGGTGAGGTTACAGTGTGTCTGCCTTCCAGGACGCATGGAGCCAATAAAATGTGTTCATGGAGACGTCTGGAGGGGGACACAGCTCATTTATAGTTTGATATTTCTGACCCGAATTTCCTGAATGTGCAAAGATCTGTTTTAACCAAAGGCAGTACACACATCACTGAGTTTGCAATAGCCTACAAATTGTTTCATCCAAGGTGAATTTCATTTCTGGTATTTTCTTCACAGCTAAAGATTATCTTTACTTGGGTCACTCCAGGGCCTCAGTAAAGGTTTATTCATCAAGGAATTATTTTGGGAAATAAGCTATTTTGATTTCCTGGAGAAAGATGAGAAGATTGATACGTCAGTTGCAGTGGCGGGCCGTGAACTTTCCACCTAGGCCTTCAGTGACCTCCAACTTTATTCAAAACATCTCTTAATGCGATCGTTGTGACAAAACCATCAACATCATATGTAACATCGTAGACGGGTATCTCATATAGATAGATGAATGCCATGACTAATGCAAGAAACTCACTTAGAACAATTTATAAAGTCTCCTCTCACTCACTGCTGCCATAAAAGATGTAAATATAACTAATTTTACCCACCAAAACTTCATCTTCATCTTGTGTAACCGCTTATTCCTGTTAAGGGTCGCGGGGTCTACTGGAGCCTATCCCAGCTGTCATTGGGCGAGAGGCGGGGTACATCCTGGACAGGTCTCCAGTCTGTCGCAGGACTAACACAGAGAGACAAACAACCACTCACACTCACACAATTTAGAATCACCAATGAACCTAACCAGCATGTCTTTGGACGGTGGGAGGAAGCTGGAGTACCTGGAGAGAACCCACACAGACACAGGGAGAACATGCAGACTCCACACAGAAAGGCCCAGTCGGCCCATTAGAACCCGGGACCTTCTCGCTGTGAGGCATCAGTGCTAACCACCTCGCCACTGTGCCACCCCACCAAAACTTAAGAAACTATTTAGAGTTCTCCTCAGAGCCTGTCAACCAAAGGGTAGCGCTCATAGTTGCTGACCCGAAAGTTTCCCCGGCTGGGTCAGGCTAGCTAGCTCCAGGGTTGGTCGACCTTTCCTCACAATATCCAGCTTCTCCTGGAAAGTCCACCATGAAAATGTCTTTCTAAGAAGATCTGCAACTAAATCAATAATGTGTTTCAGGCTTTAGTCGCCTGCAGTTTTAATTGTGAAGGCCCAGTCAGGTGTCTTTGACTCTTTAAATCTGACTTGATTAGATAAAAGCTCTCATGCAAAGTTACACTGCACCGCAGCACCACAGCCGAGAGATAGATAAGCCATAAAATGAAAATAATAGGCTACTGGGAATAATTTAATAAGATTAATGGGAAAATAGTCTGTCATTTTGATAAGCTTTAGGCCAGCAGAGAAGGCTTTGCTGGCCAGCGGGAACCACCACTGGTCAATAGTGTCATTGTCAAGGATGCAGCCCATTAGCTTAGCATAAGAAAATAAAGAAATGGCTAGCCTGTAGCTCCTTTAAAAGCTCAAACATTACATGATGATTAATTGATGATTAATGATGATATTAATTATGCTTAAAGACTTGTGCAAACAATGTGATGCACAAATAAAAGAAAAGAAAGAGGAGGGTTAGCTGTTTCCCCGTGTTCATGCTAAGCTAAGCCAGCTACCTGCTGCACGTAACCTGATGTTTCACATGCAAGAAGGTGATAAAGATGTTTTATTATTCAAGTTCGTGTCGGGGCTGGAGTCTATCCCAACTGTCAGTGGGTGAGAGGCGGGGGTGCACCCTGGACAGGTCGACAGTCTATTTAAGTAAATATAATAAAATCATACGTCACGCAGTGTTTTAATTTTCACAAATGTCAGAGAACAACAACAACCCTCTGTTGTAAACGGTGTGTTTCCTAAATTGGACAGTGAGTCAGATAGACAGACGGTTGGCCGTCTGAGGGAACATTTGACCACGGAGAATGCAAAAACAAACAATAAATCACAACGATTCATGTTTATAAGTGTATTACCAGCACGGCTCACCCTTTACTATCTTCACTTTAACAGTGTATGTATTGCACTTTTCACCAACGCCCTGCTTTACAATCACTCAGTCACAGCAGCACTGACCTCTGAGCAGCTCAGCTGGAGCGTTGCAGGGGTTAACTGCCTTTCTCAAGTGGAGGGGCGGCGCCTTATTCATTCATTCACTTCCCTTAACATCGGGATATTCTCTCTGGCAGGTGTGGGACTTGAGCAGGATTTATTTCGATCTCAGCATTTAAGCTACATCCTCTCCTCTCCCCTCTCTGTCTCTGTGCCTGTAGGAAGTGGAGAGAACGCAGGATGGACGGCGCAGGCGGCATGCCGATGGCAGAGTGAAGCATCAGCTAATCAGCAGCGACGAAGAGGAAGCCTCCACAGTGTGAGTAGTTCAGACTGGTCCTCATGCCAGCCTGCTCAGATCACTTGATCAGGCTAAATTAGCTAGTAAAAGATTATTTATAATGTGTTTTACAGTAAAAGTACATGGTACAGATATACCTTGAAGCCAGCTGACTCAATGCAGCACACAGGTAATCACTGAAGCAGTGTTTAATGTTGTAAACAGCTGCAGAGATAAACCAGATAAACCTGCAGGGCCACGCTCTGCGTACACGTAAACACAAAACACTCATGGCTCTGTGGTAGCTATGGTGATGTAACCAGGCTCAAGTTGATGGCTGTAGCGCCGAGAGCCAGACTGTACTTAGCACCGTAACCGAACCACACACACAAAGTCTCTGTGGTTAAAGACATAAGAGACTTCATCCTAGTTTGTCTGTGTGGAGTTGAAACGGACTCACACTCTTCATTTGTCAGGAATCTGTTCAGTAAACAGCCTGTAACCAGCTCCAGCTGAACAAAACACTGAAGGTCAGATGAGATCAGCGTGAATTTATGGTTCTGGGTTCCACAGATCAGCCACAACATTATGACCACTGACAGGAGATGTAAATAACATTGATCATCTTGTGACAGTTCAATGTTCTGCTGGGAGACTTTTGCACCTGGCATTCATTGGTGTGGATGTTACTCATCGGCGGTTTAGACTTCTGCGTCCAGTTGACGCCATAGCTACGGCGACAGTTCAGACCTTAAAGCCGTGGCTAATGTGCTCCTCGCCAGAAATGTAACCGCAAGAGCTGTGATTGGTCCGCTTGGTAGTAGCGTGTTTCCGCTTTAGTTTCTTCTTCTCCATCTCCGCAGTTTTCGGTTTGATTATTTTGGATCAATAAAGATGGAACACAATGAGGAGACGTTACCTGAGGAGGTTCAGAGATACAAACATTTGTGTGATTTGTCTTTGGTGAAATTTCAGCGAAAGTTTCAGTCGTCATTGTTCAAATTGAAGCAGGAAGTAGAAACAAAAATTAACCCGACTGGCGAAAAAAGACACAGTGGTAGAGGGTGACAATTTTTCGGGACTCCTGTGGGTCACGGTATTCCCGCGGGAGTCTCGCGGTACGAGGTACAATTTCACTGTTGGTAACGTGATAGGGACGGGATAGAGCAAATAATCAACCGGGAGCGAGACGGGAAGATTGTGAGGCATTTCGTTTTAGAAAAGCGATCAACCAAACATGCTACAGGGGGGCAAGTTGGGCAACAGAGCCTGATAACATTAGACAACAACATAGGGAGCGGGACGGGATTTGGGAGTCTTTTGCAGGACGGGATTTTTTCGGGGGGCAGTCACGTGATCGGGGTATGACGAGAGTATTTTTGTGGGCTCGGGATGGGATGGGAACGACAATTGATTCCCGTGTCACCCTCTACACAGCGGCGACTAACGTTTGGGTGGTGTTTTTACAGAGCGAGCTAGTACTATAGCCACCTAGACCAGACCAGGCACCCCCACCCCTTTGCTATCGGGTGGGGGTGCCTGGTCTGGTCTAGGTGGCAAAAACGCTTTAGGAACAATTAAAAATAACATGAAGAACAGCACAAGGTGTTGGCCTGGCCTCCAAATTCACTAGATCCCAAACTGATCAAGTATCAGAGAGGCCCCTCCCCTCAAAGACCCCCCCCCCCCCACTAACATCAGACACCACAGGACACCCTCAGAAGGCCCATGTCCATTCTCTGTTTTGGAGGTCTGCAGAATATTAGGAAGGTGGTCATAATGTTATGCCCGATAGGTGTATATGTGCCTACATTGATTAGAAGCCTCCCAATCATTGACTGACTATTGATTTTTAGTAGAACGTCCTGTTTGTTTGTAAAATGGGATACATCTATTCCCAGCTTTACCATTGCGTAATGTTTGGATTGTTTTTCTTTCTTTCTTTCTTTGTGTCTGTTTTTCCACCATCATCCTTTTTTAGCCTCCCTAAAACTAACTCGGCCGACGCAATGGAAGAGAAGAAGTCTGCAGATGAACCGTCACTTAAAGAGCAGCATGAACAAACGGCTGCTGCAGAGGAAAAGAAGGTTGGTTTCCTTATATTTTTATATGAAAAGTGGTGCACGTTAAATGTTTAACGTTACAGAAGAGCATCTTAAAAAAAAAGAAACGAGGTTCATAAATCTTCGTTTGTGTATTGGGTCTTACCACCACGTACACGAGCCAATACCACAACTCTTACTCACCTTGACTCCGCTGGCTTTGTTTCCCTCCGGTCTGGTACAGTTTAGTTTATCCTTCCTGAAGTTGATGTTCAGTTTATAATTCATGTCACCGATGCCCAGGTTTGCAGCACAGACGCACACATTCTGTAACTAATCCGGACACAATGGTGTTATTACATCACCCAGATTTTAAACTGAAAGTACCAAAATTATGTACACACACTCCCCCAGCTGCCCCCAAAAGACGTCACACGAGATCTGGTGCTCGTTAAATCCAGACCACCGGTTTAGAGTTGAACTTTCACACCCAGCCGTCCTCACGATCCGCTCCGAGACCAGCGCTCCCTCGTGACCTTTGACCTCTCTGAGGGGGTGTCTGCTGTTGTTCCAGCTGCTGCTGTGTGATTCAAGTGACAACATGTTGAGCATACGCAATACAGCCACAGCATTATGACCACGGACAGGAGAAGTGAATAACATTTAAACCATCTTGTGACAGTTCAATGTTCTGCTGGGAAACTTCTGGACCTGGCATTCATTGGTGTGGATGTTACTTAGACATGTAGCACCCACCTAGACCAGACCAGGCACCCCCACCCCATAGCAATGACACTCCTTGATGGCAGCAGCCATCCCCAGCAGGATCTCAAAAAATATCCTGTTCCCAGACACCACAGGACACCCTCAGAAGCCCCATGTTGTACTGCACCTTTAATGATATTATAAATATCACGGCTGGTAGTAAAAAGATATTTCCCTCTCTCTTTCCTCCTCTCCACACCAGTCTTCCAGTCTCCTCTCTGACACGGTTCTCCCACTCAGCAAGAACAGAGACGCCTCTCCTCCTCCCAGTCCTACATGCCAGTCCTCTTCCTCCTCTTCCTCCTCTTTCTCGCTGCAGCGCCAAGACTCGGGACCTCATGGAATCAAGGGAATCTTAAAAAAGGGCCGCTCCACCAGCGTGGAGTCGGACCACAGCGAGGGTTCGACGCCTGATCATGTGCCAGTCCGGCAAACCAGCGTCACCCTGAGCCACCCTGAGAGTGAAGAGGAGGATGTGTTGGAAGAGGAAGAGGAGGAGCAGCACCGGCAGGAGGAAGAGGAGGAGGAGGAGGAGGAGGAGGAACGGGAGCAAGAGATGGAGGAGGAATTCGACAGGGAAAACGACAAGGAGGATGAGTCGTTGACAGATGATGTCACAGACGGAGGGGGCTTCAGCGTTCACAGGAAACGGGGGGAGGACAGCGTCAGTAGCAGTAGAGGGAGCTTTGAGGAGATGAGGAGCCCGTCGCCTGATGAGAGTCTGGAGAAGGGCTCGTCGATGTCCGAGGATGTTGAGGATCTGGAGAGCAGCCTAGAGGGGAGTGTGGGCTCGTCTCTGAAACAGAGGTCAGGATGCACTCTAACATGCACATGAGGGGTTTTATAACGTGGACATTATATCTCAAAGAAGAGTTTTCACTAATAGGAGGCCATTTACCGTTACTAATATTTAGTTAAACACGACAAAGATCATCCACTGTATGCATCCGATCAATATCTAAACCTAAACGAGAAGTTTGTTCTGGTTCCTCGAGCTGCAAGAACAAAATGATGTCATTTTGTTCTTGCAGCCCTCGTTGGAGAGTTTTTGCAGCTTGTTCTCGACACATCAACTGGGCAGAACTCTTTTCTCGTGTGGTGTCCGGTTACTATTCTGCGATTTGACGTATGCTGCAGTGGGAGGGGCCTATGAGGACTTCACCGGAGTTCAGCGCTTGACCTGGCCAGAATGAACTTTGTTCTAGTTCTCAGCCACTCACTGCGAGAACAAGAACAAATTTCTTGCTTCTCGCAGAGTATGTAACAAGCTTTACAGGTCATTAACGGATGCAAGCTACCAGTCATTTACAGCTGAAGAAGCTGCTAGGATGAGTGGTCCAGTTTCCGGATGACTGAGAACCATCAGAGACTTTAAGGTTGCAGCATTGATTGATTGAAACCGAGAAGCGAGAAGTTTGTTCTGGCTCCTCGGGCTGCAAGAACAAAATGACGTCATTTTGTTCTTGCAGCCCTCGTTTGAGAGTTCTTGCAGCTTGTTCTCGACACATCAACCGGGCAGAACTCTTTTCTCGTGTGGTGTCCAACAACTATCCTGTGATTGGTTAAAAAATCGGTTAATGGTTAATGCAGGAAAAGCAGAAATGCTAGCGTGATCCTACGGACACGACCGTCAAAACTCCCACAATGCTTGGCACGTGTGACGTATCCTGCTAAGGTTGCAGCATTGATCCTATGCATACAGTAGATTGTCTTGTCTTTGTTGTCATAGACAGACTTTATTGATCCACAAGGGAATTGCCCGGTCACAGTAGCTCAGTTGCACATAAAAAACAACACTCTTGAGAACACTCCTGACTGCTAGCTATGCGCCAAATTGGATTTTTACCAAATCCCTAGTGAACTATGTGTTTTGCCTTTTTCCAGACTGGCAGAGTTCACCAGTGGAGAAGGTGAGAAGGACACACCGAAGAAGACGAAGGCGTCCAACCTGGTCCACACGCCGCTGGTCGATCGCTTCAACCAGCTTCAAGGAGCTGAAAGCGCCTGGAAGAAAAAGGTGACTTACCCAAGTGGTGAACAAACTGTCCACCATGCTTTTATGACGGCATCAACTCTAGAGAAACAGCTTTTTAAGAGGCTGGTAAAAACTGCTATACATTATGCTGCTCCTCACTGCTTTGTGTGCAGAGGGAGGACGAGGGAAAAAAAAGAACTTGGCTGTGGATGTTTTTCTTCCTCTCATGCTGAATCAGCTCATTTCCCTGAGTCGCTGCCAAGAGGGTGTGAGGTTAGCAGGGCTCGGGGTGCAGCGCACATTTGGGAGTGTTGAAGCCAAAGCCAAAGCCAGAGATCCAGGGCTAAGCTAACCTCCCAGAGAGAACAAAGGGCACACCTCCTACCCCCTTAGTAAAAATAAAATCCTACACCATGACCAAACACCTGCAAGCCTTCCAAGCGAAGCCTTCCTTCCTTGGGCGACTTCTGCGCTCTCTTCTCTGAAAGTTAGAAAAATAATTCCTTCCACAAGCGAACTATTGTGTTCTTTATAGACCTCAGTTTTTCACACAGACTGTATATAAATATGCAGGCCATAGAGTTTTGCACAGGTCAGCACAGAGGCCTAAGACAGCTGACATACATTAATCAGCCACAACATTATGACCGCTGACAGGAGAAGTGAATAACATTGAGCATCTTGTGACAATTCAACGTTCTGTTGGGAAACTTCTGGACCTGGCATTCATTGGTGTGGATGTTACTTAGACATGTAGCACCCACCTAGACCAGACCAGACCAGACACCCCACCCCCACCCTCACCCCACCCCATGGCAGTGACACTCCTTGATGGCAGCAGTGGTTTAAGAACAACTTGAAATACACGAAGAACAGGACAAGGTGTTGACCTGGCCTCCAAATTCACTAGATCCCAAACTGATCAAGTATCTGTGGGATGATCCACAGAGGCCCCTCCCCTCAAATCCCCCCTCAATAACAATATTCTGTTGCCAGACACCACAGGACACCTTCAGAAGGCCCATGTCCATTCTTTGATCAGTTTTGGAGACTTCCACAATATTAGGAAGGTGGTCATAATGTTATGCCTGATTGGTGTATATTGACTTGGTGATGGCAGTGTGTGCAGGTCTCTACATGCCCTTCTCCTCCTGTATAAACACGACCACCCTTGGTCAACACTACCTAATAACCTTTGGTGCGAGTGCAGGTGGAAAAACTTCCACGTCCCTAAAACAGTCAATAATGGACTGTAAGACTGAGGTGATGTCATGTTTATTTATACCGATCATCCTTTGGCAGGGTGTCTGTCAAGGTAAAGGGGGGGGGGTTGTCTTTTGGTTTTGGATTCAGACTCAGTCCAAAGATGAGCTAACCTTACAATCAGTCTACTCCAAGTCTCCAAGAGGATACCGCTGCACAAGAAACTACAGGCGGCCAAAGCTCCAGAGGTGATGTCATTCCGTATTCCTGTGGTTTTTCCTCCATAAATAATGTTATTTCACATTAATGACACGAAAGCTTCATCCTGAACATTCACGCGTGAGTGAGCGCCAAGCCATGTGTCCTGAGAGTCTCCGCTTTAATTCTCTCCGAGGTTATTGCCTGTGAATTGGAAACGTCTGTCTACCGCCGGCTGCTACTGTAGCGCTCTGGGGGGAAAGCAGCGTCGCGCTCGCAGATAATACGCAGCGCATACGATGACAAGTCTGCATTAGCTCTTAGTTGCATGTGACATTTCTTCTTAAAGGAGAGGCCGCTTGTTTTCATATTTAGTTCTTGTTATCTTGATGTTTTCTGCTCTTTGGTTGACAGAGCAGACCACGGTCAGCTTCAGATGTTTCCTGTTAGTCCTGCTAAGCTGCTCCGTGCACCGCGGCGTTTTGAGTTTAATTTATAGATCGGTCCTGAAGAACGACCGTTCATAAGTCATAACCCGTCTTAATTCACTGTCCCGTCCCTTAATAATTAATCATACTCCACACTAACCTGTTGCTGTATGTGTGTGTGCCTCTAAATGTAGTTCTGGCTTAAGTGTTCTTTAAAATAACGTTTGAAATTCTTTGGGGATTTGTTCAAAGTCTGGTTTTCATATTCCGATGATGACTAAACTGGGGTAGTTTGACATCCCTCCAAGAGCCACACAGCAACTCTGGCGCATTAAGACTAATTGGTCGTCCTTGGTGAGTTGATTCTCAGAAAGTGCATTAGAGATAATCAGCTGAAGTTTATTATCTCCACTACATCGTTATCTGGTCGGGTCCAAACAACACGATTAGAGGATAATTGAAGGAACCTGTCTTTTGTACTTATTTCAGACCTCCACCTGGAAGCTGGATCCATGCGCTCATAAATATGAATGACTCATGCCTCCTGTAACCTCCTGCTTTGTCTTAACGCTGTTATAAACAGCCCCACCTTCTTTATGCCAAGCAACTGATCCAAGCCTCTTCTTTAGCCTCCCCACGCTAAATCCTGCTCTTTACCTCCAGCTCCAGTTTAATGTTGCCCTGCTTCTTCTCAACTCTCAACTTATACTTTTCACTCTCTTCTCCTCTTATTCCTGTTTCCCCCTCCTCTCTCTTTTTGTCCTCATCTGCAGACCCCTTTCTTTGACACCTGCTTGTCAACCTTTCCCCAACCCTTCAGGTGAGTGTGTGCACCTATGTGCATGGACTTTTCTACTTTTAACATCGTCTCTCAGAGCTTGCACCCTGGACAAGCTCTCTCTCCAGTTTCCTCTGAGAAGCTGTCGACAGATTCGCGGTCTGGTGGTCCACGCATGGTCGGTATCTGTATTAGTGGTTTGGCCTAAAGCAAAGCGCTGCCCACGGCGTGCGTACAGTGAGAAGGCAGGGCTGAGAAAATCTGGTTTCCTGTGTGGTAGGGTGGGGGTTGGTGTGGGGATGGGGCTGAGGCCGTTTCCTCTCCTCCTCCGTCTCTGGGGTCCTGTCAGGCCGAGGTATTTCCCCTCTCTGATTGACTCCAGAGATGGCTCGCTAGCCGGAGGGGGCACCGTCAGTGGTGTGGAAGTGTGGGAGAGTGCTTCGGAAATCTACGATGAGACGGATACTGCAGATTACAGCACACCGTGGCTTTACGCACGACGTAAAAAGTGATATTTTAGAGCATTTAAAGATGTTTTAAACTGATCTTTATGATGTGCACGGCATCTTTGTTCCCAGTCGTCGTGTGTGTGAACTAGAGTGGGATCGTTTCAAGCTGAAAACTGCTTCAAAGTGCATGCCAGCATGATTCAACATATCCCTTTTGAAGGTTTCTCTCACAATAGGCTGATATTTGACCACATGATGCAACAAGAAAGAGAAAGGAAAAAAAAAGAAGAAGAAAGGATGTGTGTGTGGTTTGTTTAAGCCGGTGATTGTTTGAGGCTGTCAACACACTTTGTTGCTACGTGAAAAACTGCTGCTGCTTCATGAATGTTTGTACAAGGTGTCGCTGTGGTTCAGGAGCACAGCGCGTTTGATTTGATGTGATTAACTTTTATTTGTTGTGACCATTTTAGGCTGTGAGTTAAAATTTGCTTTCTTGTTTTTGTGGGTTTCTGAGTGTTGGAAACAAGGAAGGAAGGAAACAAGAAAGGAAGGAAGGGAAGGAAACAAACAAGGAAGAAAGGAAGGAAGGAAACAAGGAAGGAAACAAGGAAGGAAGGAAGGGAAGGGAACAAACAAGGAAGGAAGGACGGAAGGAAACAAGAAATCAAGGAAGGAAACAAAGAAAGAATGAAGGAAACAAGGAAGGGAAGAAGGAAGGAAGGAGACAAATAAGGGAAGAAGGAAGTAAACAACAAAGGGAAGAAGGAAGGAAGGAAACGAGTAAGGGAAGGAAACAAACAAGGAAGGTAGGAAGGGAACAAACAAGGAAGGTAGGAAGGGAACAAACAAGGAAGGGAGGAAGGAAAGGAAAGAAGGAACGAAGGAAGGGAGAAAAGAAGGAAGGAAGGAAACAAACAAGAAATCAAGGAAGGAAACAAAGAATGAAGGAAACAAGGGAAGGAAGAAGGAAGGAAGGAGACAAATAAGGGAAGAAGGAAGGAAGGAAACGAGTAAGGGAAGAAGGAAGGGAGAAAGGAAACAAACAAGGAAGGAAGGGAAAAAGGACAGGAGGAAGGAAGGAAACAAAGAAAGAATGAAGGAAGAAAGGAAACAAAGAAGGAAGGACATGTATAAGGAAGGAAGGAAAGTAGGTAGGAAGGAAACGGAAAGATTGAAGGAAGGAAGGAAACCAGGAATCTGCCAGACTTTAATTTGTTGTGACTATTTAGTCTTTGTTTTAAATTTGCCTTCATATTTGTGGGGTTCCTGACGACTGGCCACGTAAAACACACTGTTTGAAGACGTAATGTTAATCTCTAGGATTATATTCTGATTATATTTCACTGTGATTTTTAACGAGAAGAGAAGTCGGTCAAAGATGGAAACGTAGACTCTTAATATAAATATTTCCGTACATATTTTTGAACATCATTTAGCCAGTTATTCTCTTTATTATTATTATTATTATTATTATTATCATTATTGTAGAAGTCCTGTTCTGGTTTCCGATGCCAAGCTGCAGCTCATCACCCGTTTCAAGCCAAACATCTTTTTCTCCTTAAAGCCGTCGACATCTGTGAATGTTTAAGTCGATTCTTCAGAGCTGAGCGCGTCAGAGAGCCCGCTGCTGTGAGTTACAGAGTGACGGTCAGCAGAGCTCACAGATCGTCACTCAGCCAAAAATCTGAATTCCTCCCCGACTTTAACATCTACTGTATTAGATTGTTCTTGGTATCTCGTGGTATATTACACACTCGTTATCAGTGAAAGGAGCAAAAACCCACGTAGGGCCGTAGAAAGCTTCAACCGTTTATGAGTGGAATATCATTAATTACCGTAACGCAGCCCCTGGGCTCCAGTGGGATAGAGGGTGGTGGGGGTGTCATTAAACCGCTGGTAATTTATTTTTAATGGTCTGGTTCAGGTGCAGAAATGGCAGCAGGAGTAAATCACACCAGGAACTCTGTGCAGAATAACCATGTGATGGATGACCTCAGTATATATGTTTTAGTGTCAGGTCTCTTTAGTGGCACATTCACTGTGTCTGGTGTTTTTAGTAGGACAGTTAAAAAATAAATAAATAAATAAATCTCTAAATGGGGCTTTTGTTTCTGCCTTCATGGTTGATTCAGTGTCCTTCACCAGAGATGCTGTTATCCTCGGGCAAGATTTGTTTTGGCTTCATCGCGGTTACTTCACTGCATCCTCGTAATAGTCTGTTCATGTGTGAAGCAAAGGGAAAGGAAGGAAGGAAATAAACAAGGAAACAAGGAAGGGAACAAACAAGGAATAAAGGAAGGAAGAAACCAAACAAGAAAGCAAGGAAGGGTAGAAGCAAACAGGGAAGGAAGGAGTAAAACGAAGAAGGAAAGAAGTAAGGAAACAAGGAAGGAAGGAAGGAAACAAACGAAAGCAAGGAAGGATAGAAGCAAACAGGGAAGGCAGGAATGAAACGAAGGAAAGAAGTAAGAAAGCAAGGAAGGATAGAAGCAAACAAGGAAGGAAGAAAGGAAACAAGGAAGGAATGGAACAATCAAGCAAGGAAGGAAAGAATGAAACAAGGAAGGAAACTAACTAGGTAGAAAGGAAGGAAAGAAGGAAACAAACAAGGAAGGTAACAAGGAAGGAATGCATAAAATGAGGAAGGAAATAATTAAGTAAACGAGGAAGGAAAGGAGGACAACAAAGAATAAAGGAAGGAAGGAAACAAGAAAGCAAGGAAGGATAGAAGCAAACAAGGAAGGAAAGAAGGAAACAAGGAAGGAAGGAAGGAAGGAAGGAAACAAGAAAGCAAGGAAGTAGGGAAACAAGGAAGGAGGAAAGGAAACAAACAAGGAAAGATGGAAGGAAACAGACAAGGAAGGAATGGAAATAATGAAACAAGGAAGAAAACTAACTAGGTAGAAGGGAAGGAAACAAGGAAGGAAGGAAGTAATTAAGTAAACAAGGAAGGAAAGAAGTAAGGAACAAGGAAGGAAAGAAGGAAACAAACAAGGAAGGAAGGGAGGAAGGAAATAAGTAAGTAAACATGAACCGAAAGAAGAAAGCAAGGAAGGATAGAAGCAAACAAGGAAGGAATGAATGAAACAAGAAAGGAAAGAAGTAAGGAAACAAGGAAGGAGGAAAGGAAGGAAACAAGGAAGGAAGGAAGGAAAAACAATAGTAATAAATCAAGTCCTAACACATTGACGTAAATGTCCCAACAGAAGTCCAACGTAGACGTGGAGCCCAAGATGTCTCTGGCAGAGAGGATGAAGATCCTCAAGGAGAAGGAGGAGCTGTGGAAGAACAAAGGCAAAGGAGCCGCCAACGACTCGGTCCAGTTCACCGTGGCGGGACGCATGGCCAGGAGAGGTGAGAGGAGAGGGGCTAGTTGATGACCCGATGCTCCGGGACGACTTTAGTGACAGGAACCAAAGTAGCAGCTGACATAAAAAAAGTGGGAGTGGCTAATACACGCTGACAATGTGGTGTTCCTTCAGGTGTGACGTCAGAAGAGACGCCCATCATCTCCCTCAAGAAGTGTAACGCCACACCTGTGAAGCCCCATGACGGTACGGTCTGATTAATTAATTAATGAATTAATTATATTTGTTAAGACACCGTTATATTTGACTGAATATGTTAAATATGTCTGTGTTTGTGTTTGGACAGAAATCTCCAGTAGAACAGACATGAAGGTGGAAGGAGACAAACGCCTCGACAAGCTCGAGTCCTTCCTCGACAAGCTCCACAATAAAGGTACAGTCCTCCTCGTTATCATCCTGTCCCGTTCACCGTACCACGACCCCGTCTTTGCCCCGTCCTCAAAGTTCTCTGTCCCCCGTTCCTTCCGTCCCGTTTCCTGACCTCGTGGTTTGTGGCCGTCAGGCGTGAGCAAAAGCAAGACGTCCACCATCGAGGTGACGGCCCAGACCGAGAAAGAGGTGATGACGCTGGACGACGACGAGACGTTCGGCAACTTCTACAAGTCCATCTCCTCCTCCACGTCCCAGGACTCCAGTGTGGTGGTGACTGACGAGGACCTCAGCCAAATCCAAGCTGATACGCCAAAGTGAGTTTATTAGAATCATAAGTTCATAGATGACGTTTTATCTTTACAGGTGGATGGAAAGATATTAACTGTCTGTCTTTGTGTATTTTGTTTTATCTTTCTTTCTGTAGTTCTTTTGTTCATTCATTCTGTTTTTCTGTCTTTACTTCCTTTTCTCTTTCTTTCTTTCTTTCTTTCTTTTACTTCCTGTATTTCTGTCTTTGTCTTTCTTTCATTTTTTCTTTCTTTCTGTCTTTTGTTCTGTCTTTGTTTCTGTTTTTCTTTCTTTTTCTTTTTCTCCTTTTCTTTTTCTTTCATTCTGACTTTTGTGTTTTCTTTCTTTCTTTCTTTCTGTCTTTCTGTAGTTCATTTGTTCAGTCATTCTGTTTTTCTGTCTTTCGTCTTTTCTTTGGTCTTTTCTTTCTCTCTGTCTTTCTTTCTTTCTTTCTACCTTTCTGTCGTTCATTTGTTCATTCGTTCTGTTTTTCTTTCATTGGTCTTTTCTTTCTTTCTGTCTGACTTTGTCTTTCGTTTTGTCTTTCTGTGGTAACTATTGATCTGAAGATAAGCTGAAGTGTTTCACTGAGTGTTTATTAACGCTGGTGTGTGACGCATGCAGCAGTTTAATTTGTCTTCCTCTGTTTTACGTCGACCCCGTCTCCAGACTCACCTCAGCTGTAGCAGAACACAAGCGAGCCGTGCGTCCCGCCAGGAGGAACCAAGGCTCCAGGAACCCTCTACGCGCTCTGGCCGCCCGCAACGACATCCGGCAGGTCTACACCGAGCAGAGGCTGAACGTGGCCTCAGTGGAGACCAAGAGGATCCAAGTGGAGAGAAGTACGCACGGCTGCGTTCAAGAGTCCCAGATAATGGACCAATAAACGTTACCTACAGAAAAATCAATAGTTATTAACGTGCACTCTCAATGTTTTAATGCATGACGCACCTCAGTTTCCCATCAGGCCATGCAGGAAATGAGACGAATGTGTTGTTGGACAGATATCTTGTGTAGAAGACGAGGTTACTGCACAAAATGAACACGGTTTTAGAAACAGCTGATGCTTTCTACTAGTTGTTTGTACTTAAATATTCTTAAATATTCAAGCAGCTGCATTGTCTACTTGTTATTTATTTAGTTCTATCCTAGTCTAATCTGCAGCTCGCGTATTTTCTGCGTTCAGTTCCTCTCTATATAGATATTCTTCTGCCTAGCCTGACCTCAGTGACCTTTTTCAGTGTTTACACAAGAGGAAGTGTGCACCACAGCTACGTTACTGCTGTCTACTATAGCTCACATGAAAGAAGAGACACGTCCTGTCTCTGCCAAACCTCGTCTCTGTTACGTTTGTTCGCAGCCTGCCAGGTCAAGCAGCAGAGATCGGTGATGACGTTGTGCTTTAGTTTCACTTCAGCGTTTAGAAGGTAAATGCTGATAACGGTGTCCCTGGTCTTCTCGGTCTCTTTCCCACACAGTGGCAAAACACTCCAACTTGGCTGACGTGGCCTTGGCGGGGCTCGCCAGCAAGGAGAACTTTCGCAAGGTCAACCTGCGCAGTGTGAAGTCCACAGATGTTGTGACCAACAACAGCGCGCTGCCTTTTAATAAGCTCATGCTTATTCGCATCAAAGGTGATAGATTGTTTTCTGTACATGTTAGTTCCAAATAGTTATTGAAAATAACTGTTTCTAATCACAAGCAAATGGCGCAAGAGTATGAAGGAGGTCAGTTACAGATTCTTGTCGTCTGCAGGTCGGAGGCACGTCCAGGTGCGCTTGGTGGAGCCCACCACTCACTCTCTGAACAGCGGTGACTGCTTCCTGCTCATAACACCGAAGCACTGCTTTATGTGGAGCGGGGAGTTTGCCAACGTCATTGAAAAAGCAAAGGTAGAATAAAAAGAAATCGTCCTTTGGCTGCAAATCAGAGTTTAACTCCTGTGAATGAATAATAATAAATCAAGATAGATAGTCTTTATGTTGTTGGTGCAACGCAATCATCCAGGTCACACCAACACGTCCCAGTGACAAAACGTAAGAGCAGCACAGGCAGATGCTTCATACTAGGGCTGTTGGGCCCTAGCCCTAGTATATACCGATCAGCCACAACATTAAGACCACTAACAGGAGACGTGAATAACATTTAAACCATCTTGTGACAGGTCAGTGTTCTGCTGGGAAACTTCTGGACCTGGCATTCATTGGTGTGGATGTTACTTAGACATGTAGCACCCACCTAGACCAGACCAGACACCCCCACCCCATAGCAATGACACTCCTTGATGCGAGCAGCGGTTTCAGAACAACTCGAAAAACATGAAGAAGAAGCACAAGGTGTTGACCTGGCCTCCAAATTCACTAGATCCCAAACTGATCAAGTATCTGTGGGATGATCCACAGAGGCCCCTCCCCTCAAAGGCCCCCCCCACTAACAACATCCTGTTGCCAGACACCACACGACACCTACATAATACTATGAAGGTGGTCGTAATGTGTGTGTATGTGTGTGATGTGCAGGCATCAGAGATGGCGTCGTTCGTCCAAGCCAAGAGGGATCTGGGCTGTAAGGCCCCTCAGGTGACGGTGCTGGAGGAGGGCATCAACACAGAGAGCAAATGGGCTAAAGAGTTCTGGACCCTGCTGGGTGGAAAGACCAAGTACAGAGGTACGCTCACTGTGTTCTGAAAAGACAAACAAATACGCCCACACAGGTGCTGATCTCTGTTCAGCTACACTCTCTCTTTAGGACTCTTTAGCTCCACTTATCCTTTTTAACGCAGAGGTTTTGCCCACACATGCTCAGCTTGTCTTTTGTGGATGTGCTGTAGGGGCCGGGGAGCCAGACGAGGATGAGCTGTATGAGAGCGGCATTGTAGACTCTAACGGGGTGTACAGACTCCAGGGGGACAAACTGGTGCCCCATGAAGACGCCTGGGCCTCCATCCCGAGCGTGACCTTGCTCGACTCTAAAGAGGTAACACCACTCACATGTTTGGGAGATGAAATCTGATGCATTTTGCACGATAAAGTGTTTCTGAATGTTTAAACTGCCATGGATCCTAGATAATTGTTTCTATTGTTTTGCTTTCTCTGTCTTCTTTATCTCTTCCTCCTGCCGCTAACTCCTCCAGGTCTTAGTGTTTGACTTTGGCGGTGAAGTATACGTGTGGCATGGGAAAGACGTGCCGCTGGGCGACAGAAAAGTAGCTGTGAAACTGGGCAAACAGCTCTACGGCGGCAGCTACGACTACAGCACCTGCAGAGTGAATCCTTTAGATGCCTCCTGCACCAACAAGGATGTGCCTCAGTGAGTATGAGCTGCACTGAGAAAGACAAGTTTGCATGAATGGATGGTAGAGTGTCGGGCTATCGATTGTGTTATTATGACCCCTAGTGGTTGTTCACTGTTACTACTAGTGGTTGCACAGATTAGTCAACTTCACTACCTTAAGCATCACGTTGACTAGTCTCTGATCACATGACAATAACAACATGGACGCCTCCTAGAAGACAGGTGAGGAGCCCAGTGGGTCGTTGGTTCATCAAGTGTTTGGAAATACTTCACGAAAGATGAAGCCCATACTACCGTGACATGTCAGTCCTGAAATACAACTAAAGTACTACTGCAATGCATCTGAAAAGGCTAACGCTATCAGAGGAACGGTCCAAATCCTCTGGACAGCAGTCAGTTAACAACTTCACCAAACGTCCTGTGGTAACAGAGAGAAGGAGGCTGCACATCAACTATTAGATAAAGTTATTACACCTTTAGCTGCTACACTATCTCATCTAACAACACGCTGTGGAGTACTATTAAATGCTACTGATGGTGCTGAGGTGATGCATGTTTTTATACAGGCTATACATATCTGCAGCTCACAGTATGTAGCACATGAGCTGTCTGTTCTCAGCATATGTATTCAGGTCAACAATATAGATTTCATTACTTTCTACTGGGTTTTTATTTCATCACGTAACAGTTGTCTTTTGTGTGTGTTTTTTTTGTTATTATTGTTCAGGCAGGGGGAGGGTCGTCCAAGCTGGGCTCTGTTCGGCCGTTTGTCGGAGCACAATGAGACGTCCCTGTTCAGAGAGAAGTTCCTGGACTGGGCCGAGAGGAAGAAAGAGGAAGCGGCTCAGGCGGAGGAAATCAAGGTAGATGAGATTAGACCTGGACTTTATCGATCCACAAAGAAAGCTGCTCGGTCGCAGGAGCTCAGATGAACGTAGAAAAACACTGTTGAAAACTGCTACTAAAAATAAAATAAAAATAGACGTAAATAAAAGTAATAGTAAAAAAATAAAATGAAGAAAAATAAATAAAATTAAAAATTAAATAAAATGAAGAAAAATAAAATAAAATTAGAAAATATAAAAAATGAAATGAAGAAAAATAAATAAAATTAAAAATTAAATAAAATGAAAAATAAAATTAAATAAAATTAGAAAATATAAAAAATGAAAGAAAAAATTAAAAAATAAAATAAAAAATAATAGTAAATAGTAAAACAAATATATACAAGCCTTGCATATGCGCAAATCTACAGGAAATAGAAGTAGATATACTCTATATACATATGAAGGATAAATAATCCATTCCCATTGTGCCACCAGTTACAGCTTTCATAAATGTATTTAGGTTCATTTGTAGTTTTACTCATGGCTTATAGATTTAGATATTTGGGCAATTTAATGTCAAAGGAATTTAAAACTAACTAAAACCCTTGTGTCTGCTCAGAGCCCAGTTCACTCCACCACGCGTTCCCCTCTGGAGTTGGAGCTGCATCCGTGCGACGCCAAAGCCCTGCTGGACAACGAGCCGGAGCCGGTGAAAACGCTTCTGGAGGGGGTCAACGTCCAGCGGGGCCACGGCCTGGTGAGGACGGAGGACGGACGGCAGGCGGAGCTGGCTACCGTCGACGTGGAGGCGTGGCACATCAAAGAGCACGGGGAGGAGGAGCTGCCTAAAGAGAGTCTGGGCCAACTGCACGAGGGCGACGCCTACATCATTCGCTGGAAGTACTCCATCACTACACTCGGTGAGTCACGCTTTCGGCTCAGAGGTAGAATAAACGGTGTGCTGCTGATTCCTTTAGTCATTTCTATGGTTCTGTTCTTTTACGTCAGTGGGGAAGCGGCAGAAACCCGGAGAGCTGAGTGCCGGAACTCCTGGAAGAGAGAGGATCGCTTGTTTTTTCTGGCAGGGCCGTCACTCCAGCATCAGCGAGAAAGGAACCTCGGCTCTGATGACGGTGGAGCTCGGCAGCCACAGGGGCTCACAAGTGAGTGCTGAAACATTCATGAATCTAGTCGACTCTAGGAGAAGACAAGGAAAGACTTTAGGAAGCTACAGGAGACCAACGCTAGGACGTTTAAGATCTGATCGGCCGATGCTGAATATTAAAAGATTGGTATCAGATAGAGGGAGCAAAGTACCTCGATCTGGACGTCTCTAGTTAGTAGTTTAAGTGTCTCTTTCCTCATCGTGTTTGTTCTCTTCTTCTTCTTCTTCTTCTTCTTTGACTGTCCAGGTGCTGGTGAGTCAAGGCAAAGAGCCTCCATGTTTCCTGCAGCTCTTCCAGGGAGGTCTGATCATCCACAAGGGGAGTAGAGAGGACAGCGTTAACAACACAGGTATAAAAAACAAAACAAGAAGAAGAAGCTCAGTGTTTCTGCTTATTGATGTTAAATCCTGCTTCAAAGTTATTAAGTGACAGTCGGGTTGAAGAAATGTTCTCCATGTAGACGTAACCATCGATGGATTCAGAATGTCGTTGTCTAACTCAACACCACATGTTGTTCACGGTCCAGGGTCCTGGAGGTTGTTTTGTGTCCGTGGGGAGGCAGAGGTGGAGGCCTGTCTGGTGGAGGTGGGCTGCCAGCGGGCCAGCCTGCGCTCTCGTGGCAGCCTGGTGCTGCTCAACGCTCAGACGGGACGTCTGTACCTGTGGCATGGATGCAAAGCACACGTAGGTGCCAAACAGGTGGCCAAAAGAGCTGTGGACAAACTGACCCAGAGGTGAGACACGGGCAGAGAGGAGCTGATGACCCATTGGTGGATTGATTGGTTAAAATCTGAATTTACTGTGTCTTCAAGGTGTCCCTCAGAGTTGGGACTGAGCAGCAGCAGCAGCGTCAACGTTGAGGAGGTGGAGGAGGGATCTGAACCTGCAGAGTTTGTGAAGGCTCTTGGCCCACAGGACAAGAAGGCGTACGACTGTATGCTTCAAGGTACGGACCAGAACCCACAGACGGCTTCAAACCACCTTCAGCTCACAGAATAATAATCAGCGAGTGTCGTTCTTCTTCTGTAGATCCAGGAAAATACAACTACACTCCCCGGCTCTTCAGGCTGAGCGCCAGCTCTGGGGTGTTTGAAGGGGAGGAACAGCTGTACCCCGCCCGGGTGGCAGAGGGAGTCATGGCGCTGCCTTTCCTGCAGGACAACCTCTACTCGGTGCAGCAGCCAGGTAACATACTCACGCCTGGAGCAGCGCTGCACCTCAGCCTTTAGCATATTCAACTTAAATTCAACTTAAACTTCATATTTAATTCTTTTTCTGCAGCCCTGTTTCTGCTGGACAACCGTATGGAGGTGTATCTGTGGCAGGGCTGGCAGCCTGAAGACGCCCAGTCCACCGGATCGGCAAAGATGCGCTGGGACAACGAGAGGAAGTGCGCCATGGAGACCGTGCTGCAGTACTGCAAAGGTTAGAGGGACCGGACATGATGACGGGCCCTTTTAAATCAGCGGGGAACGAACCTTGAGCTGCTTTTTGATTCAGTAAATGTGTGATTGTGGTTTTAATGTTCCTCACCTCTCCAACTCTGCCTTGTGCTTTATGATTTAGAGAAGAATCCTCGGCGCCCCCCTCTGGCCTATCTGGTCCTAGCAGGCTGTGAACCCCTGACCTTCACCAACATCTTCCCGTACTGGGAGAAGGACTCCAGCGTCGCTTCAGGAGTGGGTGGCTTTTCTTCCTCCATCACAGTGTCTCTGTCTTACTGTTTTATCTCTACCTGTTCTAAGTTTTATATATATTTATTACATATGTATGTGCGTTCTCAGGTGGACAGCGCCAAGAGCAAAGTGATCCTGGTGAAGGAGGCGCTGTCCAAGCTGAGTAAAGAGCAGTACTCCATCGAGGAGCTGACCAGGAAGCCGCTGCCAGAGGGAGTGGACCCCCTACGTCTGGAGGATTACCTGTCAGACCAGGACTTCAAGGTAGGAGCATGATACTGATCACCTCAGTGAGTCAGTGTGCTTCAGCTAAACTAAAGTGTTTATGTGGATAATAAAGGCATGACCCAAGTGGCAGCCCACCGTTCAGAGTACACACTACTGGATAGGTCATTACACCATGAAGGATCAATAAAGGAATAATTCTGTTCTACTTCTCATTAGGTTCTCATATATTAATATTATTTATATATATTTATATCATAGTCCAGATTAATAACATTACATAATATTGAAAGCTTTACGCCCCTCTCGTATCATTTAATTTCAAATAACTGTGCAGAGATTATTAACCCTTTAGTACCTAAGCCTCTAAATGTCCTCCTGACCTTTTTAAAACTTATTTTGACAATAAAAAAGTTAGAAAGTGTCCCGTGAGTTAGAGCTTTTGCCCATTTCCTTCCAGAATATCTGGTATTTTCAGTATCTGCCAGTTGTTTATAATTTGCTGCAGGTTATAAGAGTGTAATGACCTTCTGGGAGAGGAGCAGGTGAATTTACGGTAATGACACCATACTGGCTGTAAAGCTCAACCTCTCAGCTCTCACAAAACACTGTGGGATTTTTCCTGATAGGGCAAACTGTGACGTAACCATGGTGATCCAGAAGTGTGCAAACATGGCAACGGCAACACGTAGACATAGACTCCACAAGATGAGCTGCTTGGTCACAGTAGCTCAGTTGCACATGAAAATAAAATTAAATAAATAAATTAATTAATAGGTATAAGACAGTTAAAAAAAGTTATTTAATTAATTAATAAAAAAATAAAAATAAAAATGTAATAATAATAAATAATAATAAATATACAATAGATATAAGACAGTTAAAAATTTTTAATTAATTAATAACATAAAATAAATAATAAAGAATAAAGAATAATAATAAATACTAAATTAAATATAATAGCATATATTCTAGATCTGAAATGTCCCAAATGTTATAGAAAGAAATATCTGTAACACATTACCTTTGTGTTAAAAAATAAATAAATATAAAGTCTTTACTTGTAATCAGCTGGTTCTGACATGAACTGAATGTTTTGCAGACGCTTCTTGAGATGAGTCGTGTTGAGTTCAACGCCCTGCCAAACTGGAAGCAAAAGAACCTGAAGAAAAGCAAAGGGCTCTTCTAAAGAAAGCTTTTCTACTAAGATCTGGGTTTTGGTTTTTGTTTTTCTTTCTTTTTTGCAAAAAAAAAAAAAACAACAAACACTTTGTAAAGCATTAAGAGAAAAAAAAGCAAATGTACAATTTTGTTCAAATGTTGATCTATTTTTTAAACCAGTGCCATTTTTAAGGTTCCCCAGTGTCTCTGAAACATGTTAGCCAAGAATTATGTGCAATTGTTAATCTCCTATGGATAACAAAAATAATAATACGTTACCCTCACATTATAAATATGTAATATACCATGAATGAATGTGTTATTTAGTTTGTGTCTGTGGTTTTAAAACTGAGGGAAGTTTTCATCGTTTTATTTTTATTATTTTAACGTTTCATGGAACAAGCTCAGCTCTGTGACCTGAATAAAGAAACAACACATAACCGCACTTTGAAGATGTCAAAGATAAGAAAAAAGGGCAGGAAGTGTGCAGAGGTGTTAGGACAACCTGCAGAAAAACCCAAAGACCCTGTTAATAACCTGCATTAATCACATGTTGGTACTGAATACTTCCTGGTTCTTATAAATAATAATTGCCTGTGCTCCAGTTATCATGAATTCTTGGACCAAATTGAATCTCTTTGTCTCGTTCTAATTGTTTATCCATGTGCATTTTGAGTAAATGTTCAACTTTAAAAGTATTAAGCGTGTGCAGGAGAGAGAGTGTGCAGCATAAACTGCCTTTTGTAGCCGCGCTCCTGTGTGATGCCGTTAATACGACGGCCGCCGGACCTTCTCTGCACCGTGTTCTCTAAATATGTAAACCATCATGTATTCATACGTTGCAATCAGAACTGTATTATACACAGACCTCCTCCTCCTCCTCCTCCTCCTCCTCCAGCTGCAGGGGGCTGCTTCCATTTCTCGGCACATAAAGTTGGCGGTGTGGGAGCGAGATGCTAACGCTCAGTATTCCCTTTTAAATAAAATATTTTTTAAAAATGGAAGGTGTCGGGTCGTCTTTTAACGGCTTTCAAAGGGTCACTCGTCTGTCAGACAAAAATAACTGAATTTTGACCTGAATATACTGAATGGCCAGGTTATTCCATCAATGGCTTTTATTTTTATTCCAAGATGACAATGTCAGGATTCATGGGGCTCAGATTGTGAAAGAGTGGTTCAGGGAGCATGAGACATCATTTTCACACATGGATTGGCCACCACAGAGTCCAGACCTTAACCCCATTGAGAATCTTTGGGATGTGCTGGAGAAGGCTTTGTGCAGTGGTCAGACTCTCCCATCATCAATACAAGGTCTTACGAACTCCGAACTACGAATGCAACACTGGATGGAAATAAATCCAGTGACATTGAAGAAGATTATTGAAACAATGATACAGAGAATGTGCTGTAATCAAAGCTAAAGGTGGTCCAACGAAATGTTAGAGTGGGACCTTTTATTTTACCCCGGCTGTGTATGTTTTCCTTAATCTCCACCAGAGGGCGCTATTTGTTCAATCTTCACTGTTTTTTTTATTTATTTTTTTTCTATTAAATCTCTGCAGCGTTTTAGGATCATAAATAGTTGATGAGCAGAAAATGAAACCTTTAAAACAAACTCGTGGAGCAAGAAAGAATCGTGTGCATTAGCTGCAGGTCTAAACAACACCTGCTCATTTAGGATGCATCACGTCCCTGTTTGAACAAACATTGCAGACAGGTGTGGAGGATGTGGAGACCATGTTTATTTAAAAGAAAAAAAAAAAAAAAAAAGTAGAAAGAAATCAGCCTCTCTCTGTATCCTCGTGTCATTTTGAAGTTAATTCCACAGCAGATGGCGAGAGACCGCCGCCGCCGCTTCCTCCAACGACAACTGGGCGACTGCTTTGTTTATTTGTTATCAACACACCCAGAGCCCCCCCGTCTCCTGCAGGCAGCAATCACCTGCTTGGCTCCGGCTCCCGGCTCAGGTGCCATAGCAGCCCACGACCCGGCCCCGGCCCCGGCCCCGCTAATGCAAGGCAGATTATCTCAAGCAGTAATAACAACAACACACTGGATGTGAGAGGAGGGAGGGAGGGAGGGAGGGGAGGAGAGAGGGGACCCGGGCTTTGATCAGGTCCCAGATTCTGACTCAGCATGAAGCCTGGAGACACCAAACTCAGTCTGAACCCATGCTTATTAAAAAAAAATTACTTTATGAAGCCAAACATCATTCTGTTTGTGATGAGGATCCATCAGGGCAACCAGTCCCTGTAACGCTGATGAGAAGTCAGCAGTGGGACACAGTCCTGTTCTAGTTCTTGTTGTTGACACACAGATTAAAGACGTAGAATGACATTTGGGAAATAAGACCAGTTTTATATGAGACTAGAGTAACATAGCACAAATACTGGAAACAGAGACAAAGCTTCATGATAGAGGCTCAGAGTTAGACACCAATGCTCACGTATTTATTACTAGAAATGTCTACAGTTAACTCTTGTATGACTTTCTGAGCCCTGATCAGCCATAACATTATAATATTGTGCAGGGGAGGGTCCTCTGTGGATCATCCCACAGATACTTGATCAGTTTGGGATCTAGTGAATTTGGAGGCCAGGTCAACACCTTGTGCTGTTCTTCATGTTTTTTTGAGTTGTTCCTAAAGTGTTTTTGCCATCAAGGAGTGTCATTGCTATGGGGTGGGGGTGCCTGGTCTGGTCTGGTCTGGTCTAGGTGGGTGCTACATGTCTAAGTAACATCCACACCAATGAATGCCAGGTCCAGAAGTTTCCCAGCAGAACATTGAACTGTCACAAGACGGTCAATGTTATTCACTTCTCCTGTCAGTGGTCATAATGTTGTGGCTGATCGGTGTATGTATCATGGGAGTGACCTCTGTCTGATCTTCAGGTATCTGACTGCTGTGGTCTGGATCACCTGTGCTGCTCTTCTTTCCAGGAACCTCACATTCAGTTTGATTTCCGTTTGTTTCCATTCCTGTCGTGGCCACTTGAGTCGGGTCATGCCAGCGTACACCTTAGACCCTAGAGCCTTTGTCACGCTGTAGATGTCTATTCACGCCTTTGAATGAAGAGACGTGAGTCCTTCAGCTTTTCATAACTCTAAAACTCAAACTGCCAGGCTCATTTGGAAAGAAACAATAAAAATAAAGAAATAAAAAGAACTCCTGTTTTCATGTGTGAAATCCGAGGCCTTGAAAGATTCATCGCTCGCCTCGAGTGCAGCGGCTGATATTGAACCGAAAGAAACCAAAGCAATAACCTTGGACGCCGGCGCTCGTGTCGATGTTTGCTCCGAGGAGAAACTGTACGAGTGGAGGAGATAATCTCGCTGATCAGTGTTGCTCCCCGGCTTCCCTTCCTCGGCAGCTGAGAGGAACCTCTGCAGGATTAACTCTGGTGTTCTCTCTAGAACATGCATTGATCTTTGAGCTGTGATTCACATCAGAAACACCTCGAGCTCTGTGAAAGTTCGAAAGGTTTTACTTGGCGAGTCTCTTTTCTTCACGTGTCCAAACAAACCTGAGCTGAATCTATCTCTCTACCACGTCTTACCATGTATATTTTCAGATAAACTCGGCTCTAGTGAGGTGACCTAAGCGAGAGTCACGTAGTAAATGACACAAAGAGTGAGGAGCGGTTTTATGGTCCTAGTTTATGAATATATACAAGTTTCTGACTTCCTGGATGACATTCAGTGGGTTACGGAGGAGTTACGTAGAACTAATGGCACTCTACTGACTGCATGTTCGTCCTTGAATTTGAGGCGGTTAATTATTTAAGGCTGACGGGAATAGATCTTCTTTTAAAACACTTAAATGCAACGTGCAGCAAGGAGTTCAGGATCTTATGATCGTACCAAGCAGCAGATGGAGGATGTTTGCTCTCTGCGTGGAGCTGTAGACGGTTAAATGTGCAGATTTCTTCTTACCTGTGTCTTTTAAAGTGGTGAGAGTATTGTGATATTTATATGTTTGCATTGTAATAAAGAGACGTCTGGACGTGAGGTTGTGGTCAGACGATGGCAGATGTGTTGTCTTGATTTATTTTCTAAGTCACTAACTTAGGCTGCGTTCAGACTGCCAGCCAAAATCCGATTTTTAGCCCATTCAGATTTGAATCGGATCTCGATTTTGAAGTCTGAACAGTGACAGATCACATGAAATCCGATTTTTGCCAAACGGTTGCAAACCACATCCAGAGGTAGTTTCATATCGCATTCGTATCGGATATGGACAGATGCGTCTCAGTCTGAACAGCTCCCAACACTCAGATGGGTTTTGACTGTCCGTGACGTCACTTACGCGACGCCAGGCCAGAACCAATGCGCCAGACCGCGTGCCTATTTCCGTTGTGGAGGAGCCACGTTACGGCCGCGGACAGTGATATTACAGCTATCACAATGGAGGAGGACTTTGAAAACAATTCGCCTTGGACAGAGGAAGAAACTGCATGCCTTATAAACCTTTACACTGACGTGACGTACATCCATCGTGTTGTTTGTTGTTGTTTTGCTTGTCGCTGTCGCAATTATATGACGTCTGACAAATACACGTGCTGAATGACGCTTCCGCTCGTTGCTACAGCAACCTATCAGACCGGTGAAGAATGTGGCCCAGTCTGAACAGAACCATATCCGATTTGGACACTTGCTAAAGGCAGTGTGAACAGTCAGCCCTAAAAAGCGGATATGAGAAGGAATCAGATTTGAATCAGATCCGTCTGCAGTCTGAACGCAGCCTTAGATGTCTTCACGGCTCCTGATCGTTAGCTGGCCCCGCCCTGATGTATCTCACCTGTGCCTCATTGTATTTAGTCTCTGGGTTTCCTTCCCACTCTGCCAGTTCGTCTCTGTGCTTCATGACAGAAACGTCCCAGTTTTTTTTGGACTTAAGACCTTCAGTCCACCACCTTTAACTGGAGAATCACAAGCTAACTTTGTTATGAAGCAAATAATAAGAAGTAATCTGCAGCTCCACAGCAAATACCACATGTTGAATCTGTGGAGATGATCAGAGAGATCCCTCTGATCTGCTGTTCGTCTTCACCAAACGGTGCACGAGAAGAAAAGTTGTTAACAGAAGGGTTTCTGTCTTCATTTGAACATTGAAGCAGTGAGGGTGACCAGAGTCAGATTTACAAATATAATCCCAATAAAGTGCCTTAAACTCACCATTTAACTGGCTGCTTCCACACTGACTGGTCAAAGGAGAATTCTTTACGCACAGTTGATGACAACTCCACAATTCGTAGGTGGCACAGCGGTGGTGGTTACTGGTGCAAAGTTCTGGGTTCTAATCCATTCTGTGTGGAGTTTGCATGTGTCTGTGTCTGCGTGGGTTCTCTCCAGGTACTCCAGCTTCCTCCCACCGTCCAAAGACATGCTGGTTAGGTTCATTGGTGATTCTAAATTGGCCGTAGGTGTGAGTGTGAATGGTTGTCTGTCTCTCTGTGTTAGCCCTGTGATAGACTGGAGACCTGTCCAGGGTGGACCACGCCTCTTGGCCCGAGAGGACAGCTGGGATAGGCTCCAGGTAGCCTTAGGGTGTATTCACACCTGCCTTGTTTAGTTCGATTAAAACGAACTCAAGTTCGTTTCCTTGCTTGGTTCGGACCTTTTTGACTGGTGTGAATACAATCACTCGAACTCTGGTGCGGACCAAACAAGCGGACCGAGACCCAGCTGAGGAGGTGGTCTCGGAGCGGTTCCTACCGAACCCTGGTGCGGTTCCTTTATGGTGTGAAAGCAGCCCGACCTCGATCCGACCCAAGTTGCAAAAATCTACCTTTTTGGATTTGACGAGCTCCCGTAGTTTCCCGTAGTTTTCGCGCATTATGGGAAATGTAGGATAGCCCAGTGACACACACAACAGAGAGAGACACGTGAAGCAAACAAACGCAGGTAGGTTAGGTAGAGATGAGCCGTTGCAAAATAACGAGCATGATATGGTTAAACTCATGTTGCATCAAACGGTCTTGACGCTCGAGCACAAGCTGTAAGTTTATAAACCATATTGCTAGCATAATAACAAGTAGACCTACAGTTCGCAAAGTCTCCATTGTAGCCTATTTACGTGGGACATTTGGCTTCCTTCTTTACCCCGCCTATACGTTTACCAGCCAATGGCTGAACGACCTTAGCACATGTGTTTTTGTTTATAAATTCTGGTCCGGTTGCAATTAATCACAGTGTGAAAGCGAACCGCACTAAAAAAAAAAAAAAGAAAAAAAAAATTGGTCCGGACCAAAGCAAGTGAACTAACGGACCTTCCTGGTGTGAATACGCCCTTAGTTTATGTCAGACCTAAAATAAATAACTACAACACATCAGGCTGGGCTGAAGCCTAGCTACAGATCCAATCATTTTAAAAACTCCTGCATTGGCCCTGATACCAATCGGGACATCCCCTAGCAAGATGAGAGGTGAAACCTGGAGGTTCACAAAATAAAAACAGATCAAAGCTCCAGTTAGTTCTGGACATTATCTTTTTCAACCTTGACTTCAAAAACATTGTTCCATTCTTATCTAATGAACAGTCGACGATGTAAAATAAGATGCAGAGATGAAACGATCGCACCGTTCACGCACATGTTTTGGATTAGGAGAGCTGCCCCCACCGAGCTGGCTGCTGAAGTGAGCATTTACATTGTGTGATGTGTAATGTTGGCGGGTATTTCCAGGTGGCAGATGGTGACTGTTTGCCTGCTTAACTCCAGCGCAGCACGTTTGAACACACTCGCACACGTACACAGGTCTGAACCAGACAAGCTTCCAGCGCGCACAGACAAAACAAACAAACTCATACCGCTCCTATTTGCACACCGGCCTCCGACTGTACAGCAGGTACTGTAAGCCACTCGAACACAAACCCACATCTGCCGGCAACAAAACCCCGCCTGTATCGACCGTGGCATCAGTCCCGCAGATGAGACAGGAACTGCGGATGAAAGATTGATTGAAAGATCTCCCTCCCTCTCTCGTCCATCATCGTGTCCCATTTATCATCAGCTTGCCGCTCAATCCGTCTGCCGGGAAGAGAGAGGGAGAGAAACCATTTAGGCCAGCCTTGACCATCAACTCACCCAGAGGGGCATTAGGCAACGCACAGCTGGGGCTCTTTCAAACTGGAACCCTGCTCAGCTTGGATTAATTCCAAGTGATATTTACTTGACCTTGTCTCTCTGAACAAAAACGTTTCAGACCTCCTCCTCCTCACAGCGATGAAGATAACTGAGCCGCTTGATAATCTGAAGCCGAAAGTTCTGAAGTTAGGAGAAACCCAACATTTAATCTCGAGACACGGAGGGATTTGTCTAAGCTCCGCAAAGACACGTCTCAGCTGACGGTGCAGGAAGTCCGGATCTTTAAATCTATTCATCTTCCCAGTAAATACAAGCCTGAACGGAGGAGGAGGAGGAGGAGGAGGAGGTAAAACCCCCTATCTCACTTATTTTGCATTGAACCACCAAACAGACAAACACATATTGGTTTTGTTTGATGATAAAAATTTAAACACCCACACATCCCGACAAACACAGCGGGCGGCGAGCAGAAACTGACTGAAATTTAAGGCTTTTGTGTTGGGTATGTTTGCTGTGCTGGCACATTTACAATGACTCCCATGGTACAGCACTTGCACCCCAGAGGGTACTTCTATAGATATGAGTGGAAGAAGTAGAGAAACTGGTCGGGGCAGTACATAACGACGGGTAATTCCTTTTGTAAATTTATTGCAGCAATAAGTTAGAAGCTATGTGCTAACAGCCGGCCACATTAACAACACAACGTTAAAAAAATTAAAGTAGTTGTGACGGTCAAAATAGGAGAAACCTTTAGGCTAAGGTGCAAATAGCTAAATTCATTAGCTGAGGAGAAGCAGGAAAACCGGAAGCCAAAAATCAAAGGATAAATTATTAGCTAACATTAAGGGATAGCAGTTCAAGTATGCTAGGGGGAAAAATGCAGAAACATTTGAAATAGTTCCCCAGTTAGCCAGAACCAAAGGATAAACTGCTAAGATGGTTAGCTAAAAAAATGAGTTGTTACTGAAGCGAAAATACAAACAGCTAAAGCAGTTAGCCAAACGCAAAGGGTGAATGTCTGAAATAGACAGGGAAAATGAATGGACAGATATGTGAAGACGTTAACTAGTTAGCCAGAACCAAAGGATAAACGATTGAAATGGTTAGCTAACATTAACAGACAAACGTTTGAAAACATTACCTAATTAGCCAAAACCGAAGGATAAAGCATCTCAACTAATTACTTGATTAGCAGTTCAATTATTTGCGGAAAATAAAACATAGCAGCTTTTGAAGTCAAAAGCTAAGGAGAAATGGTGGAAAAGGTTAGCTAACATTAGCAGTTTAAATAATTTACACTCAATAAGCAGTTCAGTTACAGCCTATTAGCAAAGAAAGAAATCAAGAGAAACAGACATTTTAAATAATTATGGATATATATTGATTCAACTATTAGCAAACAAAACAAAACAATTAGCAAAATAGCTAAAGATTGACGGCTGAAATGGTTAGCTAAGAGACAAGCAAGAAAAAAGGTCAAACATTTACAATAGTTTAATGGACAAACATTTGAAATAATACATACAAATAAGTAGTTATCAGCAATAAAATAAAATAAAAACAGAAACAGTTAGCCAAACTGCTAAAATGATTAGCTAATGGACAAGCACTTAATAATTATCTCTGAGTAGGCTAAACATAAAAATGTAGCTGAAACAGTTAGCCAAAAGAAAACAGGATAAACAGATGAAATTGTAAGCTAACAGTAGACAAACATCGGAGGATAATATTATTTACCAGCAGTTCAACAAATTAGCAAATAAGCATGAGACATTTAGCCAAAACCAACGGATGAAGAGTTGAAATGTTCGGCTAACATTAAAAGATGAACGTCCTTATTCGGTTTACTCGTCCGAATAAATCTTGAGTAAACCACAATCACTACAATAAAAAATGCTCAGTAGGTTGAGGTCTGGTGTGTCTCACTGGAGGCACCCATAGACTACTGTATATACAACGACATAATCATATTGGTGTCATTGGGCTCTATAATCACTAACTAATAAAAAGGGTCAGGCCAACACGTGTCTGAGGGATTTTAGTAGAAAAAGCCGTCTTTGTAATTGAACTATCATTTCTGTGTAATGATGGGACGCCTGCTCTCCCTGTTCTGTCTGTACTGATTACCGGCAGAGAGCTTTTCTGCTGCTTGCCGTCTAATTCTTGCTAAGCCACTGGGGCTCTGTGGCACAGCTAAATGGGGTTGTCCAATGTCTCATATGGAGTGACCTTCCATGTGACAGAGGAAACTGAATTACTTCTAAGAGGGCGCGGCCGTTGTCCTGCCATCATTTTCTCCTCTCGCCCTCACCTCCAGTGATGATATAGAATATTGCCTCCTCTCCCGGGAGTTGAAGTGTCACCCACTCCTCTCTGGATGAAAGGAACAATCTGTGAAACTAAATGTCAAAGGGTGACAATATTTCAGTGCTTTTTTTTTTACTGCAATCCACTTTCTTTTGTTCCTCAAGCACAAATCTTTAAATCTTACATTTTGTTTTTGCATTTTCATTAAAACGGTTAACAGCTGACAGTTAGCTCTAGGGATGAGGCGATCCAACACTACCCAAAATCACTGGATATTTGGGAACGAAGAGGATAATTTGATACAGTCCATTTGTCATGTAAGTTAATGTTGTTTTGTTTTATTGATGTAATGGTTTTTAATAGTGTTGATGGATGGCAGCCGCTTTGGAAACTACAACACCCCAATACTTGTATTGATTAAATACTTGCATGATGGAAAGGTTCATCCAGACGAATGTATCATTAAAGGGGAACTACTGTTTTTTACAACCTGGACCTTATTTCTGGCATAAAATACGATCGTTTACTCACCCATATAACTTTTGGTGTCATTTGGAGTCATTCGGACGATATTTAGATCTGCGTATATCCATATAGTGGGATTGAATGGGGCACCGAATGCAGCCTCTAAATAACGCATTATCTGCCGTGAAACGCGTTCATTTCGCCAATGTTTTGTTATGATACGCTAGTGCTATTCCCCGTTGAGTCCGAAGTTACCTATTATCATCATTCGGGGTCTCTGACCTGGATGATGTCATCTCTGAGCGCTGCATGGCTTGTTTACCTGTAATTTGCTACTGCTATTTTTTTTTGCAACATGGCTGAATATTTTTCCGATTCTGAGGTTGTGGACGACGACTTTGTTTATGATGGACGTCCTTACCGTTTTGAGCCAGAGTATACGGATGAGGAGCTCGTTGAAAGGAGGAACGCGGAGGCAGAGAGATGAACAGCTGGCCAAAGAACAACAAACCGCTGCACGTCCGCGAATAGATAACAGATAACTCCGGACTCAACGGGGAATAGCACTAGAGTATCATAACAAAATATTGGTGAAATGAACGAGTTTCGCGGCAGATAATGCATTATTTAGAGGCTGCGTTTTGGTGCCCCAGTCACTCTCACTGTATATAACTTGCGTCATGTGCAAACCACGTGTTTCTAGGCATGCTAACGATGTTGAATGCTGCCACCTACTGTCAAAACTAAATAGTACAATACAGTCAAGTGCAAGTTCCATGTGTGGGCCATATTCCATTATATGTTTAGAATTTGCTTCAAATTCTAAATCTACTATCTAGTCTATGATAAGTTACTCACTCTATGGTCCATTTCAAAATGGTCTCCAACCTTGAATCCACACTTCTCTTAGATCTTTCACATATAAAAATATGAATAGCAACCCTTCAAATACAAATCGTCTGAACCTCTCCAAAATAAAAACTAATCAGCACTTCAGCAGACATCCTTGGAACAAAGGCAGCAGCACCTTATTCCAGTCTGGAGTGGTGAGTGCCAACCTGTGATTGGACGCCACTTCGTTCTTCTGGACCTGGAATGAAGCTGCTGCTGAGGGTCTGATGAGGGGGTTGATACTGAGCTCGGACTTCACAGAGGACATTTTCAGGTCACCTCATCCGTGACACACATGTATATGAGCCAGGTGGTAAAAGGACCAGTAGATTGGAGTCTTAAATGAAGTTCTGTATATTTTTTTATCACCACGGTATGTGTACCTCCTGTGGTTTTATACAAACTCATTCTCCTACGCATGTGCTGTGAAATTGCTTTTACAGTTGTGTTTACCTTTGCCTGCACTGCACACACACACACCTGCACTCACAGACCTGCATGTACGTACTTATACATGTGATTTCAAAGCGTTCAGAAATAAGAATAAGGCTATTCTCTGCAGGTTGTGTGCATCATCTTCAGAAATGTTTTCCTCATCTTCCCACCACCACCACCGCTACCACCACCACCACCTCTTTATGCATCTGTTTATTTTCCCTCCTGACAATCTGTCAGCCTCCCTTTCCCCTCCCCTCCATCTTTTGTAAATCTTTAACAATCAGCAGAAGGAAAACGGCTATTTTCCAGCTCAACGCCAGCATCTGTAAATTTGGGTCGGAGGTGCTGTCGTTTACGTGTCAGTGCTCCGATCGGGACAAAAGAAATGTGGCTCATGATTGTCCATTTATTATTTTATTATTTTTGTGCCAAGACTGTCAGGATTCTCTCCAGATATGTAGGTGAGCAGTTCACTCTCATTTCCATGAAAGAAGAATTTTGTGGTGTATATTCTGTTGAGGAGCCGTGATAAAAATGAGAAAGTCTGGCAACATTTGGGTATGTTTTGAAATGACAACCTATGAAGGTCCTACAGTGCCTCAACAATACTCCACAACTACCTCTTCCATCTACCCTATGTCAGAATACACTAGTTTGGACTTTCGTTATAGATTATGTATGGTATGCTGAGAGCCTGTAAATGTTGTGGTTTTGAGTTTTGAATATTTCCTGTAACTCTGTTTGGTTTTTCTTGTGTTCCCTGTTTTTATTTTGTAAAGTTAATCCTCTGTCTTTCTTGTCTAGTTTCTCCTTGTTTGCTCCGCCCTCATTAGTCTCACCTGTGTCTCGTTAACCCTCTGCACATGCACAAGTAGTTCCATCTTTCTCTTTGTATTTCCCATGTGACGTTACTTCTTTGGATTTTTTTCTTGCCGTTCGTCCTTGGTTTTTTGGTCTTCACCAGTTTCTTTTGGATTTGTGTGTTTGGATTACCCTGCCATCTCTGCAGCGCCTTACGTTCTGGTGTTTGAGTTTCTGTTAAAGTCCTTTTGTTGCCTGCTCCTGCCTCCTCTTGGTGTCTTGCATTTGGGTCCTACCTCCCTAAATTGCTGCAGCAACATTGAAATTTCCAAGTTTCTACCTTCCTTCCCAGAACCCAGGGTCACCACTGTTTTCTGTCACTGGCTATGTTTACATGGACACATTTTGGTCAGAGATTGCAACTTATGTGTTTACGTGCTGCAAAACATCAACAAGAATACCCTTTTCTTCATGGCCAATAAAGTGGTTTTGCCTGCTTTTGAAGCATCGTACAACTTTCTTGGAAACACTGAAATTGACCAAGACGGACGCATGTTGTCAACGTCACTGCGCACATAAATTCTGACTCTGATCATCTTTTCAAACAACACCTGGTGCACGCTGTCCCGACACTGTTTGCTACCTTTTTTGTCTCTTTTGACACATGGTTTAACCCATGTGAGGCAAACATGCACAGAGAGAGAAATACTTGGGTCAAGCATTTACACAAACGTGAATCAAAGGTTTGCAGCAGCCCTCTGAATTGAAAAATTTAAAAATGTCATATAATTGGAGCCAGACATTTTTGTTCTGATAGGACTTTAACCCCACATAAACGTATCTCTTCATTTTTCTTGTCTGTGTTGAGAAGTCAGTCTTAAAAGCTGAAATGTTTTTCCTTTAACAGGGATTCCAGGGATTCAACCCTACTGCAGTGTCGCAGGCTATAAAAGCGAAAAGCGTCTCCATTTAATTGCAGGCTCGTGTTGCGGTCCCCACGACAGGATCGCAGCGCTATTAAAAATGATGGCAACTCTCTTATTGTGATGAATGGTGTTTGACGGTGTGTAGTAGTGAAACACTGGCCTCTGTGCTAACTGACACGGCCGACATTAGCCCAGTGAGCGATAACGGACCCTTACGGGCCCTTCTGGGGACGCATTGAACTCTGCTCGCATGCGCCGACGCACACGTGAACTGTGGCGTGCACGACGGATTTCATAGCGTACACGGCGACACACGCTCACGCATTCTCACTGAAGTAAAAGTCCTGCTGAACGGGCACGCTGTCAAGTGTTCCTCAGCCAAGGACAACACAAACTTTAATTTGATGACTTCAAAGAGGAATCTTTTCCTCTCGGCCCCAAACCTTCTGTTTACTTCTTTCCACTGAACTTCAGTTTTCCTCCGGAGTTTAATTTTCTCCGAGCAGCACGATTCCTCTCCCTTCACGTCTGTGCTGATGCCGTAACACCTCATGCATCTGATGAAGCGACTAAGGTGATTTTTTATTATATCCTTTCTCCTTGATTTCTACAAATGTTCAGGGAGATTTGTTTTGGCACGGTTCATGTGGTGCAAGAAATCAACAGCAGCAGGTTTCAAGGAAAAACTCAATTTCAGCAGCAGCAGCAGAAGAGATTCTGCTGCTGCTGCTGCTGTGTTTGCTGCAGCTGCATTTCTTCTTCTCTTTTTCACGTCTCACCTCAGTGCAGTCCATTACAGGCATTTACTATCAAGGGAGTTTATTACGAGTGAAGGAAAAAAAATAAAAACCCCTATGATCCCACAGTTTCCACCCACCAGCGTGTATTTCCCGTAATGGCACCCTAACGCCTTGACATGTTGGTAAAATAATCTGTGCTGTGACCCCTGCTGACAGGGGGTTATGAACAAAACCATTTTCCCGCTGTTTTACAGCCTCCCTGATGGTTTCTGCTCCTGCAGCCTGGGTTGCTTGTCCCTGATTCGTCTCAGCATGACCCCAGGGTTGTCCTGTAATGCCTTTACGGCGCTTTTGTGCACAGGAAAGACGCCTAATCTGTGGATCTGTTGTGATCAGTTAGGGTTATTTTGATGGATGACGTACAGGATTTAAAAAAGCAGTCAGTCTTGCCCGTATATACATCGATCTGAACTCACAAATTCACTCGTTATGAAGAAATGTGACCTTAGGCCAAAAATAAGGGACTGCTTATGAGACGCTCAAGGGGAAATTATTGGTCAATTCTTAAAGGGGTCGTCCCTGTGGTTTCATTTAGCCGCTGCTTTAAGTATGTTTTATAATTTTACAATTAGCGTAGCAAAAATCTGCCTCAAGTTAAAGCTGCAATTACTAAATGGGAAGGAAACTAATGATCTGCAAATCATCAGCGCTCACAAAACAACGCAATCAAAGAGGAGCCTTCATCTTCCTGAACAGAAATGTCAAGACCTTCAGCATGAAAACAGGAGCAAATCCTTGAGCTTGTGTCTCACCTCAGATATGTTATTTCCAGTATTTCTAAAACTGCATACGGGTATTTTTGTCATAATAATGTAATGTACAGTAAATAATGTACTCTTTAGAAAACACGTATTTAAAAATGAAGTAAAATCAGTAAGCAGACGTTTTACTTCATCGGATTATTTCTTTGTCGTGAGGCAGGCATCCTCGGTTCGGTTGCTTGGCAACCGCAACACGACGTCAAGATCTCAAGATTTCATTTCCCACACATAACACCCCGTGAAATGGCAAATTGACATTGATGTTGTCATTTTTGGCCTTTATTTTTTATTTTTTTTTGTAGGGGGAAATATTGTAGAGCTTGTTAATTTGTGAGCGCTGCAGGTGGATCTGGTTTGAAGAAATGGGACCTTTGAGGCGAGGCTAATTGTTGCCACGTGTCTAATATTTGACTTAGCTGCAGGTTTGTATTTTACAAGCAGTTTTACACATATTCTTAAAAGTATGGGATGTCTGTTTCAGGTCTTTCATTAAAATGAAATGTCCCCTTTTACCAAACAACCTGAAAAAATGTGCCTAAATCCTAAAGTTTATTCAGGAGGAGGAGACTAGCGATGAGAGTTCAAAAAACCTGTGACGTGAAGTGAGTGGGCACCAACTAACCTCAGCTTTGAGGCAATGTGATTGATGCAATGATCAACCATCTGACAGCTACAGACGGATGGACAACGAGCAAATGTGTTTATGTACGGTAGGGGTTGCACGAGTTCAGATTTTTTAAAGTTGACTATTATTTGACATCGACTAGTCTCTGATGACGTCACTATTAGAAATTAAATCTATATTCTTGACCTGAATCCATATGCTGAGAACAGACAGCTCATGTGCTACATACTGTGAGCTGCAGATATGTATAGCCTGTATAAAAACATGCAGCACCTCAGCACCATCAATAAAAAAAACAAAAAAAAAACAAACAATGAAATTCACTATCAAATAGTTGATGTGCAGCCTCCTTCTCTCTGTTACCACAGGACGTTTGGTGAAGTTGTTAACTGACTGCTGTCCAGAGGATTTGGACCGTTCCTCTGCTAGCGTTAGCGTTAGCATTTTCAGATGCATTGCAGTAGTACTTTAGTTGTATTCCAGGACTGACATGTCACGGTAGTATGGGCTTCATCTTTAGTGAAGTATTTCCACACACTTGATGAACCAACGACCCACTGGGCTCCTCACCTGTCTTCTAGGAGGCGGCTAATTTCACTTAAAACAGTGACATCAACACTTTCCGTTAACAGAAACCGATCCACTCAATGTCACCTGCTCACGCCTAAAACACACTCACGCTGGATTTCCCTGACAGCTCTCATAGACACCTCGCCCCCTGTGGTTAGCCACTGATCCGTCCAGGTTCACTCCTCCAACACCGTGCGCTTAACATGCACACTTGCTCTGAAATACACAAACCACACTTCGATGAACACTTCACCTGCTGGGTGGTTTTTCACAGAGGCTCTTTCAATCCGCTCCACGCTGAGATGCACACACTCAGTCAAGGAAATCAAAGAAGGAAACATACAAACACGAGATATATATATATATATATATATATATATATATATATATATACACTGCACCCACACCCACCGCGCACAACCATACATTCACTACGCTGAAACAGAGAAAGGCTTGCTTATTGACGCATGTACTGTACGCTGTTTAAAATTTCATGCACGTCTGCCCTGAGCTTCTGGGACTCTGGGATGGTTGGTTTTAAAGAAATAGGCCAGTTCTTCAAGAGCCTGGGCCTCAGCTCATAAAGAAACACAGGGTAAGGTGTGTTAGGTGAACTAATAGCAGCAATATCTAAACCACTATGGTGTGTTAGTACTATTAGCATGCAGATTAGACCTGCTGACTTTGCTTCAATCTTTGTTATGAGGAGAAAATGTTAATTTGTCCGTTAAATTGAACAAATATCAGATTTAGCTGCTCACTGATGCTTATTGGAGGAGGCTGTGGCTCAGTGAATAGAAGAGGTTCTCCCTGAACCAGAGGGTTAGCGGTTTAATATGCATCCAAGTGTTCTTGAGCAAGACACTGAATCTTCGAGGACCAATATGTAGCAAACTGGCTGCCTATAAAAACAAGGCCTTTTTACCATTTTACCATTAGCGAGCTAACATGCTATGTCATCGTAAATACTAAAGCTGCAGAATGTTAGCGTTAGCATTGGTTTAGTTAAAAAAAAACGTGTTGCTAGAAGTGCTAGCATGGCTGTAGACTGTGTGTTTTGTTGTTTTTCCGAATCCAAATGTCCGAAAGTAAAGGAAATGTAGTTTTTTAACTTATGAAGGTAGTATTTTTTTGTTGGCTATGGAAGAGTTGGTGCCTCCTAAGGTTTTGTTTATCACGTTCATTAGTAGATTTTGAATGAGCGCGTACTTCTCGTGGTACTCACAGCCTTGAAAGTCAAAGTTTTCTCAAACCTCAGAGATTAAATCGTCTTATTCTCATTCTCTCCTCATCATTTGCTGACCTACACCAGTAACTAAATATGAGTCGTCTCAGATGTCTTCTAGTAGCCTCTGACAAACCTGATTTCCCTTAACAATGAGCTTTTTGCAGACTAAATGCAAAGACAAGTCCATAAATGAATAAACACCGGTTAGCTGTGACGTGTAAGACAAAGAGGACTGAATGCTGCAGGGAGATTTCTGAAAAAATGAACAAAAGACAGTGTTGGTGGTAGCGCTGCATTGAAAATTTAATTGCATTTGACTCATCCTTTAGTACTGTGTACACTCAGAGCAGTGGGCTGCCACCTGTGTGGCACCTGGGGAACAGTTTGGGGGTTGAGTGCTTGCTCGAGGCACCTCGGTCCCAGAGCTGCTTCTCTAACTCTTCGATGTCCAGAGCCTCCAAAGTTTGACGCCCACTTTAAAATATGTTCTTCAAACCAAACAGGAAACCTTTTAATTCCACATTAGCCGAAGCTTCACATGTTGACCTGATGTGTCACGTGGACAGTGCTGGCTGGGTGGACGCCCTGCTTGAACCGTGACATGGGCAGAATGTCAGAGCCGTACGGTGCCGGCGAAGCAGCTGATTAATTACCGGGCTGTGTGAAACGGAGCAGCTTTATTATTTATTTTTTTGTTTTTTGTCTGAACTACTGACTCAGTGATGGAGCATGCAGGGTACGTGTTTGTCTGTGTGGACATGAATGTGTGTGCGTGTGTGTGTCATGTGTCTACCAGATGGAGCTTTTGACAGTGAACAGTTTCTCGGGGAGGGGGTGGCGAGGCGACATTGAAATGATGTCACTCAGTCCTCTTCCTGTCTCTCCCTAATTAAATAAACTCTCTATCTCTGTCTCCCTCTGCCCCGCTCTCCCGCTCTGTCTCACTCTAATTCCATCAGATCCGGATCCCCGGGCGTACACGGCGTACGGGGCAGGTGCTGTATGTTTGTATGTATGTATGTGTGTGTGCGTATTAGGGGCGCAGGGGGTTAAACATGCGGATAAGACAGCGAGTGCAGCAAATTCATGGCCTTCCCCCCGTTTGACAAATGACTCTGTCAGCCTCTCGAAGGGCAGCGGCCCTCCATCGACCCTCAAGGTGCCCTTGCACACATTCAGCTTTAGCAGCGAGGATCTGAACCGCGATAAACTTCACGAGCAAATATGCAGCAGGTGCCTCGGGGCCACACTGTTAACACACCTCATTGTGTCCTGCAGCCCTAACCCCGAGCAGGAGATTATTCACAGTAGTGTTGCCGGACTCCTTATTTCCGACATACTGCAGAATGAGTTTGGACAGATGACTCTGTGATGATATCGAGGTAACTACAGGCAGCACCTGCAGCGGTTTTAAATTAGCGCCACGTGACTTTTGCTATGCAGTGGCAACAGTGATTCTGGTGCATGAAATTCAATGGGCTCTAAAGGCCGTTACATACTCTGCAAGAAGCCAGAAGTTTGTTCTCGCAGCCCTCATCAACCCGGCAGAACTTCTTTCTCATGTGGCGTCCGGCAACTATGGTCAGAAATTGGAAGTGGGTGTGGTTAATGCGGCTAGCGGCGGGCCACTATGTGAACTCCCAGATGCTAATATTCGTAGTATGACCGCTAATCTCTCCTGGGCTCTCGTCGTCCATCTCCCACAATGCTTAGCATGTGTGACATAGGCTGCAGTGCATGGGCCCTATTAGGATTGTTTGGCACTTGAGTTTCTCGTGAAGTATAAATGACCTGGCCAGAATGAACTGTTTTTCTTGCCCTTAGGAGCAAGAACAAACTTCTCGCTTCTTGCATAGTATGTAACAAGCTTTAGTTTGAGCAGAGATAGATACGAGAATGCGGTTCATCGTCATGCAGCAAGCACAAAATCCTCGTCTCAGTCACAACGCAAGTAGATGTAGTCTTCGCCTCCAAGACCCCGACTTTTTTTTGTGACCATCTGTTTCAAACCAGAGCTCTAGAGAATGTTGGCAAAAATCAAATGACGTTCAAGGTTGCAACTGTGCAGTCAGTGCGGTGCAATATGTGTGCAAATGTACAATATCATCGTATCAACGTTTTGGTCCATACACACGACTTCATTGCCGGTAGTTCTTTGATGTTGGTTTGGTGTGTTGGAACCTTAAGACTTTCCAAATATAAAGTATGAGCTGCAGTTTTCAAGATTTTGAAACCTGGAAAAACAAACCAATACACCGGGAGAACCGTGACACAATATGAACTCAATACGAAAAAACTTTTATTAGATTTCAACCTTTCAGAACATTTCTTTTCCAGTTTGAAGCTGCTGTTTTAAGGTAAAACAGGTAATTAATGTCACCTTAAGAGTTTGTAGTGAGCTTCAAACTAAATCATTTGTATAAAGTGCTGTCTAAACACGCCCGAAGGAAAAAATAGTTTATAGCTGTAGCGAAAGGTCACAGCTGAAGGATGATGGATGAAAAACTGCAGTGAGACGCTATGAACAGAAACAAACAGGGACGACACTGGCTGTCTCTCCTCAAACTCATTCATTTTGTTTTTGTGAACACATGAAAAGTGACAAAGGAAAGAAAAATCAAAAAGGAAAATCATGTGACAATAGCAACATGGCCACCTCCTAGAAGACAGGTGAGGAGTCCAGTGGGTCGTTGGTTCATCAAGTGTTTGGAAATACTTCACTAAAGATGAAGACCCATACTACCGTGACATGTCAGTCCTGAAATACAACTAAAGTACTACTGCAATGCATCTGAAAAGGCTAACGCTAACGCTAGCAGAGGAACAGTCCAAGTCCTCTGGACAGCAGTCAGTTAACAACTTCACCAAACGTCCTGTGGTAAAAGAAATACCTGCTACACTTTCCCACCTAGCAATACTCTGTGGAGATACTATTAAATGTGACTGATTCTGCTGAGGTGTTGCATGTTTTTATACAGACTATACATATCTGCAGCTCACAGTATGTAGCACATGAGCTGTTACAAAAGTAGATTCCATTACTTTTGATTGTGTTTTTACTAGTCGGTGTCGATTTGACTATCATTACAGAAGTCGTTCAACCACTAGTGCGTCTTCTGCGTGGCAGTGGTTTATGTTGTAGTCATTCATTTTAATTATTTCAGCTGTGCTTCTGAGAAGTCGTGGGCTCAGTGAGGATGTGACCCCTGGGTGCCATCGGTTGGGAGGGGGAGAAATCGGTCACAGGTGCAAACTTTCAATCACACTGACACCTTTATGAAGAAATGCAAAACTGCGTCCATGTCTTTAATAATTCACAAATGTCTCTGAGTGTGTTTTATTGATGGGGGGGTGTTTCACCGAGCTACACCTTGCTCCGCTGCGAATGATGGACAGTGTAGTCTCAGCTTTCACATCATTTCCTCACAAATACTCAAGATAAAGACATTTTCTCTCAGTTGATGAATGATTCATCCATTCATCTCCCCAGACTGCCCGTTTAAATTAATCACTTTCATTTCCAAAAACATTATTAAAGGACATGCCTCCAATGACACTTGGAAATGGGGCTCTAATCAAAATCATTAAGCCGCTCCCTTCTCTGTTATTGACTTTTGGCGCCTATTACTGAGAATGAGTGAATTGGATTTCCAAATTGATGTTGAACTGCTCCGTTACAGAATGTGGATTCAGCTGAGTGTGGGGGAGTCGTGTTTAATAGGACCGTGGAGCGGGTGGGCAGGCGGGACGGGGATGGGAGGGGAGGGGAGGATGAGCACTTACCATTAGGTTTTTCGACATTGTGTCACGGCAGGGGGAAACTAGCTAGTTTGGAGTGGGCGGGTGGGATGTGACCCCCGGTGTTGGAGAAGGACGAGGGGGCTCCGTTTGATAGAGTTCACCGGTAGCGGGGCTGGTACAGTTATGAAAGCAACGCTGAAATGGAATGGCGTGGGCGCCAAGAGCCTCGTCGAACACCCGCTTATCTAATTGCACGTCGACATGTAGGGGGGTGTAAGAGAAAATTAGCTGGTTGTGTGTGTGTGTTCATTCATCCCACGTCTATTGAAATCCCATCATTTGAAATCCATATTATTGCCTCAGTGTTTTGTGGGTTTCCCGTGCCGGGCCTCGTGCTTTTGTTAGCTTTCTCTTTGAGGACGTAATTACTCAGGACATTTAGTTACAGTAACACTGACGCTCCTACTGTACTTTTATGAGGTCCCTCTCCCTTCGCTCATAAGTGTTGCTGCTCTGACTCAGATTGCGAAGATAATTGCTGTGGAGATTCAACACAACTGCTCCCCCAGGTCGGCTAGGCCGAAGACCTCTGAGTTGAGTTTTAGGAAAGACAAATCTTTGTCAGTAGCTTCAATTCAGCAAAAGAAAAAGCTTTTTCTGATCTGTAACTGATGGTATTTTCTTTGGTTTGGTTCTTCCTTGGTTTTTCTTGTCTTGCTTTACTTCCTGTGTTTTCCCTTGTGGCTCCACCCTCATTAGTTCCACCTGTGTCTGGTTAACCCCTCTACCCACATATAGCCCTGCCTTCCCCTTTGCTCTTGGTCTGTTCAGTTACCCCTGTTAAAGCTGAGGGCACGCTACAAGATTTTTTTTGGGCACAGTGTGAGGGGAAAAAACCGGACACAACCTTAGTCGCAGTCAATCAAGCATCTGAATCTGGACGCAGTCGGTAGCGATGGTTAATCGAGGCTTTTATTAAAACGTTGACACTTTATTCAAAAAAATGGTTCACGACTCGAAGCTTCATTGACACAGTGCTCAGGTAGGACATCTAGTGGTCAATAAATGTAGTGCAACCGAGATGTGTAATGTAATGTGTTTGCAATTTGATTTGCCATGCACGTTCCTGTTCGACTACATTATATAGTTGTATGGTTTCAAGCTAAGTACAATAAATGTAGCCCATAGTTTTAAAATATGTTAATTAGTGAGTGTAGAGTACGCTAGATGCTAAATGGGATCTCATTTCAAATGTTTTATTGATGAGCTGCACTCAACTCGTGGTTTTCACGATGCACCACAAGTTCCAGTCACAGTACCTGGTCGTCTTTTCACCTATTTGTGTCTTCATCTCTTTTATATACAGTCTATGGTCTTCATCAACTCCCAGCGCTTACATTAATATATTAATTTTACATTCAGTGTAAAAGATTCTATTACACTGAATGTAAAACTGCCAAACCAAACCTCTGTCAACTCTAGTTGCGTCTACTTTTTTCCTCCATCCCTCCTTTTCTACATATATCGTGACAACTCCATCGTCAACTGGAGCGTTTGTATGCAGTGAAAAACACATATGCAACAACATATTCATCCTTAAGGGGCTTCAGGAATAATGCTAAGCAGCTGTGACAGGCGTGACCGGCGCGGATGTGGGTACGCCCGACTGACAGGTCAAAGAGCATTAAAGCACGTATGTGTGCGTTCTTGTGTTTCTATGTTTGCAAGGACCAGTGTGAATATTAAACCTCTGGAGTAGGGATGTGTGGATGCAGCTGGATCCCGGGGGAATTCAACCACTGGAGGGGGTTCATCTGTGCAGCTTTAACAATACAGTATACGTGCTACGAGGCCTCTGTTGTGATCAGTATGTATGGCACACGTATCGTGTAACTGCATTATTAACAAGCAGCGTGTGCATGAAAGAATTAAAGAGAGATTTAGACACGGGTAAGAGCCACTTCCATCCCTCATTCCTTCTTCACGCCAAACTCGGGTAATGAGGCGTTTCAGGTTCAAAGGTCAGTTCGAGTCTGAGTCCTTCACCTTCCACTTGGCCGTTCAGGTCTCGGTCCCGGCTCGTCTGTCGATAACTCTGCCTCAGTCTGAGAAGTTAGCGAGGAGCCGGGTAACATCATCGTTCATGTTTCATTCATTAAGAGCTACCGGCAGCGAGCACATGAGATCAGGTGCGCCCCCCCCGTGTATAGTTTTGAGTCGAAGCTTGTGCCTCAGAGAAAACGCTGTGCTTCGGATGCGCATGAGTGAGCTGTAGTCGACAGGAGGCAGCGTCTTCTGTGCATGAATTAAACGCGTCGTGCATGAGTGAGCATTCGTGTGTAGCTGCATGCTCACATACATATGGTGCATACGCACAGAGGCAGCTTGTTTACCTCCACTCTGCATGAGAACGGTCTTAAGTTCTCAGATTATTGATCTCGGGGAACACAAGCCTTGATTGCTTTGTGTTTAATTAATCACTTACGGACACATCTGAAACTAATCCCTGACTTTTAACGTCTTCTGTGCAGAATCAAATTTAAAGCGCCCTTTAACATATTCGAGCCAAAATCCCGAACGATGTAGCAACAAAACATCCCGCAACACCGGCCTGCACCCTCTTATAATTTACCTTCTTGCAGCTCATGCTCATTAATATGAAATGAAATCAGTTGAGACATGCTCTTTGCATTTCGGTAGCATGATTAACTGCAGGCTATGGGCTGTCAGCGTTCATCTCATTATGAAACCATGAGGTTTTGCGGCTATTCTGTTGAGTTGACACTCAACTAATGGAGCCACTAAATTAAACTGGAGTGATTAAATCAGACCTGCTGTGTGCGTCCAGGCTCAGATTCAGTCTAGTTTTCATTAGATGACAGAAGGTCTTGAAGATCCTGAGCATGATTTGAAGTTTGGTTTGGGGTTTATTAAATCATCTTTTTTTTTACGTTTCTCTTACCTGTATCTGAGAGCTGACATTGACACAAACATGCTGCATTTCTATTAATTTCTGAATAATTGTTTCTATCCAGAGTTAAACTGTTCTTAACATAGTTTAAAAGCTGAGGAAGGAGTGAGACAGATGACTACAACGAAGGCACCCAACTGGAATCTTACCAGACGTTGCAGTTTTACAGAGTACGCACTTTTTTACCGCTAGGGTGCTCTGAAATTGTTAAAACTTCAGCAGCAGTGTGTTCTCTCAGAAACCGTAGGCTTCCTGCAGCAAAGTAAAGTTAAAACCTCTGATAAGGCATTTCAAAGTGTAACCTTAAACACTGATGTTTTAGTGTCTATGCTCGAGGGTTAGGGTTAGGATTAGGGTTAGAGGCACTGAAGCATCCCTCCATCATGGAAAATGTCCATGAGTGAATGACGATCACAAGAATCTATTAAAGAAGGGGTGAGAACCAAGAGAACCAAGAGCCTTTCACTTTTATTTTACGTCTAGTGGTGCACAGGTGAAGCAAAAAATGTATTAATTCAGTTTTGAGCAAAGAAATAACCGCGAGGCAGAACGGTAAGAGCAGTGTCTAGTTCTCTTTTGAGACTGTGAACTTTAAAAGTTTGTGAATTATGAATGTGGACTAGTTCATCTTAAGTGTGAAGTGCACTCTTGTGAAGCGTGAACCTGCACAACACTGTCAGGGAAGATCAGAACCACCACTAACAAAGGACATTTCACTGTTGTCTCAGTTTGTTTTTCACTGTTTTTTGCACAAATATTTGAAATGCAACCAACCAAGAGCTTTAGAGTTGCTTCTAGATTAGTACACCAGCTCCGCCCCACCTAGAACCGTGGACCTAGCCTCCCTGAACAAGACTCAACTCAGCTTTGTTACCACCAGTGCATTAGATCAGGGGGGTCAAACATGTATGAATTTGCAAAGAGAGAGGAGAAGAAGAAGGAAGGGGATGAAGTAAGGAAGGAAGGAAGAAGAGAGAAAAGAGGATGAGAAGTTGGTGAGGAAGGAGGAGAAGAAAGAAGAGGAGGAGGAAGATGGAAATGAGAAGGAAGAAGAAGAAGGGGGTGGAGGAAGATGGGGTGAGGAGGAGGAGCAGGGTGAATAAAGAGGAGGAGGAGAAGAAGGCGAAGGAGGAAAATGAAAATGAGAAAAAAAGGAAGAAGAAGAAGGAGAGGTAGGTGGGAAAGGAGGACGAAGGAGTATAAGAAAGAGAAAAATTAGAAGGAAGAGGAAGAAAAGGAGGAGGAGGAAGATGGAAAAGAGAAAGAGGAGGAGGGGGAATGAAGAGGAGGAGGATAAGAAGAAGAAGGAGATGGGAAAAGGAAATAAAGAACAAGGGGGATGATGGAAGAAGGAGGTGGGAGAAGAAAGGAAGAGGCAGAAGAAAAGTTGAAAAAGGAGAAGGAAGTAGATGAAGAGGAGGAGGAAGAGGAGGAAGATGGAAATAAGAAAGACGAAGAAGGGGGAGGAGGTAGAGGAGGAGAAGTAGAAGGAAAAGAGAAGAAAACATGGGCGATGATGGGAAGAAGGAGGAAGGAGAAGAAGACGGTACGAAAACTACATAGAAGACATCAGCTGTCTCCTTTGTCCACTAAGAGTTGTGGACAAAACCCAAATCTGAGAAACCAGAACCAGACACTAGATGGCAGCACTGAGCTGAAATGACACTTAATTTAATAAAATGTTTTGTAGATTTATTAAATCTAAACATATTCATAACGTTCTTATTTTCACTAAAACAAAGGTAAACATCTGGACTTGTCTTTATTTATAAGTTATCATCCTGTTATCTTACTGGTCCGGGCCCCTTGAGATCAGACTGGGCTGAATGTGGGCCCCTGAACTAAAATGAGTTTACCACCCCTGCAGTAGACTAATAGACTGAACTGACTGATCACTACAGGTGATGCTGCAGTGATTCAGTGGAAGGAACGCGCACAGCAAACGTCCTTGTAGAAGATGAAAACACACTTTCCTCACTCCTCTGAAACTGCTGAACTCAACTACAGGACACAGAAGAGCCTTTGAGTTACGAAAAAACAAATATATTCGGAGACTCCTGCACTCAGTACAAGAGATGTTGTTTAAAAATGCATTAGCCATTAAAGTAAAACATGTTCTGTTGTACCTTTAGCCCTCGTAAAGCCGAGCAGCGCTGCTCCGGCCCCACAGGAGATAGAAGGAGATTACTCAAGCGATTCCACGGCTACAGCAGAAATTCAGCTGACGCTGGTTTTGTCCGTCATTCTGTCAAAAAAGAAAAAAAAAATCTATTTGCAGGTCCTTTGTCAGGGTTTCCTCAAGGTGTTAAAGTGAAATACTGTGCGGATGTGTCAGTGTGGTCTGGGATACTGCCAACGAGAGGACAGAGCTCCTGACTGATGATGTGAGAGCTACTTGAACTGAAGCAGTGACTGAGTACACATGAAATACTCTGCTGCTGAGCTGGCTCCTGTTACTCTGGTCTGTGAGTAATTTAAGAAACAAGTTACTCCAAAAACAGCGGCACAACACACCAATCAGCCATAACATTATGACCACTAACATGAGAAGTACATAACATTTAAACCATCTTGTGACAGTTCAGTGTTCAGCTGGGAAACTTCTGGACCTGGCATTCATTGGTGTGGATGTTACTTAGACATGTAGCACCCACCTAGACCAGACCAGGCACCCCCACCCCATAGCAATGACACTCCTTGATGGCAGCAGCCATCCCCAGCAGGATGCAGCCACAAAAACACTTTAGGAACAACTAAAAAAAAACATGAAGAACAGCACAAGGTGTTGACCTGGCCTCCAAATTCACTAGATCCCAAACTGATCAAGTATCTGTGGGATGATCCACAGAGGCCCCTCCCCTCAAAGACCCCCCCCCCCCCCCCCCCCCCACTAACAACATTGTGTTCCCAGACACCACAGGACACACTCAGAAGGCCCATGTCCATTCTCTGATGAGTCACCACAAGGGAGACCTGCACAATATTAGGAAGGTGGTCATAATGTTATGCCTGATCGGTGTATATTCCCATTTTAATATTAAGGTGCATCTCAGTGCCACTTTGCACCGAAACATCTGTCCAAACGTTGATTTCTAACACATCCTTCATGATTAATAAGTGACAAGAGACACACAGACAAAAAGCCACAAACAAAACAAAACTCTTGGAAAAATTAATAAAGACACCCCTCCAAAATCACATAGATCACTGGATCACTGGATTAGTTTTATCTCATGACATATTGAAGGTGATCTGTGGTGTAACTTGTTACTTTAATATTACAGACATGGGCCCATTCGCATGGGATTATAATCACAGACGACCTGCACCGTTATTCCATATTACCAGAGGTCCCCAGGTAAAACTATAATCCTGTGCAAATAAGGCTATATCTAATATTTTCATCTGCCCCGTCCTTGTGGACCACGACTCCCAGATCAGTTGAAATGGCTGCACAGTCTCTCATAAAATAACTTTAAACACTTTCCCAAAGTACAGGCTTCAAAACTGAATCAAGTCCGACCTTCTGAGCGTTTCAGTATTCACGGGAAACTTAACGTCTGAACAGAACACCGGCCATATTTTTCCAGGGAAGTCAAAAGGTCTGTGTGCTCTGTGTGTAGCGATTAAGATATTAGCATGCTGCAGCGTATCGGGTTAACTCCCGGGAAATGAATCGTGGACAGAATTCACCGACTGTCTCCGGGCCCCCGCGGGTAAGAATCACGACCTTTCATTCTCTCAGCTGAACCGGGGGATTTTTTTTGTACCTTGAAACAATAACAGAGATGTGCTTTGTGAGCGCCTTTCTCTAAGGTCAACTGAGGCGGGAAAAAAAAAATCACCGCAGGCAAAATTCTGAAAATTTCCCTAGACAATCGGCCACAATCTGTGGTTTTATATATAGTGTACCGATTTTTGGAGATGTGTAACAGCGGAGAAACACCTGGGGGGAATGAGGAGACACAAAATTGAAAACGCTGATGAGGTGAGTCAGTGTCTGTACGGAACAGAAATACAAAAGGACATTGTTGAGTTTAATGAATGTTATGTTGATACTCTACAACACCCCCAGAGCCCTTCTTCTATCTACTAGTGTTTATACAGACTAGTGCACTGGTCAGATTGTTGACTTCAGACGCTTTAATCATCACATCGACTAGTCGCTGATCACGTGACAATAACAACATGGACGCCTCCTAGAAGACAGGTTGAGGAGCTTGTTGGTTCATCAAGTGTGTGAAAATACTTCACTAAAGATGAAGCCCATACTACCGTGACATGTCAGTCCTGAAATACAACTAAAGTACTACTGCAATGCATCTGAAAAGGCTAATGCTAACGCTAGCAGAGGAACGGTCCAAATCCTCTGGACAGCAGTCAGTTAACAATTTCAGTAAACGTCCTGTGGTAACAGAGAGAAGGAGGCTGCACATCAACTATTTGATAAAGTTATTAGACCTTTAGCTGCTACACTATCCCATCTAACAACACGCTGTGGAGTACTATTAAATGCTACTGATGGTGCTGAGGTGTTGCCTGTTTTTATACAGGCTATACATATTTGCAGCTCACAGTATGTAGCACATGAGCTGTCTGTTCTCAGCATATGTATTCAGGTCAAGAATATAGATTTCATTACTTTCCTACTGGGTTATTATTAGTGACGTCATCAGAGACTTAGGGTTAGGGTTGCAGGAGAAAAGTCATGACACCAGCCATGAGACGACATGCCAACTCACACCTTGCCTCCAATAGTAGAAATATTATAGTGATCATACCACAGGGATCTTTTTCACATTCTTGTGCCGCTCTGGACACACGATGTAAACTTCTCTGACGTATATCTAGAACTGTAACAGAAAGAAAACTGTAGTAGTTTAGGTAAAACCCAGTACAGGAAAACCTGTGTGAACTGTGATGCAGTCAAGAGGAGAATGAAGGTCCCATGAGGACAAAGAAATCAACAGTAATCCAGTTATCCTGCTCGTAAAACAACATTATCAATCCTTCGCTGCCGCTTTTCAGCTGTGGTGCTGCTTTTCATCATTTAAGGTTTTTTCTGAAATATATGTATTGAATCCAAGTTTAATCCATTATCAATCTGAAATTTAAAAATTTATCGTTAACAGGTTAAAGTGACAAATGTGTGAATCTAGATTTCAAAGTGACGTTCAAGGACGTTCTCAGGAAGCCGGTCACGATCTCCAGTTTCTTAGTAGTTTCTCTCTGGATTAGATCAGAATAATCAAATCAATCAAGTAATCAAATCCGAAGATTCCCTCGTCTGATGGAGCACCGGGCCGTATAAGACACTACAGACCACGGAACATGCAATCCGATTAAGTCTCTCCCAAACACAATTTGTCCACTGTTAATGAAAATGAATGTAACCTGCCTCCACACTCTGCCCCGGCAGTAGAAGGTGCATTGAGGATGTCAGTTCAATCACTTTTACTTAGACATAAACACATACCCCGGCTGTTTAAGTGTCACTATCATGCTTATTTCATCATTTAGACTTCTTGTAGAGACGGGGGGGGGGGGGGGGGCAAAGGGAGCAGATCAAGAGTGGATCCTGGAGAAGTGGGAAATGGTGGATGTGGGGGTGGGATGCCTTGATGATCAATGCAGCAGCAGCTTTGATGAGATTCATCCCTAAAAAAAAGGTGAAATCCTTGTCGTAACGTTGACTACACAGCTGCCAATCACAGGTAACGGCGCCACGGGGAGAAGTCGGTCGGCAAACATCCCCGGGTCCTCGGCTGTCACAGATTTTACCGACACTCCGCTGAGCTCTGAAGGAGCTCTTGACATGAGAGATTACTACAACGAGCTGTGAAAGGCGCCGCAGAGCAGGAGGTGAGGATACAGGCCCCCTGAGCAAAGGCATTGTCGTAAAAGGTCGGTGAATCCAGCACACTGCAGCACAAAGGAAGGAAGGGAAATACAATTTTTATCATTTTATTCTCTGGATTATACAGATCAGGCATATCATTATGACCACCTTCCTAGTATTGTGCAGGTCTCCCTTGTGGTGACTCATCAGAAAATGGACTTGGGCCTTCTGAGGGTGTCCTGTGGTGTCTGGTGTTAGTGGGGGGCCTTTGAGGGGGATCATCCCACAGATACTTGATCAGTTTGGGATCTCAAGGAGTGTCATTGCTATGGGGTGGGGGTCCCTGGTCTGGTCTAGGTGGGTCCTACATGTCTAAGTAACATCCACACCAATGAATGCCAGGTCCAGAAGTTTCCCAGCAAAACAGTGAGTTGTCACAAGAAGGTCAATGTCCTGTCCTGTCCTGTCCGGTCATAATGTTGTGGCTGATCTGTGCAGTATTTCCTGAATTCAGCACTTGCTCAAGATCATGTAAACTCAATGTATTTGAACACTTGATTTCTCCTTGCAGCTTCACAGTAGCTTTAACAAAACTGCCTTCACACTTTTTAATTTTTTTCTTAACAGTTCAAAAGGTCACCTTTGAGTGGAACACAGAAATCAAACAACCAACTTCTTTTTTTTGTGTGTGTGTGATATTGATTCGTCATGGGAGTGATTTCCCGAGGAGAAATTTCATCTGCCTGTTTCCCCTCTATGGTAAATTAGAGCGTGGCAAGTCTTATGAAGAGCGTTTCAGGACAAGAGACTCGCTGTGAATACTGATGAGCTGGGACGAGGCGCAACTTCTCCACCCGCTCCGTGAACTGGAGTCGACTCGGCTAAAGGCCGAATCCACTCAAATGAAAAGGAAATCAATTAAATGTAGTCAGGTAGTTGCCTTTGCCAGAGGCAGAAATTTCAGCCATCGTACGTTCTTGGACTTGACTGGTAAAAAAAGTGAAAATCTTAAAAACTTTGCAGTACAGTCGGAAGGTAATGACCATAGACTGACTATAAAGATGTACGGCAGAACAGCTCCTCAAAAGTGAGGCCAAAGCAAGTAGAGCTCCCCCTGGTGTCTGGTTGCAGTACAGGTCATAAGCTCCACCCCCTCCATGTTAGTGGGCGGGACTTGGGCCAAACTAAAACACTAAAATACACGTCAAATTTTTTTTCAGGATGGTTTCTGTCATTTTAGGTAGTTAATATAATGTTGAAGTGTCAATTTTGTTTTAGTTATTTGACGCTATAGGAACAGGATGTGACATAATGGCGACTACCAGTTGCCATGCCAACCAGTCCGTAAAGCTGTCCCGTGGGACTGTGAGAGGTACAATCCATCATCTCCTTGTAACAGGTGGAGGTAGAGCAGAGCGTAGTATCAATTAAATGGAAATGTAAGTGAGTCTGGAGGAAGTGTGGGCGGGGCATCGATATCACGGCTCCACCCTCGGACCGTACTAATCAGACTCTGGCTCCGAAGTTGCAAGATGGCGCCGCTCGTATCCCCGGGAAAATAGCATCAGTTTGGCCAATGAGAGGAAGTGGAGACGTGTAGTCCATATTTATATACAGTCTATGCTCTGTACGCTGAGAATCTAATTAGGTGTTTACACATTTAAATAAGTTCCTTCAAACTGCCAGAGGCATAAATTGTACACGTTGTTCTTTCTTGGACTTGGCGGGTTAAAAAAAAAATCTTTATATATATACAAATGAAAAGTTGAACACCTCTGCAGTGCTGAGAGAGAGAGAGAACTCATTCCTGCCAATTAGAAGACTCACCTGTACACAACATTTGCCTGCTGAGGGGAATCTCACTCTGAAGTAAATTATGCTTCAAACAAGCAGCACAACATTAAAATCAGATTTACTTTAAAGCCTCCGGCATGATGGAAGTGGTTGTGATGGAAGCCGGTCTAATGCACATAATTACATAGTGTTTTATTAGTTAGTCGTACCTAGAGTACGTGCTGCAGGTCATGATTGCACAATTCATCCAAACCCTTTATCCCACGTGTGCCAATTACACAAACCTTCCCCTCTGAAACTATTACAGCACAGTCCAATAAAGCCAGATGGCAACGAACCAGAGTTTAGCATGAGAAAAAAAAAAAAAAAAGGATCTACTTTTAACCTAAGAACAACACGGCGGCTGCCATATTGTCTTGGTAAAAACTCAAGGGCATTTTTAACAACGTGAAGCCACTCTTCTCCTCCGTGGATAATTGCCTCGACAGGCCGAGCCGCAGCTAACGGAGAAAGACACGAGGAGGGGAAAAGACTTTGAGCCGATCACTCGAACCTCTTTGCTGCCAAAAGATATTAGACGCTGCACTAGAAGGTCGCCGAACCTCCCCGAGGACATACTTTTGATGCTGTTAAATTTTATTAAGTTCCCCCTGTAATACAACTTACGGCGGCAGAATTGGGGTGAACACAAGGGCGCACGCTGTGGCCGTCCCCCCGCCGCTCTGTGCTTTATCGCTTCTTATTTCTGATCCGTTTTATCGGAATACATTCAACAAAACCAGTTCTATTAAAAAAAAACAAAAGAGTTCACGGGTCACTCTGCTACGCTTTGCAAAAAAACTCAAATGTGAGAAGCAGAGTCGCTCTGTTGTGGAGATTAACGCCTGCAGGTAATTTAAGTGCTGCGGAGAACAAGACACTAAAATCTGCTTTGTAATCACAGATGGCCGACACTAACTGGAGACTAATGCTGGTCCCTCAAGTGTCTTGTCACTGCATTAGCGTCGGTGACAACTGCCGGCAGTCTAGTCACAGATGGTCAAAGTGTGCAGGAGGATTATGTGAACGACAGGAGATCAGCGTCACAAATTAAAACAAACACAATTTCATGATGTTTTCTTCCTCGGCATGAGAATAAGTGCTTATTTTTGGACTCTGGGCACTGTGCACAATAATAACAATAATAATAATAATAAATTGCTTGTACCACGTGGTAATGGTGTGTGCTTTATCCTGCAATCAGTTTTCCTGCCAGGGCGTCAGGGAGAGGATGAGGGATCCAGTAATTGCTGTTGTCTGGGTGATTTCCACGGGGACGTCTGGGGTAAATAATGCAGAGCTAATTGATTGGAACTACTCCCAATTGATGGAAGATACAGCATGTAATAAACTAGAGAGGTCACTGCCACTGCTGTGTGAGATGGGGGGAAAGCTCTCAAATGTCATTTTAAATGCAGGAGCTTTTCACACCTGCCTCACGTCCCCTAGTTTATCTCTAATCAGAGCTTCAGGACAAACACATCGGATTTTTATTTTTTTCTCTCAGTTTCTGCAAACAGCTCTCGGCCTGATAATAATCTGCTTGTGAAGTAAGACGAGGAAGAGGAGGTCCATGGTTCAAATGACTAATTTTTCCGCCTTAACGATTCGTCTCCAAACTGTGCAGTTATCAAACTTGCAGAGAGGCCGTAAATCAGCCTGGCAGCCGTTAGTTTGAGACAGAGAGAGGGTCACTCATGTGCAGCTTCGGCACAACTTCCGTCCTGGCTAGCGCTGCATCGTTTTTCCCAGAAGACAGACTGACATTGTGGCCAGTCTGGGACATGTACGCTGAACATTTGTGTGTTTGCCAGCTCTGAGAGCCTGTGTGCTCAGCTGCTTTTCTTACTTATTTATTTCTTTTTCCTTGAAACTGGCAAATGTGCCAGACAGCATTTTTATTAGTCGCCATTCTGCTGCACAGATAGCAAATCTGTTCTCCGTTCTGGCAGAGACACACTCGCGGTCGTGACGAGCACTGTGTCTAACAGCCCTCAAGAGATAGACCGAGACACCCAAACACTGCTCTGCTACTTGTCTTTTCTCACTTTCATTTGCCTTCAGATAATTTCAATCCATATTAATGATTCTCTACTTGGCTGATGTAAGATTTATTGTTTTTGATAGATAAATAGATGCTTTATTAATCCCAAACTGGGAAATTTCACAAAGATTTAATGGCACGACTAATCTGATGAAACACATTTTGATTTCAACAACATACTGAGACGTGTACAATGCACGGAAAACATTGCATTAAATAATTGGATTGCTTGAAACTAGAAGAGAAGCTGAAGCAGCCGGTACGTGGATGAATCTTTTAGTCTGCAAGCTTTAAAGAGGCATTCACAAATATTTTCTATTAAATAAATCTACCACTGAATGAGCTATCACAATGGTGACTGAGCCTTTTCTCCACTAATGAATGCACTGCAGCATTTATACATTTGCCTTTTGAGAGATATTTGGTTATGAGCGCAGAATGCTAAACGGTCGTCGGCCATTAGCGGACTGGCTAATGCAAAAACACACCGAACGTTTTCCTACAGCTGCAGCTTCGCATCAAAAAACATTTTACTGGCAAAAACACAACAGTTTTTTTTTTTTTTTTTTTTTTGCTGTTTATCGTTATCAATCAAAAAGCGTCTCCAAAGTGGATGAGACTAAAACGTTGCTGAGAGTAATGAGGAGCAGCCACACTGATCTGGTAGATGAATAGCTGCAGACAACTGTGCACGGAGTGATGGAAAAAGTCAAATTAATGTCTGGTGTACGGTATTAAATCACATTTATTGTTACCATCAGTAACTGCAGCTTTCGCCGAAGGGCTTGAAATAACTAATGAATAAAAAACTAATGAATAAAATGTTGACAGTGAATGATTAAAAGCATTGGAGGCTGTTGAAATAAAGTATGCAATGAGTAAATACCCAATCCATGCATAACTAATTGGTAAACAGCGCTAGTTAGCCCAAAATAAATAGTTTGAAACTGGTCAAAGTAGTGGCCAATATATTAAACATTAACTAAAAGCCCCAGATAAAATGTAGGATAGTAGCCAGTCATAGTTACCCCCAGTCATAGTTACCCCCAGCCTTAGTTACCACAACATTTTTTGCAGTGGAAAGTTTATCTGGAATCCCTCCACTGGGAACTGATCATTCTCCAGCAAAGATCTGCCTGCTGAGCCAATCCAATAGTGTGGGCGGGGCTTAGAAGAAGGGCAATGGAGTTTAATTAGTTTGCGACAAAATGGCTGTGATTGGTTGTTGGACTATCCAGTTGGTATGGGTTGATACCACAGAGAGACTGCAGAAAAAATGGACGACGTGTCTCCACTTCCTCCCATTGGTTAAACTGACGCTAGTAGTACTGTCTGTGAATGGAGACACTTAAGCTACACTGCAGCCAGCCACCAGGGGGAGCTCTACTTGCTGCACATAACTTTTTAAAGCAAACACCATTACAGATTCCAGACTTAAGAAATGCAAACTAACGACCACCAACTTTTTTTTCCCCCACAGAGCTAACGATGGGAGTGTTGTTTCACTGACGATCTCACAATATAAAAATGTGACCCCGTACGCATTTAGTAGCTTACTGTGATGTTACTATCCTCAGTACAAACCCCAAAAAGGAGCATTTGTCAATGGCAACTGTCTCATCCTGTTTTCATTGGATGTGTACTTTAATGTTTTAGGGTCTGCAGAGATGCGGACGCTCTACGGCAGGGGTGTCAAACTGATCCGTGAAAGGGCCATGTGGCTGCAGGTTTTCATTCCAACCATGCAGCAGCACACCTGACTTGGCTTAATCAATCAACTGAACTGCCTTCACACAGTCATTTCAGGTGTCCTCTTGCTTGATTGGAACAAAAACTTGCCAGCCACACCCACTGCATGGGTGCTGCATGGTTGGAATGAAAACCTGCAGCCACAGCGGCCCTTTTACGGATCAGTTTGACACCCCTGCTCTACGGTCTACGTTCCAACCCTCACCTCTGGTCATGAACTTTGGGTAATGACTCAAAGAACAAGATCGCAAATACAAGCAGCCGAAATGAGTTTCCTTCGCAGGGTGGCCGGGCTCAGCCTTAGAGATAGGTAAGGATCTCAGAGTGGAACCAGAGGAGTCTGTTGAGGTGGCTGGGGCATCAGGTAAGGATGCCTTCCGGTTTTTCAGACATGTCCCACCGGAAGGTGACCCCGGGGCTGACCCAAGACACGATAGAGGGATAATATCTCTTGTCTGGCCTGGGAACACCTGAGGGTTCCTCCAGAGGAGCTGGTGGAAGTGGCTGGGGAAGGACCATCTGGATTTCCCTGCTGAGGCTGCTGCTCCTACAACCCGGACCAGGATAAGCGGGAGACGACGAAGAAGACAAAGACTTTAGTGTTTTAGTTTGGCTGTCATGGCGTCCACTCTTTATACAGTCTCGTAACACGTCTTGTAATAAAATCCTAATGGTGCATTACCAGATTCATAAACTGACTAGAGTAGATAAAAGCAGCTGGCAGATTGGCAGTTTAAGTTCAGAGAAAATATATCACTGTTGGTAAAATAATAATTCAATTCAAAATGTGATGTGCATCTGACAGGACTGATGGTTCCACATCACGTTAGAGCCGCCTGCATATGACTCTTCTTCTACATGAAGATGAATTTTGAAACAGAGCCACAGAGGATCCAGACATACATGCTATTCATTGCGCTTTATGTCCTTGCAGAAGCACTTACTCGCTGCCTCCTTTTCTGCAGCCGCCGCCGCCGCCTCTGCACAGCCCATCTGGGACTCGCTTCTTAGCATCTGGATATAATAAGAGTTTGAATTATTTATCAAATTTAGCCTGCATGAAACATCCACCACTCAATCAGCTGTCACAGCATTGCGGGAAAATAAAGTCTGTGTGCTCGGCTAATTGGATTCATTTGTGTTGGAAGCAGTTTAATTTGATGGGGACGCTCCTGAACAAAGCTGGGAATACAGTCCGGGGTATATTAAAGTCAGCGTGCTGCGGGTTGATAAATGTGGTAGAAACTTGAAAGAAAAACCAACTGTGTTTCTTTTATTATCGTATTAGTGATGTTTGCACGCACGTCTTTGCTCAGGAGTATCTCATCTTTAGTCTTTCAGCTGGAAAGACAACGATTAGCCGACGTCTCACGTTTCACAGTCTAGACAAAACCCTCCTGTCTGAAAGTTGTGAGGAAATCAAGAAGAGGAGCCGAGACGTGGCTGTGTCCCAGAAAATATGTAAATTTCCTGACAATATGTAAATTTTCTGGGACGTGAACATGAAGTCTCCTTTTTTTTTCTCAAGTCTCTCTTTGAAGATTACCAATTTATCCCACATGGTGTTTACAGAAATAAGGTAATCCAGAGCACGGAGATAAATTAATATGATGAGGACAGCAATGCAAAGCCTTTTGGAATATCAAAGGTTTGAGCGTGACTTGGCTTTTTACACGTGTCGGAGACAAAAGTTGCAGGAAAATGATGTTCCGTCACTTGCTGAAGGTCTCGACTGAAGCGTGGGAGAACCACCGAACTGAGTTTTATTTGAATAAAAGCAGAACAATGAACACCTTTTGATGCAAACTTTGATCAAAACTCATTAAAGTTTGTCACAGAAATCTCATCTTTGCACCACTGGAGCTTGTAATAATAATAATAATACGGCCGCCACGCACAGCATCTAACCTAAAATATTCAGGCCGTCATGTGTAGCGTTCTTCGCAGATGAAGTCGCACATTAAAGCAGGAGTGTCTTCACCCATGCGGCGCTTCTCACTTATTAAAAGATCAATCAAATATTTACCAGACAAGCGCGCCTTTCACGAGAGAGCCAAACATGCTCATGCGTTTACGGCCTCGTTGCGGGTTTGAATCGGACCGTAAGTGATTCTGCCCGCTTCGCTGGCTCTGAAACTCTTAAACAATTCAGTATCCCTTCCATTTAAAGAGTGAAGAACAACCTGTGAAGTTTAATTACTCATTCCAGAGCAGCGCTCGCTTACCGGGGTGCGTCATCCGCTAATGTGTGCTGAGCGATTTTGTATTCACAGCGGCGGGGTTGTAATTGGGAGGGGTCGAAAGTCTTGGTGTTAGAGCCCGAATCTGACTGTGTCACTCTGTTAACGGAGTGACATGGGTGGTAATGAGGAGGGCTCTGACTCTGAACAGATTTCAATCAGGGTCGTCCAAGGAAGCATGACTTGGTTTAACGATGCCCCCCTCCCCCGCTGGTATGATAATTCTAATTAAACACACACTGTTCCTTTTTAACATGCAAGATGCATGGCACAGTGTCTATGCTACACCATCATTTTTCTCTGCTCCATTTACCCTTGAGCACTTGCTACAGACTAGTCCACTAGTGAGTTAGTTGTCTTCACTGCTGTACCATGACCAGTCACACATCACATGACAAAAACAACATGGCCGCCTCCTAGAAGACAGGTGAGGAGTCCAGTGGGTCGCTGGTTCATGAAGTGTGTGGAAATACTTCACTAAAGATGAAGCCCATACTACTGTGACATGTCAGTCCTGGAATACAACTAAAGTACTACTGCAATGTATCTGAAAAGGCTAACGCTAATGCTAGCAGTGAATGAACAACTTCACCAAACGTCTTGTGGTAACAGAGAGAAGGAGGCTGCACATCAACTATTTGACAAAGTTATTAGACCTTTAGCTGCTACTAGCCTGGCTCCGCCTGCCTACGTACTTCCGCTCATTTGCATTCCCTACAGTACTCCGTCTGGAATAGCTTGATCCGCTAACGTTTACTCCGGCCAACTGGTTGGCGAACCAATCAGCGAACAGAGGGCGGGTCTGAGAGCGATTACGTTTCAGTTGCGCGCCGAGTTTGAAATGTTTACACGAACGGAGACGGATATACTCGAAGCCATTCGCTCCGTTGTGGATATGCTTCCTGGCATTACAGCACTTTTATTCCAATTTCGCGATTTGTTTACTTGTTGCGTTCTTGAAAGCGGAAGTACGAGGCAGCAGAGCCTGAAGGCACCGGCGCATAACATACGTCATTACCAAACGTTAGTGATTGGTTAAAGGAACATCGATGATTTTAAACCTCAAACTGTGCCCTCCCACCAGGAAATAAACATTTGCCAATGGAGCTAGGCCAGACTCTCTGCGAAGTCAGAGAGTCTGGAATTTTTCCATTCCTGCGTCTCCTGCTGTCACGGCTTTCCGTTACTTCTAGGTATCTGAGGTGGGGCAGGCCCAGTGGGAAAATTGCGCCACGCCACTATTAATCAAATGCAATCAAACCACAACCCTGTGGCTTTAATGAGACCGGATAACGGAGGTTTTTGATGGTTAAATAATTCATGATGTCCGACAGTTCACATTTTTAATGATTTCAAATTCTGAAAGCCCGAAGAATAAACTCAGGGTGCTACAGAGTCATGCTGTAACTTTGTGAGGCTTCGTTACGTTCACGTCACACACAGTCATGTGGTCTGTCCTTAATGTCGTTAAAGGAGCTTTAATGTTACTGAGAATGATTTGAAATAGTTTCTAGGCATTTTAAGACACTCAAATAGTTTCCAAAAGTCATTCTTACAGCTTAGACTTCAGCTTAGAAAAGATTTTATTTTGGATATTACATACTTTGGTCATAATTTGGTGAAGAATATACAAAAATATGTAATAAAAAGGTCTCTGTGTCTGCTTTGCTGCAGCGTGTAGTAGATGCAGTTTTCAAGTAGAGATGAAAAAGGAAAGAAATAAAAACGATCCGAGCATTTTTCAGGTGGAGGAGGTTTTCTTAACAGAGTTACCGAAACAAATTCTTACACTCGGCACACTGCAATTTTGTCAGAAAGGACACCGCGGCAATAAAAAGGGCTCGAGCTGATCTATGGTGACTCGCGGAGAAAAGCAAAGAAAGGGAAGCAATTGAGATTCAGCGGAGAGGGGGGAGAGCTGAGCACTATTTACCTCTGCTGCCCGAAGCGAGCCCGTGGGCACAACAAACGGATGACACCGCGAATAAACGGCGCCAGCTCCGGTTTCTCGCTGCCATTTCAAATGAAATGTCCTCAAACCTGCTCGATTATCTCCTTCCCTCGAGAATATGTTCTGTTTTATTAAAAATTCGAAACGTTTCTCTCTTTTAATCTTCTTTTTACTTTTTTTTTTTATGTGTGAATAATAGATTACATTCACAGTAGGAGAAGGTGAGGTGTCGCAGCGAGGGCGGGAAACTCCCACTCCACCTTGTTCAGGGCTTTAATGGATGCTCCACAGCTGTAAACGACACGCATCCGTGTCAAAAGGTCAAAAACACAACCGTGCCAGATGATCTCTCAATTCACGAGATCGCCCGGCTCCCGTAGCTGGCGGCGGTGCGGGGAGAAACGACAATTTCTGCGCTCATTGCCTATGTATGAGCATCTGGTCAGTGTGGATGTGTGATGTGTGATCGCCGTGCTCCTCCTGAGAGCGCCTCGCTGTGTCTTCCATATCCACATCTGCCTCTCTGGCTGGCTTTAAAATGTGACTTCTCGACAATGATTCTAGCCGCGGGGGCCGTCTAGAAACTAGAAACCCTTCAACTTTAAGCCACAAACAGAGGTCACCGCAGAATTTGGGGATTTAAAATTTGTGAATGTGTCCCTTTTAGTCGTGATGCCGGCGTTTCTGCTACTTGTAATACTGCTGCATATTTTTACATAATGCTTCTTCTTTTTGTTCCACTACACACAAAAGGGGTAAAACCTAGCCTTGGATATGTTCTCTTGGGTATTGTTAAAAATTCAGTGCTGGAAACTAATTAGGTGCATTCAATCAATCCCTACTTAGGTGCTTCTTGAAATCTTTGCAGAGCAGCAATCATTAAATGATCGTCTAATAATATGTAAAAATATGGCCATGATTCAGTAGCAGCACTACTGCACTAAAAAAAATGCATGTTTACTGGTTGGTCTTTTCAGGAAAAACGCTAAAGTACCAGAAATAAAACACTTCAGTTCTATTCATTCATGCATTAACATGTAAAATGAATGGAGCTGGTTGCAACTGCGCCTTTTAACGCTTTAGATGTTTCTGGGTGGTTCAGTTTGTGACATTAGTTGTGGCTCTGGTAGTGGACGTTTCAAATTATCAGACTTTACAGACTTCTGTGTTCTGGTTTTATAGCCACACTGGCTTTTCTGGGACCCTGCTCCTTCTTGGTGTTTCTTGTTTTCTTTTACTTCCTGTGTCTTCTGTCCTTTAATTGTTGGATTGGTGTCTCCGTGTGTGCTCTGCCCTCATTAGTTTCACCTGTGTCTTATCAACCTCCGACCATATATAGTCCTGCCTTTCCTTTTGCTCTCTGACAAGTTGTCTGTGGTTTCACCTCATGCATACGTTCACTTCCTCGTGTTCTTTTGTGGTTTTTGGGCTACACCTGCTTCTCGACTGCAGTGCTTTCTGTTCCTTATGATGCAGTTTTTATTAAAGTTATTTTGTTTTCCTGCTACTGCCTCCCTTTATGTCCTGCATTTGGGTCCTACCTTACAGTCAGAATGTGTCGGGCATTGTCGTGATATTGGGTTTTTCTAACTCAGTTGTTACCACATGCTGCAGTATCCTGTTTGGTTTTCTTTGTGTTTCTGTTCTGAAAGTTTATTCCTCTGTGTTTCTTGTCTTTCTGTACCTCCTGTGTCCCCCCCCCCCCCCCCCCATTATGTTTGGTTTCTACTTGTATGTGCACAGTCCATGTGTATATACACTGATCAGGCACAACATTATGACCACCTTCCTAACATTGCGTAGGTGTCCCTTGTGGTGACTCATCAGAGAATGGACATGGGCCTTCTGAGGGTGTCCTGTGGTGTCTGGGAACAGAACGTTGTTGGGGGGGGGGGGGGGCTTTGAGGGGAGGGGCCTCTGTGGATCATCCCACAGATACTTGATCAGTTTGGGATCTAGTGAATTTGGAGGCCAGGTCAACACCTTGTGCTGAGTTGTTCCTGGGGATGGCTGCTGCATTCAAGGAGTGTCATTGCTATGGGGTGGGGGTGCCTGGTCTGGTCTAGGTGGGTGCTACATGTCTAAGTAACATCCACCCCAATGAATGCCAGGTCCAAAAGTTTCCCAGCAGAACACAAGATGGCTTAAGTTATTCACTTCTCCGGTTAGTGGTTTTAATGTTATGGCTGATCAGTTCATAGTCTTTCTCTTTGTCCCTTGTCAAGTCGCGTGGGTTTACCATTGTTTAGTTACGTCCGTTGACTTATACCAGCCGAGTTGCGACCATAGAACGCCTTCCCTGCAGCGTTTTTTTCTGTTCCCTTCAATAAGTCGGCCTTAAACTCGACTTTATTATTTCATCCCGTCTTTCTTCCTCATGTTTATTTGGGTCCAACCTCCTCACCACACATCACAGCAGTCCTTCTCTTTACCAAAGAAGGGCCATCAAATATCGGCCTAATCCGTTTCCCCAAGCACAATTTAACGACAGAGGAACGAGCAAAGCAGATTTCCTTCACAGTTGAATCCATCATCATGCAGCATTATGTCCGTGTGAGGAATGGTCTGTGATTTATTCTTCCTCTCGTCATTTATCTGGGTTAATTTTATCTGGATCTGGACAGAGGACATTTTGCACCGTCAACGAGGTACATAATCAAATTTAATATTTATTTTTTTCTGCTGTTCTTTGCCGCACAACTAATTAGCTTTCGACGTCCTCCGATGTGCAACGACTGGCGAATAAATCTTCCGTCGTGAGCAAGCAGAGGTTAATCAAAAATATTTTGCCTGGAGTTTCTTTTACTCTCTTGAAAACGACTCACATTAGAGGCTTTAATATTTAATGACTGTTGGTTTAACTGTCACAGCAGGTGACACGTGCTGATGCATTCTGCAGGCTCAAACAACAGAAGCAAGGAAAAAATAATCCATACCTTCAGGCACAGTGGTGTTTTCTTTTTTTTTTTTTCAAAGAATTTATTATTTAGCAGTTGCAATATGAAGTTTTTATATATTCTATTGGCAATAATACACGTAACCCCTGATGTCAGCAATCCCTGCATTCCCAAATATTTGCTTTAACTTTTAAATAAATCAGTTTGTGGTGAAAGGAAATCGATCTGTGGTTTCATTTAGTCTCCAACGTATTTCCAGCTGATGCAAGCGCTGCACGGTCAGGAGTAAAAATTGTACAGTAGTAAACAACTCAGATGTGCATTCATATAAACAAATAGTACAAGTGATAAATAAATAAATATAGGGTATCAGCTTCACTTTTGTGTAAGGGATATTATTCTTTTTATTTTTTTGTTTTGTCAGTTGATTGACCATACGCTAAACCCTGCCTCCCCTTAAACTCTAATTCTTGCACATGTGCAGCCTCCGGCGATGTTGGCGGCAGATCAACCAGTCCGTCCTTGAATTTGTAGGCAGAGGTAGACAAAAGGTTTCTCAAACATTGATTTGGCTAGCTGTACACTAGCCCAGACAGCTACGCTGATGTTAGCTGCACTCTACTGTTAATTTTTTGCTTGTTCGAAACCAGAAATCCCGTTTAACGCTGTCTAAACATGCACTAGATGGCTACGTACATGACGTTGTGCTAAGAGACTGAGGCTAAAGCTAATGGATCATACGATAGCATCCTCAACAAATAATGCCCAGTTTCTAATCCAGAAATATCGTAAACGCCGTCCAAACATGCACTTGATGGCTACGTATATCTGATTGTACTAAAAGACAGAGACTGTAAGATAGCAGCCTCAACAAATAATGCCCGGGTTTGGCTGCTTAGCTTCCTACTTTGTATTTGTATGTTTACATTTATAACTGACTGTCATTTATTTATTTTTTGATCAATTTAAGACTCTTTCAGGCACAGGATGGAGAACAGGAGCTTCCAGGAACAGCCTCCATACGCAGAAAGATTGCACAGTGGATACACTAGAACACGGCTTTGAAATCACCGTAGGTAGTTAATTATTGCTTCCTTCAAAACTCACATGGGATATCCTGTATGGAAAATGCTTGATGTTAACCTTAAGGCCAAGAGTTACCAAGCTAACGACTGGGTAACTTAGTGTAGGAAATGCAAAGGCATCGCAGTTCACAGAAAATTTCCAGTTTACAAGGTCTAAAATACTAGTACTACAAGAAAGGGCTGTTCATATGCAAGTTTACTCATGAACACGATAAACTCATAGACTGCAGGAAAAAAAAATTGACGACACATCTTAACTTCCCTAATAACCCGAGGATACGGGCGGCGCCATCTTTTGAGTTTGTACCAGAATCTGAGCAGTACTGTCTGAGAGTGGACAGACTCTCTGGCATTTAATTAACACTGCGCTTTTGGTCTTTTTCCTACTCTCACCTTCCTATGGGACGGCTTCATGGACCGGTTGCTAATGGCAACTGTCAACTGAATCAAGTAACTTAAACAAAACTTCTCAGAAAAATTGACACAGGAACACACATCAGCATTATATAAACTACCTAAAATGAACTTCCTCAAAAAAACGCCCGTCCACTAACATGGAGGGGGTGGGGCTTATATGACCTATACTGCAACCAGCCACCAGGGGGAGCTCCACAGCTCCACATGCTTTGACTTGACTTTGAGGAGCTGTAATGACGTCCACTGATCCTACAGTCTGGGTACACTCAACGCCATCTGTAGGAAGCATTTGTTTGTTCTCCATGGCCTTGGACTAAGTAATGTTGGCTAGCTAGCAAGTTAGCTGGACCAGCTAGCAACTGCGGCTTACATTTGAGCAGCCGTACAAACTTATCAACCGTTCTCTTATACCACACTGCAGAAGTCATTACTACACTGCAGCATGTATAGACCACACGCTGCAGTGTAGTAAAGCTAGACAGGCCTACCATACCTTCTGATCTTTGTGAAGCAGTGACTTGACAGTTTTCTTGGGGCGGCGGTTTAGCAAATGGTCAATGCAGGATAGTGTTATTTATAATTGCCACTTTGGTGCTTTTTCACTTTAAAAAAACGAAGTGTACAATAGTTTGAGACAATGAGAGGGTCTTTGATGCAAGCACTGGGACAGAAGTGTTAAAAGTCATGAGGGGAGGGGGCACAGATGGTGATCTATCAAAACTGACTCACAGTATAAGCGGATGGATGGCTTATTGGTGTTGTCCTTCTATTTGTGGCAATGGACAACTTAGCAGAGAGCCCCTAAGTCGATGTAAAATACTGGTCAGAAAAGTCATATCACAGTAGTCCTTGTGTATATATATGCAATGCCCATGAAGCCTGATTTAGTTTTTGAAGTCTTTTTAGTCCTAAAGGTAGTCTGCAGAAGTCAGCGGTCAGCATTCATTCGGCGCAGTTTGGGGGGAAGATTGTCTTCTGGCCGACTCCCTACCAAGGGGATCTGGACCGGTGCTGGGGTCGGAGCAACGACGGCGCTAATGGCTCCTGGTAGTCTATGTTTCTCCAGCTCACCCTCCTCCGCATCTCCGTCCAAGGACAACAGCTTTACTTGCTCCTCTGGCTGCCCGTGCCTCACAACCGGGATGGAGCTTGATCTTAGCCTCTGAATACTGAGCGGCAGGTCTCCCGTGCTGGAGGCCTTCCCTCCAGGCAAGGCTGGCCCTGTCTTCAGCCCCCTCAGTAGGTACTCCTCCTTGGTGGAGCTCATGCGCTGGAGCTTCCTGGGAAGCCTGGAAGCTTGATCCTCTACGTGGTCTGCATAGTCCGCCGACAGCAGCCGTTCCCTGCGGCCTCCACGGCCACCGTTGCCCAGCAGAGGGGAGGTGGGAGTGGGTGCCACAGGTAGAGGGTTGGGAGAGGTCAGGGAAGATTTCTCCTCCTGCTCTTTGACGCTGTAGGGAGGCGTAGGGACCTCGAAGGTGTTGTGAAACTGGGAGTAATCGACTCTGAAGAAGCCCTCTTCCAGTGACATGACAGGGAGGAAACGATGGCCCCACAAGACTTCATCCTCAGTGTAGGACGTCCTTGCCTGGCATGTCATACCTAGGATGATGAGAGGAAACAGAGTAGAGGAATGTTTCGAAGCACACTAACGTTACAAAGATTTAAATATGGAAATGCATGCAGACGAGAAGCAGAAATAAAAAGAGGTGAATTGCTCTAGGGAAAAGGGAGATAGAGAATAATTAAAAACCATGAAATTAAACATTCTGTTAAATATATAATATTATATTACTGAGAACGTCCAATGCCACGGGGTAAATGTAGATGAAACAAAGGTTCAGGAACGGGATCGCGGATCCAAAGTTCTGCTCTCACCAGTTGTCTCCACGATGCCCTCCAGGATAACAACAATCTCAAACTGCTCGTTCATGAGCGAGCGCTGCGACAGATCGAAGAACGGGCTCTTGGTGTTGATCTCGTGGCAGATGGTGAGAGGCGACACCAAGAAAAGCTGGTCCGCCCCCGTCCCGAAACCTACGTCCAGCTCACACTGGTCCAGGGGCAGGAACTCTCCCTCTGGGGTCTGACGAGACTGGAAATAGAAAATACTGACTGTTGTAAATAATTACAATAATAATAATTAGAGTAATGATTCTGGATAAACTCTCTCCTCCACTATGGAAGAGAACTATTATTTGAATTTCTCTATATGTACATAATGTAAAATCCTTTGTGGAATTATCCAGGATTCACTCACTTTCTTTCAGATTATTAGTTAAGAACGCCATATGCTCAATAGGCAACAAAACCTGCTGCCAATCCCCATTTTATGATGGAGTATGGTTGAACTAGTCTTTCTTGGCTTGGATCAGTTGCCAGGCAACCAACAAAGAGCCAACAAGTTTCCAGTCCAAGCCATGGCAACCGTCTTCTGGCTCCAGCTTCATATTTACCGTGCAGATATTAAAGAGTTACCAGTCGTTCTCGTCTAACTTTTTTTCAAAAAAGTGTTTTCCATACATGACAAACTTTTCAGTGTGGTGGAAACCGTACGTTAGACTGCACGGGATGCATCTGACACAAAAGAGAAGAGCAAGGTGAGCAAGAGAATCAGAGCAACCTCTCCAAAGTCCAAGGCTCTGATTTATTGTTGTGCATTAAATGTTATTGTCTTTCTCCTCTGCATGGCATTCAGGCCAGACAGATTTTATCTCTGCTGGACTCTACCACCACGACCATATTCTTGATCTGAATACATATGCTGAGAACAGACAGCTCTCTATGTGCTACATACTGTGAGCTGCAGATATGTACAGCCTGTATAAAAACAGGCAGCACCTCAGCACCATCAGTAGCATTTAATCGTACTCCACAGCGTGTTGTTAGATGGGATAGTGTAGCAGCTAAAGGTCTAATAACTTTATCAAAGTTGATGTGCAGCCTCCTTCTCTCTGTTACCACAGGACGTTTAGTGAAGTTGTTAACTGACTGCTGTCCAGAGGATTTGGACCGTTCCTCTGCTAGCGTTAGCGTTAGCCTTTTCAGATGCATTGCAGTAGTACTTTAGTTGTATTTCATTACTGACATGTCACAGTAGTATGGGCTTCATCTTTAGTGAATTATTTCCACAGACTTGGGGCCCGTCCACACGGAAACGCAAAAACGCCGAAACGCATAAGTTTTTCATCGTTTTGGCCTTTCGTCCACACGTATCCTGTAAACGCATTGCCCTAAAACGCACTTTTCTGAAAACGGATCCCAGGGTGGAGAAATTCGCAAACGCAGCTCTTGCGTTTTCATGTGGACGGCGAATACGGGGAAAACGATGACGTCATCGCCACACTCCCGAGCAGCCTTCCACATCTCGCGAGACATCTCGTAACAACATCAACAACAATGGCGGACTACATGCTAGTTTTCATGCTGGAGACGATATTGAGCCTATTAGGGTTACTAGGGCAAAATATCATGCTCCTGTGCCACCACGCTGAGCAAAAAAGGCGATTTGTAAACAGCGCTCAAGCTTTATGCGCATGCTCCGCATCTTCCTCTCCATTTTTGGTGAATTTCTGAAACCGAAACAGCGCCACTTATAGGCCTGGAATAGGAAGTAGCGTTTTCGGTCGTGCTGAAACGGATCCGTGTGGACGCGGATATTTCTTGAAACGATGATCGAAAACGGAGAGGGAAAAGATCGTTTTCGTACGTGTGGACGGGCCCTTGATGAACCAACAACCCACTGGGCTCCTCACCTGTCTCCTAGGAGGCGTCCATGTGCGCCGTGGCACAGCAGTGAAGACGACTGGCATGGCGATGTATGAAATGGGACGTTTGGGAGGGAGCTGAAGTAGGTAGGGAGGTGTTTTTTTTTTTAGAGCTTTTAGAGCAGGTCAAGCAAGGTCTATAATCTCTGGTTAAGGATTACTTCCATCTGTCCTATTTATAGAGGAAGGGGATGACGATAAAGAAGAAGGGCACATTATCTTCGGTCTCCGACCCACACAAGTTTCTGAAAATTGCCTGCGCTTAAATATACGCCTCTGATACATGTATGCATGGTAAACCTTCTGTGTGGTTGAATCCCCCCAATATATTATTATATTTATATATTTATATCTATATATTCTGCAGCAAAATGGACTGACTCCACACAAGGACATAAAATATTTTACCGCATTCTTGCCATACAGCTATAGACAGGAGAAAGCAGCACCGTAAAGGCAAAAATAAAAGTGTAAAAGCACATCTCTGTCCGATGACATAAACGCTGGTAATATTTTATTTCAAGACACTTTGGCGTAATCCTTTAATCTGTGCCGATCTGTATAAACTCTGCAGAGGCCTGGCCTTCAAAGACACGTATTGTTCGACACAAGCCCTTCGTAAACCTGAACGTAATCACATAAAGCGCTCCTTTAGGTGTTAAATTAAAACAAGGGATTAAGGAGGAGGCTGCTGCTGTGGTTTAAGTCAAGTAGTTCTCCCCGTCACCAAATGTCAACTTGCGCGCAGCGACGTCTCCGCGGCCCCGTGAGTGAGAAGCCATTTGGTCCGCAGATGGCAAACAGACTGTCATTTGTATTCACAGCGATGCTGAGGACAGAAGGGTGTGACATTTCACAGGAAGACGTCCGTGCCCACAGATCCCTGGCTCGCCGTCATGAGGGAAACTGTCACCCATCGTGATGCATCAGTGACGGGCGCTCCCGGGGCACAAAGACAGAGAGCAAGCCTATGTTACATGTCCACTGAAGTTAATATAAGCAAGACAGGGGGATGAAATGAGGCAGAACAAAGGCTGTGGAGAGAAACGCCATCCATTGGTCCTGTCAGACTATATTCTTGAAATTACCAAAAATGCTTTAATGTGATTTTGGCCTTTAATGGGGGTGCAGAGATGGTGCACGCATAGGGCCTCTGGCTAAACAACACAAGCCCAACTTTAGGCCCAGCGTCATCATCCTAGATGCTGAGTTGACCAATCATACGCAAGCATGAAGTCAGTTATTTCTCTTTATAATCTCTGCAAACAAAACTAAAGTAATCTTATGTCTTTGAGTGCAACGACAACCATAAATCTTGGTGTGGTGGTTAGCACTGATGCCTCACAGCAAGAAGGTTCTGGGTTCTAATCCATGAGCCGATTTGGGCCTTCCTGTATGGATTCTCTCCACATACTCCAGCTTCCTCCCACCGTCCAAAGACATGCTCGTTAGGTTCATTGGTGAATGAACCATAAATCTTTTTAAACTTAAACAACCCCCCTTAAAGTGCAATAAAACTGATGGGCACTAAAAACCTCTCTGGCTCTAACGCAAACCCCAATTCCAATGAAGTTGGCAAGTAAAATGTAAATAAAAAGAGAATACAATGATTTGCAAATCTTTTTCAACCTATATTCAATTAAATAGACTAAAAAGACAGAGATATTTAATATTTAAGCTCATTAACTTTACTGTTTTTCTTTTTTTTTGCAAATATTCACTCACTTTGAATTTGATGCCTGCAACGCCAACTTCCCTCATAAAATATTAAGTTTATAATTATTTTCCAGAAGTTGTGCTTTGTAGCAGCAATAAATAATCATTATTAATATGATTATGAATTATTAAAATAAAAAAGATTAACTACCTAAGAAGTGAAGTGTGACGAAATGAATTTACCGTAACAATAAATACCACATGAATTACTGCATCTGTGGATTTCCAGGGCCCAACATTATTACACCATTTGATAAACTTGCTTCTTCTGATCAGGATTCTCATGGTCCACAGTTTTGTAGAAAAGAGTTGTAAGTTTCAAGCAAGAAGTAAAAAGGCATCATTCATACCAAACTCAGTCCACCTTCTGTAACAGATAACTCCTTCCTATGTATATAATATATATTTACCTCTATCTCTATCTTTTTTGTATGTATTGTATCTGTTGTTGTTATGCATTTTTTTTTTTGCCTATACTATTTTATTTTACTAGATTTTTCTTTTTCTTTTACCTTTTATCTTCCCTTGTGGACGAATAAAGTCTGTCTGAGTCTAACTGGACATGTAGAGTTTCTTGAAGACGTCCACGTCTTCAGTTCTGAAGGACTAGTGGGGCATGTGGGATTAAAATTGGGAACATCTGTGGGGGTTGTCCATCAGAAGGAGTTTCTGATGGACAACGCCATCTTCAAGATGCTCTACAAGTCCAGTTGTCCTTGTTTCAGCTTGTGTTTTTGGACACGCTATGACCTGAGAACCTTCACAGACATGAAGTTCCTCAAATGTCCATGGTATGGTAACCAATCATTTTAAAATAAACTGTGGTTCAGTCCGCATCAATGGGGCGAACCACGGTAGATTTGTTTGTTTGGTCGTGATTCAGTCAACGTATTAGGTACGTTTGATTGCTCCATAAAAGGACTAGGCTAATTTATTGAAAGGTTAGTCGTTGATAGTCACTGAATGGTGAGAAAGATGGGGTTGTGCAGTGGCAGCGTGGAGCAGGGTGACTCCAGGACGCTGGTATTCTCTGTTAAGGCCTCTCAAGGTGTCGTGGGCCTAACTTAACGAAACATCGGTGAAGGGAGGTGCCCACTTGAAAACCTAGGTTTTCCTAGGACCTAGGACTCTAGACTTGTTAGGGTTTCTCAGTTGGACAGGGCCTCTAAATGTGTTTTGCCTGGGATCTTGGCACAAGGGATTGTAACATCTAATCCTGTGTAGTAATGAATCATAATTGTCTGCGGGATTGTGCAACCAGGTGTCTCATTTGCCAGCAACGCTCGCGCAAGTCGATTAAGATTTGAGACGCTATGAAAGCCAAGCAGCTGACTTTAAGCCAAACGAGGCTTTGACACTGAACGGTTTCAACAAGATGAAAAGCCGTGTGTGTATGTGTGTGTGTTGTCTTAGTGCTGCTGAACAGTCGGTGCCACGAGGGGGGAAACTAATGGCCTTTGGAAGAGGTTGTGATGTAGAGGGAGCGCTTAATTTACCAAGCCACCTGAGATTGAGGTTGAGTAAAAGCAGACGCGACCCCCGGTGACTCACTTTCCTCCGCGCTCAGTGACCATGAAGATGCAAAGAAACCCAGAGAATGGCAATGAAAGCTGAAAGGAAGCCAAATGTGCACATGTGAAGCTCGAGTGTCTCTCCACCGCGACGTCAAAGCTAATTCAACACGTCTCTCCTCTTCGTCTCTTTCTTCTGGTCTTGTCCTTCAGAGTTAAAGCAGAAGCAAACGTGACGAGTCATGCTGACATGCTTGCCTGCCTAAACCTTATCACTTATCTCCTGCTGTGGACCGACCCACTGAGACGAGCCTCTGTTGACACTGACGAGCACCACCCAGCTGTCACTCTCTCCCTCTGCAGCGTTCTTGTTCAGTCTTTTCCAACGTTGCCGTTTGCTGCTTTGTTCTCCTTTGTCTGAGCGTTTTTGATTTATTTTTTTATTTTTGCGCCGCATGCATGCACTCCTCCGTGAGACCAGCTGCAAACCTGTTTCTCTTTTTGTAAATCATATCCCACCGGTGCCGCAGGGGTCAATGCACCTCTGCATTCCATTGATTTATTAATGAATGCTCCATTAATATTAATAGAAAAATTCAAGGACTTGTGTCTCTTTAAGTCGATATGCATTATGGATACACCGTAGACTACGCAGCCACGCCACGGGAAAGTGTTACTGTAAATAATTGAACGTGTTGTTGCACAAAATTTAAAAATCCAATTGCTGTGAAAAATAGAATCATGTAAAATAATTCAGTTCAAAATATTTCCTGGCAAGTTTCTGCATTCCAGGAGGTCTTAATGGAAACTTTAGAGCGCCACAAAGTGGAAGGAAAATATTCTGGGGGATCCCCATAAACAATCTTTAAATAAACCCTGAGGGTGCATTTTGGCTAAGAAGTAGAGATATAAAAACTGAATCTAAAGATCTGCTGCTTCACTTAGATCAGTAGATTTCTGTATTTGCCGTCACTCTGATTTTCACCGCCACCGACCAAATTATTTTCCATGGCAACAGCGGACAAGTCCCATTTATATTATTTACATGGTGGTATTTAAACCTGTCCAGCGCATCAAACTGATGGACACGACGTGATTTCTCAGATACAAAGCTGAAATAATTGAAACTAGTGACCAGAACATAATCCGGTTACCTATGAGACTCCATTACTTCCATATTAAAGGTCCCATTAGGGTTCATATAGACTAGTGGACTAGTCAGTTTGTCGTCTTCATGCTTTAAGCATCATGTCGACTAGTCGCTGATCACGTGATAATAACAACATGGACGCCTCCTAGAAGACAGGTGAGGAGCCCAGTGGGTCGTTGGTTCATCAAGTGTGTGGAAATACGTCACTAAAGATGAAGCCCATACTACCGTGACATGTCAGTCCTGAAATACAACTAAAGTACTACTGCAATGCATCTGAAAAGGCTAACGCTAATGCTAGCAGAGGAACAATCCAAATCCTCTGGACAGCAGTCAGTTAACAACTTCACCAAACGTCCTGTGGTAACAGAGAGAAGGAGGCTGCACATCAACTATCTGATAAAGTTATTAGACCTTTAGCTGCTACACTATCACATCTAACAACACGCTGTAGAGTACTATTAAATGCTACTGATGGTGCTGAGGTGCTGCCTGTTTTTATACAGGCTATACATATCTGCAGCTCACAGTATGTAGCACATGAGCTGTCTGTTCTCAGCATATGTATTCAGGTCAAGAATATAGATTTTATTACTTTCTACTGTGTTTTTATTAGTGACATCACAAACTCGTGCAACCCCTATTATGTGTACACTTGATTTTAGTTGCTGTTGTAAGGCAATGAGCTACTGCGTCCCGTGCCTCTTTTTTAGAAGACTTCAACGAAGACTTCCTTTGTTCCTTTTTGAAACTCTAAAGCAAACCTGAAAGGGTTATCAGACTCTTTCTGATCAAAGGCGAAAGCAAAGAAACAGGGGGACTGGTGTTTTTTGTTCTTTATATTTTGTGGGTTTCTCGACACGCTGGGTACAATTTAAATATACAAGGTGTGATTGATTGCGGTTTGAAGAAGAACAAGTCAATTTTAGAAAACCTAGCACATTTATCCCCTCCTACATTTACACACTCAACGTAGATGTATGCTTCGGTGTCGGATCTCCGGAGCCTGTCCAGACATCTGAGCAGACGGCACGGCGACGCTGAACAACAATGTGAACCGCCTGAAATACATTTCCTCATCTAAGTCCCGGACGAGCCCAGGAAATTCTGCCTCCTTCTGCCTCCTACACGGCGTCTACTCAGATATCATTCTCTTCTTTTGTGCTTTGTAATGACTTGAACAGAAGTAACTATTATTAGCGCCTGCTCCAACATGAGCACATTAGTTCCAGTCACCACCACAAATAGATCTGAGGCATAGAAGTGTAAACCAGGTCATGGCATCGCCAACAAAACAACGCTAAAGAAAGGCAACTTGACGTTTTATCCAAGTCTTCGGTTCTAAAGGATTGGTGGAGGAGTTGGGGTTTAAATAGGAACATCTGTAGATGTTACCCATCAGAAACTTACATGACTAGTGTTAACGACCAGATACTTTGTCCCTGTCCTCTTTGTCCAATCAATGCTTCTCTGTCAGAGGCTCAAGGTGTGAATGAAACTTCTTGGTTTCAGATATTCAGACTGTGTTGTACCTTGATGTCAGATTAAACCTCAGTCCACCGCCCCCTGTTCAGAGAAGGATCTTCCTTTACTCCTCTTTCAAATCTTTAGTTTTCTCTGGCTAAAATGTGGATGTTGTCGTCTTCAAAGAAGCATCATGTGTCCTTGACTGGTTTCCTGACGAGCTGGTCCTCCTGTTTTGAGCCTTACGTTTGTGGCTCGTGCACAAGTCTGTACATTCCTCACTGCAGTGGAGTTCTATCTTTAAGGGGAACATGTTTCCGCCTCAGTGTGTTACCGGGTTTGACAAGAAAAGGAAAGCAGTGTTTCCTGAAAATTCTCCTGAGTTCCTCTTATTCAAACCCCAACTCCTTCACCGGTCCTTTAGATCCGAAGACTCGGATGAAACGTCTTCAGAGTCCGGTCGACTTTCTTTAACATTTTTGGACAATAACGAGATGCTGTACATTTTCTCAGACCAGATGACCAAAACCAAAATACCACAAAGGTTCTGCACGATCACTGAGAGAGCTGAACTGCAGACCTTCCAGTTCCACACATGACTCACTAAACAGATGCTTGAAGGTGATGAAGGTGATTTTTAATCATTAAATCTAATTTTGGAATATAAATAAATATAAATAAAAACCTAGGTTAAATATAAGGTTGATGACCAACAAACACACATTATCAGTGCAAGTATTTCGAAGCTTTTCTGTCACTGATCCTGCTGCCAGTTGTGAACGAAAGAAAGTACGTGCAACTTCACTTTGTACCAAAATTTCAGCGTATCCAGGTCCCCCCAGAATTTACAGCCCGCGCTTGTCCCTGACTCTCAGTAATCGATTGCTGCTGCCATGTCACAGTGCGTTCACACAGCTCCATCACTTGGATTTACTGCGACATGCCTCATTTCTCCAATCAGCTCCAGCCCATCGGACAGTGACCTTGAGCCGTGCGTTGCCCGAACGCAAAGCCACGTGCAGGTGTAGCGCAACGGGACGATGTACAGTCGATTGACTCTGCGCTGAAACGCTCCGCTGTACGGTCTGACGCTGCGACGGCGCAGCTTTAATGGCTTTAAAAACATCGGGGCAGCATCTGTGTCAAGATATTAACTCAATGTCAAAGAAATGAAAATACACGAGATAAAACTGTGACGCTTCTTAGCAGATGTTTAGGACGTCCCGAACGACCTTCCTCTAACAAATAAATAGTTGATGCTTAAAGCAATAGTTTAATAGTAGGACTGATCAGGCATAACATTATAACCACCTTCCTTACATTGTGTAGGTCTCTCTTGTGGTGACTCATCAGAGAATGGACATGGGCCTTCTGAGGGTGTCCTGTGGTGTCTGGTAACAGGATGTTGTTAGTGGGGGGGCCTTTGAGGGGAGGGGCTTCTGTGGATCATCCCACAGATACTTGATCAGTTTGGGATCTAGTGAATTTGGAGGCCAGGTCAACACCTTGTGCTGTTCTTCATGTTTTTTTTTAGTTGTTCCTAAAGTGTTTTTGTGTGTGTGTCTGTGTCAGGCTGCATCCTGCTGGGGATGGCTGCTGCTATCAAGGAGTGTCATTGCTATGGGGTGGGGGTGCCTGGTCTGGTCTAGGTGGGTGCTACATGTCTAAGTAACATCCACACCAATGAATGCCAGGTCCAAAAGTTTCCCAGCAGAACATTGAACTGTCACAAGATGGTCAATGTCATTCACTTCTCCTGTCAGTGGTCATAATGTTGTGGCTGATCGGTGTATATAACTGAGCTGTAAAAGAAAGCCAAGGACTGTTTGAATAAGAAAATAAGACTGAGAGTCTGAGAAAATCTGAGAAACACGTTCGTCAAAGCACTTACAATAAATGTTGCTCCACGCAGTGATCATGTTGAACTCAAAAGAAAAGAGAATAAAAGGCAAAGACTGAATGCTACAAATGAGAGCTGATTATGGGATACATCTCCTCCAGTTATGCTCGGTTTAGGCATCAGAACCACAACATGATTTTAAAAGCTCTCTCCACAGCTCCCTCCTAACGCCTGATACTGCTGATGCTCAGTGGAAGAGGTCAAAACATTACAGCGCGTCCCGTTGGCGTTTATCTCACCGCTTTAATTCCTCATTACAAACGGAACAGAAGGGATTACAGACTGTTATGGAGCGTTAAACTGTCTGAAACGAACTACTGCTGCTCCCCCTCTGTGGCAGGGGAGAAAAGTTGCTGACGTGGCGTTTTAATGACGAGGATTTACTGCTCCGAGTCCTCTGGGGCTCTTTGTTGATTAAGCCCAATCAAGACACAGCAACGTAGAAATTAAACGCAAAAACTCTCGTTAAAGAGCCTCTGATGTGTTATTTGATCCGTTGTTTTGATCCGTTGCACCGAGGGTGACATTCTGGTGACCCAAGGTTCAGGAAGTAAACCGCGGCACGAGATCATCGCGCCACTCCAGAGACAAGACAAAAGCTCGACTCTCGCCGTCACAACCGAGCAACGGCGCCCTGCAAGCACTGAACTGGAGAGAGAGAGAGAGCTAAAGCAGGGCTGGTGCATGCACTATTCAGCACCATGACAAAGAAACAGAGAGCACTGTCGACGTATCAGCTGTAAATCCTGCAGAGGAGGAAACAGCATTGGTGAGAGAAACATGCTCCCCTCAATGGAAAGAGGCAAACCTTGTTTCATCACAGGGGATGGCACATCTACAGGCCAGCTCCCAGTGCTTCACATTAACAGCATCTTTATCTTTAGAAAAGAGTGATTTAATGTAATTTTGTTCCACTAAGTATAGGAATTGGTTCATTTGATCTTTTAATCAATAGGCATAGATCCCCGCCTATTGTCCCCCGGGGGCCCATTCATCTCATCTGTGGACAGGTGAAGCAGAGGCTGAACTTAGATATACAGCTCACTGACAGCATATTCTGCTGACTGAGGAGGAGGAGGAGGAGGAGGAGGAGGAAGGAGGAGGAGGAGGAAGGAGAGGGTGGGATGCTTGAGAAGACCCTGACTCTATCAGGCAACACACTCTGAGAACTGAAGAGGAAACACAAGGTTACGAGTTCAGGATAATCCAGCTGTGTAAATTATGATGCTTCAGGCGCGGCCGGGGTGTAAATGGTCACGCATTAAAATACACATCTCATGAGTGAGCGTTGAATATTGAATACAGCCCCGAGGGAATGCAGCCAGTGCTGGAGATGAGTAAATGCAATGCAAGAGAAAGAAGCCATAACTGAATGTAGCCTCCCTGAAAACACTTTGTGCAATATTTAGTTTTTTATGCATGTTACATTTTATAGTGTTTGTAGTTTATGTCCTTGCAACTTTATGGGAGCAGCTGCAACTAAATCATTTCCCTGAAGGATTAATAAAGTGCTCTGATTGTGATGCTCAGTCTAAGAGGAGCTGCCTTACTTGGATCCTCAGGTGCACCCCTACCTTGATGAGTTTGCACCTGATCTGCGCGGACACCATGTGGCTGTTGCGCAGGTTCCCCACTCGGAACATGAGGCACAACTTCCCGTCCCGCTGCGAAATGACCGCGTCCTGGCTGAACATCAGCGTCTCCGCGCGCTTCTTCGGCTGCGACATCTTGATGAACATGCACCCGATGAGGAAGGCGTCCACGATGGACCCCAGCAGCGACTGGAAGAGGAAGAGGATGATGCCCTCCGGACACTTCTCCGTGATGTAGCGGTAGCCGTAGCCGATGGTCGCCTCCGTCTCGATGAAAAACAGGAACGCGGAGGGAAAGTTGTACACGTTGGCGACGCACGGGGTGTAGGACGCGTCGTGGCCGCCGTGGCTCAGGTCGCCGCGGATGTACGCGATCACCCACCACATTGAAGCCATGACCAGCCACGCCACCGTGTAGGTGAGGATGAAGATGAGCAGGTTCCACCTCCACTTGAGATCCACCAGCGTGGTGAAGAGGTCGGAGATGTACCTGCTGGTCTCCCCGCCAAGGTTACCGTGCTGGACGTTGCAGCGGCCGTTCTTCTCCACGAACCGCTGCCTCTTTCTTTTTACCGGTGCGGAAAAAGTCATGCTCCGGTTGGTGTTAACCACCTGGTAGTCCTCGCCAAATTTCCTCCGTAGGGCGGACATTGTGTCAGCCACTCACTTGTGACAGCAGTTGTGCAGAATCAGAGTCTTTGCGCAAGTTTTGGTACCCCCCCTGTCCAAAACCACGCAGCTGCATTCAGCGCGCCACTCGCATCCTGCTGCGAGATGGAGATGCGCCTCTCTCTGGTAAATTAATCGTAAGTGAGCAGAGATTCTGCGCAATGCATGATTCAGTCAGTGTCGGTGCTTTACGCAAAGGTGTCTCCTCCGGGTGCCAACTTTTTTATCCATGTAGGGGAAAAAACAAACGCGTAAAAATGTCCCAAAGCTACTTTAAAAAAGGCGGAAAGGTGATGTCCTTGGTAAATCCACTGCTGCGTCCCGTTATGATGAACCTCTGAGTGCGAGCGGAGCGGGCTACTGTGCGCACTAGTGCCTGAGGGAGCGCGTTCTGGTAGGAGTGACTGGAGACTGAGGAGTGTAGAGGAGCTGCAGCGGAGGGGAGGCACATTTCACTCTCACAGGAGGGTGGAGGAGCATGATGCGGGGATACAGAGCAGGGGAGAGGGGTAGGGGGGTGTTTGTTTGGCCCGTACCCAATCAGGTGAAACCATCAGCTCCACTCTGACCACCAGCCGTTTGAGTCTTTATATGTTTTGTTTTTTTGTTTTTTTTTTTAACATTCAGCTTTGAAATCACTTTATTTTAGCCTAATTATCAGTGAGTCTGACACAAAGAAAACACTGCACTATAAAACTGGGTTATAATGAGCAGCCAGTTCTGCCTATTGGTGGCTATTTTACTCCCCCTAGTGTCACTGCAGTGGAAGTAAACCCGAGGCTGTGGCTGTATGAAGCATGTCAGTGTATTTATTCTGTAGAGCAGATGAAGTCACAAGTCTGGTGAGAACAGACATGACACTAGTCCCAGGATGATGTCTTTTGTTGTATTCTGTGAGACTGCTGTCAATTTGAAACAACTCAGTATGAAGCTGATAAGAAAACATGTATCTGGATTTATTCCAAGCAGGACATCTCTGGCTGAAATATCCATGACAGCAAGTATGTTTAAAAAATATTTTAGCATTTTAACCGACTGATAAAAGCAGCGTTTGAATGGATCTGTGGCCACAAATGGAGTAGATCGCGTGGTGTCGTGGGCATCTCAAGATTTAGAGAAAAACTAAAATATCAGCCGAATTATGCAGAAAGAAAATCTGAAAAAATCCTGCACCACCTTCTGGTATCTTTGCCACTGAAACAAGTGTTACTCCAATATCAAACTATGTTTTATTAGCATTAGAAGAGGAGGAACACCACACATCCCTGTGCAGATCTGTATTTTAAAATAGTTTGGTTCACATTAGCTGAGTCCAGACTCTAGTATTAAATCTGTTAACATAAATCCAAGTCTAATACTCAGTCTGACAACAGTCCTGCGAAAGAAAACACATTTTCGTGTACTAGCACACAAAGGAAACCCTAACCCTAACCGGTACTGGTTTAATCTCACTAACAGTGTATGTATGAACCAGTAACTGAGCGTATGTTTAATAGAAAACAGAAAACTAACTCTATCTGTGCAGACTTTGCAGACTAGAATCATTATAATTTGACGGTTTAATCATCCTTCATTGATCATAAAGCTGGTAGCAGATCATGAATGTTTATTTATTCGTTTAATGATGACAAGTTAACCAGTTTTCACTATGTTCTTGGCGGGAAAACATGTAAAGCACACGCTATAAAAACCTCAAGTGTTTTGACTTCTGATTTTATTAAATATCAAATGGAAAATGCACCAGTTGGGGAATAAAAAGCCACAAACGTAGAACTTCAACAGTTTCAAATGAAAGGACGCTCTCGTCACGGTGAATCAATCACAAGTGAACAGAATATTTTTCAGACGTTCCAGCAAGACAAGTTCATCTCTACTTTTCACTGTTGTAAATTTATAAAGGCAATAAAACTGTAAGAGTTACGTTGCATCCTGGCTAGATTTACTACCGCCTTTTATTCAGCACTATGCACCGAGGGAGGAACACTTGATCAAAAATAATAATTATGGTCCTAGGAGTAAAACATCTTGTGACAGTTCATTGTTCTGCTGGGAAACTTCTGGACCTGGCATTCATTGGTGTGGATGTTACTTAGACATGTAGCACCCACCTAGACCAGACCAGACACCCCCACCCCATAGCAATGACACTCCTTGATGGCAGCAGCCATCCCCAGCAGGATGCAGCCTGACACAGGCACACACACAAAAACACTTTAGGAACAACCAAAAAGGTGTTGACCTGGCCTCCAAATTCACTAGATCCCCTGATCAAGTATCTGTGGGATGATCCACAGAGGCCCCTCCCCTCAAAGACCCTCCCACTAACAACATTCTGTTTCCAGACACCACAGGACACCCTCAGAAGGCCCATGTCCATTCTCTGATGAGTCACCACAAGGGAGACCTGCACAATATTAGGAAGGTGGTCATAATGTTATGCCTGATCAGTCCTACTGTTAAACTATTGCTTTAAGCATCAACTATTTATTTGTTAGAGGAAGGTCGTTTGGGACGTCCTAAACATCTGATGAGTCACAACTGTTTTGGAAGCACGATTGAGACCTTAAAGGGGAACTACCGTTTTTTTACAACCTTGACCTTATTTCTGGCATAAAATGCGATTGTTTACTCACCCATATAACTTTGGTTTCATTTGGAGTCGTCAGATATTTAGATATACGTATATCCATATAGTGGGAGTGACTAGGGCACCAAAACACAGCCTCAAAATGACGCATTATCTGACGCGAAACTCGTTCATTTCACCAATATTTTGTTATGATACATTAGTGCTATTCCCCGTTGAGTCCAGAGTTACCTGTTATCATCATCCAGGGTCTGTAGATTGACCTACTAACCTCTGACCTGGATGATGTCATCTCTGAGCGCCGTGCGGCTTGTTTATCTGTAATTTGTTGCTGCTAGTTTTTTTGCAACATGGCTGAATATTTTTCCAATTCTGAGGTTGTGGACGACAACTTTGTTTATGATGGACGTCCTTACCATTTAGAGCCAAAGTATACGGATGAGGAGCTCGTTGAAAGGAGTGAATAGACAACAGGAAACTCAGGACTCAACGGGGAATAGCACTAGCGTATCATAACAAAATATTGGCGAAATGAACGAGTTTTGTGGCAGATAATGCGTTATTTAGACGCTGCGTTTCGGTGCCCCAGTCACTCCCACTGTATGGATATACGCGGCGCTCCACTGGATCTAAATATCTTTTAAACAGCTCCAAATGACACCAAAGTTATATGGGTGAGTAAACAATCGTATTTTATGCCAGAAATAAGGTCCAGGTTGTAAAAAATGGCAGTTCCCCTTTAATGATCTGCTTGATCGGTGTAATACAAGTATAAAATATAATGAAATTAAAAATATAATCAGAATCAGCTTTAATGGCCAAGTATGTACACATACATACAAGGAATTTGACTCCGGCAACTTTTCTCTCTAGTACAGAAGCAACTTAAATAAGTGAAATAAAAATAAAATAAAATAAAAATAAAATAAATCTCAATCTGTACACATAAAATATAGGATAAGAGCAGATATATACATCAAACCTGGGTTTTGTACAGTGAGTATATACAATAGTGCAGAGTTATTGTTAATAATAATAATAATAATAATAATAATAATTAAATTATATACACAGATAAAATAACTATGTATGTATCTTGCAAGGCCCACTCAGGTCACATTATGGGCTAACAAACATGTCATTTGTTGTTTATTTTCTGCTTTATTTACTACTTTATTTATAATCTATTTTACAATAAGCAGAAAATAAAAAAAAACAGTATTTTCAATGCCCATTTGAAAATATCAACATCAAAATAAAACGTGTTATTTTATTCATTTATTTATTGCAAAGCAGTGGAAACGTTTAAATACTATTTACATCTGAGTGAAGCACATGGCCGCAGCCACTAGTTCAGTCCAGTGAGGCGCCTTCGCCTGTCTCCTCTCACGACCCGTCCGCAGCGCACCCATAATTCCCCGCGCCAGGACAAGATGGAAGAAAGCAGCGACCGCCGGAGAACAATGTTTTGGCAATAAACCCCGAAAAGCGGCGACCACGGCGAGAATACAGGCACGTTTGAAACCAACTGCGGTCATGCGTAGGTGAGTGGGACTCGAAATAGAGTTTTGTTCGCTCCGAGCGCCCGGGATTTGTCGAGATTTAAGCGAGAGCAAAGCAGGGAGATGCACACCGAGCAGCCGAGCATCATTGTTTCTGTTGCATGGGCCGTAATGCGGGTTTTCAGTCGGGGGGTAAGCTAGCGGCTAGCTAACTAGCTAGCTAGCTCGTGGCGGCTTGATTGTTATAAACACAGCTGCCTCGGCGCGTGCGGTTTCTTATTTATCACGCTTTTTTTCTTACCCCCGGTGGGGAGGGAGTCCGCATGTCGCCGGGGAACGTTTCGGTTTGGGCCGAAGGCACCGGCGAGGAGCGGCATCCGGTCGTAATTAACGGCTAAAGTTAGCTATCAATAAATAGAGCGCCAGCGTCGCGAGCTGCCAGACAGATTTGATTTCACGAGCGTCATCAAAGCTCTGGGATCGGAGAATGAGCCGACTTCAAAAAAAAAAAGAAAAAAGAAAGACAACGTTAAATGTCTTAAACCGCGTCTGTTTATATATATTTTTTTATTGTTTTATGATTTGTGATTCATCTCGCACTGCTTCACTTTGAGATTGTTTACCCCGTAAAGTATCGCACGTTAAATTGTGAAATTAACGGCATCAAATTAAGCGTCCTCTTTTCTTTTTTAGCATTAGCTAGCTTGATAGCCACTTAAGGTAACATGCTAAAACGTTACGATACGTTGCTAATAACGACTCTTAATTTATAAACTCTTATTTTATAACGCTGCCACTTCATGGCTCCGTGACTTTTAAGCGTTTAATCTTCATTTTAAAGACGATCTGTTGCGTTTTACAGCGTCTTAACCGATTGTTTTGGTTGAGCACTCTTGATTGTGTCTCATTGTGGCTAGCCGGCTAGCTAACGGTGCTAGCTAGCCGGCTAACAATTATGCATCACAAAAGCTCATCCGCTCTCTGTCTCTCTCTCTCTGTGTGAGCTGAATGCGGTGTCGCGTAGACAAATGGTCAGCTGGTCTAGACTAAACAATAAATTCTCGCTGCCTTCGTTGTTCCTGGCTTGTGTCGATGCTACACGTCCCGTTTGAAGTCACTGTGTTTGAATCACTGGCTGGATTTGACCTGAATATCGTTTTGTTTTAGGCAAGTGTGCTGAAGCGATTAATTAATGCCAGTATCGCAGCCAGAGCCTCCGAGCTTTTGCGTTTCACACGGGGTTATTAGTGGAACATGGCTAATGGTCGCGTGTAGAAAGAGCATCTAAAATAATTCCTAAACAATAGATGTATATGTGTGTGTGTGTGTGTAAAAGCTATCAAGGTTTTATTTTGGCTACTGTCCAAGTCACATGTGGTGCTAAACGTTGAACAATACCTGAGGTGGATTAGTCGTTCTGAAATGCCTCCTTTTGATTTTTAAGCGTTTATTTTTAACAGAATTTACAGAAACGCTTTAACTTTTTTCATATTTGTACTTTTGTTGAAGGTGCAGAGCAGTTTGTGGTATAAAGCCTCAACATGCAAACCCTCATGCAACATAGGTTATTGCTGTTATTTTATCCCTAATGCGTGCATCTGTTGATTTTTATTGAATGCACGTTTAAAGAATATCTTGCTTTAATATAAGCTCAAAATGTTTAGCGCTCATATTGTCTTCCCCGCGACCATGCCGCTTTTGTTGACCCGGTCTATCTGACTCTTTATAATTTGTAATATATATCTTGCACGCTTTTAACCAACTTCTTTTCATCTAATTACTATATATTGGAAACTTCTTTGTAGAATACATAGGCAATAGACCTCATTTATATCAAATTATGCGATGTAGAAACATTCGAGGCGGGTCAGATTTGAGCACGGAGGCGGATGTAGTTGAGGTATTTATTTAGTGTAAGCTAAATTCATTTTTCCCCAAAGTGTCTCCACTTGCTGCACGCGGAGCTTCGGCCTGGTAAACCCCATCCAGTTAAGGAATTAACAGGGATCACTGGATGAGAATCAGATCATTATAGTGTGTACAAGGAGCGCTGTGAAGGCAAAGTAACTTAACAGCCTTTATGATAATCACTTTGGACCAAGCTTCTCAAAGGTATTTGTGTATAGCGGAAGTATTTTTCGACATTTAACACATTTCTTTCGTTTTGGATTTTGAGATATCGCAGCGAACTCTGGGAAATGAAACTAAGACAAATTGTTAGCTGCAGCACAACCACGTATGTTTGTGAAGGTTCTTGATCGTTCAGGTCATGGTAATGTCCGAAAACCCAAAAGAAAGGCAACTCCACAAGTCCAGTTGCCTCTTTTGGCTGCTACCATGTAGCTTTAACTGGATTTATTTAAATGGCAGGACTCATGAATGACTCAAAATGTGGTGGTTAGTTTGGATTTGTTTTCTCTAATCATCAATATATAATAAATGGATTTCTACCTGTGCTCTCTTTCAGGATATTCTCCTCCTGCATTCCTCTTTAGATCGATTACCCGCCTTCTCCCCTGCAAAAAGCAAAACCACCAACATGAGTATTATCCAAGACAAGTTAGGCAATGAGTTTTTGCGCAACGGAGGCATGGACCCCAATTTTGCACCAGGTATGCTTATGTTCAGCCACCTGCCACCGGTCACCAGCTTCACGCGGCTGGCCTCCCAGTCCGTCATGGGCGACCTTCCCCAGGAGATGATCCTCAAAAAAGAACGTGACTCGCCCCCCGATCACCAGGGCACTACTGCGGCGAACACGGGGGGCTTCCTTCACAGCATGGGCATTAAGCAGGAGCGGCTAACTGAGCTGGATTACCGCATGCCCCTCTACGGCGGGGGCGGAGGAATAGGGGTGAACTGTGCTGGAGGGGGCGCGGGGAAGAGCGGCGCCGACATGCAAGACATGTCTTACGGCAACCACCACCAAAACCACCAGAGCATGCTCCTGCATGACCTCAGCCTCAGCAACGTCCGTTCCCTCGCAGAACCGGTGAGAAGGGGCTGCTGTTTCTAAATATTGTTTGAAGTGTCGTTTAGCTCGCCGTTTATTTGCCGGTTTGCCTTTTAATCTGATTAGTTTCATTCTTTAATGCCAGGTTACGAATAATACTATACTGTTTTGCCTTTTAGATGCCTGTAAGACAAGGAAAAGAGCCAAAAGAGTCATCAGGTAGAAGAGGGCGGAGGAGCAATGGGGACGGGCAGGGAGGCAAAGCTCGAAGGAAACGCAACGATGCTGCAAAGGTAAATCACCCACCTGAAAACAATGTGTTGTTTAGCCGAGACGCATGAAAAGAATGATCTTAAAATTTCAAGTCAAACTTGTGCTTTGTCCCTCTCCTTGTAGGCCATGATGCTAGACGCAGATGGATCTTGTCTGTCGCCCAATTCGAAACCACATATCTGTGAGCACTGTAATGCAGCTTTCCGCAGCTCCTACCACCTGCGCCGGCATGTCCTCATACACACAGGTGAGAGACTTTTACTGCTTATTGCTGCTTTGTTCCTTGAATTGACACCGGTAAAGTATTTACACAAACACCCGAAGGTCACTGTGTTGATAAGAAGTGATAAGAGATGCAGCCAGGACAGTGGCAGTAAACAAAAAGATAAATGGGGCAATGACAGTTTGCCATTGCCCCATAAAAGTAATGTTGTGGTAAACTGTAATGCAACTGACAAGTTTGGATGAAACACGGAGCCCGAGATCCATTTCCCGGCATCTGAATTACGCCGTTGGGAGTAGGGCTGTGTTATAAAAGTTTGACAAAGGAAAAGTAAAACGAGATTTATGAATAATGAACGGCACACTCTTCCTCTTCACCGTGATGTCATGGGGGCCTTGTGTTTTTTTTTTAAAACCAGACAGTCAGTGAAGCCAGGGCTGACTCACAGATTGCTCATGGTTTTCTGGAGGTGTTAGTCATTGTCATTGCTGGGAATTCTCCACATGGGTCTTTGTACTTGAGCAGATAAATGAGTCAAAGGAAAAGTAGTGTTTTAAAGCTGTTTCCCTTGTTTGCCCTTCATTTTAAACAGGAGGGAAACGTGTTGGTCTCTTTTGTATTCATGCACTGGTTCCTTGCTCACAGTTACGTGGCAGGCTGGGCTTTAATTAATGTGGTGAGCGGATGGTTGTACTCTTGATTGCACAGGTGAGAGGCCCTTCCGGTGCAGTCAGTGTAACATGAGCTTCATCCAGAAGTACCTGCTCCAGCGGCACGAGAAGATCCACAGTGGTGAGTCTCTCCACTCGGCATGTATGGTACACCGAAGGCCATGCCTCAGATGATTGTATGAACTTTGTGGAGGGTTTACACAGGCGCTGACACGTTCATTGATGTCTTTTGCAGGGGAGAAGCCTTTCAGCTGTGACCAGTGTAACATGCGCTTTATCCAGAAGTATCACATGGAGCGGCACAAAAGGACTCACAGTGGCGAGAAGCCATATCGCTGCGATACCTGCCAACAAGTAGGATATTTGTAGTCTGCCTACTGTATCTATATATTATTTTTTATTTTTTTTTCCTGTAAGCTTTTTATGCACTTTGCCTTTTTACTCAGGTGTATGTGCAACAGATTCATAAGTTTCTCTGTCCTTTCCACAATTAATATACCCATATAAAGCCCTGCCCCAATGGAATTGGATGTGATTTAAGGAAATTTCAGGTTGTTTATTACATTTTTTGTAAAAGGATAGTTCATTAAATGTAAGATTTTTCATAATGTACTTGTTAGCACAAAAACAAATGGAAAAAATTGAAGTTGTAGTTATTTATAGGTCGTTATGCTATTATTATGTCACTGCTGCAGCCTGCTTGAGATCAAATTAGGCTGCATGTGGCCCCCTAAACTAAAAAGAGTTTGACCCCTGTCATAACTACTTATCTCTGAAGTATAATTTCTATAAAACAAATTGAGAAAAGGATTTAAGGATAATTCTGTACGTCCGATGAAAACTAAGCCCACATTTCTCTCTCAGTTTTTCTCAAGAACAGACCGGTTACTGAAGCACAAACGGACTTGTGGAGAAGCCATAAAGAAGGGCCTAGACCCAAACATGCTGGAGCTCAGCGAAGCAGAGCTAGGCCAGGGCAGCTATTCACTCACTCAGGGAAACTCTACCACCTCCGGACGCAAGAGGGCCAAGTCCAAAAACGGCGAGGGGGGTGAGCGCAAAAGGAAGAAGAACGCCTCGGTGGCAGCAGCCTCGTCTTCCGGGGGGATGGCCCGTGACCAGGGCTTGCAGGACTTCAGCATGGAGCACCCCTCAGGCTCTGACCCCACCATGCAAGGACGTACTCCCAAACTGGTCTTTAAAAAAGCTGGCCGAAAGGGGCTTGACAAGGGCCTCCTCTCTCTGGAAGATGGCGCCGATGGACAGAAACTGTTGTGCCAGAAGCCTGGCTCCATGGATCACGTGGAGGGCGCTGGCCTCGACAACATGGGTCTACTCCACGGACCTGGGGGCAACAAGCAGGGGCCCGCCACCAGCAGCAACTATGATGATGCAATGCAGTTTGTCAAAAAGCGGCGCTATCTCCATGCGGTTAACAACGACTATGGAGCCGGCTCTCTGCACATGGCGTCCCAGGGCAGTAGTGTAATCCAGGGCTCCCTGGGGCCTGAGCCAACACTAGCCATGCTGGACTCCTCGCCGCTGGAGCTCAAACACGACAAGTCGGGCATTCCAGATGAGGTACTGCAAAGCCTGTTGGATCATTATAGCCATAAGCCGGAGGGAACACACCACCACGACGTGACTTTCGACCTGCCAGACCACCCCCACCATGTAGACCTCCAGCCAGCCGCCCCCGTCACCCCCGAGTTGGAGGATGACTCGCCCAACGGTGGCGACAAGACGGCAGTAATGAGCGAGTACTCAAAGTTCCTCCTGCAGGCCCTGGAACGCACCAGCCACAGCGGACCCTTCCCTAGCCTCGGCCCAACGGGGCCTTTCCCCCTCCTGTCCAGCAGCTCCAGTCCCACAGGGCCCCTGTTTTCTGACAAACACGTGTATTCCACATCGCCTCTGGATTGCGGCTACCCACCTGCCGTCTCCTCCCCATTGCCCATCGCTGCTCCTTCATCGTCCTCCTCTTCGTCTTCCTCCAAGTCCCACTATGGCATGCTCGTGGGCTCGCCCTCCCAGACAGCCTACCACCTCAGCTTGGAACCTACTAGCCACCAGCAGCTGACTCCATCTCAGGAGCTGACGGAACAGTTGGAGAAGCAGCACTCCCCTGGCACCTTCAACCTACCTCCCCAGGACCTTACTGTTCCAACAGAGGGCTCCAAGGGGCAGCAGCCCAAGGCAGGAGGGAGCGCTGCACCCACCAATGGCTCCACTTACCCCAGTCTATCCCCACTGAACCCCCCTAAAGAAACGACGTACCAGATTGAGAACTTCGCCCAGGCCTTTGGCTCCCAGTTCAAGTCAGGACGGCGGACCCCTCTCAGCTACGGTAGCGATCCCGGGACAGAGGTCGACCACCGAATACGGACTCCAGTGTCAGAATTCTCAGGGTATACCAGTTTGTTAGCTGACGTCAGTGAGCCAGTGAGTACAGGATCAAAAACCCCGACAAGCCAAAGTTTCAGATAAGGGTCAAGCGAGGTGACTCCAGTAGAGGGGGGAGGGGGGCGCTGTTCTGTTACTGTCCTGTGCGGTCCCTGTACCCATCCCGATTTTGTTCTTGTAGCAAAGTTTTCTCGTTTTGTTTTTTTTAAACACTGCCATTAAATGTTAATACATAAATGACCAGGGAGGGTCTTACATGGCCTCAAATGCAATTTTTTAAAAAAAAGATTCTCATTTTTATTACGTAGTTGCTTAATTTTTTTGTTAAAGAGTAGTGATTTTGATATGAACGTACCGTAGATTTAAATGTAATTTAAAAACATTTAGAGGGTAGCTAAGAACTTGCTTGTGTTTTTTTTTTCCTCCTTTTTCTGTACCCTTGTGGTTTTTTTTTTTTTGGTTTTTTTTTACCGATCGTCACACCATTGTAAAGTAATAATGAACAATGCTGATGATTTTCAATAATAATAATAACATTTGTGGCAGGGAAAGGCCCAGAATTCAAATGGCAAAAAAAAGAAAAGAAAAGGAAAAAAAAAGTATATATTGTCTGTTACAAGAAACGTATTAACTCAGGAAAAATAGGCAAAATTGTGTAATAAGACTTTGTATTATGAGATGCAATTAGCACAGTTTTTTACAGGTATACTTTGAGACTACAAAGATTTTTTTCGTTTTTTTTTTTTTTTTTTTTTTTTTTAAACTGAACAACAAAATTACAATACACGATCATACTTGGTTTCTACTGCGTGTAGCTTTGTCGAGATTATGGTACTGTTGTTATCAATGTGAAGACGTCCACTTTGGGGTTTTTTTGTTTTATTTTTTATAAACATCACACATTTACTGGCTGTTGCTTTTCGATGAATCCTGCATAACCACGTACTCCTCGACTTCCTGCACCAGTTTGGACCGCAGGTGAAAAAAAACAAAAAAAACAAAAAAAAAAAAGACACGGCTTAGGAAACAAAACAAAAAAAACTAAAATAATCCACCCGGCCGTCACGTTTTCAGAATGCAATGATCTAATTTTTTCGTCACGCTGTTGCTGAGGTGTCGCCAGTTTTCTTACTCCACTCCTCGCTGGTCTTTTTTGTCAATGGAATCAAACAAGCACTTTTTTTCAAACAAATCATCATTGGAAACGACAATAACCCATCCATTTTTTTGCATATGTGAAACGTGATTATTATGCTAATGGTTATTAATATTATTTTAAGAGGATAAAACTGTGAATGGGAGGGTGGGTGGGTTGGTAGGGGGGGGACAATGGGTGGGTTTGGGGGCGGGGCTTGGCTATTCAATGGGCTTTGATAGGGGTTGACTAGGCATGACCGTGGGCATTTAAATGTATTTTGTTGCTTTTTCTCAAGGGTAGAATATCGGGGCAGGGGACGGGGCGGGGCGGGATGGGATGGGGTTCTTACGGTTGTTCGGGTGATGTTGTAAAAAGATGATTTGCCATAATTTTGTTATACAATATTTTGAGAGTACCTCTTTGTATTTAAGTGTTTTTCGAGAGACGGGCTGACATGCTGGATCCCTTATATCTTTAAACCCACGGGTGTGTTTGTTTTTCGACGCATACCTTGAAACTTTTTTTAATTTATTCTCTTTATATCAGCCACACCACAACTCAGTAGCAGGTTTTTTATTTTAATTATTTTTTTTTTTTTTCTAGATAAGCAATCACCGGACCTACACCCAATCCGTGTCTTCTTTTGTTTAGTTTAATTTAGTTATGGCAAGAAACTGCTCCAACGAATACAGTTCAGAAACAGAAGAAGGTTCTATCCCCTCCCCGAAATGCAGCCCTGCACTCACAAGAATAAACAATGGCCTTCTTTGTCTTCCGTGGCTAAAGCCATTCTTTCCCGGTAGCCAGGGTTTGATATTTAATTTAGTTGATTTCCTGTGAGCCGACCTGCCTCCCCGCCGCCTCCCCACCTCCCAATCCCCTCACCTCCTTTTCCTTTTTCCTATGTCTGTGAGCTCCACAGCCAAGAGACTTTGAAGCTGCTCGGATCGCAGGGAACAAAGACCGACTGACCAGCCACTAAACTCCAAACACACTATGCTTTTAAGGAGAGAGAGAGAGAAACAAAAAAGAGTGGGTGAGATGTAGAAAGAGAGAAAAAAGACAAAAAGATTGACCTGAATATACCTCATATCACTAAAAAGCGCAAGAAAGCAGGGACACGCGTTTCATGTATGTAGTGGAAATATTTGTAGTATAGGTTCGACATATTGTATAATCATTTAACACTGCCTGTGTTTACAATTATAGAGCAAATGTCTCATCAGATGCAAATGTATTATTTCTTTTTTTTTTTTTGTTTTCTGTATAAAACAACCACGCCAAGCAGTGTTGCATTATAGATGCCTCATAGAACATTTTTCTCATGTTATAATCCCTTATTTTTGTTACTTGCCATAATGTGTTTTTGATATGATCTCTAGAAGGATATTGTTTACAAAAATGTACAAAAAAAACACTAAAACTGTGTGTTTTATTTTTTATTTTTCATTTCTTCGAGTTTTCCTCCAGTATGCATGATAAAGACATTTTTGTACGGCTTTTTTTTTTTTTTTCTTCTTCTTCTTCTTCCTGATTGTCACCTCAATACCAAATTTTGTAGCAGAAGCCACCCCGTTCCTTTGTCTTATTTGTTTCTAGACCCTCGTGATATGATTTCCCCAGGCTGTACCTGTTATTGAGATGATGAACGGATTAGAGAAGCCAATAAAAACGTTTTTTTGTTACAAAAATAGTACACACGGTGTGTTTTTGTCTCTCAAAAGCACAAAGAAGACAGTTTTATTTCTTCCCCCCAAATGCCGTCATATTACCTATAACCTAGGTACATATCATTTTATTAACATTATTGTCCAATTGTAATAAACTGAGCAGTGGTGTGTGCAGTGCATTCAGAAAATATTCACAGCACTTTTATTACTTTATTATATTGCAGCCTTATTACAAAATGGATTTTTTTTCCCCCAAAGAATTCTACACACAACACCCCATAATATCAATGTGAAAAAAGGAACATGAAATCACATGTGCGTAAGTATTCACAGCCTCTGCAATGAAGCTCATAATTGAGCTCAGGTGCATCATGTTTCCACTGATCGTCCTACTTGGAGTCCACCTGTGGTAAATTCAGCTGATTGGACATGATTTGGAAGGTCACACACCTGTCAATATAAGGTCCCACATGTCAGAGCACAAACCAAGCATGAAGTCAAAGGACTTGCCTGTAGACCTCTGAGACAGGATTGTCTTGGGGCACAAATCTGAGGAAGGGTACAGAAAGATTTCTGGCCTCCATCATCTGTAAATGGAAGACGTTCAGAACCACCAGGACTCTCTAGAGCTGGTCACAGCCGTCTAAGAAGGGCCCCAGTCAGGGAGGTGACCAAGAACTCGATGGTCATTCTGTCAGAGCTCCAGCATTCTGTGGAGAGAGGAGAATCTGTGCAGCAATCCACCAATCAGCCCTGTATGGTAGAGTGGCTGGGCAGAAGCCACTCCTTAGTAAAAGGGACCTGAAGTCCTCTCAGACAAAGATTGAAATGTTTGGCGTGAATACCAGGCGTCTGGGCGGCACAGTGGCGAGGTGGTTAGTACTGATGCCTCACAGCGAGAAGGTCCCGGGTTTGAATTCATGGGCTGGCTGGGCCTTTCTTGTGTGGAGTTTGCATGTTCTCCCTGTGTCTGCGTGGGTTCTCTCCAGGTACTCCAGCTTCCTCCCACCGTCCAAAGACATGCTGGTTAGGTGATTCTAAATTGGCTGTAGGTGTGACTGTGTGAATGGTTGTCTGTCTCTCTGTGTTAGCCCTCCGATAGACTGGCAACCACTGTTCCCTCTAAGGTGTTTTACTGCGCAATTGCGCACTGCCCCCCACCTCTTTGCGCAGAAGACAAAAAAAGTTGCGCACTCGAATATCCCAGACTAGTTTTTTTTTTTTTTTTTTCTCCCCGTGTGCTTCGAATTCTGAAATTTATTACCTAAACCGTGTGGGCGTTTATCACTGCAGTGAGTGACAGGTGACAGGGTGCTGTCAGCCAGTGATCATTAAAAAAAAAAAAAACATGCCCACGAGGCGCTGCCCAGCCAATACGCAGCGGTTGTTTAGCTTGACAGCCAATCAATAACTCTGATGACGAGTAGCCGCTGTTGTGGCATTGTTGTTATTAGCAATAGCATTCAGTCATGGCTAAACGGGAGGGAAGTGAGACTGCCGGCGGAAAGGTGAAGAAAAAACGTGTGTCGTTTAAAGTGGAGTGGCTGTCACAGTACATAAATACGTTGTTGTCAAAATGATCTGTTATTAATCGTTATAGTAATAGTCAAAGGAGGTCTTTCACTGTACACATGACAGTACAACTCTGTGGATTGCTGTGGACATTGGACAATGTTTCCATCCATTACAGTTACAGTTCATTACAATTTTGCAAGCTCTCTCACACACACTCACACAGACACACACATGCACTGTGGTCTGTAGTGCAACTACGATTTATGTTTTTGCCTGAGATTTTTATTACTGTTGATATCAAAAATGCTTCTGTGTCAAGAGTTGATGACACCAACTTAGTTATTTTTTGACATAATTGTTCATATGGCAATAAATGCAAAATCAGTTTTGCCAAAACAATATTGTATTTTGTTTTCATTAACTGTGACCTAGATATGGAGTAGCCTAGGTAATGTTGTCAAAATGATCTGTTATTAATCATTATAGTAATAGTCAATTGTATTGATATTTGGAGTTGGAGAGGTGAGGCCATAGCACCGGCATGTGGACGTACTGTCGCTCACAGTTGCTCAAGCAGGTCATCAGGGGAGTTGAATTTCTGCTCAGGAGTTTTAAAAATTAGAGGGAACATTGCTGGCAACCTGTCCAGGGTGTACCCCCGCCTCTCGCCCGATGACAGCTGGGATAGGCTCCAGCAGACCCCTCAACCCTTAACAGGACCAAGCGGTTGCAGAAGATGAATGAATACCAGGTGTCATGTTTGAAGGAAACCGCTCATCACCAGGCCAGTACCATCCTTACAGTGAAGCATGGTGGTGGCAGCATCATGCCGTGGGGATGTTTTTCAGCAGCAGGGATTGGTAGGCTAGTCAGGATAGAGGAAAAAGATGAATACAGCAATGTACAGAGACTTCCTGGGGGAAAACCTGCTCCAGAGCTCTCTCGACTGGGGCAAGGGTTAATCTTTCAGCAGGACAACGACCCTAAGCACACAGCCAAGATAACAAAGGAGTGGCTTCAGGACAAGTATGTGAACGCCCTTGAGTGGCCCAGACAGAGCCCAGACTTAAATCCGAATGAACATCTCTGGAGAGATCTGAAAATGGAAAAGTGCAGCGACGCTTTCCATCCGACCTGAAGGAGCTTGAGAGGTGCTGCAAAGAGGAATGGGTAAAACTGGGCATATAGGTGTGCCAAGCTAGTGGCATCATATTTAAAAAGACTTGAGGCTGTAATTGCTGCCAAAGGTGCATCAACAAAGTATTGAGCAAAGGCTGTGAATATTTATGTACAGCTATTTCTTTTTTTAATTTTTATAAATTTGCAAAATTCTCAAAGCCTTTTTTCACGTTGTAATTATGGGGTGTTGTGTGTAGAATTTTGAGAGGAAAAAATCCATTTTGGAATGAGCTGTAACAGAACAAAATGTGGAAAAAGTGAAGCGCTGTGAATCTGATCAAATATGAAGAAATGGGTTTACAATACACTGTAACGAGTTATAAAGAACATAATAATATATAAAAAAAACAACCATTATGCATTAATTTTAAAATAAGTATTTTCTCAACAGGGCCTTCTTAGTCCAGTTGGCCATACCACACAGTACAAGTACTCAACCCTCCTGCATGAATTATTACTATCATTGTTACTTCTTACTTATTTAAAAAACACATTTTTATTGAAACCAATCCAATTTTAAAATGTGTAGCCGTGTATATATCCAATAAAATGAATACAACTTTAAATGTATAATCATTTTAAATGTTTAATAATCTGTATAAAATTATAATTCCATCGTGAACTAGACATTATATCCCAGCGTTTTTGCCACCTGTAAGGTATCTGCGATATATAATCTTCGAGGAAGAATATATTCATTATATTGTCTGAAACTTGTCTGAAATGCCAATATACGTACACTGTATGTATGTACACGTTTCACCCCAAAATCCAGCACCCTAAAGTTTTACACTGGTCAGTGTTATTTCCTCGGTCAGTGGTCATAATATTATGGCTGATTAGCTTCCATGTCAATGGAGTAGATGGAGATGGTGGACGCTGCTTGTTCAATGTGAACAATTAAATCCAGTTTACATTGTGTCCCATGTCACTCTAGTGTTTATGCTACATGCTCCACTGCCACTAGATGGCACTGTTTCCCATCAAGTGAACCAGGATGTCTTGGACAATGCAGAAGCACACGCATCAACATTGGATCAACTTGTGACAGATCAATGTTCTGCTGGGAAACTTTTGGACCTGACATTCATTGGTGTGGATGTTACTTAGACATGTAGCACCCACCTAGACCAGACCAGACACCCCCACCCCATAGCAATGACACTCCTTGATGGCAGCAGCCATCCTCAGCAGGATGGAGCCTGACACAGACACACACACAAAAATGGTTTAGGGACAAAAAAATTTACTAGATCCCAAACTGATCAAGCATCTGTGGGATGCACTGGGGTAGCACCTCAATAGTGAAGCCAAAGGAAGTAGAGCTCCCCCTGGTGTCTGGCTGCAGTATGGGTCATAAGCTCCACCCCCTCCATGTTAGTGGATGGGACTTAGGCTGAACTATATTTTTTTTCAAGAATGGTTTCTGTCATTTTAGGTAGTTAACATAATGTTGACACATCACATTTGTGACATCATGATGACTACCAGTTGCCATGCCATCCGCTCCGTGATGCGGAATAAACATAAGTACAGAGTATAATTCAACATTTATGTCTAACTGGTGGAGGTAGAGCAGAGCACAGCATTAATTAAATGAAAACGCGAGTGAGTCTGGTGGGTCATCGATAGAGCGGCTCCGTGTGGCTCTACTTTAGCAAACACACAGACATTATACAACAGTCGTTTGTTTGCATGGTTTATAGGCTTTGTGATGTTGAGGTTTAATGTCAGGAGGACAGACAGTTGTCTCCTAATCTTCTGTATGAGGCAATACAGAACAATGTGAGGTCCAAGGCCAAACGACACGATTTGGATCGGTTATAATCGGCCCATAATCACTGTTTTAGTTTCCTGACCTCAACTAATGTTAGTTGTACTCTTTGTTTCCCCCTTAGTTAAACCATACTGCAGGTTCCACATGCGGATTAGAAATCTATATTGTAAAAAACGATACTGACTCAAAATCCTGATCAGCTGTTTACAGTGTCGAGGTTATAATCAGGGATACAAATGCATGCTAACTGGCGCTTCCTATCTCAGTGGCTACAGTAACATTTAATAATTAGACCAATAAAACTAACAGTCACTAGGTTCCGTCTACAACCAGTCCACGCCACCTGACCTCATCCAAATTCTAAATATATAGAAAAGTAAGGCCTTCCACATCAACAAGTCCCCAGAAATACTGACCACGTAAACAAAGATGTTAGAACATGTTAGTGTACATTTGGTAGACAGAATTAAAGATAAAAGAAACTTCACTTAATGGACAGATCTCTGTGAAAATAAACAATGTCAGTACATTTCTAGACTTGTAAAGCCATTGCCGAGGAGCCTTGAGACTAGTCCAAATATTCCTGTGGGACCTTTGGATGCATAAACAATGACGATACATTACTGATGTGAAAACATTTTCCAGTACCCCGCTTGCTTTCGTGTATTATTTCTTTAATTAGGGGCAAAGGTTTTCCCGAAGGTAGGTCAGCACCGACATTTTGCTGTACTCAGATCAGTTTCCCTCCCTCCCTCCCTCTATGAACATCATGTTCTCACTCCAATCATAGTCGTCACGAGGGCCTCGCTGCCAGAAATAGCAGGTTGGGTTGGGTTAAGGATGGACATAATAACTGAAAGCGACTTTGGACTTGCACTTGGAAGAGAGGCAAGATTTATTGCCCTGTGATTGCACTCCTGTTGACTTTCCTTACAACATGTTCATAAAAGCTGCTGTTGTGAAATGCAGATATCCTTATTTACAGGAATCAGTCATTTACCCGCTTTCAATCAGTAAAACGAACCGAATCCCAGATTGAAGGTTAAAAATTAACATTGTTTTAATGGCTGACGTTTTTATCTGGTGTGGGACGAAAAGAATATGAGCAGCTGTGAGAACTGGACAAAAGCAGCTAAATGAAATTAATAGAACACTCTCTCTTAAAGCAACCATGTTCTCTCAATGCAAAAGGGTATTACCGAAAACAGTGTGAGAAAGTGGTGGACTTATAAAATGTGTCCATGAAGGTCAAAACACAACGACATTTCAGATTAAGGACAGTGTAGGGACAACACTTCTTGTTTCTGATTGGACAGAACCCGACAGCGTAACGTCATTTCCTGTTTCTACTCCGCTGTGTCCGTGCACGAGTTTTAATGGAATGAATGGAGGACGAGATGGCTTTAATAGAGGGATATTTTGAAAGAGGAACCCTGACAGCACGGTTGAAGGAGTTAGGACTGAGGAGACGGGACAACTACGTCCTCATCGTGCGTCCCCTCGGCCTTCTTTCCACAATGTGGACAGTACATGTTGTCTGCTTTCAAAGTGCATCACAGTGTCTACACTACCACGTAGCGTCATTTCTTGACTGGCAGTGAAACTACCAATCACATTTTAGCACGGGTTCTGTCCAATCACAAGCAAGAAGTGCTATCCATACCCTTTCCCTAATCTGAAATGTTGTTGTGTTTTGTGAAATGTCGTTGTGTTTTGACCTTTAGGGCCACCGTACTAGAGTCTGTTGCATACTGTATACCCCCAACCACCAGTATTACCCATAATGGATCAAGTCATTGTACCGAGAAGCTGATGACCTCCGCCATAATGGCTCCATCAAACGAGCAGAAGTAGGGGAGGCAGCACGAGGGACCTTGGGGATATTCTGAAGAGCAGAGGCTGGACTTGCAGCCCTAAAGGCACCTAAGACTGTGAGGGGTCATGCTGGGAAGTCAGAAACAGTGCAAATACTCCAGGAGCAAGGCTCGTTCATGGGTTGCAGACCAAGAAGCTGGTCCTTCACAGAGGCATGACACAGCTCACACAGTCCCAAGGGTTGTACAGACTAGTCAATTTGTTGCCTTCACGCTTTAAGCATCATGTCAACAAGCCCCTGAACACGCGACAATTACAAAATGGACACCTCCTAGAAGACAGGTGAGTAGCCCAGTGGATCATTGCAGCAAACTAGCAGTGTTTCTTAAGTGTGTGGAAATACTTCACTATTGAGATGAAATCCTTACTCCCGTGACATATCAGACCTGAAATACAACTAAAGTACTACTGCAATGCATCTGAAAAGGCTAACGCTAATGCTAGCAGAGGAACGGTCCAAATACAAAGGCTGCACATCAACTATCTGATAAAGTTATTAGACCTTTAGCTGCTACACTATCCCATCTAACAACCCACTGTGGAGTACTATTAAATGCTACTGATGGTGCTGAGGTGCTGCCTGTTTTTATACAGGCTATACATATCTGCAGCTCACAGTATGTAGCACATGAGCTGTCTGTTCTCAGCATATGGATTCCGGTCAATATAGATATAGATTCCATTAAGTCATCAGAGACTAGTTGGTGTATACTTGACTTCCCATCACATAACAGCTGACTTTAAAATATCTGAACTCATGCAACCCCTGGAGCGTCCTCCCTAGGCAGGTCAGATGAGATGCCACAACGGCCAACCTAGGACCCAATCAAGGCTCAAACAACCCCAGGAGATTAAATCGATGACAAAGGAACAATTTCTGACCTTGTCCGCCATGCTGAGGAGGTAAATTAACCTCCTTCACCTGCACTACCAGCGCTCATGTTGATATAGTCAAACCTCCTTTCTTGCACCAGAAACTGTATCAGGGAGGTTGAGGTGAAGTTGTGGTGCACTGCCCATGTGGGAGAGACATTTTGTGGGATGCCATGGAGACGCAGCTGTTGTCCTCCAACTACACCCCGGCAACAGCCATTCTGAAAAAAAACTTTCACTTCGGGTTTGGCAGCAAAATGGTCAGCTGACATCAAGCTATAGGCAAGTCCCTGGCGGACATCACCTGCAGTGGCCCAGGAGAGGTAGTCGGCCATGTCTGTACAGAACTAGGAGAGCTGTTTCCACTGGTGGACTCCTTTCGCTTTCTGATTCTCAAACGCTGGGAAGTGACCCACCGCTGGTTCACCAACAGTGAAGTCTAAATGTTCCCTTACAGGTCTCAATTAATACAAACTCTTCCCATAGACAGCTAATTTAAATATGGAAAATTTCCCCTTTAATGAACCTTTAATGGAGGGAAAAATAAATATTCCGGAGAGTAAATGAGGAGGGATCACTCTCCCAAACAATCAGTGTAGATGCCATGTATACCAAAAAAGTAGTACGGCAGATTCACATTATAGACGATCAGGATATTCCCACAAAAAATAATCATTTCAGAGCACCAGTCCAGGGCTAGTTCACGTATTTAGACCCAAACCCTATAAGCATTTGTCAATTTCACTAATGTGAGTCACAATGACTACTTCAACGTCATATCAGTTTTTATCTTTATGTCACTTCGCTGATTTTTCCATTGACGCTGAAGTATTACAAGAAGCACGTCAAGTCAGATATGCAGCACAAAGGTAGTGCCGTTGGGTGGGCGACAACGGGAAGGTTTAGTTTAGTTTTCGTTAAACTTGAAAACCTCTTTGAAAACATTACTTCAGACTTTAAGACACACTGGTATTTCCAAATTTGCAGTTTCACGTCTTATATTATTCTCTTTTAGTTGTTGTAAGTGTTAACACTGAGCTCGCCTTATCTCGCATGCTGTGACGTCTCAGAATCAAAGGTCACATCATCCTTTGTCCCACCCTGTTTTACTGACACCCTAGCTTCCGATAACATCTCTTCAGTCTGAAATAAATCACTTTGTAATGAAATGTCTTCAGACGTTTTGCTATTGATTACATTCTCCTCAGTGGATGGGGTGTTCTGTGTGTGGTGGTTGCGTGGGGTGAAGTTTGAAAAAGGCGTCTCAGGTGGAACTACCATAAAATCATAAAATGACTGCCAAGCCATGTGATCTTCACTTCCCTGTTCCCTGTTGACCTTCCTGTAACTTATAAAGTCTGAGATCTATGTGAGAAAGGAAGCCTGACAACCAAAGCTTTGGATTTTAAATTAACGCATTTTTTCATAACAGTGTATTCTTTGCTATTGCGTGTATTCACATTTTCTTGTACAAATCAATCAGCATCTTCACCGTTATGGAAATTAATTCAGCAAGATAACACATGACGTCCTTCAGAGGCAGTGTGATGTGTTTTATATGGTTTAATGATTCTAAACTCTCTGCAGTAAATCTTCCACCTAATTTAACCAACTGCTGTTTTCCTGCTTTGTTTTCTGGTACAGACAACCTGGCCTTGACTTGAGGTGCCCAAGCACAGCTGTGAATGTAACATTTAAACAAATGATCAAATGTGTACTACAGGAACCATACACCGATCAGCCACAACATTATGACCACTGACAGGTGAAGTGAATAACATTTAAACCATCTTGTGACAATTCAGTGTTCTGCTGGGAAATTTCTGGACCTGGCATTCATTGGTGTGGATGTTACTTAGACATGTAGCACCCACCTAGACCAGACCAGGCACCCCCACCCCATAGCAATGACACTCCTTGATGGCAGCAGCAATCCCCAGCAGGATGCAGCCTGACACACACATAAAAACACTTTAGGAACAATTAAAAAGAAAACAAAAAAAAACATGAAGAACAGCACTAGGTGTTGACCTGGCCTCCAAATTCACTAGATCCCAAACTGATCAAGTATCTGTGGGATGATCCACAGAGGCCCTTCCCCTCAAAGGCCCCTGCTAACAACATTCTGTTCCCAGACACCACAGGACACCCTCAGAAGGCCTATGTCCATTCTCTGATGAGTCACCACAAGGAAGACCTGCACAATATTAGGAAGGTGGTCATAATGTTATGTATGATCGGTAAATGTGATGAGGTGAAAGAATTAATCAGGAACCATTTTGATAACTGTACTCAGAAAAACAGCCAACTGTTTCCTGCTTTGTGTTCAATTCAATTCACTTTTTATTTTTATATAGCGTCAATAACAATACAGATTATCTCAAGACACTCAAGACCATGACACACAACTGAAGAGATGTGTGTCATGGAAACTCGATAAATGCCCTTCTTCTGGTTGGTAGACATACTTTAGCGCTCTGTACCGCCCTAGAAGGAGTGGCTAATGATTAAAACCACCAGTCCAAGACACCTGGACTCTCATCCTCCAAGGTTGTTCAGTGCTGAAGCCTCGTCCACTCATAGCTCTCAGCGTCTGTCTTTCTTTTGCTGAAGTTTTGTGCTTCCATTTACTGAAAATGGCTAAAAACTTGATCTTCTGTTCTGTCCTTTGGATAGTTGTTGCTGTTATTGGTAAGTATCCTGATTTTATTAAATCCTACACATGCAAAGTCTTTAATGTTGATGATAAGAGCAGCAGACGATCAAAAACTCCCTCATCACGTGAACTTTACAACTGAGAGAAATATCCTCGTCTTTTGATTTCAGCAAATTTTATCGAATTTCAAATTATTCCAGTTTGTATTGGGTTTTAACGTTATTAAATGAGCACACAGGAATTTCTATTTCATTTCTAATCCAGTGATAATTCCTAGTTTTGCTTCTAATCTAACTCAAAGTTCAGACTCTCAATTATGTGCATTATTTAAAAGTTGAGTTGACAACAAAGACACAAGCTTTGCCTTTCAACTGTTGTTTCTTCCTGTCTGGATAGTTTTAGTGCACTAACGAACAAAGAAAAGTGTTTGACCGTTTGAGTTTGATGCTGAAAGTCTGACCTTACCTCTGACCCCGTTGATATCCTACCTTTCTTTGGGAAGTCACATTCCATTCAAGGAAGGTTTGGTCTCTGGTCTGGTTAATGCTTTACATGCTTAAAAACACAGCATGAGATTTATATGACCTTTATTAGACAGATGCAGGAACTGGTTTTAGTTCTGGGTGTTCATTAATGGAACTTATTGATGTGGAAGACCTTACTTTGTTTCTTCACCTTATTTGTTCATATAAAAAGGAAAGCAACATGAAACTACACTTAATTACCTTCACCTTTTCTTCATTTAGATATTTTAGATCTGTTTAAGTATTTTTCTCAAAAAGTTCCAGTTTCTTCTACTTCCCTGATCGTACCACACTCAATATGTGTCAGGTCTAAGAATTCACTGTCTCAACCTCAGTGTGGGCGACATAGATAAGTTCATACGCTGCCTCGTAGCTAAGTATCATGATTAAAAAAATAAAAACATAAAAGAACCATTGGTCAATCTTTAAATTTCAAGCTGCTACAATAATTAACATATGAAAACCACCCTGAACAGATGGACTTGCTTTCTTTCTTCCTTTTTTATCTTTAGGTTAGGGCTGGGCACAGCCTGTAAACCCTTACACTCATTCTACTTAAAACTGATCATCATAAAACTGAACTAAATTAGCATCATTCTGTTAAACAATTTTGATAGAAATGAAGCTAATTTGGATCTGTTTCTCTTTACTGGATCATCTGGTAAATCCCCAGAAACATTTAGATAATTTGTGTTTATAGACGCAGCTGTTTTTTCTAGAGTTGGGATTGTTGGCGTCGTAAGGTCATCATCAACTCTTTCACTACAGCTTATCACTTATTACTACAGTATATTGTGCTGCTTTAACCACGCACCCTCAGCCCCTTTAGCTACAACAATGAAAACAACTGAACTCTAGCACTGGTTCTGGCATTTAACAGCTTGAAGACCTTATTTATATATATTGTTCTAATGTTTCTTTCTCTTTATAAACATGTATTGTAATTTTGTTTCTCTAGCATATAAATTTCCTTCAGGATTAATGAAGTTTTATCTTCTCTTAGCTGAACATACAGCTGTGGCAGAAAACAACACAACAACATTGAATGCAACAACAACAACACTGACTCCACCAACAACACCGAATACAACAACACTGAATACAACAACAACAACACTGACTCCAGCAACAACACCGAATACAACAACATCGAATGCAACAACAACACTGACTCCAGCAACAACACCGAATACAACAACACTGAATACAACAACAACACTGACTCCAGCAACAACACCGAATACAACAACACTGAATACAACAACAACACTGACTCCAGCAACAACACCGAATACAACAACATTGAATGCAACAACAACAACAACAACAACACTGAATACAACAACAACAGTGAATCCTGTTATGACAACGGCTCCAGATAATACATCAGCTCCAAATACTACAACGGCTTCAAGTACTACAGCGGCTCCAACAGCAGCTCCAGGTACTACCCCAACAACATCAGCCACAGGTCACAGCTTCTTCAACAACAATACCAGTACTCACATGATGCTTCTTTTCATTTCAAGATCCCTGTGATAATAACCCTTGTGACCCAGGAAGCACATGTGAGGCTCGTGCCAATCAGACCTTTATATGCTTGTGTATGCCTGGAGATTACTACAACAACGCTACCAATCGTTGTGTGAGGGGTAAGCATTTGTTTGGTACTACCACTATGAGGTCAGTGCTGCATGGAGAAATGACATAACTAATACGATGTAATACCATCGTGTAGGGCAGTAATGTGTCTTTGGGATGTAGGAAGATTATTAGTATTACTAGGTGTTGATAAAGGCAGTTAGGTTTTAGGCTAGCTACACATTCTCCTGTTTCCAGTCTAAATGCTAAGCTAATTTTTAAAGTAATCTAATATGTTTTTTTCTGAGCTGATGTCATGTAAATAATGACAGTTTCAAATACTTTAGTAAATGTATATAAAGGTACACGGTGAAGTCACAGAATTAAACAGTAGACATGAAACAACTTCTAAAAAAAAACAAAAAAATTGTGTACATCTGTCTTACTGTGGTGTTTTCTTGTTTTAGCCAAAGTTTTCCCTGGACTACTACAACTGCCTAACATAACTTATGAGGACAGTATGTCAATCAAGACATCACCAGCGTTCAAGAGGACAGCGGACACTATTACAGAAGAGGTGAAAAATACATTTTCTCTATCTTTCAGTTATACTGACATCTTGATTCATTCTAATAAATGTACAGCACTTAGGTATCAAATCATATACCTGTGTTGTCAGATGATGACCTAAACAAAATGACATTTTATTTCTTCCAAAACACAGCTGTCCATCACTTTGAGACGTGATCCTACTTACCGTGGATGTATCGTGCTGCAACTTCTGTAAGTTTTGAGTATAGAATTAACCATCCATCTATCTTGAAGCAGTTCACTCAGATCCTACTGCATTTAATAATTACCATCATTAAGAGTGATTTCTGTCCCTATAGGCCAGTCGACAACACTAGATTAAGGGTGAATCAACATGTCAATGCGTCTGTAGAGCTCATCTACTCAGCAGAGTCCACAGTCACAACATCAGAAGTTCAACAGATGGTGGAGAATGCCACAAAATGCATTGACTGTCCACTGAGAGGGGCAACTTTTAGAGGTGAGTTAATTACCTGGATCTAGTCCAATCATTAAGTACGTCAATGGTAAAAAAAAGCATCAGAATAAAACTCAAATACTCAAGACTGATTTGTTCTCAGGCAGAGATGTTCTTTACTCTATCTACAACTCTGTCTGACATTAATTTATCCACTCATCTTTAGATTAGAATAGATTGTGATTTTATTATATCACATGGAAATGAATTAACAAACCAACCCCCTCTCCCTCCCCCCCACCAACTTTGAATTAAAGAGGTAGAACTGTGTGAGCCGAATGCATGTGATGGAGCCACCGCAAACTGCTCTTCAAAAGATGGAACTTTAACCTGCCCCTGTCTGGACGGCTACATTCCAAATACCCTCAGTAACAGAATCTGTGTTGGTGAGAGGATTTAGTTTTAGATTTTTAAATGTCTGAAGAGTGTGTTAATATTTCTGTGACCAAACAACAAACTGACTTTTAAATGTTTTATATTTTTGCAGCTTGTCCCAGTGGACAAAAAGCAGAGAATTCTGAGTGTGTCAAGTAAGTGCTTCTATCTATCTGTCTATCTAGCTATCTATCTATCTGAATGATAAAGTCATTTTCTTTGTCTTTCAGGTGTTCGTTTGGTCATTCTGGTTTTAACTGTGATGAAAGTGAGTATACAGCACATGATTAACAATGAATGAAAGAAACAGCACAATTACATAACGACAATCTGTCATCAACATTTAGATCCGCATGAGAACTTCCTCTGAGGATCTGTCTAAGAAAATCAGTGTAACTTTGCTTTACAGAGGCTCGAGGACTCAATTCTAGGAACGTTGTTTACTAGCTTTGTCACTGATGTTGTGTTCGTTGTGTTCTGTTAGAATGGCTGCTCATTCTGGTGATTGTCGGTTCTGTGCTCGGTGGACTGCTGCTCATAGCCCTCATCCTCCTGATAATAGTGTCTGTGAGGTGAGTTTCTCACTTATTCATTCATCCACACTCAAACATTCAGTTATTCATTATACTTGACCTTCAACTGTACAACAGCAGTACAGGCTAGGGGTTGTTCAGACTAGTCAGTTTATCGACTTCACTGATGTACCGTAACACTTTAAGCATCATGTCAACTAGTCACTGATCACGTGACAGTAACAACACAGACGCCTCCTAGAAGACAGGTGAGGAGCCCAGTGGGTCATTGGTCCCATATTACCGTGACATGTCAGTTCTGAAATACAACTAAAGTACTACTGCAATGCATCTGAAAAGGTTAACGCTAACGCTCACAGAGGAACGGTCCAAATCCTCTGGACAGCAGTCAGTTAACAACTTCAGTAAACATCCTGTGGTAACAGAGAGAAGGAGGCTGCACATCAACTATTTGATAAAGTTATTAGACCTTTAGCTGCTACACTATCCCATCTAACAACACGCTGTGGAGTACAATTAAATGCTACTGATGGTGCTGAGGTGCTGCCTGTTTTTATACAGGCTATATATATCTGCAGCTCACAGTATGTAGCACATGAGCTGTCTGTTCTCAGCCTATGTATTCAGGTCTAGAATATAGATTTCATTACTTTCTCCTGTGTTTTTATCAGAGACTAGTCAGTGTCAACTGGACTTTCATCACATAACTATCAAAAAATCTGAAGTCGTGCAACCCCTGGTACAGACACAATAAAAGTAGAACACTATATAAAACCTTCCTTTTATCTCGTCAGGTCGCCAAAGAAAAGTTCTAAGAGGCAAACGCCTGACATCGGTTCACCTTACATGAGCCACTCTCCAGCTAAGGGACCATTAGGCAACGGCAGCTCATTCCACGGCCAGGCAGCTTCAGTTAACGGGTCGGCCGATAGTTTGGCAGCTTTTGCTAACGCCGGAGTGCCCAGGTTCCCACGGGCAACAGCCAACAACAACTATGATAACAGGACCAACCTGGAGATGATTCATGGCAACAGCAGGCAAAACCTGGTACCTATGAACTCAGTGAGTATGAGTCTAACCCTAACTCCAACCCTGGTTGTGTGTTTTCTTAGAGTTTTCCTGACGATTTTTTTTTTCTTTTCCATTTCAGCAGCTAGACGACAACCAATATGACACTAACCCATATGCCCAGAGTCGAGGACAGAATAACCCGTATGCTCGGAGCCAAGGCCGCACCAACCCTTACTACAGCTAAGATGATGGGAGACACGTTAGTTGATGCAGAATCATAGAGGTTGACATTGACCATGACCCAATACCTACTGAATTTTGTTGTTGTGATTTGTTTTTGTCTTTACAGATTTACTTCACAAATACCATCCTTGTATATTAAAAGCTGTATAAATATAACTACAGTAGTTGTGTATATGTGCTAACTGGCCTTTCACCGCTCTGACCTGTACAGCATGGTGCAGTAGCTTTATTCTGGTCCATTATAAGCTGTCATAAATCAATCCTGGCTGTCACTGGCTACATGAAATGAAGTTTGGGATGTGTTTTTCAGATTTTGTCTCGCCGTTAGTAAATCAGTATATTACTTATTTAAGTTGTTTATTCACATGGAAACAGAAACTCAGAAAGAAGGAGCTGTTTAATGTCATTTACTGTTATTTTCTTGTCTATGAATTTACAAGTAATCAATCGATTTGTTGCCTGTAAAATGTTCTGGTTCATGATAATTCACGTATTTAACGCAGGCCTTGTAAATGAGACGAGGTTCTTCTATTCCTGTTAAATGTTTACGTCACTGAAATGTCTGATTTGGTGTTTTTTCATATAACAGATTATATCATTATCAGTTTTGTATTGTGTTAGTTTTCCATTATAATAGTTTTTCATTCATTTTAACTTAATGAAATGTTGCTCATGCTACGTCTGAGACTATGTTTTGAAATAAAGGACTTTGAACTATTTGTGATTTTTGATGGATTCTTTCAGAGTAAAACCAAAACTGAGATGTTAGCACCTGTATTTTTACTGATCCAAATTATTTTAATCCTGATGTACACCGATCAGCCACAACATTATGACCACTGACAGGAGAAGTAAATAACATTAACCATCTTGTGACAATCCAGTGTACTGCTGGGAAACTTCTGGACCTGTCATTCATTGGTGTGGACGTTACTTAGACATGTAGCACCCCCCTAGACCAGACCAGGCACCCCCACCCCATAGCAATGACACTCCTTGATGGCAGCAGCCATCCCCAGCAGGATGCAGCCTGACGCAGACACACACACAAAAACACTTTAGGAACAACTAAAAAAAACATGAAGAACAGCACAAGGTGTTGACCTGGCCTCCAAATTCACTAGATCCCAAACTGATCAAATATCTGTGGGATGATCCACAGAGGCCCCTTAAACTCAGTTAAACTCTGTAAAGTTTTAGTGACAAACTTCTCCAAAACTGTCGTCCAAGTAATAAAGACAGCTGACCAGTGACTAAGCTGATGTTTTTCGATGCATTGCTGTTGAGTTTTTCCCGTTACTAGAAGAGTTATTGAGTCAATATATAATACCCCATTGTGCAAAGCACAGACTGATAAGGGAAATCTGCATTTAAGAGATTAATAGTATATCAATGTTATATCAAACTGCTAACGCTAGAAGTGTCTACGCAGTGTTATTTTGTGATTTTTACATGTTACGACTGTGTTAGTGATACATCACTAAAATGTGATTAAGACTAATATCTGGAGACTGAGACTAAATCAAAAATGGCTGTCGAAACCACCGCTGGTCTACAAGATGATTTTGTGCGTGCATTTTGTGACACCGCTTGGGCCTCAAGGCCTACTTCCTGTTTAGGGTGGCTGCTAGGACATGGGAAGGAGCTTGTTTTCCCTGATTGCTGACACCTGTGATGCCCACCTATAAATAGTGGGGCAGGCAGTCTCAGTCTCTCTCTCCTCCCTGGGTTGTGGTTGTTGTGGGCACATACATTCTTACTTATTCTCACACTTTGCACGGTATTAAGATTTTGGCAACAAGTTTAATCAATAAATTTTGATTTTGACTTTAAAAGGAACACGTGTGGTCTCCACGTTTTGTCCCTCCTCTGAGCCATGTCGTGACAAAATTAGGGCTCGTCCATTTGTCAGATTGAGGTAATAGCAGTTTTTCTATACTGTGTTTTTGGTGGAGCATCACACATGATGATAATGTTTTATTAATTTGGAGAGCTTTAGTTCATCTAATTCATTTCGGCTCTTTGCTTTTTGAGTAAAATGCTAAATTGTATGATGTGGTGTTAGTTTGACTGGTGTTCTCCTCTGTTAAATGTAGCAGCAGTGTAGGAGCCATTATTAGGTATTTATAATTTTTGCTTTAAATTACTAGATTTGTTATAATCTGTTTCGAGTTGCATAAGAATATTATTGTGAAATGCATTTTAGTCGTTAAACCACTAGGTGGAGTGCACTTGAGTTTAGATAGAATATAGTCATGTGACACTTTTTTTTTTTTTTCTTATGAGACGGTCAGGTATAGAGTGCCGAAGTCCCGCCCCCTCTACTTCCGGGTTATGGGACCTATCTTTCGAAAAAATATGAACGGCAGTCTATGGCGAAAGATAAATTATTTTCTGGTCCCGATCGACTTGTGCCTTGGATTATACATATGTTGTTTTTCAGAATAAAAAATGATTTTACATGTTAAGAATGTCACAGTTTGTCGCAAGATAGTTAAGGAAAACGCTATGGAAAATACGTAATTAAACGAACTACAAATCCCGCATGCTGGCGCGTACAGAACCGACCAAAACTCCCTTCGTGTAACTACAGCTCTCGACATGATCCGATTTATAATGATTTTCACCTCGTTTGATGCTTCTGCCTTCGTCCTGGAAGAAGACGGTAAAGCTCAACAAGGAGACAGCCATAGTTCTCTAGGGATCTCTAGAGAGATGTAGTTCACTAAGCGATCTCATACAAAACCTAATGTTGTTCAGCTTATTTACGTCAAATAATTTATCTCTTGACGTGAAAAATTATCTTTTAAATTCACACACATCATATGTGAAATTCATGCCGCAATTCGATCGGGACCAGAAAATAATTATGATCTCTCCATAGACTGCCGTTCATATTTTTTCGAAAGATAGGTCCCATAACCCGGAAGTAGGGGGGCGGGACTTCGGCTCTCTATAGAGGTAACACAGTTTTTCTGACCGAACCCCTCTAGGACAAGCTAAGCTAACTGAGCTTCTTAGATTGACTTTTGTTTGAAGTTCATTTTTTTTTTGTAGTCTGATAGATATTTTATTAAACAAAGAAAAAAGGAAGATTTTTGAGTTCTGTATTTTTGTGTGTCAGACTGGTTGCTGAACACCTGCTCCGTTAGAGACATAAGTACGAAGAAAGAGTGCCACTTACATAAAGTCAGAAAAACTCTACTTCAGTTGAAAAATACACACAAGGACCTCACCCGCACAGCGTGAAGAGGATTACTTGAAAGTAAAACCGTTGGAAAGATCCGAAAAGAAGCTTGAAAAGGTGAGCTAAACGAAGCTATCCTATCCTACAATTAGCTGCCGTTGCCGTTGGAAAGTGCTGCGTCATGCCGTGACCCGCTAACGTAGCTGCCGTTGCTGATTCATGCAGTAAGGACAGTGGTGTCTGGTTAAAATATGGATGTTTGCAACCATCTAATGTTTGGATAATCCATGCACTTTGAAGAATAGTAGGACATTAGCATTTGTTGTTGAAAAGTCGACTGTTTGGACATTTTCTAGTGAATTGTGCGCTGATTTAATGAGGATGGCAGAACGTTTTGGAGACGAACCGACACCCGCCGATTCTAGCCACAAGAGGGAGCCAAAGCCCACTGAAAAGGCATTGCAAGAGAAACTGCAGAGACTGACTGGAACTAGAAAGGGCAAATTCGCCCAGCTCACTACTAAAATGAGAGAAATCGATGATCTTATGGGAAATAATGATGATGTATACAAAGTGCAAAATCTTTAGCAAAATGATGTATATAACTTACATCAGTGGTTCTCAACCTTTTTGGGGTCCTGGACCCCCTGCATATTTTTGATCGACCCTGAGGACCCCGCCACCCTGGTGGTTGGGGGTGCAATTTGATAAAAACAGCAGAAACTGCATTTTAAATTGCATTATGGCATTTATTCACACTTTGGGGCAAATATGAGCTTTCAGTTGTAACTTCCAGTACAAAAAAATCGTACATATGCGGTAACTTCTTGGCATAATGTAACACAACAGCATATATACAGTTTTCAGAAATTCTTTTGCGCTCTGACAATTTTCGCGTGAAAAAGTTAGGAAAGTTAGCACAAATGGAAATACAGATTTGAATTTAAAACCAAATTGTCACCTTAATCAAATATATATATATTAATATTGCATTGTTAAATCTTCTGATGATCTGATCTATTTTTAATTCAGTCTGTTTAACAAAATATTTTCCATCATTTACCTCTTCCTGTTTTGACTGAAGGTTTTGATTTACAATCGTGTATTTTTGGCTTTCACACAGAGAAAAGATCCCAATTAATGGACCGACAGTACAGTCGACTCAGCGTAGAAGAAGAGCAACAGTATGAACCAGTGGCTCACTAGCGCCCTCTTGCAGAAGTACTGGCTGCCTCATCTCGTGCTTATTCAGTGCAATTTAATGTCAGATCAACAAGACTAAATATGTTACACTCATACATGAAATACATTAATTAGGCTATGGAACATTGGGACACATGATACAAATGTACACAACCAATATATTGATGGCATACAGAGTTAGCCACAGGCACGCGCCAAGGACACGAGCCTAACCCAGTTTGAGAGAGATTACGCAATCCGAGGCTCTGCTCGGCTCGCTGCCTCAACCTCGCGTCACTCCCTGTGGTCGCTCTCTGTATTCACACAAGAAAGGCATCAATTCAGCGACTTATATCAGACCGATGGACAAAGAGTATCATTTATTTTATCAATAGTATAATTTATTTTATCGTCATTACTCTTCATGATGCTAGGTGAGGCACTGCCTCACCTTCTTCCCCTGACCGCACGTCCCTGCTTCATTATAAAGTCTCTTTTTGCTGTCTGTTTTCTTTTTCGGTGTCCCAGAGTCTGCTTCGTCCGAAACAAGCTGTCTTTTTCTTTCATTTGAGCCATCTCTCCATGTTGTCAAGTTGAAACATCGTCTTCTTCTTTTTCTTCTTTGTGTAACTGTGTTTATGATCTTGTTCGTTTGTTTTGTAACATTAGCATAATTTCAAGCGCTAACCTGAACCTTGCAAGCAAATGAGTTTTACCACATCAGCTTCCTGCAAATATTTCACAATAAAAGCATTATTAAGAAATGAATGGCGTATGCCCACTGAAACACTAGGGGGCTCATAATTTGAAAAGAAGGCAGATCCGTTAAGTTTGCGAGCACTTCCGCCCGGCCAGGTTGAGTGCGAAGCCAACAGTATTCTAATAATACTGCAAAAACAAGGGAGACGTTGGGCCTTGGTCTTGAAGTAGGAAGATTAAATTCTGCAAGAAAAACACAACAAAGAGAAAGAGTAGTGAAGTATAAATAGATCGCCTCCATCATGCTCCTCTTTAAGAACGTCACAGAGAATAAAACAGATGCCTGCTCATGTTCAGTAGGGATTTGCTGAACCACTAGATGGCCACATCCTGTCAGTATTCAGCTTAGGCACTTCAGTTTTAAAGTTCAAATAGAGTAATGCATCAATTTCTTATATATTTACAACAACATGCTTAAGATGAGAACTGTCAGGAACTTGAAAAGATCTCCAGATCAAGGTTTCATTTAAATTTACTGCTTTTTTTTCATGACTTCCCATTCCATGATCTTGTAAACAAAGTAAATAAGGATGAAATAATGTGAATTAAAGCTGTAGTAATGATCAGCTGTAGTGACTGTGTGGTGGAAAGATCAAGTTGTGTACAGAGTTTCATACTCAGAGGTCATACGTTTCTTTTCTGAGGTACTGTAAGTGGCACTTTTCTGGGTGGTAAACATACTTTAGTGCTCTGTACCGCCCTAGAAGGAGTGGCTAATGATTAAAACCATCAGTACAAGACACCTGAACTCTCATCCTCCAAGGTTGTTCAGTGCTGAAGCCTCATCCACTCATAGCTCTCAGCGTTTGTCTTTCTTTTGCTGAAGTTTTGTGCTTCCATTTACTGAAAATGGCTCAAAACTTCATATTCTGTTCTGTCCTGATTATATTGAATCCTACATGTGCAAAGTCTTTAATGTTGATGATAAGAGGAGCAGATGATCAAAAACTCCCTCATCACTTGAACTTTACAACTGAGAGAAATATCCTCGTCTTTTGATTTCAGCATCTTTTATCAAATTTCAGATTATTCCAGTTTGTATTGGGTTTTAACATTAATAAATGAGAACACAGCTGATGTTTAAAAGGCTTTTAGATAACAGATAAAGATTATTGCAGTCATTTATAATGCAGGGATTATTCCTGAAAATTAGAGTATTCTTCTGTTAATAATTCCTACTTCTGATTCTAAACTAACTCAAAGTTTAAACTCACTATTATGTGCATTACTTAAAAGTGGACAACAAAGGCACAAGCTTTGCCTTTCAACTGTTTTTTTGTTCTGTCTGGACAGTAGCGGTGGGCAGATCGATCCAAATATCGACCAATGTCGATACCAACGTCGATACCAACGTTGATAACGTTGGTATCAACATTGACCGATACCAATGTAATGAGATCGATACTTAAGTTTGTTTCTCTTGTTTCATTAAAGAGGAAACCTGACTGTGTTTGTCTAAATGGTGCTGCTGTCACAGAGCAGAGCAGGATCACGTTGCTCCTCCTCCTCCTCTCGTGTGTTTGTTGTACCTTCACGTGACTCCGTGGCGCCAGGTAACCAAGCCCTGCCCACCACTACCAGCCAGGTCCGGCCAGCAGCAGAGCATCACACACAACACAGAGACGGAGTAGAAGAATGGCAGAGAGAAAGAGGAGGGCTGTTTGATTATATTTTCAGGCCGAAAATGAAATGATAAAAATTTGTACTATTTGTAAAAAGGCTGTAAGATACAGTGGTAACACAACAAATTGTATATACATACATGCTACTTGAAAAAATAATTTATTTTACATTTTTTATAATATTTATTATGAATTTACTTATAAACTTTGCCCAAATTCTGTACTGGATTTTAACTGATTAATAATCCAAAAGGCAAATCACAAAAACATCACTTAAACATCATGAAAATTCATTCAGATTTAGATTGATTCAGACTGATGATGCATCCACCTTAATTACTAAAAAGTATTGGTATCGGTGTCATAGCTAAGTATCATGATTAAAAAAATAAAAACATAAAAGAACCATTGGTCAGTCTTTAAATTTCAAGCTGCTACAATAATTAATGTATGAAAACCACCCTAAACAGATGAACTCGCTTTCTTCCTTCCTTTTTTATCTTTAGGTAAGGGCTGGGCACAGTCTATAAACCTTTAGAATCATTCTACTTCATCATAAAACTGAATGTAAATCAGCATCATTCTTTTAAACAGTTTTGATAGAAATTAGACTAATTTGGATCTGTTTCTCTTTACTGGATCATCTGGTAAATCCCCAGAAACATTTAAATAATCTGTGTTCATAGACGCAGCTGTTTTTCCTAGAGTTGATTTGTTGGCGTCGTAAGGTCATCTGAGGTTTAACTCTTTCACTACAGATTATCACTTATTACTACAGTATATTGTGCTGCTTTAACCACTCACTCTCAGCCCCTTTAGCTACAACAATGAAAACAACTGAACTCTAGTACTGGTTCTGGGATTTTACAGCTTGAACACCTTATTTATATAGATTGGCCTAAAGTTTCTTTCTCTTTATAAACATGTAGTATAATTTTGTTTCTCTAACAAATGAACTCCCGGAGGTCGCGGGAGACTTGGGATGTCGGGACTATTATTATTTTGGTTGATTTATTATTATTTTGGGCCACACAGACCGATTTACACACACACACACACACACACACACACATACAAAACTGACAAAAGGGGACTTTGGGCATCAAAGTCCCCCCCTCCCACCCCCCTGCACGTGCCGGACGGGAACCACTGTCTTTGATGGTTATAAAAGGTTATAAAAAAGGACTTACGACTTCCTCCTAAAAGTTCATCACTCTTTAGTTACATAATTTCTCTGTGTTCTATTGAGGAATTTAAAGAACTAAGTCTAAATGAAAGTGTGATGTGAATGTAGCACTAGCCTGTATCGTTTTATATACTGCTGTACTTGTCAAATAGAAACTTCTCTGTATTACCTCTTAAGTTATATGCACCTCCCTTATGATAAATCTTAGTCCTGTTGTACAAATTTGCGATTTGTGTGCGTGATCACATATTAGATTAATATTTAATATGTCTATTAATCATTTTCTATTGAAGCAGTAGAACACTAAAAAAAAGAAGTTAAAGGTGCAGTGTAGTACGTTTACGCGAAGTCGTTAAGATATCATCTTATCAAGAATAAAACAAACTGAAGATATGCAGCTGGAATCTTTATTGCCATTTCACACTTGACCTTGTGGCAGCGATTACGCACAAGAGCTTTATAGTGGAAAGGAATATTGCTTTGGCAAAAAATAAAAAGTGGTCAACGACAGCGTTCTTTCAGTAGAAAGGAAGCTTAAGCTTTGTGAACGTGTGATGACGGGAGCTACATGAGCAAAAGGTTTTGTCTGTCACATGTTGTTGTGGAGTTTTTTTCTACTGACACATACACGGTGAGGTCCATGTGTTTTTGGACCCTGACACAATTTTTGTTACTTGGGATGTTTAAAAATAATAAAACATATCCTTTGTATGGTACATGACATCCATTCAAATGAGGAACACTCTCTTGGCATTTCAGCATCCAAGTCTCCTATAAAGGGAAGATGTCACAAGAGCAAATACAGATGGGTTCATCACAAGTAGGAGCAGATTCTTTATACAGATGAAACAAAGAAAACAAGCTGTGAGAGGAGTTTTTGAATATTCTGAACCCAGTCAAGCATTTCACTTTCTGAAATGGTAAATGGCCTTGTTTTTATATAGGACGTTTCTACCTATTTGTAAAAGCGCTTTACAGTCACACTAGTGCCACGCACTGGGGGCAACTGGGGGTTCAGTGTCTTGCTCAAGGACACTTCAGCATGTGGCACGTTCTGGGGATCGAACCGCTAACAGTTCACACCCAACCTACAGCATATGCATTATATAACTGTAACTTCAGCATGCTTTGGTGACCAGCTCCACAAATACAAGTTGTGCCAATGTTTAAAAACACTTGGATCAAACTTAGGGATAAAACAATAACCCACAAAATATTCTATATTAAAAATATTACTATGTTCTCTATGAAAAAAAAAATATATTTTAATGTACACATACAAATGTTTTTATGGGCGGCACAGTGGCGAGGTGGTTAGCACTGATGCCTCACAGCGAGAAGGTCCCTGGTTCGAATCCATGGGGCGACTGGGCCTTTCTGTGTGGAGTTTGCATGTTCTCCCTGTGTCTGTGTGGGTTCTCTCCAGGTACTCCAGCTTCCTCCCACCGTCCAAAGACATGCTGGTTAGGTTCATTGGTGATTCTAAATTGGCCGTAGGTGTGAGTGTGAATGGTTGTCTGTCTCTCTGTGTTAGCCCTGCGATAGACTGGAGACCTGTCCAGGGTGTACCCCGACTCTCGCCCGATGTCAACTGGGATAGGCTCCAGCAGACCCCCGCAACCCTTAACAGGAATAAGCGGTTACAGAAGATGAATGAATGAATAAATGTTTTTATGAATTAAATACTAGGATATGTGTGGAAAAATTAAATCTGTATTTCACCCACTGATTTAATTAATCATTGAACATAAACAAAATATACTGTCAGTTATACAAAACCATATCAATGTAGTAAATATTTTTAAATGAAATATATGAATGCACCTGACAAGCCCCATTTGGGCAATTAAGACACTGTTCATTTTATCTGGAGAACCTCATCTCATTAAATTAACAGATAAAAGTTAATAGCGCAAATAGACAACTTTTGACTTTAAAATTAGTGGACGGCACCAAGATGGGGTGAGATGGAAATCATATCCCAAACTTCATTGAAGGTGGTCGACAAAAGACAAGATCGTAATAGGATCATTATAGTGTTTGTGGTGGACAAAAGTTAATTTCCATTATCTTGCATGTAGTAAGGGTTGTCGTAGCCCTGGCTCTGATCATAGGGGTTGTCCTGGGATGGAGCCTGAGTGGATCCGTTACTGCCACGGTGGTTGTTGTTAAGCCACTGCAGTAGGAAACAAAAGATTCTCCGTCAGAGACATTTGAGCGAATAGGCCAAGGAAGCACAGAGCGAGATGACAACACAGCTGATTGTAAGATTGAGCTTCCTAATATGTTATTTACTTCGCATTTATTTAAAACACCAAAGAAAGGCAACTGGACTAAAAGAGTTTCTTGAAGACGTTTCATCCAAGTCTTCAGTTCTAACTGACTGGTGGAGGAGTTGGGGTTTAAACAGGAACATCTGTGGGTGTTACCCATCAGAAACTCTCATGACTAGCGTCTGTTAACGACCAGATACTTACCTGTCATTGGAGGAGACTGTTTGACCCTGTCCTCTATGTTGTAGATTGATATCAGATTATATCTCAGTCTACCTCCCCATGTTCAGAGAACGATTCTCCAATTTGACATAGATGTCTTCCTTTACTCGTCTTTCAAACCATCTGTCTTCTCTGGCTAAAATGTGGATGTTGTTGTCTTCAAAGGAGCGTCCTCTGTCCTTCAGGTGTAGGTGGATTCTGCTGAATCATTTTCTGACGAGCTGGCAGACACTAGTCATGTGAGTTTCTGATGGGTAACACCCACAGATGTTCCTATTTAAACCCCAACTCCCCACCAGTTCTTTGGAACTGAAGACTACAACAAAACATCTTCAAGAAACTCAACAAGTCCAGCTGCCTTTCTTTAGCATGTTTCGAATATAACATCACCTGGATAACTGAGAACCTTCACAGACACATTTTCTTTAATCACAGACAGGAGGAATACCCACCGAGTTCCTCCCCACAGGAAACAGGTTTTCCTGGCTGTTTCTGCCAGACATCTCCGAGCTGGTGCTGCTGTTCCAGCTGTCGTTGACCGTTGCCCGTGGGAGTCTAAGAACCCCAGTCTTGGTAAAAGCTTCCAAGCCATTGGCTGAAAAACAGCCGGTCTTCAGCCTCTGATAATTGCTGAAGACCGACTGTTGACTGAGTTGCCATTGATCAATGGTGCCTTGGGAGCAGACTGGTTGACGTAGGACTTTCACAAACTGCAAAAATACAAAAAGTTTAAAAGTCAGTTTGTTGTTTGGTCAAATAAACATTAACACACTCTTTAGACATTTAAATATCTAAAACTAAATCCTCTCACCAAGACACATTTTGGAGATCAGTCGGAGTGTAGTCGGCCAGACAGGTGCAGCTGAAAGTTCCATCTGGTGAAGAGCATCTTGTGATGGCTCCATCAGATGGGTTCCCCTCACACAGATCTACATCATTAATTCGGGGGGGGGGGGGCATTTCGCTTCAAACATCTAGAACAAAACATGCACAAACTTCAGAGAGAGAGATGGAGAGAGAGAGAGAGAGATAAGACTCCTTCCCAACAACTAACTAATCAAGATGCCATGAAATGAACTGGGTCTAAATCTACAGCATGATAGCAGTCTAACGCTAAGACGTTGTTATTGATTGACTAAGTGATACTTTATACGCTGTTTGAGGACAGAGGTGACAATAACCAGATAAAAGTCTTACACTTTTATCAAAACTAATAAAACATTAACATTGTACTTAAAGCGCACGCGCTGTCCATGGTTTCTTAAATGAATGCCAGTTCACGGTTCTTTTTTACGTAATCCTAATAAAATCATAAACAGTCAGTGCAACAGCAATTCTGAAATTACCACATCATAAGCTTTTCCCCGCACTACAAAACCGTTTGATAGAATTTTTATTATATGCTGCCATAGATGAGAAAGAAGAAAGAAACAAAGACGGTCGGATAGAGTAGCAGGGGTAGCTGATTTAGCAGGAGCCTCTGATGTAGATAGATAGATAGATAGATAGATAGATAGATAGATAGATAGATAGATAGATAGATATACATGTACAAGAATTGAATAAAAACTAATGAATTACCTACAAATACCCAACACCCAAAAAAGATTAATAAATAAGTATTGTGATTGTACATGGTTTGTTATTGCGCATTCTTAAGAGAAAAAACAGACTACACATTATTATTACACATTGTTCAGAGGAAGGGAAACTGACTGCCCCCTGTCCTACAGTCCCTTTTCTTTTTGTCCTCTTCCCCCCAAGTAAGAGGTTGAACAGTTTGATGGCATGGGGGACAAAGGAGTTTTTAAGTCTGTTGGTCCACTTCGGGAGGAGCAGCCTCTCGCTGAAGATGCTTCTCTGGCTGCTGATGGTTGTGTGCAGAGGGTGGATGGCATTGTCCAGGATACCCAGAAGTTTGTTCAGTGTTCTCCTCTCTGCTACGGTCGCCAGCAGGTCCAGCCTCGTGCCAACCACCCAGCCGGCCCGCCGGATCAGCTTCTCCAACCTGGAGAGGTCTGCTTTTGAGGTGCTCCTGCCCCAGCACACCGACTGATAGAAGATCCCTAGTAGCTTCTTGCAGATGTTAAAAGATCTTAGCCTCCTCAGGAAGTACATCCTGCTCTTATATATTCTTACACTCACAGAAATATTTAGGCCTAATTCTTAAGAGTTATGTATTTCAATTGCATATAAAATTTCCATCCATTTGAAGTATTTAGATTTAACGTAAACAAGCCAATAAACTTTATGTGCTGCATATTTGACAGTCAAATGTAAATGAAACAATTAAGAATGAGATTTATGTAATATTACATATAAATCCAATGTGTTTTGAATAAACAATGGCAGGTTTATGTATTTATCAGTTTAACCAGTCTTTTTTCATGTAGCCTACAGCTACAGTAATACCTACAGTGATGATATTATAAACAGTCAGACCAGCTTGTTTAACATTTTATTTATTAGGCTTGTCAAGGCATGTGGCAAGTTAGGGCACTGAAAACAATTCAAAGGCAACACATCACACTAATCCACCTCCATTCAGCATGATGCAAAGCCATAAAAGAGGAGCTAGCAAGACATACTTGGACACAGAACCAGTGCTCATTCACATCTGCAGAAAAGAAGAAAAACAAACACCAACAGGAAATGCCCTTATTTCAGTGTGCAACAAAAACAACACAAAAATAAACCAAAAACATCAAAATAAAATGTACTCATTAGTGCACATATACGCTGAGAAAGTGCTATATTTTCAAATTTTACTTATTTTGCCACACAATGCCGATGAATAGCCTAACAACCGTAAACATTCAAACTAATTCAAGAGAATGCTGAACTTGCTTCAAGGTTCCTGGTATCCAATTTTGAAATAAGGATGCAAAACAATTTCACAAGGCTCAGGTGAACGGCTCTGCCTTATTGAAAGCAACACTTTGCTGCTTGCTAATACACAAATACATACTGTAAACAGGCCTTTCTACACCAATATGAAACTCCCTCAACAACTGTGCAAGTGTGAAAAACTTGAGTAGACCGGTAAATCAACCTGAATAACAGTAATTCTTACAGTACAGTATCACTTCAAGGAATTCCTAACATATGTTTACATCACAGGCCAAATCACTGATATAAGGCTCAGTGTTTGGGTGGCTTTGCACAACCACAAGTATGCATATTAAATTTCGATACATAAAAGCGCAGGAATATACAAGTATAAAAATTAGGAACTTAAGTTAACTTAAGCAAGTACTCACATTTGCAGATCAACCACTTTGCTGCACTGGATTCTCCAGAGGGCAACACTAGTGCATCAGGCGAATTACACAGTCACATCTTAACTTTTAGTTTTTGGACTTTTGGTCAAAGTTTAGCTGTGTCCAGTTCCATTGAGATTTCAGTGTTCAGTTGTGCACTTGAGGTCCTTGGGGTGGCACATACATCAGTCCAAAAAGCCTCACACATCACACTTTGAAGGTTTTTCAAAACATCTTCATGTACAACACCAACATTTGGAGTCATCTTACCTGGTACCCTCAACCTGAATGACGTTGATGCACATCACTGTGTGCAATCTCTGAATCAGCATAAGCACTTTTGCTTTTATCATTTGAAATGTTAAACACTTGGAAACAGACCTTTCTGCAGCAGTAACAAACTGCCTCAAGAACTCTGCTTAACTGTGTGAAATTTGAGGCAGACAGGTAAATCAAGCAGGATAACTGTAATGCTTACAGTACCAACATTTCAAAGATTCCCAGACATGCATTTTTTGAAATTTTAGTCGATACCCTAACAATCCAAGACTCCCAGTGACATGTTTAATTACAAGTGCATGGAGATATTCTGCAGCAATAACAACCAAGACCTGTAAACACACTGAAAAATGTACAAAGTTCACTTAAACAAGCAGCAGCTTTGTTACAGTCGAGGGAAACATCTGCATATCAGGTATCAGGACCATCACTGGAACATCTATAATTTTCAATGCTTACACTTTTGGTGAAAGCTTGGTTGTAACCAGTTCCATCGGGGTTTTCTGGAACACTTCAAATGTGGGCGGCACAGTGGCGAGGTGGTTAGCACTGATGCCTCACAGCAAGAAGGTCACCGGTTCGAATCCATGGGCCGGCTGGCCTTTCTGTGTGGAGTTTGCATGTTCTCCCTGTGTCTGCGTGGGTTCTCTCCTGGTACTCCGGCTTCCTCCCACCATCCAAAGACATGCTCATTAGGTTAATTGGTGATTCTAAATTGGCCGTAGGTGTGCATGTGAGTGTGGATGGTTGTCTGTCTCTGTGTGTGGCCCTGCGATGGACTGGCGACCTGTCCAGGGTGTACCCCTGCCTCTCGCCCGATGACAGCTGGGATAGGCTCCAGCAGACCCCCGTGACCCTTAACAGGACTAAACGGGTATAGAAGATGAATGAATGAATGAATGAACTTCAAATGTGCTCTTGAGGTCCTTAGGGTAGCTTAACTTAAGTGCATAAATCAGTCCGAAAAGCATCACACATCCAAGGGTGACACATTGTAGGTTTTACAGAACTTCCTTTGAGTACAACACCAATATCTGCATACGTCTCATCTCCAGGATCTGCACCATGCACCCGAATGACATAGATGCCTATTGTTGTCTGTGTAATCCCCAACTCAGCCTCTGCACATTCACTGTCCTGGAGAATAAACAAAAAGAATGAGTTGTGTCCCAATGCTAGTCACATAGTCATATTCACTTTTTAAAGAGGCACTTTTGAGAGGCAATCCGATGCTAATGTTTCGAAGGATGCACAACACATGTTTGTTTGTGATTCACTGTCATTTGCACTGTCAAATGTTTACAGCCAATCATTTGCTGCATCAACACATTTGCGCACAGCGGAGAAAATAGACACTGGCAGTGTGGCTGCTCTAAACCGTTAGCATGAGCAGTGAAATTAATAAAAGAAAAACAAAAAAACAAACATACTCCGCTATGCAAACAGCCTGCAACCTTTCCACCGACTGACCACTGGCACCATTAAAATTCAACAGGACGTGTAGCCTAGTAAGTGGAGCAACACATGTCTGGACATGAAGCGGGTGGTCAAGTGGCGGCCTCTGCAGTGCAGAGCTAATTAACTGGCCACATGCTGGTGAGGACATTGCGATTAAGCACAAAAGTCTGTTGCTCATTTTAAATTAAGTTATGACTTGTTTTAATTACTAGAATTAGCTGTGTTGGCTAAAGGAAAAACAGCTAACCTTAAGTTGGCTGGTAGGCTACTTTTTAGAAACACATGGAAGTTAGCAAGCTGAGGTAGGACCCAAATGCAGGACACCAGGAGGTGAGGCAGGAGTTGGTAAATATGAATTTAATCAAACAAAAAGAAACTCAAAGCACTGCTAAACGGCAGGACAATCAAAAAAAAAAAAAAAACAAATCAAAACAAGAACACCTGAACATGACAAGACCAAAACTTAACATAACTTGGCATGGAAACAGTAACTCTATACTAAAACCTGACAAGACAAGACATGGAAAGAAACAGTATAAGGAGACAGAGGACAAAGGGACAGGTGAAAATAATCAGGACAGAGCAGACAGTTACACAGGTGAGAAATCACAGGACAGGAAGAAGGCAAGACAGGAAACGAGGAAAAACTTAAAAAAAAATAAAACAGGAAACTCAAAAACATGAACACAGGGAATCAAAACACAGACCCATGACATTAAGAACATCACAGAGAATAAAACAGATGCTTGCTCATGTTCAGTAGGGATTTGCTGAAGTAGATGGCCACATCCTGTCAGTATTCAGCTTAGGCACTTCAGTTTTAAAGTTCAAATAGAGATATGCAAAAATCAACTTAATGCATCAATTTCTTATATATTTACAACAACATGCTTAAGATGAGAACTGTCAGGAGACTAAAAGATCTCCAGATCAAGGTTTCATTTCAGTTTACTGCTTTATTTTCATGACTTCCCGTTCCATGATCTTGTAACCAAAGCAAATAAGGATGAAATAAAGTGAATTAAAGCTCTAGGTAATGATCAGCTGTAGCGACTGTGTGGTGGAAATCGTATGGTTTCATCCAGATTAGCACGTTCTGAGCATTGCACTGCTTCCTTCCAGTTGTAACACATATAATTAATTTATGTTTGACTAAAAATATATGGCTACAAGGATGGAAAATTGCAAAAATAATACCAATTCCAAAAAATAAAAAGTTGCAGTTTTCTGAGTCGAATAGTCGACCCATTAGTTTATTGCCAAGTTTGAGTAAAATCATGGAAAAAATTGTGTATGAGCAAATTCAGTCATATTTTTCTAATAATTGTTTATTCACGGATTTTCAGCATGCTTATAGGGAAAAACATTCCACAACTACAGCTATGACACAAATGTTAGATGACTGGTGGAATGAAATCACGCAAAGGAAAATGATAGGAGCTGTGTTCCTGGATTTTTCTGCAGCGTTTGACATTCTGGATCATGAATTATTATTGGCAAAATTGAAACATTATGGGTTTTCATCATCAGCTGTGTCAATGATTAAAAGTTATTTGAGTGAGAGATGGCAAATGGTTTATTTCAATGGAAGTGAGTCAGACTTAAAACAAGTCAGACATGGAGTACCCCAAGGAAGTTGCCTTGGACCTCTTTTGTACTCAATTTTTACCAATGATTTTCCTCTGGCATTGAAAACAGCTCACATGACAATGTATGCTGATGATACAACAATTTATTTAGCTGAAAGAAATATTGATGGATTAAATAGAAATTTAAGTGAAGAAATGAAGTTGGTTTCCGAGTGGGTTAACTGTAATAGATTAATTTTGAATGTGTCAAAGACAACTAGCATGGTTATTGGATCAAACCATTCGCTGCGTTCAAGTCCAGAGCTTAATGTCATGATTGGTAATCAATTGGTTGAACAAGTTAAAGAGGTGAAATTATTAGGAGTCGTCATAGATTGTACATTATCATGGGATATGCATATTAAGAGGATAATAACCAAAATTGGAAGCATTCTTTTAATGATTAGGAGATGTTCTAAATATCTAACAACACAAATTACTAAACAAGTCATTCAAGCACTGGTTCTGTCTCATATGGATTATTGTGCAGTTGTTTGGTCCAATACCTCACTAACTAACATCAGAAAACTGCAACGGATACAAAATAAAGCAGCACGTGTTGCACTTGTGTGTGGAACAAGGTCGAATGTATGTCGTATGCATGCCAATCTAGGTTGGCTAGAGGTTAAACATAGAATGTCATATTTGTTGATGGTTTTTCTCAGAAATATTATAACAACTAAAATGCCATACATTTTGTATAAGAAATTATCTTTTAGTTCAAACATACATAATTATTCCACTAGACATGCTGCTGGAGGTTATTTTATCTTACCTAGGGCACTCTCTCAAGGTACGGTATTATATAGAGCCATGAAGGATTGGAATGCCCTTCCAAATGATGTCACACAACAAAGAAATATGGTAAATTTTAAAATGAAATTAAGAGATTATTATTTTGAATGTAATTTCAACCATCAGTAGCCTATTTTTTGTGTATTTTTTGTGTATTTGTAAATTGGGTCCTGATATTCATACTTTGTGGTGGTTCAATGTAGGAGCAGGTAATATATTTTTGTTTTTATGTATTAATGTGTTGTGTGTTAATGCTTTGTAGATGTCATGATGATGGAAAGACCCCAGGAAGAATAGCTGCTGCAAGTCAAACGCTAATGGGGATCTAAATAAACTAAACTAAACTAAACTAAACTTCCTCAATTAATTACCAACTGGAACACATTGTTTTCATCACGTTTTAGTATAATAAGTGTAACATGAGTTTTATTTCATTAGGGACTGTTTGGATGAAACCACAATGTGAAAGATTTTCATTACTGCAGCTCAGATCTTATAGAAAAAGTTTGACAGACACTTAAAATAATACAATGAAAATTAGCAAGATTCCTAAGGAAATCCAAAATTCATAGCTTCATTGCATGTGTCTTTATTTAACTTTGATGTATGGATGGATGGATGGATGGATGGATATGTTTATTGTCACTATAACAAGTACAGCGAAATTACACCAGTCAACCCATACATATACAACAATACATACGATAATAAAGACATAACAGGATGACTGTTAGATAATAGTGGGGGGAGGAAAGAGGGGGAGAAACAAGAGGAGAGGGGAGGATAAAAGTAAGTGTAAGTGTCCGTGGTTGCGCGTGTGTACATAAGCCTGGAGAGTTGCTTTGTCTAGCCTCCCAATCAGTGCCTCAGTTCACAGGATGTCATCGCGATAACACATCAGGTTGCCATGGAGATGCCCCTGATCAGGTCCCAGACGGAGTCAACTATCAACAGGTGTCAGTGAAGGAAGGGGGGCCGGAATGCAGATTAGATTATGATTGTATGGGTTAGGGCGAGTAGTCGCATTTCAATAGACACGACTTACTCTATTTGTCCATTCTGGTCTCCAAATCCATTCATTTGCCTTAGCAAAGCCGAAAACTTATTCTCCGAGATGTTATCCTTGTTGCGGTTAAATGACCACAGTCTGAGCACAAACAGCTCTGTCCAAGATGTTATCCATATTGCGATTTATAATCACAGTCAGTGTGCTGTTAGCTCTTTCCAAGGTGTTTTCCATGTTGTGGTTTATACCCACAGTCTGAGCGCTAACAGCTCTGCTCACTCCATCAATCAAGTTGGGCAGCTTCATGGGGCTTTGGACTGCTGACACCGTCTTCCTAATTTTCCGATACACCAGGGCAGTGCCTAATCCAATCAGCAGAAAGCCCGTTATCATGGTTCCGAATATGTAAAGATCCTCGATGTCCTCGACGGAAAGAATCACCAGGCACACGACCCTCCACCCAGGAGTCCATCATGTATCCAGCGGCAAACATTCCGTCAGGGCAGACAGGTTCCCCCGAACCCAGTCCTCTCGTCGAGAAGATTCTGTCAATTGCATTGAGAGACCAGTCAACTAATTCCATGATTTAGAATTTAGAGAGCAGTGCGGAGAGAGGTTCTTAAAGTTTAAGACAAGACAGGACGAGACGTGAGAAGCAAAGCAGGAAAGATAAGGGATAGGGGAGAGAGAGAGGGAGAGAGAAAGAGATGCGTCCGCCTCCGTTGAAAGCCACAGAAGCTTTCAGCTGCATTCTCTAAACTGATTCATTTTGTTGTTTATTTTTCTGTGATTTGTTAATTTTTACTAAATGACTAAATAAAAGTTACGAATGCGAGGAGAAAATCTGCAACAAGGACACATGCTTGCTGGCTTTTCTGAGGTACTGTAAGTGGCACTTTTCTGTGTGGTAAACATACTTTAGTGCTCTGTACCGCCCGAGAAGGAGTGGCTAATGATTAAAACCACCAGTCCAAGACACCTGAACTCTCTTCCTCCAAGGTTGTTCAGTGCTGAAGCCTCATCCACTCATAGCTCTCAGCGTCTGTCTTTCTTTTGCTGAAGTTTTGTGCTTCCATTTACTGAAAATGGCTCAAAACGTCATCTTCTGTTCTGTCCTTTGGATAGTTGTTGCAGTTATTGGTAAGTATCCTGATTTTATTAATCTTACACGTGCAAAGTCTTTAATGTTGATGATAAGAGGAGCAGACGATCAAAAACTCCCTCATCATGTAAACTTTACAACTGAGAGAAATATCCTCGTCCTTTGATTACAGCGTCTTTTATCAAATTTCAGATTATTTCAGTTTGTTTTGGGTTTTAACATTAATAAATGAGAACACAGCTGATGTTTAAAAGGCTTTTAGATAACAGAAAGAAAGATTGTTGTCATTGTCATTTCTAATCCAGTGATAATTCCTAGTTTTGATTCTAAACTAACTCAAAGTTCAGACTCACAATTATGTGCATTATTTAAAAGTTGAGTTGACAACAAAGACACAAGCTTTGCCTTTCAACTGTTCTTTCTTCCTGTCTGGATAGTTTTAGTGCACTAACAAACAAAGAAAAATGTTTGACTGTTTGAGTTTGATGCTGAAAGCCTATAAACCCTTAGAATCATTCTACTTTATCATAAATCATTCATATTCTGTAACCGTTTAGTCCTGTTAAGGGTCGCGGGGGTCTGCTGGAGCCTATCCCAGCTGTCATCGGGCGAGAGGCAGGGGTACACCCTGGACAGGTCACCAGTCCATCGCAGGGCTAACACAGAGACAGACAACCATTCACACTCACACTCACACCTAAGGCCAATTTAGAATCACCAATTAACCTAACCAGCATGTCTTTGGACGGTGGGAGGAAGCCGGAGTACCCGGAGAGAACCCACGCAGACACAGGGAGAACATGCAAACTCCACACAGAAAGGCCAGCCGGCACATGGTTTCAAACCGGTGACCTTCTTGCTGTTAGGCATCAGTGCTAACCACCTAGAATCATTTTACTTTATCATAAAACTGAACGTAAATTAGCATAATTATCTGTGCATGGCACATATATTACTATTGCTCGCGTTTCTTATTATCTGTGCCTGTGCATGGCACATATATTACTATTGCTCGGGCTTAATTTTCTTCCGCCTTCTTCCGTAATTTTTCGGTTCGCTACTCCTCCCAGAGTTCTTAAGAAAAATAGATAAATTGCATATCCAGACGTGAGCCTTAATCGGGACAAGTGTGCTATGACTTTTCTAAGCGATTCTTCCAACGGGGCGAGAATAATCGGGCAAAAACCGGGCGTATCGGCCCATTGACATGAATGGAGAAGCCCGAAAAAAGCGGCAACATTCCAAAATGTCCTCCTTCGATTTGCCGAGCGATTACTCGGCCGTGCTTCGGAGTAGAAAATTGCTTGGAAGTTTGTACGAGGCACGGGAAGTGTAGCTTTTTAGTCCTGAAAACGGCGTTTCGATACCTTTTACGGTTTGGTCAGGGTCGCAGTTTATGTTTTGGAGAAATTTTGGAAAAATCTGAAAAAATTCTCGTTTATAATGGATCTCTATGGACGCACTCTAACTCTCACTCTGGCTTCAGAGTTTCGTCGAAATTCTGAAAAAAAAAAGGTTCAATCTTGCGGGGTGGCCACAGTTTTTGAGGTAGAGAGATAAAAAATACATAAAAACGTAGGGATTTTTGTTGGCTTTCAGATGGTGTGGGTTTTATTTATGTGGGACATACGGTTTGGGCTGCAGGTTCCTCCGAGCGAGGAGTGCGCCGACCAGTTTTCAAATTTTTCTCCATGTGTGTGTATGTGGAAATCAAGAGCGATTTTTCGTGTCGCATATTTTTTTTCTAAAACGACTACGGCCACAATTTTCGCAGTACACGCGTGGGAACAACACTAAATTGTAGAAAACCCTCGGCTGACGCTCACAATGTGTTTGTTTTCCCGATAGGACTTGTAGTTTTTGATTTATGAGCATTTGTTCGGCGGGCTAATCCTAGGGTCCAGTTTTTTTGGACCTCCCTCTCACTCAGGCAGAGGTGAGAGTCAGAAGGAGACTCCAAACAGCAGGTGGCCCTGGTAGCCATGACAACCGGACCCTAACGAGCTTACACACGCAGCAGAAGAGGAGCACATTCACACAGACACAGAGTGACAAAACATTAGGGACTCTCAGACTGTTACAGTAGGGAGGCAGAACACTCCATTATTTAAATGTTTCGTAGGGCAAATCCTACGAAGCTAACCCGCGGATCTAGCTGCGGAGCCACTATTTGTAGAAGGGCATAAAGGACGGCCCTTCTCAGTGTCTCTCTCTCTCTCAGCCAGGCTTTTAGGGCAGACGCACACTTGAAACTGGACGGCAGCATCATCGGCACAGTCAAAATTTCCGCAGGAATTTTCTAGTTCTTTTACTATTATTAATAGAAATGAGCCTAATTTGGATCTGTTTCTCTTTACTGGATCATCTGGTAAATCCTTGGAAACATTTAAATAATTTATTTTACAGTGGCTCCAGATAATACTACAGCAACAGGTAATTCAACAGCTCCTGGTACTACAGTGTCTCCAACACCAGCTCCAGGTACTACCCCAACAACATCAGCCACAGGTCACAGCTTCTTCAACAACAATACCAGTACTCACATGATGCTTCTTTTCATTTCAAGATCCCTGTGATAATAACCCTTGTGGCAGAGGAACTACGTGTGAGGCTCGTGCTGGTTACTTTATATGCTTGTGTCCGCCTGGTGAACTCTTCAACTACCACGACAACTATTGTGAGAGCGGTAAGCATTTGTTTGGTACTACCAATACGAGGTTGGTGCTGCATGGGGAAATATAAACACATAACTACTACTGTGTAATACCATTTTTCATATTAAAGAGTTTCAGAGTTTCTAATAGTAAATGTATGTAAAGGTACACGGTGGAGTCACAGAATTAAACACTAGACATGAAACAACTCTCTTCTAAAAAAAAGCTTTTAAGTGTACATCTGTCTTACTGTGGTGTTTTCTTGTTTTAGTCAAAGTTTTCCCTGGACAACTACAACTGCCTCAGATAGTTTATGAGAACAGTATGTCAGACAAGACATCATCAGCGTTCACAAGGGCTGATCACTTTATTAACCTAGAGGTGAAAAATACATTTTCTCTCTCTATCTTTCAGTTATACTGACATCTTGATTCATTCTAATAAATGTACAACACTTAGGTATCAAACCATATACCTGTGTTGTCAGATGATGACCTAAACAAAATGACATTTTCTTTCTTCCAAAACACAGCTGTCCAAGAGTTTGGGATCTGATCCTATTTATCTTGGATGTATAGTGCTGGAACTCAGGTAAGTTTTGAGTATAGAATTAACCATCCATCTATCTTGGACCAGTTCACTCAGATCCTACTGCACTTAATAATTACCATCATTAAGAGTGATTTCTGTCCCTGTAGGCCAATCAGCAACACTAGATTAAGGGTGAATCAACATGTCAATGCATCTGTAGAGCTCATCTACTTACCAGAATCCACAGTCACAACATCACAAGTTCAACAGATGGTGAAGACTGCCACCGAATGCACCGACTGTTCACTGGCAGGGGCAACTTTTACTGGTGAGTTAATTACCTGGATCTAGTCCAATCATTAAGTACTTCAATGGTAAAAAAAAGTATCAGAATAAAACTCAAATACTCAAGACTGATTTGTTCTCAGACAGAGATGTTCTTTAATCTACATCTCTGTCTGACATTAATTTATCCACTCATCTTTAGATTAGAATAGATTGTGATTTTATTATATCACATGGAAATGAATTAACAAAGCAACATTTCAGAGATGCACTGTGAGTGTAGCGTATTGCAGTAAGATGTAGATTATCTCTAAGCATGTGGTCTTTAAGCCCAATTTGATCTGGCATTTGTCTTGATTAGTTGTTTGGAAAGTTGTGTGCAAGATGTTAGAGTGAGTTTCACTGAAATGATCTTCCTTTCCCCCCTTGAATTAAAGAGGTAGACCTGTGTGAAAAGAACGCATGTGATGAAGTCAGCACAACATGCTCTCCACTAGATGGAAGTTTCAGCTGCACCTGTCTGGACGGCTACGTTCCGTCTGACTTCTGTACCAGAACATGTCTTGGTGAGAGGATTTAGTTTTAGATTTTTAAATGTCTGAAGAGTGTGTTAATATTTCTTTGACCAAACAACAAACTGCCTTTTAAATGTTTTATATTTTTGCAGCTTGTCCCTGTGGACAAAAAGCAGAGACTTCTGTGTGTGATTAATGTTGGTTTGTTCATTAGTGGGACTTATTGATGTGGAAGACCTTACTTTGTTTCTTCATCTTATTTGTTCATATAAAAAGGAAAGCAACATGAAACTACACTTAATTACCTTCACCTTTTCTTCATTTAGATATTTTAGATCTGTTTAAAGTATTTTTCTCAAAAAGTTCCAGTTTCTTCTACTTCCCTGATCGTACCACACTCAATATGTGTCAGGTCTAAGAATTCACTGTCTCAACCTCAGTGTGGGCGACATAGATAAGTTCATACGCTGCCTCGTAGCTAAGTATCATGATTAAACAAATAAAAACATAAAGAACCATTGGTCAGTCTTTAAATTTCAAGCTTCTACAATAATTAACGTATGAAAACCATCCTGAACAGATGGACTCGCTTTCTTACTTCCTTTTTTATCTTTAGGTAAGGGCTGGGCAAAACCTATAAACCCTTAGAATCATTCTACTTTATCATTAAACTGAACGTAAATTAGCATCATTGTTTTATCATTTTTGATAGAAATGAGGCTAATTTGGATCTGTTTCTCTTTACTGGATCATCTGGTAAATCCTCAGAAAATTAAATATTTTATTTTGCAGTGGCTCCAAGTAATACAACGGCAACTGGTACTACAGTGTCTCCAACACCAGCTCCAGGTACTACCCCAACAACATCAGCCACAGGTCACAGCTTCTTCAACAACAATACCAGTACTCACATGATGCTTCTTTTCATTTCAAGGTCCCTGTGATAAAAACCCTTGTGGCAGAGGAAGCACGTGTCAGGCTCGTGCCAATCAGACCTTTATATGCTTGTGTCTGCCTGGAGATTACTACAACAAAATTAACAATCGTTGTAACACTGGTAAGCATTTGTTTGGTACTACCACTATGAGGTCAGTGCTGCATGGGGAAATGACATAACTAATACGATGTAATACCACTGTGTAATACAATTTTTCATATTATATATATAATATATAAATAAATATATTATATATATAAATATAAATATATAAAGAGTTTCAGAGTTTCAAATACTTTAGTAAATGTATGTAAAGGTACACGGTGGAATCACAGAATTAAACACTCAACATGAAACAAGTTTTTCTAAAAATAATATCTTTTAAGTGTACATCTGTCTTACTGTGGTGTATTCTTGTTTTAGCGAGAGTTTTCCCTGGACAACTACAACTGCCTCAGATAGTTTATGAGAACAGTATGTCAGACAAGGCATCACCAGCGTTCAAAAGAGCTGCAGACATTATTACAGAAGAGGTGAAAAATACATTTTCTCTATCTTTTAGTTATGCGGACATCTTGATTAATTCTAATAAATGTACAACACTTAGGTATCAAACCATATACCTGTGTTGTCAGATGATGACCTAAACAAAATGACATTTTCTTTCTTCCAAAACACAGCTGTCCAAGAGTTTGGACAGCTGGATGGATGGTTGGGGGCCAACTTATTTGTACTCTGGATGTATAGTGCTGGAACTCAGGTAAGTTTTGAGTATAGAATTAACCATCCATCTATCTTGAAGCAGTTCACTCAGATCCTACTGCACTTAATAATTACCATCATTAAGAGTGATTCCTGTCCCTATAGGCCAGTCAGCAACACTACATTAAGGGTGAATCAACATGTCAGTGCATCTGTAGAGCTCATCTACTCACCCTGGTCCGGAGTCATAACATCAGACGTTCAGCAGATGGTGAAGAATGCCACAGCATGCACTAACTGTCCACTGGCAGGGGCTATTTTTACTGGTGAGTTAATTACCTGGATCTAGTCCAATTGTTAAGTACTTCAATGGTAAAACAGTATCAAAATAAAAATACTCAAGACTGATTTGTTCTCAGGAAGAGATGTTCTTTATTGGCGCAACATGACACGTTGCGCCAATAAAGACATGTCACTAGGGGGCGCAAGGCGCAAACAATAACAGTTCAATGAAATAGGCACTGAAATCTCATTTTAAGACACAATGAAATTAAATAATAATAATAAAAAGACATATTTATAGGGGTGTCTCGTTTTACAATATAACCTTTTTTTTTTTTTTTACCATGAACTTACCTTTTTTTAACTCATAATAAACTATTATTTAAATGACCAAAAAAGTCCTGTACGTATACAATTTATAGTCCTTTCCACTCTTTGAATTGAATGTATTTCTATTAAACATCTTTTCAACTCTTTTCAACCCCCCCCCCGGAATTAAAGGTGGAAACCTGTGTGAGAGGAACCCATGTGATGAAGTCAGCACAACATGCTATCCACTAGATGGAAAGTTCAACTGCACCTGTCTGGACGGCTACGTTCCGTCTGACTTCTGTTACAGAACATGTCTTGGTGAGAGGATTTAGTTTTAGATTTTTAAATGTCTGAAGAGTGTGTTAATATTTCTTTGACCAAACAACAAACTGACTTTTAAATGTTTTATATTTTTGCAGCTTGTCCCAGTGGAAAAAAAGCAGAGAATTCTGTGTGTGATTAATGTTGGTTTGTTCATTAGTGGGACTTATTGATGTGGAAGACCTTACTTTGTTTCTTCATCTTATTTGTTCATATACAAAGGAAAGCAACATGAAACTACACTTAATTACCTTCACTGTTTCTTCATTTAGATATTTTAGATCTGTCTAAAGTATTTTTCTCAAAAAGTTTCTTCTACTTCCCTGATCGTACCACACTCAGTATGTGTCAGGTCTAAGAATTCACTGTCACAGATAAAAGAACCATTGGTCAGTCTTTAAATTCCAAGCTGCTACAATAATTAACGTATGAAAACCATCCTGAACAGATGGACTTGCTTTCTTCCTTCCTTTATTATCTTTAGGTAAGGGCTGGGCACAGCCTATAAACCCTTAGAATCATTCTACTTTATCAGAAAACTGAACATAAATTAGCATCATTGTTTTATCATTTTTGATAGAAATTAGCCTAATTTGGATCTGTTTCTCTTTACTGCATCATCTGGTAAATCCTCAAAAACATTTAAATAATTTATTTTACAGCGGCTCCAGTTACTACAACAGCTCCAGGTAATTCAACAGCTCCTGGTACTACAGCGGCTCCAACAGGTACTACCCCAACAACATCAGCCACAGGTCACAGCTTCTTCAACAACAATACCACACTCAATACGATTCAAGGATTCTTTATTGCCATTTTAACACATTTTGATACATGAGATGGAAAGAAATTAGTTTCTCTGGTCCCGATTCAAGCCATAGCAGAAACAGTAAAAAGTATAAATAAGAATAAAATTAGCTAACTAAGTATAGTACAAAATAGCAAGAAGTGTATAAATACAGGCAGTAAAAAAAGTGTCAGCACTGTAATAAGTATTAACTGCAGTGAATAACCCAGTAATATCCAGCAGTTCTGTACCATTGAGGTAGTGTGCAAGTGGAAGTTTAAAGTGACACTGTGCAAAAACAACTGCAGTCTGTGCAGATGTGTCTATGGGTGGTTGTTTGGGGGGGGGGGGCTACGGAGGTCCTCCAGCGTTCAACAGTCTCACAGCCTCCGGGAAGAAGCTGTTCCTCAGTCTGGTGGTCCTGCTCTTAATGCTCCGTAGCCTCCTGCCTGAAGGGAGAGGGACGAACAGTGCGTGTCCAGGGTGGGTGGGGTCTTTTCTGATGCAGGTGGCCCTTTTCCTGCATCTGGAGTTGTAAATGTCCGTGGTGGTGGATAGACTGCGTCCCACAGTCTTCTGTGCAGCTTTCACCACCCTTTGCAGAGCCTTCTTCTCTGCCGCAGAGCAGCTGCCATGACACACAGGGATGCAGAAGCCCAGGATGCTCTCCACCACATATCTGTAGAAGGATGTCAGGACTGAGCTCCCCAGTCCGGCGCGCTTCAGCCTCCTGAGAAAACAGAGGCACTTGTGTGCCTTCCTAATCAGGCAGGAAGTGTTGGTGCTCCAGGTGAGGTCGTCAGTGATGTCGACGCCCAGATACCTGTAGCTGGAGACCACTGTCCCTCCGATGTGCAGGGGAAGGGGGAGGTGTCTGCCCCTTCTGAAGTCCACGATCATCTCCTTGGTCTTCTTCACATTGATGCAGATGTTGTTTTCCCTGCATCAAACCTCCAGGTGTTCTACCTCCTCCCTGTAGTCGGACTCGTCGTTGTTAGCGATGCATCCAACCACAGCTGTATCGTCCGCAAACTTCACAATCAGACAGCTCGGCTGTATCTCTGAGCAGTTGTATGTAGGGATGGGAATTGATAAGATTTTTACGATTCCAATTCCATTTTCGATTCTGCTTAACGATTCGGTTCTTTATCGATTCCCTTATCGATTCTCATTTGGAAAAAAAGGACAATAAATTGTTATGTTATAAATATTATCCCATCTCCCTAGAAAATATGTAATGGGAATGAATGACTGAATGAAACATCTGGTTAACTTAGAGGAAAACATGCAACTTTGACATTCTCTGACTTGGCATGCAATTGAACACATTCACAATCACCTACCGAAATTCAGGGGCATCTACCGTGGCAAATGGGTGTAAGCCTTTTACCACAAACTTAGTCACTGCTCTGTGACATTCATCTATCCTGGCATGGGTCATTTTACTTTTCCCTGCTTCAGTGAAAGGAGAAGCAACTAGAAGTAGCCGTGAACTGGAGGCAGCACTGCCAGCCTCTGGCTCTGAGCCAGCCAGACTCTGTCTCTCGTGATGGTCATCTAAATGTAATGCATGAGAAGGCATTCATTTAACGTTAACCGTTACTAACAGCAAGTTTTACACAGCTAATATGATAGGCAGTGTTTGTTAGTTAATTAGTTACCTGCAGTTTTATTAGCCGAGGACATGCTAACGTTGCTGCTGCTGCTGCTGGTGGTTTGAGAACTGTTAGTCCGGAGCGGATCGAAAACGCGACATTCATTTATTGTTATTGCATGCTGTGTACGTAAATGTTTTAGCATGTTAGTGGTATTTCCTCCCTTTGACGATATATCCACGTTGCAAGTATTGCAAGTGGCCCTGTTTTCGTCTTTTTTGGTGAAATACAACCAGACTTTCGAGCGTTTGTTCCGCTTGGGTGCCATGTTTACTATTGACTGAGCGTAAGCTACGCAATGCGCGTGATGACGTCATCGTGCCCACTGGAATCGTTAAGGGAATCTTTTGCAAATTTTGCAAACAATTCAAAGGAATTGAAACACTGGGAACCGGTTCTCAACAAGAACCGGTTTTCGATTCCCATCCCTAGTTTAATGTGAGCAGGGTGAACAGGAGGGGGCTCAGCAGACAGCCCTGGGGGGAGCCGGTGCTGAGGGTGATGGAGGAGGAGGAGACATTGTGGATCCTCACAGACTGAGGCCTGTCAGTTAAGAAGTCCTGGACCTAGCTGCAAATGGTGGAGCTCAGTCCGAGTCTTGTCAGTTTATAAACCAGGGTCTGTGGTATGATGGTGTTAAAGGCTGATGTGAAATCCACAAAGAGCATGCGAACATAAGAGTCCTTGTTCTCTAAGTGGGTGAGGGCTGTGTGGACCACAGTGACGTCGATGCAGTGTTTGATGCGGGCCGTGACCAGTCTCTCGAAGCATTTCATGACTATCGGGGTGAGGGCCACTGGCCGATAGTCATTCAGGTTTGTCACTGTGGATGTTTTCAGAATGGGGATGATTGTGGCGGTCTTCAGGCAGGTGGGGACCGCTGCCTGTTGGAGGGGGGTGTTGAAGATGTCAGTGAGTCGGTGTGCACAGCCCCTCGGCACCCGCCAGGAGATGTTGACGGGCTTTGCGTGGCTTAATCCTCTGGAGAGTCCTCTTCACTTCTGCTGGGGTCACACAATATGTGTCAGGTCTAAGAATTCACTGTCTCAACCTCAGTGTGGGCGACATAGATAAGTTCATACGCTGCCTCGTAGCTAAGTATCATGATTAAACAAATAAAAACATAAAAGAACCATTGGTCATTCCTTAAAATTCGAGCTTCTACAATAATTAACGTATGAAAACCATCCTGAACAGATGGACTCGCTTTCTTCCTTCCTTTTTTATCTTTAGGTAAGGGCTGGGCACAGCCTATAAACCCTTAGAATCATTCTACTTTATCATTAAACTGAACGTAAATTAGCATCATTGTTTTATCATTTTTGATAGAAATGAGGCTAATTTGGATCTGTTTCTCTTTACTGGATCATCTGGTAAATCCTCAGAAACATTAAATATTTTATTTTGCAGTGGCTCCAAGTAATACAACGGCAACTGGTACTACAGTGTCTCCAACACCAGCTCCAGGTACTACCCCAACAACATCAGCCACAGGTCACATCTTCTTCAACAACAATACCAGTACTCACATGATGCTTCTTTTCATTTCAAGATCCCTGTGATAAAAACCCTTGTGGCCCAGGCAGCACATGTGACGCTCGTGCTGATCAGACCTTTATATGCTTGTGTCTGCCTGGAGATTACTACAACAAAATTAACAAACGTTGTGAGAGGGGTAAGTATTTGTTTGGTACTACCACTATGAGGTCAGTGCTGCATGGAGAAATGACATAACAAAGATGATGTAATACCATCATGTAATACCATTTTTCATATTAAAGAGTTTCAGAGTTTCTAATACTTTAGTAAATGTATGTAAAGGTACACGGTGGAGTCACAGAATTAAACACTAGACATGAAACAGCTCTCTTCTAAAAGAAAACCAAAAAAACTTGTGTACATCTGTCTTACTGTGGTGTTTTCTTGTTTTAGCCAAAGTTTTCCCTGGACAACTACAACTGCCTCAGATAGTTTATGAGAACAGTATGTCAGACAAGACATCACCAGCGTTCAAAAGGGCTGCAGACATTATTACAGAAGAGGTGAAAAATACATTTTCTCTCTCTATCTTTCAGTTATACTGACATCTTGATTCATTCTAATAAATGTACAACACTTAGGTATCAAACCATATACCTGTGTTGTCAGATGATGACCTAAACAAAATGACATTTTCTTTCTTCCAAAACACAGCTGTCCAAGAGTTTGGGATCTGATCCTACTTACCGTGGATGTATAGTGCTGGAACTCAGGTAAGTTTTGAGTATAGAATTAACCATCCATCTATCTTGAAGCAGTTCACTCAGATCCTACTGCACTTAATAATTACCATCATTAAGAGTGATTTCTGTCCCTATAGGCCAGTCAACAACATTAGATTAAGGGTGAATCAACATGTCAGTGCATCTGTAGAGCTCATCTACTCACCAGAGTCACCAGTCACAACATCAGAAGTTCAAAAGATGGTGAAGACTGCCACAGAATGCACCGACTGTTCACTGAAGGGGGCCATTTTTGCTGGTGAGTTAATTACCTGGATCTAGTCCAATCATTAAGTACTTCAATGGTAAAAAAGTATCAGAATAAAACTCAAATACTCAAGACTGATTTGTTCTCAGGCAGAGATGTTCTTTAATCTACAACTGTGTCTGACATTAATTTATCCACTCATCTTTAGATTAGAATAGATTGTGATTTTATTATATCACATGGAAATGAATTAACAAAGCAACATTTCAGAGATGCACTGTGAGTGTAGCGTATTGCAGTAAGGCGTAGATTATCTCTAAGCATGTGGTCTTTAAGCCCAATTTGATCTGTCATTTGTCTTGATTAGTTGTTTCGAAAGTTTTGTGCATGTTTTGTTCTAGGTGTTTGACTGAGTTTCACTGAAATGATCTTCCTTTCCCTCCCTTGAATTAAAGAGGTAGACCTGTGTCAGAAGAACCCATGTGATGTAGACACCACAAACTGCTCTTCAAAAGATGGAACCTTCAGCTGCACCTGTCTGGACGGCTACGTTCCGACTGACTTCAGTGACAGAATGTGTGATGGTGAGAGGATTTAGTTTTAGATTTTTAAATGTCTGAAGAGTGTGTTAATATTTCTTTGACCAAACAACAAACTGACTTTTAAATGTTTTATATTTTTGCAGCTTGTCCCAGTGGACAAAAAGCAGAGAATTCTGTGTGTGATTAATGTTGGTTTGTTCATTAGTGGGACTTATTGATGTGGAAGACCTTACGTTGTTTCTTCATCTTATTTGTGCATATAAAAAGGAAAGCAACATGAAACTACACTTAATTACCTTCACCTTTTCTTCATTTAGATATTTTAGATCTGTCTAAAGTATTTTTCTCAAAAAGTTCCAGTTTCTTCTACTTCCCTGATCGTACCACACTCAATATGTGTCAGGTCTAAGAATTCACTGTCTCAACCTCAGTGTGGGCGACATAGATAAGTTCATACGCTGCCTCGTAGCTAAGTATCATGATTAAAAAAATAAAAACATAAAAGAACCATTGGTAAATCTTTAAATTTCAAGCTTCTACAATAATTAATTGTATGAAAACCTTCCTGAACAGATGGACTTGCTTTCTTACTTCCTTTTTTTATCTTTAGGTAAGGGCTGGGCACAGCCTGTAAACCCTTAGAATCATTCTGCTTTATCATAAAACTGAATGTGAATTAGCATCATTGTTTTATCATTTTTGATAGAAAGTAGTTTAATTTGGATCTGTTTCTCTTTACTGGATCATCTGGTAAATCCTCAGAAACATTTAAATAATTTATTTTACAGCGGCTCCAAGTACTACCCCAACAACAGCAGCTCCAGGTACTACAACGGCTCTAACAGCAGCTCCAGGTACTACCCCAACAACATCAGCCACAGGTCACAGCTTCTTCAACAACAATACCAGTACTCACATGATGCTTCTTTTCATTTCAAGATCCCTGTGATAAAACCCCTTGTGGCCCAGGCAGCACGTGTGAGGCTCGTGCTGATCAGACCTTTATATGCTTGTGTCTGCCTGGAGATTACTACAACTACATTAACAAACGTTGTGAGAGGGGTAAGTATTTGTTTGGTACTACCACTATGAGGTCAGTGCTGCATGGGGAAATTACATAACTAATACGATGTAATACCATTTTTCATATTAAAGAGTTTCAGAGTTTCTAATAGTAAATGTATGTAAAGGTACACGGTGGAGTCACAGAATTAAACACTAGACATGAAACAACTCTCTTCTAAAAGAAAACCAAAAAAACTTGTGTACATCTGTCTTACTGTGGTGTTTTCTTGTTTTAGCCAAAGTTTTCCCTGGACAACTACAACTGCCTCAGATAGTTTATGAGAACAGTATGTCAGACAAGGCATCACCAGCGTTCAAAAGGGCTGCAGACATTATTACAGAAGAGGTGAAAAATACATTTTCTCTCTCTATCTTTCAGTTATGCGGACATCTTGATTCATTCTAATAAATGTACAACACTTAGGTATCAAACCATATACCTGTGTTGTCAGATGATGACCTAAACAAAATGACATTTTCTTTCTTCCAAAACACAGCTGTCCAAGAGTTTGGGATCTGATCCTACTTACCGTGGATGTATAGTGCTGGAACTCAGGTAAGTTTTGAGTATAGAATTAACCATCCATCTATCTTGAAGCAGTTCACTCAGATCCTACTGCACTTAATAATTACCATCATTAAGAGTGATTTCTGTCCCTATAGGCCAGTCAACAACATTAGATTAAGGGTGAATCAACATGTCAATGCATCTGTAGAGCTCATCTACTCAGCAGAGTCCACAGTCACAACATCAGAAGTTCAAAAGATGGTGAAGACTGCCACAGAATGCACCGACTGTGCACTGAAGGGGGCCATTTTTGCTGGTGAGTTAATTACCTGGATCTAGTCCAATCATTAAGTACTTCAATGGTAAAAAAGTATCAGAATAAAACTCAAATACTCAAGACTGATTTGTTCTCAGACAGAGATGTTCTTTAATCTACATCTCTGTCTGACATTAATTTATCCACTCATCTTTAGATTAGAATGGATTGTGATTTTATTATATCACATGCAAATGAATTAACAAAGCAACATTTCAGAGATGCACTGTGAGTGTAGCATATTGCAGTAAGGCGTAGATTATCTCTAAGCATGTGGTCTTTAAGCCCAATTTGATCTGTCATTTGTCTTGATTAGTTGTTTGGAAAGTTTTGTGCATGTTTTGTTCTAGATGTTTGACTGAGTTTCACTGAAATGATCTTCCTTTCCCTCCCTTGAATTAAAGAGGTAGACCTGTGTCAGAAGAACCCATGTGATGTAGACACCACAAACTGCTCTTCAAAAGATGGAACCTTCAGCTGCACCTGTCTGGACGGCTACGTTCCGACTGACTTCAGTGACAGAATGTGTGATGGTGAGAGGATTTAGTTTTAGATTTTTAAATGTCTGAAGAGTGTGTTAATATTTCTTTGACCAAACAACAAACTGACTTTTAAATGTTTTATATTTTTGCAGCTTGTCCCTGTGGACAAAAAGCAGAGACTTCTGTGTGTGATTAATGTTGGTTTGTTCATTAGTGGGACTTATTGATGTGGAAGACCTTACGTTGTTTCTTCATCTTATTTGTTCATATAAAAAGGAAAGCAACATGAAACTACACTTAATTACCTCCACCTTTTCTTCATTTAGATATTTTAGATCTGTTTAAAGTATTTTTCTCAAAAAGTTCCAGTTTCTTCTACTTCCCTGATTGTACCACACTCAATATGTGTCAGGTCTAAGAATTCACTGTATCAACCTCAGTGTGGGCAACATAGATAAGCTCATACGCTGCCTCGTAGCTAAGTATCATGATTAACAAAAATAAAAACATAAAAGAACCATTGGTTAATCTTTAAATTTCAAGCTTCTACAATAATTAACGTATGAAAACCTTCCTGAACAGATGGACTTGCTTTCTTCCTTCCTTTTTTATCTTTAGGTAAGGGCTGGGCACAGCCTATAAACCCTTAGAATCATTCTACTTTATCATAAAACTGAACGTAAATTAGCATCATTGTTTTATCATTTTTGATAGAAATGAGGCTAATTTGGATCTGTTTCTCTTTACTGGATCATCTGGTAAATCCTCAGAAACATTTAAATATTTTATTTTGCAGTGGCTCCAAGTAACACAACAGCTCCTGGTACCACTGCAGCTCCAGTCACTACAGCAGCTCCAGTTACCACAACAGCTCCAGGTACCACAGCAGATCCAGGTACTACAGCAGCTCCAGGTACCACAGCAGCTCCAGTTACTACAGCAGCTTTAGGTACTACAACAGCTCCAGGTACCACAGCAGCTCCAGGCACTACAGTAGCTCCAGGTACTACAACAGCTCCAGGTACTACAGCAGCTCCAGTTACTACAACAGCTCCAGGTACCACAACAGCTCCAGTCACTACAGCAGCTCCAGTTACCACATCAGCTCCAGTTACTACAGCAGCTCCAGGTACTACAGCAGCTCCAGGTACCACAGCAGCTCCAGGTACCACAGCAGCTCCAGTTACTACAGCAGCTTCAGGTACTACAGCAGCTCCAGTTACTACAGCAGCTCCAGTTACTACAACAGCTCCAGGTACTACAGCAGCTCCAGTTACTACAGCAGCTCCAGTTACTACAGGAGCTCCAGTTACTACAGCAGCTCCAGGTACTACAGCAGCTCCAGGTACTACAGCAGCTCCTGGTACTACAACAGCTCCAGGTACTACAGCAGCTCCAGTTACTACAGCAGCTCCGGGTACTACAGCAGCTCCAGGTACTACAGCAGCTCCGGGTACTACAGCAGCTCCAGTTACTACAGGAGCTCCAGTTACTACAGCAGCTCCAGGTACTACAGCAGCTCCAGGTACTACAGCAGCTCCTGGTACTACAACAGCTCCAGGTACTACAGCAGCTCCAGTTACTACAGCAGCTCCGGGTACTACAGCAGCTCCAGGTACTACAGCAGCTCCGGGTACTACAGCAGCTCCGGGTACTACAGCAGCTCCGGGTACTACAGCAGCTCCAGGTACTACAGCAGCTCCAGGTACTACAGCAGCTCCAGGTACTACCCCAACAACATCATCCACAGGTCACATCTTCTTCAACAACAATTCCAGTACTCACATGATGCTTCTTTTCATTTCAAGATCCCTGTGATAAAAACCCTTGTGGCCCAGGCAGCACGTGTGAGGCTCGTGCTGATCAGACCTTTATATGCTTGTGTCTGTCTGGAGATTACTACAACTACATTAACAAACGTTGTGAGAGGGGTAAGCATTTGTTTGGTACTACCACTATGAGGTCAGTGCTGCATGGGGAAATGACATAACTAATACAATGTAATACCATTTTTCTTATTAAAGAGTTTTAGATTTTCTAATACTTTAGTAAATGTATGTAAAGGTACACGGTGGAGTCACAGAATTAAACACTAGACATGAAACAACTCTCTTCTGAAAAAAAAAAAAAAAAAAAAAACTTGTGTACATCTGTCTTACTGTGGTGTTTTCTTGTTTTAGCCAAAGTTTTCCCTGGACAACTACAACTGCCTCAGATAGTTTATGAGAACAGTATGTTAAACAAGACATCGCCAGCATTCAAAAGGGCTGCGGACAATATTACAGAAGAGGTGAAAAATACATTTTCTCTCTCTATCTTTCAGTTATACTGACATCTTGATTCGTTCTAATAAATGTACAGCACTTAGGTATCAAACCATATACCTGTGTTGTCAGATGATGACCTAAACAAAATTACATTTTCTTTCTTCCAAAACACAGCTGTTCAACCGTTTGAAACCTCTTGATCCTACTTACCTTGAATGTATAGTGCTGGAACTCAGGTAAGTTTTGAGTATAGAATTAACCATCCATCTATCTTGAACCAGTTCACTGAGATCCTACTGCACTTAATAATTACCATCATTAAGAGTGATTTCTGTCCCTATAGACCAGTCAACAACATTAGATTAAGGGTGAATCAACATGTCAATGCATCTGTAGAGCTCATCTACTCACCAGAGTCCACAGTCACAACATCAAAAGTTCAACAGATGTTGAAGAATGCCACAGAATGCACCGACTGTCCACTGGTAGGGGCAACTTTTGCTGGTGAGTTAATTACCTGGATCTAGTCCAATCATTAATTAAATCATTTGAAATTAATTTACCCACCCACTCATCTTTAGATTAGAATAAATTGTGATTTTATTATATCACACAGATATTAATTAACAAAGCAACATTTCAGAGATGCACTGTGAGTGTAGCGTATTGAAGTAAGGTGTAGATCAGGGGTTCTTAACCTTTTTGATCTTAGGGAAAATTTTCCCAGTACAAAGCTCATTCAAATATTAACACTTTCATTTTAATTGATCCGAGTTTTGGTTTGATTTGTAACCAATAACTAAATCAAGTCCACAGTTTAACATGCTAAAACCATCTCAAAGACATTTATTTATATCCTGTTTGCAAACCTGAACATACAACAATGCTGAACAGTATAGCAATTATAACCTATGAAGTTGCTACAAGAAGAAATATCTCAATAATAAAGGCTCAATATTTAGATTTAGATAGACTCTCAAAAAACTGATGAGAAATTCTGATAAATAAAATTCTGTGGTAATAAAATAAATACATCCAAAATAATAAAAGTTTCAAATTAAATAAAGTGTAAATAAATATAAATAAGCTGCAAATTAAAATATTGCCTTATAACCTGTGAATTTGACAATTTAGCAGTCTTCATTTTTGCATGGCAGAACTAGAAGTTACTCTTCAAATCTGTGACAAATGAACAATAACAACAGTCACAACTGGGGTTGCCAACCATCCCTTGAAAAACAGAATTGTCCCATATGTACGCGTCCCGTCCGGTCCCGTATTGAGCTGAAACGGGACGCACTTTGTCCCGTATTACCGTGAGAATCAAAAATAGTGGGTAAAATGTCAGTGGAATGAATGAATAACAGGACGCTTTATATGAACATTTACGGAAAACTTATTCCCAGGCCGTCTCCTGCTCTGTGACCAATGAGCTGACAGCAGGAATCCCTCTCATCTCACTATTACAAGAGGAATGTTCTGCATTCTTTTATATTAATTTATACAGTTTAAAATTAGGCAGGGGAGGTTTCTGTTTAAGATATTTATTTTATTCTGTTAATTTTGTTATTTTGTATTAAAAATCACCACGCCTGGAAGGGTGAAGGGTCGGCCGGCCCTGCCAAGGTGTCCCTTATTTATTTTTCAGGGAGTTGGTAACCCTAGTCGCAACAGTCCATCCTCCGCTATGGTGAATGCTTTCTTACCCTTCATCACACGTCTGGCTACGACATATCTGGCTTTCAAAGCACATTTAATGTTGCCAGTCAGTGACACGATAGACTCTCGGCTCTACCTCGCTATCTCCATTCACAAAGCCGAACTTAATAAAGTCAGGGCTGCGCACAAATTTAGCTTTTGAGGAGGGGTTGGCATCACTTTCATCTTAATTTTTTGGTTTAAAAACTCCATCACTTCAGGGAAAAGATTGCAGCTGGCTTCTTCTGCTGCTGCTCATTGGAGCGAGCTAAACAACTGACTGACGCCTCACTGTCACCAGGAGGTGGGAAGCTGCATTGTGGTCCGGCGGCCCTCAAGTGCAGAACTGAAAGTTTTTTTTGCGGCCCAGTGGTAGTCCAACAATGGGCTGCGGTCCTATGGTTAAGAATCACTGGTGTAGATTATCTCTAAGCATGTGGTCTTTAAGCCCAATTTGATCTGTCATTTGTCTTGATTAGTTGTTTGGAAAGTTTTGTTCTAGATGTTTGAGTGAGTTTCACTAAAATGATCTTCCTTTCCCTCCCTTGAATTAAAGAGGAAGACCTGTGTCAGAGGAACCCATGTGATGTAGCCACCACAAGATGCTCTTTAACAAATGGAATTTCCAACTGCACCTGTCTGGCCAACTATGTTCCGTCTGACCACAGTACCAGAACATGTGTTGGTGAGAGGATTTAGTTTTTGATTTTTAAATGTCTGAAGAGTGTGTTAATGTTTCTGTGACCAAACAACAAACTGACTTTTAAATGTTTTATATTTTTGCAGCTTGTCCCAGTGGACAAAAAGCAGAGAATTCTAAGTGTGTCAAGTAAGTGTTTCTATCTATCTATCTATCTATCTATCTATCTATCTATCTATCTAGCTGAATGAGAAAGTCATTTTCTTTGTCTTTCAGGTGTCCATTTGGTCATTCTGGTTTTAACTGTGATGAAAGTGAGTATACAGCACATGATTAGCAAAGAATGAAAGAAACAGCACAATTACATAACGACAGTCTGTCATCAACATTTAGATCCACATGAGAACTTCCTCTGAGGATCTGTCTAAGAAAATCAGTGTAACTTTGCTTTAAAGATGCTCAAGGACTCAATTCTAGGAACGTTGTTTACTAGCTTTGTCACTGATGTTGTCTTCGTTGTGTTCTGTTAGACTGGCTGCTCATTCTGGTGATTGTCGGCTCTGTGCTCGGTGGACTGCTGCTCATAGCCTTCATCCTCCTGATAATAGTGTCTGTGAGGTGAGTTTCTGAATTATTCATTCATCCACACTCAGACATTCAGTTATTCATTAAGCATCATGTCGACTATTCACTGATCACGTGACAATAACAACATAGACACCTCCTAGAAGACAGGTGAGGAGCCCAGTGGGTCATTGGTTCATCAAGTGTGTGGAAATACTTCACTAAAGATGAAGCCCATACTACCGTGACATGTCAGTCCTGAAATACAACTAAAGTACTACTGCAATGCATCTGAAAAGGCTAACGCTAATGTTAGCAGAGGAACGGTCCAAATCCTCTGGACAGCAGTCACTTCACATCAACTATTTGATAAAGTTATTAATAATAATAATAATAATAACTTTATTTATATAGCACCTTTCCAAAACAAGTTACAAGGTGCTGTACAAAAACAGCAGAAATAAAACAGGTCAGATGCCTAGCAACAATCATAATAAAACCATCAAGAGAAATAAAATTGGAATTAAAATTTAAAGTTTAAAATCACCCACCCACAACAAAGTAATCATACAATGATAAAACAAAATTATAAAACAAAATTAAGAAAAGGCCAATCGATAAAGGTGAGTTTTAAGAAGAGATTTAAAAGAAGCCACTGAGCTCGCCTGCCTGAGATCGCCGGGCAGGGAGTTCCACAGCTGTGGAGCATGGACAGCAAAGGCCCGGTCACCTTTAGTGACAAGACGGGACCTCGGGACCGTAAGCAGGGCTGCGCCGGCGGATCTCAGGCAGCGTTCAGGCTCGTAATTAGACCTTTAGCTGCTACACTATCCCATCTAACAACACGCTGTGGAGTACTATTAAATGCTACTGATGGTGCTGAGGTGCTGCCTGTTTTTATACAGGCTATACATATCTGCAGCTCACAGTATGTAGCACATGAGCTGTATGTTCTCAGCATATGTATGTATCAGTGACGTCATCATTTATTTTATTTATTTGATAGGGACTGTTCATTAATGAACATCTATTCAGACAGCAATAGACATAAATATGCCAGATTATAGCAACAATAGAGACTAGTCAGTGTCGACTGGACTTTCATCACATAACTATCAACTTTAAAAAAAGTCTGAAGTCGTGCAACCCCTGGTACAGACACAATAAAAGTAGAACACTATATAAAACCTTCCTTTTATCTCGTCAGGTCGCCAAAGAAAAGTTCTAAGAAGCAAACGCCTGACATCGGTTCACCTTACATGAGCCACTCTCCTGCTAAGGGACCATTAGGCAACGGCAGCTCATTCCACGGCCAGGCAGCTTCAGTTAACGGGTCGGCCGATAGTTTGGCAGCTTTTGCTAACGCCGGAGTGCCCAAGTTCCCACGGGCAACAGCCAACAACAACTATGATAACAGGACCAACCTGGAGATGATTCATGGCAACAGCAGGCAAAACCTGGTACCTATGAACTCAGTGAGTATGAGTCTAACCCTAACTCCAACCCTGGTTGTGTTTTCTTAGAGTTTTCCTGACGATTTTTTTTTTTTTTCCATTTCAGCAACTAGACGACAACCAATATGACACTAACCCATATGCCCAGAGTCGAGGCCAGAATAACCCGTATGCTCGGAGCCAAGGCCGCACCAACCCTTACTACAGCTAAGATGATGGGAGACACGTTAGTTGATGCAGAATCATAGAGGTTGACATTGACCATGACCCAATACCTACTGAATTTTGTTGTTGTGATTTGTTTTTGTCTCTACAGATTTACTTCACAAATACCATCCTTTCATAGTAAAAGCTGTATAAATATAACTACAGTAGTTGTGTATATGTGCTAACTGGCCTTTCACCACTCTGACCTGCACAGTATGGTGCAGTAGCTTTATTCTGGTCCATTATAAGCTGTCATAAATCAATCCTGGCTGTCACTGGCTACATGAAATGAAGTTTGGGATGTGTTTTTCAGATTTTGTCTCGCCGTTAGTAAATCAGTATATTACTTATTTAAGTTGTTTATTCACACGGAAACAGAAACTCAGAAAGAAGGAGCTGTTTAATGTCATTTACTGTTATTTTCTTGTCTATGAATTTACAAGTAATCAATCGATTTGTTGCCTGTAAAATGTTCTGGTTCATGATAATTCACATATTTAATGCAAGCCTTGTAAATGAGACGAGGTTCTTCTATTCCTGTTAAATGTTTACGTCACTGAAATGTTTGATTTGGTGTTTTTTCATATAACAGATTATATCATTACCAGTTTTGTATTGTGTTAGTTTTCCATCATAATAGTTTTTCATTCATTTTAACTTAATGAAATGTTGCTCATGCTACGTCTGAGACTATGTTTTGAAATAAAAGACTTTGAACTATTTGTGATTTTTGATGGATTCTTTCAGAGTAAAACTAAAACTGAGATGTTAGCACCTGTATTTTTACTGATCCAAATTATTTTAATCCTGATGTACGCCGATCAGCCACAACATTAAAACCACTGACAGAAGAAGTGAATAACATTTAAACCATCTTGTGACAGTTCAGTGTTCTGCTGGGAATCTTTCAGACCTGGCATTCATTGGTGTGGATGTTACTTAGACATGTAGCACCCACCTAGACCAGACCAGACACCCCCACCCCATAGCAATGACACTCCTTGATGGCAGCAGCCATCCCCAGCAGGATGCAGCCTGACACAGACACACACACAAAAACACTTTAGGAACAACTAAAAAAAAAACATGAAGAACAGCACAAGGTGTTGACCTGACCTCAAAATTCACTAGATCCCAAACTGATCAAGTATCTGTGGAATGATCCACAGAGCCCCCCCCCCCCCCATAACATTCTGTTGCCAGACACCACAGGACACCCTCAGAAGGCCCATGTCCATTCTATGATGAGTCCCCACAAGGGAGATCTGCCTAAAATTAGGAAGGTGGTCATAATCTTATGCCTGATCGGTGCACTTGACTTACACACTTGGGATGCATGAAGGCAAATGAATGAGTCTTCTAAACACTTAGCTATCTTTACTAATAAGGAATCTGTCTGGATCAGTATAATATGATATTTACACATTTCTATAGTTATTAATAACTTCTACAAAGTCAAATATTCATTCATTTCATGGGGGGCTGGAGCCTATCCCAGCTGTCACTGGGGTATACCCGCCTCTAACCCAATTGTCACTGGGTTAGAGGCGGTTAGAGGTCTCCAGTCTCCAGTTAGTCCAGGGCTAACACATAGAGACAGACAACAAGCCACCAATGAACCTAACCAGCATGTCTTTGGACGGTGGGAGGAAGCTGGAGTACCTGGAGAGAACCCATGCAGACACAGAGAGAACATGCAAACTCCACAGAGGAAGGAACCAGTCGACCCATGAATTAGGACACTTAGGACACTTTTCACGGTATTGAGATTTTGGCTACAAGTTTAATCAATAAATTTTGATTTTGAGTTTAAAGAAACACGTGTGGTCTCCACGTTTTGCCCCTCCTCTGAGCCAGGTCGTGACAAAATTAGGGCTCGTCCATTTGTCAGATTGTGGTAATAGCAGTTTTTCTATACTGTGTTTTTGGTGGAGCATCACACATGATGATAATGTTTTATTAATTTGGAGAGCTTTAGTTCATCTAATTCATTTTGGCTCTTTGCTTTTTGAGTAAAATGCTAAATTGTATGATGTGGTGTTAGTTTGACTGGTGTTCTCTGTTAAACGTAGCAGCAGGTTCTCATAGAGTAAGTACTTCTATGGCTGGCTTAACATTTGAACAGCAGAAAGAACTACTGCTGTTGAATTTAGAGCATGAAAAGGAGTTGTAAAGAAAGAAATGGTAGAATGCATCTGCTTTAATGGGGGGGCTTCCTGGCTTTATTGCCACAATAATGAGAGAGAGAATTTGTTTCTCTCTTTTTTATAACTTTCTTCAAAGTCAGAAGTTTACATACACTTCCTTAGTATTTGGTAGCATTGCCTTTAAACTGTATGACTTGGGTCAAACGTTTTGGGTATCCTTCCACAAGCTTCTCGCAATAGTCTGCTGGAATTCTGGTCCATTCCTCCTGACAGAACAAGGGTAACTGAGTCAGGGTTGTAGGCCGCCTCGCTCGCACACGCCTTTTCAGATCTGCCCACAAATTTTCTATGGGATTGAGATCGGGTCTTTGTGGTGGCCACTCCAAAACATTGATTTTGTTCCTTAAGCCACTTTGTAACTACTTTGGCAGTATGCTTAGGGTCATTGTCCATTTTTAAGACCCATTTGCACCCAAGCTTTAACTCCCTGGCTGATGTCTTGACATGTTGCTTCAATATTTCCACATAATGTTCTTTCCTCATGATGCCGTCTATTTTATGAAGTGCACCAGTTCCTCCTGCGGCAAAACAGCCCCACAACATGATGCTACCACCCCCATACTTCACAGTTGGGATGGTGTTCTCAGGCTTACAAGCTTCCCCCTTTTTCCTCCAAATGTAACGATGGTCATTATGGCCAAACAGTTCCATTTTAGTTTCATCAGATCACAGGACATGTCTCCAAAAATTAAGGTCTTTGTCCCTGTGTGTATTTGCAAACTGTAATCTGGCTTTTATATTTTGCTTTTGGAGTAATGGTTTCTTCCTCGCTGAGTGGCCTTTCAGTCCATGTCGTTACAGGACTCGTTTCACTGTGGAGAATGACACTCTCTTACCAGCTTCAGCCATCATCTTGACAAGGTCTTTAGCTTTTGTTCTGGGGTTGATTCACACGTTTCGGACACAGAACCCGTCTCCTTCCTGAGCGGTATGATGGCGGTATGGTGTCTATACTTGCGTGTAATTGTTTGAACAGATGAATGTGGCACCTTCAAACATCTGGAAATTGTACCCAAGGATGAACCAGACTTGTGGAGCACCACAATTCTCTTCCTGATATCTTGGCTAATTTCTTTTGATTTTCCCATGATGTCAAACAAGGAAGCAGTGTGTTTGAGGTGTAGCCTTAAAATACCTCCACAGGTGTGCCTCCAATTAACTCAGATGTTGTCTGTTAACCTATCAGAAGCTTCCAAAGCCATGACATCATCATCAGGGCTTTCCTTCATTGTTTAAAGACACTAGTGCAGTGCCCGTCGGAAGTATGTATTCCTATAGTGGGAGCCTACAGGTGCTGTGTATGAGGATTAGTGGAAATATTAGAGCGGAGAAAACCTATTTTACCGATATATTTTACATTTCTTATCCAAACAACGTCAAACTTAGCAATGCACATCTTCGTGTCCGTAGCGAGACACCTGCCCAGTTTCAAATCAATCGGGCCAACGGTTCGCGAGATATGTGTGCCACAGACACACACACACACACACAGACGCTTCTTGATTTATAGATAGATGGCGGACTACATGCTAGTTTTCCTGCTGGAGAAGATATTGAGCCTATTAGGGTTACCAGGGCAAAATATCATTTCTCCTTGAGTTTGGTTTCTTCTAAAGCCGATTTGTAAACAGTGCTCAAGATTTGTGCGCATGCTCCGCCTCTTCCTCTCCGTTTTTGGTGAATTTTTGAAAGTGGCTGTTTTTGATGCCATGGCAACCGGAGTAGTGGAAATATTAGAGCGGAGAAAACCTATTTTACTGATATATTTTACATTTCTTATCCAAACAACGTCAAACTTAGCAGTGCACATCTTCGTGCCCGTAGCGAGACACCTGCCCAGTTTCAAATCAATCGGGAGATATGCGTGCCACAGACAGACAGAGTGACACACAGACAGTCGCTCCTTGCATTATTAGATAGATTAATAGTTGTAATGTTCAATCAAACTGCTTACACTAGTAGTCTCTACACAGTGTTATTTTGTGATTTTCACGTGCTATGTTTGTGTTAGTGCTACGTCACTAAAATGTGATTAAGACTAATAAACATTTTCGTCTGGAGACTGAGACTAATTCAAATATTGACTGTCGAAACCCACGCTGGTCTACATGATGATTTTGTGCGTGCATTTTCTGTACTGAAAATCAATAAGATTTATGGGCCTAAGGTTTTTCTCTTTCCAGATACAGTATATGGTCTATGAAAAGGAGATAAATGAATAAAGAGTCCAACCACATCTTGACTTCCATATGATGTTTTTTAAATTGCGACTTTGATTATGGCAATACAGGCGGTTCTGAGTATTTCGGTTCCGAGATATGCGTGCCACAGACAGACACACAGACGCTTCTTGATTTATAGATAGATAGTAATCTTTGTGTATGTAAACTTCTGACTTTGAATAAAGTAATAAAAAATTCTCTGAGAATTTCTCTCTCTCATTCCTGTGGCATTTAGCAAATAGAAATAATTTTAGTAATCCTAACTGACCTAAAACAGTTGAGGTTTAGTCTGATTTAACTTCAGACAGTGAGGAAAAATGTTTATGTGTCTTTTAACACAGTGTATGTAAACATCTGGTTTCAACTGTAGATGGCTTCCTTTACTCGTCTTTCAAACCATCTGTCTTCTCTGGCTAAGATTTGGACGTTGTTATTTTCAAAGGAGTGCCCTTTGTCCTTCAGGTGTAGGTGGACCGCTGAATCATTTCCTGACGAGCTGGCTCTCGTGTTGGTACATGCGTTTATGGATGGGTTGTTTGGTTTCCCCAATGTGTAAGTCTGTACACTCCTACGTGGCTGGAGTATCCGAAAAACTCAGGAGAATTTTCAGAAATCACTGCATTCCAGTTTATTTCAAACCACGGAATACACTTAGGCAAAGACTGGTCCACCCTAAAGACAAAACACCCAGGCAAAAACAGAGTGATGTGGTGTACGCTGTTCAGTGCAGTGAGGAGTGTACAGACTTCTACATAAAAGGCGACCCTGCCTTCTTCTGCCGGTTCAGACACAGGGAGCTGTGTTCCAGTCAGAGCACTGCCAGAACCACTAGAGGTCACTAAACCTGAATAGGCTGGTTCAGAAGTCTGTTCTCCAAAACCGCCAGAGGTCGCTGAACCAGAGCGAATGGTTTCTTCAGTCTGACAGCTGCTCTGACTGATTAGACAGATTAGATTAGATTCAACTTTGTTGTCATTACACATGTACAGGTACAGAGCAACAAAATGCAGTTTAGCATCTAACCAGAAGTGCAATAGGCAGTAAGTGCACATGGCATAAATATTATGGTATATAAGTAGTATGGTACAGGTTGTTTTTACAGCATAAGGACAATATTTACAGATCAAAACCTATGTACAGGAGAGACCATATATACAGGTGAATGAGCAGGATATACATAATGACTGAATGAGGTACTATGAACATATACAGATGGCTTTGTTTGTTAAATGTGAGTAGACTATAAACAGGAACTATAACATAATTTACAATAAAGGAGATGGGCAGATGATAAATTAGATAAAAAAGCTATTCCTCAGTCAGGGAAAATAGTCCATGTGCCGGGTGGGAGGAGTCCTTCAGAATACTGTGGGCACAACGCAGACAGCACTTTTTCTAGACATCCTCAATGGCAGGGAGTGGAGTTCCTGTGATGCGCTGGGCAGTTTTCACTACGTGCTGCAGGTGTTTGCGCTCCGCGACAGAGCAGCTTCCGTACCAGACTGTGACACAGTTGGTTAGGATGCTCTTAATCACGCAGTGGTAAAAGTTCACCAGGATGGCTGAAGACAGATGGTACTTCTTCAATGTCCTCAGGAAGAAAAGGCGCTGGTGAGCTTTCTTGACCAGGCTGGAGGTGTTGGTGGTCCAGGACAGGTCCTCCGAGATGTGGGCCCCCCCATTAGTGATGGGTTTCTAGAAAAGTCTTGTGAGTTAAAACAAAAATGCATTTTCAGTGCCAAATGAACTTTGTGTTTATCGTTCAGAGAGTGTGGGCTCCTCATGGAGAAGCATTCAGTGGTGATCCAGTTGTACAAATTGTACTGCCATCAAAGTTTAGGACATCAGTTATTCAAACAGCTCATGATAATGTTGCAGGACATGTGTAAATTAAACCTATCATCGTGTGCTTCAGCATTTTTTATGGCCACGTTTAAAGCGTGATATTTATGGATACATTAAGATGTGTCATACTTGTCATATTAGGTTACAAGCAAACCTAATTAAACCATAAAGCCTGCTCCTTTGTATCCCATACCTACCGCGAGTCAGCCTTTCGTGCATCTCGTTATAGACTTTATGAGGCAGGGGAAATGGCAAAACAAAACCTACAAGTCTCCCAGAAAAAGATGAAAAGGTTGTTCAACCGCAGAGCAGAGAGACGTGAATTTAGTGCTGGTGACCAGGTTCTGGTTCTGTTGCCTCTTGAGTCTCCTTTTCAGGCAAAATCCTTTGGTCCCTGCCAGGGGTCGCGTTAACCGAATATTTTCCGTCATTGACCGTCTTTTTTTTTTTTTAAATATGACGGAAAAATCTGAAGGCCGTCCGTCATTTTGACAGATTGCAACTCACACCCCTGACCACTTGGTGGCGAGTGACCTTATTAATTGGCTCTTGTCTCTCATCGAAGTTTGCGTTCCAAACATCGCGAAACTTTTGTCGGTGCACGATTTCCTGGTACACCGATTACACTGATGCACACGTCAGAGCTCGGCTAACTATAGACCAGGGATTCCCAAAGTGTGGTGTGCGTGCACCTCTGGAGGTGCGTGACCTGCTTCTAGGGGATGGGCGAGATGCAAAATGCAATGGCGGAGAAGAAGTTATCTTCTTCTACGCACCGTATATGCGCAACTAACTGAGCTTGAACTTGAAAATCGTCAGATGGATAATTTTTTTTATCTGTTCCTGAGCCTATCCTCTTTGTTATTTATGTTGTGGGTTGTGTGTAACTTTATTACAATTTAATTCAAAGACTGGCGTTCTAATTTTATTTCCATAACCGCTGTGTTATGAGGACGGGGTTGTGTTAGCTCCATGGTCATTGCTGCAATTTTTGTTTAATGCGGCTGAAAATATTATCCATACTTCCCCCAACTTATCTGCTTTCTGAGTCTGAGCCTGTCATCCATCCCCTTTGCTCTTAAAAGTGGAAGCTTGTGCAGAACTTTGTTTCGTTATGTTGAAAATGTTACAGTGTTTCAGTTTAATTCAAATGCGAGAGCGCGTTGTTGTGATCATGATTATTTTGTTATATGTGTGTTCTGGTAACTTAAGCATGATTAAACATGCTGCCTCTAATATGGATATAAAAAAGCTTGTTGCGTTTTTTTTAATTTTTTTTTTTAAGTGTGGGGTGTTGGGGGTGCGTCAGTGCAGTTGGGATATAGAAGGAGGTGCGTGGCCAAAAAAGTTTGGGAACCGCTGCCATAGACCATATACAATATATATATATGTATATATGTCTATGTCTATGCAGCTAACGGCTACCAAAATGGAATTTGCATACCACAGAAGCACTTCAACCCTACGGTACCGTCTAAGACCTGTTTACGCTAGCAGTGCCGTACGGACAAGACGTGTCGGCAGGGGAAACTTTTTTTTTTTTTTTTGGTTACCATTTAAAGTAAATACTGTTCTGAAAAAAGTACTCAAAGTTAATGAAACTTTAATGAAAAGGAAATGGTATTGAATATGTTTTTATTATCATTCATCCATTCATTCATTCATCTTCTATACTCGTTTAGTCCTGTTAAGGGTCATGGGGGTCTGCTGGAGCCTATCCCAGCTGTCATCGGGCGAGAGGCAGGGGTACACCCTGGACAGGTCGCCAGTCCATTGCAGGGCCAACACACAGAGACAGACAACCATTCACACTCACATACACACCTACGGCCAATTTAGAATCACCAATTAACCTTCTTGCTGTGAGGCATCAGTGTTAACCACCTCGCCACTGGGCCGCCCCTATTATCATTTCAAAAAATCAAAAATTAAAGTGACGGGTAAAAATAGATTATGACAGAATTTTTACGACAACGAAAAAGTCTAGCGCAACCTCTGGGTGGAACTGTCATAAATCCATAAAACCAGTGGCAAGTCATGTAATCTCTGTTCCACCTATTCATATTGACCTCACCTGTAACTTTAAAATTGTGAGGTGTGCGTGAAAAAAGGAGAAGGATGCCATGACGACCAAATGCTTTGAATGAATATTTAATCAAGGAAGTTTTTAAGGTTTTTTTTTTCCATGTCATTTCCAGCTTTGATACCAGACACAAAGAACACAGCCTTGATATGTTCTGACCTATTGACACACTTCCAATGCACAACACGGGTTACCAGTATTAACATACACCAATCAGGCATAACATTATGTCAGGCATAACCTAATATTGTGTAGGTCTCCCTTTTTTAGTTGTTCCTAAAGTGTTTTTGTGTGTGTGTCTGTGTCAGGCTGCATCCTGCTGGGGATGGCTGCTGCCATCAAGGAGTGTCATTGCTTGTCTTATCTTGAATATATAATTTGTGTATAACAACTCTGAATATAATTAGTTAAAAAACAACGTTAAGTACTGCAAGCTATGTGAAATATAACTCAGCTTAAGCTTAGTTATAGGAAACTTATTATTGCTTGAGTAATATTGATGGTGACACACGTCCAAATGGTTTATGGGCATCAGAGGACAGTTAACGTTTAGTGTTATGTCATCTGATGACTGGTCAGTAAAACAGCCTATGGAAAACTGATAGTGGAAGGCTGAACAGATAAGTGGCACTTTTCTGGGTGGGAAACATACTTTAGTGCTCTGCACCACCCTAGGAGTGGCTGACCATTAAAACCATCAGTCCAAGACACCTGAACTCTCATCCTCCAAGGTTGTTCAGTGCTGAAGCCTCGTCCACTCATAGCTCTCAGCGTCTGTCTTTCTTTTGCTGAAGTTTTGTGCTTCCATTTACTGAAAATGGCTCAAAACTTCATATTCTGTTCTGTCCTTTGGATAGTTGTTGCAGTTATTGGTAAGTATCCTGATTTTATTATATCCAACACATGCAAAGTCTTTAATGTTGATGATAAGAGGAGCAGACGATCAAAAACTGCCTCATCACGTAAACTTTACAACTGAGAGAAATATCCTTTTAAGCAAATTTTATCAAATTTCAGATTATTCCAGTTTGTATTGGGTTTTAACGTTATTAAATGAGCACACAGCTGACGTTTAAAAGGGTTTTAGGTAACAGATTATTGTAGACATTTTTAATCCAGTGAAAATTCCTAGTTTTGATTCTAAACAAACTCAAAGTTCAGACTCACAATTATGTGCATTATTTAAAAGTTGACTCAACAACAAAGAGCGAGTTTGATGTTGAAAGTCTGACCTTACCTCTGACCACGTTGATATCCTACCTTTCTTTGGGAAGTCACATTCCACTCAAGGAAGGTTTGGTCTCTGGTCTGGTTAATGCTTTACATGCTTAAAAACACAGCATGAGATTTATACGACCTTTACTAGACAGATGCAGGAACTGGTTTTAGTCTTGGGCGTTCATTAGTGGGACTTATTGATGTGGAAGAGCTTACTTTGTTTCTTCATCTTATTTGTTCATATAAAAAGGAAAGCAACATGAAACTACACTTAATTACCTTCACCTTTTCTTCATTTAGATATTTTAGATCTGTTCAAAGTATTTTTCTCAAAACGTTCCACTTTCTTCTACTTCCCTGATCGTACCACACTCAATATGTGTCAGGTCTAAGAATTCACTGTCTCAACCTCAGTGTGGGCGACATAGATAAGTTCATACGCTGCCTCGTAGCTAAGTATCATGATTAAAAAAATAAAAACATAAAAGAACCATTGGTTAATCTTTAAATTTCAAGCTGCTACAATAATTACCGTATGAAAACCATCCTGAACAGATGGACTTGCTTTCTTCCTTCCTTTTTTATCTTTAGGTAAGGGCTGGACACAGCCTATAAACCCTTAGAATCATTCTACTTCATCATAAAACTGAACTAAATTAGCATCATTCTGTTAAACATTTTTGATAGAAATGAAGCTAATTTGGATCTGTTTCTCTTTACTGGATCATCTGGTAAATCCCCAGAAATATTTAAATAATTTGTGTTTATAGACGCAACTGTTTCTCCATAGAGTTGGGATTGTTGGCGTTGTAAAGTCATCTGAGGTTTAACTCTTTCACTACAGCTTATCACTTATTACTACAGTATATTGTGCTGCTTTAACCACACACCCTCAGCCCCTTTAGCTACAACAATGAAAACAACTGAACTCTAGTACTGGTTCTGGCATTTTACAGCCTGAAGACCTTATTTATATATATTATTCTAATGTTTCTTTCTCTAGCAAATGAATTTCCTTCAGGATTAATGAAGTTTTATCTTCTCTTAGCTGAACATACAGCTGTGGCAGAAAACAACACAACAACAGTGACTCCTGATATGACAACGGCTCCTGCTTCAAATACTACGGCAGCTTCAAGTACTACAGCGGCTCCAGATAATACATCAGCTTCAAATACTACAACGGCTTCAAATACTACAGCAGCTTTAAGTACTACAGCGGCTCCAAGTAATACAACAGCAACAGGTAATTCAACAGTTCCTGGCACTACATCGGCTCCAACACCGGCTCCTGGTACTACGGCGGCTCTAACAGCAGCTCCAGGTACTACCCCAACAACATCAGCCACAGGTCACAGCTTCTTCCACAACAATACCAGTACTCACATGATGCTTCTTTTCATTTCAAGATCCTTGTAATAATAGCCCTTGTGGCATAGGAAGCACGTGTGAGGCTCGTGTTGATCAGACCTTTATATGCTTGTGTCTGTCTGGAGATTACTACAGCAACGTTACTAATCGTTGTGAGACCGGTAAGTATTTGTTTGGTACTACCACTATGAGGTCAGTGCTGCATGGGGAAATGACATAACTAATACGATGTAATACCATTGTGTAATACCATTTTTCACATTAAAGAGTTTCAGAGTTTCTAATAGTAAATGTATGTAAAGGTACACGGTGGAGTCACAGAATTAAACACTAGACATGAAACAACTCTCTTCTAAAAAAAAGCTTTTAAGTGTACATCTGTCTTACTGTGGTGTTTTCTTGTTTTAGGCAAAATTTTCCCTGGACTACTACAACTGCCTCAGATAGTTTATGAGAACAGTATGTCAGACAAGATATCATCAGTGTTCAAAAGGACTGCGGACAATATTACAGAAGAGGTGAAAAATACATTTTCTCTCTCTATCTTTCAGTTATACTGACATCTTGATTCATTCTAATAAATGTACAACACTTAGGTATCAAACCATATACCTGTGTTGTCAGATGATGACCTAAACAAAATGACATTTTCTTTCTTCCAAAACACAGCTGGACAAGAGTTTGAAACCTCTTAACTCTAATTACATTGGATCTGTAGTGCTGGAACTCATGTAAGTTTTGAGTATAGAATTAACCATCCATCTATCTTGAACCAGTTCACTCAGATCCTACTGCATTTAATAATTACCATCATTAAGAGTGATTTCTGTCCCTGTAGCCCAGTCAACAACCCTGGATTAAGGGTGAGTCAACATGTCAATGCATCTGTAGAGCTCATCTACTTACCAGAGTCCACACTCACAACATCAGAAGTTCAAGAGATGGTGAAGAATGCCACAGAATGCACCAACTGTCCACTGGCAGGGGCAACTTTTGCTGGTGAGTTAATTACCTGGATCTAGTCCAATCATTAAGTACTTCAATGGTTAAGAAAAAGTATCAGAATAAAACTCAAATACTCAAGACTGATTTGTTCTCAGGCAGAGATGTTCTTTACTCTATCTACAACTCTGTCTGACATCAATTTATCCACTCATCTTTAGATTAGAATAGATTGTGATTTTATTATATCACATGGAAATGAATTAACAAAGCAACATTTCAGAGATGCACTGTGAGTGTAGTGTATTGCAGTAAGATGTAGATTATCTCTAAGCATGTGGTCTTTAAGCCCAATTTGATCTGTCATTTGTCTTGATTAGTTGTTTGGAAAGTTTTGTGCATGTTTTGTTCTAGATGTTTGAGTGAGTTTCACTGAAATGATCTTCCTTTCCCTCCCTTGAATTAAAGAGGGAGACCTGTGTGAGAGGAACCCATGTGATGAAGTCACCGCAAGATGCTCTTCAAAAGATGGAATTTTCAGGTGCACCTGTCAAGCAGACTATGTTCCGTCTGACTACACTATCAGAATATGTCTTGGTGAGAGGATTTAGTTTTAGATTTTTAAATGTCTGAAGAGTGTGTTAATGTTTCTTTGACCAAACAACAAACTGACTTTTAAATGTTTCATATTTTTGCAGCTTGTCCCAGTGGAACAAAAGCAGTGGATTCTTTGTGTGTCCCGTAAGTGCTTCTATCTATCTATCTATCTATCTATCTATCTATCTATCTATCTAGCTATCTATCTATCTGAATGATAAAGTCATTTTCTTTGTCTTTCAGGTGTCCATTTGGTTATTCTGGTTTTAACTGCACTGACAGTGAGTATACAGCACATGATTAACAATGAATAAAAGAAACAGCACAATTACATAATGACAATCTGTCATCAACTTTAGATCCGCATGAGAACTTCCTCTGAGGATCTGTCTAAAAAAATCAGTGTAACTTTGCTTTACAGAGGCTCGAGGACTCAATTCTAGGAACGTTGTTTACTAGCTTTGTCACTGATGTTGTCTTCGTTGTGTTCTGTTAGCATGGAAGCTCATTCTGGTGATTGTCGGTTCTGTGCTCGGTGGACTGCTGCTCATAGCTCTCATCCTCCTCATAATAGTGTCTGTGAGGTGAGTTTCTGACTTATTCATTCATCCACACTCAAACATTCAGTTATTCATTATACTTGACCTTCAACTGTACAACAGTAGTACAGGCTAGGGGTTGTTCAGACTAGTCAGTTTATCGACTTCACTGATGTACCGTAACACTTTAAGCATCATGTCGACTAGTCACTGATCACGTGACAATAATAAAATAGACGCCTCCTAGAAGACAGGTGAGGAGCCCAGTGGGTCATTGGTTCATCAAGTGTGTGAAAATACGTCACTAAAGATGAAGCCCATACTACCGTGACATGTCAGTACTGAAATACAACTAAAGTACTACTGCAATGCATCTGAAAAGGTTAACGCTAACGCTAGCAGAAGAACGGACCAAATCCTCTGGACAGCAGTCAGTTAACAACTTCACCAAACGTCCTGTGGTAACAGAGAGAAGGAGGCTGCACATTTGATAAAGTTATTAGACCTTTAGCTGCTTCACTATCCCATCTAACAAAACACTGTGGAGTACGATTAAATGCTACTGAGGTGCTGCCTGTTTTTATACAGGCTATACATATCTGCAGCTCACAGTATGTAGCACATGAGCTGTCTGTTCTCAGCCTATGTATTCAGGTCTAGAATATAGATTTCATTACTTTCTACTGTGTTTTTATCAGAGACTAGTCAGTGTCGACTGGACTTTCATCACATAACTATCAACTTTAAAAAAAATCTGAAGTCGTGCAACCCCTGGTACAGACACAATAAAATTGGAACACTATATAAAACCTTCCTTTTATCTCGTCAGGTCGCCAAAGAAAAGTTCTAAGAGGCAAACGCCTGACATCGGTTCACCTTACATGAGCCACTCTCCAGCTAAGGGACCATTAGGCAACGGCAGCTCATTCCACGGCCAGGCAGCTTCAGTTAATGGGTCGGCCAATAGTTTGGCAGCTTTTGCTAACGCCGGAGTGCCCAGGTTCCCACAGGCAACAGCCAACAACAACTATGATAACAGGACCAACCTGGAGGTGATTCATGGCAACAGCAGGCAAAACCTGGTACCTATGAACTCAGTGAGTATGAGTCTAACCCTAACTCCAACCTGGTTGTGTGTTTTCTTAGTTTTCCTGATAATTTTTTATTTTTTTTTCCATTTCAGCAGCGAGACGACGACCAAAATGACATTAACCCACATGCCCAGAGTCGAGGCCAGAATAACCCGTATGCTCGGAGCCAAGGCCGCACCAACCCTTACTACAGCTAAGATGATGGGAGACACGTTAGTTGATGCAGAATCATAGAGGTTGACATTGACCATGACCCAATACCTACTGAATTTTGTTGTTGTGATTTGTTTTTGTCTCTACAGATTTACTTCACAAACACCATCCTTTCATAGTAAAAGCTGTATAAATATAACTACAGTAGTTGTAGTTTATTCACACGGAAACAGAAACTCAGAAAGAAGGAGCTGTTTAATGTCATTTACTGTTATTTTCTTGTCTATGAATTTACAAGTAATCAATCGATTTGTTGCCTGTAAAATGTTCTGGTTCATGATAATTCACGTATTTAACGCAGGCCTTGTAAATGAGACGAGGTTCTTCTATTCCTCTTAAATGTTTACGTCACTGAAATGTCTGATTTGGTGTTTTTTCATATAAAAGATTATATCATTACCAGTTTTGTATTGTGTTAGTTTTCCATCATAATAGTTTTTCATTCATTTTAACTTAATGAAATGTTGCTCATGCTTTGTCTGAGACTATGTTTTGAAATAAAAGACTTTGAACTATTTGTGATTTTTGATGGATTCTTTCAGAGTAAAACTAAAACTGAGATGTTAGCACCTGTATTTTTACTGATCCAAATTATTTTAATCCTGATGTACACTGATCAGCCACAACATTAAAACCACTGACAGAAGAAGTGAATAACATTTAAACCATCTTGTGACAGTTCAGTGTTCTGCTGGGAATCTTTCAGACCTGGCATTCATTGGTGTGGATGTTACTTAGACATGTAGCACCCACCTAGACCAGACCAGACACCCCCACCCCATAGCAATGACACTCCTTGATGGCAGCAGCCATCCCCAGCAGGATGCAGCCTGACACAGACACACACACAAAAACACTTTAGGAACAACTAAAAAAACAAAACATGAAGAACAGCACAAGGTGTTGACCTGGCCTCCAAATTCACTAGATCCCAAACTGATCAAGTATCTGTGGAATGATCCACAGAGCCCCCCCCCCCCCCATAACATTCTGTTGCCAGACACCACAGGACACCCTCAGAAGGCCCATGTCCACTCTATGATGAGTCCCCACAAGGGAGACCTGCCTAATATTAGGAAGGTGGTCATAATTTTATGCCTGATCGGTGCACCTGACTTACACACTTGGGATGCATGAACCCAAATGAATGAGTCTTCTAAACACTTAGATATCTTTACTAATAAGCATTCTGTCTGGATCAGTATAATATGATATTTAAATATTTCTATAGTTATTAATAACTTCTACAAAGTCAAATATTCATTCATTCATTTCGCAGGGGGCTGGAGCCTATCCCAACTGTCACTGGGGTATACCCGCCTCTAACCCAACTGTCACTGGGTTAGAGGCGGTTTGAGGTCTCCAGTCTCCAGTTAGTCCAGGGCTAACACATAGAGACAGACAACAAGCCACCAATGAACCTAACCAGCATGTCTTTGGACGGTGGGAGGAAGCTGGAGTACCTGGAGAGAACCCACGCAGACACAGGGAGAACATGCAAACTCCACACAGGAAGGACCCAGTCGACCCATGAATTAGGACACTTAGGACACTTTGCACGGTATTGAGATTTTGGCTACAAGCTTAATCAATAAATTTTTATTTTTTTTTATTTATTTTTTTTATATATATTTTTTATTGATTTCAAAGGATATAACAAAGAGCAATTTACATCAGAAGGCTTATTTTCCATTTTTCTTCAAGAACACACCCTTGCATTTCCCCACCCTACCCAGTCATCCACACTACACTTTCTACACTGTACAGATTATACAATAAACACACATTTAAAAATAATACAATGCATAATGCAACAAATGATACTATGTATAATACAACATACAATCGGTATGTCCATAGAGCGGGATACAATAGTGTTATTGAGATAAAGTTGAGAAGTATACATCATCTGCACCATACATGTTATTGGAAACAGAAAACAACAACAACACAAAAAACAAAAAAAAAAAAAAAGGGGGAGGGGGGGTTAGAAAATAAATCTGAATAGGGCGACAGGGTCAACTTGTACTCTGACAACCCTGAGGCATGCCGAAAAATAGTGCTTTTCAAAGATGGTGCTCATTTATCTTCAAGAGTTTTTAATTCTCTTATGTATTCCAGTGTTGGATTCCAAACTAACTCAAATTTTTCAGGAGACCCTCTTAAATTGTATTTAATTTTTTCTAGATTGAGGAACATCATAAGGTCTTTAAGCCAAGTGGACGCCATGGGGGCAAGCGGTGACTTCCATCCTAGTAGTATTCTCCTCCTCGCTAGTAAGGATGCAAAAGCAATAGTGTCCTTTGCCCACTTTCCAAAATTCTCATGATTTGGTATTACCCCAAAGATACCAACTTGGTGGCTTGGTGATAACGTAACACTTAGAAATTTGGACAAATGACCAAAGATATTTGTCCAGTAATCATGAAGGCGAGGACAAGACCAAAACATGTGTGTCATGTCTGCTGGAGATAAATTACACCTGTTATAGGTGTCTGTGACATTAGAATATATTTTGGAAAGTTTAGAATTGGTAAAATAAGTGCGGTGGACCACCTTAAACTGTATTAAACTCAACCTTGCACAAGATGTACTCCCATTCACTCTGCTAAGTGCTTCCTCCCAGTCATTGTCAGCTATAGGGCAACCCAACTCCTCCTCCCAGGTTTTTCTTATCTGATCAAGTGGGGTCTCTGTGAGTTGGGATATTGAAATATATATTCTGGAAATGAGGCCTTTTTGATTGGCAGGAATGTCTAAAATTGAATCGACAGCAGAATCAGGTGGAGAGTTCGGAAAAACTGAATTATTCAACTTGGCAAAGTTACGGATCTGGAAATAACGAAAAAGATGCGACTGTGGGAGGTTAAACCTTTCACAGAGTTTGGCAAAGCTATTAAAGGAATTATCAGTGTAGAGATCTCTTAAATTTGTAAGGCCTGCCCTTCGCCAAAAGAAGAAGGCCGCATCTACACTGGGGGGAAGAAAAAGGTGATTGTTGCAAATGGGGCTATGGTTGGATGCCCCCTTAAGTCCAAAAGTTAATCTAAATTGAGACCAGATCCTTAAAGTAGTGATAACGATAGGGTTGCTTGTGTATTGGGTTGACTGAATGGGTAGTTTAGATGTGAGCAAAGCCAAAAGTGAAGTGGAGGGACATGAGCTAGCCTCGATCTCACACCAATTTAGCGTCGGCACCTGAACCCAGAGAATCATTTTTTGTATGTTGGCTGCCCAATAATAATTTCTCAAGTTTGGGAGCGCTAGTCCACCAACTGATCTGTCTCTTTGTAAAAACCCACATTTGATCCTGGGGGTCCCATTTTTCCATATAAAGGAGGAGATCAATTTGTCAGCTGTACTAAAGTATGATTTTGGCAAAAAGATTGGCAGACACTGAAAAAGATATAAGAACCGTGGAAGCACATTCATTTTTATACAATTTATCCTACCTGCAATTGTTAAATGCAGACCATTCCACTTTTCCAAATCTAGTTTAATCTGTTCCATTAAAGGTAGAAAATTATTCTTGTAAATGGCTGATAAATGTCGACAGATATTCACTCCTAAGTATCTAAAGCTGTTTCTAGACAGTTTAAAGGGAAGGTCTCCATCAGTAAGTTGTGGGGTTGGGTTGTTTACTAAGAAACATTCACTTTTTGAGTAATTCAGTTTATAACCTGAAAAGATTCCAAATCTATCTAATAGTTCAATTATGCGAGGGATAGTGGTTAATGGATCAGAAATAAACAACAACTAGACAATTCCCCTGCGGGAAATCGCGAGAGTGATGCAGTGGCCGCAGCAGTCTGCGATACCATGCTATATTGCTGTGATAGTACGATGCTACGATGCTATGATGATGCTACTATGCCAAGATGCTACAATGCTATGATGCTAAGATACTAAGATGCTATGATACTAAGATGCTACAAAGCTAAGATACTATGTTGCTACGATGCTAAGATGCTACAATGCAATTATACTAAGATGCTATGATGCTAAGATACTACAATGCATCATAGCATTGTAGCATCATTAAAGCATTATAGCATGGTAGCATCATTAAAGCATCTTAGCATCATAGCATTGTAGCATCTTAGCATCATAGCATTCAAATAGTCATTTAAGGCCTGGTTCCTACTGACTGGATGGGTGTGAGTTTGATGTCATGCAGGGTACAACAAACCAAACAGGATGAGGAGGATGCAGTAGGCCTGGCTGAGAGAGAGAGACACTGAGAAGGGTCGTCCTTTACGCCCTTCTACAAACTGAAGGGCAGGTACAGGCAGCAGACCCCTCCCAGCTCCACCTGAAAGCCAGCATCAAATAAGGAAGAGAGTGGGAGGGATCTCACTAGGATCCCCAGACAAAGAACGAGCAAATCGTAACAGTTGATCGTTAATCATAATAATTTTAACAATAAAACTCATTACTCCTACCTGAGCAATAGTTTAACAGTTTACAGCACAGTCTTACAGTTAGAAAAACAATAATATTAAACTTAACACATCCAGGCTGTAACAAGGAATCAGCGATGAAGTGAAGAAACATTTATTTCTTTCGTAAGTGACCATGGTATAAGCGGGATAATGCCCTTCGAGGTGTCCATTAACAGAAATTAATGGACTTTGCGGAAGCGTCGGACGGTTCACGCCTCCGCGTCGTCCATTAATTTCTGTTAATGGACACCTCGTCGGGCATTATCCCTTACTTAACAGTTCAGCTATGTTGGGCACAAACACTTAACATATAAATAATTCTAGAAATTCACTTACCTAATAAAGTGATAGCACCAACAGAGGAGGGAGGGAGAGAGAGAGGGAAGGAGGGAGAGATGGGGTGGGGGGGGGGGTCATGGAGTGTTCTGTCTCCCCATTGTAACAGTCTGAGAGTCCCTAATGTTTTGTCAGTCTGTGTCTGTAATGCTATAGTGGGAGGGGAGGTGGGGGGGTTGGAGTGGGGGGGTCATAGTGTCAGATTCTGCCACCCTACTATAGTCCTGTAATGGGTTGAGGGGTCATAATGTTTTGGCAGTCTGTGTCTGTAATGCTATAGTGGGAGGGGGGTGGGGGGGTTGGAGTGGGGGGGTCATAATGTCAGGTTCTGGCCCCCTACAGTACTGCAGTAATGGTTTGGGGGGTTTTAATGTTTTGGCAGATACTGTTATCCACTGAGAACTGTTTTCCTGCCTCGGGTCTGGTTGTCATGGCTACCAGGGTCAACTGCTGCTCCTTCTCCTTCTCCCTCTCACCTCTGCCTGAGTCAGAGGGAAAGTGCAGACAAGGATTTGCCCTCCGAACAAATGCTTGTATCTCAAAAACTACAAGTGCTATCGAGAAAACAAACACATCGTGAGCGTCAGCCAAGGGTTTTCTACAATTTAGTGTTGTTGCCACGCGCGTACTGCCAAAATTGTGGCCGTAGTCGTTTTGGAAAGAAAGTATGCGACACGAAAATCGTCGAGAAATCCCTCTCGATTTCCACATACACACACATGGGGAAAAATTCGAAAAGCTGTCGCCGCACTCCTCGCTCAGAGGAGCCTCCAGTCCAAACCGTACGTCCCACACAAATCAAACCAACACCATCTTAAAGCCAACAAAAATCCCTACGTTTTTATGTATTTTTTATCTCTCTACCTCAAAAACTGTGGCCACCACATGAGATTGAACCTTTTTTTTTCAGAATATCACCGAAACTCTGAAGTTAGAGTGAGGGGTCAGAGGGAGGGATTTTTAATTTTTTTCCCCAGATTTCACCAAACGTAAACTGCGACCCTGACCAAACCGTAAAAGGTATTGAAACGCCGTTTTCAGGAAGAGAAAGCTACACTTCCCGTGCCTCGTACAAACTTCCAAGCAAGTTTCTACTACAAAGCATGGCCGAGTAATCGCTGGACAAAGCCAAGCTGGACATTTTGGAATGTTGCCGCTTTTTTCGGGCTTCTCCATTCATTTCAATGGGAAATTGATCGCGTTTTTTTCGCGACTACGTCGCGAAAAAATCTTGTTTGAAAGAACTGTATAGAAGCACACCGAGTCCGATCGAGACGCACGTTTTGATGTATTTTGTGTCTGTGTGCGACGAACGGTATTTGAGTTGAAAGGTTTCGAAAATCGGCCGTAGGAAAAAGTTTAATAATAACTAGACAATTCCCCTGCGGGAAATCGCGAGAGTGATGCAGTGGCCGCAGCAGTCTGCGATACCATGCTATATTGCTGTGATAGTACGATGCTACGATGCTATGATGATGCTACTATGCCAAGATGCTACAATGCTATGATGCTAAGATACTAAGATGCTATGATACTAAGATGCTACAAAGCTAAGATACTATGTTGCTACGATGCTAAGATGCTACAATGCAATTATACTAAGATGCTATGATGCTTTAATGATCACCTGTTCATATAGTCATAATATAATCCTGGTGAAAATATTTGCGACTTACGTTGCAAATAATTTCATGTTTGACTACAAAAAGTAATGGTCAGGTCAAGACAGGTATGAAAGTATTCGCGACTTACGTCGCGAATGTCTTTACTAAGTAGCATGTCTTTACTACCATGAGCAGCAGCTATAACAAAAAGCACAACTCAAATAGTCATTTAAGGCCTGGTTCCTTCTGACTGGATGGGTGTGAGTTTGATGTCATGCAGGGTACAACAAACCAAACAGGATGAGGAGGATGCAGTAGGCCTGGCTGAGAGAGAGAGACACTGAGAAGGGTCGTCCTTTACGCCCTTCTACAAACTGAAGGGCAGGTACAGGCAGCAGACCCCTCCCAGCTCCACCTGAAAGCCAGCATCAAATAAGGAAGAGAGTGGGAGGGATCTCACTAGGATCCCCAGACAAAGAACGAGCAAATCGTAACAATTGATCGTTAATCATAATAATTTTAACAATAAAACTCATTACTCCTACCTGAGCAATAGTTTAACAGTTTACGGCACAGTCTTACAGTTAGATAAACAATAATATTAAACTTAACACATCCAGGCTGTAACAAGGAATCAGCGATGAAGTGAAGACCTTCAAATTGTCCTGCGAGTCCAGCTCTTTGTCTCATGTTGGACGTCACTGCAGTCTGTCTGGATCAGCTGGAGGAAAACTATAGGCAGACAAACAGACATGTCAAATAATGTTATGTAACATACTTAATATAACTCTTATGAGTGTTCAACAGCTCATTATTTATTTAATTAAAAACATCATATTATATTAAATTACTCCAATTATATATATACTGTCATTAATGTTGTTGCAAGCCATAAATGTTTCCTACTTTATGTGGTGGAATAATATATTTTTCAGTTTGACACAGTTTAATTTAAAAATATCTTCCCTTTAAATTGTAAAACTTCAACATTATTACTGTGATAAGCACCCGCTAGCAAGGCGGCGAATTAGCCGGCGGCTAACCCCACTAGCCTCCGCGTTAGCTCACGGCGAACTGCCGCGGCTAATTCGTGTTTAACTCCCGCGGGTCCGCGGTTAAATCCCGGTTAGCTAGCGGTTAGTTAGCGGTTAGCTCGAGGCTAACTCCGCGGTTGAGTCCGCGGCGTTAAGGTAGCGGCTAGCTAGCTCCGTTAGCTCCGCTAGCTTGCTAACATACATGAGCTATGCTGGAAGGCTAGTCGTCGGCTAAATCACTGGGCGGCTAGTCGTTAGCGTCTGTTAGCAGTTTAGCTATTCACTGACCTAATAAGATGAAGGAAACGGGTCAGGGATGTTGTGTCAGGAGTTTCAGCAAAGCAGCCAGATATAATTTGTGTTTAAAATAAAGGAAAAGGTCATAATGTCAGGTTCTGGCCCCCTACAGTACTGCAGTAATGGTTTGGGGGGTTTTAATGTTTTGGCAGATCATGTTTTCCACTGAGAGCTCTTTTCCCGCCTCTCGTCCCCAGCAGCTGCGTGTGTGAACGTGTGTAAGCTGGTTGGGGTCTGGTTGTCATGGCTACCAGGGTCAACTGCTCCTGTTCGAATGTCAGTTGGAAGACGGGGAGAGAGAGAGAAAATGCTGAAAAATCGCCTCGAACAGGAAGGACTTGTGGCCAAACCGTATTTCCAATCATTGAACCGACTTAACTTTGGGCATCTTGAGGCTTTCCTCAACGTCTACATATGCAGTTTGTGGGTAAAATGACGAAATGTGACCTATTCTAAGCGATTCAAAGAAAGGTTACGTCTGCTTTCCTCCAGAAATTTCCCTGCCTTTTTAACATGGCAGTCTATGGAGCTGTGGGTGGGTGTTGCTGGCGCATCTTTGTGTCTGACGCCAAAACTATAAGACTTACAGCTTTAGCAGACGAATTTGAGTGAGAAGACAAATTTTCCTACGTTTCTATGTATAAATTATGTCTGTCGTGTGAAATTTGTGGCCACGGGAGCAGTTTCTGTGCAGTTTTTTGACTAACTTTCTTCTCCCCTCCTCACTCTAGCTGATGATGTCATCCACTCTAGCACAAACATTCCGCGCAATACACACCCATTATAAACCCTGAAATTTGAGTAAAAACCTACACAACTCTGAGGCTTCATAGTTTAAAAACGGTAAAAGTTGTCGACAAGTGAAGTGAATCTCTGAAGAGAAGGCAAGAGTACCTACGTTTTAAAGTTTAAATGAAGTCTCTCGGTTAAAGTATGCCAGAGCAGTTCATTGTTGAAAATGTCTGTTGAATTTTTATTTTTTTCGGGCTTCTCCATTCATTTCAATTGGGAAATTTGTCGCAGTTTTTTCGCGACTACGTCGCGAAAAAATCTTGTTTGGAAGAACTGTATAGAAGCACACCGAGTCCGATCGAGACGCACGTTTTGATGTATTTTGACCTGTGTGCGACGAACGGTATTTGAGTTGAAAGGTTTCGAAAATGCGTAGGAAAAAGTTTAATAATAATAATAATAACTAGACAATTCCCCTGCGGGAAATCGCGAGAGTGATGCAGTGGCCGCAGCAGTCTGCGATACCATGCTATATTGCTGTGATAGTACGATGCTATGATGCTACGATGCTACGATGATGCTACTATGCCAAGATGCTACAATGCTGAATGAATGAATTAATTTATTGATCATTGAGAGATACTCACGAGCACGAACGGGGGGACGAGCTTGAGAGCAGGGTCGGTGGGAAGGCTCCTCTCCGGCCGGGGGGGACGTCTGATGAAACATTAAGACCAAACACATACAGAACTCAGCAGTTAAGGAGAAAACAATAGATGTAACATTTCTAGAGCCATTTTCACGCAGACAGATGTCATTGTGGCACAGAAGCTTATCTACTGTGTAAATACCTCCAGGGGGGAAGGGGTGGACCTCAGCTCCTCCAGGTCGAGCCTCCTCCAGCGCTGCTTCACCGCCATGGAACGTCTGGACTTCCTAGGCATCCTGCTGACAAAAAATAGACAGAAAAAAAAACAAGACAAAATACTTTTCAAAGCTTAACAGGCTATCAAACCTATCAAACTAACCTAAACCCTAACCTTTACCTAAACTCTAACTACCTAATGTAAAATAATCTAATCTAAGACAAATTAATGTAATATGTTATACTTAAATTAAATCTGTGTAGATGAAGGTGTGGTGAATGTATGTGTGTGGGTGAGGTGGCGATACTGCTCTGCGATGGTTGAGGGCGATGAATCAACGATGATCACTCTCAGCTGTCGAAGCACAGGAACCCTTTAATCCTATCAAAGACAATGCAAAAAAATTGAAATGTCTTTCAAATGTTATAAGTAAATGTAAGCAACAAGCTAATAACAAAGCAGACACATGTTAAACATCTGTAGTTGTCATAAAGTGTGTGTTTTCCTTATACTAAGATGCTATGATGCTAAGATACTACAATGCTAAGATGCTTTAATGATGCTACAATGCTATGATGCTAAGATGCTTTAATGATGCTACCATGCTATGATGCTTTAATGATCACCTGTTCATATAGTCATAATATAATCCTGGTGAAATTATTTGCGACTTACGTCGCAAATAATTTCATGTTTGACTACAAAAAGTAATGGTCAGGTCAAGACAGGTATGAAAGTATTCGCGACTTACGTCGCGAATGTCTTTACTAAGTAGCATGTCTTTACTACCATGAGCAGCAGCTATAACAAAAAGCACAACTCAAATAGTCATTTAAGGCCTGGTTCCTTCTGACTGGATGGGTGTGAGTTTGATGTCATGCAGGGAACAACAAACCAAACAGGATGAGGAGGATGCAGTAGGCCTGGCTGAGAGAGAGAGACACTGAGAAGGGTCGTCCTTTACGCCCTTCTACAAACTGAAGGGCAGGTACAGGCAGCAGACCCCTCCCAGCTCCACCTGAAAGCCAGCATCAAATAAGGAAGAGAGTGGGACAGATCGTCACACCCCCACCAGGATTATATTATGACTATATGAACAGGTGAATTATTATGATTAACGATCAATTATTACAATTTGCTCGTTAATCATAATAATTTTAACAATAAAACTCATTACTCCTACCTGAGCAATAGTTGAACGGTTTACGGCACAGTCTTACAGTTAGAAAAACAATAATATTAAACTTAACACATCCAGGCTGTAACAAGGAATCAGCGATGAAGTGAAGACCTTCAAATTGTCCTGTGAGTCCAGCTCTTTGTCTCATGTTGGACGTCACTGCAGTCTGTCTGGATCAGCTGGAGGAAAACTATAGGCAGACAAATAGACATGTCAAATAATGTTATGTAACATACTTAATATAACTCTTATGAGTGTTCAACAGCTCATTATTTATTTAATTAAAAACATATTATATTAAATTACTCCAATTATATATATACTGTCATTAATGTTGTTGCAAGCCATAAATGTTTCCTACTTTATGTGGTGGAATAATATATTTTTCAGTTTGACACAGTTTAATTTAAAAATATCTTCCCTTTAAATTGTAAAACTTCAACATTATTACTGTGATAAGCCCCCGGCTTGCAACGCGGCGAATTAGCCGGCGGCTAACCCCACTAGCCTCCGCGTTAGCTCACGGCTAACTGCCGCGGCTAATTCGTGTTTAACTCCCGCGGGTCCGCGGTTAAATCCCGGTTAGCTAGCGGTTAGCTCGAGGCTAACTCCGCGGTTGAGTCCGCGGCGTTAAGGTAGCGGCTAGCTAGCTCCGTTAGCTCCGCTAGCTTGCTAACATACATGCGCTATGCTGGAAGGCTAGTCGTCGGCTAAATCACTGGGCGGCTAGTCGTTAGCGTCTGTTAGCAGTTGAGCTATTCACTGACCTAATAAGATGAAGGAAACGGGTCCGGGATGTTGTGTCAGGAGTTTCAGCAAAGCAGCCAGATATAATTTGTGTTTAAAATAAAGGAAAAGGTCAAACATGACTGAGAAATTGTCATTCAGTCAATGAGAAGAGGTATAGCTAAGAGGCCCAGCAGCTGTGTGAAAGCACCATGGCAGACAGGGATGGTTTGGGGGGTTTTAATGTTTTGGCAGATCATGTTTTCCACTGAGAGCTCTTTTCCCGCCTCTCGTCCCCAGCAGCTGCGTGTGTGAACGTGTGTAAGCTGGTTGGGGTCTGGTTGTCATGGCTACCAGGGTCAACTGCTCCTGTTCGAATGTCAGTTGGAAGACGGGGAGAGAGAGAGAAAATGCTGAAAAATCGCCTCGAACAGGAAGGACTTGTGGCCAAACCGTATTTCCAATCATTGAACCGACTTAACTTTGGGCATCTTGAGGCTTTCCTGAACGTCTACATATGCAGTTTGTGGGTAAAATGACGAAATGTGACCTATTCTAAGCGATTCAAAGAAAGGTTACGTCTGCTTTCCTCCAGAAATTTCCCTGCCTTTTTAACATGGCAGTCTATGGAGCTGTGGGTGGGTGTTGCTGGCGCATCTTTGTGTCTGACGCCAAAACTATAAGACTTACAGCTTTAGCAGACGAATTTGAGTGAGAAGACACATTTTCCTACGTTTCTATGTATAAATTATGTCTGTCGTGTGAAATTTGTGGCCACGGGAGCAGTTTCTGTGCAGTTTTTTGACTAACTTTCTTCTCCCCTCCTCACTCTAGCTGATGATGTCATCCACTCTAGCACAAACATTCCGCGCAATACACACCCATTATAAACCCTGAAATTTGAGTAAAAACCTACACAACTCTGAGGCTTCATAGTTTAAAAACGGTAAAAGTTGTCGACAAGTGAAGTGAATCTCTGAAGAGAAGGCAAGAGTACCTACGTTTTAAAGTTTAAATGAAGTCTCTCGGTTAAAGTATGCCAGAGCAGTTCATTGTTGAAAATGTCTGTTGAATTTTTTTTTTTTTCGGGCTTCTCCATTCATTTCAATTGGGAAATTTGTCGCAGTTTTTTCGCGACTACGTCGCGAAAAAATCTTGTTTGAAAGAACTGTATAGAAGCACACCGAGTCCGATCGAGACGCACGTTTTGATGTATTTTGTGTCTGTGTGCGACGAACGGTATTTGAGTTGAAAGGTTTCGAAAATCGGCCGTAGGAAAAAGTTTAATAATAACTAGAAAATTCCCGCGGAAATTTTTGAAGTGCCGAGTGGGCTGTTGCCGGGGTTGTGTATTGAAAAAGCACACCTAAAATAGTAATTTTTAACATGTATATTTACACACATGAGCCACTAATTCTACCATTAGCCACAATTGTTAGCAATTAGCATGTCTTTAGATGCAGTCAAGCATTAGCTGCTAATGTTAGCAATTAGCATGTCTTTACGACCATGAGCAGCTAGCACGCTGGCCGCTCTTGGTAGTAAAGCATTAGCCACTAATGTTAGCAATTAGCATGTCTTTACTAAGTAGCATGTCTTTACTACCATGAGCAGCAGCTATAACAAAAAGCACAACTCAAATAGTCATTTAAGGCCTGGTTCGCCTGGCTCGCACGCTAGCTACTCATGGCAGTAAAGCATTAACCACAAATGTTAGCAATTAGCATGTCTTTACTACCACGAGCGGCTGGCACGCTAGCTACTCATGGCAGTAAAGCATTAACCACAAATGTTAGCAATTAGCATGATTCGCTAGCCACTAATTTTAGCATTGGCTTCGTGTGGTATAGCTTCACAATACCCTCTAATAGTAATTTTTAACATGTATATTTACACACATGAGCCACTAATTCTAGCATTAGCCACAAATGTTAGCAATTAGCATGTCTTTACATGCAGTCAAGCATTAGCCGCAAATGTTAGCAATTAGCATGTCTTTACTACCACGAGCGGCTAGCACGCTAGCTACTCATGGCAGTAAAGCGTTAACCACAAATGTTAGCAATTAGCATGTCTTTACTACCATGAGCAGCTAGCACGCTGGCTGCTCTTGGTAGTAAAGCATTAGCCACTAATGTTAGCAATTAGCATGTCTTTACTCCCATGAGCAGCAGCTATAACAAAAAGCACAACTCAAATAGTCATTTAAGGCCTGGTTCCTTCTGACTGGATGGGTGTGAGTTTGATGTCATGCAGGGTACAACAAACCAAACAGGATGAGGAGGATGCAGTAGGCCTGGCTGAGAGAGCGAGACACTGAGAAGGGTCGTCCTTTACGCCCTTCTACAAACTGAAGGGCAGGTACAGGCAGCAGACCCCTCCCAGCTCCACCTGAAAGCCAGCATCAAATAAGGAAGAGAGTGGGAGGGATCGTCACACCCCCACCTTTAAGAGGGGCATCCTCACTAGGATCCCCAGACAAAGAACGAGCAAATCGTAACAATTGATCGTTAATCATAATAATTTCAACAATAAAACTCATTACTCCTACCTGAGCAATAGTTTAACAGTTTACGGCACAGTCTTACAGTTAGAAAAACATCAATATTAAACTTAACACATCCAGGCTGTAACAAGGAATCAGCGATGAAGTGAAGACCTTCAAACTGTCCTGTTAGTCCAGCTCTTTGTCTCATGATGGACGTCACTGCAGTCTGTCTGGATCAGCTGGAGGAAAACTATACGCAGACAAATAGACCTGTCAAATAATGTTATGTAACATACTTAATATAACTCTTATGAGTGTTCAACAGCTCATTATTTATTTAATTAAAAACATCATATATTAAATTACTCCAATTATATATACTGTCATTAATGTTGTTGCAAGCCATAAATGTTTCCTACTTTATGTGGTGGAATAATATATTTTTCAGTTTGACACAGTTTAATTTAAAAATATCTTCCCTTTAAATTGTAAAACGTCAACATTATTACTGTGATAAGCTCCCGCGAGCAACGCGGCGAATTAGCCGGCGGCTAACCCCATTAGCCTCCGCATTAGCTCACGGCTAACCACCGCGGCTAATTCGTGTTTAACTCCCGCGGGTCTGCGGTTAAATCCCGGTTAGCTAGCGGTTAGCTAGCGGTTAGCTCGAGGCTAACTCCGCGGTTGAGTCCGCGGCGTTAAGGTAGCGGCTAGCTAGCTCCGTTAGCTCCGCTAGCTCGCTAACATACATGAGCTATGGTGGACGGCTAGTCGTTAGCGTCTGTTAGCAGTTTAGCTATTCACTGACCTAATAAGATGAAGGAAACGGGTCAGGGATGTTGTGTCAGGAGTTTCAGCAAAGCAGCCAGATATAATTTGTGTTTAAAATAAAGAAAAAAGGTCAAACATGACTGAGAAGTTGTCATTCAGTCAATGAGAAGAGCAATAGCTAAGAGGCCCAGCAGCTGTGTGAAAGCACCAAGGGAGACAGGGATGGTTTGGGGGGTTTTAATGTTTTGGCAGATCCTGTTTTCCACTGGGAGCTTAAATAGTGGCTAGCGCTGACGCACTAGCTGCTCTGCTTTCTCTGTCTGTCATTTTACACACGCAGATTCAAATTAAGTGCTAAGAACTACTAAAATGGCTGCCTAATGTTAGCATTAGGTTAATGCATGTCTTTAATTTTTAGTGGCAAGAAATTAGTGGCTAGCTATTCGCTAACATGCTAATGGTGCCACTAATGCTACCACCAATTTCTACCACTAAAAATTAGCATTAGCCGCTAATGGTAACAATTAACATGACGCGCTAGCCACTAATTTTAACATTGGTTTAGTGTTAGCATGTCTTTTAAGCCACTAAAAATTAAATACATGCTAATTGCTAACATGCTAATTGCTAATATGCTATTCGCTAACATGCTAATGCTGCCACTAATGCTACCACCAATTTCTTGCCACTAAAAAGTAGCATTAGCCGCTAATGGTAACAATTAACATGATGCGCTAGCCACTAATTTTAACATTGGTTTAGTGTTAGCATGTCTTTTAAGCCACTAAAAATTAAATACATGCTAATTGCTAACATGCTAATTGCTAATATGCTATTCGCTAACATGCTAATGCTGCCACTAATGCTACCACCAATTTCTTGCCACTAAAAAGTAGCATTAGCCGCTAATGTTAGCAATTAACATGACGCGCTAGCCAATGACAGACAGACACCTGTCATTGTTCAACTTAGGTGCCAAAAGCCAAAATGGCTGCCCCACATACCAGTTACTTATGTCAGTTGGAAGTTTCCCGCCTCTTTCTGTGGAGACCCTCCTCTTCTGCTGCGTGTGAGCGTGTGTATGCCCGTTGGGGCCTTGTTGTCACGGTTACCAGTTTGAATTTCAGTTAGAAGATGGCTAGAGGGAGAGAAAATGCTGAAACAAACCTCCTCGAACAGGAAGGCCTTGTGGCCAAACCGTGTTTCCAATCATTGAACCGACTTCACTTTGGGCATCTTGAGTCTTTCCTGAACGTCTAGATATGCAGTTTGTGGGTAAAATGAAGAAATGTGAGCTATAAAGAGCGATTCAAAGAAAGGATTGCTTCTGCTTTGCTCCAGAAATTTAACATGGCAGTCTATGAAGCTGTGGATGGGTGTTGCTGGCGCATCTTTGCGTCTCACGCCAAAACTATAAGACTTTACAGCTTTAGCAGACGAATTTGAGCGAGAAGACAAATTTTCCTACGTTTCTATGTATAAATTATGTCTGAGGTGTGAAATTTGTGGCCACGGGAGCAGTTTCTGTTTTATTTTTTGCCTATTTTCTTCTCTCCTCCTCACTCTACCTGCCACTCTAGCACCAACATTCCGCGCAATACACACCCATTATAAACCCTGAAATTTGAGTAAAAACCTACACAACTCTGAGGCTTCATAGTTTAAAAACGGTAAAAGTTGTCGATAAGTGAAGTGAATCGCTGAAGAGAAGGCAAGAGTACCTACGTTTTAAAATTTAAATGGAGTCTCTCGGTGAAAGTATGCCAGAGCAGTTCATTGTTGAAAATGTCTGTTGATTTTTTTTTTTTTTCGGGCTTCTCCATTCATTTCAATGGGAAATTTCTCGCGGTTTTTCGCGAATAAATTCGCGAAAAACTCGTCAATCCCTTATAAAAGTAATAGCACGGGATTCGGGATCAAAACACACGTTTTGATATATCATGTGTTGGGGTCCTCTCGCCGGTTCGGGCCGCATTAATCGGCGAAAAAGGGCGGAAAATGAATAATAAGTAAAAAAAATAAAACTGCAAAGAAACACGCAGAAGATCAATAGTGGCCTCGTGCCTATGGCACGAGGCCACTCCTCCCATAGCTTGCTATGGGAGGAGTGGCCTCGTGTCATAGGCACTCGGCACTAATAATAAGAAGAAAAACGTAGTGAAGAACAATAGTTTGCAGTGCTTCGCACTGCAAACTATTGACTCCCATAGCTTTGCTATGAGGGTCAATAGTTTGCATTGCGTAGCACTGCATCACTAACTAGACAATTCCCCTGCGGGAAATCGCGAGAGTGATGCAGTGGCCGCAGCAGTCTGCGATACCATGCTATATTGCTGTGATAGTACGATGCTACGATGATGCTACTATGCCAAGATGCTACAATGCTATGATGCTAAGATACTAAGATGCTATGATACTAAGATGCTACAAAGCTAAGATACTATGTTGCTACGATGCAATTATACCAAGATGCTATGATGCTTTAATGATCACCTGTTCATATAGTCATAATCCTGGTGAAAATATTTGCGACTTACGTTGCAAATAATTTCATGTTTGACTACAAAAAGTAATGGTCAGGTCAAGACAGGTATGAAAGTATTCGCGACTTACGTCGCGAATGTCTTTACTAAGTAGCATGTCTTTACTACCATGAGCAGCAGCTATAACAAAAAGCACAACTCAAATAGTCATTTAAGGCCTGGTTCCTTCTGACTGGATGGGTGTGAGTTTGATGTCATGCAGGGTACAACAAACCAAACAGGATGAGGAGGATGCAGTAGGCCTGGCTGAGAGAGAGAGACACTGAGAAGGGTCGTCCTTTACGCCCTTCTACAAACTGAAGGGCAGGTACAGGCAGCAGACCCCTCCCAGCTCCACCTGAAAGCCAGCATCAAATAAGGAAGAGAGTGGGAGGGATCGTCACACCCCCACCTTTAAGAGGGCTGTCCTCATTAGGATCCCCAGACAAGGAACGAGCAAATCCTCGTCAGTCAAACATGACTGAGAAGTTGTCATTCAGTCAATGAGAGGAGCTATAGCTAGGAGGCCCAGCAGCTGTGTGGAAGCACCAACTGAGGAGGGAGGGAGAGGGGGAGAGAGGGGGGTTCATGGGGTGTTCTGCCTCCCTACTGTAATGAATGTAATGCTGTGAGAGTCCCTAATGTTTTGTCGGTCTGTGTCTGTAATGCTATAGTGGGAGGGGAGGTGGGAGGTTGGAGTGGGGGGGTCATAGTGTCAGGTTCTGGCTCCCTACTATAGTCCTGTAATGGGTTTAGGGGGTCATAATGTTTTGGCAGTCTATTACTGTAATGCTTAAATGGAGTGGAGGGGGGTCATAGTGTCAGATTCTGGCTCCCAACTATAGTCCTGTAATGGGTTAAGTGGTCATAATGTTTTGGCAGTCTCTTACTGTAATGGTTAAATGGAGTGGGGGGGGGGGGGGGTCATAGTGTCAGATTCTGCAGCCCTACTATAGTCCTGTAATGGGTTAAGTGGTCATAATGTTTTGGCACTCTCTTACTGTAATGGTTAAATGGAGTGTGTGGGGGGGGGGGGTCATAGTGTCAGATTCTGCCACCCTACTATAGTCCTGTAATGGGTTGAGGGGTCATAATGTTTTGGCAGTCTGTGTCTGTAATGCTATAGTGGGAGGGGGGGTGGGGGGGTTGGAGTGGGGGGGGTCATAGTGTCAGGTTCTGGCTCCCTACTATAGTCCTGTAATGGGTTTAGGGGGTCATAATGTTTTGGCAGTCTGTGTCTGTAATGCTATAGTGGGAGGGGGGGTGGGGGGTTGGGGGGGTTGGAGTGGGGGGGGGTCATAATGTCAGGTTCTGGCCCCCTACAGTACTGCAGTAATGGTTTGGGGGGTTTTAATGTTTTGGCAGATACTGTTTTCCACTGAGAGCTCTTTTCCCGCCTCTGGTCCCCTTCTGCTGCGTGTGTAAGCTGGTTGGGGTCTGGTTGTCATGGCTACCAGGGTCAACTGCTGCTGAAGTCTCCCTCTCACCTCTGCCTGAGTCAGAGGGAAAGTGCAAACTAGGATTTGCCCTCCGAACAAATGCTTGTATCTCAAAAACTACAAGTGCTATCGAGAAAACAAACACATCGTGAGCGTCAGCCAAGGGTTTTCTACAATTTAGTGTTGTTGCCACGCGCGGACTACGTCGCGAAAAAATCTTGTTTGAAAGAACTGTATAGAAGCACACCGAGTCCGATCGAGACGCACGTTTTGATGTATTTTGTGTCTGTGTGCGACGAACGGTATTTGAGTTGAAAGGTTTCGAAAATCGGCCGTAGGAAAAAGTTTAATAATAATAATAAGAAGAAAAACGTAGTGAAGAACAATAGTTTGCAGTGCTTCGCACTGCAAACTATTGACTCCCATAGCTTTGCTATGAGGGTCAATAGTTTGCATTGCGTAGCACTGCATCACTAACTAGACAATTCCCCTGCGGGAAATCGCGAGAGTGATGCAGTGGCCGCAGCAGTCTGCGATACCATGCTATATTGCTGTGATAGTACGATGCTACGATGATGCTACTATGCCAAGATGCTACAATGCTATGATGCTAAGATACTAAGATGCTATGATACTAAGATGCTACAAAGCTAAGATACTATGTTGCTACGATGCAATGGTTTGGGGGGGTTTTAATGTTTTGGCAGATACTGTTTTCCACTGAGAGCTCTTTTCCCGCCTCTGGTCCCCTTCTGCTGCGTGTGTAAGCTGGTTGGGGTCTGGTTGTCATGGCTACCAGGGTCAACTGCTGCTGAAGTCTCCCTCTCACCTCTGCCTGAGTCAGAGGGAAAGTGCAAACTAGGATTTGCCCTCCGAACAAATGCTTGTATCTCAAAAACTACAAGTGCTATCGAGAAAACAAACACATCGTGAGCGTCAGCCAAGGGTTTTCTACAATTTAGTGTTGTTGCCACGCGCGGACTGCCAAAATTGTGGCCGTAGTCGTTTTGGAAAGAAAGTATGCGACACGAAAATCGTCGAGAAATCCCTCTCAATTTCCACATACACACACATGGGGAAAAATTCGAAAAGCTGGCGCCGCACTCCTCGCTCAGAGGAGCCTCCAGTCCAAACCGTACGTCCCACACAAATAAAACCAACACCATCTTAAAGCCAACAAAAATCCCTACGTTTTTATGTATTTTTTATCTCTCTACCTCAAAAACTGTGGCCACCACATGAGATTGAACCTTTTTTTTTCAGAATGTCACCGAAACTCTGAAGTTAGAGTGAGCGTCAGAGGGAGGGATTTTTAATTTTTTTCCCCAGATTTCACCAAACGTAAACTGCGACCCTGACCAAACCGTAAAAGGTATCGAAACGCCGTTTTCAGGAAGAGAAAGCTACACTTCCCGTGCCTCGTACAAACTTCCAAGCAAGTTTCTACTACAAAGCATGGCCGAGTAATCGCTGGACAAAGCCAAGCTGGACATTTTGGAATGTTGCCGCTTTTTTCGGGCTTCTCCATTCATTTCAATGGGAAATTGATCGCGGTTTTTTCGCGACTACGTCGCGAAAAAATCTTGTTTGAAAGAACTGTATAGAAGCACACCGAGTCCGATCGAGACGCACGTTTTGATGTATTTTGTGTCTGTGTGCGACGAACGGTATTTGAGTTGAAAGGTTTCGAAAATCGGCCGTAGGAAAAAGTTTAATAATAACTAGACAATTCCCCTGCGGGAAATCGCGAGAGTGACGCAGTGGCCGCAGCAGTCTGCGATACCATGCTATATTGCTGTGATAGTACGATGCTACGATGCTACGATGATGCTACTATGCCAAGATGCTACAATGCTATGATGCTAAGATACTGAGATGCCATGATACTAAGATGCTACAAAGCTAAGATACTATGTTGCTACGATGCTAAGATGCTACAATGCAATTATACTAAGATGCTATGATGCTTTAATGATCACCTGTTCATATAGTCATAATATAATCCTGGTGAAAATATTTGCGACTTACGTTGCAAATAATTTCATGTTTGACTACAAAAAGTAATGGTCAGGTCAAGACAGGTATGAAAGTATTCGCGACTTACGTCGCGAATGTCTTTACTAAGTAGCATGTCTTTACTACCATGAGCAGCAGCTATAACAAAAAGCACAACTCAAATAGTCATTTAAGGCCTGGTTCCTTCTGACTGGATGGGTGTGAGTTTGATGTCATGCAGGGTACAACAAACCAAACAGGATGAGGAGGATGCAGTAGGCCTGGCTGAGAGAGAGAGACACTGAGAAGGGTCGTCCTTTACGCCCTTCTACAAACTGAAGGGCAGGTACAGGCGGCAGACCCCTCCCAGCTCCACCTGAAAGCCAGCATCACATAAGGAAGAGAGTGGGAGGGATCTCACTAGGATCCCCAGACAAAGAACGAGCAAATCGTAACAATTGATCGTTAATCATAATAATTTTAACAATAAAACTCATTACTCCTACCTGAGCAATAGTTTAACAGTTTACGGCACAGTCTTACAGTTAGATAAACAATAATATTAAACTTAACACATCCAGGCTGTAACAAGGAATCAGCGATGAAGTGAAGACCTTCAAATTGTCCTGCGAGTCCAGCTCTTTGTCTCATGTTGGACGTCACTGCAGTCTGTCTGGATCAGCTGGAGGAAAACTATAGGCAGACAAATAGACATGTCAAATAATGTTATGTAACATACTTAATATAACTCTTATGAGTGTTCAACAGCTCATTATTTATTTAATTAACAACATCATATTATATTAAATTACTCCAATTATATATATATACTGTCATTAATGTTGTTGCAAGCCATAAATGTTTCCTACTTTATGTGGTGGAATAATATATTTTTCAGTTTGACACAGTTTAATTTAAAAATATCTTCCCTTTAAATTGTAAAACTTCAACATTATTACTGTGATAAGCACCCGCTAGCAAGGCGGCGAATTAGCCGGCGGCTAACCCCACTAGCCTCCGCGTTAGCTCACGGCGAACTGCCGCGGCTAATTCGTGTTTAACTCCCGCGGGTCCGCGGTTAAATCCCGGTTAGCTAGCGGTTAGTTAGCGGTTAGCTCGAGGCTAACTCCGCGGTTGAGTCCGCGGCGTTAAGCTAGCGGCTAGCTAGCTCCGTTAGCTCCGCTAGCTTGCTAACATACATGAGCTATGCTGGAAGGCTAGTCGTCGGCTAAATCACTGGGCGGCTAGTCGTTAGCGTCTGTTACCAGTTTAGCTATTCACTGACCTAATAAGATGAAGGAAACGGGTCAGGGATGTTGTGTCAGGAGTTTCAGCAAAGCAGCCAGATATAATTTGTGTTTAAAATAAAGGAAAAGGTCATAATGTCAGGTTCTGGCCCCCTACAGTACTGCAGTAATGGTTTGGGGGGTTTTAATGTTTTGGCAGATCATGTTTTCCACTGAGAGCTCTTTTCCCGCCTCTCGTCCCCAGCAGCTGCGTGTGTGAACGTGTGTAAGCTGGTTGGGGTCTGGTTGTCATGGCTACCAGGGTCAACTGCTCCTGTTAGAATGTCAGTTGGAAGACGGGGAAAGAGAGAGAAAATGCTGAAAAATCGCCTCGAACAGGAAGGACTTGTGGCCAAACCGTATTTCCAATCATTGAACCGACTTAACTTTGGGCATCTTGAGGCTTTCCTGAACGTCTAGATGTGTAATTTGTAGGTAAAATGACGAAATGTGACCTATTCAAAGCGATTCAAAGAAAGGTTACGTCTGCTTTCCTCCAGAAATTTCCCTGCCTTTTTAACATGGCAGTCTATGGAGCTGTGGGTGGGTGTTGCTGGCGCATCTTTGTGTCTGACGCCAAAACTATAAGACTTACAGCTTTAGCAGACGAATTTGAGTGAGAAGACACATTTTCCTACGTTTCTATGTATAAATTATGTCTGTCGTGTGAAATTTGTGGCCACGGGAGCAGTTTCTGTGCAGTTTTTTGACTAACTTTCTTCTCCCCTCCTCACTCTAGCTGATGATGTCATCCACTCTAGCACAAACATTCCGCGCAATACACACCCATTATAAACCCTGAAATTTGAGTAAAAACCTACACAACTCTGAGGCTTCATAGTTTAAAAACGGTAAAAGTTGTCGCTAAGTGAAGTGAATCTCTGAAGAGAAGGCAAGAGTACCTACGTTTTAAAGTTTAAATGAAGTCTCTCGGTTAAAGTATGCCAGAGCAGTTCATTGTTGAAAATGTCTGTTGAATTATTTTTTTTTCGGGCTTCTCCATTCATTTCAATAGGGAAATTTGTCGCAGTTTTTTCGCGACTACGTCGCGAAAAAATCTTGTTTGAAAGAACTGTATAGAAGCACACCGAGTCCGATCGAGACGCACGTTTTGATGTATTTTGACCTGTGTGCGACGAACGGTATTTGAGTTGAAAGGTTTCGAAAATGCGTAGGAAAAAGTTTAATAATAATAATAATAATAATAAGAAAAAACGTAGTGAAGAACAATAGTTTGCAGTGCTTCGCACTGCAAACTATTGACTCCCATAGCTTTGCTATGAGGGTCAATAGTTTGCATTGCGTAGCTCTGCATCACTAATAATAATAACTAGACAATTCCCCTGCGGGAAATCGCGAGAGTGATGCAGTGGCCGCAGCAGTCTGCGATACCATGCTATATTGCTGTGATAGTACGATGCTACGATGCTATGATGATGCTATTATGCCAAGATGCTACAATGCTATGATGCTAAGATACTAAGATGCTATGATACTAAGATGCTACAAAGCTAAGATACTATGTTGCTACGATGCTAAGATGTTACAATGCAATTATACTAAGATGCTATGATGCTTTAATGATCACCTGTTCATATAGTCATAATATAATCCTGGTGAAAATATTTGCGACTTACGTTGCAAATAATTTCATGTTTGACTACAAAAAGTAATGGTCAGGTCAAGACAGGTATGAAAGTATTCGCGACTTACGTCGCGAATGTCTTTACTAAGTAGCATGTCTTTACTACCATGAGCAGCAGCTATAACAAAAAGCACAACTCAAATAGTCATTTAAGGCCTGGTTCCTTCTGACTGGATGGGTGTGAGTTTGATGTCATGCAGGGTACAACAAACCAAACAGGATGAGGAGGATGCAGTAGGCCTGGCTGAGAGAGAGAGACACTGAGAAGGGTCGTCCTTTACGCCCTTCTACAAACTGAAGGGCAGGTACAGGCAGCAGACCCCTCCCAGCTCCACCTGAAAGCCAGCATCAAATAAGGAAGAGAGTGGGAGGGATCTCACTAGGATCCCCAGACAAAGAACGAGCAAATCGTAACAATTGATCGTTAATCATAATAATTTTAACAATAAAACTCATTACTCCTACCTGAGCAATAGTTTAACAGTTTACGGCACAGTCTTACAGTTAGAAAAACAATAATATTAAACTTAACACATCCAGGCTGTAACAAGGAATCAGCGATGAAGTGAAGACCTTCAAATTGTCCTGTTAGTCCAGCTCTTTGTCTCATGTTGGACGTCACTGCAGTCTGTCTGGATCAGCTGGAGGAAAACTATAGGCAGACAAACAGACATGTCAAATAATGTTATGTAACATACTTAATATAACTCTTATGAGTGTTCAACAGCTCATTATTTATTTCATTAAAAACATCATATTATATTAAATTACTCCAATTATATATATACTGTCATTAATGTTGTTGCAAGCCATAAATGTTTCCTACTTTATGTGGTGGAATAATATATTTTTCAGTTTGACACAGTTTAATTTAAAAATATCTTCCCTTTAAATTGTAAAACTTCAACATTATTACTGTCATAAGCACCCGCTAGCAAGGCGGCGAATTAGCCGGCGGCTAACCCCACTAGCCTCCGCGTTAGCTCACGGCGAACTGCCGCGGCTAATTCGTGTTTAACTCCCGCGGGTCCGCGGTTAAATCCCGGTTAGCTAGCGGTTAGTTAGCGGTTAGCTCGAGGCTAACTCCGCGGTTGAGTCCGCGGCGTTAAGGTAGCGGCTAGCTAGCTCCGTTAGCTCCGCTAGCTTGCTAACATACATGAGCTATGCTGGAAGGCTAGTCGTCGGCTAAATCACTGGGCGGCTAGTCGTTAGCGTCTGTTAGCAGTTTAGCTATTCACTGACCTAATAAGATGAAGGAAACGGGTCAGGGATGTTGTGTCAGGAGTTTCAGCAAAGCAGCCAGATATAATTTGTGTTTAAAATAAAGGAAAAGGTCATAATGTCAGGTTCTGGCCCCCTACAGTACTGCAGTAATGGTTTGGGGGGTTTTAATGTTTTGGCAGATCATGTTTTCCACTGAGAGCTCTTTTCCCGCCTCTCGTCCCCAGCAGCTGCGTGTGTGAACGTGTGTAAGCTGGTTGGGGTCTGGTTGTCATGGCTACCAGGGTCAACTGCTCCTGTTAGAATGTCAGTTGGAAGACGGGGAGAGAGAGAGAAAATGCTGAAAAATCGCCTCGAACAGGAAGGACTTGTGGCCAAACCGTATTTCCAATCATTGAACCGACTTAACTTTGGGCATCTTGAGGCTTTCCTGAACGTCTAGATGTGTAATTTGTAGGTAAAATGAAGAAATGTGACCTATTCAAAGCGATTCAAAGAAAGGTTACGTCTGCTTTCCTCCAGAAATTTCCCTGCCTTTTTAACATGGCAGTCTATGGAGCTGTGGGTGGGTGTTGCTGGCGCATCTTTGTGTCTGACGCCAAAACTATAAGACTTACAGCTTTAGCAGACGAATTTGAGTGAGAAGACACATTTTCCTACGTTTCTATGTATAAATTATGTCTGTCGTGTGAAATTTGTGGCCACGGGAGCAGTTTCTGTGCAGTTTTTTGACTAACTTTCTTCTCCCCTCCTCACTCTAGCTGATGATGTCATCCACTCTAGCACAAACATTCCGCGCAATACACACCCATTATAAACCCTGAAATTTGAGTAAAAACCTACACAACTCTGAGGCTTCATAGTTTAAAAACGGTAAAAGTTGTCGCTAAGTGAAGTGAATCTCTGAAGAGAAGGCAAGAGTACCTACGTTTTAAAGTTGAAATGAAGTCTCTCGGTTAAAGTATGCCAGAGCAGTTCATTGTTGAAAATGTCTGTTGAATTTTTTTTTTTTTCGGGCTTCTCCATTCATTTCAATAGGGAAATTTGTCGCAGTTTTTTCGCGACTACGTCGCGAAAAAATCTTGTTTGAAAGAACTGTATAGAAGCACACCGAGTCCGATCGAGACGCACGTTTTGATGTATTTTGTGTCTGTGTGCGACGAACGGTATTTGAGTTGAAAGGTTTCGAAAATGCGTAGGAAAAAGTTTAATAATAATAATAATAATAATAATAAGAAGAAAAACGTAGTGAAGAACAATAGTTTGCAGTGCTTCGCACTGCAAACTATTGACCCCCATAGCTTTGCTATGAGGGGGGTCAATAGTTTGCATTGCGTAGCACTGCATCACTAATTAAAGCTGCAAGCAGCATTGAGGTGGCCAAGCAGAAAGTTCGGCAGTGCAGATTTGCCACGTAACTCAATGCAGTTGCATCAGACATAAAGCATTAAGCAGTCACAGCAAGTTTCAAGCCAAAAAACCCAGGATCGGTTGAGATATAAGGTCACTTCCTGTTTGGCGAATGCTTTTGCCAATTGTTCCAGAAAGCAATGCATTGATAAGGCATGGTCTGAAGATGGCCTGTTCCAATTTTGGTGAAGATCAGATGAAATTTGTGACCTGTGAAAACGTTTTGATGTTTCTGATTAAATCCAATATGGCGGCCGAATCAATTACGATGACATCACAAGTTGACCTGGGTCGGCCTGAGGACGTCTAACAGTATTACCAGACACCATTAGTACATTTTAATTCCAAACACATCAACAGCTACAGGCCACAAGGCATCTTACTTAATTGCAGCGCCCCCTAGAGGTCAAAGGTCTTGAGCGTCCCCCTGATCGGGTCCTGAGTCCATGCACCGAGTTTGGCTTTGATACACGCAAGGGTTGCTGAGATATGAGCTCACTTCCTGTTAGGGGCTTCGCCGCAAAATTCAATTGGCTGTTACGGGAGAACGGTTTTAGTTCCGAAGACAAAAAGTAATGCGTTAATGAAGCACGGTCTGTAGATGACGTGTGTGAAGTTTGGTGTCGATGGGACAAAATTTGTGACCCGTGAAAACTTTGAAGTGTTTTTGATCAAATCCAAAATGGCGGAAATTCCAATGGGGCGAAATTAACATCATAGGTATCGTCGATCTCGGCATGATCCAAGGAGTCCAACAGTACCAGGTTTTTGAATATCAGGCATACGGGTCAAAAGTTATAAGCAAAAACGCAATTTTGCTAATTACATCGCCCCCTAGTGGCCGAATGACACCAAATTTTTATTGCGCACCTCTAACGGAGTGTCGAAGCGCGTGACCGAGTTTGGTCTTCGGAAGTCAAAGCGTCGCCGAGATATAAGAAAACTTCCTGTTTTGCGGCGTTGCCGGCGACTGCGATCGGCTAACGCGAAAAGTCGGCATGAACTGTCACTGGGGCAACCCACGGTATGTGCGGATATCACAATTTCATTTCAAATAAAAACGCATCAAGAGATATGAGCAAAAACAATGTTTTGCTAATTATAGCGCCCCCTAGTGGCCACAAGACACCAGATTTGTGCCGTGCACTTGGGACAGAGTCTGGAAGCGTGGTAGCAAATTTGGTTTCATTGCACCGAAGCGTTGCCGAGATATGAGATCAAACGGAAAACGGCGCCTTCGTCGCCGATTTCGATTGGCTGGTACGGGCGAACGCTCATAGTTCCGAAGAAAAAAAGTAATGTGTTGAGAAAGCATGGTCTGTAGATGACGTGTGTGAAGTTTGGTGTCGATTGGACAAAATTTGTGACAGAAGAAGCGTTTTGAAAGTTTTTGATAAAATCCAAAATGGCGGAAAATCCATCATGGCGGAAATTGGTGCCATAGGGTGCGTTGAACTCGGCTTGATCCAAGGATTCCAAGGATACCTTGTTTTCAAATTTCGGACACACGGTTCAAAAGTCACTTGCAGAAATGTACTTCAAAGTTTGAGCAGTTGGTGGCGCTAGAGCGTGGGTAGTGCTTACATGAAACTTGGTCAAATTAATGTAGAGACTGTCCTTAAGCTGTGTGCAAAATTTCACAACTTTTTACCATACGGTTCTAGGGGCTGCCATAGACTCCCATGGCGGAAAAATAATAATAACTAGAAAATTCCCGCGGAAATTTTTGAAGTGCCGAGTGGGCTGTTGCCGGGGTTGTGTATTGAAAAAGCACACCTCAAATGGTAATTTTTAACATGTATATTTACACACATGAGCCACTAATTCTACCATTAGCCACAATTGTTAGCAATTAGCATGTCTTTAGATGCAGTCAAGCATTAGCTGCTAATGTTAGCAATTAGCATGTCTTTACGACCATGAGCAGCTAGCACGCTGGCCGCTCTTGGTAGTAAAGCATTAGCCACTAATGTTAGCAATTAGCATGTCTTTACTAAGTAGCATGTCTTTACTACCATGAGCAGCAGCTATAACAAAAAGCACAACTCAAATAGTCATTTAAGGCCTGGTTCGCCTGGCTCGCACGCTAGCTACTCATGGCAGTAAAGCATTAACCACAAATGTTAGCAATTAGCATGTCTTTACTACCACGAGCGGCTGGCACGCTAGCTACTCATGGCAGTAAAGCATTAACCACAAATGTTAGCAATTAGCATGATTCGCTAGCCACTAATTTTAGCATTGGCTTCGTGTGGTATAGCTTCACAATACCCTCAAATAGTAATTTTTAACATGTATATTTACACACATGAGCCACTAATTCTAGCATTAGCCACAAATGTTAGCAAATAGCATGTCTTTACATGCAGTCAAGCATTAGCAGCTAATGTTAGCAATTAGCATGTCTTTACTACCACGAGCGGCTAGCACGCTAGCTACTCATGGCAGTAAAGCGTTAACCACAAATGTTAGCAATTAGCATGTCTTTACTACCATGAGCAGCTAGCACGCTGGCTGCTCTTGGTAGTAAAGCATTAGCCACTAATGTTAGCAATTAGCATGTCTTTACTCCCATGAGCAGCAGCTATAACAAAAAGCACAACTCAAATAGTCATTTAAGGCCTGGTTCCTTCTGACTGGATGGGTGTGAGTTTGATGTCATGCAGGGTACAACAAACCAAACAGGATGAGGAGGATGCAGTAGGCCTGGCTGAGAGAGCGAGACACTGAGAAGGGTCGTCCTTTATGCCCTTCTACAAACTGAAGGGCAGGTACAGGCAGCAGAGCCCTCCCAGCTCCACCTGAAAGCCAGCATCAAATAAGGAAGAGAGTGGGAGGGATCGTCACACCCCCACCTTTAAGAGGGGCATCCTCACTAGGATCCCCAGACAAAGAACGAGCAAATCGTAACAATTGATCGTTAATCATAATAATTTCAACAATAAAACTCATTACTCCTACCTGAGCAATAGTTTAACAGTTTACGGCACAGTCTTACAGTTAGAAAAACATCAATATTAAACTTAACACATCCAGGCTGTAACAAGGAATCAGCGATGAAGTGAAGACCTTCAAATTGTCCTGTGAGTCCAGCTCTTTGTCTCATGTTGGACGTCACTGCAGTCTGTCTGGATAAGCTGGAGGAAAACTATATGCAGACAAATAGACATGTCAAATAATGTTATGTAACATACTGAATATAACTCTTATGAGTGTTCAACAGCTCATTATTTATTTCATTAAAAACATCATATTATATTAAATTACTCCAATTATATATATATACTATCATTAATGTTGTTACAAGCCATAAACGTTTCGTACTTTATGTGATGGAATAATATATTTTTCAGTTTGACACAGTTTTAGTGGCTAACCCCACTAGCCTCCACGTTAGCTCGCGGCAAACTCCCGCGGGTCTGCGGTTAAATCCCGGTTAGCTCGCGGTTAAGTCCCGGTTAGCTCGCGGTTAAATCCCGGTTAGCTTGCCGTTAGCTCGAGGCTAGCTCGCGGTTAGCTCGAGGCTAACTCCGCGGTTTAGTCTCCCCATTGTAACAGTCTGAGAGTCCCTAATGTTTTGTCAGTCTGTGTCTGTAATGCTATAGTGGGAGGGGAGGTGGGGGGGTTGGAGTGGGGGGGTCATAGTGTCAGGTTCTGGCTCCCTACTATAGTCCTGTAATGGGTTTAGGGGGTCATAATGTTTTGGCAGTCTATTACTGTAATGCTTAAATGGAGTGGAGGGGGGTCATAGTGTCAGATTCTGCAGCCCAACTATAGTCCTGTAATGGCTTAAGTGGTCATAATGTTTTGGCAGTCTGTGTCTGTAATGCTATAGTGGGAGGGGGGGTGGGGGGGGGGGGGTGGAGTGGGGGGGTCATAATGTCAGGTTCTGGCCCCCTACAGTACTGCAGTAATGGTTTGAGGGGGTTTTAATGTTTTGGCAGATCATGTTTTCCAGCAGCTGCGTGTGTGAACGTGTGTAAGCTGGTTGGGGTCTGGTTGTCATGGCTACCAGGGTCAACTGCTCCTGTCAGAATGTCAGTTGGAAGACGGGGAGAGAGAGAGAAAATGCTGAAAAAACGCCTCGAACAGGAAGGACTTGTGGCCAGACCGTATTTCCAATCATTGAACCGACTTAACTTTGGGCATCTTGAGGCTTTCCTGAACGTCTACATATGCAATTTGTGGGTAAAATGAAGAAATGTGACCTATTTAAAGCGATTCAAAAAAGGTTACTTCTGCTTTCCTCCAGAAATTTCCCTGCCTTTTTAACATGGCAGTCTATGGAGCTGTGGATGGGTGTTGCTGGCGCATCTTTGTGTCTGACGCCAAAACTATAAGACTTACAGCTTTAGCAGACGGATATGAGTGAGAAGACAAATTTTCCTACGTTTCTATGTATAAATTATGTCTGTCGTGTGAAATTTGTGGCCATGGGAGCAGTTTCTGTACAGTTTTTTGACTAATTTTCTTCTCTCCTCCTCACTCTAGCTGATGATGTCATCCACTCTAGCACAAACATTCCGCGCAATACACACCCATTATAAACCCTGAAATTTGAGTAAAAACCTACACAACTCTGAGGCTTCATAGTTTAAAAACGGTAAAAGTTGTCGATAAGTGAAGTGAATCTCTGAAGAGAAGGCAAGAGTACCTACGTTTTAAAGTTCAAATGAAGTCTCTCGGTTAAAGTATGCCAGAGCAGTTCATTGTTGAAAATGTCTGTTGATTTATTTATTTTTTCGGGCTTCTCCATTCATTTCAATGGGAAATTTATCGCGGTTTTTCGCGAATAAATTCGCGAAAAACTCACGAATCCCTTATAAAAGTAATAGCACGGGATTCGGGATCAAAACACACGTTTTGATATATCATGTGTTGGGGTCCTCTCGCCGGTTCGGGCCGCATTAATCGGCGAAAAAGGGCGGAAAATGAATAATAAGTAAAAAAAATAAAACTGCAAAGAAACACGCAGAAGATCAATAGTGGCCTCGTGCCTATGGCACGAGGCCACTCCTCCCATAGCTTGCTATGGGAGGAGTGGCCTCGTGTCATAGGCACTCGGCACTAATTAAAGCTGCAAGCAGCATTGAGGTGGCCAAGCAGAAAGTTCAGCAGTGCAGATTTGCCACGTAACTCAATGCAGTCGCATCAGACATAAAGCATTAAGCAGTCACAGCAGGTTTCAAGCCAAAAAAGCCAGGATCGGTTGAGATATAAGGTCACTTCCTGTTTGGCGAATGCTTTTGCCAATTGCTCCAGAAAGCAATGCATCGATAAGGCATGGTCTGAAGATGGCCTGTTCCAATTTTGGTGAAGATCAGATGAAATTTGTGACCTGTGAAAACGTTTTGATGTTTCTGATTGAATCCAATATGGCGGCCGAATCAATTACGATGACATCACAAGTTGACCTGGGTCGGCCTAAGGACGTCTAACAGTATTACCAGACACCATTAGTACATTTGAATTCCAAACACATCAACAGCTGCAGGCCAAAATGCATGGTTGCTAATTGCAGCGCCCCCTAGAGGTCAAAGGTCGCCAAAATTTCTTGAGCGTCCCCCTGATCGGGTCCTGAGTCCATGCACCGAGTTTGGCTTTGATACACGCAAGGGCTGCTGAGATATGAGCTCACTTCCTGTTAGGGGCTTCGCCGCAAATTTCGATTGGCTGTTACGGGAGAACGGTTTTAGTTCCGAAGACAAAAAGCAATGCATTAATGAAGCTTGGTCCGTAGATGACGTGTGTGAAGTTTGGTGTCGATCGGACAAAATTTGTGACCCGTGAAAACTTTGAAGTGTTTTTGATCAAATCCAAAATGGCGGAAATTCCAATGGGGCGAAATTAACATCATAGGTATCGTCGATCTCGGCATGATCCAAGGAGTCCAACAGTACCAAGTTTTTGAATATCAGGCATAGGGGTCAAAAGTTATAAGCAAAAACGCAATTTTGCTAATTACATCGCCCCCTAGTGGCCGAATGACACCGAATTTTTATTGCGCACTTCTGAGGGAGTGTCGAAGCCCGTGACCGAGTTTGGTCTTCGGAAGTCAAAGCGTCGCCGAGATATAAGAAAACTTCCTGTTTGGCTGCGTTGCCGCCGACTGCGATTGGCTAACGCGAAAAGTTGGCATGAACTGTCACTGGGGCAACCCACGGTATGTGCGGATATCACAATTTCATTTCAAATAAAAACGCATCAAGAGATATGAGCAAAAACAATGTTTTGCTAATTATAGCGCCCCCTAGTGGCGACAGGACACCAGATTTTTGCCGTGCCCTTAAGACAGAGTCTGGAAGCGTGGTACCAAATTTGGTTTCATTGCACCAAAGCGTTGCCGAGATATGGGCTCAAATGGAAAACGGCGCCTTCGCCGCCGATTTTGATTGGCTGTTACGGGCGACCGCTTGTAGTTCCGAAGACAAAAAGTAATGCGTTAAGGAAGCATGGTCTGTTGATGACGTGTTTGAAGTTTGGCGTCGATCGGACCAAATTTGTGACCTGTGAAAACTTTGAAAGGTTTTTGATGAAATCCAAAATGGCGGAAAATCCATCATGGCGGAAATTGACGCCATATGGTGCGTTGAACTCGGCGTGGTCCAAGGATGCCGAGGATACCTTGTTTTCAAAAATCGGACATACGGTTCAAAAGTTACATGCACAAATGTACTTCAAACTTTGACCCGTTGGTGGCGCTAGAGCGTGGTTAGTGCTTACATGAAACTCAGTCAAAGTAATGTTGAGACTGTCCTTAAGCTGTGTGCAAAATTTGACAACTTTTTACCATACGGTTCTATGGGCTGCCATAGACTCCCATGGCGGAATAATAATAATAATAGGGAAGAAAACGTACAAACACAATAGGTGTCCTACGCAGCTTCGCTGCTTGGCCACCAATAATAGGGAAGAAAACGTACAAACACAATAGGTGTCCTACGCAGCTTCGCTGCTTGGCCACCAATAAGAAGAAAAACGTAGTGAAGAACAATAGTTTGCAGTGCTTCGCACTGCAAACTATTGACCCCCATAGCTTTGCTATGAGAGGGGTCAATAGTTTGCATTGCGTAGCACTGCATCACTAACTAGACAATTCCCCTGCGGGAAATCGCGAGAGTGATGCAGTGGCCGCAGCAGTCTGCGATACCATGCTATATTGCTGTGATAGTACGATGCTACGATGCTATGATGATGCTACTATGCCAAGATGCTACTACAATGCTATGATGCTAAGATACTAAGATGCTATGATACTAAGATGCTACAAAGCTAAGATACTATGTTGCTACGATGCTAAGATGCTACAATGCAATTATACTAAGATGCTATGATGCTTTAATGATCACCTGTTCATATAGTCATAATATAATCCTGGTGAAAATATTTGCGACTTACGTTGCAAATAATTTCATGTTTGACTACAAAAAGTAATGGTCAGGTCAAGACAGGTATGAAAGTATTCGCGACTTACGTCGCGAATGTCTTTACTAAGTAGCATGTCTTTACTACCATGAGCAGCAGCTATAACAAAAAGCACAACTCAAATAGTCATTTAAGGCCTGGTTCCTTCTGACTGGATGGGTGTGAGTTTGATGTCATGCAGGGTACAACAAACCAAACAGGATGAGGAGGATGCAGTAGGCCTGGCTGAGAGAGAGAGACACTGAGAAGGGTCGTCCTTTACGCCCTTCTACAAACTGAAGGGCAGGTACAGGTGGCAGACCCCTCCCAGCTCCACCTGAAAGCCAGCATCAAATAAGGAAGAGAGTGGGAGGGATCTCACTAGGATCCCCAGACAAAGAACGAGCAAATCGTAACAATTGATCGTTAATCATAATAATTTTAACAATAAAACTCATTACTCCTACCTGAGCAATAGTTGAACAGTTTACGGCACAGTCTTACAGTTAGAAAAACAATAATATTAAACTTAACACATCCAGGCTGTAACAAGGAATCAGCGATGAAGTGAAGACCTTCAAATTGTCCTGCGAGTCCAGCTCTTCGTCTCATGTTGGACGTCACTGCAGTCTGTCTGGATCAGCTGGAGGAAAACTATAGGCAGACAAATAGACATGTCAAATAATGTTATGCAATATACTGAATATAACTCTTATGAGTGTTCAACAGCTCATTATTTATTTCATTAAAAACATCATATTATATTAAATTACTCCAATTATATATATATATATATATACTGTCATTAATGTTGTTGCAAGCCATAAATGTTTCCTACTTTATGTGGTGGAATAATATATTTTTCAGTTTGACACAGTTTCATTTAAAAATATCTTCCCTTTAAATTGTAAAACTTCAACATTATTACTGTGATAAGCACCCGCTAGCAAGGCGGCGAATTAGCCGGCGGCTAACCCCACTAGCTTCCGCGTTAGCTCACGGCTAACTGCCGCGGCTAATTCGTGTTTAACTCCCGCGGGTCCGCGGTTAAATCCCGGTTAGCTAGCGGTTAGCTAGCGGTTAGCTCGAGGCTAACTCCGCGGTTGAGTCCGCGGCGTTAAGGTAGCGGCTAGCTAGCTCCGTTAGCTCCGCTAGCTTGCTAACATACATGCGCTATGCTGGAAGGCTAGTCGTCGGCTAAATCACTGGGCGGCTAGTCGTTTTAATGTTTTGGCAGATCATGTTTTCCACTGAGAGCTCTTTTCCCGCCTCTCGTCCCCTGCAGCTGCGTGTGTGAACGTGTGTAAGCTGGTTGGGGTCTGGTTGTCATGGCTACCAGGGTCAACTGCTCCTGTTCAAATGTCAGTTGGAAGACGGGGAGAGAGAGAGAAAATGCTGAAAAATCGCCTCGAACAGGAAGGACTTGTGGCCAAACCGTATTTCCAATCATTGAACCGACTTAACTTTGGGCATCTTGAGGCTTTCCTGAACGTCTACATATGCAGTTTGTGGGTAAAATGAAGAAATGTGACCTATTAAAGCGATTCAAAGAAAGGTTACGTCTGCTTTCCTCCAGAAATTTCCCTGCCTTTTTAACATGGCAGTCTATGGAGCTGTGGGTGGGTGTTGCTGGCGCATCTTTGTGTCTGACGCCAAAACTATAAGACTTACAGCTTTAGCAGACGAATTTGAGTGAGAAGACACATTTTCCTACGTTTCTATGTATAAATTATGTCTGTCGTGTGAAATTTGTGGCCACGGGAGCAGTTTCTGTGCAGTTTTTTGACTAACTTTCTTCTCCCCTCCTCACTCTAGCTGATGATGTCATCCACTCTAGCACAAACATTCCGCGCAATACACACCCATTATAAACCCTGAAATTTGAGTAAAAACCTACACAACTCTGAGGCTTCATAGTTTAAAAACGGTAAAAGTTGTCGACAAGTGAAGTGAATCTCTGAAGAGAAGGCAAGAGTACCTACGTTTTAAAGTTTAAATGAAGTCTCTCGGTTAAAGTATGCCAGAGCAGTTCATTGTTGAAAATGTCTGTTGAAATATTTTTTTTTTCGGGCTTCTCCATTCATTTCAATTGGGAAATTTGTCGCAGTTTTTTCGCGACGTAGTCGCGAAAAAATCTTGTTTGAAAGAACTGTATAGAAGCACACCGAGTCCGATCGAGACGCACGTTTTGACGTATTTTGTGTCTGTGTGCGACGAACGGTATTTGAGTTGAAAGGTTTCGAAAATCGGCCGTAGGAAAAAGTTTAATAATAATAATAATAACTAGACAATTCCCCTGCGGGAAATCGCGAGAGTGATGCAGTGGCCGCAGCAGTCTGCGATACCATGCTATATTGCTGCGACAGTACGATGCTACGATGCTATGATGATGCTACTATGCCAAGATGCTACTACAATGCTATGATGCTAAGATACTAAGATGCTATGATACTAAGATGCTACAAAGCTAAGATACTATGTTGCTACGATGCTAAGATGCTACAATGCAATTATACTAAGATGCTATGATGCTTTAATGATCACCTGTTCATATAGTCATAATATAATCCTGGTGAAAATATTTGCGACTTACGTTGCAAATAATTTCATGTTTGACTACAAAAAGTAATGGTCAGGTCAAGACAGGTATGAAAGTATTCGCGACTTACGTCGCGAATGTCTTTACTAAGTAGCATGTCTATACTACCATGAGCAGCAGCTATAACAAAAAGCACAACTCAAATAGTCATTTAAGGCCTGGTTCCTTCTGACTGCATGGGTGTGAGTTTGATGTCATGCAGGGTACAACAAACCAAACAGGATGAGGAGGATGCAGTAGGCCTGGCTGAGAGAGAGAGACACTGAGAAGGGTCGTCCTTTACGCCCTTCTACAAACTGAAGGGCAGGTACAGGCAGCAGACCCCTCCCAGCTCCACCTGAAAGCCAGCATCACATAAGGAAGAGAGTGGGAGGGATCGTCACACCCCCACCTTTAAGAGGGCTGTCCTCACTAGGATCCCCAGACAAAGAACGAGCAAATCGTAACAATTGATCGTTAATCATAATAATTTTAACAATAAAACTCATTACTCCTACCTGAGCAATAGTTTAACAGTTTACGGCACAGTCTTACAGTTAGAAAAACATCAATATTAAACTTAACACATCCAGGCTGTAACAAGGAATCAGCGATGAAGTGAAGACCTTCAAATTGTCCTGCGAGTCCAGCTCTTTGTCTCATGTTGGACGTCACTGCAGTCTGTCTGGATCAGCTGGAGGAAAACTATAGGCAGACAAATAGACATGTCAAATAATGTTATGTAACATACTTAATATAACTCTTATGAGTGTTCAACAGCTCATTATTTATTTCATTAAAAACATCATATTATATTAAATTACTCCAATTATATATATACTGTCATTAATGTTGTTGCAAGCCATAAATGTTTCCTACTTTATGTGGTGGAATAATATATTTTTCAGTTTGACACAGTTTAATTTAAAAATATCTTCCCTTTAAATTGTAAAACTTCAACATTATTACTGTGATAAGCACCCGCTAGCAACGGGGCGAATTAGCCGGCGGCTAACCCCACTAGCCTCCGCGTTAGCTCACGGCTAACTGCCGCGGCTAATTCGTGTTTAACTCCCGCGGGTCCGCGGTTAAATCCCGGTTAGCTAGCGGTTAAATCCCGGTTAGCTCGCGGTTAGCTCGAGGCTAGCTCGCGGTTAGCTCGAGGCTAACTCCGCGGTTGAGTCCGCGGTGGTTAGCTAGCGGCTAGCTAGCTCCGTTAGCTCCGCTAGCTTGCTAACATACATGAGCTATGCTGGAAGGCTAGTCGTCGGCTAAATCACTGGGCGGCTAGTAGTTAGCGTCTGTTAGCAGTGGCCCCCTACAGTACTGCAGTAATGGTTTGGGGGGTTTTAATGTTTTGGCAGATCATGTTTTCCACTGAGAGCTCTTTTCCCGCCTCTCGTCCCCTCCTGCTGCGTGTGTAAGCTGGTTGGGGTCTGGTTGTCAAGGCTACCAGGGTCAACTGACGCTGAAGTCTCCTTCTCTCTCTCACCTGTGCCTGAGTCAGAGGGAAAGTGCAAACTAGGATTTGCCCTCCGAACAAATGCTCATAAATCAAAAACTACAAGTCCTATCGGGAAAACGAACACATCGTGAGCGTCAGCCGAGGGTTTTCTACAATTTAGTGTTGTTCCCACGCGCCTACTGCGAAAATTGTGGCCGTAGTCGTTTTAGAAAAAAAGTATGCGACGTGAAAAATCGTCGAAAAATCGCTCTCGCTTTCCACATACACACACATGGGGAAAAATTCGAAAACTGGTCGGCGCACTCCTCGCTCGGAGGAGCCTGCAGCCCAAACCGTACGTCCCACACAAATAAAACCCACACCATCTGAAAGCCAACAAAAATCCCTACGTTTTTACATATTTTTTAACTCTGTACCTCAAAATCTGTGGCCACCACGTGAGATTGAACCTTTTTTTTTCAGAATATCACCGAAACTCTGAAGTTAGAGTGTCGGTCAGAGTGGGCCCATAGAGCCCCATTATAAACGCTGATTTTTAATTTTTTTCCCCAAATTTCACCAAAACGTAAACAGCGACCCTGACCAAACCGTAAAAGGTATCGAAACGCCGTTTTCAGGAAGAGAAAGCTACACTTCCCGTGCCTCGTACAAACTTCCAAGCAAGTTTCTACTACAAAGCATGGCCGAGTAATCACTCGACAAAGCCAAGCTGTAAATTTTGGAATGTTGCCGCTTTTTTCGGGCTTCTCCATTCATTTCAATGGGAAATTTATCGCAGTTTTTTCGCGACTATGTCGCGAAAAAATCTTGTTTGAAAGAACTGTATAGAAGCACACCGAGTCCGATCGAGACGCACGTTTTGATGTATTTTGTGTCTGTGTGCGACGAACGGTATTTGAGTTGAAAAGTTTCGAAAATCCGTAGGAAAAAGTTTAATAATAACTAGACAATTCCCCTGCGGGAAATCGCGAGAGTGATGCAGTGGCCGCAGCAGTCTGCGATACCATGCTATATTGCTGTGATAGTACGATGCTACGATGCTATGATGATGCTACTATGCCAAGATGCTACTACAATGCTTTGATGCTAAGATACTAAGATGCTATGATACTAAGATGCTACAAAGCTAAGATACTATGTTGCTACGATGCTAAGATGCTACAATGCAATTATACCAAGATGCTATGATGCTTTAATGATCACCTGTTCATATAGTCATAATATAATCCTGGTGAAAATATTTGCGACTTACGTTGCAAATAATTTCATGTTTGACGACAAAAAGTAATGGTCAGGTCAAGACAGGTATGAAAGTATTCGCGACTTACGTCGCGAATGTCTTTACTAAGTAGCATGTCTTTACTACCATGAGCAGCAGCTATAACAAAAAGCACAACTCAAATAGTCATTTAAGGCCTGGTTCCTTCTGACTGGATGGGTGTGAGTTTGATGTCATGCAGGGTACAACAAACCAAACAGGATGAGGAGGATGCAGTAGGCCTGGCTGAGAGAGAGAGACACTGAGAAGGGTCGTCCTTTATGCTTCGCCTTCTACAAACTGAAGGGCAGGTACAGGCAGCAGAGCCCTCCCAGCTCCACCTGAAAGCCAGCATCAAATAAGGAAGAGAGTGGGAGGGATCTCACTAGGATCCCCAGACAAAGAACGAGCAAATCGTAACAATTGATCGTTAATCATAATAATTTTAACAATAAAACTCATTACTCCTACCTGAGCAATAGTTTAACAGTTTACGGCACAGTCTTACAGTTAGATAAACAATAATATTAAACTTAACACATCCAGGCTGTAACAAGGAATCAGCGATGAAGTGAAGACCTTCAAATTGTCCTGCGAGTCCAGCTCTTTGTCTCATGTTGGACGTCACTGCAGTCTGTCTGGATCAGCTGGAGGAAAACTATAGGCAGACAAATAGACATGTCAAATAATGTTATGTAACATACTTAATATAACTCTTATGAGTGTTCAACAGCTCATTATTTATTTAATTAAAAACATCATATTATTTTAAATTACTCCAATTATATATATATACTGTCATTAATGTTGTTGCAAGCCATAAATGTTTCCTACTTTATGTGGTGGAATAATATATTTTTCAGTTTGACACAGTTTAATTTAAAAATATCTTCCCTTTAAATTGTAAAACTTCAACATTATTACTGTGATAAGCACCCGCTAGCAAGGCGGCGAATTAGCCGGCGGCTAACCCCACTAGCCTCCGCGTTAGCTCACGGCGAACTGCCGCGGCTAATTCGTGTTTAACTCCCGCGGGTCCGCGGTTAAATCCCGGTTAGCTAGCGGTTAGTTAGCGGTTAGCTCGAGGCTAACTCCGCGGTTGAGTCCGCGGCGTTAAGCTAGCGGCTAGCTAGCTCCGTTAGCTCCGCTAGCTTGGTAACATACATGAGCTATGCTGGAAGGCTAGTCGTCGGCTAAATCACTGGGCGGCTAGTCGTTAGCGTCTGTTAGCAGTTTAGCTATTCACTGACCTAATAAGATGAAGGAAACGGGTCAGGGATGTTGTGTCAGGAGTTTCAGCAAAGCAGCCAGATATAATTTGTGTTTAAAATAAAGGAAAAGGTCATAATGTCAGGTTCTGGCCCCCTACAGTACTGCAGTAATGGTTTGGGGGGTTTTAATGTTTTGGCAGATCATGTTTTCCACTGAGAGCTCTTTTCCCGCCTCTCGTCCCCAGCAGCTGCGTGTGTGAACGTGTGTAAGCTGGTTGGGGTCTGGTTGTCATGGCTACCAGGGTCAACTGCTCCTGTTAGAATGTCAGTTGGAAGACGGGGAAAGAGAGAGAAAATGCTGAAAAATCGCCTCGAACAGGAAGGACTTGTGGCCAAACCGTATTTCCAATCATTGAACCGACTTAACTTTGGGCATCTTGAGGCTTTCCTGAACGTCTAGATGTGTAATTTGTGGGTAAAATGAAGAAATGTGACCTATTCTAAGCGATTCAAAGAAAGGTTACGTCTGCTTTCCTCCAGAAATTTCCCTGCCTTTTTAACATGGCAGTCTATGGAGCTGTGGGTGGGTGTTGCTGGCGCATCTTTGTGTCTGACGCCAAAACTATAAGACTTACAGCTTTAGCAGACGAATTTGAGTGAGAAGACACATTTTCCTACGTTTCTATGTATAAATTATGTCTGTCGTGTGAAATTTGTGGCCACGGGAGCAGTTTCTGTGCAGTTTTTTGACTAACTTTCTTCTCCCCTCCTCACTCTAGCTGATGATGTCATCCACTCTAGCACAAACATTCCGCGCAATACACACCCATTATAAACCCTGAAATTTGAGTAAAAACCTACACAACTCTGAGGCTTCATAGTTTAAAAACGGTAAAAGTTGTCGCTAAGTGAAGTGAATCTCTGAAGAGAAGGCAAGAGTACCTACGTTTTAAAGTTTAAATGAAGTCTCTCGGTTAAAGTATGCCAGAGCAGTTCATTGTTGAAAATGTCTGTTGAATTTTTTTTTTTTTCGGGCTTCTCCATTCATTTCAATAGGGAAATTTGTCGCAGTTTTTTCGCGACTACGTCGCGAAAAAATCTTGTTTGAAAGAACTGTATAGAAGCACACCGAGTCCGATCGAGACGCACGTTTTGATGTATTTTGTGTCTGTGTGCGACGAACGGTATTTGAGTTGAAAGGTTTCGAAAATGCGTAGGAAAAAGTTTAATAATAATAATAATAATAATAATAATAAGAAGAAAAACGTAGTGAAGAACAATAGTTTGCAGTGCTTCGCACTGCAAACTATTGACCCCCATAGCTTTGCTATGAGGGGGGTCAATAGTTTGCATTGCGTAGCACTGCATCACTAACTAGACAATTCCCCTGCGGGAAATCGCGAGAGTGATGCAGTGGCCGCAGCAGTCTGCGATACCATGCTATATTGCTGTGATAGTACGATGCTACGATGCTACGATGATGCTACTATGCCAAGATGCTACAATGCTGAATGAATGAATTAATTTATTGATCATTGAGAGATACTCACGAGCACGAACGGGGGGACGAGCTTGAGAGCAGGGTCGGTGGGAAGGCTCCTCTCCGGCCGGGGGGGACGTCTGATGAAACATTAAGACCAAACACATACAGAACTCAGCAGTTAAGGAGAAAACAATAGATGTAACATTTCTAGAGCCATTTTCACGCAGACAGATGTCATTGTGGCACAGAAGCTTATCTACTGTGTAAATACCTCCAGGGGGGAAGGGGTGGACCTCAGCTCCTCCAGGTCGAGCCTCCTCCAGCGCTGCTTCACCGCCATGGAACGTCTGGACTTCCTAGGCATCCTGCTGACAAAAAATAGACAGAAAAAAAAAACAAGACAAAATACTTTTCAAAGCTTAACAGGCTATCAAACCTATCAAACTAACCTAAACCCTAACCTTTACCTAAACTCTAACTACCTAATGTAAAATAATCTAATCTAAGACAAATTAATGTAATATGTTATACTTAAATTAAATCTGTGTAGATGAAGGTGTGGTGAATGTATGTGTGTGGGTGAGGTGGCGATACTGCTCTGCGATGGTTGAGGGCGATGAATCAACGATGATCACTCTCAGCTGTCGAAGCACAGGAACCCTTTAATCCTATCAAAGACAATGCAAAAAAATTGAAATGTCTTTCAAATGTTATAAGTAAATGTAAGCAACAAGCTAATAACAAAGCAGACACATGTTAAACATCTGTAGTTGTCATAAAGTGTGTGTTTTCCTTATACTAAGATGCTATGATGCTAAGATACTACAATGCTAAGATGCTTTAATGATGCTACAATGCTATGATGCTAAGATGCTTTAATGATGCTACCATGATGCTATCATGCTATGATGCTTTAATGATCACCTGTTCATATAGTCATAATATAATCCATGTTTGACTACAAAAAGTAATGGTCACGTCAAGACAGGTATGAAAGTATTCGCGACTTACGTCGCGAATGTCTTTACTAAGTAGCATGTCTTTACTACCATGAGCAGCAGCTATAACAAAAAGCACAACTCAAATAGTCATTTAAGGCCTGGTTCCTTCTGACTGGATGGGTGTGAGTTTGATGTCATGCAGGGTACAACAAACCAAACAGGATGAGGAGGATGCAGTAGGCCTGGCTGAGAGAGAGAGACACTGAGAAGGGTCGTCCTTTCTAACGTCCGCGTTAGCTCACGGCTAACTCCCGCGGCTAACTCGCGGTTAAGTCCCGCGGGTCCGCAGTTAAATCCCGGTTAGCTCGCGGTTAAGTCCCGGTTAGCTCGTGGTTAAATCCCGGTTAGCTTGCGGTTAAATCCCGGTTAGCTTGCGGTTAGCTCGAGGCTAGCTCGCGGTTAGCTCGAGGCTAGCTCGCGGTTAGCTCGAGGCTAACTCCGCGATTTAGTCCGCGGCGGTTAGGTAGCTGCTAGCTCCGCTAGCTCGCTAACATACATGAGCTATGCTGGAAGGCTAGCCTAAGGCTAAAACATTGGGCGGCGAGTAGTTAACTTCTATTAACAGTTCAGCTATGTTGGGCACAAACACTTAACATATAAATAATTCTAGAAATTTACTTACCTAATAAAGTGATAGCACCAACAGAGGAGGGAGGGAGAGAGAGAGGGAAGGAGGGAGGGGGGGGGGGGGGGGGGTCATGGAGTGTTCTGTCTCCCCATTGTAACAGTCTGAGAGTCCCTAATGTTTTGTCAGTCTGTGTCTGTAATGGTATAGTGGGAGGGGAGGTGGGGGGGTTGGAGTGGGGGGGTCATAGTGTCAGGTTCTGGCTCCCTACTATAGTCCTGTAATGGGTTGAGGGGGTCATAATGTTTTGGCAGTCTGTGTCTGTAATGCTTAAATGGAGTGGAGGGGGGGGGTCATAGTGTCAGATTCTGGCTCCCTACTATAGTCCTGTAATGGGTTGAGGGGTCATTATGTTTTGGCAGTCTGTGTCTGTAATGCTATAGTGGGAGGGGGGTGGGGGGGTTGGAGTGGGGGGGTCATAATGTCAGGTTCTGGCCCCCTACAGTACTGCAGTAATGGTTTGGGGGGTTTTAATGTTTTGGCAGATACTGTTATCCACTGAGAACTGTTTTCCCGCCTCGGGTCTGGTTGTCATGGCTACCAGGGTCAACTGCTGCTCCTTCGCCTTCTCCCTCTCACCTCTGCCTGAGTCAGAGGGAAAGTGCAAACTAGGATTTGCCCTCCGAACAAATGCTCATAAATCAAAAACTACAAGTCCTATCGGGAAAACGAACACATCGTGAGCGTCAGCCGAGGGTTTTCTACAATTTAGTGTTGTTCCCACGCGCCTACTGCGAAAATTGTGGCCGTAGTCGTTTTAGGAAAAAAGTATGCGACGTGAAAAATCGTCGAAAAATCGCTCTCGCTTTCCACATACACACACATGGGGAAAAATTCGAAAACTGGTCGCCGCACTCCTCGCTCAGAGGAGCCTCCAGTCCAAACCGTACGTCCCACACAAATCAAACCAACACCATCTTAAAGCCAACAAAAATCCCTACGTTTTTATGTATTTTTTATCTCTGTACCTCAAAAACTGTGGCCACCACATGAGATTGAACCTTTTTTTTTCAGAATATCACCGAAACTCTGAAGTTAGAGTGAGGCTCAGAGGGAGGGATTTTTAATTTTTTTCCCCAAATTTCACCAAACGTAAACTGCGACCCTGACCAAACCGTAAAAGGTATCGAAACGCCGTTTTCAGGAAGAGAAAGCTACACTTCCCGTGCCTCGTACAAACTTCCAAGCAAGTTTCTACTACAAAGCATGGCCGAGTAATCGCTCGACAAAGCCAAGCTGTAAATTTTGGAATGTTGCCGCTTTTTTCGGGCTTCTCCATTCATTTCAATGGGAAATTGATCGCGATTTTTTCGCGACTACGTCGCGAAAAAATCTTGTTTGAAAGAACTGTATAGAAGCACACCGAGTCCGATCGAGACGCACGTTTTGATGTATTTTGTGTCTGTGTGCGACGAACGGTATTTGAGTTGAAAGGTTGCAAACTATTGACTCCCATAGCTTTGCTATGAGGGTCAATAGTTTGCATTGCGTAGCACTGCATCACTAACTAGACAATTCCCCTGCGGGAAATCGCGAGAGTGATGCAGTGGCCGCAGCAGTCTGCGATACCATGCTATATTGCTGTGATAGTACGATGCTACGATGCTATGATGATGCTACTATGCCAAGATGCTACAATGCTATGATGCTAAGATACTAAGATGCTACAAAGCTAAGATACTATGTTGCTACGATGCTAAGATGCTACAATGCAATTATACTAAGATGCTATGATGCTTTAATGATCACCTGTTCATATAGTCATAATATAATCCTGGTGAAAATATTTGCGACTTACGTTGCAAATAATTTCATGTTTGACTACAAAAAGTAATGGTCAGGTCAAGACATGTATGAAAGTATTCGCGACTTACGTCGCGAATGTCTTTACTAAGTAGCATGTCTTTACTACCATGAGCAGCAGCTATAACAAAAAGCACAACTCAAATAGTCATTTAAGGCCTGGTTCCTTCTGACTGGATGGGTGTGAGTTTGATGTCATGCAGGGTACAACAAACCAAACAGGATGAGGAGGATGCAGTAGGCCTGGCTGAGAGAGAGAGACACTGAGAAGGGTCGTCCTTTATGCTTCGCCTTCTACAAACTGAAGGGCAGGTACAGGCAGCAGAGCCCTCCCAGCTCCACCTGAAAGCCAGCATCAAATAAGGAAGAGAGTGGGAGGGATCTCACTAGGATCCCCAGACAAAGAACGAGCAAATCGTAACAATTGCTCGTTAATCATAATAATTTTAACAATAAAACTCATTACTCCTACCTGAGCAATAGTTTAACAGTTTACGGCATAGTCTTACAGTTAGAAAAACAATAATATTAAACTTAACACATCCAGGCTGTAACAAGGAATCAGCGATGAAGTGAAGACCTTCAAATTGTCCTGCGAGTCCAGCTCTTTGTCTCATGTTGGACGTCACTGCAGTCTGTCTGGATCAGCTGGAGGAAAACTATAGGCAGACAAATAGACATGTCAAATAATGTTATGTAACATACTTAATATAACTCTTATGAGTGTTCAACAGCTCATTATTTATTTAATTAAAAACATATTATATTAAATTACTCCAATTATATATATACTGTCATTAATGTTGTTGCAAGCCATAAATGTTTCCTACTTTATGTGGTGGAATAATATATTTTTCAGTTTGACACAGTTTAATTTAAAAATATCTTCCCTTTAAATTGTAAAACTTCAACATTATTACTGTGATAAGCACCCGCTAGCAAGGGGGCGAATTGGCCGGCGGCTAACCCCACTAGCCTCCGCGTTAGCTCACGGCTAACTGCCGCGGCTAATTCGTGTTTAACTCCCGCGGGTCCGCGGTTAAATCCCGGTTAGCTAGCGGTTAGCTAGCGGTTAGCTCGAGGCTAACTCCGCGGTTGAGTCCGCGGCGTTAAGGTAGCGGCTAGCTAGCTCCGTTAGCTCCGCTAGCTTGCTAACATACATGAGCTATGCTGGAAGGCTAGTCGTCGGCTAAATCACTGGGCGGCTAGTCGTTAGCGTCTGTTAGCAGTTAAGCTATTCACTGACCTAATAAGATGAAGGAAACGGGTCAGGGATGTTGTGTCAGGAGTTTCAGCAAAGCAGCCAGATAAAATTTGTGTTTAAAATAAAGGAAAAGGTCAAACATGACTGAGAAATTGTCAGTCAGTCAATGAGAAGAGCTATAGCTAAGAGGCCCAGCAGCTGTGTGAAAGCACCAAGGGAGACAGCGATGGTTTGGGGGGTTTTAATGTTTTGGCAGATCATGTTTTCCACTGAGAGCTCTTTTCCCGCCTCTCGTCCCCTCCTGCTGCGTGTGTAAGCTGGTTGGGGTCTGGTTGTCATGGCTACCAGGGTCAACTGACGCTGAAGTCTCCTCTCTCTCACCTCTGCCTGAGTCAGAGGGAAAGTGCAAACTAGGATTTGCCCTCCGAACAAATGCTCATAAATCAAAAACTACAAGTCCTATCGGGAAAACGAACACATCGTGAGCGTCAGCCGAGGGTTTTCTACAATTTAGTGTTGTTCCCACGCGCCTACTGCGAAAATTGTGGCCGTAGTCGTTTTAGAAAAAAAGTATGCGACGTGAAAAATCGTCGAAAAATCGCTCTCGCTTTCCACATACACACACATGGGGAAAAATTCGAAAACTGGTCGGCGCACTCCTCGCTCGGAGGAGCCTGCAGCCCAAACCGTACGTCTCACACAAATAAAACCCACACCATCTGAAAGCCAACAAAAATCCCTACGTTTTTACGTATTTTTTATCTCTGTACCTCAAAATCTGTGGCCACCACGTGAGATTGAACCTTTTTTTTTCAGAATATCACCGAAACTCTGAAGTTAGAGTGTCGGTCAGAGTGGGCCCATAGAGCCCCATTATAAACGCTGATTTTTAATTTTTTTCCCCAAATTTCACCAAAACGTAAACTGCGACCCTGACCAAACCGTAAAAGGTATCGAAACGCCGTTTTCAGGAAGAGAAAGATACACTTCCCGTGCCTCGTACAAACTTCCAAGCAAGTTTCTACTACAAAGCATGGCCGAGTAATCACTCGACAAAGCCAAGCTGTAAATTTTGGAATGTTGCCGCTTTTTTCGGGCTTCTCCATTCATTTCAATGGGAAATTTATCGCGTTTTTTTCGCGACTACGTCGCGAAAAAATCTTGTTTGAAAGAACTGTATAGAAGCACACCGAGTCCGATCGAGACGCACGTTTTGATGTATTTTGTGTCTGTGTGCGACGAACGGTATTTGAGTTGAAAAGTTTCGAAAATCCGTAGGAAAAAGTTTAATAATAACTAGAAAATTCCTGCAGGAAATTTTGAGAGTGACTCGAGGGCTGCTGCCGGGGTTATTAAAAAAAGAAAAGGAAAAAGATGTTAGCATTACCATTACTAATGTTGGCATTACCATTTGCCACGCTAACGCGCGGCGCTGACACACTAAACTAGGCTAAGGCTAGAGATTAGCACAGTCACGCACACACACAATACGTGGATATCTTGTTACGTCACTGTATAATACCGGCGCCATCTTTAGGACCGCCCAGGGACCGCCAGTGACAGGAAGTAAACAGAAAATGCCTTCTATCTGCTGTACTGTGGGCTGTGATAACAGCAAGTCAAAAAAAAAAACGGGACATACGTTTTATAACATTCCTAAAAACGCTGAAAGAAGACATAAGTGGTTAGCCAGGATAAAAACCCACCTCTACTCCCTGGCATTTTTTTTTCTTTAACCCTGTACTTCTGCTTATTCTCTGTATGTATGTGTTGCTTAGCTTAGGCTGTGTTTAGTCGTTCACTGTACAGCACTTTGGTCAGCTTATGCTGTTTGTAAAAGTGCTTTCTAAATTAAATTTACTTTACTATGTTTTCGCTAACAAATTTAAGGTCAGTTAAAAAAACGAGATGCTATTATTATCCTAGCATTGACCTAGGAGGCTACCAGCTCTGTAGCACTCAGTAGCACCACCACCTAGCAAGTTAGTAGCGTAGTAAACTTAAAGGGGAACTCTGGCGCAAAATGAACCTGGGGTTAATAACACATGTGTACCGAGTTCGACCGTTCTCTGGTATTTGTTTTCATGCATTTGTTTTGTTAGTCAAATGTGACCAGTTTTCTTGCAAACCGCTAATTAGCGTACAACGCTAGCCTTCGGGGCACACCGACACATAAAAAGAAATCGCTATTTCTATACCACTAACAAGGCTCACAATATCACCACACTTACACGGTAGCATAACTAGGGTCTCTACATGTAAACCGAAGCACTGATAACTTTGCAAGTATACAGGCAGTTTATTAAAAAAGGAATACAGTACCGTTCGCGTCCGGCTCGCATATCCAAGCGGGCGCCATCTTGGGGATCTGAACCGTCTGTTGCCGGAAGAAAGCACTGAGAGCACTGAACGAAGAGAGTTCAGTTTCCCCAAGATGGCGCCCGCTTGGATATGCGAGCCGGACGCATAGCCGGACGTGTTATTAACCCCAGGTTCATTTTGCGCCGGAGTTCCCCTTTAAGTAAACATATATCTTACCTTTCCTGTAAATAAGAAAAGTTCCCTCATGTCCAGATGATAAACTCGTGGATCTGTCACCCATCCTGCTTTGAAATACATGAAGGCTTCCGTGCTCTTGTATGCCTTGAGGGACTCGCCGGAGTATGGGGAGGGGTTGTGGATCAGATAAATGTAAATGTCGCCAAAAGATATGTTTGGCAAGTTAACGGCAGATTTCAGCGGTGTCAGTAGTTGATTCGGAAGTACATACGGGTCAAAACCTAAAATATCAAAAAAATTTTAATATCGTTGCTTTTCTGTGTCAGAGAGATGCGACATCATCTGAGTAACGTTAGCAGAGCCCGTTTCTTGAACGTTAACGCTAGCCATTTCTCCCGCCGCTGAGTGGCGCTATGGTCCTAAAGATGGCGGCCACAACAAAAAGGTCACGTGATTGACCCGCATCAATAGAAAACATTCAGCTCAGATGTACACACAGAGCAAGCAGAGTGACAGTCACCTCAAAAAATGTCTTGCTTTACCTCTCTGTTACTGCCTGTCTGTCTTTTACCCTCTCTCTGTCTCTTTCTTTGTTATTTACTTAAATAAACTGAAATTAACTGCCAAGGACTACAAAAATGGCTGCAGCTGTGGCCCTGTCCTGAGGCTGCCATGGTGACTCTGCTGGTTGCCATGACTACTCACAGACACAGGGGAGGAGAAGGAAGAAATTTTGATTTTTTGCCCTCTGACAGTCCTCGCATTTGGGCTCACTGAGGCAAAACCAAAGCTCACATCAGAAAAAAAAAACAGACAGTGATTGGCAGGAGAAGTTCCCGAACACACTGATGTAATTTTGGTGTCTCTGGAGTAAATATTGTGGAAACTGTGGCGAGTATAAGAAGAGGGTGGATTCAGCTTTCCTCGAAAATCAGCTTCATATTTTGAATGGGAGTTTATTGGCAGTTGGAGCGGGACACTCCTCACTCTGCGGCACACCATTCAAATTCAGAAAATGTCTCGTCTTAGGCGAGCACATTGTATGAATCAGGACAAGTTCCTCTACAAAAGTGGAAAAAATCTAATGTCTACGATGTAAGATGTGCCCAGGAGCAGCGTGGAAAGAGAAAAATTTCAGTGAATTTCAGACAGCCTCTACCACTCTAGCCTCTGAGGTCTCCCACTCTAGGCCGAACATTCCACGCAATACACACCCATTATAAACTCAGAAATTTCACATGATTGATCACGATGATTGACGAGTGATTGATCGAAAAGTATAAAAGATATCAAAAATCTGAATAGAACTTTTATAGAGGACAAATTTGCCTACATTTTAAAGTTTAAATGAAGTCTCTAGGTGAAATTTTGCGGGAGGAGTTAGCTTTTGAAAATGCCCCTCAAAAGTGTCAGTTTTTTCGTTTTTTCGCAGTTTCCCATTCATTTCAATGGGACGATTTTCGAAGTTTTTCGCGAATAAATTCGCGAAAAATTCGTGGATTCCTTATAAAAGTAATAGCACACCGATCCCGATAAAGGCGCACGTTTTGATGTAATTTTTGTCGGTGTCGCCCCAAAATTGCGGGGCGAGTTTGAAATCGAAAAAAGGTACGGAAGATGAATAATATAGAAGAAACACGCAGAAGAACAATAGTGTCTCGTGGCTTCGCCACGAGACACGACTCCCCATATAGCTTAGAGCTATATGGGGAGTCGTGTCTCGTGCGTAGCCTCGAGTCACTAATAAGAAGAAAAAACGTAGTGAAGAACAATAGTTTGCAGTGCTTCGCACTGCAAACTATTGACTCCCATAGCTTTGCTATGAGGGTCAATAGTTTGCATTGCGTAGCACTGCATCACTAACTAGACAATTCCCCTGCGGGAAATCGCGAGAGTGATGCAGTGGCCGCAGCAGTCTGCGATACCATGCTATATTGCTGTGATAGTATGATGCTACGATGCTACGATGATGCTACTATGCCAAGATGCTACTACAATGCTATGATGCTAAGATACTAAGATGCTATGATACTAAGATGCTACAAAGCTAAGATACTATGTTGCTACGATGCTAAGATGCTACAATGCAATTATACTAAGATGCTATGATGCTTTAATGATCACCTGTTCATATAGTCATAATATAATCCTGGTGAAAATATTTGCGACTTACGTTGCAAATAATTTCATGTTTGACTACAAAAAGTAATGGTCAGGTCAAGACAGGTATGAAAGTATTCGCGACTTACGTCGCGAATGTCTTTACTAAGTAGCATGTCTTTACTACCATGAGCAGCAGCTATAACAAAAAGCACAACTCAAATAGTCATTTAAGGCCTGGTTCCTTCTGACTGGATGGGTGTGAGTTTGATGTCATGCAGGGTACAACAAACCAAACAGGATGAGGAGGATGCAGTAGGCCTGGCTGAGAGAGAGAGACACTGAGAAGGGTCGTCCTTTACGCCCTTCTACAAACTGAAGGGCAGGTACAGGCAGCAGAGCCCTCCCAGCTCCACCTGAAAGCCAGCATCACATAAGGAAGAGAGTGGGACGGATCTCACTAGGATCCCCAGACAAAGAACGAGCAAATCGTAACAATTGATCGTTAATCATAATAATTTTAACAATAAAACTCATTACTCCTACCTGAGCAATAGTTTAACAGTTTACGGCACAGTTTTACAGTTAGAAAAACAATAATATTAAACTTAACACATCCAGGCTGTAACAAGGAATCAGCGATGAAGTGAAGACCTTCAAATTGTCCTGCGAGTCCAGCTCTTTGTCTCATGTTGGACGTCACTGCAGTCTGTCTGGATCAGCTGGAGGAAAACTATAGGCAGACAAATAGACATGTCAAATAATGTTATGTAACATACTTAATATAACTCTTATGAGTGTTCAACAGCTCATTATTTATTTAATTAAAAACATCATATTATATTAAATTACTCCAATTATATATATATATATATACTGTCATTAATGTTGTTGCAAGCCATAAATGTTTCCTACTTTATGTGGTGGAATAATATATTTTTCAGTTTGACACAGTTTCATTTAAAAATATCTTCCCTTTAAATTGTAAAACTTCAACATTATTACTGTGATAAGCACCCGCTAGCAAGGTGGCGAATTAGCCGGCGGCTAACCCCACTAGCCTCCGCGTTAGCTCACGGCTAACTGCCGCGGCTAATTCGTGTTTAACTCCCGCGGGTCCGCGGTTAAATCCCGGTTAGCTAGCGGGTAAATCCCGGTTAGCTCGCGGTTAGCTCGAGGCTAGCTCGCGGTTAGCTCGAGGCTAACTCCGCGGTTGAGTCCGCGGCGGTTAGCTAGCGGCTAGCTAGCTCCGTTAGCTCCGCTAGCTTGCTAACATACATGAGCTATGCTGGAAGGCTAGTCGTCGGCTAAATCACTGGGCGGCTAGTAGTTAGCGTCTGTTACCAGTTGAGCTATTCACTGACCTAATAAGATGAAGGAAACGGGTCAGGGATGTTGTGTCAGGAGTTTCAGCAAAGCAGCCAGATATAATTTGTGTTTAAAATAAAGGAAAAGGTCATAATGTCAGGTTCTGGCCCCCTACAGTACTGCAGTAATGGTTTGGGGGGTTTTAATGTTTTGGCAGATACTGTTTTCCACTGAGAGCTCTTTTCCCGCCTCTGGTCCCCTTCTGCTGCGTGTGTAAGCTGGTTGGGGTCTGGTTGTCATGGCTACCAGGGTCAACTGCTGCTGAAGTCTCCCTCTCACCTCTGCCTGAGTCAGAGGGAAAGTGCAAACTAGGATTTGCCCTCCGAACAAATGCTTGTATCTCAAAAACTACAAGTGCTATCGAGAAAACAAACACATCGTGAGCGTCAGCCAAGGGTTTTCTACAATTTAGTGTTGTCGCCACGCGCGTACTGCCAAAATTGTGGCCGTAGTCGTTTTGGAAAGAAAGTATGCGACACGAAAATCGTCGAGAAATCCCTCTCGATTTCCACATACACACACATGGGGAAAAATTCGAAAAGCTGGCGCCGCACTCCTCGCTCAGAGGAGCCTCCAGTCCAAACCGTACGTCCCACACAAATCAAACCAACACCATCTTAAAGCCAACAAAAATCCCTACGTTTTTATGTATTTTTTATCTCTGTACCTCAAAAACTGTGGCCACCACATGAGATTGAACCTTTTTTTTTCAGAATATCACCGAAACTCTGAAGTTAGAGTGAGGCTCAGAGGGAGGGATTTTTAATTTTTTTCCCCAAATTTCACCAAACGTAAACTGCGACCCTGACCAAACCGTAAAAGGTATCGAAACGCCGTTTTCAGGAAGAGAAAGCTACACTTCCCGTGCCTCGTACAAACTTCCAAGCAAGTTTCTACTACAAAGCATGGCCGAGTAATCACTCGACAAAGCCAAGCTGTAAATTTTGGAATGTTGCCGCTTTTTTCGGGCTTCTCCATTCATTTCAATGGGAAATTTATCGCGTTTTTTTCGCGACTATGTCGCGAAAAAATCTTGTTTGAAAAAACTGTATAGAAGCATACCGAGTCCGATCGAGACGCACGTTTTGATGTATTTTGTGTCTGTGTGCGACGAACGGTATTTGAGTTGAAAAGTTTCGAAAAATCGGGTGTGGAAAAAGTTTAATAATAATAATAAGAAGAAAAACGTAGTGAAGAACAATAGTTTGCAGTGCTTCGCACTGCAAACTATTGACTCCCATAGCTTTGCTATGAGGGTCAATAGTTTGCATTGCGTAGCACTGCATCACTAATAAGAAGAAAAACGTAGTGAAGAACAATAGTTTGCAGTGCTTCGCACTGCAAACTATTGACTCCCATAGCTTTGCTATGAGGGTCAATAGTTTGCATTGCGTAGCACTGCATCACTAATAATAAGAAGAAAAACGTAGTGAAGAACAATAGTTTGCAGTGCGAAGCACTGCAAACTATTGACTCCCATAGCTTTGCTATGAGGGTCAATAGTTTGCATTGCGTAGCACTGCATCACTAATAAATCATCTGCATAAAGTGAAAGTATATGTTTGGTACCACCTCTAATAATCCCCTGATTATAGCTAGTTGATTTAAGTGCTATAGACAGCGGTTCGATTGCAACAGCAAATAACAGGGGACTCAGGGGACATCCCTGACGTGTAGACCTGGAGAGTGTAAAGTATTGAGATCTCATTCCATTTGTATTCACTGAAGCTTTAGGTGAGGTATATAGTAACTTTATCCATGATGTATTTGGAACCCATACCAAATCTGTTAAGGACATCAAATAGGTACTCCCACTCCACCCTGTCAAATGCTTTCTCAGCATCGAGTGAGACCACCACCTCCGATGTCTCAACAGGAGCCGAGGATAAAAGGATATTAAGAAGTCTGCGAATATTTGAGAAGGAATGGCGATTTTTCATAAATCCCGTCTGGTCTGACGATATGATATCCAGCAAAACAGGTTCCAATCTCAGTGCAAGTATTTTAGCTAGAATTTTATAATCATTATTCAAGAGTGAGATCGGCCTGTAGGAGCCGCACTCAACACTGTCTTTGTTTGGTTTCAACAATAAGGTTATGGAGGCCTCTGTGAGGGTTTTGGGTAAGGTTCCCTGATCCAAAGAATCATTAAACATTTTAAGAAGAAGAGGGCTTAGTTTATCAATGAACTTTTTATAAAATTCTATGGGATACCCATCCGGGCCAGGGGCTTTGCTGCTTTGCATTAATTTAATTGCATCGGTAATTTCACTAATTTTCAGAGGTTGATCCATACAATTTGCCTTGCCAGGAGCAATGGATGGAAATTCCAAATTATCAAGAAATTCTGTCCTATATGTGTCAGTGTTAGAGGCTTCAGAAGTGTATAGTTTAGAGTAGTAATTCTTAAAGGTATCATTAATGACAGACGGAAGTACTGTAACTTCTCCTGAAAAAGTTCTAATTTGTTTAATTTGTTGAGATGCTGTTCGACTCCTGAGCTGGTGAGCCAACAGTCGTCCTGCTTTCTCACCATGCTCATACAAAAAACCTCGTGAGTGCAATAGTAGCTTTTCGGTCTCATGTGTTGTAAATAGATTATATTCCATTTGCAGATTTTGTCTGTCTTTTATAAGTTCTGGGGATGGGGATACTGATAGTTTGTTATCCAGATCTTTAATATTTTCCATTAGCTGCTCTTGTTTTTGTTTTTTATATTTATTTAAACTTGCAGAGTACGATATAATCTCTCCCCGAATGACCACTTTAAATGTTTCCCAAAGCAAAGAAGGAGATATGGAATCTGAGTTGTTGTTTATAAGGAAATTATCAATTGCTGTAGAAATCATACAATTAAATGTATTATCATTAAGCAGTGCAGAATTTAGCCTCCAGGGGGGGCGTGTTTTTTGTAAGAGTGTAAAGGAGAGGTCAAGAAGCAGTGGTGCATGATCCGATATGACTAAGGCTGAGTATTCCGTGTGATTAACAGCTGGAAGGAAATCATTACTAATGAAAAAGTAATCTATTCGTGAGAAGCTATTATGAACCTGGGAATAAAATGAAAATTGTTTTTTATCAGGGTAGAGGAATCGCCATGGGTCCACACTTCCTATGTGGTTCATGAAAGATAAGAAGGCTTTGGCCATTTTAGATGGAGCGTGTTGTCTGGAGGAGGATCTGTCCAGAACCGGGTCCATTGCACAGTTAAGGTCACCCCCCAAAATTAATTTATAACAGCTTAAATCTGGAAGAGATGATATCACCTTTGTAACAAATGCTTCATCATCCCAGTTGGGTGCATACAAGTTTACAAGAGTGACTGCTTCATTGTTAAGAGAACCTGTAACTATAATGAATCGGCCTTGATTATCAGCTATTGTATTAGATGGGGTAAACTGAACTTTTTTATGGAATAAAATAGCTGCACCCCGTGCTTTAATAAATTTTGATTTTGACTTTAAAGAAACACGTGTGGTCTCCACGTTTTGCCCCTCCTCTGAGCCAGGTCGTGACAAAATTAGGGCTCGTCCATTTGTCAGATTGTGGTAATAGCAGTTTTTCTATACTGTGTTTTTGGTGGAGCATCACACATGATGATAATGTTTTATTAATTTGGAGAACTTTAGTTCATCTAATTCATTTTGGCTCTTTGCTTTTTGAGTAAAATGCTAAATTGTATGATGGGGTGTTAGTTTGACTGGTGTTCTCTGTTAAACGTAGCAGCAGGTTCTCATAGAGTAAGTACTTCTATGGCTGGCTTAACATTTGAACAGCAGAAAGAACTACTGCTGTTGAATTTAGAGCATGAAAAGGAGTTGTAAAGAAAGAAATGGTAGAATGCATCTGCTTTAATGGGGGGGCTTCCAGGCTTTATTGCCACAATAATGAGAAAGAGAATTTGTTTCTCTCTTTTTTATAACTTTCTTCAAAGTCAGAAGTTTACATACATTTCCTTAGTATTTGGTAGCATTGCCTTTAAACTGTATGACTTGGGTCAAACGTTTTGGGTATCCTTCCACAAGCTTCTCGCAATAGTCTGCTGGAATTCTGGTCCATTCCTCCTGACAGAAATAGGGTAACTGAGTCAGGGTTGTAGGCCGCCTCGCTCGCACACGCCTTTTCAGATCTGCCCACAAATTTTCTATGGGATTGAGATCGGGTCTTTGTGGTGGCCACTCCAAAACATTGATTTTGTTCCTTAAGCCACTTTGTAACTACTTTGGCAGTATGCTTAGGGTCATTGTCCATTTTTAAGACCCATTTGCACCCAAGCTTTAACTCCCTGGCTGATGTCTTGAGATGTTGCGTCAATATTTCCACATAATGTTCTTTCCTCATGATGCTGTCTATTTTATGAAGTGCACCAGTTCCTCCTGCGGCAAAACAGCCCCACAACATGATGCTACCACCCCCATACTTCACAGTTGGGATGGTGTTCTCAGGCTTACAAGCTTCCCCCTTTTTCCTCCAAATGTAACGATGGTCATTATGGCCAAACAGTTCCATTTTAGTTTCATCAGATCACAGGACATGTCTCCAAAAATGAAGGTCTTTGTCCCTGTGTGTATTTGCAAACTGTAATCTGGCTTTTTTATGTTGCTTTTGGAGTAATGGCTTCTTCCTCGCTGAGTGGCCTTTCAGTCCATGTCGTTACAGCACTCGTTTCACTGTGGAGAATGACACTCTCTTACCAGCTTCAGCCATCATCTTGACAAGGTCTTCAGCTTTTGTTCTGGGGTTGATTCAGATGTTTCGGACACAGAACCCGTCTCCTTCCTGAGCGGTATGATGGCGGTATGGTGTCTATACTTGCGTATAATTGTTTGAACAGATGAACGTGGTCCTTCAAGCATCTGGAAATTGTACCCAAGGATGAACCAGACTTGTGGAGCACCACAATTCTCTTCCTGATATCTTGGCTGATTTCTTTTGATTTTTCCATGATGTCAAACAAGGAAGCAGTGTGTTTGAGGTGTAGCCTTAAAATACATCGACAGGTGTGCCTCCAATTAACTCAAATGTTGTCTGTTAACCTATCAGAAGCTTCCAAAGCCATGACATCATCATCATCAGGGCTTTCCTTCATTGTTTAAAGACATAGTAATCTTTGTGCATGTAAACTTCTGACTTTGAATAAAGTAATAAAAAATTATCTGAGAATTTCTCTCTCTTATTCTTGTGGCATTTAGCAAATAGAAATAATTTTAGTAATCCTGACTGACCTAAAACAGTTGAGGTTTAGTCTGATTTAACTTCAGACAGTGAGGAAAAATGTTTATGTGTCTTTTAACACAGTGTATGTAAACATCTGGTTTCAACTGTAGATGGCTTCCTTTACTCGTCTTTCAAACCATCTGTCTTCTCTGGCTAAGATTTGGACGTTGTTATTTTCAAAGGAGTGCCCTTTGTCCTTCAGGTGTAGGTGGACCGCTGAATCATTTCTTGATGAGCTGGCTCTCGTGTTGGTACATGCGTTTATGGATGGGTTGTTTGGTTTCCCCAATGTGTAAGTCTGTACACTCCTACGTGGCTGGAGTATCCGAAAAACTCAGGAGAATTTTCAGAAATCTCTGCATTCCAGTTTATTTCAAACCACGGAATACACTTAGGCAAAGACTGGTCCACCCTAAAGACAAAACACCTAGGCAAAAACAGAGTAATGTGGTGTACGCTGTTCAGTGCAGTGAGGAGTGTACAGACTTCTACATAAAAGGCGACCCTGCCTTCTTCTGCCGGTTCAGACACAGGGAGCTGTGTTCCAGTCAGAGCACTGCCAGAACCATTAGAGGTCACTAAACCTGAATAGGCTGGTTCAGAAGTCTGTTCTCCAAAACCACTAGAGGTCGCTGAACCAGAGCGAATGGTTTCTTCAGTCTGACTGATTAGACAGATTAGATTAGATTCAACTTTGTTGTCATTACACATGTAGAGGTACAGAGCAACAAAATGCAGTTTAGCATCTAACCAGAAGTGCAATAGGCAGTAAGTGCACATGGCATAAATATTATAGTATATAAGTAGTATGGTACAGGTTGTTTTTACAGCATATGGACAATATTTACTGATCAGAACCTATGTACAGGAGAGACCATATATACAGGTGAATGAGCAGGATATACATAATGACTGAATGAGGTACTATGAACATATACAGATGGCTTTGTTTGTTAAATGTGAGTAGACTATAAACAGGAACTATAACATAATTTACAATAAAGGAGATGGGCAGATGATAAATTAGATAAAAAAGCTATTCCTCAGTCAGGGAAAATAGTCCATGTGCCGGGTGGGAGGAGTCCTTCAGAATACTGTGGGCACAACGCAGACAGCACTTTTTCTAGACATCCTCAATGGCAGGGAGTGGAGTTCCTGTGATGCGCTGGGCAGTTTTCACTACGTGCTGCAGGTGTTTGCGCTCCGCAACAGAGCAGCTTCCGTACCAGACTGTGACACAGTTGGTTAGGATGCTCTCAATCACGCAGTGGTAAAAGTTCACCAGGATGGCTGAAGACAGATGGTACTTCTTCAGTGTCCTCAGGAAGTGACGGGTAAAAATAGATTATGACAGAATTTTTATGACCTTGTCAGTCAAAATGACCGACAACGAAAAAGTCTAGCGCAACCTCTGGGTGGAACTGTCATAAATCCATAAAACCAGTGGCAAGTCATGTAATCTCTGTTCCACCTATTCATATTGACCTCACCTGTAACTTTAAAATTGTGAGGTGTGCGTGAAAAAAGGAGAAGGATGCCATGACGACCAAATGCTTTGAATGAATATTTAATCAAGGAAGTTTTTAAGGTTTTTTTTTTCCATGTAATTTCCAGCTTTGATACCAGACACAAAGAACACAGCCTTGATATGTTCTGACCTATTGACACACTTCCAATGCACAACACGGGTTACCAGTATTAACATACACCAATCAGGCATAACATTATGTCAGGCATAACCTAATATTGTGTAGGTCTCCCTTTTTTAGTTGTTCCTAAAGTGTTTTTGTGTGTGTGTCTGTGTCAGGCTGCATCCTGCTGGGGATGGCTGCTGCCATCAAGGAGTGTCATTGCTTGTCTTATCTTGAATATATAATTTGTGTATAACAACTCTGAATATAATTAGTTAAAAAACAACGTTAAGTACTGCAAGCTATGTGAAATATAACTCAGCTTAAGCTTAGTTATAGGAAACTTATTATTGCTTGAGTAATATTGTTGGTGACACACGTCCAAATGGTTTATGGGCATCAGAGGACAGTTAACGTTTAGTGTTATGTCATCTGATGACTGGTCAGTAAAACAGCCTATGGAAAACTGATAGTGGAAGGCTGAACAGATAAGTGGCACTTTTCTGGGTGGTAAACATACTTTAGTGCTCTGCACCACCCTAGGAGTGGCTGACCATTAAAACCATCAGTCCAAGACACCTGAACTCTCATCCTCCAAGGTTGTTCAGTGCTGAAGCCTCGTCCACTCATAGCTCTCAGCGTCTGTCTTTCTTTTGCTGAAGTTTTGTGCTTCCATTTACTGAAAATGGCTCAAAACTTCATATTCTGTTCTGTCCTTTGGATAGTTGTTGCAGTTATTGGTAAGTATCCTGATTTTATTATATCCAACACATGCAAAGTCTTTAATGTTGATGATAAGAGGAGCAGACGATCAAAAACTCCCTCATCACGTAAACTTTACAACTGAGAGAAATATCCTTTTAAGCAAATTTTATCAAATTTCAGATTATTCCAGTTTGTATTGGGTTTTAACGTTATTAAATGAGCACACAGCTGACGTTTAAAAGGGTTTTAGGTAACAGATTATTGTAGACATTTTTAATCCAGTGAAAATTCCTAGTTTTGATTCTAAACAAACTCAAAGTTCAGACTCACAACTATGTGCATTATTTAAAAGTTGACTCAACAACAAAGAGCGAGTTTGATGTTGAAAGTCTGACCTTACCTCTGACCCCGTTGATATCCTACCTTTCTTTGGGAAGTCACATTCCACTCAAGGAAGGTTTGGTCTCTGGTCTGGTTAATGCTTTACATGCTTAAAAACACAGCATGAGATTTATACGACCTTTATTAGACAGATGCAGGAACTGGTTTTAGTCTTGGGCGTTCATTAGTGGGACTTATTGATGTGGAAGAGCTTACTTTGTTTCTTCATCTTATTTGTTCATATAAAAAGGAAAGCAACATGAAACTACACTTAATTACCTTCACCTTTTCTTCATTTAGATATTTTAGATCTGTTTAAAGTATTTTTCTCAAAACGTTCCACTTTCTTCTACTTCCCTGATCGTACCACACTCAATATGTGTTAGGTCTAAGAATTCACTGTCTCAACCTCAGTGTGGGTGACACAGATAAGTTCATACGCTGCCTCGTAGCTAAGTATCATGATTAAAAAAATAAAAACATAAAAGAACCATTGGTTAATCTTTAAATTTCAAGCTGCTACAATAATTAATGTATGAAAACCATCCTGAACAGATGGACTTGCTTTCTTCCTTCCTTTTTTATCTTTAGGTAAGGGCTGGGCACAGCCTATAAACCCTTAGAATCATTCTACTTCATCATAAAACTGAACTAAATTAGCATCATTCTGTTAAACATTTTTGATAGAAATGAAGCTAATTTGGATCTGTTTCTCTTTACTGGATCATCTGGTAAATCCCCAGAAATATTTAAATAATTTGTGTTTATAGACGCAACTGTTTCTCCATAGAGTTGGGATTGTTGGCGTTGTAAAGTCATCTGAGGTTTAACTCTTTCACTACAGCTTATCACTTATTACTACAGTATATTGTGCTGCTTTAACCACACACCCTCAGCCCCTTTAGCTACAACAATGAAAACAACGGAACTCTAGTACTGGTTCTGGCATTTTACAGCCTGAAGACCTTATTTATATATATTATTCTAATGTTTCTTTCTCTAGCAAATGAATTTCCTTCAGGATTAATGAAGTTTTATCTTCTCTTAGCTGAACATACAGCTGTGGCAGAAAACAACACAACAACAGTGACTCCTGATATGACAACGGCTCCTGCTTCAAATACTACGGCAGCTTCAAGTACTACAGCGGCTCCAGATAATACATCAGCTTCAAATACTACAACGGCTTCAAATACTACAGCAGCTTTAAGTACTACAGCGGCTCCAAGTAATACAACAGCAACCGGTAATTCAACAGTTCCTGGCACTACATCGGCTCCAACACCGGCTCCTGGTACTACGGCGGCTCTAACAGCAGCTCCAGGTACTACCCCAACAACATCAGCCACAGGTCACAGCTTCTTCCACAACAATACCAGTACTCACATGATGCTTCTTTTCATTTCAAGATCCTTGTAATAATAGCCCTTGTGGCATAGGAAGCACGTGTGAGGCTCGTGCTGATCAGACCTTTATATGCTTGTGTCCGTCTGGAGATTACTACAGCAACGTTACTAATCGTTGTGAGACCGGTAAGCATTTGTTTGGTACTACCACTATGAGGTCAGTGCTGCATGGGGAAATGACATAACTAATACGATGTAATACCATTGTGTAATACCATTTTTCACATTAAAGAGTTTCAGAGTTTCTAATAGTAAATGTATGTAAAGGTACACGGTGGAGTCACAGAATTAAACACTAGACATGAAACAACTCTCTTCTAAAAAAAAGCTTTTAAGTGTACATCTGTCTTACTGTGGTGTTTTCTTGTTTTAGGCAAAATTTTCCCTGGACTACTACAACTGCCTCAGATAGTTTATGAGAACAGTATGTCAGACAAGATATCATCAGTGTTCAAAAGGACTGCGGACAATATTACAGAAGAGGTGAAAAATACATTTTCTCTCTCTATCTTTCAGTTATACTGACATCTTGATTCATTCTAATAAATGTACAACACTTAGGTATCAAACCATATACCTGTGTTGTCAGATGATGACCTAAACAAAATGACATTTTCTTTCTTCCAAAACACAGCTGGACAAGAGTTTGAAACCTCTTAACTCTAATTACGTTGGATCTGTAGTGCTGGAACTCATGTAAGTTTTGAGTATAGAATTAACCATCCATCTATCTTGAACCAGTTCACTCAGATCCTACTGCACTTAATAATTACCATCATTAAGAGTGATTTCTGTCCCTGTAGCCCAGTCAACAACCCTGGATTAAGGGTGAGTCAACATGTCAATGTATCTGTAGAGCTCATCTACTTACCAGAGTCCACACTCACAACATCAGAAGTTCAAGAGATGGTGAAGAATGCCACAGAATGCACCAACTGTCCACTGGCAGGGGCAACTTTTGCTGGTGAGTTAATTACCTGGATCTAGTCCAATCATTAAGTACTTCAATGGTTAAGAAAAAGTATCAGAATAAAACTCAAATACTCAAGACTGATTTGTTCTCAGGCAGAGATGTTCTTTAATCTACAACTCTGTCTGACATTAATTTATCCACTCATCTTTAGATTAGAATAGATTGTGATTTTATTATATCACATGGAAATGCATTAACAAAGCAACATTTCAGAGATGCACTGTGAGTGTAGTGTATTGCAGTAAGATGTAGATTATCTCTAAGCATGTGGTCTTTAAGCCCAATTTGATCTGTCATTTGTCTTGATTAGTTGTTTGGAAAGTTTTGTGCATGTTTTGTTCTAGATGTTTGAGTGAGTTTCACTGAAATGATCTTCCTTTCCCTCCCTTGAATTAAAGAGGGAGACCTGTGTGAGAGGAACCCATGTGATGAAGTCACCGCAAGATGCTCTTCAAAAGATGGAATTTTCAGGTGCACCTGTCAAGCAGACTATGTTCCGTCTGACTACACTATCAGAATATGTCTTGGTGAGAGGATTTAGTTTCATATTTTTAAATGTCTGAAGAGTGTGTTAATGTTTCTTTGACCAAACAACAAACTGACTTTTAAATGTTTTATATTTTTGCAGCTTGTCCCAGTGGAACAAAAGCAGTGGATTCTTTGTGTGTCCCGTAAGTGCTTCTATCTATCTATCTATCTATCTATCTATCTATCTAGCTATCTATCTAGCTGAATGATAAAGTCATTTTCTTTGTCTTTCAGTTGTCCATTTGGTTATTCTGGTTTTAACTGCACTGACAGTGAGTATACAGCACATGATTAACAATGAATAAAAGAAACAGCACAATTACATAATGACAATCTGTCATCAACTTTAGATCCGCATGAGAACTTCCTCTGAGGATCTGTCTAAAAAAATCAGTGTAACTTTGCTTTACAGAGGCTCGAGGACTCAATTCTAGGAACGTTGTTTACTAGCTTTGTCACTGATGTTGTCTTCGTTGTGTTCTGTTAGCATGGAAGCTCATTCTGGTGATTGTCGGTTCTGTGCTCGGTGGACTGCTGCTCATAGCTCTCATCCTCCTCATAATAGTGTCTGTGAGGTGAGTTTCTGACTTATTCATTCATCCACACTCAAACATTCAGTTATTCATTATACTTGACCTTCAACTGTACAACAGTAGTACAGGCTAGGGGTTGTTCAGACTAGTCAGTTTATCGACTTCACTGATGTACCGTAACACTTTAAGCATCATGTCGACTAGTCACTGATCATGTGACAATAACAACATAGACGCCTCCTAGAAGACAGGTGAGGAGCCCAGTGGGTCATTGGTTCATCAAGTGTGTGAAAATACGTCACTAAAGATGAAGCCCATACTACCGTGACATGTCAGTACTGAAATACAACTAAAGTACTACTGCAATGCATCTGAAAAGGTTAACGCTAACGCTAGCAGAAGAACGGTCCAAATCCTCTGGATAGCAGTCAGTTAACAACTTCACCAAACGTCCTGTGGTAACAGAGAGAAGGAGGCTGCACATTTGATAAAGTTATTAGACCTTTAGCTGCTTCACTATCCCATCTAACAACACACTGTGGAGTACGATTAAATGCTACTGAGGTGCTGCCTGTTTTTATACAGGCTATACATATCTGCAGCTCACAGTATGTAGCACATGAGCTGTCTGTTCTCAGCCTATGTATTCAGGTCTAGAATATAGATTTCATTACTTTCTACTGTGTTTTTATCAGAGACTAGTCAGTGTCGACTGGACTTTCATCACATAACTATCAACTTTAAAAAAAATCTGAAGTCGTGCAACCCCTGGTACAGACACAATAAAAGTAGAACACTATATAAAACCTTCCTTTTATCTCGTCAGGTCGCCAAAGAAAAGTTCTAAGAGGCAAACGCCTGACATCGGTTCACCTTACATGAGCCACTCTCCAGCTAAGGGACCATTAGGCAACGGCAGCTCATTCCACGGCCAGGCAGCTTCAGTTAACGGGTCGGCCAATAGTTTGGCAGCTTTTGCTAACGCCGGAGTGCCCAGGTTCCCACAGGCAACAGCCAACAACAACTATGATAACAGGACCAACCTGGAGGTGATTCATGGCAACAGCAGGCAAAACCTGGTACCTATGAACTCAGTGAGTATGAGTCTAACCCTAACTCCAACCTGGTTGTGTGTTTTCTTAGTTTTCCTGATAATTTATTATTTTTTTTTCCATTTCAGCAGCTAGACGACGACTAATATGACATTAACCCATATGCCCACAGTCGAGGCCAGAATAACCCGTATGCTCGGAGCCAAGGCCGCACCAACCCTTACTACAGCTAAGATGATGGGAGACACGTTAGTTGATGCAGAATCATAGAGGTTGACATTGACCATGACCCAATACCTACTGAATTTTGTTGTTGTGATTTGTTTTTGTCTCTACAGATTTACTTTACAAATACCATCCTTTTATAGTAAAAGCTGTATAAATATAACTACAGTAGTTGTGTATATGTGCTAACTGGCCTTTCACCACTCTGACCTGTACAGCATGGTGCAGTAGCTTTATTCTGATCCATTATAAGCTGTCATAAATCAATCCTGGCTGTCACTGGCTACATGAAATGAAGTTTGGGATGTGTTTTTCAGATTTTGTCTCGCCGTTAGTAAATCAGTATATTACTGATTTAAGTTGTTTATTCACACGGAAACAGAAACTCAGAAAGAAGGAGCTGTTTAATGTCATTTACTGTTATTTTCTTGTCTATGAATTTACAAGTAATCAATCGATTTGTTGCCTGTAAAATGTTCTGGTTCATGAAAATTCACGTATTTAACGCAGGCCTTGTAAATGAGACGATGTTCTTCTATTCCTCTTAAAGGTTTACTTCACTGAAATGTTTGATTTGGTGTTTTTTCATATAACAGATTATATCATTACCAGTTTTGTATTGTGTCAGTTTTCCATTATAATAGTTTTTCATTCATTTGAACTTAATGAAATGTTGCTCATGTTACATCTGAGGCTATGTTTTGAAATAAAGGACTTTTTGAACTATTTGTGATTTTTGATGGATTCTTTCAGAGTAAACTATAACTGAGATGTTAGCACCTGTATTTTTACTGATCCAAATCATTTTAATCCTGATGTACACCGATCAGCCGCAACATTAAAACCACTGACAGAAGAACTGAATGACATTTAAACCATCTTGTGACAATTCAGTGTTCTGCTGGGAAACTTTTAGACCTGGCATTCATTGGTGTGGATGTTACTTAGACATGTAGCACCCACTTAGACCAGACCAGGCACCCCCACCCCATAGCAATGACACTCCTTGATGGCAGCAGCCATCCCCAGCAGGATGCAGCCTGACACAGACACACACACAGAAACACTTTTTTTTCCCCTTTTCCTCCCCCCACTATTACCTTGAGAAATTTCGCAGTTTGGGATTAATAAAGAAACTCTCTATCTATCTATCTGTCTATCTATCTATCTATCAACTAAAAAAAAACAAAAAAACATGAAGAACAGCACAAGTTGTTCACCTGGCCTCCAAATTCACTAGATCCCAAACTGATCAAGTATCTGTGGGATGATCCACAGAGGCCCCTCCCCGCAAAGGCCCCCCCACTAACAAAATTCTGTTGCCAGACACCACAGGACACCCTCAGAAGGCCCATGTCCATTCTCTGAGGAGTCCCCACAAGGGAGACCTGCACAATATTAGGAAGGTGGTCATAATTTTATGCCTGATCAGTGCACTTGACTTACACACATGGGATGCATGAAGGCAAATGAATGAGTGTTCTAAATAAACAGCTATCTTTACTAATAAGTAGGGATGCATGATCATTTTTTTTAAAAAACCGATACCGATAACAGATAACTTTCCGCTTCCAAAGGCCGATACCGATAACATACCTGAAGATGAGGAAGACTAATGAGCAAAAGCCGTGCTGGCGTCCTCATACGCCTTCAAAACTCCATCGAATCGATGGTAATGTTTCAAATGACTTTTCATGTTCTCGGTCAGGGGTGCCCACACTTTCTTGGCTTGCGAGCTACTTTTACAAGGACCAAGTCAAAGTGATCTACCCATATATATATATGTATATCATACTATTTGTTGCTACAGTGTTAAAAGCTCTATCCACCTGTTTTTTGTTTTTTTTTTTATCAAGAAAAAAAATGTATTATTAAAATAGCGCTGTCTCTTTTAGAAAGACGGTAGTCTTGAGTTGTTGAAGTTGTGCGTGGCTGTGCATGTGTGCCGCTGAACTGAGGGCATGTTGCAAATACAAATTAAAAATAAATAAAGATGAACATTTGTCTTGCTGTTTATTTTGGAGGTGCAACAGATAAACGTTTTAGACTAACATCTAAAACATTTTTTTCAATTGCACGCGATCTACCCGCACTGCCTTAGTGATCTACTGGTCAATTGCGATCAACGTAATGGGCACCCCTGTTCTAGGTATTAAAGCTGGTGCTGATTTTTCCACCTTGTGGCACCCATTTCGTTTCACTGTATGATCGCCTCCTCATACTTGGTGACTTCAATATCCACGTCTGCTGTCCAGAGAAACCTATGGTTAGCGAATTCTGTGGTGTAATAGATGTCTTTGGCCTTACGCAACATATAAACAAAGCTACTCATAAACTGGGACATACGCTTGATCTCATTTTATCTTACGGTTTTACTGTTGATAATATTGTGATTGAGGATGCCACTTTCTCTGATCATAAGCCTATTATATTTGACATCACCCTCTCCAGTCCCCTGCGAGCTGCCAGAACCCAAGGCCGTTACTCTCGCCATATTCACTCTCTTACTGCAGCTCAGTTTTCGGATGAATTTCTAAGTAAAACTGTTGCATCTACCATTGCAACAGCGGAATCATCCTCCTCTAGCCCAGATGAATTAGTTACCCTTTTCCACTCATCTTGCTCCTCCATTCTTGACTCTGTAGCTCCTCTCACTTACACCCGCCCCAAATTAAAATCTCATTATTGGCTAGATGAGGCCACACGCTCTCTCAGGCAGGCCTGTCGTAAAGCTGAAAGGAGATGGAAAAAGGATCACCTCACTGTCTCCTTAGAAATGTTTAAATCTGCATTAGCTTCTTTCCAGGCAGCAGCAAAAAAAGCCAGAGCAAAGCATCTCTCTAGTCTGATCAGTAAACACTCAAATAGACCTAAAATTTTATTTAGCACTATAAACTCTGTTATCAACCCCCCAAATTCTCCAGTCCCTGATGTATCCACTGACACCTGTGAGAAATTCCTCAAGTTTTTTACCACCAAAATTGAGAACATTAGATCACTGTTTACCCCCACCTCATCTTTTGCTCCGCCTGATTGCCCAGGTGTACCAGCTATTTTTAACAAATTTCAGCCTATTTCTTTCACTGAATTGAGGGATTTGGTACTGCACATGAATCCTACTACATCACCCCATGATGCCATTCCCTCCTCTATTATAAAGGATGTTTTTGATGCAGTTGGCCCCTCCATTCAGATCATTTTAAATTCATGCCTTGTAACTGGCATTGTCCCGACAATTTTCAAGCATGCGGTTGTCCAACCCTTGCTTAAAAAACACAACCTCGACGCCAATTGCCCAAAAAACTACCGCCCCATCTCCAAGCTTCCTTTTATTTCTAAGGTCCTGGAAAAAGCTGTTCTGTCACAGCTGACTCCCTTTCTGACCACTCACAATATATTAGAACCTTTTCAGTCAGGTTTCAGATCCCTTCATAGCACTGAAACAGCCCTGCTTAAAGTAACTAATGATCTGCTTCTCACACTAGATTCAGGCGATAATGCCATCCTCATACTACTGGATCTTAGTGCCGCTTTCGACACCGTTGATCACAACATCCTCCTCACTCGCCTTGATCAGCAGGTGGGCATTAGAGAGACTGCACTACTCTGGTTCCGTTCCTATCTTAATGACAGGACTTTTTCCGTGTCTATTGGCCAGTTCTCCTCATCATCTGCTCCTGTTTCATATGGGGTCCCTCAGGGGTCCATCTTGGGTCCTATCCTCTTCAGCCTGTATATGCTCCCATTGGGTGACATTATAAGAAAGCATAACATCTCTTTTCACCTCTATGCAGACGACTCACAGCTGTACCTCCCCCTGAAATCCAGGGACTCCATACAATCTCTCCTGGTCTGTCTGGAAGATGTCAAAATTTGGATGGCTAACAACTTCCTCCAGCTAAATAGTGACAAGACGGAAGTTATCATTTTTGGCCCCCCCAAAGCAAGATGCACTGTAGTGCAAAACTTAGATCACCTCATCCCATCTGTTAAACCCTATGCCAGAAACCTGGGTGTCATCCTCGACTCCGACCTCTGCTTTGACAAACAGATTAGTTCTGTTGTCAAAAATAGTTTTTATCAGCTCAGAACAATCTCCCGCCTCAAATCTTTCCTATCTCACAACGACCTTGAGAAAGTCATCCATGCCTTTATTAAGTTAAGATTAAGTTAAGATTAAGTGTCTATCGGCCAAGTATACTTGTGTATACAAGGAATTTGGTCTCTGCATTTATCCCATCCGTGAATTAGTGAACACAAAGCACACAGTGAGGTGAAGCACACACTAACCCGGAGCAGTGAGCTGCCATGCTACAGCGGCGCTCGGGGAGCAGTGAGGGGTTAGGTGCCTTGCTCAAGGGCACTTCAGCCGCTTTTTACCGGTCGGGGGTTCGAACCGGCAACCCTCCGGTCACAAGCCCAAAGCGCATCACGGCTGGATTATTGCAACTCCCTCTACCTTGGTCTCCCCCAATCCTCAATTAGACGTTTACAGCTGGTCCAAAATGCAGCTGCGCGTCTTCTAACTGGCACTAGGAGGCGTGAACACATCACCCCCATTTTGGCCTCCTTGCACTGGCTCCCGGTTGTTTTTAGGATTCAGTTTAAAGTTCTATTATTTGTTTTTAAGGCACTAAATGGGCAGGCCCCAACCTACATCACCAATCTTGTACAGCCCTACTCAGTGCAAAGGTCCCTGAGATCCTCAGGTAAAGGGCTTCTCCATGCGCCGCGTTCTCGGCTCAAACAGAGGGGTGATAGGGCTTTTGAAGTTGCTGCTCCACGTTTGTGGAACCAGCTCCCCCTGGATATTAGATCTGCCCCCTCCATTTCTGCCTTCAAATCCAGGCTAAAAACTCACTTCTACTCCCTGGCCTTCCTTGTTCCCTAATCCTGTACTCCTGCTTATTTTCTGTGGTTCCTTTTAATTATGTTTTTATGACTAATGGTCTAATGTGTTTTCTGTATTATTTGTTTTAATCCTTGTTATCCCCTGTACAGCACTTTGGTCAGTTTATGCTGTGTTTAAATGTGCTTTATAAATTAAATTGACTTACTTACTTACTTACTTACTTTCTTTAAACATTTATTACAAACAGCCAAAGAAATGTCATCCACGGAAACTGAAAAAGTCCCACACCACGTATGCACATTGTGCTGAATTCAAGTGGTGACGGAAGTTCCCTGTTCCCGGTTTGAGAGTTGTTTTTCCGACCTTTTATGTTTCTGTGGTTTATGTGTAACATACTGGGTAATGGCAGCTACTACCAAAATCATGACCGAGTTGACGAGTTGTTTTCCGACATGAGAGAGTATTTTAATGATTTTTCTCAGCCAGAATGTTGTATTTCCGATTATATCGATGCCACTTGAACGCAGCATTCACTTCAGGCCGTTCAGGTCTCATGTGGGAGTTGGAGCGATTGATTAAAACAACCACTCACACCGCAGTACTGACAAAAATATATATTATATATTATCGGGGCCATTCGTCATGATATCGGACTTATCGGAATGATGTCATAATTTCCAAATATCGGGCCAATAATTATCGGACCGAATTATCGGACCACCCCTACTAATAAGTAATCTGTCTGGATCAATATAATATGATATTTACATATTTCTATAGTTATTAATAACTTCTACAAAGTCATATATTCATTCATTCATTTCGCCGGGGGCTGGAGCCTATTCTATACTTATACCCTAGCCTATCCTGGGCAGGTCTCCAGTCTCCAGTTAGTCCAGGGCTAATACAGAGAGACAGACAACCAGCCACCAATGAACCTAACCAGCATGTCTTTGGACGGTGGGAGAAAGCTGGAGTACCCGGAGAGAACCCACGCAGACACAGGGAGAACATGCAAACTCCACACAGGAAGGACCCAGTCGACCCATGGATTAGAACCCAGAACCTTTTTTTCTGTGAGGCATCAGTGCTAACCACCACACCACTGTGCCACCCACAAAGTCAAATATGTTAAACTCTGTAAAGTTTTAGTGACAAACTTCTCCAAAACTGTCGTGCAAGTAATAAAGACAGTTGACCAGTGACTAAGCTGATGTTTTTCGATGCATTGCTGTTGAGTTTTTCTCCTGTTACTAGAAGAGTTATTGAGTCAATATATAATACCCCCGTTGTTCAAAGCACAGACTGATAAGGCAAATCTGCATTTAAGAGATTAATAGTATATCAATGTTATATCAAACTGCTAACGCTAGAAGTGTCTACACAGTGTTATTTTGTGATTTTTACGTGTCACGACTGTGTAAGTGATACATCACTAAAATGTGATGAAGACTAATATCTGGAGACTGACTGAGACTAAATCAAAAATGGCTGTCGAAACCACCGCTGGTCTACAAGATGATTTTGTGCGTGCATCTTTTGACACCCCCTCAAAGCCTACTTCCTGTTTAGGGTGGCTACTAGGATATGGGGAGGAGCTTGTTTTCCCTAATTGTTGACGCCTGTGATGCCCACCTATAAATAGTGGGGCAGGCAGTCTCAGTCTTTCTCTCCTCCCTGGGTTGTGGTTGTTGTGGGCACATACATTCAGTAATACACAGAATAAGATGTTACAATCCCTTGTGCCAAGATCCCAGGCAAAACACATTTAGAGGCCCTGTTCAACTAAGAGGCCCTACCAAACCTATGGTCATGTGATATGACAATTAACCTATAATCTACATAAACTAAGTAAAAGCTGCTGGCTTGTAAGCCCATTAAGCAGCAGAGGATACTTCAAACATTGTAAAACATAAACTAACTAAACGCTGCTGGCTTGTATGGCCCGCTCAGCAGCTAACCATAGCTACCAAGCAATATGAAGACAACAGGAACCTGGCCTAAACAACAGAATAAGACTTACTTATTCTCACACTTTGCACGGTATTGAGATTTTGGCTACAAGTTTAATCAATAAATTTTGATTATGACTTTAAAGAAACACGTGTGGTCTCCACATTTTGTCCCTCCTCTGAGCAAGGTCGTGACAAAATTGGGGCTCGTCCATTTGTCAGATTGTGGTAATAGCAGTTCTTCTATACTGTTTTTTGGTGGAGCATCACACATGATGATAATGTTTTATTAATTTGGAGAGCTTTAGTTCATTTAATTCATTTTGGAACTTTGCTTTTTGAGTAAAAAGCTAAATTGTATGATGTGGTGTTAGTTTGACTGGTGTTCTCCTCTGTTAAGTACTTCTATGGCTGGCTTAACATTTGAACAGCGGAAAGAGCTGCTGTTGCAATGTACGTTCGTGTGTGAATGTGTAAATGAGAGGTATTAACTTACAACACTTTGTAGAAGAAGCTTAATAAAATTCACTCCATTTACTTGTATTGGTTCAAGGGACAGAGATGCCTCCACCAATATGGCGGCAACGCTGACGTATCGCAACATCGGGCCAACCCGCTCATGAGGTGTCTATGTATATATGTCTATGGGCAACACTGCGCCCACCACGGCTCTTCTCAGCCACGACCACCACGGCCCGACTGTGAGGCGGTGCGCCCACAGCAATGGTATGTTTTATTTTTTTTCTGGTGTTTTTAGTAATGGGGTGATCAAGAAAGCAATTAGTCATAGTTAAAGCTTGAAATGCTTTAATAACAATGAACACATTGTCTTATAAAGTGCAGTTAATTAAATCTTAAATTAAATATTTACCAGTTAACTTTTAAAATATAAACAAAATAAATTGGGAACTTAATGTAACTTTTTAAGTGCATAACTATAGGGACCCTGAGGACATTTTTAGAGGAAAAAGAGGAGAAAAAACAGAACAACAAAAACCAAAAAACACTTGTCAGCTTATCTGCTTATTCAGTAATACAAAAAAAGAAAGTGCAGAACATTCTCCTTCCCTCAACAGTCTTGGGTTCATCAGCAACTGTTCTTTTTTTTCCAGGTGTACTTCTTGTTACTCCTTGCAGCACTGAGTAACTCATGGTCTTTTAAAGCGCTGTGGTAAAAGTCTAAACAGGACTGCTCAAAGTTGAGAGTGATCAGGAGCTCACTTCTCATGAGCTCCATGGAGCACCTGTTCCTGCAGTCACTCCATTTGTTGGCCATTCTGGAAAAAATCCTCTCCACATATCCAGTGGATGCTGGGATGCTCAGGATGTGCCTGACGATAGACAGCACGTTAGGCAGGTCAGCTACTTGAAAGAGAGCCACCCACCAGGCAGGCACACCTTTGGACTTCCATTCATCTTCAGCATTTTCTTTGAGCCTCATCAGAATGGGTTTTGCCGTGGAGCATTCATCATAAAGTTCATCCATGTTGACTTTATGGATGAGGTTGAGCGTAGTGGTCACCCTCTCTACGTCACGGTCAAGGTCCCATGGCGCAGAGAGAGAGGTTGCAATTTCTCAATATATGACAGTGCTGTGTTGAGAAATGCAGTAAAATCTGCCCTTGCCATGTTTGCATCACCTGGACAGAGACGCTGCAGCTTCACTTTGGTTAAGTAGCCAAAGAACTGGTCATCTCGTCTCTGTGTGAGCTTTTGCTTGAAGTTATCCATGATGGAATATAACTCAACACAGGTGGTCTTATCACTCATCCCCCAGGCTGATGAAGTAAGATTTCAGTGCAGTCCAGGTTTGCATTAGCCGGGTGATGGCTGGATTAAGGGAGAGCCACCTGGTTGTGGCATGTCGTATAATTACCTGGAACTCAACATCACAAAACCTACAAAACTCTTTGAGCAATTCTCTTCGTTTGGCAGATGTGGAAAAGAAACCATAGACCTTCAGCACAACATTTTCCACATCTACAGTGAGCTGGTCAAGAGCATGCTTCACTGTGTTGTGCACAATGTGGGCATGGCAGTGTCCTTGAAGCAGATCTTTTTGTTTTTTCTTCAAGTTGGTGAGGACAGAGTTGTGAATTCCGTAATTCACATTTGTATTGTCTGCACTAAATGCTGTCACTTAATCAAATGATAAGCCAAATTTGTAAAGCGAATGCTCTATGAGAGCTACAATCCCAGCAGCGGACTCATCTGCATTTTCCATGAAATCCAGCATTTTGCTGGTGACCCCGCATTCTGGACTGAAGTATTGAACAGCAAGGGGAAACATCTTCCTGTTGCCTTTATTTGATGCATCTGTCTGAATGGAGAATGGGAGGGGTTTATCTGATGTTAGGGCCTTGAGAACATCACCCACTGCCTTTGGAGCAAGGACGTCTGTAACCACTGCCTCTGCCTTTGTTCTCCTTATAGTCATTTTTTTTTTTTTAATTTTTGAATCTGGTAGAATCTTTTGATTCAGCTTATGTGCAGCACTGCTGTAGCTGAGGTTGTGTCTGACTGTGTGGTACACCTGTGTCACCTCAGCTGCGGTAACCTGGAAGGGAAGAGTGGGATGACAAATTGTTAATTGAACAGTATTTGTCTGCTGCCTGTCTTATGACTTGAAAGGAAGTCAGGTCATCCAAACAGTTGAATCACACTAATAATAGAATTTATGTAATGATCACTGAACACTGTATTCCTCAAAAATATGAGAATTTTGACACTCTACAAACATTTTTAATTTATGAAATGTATATGTAGAGGCTAAGCCTAATACTTGAAGCCCCTGAGGGGTTGCTAGACGAGCACTTAATTGACGCGCTTATAACTTTAGCCACTGAGTACATGTCTAAGGAAATAAACAGACTTAACGTCTCACGTCAGTGTATTTATTGCCGCTCACCACGATACTCCAATAATCCAGTGTTCACATGCATTCAGTTGAGTAAATCCACAGTAGGCTACACAGCAAAAGTGCAACAAAGCAGCGTAACCTTAAGCATAAGCGTAAGCGGTCAAAAAACTGTGTGTGCTCCCCTCCGTCAGGCAACACCTGCTACCTGAACAGCAGTTCCTACCTATATTGGCATGACCCCTAATTACATCATTCTGCCACCTAGTGGGCATATAAAACTTAACAGGCAAGAGGCCAAATGGCTCCTACACCCCGGCCCCTAATTGTGATGGCATACAGACATAACAATTCCCATAACACAGGAGCCATAAGAATAGAAAAGAAAACATAAGACACACACACACACAAGCAATACACCCTATTTTGTACACGTTAACCCAGGGTGGACATTTAAGTGAAGACCTTGCTAACCTGGCTCATGTAGTAAGCACAGTTTGGTCACCGGCCTTTCAATGATGTTGCTCTTTGTCTGGAGTCGCACTGAGCGCACAAGTCCTTTCTTGTCATGGAATGCCTCCAAGACTCTTGCAAGTGGCCATGAGCCACGTGGTGCAGTGGGATCCATAATGATCACAATATCTTCTGGCTTGAGCAGGAAACTTGGACCCTGTATCCACCTGTTGCGTTCAACGAAGTCCCGCACCCTCAGACCTCTGGATGCATCATCCGCTGGGTTTTCCTTTGAGTTGATGTAACGCCACTGTGAAGTTGTTGTTGCCTCTCTTATGGTTGTGACCCTGTTTGCCACAAAGGTATGAAAACGTTTGTCCTCGTTCTTTATGTACTTGAGCACTGACGTGCTATCTGTCCAAAAGACTGATTCTTGTAATGGAATCTGAAGCTCTGCCCTCAGCATCAGGTCCACACGAACAGCAAGAACTGCAGCAGTCAGCTCCAGGCGAGGAATGGTGACAGTCTTCAAAGGTGTTACTCTAGCTTTACCCATCAGGAATGCAACATGCATGGCACTCTTGCTGTTTTGCATCCTGAGGTAAGAGACTGCCCCATATCCTGACTCACTAGCATCTGAAAAGTGGTGAAGCTGTGCTTGTATGATGTTTCCAAAACCTTTAGGCTTGATGCATCTGTTGATCTTGAACTCGGGCAGCTTATCCAACTCCTCTAGCCATCTTGTCCAATGATGCAGCAGCTCTTGTGGTACAGTTTCATCCCATCCAAAGTTTCTTCTGCACAGCTCCTGTAGCATGATCTTGGCAGGCAGCAGTACTGGTGCAAGCAAGCCCAAGGGATCATACACTGAACTAGACATAGACAGCATTCCACGTCTGGTGTAGGACCTTTGACACACCTCGAACCTGAATGTGAAAGTGTCCTCCTCCACACACCACTGCAAGCCAAGGGCTCTCTCAACAGGAAGCTCGTCTCTGTCCATGTCAAGTTCCTTCAAATCTTTAGCTCTATGCTCTTCTGGCAGAGCTTGCAACACGGAGCGACTATTGCTGATCCATTTGGTCAAAGTAAATCCTCCTCTCTGACACAGCGTGGTCAGATGTTTGACCACTGACACAGCTTCCTCTTCAGATGCCAAACTCTTCAGGCAGTCGTCGACATAAAAGTTCTCCTTCACAGTTTGGATAACCTCTGCCGGAAAGTCAGCCTGGTTGTCGTCAGCCGTTTTCCTCAGAGCAAAAATGGCACAGCTCGGAGATGACACGGCACCAAACAAATGGACAGCCATGCGGAACTCTGACAACTCCTTGGTGAGATCACCCTCAGGCCACCACAGGAACCGCAGGAAGTCTCTGTCTGCCTTTGAGACCCTGACTTGATGGTACATTGCTTGTATATCGCCCATAACTGCCACAGGTTCCTGCCTAAACCTCAGAAGGACTCCAAGCAACGTACTGTTGAGGTTAGGACCCTGCAAGAGTTGCTGATTTAGCGATGTTCCCTTGAACACTGCAGCACAGTCGAACACCACACGCAGAGTTTTCTTCTTGGGATGATGTACCCCATGGTGGGGAATATACCACACCTTGCCACTGTCACCACTCAGCTGCTGAGGAGGCACTTCCTCTGCGTAGCCATTGCTCACCATCTCCTTGATTTTGGCACTGTACTCTTTAAAGAAGTGTTCATTCTTTAGAAACTTCCTTTTAAGTGTCATTACCCTTTGTTTTGCCACAGCAAAATTATTAGGCAAGCACACATCCTTCTTAAAAGGCAGATTTAGTTGGTAATGGTTGTTTTTGAGAATTGCGGACCTTTCCATAATCTCCATGAACTTCCTGTCTTCTCTTGATAACCCTCTCTCTTCAATAGCTTGTTCGTTGAAGTCATGATTATACTGGTTGTGCAGCATTTCCTCCAGCTTACATACAGAAATCCTGTTGATCAGGACTGACGTGCACTCTGCGTTCAGATTGAAGTCATCTCCATGCAAAGGGCCATTAATGACCCATCCTAGCGCTGTTCTTATAGCGTAGGGGCCATTCCCACTGCTATTGATGACCTCCCAAGGTTCCAACAACTTGGGTGCATTGCTTCCAATCAACAGGTCAACGTTAGCCTCTATTCTGGGAATATCCAGCTTTGCCAAGTATGGCCATTTTGCCAAGTCGTCAGCAGCTGCAATGTTGTCAGCACTTACGGGCATCTTCTTCTGTGTGAGGGTTTGTGGAAGTTCATAGAAAACATCACCATTGATACCAGACACTTCCAAACCGAAAATTGAATACGCTGGCACCACTCTTTCTTGCCCCATGGTGTGCAAGAGGAACTGGGTTCGCTTGCCAGTAAGACAAAGCCTTTGCATAAGCTGTTCCGAGCAAAAGGTGGCTGAACTGCCAGGATCTAGGAATGCATATGTCTGTATTACTTGGTTGCCTTTAGCAGACTTGATTTGGACTGGCAGGATGGACAACAGACAACGATCCGTTCCGGCCCCTGTATGTCCACAAGTCTCCGATGACGCAGATGGATTTGCACCAGACTCCTTGTCAAGTTCTGTGGAGGTGCTTGCTGTAGCCTTAACACGCTCTGTGAATATGCCAGGTGTGTCATTCTTGTCAATATGCAGCACAGTAGGATGCCTTTTACTGCATGTTTTGCAGATTAAACGCTTCTCACAGTTCCGACTCCTGTGCCCAGCATTCAGGCAGCCGAAGCAAAGCTCCTTTTCCTTTATAAAGTTCATCTTGTCTCTGTGTTTCTTGCGTTTGAATTGTTGACAGTGCTCTAATAGGTGACGTTGAGCACAGCATATACAGACTGAAGCATTAGAGCTACGGCTAGCTATAACAGCCCTTGATCCTCTGGCACTTTCAGACTCCACAGGTTCAACAGTTGTAGCAAAACTCTTTCCTTTGACTCTTTGGTCTGGATGTGATCTTGGCCTTGTGACAACCCTTGGTCCATTCATTCCAGATGGCGAGTCATTAATGTTTCCATACAACGGATCAGATATAATCTGAACATGTCTTTCAATTATTTTGACAAGGTCTTTAAACAGGGCTCTGTTTTCTGACACTTCCAGTATGTCATGTGCAACAGTCCTCCATCGCTCTCTAAGTTTGAATGGCAATTTAGAGACAATTGTCCTTATGTTACTTGGCATGTCCAACTCTTGCATGTATTGAAGCTCCTCCATGACATTACAGCAACCTCTCAAGAAGAGGGAGTAGGCTTGTAAGGCATTAACATCTTCACTCTTTATTTGAGGCCAGGACAATGCCTTTTCAATGTATGCCACGGCAATCTTATACTTACTGCCGAAGTGTTTCTGCAACAGCTGCTTTGCTTTATTGTAGCCCAATTCAGGAGTCATATGTAGGCAACTACGAACAAGTTCCCTTGGCTGCCCCCTAGTGAACTGTTCCAGATAATACAGGCAATCACTTTTGCTAGCCTTTTCCTCTACTCCTTGTTCAAATGCTCTCATGAAGGAGATATACTGAAGAGGGTCTCCATCGTACAAAGGAATGTCTCTTGCTGGCAATGACAGCAATCGCTGTTGTTGAACGAGAGATGATGTTATTTCATTTTGTTTATGCAGCACCGATAAAAGACCTCCTGTTTGCCTTTGATCCATTGTTAGAGCATTGACTTGAAGGGATTGCTGCTCTGTTTCCAGGGCATGTTGATAGCTCCCTCTGATGGAACCAGTCTGGTCCTTTGGTCTAGGTATGGGCCATTCGTTAGTCTGTGGATGTTGCATACCAGTTGATATTGGTTGGTTGGCTGATACTGACCATTCCTGTGTTTGCTGTGGTTTTCTCTGAGGCGCGTAGTTAAACTCTTCTGCCATTGGATCCAATGTGTATGTAGGTGCTGCTTTTTGAGTCCTTTTCTCCAAGTAAGAATTCATTGCGTTAGATGCTTTAGCACAGCTTTGGCTGTCAAAGGTCTGTAACACTGCAAGTTTAGCATCAGATTCAGCGAGCATTGTTTCCATCTCTTGTTGCTCCCTTTTTCTCCTTATCTGCTGCTCTTGTTCCTCCAATGCATGCTTACTCTTTAAAGCTGCGATACGGGCAAGCAGTGCGGCCTTCTCAACCTCTGCTTTAATTCTTGTGGAAGAAGTGCTTGATTTGCTACTAGCCGCACTCTTCCCTGAGCGTTTACTGGCTACATTTGAAATACTGTCCTCTGGGTTAATATCATCAGCATTGCTAACAGCACAATCAGAAATGACATTTTGATCAGCTCTAGAAACCCATAATTGCACCTTAAAAGTAAGATCATTATTGGCAATCATTTTGGCTTTGAACCACACATCATGTTTCTCTTGTTCAGTATCAGGTAACATACTCATTACAGATGCATGAACACCTTTTGTTTCATCACATAATTTAACAAAGTCGTTAAAAACACATTCCACCTGTGATTTATCTTTTTTCTTCATGAGACCTTGCAACACATCTCTTAATTTACCTGCCTTATTTAACTTAGTTTTCCTCTCGTTTTGCAAACGTTCGAGTTTTTCAGCAAATGCTTTAGCAGTTAATTTAACAACACGCTTTCCTTTGTCCTTTTGCGTATCAACGCCATGTTCAACACTGTTCAACTCAGCGGACGGCTCTGTAAGCCTTTCCAAGTTGTCGTGCGACTCGTGCAACAAATTAGCAATGTACCAGAGTTCGCAATGAAGTTCACAACAAAGTAGCACCGTAGCAGAGTTCGCAACAGGATAACGACATTAGTTACCCGCCCCGAATGTCACCAATGCATTGGATTTTGCCCCCTGATATGTGCACACAAACTGAATGGCCATTCATTCTTAAGTAGCGCTACATTTAGGCCTACCTCGCGTTGGGCGCCATCCAAAGAATATGTAGACTTTCGGCGACTATCAGCGTTGTCCTCTGCTGTGCTGATGACTGTTGTTTGATCCAAGCAAGCGTGAAGCAAATTCCCAAGCGTTTATACGTAGACCCGCCATCCTCAGCCTAGCATAAGCAGCAAGCCGTTTCTGTAGCTCCCATCCGAACGCGAACGGCTTCCTTCCACTTCGTGTGTGATTAAACTCCTTCAGCGTCGGTAGCTTGAAGCGACAGTTTTTTGACTCAAGTGTAGAGGCTAAGCCTAATACTTGAAGCCCCTGAGGGGTTGCTAGACGAGCACTTAATTGACGCGCTTATAACTTTAGCCACTGAGTACATGTCTAAGGAAATAAACAGACTTAACGTCTCATGTCAGTGTATTTATTGCCGCTCACCACGATACTCCAATAATCCAGTGTTCACATGCATTCAGTTGAGTAAATCCACAGTAGGCTACACAGCAAAAGTGCAACAAAGCAGCGTAACCTTAAGCATAAGCGTAAGCGGTCAAAAAACTGTGTGTGCTCCCCTCCGTCAGGCAACACCTGCTACCTGAACAGCAGTTCCTACCTATATTGGCATGACCCCTAATTACATCATTCTGCCACCTAGTGGGCATATAAAACTTAACAGGCAAGAGGCCAAATGGCTCCTACACCTGGCTCCCCGTCGGGGAATCGAACCCCGGTCTTCCGTGTGACAGGCGGAGATACTGTCCACTATACAAATACTTGAAGCCCCTGAGGGGTTGCTAGACGAGCACTTAATTGACGCGCTTATAACTTTAGCCACTGAGTACATGTCTAAGGAAATAAACAGACTTAACGTCTCACGTCAGTGTATTTATTGACGCTCACCACGATACTCCAATAATCCAGTGTTCACATGCATTCAGTTGAGTAAATCCACAGTAGGCTACACAGCAAAAGTGCAACAAAGCAGCGTAACCTTAAGCATAAGCGTAAGCGGTCAAAAAACTGTGTGTGCTCCCCTCCGTCAGGCAACACCTGCTACCTGAACAGCAGTTCCTACCTATATTGGCATGACCCCTAATTACATCATTCTGCCACCTAGTGGGCATATAAAACTTAACAGGCAAGAGGCCAAATGGCTCCTACAATATATATATTAAAGAATAAACATTTTCTCTTAACAAATGTATGAATTTATTTCTTTATTTATTAACTGTTCATCTATTAGTATGATTTGTTTTTTTAAATGACCATATATATTTATATTGGCTAATACTACTGTATATTAAATAAATGATCATTCATTCGACTCAACATCCTAAACCACACATGTCAAACTCAAGGTCCATAACTGTATCCGGCCTGAAAGATAATATTTTATATCTATCAGAACTGACACTCAGGTGCGTGCGTCAAGCAGGTACGTCAATTAGCTCCTCCACCCAACTTTATTGACAAACTCGTCAGATTCTCATTGTTGCCTTGGCAATCGGTACGGCAGCGCGGCGCTCTGAAGTTTGTACGGTTGACCAATAAAAGCTCAAGACACAAGCATTAGAGGCTCTAAATACTAAAATATGTTAACGGAGATTACCAGTTAGCAGCGTTACTACGTCTTTGTAACCAGTTAGCAGATCAGTTAGCAGACAACGGGCTAAATCGGTTAGCCTAGTCTGTTAACATATATGCTAACTGATACACTGAAAGTGTAAGGTTAGCCAAATAACAGGAGTATGTTTAACACGGTATTAGCATGCTAACTTAGCCCGTGGTTAGCTCCTCTGATTGAGTTTGACACCACTGTCCTAAACAACCAATCAAACACTGACACTGACATCTTCTGGCAAAAATACAACCAGATATGAAACCAATCATAACATGTCCCATACCATATCAGTCTCAGGAGATGTTAGGGGTATGAAAAAGTTGGACACTGACGCTTGGGTCTTCTGTGTTCTTCCATGCCTGCAGTGTTGCTCTCCTGATGCATGCTGTCTGATGTCAGATAGCCCACCGTGCGCCACTGAAAACTGTCGCCGACACATTTTACAATAGGCCTTATACTCATTGTTGCTGACGCTATCCAGCCAGGGATGTGCCTCTTCCCACTCACGTCTGTATTTCTGCAAACGTTTTTGCTTTAGAGGACGCGGTGGAGTATCTGGTGTAGCGGACATTTTTAAAAGGCGCGGGTTTTGTGAGCAGCGCCATGTATGGTGCCCGTCTCTAGGCAACCGTGACATCACCACACACTGGCGGCTAAGTACAGACATACAGTGGAACGGAGTCAGGGGAGGCTTTTGATTATTATTGTTAGATTGTTAGATTTATTACTATTGTTAGATTTAGTGTTGATGTGTGGTATTGGTTCAATACGGGACGCAACATTTAATTGCCAAATAAGGGACGATTCCGTATTTTACAGGACAGGTGGCAACGCTAGTTCATGGCCCCATAGTATAAAATTGGAAGCCCAAACCAGGATATCTTTTTGGAGGCAAACTCCATTTATTAACATAAACATGAACTCAGGAAAAAATTTAACTTACTGTAAAGCAAATGTGAATTCTAGAACTTGGACATCTCACCAATAACAACCAGTTAGTCCAAAAGTTTCAAACGTAACATATGCAACACAACAATATAACATGCAATATAACTCAACCTTTAGAAACCTATTTCCATATCTTTCTCTAGAGATCTTGCAGGCCCTCTAGTGGCCAGAATGCCGGCGTCTGAAATTAATTAACATATCAAAAGCATCATTTTTATAACGAAACTAGTGACTGTATAATGGAAAAATCCAATATAAACATGTTACTGACATTACCAGCAGATAGTGTTGCAGAAATTATGTCACGTCAATAAAATGGGATTTAAATCCTTAATCTTAGAAACAACATACAACTTCAGGGACCCTGTATAAACCCCAAAAAGGAGTTTGAAAAATAACCATGTCAGTTGTGTTTTGATGCTGACATTTTTAAAACATTGATTTTGTTCCTTAAGCCACTTTGTAACTACTTTGGCAGTATGCTTAGGGTCATTGTCCATTTGAAAGACCCATTTGCACCCAAGCTTTAACTTCCTGGCTGATGTCTTGAGATGTTGCTTCAATATTTCCACATAATGTTCTTTCCTCATGATGCCGTCTATTTTATGAAGTGCACCAGTTCCTCCTGCGGCAAAACAGCCCCACAACATGATGCTACCACCCCCATACTTCACAGTTGGGATGGTGTTCACAGGCTTACAAGCTTCCCCCTTTTTCCTCCAAATGTAATGATAGTCATTATGGCCAAACAGTTCCACTTTAGTTTCATCAGATCACAGGACATGTCTCCAAAAATTAAGGTCTTTGTCCTTGTGTGTATTTGCAAACTGTAATCTGGCTTTTTGTATGTTGCTTTTGGAGTAATGGCTTCTTCCTCGTTGAATGGCCTTTCAGCCCATGTCGTTACAGGACTCGTTTCACTCTCTTACCAGTTTAAGCCATCATCTTGACAAGGTCTTCAGCTTTTGTTCTGGGGTTGATTTGCACGTTTCAGACCAAAACACGTTCATCTCTGGGACATAGAACCCGTCTCCTTCCTGAGCGGTATGATGGCGGTATGGTGTCTATACTTGCTGTTTGAACAGATGAATGCGGTCCTTCAAGCATCTGGAAATTGTACTCAAGGATGAACCAGACTTGTGGAGCACAACAGTTCTCTTCCTGATATCTTGGCTAATTTATTTTGATTTTCCCATGATGTCAAACAAGGAAGCAGTGTGTTTGAGGTGTAGCCTTAAAATACATCCACAGGTGTGCCTCCAATTAACTCAAATGTTGTCTGTTAACCTATCAGAAGCTTCCAAAGCCATGACATCATCATCAGGCCTTTCCTTCATTGTTTAAAGACATAGTAATCTTTGTGTGTGTAAACTGAAGAAAGTAATAAAAATTCTCTGAGAATTTCTCTCTCTCATTATTATGGCATTTAGCAAATAGAAATAATTTTAGTAATCCTAACTGACCAAAAACAGGAGAGGTTTAGTCTGATTTAACTTCAGACAGTGAGGAAAAAATGTTTGTGTCTTTTAACACAGTGTATGTTAACATCTGGTTTCAACTGTAGATGGCTTCCTTTACTCCGCTTTCAAACCATCTGTCTTCTCTGGCTAAGATTTGGACGTTGTTATTTTCAAAGGAGTGCCCTTTGTCTTTCAGGTGTAGGTGGACCGCTGAATCATTTCCTGATGAGCTGGCTCTCTTGTGTTTGTATATGCGTTTATGGATGGGTTGCTTGGTTTCCCCAATGTGTAAGTCTGTACATTCCTACGTGGCTGGAGTATCCGAAAAACTCAGGAGGATTTTCAGAAATAGGCGAAGACTGGTCCACCCTAAAGACAAAACACCCAGGCAAAAACAGAGTAATGTGGTGTACCAGTGGCGGCTGGTGAATTTTGTGTTGGGGGGGGCGCAAAGTTTGTAAATCAAACCCCTGTAGGGGGCTCTGGGGGCATCCTCCCCCAGTAGATTTTTGTGATTTTCACGTACAAACTAAGCATTCTGGTGCATTCTGACAAAATAATAAAGACAAAATAGAACATCTCCTTACAAAGACAAATGGGGCCATGGAACTAAGTTTTAACTTAATTTATTTGCCTTGTAAAATCCAGCAAGTTTAAAAATGCTAATACATCAAACATTTTAATCGCATATAAATATTTGACCTGAGAACAGTTATTTTTTCATATGGATTTTTAGTATACCACTGAATAATGACTGAAATTTCCCATCCAAGGGGCCAACCAAAGCGGTCTCATCAGCTTCTTGTTCATGTTCACTGTGGTTTGTAGTCTGAAGTAATGAACGCTAGTTGGTGCTCCAGTATAATCGGTCCGCCGAACTCATCCAGTGAGCAACGTTCCGCGGTGCAAAAATAAGTGTGATTAAAATGCGTAAAAAATGATTAACCCGTTATTTTTGTGTAATTAATCTTAATTAACAAGTTAAAGTCCCGGCCCTAGTTTTAAGTCCTTCATCCCCGTTGTAGTCCATAACATCTCTGTCCCGGGACTTTGAAACAGCACGCAGGGGAAACAAAAAAAGCCGTTTAGCATACACGTTTGAGGTGAAGCTCCTTGTGTATGTCCTCCCACGATCAGTAGGCTAGCCTGCTGCGAAATGTTTAAGTCCGGACAGTCGGGTCCCAACTCCTTCACCCTTTTCTTCTCCACATAGATATATATATATACCAGAGCCCGTCCACCATATTATTATATTATATTCGTCTACCATATTAGACGTTCTCTGGTATATACAGTCAATGCAGCCGACCGACGAAAATTGCGCGAATGCTTCCTGATGGACGTGATTGATTGATGAATTGTCCAATCAAGCAGCCATCTCTTTGCTCAGTTACGTATGACTCAAGCGCGTTAGGGCGAGCCCCAAATCCTCATTGAAAATGCATTGAAGGCTCATTTTCCGAAAAAAAAAGTTTTAACATGAGAGTCAATGGGAGAAGCTGGGGCGATTTTCCACGTTGATGAATTCGCCCAGAGAGGCGGGACCATTTGAAACGCGACTTGAACCTGACGATTCTGATTGGACAATGACAGATAATATGTCTAGAACACTGAAAACTACTTTTGCTGTGATAGAATTTGTAAAAAAAAAAAAATCCTCTTTCTCCCAGCTGGTAGGGCGTCGCCCAAATCGCCCCTATACACCATCCGCCCCTGTGGTGTACGCTGTTCAGTGCAGTGAGGAGTGTACAGACTTCTACATAAAAGGCGACCCTGCCTTCTTCTGCCGGTTCAGACACAGGGAGCTGTGTTCCAGTCAGAGCACTGCCAGAACCACTAAAGGTCACTAAACCTGAATAGGCTGGTTCAGAAGTCTGTTCTCCAAAACCACTAGAGGTCGCTGAACCAGAGCGAATGGTTTCTTCAGTCTGACAGCTGCTCTGACTGATATTAGATAGATTAGATTAGATTCAACTTTATTGTCATTACACATGTACAGGTACAGAGCAACGAAATGCAGTTTAGCATCTAACCAGAAGTGCAATAGGCAGTAAGTGCACATGGCATAAATATTATAGTATATAAGTAGTATGGTACAGGTTGTTTTTACAGCATATGGACAATATTTACTGATCAGAACCTATGTACAGGAGAGACCATATATACAGGTGAATGAGCAGGATATACATAATGACTGAATGAGGTACTATGAACATATTATACAGATGGATTTGTTTGTTAAACGTGAGTAGACTATAAACAGGAACTGTAACATAATTTACAATAAAGGAGATGGGCAGATGATAAATTAGGCAATACAAAAACAGATAAAGTAAACAATTTACAGCGCATAAAACAATAAGCAGTAGCTACCTAATGTTACTAAACTAGTGCAATATTCGGTACATAGTACTGTGCTTATATAGTACACTTTATTTAAAGTGTGCATGTGCAGAGCAGTCCAATAGTGCAGTGATGATGGTGTAAAAGTCTTTGGTCAGTGAGGTAACAGTGTCGCCAACTCCTCAGTAAAGAAAGTAGCTATTGGCTGTTCTTAAAAGTAGCTGGAAGTCGCTAAATGACGTCATCTGTGAATTTGCATAATTTGCCATTTGGATGTAATTGTGATGGACGCTGTAGGAGAGAGGAATAACGTGAATAACAAAGAGTAAAAATAAAACAACAAAAAAAAACCTAAATATATTTAGAACTACAAATGAACATTCTTCTGTTGATTCTTGGTTGTTTTTTTGTTTTTTTATTTTGCCATTGAAATAGGCCATCACCTCTCAAAATAATTTCATGACTAATGCTTTGCCTAGCCACACAAAATGAATTTTGTCCTGTATTATTAACGCTCCTCCTTTATCCGGGCTTGGGATTGCCAAAGTGACTCAAAAGAGACACTCTGGTAGAGTTACTTAAGTTTGGTTTAGTTTCTAACCTTATGCTCCACTTCCTACAACAAGTCACAGTAAAACATGAGCATTTTTTGCCATAATTAGAACATTTTTAACATTCAACGGTTTTAACTTGACAAAATTAACAATCTGAATGTATTATTATTTTATTATTTATTTTAGTGTGACAGTGAAGAAACATTTACATCCCGCTCTGTAAACTAGGGCGCGATCAGCGGCAGCTTTGCGCATGCGCCATTCGTTTGAAGTCTGGACACGGAGTGGCGTGGGTCTCCCTCTCTGCTCTGACTGCTGCTGTGCGGGGCTACTGTGAGACTGACCGCCTGTGAGTGCTTTGGGACGGTGGAAGGGCTCACGGCAGTACCCGCTGCTTGTTGAGGACAGTGACTGAACCGATATGTGCTTTCATGTCAGAGTCTCCAAGAACCAGAAAAGTCTCCAATAAAACCAGAAAAAGTCGCTAGATTTGTCGCTAGTTGCTTTTGACCAAAAAAAGTCGGCAAGAAGATTTGAAAGTCGCTGGATTTAGCGAGAAAGTCGCCAAGTTGGCAACACTGTGAGGGAATGAGGAGTTGACGGGTGTGAGTGAATTTGTGTGACGGGGTCAGCATGGGTATGTGTGTGTGTGTGTGTGTGTGTGTGTGTGTGGGTGGGTGGGTGGGTGGTGGTGGTGTGGGTGGGTGGGTGGTGGTGGTGGTGGTGGTGGGGAAAAAGCTATTCAGCCAGGGAAAATAGTCCATGTGCCGGGTGGGAGGAGTACTTCAGAATACTGAGGGTACAACGCAGATAGCACCTCTTCTGGATGTCTTCAATGGCAGGGAATGGAGTTCCTGTGATGCGCTGGGCAGTTTTCACTACGTGCTGCAGGTGTTTGCGCTCCGCAACAGAGCAGTTTCCATACCAGACTGTGACACAGTTGGTTAGGATGCTCTTAATCACGCAATGGTAAAAGTTCACCAGGATGGCTGAAGACAGGTGGTTCTTCTTCAGTGTCCTCAGGAAGAAAAGGCGCTGGTGAGCTTTCTTGACCAGGCTGGAGGTGTTGGTGGTCCAGGACAGGTCCTCCGAGATGCGGGCCACCCCATTAGTGATGGGTTTCTAGAAAAGTCTTGTGAGTTAAAACAAAAATGCATTTTCAGTGCCAAATGAACTTTGTGTTTCTTGTTCAGAGAGTGTGGGCTCTTCATGGAGAAGCATTCAGTGGCGATCCAGTTGTACAAATTGTACTGCCATCAAAGTTTAGGACATCAGTTATTCAAACAGCTCATGATAATGTTGTGGGATCATCACGTGCTTCAGCATTTTTTTCTGGCCACGTATAAAGTGTGATATTTATGGATACATTAAGATGTGTCATACTTGTCATATTAGGTTACAAGCAAACCTAATTAAACCATAAAGCCTGCTCCTTTGTATCCCATACCTAACGTGAGTCAGCCTTTCGTGCATCTCGTTATAGACTTTATGAGGCAGGGGAAATGGCAAAACAAAACCTACAAGTCTCCCAGAAAAAGATGACAAAGGTTGTTCAACCGCAGAGCAGAGAGACGTGAATTTAGTGCTGGTGACCAGGTTCTGGTTCTGTTGCCTCTTGGGTCTCCTTTTCAGGCGAAATCCTTTGGTCCCTGTAATGTGATCAGTAAAGTTTCGGAACAAAATTACCTGATCGGAAAGCCAAGTAAAAGAAAGTCAACTAGAATATGTCACTTGCTCAGACCTTATCGTGTGCGCATTCCCTCAAGTGAGGCGGCCCGAGATTAGCCAGTTTTACTTGCTAATACTTCTATTCAAGCACTTGAGGAGGAGGAGAAAATGTCTGAGGGGGTGTTACAACCCAGACTTAAAAATTCAGAAACTTTATCCCAGTTTGATGCACTAGGGAATAAACGTGAACAGCTGGTGAAAATGATTCAAAGCTACTTACGTTTGTTTACAGATACTCCAACTTGTACCGATTTAATAGAACATGATGTGGACGTGGGGGATGCCAAATCCATCACCCAGCGGTTCTATCGGGTTTCTCCAGAAAAACAGAAAATCTTAGACTCAGATTGTCCTACCTGTTGGAAAATGGTATAGCTGAGCCCTCCTCCTCTAGCTGGGCCTCTTCCTGCCTCTTCCACAGGCCCTGCACTGATTTTCTAAAAGCTAATGCAGTGATGAAGCCTGATGTTGCTCGGGTAGGGGCAGCCAATTATCTCAGTAAGTTTGATCTTCTTAAGGGTTACTGCCAGGTACCCCTTTCTAAAAGAGCGAGGGAAGGTTTGTATTCTTACACCGCCAGGCCATTTGGACTGCGAAATGCCACAGCCACATTTCAGAGGATAACGAACAAAGTTGTGTGTGGGCAGGAGGGCTGTGCAGTTTCCTTAGACGATGTGGTGATTTATAGTGACACGTGGGAAGAACACCTCCAGAGGGTACAGGCTCTTTTTGACAGGCTGGTGCAGGCTTGTTTGACTGTCAACCTGTCTAAATGTGAGTTTGCAAAAGCCGCAGTAACCTCTTTGAAACAAGGTTGTGGGACAAGGGGAGGTTCGTCCCATTCATACCAAAGTTTTGGCGATACAGGTATTTCCTGTTCTGTGCACTAAGCGGGAGTTGTTGCGCTTTCTTGGGATGGCGGGTTATTATCGTGGTTTTTGTGCCAATATTGCTTCAGTAGTGGCTCCACTGACTGAGTTGTTGAAGGCTGATGTTATATGTGCTTGGTCTCCTCTTTGTCAGCAGGCATTTGACCAAGTGAAGAGCCTCTTGTCGTCAGCCCCTGTGCTTGCTGCTCCCCGACTGGACCTGCCATTCAAGTTGCAAGTTGAGGCGGTCAGGACCACGTAGTGTCTGTTATTTTTTAGTTCAGTTTTCTGTCCTTTTTGTCACTTACTGTTTTATTTTGTAGTCTGAGTCTTCTGAAGTCTGTCTTCCAGTCTAGTTTGGTCTGTGACTGCTTTCCCCGCCCTCATGTGATTCACCTGTGTCTCATTGTCTCCCTCTCCCTTGTATATTTAAGCTGTGTTCCCCACTCCTTCTGTGCCAGATCGTCTTGTAGGTTTACCTTAAGCGTTCCAGCTAGTTTCTTCTTTGAGTGATTTCTTGTTGTGACTTTAGCTATTCTATACGTAGCGCCCCCTTAGCTGACTAGAACAACACACTACTGACAACTACACTCTCTATAGGTCCGGAAAGTTGGACTCCTGAATTAGTCAAATAAGAGAGCATGAAGTTGAACGCTGACAACTTGTTGCCTCACAAACTGATTTTGACGGTGTATGAAAAACAAGAAAATACAAGAGAATAAAGAGCTCTTTCTTGGAAAAAGCAAAATAAAAAAGTCCCTTCTCCTTATTAGGAGTTAGAGTTCCATTACGTACTGTGGTGTGTGTGTAAAGTTCAGTTCATATAACTATTATTAGTACTACCCGGGTAGATGTTTGTGTTATTCTCTTATCTGTGTCACGAGTGGAGTGAATTGATGTCTGAAGTTCTCCAGAATGGATCCCACAGCTGGCCACACCGTGCCCCGTCCGTCCAAGTTGCTCGTCCTTCCTGGCTCGCCACCGAACCTCCACGGGTTCGGAATCTGAATCAATTCCTAATCCAGCAAATAAATAAACCAATCTACACATAGAGTGCAGAAAAGATAATCATTACTGTCTATTCAATCATACGACTTCATTCTACTTTCACTTTCCACTCTAATTAGTGCCGAGTGCCTATGACACGAGGCCACTCCTCCCATAGCAAGCTATGGGAGGAGTGGCCTCGTGCCATAGGCACGAGGCCACTATTGATCTTCTGCGTGTTTCTTTGCAGTTTTATTTTTTTTACTTATTATTCATTTTCCGCCCTTTTTCGCCGATTAATGCGGCCCGAACCGGCGAGAGGACCCCAACACATGATATATCAAAACGTGTGTTTTGATCCCGAATCCCGTGCTATTACTTTTATAAGGGATTGACGAGTTTTTCGCGAATTTATTCGCGAAAAACCGCGAGAAATTTCCCATTGAAATGAATGGAGAAGCCCGAAAAAAAAAAAAAATCAACAGACATTTTCAACAATGAACTGCTCTGGCATACTTTCACCGAGAGACTCCATTTAAATTTTAAAACGTAGGTACTCTTGCCTTCTCTTCAGCGATTCACTTCACTTATCGACAACTTTTACCGTTTTTAAACTATGAAGCCTCAGAGTTGTGTAGGTTTTTACTCAAATTTCAGGGTTTATAATGGGTGTGTATTGCGCGGAATGTTGGTGCTAGAGTGGCAGGTAGAGTGAGGAGGAGAGAAGAAAATAGGCAAAAAATAAAACAGAAACTGCTCCCGTGGCCACAAATTTCACACCTCAGACATAATTTATACATAGAAACGTAGGAAAATTTGTCTTCTCGCTCAAATTCGTCTGCTAAAGCTGTAAAGTCTTATAGTTTTGGCGTGAGACGCAAAGATGCGCCAGCAACACCCATCCACAGCTTCATAGACTGCCATGTTAAATTTCTGGAGCAAAGCAGAAGCAATCCTTTCTTTGAATCGCTCTTTATAGCTCACATTTCTTCATTTTACCCACAAACTGCATATCTAGACGTTCAGGAAAGACTCAAGATGCCCAAAGTGAAGTCGGTTCAATGATTGGAAACACGGTTTGGCCACAAGGCCTTCCTGTTCGAGGAGGTTTGTTTCAGCATTTTCTCTCCCTCTAGCCATCTTCTAACTGAAATTCAAACTGGTAACCGTGACAACAAGGCCCCAACGGGCATACACACGCTCACACGCAGCAGAAGAGGAGGGTCTCCACAGAAAGAGGCGGGAAACTTCCAACTGACATAAGTAACTGGTATGTGGGGCAGCCATTTTGGCTTTTGGCACCTAAGTTGAACAATGACAGGTGTCTGTCTGTCATTGGCTAGCGCGTCATGTTAATTGCTAACATTAGCGGCTAATGCTACTTTTTAGTGGCAAGAAATTGGTGGTAGCATTAGTGGCAGCATTAGCATGTTAGCGAATAGCATATTAGCAATTAGCATGTTAGCAATTAGCATGTATTTAATTTTTAGTGGCTTAAAAGACATGCTAACACTAAACCAATGTTAAAATTAGTGGCTAGCGCATCATGTTAATTGTTACCATTAGCGGCTAATGCTACTTTTTAGTGGCAAGAAATTGGTGGTAGCATTAGTGGCAGCATTAGCATGTTAGCGAATAGCATATTAGCAATTAGCATGTTAGCAATTAGCATGTATTTAATTTTTAGTGGCTTAAAAGACATGCTAACACTAAACCAATGTTAAAATTAGTGGCTAGCGCGTCATGTTAATTGTTACCATTAGCGGCTAATGCTAATTTTTAGTGGTAGAAATTGGTGGTAGCATTAGTGGCACCATTAGCATGTTAGCGAATAGCTAGCCACTAATTTCTTGCCACTAAAAATTAAAGACATGCATTAACCTAATGCTAACATTAGGCAGCCATTTTAGTAGTTCTTAGCACTTAATTTGAATCTGCGTGTGTAAAATGACAGACAGAGAAAGCAGAGCAGCTAGTGCGTCAGCGCTAGCCACTATTTAAGCTCCCAGTGGAAAACAGGATCTGCCAAAACATTAAAACCCCCCAAACCATCCCTGTCTCCCTTGGTGCTTTCACACAGCTGCTGGGCCTCTTAGCTATTGCTCTTCTCATTGACTGAATGACAACTTCTCAGTCATGTTTGACCTTTTTTCTTTATTTTAAACACAAATTATATCTGGCTGCTTTGCTGAAACTCCTGACACAACATCCCTGACCCGTTTCCTTCATCTTATTAGGTCAGTGAATAGCTAAACTGCTAACAGACGCTAACGACTAGCCGTCCACCATAGCTCATGTATGTTAGCGAGCTAGCGGAGCTAACGGAGCTAGCTAGCCGCTACCTTAACGCCGCGGACTCAACCGCGGAGTTAGCCTCGAGCTAACCGCTAGCTAACCGCTAGCTAACCGGGATTTAACCGCAGACCCGCGGGAGTTAAACACGAATTAGCCGCGGTGGTTAGCCGTGAGCTAATGCGGAGGCTAATGGGGTTAGCCGCCGGCTAATTCGCCGCGTTGCTCGCGGGAGCTTATCACAGTAATAATGTTGACGTTTTACAATTTAAAGGGAAGATATTTTTAAATTAAACTGTGTCAAACTGAAAAATATATTATTCCACCACATAAAGTAGGAAACATTTATGGCTTGCAACAACATTAATGACAGTATATATAATTGGAGTAATTTAATATATGATGTTTTTAATTAAATAAATAATGAGCTGTTGAACACTCATAAGAGTTATATTAAGTATGTTACATAACATTATTTGACAGGTCTATTTGTCTGCGTATAGTTTTCCTCCAGCTGATCCAGACAGACTGCAGTGACGTCCATCATGAGACAAAGAGCTGGACTAACAGGACAGTTTGAAGGTCTTCACTTCATCGCTGATTCCTTGTTACAGCCTGGATGTGTTAAGTTTAATATTGATGTTTTTCTAACTGTAAGACTGTGCCGTAAACTGTTAAACTATTGCTCAGGTAGGAGTAATGAGTTTTATTGTTGAAATTATTATGATTAACGATCAATTGTTACGATTTGCTCGTTCTTTGTCTGGGGATCCTAGTGAGGATGCCCCTCTTAAAGGTGGGGGTGTGACGATCCCTCCCACTCTCTTCCTTATTTGATGCTGGCTTTCAGGTGGAGCTGGGAGGGGTCTGCTGCCTGTACCTGCCCTTCAGTTTGTAGAAGGGCGTAAAGGACGACCCTTCTCAGTGTCTCGCTCTCTCAGCCAGGCCTACTGCATCCTCCTCATCCTGTTTGGTTTGTTGTACCCTGCATGACATCAAACTCACACCCATCCAGTCAGAAGGAACCAGGCCTTAAATGACTATTTGAGTTGTGCTTTTTGTTATAGCTGCTGCTCATGGGAGTAAAGACATGCTAATTGCTAACATTAGTGGCTAATGCTTTACTACCAAGAGCAGCCAGCGTGCTAGCTGCTCATGGTAGTAAAGACATGCTAATTGCTAACATTTGTGGTTAACGCTTTACTGCCATGAGTAGCTAGCGTGCTAGCCGCTCGTGGTAGTAAAGACATGCTAATTGCTAACATTTGCGGCTAATGCTTGACTGCATGTAAAGACATGCTAATTGCTAACATTTGTGGCTAATGCTAGAATTAGTGGCTCATGTGTGTAAATATACATGTTAAAAATTACTATTAGAGGGTATTGTGAAGCTATACCACACGAAGCCAATGCTAAAATTAGTGGCTAGCGAATCATGCTAATTGCTAACATTTGTGGTTAATGCTTTACTGCCATGAGTAGCTAGCGTGCCAGCCGCTCGTGGTAGTAAAGACATGCTAATTGCTAACATTTGTGGTTAATGCTTTACTGCCATGAGTAGCTAGCGTGCGAGCCAGGCGAACCAGGCCTTAAATGACTATTTGAGTTGTGCTTTTTGTTATAGCTGCTGCTCATGGTAGTAAAGACATGCTACTTAGTAAAGACATGCTAATTGCTAACATTAGTGGCTAATGCTTTACTACCAAGAGCGGCCAGCGTGCTAGCTGCTCATGGTCGTAAAGACATGCTAATTGCTAACATTAGCAGCTAATGCTTGACTGCATCTAAAGACATGCTAATTGCTAACAATTGTGGCTAATGGTAGAATTAGTGGCTCATGTGTGTAAATATACATGTTAAAAATTACTATTTTAGGTGTGCTTTTTCAATACACAACCCCGGCAACAGCCCACTCGGCACTTCAAAAATTTCCGCGGGAATTTTCTAGTTAGTGCCGAGTGCCTATGACACGAGGCCACTCCTCCCATAGCAAGCTATGGGAGGAGTGGCCTCGTGCCATAGGCACGAGGCCACTATTGATCTTCTGCGTGTTTCTTTGCAGTTTTATTTTTTTTACTTATTATTCATTTTCCGCCCTTTTTCGCCGATTAATGCGGCCCGAACCGGCGAGAGGACCCCAACACATGATATATCAAAACGTGTGTTTTGATCCCGAATCCCGTGCTATTACTTTTATAAGGGATTCGTGAGTTTTTCGCGAATTTATTCGCGAAAAACCGCGATAAATTTCCCATTGAAATGAATGGAGAAGCCCGAAAAAATAAATAAATCAACAGACATTTTCAACAATGAACTGCTCTGGCATACTTTAACCGAGAGACTTCATTTGAACTTTAAAACGTAGGTACTCTTGCCTTCTCTTCAGAGATTCACTTCACTTGTCGACAACTTTTACCGTTTTTAAACTATGAAGCCTCAGAGTTGTGTAGGTTTTTACTCAAATTTCAGGGTTTATAATGGGTGTGTATTGCGCGGAATGTTTGTGCTAGAGTGGATGACATCATCAGCTAGAGTGAGGAGGAGAGAAGAAAATTAGTCAAAAAACTGTACAGAAACTGCTCCCATGGCCACAAATTTCACACGACAGACATAATTTATACATAGAAACGTAGGAAAATTTGTCTTCTCACTCATATCCGTCTGCTAAAGCTGTAAGTCTTATAGTTTTGGCGTCAGACACAAAGATGCGCCAGCAACACCCATCCACAGCTCCATAGACTGCCATGTTAAAAAGGCAGGGAAATTTCTGGAGGAAAGCAGAAGTAACCTTTTTTGAATCGCTTTAAATAGGTCACATTTCTTCATTTTACCCACAAATTGCATATGTAGACGTTCAGACGTTAGACGTCTATTTGTCTGCATATAGTTTTCCTCCAGCTGATCCAGACAGACTGCAGTGACGTCCAACATGAGACAAAGAGCTGGACTAACAGGACAATTTGAAGGTCTTCACTTCATCGCTGATTCCTTGTTACAGCCTGGATGTGTTAAGTTTAATATTGATGTTTTTCTAACTGTAAGACTGTGCCGTAAACTGTTAAACTATTGCTCAGGTAGGAGTAATCAGGGTTTCCGCGGAGTCTTAAAAAGTCTTAAAAAGTCTTAAATCTGATAATGCCAATTTAAGGCCTTAAAAAGTCTTAAATACGAGCATATTTTGCATCGTAGGTCTTAAATTACATTTCATCAAGTCTTAAATCCTGACGTGCATTTAATTGCTAACATTAGTGGCTAATGCTTTACTACCAAGAGCATCCAGCGTGCCAGCTGCTCATGGTAGTAAAGACATGCTAATTGCTAACATTAGCGGCTAATGCTTGACTGCATGTAAAGACATGCTAATTGCTAACATTTGTGGCTATTTGAGGTGTGCTTTTTCAATACAGAACCCCGGCAACAGCCCACTCGGCACTTCAAAAATTTCCGCGGGAATTTTCTAGTTATCTATCAGATGCAGCATATACACCATTTGAATCATTGTAAATGAATCAGTACATAATTACAGTGCAAGTATTTTTACCATGACAATGATTCATCATGAACCTATATTTTAACATAAATGCACTTATTTATCTTCATAAAGCACTATTTATATTTTTAAACAGTTCATTAATCAACAATTATCTTTTTAACTGTAGCATATAACTATTTTTAACTCTTTTAACCGCAAATGAACAGTATTAAATTATTATTTTTTAACCAACACGAATATTTAAACAACTTCGGTGCAATAAAACACATTACGTTATGAATTATCACAACCTGACTTCATCATATGCCTCTTTATCTCTCATAAACGACACGTTAGCTAACCCAGCTACACCGTTACCACTCACATTACATACCTCAGCTAGCGTAGCGGCAGCGCCACTCGCGACTAGCGTTAGCAACATGCTAACGCAGCTAGCGATCTTTTTAAAGTTAATTTGTATGGTTCACAATGATACAAACGGTACCACTATGGGTTCAAACATTAGGAAACATTCCTATCGCTCCGACTGGTTTAAGAAAAGTGACTCAATTAAAAGCATTTTCGCACAACAAGCTAACAACTATGTCTAGCCTCTCAGCAGGTGGCAACCACGCTTACCAGAGTTTTCACAGAGGGTTGCGCCTCTCATCCAAGATAATGCTCAAGACTCGTTTCTAATAAGCGAAGGAGTTATTAGACAGTGCTATGTAGGGCTGCAACAACGAATCGATAAAATCGATAAAATTCGATTATTAAAAGAGTTGTCAACGAATTTCATTATCGATTCGTTGTGTCGCACGATTATTATGCCACGGAGATGTTTGTTGTATTAAAAAAAAAAAAAAAAGTTGAGTTGAGCACGGAGCGGACATAGAGGAAAGACCATCGGAGAGACCCTAACGTTGTTCTGAAACATGGCGGAGGCGGAGAAATCAGTAGCCTACAACCTAAGTCATCCAAGGTGTGGTACGCCGAAATTAAATTACAAATGAGACCTGGAAGTGGTATCCAGTGTTCAGCCTGGTTTGTAATGTGTTGCTGCACTGGGTATGGTACGGTCGTACGGCGCAGGCGAAGCGGGGAGATTTTTTTCGTCACGTAGCGTTTGTTAGCGATATGTATTTATGCATTTTGGATTCCAGACTTCTCCTGTCACATGAACCTCGTTGTCACTTGGGAAATGGGCAAGATGTAAGTTTAATGATTGCTGGCTATGTAAGGTGGAGTTAGAGAGAAGCTTAGCCACGTTTGCTAGTAGTATGCTTCAACATGAAGTAGCAAGACAGGAGACGAAGTGGAGGGATTTACGCACAATACATTTATTAAACAGAACCATATAAAGCAGGTCTCACGGCATATTACAGAACACTATAATAACAGATAATAAAACGTTTGTGGATTGTAGCCTTTACCAGCGTCCACATAACGGAGATGGAGGAAGTCAAAAAAAAGAGACGATGCAACAAGAGTGACACCTGCTGAACTAAGCGATGACAACAAAGGAGGCGCCGCCGTGTGGTGTAAAGTGGTACTGCTCCATGTAATACTCTGACTGTTAAAGTTTGAGCGAAATTATTTCGTTGATTAACTGAAACGTGTGCTGAACAATCCTTATGAGGCGAACTGCAGATTTTACCGATTCTGCTGCTTCACCCCCCCCCCGGCTGTTTCAGTGCTCGAAAATAGCACACCTGGGGTATGATAAGGATCCGTGATATAATCTGTCTAAAGTGCGCAGTAAACTCTGGCTCTATAAATTTTTTCTCAGTTTTCCTGCCAATATGGTGGTGCCAACAAAAAAAGCCAGGTGACGCCTGGAGCTCTATAGCGGTCTACAGCGATGTGTTTCAAAGCCATTTAATTCCATTGAAATGCATTACAAGACTATGCATGGCACATTGGATGGAGGAAGTTGGGACATGTCTCAATGCATGTTAAATCACATCTGGAGGGTAGCTGATAGTTGAATGACCATACATACATGCTCACATCTTTTTGTGCACTTTATTTAATATATTTGGCAGATGTAAAGCATACATGTATGTTCTTTGTGTTAGTTCATTTGTTTTTGTTTTTTAAATGATTACTTTAACAGCTCAGAGTTGTTCAAGGAGCAACCTGTTTATGCACTTTCTGCTCTGTCAGCTCTGTTTTTGAATAAAGGGTTGGAAATTAATGCTTTCTTTTTTGTCCGATTCATCGATTAATCGAAAAAATAATCGACAGATTAATCGATTATTAAAATAATCGTTAGTTGCAGCCCTAGTGCTATGTATTGATAAATCATGAAATTTCGACATCTATGTCCTCTTTCTAACCTACGTTTATCAGCTCACTCACTAATGGAGAATGTTCTAGTCTGCGTCTGGAGTCAGAGTGTGACCGCACTCGTTGGTCATGACAATGAGAAAATGTCTAGTGCGCCACCTTGTGGCATGGCATGCTAACACTGAATCAGAAAAGACTGTATTGCCAAGCATGTTTGTACATACAAGGAATTTGCTTTGGTGTTGTTGCACTCATTACACGTAAACATATAAAATAAAATACATTCATTAATACACAGATGTTACAATCCCTTGTGCCAAAATCCCAGGCAAAACACATTTAGAGGCCCTGTCCAGCTGAGAAATCCTAACAAACCTACAGTCATATGATATGACGCTTAACCTACAATCTAAATAAACTAAGTAAATGCTGCTGGCTTGTATGGCCCACTCAGCAGCTGACGCCAACTCAAACCTTGTGAAATATAAGCTAACCAAATGCTACTGGCTAGCTTAACCTAAAATCTAAATAAACTAAGTAAATGCTGCTGGCTTGTAGACCCACAGAGCAGCAGAGGATAATTCAAACATCAGCAGCTAACCATAGCTACCAACCAATATGAAGACATCAGGAACCTGGCCTAAACAACAGCAGTATGCAGCATGTCATTGGGGTTTTCAAGTGGGCACCTCCCTTCACCAATGTTTCGTTAAGTTAGGCCCACGACACCTCAAGAAGGCTTAACAGTGAATTCCAGCGTCCTGGAGTCACCCCCCTCCACACTGCCACTGCAAAACCTGTTTTTCTCACCATTTCTCACCATTAATATTAGACAACAACTAATATTTCAACAATTAGCCGAGTCCTTTATGAATCACGAAACAAACAAAGCTCCCCAGCTAGCATGCTTTCTAGGTACTACTAGCAGAGGTAGACAGACATGGCAATGACAGAGTGTCCAGTAAGTGGTTCAAAAAGATATGTCCATTGTCTATTGTGTCTCCTGCCATCACTGAGAGCTGTTGTACAGCCTGATGGCCAGGGGAATGAAAGATCGTTAAAAAGGTACAGCAGAGATTCTACTTCCTGAGGACTCTAAGGACCAACCACCTCTCCCAGAGACTGCTGGTGTCCTTTTACCAATGCTCCATAGAGAGCATCCTCACCTACTGTATCTGCGTGTGGTTCTCCAGCTGCACTGCAGCAGACAGAAAAGCGCTCCAGAGGGTCGTCACTACAGCCCAGAGGATCATCGGCTGCCCCATCCCCTCCCTCTGCCTGAGAAAGGCCCAGGTAATACTTAAGGACACAACCCACCCTGGACACTCACTTTTTGAACTGCTACCATCTGGCAGATGGTTCAGAACACTGAAGGCCAGAACCAACAGCCTGAGAAATGGCTTCTATGCAAGAGCCATCATCGCACTGAACAACTCAAACAATGAAGAAATAATATGAATGTGCAATAATTCACAAAATAATTCTCAGAGCAATATGTGTTCATATGTGCAAGCAAAGTGTAATAATTTTTCACAACAGTGTTATGTCATGTTAGTGTTTTATATTTTGTACATATTTTTTATTCTATTATTCGGCACCTAAGGGGGAAATTGTAATTCAGGGGGCCCCATACAGCCCAATTTGATCTCAAGTAGGCCAGACCAGTAACATAACAGCATGATAACCTATCAGTAAGGACAACCAAGCACAAGTAAGTACACGTACATTATGAACATTTTATGAAGAACCTGAAATGTCATCTACTGTTTAGTTCTGGGTCTTAGTGTCATGTTATGTCCGCTACTCTGACTAAAACAGTGTCAACCCTAGTGGACAAATTGGGTCAGTTAAAGCTAAAAGAGATGTCCTGTGATAGACTGGGAACTGGTCCATGGTGTTTCCTGCCTCTGGTCCAGTGACAGCTGGGGTAGGCTCCAGTCACTTGTTTGTCCTCTCGAGGTCAAACCGTTATGGAAAATGAATGAATGAATGAATGAATGAGTTACTTACTTTTAATGAAAAACTGCAGTTAAAGTCTTCTATGTAATTTTCACAGTTTGCAAATTTGTACTGCAGGGCCAGATCGGACAATTATTAATATTATTATTAGTATTTTATTGGTCTATTTAATCAACTTGTTTGTTTTTCATCTTTTATTTCTTAGCAACACCAAACCCTCAACTACAGTTATGTGTTTTTATCTTAAGGTCAGGTCAATCATTGTTTTTTCCACTGACAAGATATACGACGCTGAAAGAGTTCAGTTTATTGTTAAGCTGGTCATTCAGCTTTGATCAAGGTCAACCTAAAGATATCATTTTATGGATGGTGATCAGATGACTGTCAGAAAACAGTAAAACAGAAACAGTTATATTCCCAGTCCAATTCACAGGTGTAGTCGACTTTTTGATTTTTTCAGCTCTTGTTGTACTTGTACAATGACAATAAAGACATTCTATTCTATTCTATTCTATTCTATTCTATTCTGTTCTATTCAACTGATTCATTAATGCAATTGTCTAATCAGCCAATCACATGGCTAACATGGTTAAGACGATCTACTGAAGTCTACTGAAGTGAATCTGGCATCACCGGTTTTAAAATCGCTGCATTGGCTTCCCGTGCGCTTCAGGATTGATTTTAAGGTTCTCTTACTTGTTTTTAAGTGTCTTAACAGTCTTGGGCCTCCTTATTTATCTGACTTACTTTTACCATATCAACCCTCACGGACCCTGAGGTCGTCTGGCACTGGCCTTTTAACCATACCAAAAGTTATATCGAAAACACACGGGGAGGCGGCTTTTAGTTATTATGGTCCCCGATTGTGGAACAGCCTGCCGGAGAACCTCAGGGCTGCAGAGACTGTTGATGTTTTTAAAAAGAGGCTCAAGACCCACCTTTTCAATCAGGCTTTTAACTGATTTCTTTTATTACCCTACCTTTTAATCAGATTCTTGATATGCTTTAACTACATGTCTTCATGTACAAGTTGAAAGCATTTTATCTATACTTTTCATTTTTACCCCATTTTAAAGTTTTAGTTTTCGACCCTCAGATTTTAGCAGTTTTAGTTCTTAGCAGTTCTTCTCAGACTTTTTATCATTTCTTTTTTTTTTTTATTATTTTTACTTTAATAATATGTTTTAACTACATGTCTTAATTTTACAAGCTGAAGGCATCTTATCTATATTGGTCATTTTTATTCTGTCTTACAGTTTTAGTCCCTCAGTTTTTAGCTCCAGTGTCTCCTCATGGGGGCCTACCGCACTGGGAGCTGCTCTGGTCTACTGACGGGGGTGCTGTCCTGTGGGTGGCTGTGGCCCTGGTGGCTGGGGGGCTCTGCACCTTGGTGTAGGGCCTCCTGTCTACCCGGGTCGGGGCTGTCTCTCTACGGCGGCACTGCCTATAGTCGTGGGCTGGAGGCCCTCTCGATGCGGTCGGCCCCCAAAGGTGGCTTTCTCCTTGCTCCAGGTCTCAGTGCCAGCCATGTCTCTCTCTAACGTGTACAGTGAGTGTGAGCCTTTGTGTGTGTGCGTGTGCGTGTGTATGTTTTTCTATGTGTGTGTGGGTGGGTGTGTGTCTCTGTGTATCTCTGTGTTTTTACGGGGGTGGGAGGGTTGGGTTTTGTCCTTAGTGTTTTTAGTGGCACTTTGTTCTTTTAGTATGAAAAGTGCCATACAAATAAAATTTGATTTGATTTGATTTGATTTGATCAGAATGGTTGAGAAAGGTGATTTAACCTTCCTTTTGTCCTCCGGGTCGAGTATCTATTTTTTCACTGACTAGTAAAATAATATAATATATAATATGCTATATATTAGGGATTGTACTGACGAGTTGGCTTTACTGCTGTGCTGTGATGTCACAAAAAAAAACACTGATCACGTGACAGTAACAACATGGACGCCTCCTAGAAGACAGGTGAGGAGTCCAGTGGGTCGTTGGTTCATCAAGTGTGTCTAAATACTTCACTATAGATGAAGCCCATACTACCCTGACATGTCTACTACTGCAGTGCATCTGAAAAGGCTAATGCTAATGCTAGCAGAGGTCCAAATCCTCTGGACTGTGGCACACAGTACTGATAAGCTCATGTGTTTTTGTTCTGTTCTGTTGTGTTCTATTAGTTGACATTTGTTTCTGTGGTTGTAGAGCATGTTTTTGTCCTTGATGTCAGTGAATGCACTATGCAAGTGTGCGAATTCATGGTAACGCTGACTTTGCAGAGGGAGAGCCGCATATTAGAAGTGACGGTGTTCATGGTGTTGTTGTTACATTGGAGGATCAAGTTGCACAAGTGACATCCTTTGCACACTTACTGGCACACTTTGCACACTTACTGGCGACCTCGTACTAATGCTCTGTAGTGAATAATTCCATCACAGCTGTGTCTAGAGACAAAGGTTCAACATTTTTGCATTAATTGTTTGTACTGCACATCAACTTTTTGGCAAAGCATTATTAACTGTAATGTTATTGACAAACCACCCCAACTGTTTTGTAGTTTGTGTCAAAGTAAAATATCTTCATTTTGTAATGTAATTTAATTTAAAATCTGTTCATCCTTGAAAAACTGCAGTTAAAGTCTTCTGTCTAATTTTCACCACTTTGCAAATTCGTATCGGGGGGCCCAGATTGGAATATTATTAATATTACTAGTAGTATTTCATTGGTCTATTTAATCGACTTGTTTTTTTTCCTCTTTCATTTTTTTTTTTTTGCAACATGAAACCCTCAGCTACAGTTATGTGTTCTTATCTTAAGGTCACGTCAATCATTTTATTTTCCACTGACAAGCAAGATGACGCTGAAGTTGCAAAAGAGTTGAGTTTATCGTTAAGTTGGTTATGCAACTTTGATAAGGGTCAGCCTAATGATATAATTTTATGGATGATGATCAAATGACTGTCAGAAAACAGTAAAACAGAAACAGTTATATTCCCAGTCCAATTCACAGGTGTAGTCGACTTCTTTTTTTTCCATCTTTTTAAACTTCATTTATTCTTCATTATTCATTTATGTAACTTCAAATATTCTTTTACACCGTGCTTGTGTAATCTGACATCCTGTGACGTGTTTGGATCAAAGGTAGCATAACCCTTTGTTCCACCCTAGTTCTCGTTAAAACTTCTCTAACATTTCCTTTGCGTTAGTGATTACATTAGACTTAATGGACACAGATTTCTCAGTAGTGGCGTGGGGACACATTTGTGGCTGAGACATTTGAAATGACATTTGAAAAATAGGTCTCTGTTTTAAAAGACAAATGGTGGAACTGTCATAAATCCATAAAACCACTGGCAAGTCATGTAATCTCTGTTCCACCTATTCATATTGACCTCACCTGTAACTTTTAAGTTGTGAGGTGTGCGTGAGAAAAGGAGAATGATGCCATGACGTCCAAATGCTTTGGATGAATATTTAATCAAGGAAGTTTTAAGTTTTTTTTTCTCCATGTCATTTCCAGCTTTGATACCAGACACAAAGAACACAGCCTTGATATGTTCTGACCTATTGACACACTTCCAATGCACAACACGGGTTACCAGTATTAACATACACCAATCAGGCATAACATTATGTCAGGCATAACCTAATATTGTGTAGGTCTCCCTTGTTGTAACCTGTTCTCACCAGAGAATAGATATGGGCCTTCTGAAGGTGTCCTGTGATGTGTGGGAACATAATGGGTCCTATGGGTTGAGGAGAGGGGCCTGTGGATCATCCCACAGATACTTGATCAGTTTGGGATCTAGTGAATTTGGAGGCCAGGTCAACACCTTGTACTGTTTTTAGTTTTTTTTTTAGTTGTTCCTAAAGTGTTTTTGTGTGTGTGTCTGTGTCAGGCTGCATCCTGCTGGGGATGGCTGCTGCCATCAAGGAGTGTCATTGCTATAGGGTGGGGGTGCCTGGTCTGGTCTAGGTGGGTGCTACATGTCTAAGTAACATCCACACCAATGAATGCCAGGTCTAAAAGTTTCCCAGCAGAACACTGAGTTGTTACAAGATGGTGTTATTTACTTCTCCCGTCAGTTGTCATAATTTTTTCTCTGATCAGTGCATGATCATTTAATTTGTCTTATCTTGAATATATAATTTGTGTAAAACACATGGTACGTGATCAGGTATGATCTCCAGCTATATAATATTGAAACTGTTCTGTCCAAACATAGTTAGAAAATGACTCAAGTCACAACTCTGAATATAATTAGTTAAAAAACAATTCGTTAAGTACTGAAATGTGAAATATAACTCAGTTTAAGCTTAGTTATAGGAAACTTGTTATTACCTGAGTAATATTGTTTGGGGGGGGGGGGGGGTGAATCTGTAATTCAGACACAGACGCACGTCCAAATGGTTTATGGGGATCAGAGGGCAGTTAACGTTTAGTGTTATGTAATCTGATGACTGGTCGGTAAAACAGCCTATGGAAAACTGATAGTGGAAGGCTGATAAATAGATAAGAGCCACTGTTCTAGGTGGTAAACATACTTTAGTGCTCTGTACCACCCTAGAAGGATAGAAGGAGTGGCTGATGATTAAAACCATCAGTCCAAGACACCTGAACTCTCATCCTCCAAGGTTGTTCAGTGCTGAAGCCTCGTCCACTCATAGCTCTCAGCGTCTGTCTTTCTTTTGCTGAAGTGTTTTGCTTCCATTTACTGAAAATGGCTCAAAACTTCAAATTCTGTTCTATCCTTTGGATAGTTGTTGCAATTATTGGTAAGTATCCTGATTTTATTTAGATTTTAATGTTGATGATAAGAGGAGCAGGCGATCAAAAACTCCCTCATCACGTAAACTTTACAACAGAGAGAAATATCCTCGTCTTTTGATTTCAGCATCTTTAATGGAATTTCAGATTATTCCAGTTTGTATTGAGTTTTAACATTAATAAATGAGCACACAGCTGACGTTTAAAAGGCTTTTAGATAACAGATAGAAAGATTGTTGTCATTTCTAATCCAGAGATAATTCCTAGTTTTGATTCTAAACTAACTCAAAGTTCAGACTTTTAGTTTTGGGTGTTCATCAGTGGGACCTATTGATGTGGAAGACCTTACTTTGTTTCTTCATCTTATTTGTTCATATAAAAAGGAAAGCAACATGAAACTACGCGTAGTTACCTTCACCTTTTCTTCATTTAGATGTTTTAGATCTGTTTAAAGTATTTTTCTCAAAAAGTTCCAGTTTCTTCTACTTCCCTGATCGTACCACACTCAATATGTGTCAGGTCTAAGAATTCACTGTCTCAACCTCAGTGTGGGCGACATAGATAAGTTCATACGCTGCCTCGTAGCTAAGTATCATGATTAAGAAAATAAAAACACAAAAGAACCATTTTTTAAAACATTTTTGATAGAAATTAGGCTAATTTGGATTTGTTTCTCTTTGCTGGATGATCTGGCAAATCCTCAGAAACAGAATAATTTATGTTCGTAGACATAGTTTCCGTAGAGTTGGGATTGTTGGCGTTGTAAAGTCATCTGAGGTTTAACTGTTTTACTACAGCTTATCATCGTTCTGCTTTAACCGCGCACCCTCAGCAACTTTAGCTACAACAATGAAAACAACTGAACTCTAGCACTGATTCTGGCATTTTACATCTGGAACACGTCATTTATATATATATACACATATATATATTGGTCTAAAGTTTCTATCTCTTGTGTGTTCATAAATGACATCAACAGCAACAGTTACTCCGGAGACACTCATGAAAACGGCGGCTCCAGTGACTCCCACGGCAACGGTGGCTCCAGAGACTCCGACCGCAACGGCAGCTCCAGAGACTCCCACTGCAACGGCGTCACCAGAGACTCCCACCGCAACGTCGGCACCAGAGACTCCCACCGCAACGGCGGCTCCAGAGACTCCCACCGCAACGGCTGCTTCAGAGACTCCCACTGCAACTGCGGCCCCAGTGACTCCCACAGCAACAGCTGCTCCAGAGACTCCGACGGCTCCAGAGACTCCGACGGCAACAGCTGCTCAAGAGACTCCAACGGCAGCTCCAGACACTCCCACTGCTACGGCGCCTCCAGAGACTCCCACTGCAACGGCAGCACCAGAGACTCCAACGGCAACCGCTGCTCTGGAGACTCCCACGGCAACGGTGGGTCTAGAAACTCCCACGGCAACGGCGGGTCCAGAAACTCCCACGGCAACGTCGGATCCAGTGACTCCCACGGCAACGGCTGCTCCAGAGACTCCGACAGCAACGGGGGCTGCAGAAACTCCCACGGCAACGGCGGATCCAGTGACTCCCACGGCAACGGCTGCTCCAGAGTCTCCGACAGCAACGGGGGCTGCAGAAACTCCCACGGCAACGGCGGATCCAGTGACTCCCACGGCAACGGCTGCTCCAGAGTCTCCGACAGCAACGGGGGCTGCAGAAACTCCCACTGCTACGGCGCCTCCAGAGACTCCCACTGCAACGGCAGCACCAGAGACTCCAACGGCAACCGCTGCTCTGGAGACTCCCACGGCAACGGTGGGTCTAGAAACTCCCACGGCAACGGCGGGTCCAGAAACTCCCACGGCAACGTCGGATCCAGTGACTCCCACGGCAACGGCTGCTCCAGAGACTCCGACAGCAACGGGGGCTGCAGAAACTCCCACGGCAACGGCGGCTCCAGAGACTCCCACTGCAACGGCGTCACCAGAGACTCCCACCGCAACGGCGGCTCCAGAGACTCCCACCGCAACGGCTGCTTCGGAGACTCCCACAGCAACAGCTGCTCCAGAGACTCCGACGGCTCCAGAAACTCCCACGGCAACGGCGGGTCCAGAAACTCCCACGGCAACATCGGCTCCAGTGACTCCCACAGCAACGGCTGCTCCAGAGACTCCGACAGCAACTGGGGCTGCAGAAACTCCCACGGCAACGGCGGCTCCAGAGACTCCAACAGCAACGGCAGCTCCAGAGACTCCGACGGCAACGGCAGCACCAGGGACTCCAACGGCAACGGCTGCTCCGGAGACTCCCACGGCAACGGCGGGTCCAGAAACTCCCACGGCAACGGCTGCTCCAGTGACTCCCACAGCAACAGCTGCTCCAGAGACTCCGACGGCAACGGGGGCTGCAGAAACTCCCACGGCAACGGCGGCTCCAGAGACTCCAACAGCAACGGCGGCTCCAGAGACTCCGACGGCAACGGCAGCACCAGGGACTCCAACGGCAACGGCTGCTCCGGAGACTCCCACGGCAACGGCTGCTCCAGTGACTCCCACAGCAACAGCTGCTCCAGAGACTCCGACAGCACCAGGGACTCCAACGGCAACGGCTGCTCCGGAGACTCCCACGGCAACGGCTGCTCCAGTGACTCCCACAGCAACAGCTGCTCCAGAGACTCCCACGGCAACGGCGGGTCCAGAAACTCCCACGGCAACATCGGCTCCAGTGACTCCCACGGCAACGGCTGCTCCAGAAACTCCCACGGCAACGGCTCCTCCAGAGACTCCAACGGCAACGGCTGCTCCAGAAACTCCCACGGCAACGGCTCCTCCAGAGACTCCCACGGCAACGGCGGCTCCAGAGACTCCCACGGCAACAGAGGCTCCAGAAACTCCCACGGCAACGGCTGCTCCAGTGACTCCCACTTTAACGGCTGCTCCAGTAACTCCCACGGCAACAGCTGCTCCAGAGACTCCCACTGCAACTGCGGCTCCAGAGACTCCCACGGCAACGGCTGCTCCAGAAACTCCCACGGCAACGGCGCCTCCAGAGACTCCCACGGCAACGGTGGCTCCAGAGACTCCCACGGCAACGGCGGCTCCAGAAACTCCCACGGCAACGGCTGCTCCAGTGACTCCCACTTTAACGGCTGCTCCAGTGACTCCCACGGCAACAGCTGCTCCAGAGACTCCCACTGCAACTGCGGCTCCAGAGACTCCAACGGCAACGGCTGCTCCAGAAACTCCCACGGCAACGGCTCCTCCAGAGACTCCCACGGCAACGGCGGCTCCAGAGACTCCCACGGCAACAGAGGCTCCAGAAACTCCCACGGCAACGGCTGCTCCAGTGACTCCCACTTTAACGGCTGCTCCAGTAACTCCCACGGCAACAGCTGCTCCAGAGACTCCCACTGCAACTGCGGCTCCAGAGACTCCCACGGCAACGGTGGCTCCAGAAACTCCCACGGCAACGGCGCCTCCAGTGACTCCCACGGCAACGGTGGCTCCAGAGACTCCCACGGCAACGGCGCCTCCAGAGACTCCCACGGCAACGGTGGCTCCAGAGACTCCCACGGCAACGGCGGCTCCAGAAACTCCCACGGCAACGGCTGCTCCAGAAACTCCCACGGCAACGGCTGCTCCAGTGACTCCCACTTTAACGGCTGCTCCAGTGACTCCCACGGCAACAGCTGCTCCAGAGACTCCCACTGCAACTGCGGCTCCAGAGACTCCAACGGCAACGGCTGCTCCAGAAACTCCCACGGCAACGGCTCCTCCAGAGACTCCCACGGCAACGGCGGCTCCAGAGACTCCCACGGCAACAGAGGCTCCAGAAACTCCCACGGCAACGGCTGCTCCAGTGACTCCCACTTTAACGGCTGCTCCAGTAACTCCCACGGCAACAGCTGCTCCAGAGACTCCCACTGCAACTGCGGCTCCAGAGACTCCCACGGCAACGGCTGCTCCAGAAACTCCCACGGCAACGGCGCCTCCAGAGACTCCCACGGCAACGGTGGCTCCAGAGACTCCCACGGCAACGGCGGCTCCAGAAACTCCCACGGCAACGGCTGCTCCAGTGACTCCCACTTTAACGGCTGCTCCAGTGACTCCCACGGCAACAGCTGCTCCAGAGACTCCCACTGCAACTGCGGCTCCAGAGACTCCCACGGCAACGGCTGCTCCAGAAACTCCCACGGCAACGGCGCCTCCAGAGACTCCCACGGCAACGGTGGCTCCAGAGACTCCCACGGCAACGGCGGCTCCAGAAACTCCCACGGCAACGGCTGCTCCAGTGATTCCCACAGAAACGGCAGCTCCAGTGACTACAGCAGCTCCAGTTAGTACTGCACTTCCAGGTACTACCCCAACAACATCAGCCACAGGTCACAGCTTCTACCAATAATACCAGTACTCATATGATGCTTCTTTTCATTTCAAGATCCCTGTAATTATAACCTTTGTGGCAGAAGACGCATGTGTGAGGCTTGTGCCAATACGACCTTTATATGCTTGTGTGTACAGTGTAATACCACCGTGTAGGGCAGTAATGTGTCTTTGGGATGTAGGAAGATTATTAGTATTACTTGTTGTTGAGAAAGGCAGTAAGTTTTAATTAACCTCAGTTTCATTTAAGTTTAGTCAGCTTTTGGAAAAGAAACTCTTTGCTGACTGAAGCTGAAGAGAAGTGTATACCACCTGATGCTGGGGTCAAATTTCAGGACCATCTAGAGGTGACTGAAGATACATCAGCTGAGGCAGATTTCTAATATCTTGCAGCAGCAGAGGGCTTCATACAACTTTAATAGCTGTGTTAGGCTGCGTTACTGTGTGCTGTGATACTTTGATACTGACGTCCCCTACATTGTTGTTTATTAGCATGGATGCTCGCCCTGGTGATTGTCGCCTCCGTGCTCGGCACGCTGCTGCTCATAGCCCTCGTTCTTCTGCTGTTCGTCACTCGCAAGTGAGTTTTTCACCTATACGCCCACTTTCACACATTCACCACTGTCTCTGTCATGCCTTTGCCATGTTTCTCTTTCCCTCACGTGACACACTAATACACACCTTTACCAAGCAAGGCATGTTAACTACTGTGTGTACCTTTATAATTGCAGTTAATGGGAACAATTACATTGGAATCCAATAAAATGAATCACAAAATGAGCCACAATAATACAGTTGACTGTGATACATATTTTCCTTTAATGTTGTTAGGTTGTCAAAGAAAAAGTTGAAGACAAACAATGCTGCGTTCGACAGAGAGTCCTACATCAACCAGTCTGCTCCCAAGGCACCACTGATCAATGGCAACTCAGTCAACAGCAAGGCTTCGGCCTTGGGTAATGGGACGGCCAATGGCTTGGCAGCTTTTACTAAGACTGGGGTTCTTAGACTCCCACGGGCAACGGTCAACGACAGCTGGAACAGCAGCACCAGCAGCACCAGCCTGGAGATGACTGGCAGAAACAGCCAGGAAAACCTGTTTCCTGTGGGGAGGAACTCGGTGGGTATTCCTTCTGTCTGTGATTAAAGAAAATGTGTCTGTGAAGGTTCTCAGTTATCCAGGTCATGTTATATTCAAAACATGCTAAAGAAAGGCAACCGGACTTGTTGAGTTTCTTGAAGATGTTTCATCGTAGCCTTCAGTTCCAAAGGACTGGTGCGGAGTTGGGGTTTAAATAGGAACATCTGTGGGTGTTACCCATCAGAAACTCACATGACTAGTGTCTGCCAGCTCGTCAGGAAATGATTCTGCTGAATCCACCTACACCTGAAGGACAGGGGACGCTCCTTTGAAGACAACAACATCCACATTTTAGCCAGAAAAGACAGATGGTTCGAAAGAGGAGTAAAGGAAGACCTCTATGTCAAATTGGAGAATCCTTCTCTGAACATGGGGAGGTAGACTGATGTATAATCTGATATCAATCTAAAACACAGAGGACAGGGTCAAACAGTCTCCTCCACTGACAGGTAAGTATCTGGTCGTTAACAGGCTCTAGTCATATGAGTTTCTATTGTGTAACACCCACAGATGTTCCTATTTCAAACCCAACTCCTCCACCAGTCAGTTAGAACTGAAGACTTGGATGAAACATCTTCAAGAAACGCTGCAAGTCCAGTTGCCTTTCTTTGGTGTTTTCAATAAATGTGAAGAAAATAACTAGCCTGACGAGCCAGACCCATATTAAATGTAGGGTCTGGGCACTCTCCATAGACATTGCTCAACCGGAGGGGTGGGATAAACGGCTGTCTTTCAAACTCCCTCTCCACGCAATAGGATAGCGCTACAACCAATCAGAGCAACAAAGAAGGTGACGTAGTCAGAGCGACGGAAAAGAGAGTTCCTTGCATGTGTTGTGGAAAAAACTTATCCTAATAGATATTAAATAGTTCTTGTTGCATCCTGTTTTTTTTTTTTTGTTTTTTTTATGAGTTCGCCTACAGGTTGAGTTTCTCCTGCATTAATAATTTTTAAGCTGTGGATCAAACTTTTGCCGTATCCGGTTGGCAAAACTCCAAATACATCCTTCTTTTGTAAGAACGACCTCAGTGCAGTTTCTTGTTCTTTTCTCAGAGAAAAGCTTAACTTCAAGTCTTTCAGAGTGGCGGCCAAAGCCGATTCGAAAGAAAGTTGTTCGCTAGCAGCAGCCATCGCTCTGGTAGTTCTAGCAGGATGGGGAATTCACGCGTAATTCATGGAACTTATGGTCGCAGGTCAGTCGTCATCATGTTAAGCCCGCCCACCGACTCGTGATTGGCCCGGTCCATTTTGGATTTTTCGAAATCTCAAGTCAACGGAGAGTAACTAGACTGCCCCTGGAAGCAAATGTAATTTGCTGCCGCTAGGGGCGCGTCTAGATTCTAGGCTAGAAAATAACATATTAGGAAGCTCAATCTTACAATCAACTGTGTTGTTATCTAGCTCTGTGTTTCCTTGGCCTATGTGCTCAAATGTCTCTGACGGAGAATCTTTTGTTTTCTATTGCAGTGGCTTAACAACATCCGTGGTGACAGTAACGCATCCACTCAGGCTCCATCCCAGAACAACCCCTATGATCAGAGACAGGGCTACGACAACCCTTACTACATGCAAGATAATGGAAACTAATTTCTCAGAGTTTTTATTATTTATTTTTTTATTATTGTTATTATTTTCGTCCAACACAAATGCTATCATGACCCCGTTACGATCTTGTCTTTTGTCGACCATTCATTCATCTTCTATACCTGTTTAGTCCTGTTAAGGGTCACGGGGGTCTGCTGGAGCCTATCCCAGCTGTCATCGGGCGAGAGGCAGGGTCTCCAGTCCATCGCAGGGCCAACACAGAGACAGACAACCATTCACACGCACACACACACCTACGGCCAATTTAGAATCACCAATGAACCTAACCAGCATGTCTTTGGATGGTGGGAGGAAGCCGGAGTACCCGGAGAGAACCCACGCAGACACAGGGAGAACATGCAAACTCCACACAGAAAGGCCAGCCGACCCATGGATTCGAACCGGTGACCTTCTTGCTGTGAGACAGTGCTAACCACCTCGCTACTGTGCCGCCCTCAGTGAAGTTTGGGATATGATTTCCATCTCGCCCCATCTTGGTGCCGTCCACCAATTTTTTAAATTCAAGACTTGTATATTTGTCTATAAACTTTTATCTGTTGATTTACAAGTAATTCTTTTTTTTTTTTATAAACTTTATTTATTCATTTTTTTTTATTATTCCAGGTTTGTGTTGGTTCAGAATGGGACAAGGTTCTTCAGATAAAATGAACAATGTCGTAATCCGCCAAATGGGGCTTGTCAGGTGCATTCATATATTTCGCCAATTTATTTAAAAATATTTACCACATTGATATGGTTTTGTATAGCTGAGAGTATATTTTGTGTATGTTTAATGACTCACAGAGAACACATCTTGCTAGTTTTTGTGTTTTAAATATATTTGACTTCGTCAGGGGAATACTTGAAGGAAAATTGATTTATTATTTATATTTATGATTTATATTTATCCATCTATATTAATAAAATAAATATCCGTATCCATTTCTATTGTTGTGAATAACTACTTCTGTGTTGATCTGTGCAATCAATGGAAATGTATGCTCTATGTCTGGTGAGTTTGAAACAGATCAGTGTGATCCTTTAACAAGGAGAGACTATATTTTCATTGTACAACAGAGAAAAACAATATGCAGCAGGCTAGTCCATTCATTCATTCATTCATTCATTTTCTGTAACTGGTTGTCTTCTGGAGGGTCACGGGGGGCCGGAGTCTATCCCAGCTGTTATAGGGCAAAAGGCGGGGTACACCCTGGACAGGTCTCCAGTCTATCACAGGGTGTAAGTGGTGAAGACAGTTGACCAGTGACTAATCTGATGTTTGATGCATTGCTGTTGCTAAGCTAAATGGACAGCATTTTTTCCTCTTACTAGAAGAATTATTGGGTCAGTATATAATACCCCCGTTGTGCAAAGCAAATCTGAATTTAAGAGATAAATAGTTGTAATGTTCAGTCAAACTGCTTACACTAGTAGTCTCTACACAGTGTTATTTTGTGATTTTTACGTGCTATGTTTGTGTTAGTGCTACGTCACTAAAATGTGACGAAGACTAATAAACATTTTCGTCTGGAGACTGAGACTAATTAAAAAATGACTGTCAAAACCAACGCTGGTCTACATGATGATTTTGTGCGTGCATTTTCTGTACTGAAAATCAATAAGATTTATGGGCCTAAGGTTTTTCTCTTTCCAGATACAGTATATGGTCTATGAAAGGGAGATAAATGAATAAAGAGTCCAACCACATCTTGACTTCCATATGATGTTTTTTAAATTGCGACTTTGATTATGGCAATACAGGCGGTTCTGAGTATTTTAGACACTGCTCATCTTGCTGGACCTTGTTGATGCCAGAGGTCAGAGGTGAATGGCCACACTGGTTGGAGCTGATAGAAAGGCTAGAGTAACTCAAATAAACACTTGGTATGCTGAAGAGCATCTCTGAACACCTAACACTTCAATCCCTGAAACAGGCAAGCTACAGCAGCTCTGTACACCATCAAGATGAAGTGGTAATGTAGTGATTCTCCACAATGGAGATGAAGAGGTCTAAGCCATCAAGTGCTCAGTTTAGAAAAAAGAGAAAGAAGAGGAGGAAAAAACTTCCAAGAGATAAAGGTATGCTGCAGTATGTATGATGGTGATGCAGTGATGATGCTAGAACACCTCTGCAGACCCTCAACCACTAAATGTTAGTAGCCTTCAAAGGACAAAGGGTCCAATACAACCTTTTCTTTATATCACTAAGGTTACAGGAGCATACTTTTATTAGGGGTTGTACTGTCCAGTCAACTTTGCTGCTGTGCCGTGATGTCACAAAAAATAAAAAATCGTGGAATCGCCTCCTATAAAACAGGTGAGGAGCCCAGTGGGTCGTTGCAGCAAACTAGCAGCAGTTTCTCAAGTGTGTGGAAATACTTCACTAAAGATGAAGCCCATACTACCGTGACATGTCAGTCCTGAAATACTACTAAAGTACTACTGCAATGCATCTGAAAAGGCTAATGCTAACGCTAGCAGAAGAACAGTCCAAATCCTCTGGACAGCAGTCAGTTAACAACTTCACCAAACGTCCTGTGGTAACAGAGAGAAGGAGGCTGCACATCAACTATTCTGTAAAAAGAATGACACCAAACAAGGCAAGGTAAACTTTTGTTGAGATGGAATATAAAGGTAAAACCAAAACTACTCAAAAACGGCCAATTATACTCTCGACCCCAAAAGGTTAATTTTAGCCGGTTTGTTTAAGATGTTGTTGACAAACCATCCTAACTGTTATGCAGTGTCCTCTCTAATTAAAATATCTTCATTTTGTAACGCAATATAATTTAAAATCTGTTCATCCTTTGCCTTTAGATCCGGGGTGTTGAGCTAATTGTAGCTTAGGGGCCACATACAGCCCAATTTGATCTCAAGTAACATAACAACATGATAACCTATCAGTAAGGACAACCAAGCACAAGTAAGTACACGTACATTATGAACATTTTATGAAGAACCTGAAATGTCTGAGTGTAATTTTGCCACGTTGCTGTCATCTACTGTTTAGTTCTAGGTCTTAGTGTCATGTTATGTCCACTACTCTGACTAAAACAGTGTCAACCCTAGTGGACAAATTGGGATAGTTAAAGCTGAAAGAGATGTCCTGTGATAGACTGGGAACTGGTCCATGGTGTTTCCTGCCTCTGGTCCAGTGACAGCTGGGGTAGGCTCCAGTCATTTGTTTGTCCTCTCGAGGTCAAACCGTTATGGAAAATGAATGAATGAATGAATGAATGAGTTACTTACTTTTAATGAAAAACTGCAGTTAAAGCCTTCTATGTAATTTTCACACTTTGCTAATTTGTACTGCGGGACCAGATTGGAAAATTATTAGTATTATTAGAAGTATTTTATTGGTCTATTTAATCAACTTGTTTTTCTTTAATTTCTTAGCAACACAAAACCCTCAGCTACAGTTATGTGTTTTTATCTTAAGGTCAGGTCACTCATTTTTTTTTCCACTGACGAGAAAGATGACGCTGAAGTTGCAAAAGAGTTGAGTTTATCGTTGGTTATGCAACTTTGATAATAGTCAGCCTAAAAATAGAATTTTATGGATGATAATCAAATGACTGTCAGAAAACAATAAAACAGAAACAGTTATATTCTCAGTCCAATTCACAGGTGTTGTCGACTTCTTCTCTTTAACTTTATTTTTTATTCTTTTACACCGTGTGTAATCTGACATCCTGTGACGTGTTTGGATCAAACATACCATAACCCTTTGTTCCACCCTAGTTCTCGTTCTTCTTTTCTAACGAAGCGAAGACACATTTTCTTTTTGTTAGTGATTACATTAGACTTAATGGACACAGATTTCTGAGTAGTGGTGTGGGGACACATTTGTGGCTGAGTTGGGCCGCCTGCGAGGAAATGACATTTGAAAAATACGTCTTAGTTTTAAAAGATAAATGGTGGAACTGTCATAAATCCATAAAACCACTGGCAAGTTATGTAATCTCTGTTCCACCCATTCATTATTGACCTCACCTGTAACTTGTAAATTGTGAGGTGTGCGTGAAACAAGGAGTTGAACGATGCCATGACGACCAAATATTTTGGATGAATATTTAAGCAAGGAAGTTTTTTTTTTTTTCAGTTTCCGGCTTTGATACCAGACACAAAAAGCTGGCAACCGCTAATTTTTTGGGCGGTGTTAATGACCCTCTGCAATGCCTTCCTTTCTGCTGCTGTGCAGCTGGAAAACCACAATGAGATGCCGTAGCTCAGCACTGTCTCCACAGTGCAGCAGTAAAAACAGTTTATTAGGTAGATAATAAAGTCGTAGATTAGATTAGGTAGATTGTTCATCCTGAGCGTTCTCAGGAAGTAGAGTCTTTGTTGTGCCTTTTTCAGCAGTGCTGTGGTGTTTGTTGCCCAGGACAGGTCCTCCTCAATGTGGGTGCCCAGGAACCTGAAGTCTGAGACCCTCTCCACTCTGTCCCCATTGATGACAATGAGCTGAATGTCCGCTTTCCTCCTCCTGAAGTCAACTATCAGCTCCTTTGTCTTGACAGTGTTGAGGATGAGATTGTTCGTAGAGCACCATTCTGACAGCCTTTCCACCTCCTCCATGTACACAGTCTCACCACCACACGAGTTGAGTCCTCCAATGGTGGTGTCGTCCACAAACTTTATGATGGTGTTGCTGGAGTGGGTGGGGGTGCAAGAGGGCTCAGCACGCAGCCCTGAGGAGAGCCAGTGCTGATACTGAGAGCTGAGGACAGATGTGAGGTCCTACTCTCACCCTCTGGGAGCCGTCTGTCAGAAAGCTGTGAATCCAGGTGCAAATGGATTGTGTAAAGCCCAAGTCCAGTAGTTTAGTGACCAGTCTGTTGGGTATGATGTTGTTGAAGGCGGAGATAAAGTCTATAAAGAGTAACTTGGCATAGCTCCCTCTCTGTTCCACGTGAGTGAGTGTGGTGTGGAGAGCTGTAGCAATGGCGTCTTCTGTAGACTTGTTTGTCCTGTAAGCAAACTGGCAGGGATTGAATGAGGGTGGCAGGCTTGCTGTGATGTGACCACTTTCTCAAAACATTTCATTATGATGGGTTTGAGAGCCACTGGCCGGTAGTCGTTGAGGATGGTGGTGTTTTTTCTTATTTAGTAAAGGAATGATCATGGAGGACTTCAGGCAGGGTGGAATCAGACACTGGGACAGGGAGTGGTTGAATATGCTGGCGAATACACCAGCCAGCTGGTCGGCGCAGTCTCTCAACACCCTCCCAGTGACACCGTCTGGTCCAGCAGCTTTTCTGGGATTCACTCTCCGCAGAGTGTGCCATACCTCATGTGGCTGCACTGTGAGGATGCGGCTGCTGGGGGCTGGTGAGTGTGGTCTTTCTGCAGCTGGTGACCCAGCCTCAAAGCGGGCGAGGAAGTGATTTAGCTCCTTGGCCAATGAGGCGTCACCTTCAGCTGCAGTTAAGTTGCTGGACCTGCAGTTGGTGATGTTTTGGAATCCTTGCCACACCTGCTGCATGTTGTTGCTGCTTAAGTGGCACACGTCCAATGCACAAAACGGGCTACCAGTCTGTTTATTCTTAACATATGCCGATCGGGCATAACAATATGACCACCTTCCTAATATTGTGTAGGTCTCCCTTGTGGTGACTCATCAGAGCATAGACATGGGCCTTCTGAGGGTGTCCTGTGGAGTTTGTTGTTAGTGGGGGGGCCTTTGAGGGGAAGGGCCTCAGTGGATCATCCCACAGGTACTTGATCAGTTTGGGATCTAGTGAATTTGGAAGCCAGGTCAACACCTTGTGCTGTTCTTCATGTTTTTTTTTTTTTTTTTTTGTTCTTAAAGCGTTGTGTGTTTCCTGTGGAGCTCCATACTACATCTGTTGTGGTGGTCTCATCAACCTGCCCATTCCTCATGGCCTCAAACTGTCATGTAACATCATCAGAGTCGATGATCATGTTGGCTGTCCTAACAGTCCTGTTCAGCTGCTTTTTTTCCATTAGCACTGCAGCCGCCAAGCCAGGTGATGAAACTGTAAGTGGGGATGCTTTCCACAGTACCTCTGTAGAATATGATGAGATGTGAGATGGGGAGGCCAGTGTTCCAGAGACTGTGGAGGGAGTGGAGCTCCTGTTGTGCTTTCTTGATGACTGCTGTGGTGTTGTTGTACATGTACATATTGTTGTTCATAAGCCCTCCTGAAGTCTATCACAACTTCTTTGGTCTTAGCCACATTGAGAGAGAGGTTGTGATGTCTGCACCATGTTGTTAGCTGCCTCACCTCCTGCCTGTATGCAGTCTCATTGTTGTCCTTAATAAGGCCTACTACGGCCGTGTCATCGGCACACTTCACAATGTGGTTGCTGCAGAATCTAGCTGCACAGTTGTTGTTGATCTTTACAGGCTGCATTTTTTCTATCAGCTGTTGTGGAATGATGGTGTTGAAGGCACTGCTAAAATCAATGAACAGAAGTCTGCAATATGCGTTCTTCTGGCAAGGTGAGACAGTGAGAGGCCGTGGGATGTTATCAGATCCTGCAGTCTTGCGTGGGTTGATGCTGGCCAGTGCTTTCCATACTTTCCAAGGGGTCAGAGTGACACATTCGTGGTGGGAGAGGTTTATTGTCCATGAGGGATCGAAATCCCTGCCACAGACAGAGCGAATCCTTGTCATTCACAAAGTGGCTGTTCAGTCTTTGTGGATAATGTTTCTTTGCTTCCCTGATTTCCGGAGTGAGTTTACTCCTTGCCAGACCGTATGATGTAGGGTCCCTGGTCCCTAGCAGAACATTGAATTGTCACAAGATGGTCAATGTTATTTACTTCTCCTGTCAATGGTTTTAATGTTATGGCTGATCGGTACATGATCATTTAATTTCTCTTATCTTAAATAATTATATAATTTGTTTGAGTAAGAAACATGATACATGATCAGGTATGATCTCCAGCTATAAAATATTGAAACTGTTCTGTCCAAACATAGTTAGAAAATGACTCATGATTTACAGTAAGCCGCAACTCTGAATATAATTAGTCAAAAAACTACATACTGAAAGCTATGTGAAATATAACTCAACTTAAGCTCTGTTACAGGAAACTTATTATTACTTGAGTAATATTGTTGGTGAGGGTGAAAAAAAGACGAATCTTTGTCATTCAAACACAGATCTACGTCCAAATGGCGTATGGGCGGACCCATTTCCCTTTAATGTTAAGTCATCTGATGACTGATCGGTGAAATAGCCCATGAAAAACATACAGAGGACGACTAATAAATAGATAAGTGGCACTTTTCTGGGTGGGGAACATACTTTAGTGCTCTGTACCACCCTAGAAGGAGTGGCTGACCATTAAAACCATCACTGCAACATTGAATTGTCACAAGATGGTCAATGTTATTTACTTCTCCTGTCAGTGGTTTTAATGTTATGGCTGATTGGTGCATGATCATTTAAGAGTAAGAAACATGGTACATGATCAGGTATGATCTCCAGCTATAAAATATTGAAACTGTTCTGTCCAAACATGACTCGTGATTTACAGCAGGCCACAACTCTGAATGTAATTAGTCAAAAACAACGTTAAGTACTGAAAGCTATGTGAAATATAACTCAGTTTAAGCTTAGTTACAGGAAACGTATTATTACTTGAGTCATATTGTTGGTGAGGGGAAAAAAGATGAATCTTTGTCATTCAAACACAGATCCATGTCCAAATGGCTTATGGGCATCAGAGGACACTTGGCGTTTAGTGTTGTATTATCTGATGACTGGTCAGTAAAATAGCATATGGAAAACAGACAGAGGAAGACTAATAGATAGATGAGTCACACTTTTCTGGGTGGTAAACATACTTTAGTGCTCTGTACCACCCTAGAAGGAGTGGCTGACCATTAAAACCATCAGTGGAAGACACCTGAACTCTCATCCTCCAAGGTTGTTCAGTGCTGAAGCCTCGTCCACTCATATCTCTCAGCGTCTGTCTTTCTTTTGCTGAAGTTTTGTGCTTCCATTTACTGAAAATGGCTCAAAACTTCATATTCTGTTCTGTCCTTTGGATAGTTGTTGCAATTATTGGTAAGTATCCTGATTTTATTAAATCCTACACGTGCAAAGTCTTTAATGTTGATGATAAGAGCAGCAGACGATCAAAAACTCCCTCATCACGTAAACTTTACAACTGAGAGAAATATCCTTGTCTTTTGATTTCACCATTGTTAATCAAATTTCAGATTATTCCAGTTTGTATTGGGTTTTAACGTTATTAAATGAGCACACAGCTGACGTGTAAAAGGCTTTTAGCCTGTGCTGCCTTAGTGCTGCAGCCGCCAAACCAGGGGGTGAAACTGCAAGTGAGGATGGTTTCCACAGTACCTCTGTAGAATATGATGAGATGTGAGGTGGGGAGGCCAGTGTTCCAGAGACTGCGAAGGGAGTGGAGCTCCTGTTGTGCTTTCTTGATGACTGCTGTGGTGTTGTTGTACATGTACATATTGTTGTTTGTAAGCCCTTGTGAAGTCTATCACAACTTCTTTGGTCTTATCCACATTGAGAGAGAGGTTGTGATGTCTGCACCATGTTGTTAGCTGCCTCACCTCCTGCCTGTATGCAGTCTCACTGTTGTCCTTAATAAGGCCTACTACGGCCGTGTCATCAGCACACTTCACAATGTGGTTGCTGCAGAATCTAGCTGCAGAGTTGTTGTTGATCTTTAGGAACTGCAGTTTTTCTGTCAGCTGCTGTGGAATGATGGTGTTGAAGGCACTGCTAAAATCAATGAACAGAAGTCTGCAATATGCGTTCTTCTACTCAAGGTGAGACAGTGAGAGGCCGTGGGATGTTATCAGATCCTGCAGTCTTGCGTGGGTTGATGCTGGCCAGTGCTTTCCATACTTCCCAAGGGGTCAGAGTGACACATTCGTGGTGGGAGAGGTTTATTGTCCATGAGGGATCGAAATCCCTGCCACAGACAGAGCAAATCCTTGTCATTCACAAAGTGGCTGTTCAGTCTTTGTGCATAATGTTTCTTTGCTTCCCTGATTTCCAGAGTGAGTTTACTCCTTGCCAGACCGTATGATGTAGGGTCCCTGGTCCCTAGCAGAACATTGAATTGTCACAAGATGGTCAATGTTATTTACTTCTCCTGTCAATGGTTTTAATGTTATGGCTGATCGGTACATGATCATTTAATTTCTCTTATCTTAAATAATTATATAATTTGTTTGAGTAAGAAACATGGTACATGATCAGGTATGATCTCCAGTTATAAAATATTGAAACTGTTCTGTCCAAACATAGTTAGAAAATGACTCATGATTTACAGTAAGCCGCAACTCTGAATATAATTAGTCAAAAAACTACATTAAGTATTGAAAGCTATGTGAAATATACCTCAGTTTAAGCTTAGTTACAGGAAACTTATTATTACTTGAGTAATATTGTTGGTGAGGGTGAAAAAAAGATGAATCTTTGTCATTCAAACACAGATCCACGTCCAAATGGCGTATGGGCAGGAAAAATTTCCCGTTAATGTTATGTCATCTGATGACTGATCGGTAAAATAGCCCATGAAAAACAGACAGAGGAAGACTGATAAACAGATAAGTGGCACTTTTCTGGGTGGGGAACATACTTTAGTGCTCTGTACCACCCTAGAAGGAGTGGCTGACCATTAAAACCATCACTGCAACATTGAATTGTCACAAGATGGTCAATGTTATTTACTTCTCCTGTCAGTGGTTTTAATGTTATGGCTGTTTGGTGCATGATCATTTAAGAGTAAGAAACATGGTACATGATCAGGTATGATCTCCAGCTATAAAATATTGAAACTGTTCTGTCCAAACATGACTTGTGATTTACAGCAGGCCACAACTCTGAATGTAATTAGTCAAAAACAACGTTAAGTACTGAAAGCTATGTGAAATATAACTCAGTTTAAGCTTAGTTACAGGAAACTTATTATTACTTGAGTAATATTGTTAGTGAGGGCGAAAAAAGATGAATCTCTATCATTCAAACACAGATCTACGTCCAAATGGCGTATGGGCATCAGAGGACACTTGGCGTTTAGTGTTGTATTATCTGATGACTGGTCAGTAAAATAGCCTATGGAAAACAGACAGAGGAAGACTAATAGATAGATGAGTCACACTGTTCTGGGTGGTAAACATACTTTACTGCTCTGTACCACCCCAGAAGGAGTGGCTGACCATTAAAACCATCAGTGGAAGACACCTGAACTCTCACCCTCCAACGTTGTTTAGTGCTGAAGCCTCGTCCACTCATAGCTCTCAGTGTGTTTGTCTTTTGCTGAAGTTTTGTGCTTCCATTTACTGAAAATGGCTCAAAACTTCATATTCTGTTCTGTCCTTTGGGTAGTTGTTGCAATTATTGGTAAGTATCCTGATTTTATTAAATCCTACACGTGCAAAGTCTTTAATGTTGATGATAAGAGGAGCAGACGATCAAAAACTCCCTCATCACGTAAACTTTACAACAGAGAGAAATATCCTCGTCTTTTGATTTCACCATTGTTAATCAAATTTCAGATTATTCCAGTTTGTATTGGGTTTTAACGTTATTAAATGAGCACACAGCTGACGTTTAAAAGGCTTTTATCCTGCGCTGCCTTAGGGCTGCAGCCGCCAAACCAGGAGGTGAAACTGTAAGTGAGGATGGTTTCCACAGTACCTCTGTAGAATATGATGAGATGTGAGGTGGGGAGGCCAGTGTTCCAGAGACTGTGAAGGGAGTGGAGCCCCTGTTGTGCTTTCTTGATGACTGCTGTGGTGTTGTTGTACATGTACATATTGTTGTTTGTAAGCCCTGCTGAAGTCTATCACAACTTCTTTGGTCTTATCCACATTGAGAGAGGTTGTGATGTCTGCACCATGTTTTTAGCTGCCTCACCTCCTGCCTGTATGCAGTCTCATTGTTGTCCTTAATAAGGCCTACTACGGCCGTGTCATCAGCACACTTCACAATGTGTTTGCTGCAGAATCTAGCTGCACAGTTGTTGTTGATCTTTAGGAGCTACAATTTTTCTATCAGCTGCTGTGGAATGATGGTGTTGAAGGCACTGCTAAAATCAATGAATAGAAGTTTGCAATACACGTTCTTCTGCTCAAGGTGAGACAGTGAGAGGTGGAGCATGGTGGAAATTGAATCTTCTGGAGCTCTGTAGGCTCTGTAGGTGTACTGTAGTGGACGTAGATCTGCAGGGAGACATTTCTTAATGTGTTGCATCACCAGGCCTTCAAAGAATTTCATCAATAAAGGCATGAGAGCCACAGGGTGAAAATCCGAGAGGCAAGCAGGGTTCCGCTTTTTCGGGACAGGGATGATGGTGGCACTCTTGAGGCAGGTTGGCACCACTGCTTGTTGGACGGAAGTGTTAAAAATGTCTGTCAACACCTCCTTCAGTTGTTCAACACAGTCTTTTAGGAGACACCATGGGATGTTATCAGATCCTGCAGCCTTGCGTGGGTTGATGCTGGCCAGTTCTTTCCACACTCCAGCTTTGGAGATCTGTAGTACCTGGTTGTCCTGTGCTGGCAGGAGTGGCTGTGACTGTGCAGTGTGACTGGCCTCGAAGCGTGCATAAAAGGAGTTCAGTTCATCAGGAAGCAAGGGGTCAGAGTGACACATTTGTGGGGGTACAGATTTATTGCCCATGAGGGATCGAAATCTCTGCCACAGACAGAGCGACTCCTTGTCATTCACAAAGTGGCTGTTCAGTCTTTGTGCATAATGTTTCTTTGCTTCCCTGATTTCCAGAGTGAGTTTACTCCTTGCCAGACCGTATGCTGCAGGGTCCCCTGTCCCTAGCAGAACACTGAATTGTCACGAGATGGTCAATGTTATTTACTTCTCCTGTCAGTGCTTTTAATGTTATGGCTGATCAGTACATGATCATTTAATTTCTCTTATCTTAAATAATTATATAATTTGTTTGAGTAAGAAACATGGTACGTGATCAGATGTGATCTCCAGCAATAAAATGTTGAAACTGTTCTGTCCAAACATAGTTAGAAAACTCATGATGTACAGTAAGCCGCAACTTTGAAGATAATTACTCAAAAAACAACGTTAAGTACTGAAAGGTTTGTGAAATATAACTCAGTTCAAGCTTAGTTATAGGAAACTTAATATTACTTGAGTAATATTGTTGGTGAGGGGAAAAAAAATATGAATCTGTCATTCAAACACAGATCCACGTCCAAATGGCTTATGGGCATCAGAGGACACTTGGAGTTTAATGTTATGTCATCTGATGACTGGTCTAGGGTTGATCTCTGGTCTGGTTAATGCTTTACATGCTTAAAAACCCAGCATGAGAATTATATGACCTTTATTAGACAGATGCAGAACTGGGTTTTCATTTTCAGCGTTCATTAGGGGGACATATAGATATGGAAGTCCTTTCTTTGTTCCTTCATCTTATGTGTTCATATAAAAAGGAAAGCAACATGAAACTACACTTAATTGCCTTCACTTTTTTCTCCATTGTTTCTTTAACAACAACAGTCGGTCCAACAACAACAGTGACTCCAACAACAACACTGGCTCCAACAACAACAGTGAGTGCAACAACAACAGTGACTCCAACAACAACACAGGCTCCAACAACAACAGTGAGTGCAACAACAACAGTGACTCCAACAACAACAGTATCTCCAACAACAACACTGGCTCCAACAACAACACTGGCTCCAACAACAACAGTGAGTGCAACAACAACAGTATCTCCAACAACAACAGAATCTCCTAAAACAACAGTTGCTCCAACAACAACACTTGCTCCAACAACAACACTGGCTCCAACAACAACAGCGGCGCCAACAACAACAGTATCTCCAACAACAACACTGGCTCCAACAACAACAGTATCTCCAACAACAACACTGGCTCCAACAACAACAGTATCTCCAACAACAACAACAGTGGCTCCAACAACAACAGTATCTCCAAGAACAACAGTTGCTCCAACAACAACACTGGCTCCAACAACAACAGTATCTCCAACAACAACACTGGATCCAACAACAACAGTCGCTCCAACAACAACAGTGGCTCCAACAACAACAGTGGCTCCAACAACAACAGTATCTCCAACAACAACACTGGATCCAACAACAACAGTCGCTCCAACAACAACAGTGGCTCCAACAACAACAGTGGCTCCAACAACAACAGTATCTCCAACAACAACAGCTGCTCCAACAACAACACTGGCTCCAACAACAACAGTATCTCCAACAACAACAGTGGCTCCAACAACAACAGTGAGTGCAACAACAACAGTGGCTCCAACAACAACAGTATCTCCAACAACAACAGCTGCTCCAACAACAACACTGGCTCCAACAACAACAGTATCTCCAACAACAACAGTGGCTCCAACAACAACAGTATCTCCAACAACAACAGTTACTCCAACAACAACACTTCCTCCAAAGACAACAGGACCTCCAACAACAACAGCGGCTCCAACAACAACAGTGTCTCCAACAACCACGGTGGCTCCAACAACAACAGTGGCTCCAACAACAACAGTGAGTGCAACAACAACACTGGCTCCAACAACAACAGTATCTCCAACAACAGCAGTGGCTCCAACAACAACAGTGAGCGCAACAACAACACTGGCTCCAACAACAACAGTATCTCCAACAACAACAGCGTCTCCAACGACAACAGTGAGCGCAACAACAACACTGCCTCCAACAACAACAGTACCTCCAACAACAACGGCGGCTCCAACAACAACACTGGCTCCAACAACAGTATCTCCAACAACAACAGCGGCTCCAACAACAACAGTGAGTGCAACAACAACACTGGCTCCAACAAGAACAGCGGCTCCAACAACAACAGTGAGTGCAACAACAACACTAGCTCCAACAACAACAGGACCTCCAACAACAACGGCGGCTCCAACAACAACAGTATCTCCAGCGACAACAGTATTTCCAACAACAACAGTGGCTCCAACAACAACAGTATCTCCAACAACAACAGTATCTCCAACAACAACACTGGCTCCAACAACAACACTGCCTCCGACAACAAAAGTCAGTCCAACAACAACAGTGAGTGTACCAACAACACTGGCTCCAACAACAACAGCGGCTCCAACAACCACAGTGAGAGCAACAACAACACTGGCTCCAACAACAACAGTACCTGCAACAACAACGGCGGCTCCAACAACAACACTGGCTCCAACAACAACAGTATCTCCAGCAACAACAGTATCTCCAACAACAACGGCGGCTCCAACAACAACACTGGTTCCAACAACAACAGTATCTCCAACAACAACAGTTGCTCCAACAACAACAGTTACTCCAACAACAACACTTCCTCCAACGACAACAGGACCTCCAACAACAACAGCGGCTCCAACAACAACATTGGCTCCAACAACCACGGTGGCTCCAACAACACCACTGAGAGCAACAACAACAGTGTCTTCAACAACTACAGTCTCTCCAACAACAACAGTGGCTCCAACAACAACAGTGAGTGCAACAACAACACTGGCTCCAACAACAACAGTATCTCCAACAACAGCAGTGGTTCCAACAACAACAGTGAGTGCAACAACAACACTGGCTCCAACAACAACAGTATCTCCAACAACAACAGCGTCTCCAACGACAACAGTGAGCGCAACAACAACACTGCCTCCAACAACAACAGTACCTCCAACAACAACGGCGGCTCCAACAACAACACTGGCTCCAACAACAACAACAGTATCTCCAACAACAACAGCGGCTCCAACAACAACAGTGAGTACAACAACAACACTGGCTCCAACAACAACAGCGGCTCCAACAACAACAGTGAGTGCAACAACAACACTAGCTCCAACAACAACAGGACCTCCAACAACAACGGCGGCTCCAACAACAACAGTATCTCCAGCGACAACAGTATCTCCAACAACAACAGTGGCTCCAACAACAGTATCTCCAACAACAACAGCGGCTCCAACAACAACAGTATCTCCAACAACAACACTGGCTCCAACAACAACACTGCCTCCGACAACAAAAGTCAGTCCAACAACAACAGTGAGTGTACCAACAACACTGGCTCCAACAACAACACTGGCTCCAACAGTACCTCCAACAACAACAGCGGCTCCAACAACCACAGTGAGCGCAACAACAACACTGGCTCCAACAACAACAGTACCTGCAACAACAACGGCGGCTCCAACAACAACAATGGCTCCAACAACAACAGTATCTCCAGCAACAACAGTATCTCCAACAACAACAGTATCTCCAACAACAACAGTGTCTCCAACAACTACAGTATCTCCAACAACAACAGTGGCTCCAACAACAACAGTGAGTGCAACAACAACACTGGCTCCAACAACAACAGTATCTCCAACAACAACAGCGTCTCCAACGACAACAGTGAGCGCAACAACAACACTGACTCCAACAACAACAGTACCTCCAACAACAACGGCGGCTCCAACAACAACACTGGCTCCAACAACAACAACAGTATCTCCAACCACAACAGTGAGTGCAACAACAACACTGGCTCCAACAACAACAGCGGCTCCAACAACAACAGTGAGTGCAACAACAACACTAGCTCCAACAACAACAGGACCTCCAACAACAACGGCGGCTCCAACAACAACAGTATCTCCAGCGACAACAGTATCTCCAACAACAACAGTGGCTCCAACAACAACAGTATCTCCAACAACAACAGTATCTCCAACAACAACACTGGCTCCAACAACAACACTGCCTCCGACAACAAAAGTCAGTCCAACAACAACAGTGAGTGTACCAACAACACTGGCTCCAACAACAACAGCGGCTCCAACAACCACAGTGAGAGCAACAACAACACTGGCTCCAACAACAACAGTACCTGCAACAACAACGGCGGCTCCAACAACAACACTGGCTCCAACAACAACAGTATCTCCAGCAACAACAGTATCTCCAACAACAACGGCGGCTCCAACAACAACACTGGTTCCAACAACAACAGTATCTCCAACAACAACAGTTGCTCCAACAACAACAGTTACTCCAACAACAACACTTCCTCCAACGACAACAGGACCTCCAACAACAACAGCGGCTCCAACAACAACATTGGCTCCAACAACCACGGTGGCTCCAACAACACCACTGAGAGCAACAACAACAGTGTCTTCAACAACTACAGTCTCTCCAACAACAACAGTGGCTCCAACAACAACAGTGAGTGCAACAACAACACTGGCTCCAACAACAACAGTATCTCCAACAACAGCAGTGGTTCCAACAACAACAGTGAGCGCAACAACAACACTGGCTCCAACAACAACAGTATCTCCAACAACAACAGTGGCTCCAACAACAGTATCTCCAACAACAACAGCGGCTCCAACAACAACAGTATCTCCAACAACAACACTGGCTCCAACAACAACACTGCCTCCGACAACAAAAGTCAGTCCAACAACAACAGTGAGTGTACCAACAACACTGGCTCCAACAACAACAGTACCTCCAACAACAACAGCGGCACCAACAACCACAGTGAGCGCAACAACAACACTGGCTCCAACAACAACAGTACCTGCAACAACAACGGCGGCTCCAACAACGACACTGGCTCCAACAACAACAGTATCTCCAGCAACAACAGTATCCCCAACAACAACAGCGACTCCAACAACAACACTGACTCCAACAACAACAGTATCTCCAACAACAACAGTCGGTACAACAACAACACTGGCTCCAACAACTACAGTACCTTCGACAACAACAGTTGGTCCAACAACAACAGTGAGTGTAACAACAACATTGGCTCCAACAACAATAGTACCTGCAACAACAACGGCGGCTCCAACAACAACACTGGCTCAAACAACAACAGTATCTCCAACAACAACAGTTGCTCCAACAACAGTGACTTCAACAACAGCACTGGCTCCAACGACAACAGGACCTCCAACAACAACAGTGAGTCCTACAACAACACTTGCTCCAACAACAACAGTATCTCCAACAACAACAGTGGCTCCAACAACACCAGTGAGTGAAACAACAACACTGGCTCCAACGACAACAGGACCTCCAACAACAACAGTCGCTCAAACAACAACAATGGCTCCAACAACAACAATATCTCAAACAACAACAGCGGCTCCAACAACAACAGTACCCCCGACAACAACAGTAGGTCCAAAAACAACAGCGGCTCCAACAACAGTGAGTGTAACAACAACAGTTGCTCCAACAACAACAGTCGCGCCAACAACAACAGTGAGTCCAACAACAAGAATGGTTCCAACAACAACAGTTTCTCCAACAACAACAGTGAGTGCAACAACAACACTGGCTCCGACAACAATAGTATCTCCAACAACAACGGTGGCTCCAACAACACCAGTGAGTGCAACAACAACACTGGCTCAAACGACAACAGGACCTCCAACAACAACGGCGGCTCCAACAACAACAACAGTGGCTCTAACAACAACAGTTGCTCCAACAACAACAGTTGCTCCAACAACAACATTGGCTCCAACGACAACGGCTGCTCCAACAACAACAGTGGCTGCAACAACAACAGTCGCTCCAACAACAACAGTCGCTCCAACGACAACAGGACCTCCAACAACAACAGTGAGTCCTACAACAACACTTGCTCCAACAACAACAGTATCTCCAACAACAACAGTGGCTCCAACAACACCAGTGAGTGAAACAACAACACTGGCTCCAACGACAACAGGACCTCCAACAACAACAGCGGCTCCAACAACAGTGAGTGCAACAACAACAGCGGCTCCAACAACAACAGTGAGTGCAACAACAACACTGGCTCCAACAACAACAGCGGCTCCAACAACAGTGAGCGCAACAACAACAGCGGCTCCAACAACAACAGTGAGTGCAACAACAACACTGGCTCCAACAACAACAGAGGCTCCAACAACAACAGTTGCTCCAACAACAACATTGGCTCCAACGACAACGGCTGCTCCAACAACAACAGTCGCTCCAACAACAACAGTGAGTCCAACTACAACAATGCTTCCAACAACAACAGTATCTCCAACAACAACGGTGGCTCCAACAACAACAGTGGCTGCAACAACAACAGTCGGTCCAACAACAACAGTGGCTCCAACAACAACAGTATCTCCAACAACAACAGCGGCTCCAACAGCAACAGCGGCTCCAACAACAACTGCGGCTCCAACAACAACTGCGGCTCCAACAACAACAGTGGCTACAACAACAACACTGGCTCCAACAACAACAGCGGCTCCAACAACAACAGCGGCTCCAACAACAACTGTGGCTCCAACAACAACAGTGAGTGCAACAACAACACTGGCTCCAACAACAACAGTATCTCCAACGACAACGGTGGCTACAACAACAACAGTATCTCCAACAACAACAGCGGCTCCAACAACAACAGTATCTCCAACAACAACAGTTGCTCCAACAACATTTGCTCCAACAACAACAGTGACTTCAACAACAACAGTGGCTCCACCGACAACAGGACCTCCAACAACAATGGCGGCTCCAACAACAACAGTATCTCAAACAACAACTGCGGGTCCAACAACAACAGTGGCTCCAACAACAACAGTTGCTCCAACAACAACAGTCGCGCCAACAACAACAGTGAGTCCAACAACAAGAATGGTTCCAACAACAACAGTATCTCCAACAACAACAGTGAGTGCAACAACAACACTGGCTCCGACAACAATAGTATCTCCAACAACAACGGTGGCTCCAACAACACCAGTGAGTGCAACAACAACACTGGCTGAAACGACAACAGGACCTCCAACAACAACGGCGGCTCCAACAACAACAACAGTGGCTCTAACAACAACAGTTGCTCCAACAACAACAGTTGCTCCAACAACAACATTGGCTCCAACGACAACGGCTGCTCCAACAACAACAGTGGCTGCAACAACAACAGTCGCTCCAACAACAACAGTCGCTCCAACGACAACAGGACCTCCAACAACAACAGTGAGTCCTACAACAACACTTGCTCCAACAACAACAGTATCTCCAACAACAACAGTGGCTCCAACAACACCAGTGAGTGAAACAACAACACTGGCTCCAACGACAACAGGACCTCCAACAACAACAGCGGCTCCAACAACAGTGAGTGCAACAACAACAGCGGCTCCAACAACAACAGTGAGTGCAACAACAACACTGGCTCCAACAACAACAGCGGCTCCAACAACAGTGAGCGCAACAACAACAGCGGCTCCAACAACAACAGTGAGTGCAACAACAACACTGGCTCCAACAACAACAGAGGCTCCAACAACAACAGTTGCTCCAACAACAACATTGGCTCCAACGACAACAGTGAGTCCAACTACAACAATGCTTCCAACAACAACAGTATCTCCAACAACAACGGTGGCTCCAACAACACCAGTGAGTGCAACAACAACACTGGCTCCAACGACAAGAGGACCTCCAACAACAACAGTCGGTCCAACAACAACAGTGGCTCCAACAACAACAGTATCTCCAACAACAACAGCGGCTCCAACAGCAACAGCGGCTCCAACAACAACTGCGGCTCCAACAACAACTGCGGCTCCAACAACAACACTGGCTAAAACAACAACAGTGGCTACAACAACAACACTGGCTCCAACAACAACAGCGGCTCCAACAACAACAGCGGCTCCAACAACAACTGTGGCTCCAACAACAACAGTGAGTGCAACAACAACACTGCCTCCAACAACAACAGTATCTCCAACGACAACGGTGGCTACAACAACAACAGTATCTCCAACAACAACAGCGGCTCCAACAACAACAGTATCTCCAACAACAACACTGGCTCCAACAACATTTGCTCCAACAACAACAGTGACTTCAACAACAACAGTGGCTCCACCGACAACAGGACCTCCAACAACAATGGCGGCTCCAACAACAACAGTATCTCAAACAACAACTGCGGGTCCAACAACAACAGTGGCTCCAACAACAACAGTTGCTCCAACAACAACATTCGCGCCAACAACAACAGTGAGTCCAACAACAAGAATGGTTCCAACAACAACAGTATCTCCAACAACAACAGTGAGTGCAACAACAACACTGGCTCCGACAACAATAGTATCTCCAACAACAACGGTGGCTCCAACAACACCAGTGAGTGCAACAACAACACTGGCTGAAACGACAACAGGACCTCCAACAACAACGGCGGCTCCAACAACAACAACAGTGGCTCTAACAACAACAGTTGCTCCAACAACAACAGTTGCTCCAACAACAACATTGGCTCCAACGACAACGGCTGCTCCAACAACAACAGTGGCTGCAACAACAACAGTCGCTCCAACAACAACAGTCGCTCCAACGACAACAGGACCTCCAACAACAACAGTGAGTCCTACAACAACACTTGCTCCAACAACAACAGTATCTCCAACAACAACAGTGGCTCCAACAACACCAGTGAGTGAAACAACAACACTGGCTCCAACGACAACAGGACCTCCAACAACAACAGCGGCTCCAACAACAGTGAGTGCAACAACAACAGCGGCTCCAACAACAACAGTGAGTGCAACAACAACACTGGCTCCAACAACAACAGCGGCTCCAACAACAGTGAGCGCAACAACAACAGCGGCTCCAACAACAACAATGAGTGCAACAACAACACTGGCTCCAACAACAACAGAGGCTCCAACAACAACAGTTGCTCCAACAACAACATTGGCTCCAACGACAACGGCTGCTCCAACAACAACAGTCGCTCCAACAACAACAGTCGCTCCAACAACAACAGTGAGTCCAACTACAACAATGCTTCCAACAACAACAGTATCTCCAACAACAACGGTGGCTCCAACAACACCAGTGAGTGCAACAACAACACTGGCTCCAACGACAAGAGGACCTCCAACAACAACAGTCGGTCCAACAACAACAGTGGCTCCAACAACAACAGTATCTCCAACAACAACAGCGGCTCCAACAGCAACAGCGGCTCCAACAACAACTGCGGCTCCAACAACAACTGCGGCTCCAACAACAACACTGGCTAAAACAACAACAGTGGCTACAACAACAACACTGGCTCCAACAACAACAGCGGCTCCAACAACAACTGTGGCTCCAACAACAACAGTGAGTGCAACAACAACACTGGCTCCAACAACAACAGTACCTCCAACGACAACGGTGGCTACAACAACAACAGTATCTCCAACAACAACAGCGGCTCCAACAACAACAGTATCTCCAACAACAACAGTTGCTCCAACAACATTTGCTCCAACAACAACAGTGACTTCAACAACAACAGTGGCTCCACCGACAACAGGACCTCCAACAACAATGGCGGCTCCAACAACAACAGTATCTCAAACAACAACTGCGGGTCCAACAACAACAGTGGCTCCAACAACAACAGTTGCTCCAACAACAACAGTTGCTCCAACAACAACATTGGCTCCAACGACAACGGCTGCTCCAACAACAACAGTGGCTCCAACAACAACATTCGCTCCAACAACAACAGTGAGTCCAACAACAACAATGGTTCCAACAACAACAGTATCTCCAACAACAACGGTGGCTCCAACAACACCAGTGAGTGCAACAACAACACTGGCTCCAACGACAACAGTACCTCCAACGACAACAGGACCTCCAACAACAACGGTGGCTCCAACAACAACAGTGGCTCCAACAACAACAGTTGCTCCAACAACAACAGTATCTCCAACAACAACGGTGGCTCCAACAACACCAGTGAGTGCAACAACAACAATGGCTCCAACGACAACAGGACCTCCAACAACAACAGTGAGTCCAACAACAACAGTATCTCCAACAACAACGGTGGCTCCAACAACACCAGTGAGTGCAACAACAACACTGGCTCCAACAACAACAGTGTCTCCAACAACAACAGTCGCTCCAACAACAACACTGGCTCCAACAACAACAGTATCTCCAACAACAACAGCGGCTCCAACAACAACACTGGCTGCAACAACAACAGCATCTCCAACAACAACAGCGTCTCCAACAACAATAGTCGGTCCAACAACAACACCGGCTCCAACAACAACAGTATTTCCAACAACAACAGCGGCTCCAACAGCAACGGCGGCTCCAACAACAACACTGACTCCAACGACAACAGGACCTCCAACAACAACAGTCGGTCCAACAACAACACCTGCTCCAACAACAACAGTATCTCCAACAACAACAGCGGCTCCAACAGCAACGGCGGCTGCAACAACAACATTGGCTCCAACAACAGCAGTATCTCCAACAATGACAGTTGCTCCAACAACAACAGTGACTCCAACAACAACACTGGCTCCAACGACAACAGGACCTCCAACAACAACGGCGGCTCCAACAACAACAGTGGTTCCAACAACAACAGTCGCTCCAACAACAACAGTGAGTGCAACAACAACACTGGCTCCAACCACAACAGTATCTCTAACAACAACGGTGGCTCCAACAACACCAGTGAGTGCAACAACAACACTGGCTCCAACGACAACAGGACCTCCAACAACAACAGCGGCTCCAACAACAACAGTGGCTCTAACAACAACGGCGGCTCCAACAACAACAGTGGCTCTAACGACAACGGCTGCTCCAGCAACAACAGCGGCTCCAACAACAACAGTTGCTCCAACAACAACAGTTGCTCCAACAACAATATTGGCTCCAACGACAACGGCTGCTCCAGCAACAACAGTGGCTCCAACAACAACAGTCGCTCAAACAACAACAGTTGCTCCAACAACAACAGTCGCTCAAACAACAACAATGGCTCCAACAACAACAATATCTCAAAGAATAACAGCGGCTCCAACAACAACAGTACCCCCGACAACAACAGTAGGTCCAACAACAACAGCGGCTCCAACAACAGTGAGTGCAACAACAACAGGTGCTCCAACAACAACAGTTGCTCCAACAACAACAGTCGCGCCAACAACAACAGTGAGTCCAACAACAAGAATGGTTCCAACAACAATAGTATCTCCAACAACAACAGTGAGTGCAACAACAACACTGGCTTCGACAACAATAGTATCTCCAACAACAACGGTGGCTCCAACAACACCAGTGAGTGCAACAACAACACTGGCTCAAACGACAACAGGACCTCCAACAACAACGGCGGCTCCAACAACAACAACAGTGGCTCTAACAACAACAGTTGCTCCAACAACAACAGTTGCTCCAACAACAACATTGGCTCCAACGACAACGGCTGCTCCAACAACAACAGTGGCTGCAACAACAACAGTCGCTCCAACAACAACAGTCGCTCCAACGACAACAGGACCTCCAACAACAACAGTGAGTCCTACAACAACACTTGCTCCAACAACAACAGTATCTCCAACAACAACAGTGGCTCCAACAACACCAGTGAGTGAAACAACAACACTGGCTCCAACGACAACAGGACCTCCAACAACAACAGCGGCTCCAACAACAGTGAGTGCAACAACAACAGAGGCTCCAACAACAACAGTTGCTCCAACAACAACATTGGCTCCAACGACAACGGCTGCTCCAACAACAACAGTCGCTCCAACAAGAACAGTCGCTCCAACAACAACAGTGAGTCCAACTACAACAATGCTTCCAACAACAACAGTATCTCCAACAACAACGGTGGCTCCAACAACAACAGTGAGTGCAACAACAACACTGGCTCCAACGACAAGAGGACCTCCAACAACAACAGTCGGTCCAACAACAACAATGGCTCCAACAACAACAGTATCTCCAACAACAACAGCGGCTCCAACAGCAACAGCGGCTCCAACAACAACTGCGGCTCCAACAACAACTGCGGCTCGAACAACAACAGTGGCTAAAACAACAACAGTGGCTACAACAACAACACTGGCTCCAACAACAACAGCGGCTCCAACAACAACAGCGGCTCCAACAACAACTGTGGCTCCAACAACAACAGTGAGTGCAACAACAACACTGGCTCCAACAACAACAGTACCTCCAACGACAACGGTGGCTACAACAACAACAGTATCTCCAACAACAACAGTGGCTCCAACAACAACAGCGGCTCCAACAACAACAGTATCTCCAACAACAACAGTTGCTCCAACAACATTTGCTCCAACAACAACAGTGACTTCAACAACAACAGTGGCTCCACCGACAACAGGACCTCCAACAACAATGGCGGCTCCAACAACAACAGTATCTCAAACAACAACTGCGGGTCCAACAACAACAGTGGCTCCAACAACAACAGTTGCTCCAACAACAACAGTTGCTCCAACAACAACATTGGCTCCAACGACAACGGCTGCTCCAACAACAACAGTGGCTCCAACAACAACAGTCGCTCCAACAACAACAGTGAGTCCAACAACAACAATGGTTCCAACAACAACAGTATCTCCAACAACAACGGTGGCTCCAACAACATCAGTGAGTGCAACAACAACACTGGCTCCAACGACAACAGTACCTCCAACGACAACAGGACCTCCAACAACAACGGTGGCTCCAACAACAACAGTGGCTCCAACAACAACAGTTGCTCCAACAACAACAGTATCTCCAACAACAACGGTGGCTCCAACAACACCAGTGAGTGCAACAACAACACTGGCTCCAACGACAACAGGACCTCCAACAACAACAGTGAGTCCAACAACAACAGTATCTCCAACAACAACGGTGGCTCCAACAACACCAGTGAGTGCAACAACAACACTGGCTCCAACGACAACAGGACCTCCAACAACAACAGTGAGTGCAACAACAACAGTGGCTCCAACAACAACAGTATCTCCAACAACAACAGGTGCTCCAACAACAACAGTGTCTCCAACAACAACAGTCGCTCCAACAACAACACTGGCTCCAACAACAACAGTATCTCCAACAACAACAGCAGCTCCAACAACAACACTGGCTGCAACAACAACAGCATCTCCAACAACAACAGCGTCTCCAACAACAATAGTCGGTCCAACAACAACACCGGCTCCAACAACAACAGTATTTCCAACAACAACAGCGGCTCCAACAGCAACGGCGGCTCCAACAACAACACTGACTCCAACGACAACAGGACCTCCAACAACAACAGTCGGTCCAACAACAACACCTGCTCCAACAACAACAGTATCTCCAACAACAACAGCGGCTCCAACAGCAACGGCGGCTGCAACAACAACACTGGCTCCAACAACAGCAGTATCTCCAACAATGACAGTTGCTCCAACAACAACAGTGACTCCAACAACAACACTGGCTCCAACGACAACAGGACCTCCAACAACAACGGCGGCTCCAACAACAACAGTGGTTCCAACAACAACAGTCGCTCCAACAACACCAGTGAGTGCAACAACAACATTGGCTCCAACGACAACAGGACCTCCAACAACAACAGCGGCTCCAACAACAACAGTGGCTCCAACAACAACAGTTGCTCCAACAACAACAGTTGCTCCAACAACAACATTGGCTCCAACGACAACGGCTGCTCCAACAACAACAGTGGCTGCAACAACAACAGTCGCTCCAACAACAACAGTCGCTCCAACGACAACAGGACCTCCAACAACAACAGTGAGTCCTACAACAACACTTGCTCCAACAACAACAGTATCTCCAACAACAACAGTGGCTCCAACAACACCAGTGAGTGAAACAACAACACTGGCTCCAACGACAACAGGACCTCCAACAACAACAGCGGCTCCAACAACAGTGAGTGCAACAACAACAGAGGCTCCAACAACAACAGTTGCTCCAACAACAACATTGGCTCCAACGACAACGGCTGCTCCAACAACAACAGTCGCTCCAACAAGAACAGTCGCTCCAGCAACAACAGTGAGTCCAACTACAACAATGCTTCCAACAACAACAGTATCTCCAACAACAACGGTGGCTCCAACAACATCAGTGAGTGCAACAACAACACTGGCTCCAACGACAACAGTACCTCCAACGACAACAGGACCTCCAACAACAACGGTGGCTCCAACAACAACAGTGGCTCCAACAACAACAGTTGCTCCAACAACAACAGTATCTCCAACAACAACGGTGGCTCCAACAACACCAGTGAGTGCAACAACAACACTGGCTCCAACGACAACAGGACCTCCAACAACAACAGTGAGTCCAACAACAACAGTATCTCCAACAACAACGGTGGCTCCAACAACACCAGTGAGTGCAACAACAACACTGGCTCCAACGACAACAGGACCTCCAACAACAACAGTGAGTGCAACAACAACAGTGGCTCCAACAACAACAGTATCTCCAACAACAACAGGTGCTCCAACAACAACAGTGTCTCCAACAACAACAGTCGCTCCAACAACAACACTGGCTCCAACAACAACAGTATCTCCAACAACAACAGCAGCTCCAACAACAACACTGGCTGCAACAACAACAGCATCTCCAACAACAACAGCGTCTCCAACAACAATAGTCGGTCCAACAACAACACCGGCTCCAACAACAACAGTATTTCCAACAACAACAGCGGCTCCAACAGCAACGGCGGCTCCTACAACAACACTGACTCCAACGACAACAGGACCTCCAACAACAACAGTCGGTCCAACAACAACACCTGCTCCAACAACAACAGTATCTCCAACAACAACAGCGGCTCCAACAGCAACGGCGGCTGCAACAACAACACTGGCTCCAACAACAGCAGTATCTCCAACAATGACAGTTGCTCCAACAACAACAGTGACTCCAACAACAACACTGGCTCCAACGACAACAGGACCTCCAACAACAACGGCGGCTCCAACAACAACAGTGGTTCCAACAACAACAGTCGCTCCAACAACACCAGTGAGTGCAACAACAACATTGGCTCCAACGACAACAGGACCTCCAACAACAACAGCGGCTCCAACAACAACAGTGGCTCCAACAACAACAGTTGCTCCAACAACAACAGTTGCTCCAACAACAACATTGGCTCCAACGACAACGGCTGCTCCAACAACAACAGTGGCTGCAACAACAACAGTCGCTCCAACAACAACAGTCGCTCCAACGACAACAGGACCTCCAACAACAACAGTGAGTCCTACAACAACACTTGCTCCAACAACAACAGTATCTCCAACAACAACAGTGGCTCCAACAACACCAGTGAGTGAAACAACAACACTGGCTCCAACGACAACAGGACCTCCAACAACAACAGCGGCTCCAACAACAGTGAGTGCAACAACAACAGAGGCTCCAACAACAACAGTTGCTCCAACAACAACATTGGCTCCAACGACAACGGCTGCTCCAACAACAACAGTCGCTCCAACAAGAACAGTCGCTCCAGCAACAACAGTGAGTCCAACTACAACAATGCTTCCAACAACAACAGTATCTCCAACAACAACGGTGGCTCCAACAACACCAGTGAGTGCAACAACAACACTGGCTCCAACGACAAGAGGACCTCCAACAACAAGAGTCGGTCCAACAACAACAATGGCTCCAACAACAACAGTATCTCCAACAACAACAGCGGCTCGAACAGCAACAGCGGCTCCAACAACAACTGCGGCTCCAACAACAACTGCGGCTCCAACAACAACACTGGCTAAAACAACAACAGTGGCTACAACAACAACACTGGCTCCAACAACAACAGCGGCTCCAACAACAACAGCGGCTCCAACAACAACTGTGGCTCCAACAACAACAACAGTGAGTGCAACAACAACACTGGCTCCAACAACAACAGTACCTCCAACGACAACGGTGGCTACAACAACAACAGTATCTCCAACAACAACAGTGGCTCCAACAACAACAGCGGCTCCAACAACAACAGTATCTCCAACAACAACAGTTGCTCCAACAACATTTGCTCCAACAACTACAGTGCCTCCGACAACAACAACAGTGAGTGTAACAACAACAGTGTCTCCAACAACAACAGTCGCTCCAACAACAACACTGGCTCCAACAACAACAGTATCTCCAACAACAACAGCGGCTCCAACAACAACACTGGCTGCAACAACAACAGCATCTCCAACAACAACAGCGTCTCCAACAACAACAGTCGGTCCAACAACAACACCTGCTCCAACAACAACAGTATCTCCAACAACAACAGCGGCTCCAACAGCAACGGCGGCTGCAACAACAACACTGGCTCCAACAACAGCAGTATCTCCAACAATGACAGTTGCTCCAACAACAACAGTGACTCCAACAACAACACTGGCTCCAACGACAACAGGACCTCCAACAACAACGGCGGCTCCAACAACAACAGTGGTTCCAACAACAACAGTCGCTCCAACAACAACAGTGAGTGCAACAACAACACTGGCTCCAACCACAACAGTATCTCTAACAACAACGGTGGCTCCAACAACACCAGTGAGTGCAACAACAACATTGGCTCCAACGACAACAGGACCTCCAACAACAACGGCGGCTCCAACAACAACAGTGGCTCCAACAACAACAGTCGCTCCAACAATAACAGTCCGTCCAACAACAACACTGGCTCCAACAACAACAGTACTTCCAACAACAACAGCGGCTCCAACAACAACAGTATCTCCAACAACAACAGCGGCTCCAACAACAACAGTGAGCGCAACAACAACACTGGCTCCAACAACAACAGTATCTCAAACAACAACAGTTGCTCCAACAACAACAGTTAGCCCAACAACAACATTGACTCCAACAACAACACTGGCTCCAACGACAACAGGACCTCCAACAACAACGGCGGCTCCAACAACAACATTGGCTCCCACAACAACTGTGAGTGCAACAACAACACTGGCTCCAACAACAATAGTGTCTCCAACAACAACAACAGCAGCTCCAACAACAACAGTGAGCGCAACAACAACACTGGCTCCAACAACAACAGTATCTCCAACAACAACAGTCGGTCCATCAACAACAGCGGCTGCAACAACAACTGTGAGTGAAACAACAACACTGGCTCCAACGACAACAGGACCTTCAACAACAACGGCAGCTCGAACAACAACAGTGGCTCCAACGACAACAGGACCTCAAACAACAACGGCGGCTCCAACAACAACACTGGCTCCAACACAAACAGTATCTACAACAACAACAGCGGCTCCAGCAACAACAGTATCTCCAACAACAACAGCGGCTACAACAACAGTATATCCAACAACAACAGCGTCTTCAACAACAACAGTCGGTCCAACAACAACACTGGCTCCAACAACAACAGTACCCCAGACAACAACAGTCGGTCCAAGACCAACAGTGAGTGTAACAACAACACTGGCTCCAACAACAACAGTACCTCCAACAACAACAGCGGCTCCAACAACAACACTGGCTCCAACAACAACAGTATCTCCAACAACAACAGTGGCTCCAACAAGAACAGTGGCTCCAACAACAACAGTATCTCCAACAACAACAGCGGCTCCAACAACAACAGTGAGTGCAACAACAACACTGGCTCCAACGACAACAGTATCTCAGACAACAACAGTGGCTCCAACAACAACACTGGCTCCAACTATAAAAGTGACTCCAAGAACAACAGTCGGTCCAACAACAACAGTGAGTCCAACAACAACAATAATTCCAAAAACAACAGTATCTCCAACAACAACAGCGGCTCCGACAACAAAAGTCGGTCCAACAACAACAGTACCTCCAACAACAACAGCGGCTCCAACAACTACAGTGAGTGCAACAACAACACTGGCTGGAACAACAATAGTACCTGCAACAACAACAGCGGCTCCAACAACAACAGTGGCTCTAACAACAACAGCGTCTCCAACAACAACAGTCAGTCCAACAACACTGGCTCCAACAACAAAAGTATCTCCAACAACAACAGCGGCTCCAACTAAAACAGAGGCTCCAATAACCACAGTTCGCGCAACAACAACACTGGCTGGAACAACAACAGTACCTGCACCAACAACAGCGGTTCCAACAACAACAGTATCTCCAGCAACAACAGTATCTCCAACAACAACAGCGGCTCCAAGAACAACACTGACTCCGACAACTACAGTGCCTCCGACAACAACAACAGTGAGTGTAACAACAACATTGGCTGAAACAACAACAGTCGCTCCAGCAACAACAACGGCGACTCCAACAACAACACCAGCTCAAACAACAACAGTATCTCCAGCAACAACAGTATCTCCAACAACAACAGCGGCTCCAACAACAACAGTATCTCCAACAACAACAGTTGCTCCAACAACAACAGTTGCTCCAAAAACAACAGTGACTCCAACAACAACAGTGGCTCCAACGACAACAGGACCTCCAACAACGGCGGCTCCAACAACAACAGCGGCTCAAACAACAACAGTATCTCCAACAACAACAGTTGCTCCAACAACAACAGTGACTCCAACAACAGCACTGGCTCCAACGACAACAGGACCTCCAACAACAACGGCGGCTCCAACAACAACAGTTGCTCCAACAACAACAGTTGCTCCAACAACAACAGTGAGTCCAACAACAGCACTGGCTCCAACGACAACAGGACCTCCAACAACAACAGTGAGTCGTACAACAACACTGGCTCCAACAACAACAGTATCTCCAAATACAACGGTGGCTCCGACAACACCAGTGAGTACAAGAACAACACTGGCTCCAACGACAACAGGACCTTCAACAACAATGGCGGCTCCAACAACAACAGTGGGTCCAACAATAACAGCGGCTCCAACAACACCAGTGAGTGCAACAAGAACACTGGCTCCAACATCAACAGTACCTCAAACAACAACGGCGAATCCAACAACAACACTGGCTCCAACAACAACAGTATCATCAACAACAACAGTTTCTCCAACAACAACAGCGGCTCCAACAACAACAGTATCTCCAACAACAACAGCGGCTCCAACAACAACAGTGAGTGCAACAACAACACTGGCTCCAACAACAACAGCGGCTCCAACAACAACAGTCGGTCCAACAACAACACTGGCTCTAACAACAACAGTACCCCTGACAACAACAGTCGGTCCAACAACAACACTGGCTCCAACAACAAAAGTATCTCCAACAACAACAGCGGCTCCAACAACAACAGTGAGTACAACAACAACACTGGCTCCAACAACAACAGTATCTCAGACAACAACAGTTGCTCCAACAACAACAGTGACTCCAACAACAACACTGGCTCCAACGACAACAGGACCCCCAACAACAACAGTTGCTCCAACAACAACAGTCGCTCCAACAAGAACAGTGAGTCCGACAACAACAATAATTCCAACAACAACAGTATCTACAACAACAACAGCGGCTCCAGCAACAACAGTATCTCCAACAACAACAGCGGCTACAACAACAGTATATCCAACAACAACAGCGTCTTCAACAACAACAGTCGGTCCAACAACAACACTGGCTCCAACAACAACAGTACCCCAGACAACAACAGTCGGTCCAAGACCAACAGTGAGTGTAACAACAACACTGGCTCCAACAACAACAGTACCTCCAACAACAACAGCGGCTCCAACAACAACACTGGCTCCAACAATAACAGCGGCTCCAACAACACCAGTGAGTGCAACAAGAACACTGGCTCCAACATCAACAGTACCTCAAACAACAACGGCGAATCCAACAACAACACTGGCTCCAACAACAACAGTATCATCAACAACAACAGTTTCTCCAACAACAACAGCGGCTCCAACAACAACAGTATCTCCAACAACAACAGCGGCTCCAACAACAACAGTGAGTGCAACAACAACACTGGCTCCAACAACAACAGCGGCTCCAACAACAACAGTCGGTCCAACAACAACACTGGCTCTAACAACAACAGTACCCCTGACAACAACAGTCGGTCCAACAACAACACTGGCTCCAACAACAAAAGTATCTCCAACAACAACAGCGGCTCCAACAACAACAGTGAGTACAACAACAACACTGGCTCCAACAACAACAGTATCTCAGACAACAACAGTTGCTCCAACAACAACAGTGACTCCAACAACAACACTGGCTCCAACGACAACAGGACCCCCAACAACAACAGTTGCTCCAACAACAACAGTCGCTCCAACAAGAACAGTGAGTCCGACAACAACAATAATTCCAACAACAACAGTATCTACAACAACAACAGCGGCTCCAGCAACAACAGTATCTCCAACAACAACAGCGGCTACAACAACAGTATATCCAACAACAACAGCGTCTTCAACGACAACAGTCGGTCCAACAACAACACTGGCTCCAACAACAACAGTACCCCAGACAACAACAGTCGGTCCAAGACCAACAGTGAGTGTAACAACAACACTGGCTCCAACAACAACAGTACCTCCAACAACAACAGCGGCTCCAACAACAACACTGGCTCCAACAACAACAGTATCTCCAACAACAACAGTGGCTCCAACAAGAACAGCGGCTCCAACAACAACAGTATCTCCAACAACAACAGCGGCTCCAACAACAACAGTGAGTGCAACAACAACACTGGCTCCAACGACAACAGTATCTCAGACAACAACAGTGGCTCCAACAACAACACTGGCTCCAACTATAACAGTGACTCCAAGAACAACAGTCGGTCCAACAACAACAGTGAGTCCAACAACAACAATAATTCCAAAAACAACAGTATCTCCAACAACAACAGCGGCTCCGACAACAAAAGTCGGTCCAACAACAACAGTACCTCCAACAACAACAGCGGCTCCAACAACTACAGTGAGTGCAACAACAACACAGGCTGGAACAACAACAGTACCTGCAACAACAACAGCGGCTCCAACAACAACAGTGGCTCTAACAACAACAGCGTCTCCAACAACAACAGTCAGTCCAACAACACTGGCTCCAACAACAAAAGTATCTCCAACAACAACAGCGGCTCCAACTACAACAGCGGCTCCAATAACCACAGTTCGCGCAACAACAACACTGGCTGGAACAACAACAGTACCTGCACCAACAACAGCGGTTCCAACAACAACAGTATCTCCAGCAACAACAGTATCTCCAACAACAACAGCGGCTCCAAGAACAACACTGACTCCGACAACTACAGTGCCTCCGACAACAACAACAGTGAGTGTAACAACAACATTGGCTGCAACAACAACAGTCGCTCCAGCAACAACAACGGCGACTCCAACAACAACACCAGCTCAAACAACAACAGTATCTCCAGCAACAACAGTATCTCCAACAACAACAGCGGCTCCAACAACAACAGTATCTCCAACAACAACAGTTGCTCCAACAACAACAGTTGCTCCAAAAACAACAGTGACTCCAACAACAACAGTGGCTCCAACGACAACAGGACCTCCAACAACGGCGGCTCCAACAACAACAGCGGCTCAAACAACAACAGTATCTCCAACAACAACAGTTGCTCCAACAACAACAGTGACTCCAACAACAGCACTGGCTCCAACGACAACAGGACCTCCAACAACAACGGCGGCTCCAACAACAACAGCGGCTCCAACAACAACAGTATCTCCAACAACAACAGTTGCTCCAACAACAACAGTTGCTCCAACAACAACAGTGACTCCAACAACAGCACTGGCTCCAACGACAACAGGACCTCCAACAACAACAGTGAGTCGTACAACAACACTGGCTCCAACAACAAAAGTATCTCCAACAACAACAGCGGCTCCAACTACAACAGCGGCTCCAATAACCACAGTTCGCGCAACAACAACACTGGCTGGAACAACAACAGTACCTGCACCAACAACAGCGGTTCCAACAACAACAGTATCTCCAGCAACAACAGTATCTCCAACAACAACAGCGGCTCCAAGAACAACACTGACTCCGACAACTACAGTGCCTCCGACAACAACAACAGTGAGTGTAACAACAACATTGGCTGCAACAACAACAGTCGCTCCAGCAACAACAACGGCGACTCCAACAACAACACCAGCTCAAACAACAACAGTATCTCCAGCAACAACAGTATCTCCAACAACAACAGCGGCTCCAACAACAACAGTATCTCCAACAACAACAGTTGCTCCAACAACAACAGTTGCTCCAAAAACAACAGTGACTCCAACAACAACAGTGGCTCCAACGACAACAGGACCTCCAACAACGGCGGCTCCAACAACAACAGCGGCTCAAACAACAACAGTATCTCCAACAACAACAGTTGCTCCAACAACAACAGTGACTCCAACAACAGCACTGGCTCCAACGACAACAGGACCTCCAACAACAACGGCGGCTCCAACAACAACAGCGGCTCCAACAACAACAGTATCTCCAACAACAACAGTTGCTCCAACAACAACAGTTGCTCCAACAACAACAGTGAGTCCAACAACAGCACTGGCTCCAACGACAACAGGACCTCCAACAACAACAGTGAGTCGTACAACAACACTGGCTCCAACAACAACAGTATCTCCAAATACAACGGTGGCTCCGACAACACCAGTGAGTACAAGAACAACACTGGCTCCAACGACAACAGGACCTTCAACAACAATGGCGGCTCCAACAACAACAGTGGGTCCAACAATAACAGCGGCTCCAACAACACCAGTGAGTGCAACAAGAACACTGGCTCCAACATCAACAGTACCTCAAACAACAACGGCGAATCCAACAACAACACTGGCTCCAACAACAACAGTATCATCAACAACAACAGTTTCTCCAACAACAACAGCGGCTCCAACAACAACAGTATCTCCAACAACAACAGCGGCTCCAACAACAACAGTGAGTGCAACAACAACACTGGCTCCAACAACAACAGCGGCTCCAACAACAACAGTCGGTCCAACAACAACACTGGCTCTAACAACAACAGTACCCCTGACAACAACAGTCGGTCCAACAACAACACTGGCTCCAACAACAAAAGTATCTCCAACAACAACAGCGGCTCCAACAACAACAGTGAGTACAACAACAACACTGGCTCCAACAACAACAGTATCTCAGACAACAACAGTTGCTCCAACAACAACAGTGACTCCAACAACAACACTGGCTCCAACGACAACAGGACCCCCAACAACAACAGTTGCTCCAACAACAACAGTCGCTCCAACAAGAACAGTGAGTCCGACAACAACAATAATTCCAACAACAACAGTATCTCCAACAACAACAGCGGCTACAACAACAACAGTGAGTGCAACAACACTGGCTCCGACAATAACAGTGGCTCCAACAACACCAGTGAGTGCAACAAAAACACTGGCTCCAATGACAACAGTGAGTGCAACAACAACACTGGCTCCAACATCAACAGTACCTCCAACAACAACAGTTTCTCCAACAACAACAGCGGCTCCAACAACAACAGTATCTCCAACAACAACAGCGGCTACAACAACAGTATCTCCAACAACAACAGCGTCTCCAACTACAACAGTCGGTCCAACAACAACACTGGCTCTAACAACAACAGTACCCCCGACAACAACAGTCGGTCCAACAACAACAGTGAGTGTAACAACAACACTGGCTCCAACAACAACACTACCTCCAACAACAACAGCGGCTCCAACAACAACACTGGCTCCAACAACAAAAGTATCTCCAACAACAACAGCGGCTCCAACAACAACGGTGAGTGCAACAACAACACTGGCTCCAACGACAACAGTATCTCAGACAACAACAGTGGCTCCAACAACAACACTGGCTCCAACAACAAAAGTATCTCCAACAACAACAGCGGCTCCAACTACAACAGCGGCTCCAACAACCACACTGAGTGCAACAACAACACTGGCTGGAACAACAACAGTATCTCCAACAACAACAGCGGCTCCAACAACAACACTGGCTCCAACAACTACAGTACCTCCGACAACAACAGTTGGTCCAACAACAACAGTGAGTGTAACAACAACATTGGTTGCAACAACAACAGTCGCTCCAGCAACAACAACGGCGACTCCAACAACAACACTAGCTCAAACAACAATAGTATCTCCAGCAACAACAGTATCTCCAACAACAACAGCGGCTCCAACAACAACAGTATCTCCAACAACAACAGTTGCTCCAACAACAACAGTATCTCCAGCAACAACAGTATCTCCAACAACAACAGTGGCTCCAACAACAACAGTGGCTCCAACGACAACAGGACCTCCAACAACAACGGCGGCTCCAACAACAACAGCGGCTCCAACAACAACAGTATCTCCAACAACAACAGTTGCTCCAAGAACAACAGTTGCTCCCACAACAACAGTGACTCCAACAACAGCACTCGCTCCAACAACAACAGGACCTCCAACAACAACAGTGAGTCGTACAACAACACTGGCTCCAACAACAACAGTATCTCCAACTACAATGGTGGCTCCGACAACACCAGTGAGTACAAGAACAACACTGGCTCCAACGACAACAGGACCTTCAACAACAACGGCGGCTCCAACAACAACAGTTGCTCCAACAATAACAGTGGCTCCAACAACACCAGCAGCTCTAACAACAACAGCTGCTCCAACAACAACAGTAAGTGCAGCAAAAACAACACTGGCTACAACAACAACAGTATCTCCAACAACAACAGTTGCTCCAACAACAACAGTATCTCCAGCAACAACAGTATCTCCAACAACAACAGTGGCTCCAACAACAACAGTGGCTCCAACGACAACAGGACCTCCAACAACAACGGCGGCTCCAACAACAACAGCGGCTCCAACAACAACAGTATCTCCAACAACAACAGTTGCTCCAAGAACAACAGTTGCTCCCACAACAACAGTGACTTCAACAACAGCACTCGCTCCAACGACAACAGGACCTCCAACAACAACAGTGAGTCGTACAACAACACTGGCTCCAACAACAACAGTATCTCCAACTACAATGGTGGCTCCGACAACACCAGTGAGTACAAGAACAACACTGGCTCCAACGACAACAGGACCTTCAACAACAACGGCGGCTCCAACAACAACAGTTGCTCCAACAATAACAGTGGCTCCAACAACACCAGCAGCTCCAAGAACAACAGTTAGTGCAACAACAACACTGGCTCCAACAACAACAGTATCTCCAACAACAACACTGGCTCCAACAACAACAGTATCTCTAACAACAACAGCTGCTCCAACAACAACAGTAAGTGCAGCAAAAACAACACTGGCTACAACAACAACAGTATCTCCAACAACAACAGTTGCTCCAACAACAACAGTGACTCCAACAACAACACTGTCTCCAACGACAACAGTACCTCCAACAACAACAGCGGCTCCAATAACAACAGTACCTCCAACAACAACACTGGCTCCAAAAACAACTGTATCTCCAGGAACAACAGTACCTCCAACAACAACAGCGGCTCCAACAACAACGGTGACTCCAACAACAATAGTCGCTCCAACAACAACAGTGTCTCCAACAACAACGGTACCTTTAACAACAACAGCGGCTCCAACAACAACGGTGACTCCAACAACAATAGTCGCTCCAACAACAACAGTGTCTCCAACAACAACGGTACCTTTAACAACAACAGCGGCTCCAACAACAACAGCGGCTGCAATAACAACGGTGACTCCAACAATAACAGTGACTCGAATAACAACCGTACCTGCTACAACAACTGTATCTCCAACAACAACAGAGGTTCCAATAACAACAGCGGTTCAAAAAACAACAGTGACTCCAACAACAATAGGTTCTCTAACAACAACAGTGTCTCCAACAACAACAGTGTCTCCAACAAGAACAGTGGCTCCAACAACAACCGAGTCTCCAACAACAACCGTGTCTCCAACAACAACAGTGGTTCTCACTACATGGGCTCCAGGAGAGACAACCTCAACAACTGTTACTGTTACTACACTGGCTCCAGGAAACACACTGGATCCAGGTACTACAGCAGCATCAGGTACAACTGCAGCTCCTGGTACAACAACAGCACCAGGTACCATAGCTTCTTCAGGTACTTCACTGGCTCCAGGTAGTACAGCAGCTCCAGGTGCTACACCGGCTTCTGGTACGACAGCGGCACCAGGTACTACAACAGCATCAGGTACAACTACAGCTCCTGTTACTACAGTTGCTCCTGGTACTACAGCAGCCCCAGATACCTCAGCAGTTCCAGGTACTACACTGGCTCCTGGTACCACATTGGCCCCACGTACTACAGAGGCTCCTGGTACAACAGAAGCTCCTGTTACTACATCCGCTCCAGGTACTGCACCGGCAACACATACATCTGCAGCCCCTGGCACTACAGCGGCCCCAATGACTACAACAGCACCAGGTACTACACTGGGCCTTGGTACTACAGCGGCACCAGGTACTACAGCCGCTCCAGGGACTACACCAGCTCTTGGTACTACAGAGGCCCCTGCTACTACAGCGGCTCCAGGTATTACAGCAGAACAAGGTACTACAGCAGCCCTTGGTACTACACCGGCTCCAGGTACTACAATGACTCCTGGTACTACAACAGCTCCTGGTAGTTCAGTGGCTCCTGGTTCTACAGCAGCTCAAGGTACTACAGGTGCTCTTGGTACTACAGAAGCTCCTGGTATTACAGTCACTCCTGCTACTACTGTGGTTGACGTTAGTACAGCGGCAAGTGGTACCACAGGAGCTCCAGGTACTACAATGGCTCCTGGTACGACAGCGGCAAGTGGTACTACAGCTGCTCCTGGTATGACAGCGGCTACTGGCACAACATCGGCACCAGGTACAACAGTGGCTCCTGGTACAACAGTGGCTCCAGGTACTACAACAGGTCCTGGTACTACAGAAGCTCCAGGTGTTACAGCGGGTCCTGGTACTACAGAAACTCCAGTTACTACGGTGGTTCCAGATACTACAGCAGCACCTAGTACCACATCTGCTCAAACTGCAGCTCCCGGAACTACGGAGGCTCTTACGGCATCTCAAGGTACTACAGCGGCTCCTAGTTCGACAGTGATTCCTGGTATTACAGCGGCACCTGTTACTTCGGCGGCAACAGTTATTACAGCGGTTCCTGGTACTACAGCAGCTAATGGTACTTCAGCGCCTCCTGGTACAACAGCGGCTCCAACAGCACCCCCAGGTAGTACAGTGGCTCCAGGTAGTACATTGGCTCCAGGTACTACAGCAGCTCCAGGTACTACAGCATCTCCAACAGCAGCTCCAGGTACTACAGTGGCTCCAGGTAGTACAGTGGCTCCTGGTACTACAGCGGAACCCGTTACTTCAGCACCTCCTGGTACTACAGCGGTTCCAACAGCATCTCCAGGTAGTACAGTGGCTCCAGGTACTACAGCGGCTCCAGGTACTACAGCAGCTCCTGGTACTACAGTGGCTCCTGGTACTACAGCAGAACCCGTTACTTCAGCACCTCCTGGTACTACAGCGGTTCCAACAGCATCTCCAGGTAGTACAGTGGCTCCAGGTACTACAGCGGCTCCAGGTACTACAGTGACTCCTGGTCCAACAGCAGCTTCAGGTACTACAGCGGCATCAGGTACAACTACAGCTCCTGTCACTACAGCGCCTGTGGGTACTACAGTGTCTACAGTTACTACAGCGGCTCCACCTACTTCACCGGTTCCAATTACTACAGCAGCACCAGTTACTACAATGACTCCTAGTACTACAGCAACACCAGGTACTACATCAGCTCCTGTTACTACAGTAGCACCAACTACTACAGCTGCACCAGGTACTACACTGGCACCTGGTACAACAGCGGCTCCTGGTACAACCGTAGCTCCTCGTACTACCGCCGCTCCTGGTAGTACAGCAGCCCCAGGTACCTCAGTGACACCAGGTACTACAGTGGCTCCTGATACTACAACAGCTCCTGTTACTACAATAGCTCCAGGTACTACAGCGGCACCAGATACATCTGCAGCCCCTGGTACTACCGTCGCTCCTGGTAGTACAGCAGCCCCAGGTACCTCAGTGACACCAGGTACTACAGTGGCTCCTTATACTACAACAGCTCCTGTTACTACAATAGCTCCAGGTACTACAGCGGCACCAGATACATCTGCAGCCTCTGGTACTACAGCTGCCACAATTACGACAGCAGCACCAGGTACTACGCTGGCATCTGTTACTACAGCGGCACCAGGTACTATTCCGGGTGTTGGAACGACAGCGGCACCAGGCATTACATCAGCTCCGGGTACTACTGCAGCACAAGGTACAAGTGCAGCTCCTGGTACTACAGAAGCTCCAGTTATTACGGTGGCTCCAGGTACTACAGCAGCTCCTGGTACTACATCGGCTCAAACAGCAGCTCCTGGAACTACGGAGGCTCCTGGTAGTACGGCATCTCCAGGTACCACAGCGGCTCCTAGTTTGACAGTGGCTCCTGGTACTACAGCGGCACCTGTTACTTCGGTGGCACCAGTTATTACAGCGGTTCCTGGTACTACAGCAGCTAATGGTACTTCAGCGCCTCCTGGTACAACAGCGGCTCCAACAGCACCCCCAGGTAGTACAGTGGCTCCAGGTACTACAGCGGCTCCAGGTACTACAGCGCCTCCTAGTACTACAGCATCTCCAACCCCAGCTCCAGGTACTACAGCGACTCCTGGTCCAACAGCAGCTTCAGGTACTACAGTCACACCGGGTACAACTGCAGCTCCTGGTACTACAGCGGCTCCTGGTTCTACAGAGGTACCTGTTACTACAGCGGCTCCAGCTACTTCACCTGTTCCAATTACTACAGCAGCACCAGTTACTACAATGACTCCTAGCACTACAGCAACACCAGGTACTACATCAGCTCCTGTTACTACAGTAGCACCAGGTACTACAGCTGCACCAGGTACTACATCAGCTCCTGTTACTACAGTAGCACCAGGTACTACAGCTGCACCAGGTACTACACTGGCACGTGGTACAACAGCGGGTCCTGGTACTACCGCAGCTCCTGGTACTACCGCCGCTCCTGGTAGTACAGCATCCCCAGATACCTCAGCGGCTCCAGGTACTACAGTGGCTTCTGGTACTACACTGGGTCCAGGTACTTCAGTGGCTCCTAGTACCACAGTGGCTCCTGTTACTACAGTGACACCAGGTACTACAGTGGCTCCTGATACTGCAACAGCTCCTGTTACTACATCAGCTCCAGGTACTACAGCGGCACCAGATACATCTGCAGCCGCTGGTACTACTGCGGCCCCAATTACGACAGCAGCACCAGGTACTACTCCGGGTCTTGGTACTACAGCGGCACCAGGCATTACAACAGCTCCGGGTACTACTGCAGCACAAGGTACAACTGCAGCTCCTGGTACTACACAAGCTTCTGGTACTACAGCGGGTGCAGGTACTACACCATCTCCTGGTACAACAGCGACACCATATACTACAGTGGCTCCAGGTGCTACAACAGGTCCTGGTACTACAGAAGCTCCAGGTACTACAGTGGGTCCTGGTTCTACAGAGGCTCCGGTTACTACCGCCGCTCCAGGTACAACAGTTGCTCCTGGTACTACAGTGGCTCCAGGTACAACAGCGGCTCCAACGGCAGCTCCTGGTACTACAGCAGCTCCTGGTACTACAGAGGTTCCAACAGCAGCTCCAGGTACTACCCCAACAACATCAGCCACAGGTCGCAGCTTCTGCAACATCAGTTTCAGTACTCACATTATGCTTCTTTTCCTTTCAAGATCCCTGTGATAAAAACCCTTGTGGCCCAGGAAGCACGTGTGAGGCTCGTGCCAATCAGGATTTTATATGCTTGTGTCTGCCTGGTTATTATTACAACAACATTACCAAACGTTGTGAGAGCGGTAAGTATTTGTTTGGTACTACCACTATGAGATCGGGACTGCATGTGGAAATTACATAACTAAGATGATGTAATAGCATTGTGTAGGGCAGTAATGTGTCTTTGGGATGTAGGAAGATTAGTAGTATTACTTGTTGTTGATAAAGGAGCTTATTTTTAATTACCTCAGTTTCATTCAAGTCTAGTCAGCTTTTGGACGGGAAACTCTCCGTTGCTGAGTGAAGATGAAGAGAGGTGCATACCACCTGATACTACCCAGCGCCATCTAGAGGCGAATACCTTGCAGCAGCAAAGGGCTTTATACAACTTTAATAGCCGTGTTAGGCCGCATTACTGTGTGTTGTGATACTTTGATTCTGACGTCCTCTACATTGTTGTTTATTAGCATGGATGCTCACCCTGATGATTGTCATCTCCCTGCTCGTCGCACTGCTGCTCATATCCCTCGTTCTTCTGCTGTTATTTACTTGCAAGTGAGTTTTTCACCTATACGCCCACTTTCACACATTCATTACTGCCTCTGTCATGCCTTTGCCATGTTTCTCTTTCCTTCACGTGACACTAATACACACCTTTACCTAGCAAGGCACGGTAACTACTTTGTGTACCTTTATAATTGCAGTTAATGGGAACAATTACATCAAAATCCACCAAAATAAATCACAAAATGAACCACAATGAATCACAATAATACAGTCATTGACAGTTTACTGTAATAAATATTTTCCTTTAATGTTGTTAGGTTGTCAAAGAAAAAGTTGAAGACAAACAATGCTGCATTCGACAGAGAGTCCTACATCAACCAGTCTGCTTCCAAGGCACCATCAATCAGTGGCAACTCAGTCAACAGCTGGTCTTCAGCCTCAGATAATGGTTCAGCCAATGGCTTGGAAGCTTATACAAAGACTGGGGTTCTTAGACTCCCACGGGCAACAGTCAACAACAGCAGGACCAGCAGCACCAGCCTGGAGATGACTGCCAGCAACAGCCAAGAAAACCTGTTTCCTCTGGGGAGGAACTCGGTGGGTATTCCCTCTGTCTGTGATTAAAGAAAATGTGTCTGTGAAGGTTCTCAGTTATCCAGGTCATTTTATGTTCAAAACAAGTGAAAGAAATGTAGCTGGACTCGTTGAGTTTCTTGAAGATGTTTCGTTGTAGCCTTCAGTTCCAAAGGACTGGTGGAGGAGTTGGGGTTTAAATAGGAACATCTCTGAACATGGGGAGGTAGACTGAGATATAATCTGACATCAATCTAAAACACAGAAGACGGGGTCAAACAGTCTCCTCCACTGACAGGTAAGTATCTGGTCGTTAACAGACGCTAGTCATGAGAGTTTCTGATGGGTAACACCCACAAATGTTCCTGTTTAAACCCTAACTCCTCCACCAGTCCGTTAGAACTGAAGACTTGGATGAAACGTCTTCAAAAAACTCTTTTAGTCCAGCTGCCTTTCTTTAGTGTTTTAAATAAAAGCGAAGAAAATAACATATTAGGAAGCTCAATCTTACAATCAACTGTGTTGTCATCTCGCTCTTTGCTTCCTTGGCCTATTTGCTCAAATGTCTCTGACGGAGAATCTTTTGTTTTCTACTGCAGTTGGTGAACAACAACCCCTATGGTCAGAGCCAGGGCTACGACAACCCTTATTTCAGGCGAGACAATGGAAATTAACTTCTCAAAGTTTTTTTTTTTTTTGGTCAAGAGTCAAGAGTTGTCTATTTGCACTATAAACTTTTATCTGTTAACTTACAAGTAATTAAAAAAAATGATTCCAGGTTTGTGTTGGTTCAGAATGAGACGAGGTTCTACAGATAAAATGAACAATGTCTTAAGCCCCCAAATGGGGCTTGTCGGGTGCATTCATATATTTCATTTAAAAATATTTATGACAATGATAGGGTTTCGTACTGACAGTGTATTCTGTTTATGTTCAATGACTAATTAAATTAATGAGTGAAATACAGATTTTTGAGCTGATGTGTAAATTAAAAGATTTTCTTTCATAGAGAACGCATGTTGCCAGTTTTTATGTTTTCAATATATCTGACTTTCTCAGGGGGAATACTTGATGGGAAATGTATTTTTGTTTTTATAAATATGAATATTAATTCATCTATATGATTAAAAAACAACATATCCATCCATCAATGCATTGCTATTGTTGTTAATAACTACTTCTGTGTTAATCTGTGCAATCACTAGAGATTTACACACTACGGCTGGTGAGTTAGAAAGAGATCAGTGTGATCCTTTAACAAAGAGTCCCCAGAGTTTTGTATGTATTTCTATTTATTAAGTCTACTATATTGTGGGTTATTGTTTTCTCCCTTTATGGAAAATTCTCTGTCCAAAAATAAACTAATTTAATCTGAGCAGTTTGATTCAAGTATTTTTGAATACCGGCACAATTTGAATTTTTGGAGCTGGTCACCAAAGCATGCTGAAGTGACAGTTATATAATGCATATGCTGTAAAACAAAAGGATGCTACATGCCACAACATACAGAGGATTTCAAAGAAGAAAATGAAAGAGAAAAAAATATGCAGCAGGCAAATCCATTCATTCATTCATTCATTTTCTGTAACTGCTTGTTCTGTGGAGGGTAGTGGAGGGGCTGGAGCCTATCCCAGCTGTCATTGGGGCAAGAGGCGGGGTACACCCTGGACAGGTCTCCAGTCTATCACAGGGACACAGACAACCATTCACACTCACACCTACGAATTTTGAATCACCGCTGAACCTAACCAGCATGTCTTTGTCCGGTGGGAGGAAGCCGGAGTTTTTTTTTTTACAAATTCGCCACAGAGACATATGAGGTGTATAATAGTTGCTTGGAAGTGGCAAGATTAAATTCTGCAAGAAAAACCCAACAAAGACAAATAGTAATGAAGTATAAGTAGAGAATCAAGGCCAGGCATGTTGTTGTTGTTTTTTTTACCTATTTACCTGTTTCCTCGTTCTCTTGTGTCAGCGCCTCCAACATGCTCCTCACAGGAGTTTAAATGTGTGTCGAGTGGTGAATGCATCTCACTGGGATGGGGAGGAAGACTGCATCAATGGCTCAGATGAAGAAAGAACCTGTGGTACGCAGAGTGAAGGTTTATGAGCGCAAAGATGGAAAGGTTATAAATAAGAACTTTTCTTTTGAAAGATGTATGTATGTGCTGAAAACCCGTTTAAATTACACCACATAAACATTTATTACATCAGTCAGAAGCTTTAAGAACATCACAGAGAATATCTTTCAGTTATACTGACATCTTTATTAATTATAATAAATGTACAACACATAGGTATCAAACCATATACCTGTGTTGTCAGATGATGACCTAAACAAAATGACATTTTCTTTCTTCCAAAACACAGCTGTCCAAGAGTTTGGGATCTGACCTGACAGGACTGAGGAGCAGCTTCAGTGACAGACTGCTTCACCCTCAATGTATGAAGGAAAGATACAGGTCTTTCCTTCCTGCTGCCGTTAGGCTCCACAACGAGCACTCCTAATATGTGCAATATATCTATTATTTATTATATCTGTGTCATGTCTGCATGCTGTTGCAAACTGCAATTTCCCATTGTGGGAAAAATAAAGGTTTTTCTTATTCTTATTCTTATGAAACCATATACCTGTGTTGTCAGATGATGACCTAAACAAAATGACATTTTCTTTCTTCCAAAACACAGCTGTGTTTTGGATCTAATCCTGCACTGAAAAAAAATAAAATAAACGGCTGTTGGATCTACATGAAGTATGTACATCGGTTGCATATATTAAAGTTATGTTTCCTTAAAATGATTTATTTACGTTAAATATACTGAATTACTTTTTGTTAAAGAAACATGACTTTTGTATGTTAATTCAATAATTTTCTTTAATGTTAATTATATTCAATTACTCTATGTTAAACCAACATCATTTTTTTAAATGTTACTTTAAAGCTTTTTATGCTCGTTATATTCAGTTATCATCTGTTAAAGCAACATAAGCTTTTTACATAAATTACACACACTGTTGTTCTGTTAAATCTACCTGACCCGGAAGTTAAAGTAAGTAGTAGTGTAAGTAAATCTTACACTATTAAGTTATAAAGCTTTTGCATACTTTGCTCATCCATTGCATGATAAAATTATTTCTGTGCACTAATTTCTGTTACTTAAATAAATCCATTTTGTACATCCGTCTGTCTGATCCAACCTAAGCTCTTATTTACAGCATTTACCATGAAATATCCAAAAACAAATAAGACATAAAGAAAAAGTTTTACTTTTTACTTTCCCCTTTCCTCTTCACCCTGTACACCGCGGACTTCTGCTACAACTCAGACACATGTCACACCCAGAAGTTTGCAGATGACACGGCCATCATGGGGTGTATCAGCGGCGACGAAGAGGAGGAGTACAGGAGCCTGGTGAGGGTTTTTGTTGTCTGGAGCCACACAAACAACCTACAGCTCAACACCTCAAAGACCAAGGAACTGGTCATTGACTTTGGGAGGGACAGACCCAACCCCAGACCAGTTCTGGTAGGAGCGGAGGAGGTGGAGGTCGTGCAGACCTATAAATACCTTGGGCTGTGGCTAGACAACAAGCTGGACTGGACGAGCAACACAGGGCAGCTGTACAAGAAGGCCCAGAGCAGGATGTACTTCTTGAGGAGGTTAAGATCCTTCAACATCTGCAAGAAGCTCCTGGGGATCTTCTACCAGTCTGTGGTCGACAGTGTCCTGACCTAAGCTGGGGTGGGAGCACCTCAAAGGCAGATCTCTCTAGGTTGGAGAAGCTGATCAGGCGGGCTGGCTCGGTGGTTGGCACGAGGCTGCACCTTCTGGCTACTGTAGCAGAGAGTAGGACGCTTAAAAAACTAACGGGTATCCTGGACAATGCCAGCCACCCTCTGCACACGACCATCAGTAGCCAGAGAAGCACCTTCAGCAAGAGGCTGCTCCTCCCAAGGTGCAGGACAAATAGACTGAGGAACTGAGGAACCCCACTTCAAAAAATACTTCAGTTCAGGAGGGTAGCTGAGGTTCAAAGCATACAAAATAACATGGCAGCATCTAATGCAATGTTGTCCAGATCATGCAGTACCATCTGGCCTTCCAAGACGACCACAATGTCTTCAGGTTTACTGGTGGCATCATGGTCTCCTCAATGGATCGTTGAAAGAGGGCTTCATCTTCTGCCTGCAGAGCACACAGTCACAAAAGTAACAAAGTGAGATCAAACAAAACACATTAAATATATACACTTGAAACATTATACTGAATGTCTGCACAAATAATATACAAATCTCTGAATCCCTCTGAATATTTTATAATAATCTATTAATGCCATTTCGTCCTCCATTTATTCCAACGAGGTTTAAAACTCGTGCATGGACACAGTGAAGTATAAACAGGAAATGACGTTACACTGTCGGGTTCTGTCCAATCGGAAACAAGAAGTGTTGATTATTCCAACAATTTCCAAATGTTGTTGTGTCTTGTGAAATGTTGTGTCTTGCCTGGTACAAAAAATGGTTTTAGTCTCAATGCATTATTTCACTATTCATGACAACTGTACGGGGGGTGAATTTGTTTCTAACGCGTTCGTTTATTTTTTATTAAGGTTTAAAATTCTGCATAATTAAGGGCGTTCCCGCCTTGAGTGACAGGTGACCAGGTGACGTATGGGCGCGGTCACTTGGCGGTAGCTACTAGCTTTGGTCTCTCCGCTAGTCCCCAGTCAGTGTTGCCAACTTGGCGACTTTCTTAAATCCAGCGACTTTCAAATCCTTTTGGCGACTTTTTTTTTGTCAAAAGCGACTAGCGACAAATCTAGCGACTTTTTCTGGTGTTATTGGAGACTTTTCTGGTTCTTGGAGACTCTGACATGAAAGCACATATCGGTTTTCAGTTACTGTCCTCAACAAGCAGCGGGTGCTGCCGTGAGCCCCTCTCCCGTCCCAAAGCACTCACAGACGGTCAGTCTCACAGTAGCCCCGCGCAGCAGCAGTCAGAGCAGAGGAGACCCACGCCACTCCGCGTCCAGACTGCAAACGAATGGCGCATGTGCAAAGCTGCCGCTGATCGCGCCCTAGTTTACAGAGCGGGATGTAAATGTAAATGTTTCTTCACTGTCACACTAAAATAAATAATAAAATAATCCATTTAGATTGTTAATTTTGTCAAGTTAAAACCGTCTATACAAAAATGTTAAAAATGTTCTAGTTATGGCAAAAAATGCTCATGTTCTACTGTGACTGTGACTTGTTGTAGGCTCCTAAGTGGAGCATAAGGTTAGAAACTAAACCAAACTTAAAGGAACAGTATGTAAGATTGTGGCCAAAACTGGCCAAAACTGGTACTGCAATCACTTTCAAAATACTGTAGAACGGTGCATCCCCTCCAACCTCCCCCCTGACTCGAGGTTGCCAGGTTACTGAGGTAACGTTAGGCTACTCAATACGTCTCAATTACGTTTCACATTGCCATAATCGACGTGGTAATGTTGTTTTCCCTTCTGCGTTTCAGCATAATGACAGAGAAACGGGCTCATAATGCTAATGCTAATGTTAGCAATGACGACTCGCCGTTTTTATTTCCCAAACAATTCCTTACCTTTTCAATTCGATGAGCCACCTCCTCTGTATGCGCTAATGTAACGTTACTTTGCACGAACATGCATAACTGCTCGACTGTCGTGAATATTTGAAATGTCCATTTACATTATGTACAAGTAAGTTAGCCAGGAGAAAATTAGCAACGTTGGCGTCTGTCTACAAATTCTTCTCCGTTTTCAGCCGTCTCCATCTTTCAAAGGCATCTCCTATACAAATCCTTGTTTTATTTCGGACTTTGTCACGACGTAGTTCGGATTCATAACGAGGTCTTAGGTTTCGTAACGTTATACATGTTTTATCCGACACGTTCGTAGCTGCAGCTGCGGTAACTAGAGCAGAGCTGGCAACCCGGAAGACGAAACTCTACTGACTTCGTGATTAGTAGATAGGTGGAGGGTGGCGCCTCAGACCAAAACACAACATGACAACAATAACATCAGTTGAGGGCTGCAACTCTCACTTTTAAATGACAATATCCTGGCCGGACCACTGTTGTCAGTGATATAAGTATTTGAAATGAACATGATTTCTTCATGTCTAGTGACATATCAGGGCCATTTTATGATTAATTGAAATACATTTCTTACATACTGTTCCTTTAAGAAAACTAAAAAAAAATAAAAAAATTAAGTAACTGTGCCAGAGTGTCACTTTGCCAATCCCAAGCCCGGATAAAGGAGGAGCGTTAATAATACAGGACAAAATTCATTTTGTGTGGCTAGGCAAAGCATTAGTCATGAAATTATTTTGAGAGGTGATGGCCTATTTCAATGGCAAAATAAAAAAACAAAAAAACAACCAAAAATCAACAGAAGAATGTTCATTCGTAGTTCTAAACATATTTAGGTGTTTTTTTTACTCTTTGTTATTCATGTTATTCCTCTCTCCTACAGCGTCCATCACAATTACATCCAAATGGCAAATTATGCTAGTTCTAACAGACCTTCAAAGAAATCTGCTCTCCAGTTTTTTCGGTGAGTGAAACACTGGTTTTATTCTAAATATGTTCGCACTAATTAGCAAGCATTGGTGTCTTAACAAAACAGGCGCGTTAGCTCAGCTTGTTAGCTAGCTCATTAGCCAGCTAATGAATTAGCCTTCGGGTATTTCATTAGCTGCGATGTTAACGGGAGCACATTGTTGGTTGTCACAGTTATTAAACCGACTTGTATCGAAATCAATAAGTAATATAGAAGTGTTGATGATACCTTTAAACCTAATGCTTCTGTATGAGGTTGGGAAAAATAGTTCACCTCATAAATTAGCTAACATGCATGTAATGTTAATCTTGAACTTGATTTTGGCAATATAACGAATATCTTAAAATCACTAAGAAGTGGCGACCTGTGTGCAATATGATTTGTGTAACTTAAAATGATTAATGACACACCTGAACTGGCCTTTGTTTCTACAGATGTCATACACAGGTTCTCCAGTGTTTAAAAAAGGGAAGAAGGCCTTTCCACTGCAGTCCACCCAGCCAAACCAACAGATGAGGACATCCTGCAGACTGAGGTTGTTTCCCATGGTGGTCACAGCTCTCTAGGCCCCATGCCATCACCAGTTATCCACACTTTATGGAAGGGACAAAAGTATAAGTTAACAAAACTATTATGTCACATTTGAAGGGTTAAAGGGTACTAATACCAGTACATATATTAACTAGTTACTGAAAGAGAATCATCTTGTAATAAATATAAATGTACCTGTCTTTTTTAGATCATAATGTCATTTATGGTAAAAACTTTAAACAGCAACCAGCACCAACGTTGTTTATTAACGATAGTAAACATATTCAAGGAACATAATCCACTAAAGCTGCGTAAAATATGAATTAAATAATAAAAATATAACTTAAAAGTTTAAATTTGAAGAGTTGATTGAGGTTCGTTGGTAAGCTGTAGACGTGTATTGAGTAAAAGTTTTATGACAACTTGACAAAGTTCTGCAACACTCGAGAAAATCTACAGCTGTAATTTAATAATAAGAATAAGAATAAGAATAAGAAAACCTTTATTAGTCCCACAATGGGGAAATTGCAGTTCACAACAGCTTACAGAAAGAATAAATAAAAAATAGCAAGAGCAAGAGCAAGGGTAGCTATAAAAGTTACCACATTTATTTGTTTATTTGTATAGTATAACTAAAATTAAGACATAACTCATTATTTCGAGTGTTATATAGCTTCGGGTGAACTTACCTCGAGCAAGGTGAGCTGGGGTTCTGGGAAGACAGGTGAGGAAAAAGGGGGAGTTTGCCGCCTGACCGTGTTAGCCGGCTGCTAGCACCGCGGATAGCGGTTAGCCTAGCTCGGTAGCCTGAGCTAACACGGTAGCGGAGAGTTGAGTGGGCGGGTTTCAGCGTCCAGGCTGCCTTAGGTCCGCCCCAACACGACGCCCATGTCCATATTTGGAGTATCCGAGTGTGGGCGGAGTAAAGCAAAACCAACATGGCGACCGATTCCTGTCTTCCACATCCAGGCGGCCATAGACATATACATGGGCGTCACACCCGCTAAGTAGCGTATAAAGCTAGCCTTCTTTTATGTGTCGGTGTGCCCCGAAGGCTAGCGTTATACGCTAAATAGCGATTTGCAAGAAAACTGGTCACATTTGACTAACAAAACAAATGCATGAAAACAAATACCAGAGAACGGTCGAACTCGGTACACATGTGTTATTAACCCCAGGTTCATTTTGCGCCGGAGTTCCCCTTTAACTAGTTAATAATGTCGAATTTTCTCTGTAAATAACGAAACTATTAAGCAAGCCAGGTGGCAAACAAAGTTAATGCAAAGTTTTGCAAGCATTATTCTTTTTGTTAGGAATGCCAAAAAGGAAAAGGCAGCAGAAGATTGACTTATTTTTTCCACTCAAGTTGTCACGTAATTAGGAGACAGGAGGGAAACAGAAAGCTGTCAATCCATAAATGAACTAATTCAATTTTGTAGTAGTACATATTCTTGCATTAATGCCATATAGGTGTTCATTTACGTAACTTAAAGCTATTTGTTGGAGCTTAAGACTTTCTTTTCAATGAAGAAAATTAGAGATGCACCGATTACAATTTTCCCGGCCGATTCCGATTTCCGATTTTTCATTGAGTTTGACCTGCCGATACCGATTTTAGCCGATTCCGATTTCATTTTTTCTAACCACTTTACAACACACACAAAGATTTATTTTCTCTTCTTTAATATAATATTAATATTATCTTTTCTTTAATAGAACATTTTTTGAACAGATAACACTATAAAAATAGAACTATATAAATTACTCCTGGTGTGGGAAGTTCACACACATCTAAAGTGCAGTGTTATGGAAGAACCATTTCTTTCTTTTCATATCCAATATCCAACTAAAGAAATGTGATATATTTAGCAAACTAAACTTCTGTATGAAAACAGGGAAAACAGGTAATGGCAATAAAATAATATATAAATATATAGAAAAGAGAAGAAGAGAAGAAAATAGAGGCCTTAAAGATTTTCTTAACAAATATTTAAAAAAAAGGTGGTGGCGGTGAAGCTGGGACTAGTAAAGTGAACGTAGCCTAGGTTAGAAACAGCGCAGCCAACGTTTACCAGCCTTGTAAAGGTTGAATTATGCTTCCGCGTAGTGATCACGCAATGGTCACGCAATGGCCACGCAGTTGCTTGGACGCAGTGTGAGACCGTGATGGTTCTGCGTGGGGTTTACGTGTCGAAATGCATGCCACACCGGTAGAGGGCGCTATGGTTTTTTGTGACCGACCGACCGACACTCTTGTGACTATCTCGCCTCGTTATTTACCTTCCGGCTTTTGCCGTAGTCACAGTGAACGATGGACACCGAGACAGAGAGACTGGCGTTGGAGCTCCAAATTATTCAAGCAGAGGAAGAAATACTTATATTGCAAATTAGGGCACGACAAAGGAGACAATAATGTTTATGAGTGGAAACCGGAAAAGCGGTCTCCAGCGGATGTAGTTAGCGGACCAATCACAGCCAATGCCGCTGCGTTGCTGCTGCGTTGCTGTTGCGTCGCCTCGACGCGCGTCGAGGATTTTTGGGAGGTGCGCGTCTGGCCCTTGCGTAGGACGCACGGGGGTCCGCAAGGACGCAATAGGTCCGTAATAGGTCCGTACGCACGGACGCGCTGTGTCAACGCGGAAGCATAATTTCGGCTTAACGTAAGCTAACAGGCTAGCGCTAATGTTAACGTCAGAGAGAATGAGACAGAGAGGAGAGAGATCCGGCTGCAGTCAGGTGACAGAGAGAGTGATGCTGGAGGGGCCCGCTGTCTCGGAGCGGAGGGACAGAGTCAGGCTACAGGGGAGAGAGAGAGAGAGAGAGTCACAGTGGAGCGCGGGGGGGGGGGGGGGGGGGGGTATCTAAGATTATCTCGTCCCGGGCCCAGGCAAGACTGTCAGCTGGCCTGCGTGTGATGCTGATGTTGCGCGATGTAAATCATGCGGCGCCCGAGTGCATTTGACCGGCAAAAAATCGGCATATGTCAGACTGACCGGCCGGTCTCCGGTCATGGCCGATCACGTGAAAATCGGCCGATTCCGGTCACCAGCCGATAAATCGGTGCATCTCTAAAGAAAATCCCCTACATCAACTCATCCCTGTTACTGCTCTCAGAAACTAGAAAAGAATAGAAATGAAGACAATGAAATGTAATAAAACTATTAAAATCTTATTATCTAATAAGACGAATAAAATAGTAATATAGAGTACGATAAAGCAGATAAAAGAACAACAAAAGAAATGAATGTTTCCTCATCAAAATCAAGTTTACATAAAATATTTCAACACTTCCATGTTCAGGAATATTAACACTGAGTTCTTTATGTAGGATGAGGAAGGGAAGTCCAGGCAATGCAATATTACTTGCATATCCTGATGAAGAAAATCTCGAAAGAGACTGAAACAGGGGCCAAATGCGGTTGCGGTGCTCATGTGCTACCCCTAGAACCCCCCCACTTTTAAAATTGCTGCTCCACCCCTGGACATATATACATAGACGCCTCATTGAGCGGGTTGGCCCGCTGCTGCGATACGTCAACGTCGCCGCCATATTGGTGGAGGCAGCTCTGTCCCGCGAACCAATACGAGTCAATGGAGTGAACTTTATTAAGCGTCTGCTACTAAGTGCTATAAGTTGATTCCTCTCATTTACACATTCACACACGGATGTATATATTCAGAAAACCGTTAGGAACCTAAAACAACGTCTGTAATGGTCCCTGATGATTATAAACGTGAACTATTCTTGATATGTTCAGTGTACAGGTCGGCATCAAACCACTCGATGTATTTTATAATGTTTTCACGAGTGTTTAGCTGTTACTGTGATGATACATGAAAGTACGGTACAGCGCTCAATGAGGCGTCTATGTATATATGTCTATGGTATATACTAGGTTGCCGCCATTGACTGTAGGTTGCTGCCTGCATAGACTTACAGTCATGGACGAAAGTATTGGCACCCCTGGAACTTTTCCAGAAAATGCACCATTTCTCCCAGAAAAGTGTTGTAATTACAAATGTTTTGGTATACACGTTTATTTCCTTTAAGTGCATTGGGACAACACAAAAAAGCCAAATTTGACATAATTTTACACAAAACTCAAAAATTGACTGGACAAAATCATTGGCACCCTATTAAAACTGTGGGTAAAGAATTTCATTTCAAGCATGTGATCCTCATTTAAACTCACCTGTGGCAAGTAACAGGTGCTGGCAATATAGAAATCAAAACTGAAGCCAGTTGGAATGTATAAAAGTTGACTCAACCTTTGTGTTGTTTGCCTGTGTATGCCACACCAAGCATGGAGAAGAGAAAGAAGAGCCGAGAATTGTCTGAGGACTTAAGAAGCAAAATTGTGGAAAAATATCAACAATCTCAAGGTTACAAGTCAATCTCCAGAGATCTTAAAGTTCCTTTGTCAACTGTGCGCAATATAACCAAGAAGTTTTTAACCCATGGAACTGTGGCAAATCTCCCTGGACGTGGACGAAAGAGAAAAATTGATGCAAGAATGCAACGCAGGATTGTTCGAATGGTGGATAAACAACCTCAGTCAACTTCCACACAAATTCAGGCTGTCTTGCAGACTCAGGGTGCAATGGTGTCAGCTCGAACAATACGTCGTCGTCTGAATGAGATGAAGCGCTATGGCAGGAGACCGAGGAGAACCCCACTTCTGACACAGAGGCATAAAAAAGCAAGACTGCAGTTTGCAAGAACATACCTGAGTAAGCCTCAATCCTTCTGGGACAATGTTTTGTGGACAGATGAGACTAAGGTAGAGCTTTTTAGCAAAGCACGTCATTCTACTGTTTACAGAAAACCGAATGAGGCCTACAAAGAAAAGAACACGGTACCTACAGTCAAATACGGTGGGGGTTCAAAGATGTTTTGGGGTTGTTTTGCTGCCTCTGGGACTGGGTGCATTGATTGTGTGCAAGGAATCATGAAATCTGGAGACTATCAAAACATTCTGGCCCGTAATGTAGGGCCTAGTGTCAGAAAGCTGGGTCTGCATCAGAGGTCATGGGTGTTCCAGCAGGACAATGATCCAAAACACACCTCACAAAGCACCCAGAAATGGTTGGAGACAAAGCGCTGGAGAATTCTGAAGTGGCCAGCAATGAGTCCGGATCTAAATCCCATAGAACACCTATGGAAAGATCTAAAAATTGCTGTTGCGAGAAGGCACCCTTCAAATCTGAGAGACCTGGAACAGTTTGCAAAAGAAGAGTGGTCCAAAATTCCAGTTGAGAGGTGTAAGAAACTTGTTGATGGTTATAGGAAGCGATTGGTTTCAGTTATTTTGTCCAAAGGGTGTGCAACCAAATATTAAGTTGAGGGTGCCAATGATTTTGTCCAGTCAATTTTTGAGTTTTGTGTAAAATTATGTCAAATTTGGCTTTTTTCTTCTGCTTTTTTGTGTTGTCCCAATGCACTTAAAGGAAATAAACGTGTATACCAAAACATTTGTAATTTCAACACTTTTCTGGGAGAAATGGTGCATTTTCTGGAAAAGTTCCAGGGGTGCCAATACGTTCGTCCATGACTGTATATACATAGACGCCTCATTGAGCGCTGTACCGTACGACAACGTCGCCGCCATATTGGGGGTGGCAAACTGGAGCTATTACCCGAAGATGCCTCATTCGTGTGCTGCTTGGAAATGTTTCAATCGAATGACAAGCGAAACCCGATTCCACGGGATTACTTTTCACAAGTAAGACAGAACAATTACTTTTGATTGTATTTGATCATTACAACATCATTTTGAGATCAGAATATGCATACTTTTGTCCCGCGCATAATACTATGAAGTCCCGCGTTAAAACCAGCCTTCAAACAACCAAGAAGGCAATCGTATTTAACTAAATTGCCCCGAACTAACTACTCGGAGTGTTCAAAGTTGCTTAGCTAACTTTTCTCATACTATGTAGGTTTCCCAAAGATGAAGGGCTGAGAAAGCGGTGGGAAATTGCTTTGAGAAGGGAAGGGTTTTCTGCTAGCCCGTCATCCAGGCTCTGCAGTGAGCATTTTTGTCCGGAGGACTTTGACAGAACAGGTCAGACCATCAGGATCAGAGATGGAGCTGTTCCTTCTGTGTTCTGTTTCCCAGCTCATCTCCAAAGGGTAGGTGTATCACTAGGCTGTAAGGATTAGATAAGTCAATGCCACACTGACTGAAAATGTTTTAGTTCTGTATGAATGTGAAGGAATCACTGACATGCACCCCCCCCCCCCCCCCCCCCCCCAACACCACCCAAGGACAATGTGCAATAATTGTCCTTATACTTATATTTGCACTGTTGTACTTTTTACTCTATTTATGTTGTGTGTAATACTCTGATGCTGTGCTAGAATTTTGATGTACACATGTTCAGTGACAATAAAAGGATTCTGATGTATTTTGTATTACACTGTGAGATCATTACAATATTTTATCCTTTTATTTAGCATGTGGCTACCAGGACATCTCAGACCTCGAAGAAGGCTGAGGAGAGCCTCTCAGTGGACTGTTTTCAGCTCGTCCAAGAGACCAAACCCCTGCTTGCACCCAGTGTTGTGAGTACTAAGTACTAGCTATACCTCAAACAGCTTTGAGTATCATGATCCTGGTTATAGTCAAACTTGTAACTGGTCCCACTCTGTCGCTCTTTCAGACAGACTCATGTGCACACTTACATACATGTCCTTGACACGTGCACACACACGCACACACACACATACAGTGCTGGCCGTACAACTGAGGAGTGAAGAGATTAGGAATGTGGGACAGCTGACAGCACATTGTACTAGTAGAGATGTAATGGACTGAGACTGAGTGATGTAATATAAACATATAAACATTTATGATATTTTCATCCTTGTTTTTCTGCTAGGACCACTCCTATGTACTGCCTTCATCACCTGATGATCTGAGGGCCAGACTCAGTGAAGCCTTAACTAGGGTGGAGAGTCTGGAACGAGAGAAGAGGAATGCTAAGGACAGAGAAAGGAGGGCAAAGAACACTGTGTGTGGACTTCTGGAGGATCTCAGGGCGAAGAACATGATAAACGAAGAGTTGAAAGAGCAGCTCGATTTATACTCAGGTAAAATGAAAATATAAATTTGGAGAAAATTTTAAATTAATGTATCATACTTTCCCATCTTTGTTAAGAGTTTCTAGATGTTTAAAGGGTACGCACTAATTAGCCTGTTATAACTGAATTTCAGATCTTCCACTAAACCTCCTGTCAAAACAGAGCCATGAATACACCAAGGACCAGAGGGAGTTTGCTGTCACTCTCCACTTACATGGTCCGAAGGCCTACAACTATCTCAGAGAGTCTCTCCATATTAGTCTCCCACATCCACATACATTGCAAAGGTATTGTCATGTTATATGAATCCTTTTTTCTCTTTTTTTATCCTGTTATGACAGAAGAGAGTGAAAGGTGGACATTGTAATGGTAAATTTAATTTCTTTGTGTCAGCCACTAGAGATGGCCAACCTCCCCCTTCCTAACGTGAGATACTGGGCCCTTTTGTCTATGTGGATTGTGATGTCTGGACTCGGCTTTGCACCTAAATGCAAGATCCTGCAGGATACCTCAGGTGTGAAACACACCAACAGGGGGTCGGCGTCGATACCTGCAATAGACAAAAGGGTGTGGCAACACTTCCTGGAGGGACCGACCCCTGCAGTAGACAAAGGAATGCAAAAGGGGTGTTCCTCTGGTATAAATGTTTAGGTTTCCCCACATTCGGGGTCTTTCTTCACTTTTGACCGCTCGCGTGTTGATTGACATTTTCTGTGCAAAGAAAATAAAACCTTGTCGGCCGGCAGAAGTCTCCATTTCATTCTTCACCAGCAGCAGAGGAAAAACTTCCACAACAACATAGCTACACTTATCTTTATTAACATTAAACATCCTGAAATAACTTTCTTCTTACCAAGGTGGATGAGTTCATTTCATTTCATTTCATTTCATTTATTTGGCACATAAAAATACAATAAAAATACAACAGCAATACAAAATACATTAACAATACGTAATTGAAGAAGGTAAGAGCATAAAGGCATGCCAGGGAAACCCCAAAGACCCTCAAGGGGCTTGTATAGGAGGGTTCCCCAAAAGAACATTTAAATTTTAATTAAAGAAAAGCAATCAAACATAGAACAGACGACAAAACAATTAACAGAAAAAGGAGAAAAAAAAGATAAGAGTTCTGTGGATGCCAAGCCTGGCCTCAACATGATGATGTTGGGCATGTTGTTGGGCATGTTGAAAAGAAGACAAGAGGAAGACCCAGCTAAATATGGATGTGTGTGTCTTATGTTGGATGCCATGGCTATTAAGCAACATATCCAGTATAATCCTCATACCCAGAAAATGTCTGGATTTGTGGATATGGGGGATGGTATAAATGAGACGGATGTTGCCACGGAAGCTCTTGTTTTTATGGTGGTTGGCCTACAAGGCCATTGGAAGGCTCCAATTGCCTACTACCTGACCAAGTGCCTGTCGCCAGGGACACAGGAGGTACTGCTTGTTCATGCGTTGGAGGAACTACATGAGTGCGGCATAAGAGTGGTATGTGTCACAATGGATGGGCATGCCTCCAATGTGCGCATGTGCAACCAACTAGGGTGCCAGCTTAAGGGAAATCCTGTTAAGCCATTAAAAACATTCTTCCCACATCCGGTGACTGGTGACAGGGTGTTTGTAATGATGGATGCTTGCCACATGTTGAAGTTGGCACGGAATATGCTGCAGGCATACAGTCCAATAACCAGTACCGCAGGCCAAATCAACTGGAGATACATTGTCCATCTGAATACTGTCCAAACAAAAGATGGATTGCATGCTGCCAACAAGTTGTCAAACAAGCATGTGAATTTTGACTCACAGAAGATGAAGGTGTCCCTGGCTGCACAGACACTGAGTTGGTCTGTGACAGTGGCTCTGCGGACACTGAGGGACCTTGGCTATTCACAGTTTCAACACTGTGACGCAACAGCTGAATTCATTGAGGTAATGCTAACATAATACTAATAGTAATTGGACCAGGGCTAAAAGATTATAGTTTAGAAATTAGGCTAATGGCCCATGGGAACATATTATTGTTTATGGTGATGATTTGGATGCTTTCTGTTAATGCAGATATTTGCTTTTAGATAATTGACAGGCTCTTCGACATCTTGAACAGTCGCAATCCCCATGCCAAAGGGTTCAAAGCTCCTCTGGGTTCTTTGAATTGGGCAGAGAGTGTAGACTTCTTGTTGAGAGGCAGGGACTACTTGATGAGTTTGGTGATGAAAGATGGCACACCCCTTCACCGATCAAAGAGGTTTTAGGAAATAGTGAAGCTTTTGTTTGCATGAAGAGTTCTTAAGTTTATGACATCAAGTTCATATGATGTTTTAGGCTGGGCAATATGGATAAAAACAAATTTAATTTTGATCAAATACCTCTTGATATAGAGAGGATACTGTAGAGATGACTATTGGTGCTTTTACTCAGTATTGATATATTATGGATATATTGCCCAGTCCTATTAAGTTGTCTTGTTCCGTATGCTGCATCATAAGTTCATATGATTCTTTGTTCTCTGGTTCCAATGTTTTTGCAGTCTGCTGTTTTGTTTCTGTTGGACTTCTATCTTCAGTATTTTTCATTTCTAGAGGTATCATAATGGTATGTATGGCAGTGTTGTTTGTTGTTTTCAAGCTTTACCATTTGTGTTATTGTGTTGTTTCTTGTTGCTTTAACATTTACAAATGAACAAATTCACTTACTGCTCTCTTGAGGTATCTTGGTTTGCCAGGATAATAGACAGAACATTTCCTTGTGAAGGTACCTATCTGTCATGGGGTTCATCATCAACATCGACACTCTGATGTTGATGATTCCAGCGGTACATCTGCACCTACCGTTTTAGCCAGGATCACTTGGAGCTGCTCTTCAATTCAATCAGGGCATCAGGTTGGGATTTCATATATACACACACACATATAAATATATATGTGTGTGTGTGTATTTGCATGTCTCTATGCATGTAACCATGGTAACTGTGTTGTCATTATGACATTTGATTGACAGCTGTGTCCACTTTGTGGACATACATATATGCAGACAAATCCTGTCACTAAATGCTAAATGGTAAATGGCCTTGCTTTTATATAGCGCTTTTCTACCTATTGGTACTCAAAGCGCTTTACAGTCATAGACACATCTACCCATTCGTTCACACAAGCACACACACATTCACACACCAGTGCCACGCACTGGGAGCAACTGGGGGTTCAGTGTCTTGCTCAAGGACACTTCGGCATGTGGCACATTCCGGGGATCGAACCGCTAACCCTCTGGTTCGTGGACAACCCGCTCTACCTACTGAGCCACAGCCGTCACATGAAGATTAACACTTTCTTTTACAGTTCTGTAAGCCACACCATTTTTTTCTTTTACAAAGTCAGTCTGAAAAGGGCATATACAGTGTTGCTTTAAAGTTTGTGAAGTTTTTTTTTACTATTTCTGCTAAAATATGACCTAAAACATGATTTGATTTTTACAGAAGTCCTAAAACTAGACATGACATGTGTGTGTGTGTGTTTTAGGGGGCTGGAATAACAACCCTACAGCAGGCTAGTTCCAGGTCATTTTCTGCCGGCTGATGGTGCGGTGTGGTGTGTGTACAAGCACATCAGGAAATGTGGCAGCACAGGATGAGACTGTGTCCCTATCTGCTCTTGAGATGTCCTCTTCCCCAGCCGCAGAAGAAATGGAAGAGCTACCATCCCCCTTTGCCAACATTCATGCCATTGTGTGTGATCATAGCTACTTACCAACCCGCTATGGTGGCCTTGTGGACAATGCCCTTGTGTACATCTCAGGGTTTGTCGTTCGCCAAGTTCTGCAGAAGTTGTCTTGTGTTGTGTGCCGTGGTAGTTTGGTGATTGAGGCTGTACCAACATCATTTGATCAGAGCTACCATTTGTTCACACTGAAAAACAGAGGAGGCCTGATGATTCCTTCTGAGGGCACAGTGAAGGTGGTCAGATCAGCCGAACGTTTCCTTCGACAGTCAACATCAGAGCAAGCTGTCAAAGCGACTTTGATCCATCTGTAACCCAGATGAATATAAATAAACTAATAAAAGTTCAGGTGAAAACTAAATGTAAACGAATAAAATAATATTTGTGTTTAAAGAAACAGAATGCCACAAAATTAGTTGTAATAGCCTACGTGCACAATAGAACTTCCGGTTAACTTCCGTGTTTTGAGTGTGCGCTCGAGTACTTCCGGTAGGTCGTGATGTTGATATGTAGATTTGAAATCGAGAGTCGCTAGTTTTGAATGTTTCAGTATGAGCGGATTTCGGGTAAAAGAGATGCGGTTGGCGTATCAACGGGTGAAAAAGACCGCACTCCATTGTTGTGTAACCCTGTGTGCGAATTCGTCCCGGTACAACAGTACTTTAAGCTTTCATAGCTTTCCGGTGGACGTGTCGGTGAGAGCCGAATGGATGGTAAAAGTACGGCGGGACGACTTTACCCCTAGCAAGACGAGTCGTGTTTGCAGCAGGCATTTCCAGAAAAACGATTTTGTTAACAACCCGGGGAAATTGAGAAGGTTGAAGACAGGGGCCGTTCCTGCTCTTTTTTCCTGGAATAATTTCCAAATACCGGCACCGAGGGCAAGCGTGTGGGAGCGGAGACCCGGAGCGGATAGCCCTCCTTCTGTCCATGACATCGACTCAGAAGAAGAGATGGAGGTGGCTACCCTGGCACCAGATCACGATTACTGTATTACTCCTACAACAGCAATGGTCGCAGATCAGTTTGCTGAGGAAAACGATACACTTCGCCAGAAAGTAAAGGAGCTTGAACTACAAATTCAGGCTCTCCAGCTGCGGAGTTGTTTTGGATTAAAACGCTTTGCAGGATCGGACGAGGACATCCGATTTTATACCAGGTAAGTCGTAATTAAGGTGTTTTGAATGGCAGGACGGTGATGTATATTAACAGTGATGGACAAAAAATCACGCAAGTCATGTACTTTAGTGAAAGTAAAGATGGTAAGCTTACTACACATGTAAAATGTTGCTCCACTAAAAGTCCACCTTACAAGAGGTAGAGTATTTTCCTTCAAGTGTACATCAAATATCAAAAGTAAAAGTAGTGTAACTTATAACTAACAATGATATGATCAGGCCCAAACTTGTGCTACCTACAGCACTCAGTCAGATGTGTAGACACAACCTTTCATTGTCTTTTCTTCATGTAAAACAAATGTAGTAAGTAGAGTAAAAAAATAAGATAATTGATCATGTGCAACTAAATTAGTCTACCATGACTAACAACAATGTTGTGTATTTTGTTTAAAAGATTCCATTCTTATGACCACCTGATGGCATTCTGGAGGCTCATCGAACCAGCAACATCAAGGATGATCCGTGTGACGAGTGTGGCAAGAGAAGCATCAGCCTCTGTGGCAGAGAAAACAACATCGAACAGATCAACTAAGTTGCTGCCCATAGATGAGTTATTTCTTTTTCTAAATTATCTATCAACCGGATGCACACAGAGAGAGCTTGGCCACCGATTTAACATCCATCAGACAACAGCCAGCAGGATCATCACAACCGGGCCAACTTTCTTTACTGTGTACTGGGAGCTGTGTGTATCTGGATGACACCTGAAGAAATCACAGCCAACCTACCTCCTGAGTTCAAGGAATATGCAGACACTCAGGTCATTGTTGACTGCACAGAACTGCTGTGCCAAACTCCATCCTCACTTGTGCTACAGAGTGAGGTGTACTCGCACTACAAAATTTACTGATTTTTTAAAATTAATAAATTATTTATTTGAAATCTATATTAACTTGGTCTCGCTTTGTGTTGTTTAATGTCAAGTGGGCCTGACTCATTGAATATTAGTTTAACATCTACCAATACATTGGTGTGGGTTAACCTTTGCTTTGCCTACACTTTAAGTCAAGTGGTCAATCCTAAAAGTGTCACAACTCTGTTTAGCGCATATTTTCTGATTAGTAACTTGACAAATTTAAATTAACTTAAAACAACCCACTTGAAGGCCTCACACTATAATGAGATATCAACAAGAACAAGACAGGTTTTAGAAGTCATTGTTTACTGATAATTCATTTTATTACAGCAGATATTTATGTAGGTATGTGTAGAAAAAAAAGAAGTCTGCTCTCTCTCTTATTTTTTGCATCACACCACTGTCCCGGTATATTCTCTGAATCAGGGTGTCTTCCTCCGCAAACACCACAAAATCGCACCACTCCATCCCTGTTAGGAGCAGCTGACCCTGCACCTGCCAGTAGTAGCCATGGCCCTGCTTCAGTTCAAGGTTGCCGTCTTTCATTTTCAGATGTGGATAATCCACATAGCTCTTAATGTTTGGACATTTTATTTCCACAAGGCCGAATTCAGTGCTTTCTGTTGGGTCAAAGACAACCCCATCTGGGGATGTACCTAGCCATGGAGTGTCGGGGTGTATAATGAAGCCACAAGGGTAGTAGTTCACTCTCTTGAGCTTGCAGTACTCTTCGATGGCATCAGCTTCCATTTCGAGACCCCTCTTCATTGCTGCTGTCTGACGGACCCCTTTGAGGAGCCGGTCTGCCATCTTATCTAAGGTGCATGGTTTAGCATGGCATATTTCCCCAAAATGTGAGGAAGTGAGTCTGGGTTTTCTCAGTCTATGCCAGTCTGCTGATGTACTTTGACCCCTAGTTGCATCCTCTATTTTGTTAGCCATCTCCCAGGTAACCTCAAGTGACTTGAAGTGCAGCTGTTGATGCTCAGTGAAAACAAACATACTGCATGATGTCTCCAGTCTGCAGCCAGCCAATGGCAGATCTGGGCATGGAGGAGCGTCATGGTGAGCAACAGGGCGACTTCTTGCCTTGGGTTGTTGGTATGACAGGGGACTGCCTGCTTGTACCAAACCGAGTGCAGAGTCCACTAGTGGCACCTCACAGGTGATACCCATTGTACAAATGGTTGGTGCAGAAGCAGGGGTGAACTCTTTGTAGATCTCTGACACTCTGAGAATTGACAGATCCAGCAACTCTCCACTGATGGCTTTGTACAGTGTGGACCTATTTGAAACAAATTGAGAAACATCAGTTAGATACATAACTTCATAACTACAAGTAACAAACCTACAGTTTTCTTGATTTGATTGAGAAAAGTAGGCCTAACAAATTAATTAATAGATTACTAACTACTAGTCAAATTCTCACCTTACTCCCTCAGCCATGGTTCTCTGCTTTGGTTTGGCAGACATCCCAGCCATCTTCTCGACAGGACCTGGTTTAACACCCTGTGAATATAGGCCATAAGCAGTGATGAGCGTATGTGATGTGTGTGTAGATGTAGTATTGAAATTATTGTTACATTATTCCAAGATTTACCAGGGTTCTTGGCTTGTGCCACTGTTGTTCACTCTCCGTACAGCTCAGAACTGGTGGAACAACTGGAATGTCTAGCTGAGAATAATGTGCAGACTGGAAAAGTAGAGCCACACAATGGTTACAGAGCACTGATCCAGCTACACATGTACAGCTGTGATGGGCCAGCTCAACAGGGATTGAGTCCTTCAGCCCCACCTGTAACAAGATGTTAAAAATGTTAAAACAATATATAAAAAATAGTAGCATAACAGATTTGTCATATATTTATATGGACTACTCAAGTAGGCTACTATTTATTTTTGTACAGTTAAAATAGCTAGTAAAAACTTATCTTAAAAACTTAAAACGTAAGTTTTTTTCTTGTTAACACTGTTAATAAAGGGATTAAGAATCTTTTTCTTTTGATATGGTCAGTGGTGCAGTCTATTTGATTTGCAGGTACACTCAGAATCCCCACTTAAAAAGTACCAGGATTGCTGTATACCTACTTAGACTTAGCAGGTTTACATAAATGTATATACCTATCTTATGTGTTTCACCTAGCTGGGATGTTCAGCATACCTGGAAAAGCAAACTATACTACACCACTGGTTGCTGTTAGTGAAAACATAGTAACGTAGCACTAAGCTACACTGGTCATTTTTTACGTTAATGGGAGACATCGTCAACCAAATGAACATGGTTAACCTAGAGCAAAGAACCAAAAGAACACGATTAACCCAGGAACACGGGTAACCATCTTAACGCTACACTCATCCTACACTTAAACTGTGAGGTGGTTTTGATCTGTCCATTGACGGATGACATAACGCCCTCACACACACTACTCCTGTCACTGGATCTTTCTTGGACACTGAGGGGAAATACAAAACCCAAATTAAAAATACACACAAAAATTAGTTGCTAATCATGTCAACATAACAAGGTATTTAATAACACTAATAAAGTATGTCGTAATATTGACTTGGCTGCTAGCTTAGTCAACGTCTACTACTGCTACTCACCTTCAAAGTTGTGGATGTAACTTGATATGTACAACCTAAATCCTTTTTCACGCTTGCAACCGGGTGCAGGTGAACAGTGGTCGACAATCCTGTGGACGTCATTCACATCAATTTTCGGGAGGCCTTGTAGACAACGGGTGAAATACGCCATCGCAAAAATCGCAAAATCTGGCGTCTCGCTGCGAGAGAACTTCCGGTTGCAACCGGAAATTGTCGAGCGCACACTCAGGATGCGGAAGTAGAACTCCTTAGTTATGTTACGTGCACGTAGCGAATTATCTTTATTTTTGTGTGTAATGCTCCTTTAGGAAGTTCAGCGGTAGCATCAGTAGCGCCACCTGCTGGAGGGAGGAGCAATAATTAGAGAAGAACAGAACGCGAGAGACGGCAGACGGAAAGGTCGAGAACAGGAGCAAAAGGAGAAATAAATAGGAGCAAAAGAACTATATTTGGAGGTTTTACACCTTGTTTTCTTTTATCGGGAGATATATTCACCTGCTGTCCGCGTTGCTGGATTTTGTTTTTGTGTTTTAACTGAGGATTTGGTGAGTCGAAAAGCTACTTTTTTTTTTTCAGTATGTATTAGCAGGTTATCCTTTGTTGTATTAGCCAAATGTGAAGATAATGTTACTAGCAGCTAAACTAAAGCAGTTTGAGCAAGTGTTATATTGTGTATTTTATGTTTTCATTGGTGTAATATGTAGCTAAACTTTAAAGAAAGAAGCATACACGGTCAAGTTTGCCTCGCGAAAAGCGAGAGCAGAGCCGCCATTTTAGGTCGCGGTTGGAAAGATTAATGGTTGACCGATATTTCAGCGCTAGTAATTTAATTTAATTTATTTTACTTGATATACCTGAAGCTAAATTGCCTGCATATGCGTTGCCTTGTTGTATGGCAGGCCAGGTTTTTTAAGTTGGGATCGCTGGTGTGTGAAACCACCTGGAAGAAAGATGGCGAGCCACCCATAGGAGAGCGACTTGGAGGATCACTATTCTGCAAACTTACCTGCACGCTGTGGACAAAGACACTGATTCCTACACTGGAACCGTGGTAGAACAAAACTGACAGGTTTTTGCAGCAATACGCAGTGAATTTCATTTGGATTCATAAAGGACTGGTAATAGACCAAACTGCAGAAATTTGAGTTACTGTTTCATTGATCTCTGAGAGAACTGAGTTGTATTTTCTTTTGGTATTTTATTTAACTGTGTTTATTCACTTTTCCTTACTGTGTGCCAACTTGGTATTACATGAATGGGTTGTTTAAAGTGAGTAAAGCTAAATAGAACTTGCTAAGCAAACAAAAGAGAAAGTAGAAAAATAGAACTAAACTCTAAATAGGCCTAACTGAGATAATATAAGAACTTAAACTGAGGAGACTCAAAAGAGATACGAGGAAACTAAACAACCAAAATAGGAAACTTAATCTAAACTCAAATAGGTTGGATTAAATCTAAATGAACTAAATAGGGATAAATAACATTATTTTCCTGAGATTTTGGTTTCTTTTCAATGGTTGAAAGGGAATTGAAGAAAGTTTATTTGTTATATGTGTGTATGTCTGTATTTGGTATTGTTTTTTCTGTTAACTTTCTACATAAACAAGCCGGCAGTTAAAACTTATTCTCTGGTCTGTGGTCTGTTATTTCCAAGAACTAGTATTAATCACTCATACGAACCTAGACTCTGGTCCTAGCTATCTGTAAACATTACAGTGCTACACATCAGTTTGTCCGGGCTGAGATTGGTTCGCTGGATGTGTTTTGCCTTGGGGGGCACATTCAAGAAACACAGTTTGGCATTGACAATCACCATTTTGTGCTGATGTCATTGGTTGTGTCTGTGTTCCACAAACTGAGGCTGCACCACATTGCCAAACTGAACACTCTTCAGTTACAGAGTGGCAGCACAAGAAAAAAGCTGTGCAAAACAGTACTATTCCAAGGGTTTTAGCTAACACACACACTCAATTTTGTATTTTTGTTTTGCTGTATGTATACATGGTTTTTAATCTGTTTCCTTGCACATAAATATGTAGTGGGGGCGGCACAGTGGCGAGGTGGTTAGCACTGATGCCTCACAGCAAGAAGGTCACCGGTTCGAATCCATTGGCTTCTGTGTGTAGTCTGCATGTTCTCCCTGTGTCTGCGTGGGTTCTCTCCAGCTACTCCGGCTTCCTCCCGCCATCCAAAGACATGCTGGTTAGGTTCATTGGTGATTCTAAATTGGCCGTAGGTGTGAGTGTGAGTGTGAATGGTTGTCTGTCTCTGTGTTAGCCCTGCGATGGACTGGCGACCTGTCCAGGGTGTACCCCTGCCTTTTGCCCGATGACAGCTGGGATAGGCTCCAGCAGACCCCCGCAACCCTTAACAGGAATAACCGGGTATAGAAAATGAATGAGGCCGTATTGATATATGTGTTTTTTAATCTGTTTTCTTGGTGTATAAATATAAGTATGTGTATATGTTCTTTAATCTGTTTCCTTCTAAAAAAATAAAAAAATAAATCAAAGAGTATGGTTTAGACCAGTGCCATAGAGAGAGAGAGTTGCGACACTCTTTGATGTCGCCGCTATGGCTGTCACGTGGTTCATGTAAACCCAATTAGTTCCAAAACATGCGCTGGCTGTCATGTTCTTCTATGGGACAGACAGCAGCGATTGCATTATTGAACGGTAAATATAAAATAAAACACACACCCAAGTACTTTTTCACTTATTACATTATTGCATTTTTGTTAATGTCAGTTTTGCATTTGGAGAGGCAGGGTGACAACGAAAAACTTACTTAGATAAGTTTTAGGCTACATGGATGGAAAAGCTTAGTGTTCATGTTCGCATGGGTAGTAGCACTGGCTTCAGAGGCTCTAACTTTTCCATATCATTCATCTGATGGTAGACGTCTCATGATATTAATTTGAGCACAACTGGGCTGTATTAGGCTATTGATTCCCGTGATTTTGCTTATAAATTCCGATTCAGCTATTAGCCTACCTTCGTGATAACGCAAAGAGGTCTGCCATGGTGGTCTGTTCAGAATTCGCCTAGAAGCTAGCTCACTTCTTCTGATGAGTGGCCACCCCCAGGACCACAACGCCAAACTCGCCAGTCCTAAAATTCCCGTCATTCCTAATTAAATAACCCTCGCTCAAATCACGAGTCACGACAATGCCTTGACATACGGGATAGCAATCTATCAGCATCTCATCAAGCATCAGCAAGTTGCGCTGGGCAAATTGTACACTAGCCAAGTGAACATGGAACAGGAACAGTACAACAAATTAAGTACAGCCAACACGTCACATAATGAAAAGTTAGTATATCCCAAAATTCAATTAAATAAAAGTTGCTATAAAGGTGGTAGCGATTCATCACCGAACTACCTTCACAGCAGGGGAAGTCGCGCTGGCTAATTAGCTAGTAGGCAATGCTAGAAAATTGGTTGAAACAACCAAGATATAAAATATAAATAATTACGCTGTGCATATACAAATGAAGACCAGTATAAGCATCGCAAAGGGCCTCTGATACAATATAGACAGTTGACAATTCAAAAGAGGTCGATATTTCAGCAACTTACCTCTGGAACAACTCAACTCGCAGCAATGTAAGTGAATGAGGTCCAACGCCCAAATGACAGTGTTTGGAACTAATCCGATTTTCAAATCCCGGAAGTAGGCGGTTAAAAGCGCCACCATTTTTTTTACAACGGAGGTCTATGGGAGTGTCGCAACTCTCTCTCTCTATGGCACTGGTTGGAACGATCAACACTTCTTGTTTCTGATTGGACAGAACCCGACAATGTAACGTAATTTCCTGTTTATACTTCACTGTGTCCGTACACGAGTTTTAAACCGCATTGGAATAAATGGAGGACGAGATGGCATTAATAGAGGAATATTTTGAAAGAGGACATACATTTAATGTCATTCTTGATATGCTTTCAACCCATCATGACATTAACATGTCCCTCTGAACCCTGAAAGCACGGTTGAAGGAGTTAGGACTGAGGAGATGAGGCAACTATGTCCTCATTGTGTGTCCCCTCGGCCTCTTTAAATAATGCCAGTGTCTTTCCACAAGACAAGCAGAAATCTGGCAACGACTGATACTTCTTTCCACAATGTGGACAGTACATGTTGTACTGTACATTTTAGCACGGCGGGTTCTGTCCAATCAGAAACAAGAAGTGTTGTCCCTATCCTTTCTGTAATCTGTAATGTTGTTGTGTTTTCTGTAATGTTGTTGTGTTTATGAAATGTCGTTGTGTTTTGACCTTCAGGGCCACCATAAGTAAGTCCTTGATAGAGAGATGAGCTGATGTACTAAGATGAGCTATTCTGCATGTATGGCTGTATCACCTCCTCGACAGATTACAGGGACTGGCTGTATGAATCTGAATGGTAATAAAAACGATTGCTGTGAAGCTTCACCAAAGCTGTTTGTAAAATCGACTAAATCACACAGAAGTTTATAAAAATATTGTAAACAAGGGCCATAATTAGAAAATGAAGTGATCAAATAAGCATTTTTCTGTCTGTGATAATTCCTGTTTTCAGGTAAATGCAGAATTTAAGCACATTACCACCATGGCCCTGCAAACACAGCTGGATGTGCTATCTGACAAACTTCTGAAGCTATTTGAAAAGAAAGGCGGGCAGATTGTCAAGAGTCTACAAAGCTTTTTGGCACACCTGACTCAAGTAAGAATGCTTTTTTTTTTTTTTGAAAAACATACTGATTTGACATTGTACACACTTGACTGAAGAAAAAGGATTCTACACATGTCTTGCTGTACTTATGCCCCTTGATGTTGAGCGGGAATGCATCCTCAAGGGGCTGTGTGTTTACCTCAATGAGGACCCAGCAAATCTTGTAGGAGTACATGGTGAGTATAATTGTACAAAACAAAATATCAAAACCTGTAATATTTTGTTGAGCAGTAAAGTACCTAGTTATTGAAACAACATATAACAGTTAGTCAGATATACGGTAGTGATCTTGAATTTAAAAAAGAGATCTCAAAATTCATTCATTCATGTCAGTATTCAATTTTACATCTACAAGAGCACTGGGTTAAAATCCCTGGTGACCAGCAGTGTTTGGAATAACGCCGTTTAAAAGAACGGCGTTAGGTAACGACGTCATTTTTTCAGTAACGGGGTAATCTAACTAATTACTTTTCTCGTCGTTACAACGCCGTTAACGTTACTGGACGTTAAATGCGGTGCGTTACTATGCATTGATTGAATAAACTGTGTAATCCGAACGCACCCCTGGCTCACCGCTAGTGAGGAGGTGGGTTAATAACGAGGTAAGCGATTATGATTGGCTAAGGCAGAGTCATGTTTCATGGTAGCCAATCAGAGCCAGTGGTTTTACACACATGCCAGCACACGCGCCACACACACACACAACAGCTAAACAGAGATTCGACGAAGCAGCAGAGATGGCGAGTCAGGAGCAATCCGATGAAAAGTTGGCATTTTCAAGGTGGAGATATAAGCACTACTTCAATAAATAAAAAAATCATTGTGGTCAAAGGGAGGAACGTGCATGTAATGTGTACATTATGTCCAGGAGCGAAGACTTCCTCGACATCCGTTGTAGCAACTCTAATTTAATGAAGCATCTCACAACGACACACGCATTTACAAAGCTAGTGGCCAAAAACACCGATACCTCCACCACAGATGACAGCTCGCCGTCTAAACCCTACCGAAATATAAATATTATAAAAATAAATTTAATATAAATATAATCATAAAATATATATATAAATATCGAAAGTTATGTACAAACACCTGTCTGTTCTAGTCATTTCAACTGACTTGTGAAAACTGCTCAAAAAAATCCAAATTCTTTGACATATAGCAACTTTTTTTTTTTTAACAGTAACGCAAATAGTTACTTTCCCTGGTAACGAGTTACTTTTATTATAGAGTAATTCAGTTACTAACTCAGTTACTTTTTGGAACAAGTAGTGAGTAACTATAACTAATTACTTTTTTAAAGTAACGTTCCCAACACTGGTGACCAGTGACATAACTCCAAATGAATGATGACATTGAATTATGAGATATCAGGGTTGAAACACCTTAAAGATATTTTCTCTTCCAAATTTCGCTATACTTTAGATATACATTCTGGTAGAGCTAAAACAATCAATGAATCGACTAGTCAAAAATGTCTCTGCAGCTGCTTTGGTAGTAATTTAATTGTTTCATTTTCAAACATATTTCAAAGGATTGGTGGTTCCAGCTTCTCGCGATCTCAAAAAAATCATTGTTTCCTTTATTATATATGATAGAAAACTCATAATTTTGGTCTTTTAGACTCTTGTTGATATTAAAAAAACAAGCAATTTAAAGACGTTACGGTGGGCATTTTTCAGTGTTCACTGTCATTTATAGACAAAACAATTGAGAAAATAATCCTTAGATTAACTGATAATTAAAATATTTATTAAAATATTTGTTTACTATAAAATATTCAGAGGGATTCAGAGATTTGTATATTATTTGTGCAGACATTCAGTATAATGTTTCAAGTGTATATTTAATGTGTTTTGTTTGATCTCACTTTGTTACTTTTGTGACTGTGTGCTCTGCAGGCAGAAGATGAAGCCCTCGTTCCAAGGATCAATTGAGGAGACCGTGGTGGGGGAAAAAAATGCCAGTAAACCTGAAGACATTGTGGTCGTCTTGGAAGGCCAGATGGTACTGCATGATCTGGACAACATTGCATTAGATGCTGCAATGTTATTTGGCCTAATGTATGCTTTGAACCTCAGCTACCCTCCTGAACTGAAGTATTTTTTGAAGTGCTTCAGAAAGTTGTGATGAAGCTGGGCAAAAACACGCTCTCTAAGAAAGCCCAAGTCCTCAAAAACAGACTCTGTGAGTGAGCTGTTGCCATGGACCATGGTTGGTCTTTTGTTGCTGTTGTACTGGAGTTTGGACAAATACTTGCACTGCCTTTTATTTATACTTTCTTTATCTGTGGCATTTATGCTGTGTTTTCATTTTCTTCCAAAATGTACCTTGCAGTGTTCTTTGACAAAATAAAATCACTAGTAAAAAGTAAAAGTTTTTCTTTATGTCTTATTTGTTTTTGGAAAATTCATGGTAAATGCTGTAAATAAGAGCTGAGGTTGGATCAGACAGACGGATGTACAAAATGGATTTATTTAAGTAACAGAAATTAGTGCACAGAAATAATTTTATCATGCAATGGATGAACAATGTATGCAAAAGCTTTATAACTTAATAGTGTAAGATTTACTTGTCCGGGTCAGGCAGATTTAACAGAACAACAGTGTGTGTAATTTATGTAAAAAGCTTCTGTTGCTTTAACAGATGATAATTGAATATAACGAGCATAAAAAAAAACTTTAAAGTAACATTTAAAAAAAATTGTGTTGGTTTAACATAGAGTAATTGAATACACTTAACATTAAAGAAAATTGTTGAATTAACATGCAAAAGTCATGTTTCTTTAACAAAAACTAATTCAGTATATTTAACATAAATAAATCATTTTAAGAAAACATAACTTTAATATGTCTGTGAAGGTTCTCAGTCATCCAGGTCATGGTATATCCAAAAAAGGTTTAAAAAAAAAAAATGACTGAGAACCTTTACAGACATATTGCGACGCACTTTGGGAACAGCACCCTTCGGCTAGTGCGGGAATATGAGAGGACCTCGAGAAAACTTGCAGACTACAGGAACCACCTACGTTTCAGATTCTCCAGAAGGCTCAAGCGCAGCTGCTCAGCGAGAGAGTGAGACAAGTTCACTTCACCATCGACGCTCTCAAATCAGAAACCAAACAGTGTTTTGAGAAATTGACATCACGGCTACCTGAGGACATTCTGGAGGAAGTTTCCAAATTTGTGGAAAGAGTCCAAACTGCACAACACACAAGAGGTAAGGAACGGCAGAAACGGAAATGTCTGTCGTTACAATCACGGCACAACAGCCAACACAGGCCTGAGGAACTGACATGGAGGAGAAGGGAAGACCACACCACACAGCATGACAGCCAGGAGAAGTGGGTCCATAACCTGTCAGAGAGCTCACTCAGCCAGAAAAAGATGTGTTAGCCAGAGGCCTGAACTTTGCCATCACACCAGACCAAATTCCAGTGGTGGACCTCATCACTGCCACGGAATCAGCGATTAAGAACAACAAACTCACCCACACAGAAGCAGAACAACTGAAACTGAAGGTAACAGCAGCCCTTGCCAGTGCTAAAACGCCACCTTCCAACATCACCACCCAGGAAAGGAAGGCGCTGGTGTCACTACAAAAAGACCAGGACATCACCATCTTGCCAGCCGACAAGGGAAGGTGCACCGTGGTGTTGAATACAACGGATTACCACACAAAGATTAACAGCCTCCTCAGCGACAAGGACACATACGAGACACTGAGGCGAGACCCAACCAACACCTACAAAACCAAAACAATAAACTACTTACAACAGCTGGAGAAGGAGAAGGCAATCGATAGACGCCTTTACTATCGTTTGTATCCCGGGGACGCCATCCCGTGTATTTATGGACTTCCGAAAATACACAAGGAAGGAGCACCTCTCAGACCCATCGTCAGCAGCATAAACTCGGTTACATACAACATCGCTAAACACCTGGCATCCATCCTGTCTCCGTTGGTGGGCAACACTCCCCACCACATTGAAAATTCCAGGGATTTCGTCCACAAAGTTAGTAGCATCACACTGGGTCCAGAGGAAACCATCGTATCCTATGATGTAACCTCCCTCTTTACGTGTATCCCCACCGGAGAAGCCACTAGAGTAGTAAGGGAAAGACTACTAAAGGATGACTCCTTGGCTGATAGGACCACCCTCACCCCAGACCAACTATGTTTGCTACTCGATCTGTGCCTGACGACCACCTATTTCCAATTTAATGGAGGATTCTACAGGCAAAAACACGGCTGTGCAATGGGGTCACCAGTGTCACCTATTGTGGCCAATCTCTACATGGAGGAGGTCGAGACCAGAGCCCTGAACTCTTTCACAGGTAACACCCCCACACACTGGTTCAGGTACGTGGACGACACTTGGGTTAAAATCAAGACGCAGGAAGTGGAATCTTTCACACAGCACATCAATGCAGTGGACAGCAACATCAAGTTCACTCGGGAGGACATCAGCGGAGGTAGTCTGGCTTTCCTGGACTGTCTGGTGCATGTGGAAGAAGACCGAAGCCTCAACATTGAAGTGTATAGAAAACCCACCCACACTGACCAGCACTTATTATTTGATTCCCACCACCCTCTGGAGCACAAACTAGGGGTCATCAGAACGCTCCAGCACAGAGCACAGACTGTACCCACAAGACCGGATGGCAAGGAGAAGGAGCAAAAGCACATTAAACGGGCATTTAAGACACGTGGATATCCCAACTGGGCCTTTCTGAAAGGCTCAAAAAGATACCCCAAAAGGGACAGAGAGGAGGAGAACAACAAAAGAAAAAACATCGTCATCCCGTACGTGTCTGGAGTGTCAGAAAAACTCAGGAGAATTTTCAGAAATCACCGTATTCCAGTTTATTTCAAACCAGGAAACACACTTAGGCAAAGACTGGTCCACCCAAAAGACAAAACACCCAGGCAAAAACAGAGTAATGTGGTGTACGCTGTTCAGTGCAGTGAGGAGTGTACAGATTTATACATTGGGGAAACCAAACAACCCATCCATAAACGCATGTACCAGCACAGGAGAGCCAGGTCATCAGGAAACGATTCAGCGGTCCACCTACACCTGAAGGACAAAGGACACTCCTTTGAAGATAACAACGTCCAAATCTTAGCCAGAGAAGACCGATGGTTTGAAAGAGGAGTAAAGGAAGCCATCTATGTCAAACTGGAAAAACCTTCACTAAACAGTGGAGGTGGACTGAGATTTAATTTGCCATCTATTTACAATACAGTTTTAACTTCTGTCCCCAAGAAGTTTCAGTCTCATTCACACCTTGACACTGGAGCCTCTGACGGACAAGAGTCGTTAGAGAACCATTCATAGGAAAGAGGACAGGGACAACACAGTCCCCCCCTCCACTACAGGTAAGTACCCAGTCGTTAAGGGAAATTAGCTGCACCAGTTTCTGGTTATTAGCATAACAAGCAAGTTTTTTCAGGAGGAGTTCCTATTTAAACCTCAGATTTCCCACCAGTCCACCAGAACTGAAGAAGCTACTCGGATGAGTGGTGAAACGTCTTCTGAACAAACTCTACAAGTCCAGTTGCCTTTTTTTTTAAACCTTTTTTGGATATAACTTTAATATGTGCAACCGATGTACATACTTCATGTAGATTCAACAGCCTTTTTTTTCAGTGTGGGATTTGTCTGTGATGGGGAGGAAGACTGCATCAATGGCTCTGATGAACAAAGAACCTGTGGTACGCAGAGTGAAGGTTTATGAGCTCAATGATGGAAAGGTTATAAATAAGAACTTTTCTTTTGAAAGATGTATGTATGCGCTGAAAACCCCTTTAAATGACTCCATGTAAACATTTATTACATCAGTCAGAAGCTTTAAGAACATCAGAGAGAATAAAACAGATGCCTGCTCATGTTCAGTAGGGATTTGCTGAACCACTAGATGGCCACATCCTGTCAGTATTCAGCTTAGGCACTTCAGTTCTAAAGTTCAAATAGAGTTATGCAAAAATCAACTTAATGCATCAATTTCTTATATATTTACAACAACATGCTTAAGATGAGAACTGTCAGGAACTTAAAGATCTCCAGATCAAGGGTTCTTTTCAGTTTACTGCTTTATTTTCATGACTTCCCATTCCATGATATTGTAACCAAAGCAAATAAGGATGAAATAATGTGAATTAAAGCTCTAGGTAATGATCAGCTGTAGCGACTGTGTGGTGGAAATCGTATGGTTTCATCCAGATTAGCACATTCTGAGCATTGCACTGCTTCCTCAATTAATTACCAACTGGAACACATGGTTTTCATCACATTTTAGTATAATAAGTGTAACATGAGTTTTATTTCATGAGGGACTGTTTGGATGAAACCACAATGTCAAAGATTTACATTACTGCAGCTCAGATCTTATAGAAATAATTTGACACTTTGAACGAAAAATAAATAAAATGATTACTGACACATTTAGCTGTTTTGACTGTGCTGACATTTAAAATAATCAAAGGTAACAGGATTCCTAAGGAAATCCAAAATTCATAGCTTCATTGCATGTGTCTTTATTTAACTTAGATGTAGTTGCATTCTCTAAAATGATTCATTTGGTTGTTTATGTTTCGGTGATTTGTAAATTTTTACCAAATGACGAAATAAAAGCTACAAATGTGAGAAAAAAAGGAAAGGCCAAGTGCTTTTTTTTTTTTGGAACAAGGACACAGTTTCACATACTCAGAGGTCATACGATTCTTTTCTGAGGTACTGTAAGTGGCACTTTTCTGGGTGGTAAACATTCTTACTGCCCTAGGAGGAGTGGCTAATGATGAAATGAAACCACCAGTGGAAGACACCTGAACTATCATCCTCCAAGGTTGTTCAGTGCTGAAGCCTCGTCCACTCATAGCTCTAAGGCCCTGTCCACACGCAAACGCCAAAATGAAAACGATCTTTTTTTTCTCCGTTTTTGACGTCATCGTTTCAAGAAATATCCTGTCCACACGTATCCGTTTTAGCTCGACCTGAAACGCTACTTCATATTCCGGCCTATAGGTGTCGCTGTTTCAGTTTCAGAAATTCACCCAAAACGGAGAAGAAGAGATGGAGCATGCGCACAAATTTTGAGCGCTGTTTACAAATCTCCTTTTTTTGCTCAGCGTGGTGGCACAGGAGCATGATATTTAGCCCTAGTAACCCTAATAGGCTCAATATCTTCTCCAGCAGGTAAACCAGCATGTAGTCCGCCATTGTTGTTGATGTTGTTATGAGACGTCTGGCGGGATGTGGAAGGCTGCTGGGGGGGGCGAATACGATGACGTCATCGTATTCGTTTTAGGCGTCTACACAGAAACGCTAGAGGTGCGTTTTCAAATTTCTCCACCCTGGGACCCGTTTTCAGAAAAGTGCGTTTTAGGTCTATGCGTTTACGGGATACGTGTGGACGCTCGGCCAAAACGATGAAAAAAACCTCCGTTTTTGCGTTTTTGCGTTTGCGTGTGGACAGGGCCTACGTGTCTGTCTTTCTTTTGCTGAAGTTTTGTGCTTCCATTTACTGAAAATGGCTCAAAACTTCATATTCTGTTCTGTCCTTTGGATAGTTGTTGCAATTATTGGTAAGTATCCTGATTTTATTAAATCCTACACGTGCAAAGTCTTTAATGTTGATGATAAGAGGAGCAGACGATCAAAAACTCCCTCATCACGTAAACTTTACAACTGAGAGAAATATCCTCGTCATTTGATTTCAGCATCTTTAATCGAATTTTAGATTGTTCCAGTTTGTTTTTGGGTTTTACGTGCATTATTTAACAGCTGTCTGGATAGTTTTAGTGCACTAACGAACAAAGAAAAGTGTTTGTTCAGTTTACACAGATAAAAGTGAACTAGTCCAAGTTCATAGTTCACAGTGAAAGTTCATAGACTCCAAAATGAGCAGACCGCATTCATTTTTTTTCATTTTCTGATGGGTAAATGAGAAGCTTCGAGCTATTCCTGTTCAATAGAATCTCTGACTGACCTGCTCGTCCATCCCCAGCCAGTCATATTTTTTCTGTCAGGATCTGTACTACTTTTTTGAATAACCATTGACTGTATATACTAGGAAATAACTCAAATGGATCAGCTGCTTCTGTGGTGCCAGAGGCGGCTTCTCTTTCAACTGCACCAGCCATGCTGTATGCCGTAAATCACACATCGGCTGATAGCTTACTTCTGACCCCGTTGATATCCTACCTATCTTTGGGATGTCACATTCCACTCAAGGAAGGTTTGGTCTCTGGTCTGGTTAATTATTTACATGCTTAAAAACCCATAAACCCATTGTGCATATAAAAAGGAAAGCAACATGAAACTACGGTTAATTACCTTCACCTTTTCTTCATTTAGATATTTTAGATCTGTTTAAAGTATAATTCTCAAAAAGTTCCAGTTTCTTCTACTGCCCTGATCGTACCACACTCAATATGTGTCAGGTCTAAGAGTCTCAACCTCAGTGTGGGCAAAGTTCATTCACTGCCATGTAGCTAAGTATCATGAAAAAAATTTGTAAAAACATAAAAGAACGTCTTTTTTAACAGTTTTGATAGAAATGAGTCTAATTTGGATCTGTTTCTCTTTACTGGATCATCTGGTAAATCCTCAAACATTTAAATAATTTGTGTTTATAGACGCAGTTGTTTTTGTTGTTTGTAGAGCTGATTTGTTGGCGTCGTAAAGTCATCTGAGGTTTAACTCTTTCACTACAGCTTATCACTTATTACTACAGTATATTGTGCTGCTTTAACCACGCACCCTCAGCCCCTTTAGCTACAACAATGAAAACAACTGAACTCTAGCACTGGTTCTGGTATTTTACATCTTGAACACCTTATTAATATATATTGTTCTAATGTTTCTTTCTCTTTATGAACACGTATTGTAATTTTGTTTCTCTAGCAAATAAATATCCTTTAGGATTAATGAAGTTTTATCTTCTCTTAGCTGAACATACAGCTGTGGCACAAGGCAGTACAACAGTGACTCCACCAACAACACTGACAACTACAACAACACTGGCTCCAGCAACTTCTACAGCTGCTACAGGTACTACAGCAGCTCCAACATCAGCCACAGGTCACAGCTTCTTCAACAACAATACCAGTACTCACATGATGCTTCTTTTCATTTCAAGATCCCTGTGATAAAAACCCTTGTGGCAGAGGAAGCATGTGTGAGGCTCGTGCTGATCAGACCTTTATATGCTTGTGTCCGCCTGGAGATTACTACAACAGCGTTAACAAACGTTGTGAGAGCAGTAAGTATTTGTTTGGTACTACCACTATGAGGTCAGTGCTGCATGGGGAAATGACATAACTAAGAGGATGTAATACCATCGTGAAGGGCAGTAATGTGTCTTTGGGATGTAGGAAGATTATTAGTATTACTAGGTGTTGATAAAGGCAGTTAGTTTTAATTACCTCAGTATCATTTAAGTCTAGTCAGCTTTTGGAAAGAAACTCTTCTTTGCTGACTGAAGCTCTTAATGGCAGGTTTTAGGCTAGCTACACGTTTTCCTGTTTCCAGTCTAAATGCTATTGTTGGGATCTGAACCTGGTGGTGCATAATCAGGTAACCACATGGCTGCTTTTGTCTTGGGAACAAAGGAGCCCTGGAAAAACCCCAGTATCCCACAATCCTCCAGGTGTGAAAAACTGACCAAGCAGTTCACTGGCTGACAGTGGCATGTGACCTATGAGGTCATCAGGTCATATAAAATGCACCGTTTGGCCTTTGTTCTCTCTCTTATTCTCTTATTCTCTTATCCTCCTACCCTCTACAACTCCACACCTCCACGTGGAGACCCCCAGCTGCTAAGCTGCAGCTGGGCGCCAGGTAGTCTGCTAACAAAGAGCAACTACTTGCAGGCCTGTTCTCCATACAGCAGCGAAGCGAGTTCCTGCTGAGGAATCTACACCAGCTTTTTAGCCAACAACAGAAGGTTTGCAGGCTAAACTCCCAAACAACAGGAGCCACACGGCTAGTTAGCACCGAGCTGCTAACAAGCCACTTCAAAGGACTTCAAGGAGCGGCCAGTTTCCCCTCCAACGTCTGCCATCAGGAAAACACAGCAAGGACTACAGCTTTTCCCAGTTTGGCCTTCCATCAGGAACTGCCAGCTAAAGGAGCAACACACCAGAAATTGACTTTTCCACCAAATCTGGTAGTATGACCTGGGCCTAGTTAAGCTAAGCAAAGCATAGAACTTAAACTTTGATTTGATGTGATATTTGTTTTATTGAGTGTTTAGTATAGTGATTTGATGTTAGTTTAGATTATGCAACACATAGACTCAGGGTCTCTTGCATGCTAAACTAACCATCCTTTCTCTAACCTGGCACTTCTTATCACATTCTCTTATCACATTCCACCAAGGCATTTGGCCAGCACACGGCACATGAGTGTCCCCACTCAGCAGCCATTGTTTCCTTTGTGTTCAAGACCTCAAGGCCCAGCGGCCATCTTGACACGCCCACAACCGGCGGCCATCTTGACACGCCCACAACCGGCGGCCATTTTGGCTCACACACAACCAGCGGCCATTTTGGCTCACACACACACACACACACACACCTGTATTGAGTACACTGTAGTTAGCTTGTATGTTAATTTTATTCTTGTTAATAAATGTCTTTTAAACATACCTGTCTGTTTAATATTGCACAAGAGTGAATGTTGCCAACCTCTACACTGTCAAGAACTCCAAATTCCTTCAACTGCAACTAGTTGTTAACGTGGTAATTTTGGTTATAGTTATTAAGTTAATTATTAATCAGAAATCTATATTGACAATTTAGTATAATTTATGAGACTGTTTTGATTAATTGGCTATCTTTTCCCTTCCTAGAAGGGTGGTGCCCCGAGGTGATCTAGTAATTCAGATCCAATTATTTAATAATAAATAATTATTTTTGATAATTATTAATTATTCATGATAGCCAAACCCCAATACTGAGTGCCTTAGTACCAGGCCCAACACTATGCTAATTTTTAAAGTGACCTGATATGTTTTTTTTTCTGAACTGATGTCATGTAAATAATGACAGTTACAAATACTTTAATAAATGTATGTAAAGGTACACGGTGGAGTCACAGAATTAAACACTAGACATGAAACAACTCTCTTCTAAAAAAATCTTTTAAGTGTACATCTGTCTTACTGTGGTGTTTTCTTGTTTTAGCCAAAGTTTTCCCTGGACAACTACAACTGCCTCAGATAGTTTATGAGAACAGTATGTCAGACAAGATATCATCAGTGTTCAAAAGGACTGCGGACAATATTACAGAAGAGGTGAAAAATACATTTTCTCTCTCTATCTTTCAGTTATACTGACATCTTGATTCATTCTAATAAATGTACAACACTTAGGTATCAAACCATATACCTGTGTTGTCAGATGATGACCTAAACAAAATGACATTTTCTTTCTTCCAAAACACAGCTGTTCAAGAGTTTGGGATCTGATCCTACTTACCGTGGATGTATAGTGCTGGAACTCAGGTAAGTTTTGAGTATAGAATTAACCATCCATCTATCTTGAAGCAGTTCACTCAGATCCTACTGCACTTAATAATTACCATCATTAAGAGTGATTTCTGTCCCTATAGACCAGTCAACAACATTAGATTAAGGGTGAATCAACATGTCAATGCATCTGTAGAGCTCATCTACTCACCAGACTCCACAGTCACAACATCACAAGTTCAAGAGATGGTGAAGACTGCCACCGAATGCATCAACTGTTCACTGGCAGGGGCAACTTTTACTGGTGAGTTAATTACCTGGATCTTGTCCAATCATTAAATACGTCAATGGTAAAAGAAAATATATGAATAAAACTCTAATACTTAAGACTGATTTGTTCTCAAGTTTATCTATCTATCTATCTATCTATCTATCTTCTCTACAGCATTATATAATAAAAAATCTATCAAACTGTTTCGTAGTACAGAGAAGAAATTATGATGTAAAATCATAAAATAAACTGCCATTGCAGTGCAGTTTATTTTATGATTTTATTAGGATTACATCAAAAGGAACCGTGAACTGGCATTTGTTTCAGAAACCATTGAAAGAACGTGGTCTTTAAGCACAGTGTTAATGTTTTTTTAGTTTTGATAAGTTGTTCAGATTAGTTATTCAGTGTAAGACTTTGATCTGGTTATTGTCACCTCTGTCCTCAAACAGCGTATAAAGTATCACTTAGTCAATCAGTAACAACGTCTTACTGATAGACTGCTATCACACTGTACATTCAGACCCAGTTCATTTCATAGCATCTTGATTAGTTAGTTGTTTGGAAGGAGTGTTATCATCTCTCTCTCTCTCTCTCTCTTCTCTCTCTCTCTCTAGTTTTTGTACATATTTTGTTCTAGATGTTTGAGCGAGTTTCACTGAAATGATCTTCCTTTCCCTCCCTTGAATTAAAGGGGGAGACCTGTGTCAGAGGAACCCATGTCATGAAGCCACCAGAAGATGCTCTTCCCTAGATGGAAGTTACAGCTGCCCCTGTCTGGACGGCTACGTTCCGTCTAACCACAGTGTCAGTGACGGAATCTGTCTTGGTGAGAGGATTTAGTTTTAGATTTTTAAATGTCTGAAGAGTGTGTTAATGTTTCTTTGACCAAAAAACGACTTTTAAATGTTTTATATTTTTGCAGCTTGTCCCAGTGGAACAAAAGCAAAGGATTCTAAGTGTGTCGAGTAAGTGCTTCTATCTGTCTGTCTATCTATCTATCTGAATGATAAAGTCATTTTCTTTGTCTTTCAGTTGTCCATTTGGTCATTCTGGTGTGAACTGCAATGACAGTGAGTATACAGCACATGATTAACAATGAATGAAACAATAATATATCCCCGTGTTAGGCTGTGTTACTGATACTGACGTCCTCTATGTTGTTGTTTATTAGCATGGCAGCTCACCCTGGTGATCGTCGGCTCCGTGCTCGGTGGACTGCTGCTCATATCCCTCATCTTCCTGACAATAGTGTCTGTTAGGTGAGTTTCTCACTCATTCATTCACCTACACTCAAACATTCAGTTTTTCATTTTGGTATACTCGACACAAACGCATTTTTGGAAATCCTCAGGGTACAGGAAGATCTATTTTCAACTGTACAACAGTAGTACAGGCTAGAGGTTGTTCAGACTAGTCAGTTTGTCGACTTTACTGCTATACCATGACACTTTAAACAGTGTCGACTAGTCACTGGTCACATGACAATTACAACATTTTATTGCTTTCTACTGTTTTTTTTTTTTAATCAGTGACGTCATCATTTATTTATTTTATTTATTTATTTATTTGATAGGGACAGTGCACATTAATGAACATCTATTCAGACAGCAATAGACGTAAATATGCCGGATTATAGCAACAATGCTATAGAGACTAGTAAGCGTCGACTTGACTTTCATCACATAACAATCAACAACAAATCTGAAACCTATTAAACCTTCCCTTTATCTCGTTAGGTCGCTAAAGAAAAGTTCTAAGAAGAACCAAGCGGCAGACATCGGTGCACCTTACATCAGCCACTTTCCTGCTAAGGGACCAGTGGTCAACAGCAGCTCAGTCCACAGTCAGGTGGCCTCGGGGAACAGGTCGGCCAGTGGCTTGGCTGCTGCTAATGCCGGGTTCCCATTGGCATCAGCCAACAAGAGTCCGGACAACAGGAACTCAGTGAGTATGAGTCTAACCCTAACCCTAACCCTGGTTGTGTGTTTTCTTAGTTTTCTTAGTGTTTTCCTGACAAAGAAACTTTTTTTATTTACTTTTCATGGCAGCAGCTAGATGACAACCAATATGATGAAATTAAGCCGTATGCCATATACGAGCCGACACACAATAATCCATATGCTCGGAGCCAAGGCCGCACCAACCCTTACTACAGCTAAGATGATGGGAGACACGTTAGTTGATGCAGAATCATAGAGGTTGACATTGACCATGACCCAATACCTACTGAATTTTGTTGTTGTGATTTTTTTTGTCTCTACAGATTTACTTCACAAATACCATCCTTTCATAGTAAAAGCTGTATAAATATAACTACAGTAGTTGTGTATATGTGCTAACTGGCCTTTCACCACTCTGACCTGTACAGTATGGTGCAGTAGCTTTATTCTGATCCATTATAAGCTGTCATAAATCAATCCTGGCTGTCACTGGCTACATGAAATGAAGTTTGGGATGTGTTTTTCAGATTTTGTCTCGCAGTTAGTAAATCAGTATATTACTTATTTAAGTTGTTTATTCACATGGAAACAGAAACTCAGAAAGAAGGAGCTGTTTAATGTCATTTACTGTTATTTTCTTGTCTATGAATTTACAAGTAATCAATCGATTTGTTGCCTGTAAAATGTTCTGGTTCATGATAATTCACGTATTTAACGCAGGCCTTGTAAATGAGACGAGGTTCTTCTATTCCTCTTAAAGGTTTACTTCACTGAAATGTCTGATTTGGTGTTTTTTCATATAAAAGATTATATCATTGTCAGTTTTGTATTGTGTTAGTTTTCCATTATAATAGTTTTTCATTAATTTTGAAATATTGCTCATGCTACGTCTGAGGCTATGTTTTGAAATAAAGGACTTTGAACTATTTGTGATTTATTCTTTCACAGAGTAAAATTATACCCGAGATTTCAGATCAGTGTTAGCACCTGTGTTTTTACTGATCCAAATCATTTTAATCCTGATGTACACCGATCAGCCGCAACATTAAAACTACTGACAGGAGAAGTGAGTGAATAACATCAATCATCTTGTGATAGTTCAGTGTTCTGCTGGGAAACTTCTGGACCTGGCATTCATTGGTGTGGATGTTACTTAGACATGTAGCACCCACCTAGACCAGACCAGACACCCCCACCCCATAGCAATGACACTCCTTGATGGCAGCAGCCATCCCCAGCAGGATGCAGCCTGACACAGACACACACACAAAAACACTTTAGGAACAACTAAAAAAAAAAACATGAAGAACAGCACAAGGTGTTGACCTGGCCTCCAAATTCACTAGATCCCAAACTGATCAAGTATCTGTGGGATGATCCACAGAGGCCCCTCCCCTCAAAGGCATTACTGATAACCACCACACCACTGCACCGCAGGTTTTTTTTTTTGTAGTTTTAGTGACAAACTTCTCCAAAACTGTTGTGCAAGTGGTGAAGACAGTTAATCTTATGTTTTTTGATGCATTGCTGTTGAGTTTTTCTCCTGTTACTACAAGAGTAATTGAGTCAATATATATGGAATACAGAAAGCTTAATTAATCTCCAAAGGGCAATTCAGTTGCTTAAGTCACACAACAATAAGAGCTTGTTTCTCCCACAAAGAGTTCTAGTCTCACATTTGGATTCCAATAATGTTTTCGTTCCTTCGCTGTCATATTACCAAACCAACAAATAAAAGAAAAAGTAAGAAGGCTCTCAACAGGAGGGATTCTAATGTCAGAGCTTTAGGGGTGCTGAGCACCCCCCACCAAAGGCTGGAAAGACAACAATAAATGAGAGAACATTCCCACTTTCACCAGTGTTTGCATTACTTTTCCCGGGTGTCCTAAATCACTTCTCAATCACTGCAGGCGGCAGCTCTGACCCAAAAAAGGAGGGGCAAACAACAATAAACAAAATTTGCAGTCCATAATACATACACTATATTACCAAAAGTATTCGCTCACCTGCCTTTACTCATTCTATGAACTGAAGTGCCATCCCATTCCTAACTCATAGAATTCAATATGATGTCGGTCCACCTTTTGCAGCTATTACAGCTTCAACTCTTCTGGGAAGACTGTCCACAAGGTTGAGGAGAGTGTTTATAGGAATTTTTGACCATTCTTCCAAAAGCGCATTGGTGAGGTCACACACTGATGTTGGTCGAGAAGGCCTGGCTCTCAGTCTCCGCTCTAATTCATCCCAAAGGTGTTCTATCGGGTTCAGGTCAGGACTCTGTGCAGGCCAGTCAAGTTCATCCACACCAGGCTCTGTCATCCACGTCTTTATGGACCTTGCTTTGTGCACTGGTGCACAGTCATGTTGGAAGAGGAAGGGGCCCGCTCCAAACTGTTCCCACAAGGTTGGGAGCATGGAATTGTCCAAAATGTTTTGGTATCCTGAAGCATTCAATGTTCCTTTCACTGGAACTAAGGGGCCAAGCCCAGCTCCTGAAAAACAACCCCATACCATAATTCCTCCTCCACCAAATTTCACAGTTGGCACAATGCAATCTGAAATGTACCGTTCTCCTGGCAACCTCCAAACCCAGACTCGTCCATCAGATTGCCAGATGGAAAAGCGTGATTCATCACTCCAGAGAACGCGTCTCCACTGCTCTAGAGGCCAGTGGCGGCGTGCTTTACACCATTGCATCCGACGCCTTGCATTGCACTTGGTGATGTGTGGCTTGGCTGCAGCTGCTCGGCCATGGAAACCCATTCCATGAAGCTCTCTGCGTACTGTACTTGGGCTAATCTGAAGGTCACATGAAGTTTGTAGCTCTGTAGCAATTGACTGTGCAGAAAGTCGGCGACCTCTTTGCACTATGCGCTTCAGCATCCGCTGACCCCTCTCCGTCACTTTACGTGGCCTACCACTTCGTGGCTGAGTTGCTGTTTTTCCCAAACGCTTCCATTTTGTTATAATAGAGCTGACAGTTGACTGTGGAATATTTAGGAGCGAGGAAATTTCACGACTGGATTTGTTGCACAAGTGGCATCCTATGACAGTTCCACGCTGGAATTCACTGAGCTCCTGAGAGCGGCCCATTCTTTCACAAATGTCTTGTTTCACAGTCTGCATGCCTGAGTGCTTGAATTTATACACCTGGGGCCAGGCCAAGTGATTAGAACACCTGATTCTGATCATTTGAATGGGTGAGCGAATACTTTTGGTAATATAGTGTATGCTACAATACCAAAAAAATATTATGTTCTAATAAACCAAGTAATTTAAACGTCTGTTTTCAAATAAAGTTATAAATAAATGTATAGATTAACCAAGATTCATTTTGGCCTCAACACATCGTCCTTTAATGTCAAACTACTGTGCTATCATAAAGCTATCATGTGGTTTAAAAAATGAATTGAACTGAATTTCCTTCTAAAAATATTATGTTTAGAACACATGCTTTCTTCGATTGTGCTGTTTGTTTTGGCATCTTATCATAGATAAACCCTTTTAAAAGCACCCCTAAAAACGGGCTCGTCGCGCCTATGGTTCTCACTATATGACAAGTACAAGGTACAAAGTATAGATTTGGAGACACTAAGGGAATTAACCTGCACAATAAATGAACTCTCTGGTGGGCACATTTGACCACTGACTCTGAGTTAATTTCAAGCTTCATCTGAGAATCAAAAACCGTACCCAGATATTTATAAGAATTTACAATCTCTACATCCTCACCATGAATTCTGCATGCTGAGGTATTTGTCACATTTTTCCTAAGATCAATGACGAGTTCCTTCATTCTAGAGACGCTGAGGTCAAGGCGGCTGTCGTCGCACCACTTTACGAAATCAGGAAGTGCACGCCCGTGGTCTGACAGCAGAGCAGTATCATCAGAAAATTTAACAAGAAAACAGTCTTCTTTAAGAGACCTGCAGCTATCTGTGTATAAAATGAACAGCAGTGAGGAAAGTACACAACCTTGACTCATGGTTTGTGATTACTTTTCCTGAGTTTCCATTTTGTTAAGTTCTTGGTTTTTTACAGTCATGGTTTGGTGTTAAGTTTTTCTGTTTTCAGTTTTCAGTTTCCTGTTTTATTTTGTTAAGTTCTTGGTTTCCTGTCTTGTGTCCCTTCCTGTGTCTTCCCGCCTTTGTGATTGTCCTCCACGTCTTGATTGGTTTCACCTGTTTCTCGTCACCGCCCTGTCCTGTGTGTATATTGCCTTGCCTTCCCCTTTGTTCTCTGTTACATCGTACTTGTTTTAAGCCTCGTTTCCATGCCATGGTTCTTGTTACTTATAGTTCATGTCTTGTCTGGTGATGGAGAAACCAAAGCTTTCTGAACCACTGAATCAGTCTGAAGCAATTGTGTTGAAATGGTTCAGGTGTTTCAAAGCATTTGATACAATGAAGTGTGGCGACATCTGCTGGATAATATTTTACATAGCATTCGCATGAAACAAAGCGTCGTGTTTGTTTAACATTAAATGATCTACAGTATGTGCATCTTGAAATGCTTGTTTTTTGTCTTTTATAGAAAATAATAATATACTTGTGTGAGTTTGCCATCATTTAATAGTGTAAGCAGTAGCGGTTTTAGGCACGGGCGAACAAGGCGGCTGCCCAGGGCAGCATTTTTTCATGACACAAGGGGGCGGCACGAGCACTTGGGGAAAAAAATTGCACCGCTACATGGTTTTCTATTATCTGTCATATCTGTGTGTGGAATTGGCAAATTGTTGCCCCCTGCAGCTGCAGGCGCACAGAAGCTGTGTGTGAGAAAGGGGGGGAAGGGGGCGCGGGGGACAGTTCTCCTCTGGGTCTGTATAAAAGGGCTAAAGTCAGTCACACCTTGTCTTTCTTCCATATAATGCACATTTCATTCCTAATATTATAAATACAGGCCTATAATTCCTGCACGTTTTTGTTTTTATGAATTGTGTGAAATGGCCAAATAAAAATAGGTATTACAAAACGATTATGTGGTCACCAAGGTGAATTGGTTTAGTCTTGACTTCTGGTCGTGAGTGACAGCGCTGGGGGAGATGGATTACAAGTTCAGTTATTATTTATTTCCATCACGTTGGGTCCTGTAATTAGCCAACGGAATTTTTAAATCAGTAGGTAGTTTCAAAGAGGAACATTTGCCATTTGCATAGTTTAACCAGGCATAACTAAAAGTGTGCCAAGCATAGAATTCGAGGCAGTAACGAAGGAGCTAATTGTTCCTCCCTGAAAGATAGATTAATATAGCGTCTAATGACAGACATTTAGCATGTAAGGGCATGTCTATTTAAATTTGCAATTCATGGATGTTAGAATATTTATTCTATATTGTATTTGTATATTATTCTTAATATTTTATATTATTGTTTGTTTTTATATATCTGATTGTATATACCGGGGAGTAATTTAATGTAGAACCGCCACTGAGAGTAAGGTTAAGATATATGCTTTTATAGGATTGATAGAAATACAAAAATATATTTACAAAATAAAAGTGAAATGCTTGTGCATCTAGGGATGGTGATGACAGCAGTTGTACAAAATGCTTGTGAAACTGGGAAGGGGATTTGGGTGGTTCAGAGATTTTTATTTAAAAACAAGATAATTTCAGCTGAGTTAGGCTTAAGTCTGTTTCTCTGTCTCGTTGCGTGTATCTCACTTTATCACAGATTATGTTTCATTGTCAGTTTTGTTGCAGTTTTGTCTTGTTTTTTGTTAATTACAATAACGATACCTTTTCGCCAACTCCTGTCTCAGTCCTGCATCTGGGTCCTAACCCCCTTACCTTGCTAACCCTTCTTGACACCATGTGGGGAACCTGTGTTGGAGACCCGGGTTTTAGACATAACACCATTTACAATCCCTGCTGCGTCCTGTCGGTTAAAACGTTTAACAACAAGGCTAAAAGCTGGTCGGGCAGATCAAAATGAGAAGCAACCCTCTCTATTAAAATATAAGGCTGCATTTTGTTAAGAGCTGATGAGAAATCAGCAAATAAAAGCCTGGCATGTGATTTGGGTTTCTCCAGATGCTTATAAATTTTGTCCAGGATAAAACGTTTAGCATCATCCACTCCTTTATTCCTTTGATAAGCAAATTGAAGTGGGTCAAGATTGCCCTCGACTAAGGTGAGAACTTCTTCTTTTAGGATTTTCTCCAGGTTTTTTACTACAAGAGAAGTAAGCTCCACACGTCTGAAATCTTGTAATTCCCTGGGCTTATTAATCTTAGATTTCCAAATAGTTGGGAGCTTTCAGTTGTCAACACACAATTGAAAAAGATAGAAAAAACACCACTTTTATTGAAAAACTGCAGTTAAAGTCTTCTATGTAATTTTCACCACTGTGCTAATTTGTACTGCGGGGCCAGATTGGAATATTATTAAGATTATTAGTAGTATTTTATTGGTCTTGTTTTTCATCTTTCATTTCTTGGTAACACAAAACCCTCAGCTACGGATATGTGTTTTTATCTTAAGGTCAGGTCAGTCATTTTGTTTTTCCACTGACGAGAAAGATGACGCTGAAGTTGCGAAAGAGTTGAGTTTATCGTTGGTTATGCAACTTTCATAAGGGTCAGCCTAAAGATAGAATTTTATGGATGATGATCAAATGACTGTCAGAAAACAATAAAACAGAAACAGTTATATTCTCAGTCCAATTCACAGGTGTAGCCAACTCCTTCTCTTTAACTTTATTTTTTATTCTTTTACATTGTGTGTAATCTGACATCCTGTGACATGTTTGGATCAAATGTACCATAACCTTTTGTTCAACCCTAGTTCTCGTTCTTCTTTTCTAACGAAGCGAAGACACTTTTTTTTTTTTTTTTGTTAGTGATTACGTTAAATCAATGTATAGTGTGTCTATACCTATGTGCCTATGTGCCAGTGTGAGTATGCAAATGAATCTAATGTTATACTAATACCTTAAACTTCACTCTCCTTTGTTCTAAATCAACGGAACTACGTAACATATGCAAAACTCTCCTCCTCGACGGCCGATATGCATGTGCCGTAATGAAGCTTTATTTGGGGAGTCACCAGTCAGTTTCAGTTTTTTTCATCATTTTCAACTGATGAAGCGAGACATCAAAACATCTTGTCGCGATACTTCTGCTTTGAAAGCTTGACACTGTTTCACACCTCATAACACTTCTAGTCTCATCATAGTTTGTGTATCTCACTTTATCATAGATTATGTTTCATTTAAGTTTTTGTTTTCTCACATTTGGAATTTCCTGCCATGTCTGCCATGTCTTGTTTTTTGTTGATTCAATACCTTTTCCCCAACTCCTGTCTCAGTCCTGCATCTGGGTCCTAACCCCCTTACCTTGCTAACCCTTCTTGACACCATGTGGGGAACATGTGTTGGAGACCCGGGTTTTAGACATACCACCATTTACTAATCCCTGCTGCGTCCTGTTGGTTAAAACGTTTAAGAACAAGGCTAAAAGCTGGTCGGGCAGATCAAAATGAGAAGCAACCCTCTCTATTAAAATATAAGGCTGCATTTTGTTAAGAGCTGATGAGAAATCAGCAAATAAAAGCCTGGCATGAGATTTGGGGTTCTCCAGATGCTTATAAATTTTGTCCGGGATAAAATGTTTAGCATCATCCACTCTTTTATTCCTTTGTTAAGCAAATTGAAGTGGGTCAAGATTTCCCTCGACTAAGGTGAGAACCTTCTTTTAGGATTTTCTCCAGGTTTTTTACTACAAGAGAAGTAAGCACCACACGTCTGAAATCTTATAATTCCCTGGGTATATTAATCTTAGATTTCCAAATAGTTGGGAGCTTGCAGTTGTCAATGCACAATTGAAAAAGATAGAAAAAACACCACTGAGTTGCTCAGCACGGCAGTGTAATGTGTGACCACAGATAAGATCAGGGACTGAGGTTTTCCTCTTTTTTTGTTTTCTTAAATAGAACCTCAGCTTGTTCTTGAGATATTTGAATATCACTACATGGTATCAAAGGGTTCTTTAACCTGGAGATATTGTGAGTAAAATCAGGGCATTCAAATCATAAAAAGAAGGTGTTAAAAGCATCGGGCAAACAAGCAACCTATTAACACTGATAAGTTGCTTGGGTTCATTACTGTACTGATTAACTGCAGCCATTGATTTGATCCCTTGCTGGGCTGACACAAGGTCACCATTTATATATTGTTTTTCTATTTTCTCTCTGAATACTGACTTTATCCCCTGAGGGTCAACCATAAAGGTCTTTTTCTTATTATTGATATTTTATGTTTTAGATCTTTGGTTACCCATGACTTATTGTTAGGGACAATAATGACAGCTTTGGCTGGGATAACAGTGTCCACACAGAAGGTAACATAGGACGAGACAGTGTTCGAAAGTTCCTCAATATTGTCCTCACATCCGTCGAAAAAACACTGCCAGTCAGTACATTCAAAACAAGCCTGGGGGGAGGGGATGCTATCCTTTGTCCAGAGCTTAACACTTTTTGATTCTCCCTCCCGATGTCTGATACAAGGTTCATATTGGTTCATATTTTATTGGACCTCCTTTAGCTTTGATATCAGCACATATTCTCTGTAGCATTGTTTCTATAAGCTTCTCCAATGTCACCAGATTTATTTCCATCCAGTGTTTCATTCATTTCTCACCAAGATCTTGTATTGATGATGGGAGAGTCTGACCACTGCACAAAGCCTTCTCCAGCACATCCCAAAGATTCTCAATGGGGTTAAGGTCTGGACTCTGTGGTGGCCAATCCATGTGTTAAAATGATGTCTCATGCTCCCTGAACCACTCTTTCACAATCTGAGCCCCATGAATCCTGACATTGTCATCTTGGAATATGCCCGTGAACATCAGGGAAGAAAAAATCCATTGATGGAATAACCTGGTCATTCAGTATATTCAGGTAGTCAGCTGACCTCATTCTTTGGGCAACATAATATTGCTGAACCTAGACCTGAGCAACTGCAGCAACCCCAGATCATAGCACTGCCCCCACAGGCTTGTACAGTAGACACGAGGCATGATGGGTGCATCACTTCATCTGCCCCTCTTCTTACCCTGATGCCCCCATCACTCTGGAACAGGGTAAATCTGGACTCATCAGACCACATGACCTTCTTCCATTGCCTCAGAGTCCAATCTTTATGCTCCCTAGCAAACTGAAGCCTTTTTTTCCTGTTTGCCTCCCTGATTAGTGGTACGCTGAAGAGCATCTCTGACTCCTAGAAGACAGGTGAGGAGCCCTCACCTGTCTTCTAGGAGTCAGAGATGCTCTTCAGCGTACCACTAATCAGGGAGGCTAACAGGAAAAAAAGGCAAGAGGGTCGTTGGTTCACCAAGTGTGTGGAAATACTTCACTTAAGATGAATCCCATACTACTCAACTATTTGATAAAGTTATTAGACCTTTAGCTGCAGTACATGGAGATTGCATTTTTTAATTTTTTCTTTATTTTTTTATCCCGGCTACATTATATTATCTTACAACAAAATGGATAAAATTCAATTTTTCCTCAAAATTCTACACACAACACCCCATAATGACAACATGAAAAAAGGACTTTTTGAGAGTTTTGCAAATTTATTAAAACATACAAGTAAGTACAAGCACATTATGAACATTTTATGAAGAACCTGAAATGTCTGAGTGTAATTTTGTCACGTTGCTGTCATTTACTGTTTAGTTCTGGGTCTTAGTATCATGTTATGTCCACTACTCTAAACTAGACTAAAACAGTGTCAACCCTAGTCAGTGGTGGAAAGTAACGGAGTAAATTTACTTAAGTACTTTACTTAAGTACAGATTTTAAGGATTTGTACTTTACTTGAGTAGAAAATTGATTTAATACTTTTACTTTTACTCGAGTAACATTTCCAGGACGAATTTGATACTTTTACTCGAGTAGATTTCTGTGAAGGGCAAAAAGTAAGCGTTACTTTTAGTGACATATTGTTTGTTTTTTTGCCAAACAGCCGATCTTGATTGCAGCGGTGAATGATGATTGACAGCCGCTTACAACGTAACGCGAAGTTGTGCCCCTTGTTTTCCCTCAATACGATTGGCCACGCGCTGTGTTCGTCAAAGAAGCCTATCACAGCGCACGTTCGCGCACGTCTGCGTTAACCACGTAAAACCGGAAATACAGACGCCGCGAAAGCATGCAGCGCTTCATCAACCCAACAGCGGGAATGGCGAGTGTAGGAGGTGAGGTTGCAGTCCCAGACGAGTCCAGCAGCACAGAATCTGAATGTGAACATGACAACCAAGATGTTCGACATGGCGAACAGGAAGAACACCCGTGGCCATACTTGAAGTCACTGTTTGAATTTTCAATGGTGAAAAACGCGAACTCTACGTCGAAGTCCTACGTTTTCAAGTGCCTCCTATGTCTTCCGAAGACAAATCACATCACCGCGTTCAACAACTCTACATCTAACCTCAAGAAGCACGTTGACGTGAGTTAACATTTCATTGTTGGGAACAATGGACTCATGTGGGTCTCTGAGTGCACAGTTGGAGCTAATGTGGTTTTAGCCAGCAGCAATAATAATCATACCAATAATTACACAGTATATCAGGGTTCCCGCAGGGTCTTAAAAAGCCTCAAAAAGCATTGAATTTCAGAATTTGGAAGTAATGCCTTAAAAAGCCTTGAATTTTAATGTGGAGATCTGAAAATGTGTAAATAAAAATAAGAAATTGACCACATTTGGCCAAAAATGACAAAAAAAATTTAAAGTGGGAAAAAAATGACACATTTGACCAAAAATGCCACAAATTTAATGAAAAAATTCATAAAAAAGTCAAAAACATGACAAAAATGACACAAAGAAGACAAAAAAATTGCCAAACAATACAAAAAATCACAAACTGACAAAAAAATGTGTGCATGGTGCAGCTGCAAAGTGAGTTATTGACTTTGTGTATAAATGGTATTAGAAAGCCTTGAAAAGTCTTGAATTTGACTTAAAGAAACCTGTAGGAACCCTGTATATTCTTGATTCTCAAACTGCTTAGGTCTAACTCAATGTATAAATGGAACCAGATATACCTGTTCATTCTAATGTCAAATTAACATTGACTTTACAATTAACGTGGACCTCAGAGATTGAGATGCCATAAAATGCATGTAAAATTGTGGGTCCTTGAAATTAAGTAGTTGAGAAACACTGCTCGAGCCATAAACAGATCTTCTCTTATGGGGGCCCTGGCATATCTTTTCAAATGGGTTCTGTGGGCTACTAAGTGTCAATTTCGAGTTCTATTTGATTCTAATCTGTGTCCACTATTGTAAACTGAACTGTACTTTGTATTTTACAGAGAAAACATAAACAACATGCAGCAAAGTACGCAGAATTAACCACAACATCACAGAAGAGAAAATATCAGAGTGACAGCTCTTCTATCCCCATGAAACAAAGAAAAATTGATGAACCTGGTCAAAGTTTCTCTAGAGTCACACAGAAATTTGTAGACAACAGAGTACTCAACTTCATCACGCAAGGCCTACAGCCGTTCTCCATGGTTGAGCTGCCTGCTTTCCAGGAACTCATCACTGATCTCCATCCTCAGCGAACAGTAATGTCCAGAACCACCCTCCGCAGCAGACTTAGCCGTGCAACCACTCAGATGAAGGCCTGTGTGAGGGAGGAGATGAGGAAGGCTTCGTACATAGCCACGACCACCGACTGCTGGTCTGCAAGAAGAAGGAGCTTTCTTGGCATTACAGCACACTGGTTAGACGCAGGCACCTTTAAGAGGCATTCTGCAGCTCTCGCATGTCGACAGTTGAAGGGCTCTCATACTTTTGATGTCTTGGCAAATGCGTTGCACGACATACACTTGGAGTATGACATCCGGGACAAGATTGTCAGAACCACTACTGACAATGGATCCAATTTCATTAAAGCGTTCCGTATCTTTGGAGATGAAAACAATAATGTTGCTGCTGTTGCTGCTCCGGAGGAAGAAGTTGACACAAGTGACGACCCTGATGACCTTGACAATGAGGAGGAGGTGGAGTTCCATGAGGTGGAAGCCATTTTGGCTGAAGATGATGGTCTCCAGTACCAACTGCCAAAACATCAGAGGTGTGCATGCCATTTGTTAAATTTAGTGTCTTCTGTTGATGCTGCTGATGCGGACAAGGCAGGCAACTACAAGAAGCTCTCAAGGTCTGCTGTTGGCAAATGTCAAGCTCTCTGGAATAAGACGTCCAGGTCCACTATTGCCGCAGAGATTGTGGAAAAGCATTGCAAACTCCAGCTTGTACAACCGTGCGCCACAAGATGGAACTCCTTTTACCTGGCTGTGGAGCGAATCCTGAAGATCTACAAGGACCAGGGAGAGAATGCTTTGAGAAATGTCTGTGCTGACCTCAAGGTTGTAATGTAAGTAGACGGTGAATGCATTTCATGTTCTGCAGTAGATGTACCTACCATACTAGATCCTGATACTTGCCACATGCTGAACCTGTTAGGTTTTTATTCTGAAAGTAACTAGTTTTTCCCCCTAAGTTAATTTTTTTCTGTCTGTGTGTGTGTGTGTCTGTGTGTGTTCGTAGGTTCAGTCAGGCTGAAATGTGCTTTTTGGCTGAATATGCCAAAAGCATGGCTCCAGTTGCCAAGGCCCTGGATGTGCTGCAGGGAGAAGTCAAAGTTACCATGGGATATCTCCTCCCTACCATCAACATCATGATCGACAAGCTCGAGAAAGTCAGACCGTCACTGACATACTGCAAGCCGCTGGTTGATGCCATCCTAGGTAGGGATGCGTCAGAATAATTAAGTATTCACATAATTGCTACAAGGGTAAAAATGATTGTTTTACAGCAAAGGCTACATTGTAATTAACCACTAAACCCCAGCACTGATATAGTGAGGAAAGCTTCCGATGAAAATAGTGGACTGACAAGCTCACAATGCTGCGTCAGATTGGGAACTGTCGATCAGCTACTTTCATTGAAAGCTTTCTCCAACAGAAATTAGGAAAGTATTGCGCCCTGAGTGACTCCAGTTACCCATAGGAGGTTCATATGATTAAACCCTGCTCACAGCAACCACATTTGAGAGAATACATAATATAAGTGTGATAATGCTATTTTGCATCGAGGTAATTAAAAAATGTAACCCTCCCTGTTTTACACATCGCTACTACTCCTAGGTGGTGTAGAGAGGCGATTTAAGGGAATGATGTCGGACCCAGAGCTGATTGCTGCAGCGATCCTTCACCCAAAGTTCCAAACATCCTGGGCAACTGATGATATCCTCCAACTAGGTGAGAATTGTACCATTCCACTTTGGTACCTTGCTATGATGTAACTAAAAAGGTTGGCAAGATGTCTAAATAATTCCTATTATTGACTAGAAATTGATACATCAAGATTATGCTCCTCATTGACTTGCATTGTATGGAAAAAAAACTTTAACAGTAGCACATCACCAGACAGTTTATTATAGGATTGTAATGGGAAGTTGTCCTAAACATACTTGGTTTGGTGTTATACATGTGAGAATAAACTTTGTTTGAGTTTGTTTACAGGAGCACATTTTAAATCAATTTCTAGTTTATGGAGAAATGATAAAAATTCTATGACTGATGATTGTTTCATTTAGGGCTTGTGTACATAAAGGAACACCTTCCTTCCTTCGATGAACCTCGGCAGCAGCATGTTTCCTCTTCAGGCACCTCTGATGAAGAGGATTACTTTTCTGGTTTGAGGCGCACACATACACAGGAGACCACAAAGCAGCTAGATACCTACCTGGCATGCACATCTGGAGGTATGGAAACGTTTGCACCTTGTCCAGCTGTTGCCAGATTGGCACTCAAATTGAACACCGGCCTACCGGCCTCGGCGGCCTGTGAAAGGCTGTTCAGTACAGCTGGACTGTTGTTCACACCAAGAAGAGGAAGGATTCTTTCTCAGAACCTGGAGAACCAGTTGCTTTTGAAGTTGAACAGAGCCTATTTTGATTTCAGGCAGACATAGACTGACAGACACAGAGATCCACACAGATACATGCACACGCAGACAGTTGTGGCACATGCAGCGTTGTTATATGTTGTTGTACTTGAAATAGAGTTGTGTTGTTGTAGTGGTCATCACTGCTCCTCAATGAGGGACGAGACACAATCTTGATGACTTGACTTGCGATGCCTTGGAATATATTTCTGCACTGTTTATTATTATATATATTCTTGCACAGATTTTGTCTGTTTAAAAAAAAGTATATGTGCAAATTTAATAAATAGGATCATCAGAAAGGACAGCAATTTGTCATCCTTGTTTGATTGTTTGCAGCCTTTTTCAGAACAAAGTCCAATTTATAAGCCGTTTGACGGAGGGACCCCCATTGGGTGATATGTCTGTTTCTGGATTGTCCACAATGACATGCTGTATTGATCTTGGTATCATAGGAGGACCCATAACTGGTTCATAACAATACTCACTACTTAGACCTTCTGGAAGAGTTGACTTCTTGTAAATTAGTAATGACATTTTGAAGGTAGATCATTAACAATTTAACTCTTGAGAGCATGGACAGGTCCATGGAGTTACAACAAGGTGCTATCAATCAAAAAAGGAAAAAAGGCCCTATCAATTAAAAAGGGGGCGGGGAAGGTAAGTCGAAAGAAGAAATTTACTTTTACTTTTTACTTTTACTTGAGTACTTTTAAAAGCCTGTACTCTTGATTACTTAAGTACCTTTAAAAGCAAGTACTTTTTTACTCTTACTTGAGTAACATTTTGACAGAGCTACTTTTACTTGTAGTGGAGTAAATTTGACAAGGAGGATTTGTACTCTTACTCAAGTACTGGAGTCGTGTACTCACTCCACCACTGACCCTAGTGGACAAACTGGGACAGTTAAAGCTAAAAGAGATGTCCTGTGATAGACTGGGAACTGGTCCAGGGTGTTTCCTGCCTCTGATCCAGTGACAGCTGGGGTAGGCTCCAGTCATTTGTTTGTCCTGTCGAGGTCAAGCCGTTATGGAAAATTAATGAATGAATGAGTTACTTTTGTTGAAAAACTGCAGTTAAAGTCTTCTATGTAATTTTCACCACTTTGCTAATTTGTACTGCAGGGACAGATTGTAATATTATTAATATTTTTAGTAGTATTTTATTGGTCTTGTTTTTCATCTTTAATTTCTTGGTAACACAAAACCCTCAGCTACAGATATGTGTTTTTATCTTAAGGTCAGGTCAGTCATTTGTTTTTTTTTTCCACTGACGAGAAAGATGACGCTGAAGTTGCGAAAGAGTTGAGTTTATCGTTGGTTATGCAACTTTCATAAGGGTCAAGCTAAAGATAGAATTTTATGGATGATGATCAAGTGACTGTCAGAAAACAGTAAAACAGAAACAGTCATATTCTCAGTCCAATTCACAGGTGTAGCCGACTTCTTCTCTTTAACTTTATTTTTTATTTCTGTGAAGGTTCTCAGTCATCCAGGTCATGGTATATCCAAAAAAGGTTTAAAAAAAGGCAACTGGTCCAGTTGCCTTTTTTTAAACCTTTTTTGGGTTTATTTTTTATTCTTTTACACCGTGTGTAATCTGACATCCTGTGACGTGTTTAGATCAAACATACCATAACCCTTTGTTCCACCCTAGTTCTCGTTCTTCTTTTCTAACAAAGCGAAGACACATTTTCTTTTTGTTAGTGATTACATTAGACTTAATGGACACAGATTTCTGAGTAGTGGTGTGGGGACACATTTGTGGCTGAGTTGGGCCGCCTGCAAGGAAATGACATTTGAAAAACAGGTTTTAGTTTTACAAGATAAATGGTGGAACTGTCATAAATCCATAAAACCACTGGCAAGTCATGTAATCTCTGTTCCACATATTCATTATTGACCTCACCTGTAACTTGTAAATTGTGAGGTGTGTGTGAGAAAAGGAGCTGAACGATGCCATGACAACCAAATGTTTTGGATGAATTTTTAAACAAGGAAGTTTTTAAATTTTCTTTTTTTTCAATTTCCAGCTTTGATACCAGACACAAAGAACACAGCCTTGATATGTTTTGACCTATTGGCATACTTCCAATGGACAATACCAGCGACCAGTCTGTTTATTCTTAATGTACACCGATCAGGCATAACATTATGACCACCTTCCTACTATTGTGTAGGTCTCCCTTGTGTCTCCTGTGAAGGCCACCTCCTACTAGGACCTGTTCTGTGTTTTCCAGTTGTGTTGTCGTTTGTCTGTTTCTGCAGGTACCTTAGTGGGTGGGTCTTAACTTGGGCAAATGGGAGCATCTGGCCAGTCTCCCTAAGCCTATAAGATCTGGCAGTCATGGTCCTCATCCTCTGCTCTTCAACCTGGATTCCTACGGCATGGGTTTTTGTTTTTGTTGGCTTCGGCCTATTTCCTTTATTATTATGTTAACACCTCTCAACAATACACATACACTATTATGCACCCATCGACACACTGATACTCACGCTCTAACCTCATTAATTCTTATGGGTTGATTTTTGGTTTGTTTAAATAAATCGGTTAACCTTTATGTTTAAACCGCATTTCTCTGTTTGCCATGGCTTACGAGCCAGGTTATGACACTCCAAAACAGTTGTGACTCATCAGAGAATGGACATGGATCATCCCACAGATGCTTTTTTTAGTTGTTCCTCAACCATTTTTGTGTGTGTGTCTGTGTCAGGCTGCATCCTGCTGGGGATGGCTGGTGCCATCAAGGAGTGTCATTACTATGGGGTGGGGATGTCTGGTCTGGTCTAGGTGGGTGCTACATGTAAGTAACATCCACAACAATAAATGCCAGGTCCAGAAGTTTCCAAGAGTCAAGATTCAAGATTTATTGTAGTTTCTCACTGAGTACCTCTGTACCCAGAAAAAAACGAAATACTGTTTCTTGTGACAGGCAGTGCAAGTCAATGAAATTATTTAAAAATCTAGAGCATTAAAAAGACTAAACAAGATTGAAATGAAAATAAATAAACTAAGATGACAAAATGCCATCCAACAAACATTATCAACTCTCAGGGAAGTACATAGGTGAAGTGCTGACCATGCAATATTGTCCATGTTGCCTTTAATAGATGATTAACTGTCAGGGGGGTGGTGAGTGAAGGTGCAAGTTTAGGGAAGGGGGGTAGTTAGTCAGTTGATCAGCCTGACTGCCTGAGGGAAGAAGTTGTTCGGCTTCCTGGATGTCTTACATCCTATGCTTGTGTACCTTTTCCCTGGGGGCAGTAGGGAGAAGATATGATGCGAGGAATAATGTCTGTAATGATGGAGATGGCTTTTTGATTTTTGAGCGTCTCTGGCCTGGAGTTGTGTGTTTCCTGTGGAGCTCCATACTACATCTGTTGTCGTGGTCTCATCAACCTGCCCATTCCTTATGGCCTCCAACAATTATCCACTCCGACCTGAATGAACAATTCTCCAACCTGCCTATGATTCCTCTTATATCCTCAAACTGTCATGTAACATCATCAGAGCCAATGATCTTGTTGGCTGTCCTAACAGTCCTGTTCAGCTGCTTTTTTTTCCATTAGCACTACAGCCGCCAAACAAGGAGGTGAAGTTGTAAGTGAGGATGCTTTCCACAGAGGTGGGGGGGCCAGTGTTCCAGAGTCTATGAAGGGAGTGGAGCCCCTGTTGTGCTTTCTTGATGACTGCTGTGGTGTTGTTGTACATATACATATTGTTGTTTGTAAGCCCTCCTGAAGTCTATCACAGCTTCTTTGGTCTTATCCACATTGAGAGAGAGGTTGTGATGTCTGCACCATGTTGTTAGCTGCCTCACCTCCTGCCTGTATGCAGTCTCATTGTTGTCCTTAATAAGGCCTACTACGGCCGTGTCATCAGCACACTTCACAATGTGGTTGCTGCAGAATCTAGCTGCACAGTTGTTGTTGATCTTTAGGAGCTACAGTTTTTCTATCAGCTGTGGTGTTGAAGGCACTGCTAAAATCAATGAACAGAAGCCTGCAATCAATATGTGTTCTTCTGGTCAAGGTGAGACAATGAGAGGTGGAGCATGGTGGAAATCGAATCTTCTGGAGCTCTGTAGGCTTTGCAGGTATACTGTAGTGGGCCTAGATCTGCAGGGAGACATTTCTTAATGTGTTGCATCACCAGGCCTTCAAAGCATTTCATCACTAAAGGCATGAGAGCCACAGGGTGAAAATCTGAAAGGCAAGCAGGGTTCGGGTTTTTCGGGACAAGGATGATGGTGGTGCTCTTGAGGCAGGTGGGCACCACTGCTTTTTGGAGGGAGGTGTTAAAAATGTCTGTCAACACATTCAGTTGTTCAGCACAGTCTTTTAGGACACACCATGGGATGTTATCAGGTCCTGCAGCCTTGCGTGGGTTGACGCTGGCCAGTGCTTTCCATACTCCAGCTGTGGAGATCTGTAGTACCTGGTTGTCCTGTGCTGGCAGGAGTAGTAAAGACCAGGCAGCAGAAAGCTAAATCAGAGCCTTGGCTGAATGAAACAACCCGCACTGCCAGACAAGAGTGTTGCAGAGCTGAGCGAAAGTGGAAAAAGGACAAACTGCTGTGTTGGACACATTTGACCCTGTGACTCTGCCTTTTGTGCAGGAGATTGTGAGACATTTGAAGCCCTCAGGTTCCCCTGATGATACTGTCCCACCCCGATTTTTTAAGGAGGTTTTTCCCACTATTGGGCCATCTTGTCTCACAGTTATCAACAGCAGTCTGTCCTCTGGAGTTGTCCCTGTAAATTTTAAACATGCAGTTGTGCAGCCTTTGTTAAAAAAATTTTGGGCTGGATCCTACTGTTTTGGCAAATTTCAGGCCTATCTCTAAATTGCCTTTCTTCTCTAAAATCTTAGAGAAGATTGTTTACTCCCAGCTCATGGACTTTTTAAATGAACAACAATTCTTGAGATTTTCCAGTCCGGTTTTAAAACTTTGCACAGCACAGAATCAGCGATTTTAAGAGTTTTTAATGATATCTTTTTAGCTACTGACTCTGGTCACTGTGTTGTCCTGGTACTTTTAGATTTAACTGCAGCATTTGATACAGTCGACCATGACATCCTGATTGCTCGTCTGGAGCAGTGGGTGGGCATCAGTGGCACAGCACTGGAATGGTTCAGGTCCTACCTGTCACATCGGACTTTCTGTGTCAGCCTTGATGACTCTGTGTTCTCCACTGCTCCTCTCTCATATGGGGTCCCACAGGGCTCTGTGCTTGGCCCTCTTGACTCCCCCCCCCCCCCCCCCCCCCCCCACACACACACACACAGTTGATCTGGGCTCTTTGGCACGGTATCACGTCCCAGTTGTAAAAAATCTGGGGGTCAAAGTGGACGCAGATCTTAAATTTGACAGCCAAATTAAAGCTGTGGTGAAGTCCAGCTTTTTTCAGTTAAGGCAGCTGGCAAAAATCAAACCAGTCCTTCAGAGACAACACTTCGAGACAGTAATCCACGCCTTTGTGACCACTCGGCTGGATTACTGTAATGCTCTTTATATGGGGGTTAGTGGGTCCTCGATCAGTCGTCTTCAACTAGTACAAAATGCTGCTGCACGTCTTTTAACTGGCACACGCAAGCATGAGCACATTTCACCCATTTTAGCTTCACTCCACTGGCTGCCTGTACATTTTAGGATCCATTTTAAAATTATTTTATTTGCTTTTAAAGCCTTAAATGGCCTTGCCCCACCTTACCTTTCTGAGCTGCTGCACCCCTACACCCCTAGCCGATCTCTCAGGTCAGCTGACCAGCTGCTCCTGACAGTGCCTAAAGCTAGGCTTAAGCTCAGAGGGGATCGAGCGTTTGCGGTTGCAGCGCCAAAACTTTGGAACGAATTGCCGCTGCACATTAGGCAGGCCTCCTCACTGTCTCATTTTAAAACCCGCCTCTTTTCTTTGGCTTTTAACACCATGTAGAGTACTGATTTTATGTTGATTTTATGTGATTTTATTTTATGTGTATACATGCCTTTTATTGTGTTTTTATTGTTTCTATTGTGTTATTTATTTATTGTGTTTTATTGTGTTTTATGTTGTAAAGCACTTTGGAAACTTTGTGTTTGTTTACATTGTGCTATATAAATAAAGTGGATTGGATTGGATTAGCTGTGACTGTGCAGTGTGACTGGCCTCGAAGCGTGCATAAAAGGAGTTCAGTTCATCAGGAAGCAAGGGGTCAGAGTGACACATTCGTGGGGGGAGAGGTTTATTGTCCATGAGGGATCGAAATCTCTGCCACAGACAGAGCGAATCCTTGTCATTCACAAAGTGGCTGTTCAGTCTTTGTGCATAATGTTTCTTTGCTTCCCTGATTTCCAGAGTGAGTTTACTTCTTGCCAGAGCGTATGATGTAGGGCAGTGGTTCCCAAACTTTTCACAGCCCGTACCCCTTCAGACATTTGACCTCCAGCCATGTACCCCCTACTCTCGTGCATTTCAGACTCCTCATCGCTGTCCGTGGCTATGCTAGCAGCTTCACTAGCCACATCTGGACTGCTTTTAGCATCCCGGTCAAAGTTAGATATAGGTAGAAGTTGAGGAATAGCCTGGGTTGTTGTTTCTGGCGTGTGCATTTTTTTCCTGTAGGTTGACTGGTGGTAGCAGTTGAGGTCTCTCTGGAAGGGCAATCTATCCGTTTTAGCCATTTATCCATTTTTGGTGGTTAGCCGGGCGACCCAGTTTACCTCAGACTGATGACTTGACAGCTCAAATGACAGAAAGTTATCAGAACTGTTGACGACGTGATTTAAAGACCCAATCAAGAACGAGATTTGCTTGTTTTGGGGGGAAAATAACTGTAGCGAGTATAGGGGAGATTTGCACCTGATCACCAATCACAGACATTTCAGGGAATCGGCGTCTTTCTTATTTAGGTGACCTAGCGCTAGCTACATTAGCAGCAAACTGATACATAGCTTAAAAGCCAGTTATCCTACAATCTAGCTATTAACATAATTGACTCACATGAAAAACAGTCTTTTGATTTTTCATTTAGGTGGAGAATCAGAAAATGAGAAAACAACCTGTTATCCGTTTTTTCAGTTTCAAAATGTAATCAAGCTGAGTTCAGAATCAACTCTTTCGCGTACCCCCTACGTCACTTTGCGTACCCCAGGGGGTACGGGTACCCCAGATTGGGAATCACTGATGTAGGGTCCCTGATCCCGAGCAGAACATTGAATTGTCACAAGATGGTCAGTCTTATTTACTTCTCCTGCCAGTGCTTTTAATGTTGTGACTGATCGGTACATGATCATTTAATTTATCTTGAATAATTATATAATTAGTTTGAGTTAAAAACATGGTACATGATCAGGTATGATCTCCAGCTATAAAATATTGAATCTGTTCAGTCCAAACATAGTTGGAAAATGACTCAAGCCACAATTCTGAATATAATTTGTCAAAAAAACAATGTTAAGTACTGAAAGCTGTGTGAAATAGGAAACTTATTATTACTTGAGTAATATTGTTGGTGATTGAGAAAAAAAGATGAGTCTGTCATTCAAGCACAGATCCACTTCCAAATGGCGTATGGGTGGAAACTTGGCCTTTAATGTTATGTCATCTGATGACTGGTCGGTAAAATAGCCCATGGAAAACTGACAGAGGAAGACAGATAAATAGATAAGTGGCACTTTTCTGGGTGGGGAACATACTTTAGTGCTCTGTACCACCCTAGAAGGAGTGGCTGACCATTAAAACCATCACTGCAACATTGAATTGTCACAAGATGGTCAAGGTTATTTACTTCTCCTGTCAGTGGTTTTAATGTTATGGCTGATTGGTACATGATCATTTAATTTCTCTTATCTTTAATAATTATATAATGTGTCTGAATAAGAAACATGATGCATGATCAGGTATGATCTCCAGCTATAAAATATTGAAACTGTTCTGTCCAAACATGACTCATGATTTACAGCATGCCACAACTCTGAATATAATTAGTCAAAAAACAACGTTAAGTACTGAAAGCTATGTGAAATATAACTCAGTTTAAGCTTAGTTATAGGAAACTTATTATTGCTTGAGTAATATTGTTGGTGAGGGGGAAAAAAAGATGAACCTGTCATTTAAACACAGATCCATGTCCAAATGGCTTATGGGCATTAGAGGACAGTTAGCGTTTAATGTTATGTCATCTGATGATTGGTCTGTAAAATAGCCCATGGAAAACAGACAGAGGAAGACTGATAAATAGATAAGTGGCACTTTTCTGGGTGGGGAACATACTTTAGTGCTCTGTACCACCCTAGAAGGAGTGGCTGACCATTAAAACCATCACTGCAACATTGAATTGTCACAAGATGGTCAAGGTTATTTACTTCTCCTTGCAGTAGTTTTAATGTTATGGCTGACTGGTGCATGGTCTTTTAATTTCTCTCATCTTGAATAATTATATAATTTGTTTGAGTTAGAAACATGGTACATGATCAGGTATGATCTCCAGCTATAAAATACTGAAACTGTTCTGTCCAAACATGACTTGGTGATTTACAGCAGGCCACAACTCTGAAGATAATTTCTCAAGAAACAACATTAAGTACTGAAAGCTATGTGAAATATAACTCAGTTTAAGCTTAGTTTTAGGAAACGTATTATTACTTGAGTAATATTGTTGATGTGGGGGAAAAAAGATGAATCTTTGTCATTCAAACACAGATCCATGTCCAAATGGCTTATGGGTGGGAACTTGGTGTTTAATGTTATGTCATCTGATGACTGGTCAGTAAAATAGCCTATGGAAAACAGATAGAGGAAGACAGATAAATAGATAAGTGGCAGTGTTCTGGGTGGTAAACATACTTTAGTGCCCTGTACCACCCTAGAAGGAGTGGCTGACCATTAAAACCATCAGTCCAAGACACCTGAACTCTCATCCTCCAAGGTTGTTCAGTGCTGAAGCCTCGTCCACTCATAGCTCTCAGTGTCTGTCTTTCTGTTGCTGAAGTTTTGTGCTTCCATTTACTGAAAATGGCTCAAAACTTCATATTCTGTTCTGTCCTTTGGATAGTTGTTGCAATTATTGGTAAGTATCCTGATTTTATTATATCCAACACATGCAAAGTCTTTGATGTTGATGATAAGAGGAGCAGACGATCAAAAACTCCCTCATCACGTGAACTTTACAACTGAGACAAATATCCTCGTCTTTTGATTGAGCATTTTTTGTCAAATTTCAAATTATTCCAGTTTGTATTGGGTTTTAACATTATTAAATGAGCACACAGCTGACATGTAGAAGGCTTTTATCCTGCGCTGCCTTAGTGCTGCAGCCGCCAAACAAGGAGGTGAGGCTGTAAGTGAGGATGTTTTCCACAGTAACTCTGTAGAATATGATGAGATGTGAGATGGGGAGGCCAGTGTTGTCTGTGAAGGGAGTGGAGCTCCTGTTGTGCTTTCTTGATGACTGCTGTGGTGTTGTTGTACATGTACATATTGTTGTTTGTAAGCCCTCCTGAAGTCTATCACAACTTCTTTGGTCTTAGCCACATTGAGAGAGAGGTTGTGATGTCTGCACCATGTTGTTAGCTGCCTCACCTCCTGCCTGTATGCAGTCTCATTGTTGTCCTTAATAAGGCCTACTACGGCCGTGTCATCGGCACACTTCACAGTTTAGTTGCTGCAGAATCTAGCTGTGCAGTTGTTGTTGATCTTTAGGAGCTACAATTTTTCTATCAGCTTCTGTGGAGTGATGGTGTTGAAGGCACTACTAAAATCAATGAACAGAAGTCTGCAATCAATATGTGTTCTTCTGCTCAAGGTGAGACAGTGAGAGGTGGAGCATGGTGGAAATCGAATCTTCTGGAGTTCTGTAGGCTCTGTAGGTGTACTGTAGTGGACCTAGATCTGCAGGGAGTAATTTCTTAATGTGTTGCATCACCAGGCCTTCAAAGCATTTCATCACTGAAGGCATGAGAGCCACAGGGTGAACTTCTGAGAGGCAAGCAGGGTTCGGCTTTTTCTGGACAGGGATGATGGTGGCGCTTTTGAGGCAGGTTGGCACCACTGCTTGTTGGAAGGAAGTGTTAAAAATGTCTGTCAACACATTCAGTTGTTCAGCACAGTCTTTTAGGAGACACCATGGGATGTTATCAGATCCTGCAGCCTTGCGTGGGTTGACACTGGCCAGTGCTTTCCATACTCCAGCTGTGGAGATCTGTAGTACCTGGTTGTCCTGTGCTAGCAGGAGTGGCTGTGACTGTGCAGTGTGACTGGCCTCGAAGCGTGCATAAAAGGAGTTCAGTTCATCAGGAAGCAAGGGGTCAGAGTGACACATTCGTGGGGGGAGAGGTTTATTGTCCATGAGGGATCGAAATCCCTTCCACAGACAGAGCGAATCCTTGTCATTCACAAAGTGGCTGTTCAGTCTTTGTGCATAATGTTTCTTTGCTTCCCTGATTTCCAGAGTGAGTTTACTCCTTGCCAGAGTGTATGATGTAGGGTCCCTGGTCCCCAGCTGAACATGGAATTGTCACAAGATGGTCAATGTTATTTACTTCTCCTGTCAGTGGCTTTAATGTTGTGGCTGATCGGTACATGATCATTTAATTTCTCTTATCTTAAATAATTATATAATTTGTTTGAGTAAGAAACATGGTACATGATCAGGTATGATCTCCAGCTATAAAATGTTGAAACTGTTCTGTCCAAACATAGTTGACTCAAGCCACTACTCTGAATATAATTAGTCAAAAAAACAACGTTAAGTACCGAAAGCTATGTGACATATAACTCAACTTAAGCTTAGTTATAGGAAACTTATTATTACTTGAGTAATATTGTTGGTGAGGAGGGAAAAAAAGATGAATCTGTCATTTAAACACAGATCCACCTCCAAATGCCTTATGGACATTTGACGTTTAGTGTTATGTAATCTGATGACTGGTCGGTAAAATAGCCAATGCAAAACAGACAGAGGACAACTGACAAACAGATAAGTGGCACTTTTCTGGGTGGGGAACATACTTTAGTGCTCTGTACCACCCTAGAAGGAGTGGCTGACCATTAAAACCATCACTGCAACATTGAATTGTCACAAGATGGTCAATGTTATTTACTTCTCCTTGCAGTAGTTTTAATGTTATGGCTGATTGGTGCATGGTCTTTTAATTTCTCTCATTTTGAATAATTACATAATTTGTTTGAGTAAGAAACATGGTACGTGATCAGGTATGATCTCCAGCTATAAAATACTGAAACTGTTCTGTCCAAACATAGTTAGAAAATGACTCATGATTTACAGCATGCCACAACTCTGAATATAATTTGTCAAAAAACAACATTAAGTACTGAAAGCTATGTGAAATATAACTCAGTTCAAGCTTAGTTTTAGGAAACGTATTATTACTTGAGTAATATTGTTGATGTGGGGGAAAAAAGATGAATCTTTGTCATTCAAACACAGATCCACTTCCAAATGGCTTATGGGCAGGAACTTGGTGTTTCATGTTATGTCATCTGATGACTGGTCAGTAAAATAGCCTATGGAAAACAGATAGAGGAAGACAGATAAATAGATAAGTGGACCTGTTCTGGGTGGTAAACATACTTTAGTGCTCTGTACCACCCTAGAAGGAGTGGCTGACCACTAAAACCATCAGTGGAAGACACCTGAACTCTCATCCTCCAAGGTTGTTCAGTGCTGAAGCCTCGTCCGCTCATAGCTCTGTGTCTGTCTTTCTTTTGCTGAAGTTTTGTGCTTCCATTTACTGAAAATGTCTCAAAACTTCAAATCCTATTCTGTCCTTTGCAAACTTAATTTTCTTATTCAGTCCCTCCTCTTAGAAATTTCCCATAGGATATCCAAGATATTTATTTGGAATGGAAAGTGCCCCCGTTTGAACCACAGCAAGTTACAAAGACCAACTGATAGAGGAGGATTAGGGCTCCCAAAGATGTTGTTTTACTCCTATGCTTTTAATTTGAGGCACTTAGCCCATTGGTCTCTGGGGTCATAGGGCCCCCTGTGGTACTGTATGGAACAAGCCGTAGTGTCCTCTCTGTCACCCATGCAAATCTTGTCTACTAAATTAAGTAAGAAAGCAAGTTCACATCCAATAATCTCTCATCTTAAATGTATTTGGACTAGGGTTTCTGGAATATTTAAAGGTTGAGACACAATATACTGTCTCAACCTCAGTGTGGGAGACATAGATATGTTCATACGCTGCCTCGAAGCTAAGTATCATGATTAAAAAAATAAAAACATAGATCCAAATTAGCTTCATTTCTATCAAAATTGTTTTAAAAAACGGTTATTCTGTTTCTCGTTATTAGATCATCTGGCAAATCCTCAGAAACATTTAAATAATTTGTGATGATAGAAGCAGTTCCATAGCGTTGGAATAGTTCGTGTCGTAAAGTCATCTGAGTTTTAACTCTTTCACTACAGCTTATCACTTATTACTACAGTATATTGTGCTGCTTTAACCACACACCCTCAGCCCCTTTAGCTACAACAATGAAAACATTTTACAGCTTGAACACCTTATATATATATATTCTATGCTCTAATGTTTCTTTCTCTTGTGTGTTCATAAGCGACATCAACAGCAACAGTTGCTCCAGACATTCCTACAGCTCCAGGTGCTACAGCGACTCCAACAACAGCTCCAGGTACTACAGTGGCTCCAACAACCACTTCGGGTACTACGGGGGTTCCAATAACAGATGAAGGTACTACAGCGGCTCCAGCGACTACAGCGGCTCCAACAACAGCTCCAAGTTCTACAGTGGCTCCAACAACTGCTCCAAGTTCTGCAGCGGCTCCAACAACAGCTCCAGGTACTACAACAGTTTCAGATACTACGGCTGCCCCAACAACTGGTCCAGGTACGACAGCGGCTCCAACAACTGCTCCAGGTACTTCAGTAGCTCCAAGTACTACAGCGGCTCCAACAACAGCTCCAGGTACTACAGCGGCTTCAACAACCGCTCCAGGTTCTACAGTGACTCTAACAAGAGCTGCAAGTACGACAGCGGCTCCAACAACAGCTCCAGGTACTACAACACTTTCAGATACTATGGCGGCTCCAACAACATCTCCAGGTACTACAGCGGCTCCAACAACAGCTCCAGGTACTACAACAGTTTCAGATACTGCTGCGGCTCCAACAACAGCTCCAGGTACTACAGCGTCTCCAACAACAGCTCCGGGTTCTACAGCGGCTCCAACAACAACTCCACTTACTATAGCGGCTCCAACAACCGCTCCACTTACTACAGCAGCACCAACAACCGCTCCAGTTTCTACAGCGAATCCAAGAACAACTCCACTTACTACAGCGGCTCCAACAACCGCTCCAGGTTCCACAGCAGATCCAACAACTGCTCCAGGTACTACAGCGACTCCAACAACCGCTCCAGGTACTACAGCGGCTCCAACAACAGCTCCAAGTGCTACAACGGCTCCAACAACAGCTCCAGGTACTACAACAGTTTCAGATACTACGGCGGCTCCAACAACAGCTCAAGGTACTACAACAGTTTCAGATACTACGGCGGCTCCAACAACAGATCCAGGTACTTCAGCGTCTCCAACAACAGCTCCAGGTTCTACAGCAGCTCCAACAACAACTTCACTTACGACAGCGGCTCCAACAACCGCTCCAGGTACTACAGCGGCTCCAACAACCACTCCAGGTACGACGGCGACTCCAACAACAGCTCCAGGTACAACAGCTCCACTTACTACTGCGACTGCAACAACCGCTCCAGGTACTACAGCAGCTCCAACAACAGCTCCAGGTTCTACAGTGACTTCCACAACAACTCCACTTACTACAGCAGCTCCAACAACAGCTCCACTTTCTACAGCAACTCCAACAACAACTCCACTTACTACAGCGGCGCCAACAACCGCTCCAGGTTCTACAGCGGCTCCAACAACAGCTCCAGGTTCTACACCGGCTCCAACAACTGCTCCAGGTAGTACAGCGACTCCAACAACAGCTCCAGGTAGTACAGCGGCTCCAACAACAGGTCCAAGCGCTACAGCGGCTCTGACAACAGCTCCACCTACTACAACAGTTTCAGATACTACGACAGCTCCAACAACACCTCCAGGTACTACAACAGTTTCAGATACTACGGCGGCTCCAACAACAGCTCCAGGTACAACAGCTCCACTTACTACTATGGCTCAAACAACAGATCCGGGTACTACAGCGGCTCCAACAACAGCTCCAGGTTCTACAGCGGCTCCAACAACAGCTCCAGGTTCTACAGCAGCTCCAACAACTGCTCCAGGTACTACAGCGGCTCCAACAACAGATCCAGGTTCTACAGCAGCGCCAACAACAACTTCACTTACGACAGCGGCTCCAACAACCGCTCCAGGTACTACAGCGGCTCCAACAACCACTCCAGGCACTACGGTGGCTCCAACAACAGCTCCAGGTACAACAGCTCCACTTACTACTGCGGCTCCAACAACCGCTCCAGGTACTACAGCGGCTCCAACAACAGCTTCAGGTTCTACAGCGGCTTCCACAACAACTCCACTTACTACAGCGGCTCCAACAACAGCTCCAGTTACTACAGCAGCTCCAACAACGGCTCCAGTTTCTACAGCAACTCAAACAACAACTCCACTTACTACAGCAGCTCCAACAACAGCTCCACTTTCTACAGCAACTCCAACAACAACTCCACTTACTACAGCGGCGCCAACAACCGCTCCAGGTTCTACAGCGGCTCCAACAACAGCTCCAGGTTCTACACCGGCTCCAACAACTGCTCCAGGTAGTACAGCGACTCCAACAACAGCTCCAGGTAGTACAGCGGCTCCAACAACAGGTCCAAGCGCTACAGCGGCTCTGACAACAGCTCCACCTACTACAACAGTTTCAGATACTACGACAGCTCCAACAACACCTCCAGGTACTACAACAGTTTCAGATACTACGGCGGCTCCAACAACAGCTCCAGGTACAACAGCTCCACTTACTACTATGGCTCAAACAACAGATCCGGGTACTACAGCGGCTCCAACAACAGCTCCAGGTTCTACAGCTGCTCCAACAACAGCTCCAGGTTCTACAGCAGCTCCAACAACTGCTCCAGGTACTACAGCGGCTCCAACAACAGATCCAGGTTCTACAGCAGCGCCAACAACAACTTCACTTACGACAGCGGCTCCAACAACCGCTCCAGGTACTACAGCGGCTCCAACAACCACTCCAGGCACTACGGTGGCTCCAACAACAGCTCCAGGTACAACAGCTCCACTTACTACTGCGGCTCCAACAACCGCTCCAGGTACTACAGCGGCTCCAACAACAGCTTCAGGTTCTACAGCGGCTTCCACAACAACTCCACTTACTACAGCGGCTCCAACAACAGCTCCAGTTACTACAGTAGCTCCAACAACGGCTCCAGTTTCTACAGCAACTCAAACAACAACTCCACTTACTACAGCGGCTCCAACAACGGCTTCAGGTTCTACAGCGGCTCCAACATCAACTCCAGGTTCTACAGAAGCTCCAACAACTGCTCCAGGTACTACAGCGGCTCCAACAACTGCTCCAGCTACTACAGCGGCTCCAACAACAGATCCAGGTTCTACAGCAGCGCCAACAACAACTTCACTTACGACAGCGGCTCCAACAACCGCTCCAGGTACTACAGCGGCTCCAACAACAGCTCCAGGTACTACAGCGGCTCCAACAACCACTCCAGGCACTACGGCGGCTCCAACAACAGCTCCAGGTACAACAGCTCCACTTACTACAGCGGCTCCAACAACAGCTTCAGGTTCTACAGCGGCTTCCACAACAACTCCACTTACTACAGCGGCTCCAACAACCGCTCCAGTTACTACAGCAGCTCCAACAACGGCTCCAGTTTCTACAGCAACTCCAACAACAACTCCACTTACTACAGCGGCTCCAACAACCGCTCCAGGTACTACAGCGGCTCCAACAACAGCTCCAGGTTCTACAGCAGCTCCAACAACTGCTCCAAATACTACAGCGACTCCAACAACAGCTCCAAGCGCTACAGCGACTCCAACAACAACTCCAGGTACTACAACAGTTTCAGATACTACGGCGGCTCCAACAACCGCTCCAGGTACTACAGCGGCTCCAACAACAGCCCCAGGTTCCACAGCAGCTCCAACAACTGCTCCAGGTACTACAGCGGCTCCAACAACAGCTTCAGGTACTACAGCGGCTCCAACAACAGCTCCAGGTACTACAATTGTTTCAGATACTACGACGGCTCCAACAACAGCTCCAGCTACAACAGCTCCACTTACTACTGCGGCTCCAACAACCGCTCCGGGTACTACAGCGGCTCCAACAACAGCTCCAGGTTCTACATCGGCTCCAACAACAACTCCAGGTTCTACAGCAGCTCCAACAACTGCTCCAGGTACTACAGCGGCTCCAACAACTGCTCCAGCTACTACAGCGGCTCCAACAACAGATCCAGGTTCTACAGCAGCGCCAACAACAACTTCACTTACGACAGCGGCTCCAACAACCGCTCCAGGTACTACAGCGACTCCAACAACAGCTTCAGGTACAACAGCTCCACTTACTACTGCGGCTCCAACAACCGCTCCAGGTACTACAGCGGCTCCAACAACAGCTTCAGGTTCTACAGCGGCTTCCACAACAACTCCACTTACTACAGCGGCTCCAACAACAGCTCCAGTTACTACAGCAGCTCCAACAACGGCTTCAGTTTCTACAGCAACTCCAACAACAACTCCACTTACTACAGCGGCTCCAACAACCGCTCCAGGTACGACAGCGGCTCCAACAACAGCTCCAGGTTCTACAGCAGCTCCAACAACTGCTCCAAGTACTACAGCGACTCCAACAACAGCTCCAAGCGCTACAGCGGTTCCAACAACAACTCCAGGTACTACAACAGTTTCAGATACTACGGCGGCTCCAACAACAGCTCCAGGTTCTACAGCGGCTCCAAGAACAACTCCAGGTTCTACAGCGACTCCAACAACAGCTCCAGGTTCTACAGCAGCTCCAACAACTGCTCCAGGTACTACAGCGGCTCCAACAACTGCTCCAGTTACTACAGCAGCTCCAACAACGGTTCCAGTTTCTACAGCAACTCCAACAACAACTCCACTTACTACAGCGGCTCCAACAACCGCTCCAGGTACCACAGCGGCTCCAACAACAGCTCCAGGTACAACAGCTCCACTTACTACTGCGGCTCCAACAACAGCTCCAGGTACTACAGCGTCTCCAACAACAGCTCCGGGTTCTACAGCGGCTCCAACAACAACTCCACTTACTACAGCGGCTCCAACAACCGCTCCAGGTACTACAGCAGCTCCAACAACCGCTCCAGGTACAACAGCTCCACTTACTACAGCAGCACCAACAACCGCTCCAGTTTCTACAGCGAATCCAAGAACAACTCCACTTACTACAGCGGCTCCAACAACCGCTCCAGGTTCCACAGCAGATCCAACAACTGCTCCAGGTACTACAGCGACTCCAACAACCGCTCCAGGTACTACAGCGGCTCCAACAACAGCTCCAAGTGCTACAACGGCTCCAACAACAGCTCCAGGTACTACAACAGTTTCAGATACTACGGCGGCTCCAACAACAGCTCCAGGTACTACAACAGTTTCAGATACTACGGCGGCTCCAACAACAGATCCAGGTACTTCAGCGTCTCCAACAACAGCTCCAGGTTCTACAGCAGCTCCAACAACAACTTCACTTACGACAGCGGCTCCAACAACCGCTCCAGGTACTACAGCGGCTCCAACAACCACTCCAGGTACTACGGCGACTCCAACAACAGCTCCAGGTACAACAGCTCCACTTACTACTGCGACTCCAACAACCGCTCCAGGTACTACAGCAGCTCCAACAGCAGCTCCAGGTTCTACAGTGGCTTCCACAACAACTCCACTTACTACAGCGGCTCCAACAACCGCTCCAGGTTCTACAGCGGCTCCAACAACAGCTCCAGGTCCTACACCGGCTCCAACAACTGCTCCAGGTACGACAGCGACTCCAACAACAGCTCCAGGTAGTACAGCGGCTCCAACAACAGGTCCAAGCGCTACAGCGGCTCTGACAACAGCTCCACCTACTACAACAGTTTCAGATACTACGACAGCTCCAACAACACCTCCAGGTACTACAACAGTTTCAGATACTACGGCGGCTCCGACAACAGCTCCAGGTACAACAGCTCCACTTACTACTATGGCTCAAACAACAGATCCGGGTACTACAGCATCTCCAACAACCGCTCAAGCTACTACAGCGGCTCCAACAACAGCTCCAGGTTCTACAGCAGCTCCAACAACAACTTCACTTACGACTGCGGCTCCAACAACCGCTCCAGGTACTACAGCGGCTCCAACAACCGCTCCAGGTACTACAGCTGCTCCAACAACAGCTCCAGGTTCTACAGCGGCTTCCACAACAACTCCACTTACTACAGCAGCTCCAACAACCGCTCCAGTTACTACAGAGGCTCCAACAACAGCTCCAGTTTCTACAGCATCTCCAACAACAATTCCAGGTACTACAGCGGCTCCAACAACCGCTCCAGGTACTACAGCGGCTCCAACAACCGCTCCAGGTACTACAGCGGCTCCAACAACAGCCCCAGGTTCTACAGCAGCTCCAACAACTGCTCCAGGTACTACAACTGTTTCAGATACTACGACAGCTCCAACAACAGCTCCAGCTACAACAGCTCCACTTACTACTGCGGCTCCAACAACCACTCCGGGTACTACAGCGGCTCCAACAACAGCTCCAGGTTCTACAGCGGCTCCAACAACAACTCCAGGTTCTACAGCAGCTCCAACAACTGCTCCAGGTACTACAGCGGCTCCAACAACTGCTCCAGCTACTACAGCGGCTCCAACAACAGATCCAGGTTCTACAGCAGCGCCAACAACAACTTCACTTACGACAGCGGCTCCAACAACCGCTCCAGGTACTACAGCGGCTCCAACAACCACTCCAGGCACTACGGTGGCTCCAACAACAGCTCCAGGTACAACAGCTCCACTTACTACTGCGGCTCCAACAACCGCTCCAGGTACTACAGCGGCTCCAACAACAGCTTCAGGTTCTACAGCGGCTTCCACAACAACTCCACTTACTACAGCGGCTCCAACAACAGCTCCAGTTACTACAGCAGCTCCAACAACGGCTCCAGTTTCTACAGCAACTCCAACAACAACTCCACTTACGACAGCGGCTCCAACAACCGCTTCAGGTTCTACAGCGGCTCCAACAACAACTCCAGGTTCTACAGCAGCTCCAACAACTGCTCCAGGTACTACAGCGGCTCCAACAACTGCTCCAGCTACTACAGCGGCTCCAACAACAGATCCAGGTTCTACAGCAGCGCCAACAACAACTTCACTTACGACAGCGGCTCCAACAACCGCTCCAGGTACTACAGCGGCTCCAACAACAGTTCCAAGTACTACAGCGGCTCCAACAACCACTCCAGGCACTACGGCGGCTCCAACAACAGCTCCAGGTACTACAGCTACTCCACTTACTACTGCGGCTCCAACAACCGCTCCAGGTACTACAGCGGCTCCAACAACAGCTTCAGGTTCTACAGCGGCTTCCACAACAACTCCACTTACTACAGCGGCTCCAACAACCGCTCCAGTTACTACAGCAGCTCCAACAACGGCTCCAGTTTCTACAGCAACTCCAACAACAACTCCACTTACTACAGCGGCTCCAACAACCGCTCCAGGTACTACAGCGGCTCCAACAACAGCTCCAGGTTCTACAGCAGCTCCAACAACTGCTCCAAATACTACAGCGACTCCAACAACAGCTCCAAGCGCTACAGCGACTCCAACAACAACTCCAGGTACTACAACAGTTTCAGATACTACGGCGGCTCCAACAACCGCTCCAGGTACTACAGCGGCTCCAACAACAGCCCCAGGTTCTACAGCAGCTCCAACAACTGCTCCAGGTACTACAGCGGCTCCAACAACAGCTTCAGGTACTACAGCGGCTCCAACAACAGCTCCAGGTACTACAATTGTTTCAGATACTACGACGGCTCCAACAACAGCTCCAGCTACAACAGCTCCACTTACTACTGCGGCTCCAACAACCGCTCCGGGTACTACAGCGGCTCCAACAACAGCTCCAGGTTCTACATCGGCTCCAACAACAACTCCAGGTTCTACAGCAGCTCCAACAACTGCTCCAGGTACTACAGCGGCTCCAACAACTGCTCCAGCTACTACAGCGGCTCCAACAACAGATCCAGGTTCTACAGCAGCGCCAACAACAACTTCACTTACGACAGCGGCTCCAACAACCGCTCCAGGTACTACAGCGACTCCAACAACAGCTTCAGGTACAACAGCTCCACTTACTACTGCGGCTCCAACAACCGCTCCAGGTACTACAGCGGCTCCAACAACAGCTTCAGGTTCTACAGCGGCTTCCACAACAACTCCACTTACTACAGCGGCTCCAACAACAGCTCCAGTTACTACAGCAGCTCCAACAACGGCTTCAGTTTCTACAGCAACTCCAACAACAACTCCACTTACTACAGCTGCTCCAACAACCGCTCCAGGTACGACAGCGGCTCCAACAACAGCTCCAGGTTCTACAGCAGCTCCAACAACTGCTCCAAGTACTACAGCGACTCCAACAACAGCTCCAAGCACTACAGCGGTTCCAACAACAACTCCAGGTACTACAACAGTTTCAGATACTACGGCGGCTCCAACAACAGCTCCAGGTTCTACAGCGGCTCCAAGAACAACTCCAGGTTCTACAGCGACTCCAACAACAGCTCCAGGTTCTACAGCAGCTCCAACAACTGCTCCAGGTACTACAGCGGCTCCAACAACTGCTCCAGTTACTACAGCAGCTCCAACAACGGTTCCAGTTTCTACAGCAACTCCAACAACAACTCCACTTACTACAGCGGCTCCAACAACCGCTCCAGGTACCACAGCGGCTCCAACAACAGCTCCAGGTACAACAGCTCCACTTACTACTGCGGCTCCAACAACAGCTCCAGGTACTACAGCGTCTCCAACAACAGCTCCGGGTTCTACAGCGGCTCCAACAACAACTCCACTTACTACAGCGGCTCCAACAACCGCTCCAGGTACTACAGCAGCTCCAACAACCGCTCCAGGTACAACAGCTCCACTTACTACAGCAGCACCAACAACCGCTCCAGTTTCTACAGCGAATCCAAGAACAACTCCACTTACTACAGCGGCTCCAACAACCGCTCCAGGTTCCACAGCAGATCCAACAACTGCTCCAGGTACTACAGCGACTCCAACAACCGCTCCAGGTACTACAGCGGCTCCAACAACAGCTCCAAGTGCTACAACGGCTCCAACAACAGCTCCAGGTACTACAACAGTTTCAGATACTACGGCGGCTCCAACAACAGCTCCAGGTACTACAACAGTTTCAGATACTACGGCGGCTCCAACAACAGATCCAGGTACTTCAGCGTCTCCAACAACAGCTCCAGGTTCTACAGCAGCTCCAACAACAACTTCACTTACGACAGCGGCTCCAACAACCGCTCCAGGTACTACAGCGGCTCCAACAACCACTCCAGGTACTACGGCGACTCCAACAACAGCTCCAGGTACAACAGCTCCACTTACTACTGCGACTCCAACAACCGCTCCAGGTACTACAGCAGCTCCAACAGCAGCTCCAGGTTCTACAGTGGCTTCCACAACAACTCCACTTACTACAGCGGCTCCAACAACCGCTCCAGGTTCTACAGCGGCTCCAACAACAGCTCCAGGTCCTACACCGGCTCCAACAACTGCTCCAGGTACGACAGCGACTCCAACAACAGCTCCAGGTAGTACAGCGGCTCCAACAACAGGTCCAAGCGCTACAGCGGCTCTGACAACAGCTCCACCTACTACAACAGTTTCAGATACTACGGCGGCTCCGACAACAGCTCCAGGTACAACAGCTCCACTTACTACTATGGCTCAAACAACAGATCCGGGTACTACAGCATTTCCAACAACCGCTCAAGCTACTACAGCGGCTCCAACAACAGCTCCAGGTTCTACAGCAGCTCCAACAACAACTTCACTTACGACTGCGGCTCCAACAACCGCTCCAGGTACTACAGCGGCTCCAACAACCGCTCCAGGTACTACAGCTGCTCCAACAACAGCTCCAGGTTCTACAGCGGCTTCCACAACAACTCCACTTACTACAGCAGCTCCAACAACCGCTCCAGTTACTACAGAGGCTCCAACAACAGCTCCAGTTTCTACAGCATCTCCAACAACAATTCCAGGTACTACAGCGGCTCCAACAACCGCTCCAGGTACTACAGCGGCTCCAACAACAGCCCCAGGTTCTACAGCAGCTCCAACAACTGCTCCAGGTACTACAACTGTTTCAGATACTACGACAGCTCCAACAACAGCTCCAGCTACAACAGCTCCACTTACTACTGCGGCTCCAACAACCACTCCGGGTACTACAGAGGCTCCAACAACAGCTCCAGGTTCTACAGCGGCTCCAACAACAACTCCAGGTTCTACAGCAGCTCCAACAACTGCTCCAGGTACTACAGCGGCTCCAACAACTGCTCCAGCTACTACAGCGGCTCCAACAACAGATCCAGGTTCTACAGCAGCGCCAACAACAACTTCACTTACGACAGCGGCTCCAACAACCACTCCAGGCACTACGGTGGCTCCAACAACAGCTCCAGGTACAACAGCTCCACTTACTACTGCGGCTCCAACAACCGCTCCAGGTACTACAGCGGCTCCAACAACAGCTTCAGGTTCTACAGCGGCTTCCACAACAACTCCACTTACTACAGCGGCTCCAACAACAGCTCCAGTTACTACAGCAGCTCCAACAACGGCTCCAGTTTCTACAGCAACTCCAACAACAACTCCACTTACGACAGCGGCTCCAACAACCGCTTCAGGTTCTACAGCGGCTCCAACAACAACTCCAGGTTCTACAGCAGCTCCAACAACTGCTCCAGGTACTACAGCGGCTCCAACAACTGCTCCAGCTACTACAGCGGCTCCAACAACAGATCCAGGTTCTACAGCAGCGCCAACAACAACTTCACTTACGACAGCGGCTCCAACAACCGCTCCAGGTACTACAGCAGCTCCAACAACAGTTCCAAGTACTACAGCGGCTCCAACAACCACTCCAGGCACTACGGCGGCTCCAACAACAGCTCCAGGTACTACAGCTACTCCACTTACTACTGCGGCTCCAACAACCGCTCCAGGTACTACAGCGGCTCCAACAACAGCTTCAGGTTCTACAGCGGCTTCCACAACAACTCCACTTACTACAGCGGCTCCAACAACCGCTCCAGTTTCTACAGCAACTCCAACAACAACTCCACTTACTACAGCGGCTCCAACAACCGCTCCAGGTACTACAGCGGCTCCAACAACAGCTCCAGGTTCTACAGGAGCTCCAACAACTGCTCCAAGTACTACAGCGACTCCAACAACAGCTCCAAGCGCTACAGCGACTCCAACAACAACTCCAGGTACTACAACAGTTTCAGATACTACGGCGGCTCCAACAATCGCTCCAGGTACTACAGCGGCTCCAACAACTGCTCCAGGTACTACAGCGGCTCCAACAACAGCTTCAGGTACTACAGCGGCTCCAACAACAGCTCCAGGTACTACAATTGTTTCAGATACTACGACGGCTCCAACAACAGCTCCAGCTACAACAGCTCCACTTACTACTGCGGCTCCAACAACCGCTCCGGGTACTACAGCGGCTCCAACAACAGCTCCAGGTTCTACATCGGCTCCAACAACAACTCCAGGTTCTACAGCAGCTCCAACAACTGCTCCAGGTACTACAGCGGCTCCAACAACTGCTCCAGCTACTACAGCGGCTCCAACAACAGATCCAGGTTCTACAGCAGCGCCAACAACAGCTTCAGGTTCTACAGCGGCTTCCACAACAACTCCACTTACTACAGCGGCTCCAACAACTGCTCCAGTTACTACAGCAGCTCCAACAACGGCTTCAGTTTCTACAGCAACTCCAACAACAACTCCACTTACTACAGCGGCTCCAACGACCGCTCCAGGTACGACAGCGGCTCCAACAACAGCTCCAGGTTCTACAGCAGCTCCAACAACTGCTCCAAGTACTACAGCGACTCCAACAACAGCTCCAAGCGCTACAGCGGCTCCAACAACAACTCTAGGTACTACAACAGTTTCAGATACTACGGCGGCTCCAACAACAGCTCCAGGTTCTACAGCGGCTCCAAGAACAACTCCAGGTTCTACAGCGACTCCAACAACAGCTCCAGGTACTACAACAGTTTCAGATACTACGGCGGCTCCAACAACCGCTCCAGGTACTACAGCGGCTCCAACAACTGCTCTAGGTACTACAGCGGCTCCAACAACAGCTTCAGGTACTACAGCGGCTCCAACAACAGCTCCAGGTACAACAGCTCCACTTACTACCGCGACTCCAAAAACCGCTCCAGGTACTACAGCAGCTCCAACAACAGCTCCAGGTTCTGCAGCGGCTTCCACAACAAGTCCACTTACTACAGCAGCTCCAACAACAGCTCCACTTTCTACAGCAACTCCAACAACAACTCCACTTACTACAGCGGCTCCAACAACCGCTCCAGGTTCAACAGCGGCTCCAACAACCGCTCCAGGTACTACAGCGGCTCCAACAACAGCTCCAGGTTCTACACCGGCTCCAACAACTGCTCCAGGTACTACAGCGACTCCAACAACTGCTCCAGGTACTACAGCGGCTCCAACAACTGCTCCAGCTACTACAGCGGCTCCAACAACAGATCCAGGTTCTACAGCAGTGCCAACAACGACTTCACTTACGACAGCGGCTCCAACAACTGCTCCAGGTATTACGGCGGCTCCAACAACCACTCCAGGCACTACGGCGGCTCCAACAACAGCTCCAGGTACAACAGCTCCACTTACTACTGCAGCTCCAACAAGCGCTCCAGGTACTACAACAGTTACAGATACTACGGCGGCTCCAACAACCGCTCCAGGTACTACAGCGACTCCAACAACAGCCCCAGGTTCTACAGCAGCTCCAACAACTGCTCCAGGTACTACAGCGGCTCCAACAACAGCTTCAGGTACTACAGCGGCTCCAACAACAGCTCCAGGTACTACAACTGTTTCAGATACTACGACGGCTCCAACAACAGCTCCAGCTACAACAGCGGCTCCAACAACCACTCCAGCTACTACAGCAGCTCCAACAACAACTCCACTTACTACAGCAGCAACAACAGCTCCAAGTACTACAACAGTTTCAGATACTACGACGGCTCCAACAACACCTCCAGGTACAACAGCTCCACTCACTACTGCGGCTCCAACAACTGCTCCAGGTACGACAGCGGCTCCAACGACAGCTCCAGGTTCTACAGCGGCTCCAACAACTATTCCAGGTTCTACGGTGGCTCTAACAACAGCTGCAAGTACTACAGCGGCTCCAACAACAGCCCCAGGTTCTACAGCGGCTCCAACAACTGCTCCAGGTAGTTCCGTAGCTACAAGTACTACAGCGGCTCCAACAACAGCTCCAGCTCCTACAGCGGCTCCAACGACAACTCCACTTACTACAGCGTCTCCAACAACAACTCCACTTACTGCAGCGGCTCCAACCACAACTCCACTTACTACAGCGGCTCCAACAACCGCTCCAGGTACTACAGGTGTTCCAACAACTGCTCCGGGTACTGCAGCAGCTCCAACAACAGCTCCAGGTACTTCAGTAGCTCCAAGTATTACAGCGGCTCCAACAACCGCTCCAGCTACTACAGCGGCTCCAACAACTTCTCCAGGTTCTACGGTGGCTCTAACAACAGCTGCAAGTACTACAGAAGCTCCAACAACAGCTCCAGGTTCTACAGCGGCTCCAACAACAACTGCATTTACTACTGCGGCTCCAACAAACGCTCCAGTTACTACAGCGGCTCCAACAACCGCTCCAGGTACTACAGCGGCTTCAACAACAGCTCACGGTACTACAGCGGCTCCAACAACAGCTCCAGGTACTACAGCGGCTCCAACAACAGCTCCAGGTACTACAGCGGCTCCAACAACAGCTCCAGGTACTACAACAGTTTCAGATACTACGACGGCTCCAACAACAACTCCAAGTTCTACAGCGGCTCCAAGAACAACTCCAGGTACTACAGCGGCTCCAACAACAGCTCCAGGTACTACAGCGGCTCCAACAACCGCTCCAGTGACTACTGCGGCTCCAACAACTGCTCCAGGTACTTCAGTATCTCCAAGTATTACAGCAGCTCCAACAACCGCTACAGTGACTATAGCGACTCCAACAACTTCTCCAGGTTCTACGGTGGCTCTAACAACAGCTGCAAGTACTACAGCAGCTCCAACAACAGCTCCAGGTTCTACAGCGGCTCCAACAACCACTGCATTTACTACTGCGGCTCCAACAAACGCTCCAGTTACTACAGCGGCTCCAACAACCGCTCCAGATACTACAGCGGCTCCAACAACAGCTCTAGGTACTACAGCGGCTCCAACAACAGCTCCAGGTACTACAACAGTTTCAGATACTACGACGGCTCCAACAACAGCTCCAGGTACTACAGCGGCTCCAACAACAGCTCCAGGTACTACAACAGTTTCAGATACTACGACGGCTCCAACAACAGCTCCAGGTTCTACAGCGGCTCCAACAACAACTCCACTTTCTACAGTAGCTCCAACAACCACTCCAGGTACCACAGTGGCTCCAACAACCGCTCCAGGTACTACAGCGACTCCAACAACTGCTGCAGGTTCTACAGTGGCTCAAACAACAGCTGCAAGTACTACAGCGGTTCCAACAACAGCTCCAGGTTCTACAGCGGCTCCAACAACAACTCCACTTACTACAGCGGCTCCAACAACAGCTCCAGGTACTACAGCGGCTCCAGCAACAGCTCCAGGTACCACAGCGGCTCCAACAACCGTTCTAGGTACTGCAGCGGCTCCAACAACAGCTCCAGGTTCTACAGCGGCTCCAACAACAACTCCACTTACTACGGAAGCTCCAACAACCGCTCCAGGTACTACAGCGGCTCCAACAACAGCTCCAGGTACTATGACTGCTCAAACAACCGCTACAGTGACTACAGCGACTCCAACAACTTCTCCAGGTTCTACGGTGGCTCTAACAACAGCTGCAAGTACTACAGCAGCTCCAACAACATCTCCAGGTTCTACAGTGGCTCCAACAACAACTGCATTTACTACTGCGGCTCCAACAAACGCTCCAGTTACTACAGCGGCTCCAACAACAGCTCCAGGTACTACAGCGGCTCCAACAACAGCTCCAGGTACTACAGCGGCTCCAACAACCGCTCCAGGTATTACAACAGTTTCAGATACTACGACGGCTCCAACAACAGCTCCAGGTTCTACAGCGGCTCCAACAACCGCTCCAGTGACTACTGCGGCTCCAACAACTGCTCCAGGTACTTCAGTAGCTCCAAGTATTACAGCGGCTCCAACAACCGCTCCAGCTACTACAGCGGCTCCAACAACTGCTCCTGGTACTACAGCGGCTCCAACAACAGCTCCAGGTTCTACAGCGGCTCCAACAACAACTCCACTTACTACAGCGGCTCCAACGACAACTCCATTTACTACAGCGGCTCCAACAACAACTCCACTTACTGCAGTGGCTCCAACAACCGCTCCAGTTACTACAGCGGCTCCAACAACAGCTCCAGGTTCTACAGCGGCTCCAACGACAACTCCAGGTACTACAACGGCTCCAACAACCGCTCCAGTTTTTACAGCGACTCCAACAACTGCACCAGCTACTACAGCGGCTCCAACAAGTGCTCCAGGTACTACAGGGGCTCCAACAACAGCTCCAGGTTCTACAGCGGCTCCAACAGCAGCTCCAGGTTCTACAGCGGCTCCTACACCAGCTCCAGTTACTACAGAGGCTCCAACAACCGCTTCATTTACTACAGTGCCTTCAACAACAGCTGAAGGTACTACAGCGGCTCCAAGTAGTACAGTGGCTCCAACAACTGCTCCAGGTACTACCGCAGCTCCAACAACAGCTCCAGGTACTACAGTGGCTCCAACAACTGCTACAGGTTCCCCAGCGGCTCCAACAACAGTTCCAGGTACTGCAACCGCTGCAGATACTACGGCGGCTCCGACAACAGCTCCAGGTACAACAGCTCCGGTTACTGCAGTGGCTCCAACAACTGCTCCAGTTACTCCTGCGCCTCCAACAACAGCTGAAGGTACTACAGCTGCTCCAAGTAGTACAGCGGCTCCAACAACCGCTCTAGGTACTACACCGGCTGCAACAACAGCTCCAGGCACTACAGCGGCTCCAACGACAGCACCAGGTACTACAGCGGCTCTAACAACTGCTCCAGGTACTACAGCGGCTCCAACAACCGCTCCAGGTACTACAGCAGATGCAACAACAACTCCAGGTAGTACAGCGGCTCTAACAACCGCACCAGGTACTACAGCAGCTCCAACAACTGCTCTAGGTACTACACCGACTCCAACAACTGCTCTAGGTACTCCACCGGCTCCAACAACAGTACCAGGTACTACAGCGGCTCCCACAACAGCTTCAGCTACGACAACAGCTCCAGGTACTACAGCGGCTCCAGGTACTACAGCGGCTCCAACAACTGGTCCAGGTAGTACAGCGGCTGCAGCAACCACTCCAGGTACTACAGCGGCTCCAACAACAGTACCAGGTACTACAGCGGCTCCTGGTACTACAGCGGTTCCTGGTACTATAACAGCTACCGTTACTGCAGCATCTCCTGGTACCACAGCGTCTCCAACAGCAGTTCCAGGTACTACAACAGCTCCTGGTACTACAGAGGCTCCAACAGTAGTTCCTGGTACCCAACAACATCAGCCACAGGTCGTAGCTTCTTCAACAACAATACCAGTATTGACATGATGCTTCTTTTCATTTCAAGATCCCTGTGATAAAAACCCTTGTGGCCCAGGAAGCACGTGTGAGGCTCGTGTCAATCAGGACTTCATATGCTTGTGTCTGCCTGGTTATTATTACAACAACATTACCAAACGTTGTGAGAGTGGTAAGCATTGTTTGGTACTACCACTATCAGGACTGCATTTGGAAATGACATAACTAAGATGCTGTAATACCATTGTGTAGGGCAGTAATGTGTCTTTGGGATTTAGGAAGATCATTAGAATTACTTGGTGCTCATAAAGGCAGTTAGTTTTAATTACCTCAGTTTCATTTAAGTTTAGTCAGCTTTTGGAAAAGAAGCTCCTCTTCGATGACTGAAGCTGAAGAGAGGTGTATACCACCTGATACCACCTGATTTTGGGGTCAAATCCCAGCACCATCTAGAGGCAAATATCTTGGAGCAGCAGAGGGCTTCATACAACTTTAATAGCCGTGTTAGGCCGCATTACTGTGTGCTGTGATACTTTAATACTGATGTCCTCTACATTGTTGTTTGTTAGCATGGCAGCTCGCCCTGGTGATCGTCGTCTCCCTGCTTGTCGCGCTGCTGCTCATATCCCTCGTTCTTCTGCTTTTTGTCACTTGCAAGTGAGTTTTTCACCTATACGCCCACTTTCACACATTCACTACTGCCTCTGTAATACCTTTGCCATGTTTCTCTTTCCCTCACGTGACACATTAATACACACCTTTACCTAGCAAGGCATGTTAACTATTGTACGTACCTTTATAACTGCAGTTAATGGGAACAGTTACATCAGAATCCACCAAAATGAATCACAAAATGAACCACAATGAATCACAATAATACAGTCGACTGTAATAAATATTTTCCTTTAATGTTGCCAGGTTGTCAAAGAAAAAATTGAAGACAAACAATGCTGCATTTGACAGAGAGTCCTATGTCAACCAGTCTGCTCCCAGGGCACCATCAATCAGTGGCAACTCAGTCAACAGCTGGTCTTCAGCCTCAAATAATGGTTCAGCCAATGGCTTGGAAGCTTTTACAAAGACTGGGGTTCTTAGACTCCCACGGGCAATGGTCAACGACAGCAGCACCAACCTGGAGATGACTGGCAGCAACAGCCAGGAAAACCTGTTTCCTGTGGGGAGGAACTCAGTGGGTATTCCATCTGTCTGTGTTTAAAGAAAATGTGTCTGTGGAGGTTTGAAGTTATCCAGGTCATTTTATATTCAAAACACGTGAAAGAAAGGTAGCTGGACTCGTTGAGTTTCTCGAATATGTTTCGTTGTAGCCTTCAGTACTAAAGGACTGGTGGGGAGTTGGGGTTTAAATAGGAGCATCTGTGGGTGTTACCCATCAGAAACTCTCATGGCCAGTGTCTGCCAGCTCATCAGAAAGCAATTAAGCTGAATCCACCTACACCTGAAGGACAAAGGACGCTTCTTTGAAGACAACAACATCCACATTTTAGCCAGAGAAGACAGATGGTTTGAAAGAGGAGTAAAGGAAGACATCTATGTCAAATTGGAGAATCCTTCTCTGAACATGGGGAGGTAGACTGAGATACATTCTGACATCAATCTACAACACAGAGGACAGGGTCAAACAGTCTCCTCCACTGACAGGTAAGTAACTGGTCACTAACAGACTCTAGTCATGTGAGTTTCTGATGGGTAACACCCACAGATGTTCCTGTTTAAACCCCACCTCCTCCACCAGTCCGTTAGAACTGAAGACTTGGATGAAACGTCTTAAAGAAAATCAGCAAGTCCAGTTGCCTTTCTTTTTTGTTTTAAAAAAATGTGAAGAACATAACATATTAGGAAGCTCAACATTGGAATCAACTGTGTTGTCATCTAGCTCTGTGCTTACTTGGCCTATTCACTCAAATGTCTCTGACGGAGAATCTTTTGTTTTCTACTGCAGTGGCTGAACAACATCCACGGTGACAGTAACGCATCCACTCAGGCTCCATCTCAGAACAACCCCTATGATCAGAGCCAGGGCTACAACAACCCTTACTACATGCAAGACAATGGAAATTAACTTCTCAAAGTTTTTTTGTCTTGTCAAGAGTCAAGAGTTGCCTATTTGCACTATAAACTTTTCTAACTTTTTCAACATTTCTATTGTTGTTAATAACGACTTCTGTGTTAATCTGTGCAATCACTGGAGATTTACGCACTACGGCTGGTGAGTTAGAAAGAGATCACTGTGATCCTTTAACAAAGAGTCCTAAGAGTGTAATTTTGTATTTATTTCTATTTATTAAGTCTAATATATTGTGGGTTATTGTTTTCTGCCTTTATAGAAAACTGTATTTTCATTGTACAACAGATTCTCTGTCTAAAAATAAACAAAGAAGATCACTGCAAAAATGCAGCAGGCTAATCCATTCATTCATTCATTCATTTTCTGTAACCGCACATAGACACCAATGACCAATTTGCAAACTCCACACAGAAAGGCTCCAGTCAGCTATGGATTCAAACCCAGAACTTTCTTGCTGCGAGGCATTAGTGCTAACCACCACACCATGGTGCTGCCCCCTAGTCCATTTTACTGGAACTGAATTGCATCAACTCAAAATGTTCCTCAGTGTGCTTGTATCCATGCCTGACAATGCTGAGTGGTATCCTATAGTATCTCCTACCAGATCTGGACCAGGGTATCACTGTTCTCCTGGACAGTCTGAAGTGCAGCCTGGCCATGTCGGAATGACCAAAACATAATGTCCCAGAGTTTTATTATTTAAATGTAAGACAGGAGAGCGAGTTGGGCAGTCAGTGGTATAAATTCCTTATTCCACCAGGAACTGCCTGCATACTCTGGCTTGGCCCATAATTAGGTTGGGAATTGTCGTGCACTAACTGCCTGCCTCTTGGAATCTCCTCCATGCTCTTGAGGCTGTGATGGGGGACACAGCAAAGCTTCTGGTCTTGGCATGTAGTGAGGTGCCATCCTGGAGTAGTTGGACTGCCTATGCAACCTCTGTGTATGTATCCGAGATGTTTAACTTACTTGATGCTAAACCGATATTCTGTATGTGGAGGCTGATATTTAAAACACCTGAAAGTCTATATTCAGTCTGTCTTCAGCTATGAGCAGCACTGACTTCCTGTCAAACTGTTACACAAATATGAGTAGTTATTTTTCTTGCTGATGCAGACAACATACCAAGACGTAAAAGTTAATCTTAGATGAAGTTTATGGAAAGGAGTAAAGGATCAAGCCATAAAAAGCTGTATTACTACTCCATGTCACATTACTGAACTGCCTCCCAATCCCAAAGGCGCTGTCTTCATCAGTCGTCATTTGGGTTGAGAGAACCAGGACGGAGATTTTAGCATGAGCGTACGCAGTTTGTCAAACTAACACCTGAGCTGAGAAAGACAAGAGGAGTGGGAATTTATATGTAATCACATGGGTCCCAAAGCTGTGTTCTCCAAAATGTAGAATTTTAAAATTTACAATTTAGTTTGAATGACAGTTGAATGAAAAAACATGTATACTGACACATTTAGCTGTTTTTACTGTGTTGACATTTAAAATAATCAAAGGTAACAGGATTCCTAAGGAAATCCTAAATTCATAGCTTCATTGCATGTGTCTTTATTTAACTTTGATGTAGTTGCATTCTCAAAAGTGATTCATTTGGTTGTTTATGTTTCTGTGATTTGTAAATTTTTACTAAATTACTAAATAAAAGATACGAATGTGAGAAAAAAAAGGAAAGGCCAAGTGGTGTACTTGACCATTCTTTTTTTTTTTTTTGCAACAAGGACACAGTTTCACATACTCAGAGGACATATGTTTCTTTTCTGAGGTACTGTAAGTGGCACTTTTCTGGGTGGTAAACACCGTACTGCCCCAGGAGGAGTGGCTAATGATGAAATGAAACCACCAGTGCAACACACCTGAACTCTCTTCCTCCAGGGTTGTTCAGTGCTGAAGCCTCGTCCACTCATAGCTCTCAGTGTCTGTCTTTCTTTTGCAGACGTTTTGTGCTTCCATTTACTGACAATGGCTCCAAACTTCAAATCCTATTCTGTCCTTTGGATAGTTGTTGCAGTTATTGGTAAGTATCCTGATTTTATTAATCCTACACGTGCAAAGTCTTTAATGTTGATGATAAGAGGAGCAGACGATAAAAAAGTCCCTCATCGCGTAAACTTTACAACTGAGACAAATATCCTCGTCCTTTGATTTCAGTATCTTTAATCAAATTTTAGATTATTACAGTTTGTTTTGGGTTTTATGTGCATTATTTAACAGCTGACAACAAATCCACAAGCTTTGCGTTTCAGCTGTTTTCTGTTATTTTTTTGTCTGGATAGTTTTAGTGCTCTAACGAACAAAGGAAAGTGTTTGACCGTTCAGTTCACACAGATAAAAGTGAACTAGTCCAAGTTCATAGCTCACAGTGAAAGTTCATAGACTGCAAAATGAACAGACCGCGTTCATTCTTTTTTCGTTCTTTTTTATTTATTTTTTTTTAAAGAGAAGCTTCGAGCTATTTTTGTTCAATAGAATCCCTGCCTGACCTGCTGATCCATCCCCAGTCAGTCATATTTTTTTCTGTCAGGATCTGTACTACTTTTTTGAATAACCATTGACTGTATATACTAGGAAATAACTCAAATGGATCAGCTGCTTCTGTGGTGCCAGAGGCAGCTTCATTTTCAGCTGCACCAGCCATGCTGTATGCCATAAATTGCACAACGGCTGATAGCTTACTTCTGACCCCGTTGATATCCTACCTTTCTTTGGGATGTCACGTTGGGATGTCGCTCAAGGAACCTTTGGTCTCTGTGTTTTTCTCCTGTTACTACAAGAGTTATTGAGTCAATATGTATGGAATACAGAAAGCTTTATTTCTTAAGTTTCTACAGTCCACCATCTTAGCATACAAGCCTACATACATAGCAGGAGTAGTATGACATGGCCTGGGTTCAAGTAAGATAGAGAATAAAATAAAATACAAATAACAGCACAGAATAAAAGGTAATATGTGCTTTTTAGAAACTCATATTAATAACTAAAAAAATTAAGAAAGTGCCAAGTTAAAAGATGTGTAATGAATACCTGAATAAACAAATGGATGAATGAATTGCACATAGCCATTCTACCTAAAGTGTATTGTGCCAAGAACAAATCAGTCAATAATTATTTCCTTAACTCAGTATTTAACAGCATAACAGCTGAAGGAATAATGATCTTCCATAGCTGCTGTCTTTCTGGGATGATGATCCGTGTATAAAATGAACAGCAGTGAGGAAAGTACACAACCTTGTCTCAGGGTTTGTGATTACTTTTCCTGAGTTTCTATTTCTTGTGTCCCTTCCTGTATCTTCCCACCTTTGTGATTGTCTTCCCCATCTTGATTGGTTTCACCTGTTTCTCGTCACCCCCCCCCGTCATGTGCGTATATATAGCCTTGTCTTCGCCTTTGTTCTCTTTTAGGCCGTACTTGTTTTAAGCCTCGTTTTCATCTCACTTTATCATAGATTATGTTTCACTGAAGTTTTTGTTTTCTCACGTTTGGAATTTCCTGCCATGTCTGCAGCGCAGTTTTGTCTTGTTTTTTGTTAATTCAGTACCTTTTCGCCAACTCCTGTCTCAGTCCTGTATCTGGGTCCTAACTAGTCTGGCTTTCGCCAGACTAAGTTACATTTTTGAACTTAGTCTGGGGAGTCTGCCATGTAATTTCTACTGCACAAGAGGCGTGAACAACGGGCATAGTTCAAATGACTCTGTACGCAGCTGGATAGTCATTCACCAATCAGACCATCGATCCGGGTGACGTACTTTGCAGAGCAACGCGAAACTCGGCAAACACGTCTTTCTTTTGTATGAATTCTTCCAGTGCAAGTTTCTGTTCCGTTTTCAAAGAAAACTTGCCTTTGAAATCTTTTAAAACAGCAGCGACAGCGGCGTCGACGGATAGCTGTGCTCTGGTGGCTGCCATGTTTCATGTAAACAACAAGCTGCTTGCCGACTTTACCGTCGCTTCTCTGACGTCAGCGCGCCAGGCGGATAAGCCCGTTTGTGATTGGCTCCAGAAAAAGTGGATCGGCTGCAGGAGAAATGAATGTGTGGGTTTCCAGACTGATCTGCAGGGCGGAAAGAATCCGCCGTCAGATCAGGCTGGCGAAAGCCAGACTAGGTCCTAACCCCCTTACCTTGCTAACCCTTCTTGACACCATGTGGGGAACCTGTGTTGGAGACCTGGGTTTTAGACATAACACCATTTACTAAAACCTGCTGCGTCCTGTTGGTTAAAATGTTTAAGAACAAGGCTAAAAGCTTGCCAGACAGATCAAAATGAGAAGCAAGCCTCTCTATTAAAATATAAGGCTGCATTTTGTTAAGAGCTGATGAGAAATCAGCAAATAAAAGCCTGGCATGAGATTTGGGTTTCTCCAGATGCTTATAAATTTTGTCCAGGATAAAACATTTAAAATCATCCACTCCTTTATTCCTTTGATAAGCAAATTGAAGTGGGTCAAGATTTCCCTCGACCAAAGTGAGAACCTCTTCTTTTAGGATTTTCTCCAGGTTTTTTTTACTACAAGAGAAGTAAGCACCACAGGTCTGAAATCTTGTAATTCCCTAGGTTTATTAATTTTAGATTTCAAAATTGTTGGGAGCTTTGCAGAAAAAACACTGAGTTGCTCAGCACAGCGGTGTAATGTGCGACCACAGATAAGATCAGGGACTGAGGCTTTTCTCTTTTTTTGTTTTCTTAAATAGAACCTCAACTTGTTCTTGAGATATTTGAATATCACTACATGGTATCAAAAGGTTCTTTAACCTGGAGACATTGTGAGTAAAATCAGACCTTTCAAATCATAAAAAGAAGGTGTTAAAAGCATTAGGCAAACAGTCATCCTCAACACTTTTAACACTGATAAGTTGCTTGGGTTCATTACTGTACTGGTTAATTTCAGCCATAGATTTGATCCCTCGCTGGGCTGACACAAGGTCACCATTTACATATTGTTTTTCTATTTTCTCCCTATACCTACTTTTGGCTATTTCAGCCCTAACCTCTCTGAATACTGACTTTATCTCCTGAGGGTCAACCGTAAAGAAGGTGGTTTTCTTCTTATTGATAACTGTTTTTAGATCTTTGGTTACCAGTGACTTATTGTTAGGGAAAATAACGACAGTTTTGGCTGGGATAACAGTGTCCACACAGAAGGTAACATAGGATGAGACAGTGTCTAAAAGTAATTAACATTGTTCCCACATCGGCTGATGACACTGCCAGTCAGTACACTCTAAACAAGCCTGGGGGGAGGGGATGCTGTCCTCCGTCCAGAGCTTAACACTTTTTGATTCTCCCTCCCGACGTCTGATGCAAGGTTCATACACTACCTGGCCAAAACAAACAAAAAAAAATAAAAAATCACACTCTTATATTTTATTGGACCTCCTTTAGCTTTGATTACAGCTCACATTCTCTGTGGCATTGTTTTGATGAGCTTCTCCAATGTCACCAGATATATTTCCATCCGGTGTTGCATTCATTCACCAAGATCTTGTATTGATAATGGGAGAGTCTGACCACTGCACAAAGCCTTCTCCAGCACATCCCAAAGATTCTCAATGGGGTTAAGGTCTGGACTCTGTGGTGGCCAATCCATGTGTGAAAATGATGTCTCATGTTCCCTGAACCACTCTTTCACAATTTGATCCCAATGAATCCTGGCATTGTCATCTTGGAATATGTCCGTGAACATCAGGGAAGAAAAAATCCATTAATGGAATAACCTGGTCATTCAGTATGCAGTTAAAGTCTGTAATTTTCACCACTTTGCAAATTTGTACTGCGGGACCAGAATGGAATATATTAATATTATTACTAGTATTTCATTGGTCTATTTAATCAACTTGTTTTTTTTCTTTTCTTTCATATCTTAGCAACACGAAACCCTCAACAAGTCATGTAGGTCATTCATTATTTGGCAGAAAAGCAAGACAACGCTGAAGTTGTGAAAGAGTTGATTTGATCGTTAAGTTGGTCATTCAACTTTGATCAAGGTAAGCCTAATGGTATCATTTTATGGATGATGATCAGATGACTGTCAGAAAACAGTAAAACAGAAACAGTTATATTCTCAGTCCAATTCACATGTGTAGCCAACTTCTTCTCTTTAACTTTATTTTTTATTCTTTTACACCGTGTGTAATCTGACATCCTGTGACGTGTTTGGATCAAAGGTACCATAACCCTTTGTTCCACCCTAGTTCTCGTTCTTCTTTTCTAACGAAGCGAAGACACATTTTCTTTTTGTTAGTGATTACATTAGACTTAATGGACACAGATTTCTGAGTAGTGGTGTGGGGACACATTTGTGGCTGAGTTGGGCCCAGAGGCGTCGCTAGGTTTTCAGGACAGGGGGGGGCTTAGCCCCAAGGAGATGCACAGGATGTGAGCAAACGAGCGCGCGAGCACAAAATTTCACAAACAGCTAGCAAAGACTGAGAAATGATTTATTAGTTATTAGTAGTTATTTATCAGTATTTATTATCAGTCTGTTTGTTTAATACAGTACGACAATAAACAAAGGTTTGCACAGTAGCAGAATGTGTACAGCATTAACAAGAAAAAAAATGGTTATAATTGCAAGTTACTTGGTGGGTGGAAGCATCAAAGAATGCCGTCTGTTTTTACCTTTTTGACCCTTCAAGATACACAATGAATTGTATTAATAAATGATCAACATAGAGGCTAATGCCATGACTTTCGCTCAGAACACAATAATTGTTTGCTCCCAAATATTTTGAAGTCACACAGATTACATTTTGGGCACATATGTGACTAAAATGGTTGTAATTTCAAGCCCTGAAAAATATTACTTACTTACTTGAATTAAAGTAATTTTTGGGTCAGGCTAATCTGGTTTACACTATATATATGTGTGCGTTTATATAACTTGGCTTTCTCCACTTTTTAATTATTACTCTCAAATAAAAGCTCAAGTTAAATAAGTCTTATATGGTGCACCTTGACTGAAATGTTTCATATTTCATATTCAAGTTGAGTTCCATACAATTCCAAGACTGTCTGCATCACAAATGACTATTCTGTGAAATCCTTTAGACTCACCTTTCCAGTCGAGGTCTCTCCCCTCTCACTCACTGTGCTCCTCTGCCCTGACTCCTGCAGGCCAATAAGGCTGGTGGAGTGATTATTATTAGTCTAATTATTATTATTATTATTATTATTATCCACTGATGATAATCATACGTAAATGAGCTCAGCTCCTGTTTCACGGTGTGCATCCAAGCGTAAAGTGAGAAACACAGCTGATGCTCCAGAAGGAAGTCACCCCAAAGATATGGTAAAGAGAGTCACACTGAACTCTATAAACAACCAGGACCTTCACAGTGCATTTCAGACTAACTAGCTATAGCTAGCTAGCTAAGTAGCAGCGTTCTTTTACAGCTGGAATGTAACTTTTGAGCCAAAACAACAAAGGTAAGACGTGCGCAGAGATTGTCTGCAGTGTGTAAGCCAGGTTTTTATTTGTCAAACATGGAGCATTTCATTAATTACATGGGACTTTCTGCTGTTAGCTGGAGGCTGGACCTAACCAACTGTTACTACCAGCAGTGATGAATAGGCCTACTTACTTTCCTGAAAAACGTTCTGTAGCGATCCCTTGGATTAAAGACGATTAAGAGCCTCGACTGATGCGTAAGGAATGCAAACAATACGACAGTCCATTCTTCTTAATTTAAATACAAAGTAGCAGCGCTAATCCATCAGATTCAAAAAGGTATCGTGAACCCGTCGGCCGATTTGAAAGCTGTGCAAAAACTACGGAGCTACCAGTGGGACAAATTTAAGCAGTACGAATGCATAGTATTTCCGGGTCACACAGAGGTCACATTAAACTCATACAAAATTTGGGAATATTTAAAATAGTTACATATACATATATATATACACACACATAAATCTCAGTGTGGTCCTTTACACGTTCTTATATCCATTTGCGCATCCATCCATCCATCCATTCATGTTCTTCTCCTAACGGTGTTCTCAGTGCCATAGAGAGAGAGAGTTGCGACACTCCCATATACCTCCGTTGTAAAAAATGGCGGCGCTTTTAACCGCCTACTTCCGGGATTTGAAAATCGGATTAGTTCCAAACACTGTCATTTGGGCGTTGGACCTCATTCACTTACATTGCTGCGAGTTGAGTTGTTCCAGAGGTAAGTTGCTGAAATATCGACCTCTTTTGAATTGTCAACTGTCTATATTGTATCAGAGGCCCTTTGCGATGCTTATACTGGTCTTCATTTGTATATGCACAGCGTAATTATTTATATTTTATATCTTGGTTGTTTCAACCAATTTTCTAGCATTGCCTACTAGCTAATTAGCCAGCGCGACTTCCCCTGCTGTGAAGGTAGTTCGGTGATGAATCGCTACCACCTTTATAGCAACTTTTATTTAATTGAATTTTGGGATATACTAACTTTTCATTATGTGACGTGTTGGCTGTACTTAATTTGTTGTACTGTTCCTGTTCCATGTTCACTTGGCTAGTGTACAATTTGCCCAGCGCAACTTGCTGATGCTTGATGAGATGCTGATAGATTGCTATCCCGTATGTCAAGGCATTGTCGTGACTCGTGATTTGAGCGAGGGTTATTTAATTAGGAATGACGGGAATTTTAGGACTGGCGAGTTTGGCGTTGTGGTCCTGGGGGTGGCCACTCATCAGAAGAAGTGAGCTAGCTTCTAGGCGAATTCTGAACAGACCGCCATGGCAGACCTCTTTGCGTTATCACGAAGGTAGGCTAATAGCTGAATCGGAATTTATAAGCAAAATCACGGGAATCAATAGCCTAATACAGCCCAGTTGTGCTCAAATTAATATCATGAGACATCTACCATCAGATGAATGATATGGAAAAATTAAGTTAGAGCCTCTAAAGCCAGTGCTACTACCCATGCGAACATGAACACTAAGCTGTAGCCTAAAACTTATCTAAGTAAGTTTTTCGTTGTCACTCTGCCTCTCCAAATGCAAAACTTACATTAACAAAAATGCAATAATGTAATAACAGCTGAAAAAGTACTTGGGTGTGTGTTTTATTTTATATTTACCGTTCAATAATGCAATCGCTGCTGTCTGTCCCATAGAAGAACATGACAGCCAGCGTATGTTTAGGAACTAATTGGGTTTACATGAACCACGTGACAGGCATAGCGGCGACATCAAAGAGTGTCGCAACTCTCTCTCTCTATGGCACTGGGTGTTCTGTTCGGCTCTGTGTGGCTGCGGGTACCGAGCCGCAAGCAAGGTCGCAGGAAAAACGTGGACTGGATTTTCAGTAATGTGGGCGTTCTGAACAAGTGGAATGGATTGGATAACAACGTACCAAAGGGGCTCTCTCTACCGTACACTACGAAGTGAAGGGAAACTGACAGATATATGATCACATTTAAGTCCTTAATGACACGTTATATGATTATTTATTTAAACTGATATGCTGGCTGCTTTATATTGAATTTGTCGGCATTTTTTGTAAAAAAAAATAAAATAAAAAAAAAATAAATAAATAAAACAACACCAAACTATTTAGGGGGGCTTAAAACGGGCCTAACGACGCCACTGGTTGGGCCACCTGCAAGGAAATGACATTTGAAAAATACGTCTCATTTTTACAAGACAGATGGTGGAACTGTCATAAATCCATAAAACCACTGACAAGTCATGTAATCTCTGTTCCACCTATTCATTATTGACCTCACCTGTAACTTATAAATTGTGAGGTGTGCGTGAGAAAAATAGAACGATGCCATGACGACCAAATGCTTTGGATGAATATTTAATCAAGGAAGTTTTTTTTTTCATGTAATTTCCAGCTTTGATACCAGACACAAAGAACACAGCCTTGATATGTTTTGACCTATTGGCATACTTCCAATGGACAACACAGGTTACCAGTATTAACATACACCGATCAGGCATAACATTATGACCACCTTCCTAATATTGTGTAGGTCTCCCTTGTGGTGACTCATCAGAGAATGGAGATGGGCCTTCTGAGGGTGTCCTGTGGTGTCTGGAAACAGAATGTTGTTAGTGGGGGGGGGGGGCTTTGAGGGGAGGGGCCTCTGTGGATCATCCCACAGATACTTGATCAGTTTGGGATCTAGTGAATTTGGAGGCCAGGTCAAAACCTTGTGCTGTTCTTCATGTTTTTTTTTTAGTTGTTCCTAAAGTGTTTTTGTGTGTGTGTCTGTGTCAGGCTGCATCCTGCTGGGGATGGCTGCTGCCATCAAGGAGTGTCATTGCTATGGGGTGGGGGTGTCTGGTCTGGTCTAGGTGGGTGCTACATGTCTAAGTAACATCCACACCAATGAATGCCAGGTCCAAAAGTTTCCCAGAAGAACAATGAATTGTCATAAGATGGTCAATGTTATTTCTTTCTCCTGTCAGTGGTCATAATGTTGTGACTGATCAGTGTGTGATCATTTAATTTGGCTTATCTTGAATGTATAATTTGTGTATAAATTATGAGTTAGAAACATGGTACGTGATCAGGTATGATCTCCAGCTGTAAAATATTGAAACTGTTCTGTCCAAACATAGTTAGAAAATGACTCAAGTCACAACTCTGAACATAATTAGTCCAAAAACAATGTTAAGTACTGAAAGTTATGTGAAATATAACTCAGCTTAAGCTTAGTTATAAGAAACTTATTATTACTTGAGTAATATTGTTGGTGAGGGAGAAAAAACTTGAATCTTTCATTTAAACACAGACGCACGTCCAAATGGTTTATAGGCATCAGAGGACATTTGGCCTTTAGTGTTATGTCATCTGATGGCCGCTTAGCTCCATAAAACAGCCAATGGAAAACTGATAGTGGAAGGCTGATAAAAAGATAAGTGTCACCTTTTCATACTTTAGTGCTCTGTACTGCCCTAGAAGGAGTGGCTAATGATTAAAACCCGCAGTCCAAGACACCTGAACTCTCATCCTCCAAGGTTGTTCAGTGCTGAAGCCTCGTCCACTCATAGCTCTCAGCGTCTGTCTTTCTTTTGCTGAAGTTTTGTGCTTCCATTTACTGAAAATGGCTCAAAACTTCATATTCTGTTCTGTCCTTTGGATAGTTGTTGCAATTATTGGTAAGTATCCTGATTTTATTAAATCCTACACGTGCAAAGTCTTTAATGTTGATGATAAGAGGAGCAGACGATCAAAAACTCCCTCATCACGTAAACTTTACAACTGAGAGAAATATCCTCGTCTTTTGATTTCAGCGTTAATCGAATTTTAGATCATTCCAGTTTGTATTGGGTTTTAACATTATTATTATTATTATTATTATTATTATTACAGAACATGAGAGTATTCTTATGTTAATATTTCCTAGTTTTGATTCTAAACAAAGTTCAGACTCACAATTATGTGCATTATTTAAAAGTTGAGTTGACAACAAAGACACAAGCTTTGCCTTTCAACTATTTATCTGTGCCGATGCACTAGCTCCCATTGCAATGCATCGCAATGGGAGCTAGTGCATGCCTGTGCCTGCCTGTGCATGGCACATATATTACTATTGCTCGCGTTTAATTTTCTTCCGCCTTCTTCCGTAATTTTTCGGTTCGCTACTCCTCCCAGAGTTCTTAAAAAAAATAAACAAATTGTATATCCAGACGTGCGTCTTAATCGGGACAAGTGTTCTATGACTTTTCTAAGCGATTCTTCCAACGGGGCGAGAATAATCGGGCAAAAAGCGGGCGTTTCGGCCCATTGAAGCCCGAAAAAATCGCCAACATTCCAAAATCTCCTCCTTCGCTTTGCCGAGCGATTACTCGGCCGTGCTTCGGACTAGAAAAATGCTTGGAAGTTTGTACGAGGCACGGGAAGTGTAGGTTTTTGGTCCTGAAAACGGTGTTTCGATAGCTTTTACGGTTTGGTCAGGGTCGCAGTTTATGTTTCGGTGAAATTTTGGAAAAAAATTAAAAAATCATCGTTTATAATGGATGTCTATGAGCACACTCTAGCTCTCACTCTAACTTCAGAGTTTCGTAGAAATTCTGAAAAACAAAAGGTTCAATCTTACGGGGTGGCCACAGTTTTTGAGGTACACCGATAAAAACTACATAAAAACGTAGGGATTTTTGTTGGCTTTCAGATGGTGTGGCTTTTATTTGTGTGGGACATACGGTTTGGACTGCAGGCTCCTCCGAGCGAGGAGTGCGCCGACTGGTTTTCGAATTTTTCCCCGTGTGTGTATTTGGAAAGCGAGAGGGATTTTTCGATGATTTTTCGTATCGCATATTATTTTTCTAAAACGACTACAGCCACAATTTTCGCAGTACGCGCGTGGGAACAACACTAAATTGTAGAAAACCCTCGGCTGACGCTCACAATGTGTTCGTTTTCCCGATAGGACTTGTAGTTTTTGATTTATGAGCATTTGTTCGGACCCCTAATCCTAGGGTCCAGTTTTTTTGGACCTCCTTATCACTCAGTCAGAGGTGAGAGGCAGAAGGAGACCTCCAGCAGCAGGTGGCCCTGGTAGCCATGACAACCGGACCCTAACGAGCTTACACACGCAGCAGAAGAGGAGCACATTCACACAGACACAGAGTGCCAAAACATTATGACCAATCCTGACGAGCAGACTCAGCACAGGTGCACACAGAAAGTGGAGGGAAAAGGGTTCTCAGTGGATAACAGGATCTGCCAAAACATTAAAACTACCCCTTCCAGTGCTGTAAGGGAGCCAGAACCTGACACTATGAACTATTTATACGGCCGTTATTAGACAGATGCAGGAACTGCTTTTAGTTTTGGGAGTTCATTAGTGGGACTTATTGATGTGGAAGACCTTACTTTGTTTCTTCATCTTATTTGTTCATATAAAAAGGAAAGCAACATGAAACTACACTTAATTACCTTCACCTTTTCTTCATTTAGATATTTTAGATCTGTGTAAAGTATTTTTCTCAAAAAGTTCCAGTTTCTTCTACTTCCCTGATCGTACCACACTCAATATGTGTCAGGTCTAAGAATTCACTGTCTCAACCTCAGTGTGGGCGACATAGATAAGTTCATACGCTGCCTCGTAGCTAAGTATCATGATTAAAAAAGATAAAAACATAAAAGAACCATTGGTCAATCTTTAAATTTCAAGCTGCTACAATAATTAACGTATGAAAACCACCCTGAACAGATGGACTTGCTTTCTTACTTCCTTTTTTATCTTTAGGTAAGGGCTGGGCACAGTCTATAAACCCTTAGAATCATTCTGCTTTATCGTAAAACTGAAAATAAATTACTATCATTCCTTTTTGGCAATTTTGATAGAAAGTAGCCTAATTTGGATCAGTTTCTCTTTACTGGATCATCTGGTAAATCCTCAGAAACATTTAAATAATTTGTGTTTGTAGATGCAGTTGTTTTTCTGTAGAGTTGGGATTGTTGATGTCATAAAGTCATCTGACGTTTAACTCTTTCACTACAGCTTATCACTTATTACTACAGTATATTGTGCTGCTTTAACCACGCACCCTCAGCCCCTTTAGCTACAACAATGAAAACAACTGAACTCTAGCACTGGTTCTGGGATTTTGCAGCTTGAACAGCTTATTTATATATATTGGTCTAATGTTTCTTTCGCTTTATAAACATGTATTATAATTTTGTTTCTCGAGCAAATGAATTTCCTTCAGGATTAATGAAGTTTTATCTTTTCTTAACTGAACATACAGCTGTGGCACAAGTCAGTTCAACAGTGACTCCAACAACACAAATAACTACAACAACACCGATGACTACAACAACACCGATGACTACAACAACACAAATTACTACAACACCAGTGGCTACAACAACACCAGCGACTACAACAACACCAGCGACTACAACAACACAGATGACTACAACAACACCAGTGACTACAACAACACAGATGACTACAACAACACCAGTGACTACAACAACACAAATGACTACAACAACACCAGTGACTACAACAACACAGATGACTACAACAACACCAGTGACTACAACAACACCAGCGACTACAACAACACCAATGACGACAACAACACCACTGACTACAACAACACAGATGACTACAACAACACCAGCGACTACAACAACACAAATGACTACAACAACACAAATGACTACAACAACACCAGCGACTACAACAACACCAGCGACTACAACAACACCAATGACTACAACAACACCAGTGACTACAACAACACAAATGACTACAACAACACCAGCGACTACAACAACACCACTGACTACAACAACACCAGTAACTACAACAACACAAATTACTACAACAACACCAGCGACTACAACACCAGCGACTACAACAACACCACTGACTACAACAACACCAGTGACTACAACAACACAAATGACTACAACACCAGTGACTACAACAACACCACTGACTACAACAACACCGCTGACTACAACAACACCAGTGACTACAACAACACCACTGACTACAACAACACCAGCGACTACAACAACACAAATGACTACAACAACACCAGCGACTACAACAACACCGATGACTACAACAACACCAGCGACTACAACAACACCGATGACTACAACAACACCGATGACTACAACAACACCACTGACTACAACAACACTAGTAACTACAACAACACCGGTGACTACAACAACATCAGTGACTACAACAACACCCGTGGCTACAACAACACCGATGACTACAACAACACTAGTGACTACAACAACACCAGTGACTACAACACCGATGACTACAACAACACCAGTGACTACAACACCAGTGACCACAACAACACCGATGACTACAACAACACCACTGACTACAACAACACCAGTGACTACAACAACACCGATGACTACAACAACACCACTGACTACAACAATACCAGTGTGTACAACAACACCAGTGACTACAACAACACCGGTAACTACAACAACACCAGTGACTACAACAACACCAGTGACTACAACAACACCGGTGACTACAACAACACCGGTGACTACAACAACACCAGTGACTACAACAACACCGATGACTACAACAACGCCACTGACTACAACAACGCCAGTAACTACAACAACGCCAGTAACTACAACAACACCAGTGACTACAACAACACCGATGACTACAACAACACCAGTGACTACAACAACACCAGTAACTACAACAACACCGATGACTACAACAACACCAGTGACTACAACAACACCGATGACTACAACAACACCAGTGACTACAACAACACCAGTGACTACAACAACACCGATGACTACAACAACACCACTGACTACAACAACACCAGTGACTACAACAACACCGATGACTACAACAACACCAGTGACTACAACAATACCAGTGTGTACAACAACACCAGTGACTACAACAACACCGGTAACTACAACAACACCAGTGACTACAACAACACCAGTGACTACAACAACACCGGTAACTACAACAACACCGGTGACTACAACAACACCGGTGACTACAACAACACCGATGACTACAACAACGCCACTGACTACAACAACGCCAGTAACTACAACAACGCCAGTAACTACAACAACACCAGTGACTACAACAACATCGATGACTACAACAACACCAGTGACTACAACAACACCAGTGACTACAACACCAGTGACTACAACAACACAGATGACTACAACAACACCAGTGACTACAACAACACCGATGACTACAACAACACCAGCGACTACAACAACACCAGTGACTACAACAACACAGATGACTACAACAACACCAGTGACTACAACAACTCCACTGACTACAACAACGCCAGTAACTACAACAACACCGGTGACTACAACAACACCGGTGACTACAACAACACCGATGACTACAACAACGCCAGTAACTACAACAACGCCAGTGACTACAACAACACCGATGACTACAACAACACCAGTAACTACAACAACACCAGTGACTACAACAACACCGATGACTACAACAACACCAGTGACTACAACACCACCAGTGACTACAACAACACAGATGACTACAACAACACCAGTGACTACAACAACACCGATGACTACAACAACACCAGCGACTACAACGACACCGGTGACTACAACAACACCAGTGACTACAACAACACCAGTGACTACAACAACACCGATGACTACAACAACACCAGCGACTACAACAACACCAGTGACTACAACAACACAGATGACTACAACAACACCAGTGACTACAACAACACTGATGACTACAACAACTCCACTGACTACAACAACGCCAGTAACTACAACAACACCGGTGACTACAACAACACCGGTGACTACAACAACACCAGTGACTACAACAACACCAGTGACTACAACAACACCGATGACTACAACAACGCCAGTAACTACAACAACGCCAGTGACTACAACAACACCAGTGACTACAACAACACCGATGACTACAACAACACCAGTAACTACAACAACACCGATGACTACAACAACACCAGTGACTACAACACCACCAGTGACTACAACACCACCAGTGACTACAACAACACAGATGACTACAACAACACCAGTGACTACAACAACACCGATGACTACAACAACACCAGCGACTACAACGACACCGGTGACTACAACGACACCGGTGACTACAACGACACCGGCGACTACAACGACACCAGCGACTACAACGACGCCACTGACTACAACGACACCAGTGACTACAACACCACCAGTGACTACAACAACACAGATGACTACAACAACACCAGTGACTACAACAACACCGATGACAACAACAACACCAGCGACTACAACAACACCAGCGACTACAACAACACCAGCGACTACAACAACACCTGTGACTACAACAACACCGGTGACTACAACAACACCGGCGACTACAACGACACCGGCGACTACAACGACACCAGCGACTACAACGACACCAGCGACTACAACGACGCCACTGACTACAACGACACCAGCGACTACAACAACGCCACTGACTACAACAACACCAGCGACTACAACAACACCAGCGACTACAACAACACCAGCGACTACAACAACACCTGTGACTACAACAACACCGGTGACTACAACGACACCGGTGACTACAACGACACCGGCGACTACAACGACACCGGCGACTACAACGACACCAGCGACTACAACGACGCCACTGACTACAACGACACCAGCGACTACAACAACGACACCAGCGACTACAACGACACCAGCGACTACAACGACACCAGCAACTACAACGACACCAGCGACTACAACGACACCAGCGACTACAACGACGCCACTGACTACAACGACACCAGTGACTACAACGACACCAGTGACTACAACGACACCAGTGACTACAACAACACCGAAGACTACAACAACACCAGTGACTACAACAACACCAATGACTACAACAACACCAGTGACTACAACAACACCAGTGACTACAACCACGCCGGTGAGAACAACAACACCGGTGACAACAACAACAACAGTCACTCCAACAACAGCAGCTCCAGGTACTACCCCAACAACATCAGCCACAGGTCACAGCTTCTTCAGCAACAATTCCAGTACTCACATGATGCTTCTTTTCATTTCAAGATCCCTGTGATGAAAACCCTTGTGGCAGAGGAAGCACATGTGAGGCTCGTGCCAATCAGACCTTTATATGCTTGTGTCTGCCTGGAGATAACTACAACAACGTCAGCAAACGTTGTGAGAGGGGTAAGTATTTGTTTGGTACTACCACTACGAGGTCGGTGCTGCATGGGGAAATGACATATCTACTACTATGTAATACCACTGTGTAATATAAGTTTTCATATTAAAGAGTTTCAGAGTTTCTAATACTTTAGTAAATGTATGTAAAGGTATACGGTGGAGTCACAGAATTAAACACTAGACATGAAACAACTCTCTTCTAAAAAAAGCTTTTAAGTGTACATCTGTCTTACTGTGGTGTTTTCTTGTTTTAGCCAAAGTTTTCCCTGGACAACTACAACTGCCTCAGATAGTTTATAATAACAGTATGTCAGACAAGGCATCACCAGCGTTCAAAAGAGCTGCAGACATTATTACCCAAGAGGTGAAAAATTCCTTTTTCTTTCTCTATCTTTCAGTTATACTGACATCTTGATTCATTCTAATAAATGTACAACACTTAGGTATCAAACCATGTACCTGTGTTGTCAGATGATGACCTAAACAAAATGACATTTTCTTTCTTCCAAAACACAGCTGGACAAGAGTTTGGGATCTGATCCTACTTACCGTGGATGTATAGTGCTGGAACTCAGGTAAGTTTTGAGTATAGAATTAACCATCCATCTGTCTTGAAGCAGTTCACTCAGATCCTACTGCACTTAATAATTACCATCATTAAGAGTGATTTCTGTCCCTATAGACCAGTCAACAACATTAGATTAAGGGTGGATCCACATGTCAATGCATCTGTAGAGTTCATCTACTCACCAGATTCACCAGTCACAACATCACAAGTTCAAGAGATGGTGGAGAATGCCACAGAATGCACCAACTGTTCACTGAAAGGGGCAACTTTTAGAGGTGAGTTAATTACCCGGATCTAGTCCAATCATTAAGTACTTCAATGGTAAAAAAGCATCAGAATAAAACTCAGATACTCAAGACTGATTTGTTCTCAGGCAGAGATGTTCTTTACTCTATCTACAACTCTGCCAGACCTGCCAACATGTACGCATTTTTCGTACTCGGCACGCATTTTGACCCTTAAGTACGCTTGTACGGTTCGCTGCTCTCTTGGTACGCATTTTGTTGCACCTCGCATTTCGCTGGTTTCAGTTTCTAAACTTTCTATGCAATCTATGACGTTGATTCTGCCACTGAGCCACAGCGTGTAAGTGGAGTGAAAAGCGTTCACACTGCATTTTAACCCTCCGCCCACCTGCCCCTCTTAGCCAAATGCTTCGCGCGTTCAGTTCAATTCAGTGCCGAAAGCAAGCCAGGCTGGCCGGATAACTTGCAGGGTTGCGTGCTATGGCTGAACCTCCGGGCAACAGGTAACGAACACGGTAGCCTACTACACACAAGCACTTCCAACCCCCCCGAAACATACCGTAATTTCCGGACTATAAGGCGCACCTGAATATAAACCGCACCAGCTAAATTTTGGGGAAACTACAGATTGTGCCATATGGGTTCCCGCGAGTCTAAAAAAGTCTTAAATTTGATAATGCCAATTTAAGGCCTAAAAAACTCTTAAATACGAGCATATTTTGCATCGTAGGTCTTAAATTACATTTCGTCAAGTCTTAAATCCTTAAGGGCATTTACCGCTTCATTCGCATTTCGTTCAATGCGTCGGTGGCATTCACAGTTAGTTCCGTGTGTTCTGTGTAGTTCTTTATTAAATATAACTATTAGCAGTGCACTGAAATTAAACTACAAATGAGACCTGGAAGTGGAATCCGGTGTTCAGCCTGGTTTGTGATGTGTTGCTGCACCGGGTTGGTCCGGTCGTACAGCGCAGGCGAAGCGGGGAGATTTTATCGTCACGTAACGTTTGTTAGCGATATGTATTTATGCCTTTTGGATTCGAGACTTCTTCTGTCACATGAACGTCGTTGTCAACTTGGGAAATGGGCAGGATGTAAGTTTAATGATTGCTGGCTTTGTAACGTGGAGTTGGAGAGAAGCTTAGCCACGTTTGCTAGTAGTATGCTTCAACATGAAGTAACAGGGCAGAGACGAAGTGGAGGGATTTCAGCTCAATACATTTATTAAACAGAACCATATAAAGCAGGTCTCACGGCTTATTACAGAACACTATAATAACAGATAATAAAACGTTCATGGCTTGTAGCCTTCACCTGCGTCCACATTACGGAGATGGCGGATGTAAAAAAAAAAAAAAGAGACGGAATAAAGAGTGACACACGCTGAACTAAGCGATGAAAACAAAGGAGGCGCCGCCGTTTGGCGTAAATTGGTACTGCTCCATGTAAAACTGGAAAACGCTGAACAATCCTTATGAGGCCTCATCATCATAAAGTGACATGATGTGGGGGGTTGTACTCATAAAATTTCTTCAAGGTTGGCAGGTCTGTGACATTAATTTATCCACTCATCTTTAGATCAGATTAGATTGTGATTTTATTATATCACATGGAAATGAATTAACAAAGCAACATTTCAGAGATGCACTGTGAGTGTAGCGTATTGCAGTAAGGCGTAGATTATCCCTAAGCATGTGGTCTTTAAGTCCAATTTGATCCGTCATTTGTCTTGATTGACATATTTTGTTCTAGATGTTTGAGTGAGTTTCACTGAAATGATCTTCCTTTCCCCCCCTTGAATTATAGAGGTAGACCTGTGTGACACGAAACCATGTGATGAAGTCACCACCACAAGCTGCTCTTCAAAAGATGGAATTGCAAGCTGCATCTGTCTGGACCACTACGTTCCAACTGACTTAGATAACAATATCTGTGTTGGTGAGAGGATTTAGTTTTAGATTTTTAAATGTCTGATGAGTGTGTTAATGTTTCTTTTCCCAAACAACGACTTTTAAATGTTTTTTGTATTTTTGCAGCTTGTCCCAGTGCAGCAACAATAAAGGATTCTAAGTGTGTGTAAGTGCTAAGTGTCTATCTGTATATCTATCTATCTATCTATCTATCTATCTATCTGAATGATAAAGTCATTTTCTTTGTCTTTCAGTTGTCCATTTGGTTATTCTGGTGTGAACTGCGATGAAAGTGAGCATACAGCACATTTACAATGATTAACAATGAATGAAACAATAATATATCCCCGTGTTAGGCTGTGTTACTGTGTGCATTGATACTCTGATACTGACGTCCTCTACATTGTTGTTTGTTAGAGTGGCAGCTCGCCCTGGTGATCGTCGGCTCTGTGCTCGGTGGACTGCTGCTCATAGCCCTCATTGTTCTGCCGTTAGTCATTCGCAAGTGAGTTTTTCACCTATACGCCCACTTTCACACATTCACCACTGTCTCTGTCATGCCTTTGCCACGTTTCTCTTTCCCTCACGTGACTCTAATACACACCTTTACCTAGCAAGGCATGGTAACTACTGTGTGTACCTTTATAATTGCAATTAATGGGAACAATTACATTGGAATCCAACAAAATGAATCACAATAATACAGTCAGTGACAGTTGACTGTAATATGTATTTTCCTTTAATGTTGTCAGGTTGTCAAAGAAAAAGTCAAAGACGAACAATACTGCTTTTGTCGGAAAGCCCTACATCGACCAGCCTGCTCCCAAGGCACCACTGATCAATAGCAACTCAGTCAACAACAAGGCTTCAGACTCAGGTAATGGGTCGGCCAATGGCTTGGCAGCTTTTACCAAGGATGGGGTTCTTAGACTCCCACGGGCAACGGTCAACGACAGCTGGAACAGCAGCACCAGCAGCACCAGCCTGGAGATGACTGCAAGAAACGACCAGGTGGGTATTCCCTCTGTCTGTGTGTAAAGAAAATGTGTCTGTGAAGGTTCTCAGTTATCCAGGTCATGTTATATTCAAAATACACTAAAGAAAGGTAGCTGGGCTTGTTGAGTTTCTTGAAGATGTTTTGTCGTAACCTTCAGTTTTAAAGGACTGGTGGGGAGTTGGGGTTTAAATAGGAACATGTGTGGGTGTTACCCATCAGAAACTCACATGACTAGTGTCTGCCAGCTCGTCAGGAAATGATTTAGCTGAATCCACCTACACCTGAAGGACAAAGGACAGTCCAGTTGCCTGTCTTTAGTGTTTTAAATAAATGTGAAGAAAATAACATATTAGGAAGCTCAATCTTACAATCAGCTGTGTTGTCATCTAGCTGTGCTTCCGTGGCCCATTTGCTCAAATGTCTCTGACGGAGAATCTTTTGTTTTCTGCTGCAGTGGATGAACAACAACCCCTATGGTCAGAGGCAGGGCTACGACAACCCTTACTACATGCAGGACAATGGAAATTAACCACAAACACTATCATGACCCCATTACGATCTTGTCTTTTGTCGACCACCTTCAATGAAGTTTGAGATATGATTTCCATCTTGCCCCATCTTAGTGCCGTTTTAAAGTCAAGAGTTGTCTATTTGTGCTATAAACTTTTATCTGTTAATTTACAAGTAAATGTTTTTTGTATAAAAATTATTCCAGGTTTGTGTTGGTTCAGAATGAGACGAGGTAAAACGAGATAAAACGAACAATGTCTTAATCTGCAGAATGAGGCTAGTCAGGTGCATTCACATATTTCATTTAAAAATATTTATTACTACATTGATACTGATAAGAGTATATTTTATGTTCAATGACTAATTAAATCAATGAGTGAAATACAGATTTCATTTTTCCACATCATAGTATTTAATTCATAAAAACATTTGAATGCGTACATTAAAATATTTTCTTTCAGAGAACGTATGTTGCTATTTTTTGTGTTTTGAATATATTTGACTTCCTCAGGGGGGAAAATTGATTTTTGCTTTTATAAATCTGAATATTTATCATCTATATTAATAAAAAAAACATATCCATATCCATTTCTATTGTTGTTAATAAGTTCTTCTGTGTCAAACTGCAATCAATGCAGATTTACGTGCCACGGCTGGTGAGTTAGAAACAGATGTGACAGCTGCTTGTTGCTGACGGCCTGTTCTGCGTTTTCCCCCCTTGTTTTGGTGCTTCTCTGTTGGGTACCCTGGTAACTGGGAGCCCCTGGCCGTCGCAGCACTCACACTCTCTCGAATCTCAACCTTGATCCCTCTGGCTAGGGTGACTGCTTTGTTCGGGACATCTGCGCATTTTCATTACTTTTCACACATCCCGCAAATTGAGACATTGTCCTGCAGAGGCGGTCCTGGCTAGATTTACACCCTGGGTGAACCATCCCTTGGCCGCCCCCCCACCCAAAAAAGAAAAAAAGACTTACCCCCAAACCCCGCCACCAACACAACATTATATTATTTGTATTATTTTATTATATATAATCTTAAATACAAAAAGGTAACAAGAACAGAGAAAAAACAAGATAAATAAATGAAATACAGTATATAAACACCAATGTAAATTGCAAATCCTTCATCACAGGATCTAATAACCATTATTAGTCATTAAATTATGGAATAATTAAAAAAAATAAATAAATAAATAAAATAGGCCTATTTGTGGAAAACAAAATGCAATATTTGAGTTACATAAAAGCTTTTTATTTGTTTTCTTCCTAATTGTCACAGTGGAGCGGGGGGGGGGGGATCTAAGATCATCTCGTCCCGGGCCCAGGCAAGACTGTCAGCTGGCCTGGTTGCATGACATGATGCCTCAATTCAATAGTTGCTAGTTCAGCAAAACTAAAACCCAAATCCAGTCGTCTTCTGTGGCTAATAGCAACATATTAGCCAGAGGCTAATAAATAGCATATAGCCTACTGTCACGTCACTCATAGAAATCTGCATACCTTTATCTTTTGCCCGTTTCTCCTCTTCTTCTTCTTCTTTTTCTGAACTGGGCACCTGATGCTTCTTTGGTCTTTTACGTTGATCCATGATGAAGATGAAAACTCGACATCATTAACTTTTACATTACCTTTTGCCAACACCGTTCTTTCGCCCGTCAATCAACCTGTTATTGACAGTCAGACTCGTTTTGAAATGTGTGTTTTTATAATCTGGCATCTATCAAATAGCTGTTTGGAGAAAGCAGTGAGGGCTGTCATCAGGGGGCTGGGCGGGCTGTTTGATCATGTCAATCAAACTGAGACGCGGATGCAGGTTACAAATCAGGTCAGAACGGCATGCAGCGCGAGACATGGAGGGAAGCACAACCCGTACGGCTAAGAAGAGGAAATGCAGCTATAATAAAGACTGGAAACTATCTATCTCTGGGTGAAACCAGTGCAAGGCGAGTCTGGTAAAGTTTGCTGTGAAGTTTGCTTGAGTCATTTTTCCGTTTCACACGGAGGTGAATACGATGTGAAACGACACAGACAATGTGAGACTCGCAGAAAACGTGTTGCTCAAAAGGAGGCTTCCCAGTCGATGCGTGCGTTCCTGCTAAAACCCAAACAAGATTCAAATGCAGATAAGGTAACAGCAGCTGAACTAACTAGCATTTACCACACTGTGAAACACTCCCTATCATACAGGTCAGAAGACTGTGGCAATAAGCTAACATCAACCATGTTTCCAGACTCTGAGATTGCAAAGAAAATGTCATGTGGTTGTACAAAGGCAGCATCCATAGTTCTGCTAAGGGGCAGAATAGAAATGTTTATTTTTTTTAAAGTTCTTTTAGACTGCCTTGATGCATTGGTATCCCACATTGTCCCACACAAATGTAGTCTTTGTCCCACATCCGGTGAATTGGGATCTGGTCACCCTACCTCCGGTGTCACATTTTTCCTCTGTTGGCTTCGGCCTAGTTACTTTATTTTCGCTGCTTCCAACAACAACAAACACACACGATGATGCACCCATCAACAGACGTACTGATACTCCTACTCAAACCTCATTTCGCTCTTATGGGTTGGCTGCTGGCTTTATTATTTTAATACATTTTTTAACTTTTACATTTTGCCCATGTCTCTCCATTTTGTGTCATGGTTTTTTTCTTTCGTTCATTCAGTCGTCTTCTGTAACTGCTTATTCCTGTTAAGGGTCGCGGGGTCTGCTGAAGCCTATCCCAGGTGTTATTGGGTGAGAGGTGGGGTCCACCCTGGACAGGTCTCCAGTCTATCACAGGGGTAACACAGAGAGACAGACAACCATTCACACTCACACCTACGGCCAATTTAGAATCACCAATGAACCTAACCAGCATGTCTTAGGACGGTGGGAGGAAGCTGGAGAACCTGGAGAGAACCCATGCAGACACAGGGAGAACATGCAAACTCCACACAGAAAGGCCCAGTCAGCCCATGGATTCGAAACAGGGACCTTCTCACTGTGAGGCATCAGTGCTAACCACCTTGCCACTGTGCTGCCCTAATTTTGTCTTTATTTCTATTTATTAAGTCTAATATTGGGTTATTGTTTTCTCCCTTTATGGGAAACTATATTTTCATAGTACAACAGATTCTCTGTCTAAAAAAAACCCCAAATTTAATTTGAGCAGTTTGATCCAACTTCTGATGTTGTGACTGTGGACTCTGGTGAGTAAATGAGCTCTACAGATGCATTGACATGTGGATTCACCCTTAATCTAGTGTTGTTGACTGGGCTATAGGGACAAAAATCAATCGTAATGATGGTAATTATTAAGTGCAGTAGGATCTGAGTGAACTGGTTCAAGATAGATGGATGGTTAAGTCTATTCTCAAAACTAACCTGAGATCCAGCACTATACATCCACGGCAAGTAGGATCAGATCCCAAACTCTTGTCCAGCTGTGTTTTGGAAGAAAGAAAATGTCATTTTGTTTAGGTCATCATCTGACAACACAGGTATATGGTTTGATACCTAAGTGTTGTACATTTATTAGAATGAATCAAGATGTCAGTATAACTGAAAGATAGAGAGAGAAAATATATTTTTCACCTCTTCTGTCATAATGTCTGCAGCTCTTTTGAACGCTGGTGATGCCTTGTCTGACATACTGTTCTCATAAACTATCTGAGGCAGTTGTAGTTGCCCAGGGAAAACTTTGGCTAAAACAAGAAAACACCACAGTAAGACAGATGTACACTTAAAAGCTTTTTTTAGAAGAGAGTTGTTTCATGTCTAGTGTTTAATTCTGTGACTCCACCGTGTACCTTTACATACATTTACTAATTAGAAACTCTGAAACTCTTTAATATGAAAAAAAAAAAAAAAAAACTGGGGGCTGTAACATTATTTACAAAAAAAAAATAAAAACATATCAGGTCACTTTATAAATTAGCTTAGCATTTAGACTGGAAACAGGAAAATGTGTAGCTGGCATAAAACCTGCCATTAAGCGCTTCAGTCAGCAAAGAAGAGTTTCTTTTCCAAAAGCTGACTAGACTTAAATGAAACTGAGGTTATTAAAACTAACTGCCTTTATCAACACCAAGTAATACTAATAATCTTCCTACATCCCAAAGACACATTACTGCCCTACACGATGTTATTACATCGTCTTAGTTACGTCATTTCCAAACAAATACTTACCGCTCTCACAGCGTTTGCCAACGTTGTTGTAGTCATCACCAGACAGACACAAGCATATAAAGGTCTGATCAGCACGAGCCTCACATGTGCTTCCTCTGCCACAATGGTTTTTATCACAGGGATCTTGAAATGAAAAGAAGCATCATGTGAGTACTGGTATTGTTGTTGAAGAAGCTGTGACCTGTGGCTGATGTTGTTGGGGTAGTACCTGGAGCTGCTGTGGTACCTGTTGTACTTTACACACGGGTTCGTTTTGCTCAAGGCAAGAGACACATTTCACTTATGAAGGAATTATGTGTATACTTTATTACAAAAATGGTCTAAAACACAGAGTAAAAACACCATTCACTCAGGGGAAACTAATGGGAAAAAATGGATGCTGAGGCTTACCGGTGTGTTGGAGATAAGGGCTGGGGCGGTGACACCCAACTAAAACAATAAACACCCAGACACTCGTGCCAGTCGCCCACACATGCACACACAAAATCGGTGAAGAGACCCAGAACCAAGGGGAGCACAGCACACCAAATGAGGGGGATCCCACCTCCAGACCACCAACAACTACGGACCTCAGCAACTAAAGAAGAAAAACAGGGAAATTAGTGGGGTTGCACTAACACACAAACATAACAAAAACACCCAAACTCTAACCAAACAGGCAGTTGGCAAACAATATCAATCAATAAACAAAACAAAAATACAAACGGCCAATTGCCAGGTCTAGAAAGAAATAATGAAAAATAATACAAAGGAATCCACAAAACAGAATATCAAAAATAAAGAAAAATAACAAATCCAATAAACAGGCGGAATAAACTGAGTAAACTATAGAAAGAAAACACAATAATCGAACATAAAGGGGAGTTCACCCCACTACTCAATCAACCGTTAAATGTTAATCTCCTTGATCCACGAAACGATCTACGCCCGAGCCGCCCAACGGGCAGCTAACCACCAGGAGAGACAATATACAAGCAGCGAAAACAATGCAACTCATAAAGCAAAGCATAAAGCTAATAATAGCAAAACAGCAGCGGTCCCCCGTAGCTTGTAGCGATGTGTAGCGTGATTAGCGTCACACGGTCCTGTCAGCTGATGCTGACGTCACCCGCGCACCATTGACCACGGGGATCTGGGGACCCAATAAATCGGTTGATGATAGCTAGAATAGGTGTACCAAAGTGGGAAAGGTCAAGGGGTTACATACCAGTTAACAGGGTTGGCTAGTCAAAACACACCGCAGGGAGAGGACAAGAGCGTGCTGCACAGCTACCGGCATCTACCTGTGATCAGTGTTGAGGGAGACGCTCACCACCAAAGGCCATTTAGGTAGCACACACACAGGAGTACAGGAGTAGTGGTGGAAAAAAGATTCTGGATCCGGCTCATTGAACCGGCCACCAAAGAAGACTCAAGAATCACGAATCGAGACGTCTATTGAACCGGCTCAGTTGAGTCCTACCACATTTGATTGATATATAATCAATAAATGGCACCATTCAAACATCTTACATCTCACTTGGCAGAGAAACAAAATGTACTACCCGACTTGGCCACTAGCAAACTACAGCACTCAGACACTGGAGTGGAGTGGCGCTACTGAGTCCCTTCGCCACTCATGAATCCCTGCGGATTCGTCACTCATGAATCCCGGCGGATTCGCCACTCATGAATCCCTGCGGATTCGCCACTCATGAATCCCGGCGGATTCGCTACTCATGAGTCCCTGCGGATTCGCCACTAATGAATAAAATATTCTTTTGTAATGGTGACCCTGTACTCATTCATTTTATTTTTTTTTACTTTTTATTTTTGTTTTGCACAGCGTAATTTTAAGCTTTAGGCTTATGTAAGCTACTTGTTATGATTTAGTTGAGATGATTTTCCGTGTTTACATGATTGATAAATGGCAATAACATGAATGTAGCTCAAGTTATGTACCATAAATAATATAATATAATAAATATAATATAATAAATATAATATAATATAATATAATATAATATAATATAATTATGTAATAACAACAAGAATAATACATGCTGTCCAATATTAGGGGCCTACTGTAGAAATAGTAGTAAAACACCAACAAGATCATTTGTTGTCATACTCCCTCTTTGATCTTCTAAATGTAAATAAACCAGTGCACTGGTCCCAGGTTGCCATGGTATTTAACTGTTGACCGGCCCCCTTGACCTTTTCACCCAATAAGAGACCGGGGGCACCATCCCCCACACTTGCTCTTGCAGAACACCTCAGAAAGAATTGACAAGAGCATTGGGTGGTGTCAGGGTTTTTGAGTGGTGAAAATGAGCACGAGAAAGAAGAGCAGCGTGTGGATGCACTTTGATATGGGAAATCCAAAGCAGGCTAAGTGCAAACTATGCAAACAATTAATCTCTACTCATGCAGGGAGTACGTCAAATATGATAAGGCATTTGAAAACGAAACACCCCACAGCACTGATGGAAGTTGCTCGAGGAGAGGAAGAAGAGGGAGCAGCAGCAACAGGAGCTACAAACTTGTACTGAGTCTGTTGTGGCAACAACATCTGCTGCATCATCCAGTTCAGAGGGGGCAGATGCCACTTTAACAGCCCTAGCACCACCAGAAGTTGTCAGAAGGCGCCCAAGGCAGACAACACTGGGGGCCTTTGTAAGAAGACCCATGCAACAAAAGAGTAAAGTGGACGAGGCACTTATTAATATGTTAGCTAAGGACAGCCTTTTTCTATTGTGGAGGATGAGGGCTTCAGGGAATACACAGCTGCGCTGGACCCTTCATATGTTCTGCCAAGCAGGTACATGCTTTCAAAAAGGATGCTGCCAAACCTACATGACAAGATTAGGCGAGAGCTTAAAGTAAATATCCAGAATGCTACTGCAGTGTGCCTGACAACAGATTGCTGGACATCCAGAACCACTACTAGTTACATGTCAGTGACATGTCACTACATTGAAGAGTTCACACTCAGGAGCAGCTTACTGGACTGTTTTATTTTAACAGAGAGACACACAGCTGAGCAGCTTGCCTACAAATTGAATCAAGTGGTGGAGGAGTGGGAAATCAAAGATAAGGTTGTAGCATGTGTCACTGACAATGCACAGAACATAAAGAAAGTGGTTAAGGACATCCTGCAATGGAACCACGTGAGCTGTTTTGCCCATTCTTTAAATCTTGTTGTGAGACATGCTCTTGATGATGCCCCTGGCATACAGACAATTATAAAGAAGGTGAAGGCCATGGCTGAATACGTCCGGAGAAGCACAGTGGCCACAGAAAAACTACGTCAAATGCAGCAGAGTATGGGCCAGCCATAGTTGCGACCAAAAACGGACGTTGTTACACGCTGGAACTCAACATTTTACATGCTGCAGTGCGTACTTCAAATCAAGGAGCCCCTGGTCTCAACACTAGCACTTCTAAACCCACAGGAGCCAACACTGTCACATGCAGAGTGGGAAGCTTTGGAGGAAGCCTGTGTGGTCCTGTTACCTTTTGAAGAGGTCACGAAAGAAATGAGCTTAGAGAGGTATGCATTTCACATTTTATATATCTTTGCTTTACATGTTGACATTATCTTTTGCAGGTTATAGACATTACTGTTAAAGTACTCAGAGCTGCCAACTCTCACGCTTTCGCCGTGTGACACACGGTTTTGCCTGTTTTCACTGTTTAAGCACTTTATTTGTTGCACTTTATTTGTCTCTGATGGACCATGTGGTGGGAGACTTTGAATGAAGAATAATGTCCCTCCCTAACTAATCTTGTGTCGTTTTTGGCTGAACATAAATCATTAAGTACTCTTAAGAATACAGTTATTCACAACATAGGTTAGGTTTTAGTTAAGAATTAGTTTAATACCATTTTAATCAAAATATCAATCAACCTACCTAGGTCAAATCTTAAACACTGATCTATGAATAAGGCTTTATTGTAATTTAGGCACACCGATAGTTTTCTGGTTGAATGTTCAGCTCAAGTCTACAAACTAAGACCTACAAGTCATGATGCCGAACATGAATCAGAATAAATTCAGGTATTGCACATCTTTAGCAGACCGCCCAAAAATCCACTAGAATGCTGGAAACCACATCTACTTAATCCAAAATCTCCTGGGGGTGGACCTTCAGCTATGTCTGCTTCACAGAATGTAACCAATATTGTCCATCTTCAGTGGGCTGCCCCTATCAACAGCTTTGGACCTCCCCACAAACCACCAGAATGCAGGGTACAACATGGGTACAACATCAAATTAATTCCAATTATCTTATATCTGAGCCACCAATTTGTGTGACTGCGTGCACGGCATAATTTTGGTCACCCACGACAAAATCTCACTCCAAGGTTTTTTGAAAAGTTGGCAGGTATGAAGTACTTGTAATATGTCTTTCATTAAAATATGTTATTACCTTAAACAAAGCACTCTGATCACTGCTGTCCAGTGAAATAAATTAAATTGATCATTTATCATTTATTTTATCATATATCTTTTATCATTTCCTCACAGCTTCGTGACGGGCTCAAAAGCAATTTTGATTTCACGAGGACTGCAAAGATTCATAACGGACAAACAAAGAAACCCTCCCAAAACCCAAGCTGTGAAGACGCTGGTCAACGCTCTTGCAGCTCAACTGGTGGAACGATTAGGATACCTTGAGAAGGTCAATGTACTGGCTGATGCAACCTTCCTGGACCAGAGGTTCAAAAGGCATGGCTTTGTGAACGATTCATATGCCAATCAGACCATTTCAAGAGTGGAGAGGGCAACAATGAAGGCAGGCACTCAGCCATCCTCTGATGCAGTCTCAGAGGACAGTGAAGCTGCAGCAACTGCAAGGCCTCAAAGTCAGTCTGTGCCTGTGTTTTGGGCTGACTTTGAAGAGAGAGTCACAAGCCTAAGGCCAGATGTGCAGAGCCCCCAAGCTGCGGTCTTGCTTGAGGTAAAGGGATATCTGTCAGAACAACTCATTCCTCGAACAGCTGACCCTTTACAGTGGTGGAAGACACGAGCACTGGTCTATAAAAACCTGTGCATTGTGATGATGACCAGACTTTGTATCATTGCCACCTCAGTGCCCTCAGAGCGGGTTTTCTCCAAAACAGGACAAATTGTGTCAGACAGGAGGTGCCACCTCACCACTGACAAGGTTTTTCAGCTTGCATTTTTAAATGCCAACCTCAAAAAGTCAAAAAGTAAATAGTGTCACTGTCCATTTCCCCGCCAGCTTTTTATTTCCATTGTCTTTATTCGTAGATTACTTTCTTCATATTTTTTATTTTACCAAACTGTAGTAGGCATTTTTGTTGGCATATTGTATATTGTATTGTAGTTTATTCTTAGTTACACATTTTAAGCTAATGTAAGTTTGTATTTTTTTGTATTTCATATGGCTTGTTTGCAGTGTCACTTTAAAGCAGTCTGCACTTTTTCAGATTTCTCTGCAGTTTGTTGTGTGTGCCTTTAATATTATTAGGGAACCTTTACCTTATTTGCGCAAATTGTTTCATTTGTTGGACGTTTATGCCCCGTGTATGTGTAATTTTTTTATTTATCACGCTCAATAAAAATTCAATAATGGTTCAGCTATTAGTAGGCTACTTTTAATACCTGGTGGTTATTAACATTCTGCTGAATGGGCCTACTTGCTGACACATGAACTATAACTAAAGACTAATGGCAGGAGAAAATAGTAACCCAAAAAGGCAAGTGTATATGCTTTATTAAGTCGCGAGGAAATGTATGTACTGGAAACACTTTCTTTCACACTCGGGCCATTTTAGGTCAAGTGACTCAAGTGACTCAAGTGACTCAAGTGATTCGCAAAACCCGGATCATATCAGTGAGTGATTCAGACTGATCCGAATCCCTCAAAAGATCCGGGTTTTACACCACTATACAGGAGGCACCCAATCAGACGCTCAGTCGGGGAGCAGAGAGAGAACTGGCGGCGGAGGATCGCCCCTTTTATAGGTCTGTGCGCCCCCCAGTGGTTGGCTGTATTGATGTCAATTAAAATCCACAGATCTCTATACTGCTACAAGAAGATAAAACTTCATTAATCCTGAAGGAAATTCATTTGCTAGAGAAACAAAATTATAATACATGTTTATAAAGAGAAAGAAACATTAGACCATCCATCCATCCATCTTCTAAACCCGTTTAGTCCTGTTAAGGGTCACGGGGGTCTGCTGGAGCCTATCCCAGCTGTCATCGGGCGAGAGGCAGGTCGCCAGTCCATCGCAGGGCCACACACAGAGACAGACAACCATTCACACTCACATTCACACCTACGGGCAATTTAGAATCACCAATTAACCTAATGAGCATGTCTTTGGATGGTGGGAGGAAGCCGGAGTACCCGGAGAGAACCCACGCAGACACAGGGAGAACATGCAAACTCCACACAGAAAGGCCAGCCGGCCCATGGATTCGAACCGGTGACCTTCTTGCTGTGAGGCATCAGTGCTAACCACCTCGCCACTGTGCCGCCCAACATTAGACCAATATATATAAATTGTTCAAGCTGTAAAATACCAGAACCAGTGCTTGAGTTCAGTTATTTTCATTGTTGTAGCTAAAGGGGCTGAGGGTGCGTGGTTAAAGCAGCACAATATACTGTAGTAATAAGTGATAAGCTGTAGTGAAAGAGTTAAACTTCAGATGACTTTATGACGCCAACAAATCAACTCTAGGAAAAAACAACTGCATCTATCATCACAAATTATTTAAACATTTCTGAGGATGTGCCAGATGATCCAGTAAAGAGAAACTGATCCAAATTAGCCTAATTTCTATAAAAATTGTTAAAAAAATGGTTCTTTTATGTTTTTATTTTTTTAATCATGATACTTAGCTACGGGGCAGCATATGAACTTATCTATGTCGCCCACACTGAGGTTGAGTCAGTGAATTCTTAGACGTGATATATACTAATAAAGGTCGTATAAATCTCATGCTGGGTTTTTAAGCATGTAAAACATTAACCAGACCAGAGACCAAACCTTCCTTGAGTGGAATGTGACTTCCCAAACAAAGGTATGATATCAACGCGGTCAGAGGTAAGCTATCAGCCGATGTGTGATTTATGGCACCACAGAAGCAGCTGATCCATTTGAGTTATTTCCTAGTACAGTCAATGGATGTAGTACAGATCCTGACAGAAAAAATATGACTGGCTGGGGATGGATGAGCAAGTCAGTCAGAGATTCTATTGAACAAGAATAGCTCGAAGCTTCTCATTTAAAAAAATAAAAAATAATGAAAAAAATGAACACGGTCTGTTCATTTTGGAGTCTATGAACTTTCACTGTGAACTATGAACTTGAACTAGTTCACTTTTATCTGTGTGAACTGAACGGTCAAACACTTCCCTTTGTTCGTTAGAGCACTAAAACTATCCAGACAGAAAAAAACAGAAAACAGTTGAAACGCAAAGCTTGTGGATTTGTTGTCAGCTGTTAAATAATGCACACAACTGTGAGTCTGAACTTTGAGTTAGTTCAAATATTAATAGAGATAAAAGAGATAAAGAGCCTTTATTTGTCATTATATTATACAAGTATCATATAACGAGATTGCATGGTCAGACATGGAGGGTTGGTCCTGAGCCACTGCACTCGGTGGCGTGCGCGTTGTGGGCCAACCTGACCGGTGCCTAACACCTAGCATGTTTTGATGATGGGAGGAAACCGGAGTGCCCAGAGAAAACCCACACAGACACGGGGAGAACATGCAAACTCCACACAGAGGCCTCCGCCTCGGGGATTCAAACCAGCAACCTTCTTGCTGTGAGGCACCAACGCTACCCACTGTGCCACCGTGCTGTCCAAGACTACTCTAATTTCCAGGAATAACAATAACTAGAAAAATTCCTGCGGAAATCTTGACTGTGCCGATGATGCTGCCGTCCAGTTTCAAGTGTGCGTGGTAAATCATCATACAATAGGAAGGAAAAACATATTATATCACATTACTCGGCAACCCGGCAACAAAGTGACTGGATGGGTGTGAGTTTGATGTCATGAATGTTGGAGAGTACAACAAACCAAACAGGATGAGGAGGATGCAGTAGGCCTGGCTGAGAGAGAGAGACACTGAGAAGGGTCGTCCTTTATGCCCTTCTACAAACCGAGCCCACAAGGGCAGGTCCATGCAGCAGACCCCTCCCACCTCCACCTGTAAGCCAGCGTCAAATAAGGAAGAGAGTGGGAGGGATCGTCACACCCCCACCTTTAAGAGGGGTGTCTTCACGAGGATCCCTAGACAAAGAACGAGCAAATCATAATAACTGATTGTTAATCATAATAATTTTAATAATAAAACTCATTACTGCTATCTGAGTGATAGTTTAACAGTTTACGGCACAGTCTTACATTTAGAAAAACATCAATACTAAACTGGGCGGCACAGTGACGAGGTGGTTAGCACTGATGCCTTACAGCAAGAAGGTCACCGGTTCGAATCCATGGGCCGGCTGGCCTTTCTGTGTGGAGTTTGCATGTTCTCCCTGTGTCTGCGTGGGTTCTCTCCGGGTACTCCGGCTTCCTCCCACCGTCCAAAGACATGCTGGTTAGGTTCATTGGTGATTCTAAATTGGCCGTAGGTGTGCATGTGAGTGTGAATGGTTGTCTGTCTCTCTGTGTTAGCCCTGCGATGGACTGGCGACCTGTCCAGGGTGGACCCCTGCCTCTCGCCCGATGACAGCTGGGATAGGCTCCAGCAGACCCCCGTGACCCTTAACAGGACTTAACGGGTATAGAAGATGAATGAATGAATGACTTAGGAACAAGGAATCAGCGATGAAGTGAAGACCTTCAAATTGTCCTGTTAGTCCAGCTCTTTGTCTCATGTTGGACGTCACTGCAGTCTGTCTGGGTCAGCTGGAGTAAAACTATACACAACTCTTATGAGTGATCAACAGCTCATTATTTATTTAATTAAAAACATCATATTATATTAAATTACTCCAACTATATATATATATATATATTGTTACAAGCCATAAACGTTTCCTACTTTATGTGGTGGAATAATATTTTTCAGTTTGACACAGTTTTATTTAAAAATACACTCACCGGCCACTTTATTAGGTACACCTGTCCAACTGCTCGTTAATTTAAATTTCTAATCAGCCAATCACATGGCAGCAACTCAATGCATTTAGGCATGTAGACATGGTAAAGTTGATCTGCTGCAGTTCAAACCGAGCACCAGAATGGGGAAGAAAGGTGATTTAAGTGACTTTGAACGTGGCATGGTTGTTGGTGCCAGACGGGCTGGTCTGAGTATTTCAGAAACTGCTGATCTACTGGGATTTTCACGCACAACCATCTCTAGGGTTTACAGAGAATGGTCCGAAAAAGAGAAAATATCCAGTGAGCAGCAGTTCTGTGGGTGCAAATTCCTTGTTGATGCCAGAGGTCAGAGGAGAATGGCTGGTTCGAGCTGATAGAAAGGCAACAGTAACTCAAATAACCACTCGTTACAACCGAGGTATGCAGAAGAGCATCTCTGAACGCACAACACGTCGAACCTTGAGGCGGATGGGCTACAGCAGCAGAAGACCACACCGGGTGCCACTCCTGTCAGCTAAGAACAGGAAACTGAGGCTACAATTCACACAGGCTCACCAAAATTGGACAAAAGAAGATTGGAAAAACGTTGCCTGGTCTGATGAGTCTCGATTTCTGCTGCGACATTCGGATGGTAGGGTCAGAATTTGGCGTCAACAGCATGAAAGCATGGATCCATCCTGCCTTGTATCAACAGTTCAGGCTGGTGGTGGTGGTGTAATGGTGTGGGGGATATTTTCTTGGCACACTTTGGGCCCATTAGTACCAATTGAGCATCGTGTCAACGCCACAGCCTACCTGAGTATTGTTGCTGACCATGTCCATCCCTTTATGACCACAGTGTACCCATCTTCTGATGGCTACTTCCAGCAGGATAACGCGCCATGTCATAAAGCGCGAATCATCTCAGACTGGTTTCTTGAACATGACAATGAGTTCACTGTACTCAAATGGCCTCCACAGTCACCAGATCTCAATCCAATAGAGCACCTTTGGGATGTGGTGGAACGGGAGATTCGCATCATGGATGTGCAGCCGACAAATCTGCAGCAACTGCGTGATGCTATCATGTCAATCAGGGACGTGCACAGGAATTTTGAGGGGCAGTTGCTCTGACCTGAAAAAAGGGCCCCCCCCCCCAAAAAAAAAAATAAATAACAAAAACTCACGGGCTATATGAAGGACTGAGAATAACAGGGTCTTTATTAAAATATATATACACAAAGAGTTAAAACACTGAAATACAGCACTCAATCACCTTAACTACTACTAATAATAACACAGAAAAACATGACTTGAGTCATGAAAATCCCTACATCAATATCCCTATCAATATCCTATCAAGTCACTGATACTGTAGGTTTCTCCAAATTTACATACTAAACATGAAAACTTACAATACCAAAAATAGTGATAGGATTTAACCATTTTGAATAAAATAATTAATGTGATGCATTACTTCCATCATTCATTCTTCTTGCTAAAACGAAATGTGAGAAACTAACTATCAGCAGACATGTAGCTTAGTTTGTCTAATGCCTAAAAAATAGCCTAGGCTATGTGATAACGGGCTGCTTGTCTGCAAGCTATCTGTCTGATTATTTAGGCAAAACGTGGCAAACTCAGAATATAATAATTACCGTATTTTCCGGACTATAAGGCACACCTGAATATAAGCCGCACCAGCTAAATTTGGGGGAAAAGACGGATTGTGCCATAAGCCGCACCCGACTATAAGCCGCACCCGACTATAAACCGCTGGTGTTTTAATGTTTAATTACCGTAAGGGTTTCTTCTACCACGGAGGGAATTGTCGGGACAGAAATGACTGTTTGGAAACGCAAAGCGTCCCATTTATTTACTTTTGACAAACATAAATCTTTCGATCAATCAAACAAAAAATCAATTGATCAAACTTTCACATCTTTGACATTACAAGCAGCATTCGTGCAGTGCACAGATAATACAACGGTGCGCTCCTAGCGCACTTCCTGCAGTCATAGTACCGTAGTAGTGCAGTATAACAAAAAACAAAGCTTACAACGCTTGACGAGGCAATAACGTTAAATGGGTAAATTTAATTTGTTTGTAAAAGTGCTTGCCTGTAACACGGCTGCAAAAGTGCAGTAACCCGGCTGCTCAACTAAATAACCAGCATCTTTTTTCGAAAACAGCCAACACAGCAGTAAAGCTGCAGTAACACGGCCGTTTACTGTATCAAAATAACCAGCCTACTATACCAGAAAAGTCAGTTCTTAATCCTCGTGTCATCGTCCATGACATGATAGTGCGCCCCTGGTGACCGTCCGCCGTTGTATAAGCCGCAGGGTCCAAAGCAAGTGACAAAAGTAGCGGCTTATAGTCCGGAATTTACGGTAATGTGATGCATTACTTCCATCATTCATTCTTCTTGCTAAAACAAAATGTGAGAAACTAACTATCAGCAATGTAGTTTAGTTTGCCTAAGGCCTAAAAAATAGCCTAGGCTGTGTGATAACGGGCTGCTTGTCTGCAAGCTATCTGTCTGCTAAACGTGGCAAACTCAGCCTGGATTTATGAAGATTTTAATTCATTTAATAAAACTTGATGGTGATGATCGTTCGTTTGTTATACATCACAAACTCACCTTCTCCGACAACGTTGAGTCGTCTCACCCGACAACCCTATCTTTTACTGTCTATGCGACAACCTCGACGTGCTCCTACTAGGGCCGCTGCCGGTCGCGTGCAGCGCTGCAGCCACGTAAACAGAGTTTGCCCCTACTGACTTTCACTTTCGGTGTCCGAATGGAAGTGAATGAGGCTTTGCGATTATTTATTTTTTTATCTAGGCCTACGTGAAATTCTGCATCCATTGTACAATTTATTTTTTTCCCCCTCAGAAGGGCAACGTGAGTCGAGAAGGACATATGGGCAGTTGCCCGAGCAACCTGAGCAACCCCCCTGTGCACGTCCCTGTCAAGAAGCGTCTGTTTGTATGTCTGTCTGTGGCACGCATATCTCGCGAACCGTTGGCCCGATTGATTTGAAACTGGGCAGGTGTCTCGCTACGGCCACGAAGATGTGCACTGCTAAGTTTGACGTTGTTTGGATAAGAAATGTAAAATATATCGGTAAAATAGGTTTTCTCCACTCTAATATTTCCACTAATCCTCATACACAGCACCTGTAGGCTCCCACTATAGGAATACATACTTCCGACGGGCACTGCACTAGTATAAATAATTCTAGAATTCACTTACCTAATAAAGTGAAGGAAACATGTCAGAGATGTTCTGTCAGGAGTTACAGCAAAGCAGCCAGATATAATTTGTATTTAAAATGGAGCAAAATCTCAAATATGGCTGACAAGTTGTCATTCACTCAATGGTAAATGGTAAATGGCCTCGCTTTTATATAGCGCTTTTCTACCTATTGGTACTCAAAGCGCTTTACAGTCATAGACACATCTACCCATTCGCTCACACAAGCACACACACATTCACACACCAGTGCCACGCACTGGGAGCAACTGGGGGTTCAGTGTCTTGCTCAAGGACACTTTGGCATGTGGCACATTCCGGGGAACCGCTAACCCTCTGATTCGTGGACAACCCGCCCTACCTACTGAGCCACAGCCGCCCAATGAGAGGAGCTATGGCTAGCAGCTGTGTGTTATCACCAACAGATGAGGGAGGGAGGGAGGGAGTGTGTGTGTGTGTGTGGGGGGGGGGGGGGGGGGGGGGGTGTTCAGCCTCCCTACTGTAGTGAATGTAATAGTCTGAGAGTCCCTAATGTTTTGTCAGTCTGTGTGTGTAATGCTATAGTGGGAGGGGAGGTGGGGGGATTGGGGTGGGGGGGTCATAGTGTCAGGTTCTGCCCCCTACAGTACTGCAGTAATGGCGTGAGGGGTTTTAATGTTTTGGCAGATCCTGTTATCCACTGAGAACCCTTCTCCCTCCACTTTCTGTGTGCACCTGTGCTGAGTCTGCTCGTCAGGGGCCGTTGCCACGACTACATGCCGCACATGATATTCTATACAGTGGCGGTTCTAAGGGGGGGCCGACAGGGGCCAGTGCCCCCGTAACACTGAGTCTGGACCCCCCTGTGGACCCCCCTCCGAACGAAGATTATACAATAAAATTGTGATATTGCCCCGACGCAAAAAGTGGAACTAATGTGCGTGGGTCAACATTCTAGTCGGATCCTTTAGTGCGTTACACCACCGAAAACGGCGGTCAGTTTCGATACAATCAACCCGACAAGAGGCAGTGAAACGATTACATTATTGTACTGTTATAAGGTAAGACTTCTGGTCAAGAAATGTTGTTGGCTAACTTTATGAATTATAATAGCAGCCTGCCAGACCAGGCGTTAATGTCGACTTGAGTTGATGCTTCTAACGTTAGTTAAACCTTACCACAACAACAACAAAAAAAAAAAAAAAAAAAAAAAAAACAAGCTCGCAACAGTAGTCTATTGTAATAAATCTTATTTATATACTGAGTTGCTGCAGTGTTGTGTAAAGGGTTACCAACTCCCTGAAAAATAAATAAGGGACACCTCATTGGCAGTGCCGGCCGACCCGAATGCCTTCACCCTTCCCAGCGGGGTGGATTGTTTTAGCCCTTATTTGTGTGTGTGAAACGATTTTTTTTTAACTATTGACTCAAACCTGAATTGAATTAATCATGAAAAACAAATTATTTTTCAACAGTTTATAAAATAACAAAATTAACAGAATAAAATAAATATTTCTTAAACAGAAACCTGTCCTGCTTAACTTAAAACTGTATAAATTAAAGGTGCAGTAGGCAACTTTTATAAAACTAACTTTCTGTCATATTTGCTGAAACTGACCCTATGTTCAAGTATAATTGCATGAAGCAGGTCATTTAAAAAAAAAAATGGCTCCTCTGGCCCCGCCTAGAGCCTGTAGTGCGATTTGCAAGACATCCACCGCTCCACATCCAGATGCACCAATCAAGTCCAGGGGTGTATCTAACAGAGTGTCAATCACTGCTCATGGACACGCATTTCATAGCGCCCTCCCCTCCCTCCACCACCTCGCACCACTTGTCCGTGGGCGTGTAGAAGGAGTCGGGATGTAATCCTCCTCCGAGGCCTGTGCCTCAGCTTCACTCTCAAACGTCTAACCACATCAACAGGTAGCGGTCATATATCTACCACATAGCAAATTGATAAATCTAAACTGTGGAATAAAACGCCACAATGAATGCTTCTAACTGTTACTCATAGCAAACATCACCAATGTAGGCTACTTTCAGAAACATCCTAACCTTGGTTTTGTCCTAAAGTTGACTATTGCTAAATATTTTGACCTAAAATTATTTAGCAATAACGAAGGGTATTATAAAAACTATTTTGTTGTTGTTACGTCGGTGTGTTCCATGCTAGTTTGTTTACTCGCTCTCTCTCGGTTCTCTGCTCGTGCACAGTATTCCAGGGCCAATATGCACGCGCTCTATCGTGCACAGCTCTCCCTTGTGGGGGGAGGGGCTTGCGAGACCGTCTTGGGCTTTAGCGGAAAGTGGGGAGGGACTGAGAAGTTGTCGATGTTCAAATTTTTTGGCTAAGTCCTGGATCTTCGCAATCCTGCCTACTGCACCTTTAATATAAAACAATAGAAAGCAAAACATTCTTCTTGTAATAGTGCAATAAGAAAAGTGCAAACAGAAAGTGTGAGGAAAAGTTGTTTCTTCTTCGCAAGCAACAGTACCGAGCGGTATTCCCGCTGTCAGCTCATTGGAGATGGACTGGGAATAAGTTTACCATAAATGTCAATATAAAGCGCCCTGTTATTTATTACTTCCACTGACATTTTACTCACTTTTTTGGATTCTCACGGTAATACGGGACAAAGTGCGTCCTGTTTCAGCTCCATACGGGACGCGTGCTTTTGTTTCTAAATACGGAACGATTCCGTTTTTTCAAGGGACGGTCGGCAACCCTAGTTGTGTATTCCTCTCCACTGCTTTTTGTCTATAGTTCTTTGTATATATAATTGATAATTGCATATAATTGATTATAATTAACTGAGAAACTGAACCAAGGCTAACAGTTATTTTCATTATCAATTCATCTGCTGATTATTTTCTCCAATCAGTCAATACATTCTATGAAATGTTATTATCATTTTTTTTATACTTGTGTCTCAAATGTTATGTTTTTATTGGAACTATTTTTTACAATGGTTAATCACTAGTTTTATAAAAATAAGATAAATCAAATAAGATTTTGAATTTTTGTCTTTTTTTTTTTGCCCTGGGTTGAATGTGCCCCACTGACAAAACCCCTGGCCCCAGCCAGGCCCCCTCAGTGAAACTGGTCTAGAACCGCCACTGATTCTATATGTTATACTCCTTTCTCTCCTGCACCCTAGGATTTGCCCTCCGAACTAATGCTTATTTCTCAAAAACGACAAGTCCTATCGGGAAAACGAACACATTGTAAGCGTCAGCCGTCTTTCCTCTACAACTTAGTGCTGTTCCCACGCGTGTACGCGTTTATGTATTTTTTATCTCCGTGCCTCAAAAACTGTGGCCCCCTGGTGAGATTGAACCTTTTTTTTTTTCAGAATTTCGACGAAACTCTGAAGGGTGGCCATAGGGATCCATTATAAACGATAATTTTTTCAGATTTTTCCAAAATTTCACCAAAACGTAAACTGCGACCCTGACCAAACCGTAAAAGGTATCGAAACACCGTTTTCAGGACAATAAAGCCACACTTCCCGTGCCTCGTACAAACTTCCACGCATTTTTCTACTCTGAAGCACGGCCGAGTAGTCGCTCACCAAAGCAATGGTGGACATTTTGGAATGTTGGCGATTTTTTCAGGCTTCTCCATTCATTTCAATGGGCCAAAATGCCCGGTTTTTGCCCGATTATTCTCGCCCCGTTGGAAGAATCGCTTAGAAAATTCATAGCATACTTGTCCCGATTAAGGCGCACGTCTGGATATACAATTTGTCTATTTTTGTTAAGAACTCTGGGATGAGTAGCGAAAAATTACGGAAGAAGGCGGAAGAAAATTAAACGCAAAGCAATAGTAATATATGTGCCATATATATCGGCACAGATAATAATGTAATAATGTTAAAACCTAATACAAACTGGAATAATCTAAAATTTGATTAAAGATGCTGAAATCAAAGGACGAAGGTATTTGTCTCAGCTGTAAAGTTTACGTGATGAGGGGATTTTTGATCGTCTGCTCCTCTTATCATCAACATTAAAGACTTTGCATGTGTAGGATTTAATAAAATCATGATACTTACCAATAACTGCAACAACTATCCAAAGGACAGAACAGGATTTGAAGTTTGGAGCCATTTTCAGTAAATGGAAGCACAAACCTTCTGCAAAAGAAAGACAGACACTGAGAGCTATGAGTGGACGAGGCTTCAGCACTGAACAACCTTGGAGGATGAGAGTTCAGGTGTCTTGTACAGATGGTTTCATTTCATCATTAGCCACTCCTCCTGGGGCAGTACGGTGCAAGAATGTTTGCCACCCAGAAAAGTGCTACTTACAGTACCTCAGAAAAGCAAGCAAGCATGTGTCCTTGTTGCAAAAATAAATAAATAAATAAAATAAAATAAATAAATAAATAAATACGAATGGTCATTTAGTAAAAATGTATAAATCACAGAAACATAAACAACAAAATGAATCAGTTTAGAGAATGCAACTACATCAAAGTTAAATTAAGACACATGCAATGAAGCTATGAACTCTGGATTTCCTTAGGAATCCTGTTACCTTTGATTGTTTTAAATGTCAACACAGTCGTCATCATCTTCTCCCGCTTATCCCGGTCTGGGTCGTGGGGGCAGCAGCTTCAGCAGGGAAGCCCAGACAGGCCTTTCCCCAGCCACTTTAGCCAGCTCCTCCGGAGGAACCCCCAGGCGTTCCCAGGCCAGACGAGAGATATAATCCCTCCATCGTGTCCTGGGTTGGCCCCGATGTCTCCTTCCGGTGGTACATGCCCGAAACACCTCTCCCGGGAGGAGTACGGGAGGCATCCTTACCAGATGCCCTAGCCACCTCAACTGACTCCTCTTGACGTGGAGGAGCAGCGGTTCTACTCTGAGCTTCTCCCGTATGTCCGAGCTCCTTACCCTATCTCTAAGGCTGAGCCCGGCCACCCTGTGAAGGAAACTCATTTCGGTCGCTTGTATACGCGATCTTGTTCTTTCAGTCATGACTCAAAGTTCATGACCATAGGTGAGGGTTGGAACATATATCGACCGGTAAATTAAGAGCTTCGCCTTTCGGCTTAGCTCTCTCTTCATCACGACTGACCGGTTAAGCATCCGCATCACTGCAGATGCCGCTCCGATCCGCCTGTCGGTCTCCCGCTCCCTCCTACCCTCACTCGTGAGCAAGACCCCGAGATACTTGAACTCCTCCACTTGAGGCAGGACCTCCTCCCCGACCCGGAGTGGGCAATCCACCCTTTTCCGACTGAAGACCATGGCCTCAGACTTGGAGGTGCTGATCTTCATCCCAGTCACTTCACACTCAGCTGCAAAATGCCCCAGCAAGAGGTCTGGAGGTCGTTGTTTGATGAAGCTAAGAAGACCACATCATCCGCAAAAAACAGGAACAAGATCCTCCGATCACCGAACCCGACACCCTCCCCCCCCCGGCTGCGCCTAGAAATTCTGTCCATAACGATTATGAACAGAACCGGAGACAAAGGGTAGCCCTGGTGGAGTCCAACCCTCACTGGGAACAGGTCAGACTTACTACCGGCTACACGGACCAAACTCGCGCTCCTTTGGTACAGGAACTGAATTGCCCTTAGTAAGGGGCCATCCACCCCATACTCCCAGAGCACCCGCCACCAGACGCCTCCGGGGACACGGTCAAGTTATGTCTTGTCATGTTCAGGTGTTCTTCTTGTTTTAGTTTTTGGATTATCCTGCCGTTTAGCAGTGCTTTCTGTTTCCTTTTGTTTAATTAAATTCCTACTCCTGTCTCACCTCCTGGTGTCCTGCATTTGGGTCCTACCTCACCCTGAAAACCTTGACACTTAAAGCTTCTGACTGATGTAATAAATTTTTACATGGTGTAATTTAAAGGGGTTTTCAGCACATACATACATCTTTCAAAAGAAAAGTTCTTATTTATAACCTTTCCATCTTTGAGCTCATAAACCTTCACTCTGCGTACCACAGGTTCTTTGTTCATCGGAGCCATCGATGCAGTCTTCCTCCCTGTCGCAGACAGATCCCAGTGAGCAGTGTTGCCAACTTGGCGACTTTCTCGCTAAATCCAGCGACTTTCAAATCCTCTTGGCGACTTTTTTTTGTCAAAAGCGACTAGCAACAAATCTAGCGACTTTTTCTGGTGTTATTAGAGACTTTTCTGGTTCTGGAGACTCTGATGTGAAAGCACATATCGGTTCAGTTACTGTCCTCAACAAGCAGCGGGTGCTGCCGTGAGTGCCTCCCCCGTCCCAAAGCACTCACAGGCGGTCAGTCTCACAGTAGCCCCGCCCCGCGCAGCAGTCAGAGCAGAGAGGAGACACTAAAATAAATAATAAAATAATAATCCATTTAGATTGTTAATTTTGTTAAGTTAAAACCGTTTATACAAACATTTTTAAAAATGTTCTAGTTATGGCAAAAAATGCTCATGTTTTACTGTGACTTGTAGGCTCCTTAGAGGAGCATACGGTTAGAAACTAAACCAAACTTAAGAAAACTAAAAAAAAAAAAAAAAAATTAAATAACTGTGCCAGAGTGTCTCTTCTGAGTCACTTTGCCAGTCCCAAGCCCGGATAAAGGAGGAGCGTTAATAATACAGCGTCCATCACAATTACACTGAAATGGCAAATTATACAAATTAGCCGATGACGTCATTTAGCGACTTCTAGCGACTTTTAGGACAGCCAATAGCTACTTTCCTTACTGAGGAGTTGGCAACACTGCCAGTGAGATGCATTCACCACTCATCACACATTTAAACTCCTGTGAGGAGCATGATGGAGGCGCTGACACAAGAGAACGAGGAAACAGGTAAATAGGTAAAAAAAACAACAACATGCCTGGCCTTGATTCTCTACTTATACTTCACTACTCTTTGTTGGGTTTTTCTTGCAGAATTTAATCTTCCCACTATTATACAGCTCATATGTCTGTGTGGTGAATTTGTAAAAATAAAACAATCTGAAACAATGTAAAGCCTGGGTTCTTTGTGATTGTTTTCCTCTGTACTTTCCATTCTTCCAGTGATCAGTTGAAACACGACAGTTCAGCTCATCAGAGTCATCTGTGCAGTCTTAAGTTCCTTCACACCTCCAGTCTTTGTCAATGCATTATCCATTGGTGCACTGGAATTCATTGCTGTCACAGTTTCCTGCAGAAAACACAGATTAGTTTAAATATCATGGATCTGTTATGGTCAGAGTAGTAATTTGTATTTTTTACATTGTTTGGTATAATTCAGTGAGTTACATTTAAATGTGTGATGTCCAAATTGCTTAAACAGGACAAAAAAAGTGCATTTTACAATTTCCTTGACAAATGAGTTACCATGTTTATGAGTGTTATAGTTAATCCTTCTTTCCTCTGTGCATCTGAACCTCAGAGCATGTGATTTGGCCTTTAAACAGTAGTTAATTCTTCACAGCAAAAACTGACCTTTGAGTATATGTGAAACTGTCATTTAAAAGTGATTACTAATGTCTGAGTGATAGCTACTGGTTTGTGTACTTGGCCTTTCTGTGTTATATGTAACCACATAAAAGCACTCAACTCAGTGGAAACAGCTAAATTTGTCAATAATCATGATTAGAAAAAAACCTTTCTCATCTGTTTTGGATTTGTTTTTTTTTTTTTGAAAAGCTGAAACGCGGCCAAACAAGGCCACTCCCATCTACCCGCCCACTTCCTTACCCGCAGCATAAAATTGCTCGCCCTTACCCCTAGCCTGAAGAAGACCACAACTTCGAGTCGGAGCATCATGTCTCTCGCGTTTGATTCACCTTGGACTCCGCCTTCATCTCCTCCATTATCTCCTATTATAGAGGAAGAGGAGGACCAGGCTTCAGTTATTTCAGTGACACGATATCCAGCATCTAAGGCTTTTGTGAATTCGGGGGTCGGCCAGGTGCTGGATAAAGCTCTCACTTTCTCACTATGCATGCACGAGACAGTTTGACTGTTTATTTCAGCGCACACGCAGCAGAGAGTAAACACCAGTTTACCTTGCTCAGTTTTCTAAGGCAGAATCGCCAGAAATAACCCTATATATACTTTGGTATAGACCAAAGTATATACGTGGATCTTTAAAATTTCGGGGTGGCCGAGAGGGTACTCAAAGTGCGCGTTGACATAAGGGTACAAGGATGTGACGTCCACGTAACGAAGTAATTTTCAGGCGGATGGGACAAGTTCTACCTCCAAACAGCGCATCGCGTGGCGTTAAAGGCTGCGGAGCGCGATGATGACTCAGGAACTGTTTCACTCGATCGTCAGACTTTGTCATGCAGGTCCAGTCATGCTCCCATATGAACTGTACTGAGACCTTTAGCTTAGACCACAGGTTTAACAGCTTTTCTTGCCAGGCCGAGTGGAGCTGCTCAAAGGGAATCTTTGTCAGGGGGTTAACTTTGTGGGGCGAGAAACACTTAGGACACCCGTGAAAGAAACAGCCGAGAAACTCCCACACCTTTTTTACACCGTCAATTTCTGCATACCCGTCTACGAGTATTTTCCAGCCTCTTCTCCTCTCCGTTGAGAGCGTGTCGAATAGCAACGTTTTCGCTGTGTGAAATCCATTCTAACCACAGAATCCGCGCGTTCGAGTAGTTATTAAATTGGCAGTTGTAGTTATCGGTGGGCGGGAGAGCCAGAGTGTGGCGAGGGAGAAAGTTTGTTTTAAAAACTTTCATGCACGCGGAAGCAATCGTAATGCAGGTGAAAGGGTCGGCGCGTGTCTCTTTGATGAATTCTTCACGAAACTTTACGCAAGACGCTGCTAGGATTTCAGTGTCTTTGTCACAATAAAGCATGGCCTCTTTTTTGAAATCAAATGTACAACCATCCTTGGTGGCGTACCAAGCTATAAATTTTCCATCGTCTCCGCTGTCATTCTGTCTACGCCGTAGGCGTCTGGAGGTGGGTAAGGGCCTACATACACTACTCACAATAAGTTAGGGATATTGTGAGAGACTCAGTGGATGTCATACATACGGTGTTTGTTTCACTTCAGAGATTTTTGGGATAGGGAGACAATTGTATTGGGGTGATAGACACACCTCATTTTGTGTTTTCCACGTAATGGTCTCACTGTGTACAGTGTGCCTTACATATTGGGGCCAATACTAAAAAATACTAAAAGACGACCCTTTTCAATGTGGCATCAATTTCAGCATTCTGTGGGTATAAAAAGCTGGTATTGTCAGTAAGTCATTCCAAGTTCATCATTCAAACAGCCATGAACACACGACGTCACTTAATGGACGAGCAGCGCTACCTGGCCATAGCGCGCCTTCGGGTCGGTGGCAGGCAGTCAGATGTTGCTCGTGAACTTGGTGTGCCTCAAAGTGTCATCAGCAGACTTGCATCAAGACACAGAACTACTGGCAGAGTTTGTGACAGACCCAGGAGTGGAGCCCCACGAGTGACAGACAGCAACGATGACCAGTACCTAAGGACCTATGCACTCAGACATCATTATGCAACTGCCACACAGCTGCAGGCCCGTTTACGAGATGTGAGGGGTACTAGGGTTTCCAGACAAACCATTCGCAACCGACTCCAGACGACCGTTGCAGGTGATTCCACTGACACCAAGACACCGCCGTGAACGTTTGCAGTGGGCACGAGATCATGTGACCTGGACAATGCAGCAGTGGTCTACCGTCCTGTTCACTGATGAGTGTCAGGTCACCTTGCACAGAAATGAAGGTCGTCAGCATTGCTGGAGAAGGCGAGGTGAGCGGTACGCCGAGGTCAACATGGTCCCCAGGGTTCGCTTTGGTGGAGGAGGTGTAACAGTCTGGGCAGGCATCACCAGTCAGCGCAAAACAGATCTGGTTATTGTAGATGGCTCAGTCACTGCACATTCTTACCTCAGAGACATCATAGAACCCATCATCATCCCCCAATTCCGCCAGCACACCCCCAACTTTCTGTTTATGGATGATAATGCTCCACCACATCGTGCCAGAATTGTCAGGAAGTCGGAGTGCCTCATATGGTATGGCCAGCAATGTCCACTGACCTGAACCCCATAGAGCACGTCTGGGACCATCTGAAGCAGAGACTGGATGATCGTACCCCACCCCCACGTGACCTGGCAGAACTGCATGTAGCACTTGTGGAATAGTGGAACGCATTGCCTCAGAACAACATCATGAGGCTAGTGAGGAGCATGAGACGTCGCTGTCAAGCTGTCATTGCGGCAAATGGTGGAAACACCCGCTACTGACATTGTCAATTTTTGTTATTTGGGGCTATCCTTGTTATTGTCTAAAATTTTGGGGTAATAAATATTAAACTAATGAAAATGGTGTTTCTTCACATTCATTATTAGTAATATCAAAGGGAACTTTTACTTATTTCATTAAAATTCAGACCAAATAGGAAAAGCACTCATGTAAATAACAATATCCCTAACTTATTGTGAGTAGCGTAATTTAAGCGGGCCTCTGAACTGAAAAGGTGCGGGAAGAAACCTTTGCTTAATTCGTCGTCGTTGCGCAGACTGATCTCAGCATCCAGACCTAGCCTGGTCGTTACCATCCTACGTTTCCGCCCGAAATTTGATTTCGGTCTGGCACGTTAGTCTGGCCCAATGTAATAGGAATCTGTCTCCGTAATGGGCGGATGCTTATTTTGAGGTTTAAAATCATTGGAGTTCCCTTAACCAATCAGCAACGTTTGGTAATGACGTATATTGTGCGCCGGAGTTCAGGCTCTTACGTTTACCACTTCCGCTTCCAGTTAAATAAATCAAACTTTTCCCAAAGCCAGTTGGAAGGAGAGCTACGACGTCCTTGCCATTTATAAAATTGACAAGACAAGCCTCTTGTTCTGGTTTTAATTCCGTGATGCTCTCGACAGTTGAGACAACTTCGCGGATGGCTTCTAGCGTCTCTTCCTCCATTGCCATTGTTGCTATGCTGTTGAACTACAAGCTTCGCTGGACTACAAGCAACTCGGCATGCGAGTTCGGCGTCATCACTCAACTGTTCGCTGATTGGCGCGGACCACGCGGTTACACGCGAACCATGGAAGTGCAATTTGGCCAGACTCCGCGCCAGACCGAAATCAAATTTCGGGCGGAAACATAGGATGGTAACGATCAGGCTAATCCAGACCCATGGCTGCGGGCATGTCTGCTAAGCGCATGGTTAAGAATGAGTCGATGTATGTTTGATGGAATGCCTCATCCACCATCTGCAACACCTTACTGCCTTGCATAACTATGCAGGGTGCCATACCTTGACGAATTAAATGATTGAGAAGAAGATAACTGTCAAAACCCTTAGCGTTGTGAGCGATGAAGATGTAGCCTTTGTACTCCTGTTTTCTGAAACGCTTAAAGAAGCTTCCTGCGCATTTTAAACCCCAGGAACCTCATTTCTCACCTAGTAGCGTTTGTGTACTGATGTAAAAGGGTATATGTTCGCCTGATGCGTCTACGAGTGTTTCAAAGTCATAAAACACTACCTGTTTTGAATAGTCAGTCTCAACTTTCAAAGGAGTCATGTAACACAGATGGTCTTCGCCCGGTTCCTTTACGGAGCACACGGGGCATGTTTTAACTCTACATCTGTGCTGGGTGGTGCCGTCGATTGCGTTGTAATACACCGCTTTGCAAGTGTGGCGAGGATAAGGTGAAAACAAAAAAGAGAGAAATTAAACCTTATAATTTGACCGATAACCAAATTAGGGAAAGGAACCGACAACGCCACCCTAGGAATTTCACCCAGAGAATTAATTTGGAGAGCACACAGGTAAGTTTACTCAGTAAGGCATGAGACGTGGTTCAGGTATTTATAGAAAACTATACAACTTTATTGTTAAATAATTCGTTTAAAATATTTCAATTTCATTCATACAAAAGAAAATCAAAACAGGGAAATCAAACAAAGGGGGGCTGGAGCTGAGTGTATGGACAGGGGCTTAGTGCAGGGGGGGGATCACCAAAAGAAGAAATAAACTCAAAAACACCCGACATTCGTGACATACACTCAGTGAAGTGAAGCCCGCTTCCCCAGACACAGCGGACAGGAAGGGATACCACCACCCGGGCACCAGCACCGCCACCACCAGTCTCCAGCAACTAAAAAGAAAAATAAACAGATTAATGAAACAGTCACAAAACAAAAGGGCAAATAATCTTAACCAATATCAAGTGCTCACTTTAAGAAATGAAAAATAAACTAAAGAAAACAAAACAACTTTAAATGAGTAATCAATTCAAAATAACAAAATTACTTAAATAACCTAACACTCATCCACACACGCAAACATGGAGGCCAGGCCATAGTTGAAACACCCAGGCTTGAGTCTAACAGAGCTGCACTGGGGCACGGCGTGGGCCGCAGACGCCAGGCCGCGGCGACTGCCAGATGAGGCCGAGCAGAACGGAGCAGCCATGCAACCAAGCAGCGTGGAGACCGTCCCACACAAGCAGCATCGAGACCAAGCAAAGCAAAACAGTTAAAAGTCCAAACAGAACCTAGACTTATACTTAGATAAACTTTATTCATCCACAAGGGAAATTGCTTGGTCACAGTAGCTTAGTTGTACATAAAAAACACTCTTAAGAACCTCAGATAAAAAAGATTAAATTAAATAAAATAGAAATAAAAAATAAGTAAAATAAAATCTAGTAAAATAAAATAAAAATAGTATAAGCAAAAATGTACAAATTAGCATATTAGCATATGGACAAATGTACAAGAAATAGAGAAGGAAGAATATAAATTATATATACAGGGTAAGGTGTAAGGTGCAATAGTGTCCATTAACATTAATAACATTGAGTTATCTATTACAGAAAGGTGAGTTGTTGTACAGCTGGACAGAGAATGGTATGAAAGACGTCCTGTAGCGTTCACTGTGGGAGCGGAGCTGGATCAGTCTGTTGGAGAATGAGCTCCGCTGCCCCTCTATTGTCTGGTGTAGTGGATGTGACGGATTGTCCATGATGGAGAGCAGTTTGTCCAGTGTCCTCCTGTCTCTCACTGAGACAAACGTCTCCAACTCACTGCCAATGACATGACCAGCCTTTCGGATCAATTTGTCAATACTACTTATGTCCTTTTTGCTGGTGCTGCTCCCCCAACAAACCACAGCAAAGTACAGGGCACTCGCAACAACAGACTGGTAAAAAATCTCCAGCAACTTGCTGTATACGTCCTTAGCTTCCTCAGGAAGTAGAGTCTACTCAGTTCCTTCTTGTCCACAGCATCACTGTTGTTTCTCCAGTCCAGTCTATTGTTCATGTGGACTCCCAGGTACTTATAGTGGTCCACTACTTCCACCTCCAGACCCTGGATGGTGATGGGCTCCGTTGGTGTCCTCTTCCTCCTGAAGTCACTGACCAGCTCCTTGGTCTTGTCCACATTCAGGAGTCGGTGGTTTGCCTGGGACCACTCCACAAAGTCCGCGATCAGTGTCCTGTACTCCACCTCCTGTCCATCTCTAATACACCCAACCACTGCAGAGTCATCAGAGAACTTCTGCAGGTGGCAGGACCCAGAGCTGGACTGGAAATCAGAGGTGTAAATAACAGAGCAAAGCAGTAGAGTCTCAAAGTTTAGAACAGGACAAAGCAGTAGCGTCCCCAATCAGCTTATAGCATGTTACACCTAATAATAGAAAACATACCATTAGTGTCCCTAAGTTTAACGGTAAATACTGCGGTTGGCTGCTATGCTTAACACACATACCTGTTTAGGGACACACCCATTCGCACCGGAGGAGGGAGGGGGAGAGAAGACCGGCCACTACTGGCATTTACCTGTGACCACACTAGCGTTAGCCCTCAGACAGCATCAACAATGACCAGAAAGGGAGGACACTTACTATGCACAAACTACGCCACACATACGGGACACAAGGAACAGTACATGAGCAGCCGCCCTACAAACAAACACAAATGCCGTGAGCACACAGAAAGGTCCGAGCCACCAGTGTGGTGAAACAGCGGGCAACCATACCTGTCGGGCCAACAACCTATGACCCGGAAGTGATGCACCAGTGATGACAGAGGCGCAAGAGGAATAGCCAGTGAAGGGTGGTGGCTTTTATACTGGCCCACCGGTGGCGCTTAATACACAGTAGCACTGAATGACCGATAGCATATGTCTGCTGCTACACTAGTATTACACTTTTTAATTGTCTGGCAATTGCTGACAGCTTTACCCTCCATAGGGCGGTGGTAAGGCACTTTATGCTTTACATAACAGGCGTTGGATCGGCACATAATATTACAGTCAGAACATTTGATCCGTTTTACTTGTACAATCTGATGTAAAGCATACGGAACAGTGGCCCATGCAGTGGTGCTTCTATAACTGAGCATAACCTGTGTGACAATAATGGCAAACGTGAGGCGTACGCAGACATGTTTTCAGGCTGGTAATACCGTAGTAGTGGTTTTGATGGAGGAAGAGATAGAGGGTTTTAGGGTGCATTCTTTCACACGTTTGAAACGTAGAGAGGGCTCTCTCACCTTCCGCTCTGAAGAAGACGATGATTTTACAGTCTAAAGCCTATTCAAATTTAATAATGTCGTTAAACGTCACAGGAGTGTCGTGTGATAACCCCGCCCAATTCTGTAACACTCTAGCTTGTACGGTGGCCTCAGTTGTGGTTAATTCCTGATTTAACAGGAGCGCGAGGTTAATGGCGAAGCATAATTGATTGGTAGGATTAACAACTATATATGTGCTTTTTTCCTGCAGATTTCATCGTTGAGAATGCTTTGTAACTTTCTTTTAACACCCCCTCGAGGACTACGTACCACCTGCATGACTAATTCCAGCATCTCATCCGTCATAATGGCCATTTTTGATTGCACTAATCTGTCGAGAAGATTCTGAAATTCATTTAGATCTATATCACCATTGTGAGCGGCGATGACAGAGGCGTCGTTTAAAAGTCCTTCCCCCCTTAATTCTAACTGCACCACATCCCCCTGTCTGGCATATGATAGAGCTCTTTCTACCCATCACATTACAGTAAAACTCTGCATAATCAGGCACAGGACCGGGAGAGGGAAAATTTAGAAATTGTCGTATTTCAACGTTGTTAAATTTGTCTTTCGAAATCACCCTGGGGGGTTCAGGATTTTGTCCCACACCCCTCTGAGCAGCAGGTGTTGCAGGTAGGCAGCTAGTAGACGGTCCGGGTAACGACTCATCGGATGGACAATCAGCACGCGCTTCAGAGGGGGGAGGTACATGCTCGTGGGACGGGTGACTGGTAGGAGGTTCTTTTAAACTCCCGAGAGCTCTGTTAACATTCTCAAGATGCTGTAGATCAGAAGGTTCAAGGTGAGCAAGGGCCTCATTTAAATTCTCTAAATGCTGTAAATCGTTTAATGGAGGTAAGTTTGCGAGTGCGGCTGATCAAGACGTTGTTGAGGGATTTCTCTTAAAGATTCAATTTCTGCATGAAATAACTGAACTGACTGCGAAACCGAATTTTCCCCTTGGTCATTGTCATAATTAAAACATACAACTCCACTCAAGCGATGCTGAGACCAGATTCCAAGCCGAAGAAAGTATGTTCCAGAATTCTCTGAAGGTCTTTCTTCTTGCTCAGCGCAGATGTCCTCTCCTTCTCGTCCTTCGAGTCGACCGCATCACCATTCGGAGCGGCTGGGACCTGGAGTCTTCTGAATGGTGAGAGACGGATTTTAAATATAACCGGATGTCATTTAAAATGAAATTTTCAGATAAAATATTCTTACCGACAGCCGGATCGCTCTCTTGTTTCTCTGACGGTCTGGGGTTTATGGGGTAAGGCAAATCTTCGGTGCTGGAGCTGTCATTCCCTTCTTCACCTTTCCAAATCAAATGTTAGAAAATATCATGACGAGTAACATCACTTACTTCAATCACTCACATTGTAAATAAAAATTAAAAAAATAAAACATAATTAATAAAATGTTCTTACCGGCAGTCACCTCGCTCTCTGGTTTCTCCGGAGTGTCCGGTATGACGATTATCGGATAAGATGGGTCCTGCTCATCAAGTCCCTGCTCACCTTCTAAAGTCGGTTCAACCTCTGTCAAAGTATAATTCAAATAAAAGTATAATACAAATAAAATACAATACAGATAGAAATTCTGTGTGCATGTGTGTCTGACAAAGAGTCAGCTACCTTCAGCAGTCTGAGGCACTGACCAGGCTACAGTCTGAGCAGGAAATGCTACAAACAGAAAAATAAAGTGTTTATAAATAAAGTAACTATAACTATTTCTAACTATTTCTAAAGTAGGATAAGATAGTTTAATTAACTAACCTTTCTGCACTGTTATGGAGGGTGTAGCGGATATTACGTCAGGGGTGTCTTGCATTAAATAAAAAAAAAGAAAATTGTCATGCAGCAGTTTTTTTTTGTTTTTTTTTTTAAATATATATAAATATATACAGTCATGGACGAAAGTATTGGCACCCCTGGAACTTTTCCAGAAAATGCACCATTTCTCCCAGAAAAGTGTTGAAATGTTACAAATGTTTTGGTATACACGTTTATTTCCTTTAAGTGCATTGGGACAACACAAAAAAGCAGAAGAAAAAAGCCAAATTTGACATAATTTTACACAAAAATCAAAAATTGACTGGACAAAATCATTGGCACCCTCAACTTAATATTTGGTTGCACACCCTTTGGACAAAATAACTGAAACCAATCGCTTCCTATAACCATCAACAAGTTTCTTACACCTCTCAACTGGAATTTTGGACCACTCTTCTTTTGCAAACTGTTCCAGGTCTCTCAGATTTGAAGGGGGTGCCTTCTCGCAACAGCAATTTTTAGATCTTTCCATAGGTGTTCTATGGGATTTAGATCCGGACTCATTGCTGGCCACTTCAGAATTCTCCAGCGCTTTGTCTCCAACCATTTCTGGGTGCTTTGTGAGGTGTGTTTTGGATCATTGTCCTGCTGGAACACCCATGACCTCTGATGCAGACCCAGCTTTCTGACACTAGGCCCTACATTACGGGCCAGAATGTTTTGATAGTCTCCAGATTTCATGATTCCTTGCACACAATCAATGCACCCAGTCCCAGAGGCAGCAAAACAACCCCAAAACATCTTTGAACCCCCACCGTATTTGACTGTAGGTACCGTGTTCTTTTCTTTGTAGGCCTCATTCGGTTTTCTGTAAACAGTAGAATGATGTGCTTTGCTAAAAAGCTCTACCTTAGTCTCATCTGTCCACAAAACATTGTCCCAGAAGGATTGAGGCTTACTCAGGTATGTTCTTGCAAACTGCAGTCTTGCTTTTTTATGCCTCTGTGTCAGAAGTGGGGTTCTCCTCGGTCTCCTGCCATAGCGCTTCATCTCATTCAGACGACGACGTATTGTTCGAGCTGACACCGTTGCACCCTGAGTCTGCAAGACAGCCTGAATTTGTGTGGAAGTTGACTGAGGTTGTTTATCCACCATTCGAACAATCCTGCGTTGCATTCTTGCATCAATTTTTCTCTTTCGTCCACGTCCAGGGAGATTTGCCACAGTTCCATGGGTTAAAAACTTCTTGATTATATTGCGCACAGTTGACAAAGGAACTTTAAGATCTCTGGAGATTGACTTGTAACCTTGAGATTGTTGATATTTTTCCACAATTTTGCTTCTTAAGTCCTCAGACAATTCTCGGCTCTTCTTTCTCTTCTCCATGCTTGGTGTGGCATACACAGGCAAACAACACAAAGGTTGAGTCAACTTTTATACATTCCAACTGGCTTCAGTTTTGATTTCTATATTGCCAGCACCTGTTACTTGCCACAGGTGAGTTTAAATGAGGATCACATGCTTGAAATGAAATTCTTTACCCACAGTTTTAATAGGGTGCCAATGATTTTGTCCAGTAAATTTTTGAGTTTTGTGTAAAATTATGTCAAATTTGGCTTTTTTCTTCTGCTTTTTTGTGTTGTCCCAATGCACTTAAAGGAAATAAACGTGTATACCAAAACATTTGTAATCTCAACACTTTTCTGGGAGAAATGGTGCATTTTCTGGAAAAGTTCCAGGGGTGCCAATACTTTCGTCCATGACTGTACATAGTCGAATCAAATGACTGTCTTAGTTAAGAGGCTCTGGCTGTCATCATCATCATCATCATATTCACGGAAAAAGATACCTCTTTTTTCAGTGTCTGGAAGAAAGGGCCTTATGTTATCCCTTTACTGTATCAATAAAATATGTATTTAAACATCTAGGTTTTAAAGGGGTTACATACAAGAATCCATTATCGCTGCTTTCAAAAAATATTTCTCAGTGTCTGAAAAACAAATTTGGGAAGCTATGTTAGGTCTAATAAACAGAATTAACAGATAATAAATCGAAAGACGTGACTTACCCTCTGATGTGCTTTTTTTGGAGGCTTTCAAATAGTCGACGCTAGGGCTGAACGATATGGACAAAATTTCATATCTCGATAATTATGCCAGATATCTCGATGTTACCATGTCTTTTGCAATGTGGTATGTTATAGCGTCTGTAATGTGTTTATGTCTGGTGGACGTCGACTCATACGGTGTAACACTACTGAACGCATCAGCAATCAAACTTTGATTGGGCTTCTTTTGGGATGACTGAGAAGTCCCCGGTGTTTCTCGCAATACACTCTTCGTGCAGCACGTGATGATGTTGTTTCATGTGGTGAAACATGTTTCTTGTGCTATCTTGCTTCGTCGCAATTTTCGCCAAGTGACCAGCACAACACCTCGCTCTGGTTTACATCATCATTTTTAAATCCAAAATACCTCCAAATAATGGAAGATGATTTATGTTTTGGCACCAAATCAGATTTTGCACTAGTGACACGGGAATCAATTGTCGCTCCCATCCCAAGCCCTCAAAAATACTCCCGTCAAATCCCGATCACGTGACTGCCCCCCAACAAAAATCCTGTCCCGCAAAATCACGAGAGAAAGACTCCCAAATCCCGTCCCTATGTTGTTGTCTAAAGTTGGGTGCACTCACCGCATTGCAGCGTCATTTTTTAATTTAATCGGCCAGCTCCGTCCCGCTCCCGTTGATTATTTGCTCTATCCCGTCCCTATCATGTTACCAACAGTGAAACTGACTCCCATACTGCGGGACTCCCGCGGGAATACAGTGAGCGGCGGGAGTCCCGAAAAATTGTCACTGTCTATTCTGCACCGCCACCGGCCGCATTATCTTCCACGCTCACTTTACTTTCTTTCTTTTTAATTTCCCCGCTGTGTATGTAGTGTGTGTGCGTCTCAGGGGCACTTTACACGAAAACAATTGGAGGTGAAAAGCGCAAAACATTTTATCGGATGTCCTATATCGTTTAGATGGTGACGGCGTTTTTGGGGGTTGAAAATGCAAAAAAGTGAAACCACCCTCCAGAGTGGAAATCTTAAAAAAGCTCCACCCTCGCGTCACCGTGCAAAGGGTGAAAAACGCAAAACTGCGTTTCTCGTCGAATAGAAATGACGTGACAAGCATGCGACAGGACCGGAAAAACAAGTAAACAACATGTCGAGCTCCGCGATGGAGGTTCAACAGGCCCTAGCCGCAATAATTTGTATCCAAGAGTCATCCCAGCAATTGATAAGATTCCTGATTGAGTGTAATAGAGAACAGAGACGAAGAGTAAACAACGTGCTACAAATTCTTGACGCACCAATACAGAGGAGGCGACCTAGAGAGCTGTGGATGCGACCTGGGAGGACTTCTCAGTGGTGGGACAATTTCGTAAATGGAGTGGTGGACGACCGTGCATGGCATGAGAACTTTTGAATGTCCAAGCAGTCTCTTCTTGCCCTGAGTGAGGAACTCCGTCCTTACATTGAGGGCGAAACGACAAACATGAGGGCGCCTGTCCCCGTCTTAAAGAAGGTAGCCCTCACGTTGTATTATCTCTCTCTCCCTACCTCACACACACACACACACAGTCTACACACACCACCATCGCACACACACTCGTAGCCTACTTGCTCTCTCCCTCCCTTACACACATAGACACACACAAACAAACCTTATGTCACTGCATGTTTCACAAATATCTGTATGTCTGTATTAATCATTCTATCCTCTTGTATTTTTCACTACATGTTTGTTTGTAAATATCGCTAGATTTAAAGATACTACATTTGCCTGCTTTACAGATTCATGGATGTGGTGATCAAATGGCCTGGGAGTGTCCATGATGCGCGCGTCTTCGCCAACTCCAAAGTCAACCATTACTTCAAAACAGGGAAGATACCTTCTCTTGATAAACAGATAGTGGAAGAGGAGGAGGCCATCCCCATCTTTCTCAATCTGCGCGATCTACCAAATGTGATTTATGCATGCTTCATCCTTCATAATTACTGTGAGGCCTGCAATGACCATGTCGATCAGCATGCTGAGAGGGAAGCTATGCTGAGTGACAGGGAGCTGCAGCCTCCCACACAGACCAACAGCTATGCAACAGACTGTAATGAGGGAAGAGGAAAGCGAGTGAGGAGAATCCTTACCAAGTACTTAGACCCTTAGTAGTGCACGATGGCAGAAGTTACAGAGGATTAACATTGGTTCAGTTTGTTTATGTTTGATGCTTTTGCCTAACTTACCTTTTTTTTTTTTTTTTGCCTTGGACCTATGACTATTTGGTAGAGATAAATAACACATTTCTCCCACATGACAGTGGATAAGTCAAATGTTTTGTTATCAGCCTGTGTTGCGTTACAACAGACAGCTACCAGTTCCTGAGGATATAAAGCTCCTCTTAAAGCTCTATGGAGTAGACTCCACATGTTTTCAAATTGATGTTTCAACATAGTACAACATTTGTGCTATTTTGCATTTGTTTTATTACAATAAACAAACAAAACCATAAATAATACAATGAGCATTGGCTTTTCTTAAACGGACAACTTACGGCTCACTAGTGTACCCCAAACAGAAATAAAAGTGCTCTGAACAGTAGCTAGATGGGCTACTAAAAAGAAACGGAGAACTTGCGGCCCACTAGTGTACAGTACCCCCAACAAAGAAACAGCAAAATAAAGTGCTCTTAAAGCAACACACCACCATTTGTGGAAATATGTTCATTTTTCATCTCCCCTTGAGTTGATTGATTGAGCCATAATCCAATTCAATGATACAGGCTAGCTTTGAGTTAAAAAGTGGTACTCCCAAACTCAGAGAAGGACTGGATGAACAGAAGAAAGGTATGGCTCAGTTAATTAACTCGAGGGGAGATGGAAAATGAACATATTTCCACAAATGGTGGCATGTTGCTTTAACAGTAGGCAGGTGGAGGAAAACAGTTTAACTTAAGGTAAACAAACTTTCAACTTGGCCTACAATGACTCAAGTTCAATGTATTCGTCATCAGAGAAATCCTCCAGCATTTTTCTGTAAGACAATGGAGGGGCTGTGGGCTGTGATGTTTGTGTGGAGGCTCTGGGCTGTGTTGTGTGAGAGGAGGCCATGGGTGGTTGTGTATAGTGAGAGGAGGCCATGGGTAGTGGTGTAGGTGAATGTGAGGAGGCCATGGGTGGTGGTGTAGGTGAATGTGAGGAGGCCCTGGGCTGTGTTGTGTGAGAGGAGGCCATGGGTGGTTGTGTATAGTGAGAGGAGGCCATGGGTGGTTGTGTATAGTGGGAGGAGGCCATGGGTGGTGCTGAGTGTGGGTATGCAGAAGCCATGGGCTGTGCTGTATATGAATGTGCAGGATGTGTGAGGGTCATGGGCTGTGTTGTGAATGAATGTGTAGGTCCCATGGGTGGTGCTGTGTTGAAGTGGGCAGGTGCTGGCAGGACATGGTTTGCCTGTGGCTGAGAGGTCCAATGTCTCACAAGGACATCAAGACTGTGGCTTATTCGATTTTGGGCCTCAACAATTTAGTCCAGCCTGTCATTGGTATTCTTCTCAGCCCTCTCCATCAAGTCAGCGATCTTCATCTTTACATCGAGGTCAGTGTTCGCAGCATCCTTCCGAACCCTTTTTTGGAGCCTTTCATGCCTATGGCCGTCAAGTCTTGCCTTTAAAATAACAGAGGGAAATATTACCATTCATCAGTTGATATGTGTGGTACTCCACTCCTTGTCCTGTAAGATATAATAGAGTCTGGCAGAAAAAACTCTGAATGACACTTGTAACGTTAACCATGAACCGTTTAATACACTCTGGTCTACTCCGTGGACCTGTCTTACATCTGTCCACACATATCTCTGCATCACTGATCACTTCATCATCTCTTTTTGTGCAGCATTTCTTACATCCCAGTAACTACATACATTTGACAGAAACTTCATTGTATCTTTTACCCTGCTACCTTTCCCAAAGTCACAAACACACTGAACAGTAGAGTTGAACATACAATATACAATTATACAATATAATAATTTCATTACATTTTATACACGTGTGTGTGTGTGTGTGTGTGTGTGTGTGCATCTGTAACAGCAGCTAAAAAAAAAAAAAAAAAAAAACTTGTATTGACAATAACAAATCGTATGGTATGTTGACTGACAGTAAGCTTCATGAACAAAAACATAGGCCTACCTGGAGTAGATCTCTCCTCTTGTTGACTGCTGCTGTCTGTTTGTCAACACCGCCAACAGGTTCTTCTGCACCGCTCTCGTTGGTAATGGCACTCGCACTCGAGTCAGACTCTCGGCTATCGTCGTTCACGTCAGATGTTTCGATTCCAGCCTCTATTGTTGTTGTTGCCGGTGATGCACCCCATATTTCATTGCACAAATCAAAAAATAGAGTGATGACTCGGCCGTGGCCACTTCGCCGTTGGCTATCCACCGCCTGCCTATACTTAATACGGACGGCTTTCAATTTAGACGCTATCTTTCCTTTACATATCTCCTCTTTTTGGTGCGGATACTGGCTGGAATCAGCTGGATATTCCTGTATAAATTCCGTCCATATATCACTATATTTGGATTGGCAGGACTCCCAGTCCACATTTTCCTGTGCCTTCGTAGCTTTGTAGTTTAATGTGACGTTGAGCAAAAGCTCAACCTCATCAGTCCAAACAAAATTGTCAGCCTTCTTCTTCGCCATGTTGTAGCCTATGTGGTTGTTTTGGTTAATGTATTTCGCGCGCTAAGCGTGGAAAAGTAGAAGAAAAGTAAATACCTCTACGCAGGCACTCTTGGGAGTGTTGCCACCTAGCCATCTGGCACGTATACTGCATCTATGTGTATGAAATTTCACACACTTTTGCGTTTCCGTTTGAACACAGATTTGTTTCAGAAACGCTCATCTAAATGCGGAGTTAAAAGTGAAAACGAAACGCCACTTTTGCGCTTTTGGTTCAGATAGTTTCCATGTAAAGGTAGCCTCAGTCTCCGTCTCCCTCACTCCCGCCCTCATATGTTTGTCATTGGTCTATATCGTTTATATCGTTGCTTTTTCGATATGAATATCTTGAATGTTCATATCTAGATATAGATACGATAACAATATATCGTTCAGCCCTAGTCGACACCACAAGATGCTTGGCGGCCTATGGTTCTTGGGAGGCTTTCAAATAGTTGATAGCTGTTTCACACTGCTGCAAGATGAAATGCACGTCTGACGCTTGGTGGCCTACAGTTTTAGACTTTGTCTAAAGACTCAGACTTTGTCTACTGAAACCCGCAAATGTATTTAACTCGGGAGGGTCTCTTCCATAGACGGGTTGAGGAGATTAACTGTCTATATGTGTTCATAAACATGACCTTTGACCACCACCACCATCCCGCGGCTGCTGAAATCTACGTTTACACACCACAGTTCCACACTGAGACTTCCTGAATGACGCTCACAGGCATCTCACTAATGATCGTGGATGTGTACGCTCTCTTGCTCATTTTTATTTTTTAAATCTGGCTCGGACTGAAGCACGAAGCACTGAAACGATCTCATGCACTGAAACTATCTTTAGCTAAAGTTAGCTTTTCACCGCGCTCAGAACATGCGAGGGCTCGTTCGGCATCACGTGACTGTATAGAAATATGTCTGCGCATGCTCATCGTCTTCCGTTTAAACATGTCTGGACTTGTCCCTGGAAGTATGGGGGGTGTGTGTCTGCCTGTGTGTGTGCATGCTCGTCTGCCTGTGTGGCAGAGGGCCAGAGTGGATCGAGCCACTTTCAACTTTATCAAAACACCGACACACTCTACTGTTTTACCTTTTCACCTCATAAATAATTATCTGAGATTCTCGTGAGTTTCACACAAGGCTCTAAGTATTCCCATATGCTCACCTTTGACCTCCATCGACTTATTCTTTTACACTAAATACAGTCATTTCTGGTATCGTCCTATCTCCCCGCCCCTTTCGCCTACTTCCACACCCCATTCCCATGCCCCCCTCCACACATCCCTTGACTGGGTTCATCAGTTCAAGGTCATCAATCATCCAGAGTGACATAAGGTGTTTCCCTATGTTTTTTGGCGTTCATTAGTGGGACTTATTGATGTGGAAGACCTTACTTTGTTTCTTCATCTTATTTGTTCATATAAAAAGGAAAGCAACATGAAACTACACTTAATTACCTTCACCTTTTCTTCATTTAGATATTTTGGATCTGTTTAAAGTATTTTTCTCAAAAAGTTCCAGTTTCTTCTACTTCCCTGATCGTACCACACTCAATATGTGTCAGGTGTAAGAATTCACTGTCTCAACCTCAGTGTGGGCGACATAGATAAGTTCATACGCTGCCTCGTAGCTAAGTATCATGATTAAAATATAAAAACATAAAAGAACCATTGGTCAATCTTTAAATTTCAAGCTGCTACAATAATTAACGTATGAAAACCACCCTGAACAGATGGACTTGCTTTCTTTCTTCCTTTTTTATCTTTAGGTAAGGGCTGAGCACAGCCTATAAACCTTTAGAATCATTCTACTTTATCATAAAACTGAATGTAATTAAAGGTATCATTTGCTCATGATATGCTTTATTTTATTTTTTTAACAATCCTCAGAAATGTTTAAATAATTTATGTTCGTAGACATAGCTGTTTCTCCATAGAGTTGGGATTGTTGGCGTTGTAAAGTCATCTGAGGTTTAACTCTTTTCACTACAGCTTATCACTTATTACTACAGTATATTGTGCTGCTTTAACCACGCACCCTCAGCCCCTTTAGCTACAACAATGAAAATAACTGAACTTTAACGCTGGTTCTGCTTGAACACCTTATTTATATACAGTATATTGGTCTCATGTTTCCTTTTCTTTATACATTGTACCTCTGTCAAAAGAATTTCCTTCAGGATTAATGAACTTTTATCTTCTCTTAGCTGAACATACAACTGTGGCAGAAAACAATACAACACTAGTGACTCCAACAACTACAGACGTCCAGTGGTGGAAAGTAACGGAGTAAATTTACTTAAGTACTTTACTTAAGTACAGATTTTAAGGATTTGTACTTTACTTGAGTAGAAAATTGATTTAATACTTTTACTTTTACTCGAGTAACATTTCCAGGACGAATTTGATACTTTTACTCGAGTAGATTTCTGTGAAGGGCAAAAAGTAAGCGTTACTTTTAGTGACATATTGTTTGTTTTTTTGCCAAACAGCCGATCTTGATTGCAGCGGTGAATGATGATTGACAGCCGCTTACAACGTAACGCGAAGTTGTGCCCCTTGTTTTCCCTCAATACGATTGGCCACGCGCTGTGTTCGTCAAAGAAGCCTATCACAGCGCACGTTCGCGCACGTCTGCGTTAACCACGTAAAACCGGAAATACAGACGCCGCGAAAGCATGCAGCGCTTCATCAACCCAACAGCGGGAATGGCGAGTGTAGGAGGTGAGGTTGCAGTCCCAGACGAGTCCAGCAGCACAGAATCTGAATGTGAACATGACAACCAAGATGTTCGACATGGCGAACAGGAAGAACACCCGTGGCCATACTTGAAGTCACTGTTTGAATTTTCAATGGTGAAAAACGCGAACTCTACGTCGAAGTCCTACGTTTTCAAGTGCCTCCTATGTCTTCCGAAGACAAATCACATCACCGCGTTCAACAACTCTACATCTAACCTCAAGAAGCACGTTGACGTGAGTTAACATTTCATTGTTGGGAACAATGGACTCATGTGGGTCTCTGAGTGCACAGTTGGAGCTAATGTGGTTTTAGCCAGCAGCAATAATAATCATACCAATAATTACACAGTATATCAGGGTTCCCGCAGGGTCTTAAAAAGCCTCAAAAAGCATTGAATTTCAGAATTTGGAAGTAATGCCTTAAAAAGCCTTGAATTTTAATGTGGAGATCTGAAAATGTGTAAATAAAAATAAGAAATTGACCACATTTGGCCAAAAATGACAAAAAAAATTTAAAGTGGGAAAAAAATGACACATTTGACCAAAAATGCCACAAATTTAATGAAAAAATTCATAAAAAAGTCAAAAACATGACAAAAATGACACAAAGAAGACAAAAAAATTGCCAAACAATACAAAAAATCACAAACTGACAAAAAAATGTGTGCATGGTGCAGCTGCAAAGTGAGTTATTGACTTTGTGTATAAATGGTATTAGAAAGCCTTGAAAAGTCTTGAATTTGACTTAAAGAAACCTGTAGGAACCCTGTATATTCTTGATTCTCAAACTGCTTAGGTCTAACTCAATGTATAAATGGAACCAGATATACCTGTTCATTCTAATGTCAAATTAACATTGACTTTACAATTAACGTGGACCTCAGAGATTGAGATGCCATAAAATGCATGTAAAATTGTGGGTCCTTGAAATTAAGTAGTTGAGAAACACTGCTCGAGCCATAAACAGATCTTCTCTTATGGGGGCCCTGGCATATCTTTTCAAATGGGTTCTGTGGGCTACTAAGTGTCAATTTCGAGTTCTATTTGATTCTAATCTGTGTCCACTATTGTAAACTGAACTGTACTTTGTATTTTACAGAGAAAACATAAACAACATGCAGCAAAGTACGCAGAATTAACCACAACATCACAGAAGAGAAAATATCAGAGTGACAGCTCTTCTATCCCCATGAAACAAAGAAAAATTGATGAACCTGGTCAAAGTTTCTCTAGAGTCACACAGAAATTTGTAGACAACAGAGTACTCAACTTCATCACGCAAGGCCTACAGCCGTTCTCCATGGTTGAGCTGCCTGCTTTCCAGGAACTCATCACTGATCTCCATCCTCAGCGAACAGTAATGTCCAGAACCACCCTCCGCAGCAGACTTAGCCGTGCAACCACTCAGATGAAGGCCTGTGTGAGGGAGGAGATGAGGAAGGCTTCGTACATAGCCACGACCACCGACTGCTGGTCTGCAAGAAGAAGGAGCTTTCTTGGCATTACAGCACACTGGTTAGACGCAGGCACCTTTAAGAGGCATTCTGCAGCTCTCGCATGTCGACAGTTGAAGGGCTCTCATACTTTTGATGTCTTGGCAAATGCGTTGCACGACATACACTTGGAGTATGACATCCGGGACAAGATTGTCAGAACCACTACTGACAATGGATCCAATTTCATTAAAGCGTTCCGTATCTTTGGAGATGAAAACAATAATGTTGCTGCTGTTGCTGCTCCGGAGGAAGAAGTTGACACAAGTGACGACCCTGATGACCTTGACAATGAGGAGGAGGTGGAGTTCCATGAGGTGGAAGCCATTTTGGCTGAAGATGATGGTCTCCAGTACCAACTGCCAAAACATCAGAGGTGTGCATGCCATTTGTTAAATTTAGTGTCTTCTGTTGATGCTGCTGATGCGGACAAGGCAGGCAACTACAAGAAGCTCTCAAGGTCTGCTGTTGGCAAATGTCAAGCTCTCTGGAATAAGACGTCCAGGTCCACTATTGCCGCAGAGATTGTGGAAAAGCATTGCAAACTCCAGCTTGTACAACCGTGCGCCACAAGATGGAACTCCTTTTACCTGGCTGTGGAGCGAATCCTGAAGATCTACAAGGACCAGGGAGAGAATGCTTTGAGAAATGTCTGTGCTGACCTCAAGGTTGTAATGTAAGTAGACGGTGAATGCATTTCATGTTCTGCAGTAGATGTACCTACCATACTAGATCCTGATACTTGCCACATGCTGAACCTGTTAGGTTTTTATTCTGAAAGTAACTAGTTTTTCCCCCTAAGTTAATTTTTTTCTGTCTGTGTGTGTGTGTGTCTGTGTGTGTTCGTAGGTTCAGTCAGGCTGAAATGTGCTTTTTGGCTGAATATGCCAAAAGCATGGCTCCAGTTGCCAAGGCCCTGGATGTGCTGCAGGGAGAAGTCAAAGTTACCATGGGATATCTCCTCCCTACCATCAACATCATGATCGACAAGCTCGAGAAAGTCAGACCGTCACTGACATACTGCAAGCCGCTGGTTGATGCCATCCTAGGTAGGGATGCGTCAGAATAATTAAGTATTCACATAATTGCTACAAGGGTAAAAATGATTGTTTTACAGCAAAGGCTACATTGTAATTAACCACTAAACCCCAGCACTGATATAGTGAGGAAAGCTTCCGATGAAAATAGTGGACTGACAAGCTCACAATGCTGCGTCAGATTGGGAACTGTCGATCAGCTACTTTCATTGAAAGCTTTCTCCAACAGAAATTAGGAAAGTATTGCGCCCTGAGTGACTCCAGTTACCCATAGGAGGTTCATATGATTAAACCCTGCTCACAGCAACCACATTTGAGAGAATACATAATATAAGTGTGATAATGCTATTTTGCATCGAGGTAATTAAAAAATGTAACCCTCCCTGTTTTACACATCGCTACTACTCCTAGGTGGTGTAGAGAGGCGATTTAAGGGAATGATGTCGGACCCAGAGCTGATTGCTGCAGCGATCCTTCACCCAAAGTTCCAAACATCCTGGGCAACTGATGATATCCTCCAACTAGGTGAGAATTGTACCATTCCACTTTGGTACCTTGCTATGATGTAACTAAAAAGGTTGGCAAGATGTCTAAATAATTCCTATTATTGACTAGAAATTGATACATCAAGATTATGCTCCTCATTGACTTGCATTGTATGGAAAAAAAACTTTAACAGTAGCACATCACCAGACAGTTTATTATAGGATTGTAATGGGAAGTTGTCCTAAACATACTTGGTTTGGTGTTATACATGTGAGAATAAACTTTGTTTGAGTTTGTTTACAGGAGCACATTTTAAATCAATTTCTAGTTTATGGAGAAATGATAAAAATTCTATGACTGATGATTGTTTCATTTAGGGCTTGTGTACATAAAGGAACACCTTCCTTCCTTCGATGAACCTCGGCAGCAGCATGTTTCCTCTTCAGGCACCTCTGATGAAGAGGATTACTTTTCTGGTTTGAGGCGCACACATACACAGGAGACCACAAAGCAGCTAGATACCTACCTGGCATGCACATCTGGAGGTATGGAAACGTTTGCACCTTGTCCAGCTGTTGCCAGATTGGCACTCAAATTGAACACCGGCCTACCGGCCTCGGCGGCCTGTGAAAGGCTGTTCAGTACAGCTGGACTGTTGTTCACACCAAGAAGAGGAAGGATTCTTTCTCAGAACCTGGAGAACCAGTTGCTTTTGAAGTTGAACAGAGCCTATTTTGATTTCAGGCAGACATAGACTGACAGACACAGAGATCCACACAGATACATGCACACGCAGACAGTTGTGGCACATGCAGCGTTGTTATATGTTGTTGTACTTGAAATAGAGTTGTGTTGTTGTAGTGGTCATCACTGCTCCTCAATGAGGGACGAGACACAATCTTGATGACTTGACTTGCGATGCCTTGGAATATATTTCTGCACTGTTTATTATTATATATATTCTTGCACAGATTTTGTCTGTTTAAAAAAAAGTATATGTGCAAATTTAATAAATAGGATCATCAGAAAGGACAGCAATTTGTCATCCTTGTTTGATTGTTTGCAGCCTTTTTCAGAACAAAGTCCAATTTATAAGCCGTTTGACGGAGGGACCCCCATTGGGTGATATGTCTGTTTCTGGATTGTCCACAATGACATGCTGTATTGATCTTGGTATCATAGGAGGACCCATAACTGGTTCATAACAATACTCACTACTTAGACCTTCTGGAAGAGTTGACTTCTTGTAAATTAGTAATGACATTTTGAAGGTAGATCATTAACAATTTAACTCTTGAGAGCATGGACAGGTCCATGGAGTTACAACAAGGTGCTATCAATCAAAAAAGGAAAAAAGGCCCTATCAATTAAAAAGGGGGCGGGGAAGGTAAGTCGAAAGAAGAAATTTACTTTTACTTTTTACTTTTACTTGAGTACTTTTAAAAGCCTGTACTCTTGATTACTTAAGTACCTTTAAAAGCAAGTACTTTTTTACTCTTACTTGAGTAACATTTTGACAGAGCTACTTTTACTTGTAGTGGAGTAAATTTGACAAGGAGGATTTGTACTCTTACTCAAGTACTGGAGTCGTGTACTCACTCCACCACTGCAGACGTCCCTGCTACATCAGTGGCCCCTGCTACTCTATCCGACCGTCTTTGTTTCTTAGTTTCGTCTTTGTTTCTGTCTTATCTATGGCAGAATGTAATAAAAATTAACAGTTTTGTAGTGCAGGGAAAAGCTTATGATGTGGTCATTTTATGATCTGTTTATTTTATGATTTTATTAGGATTACATAAAAAGAAAAAGGAACCATGAACAGTTTTGTAGTGCAGAGAAAAGCTTATGGTGTGGTAGTTTAAGAGCAGTGCAGTATTTTATGATTTTATTAGGGTTACATCAAAAGGAACCGTGCACTGGCATTCGTTTCAGAAACCATGGAAAGTACGTGGTCTTTAAACACAGTGTTAATGTTTTATCAGTTTTAATAAATTCTTCAGATTAGTTATTCAGTGTGAGACTTTGATCTGGTTATTGTCACCTCTGTCCTCAAACAGCATATAAAGTATCACTCAGTCAACCAGTAAGAACGTCTTACTGATAGGCTGCTAAACTTAGTTGCTCTCTCTCTCTCTCTCTCTCTCTCTCTCTCTCTCTCTCTCTCTCTCTCTCTCTCTCTCTCTCTCTCTCTCTCTCTCAAGTTTGTGTATATGTTGTTCTAGATGTTTGAGTGAATGGAGATGACTGCCAGCAACAGCCAGGAAAACCTGTTTCCTGTGGGGAGGAACTCGGTGGGTATTCCCTCTGTCTGAGATTAAAGAAAATGTGTCTGTGAAGGTTCTCAGTTATCCAGGTCATTTTATGTTCAAAACACGTGAAAGAAAGGTAGCTGGACTCGTTGAGTTTCTTGAAGATGTCTCGTCCTAGCCTTCAGTTTTAAAGGACTGGTGGGGAGTTGGGGTTTAAATAGGAACATCTGTGGGTGTTACCCATCAGAAACTCACATGACTAGTGTCTGCCAGCTCGTCAGAAAATGATTCAGCTGAATCCACCTACACCTGAAGGACAGAGGACGCTCCTTTGAAGACAACAACATCCACATTTTAGCCAGAGAAGACAGATGGTTTGAAAGAGGAGTAAAGGAAGACATCTATGTCAAACTGGAGAATCCTTCTCTGAACATGGGGAGGTAGACTGAGATATAATCTGATATCAATCTACAACACAGAGGACAGGGTCAAACAGTCTCCTCCAATGACAGGTAAGTATCTGGTTATTAACAGACTCTAGTCATGTGAGTTTCTGATGGGTAACACCCACCAGTCCATTAGAACTGAAGACTTGGATGAAACATCTTCAAGAAACTTTTAGTCCAGTTGCCTTTCTTTGGAGTTTTAAATAAATGCGAAGTAAATAACATATTAGGAAGCTCAATCTTACAATCAGCTGTGTTGTCATCTAGCTCTGTGCTTCCTTGGCCTATTCACTCAAATGTCTCTGACAGAGAATCTTTTGTTTTCTACTCCAGTTGGTGAACAACAACCACCGTGACAGTAACGCATCCACTCAGGCTCCATCCCAGAACAACCCCTATGATCAGAGCCAGGGCTACGACAACCCTTAATGAAAATTAACCACAAACACTATCATGACCCCATTACGATCTTGTCTTTTGTTGACCACCTTCAATCAAATTTGGGATATGATTGCCATCTCGCCCCATCTTGGTGCCGTCCACTAATTTTAAAGTCAAGAGTTGTCTATTTGCGCCATAAACTTTTATCTGTTGATTTACAAGTAGTTGTTTTTTGGGTTTTTTTGTATAAGAATTATTCCAGGTTTGTGTTGGTTCAGAATGAGACGAGGTTCTTGAGATAAAATAAACAGTGTCTTAATCGGCCAAATGGTGCTTGTCAGGTGCATTCATATATTAAATTTAAAAATATTTATTACATTGATATGGTTTTGTATAACTGACAGTATATTTTGTTCACGTTCAATGATTAATTAAATCAATGAGTGAAATACAGATTTCACACATACCATAGAGTATTTAATTCATAAAAACATTTGTATGCGCACATTAGAAGTTTGATCCAAGTGTTTTTAAACACTGGCACAACTTGTAGTTGTGGAGCTGGTCACCAAAGCATGCTGAAGTTACAGTTATATAATGCATATGCTGTATGTCGGGTGTGAACTGTTAGCGGTTTGATCCCCAGAACGTGCCACATGCTGAAGTGTCCTTGAGCAAGACACTGAACCCCCAGGTGCCCCCAGTGCATGGCACTAGTGTGTGAATGTGTGTGTGCTTGTGTGAGGGAATGGTTAGATGAGTCTGTGATTGTAAAACGCTTTTACAAATAGGTAGAAACGTCCTATATAAAAACAAGGCCATTTACCATTCAGAAAGTGAAATGCTTGACTGGGTTCAGAGTATTCAAAAACTCCTCTCAGTTTGTTTGATCTGTATAAAGAATCTGCTCCTGCTTGTGATGAACCCGTCTGTATTTGCTCTTGTGACGTCTTCCCTTTATAGGAGACTTGGATGCTGAAGAGAGCCAAGAGAGTGTTCCTCATTTGAATGGATGTCATGTACCATAGAAAAGATATGCTTTATTATTGTAAAAACATCCCCAAATAACAAAAATTATGTCAGTGTCCAAAAACACATGGACCTCACCGTGTATATGTCAGTAGAAAAAAACTCTACAACAACATTCATTCATTCATTCATCTTCTATACTCGCTTATTCCTGTTAAGGGTTCTACAACAACATGTGACAGACACAACCTTTTGCTCATGTCATCACACGTTCACAAAGCTTAAGCTTCCTTTCTGCTGAAAGAACTTTGACCACTTTTTATTTTTCACAAAGCAATATTCCTTTCCACTATAAAGCTCTTGTGCATGATCACTGCGACAAGGTCAAGCGTGAAATGGCAATAAAGATTCCGGCTGCATATCTTCGGTTTGTTTCATTGATAAGATGATATCTTAACGACTTAGCGGAAACGTACTACACTGCACCTTTAACTTGTTTTTTTTAGTGTTCTACTGCTTCAGTAGAAAATTATTAATAGACATATTAAATATTAATCTAATATGTGATCACGCACACAGATTGCACATTTGTACCTTGTACAACAGGACTAAGATTTATCATAAGGTAGGTGCATATAACTTAAGAGGTAATACACAGAAGTTTTTATTTGACAAGTACAGCAGTATATAAAACGATACAGGCTACTGCTATGTGCATATCGCACTTTCATTTATTCAAGGATACAAGGATTCAAGGAGTTTTTATTGTCAGAACACACGTTGGTACATGAGGTGGAACGAAATTAGTTACCCTGGTCCTGGTGCAAGCCAAGCAGAAACAGTAAAGTATAAAAATATAAAAATAAATATAGAATAAATCAACTAACTAAGTATAGACTAAGTTCTTTAAATTCCTCAATACAGAGAAATTATGAAAGTAATGAGTGGTGAACTTTTATAACCATCATCAAACACAGTGGTTCCCACTATTTATATAGACTAGTTCATATACCTCAGTAATCAGTATCAGTATCAGTTAAATCCTGTCTTCAATGTAGGTTTTTGTATATTTTGTAAAGGAAAAGAACAGACACCTGACCCGAAGAGAAAAACTAATAAATTACACTCTGCTCAAAAAATCTGTTAAGATGTAAAGCTGGATAGCTCTACTGATATGGACTGTGTAATATGTTAGGAACAAAAGGATGCCACATGCCAGAACATACAGAGGGCTGAACTCAAAGAGAAAAAAAAAAAAAAACATATGCAGCAGGCTTTGAGCATATCCCAGCTGTCATTGGGTGAGGCGTTGGGGCCAGTCAGTGGTATCTGTCAGGCCAGGACACAATACAGGACTTAGTTGCAAAGACGGTTCTAAAAAAGGCAGGTTTTATTAGTTTCAAAAAACACTCTCTCAAAAGAGAGCTTGAGAAAACAAAAATAAACAACACAAAATCACCCTAAAGGAGGCAAACTGCACTCTACAGTGGAAACTGACTAAAGAAACCTCAAGAATTACTGAACAAAAAAATCACTTCTAAGGAGGCAAAAGACTAGATAAAGAATCTTGGTATATATTCTTATCTGTGGCTTGTTCAAGAATCAGGTTGGGGTGAATGAGAAGAAACACTCTGGAATAAGACAGGAGAAGACGCAGACTATATATACATGAGGGTAATGGGAAACAGGTGGAAACAATCAGGACTCAGGGAAGACAATCAGACCAGTGACACAAGAGGAAGAGCAAGTGACCTGAAACGAGAGGAGAGTTACTTTTCAAAATAAAACAAGAAGTCACGAGACACATAAAGAAAACAAACTCTCCGCGGTGTGACAGTATCAATTCCTTCTTCCTCCAGGGACTGCCTGCATACTCTCATGTGGACCATAATGAAGCTGTTTATTGTCGTACACTAAGAGGAACCCAGGACCCACTACACCAGCGTAGGGTCTCATAGTGAGTCCAAGGACTTCATCTCCATAGCTAATGGTAGTCAGGGGGCAGTTGTCCAGCCTGCAGAGTCCTGTGCGTCCCTCCATGGATACACCTCCCCAGACCATCACTGACCCACCACCAGGGGGTTACATGTGCTCAGGGTGAAACTGCTCTCATCTGTGCTGGGCAGTGACCACAAGCCCCACTACAGGGCGTCAGACTCCCAGGCCTCCCCCATGAAGTCTGTTTGTGATTGTTTGATCAGAGACATTCACACTAGTGGCCTGCAGGAGGTTGTGTTGTAGGGCTCTGGCAGGGCTCATCCTGTTCCTCCTTGGTCCAGCTGATGTGTTGAGGACCTTCTACAGCCCTGTCCAGCTCTCAGAGAGTAACTGCCTGTCTCTTGGAATCTCCTCCATGCTTTTGAGGCTGTGCTGTGTTGTTGTAGTCGGTGTTGTTGGTGGAGCCACTGTTGATGTACTGCCTTGTGCCACAGCTGTATGTGCAGCTAAGAGAAGATACAACTACATTAATCCTGAAGGAAATTCTTTTGCTGGAGTTCAGTTGTTTTCATTGTTGTAGCTAAACGGGCTGAGGGTGCGTGGTTAAAGCAGCACAATATACTGTAGTAATAAGTGATAAGCTGTAGTGAAAGAGAAAGGTAGGATATCAACGGGGTAAAGTCAGACTTTCAACAACAAACACAAATGGTCAAACACTCATTTTCGTTAGTGCTGAAACTATCCAGTAGTGGTGCGTGATACCACCAGATTTGGTATTGATCTGATACCAAGTAAATACAGGGCCAGTATCGCTGATATCGACAATTTTTATAAATCTGAATGAATTTTCATGATGTTTAAGTGTTTTTGTGATTTGCGTTTTGAATTATTATTCAGTTAAAATCCAGTACAGAATCTGGGCAAAGTCTATAAGTAAATAGAAAATACTTTATTATCACAATAAAAGTTTTTGTTCAGAAACAACATAAAATGATCACTTGAGGACAAATGAAAAATTATTTCAATTCAAATTTCAATGACAAATAAAATAAATAATAAATACTTTGACATACAGTTAAGTGTCTTTCAAACTATTTCTATAAGATCTGAGCTGCAGTAATGTAAATCTTTGACATTGTGGTTTCATCCAAACAGTCCCTCATGAAATAAAACTCATGTTACACTTATTATACTAAAACCTGATGAAAACCATGTGTTCCAGTTGGTAATTAATTGAGGAAGCAGTGCAATGCTCAGAACGTGCTAATCTGGACGAAACCATACGATTTCCACCACACAGTCGCTCCAGCTGATCATTACCTAGAGCTTTAATTCACATTATTTCATCCTTATTTGCTTTGGTTACAAGATCATGGAATGGGAAGTCATTAAAATAAAGCAGTGAATTGAAATGAAACCTTGATCTGGAGATCTTTAAGTTCCTGTCAGTTCTCATCTTAAGCATGTTGTTGTTAATATATAAGAAATTGATGCATTAAGTTGATTTTTGCATAACTCTATTTGTACTTTACAACTGAAGTGCCTAAGCTGAATACTGACAGGATGTGGCCATCTAGTGGTTCAGCAAATCCCTACTGAACATGAGCAGGCATCTGTTTTATTCTCTGTGATGTTCTTAAAGCTTCTGACTGATGTAATAAATGTTTACATGGTGTCATTTACGGTGGCCAAGAAGTGCAAACCAACATTACAAAATGTGAAACACTTTTTCAAGTCCCGAAACAAATTTACAAACCTCAACCATCAACCAGAAAGGGAATGTACTTCACAGTCCTTAGGTGATTCTTTCCTTTTGTTCTTTTATTGTTTATTTATTTACAAACTAAATGTTGGGGGAAGGGGAAACTAATGAGTCTAAACAATCTATGGAGCACATGTTTCCATGGCTCAGCTTTAAACACTGGGAACACCCCTCACCCTGAGTGTGACTTCCATGGAAAATACTAGGGATGCACCGAAATGAAAATTCTTGGCCGAAACCGAAAACTGAACATGAAGAACACGAGGCTGATAACCGAAAACAGAAACACTGAAAGAACTTATTATGGTAACTGTTAGTACCATTGCATTTATGGCTATGACTGTGTACTAATCATTTGCATTGCAATTGCATAAAGTATTAATGTTTCAAAGAATAAATCAATTACAAAATTATAACCTCACAATACACACACATATATTACATGATGACCCGACGTTTACTCCTCACTCCCGTCATTCACTGCGGCCACACACACTCTGCCCGACCAGCGCGGTCAATTACGATATAAGCCCAGCAGGGGGCTCTACTCACCTATTAATCAACACTATATTGAACATATCTGACATCTCAAACAGCAACAATATGCTGTAGCTTTGGGGCCTTTTCTACACAAGCTTGGTAAAAATGTTTCCCACTTTGTAATGTTGGTTTGCACCTCTCGGCCACCGTAGTAAACCTTCACTCTGCGTACCACAGGTTCTCTGTTCATCAGAGCCATCGATGTAGTCTTCCTCTCCATCACAGACAAATCCCCCCTGCAAACATTTCATCAACCTGGGGGGTCTAAGGGGCGACCTCTACCGTGAAACGAGTTTAAAATAGAGCATCACAGTCCCGCCCACAGCCAAAGAGAGCGGTGGTGCCGGAAGTACGGTTCCCATTCATTTTTCCCATTGACGTTTGGAAAAATCCGTATCTAAAGAGTTTTAGAGCATGTCTTAGGATAACCAGCTACGGCTGAACTCATAAACATATAACATATCATTTCGAGTGAAAAAACGAAGAGAAAGTCCAAAAAAAGTCAAAGGTACAAGACTGTGTACATATTTTCATTTACGAGAGAAGGAACTATTCATCCCATAAACCACCGCGCCTCACTGAAGTGATGTGACGTGATGCATGCTGGGTTGAACAAGTTCATTTTAACCAATCATATTCGAGGTCTATGAGCATTAACAACCCAGCATGCATCACGTCAAGTCAGATCTGCACAGATCTGCATGAAGTCGAACCATGAGTCGAACACGCCTACTGAAGTCGACACACAGCAGCACAGACTCTTCAGTCTTCTCGGACCTTCGCGGGGTTTAACCAGACGAGTTCCACCAATCAGATGCATCACTGTGGGATTGTGGGATTGTTCAGGATTGTGGGTAATGAAGTACTTATCCAAGACATCGCGAATAAAAGGCATTTATCTCAAAACAAGGTTAGTGCCCCATGAACTTTTGGTGTCTACATGAGCATATACAATCGCTTAGTACAGCCGTAGCTGGTTTTAAGTCAACCATGTGCAGTTAAGTTTTTATGGCTTATATCCGAACTGTCAATGGAGAAATTGCATTGGATTTTTACTTCCGGCACCAGCTGTGGGCGGGACTGTGATGCTCTATAGGTCTAGGCTGCACCTCGATCACAAACCAACTAGATGAAAAAATTAAATGTATGCAACCAATCGGGTGAGAGCCCTTCTAACCAATCAGAGGCGAAAAGGGCGGGACCTTCTACTTCAACTTTCTGTGTTTTAAAAAGTGGCATTGACCGACCATGTGTTTAACTGTCGAGTGGATTTCAAGCTAGCTGCTCACTCGGCTAACATAAACAGGGCTCTGCAGTGTGCTTTCTGTCTAATATTCTGATATTTTTGGACTATTGGAGTTTAGAAATCCAGACATAAATCAGTGAAGCACTTATACAGACGAGCTGACATGGAGGTGTCCAGAAAATGCATTTTTTCCCCAAGATAATTTGAAAATGTTAATTTATCTTCATAAAAAAAAAACAATGGTAGCCTAATCTTTTGATTAGCTGTTAAAATGTTAACATTCAGTGGATTGTGAACATAAAAATTTGACTCCCAATGCAATGCCTAATTGTCTGCTTTGTTAATCAACAATGCTTTTTCTATTTAAAATCATGTAATGTTTTTATTTTATCATAATCTGGGACTTTTTGGCCTATGTAAATATAACCAAAAAGCAATATATGTCTGTTTCATGACTTAACATTCATGTGATGTATGTAGTATGTACGTAGGTGAATTAGATGGTAAAACAGTGTACAATTTCCCAAGATGTGTTTAAGAATTGGTAAGTAATATTCTTCAAATGTTTTTCCAGCTTCACATGACAGAGTGAGGATCTCCACTCCACTGCATTATACAACGTCTGAAAACACCAGAATTGTTTTGTCATTTTGACCTGTTGCCATTTTCTGCAAATAAATGTTCTAAATGACAATATTTTTATTTCCAATTTGGGAGAAATTTTGTCAGTAGGTTATAGAATGAAACAAAAGTGTTCATTATACTCAAACACATAGCTATGAATAGTAAAACCAGAGGAACTGATCATTTTGAAGTGGTCTCTTAACTTTTTCCAGAGCTGTATGTGTAAGAATCATGTTGGTCTCATTAGTTTTTAGTTTTTGTGTTGTCAAGCTTATAATTTCCCCCCAAAGGTAGGTTCTGTTAATACATTGTATTTATATTAATGTGTTAATTTATAGCAAAAAATATTTTTAATATCATTTATTATTCATTAAATGTATGTTTTATCTATATGTAAACACTGTAATTGTTTTTACAGTTAATCAGTCAATTTGAACAGATAACATTTCGACGTTGAACAAACGTTAAAACGACGTCCAGACCGAGACGCAGCCAGGGGCTTTAAAAGTAATGCTGAAATGCAGGTTGAAAAGACGTCAGATCGCAACGTCAACATCTTCTCTACCTGCATTTCTCAACCTCTTTTTAACTTCACTGCAGAAACAACATCTAAAACTCGACACATTCAGCTGTAAAAAAAAATATATATATCAGAATATTTACTGGATCACTTTTAGAAGGTGAATAATGCGCGTTTAGAAGACATCTGTGTTACAACGTGACGTTGTGAAGATGTTGTTTACGACCGTTAAAAAGACGTCGAGGTTGCAACACGACGTCGTTTCAATTTGCATTTCAGCATTACTTTTAGACATCCTGGCGACGTGTACGTTTAGAAGTTGTTTCAACGTTTATTAGACGTCGAAATGTTTGCAGGGAATTTCATGTCGTTATAACAACCTCAGTAATCATTTGTCCTACTGACATAGGATAATATGTTAAAATAACAAACAGGCAAAATCACATTTTACAGTGTGCTTCATGAGCTACCGCGCATGTGTCGGAGCCTTGGGTGTCAGAGGACCATCACTACCTGCCATGTCTGCAGCGCCTTTAGTTTAGTCTGGTTTTTTCATTAATACCTTATTTGCCAAATCCTACCTCAATCCGCTCTGTCCTGCAGTTGGGTCCTACCCCCACTAGAATATGAGAACACTCCACACAGAAAGGCCCCAGTTGGTTGATGGATTCGAACCCAGAACCTTCTTGTTGTGAGGGATCAGTGCTAACCACCACACCACTGTCCTGCCCGCAAAATCAAATATGCTACTCTGTAATGTTTTAGTGACAAACTTCTCCAAAACTGCAAGTGGTGAAGACAGTTGACCAGTGACTAAACTGATGTTTTTCGATGCATTGCTGTTCTCCTGTTACTAGTAGAGTAACTGAGTCAATATATAATACCCCTGCAAAGCATAGACTGATAAGGCAAATCTGCATTTAAGAGATTAATCGTCGGTCAACAAGTCTTTTTTTCACTGACGAGCAAGACAACGCTGAAGTTGCAAAAGAGTTTAGTTTATCGTTAAGTTGGTCATTCAACTTTGATCAAGGTCAACCTAATGATATCATTTTATGGATAATGATCAAGTGACTGTCAGAAAACAGTTAAACAGAAACAGTTATATTCTCAGTCCAATTCACATGTGTAGCCGACTTCTTCTCTTTAACTTTATTTTTTATTCTTTTACACCGTGTGTAATCTGACATCCTGTGACGTGTTTGGATCAAACGTACCATAACCCTTTGTTCCACCCTAGTTCTCGTTCTTCTTTTCTAACGAAGCGAAAATGCATTTTATTTTTGTTAGTGATTACATTAGACTTAATAGACACAGATTTCTGAGTAGTGGTGTGGGGACACATTAGTGGCGGAGTTGGGCCGCCTGCAAGGAAATTACATTTGAAAAATAGGTCTCTGTTTAAAAAAAAAAAAAATGGTGGAACTGTCATAAATCCATAAAACCACTGGCAAGTCATGTATCTCTGTTCAGTTAAATTCAATTTTATTTATATAGTGTCAATAACAAATCAAATCATTTCAAGACGCTTTACAAAACCCGGCCTGAAACCCCCAGAGCAGACCTGAAGGCGACGGTGGCAGGAAAAACTCCCTTTTAACAGGAAGAAACCTTGAGCAGAACCCAGCTCATATGGAGGGACCCATCTGCCTAAGGCCAGCCGGGTACAGACAGAAGAAAGAGAGAGAAGAGAACAGCAGGAGAAACGAGATAAACATCCATCTGTCATAGATACACATATCTGACTAAAGCGTACATGTAGAATCTGATGATACAAACTGATGATGTTACATGACAGTTTGAAAATGTAAGAGGAATCACAGGCAGGTTGGAGAATTGTCTTCCACCTATTCATTATTGACCTCACCTGTAACTTGTAAATTGTGAGGTGTGCGTGAGAAAAGGATCTGAATCCCAAAAAAAAGTTTTTCTTTGATACCAGACACAAAGAACACTGCCTTGATATGTTTTGACCTATTGGCATACTTCCAATGGACAACACAGGTTACCAGCCTTAACATACACAGATCAGACATAACATTATGACCACCTTCCTAATATTGTGTAGGTCTCCCTTGTGGTGACTCATCAGAGAATGGACATGGGCCTTCTGAGGGTGTCCTGTGATGTTGTGATGTCTGGCAACACAATGATTCCTATGGGTTGAAGGAAGGGGCCTCTGTGGATCATCCCACAGATACTTGATCAGTTTGGGATCTAGTGAATTTGGAGGCCAGGGGGGTAATGCACAAAAGTAGAATTAAGACATCCAGGATAAGTTACTGAGCTGAGCTCAATGAATCCAAAACAAGAGCGTGAAGGCTTAATTGGTTTCACAAAGACCAAGCCAGGATGAACGGACATGGATTCATCAAGCCAGGTGAAACCTATCCTGGATAAGTGCGCGCTCACGGCTTCCTCAAATAGACCCCGCCACCGATCGCAGATTCACTGATTCACCATGGCAAATAGAGCGTCGTACTTTTCCCCGTCTGAGGCGCAACTCCTCATGGAGGCCTACGAGGAGGTGAAACATATAATAAAGAAGAAAGGCAACACCGCCACAGTGATCAAACAAAGAGAAAACGCGTGGCAAAGTATTGCTGAACGCCTGAATGCGTAAGTAGTGCACAATTACACACTCACCACTCCGCTGAAACATCACAATTAGCCTACAATCCAAATAGTTTATTCACATCTCCAAAAACGCAGTTCACTACGAAACGTAATGTACTCAAATTCACCTTAAATTACCCCTGAAAACATACCAATACCACTTAATTTAAATTAAGTGGTCCTGAATTTGTTAAACAGGCCGTTCATTTTACCTTAAATGCCATTTTAAAGTATGACCCCTTAATCTGCATTTAACGTGTCAAGTCAGGGGTTCCCTTTATTTGTTGGGATTAAGGGGGTAATTAAGGACGATTTAAGTATATCTTAATTGTATTTTAATTCAGGAATTCCTTGATTAAGGGGGGAAATTAAGGGGAAATCGAAAAAGTAAGGGGTAAATTCAGTATTTTCAGATTCTTTTCTCCTTAATCGACATGAATCTATGCACATTTCTACTTAAAAACTACTTAATTATTGAAGGGTTGTAAGGGCAAATGTAAGGCATTCATAAGGGGTGCAATTAAGGGGTTTTGTTTCCTTGTACTCTGATCATGAATCAGTTGAATTTTTAATCGAAATGGGCTGCAGATGAGTGCAATTGTGTACATGTAACTCCATCAAACTGTAAGTCTTTGATAAACAGATGAGCTAATAATAATAATCACTTTAATTTATATAGCGCCTTTCAAAGGACCCAAGGTCGCTTGCTCACTGACTCCATTGAATTTCCTTGTGGGATAAAGAAAGTGTCTCTCTTCGTGTGTGTGTGATGTAGATTAAACATGACTGGGCCAAAACGGACATGGCAGCAAGTCAAAATCAAATACAAGAACATTCTGCAGAATGGTAAGGGCCCTGACTAATTCTTAACAATGCACAAGCATAGATTGTACCCAGAAGGTGCCTGCTCACACATTGTCTGTACAGTACAGTTACAGTACTGTTTTAGCAGTGAAAAAGAAAACCCACACACAAGGCACGGGTGGTGGGTCGCCAAAAGCTGACCTCACCCCAGCAGAGGATTTAGCCTTGGACCTAAATAAAGGCAGGCCTGTGTTGGAGGGGATCCCTGGGGGGACAGAGACAAGCATATATGCTTCATATGTGACTTCAATTTTGAAAGGAGCTGATGGTTTACATGTTTTGTTTTATCCTTATTCAATAAAAGAACATGATGTTACACTTTGATGTGTGCTTATATTTAAATTGGATGTGTATTGCCACACTGAGGAAGAAGAAAAAGCCATGAATTTATGACCCTGGTTCTTTCTGCGGAAAAAATGCATATTCTTTTTACAGTCCTGACAATTATGACAATGTGATGCTGTTGTGGCAAAAGATTAAGTATGTCCTTGTTTGTGAAGCCTATATTGAAGTACAATTATGCGATATGCTCCACAGCCCTCATTTTAACAACTGTCCCCTAAAACAACGGGTTACAATATTTGACTTTATTGTCAAAGTCTGTTTTTTTTTTTTTTTTTTTTTTTTGGCTTGCTCTGTGGCCCTAATAGTCTGATTTTATATATAGCCCTATGGGAAACAAAATTATGTAATGATTGCAACATCATCTAAAATCATCGTTTATCCAAAATGATTGAAATTAATGATCACAAATGTTTAAATAATAACAGTTGGTGTAATTCTATGTGATAACAATGTGTAGTGGGCAGTGGAATAACTATTGGTTTCCATTTGCGGTGACTGCTGACTGAGATAAGGGATGAGATTAAATAGATCCTGGAATTTAGCCTGGTCTGGAGCAGGCTAGCTCCACAGAATAAATCTCCACAGTAACTTATACCATAACATATCCTACTGCTCCCTATCCCGCTTTTGTGCAACCGGATCACGGATAAATTGAGCCAGGGTAACCAACATATCTCGGCTTAATCCCTTATCCTAGTTTTGTGCAATACCCCCCAGGGGGGTATTCCAGAAAGCAGGTTTAACAAACACTGAGATAAAACTTAACCTCTGGGTTGTCTGAACCTGAGGCGACTAAACCCGAGCTGTCGGTTCCAAAACACCGGTTAGCAATCAGTTCAATCAACCCCGGATTGTTTAACACTAGAAGTCCCAGAGAGCAGCCATTTGGCTTTTCTACCTATAAAACCCAGAGGGCAGCCGATCGGCTGGAAGGCTTTTAGCTAATATCCTAAATCACCTGTGAACCCTCCTTTTGTTATGAAAACGACGCAATCACTGGGGCACCACAGGAGGGGACATGCTGAGCCACTTCAAGGAAACTTGTGGGGAGGGGAGGGGGAGTGGGCCCAGAGAGCTTATGGGGGACGGGGTAAGCACACAGAGAAGTGTTCACTTCTAACCTGGCAACACCTTGAGACAGAAACTGGTTCATCCCAAAGACAAAACACCTTGACATAAAATGGGGGAGGGGAGAATCGGAGAGGAGCAGGATTGCTGGGGGTTTGGAGGCCAGAGTGTGTGGGGGAGGGAGGCACACCTGAGGGCTGTGAACTCATTTGCTCTGTCAGGGCTGCTAACTATGGCTGCGTTCAGACTGCAGACAGATCTGATTCAAATCTGATTCCTTCTCATATCCGATTTTTAGGGCTGACTGTTCACACTGCCTTTAGCAAGTGTCCAAATCGGATATGGTTCAGACTGGGCCACATTCTTCACCGGTCTGATAGGTTGCTGTAGCAACGAGCGGAAGCGTCATTCAGCACGTGTATTTGTCAGACGTCATATAATTGCGACAGCGACAAGCAAAACAACAACAAACAACACATGGATGTACGTCACGTCAGTGTAAAGATTTATAAGGCATGCAGTTTCTTCCTCTGTCCAAGGCGAATTGTTTTCAAAGTCCTCCTCCATTGTGATAGCTGTAATATCACTGTCCGTGGCCGTAACGTGGCTCCTCCACAACGGAAATAGGCACGCGGTCTGGCGCATTGGTTCTGGCCTGGCGTCGCGTAAGTGACGTCACGGACAGTCAAAACCCATCTGAGTGTTGGGAGCTGTTCAGACTGAGACGCATCTGTCCATATCCGATACGAATGCGATATGAAACTACCTCTGGATGTGGTTTGCAACCGTTTGGCAAAAATCGGATTTCATGTGATCTGTCACTGTTCAGACTTCAAAATCGAGATCCGATTCAAATCTGAATGGGCTAAAAATCGGATTTTGGCTGGCAGTCTGAACGCAGCCTAACTGTCTGTCTTTCACCAGTTTCACCAGGTGGCAGCCTGGGCAGAACAAATGAGCTGAATCAAAATGTAATATATGTAGAAGGATGTAGAAGTTATCAGGACCCTACAACACTGGGCTTCCAACATCCCCACCAGACACATAGGAAAAGTAAAAGAACAGAACCACATCAAAAAAGCACTCAAAATCTGTGGTTATCCCAACTGGGCCTTCGTGATATTTACACATATTTACAAATAATAATAAAAAAAATGCATTATCAGGATACAGTGTTAGAGAGTGGAAGTGAGTGAGACTTAGACTTAGAGACTTAGTTATGAGGCTGATGGAACCATTCCTGGACAAGGGCAGAAATGTTACCACGGACAATTTCTTTACATCGCTGGTGGAGCTTGCTAGAGAGTTGGCTCACTCTCATGTGGGTGCAAAGCAGGCACAAAAGGAACAATTGCTTCGGCAACAACCATGCCACTGTGCGATGCACTTCTAGTGTTAACCCAGAGTTGTGCGCGATCACGGCGAAGTTATAAAGGCATCATCTATTGAGAGTCGAAACCATGAGTAAAAATGGCAAAGCGCAGAGCAGCCTATTTTTCTGAAGCGGAGCAGCAAGTTCTGCTCGAGGCGTACGAGGAGGAAAGAGCGATAATCACGAAAAAAGCAATAGGCTACTTGCGCGTCTGCCAAGGAACGAGATCTTGCTTGGCAGAGAATTGCCGACCGCGTAAATGCGTAAGTTTAGTAGGCTATAGCACACTAATGTGTCAGAAGCACAATAATTCAGTAGATATTAGGCTACATATTAACTGCTTTGTATGAGACTTTCTTATACTATAGACTACCTTGTCATATATTGTATTATTTTTAATTAGATGTAACCCGACCGCCCTTAAGAGAACGTGGCCGCAGGTCAAAACAAAATATAAAAACATTGTCCAAGTTGGTAAGATATATCTGGGTGCATCATCTTAGACATCACTTATCCAGTATTATATTCTTGAATTGCCATATTGCAACAAGTTACGTTCATTTCAAAGCCAATAGGAAGAAAGCAGAGGAGAGGAAGACTGGTTCTGGGCCAGCGGTGCCCCCCCCTGTGGAGGAGTTGGCGATCAGTATCAATGGAGGGCGTCCGATGATGGAGGGGATTCCTGGGGGCACGTCATCGGAGCCCTCAACCTCCCAGGAGGAGCAAAATGAACAAGTGCAATGTATTTACCCTAATAGGCCCACGCCTAAATCACTTATGTCTAATTTGTGTAGCCTTGCATGTTCGAAAATGACCAATTTATAGCCAATATTACCGTTCACATAAATAATAGGAGGATGAATAGACATTATCAGCAGTCACGGAGGAATCGAGGTAAAGAAATGCTGTGCAGAGACTAGAGCATAGTTTCTTCATGTTTTCTGTCAGTGCATGAGAACACTGGATCAGAACATTTGCTCTATAATGAAGTGTTTTCTCTTTTCAGGCCATGAAACACGCAATGGGCAAATAAATGTGTGAAACAGTCTTACGTGCATTTATTTATTTATTTATTTTTTGGTTGAAGTGATTGTGACAGATTTCATCACGCATTCTTTGACCATCTCTGATGTCAAGTTGCTGAATGTGTTCCTATCTGCTCCTCAATAGCAGGAACTAATTCATTGCGCAACGTTGCAATGTTGTGCAATAGGTTATCGCACGCGCAACAATTACGATGAGCGAATCCACGATGCGTAACGTTCGAAATGTGGGGATGGAGAATGTTGTTTAAATAAATTAAAGATTCCGCAGAAAAACAGTAGTGCTCTGGCAAAAACTCATTAGGAAAAGAAAGGATATTAAGTCGTGGTCTTATCACCCTCTCACGGTGAATAGCCCGAATGATTTGTGCTTCAATGTCAATTGGATCTTCCTCAAAAGGAAACGTCATTGTGTGACAAGTGTGGAAACAGCAGCCTGGCTGAACGTGCACTTAAATACCCGAACATAACCTGAACAAAACCTACCCCTACCAGGTTAAGTTCAGAGCCTATGTTACTATAGTTACTTACATAGCCTGATCATTTTTGAGCGTTCTGGAACCGAAATCCCAGGTTTACCGCTAACTCTGGGTTTACATACCCAGAGTTAGCGGTAAACCTGCTTTCTGGAATACCCCCAAGGTCAGGCTGTTCTTCATGTTTTTGTTTTTTTTTGGTTTGTTTTGTTTTGAGCCAGGTCCAAAAGTTTCCCAGCAGAACACTGAATTGTCACAAGATGAAAAGTGTTTGACCGTTTGAGTTTGATGTTGAAAGTCTGACCTTACCTCTGACCCCGTTGATATCCTACCTTTCTTTGGGAAGTCACATTCCACTCAAGGAAGGTTTGGTCTCTGGTCTGGTTAATGCTTTACATGCTTAAAAACCCAGCATGATTAGTATGTGTCAGGTCTAAAAATTCACTGTCTCAATCTCAGTGTGGGCGACATAGGTAAGTTCATACGCTGCCTCGTAGCTAAGTATCATGATTAAAAAAATAAAAACATAGAAAACCATTGGTCATTCTTTAAATTTCAAGCTGCTACAATAATTAACGTAAGAAAACCATCCTGAACAGATGGACTTGCTTTCTTACTTCCTATTTTATCTTTAGGTAAGGGCTGGGCACAGCCTATAAACCCTTAGAATCATTCTACTTTATCATAAAACTGAACGTAAATTAGCGTCATTCTTTTAATTAGGATCTGTTTCTCTTTAATGGATCATCTTGGCAAATCCTCAGAAATGTTTAAATAATTTATGTTCGTAGACACAGCTGTTTCTCCATAGAGTTGGGATTGTTGGCGTCATAAAGTCATCTGAGGTTTAACTCTTTTCACTACAGCTTATCACTTATTACTACAGTATCCTAGCTAATATTCTCATTTATCCTTATCTCCTTATGTTATATAAATAGACATTTACTGTAACTTTTGGATTTAAAGTTTAAATATTTGTCTAACTGTCATTTATTAGTAAGTTTAATACTGGGGTACTGTAGCTTTAAGAGGCAGCAGCCTCGCACTTTGGCTCAAGTGGTGTTGTTTACCTGAGTTTAGAACCACAGACTAACAGTGGAGTGTCCTGTCCTGTATTTTTGATTGAGAAAGCCAATTTTGTGGATAATTGAGTGACACTTGTGGAATAAAAGTTTTTCTTTTTTGGTTGCATTACCTGGAAGTCGAGTGGATTATTAAGGACAACAGCACCTGGATACGTGTAAGCCTGAAATACCTCCTAGTCCACATTTGCAGATACAACAATGAAAACAACTGAACTCTAGCACTGCTTCTGGCATTTTACAGCTTGAACAGCTTATTTATATATATTGGTCTAATGTTTCTTTCTCTTTATTAACATGTATTATAATTTTGTGTCTCTAGCAAATCAATTTCCTTCAGGATTAATGTAGTTTTATCTTCTCTTAGCTGCACATACAGCTGTGGCACAAAGCAGTACATCAACAGCGGCTCCACCAACAACACTGACTACAACAACACAGCACAGCCTCAAGAGCATGGAGGAGATTCCAAGAGACGGGCACTTACACATGGATCGCTGGACAGGGCTGTAGAAGGTCCTCAACACATCAGCTGGACCAAGGAGGAACAGGATGAGCCCTGCCAGAGCCCTACAACACAACCTGTTGCAGGCCACTAGTGTGAATGTCTCTGATCAAACAATCACAAACAGACTTCATGAGGGAGGCCTGGGGCCTGACGCCCTGTAGTGGGGCTTGTGGTCACTGCCCAGCACAGATGAGAGCAGTTTCACCCTGTGAACACATGTGACAGACCTGAAAGTGTCTGGAGAAGCCGTAGAGAACGTTATGCTGCCTGTAACATCGTCCAGCATGACCGGTTTGGTGGTGGGTCAGTGATGGTCTGGAAAGGCGTATCAATGGAGGGACGCACAGACCTCTACAGGCTGGACAACTGCCCCCCTACTACCATTAGGTATCTGGGTGAAGTCTGACGCATTGTCAGACCCTACGCTGGTGTAGTGGGTCCTGGGATCCTCTTAGTGCATGACAATTCCCGGCCTAATTAGGTGGCATGTGGTATCCTTTTGTTCCTAACATATTACCCAGTCCATATCAGTAGAGATACCCAGCTTGTTTTTTACCCATTGAGAGCTGATGTGTTTTCAAAGTGTACCTTTCATTTTTTGAGCAGTGTGTAATTTATGAGTTTTTCTCTTTGGGTCAGGGATCTGTTCTTTTCCTTTATAAAATATACAAAAAACTACATTGAAGACAGGTTTTAACTGATACTGATACTGATTACTGAGGTATACAGTGTATATGAACTAGTCTATATAAATAGTGGGAACCACTTTGTTTGATGATCTCCAGTGATTGCAACGATTTACATCTGTAGGTATGAGCAACAACAGAAATGGATATGGAAAAATCTAGCAACATGTGTTCTGTATGAAAAAAACAAAAAAAATGTAATTTATGCATATAAATGTTTTTATGAATTAAATACTCTATGATATGTGGAAAAATTAAATCTATATTTCACTAATCGATTTAATTAGTCATTGAACATAAACAAAATTAAAGTATGTGGAAATTTATGAATTTATTTTTAACGCAAAATTATCAGAACAAAATAAATATCTTAAACAGAAGCCTCTCCTGCTTAACTTAAAACTGTATGAATTAATATAAAACAACAGAAAGCAGAACATTCCTCTTATAATAATGCAATAAGAAAAGAGCAAAGTGTGATGAAACGTTGTTGCTTTGTTGTCTTCCGGTATCTTCTTCGCAAAGCAACAGTACCTCGACCAGTGAGATGAGCGGGATTCCTGCTGTCAGCTCATTGGTCACAGAGCAGGAGACGGCCTGGGAATAAGTTTACCAAAATGTTTATATAAAGCGCCCTGTAATTCATTAATTCCATTGACATTTTACACATTGTCCGACAAAGTGTGTCCGTTTCAGCTCAAAGGGGATGCGTACCTTTGTGTCTAAATATGGGACAATTCCGTACAATAAATTAACAGATAAAAGTTTATAGTGCAAATAGACAACTCTTGACTTTAAAACTAGTGAATGGCACCCAGATGGGGCAAGATGGAAATCATATCCCAAACTTGATTGAACTTGGTCAATAAAAAACAAGATCGTAATGTGAAGTAGTGTTTGTGGTGGACAAAAAAATAAAAAATAACCTTTGAGAAGTTAATTTCCATTGTCTCGCATGAAATAAGGGTTGTTGTAGCCCTGGCTCTGATCATAGGGGTTGTTCTGGGATGGAGCCTGAGTAGAGGTGTTACTGTCACCGTAGTTGTTGTTCACCCACTGCAACAGAAAACAAAAGATTCTCCGTCAGAGACATTTGAGCTGGCAGACACCAGTCATGCGAGAAACCTCCTAAATCCCGCAAAACCTGGAGAAAAGACTTTTGCACAGTTGGTAACATTATTAAAGACTCAAGAATCCCAAAACAATTTGATTCACGCATGACAAGACTCACTGAATCTGTAGCTGAGCATGTTGCTGAATTAAGGAGACTAGCACAAGATTGTAATTATGGACAGACATTTCCACAAATGTTAAGGGACGGATTGGTATGTGAGATAAATGATGACTGAATACAGAGAAGACACATCTCACATTTGAAAGTGCCCTGTCTTTAGCCCAGACTATGGAGAACAGAAGACCCAAACAAAGAAGACGCAGCACACAGGACGGAAAAGTGCATTATTGTTCTCCCAGAGTGGCAGAGGTGAGCACTGAGGAGGAGGAGAAGACACTAAATGGTGCACAAGTGACATTTGAAGTGGATACTGGATGCGGTCTGATCATATTGAATGTGAAAACATTCAAAGAAAAAGTGAAAAATGCCTCAGCTGAATTTGAGAACATAAACAAAGTAGAAGATAAAAGTGCTCAGAAAAACTTGTGTAAAAGTGAACTACAAACAGCAGCAGAAGAGACTGTCCATCTTTGAAGCAAAAGGCACAGGTCCAAACTCATTGGGAAGATGGAGATTAAAGCATTTACGACTTGATTGGGCCGAAATAAAGTACGTGGCAAACTACCTCCTACAGCCCATGAGCCTGGAGAAGGTGCTACAAAGGCATAAGGGAGTAACAAAAGATGAGCTGGGAATGCTAAAAGGTTTTAAAGCTTCTATTCATCTTCAATCTAATGCTGCTCCCCGTTTCTATAGAAGTAGATCTGTTCCTTTTGCTATGAAGCCCAAAGTTGATGCTGAAATTGACAGATAGAGAACATCATTAAGAGAGACATCATTACTACTGTCAAGTACTCTGACTGGGCTGCTCTCCTTTGCTCAAGCCAGATGGTAACTGCAAGTTATGTGGAGATTCTACACTGCCTGGCCAAAATAAAAAAAGTCTCCACCTGGATTTAACTGATCAAACATGTAGGAGCCTTCTATCGGATAATTACTGCATGGGTGATTATCTTTCAGCTGGAAACAAGTTATTAAAGCCCAACTGATGCAATGAGTAGCTTCTCATTTCTTCAACAACCATGTCTAAAGACACATCCTGTGGTCGTGGAAAAGATGTTAGTCTGTTTGAGAAGGGTCAAATCATTGGCATGCATCAAGCAGAGAAAACATCTAAGGAGATTGTAGAAACTACTAAAACTGGGTTAAGAACTGTCCAAGGCATTATTAAAAACTGGAAGGATGGTGGAGAACCATCGTCTTCCATAAAGAAATGTGGTCGGAAAAAAATCCTGATTGATGGTGATCAGTGATCACTTGAACGTTTGGTGAAATCAAATGGAAGAAAAACAACAGTAGAACTCAGGGCTATGTTTAATAATGAAAGTAAGAACATTTCCACACGTACAATGTGAAGGGAACTCAAGGGATTGGGACTGAACAGCTGTGTAGCCTTAAGAAAACCACTAATCAGTGAGGCTAACTGGAAAAAAGGCTTCAGTTTGCTAGGGAGCATAACGATTGGACTCTGGAGCAATGGAAGAAGGTCATGTGGTCTGATGAGTCCAGATTTACCCTGTTCCAGAGTGATGGGGGCATCAGGGTAAGAAGAGAGGCAGATGAAGTGATGCACCCATCATGCCTAGTGTCTACTGTACAAGCCTGTGGGGGCAGTGCTATGACCTGGGGTTGCTGCAGTTGCTCAGGTCTAGGTTCAGCAACATTATGTGTCCAAAGAATGAGGTTAGCTGACTACCTGAATATACTGAATGACCAGGTTATTCCATCAATGGATCATATTCCAAGATGACAATGTCAGGATTCATGGGGCTCAGATTGTGAAAGAGTGGTTCAGGGAGCATGAGACATCATTTTCACACATGGATTGGCCACCACAGAGTCCAGACCTGAACCCAGTGCTTCTCAAATAGTGGGGTGCGCCCCCCTGAGGGGGCGCGGTGCAATGCCGGGGGGGCGCGAGACACCCCGGGGAACATGCTTTTTTTTTTGCCGTACTAGAATAAAGTGTAATTGCACATCCACTACAGTAGGTGGCAGTGGCGCTCGCATTGTCAGAGTGTGCGCAGTAGAGGTGTGCGATACCGCTAGATTTGGTATCGATCCGATACCAAGTAAATACTGGGCCAGTATCGCCGATACCGATACCGATATCGATAATTTTTAAAAATTAAGGTGGATGCGCCATCAATCTGAATCAATCTAAATCTGAATTAATTCTCATGACATTTTAAGTGTTTTCGTGATTTGCCTTTTGGATCATTAATCAATTAAAGTTCAGTACAGAATTTGGTTTATAAGTAAATAGAAAATACTTTATCACAATAAAAGTTTTTGTTCAGAAACAAAATGATCACTTGAGGACAAATAAAAACAAATTATTTTTCAGGCATGTTCAGAAACTACAATAAAAACTTAATCTCTCCCTTCACTGAACTTCTTTCTGGATTTTCTTTTCTTAAATAAACAAAGTGTATAAAATTATCACTCCACAACAAATATTATAAATAATGTAAGGACGTGTTTAGGAAGTACAATACAATACAAAAATAAGACTACATTTCTCTCCTTTAGTGCACTTTTGTTCGTCATATCAGCAATCTGTAGGGGCCAAGTGGGCGGGGATTTTAAAAATTTCTATGCTTTTACAAGTTTGTTGTGTTACCACTGTATCTTACCACGTTTTTACAAATAGCACAACTTGCTATCGTTTCATTTTCGGCCCGAAAATATAACCAAACAGCCCTATTCTTTCTCTCGTTGTGTGTAATGCGTTGCTGCTGGCCGAGCCTGCTGGTAGCGGTGGGCGGTGTTCGGTCACCTGGCGCCGCGGAGTCACGTGACAGTACAACAAACACACGCGAGGGGGAGGAGGAGCAAAACGAGCCTGATCTGCTCTGTGACAGCAGCGGCATCTAGACAAACAGAGTCGGGCCGCTTCTTTAATGAAACGAGAGAAACTGAAACTTAAGTATCGATCTCATTACATTGGTATCGATCAATCTCGATACCAACGTTGGTATCGATATTATCGATATTTGGATCGATCCGCCCACCTCTAGTGCGCAGAGTATTGGCTCTATGGTGTATGTTTTGTTTTTTGTTTTTTTGCACCGAGCATGCGCACACACTAGCCTGACGAGAGTGCCCAGACCCTACATTTAATGTGGGTCTGGGCACTCTCCATAGACAGGGCTCAACCGGAGGGGTGGGATAAACGGCTGTCTTTCAAACTCCCTCTCCATGCAATAGGATAGCGCTACAACCAATCAGAGCAACGAACAAGGTGATGTAGTCAGAGCGACGGAAAAGAGAGTTCCTTTCTCAGAGAAAAGCTTAACTTCAAGTCTTTCAGAGTGGCAGCCAAAGCCGATTCGAAAGAAAGTTGTTTCGCTAGCAGCAGCCATCGCTCTGGTAGTTCTAGCAGGATGGGGAATTCACGCATAATTCACGGAACTTATGGTCGCAGGTCAGTCGTCATCATGTTAAGCCCGCCCACCGACTCGTGATTGGCCCGGTCCATCTTGGATTTTTCGAAATCTCAAGTCAACGAAGAGTAACTAGACTGCCCCTGGAAGCAAATATAATTTGCTGCCGCTAGGGGCGCGTCTAGATTCTAGGCTACGCACACACAGCACGGAGCGGTAAATATGAAGTTCCGTGAACAACCACTCAAAAGTCACCATGGAAAAATATTTTACAGGGATGAAAAGAAAGGCAGAGAGAGACAGATAATGAGACCACCGAAAGTCTCCCGAAAGCTAAAACGAGGAAATATGACAGAGCGTATGTAGCGTTTGGCTAGCGCTATTCTTTAATAATATCCTTATAATTACTAATAATAAGGATACAGTGTTATGCAGTTCCTGCAGTGCAGAGGTGTACTTATAACAATTTTATAGACAAATTCTACTGTTTATAGTCGCGGCGGAAAGTCGGGGGGGGGGCGCGAAGTGTTTTCTTCTTCCTAGGGGGGGCGTAACAGAAAATAATTGAGTAGCACTGCCTTAACCCCATTGAGAATCTTTGGGATGTGCTGGAGAAGGCTTTGTGCAGTGGTCAGACTCTCCCATCATCAATACAAGATCTTGGTGAAAAATGAATGCAACACTGGATGGAAATAAATCTGGTGACACTGCAAAAGATTACTGAAACAACGCTACAGAGAATGTGTGCTGTAACCAAAGCTAAAGGAGGTCCAACAAAATATTAGTGTGTGACTTTTTTTTTTTTGAGCACACCATTTCCTGTGGTGCCAGAACAAGTGGAACCCCCTGAGGTCCTGGTGCCTGATTCTCCAATCCCTGGCATGTGGCCCCTGCCTCAGGGGAGTGAGTCCCCACCTGTATTGCAGAAATCAACACCACCTTTAAGACACTCCTTGTCTCTCAGGGGGGCACCCCCCTGATAATTACAGGACCTAAACAAAATAAGTAACTGGTTAAATTAGATCTGCAGAGCATATTATAATTGCCAAATTTAGGGTTGTGTATGCATTTAAGTTAACTTGAGATTAAAGGAACAGTTGGAATCTTATTTAGTTGAAATCAGAGAATTAGAGTTAAATTTATCACTATTAAGTTACTGCAGGTATCCTATGAGAAATGTTGCTTATAGTGGACTGAAGCAGCTCATGTACAATGTTTTAAAGGGATGTAGTAGCTTCAGACTTATGTGCTCAGATAGAGGGAGCTCTATGCTCCAAGTGTGTGTTACCTATCCTGAAGTCTGTAAGAGGAAGAGCTATGTTATGTGATCTCGCTTTCTGTCTGTGCTGCCTACCATGTGCCAGTAAAATTCCACAAAGCTACTTTGGATGTTTGTGAGTGTCATGTCAGATCACAATTCATCTCAAGAGCAGAGGGGAATCTGCACTCCAAACCTGTAGAGGGCAACCACACACAGGAACTCAACAGGTGCTCAACAGGAAGTCTTATAGGGACCATATTTGCCTGCACACCCACTAGAAAAGCACGGCATGAAATGTTTGGATGCTGCTAACCTCCTCACTAGCTCTTGGAAGTCAAGACCACATTTGATTGTTGTTAAACTCCTCACTTACCTGAAGAAAAGACCACAACTCCTGATCAATCCAAAAGACGCAACTGGTATGGAATGAACAACTTTGGTTGATTGATTGATGTAATGAAGTCATGCTTCTGGAGTGAATTATTATTGTTATTATTAAGGACATTACAGTCTGCTATGCTATGCTCTTTGCTATGCTATGAATATTGGTGAATTTAATTAAGTGATGACGACCTTATGTAACTGTTTGAGACCCTAAGTTAACTTAAATTACTTTTGTTTAAGAGTAGTGTAAAGTTTGTTTAAGGATAACTTTGAAAGAAAACATTTACTGTTATTTATTTGAAACTAAATGAATGTTTTTTTTCTGTTTCTTGAAGGTTATCAACCTATTCTATTCTGTTTTATTATCTTCAAATCCATCATTTATTCAACTGAAAACATCAACTCAACCTGTCGTTAAGAAAATAAATGGAAAATAAGAATAATTGAGTTGTCCTTTGCATCTCTTGAAGATTGATCAAGCAGTTTTTCAAGTTTGGGCAGAGTTGTGGTCACAAAAATCACACAGAACTTGACTTTCTTGATTGTGCCTGGGCCACAATTTTAAACTTTCTTTAGCGAGTTTTGAATATACCCTGACCTGGACGACTGAGCTCCTCCCCACAGGAGATGAGTTTTGCCGGCTGTTGCTGGTAGTCATCTCCAGGCTGGTGCTGCTGTTCCAGTTGACATTGACCGTTGCCCGTGGGAGTCTAAGAACCCCAGCCTGAGTAAAAGATCCCAAGCCACTGGGTGAACCATCATCTGAGGACGAAGACCAGCTGTTGACTGAGTTGCCATTGATCAGTGATGCATTGGGAGCAGGCTGGTTGTTTGTCTTCGACCTTTTCTTTGACAACCTAACAACATTAAAGGAAAATATATATTACAGTCAACTGTCACTGACTGTATTGTTGTGATTCATTTTGTTGGATTCCAATGTAATTGTTCCCATTAACTGCAATTATAAAGGTACACACAGTAGTTACCATGCCTTGCTAGGTAAAGGTGTGTATTAGTGTCACGTGAGGGAAAGAGAAATATGGCAAAGGCATGACAGAGGCAGTGGTGAATGTGTGAAAGTGGGCGTAGAGGTGAAAAACTCACAGCAGTAGAACGAGGGCTATGAGCAGCAGTCCACCGAGCACGGAGCCGACGATCACCAGGGTGAGCTGCCATGCTAATAAACAACAATGTAGAGGACGTCAGTATCAGAGTATCAGAGCACACAGTAACACAGCCTAACACGGGGATATATTATTGTTTCATTCATTGTTAATCATGTGCTGTATACTCACTTTCATTGCAGTTCACACCAGAATAACCAAATGGACAACTGAAAGACAAAGAAAATGACTTTATCATTCAGATAGATAGAAGCACTTACTCGACACACTTAGAATTCTCTGCTTTTTGTCCACTGGGACAAGCTGCAAAAATATAAAACATTTAAAAGTCAGTTTGTTGTTTGGTCAAAGAAATATTAATACACTCTTCAGACATTTACAAATCTAGAACTAAATCCTCTCACCAAGACAATTTCTGGTACTGAAGTCAGACGGAACGTAGCCGTCCAGACAGGTGCAGCTTAAAGTTCCATCTTTTGAAGAGCAGCTTGTGGTGGTGTTTCCATCACATGGGTTCGGGTCACACAGGTCTCCCTCTTTAATTCAAGGGGGGGGAAGGAAGATAATTTCAGTGAAACTCACTCAGACATCTAGAACAAAACATGTACAAAAACGAGAGAGAGAGAGAGAGAGATGATAACACTCCTTCCAAACAACTAACTAATCAAGATGCTATGAAATCAATCAATCTTTATTTATAAAGCACTTTTAAAAACAACGAGGTTGGCCAAAGTGCTGTACACAGACATGAATGAACTGGGTCTGAATGTACAGTGTGATAGCAGTCTACCAGTAAGACGTTGTTACTGATTGACTAAGTGATACTTTATATGCTGTTTGAGGACAGAGGTGACAATAACCAGATCAAAGTCTCACACTGAATAACTAATCTGAAGAATTTATTAAAACTGATAAAACATTAACACTGTGTTTAAAGACCACGTACTTTCCATGGTTTCTGAAACGAATGCCAGTGCACGGTTCCTTTTGATGTAACCCTAATAAAATCATAAAATACTGCACTGCTCTTAAACTACCACACCATAAGCTTTTCTCTGCACTACAAAACTGTTTATTTTTATTATATGCTGCCATAGATAAGAAAGAAGAAAGAAAGAAAGACAGTGAGATAGATAGAATGGACTAGATCCAGGTAATTACAGTTTTTTTCAATCGCTAACAAGCGCTTACCCATACTTTAGAATTTTTTTCTAAACTCTTAACACAAATTCACGCCTACAAAACACAATTGGCCAAATGGATAATTTTCTTCTCAAAAACACATTTTGTTAAATATATACTAACTCTTCATTTCAAAATAGAACACATCTTTCTCTGCACACACCAACTTTATACCAAAACACTGGAAATATGACTCAAAATGAAATTATTCTGTCAAAGAATAACACTTGTTTTCACTTCACAAGGTACATGCAATGAATCAAAGTACACCAGGTTTCAAAATACTGGCTATTGTTGACATTACAAAAACTGCATAGACTTTTATGTTTCAGTTTTACAGGTATTTGCATGCAAAACATGCAATCCACTGTTTTTTACACTAAATTTCTTGGTTGGGAACTGTATGTTCACATGTATTGTTCACATTCAAAAGCATTCCAGTAAAAAGCAAATCATTTTTTTTTTCCTTTACTGTTTACTACAGGAGGCACAGTAGAAATACTGTTTACAGTATGATAGAACAGAAAAAAGTTTTACAGTATTGCTTACAGTACAGCAACAAAATATCCATGAAACACACAAGAGCATTCTGAACAAAAAATACAACAGGAAAAAGTCCAGATAAAAAAAAAAGGGGGGACTAAAAAAAGCACAAAATTACTGTATCTAATCTCTGCAATCTTCACGGTTAGGCCACATGTTTTCATCAATATCGCATCTGATATTATCCAAGGTGATGCACCTGGGATAAAACCGCTTGGTATGTCGGATCCACCCTTGGCAATCATCAACTGTGATGTCCCTGCAGCCAACATCCATGGCTTCAAGGAGGGACATCTGGTCATGTGGCTGACGGTCATAAACCTTCCACCTCCATGCAGAAAACAACTCCTCTATGGGGTTGAGGAACGGTGAATAGGGTGGAAGGAAGAGACGTACCAGTCTTGGGTGGTGAAGAAGTAAACTTTGAAGGGACATCGAAATTGATACATCTGGGGCAATTCCAGCCATATGTTGATCTCTCCTGCCTCTGCTCCCCTGCTGATCAGAGTTTCCTGATCATACTACCTGAGTGTCACTCCTTTGTCCTTTTGTCCTTTTGTCCTTTTGTTCTGACCACGTCTGGGAGCCACCTCTGCCCCTCCACTGAGTTCACCCTCCTGTGTAAAGTTGCCCTTGACTGACCAATAAGCAACCACACCTGGGGACAGGGTATATCTGTGCTCTGGCCCTACATTCAGGGTCAGTCTGTGGTCTCTGACCCACTCTGTGTCGGTAGGCTCACCATGACCTGGAACTCCAATAAACTTGCACCACTTCAGCAAACTTGGAACTAGACTTGGATTGTTTTTTTTCTTCAACAGTGGACTTCAAACCGTGTTGTTAGCGATTGAAAAAAACTGTATTATCAGCTGAGATATGTTGTTTTTGAACTGGTATCATTGCAGAAGAAGAGGTTTTTATACTGTATCTAAGGTTTGGAATATTGTTTTTGCTATTGTTGGATGTTATGTGTTAACATTCGTAAATAATACAAAAACAATCCATAATTTTGTTGGGAGGTACAGCTGGTCTGTTAAGAAAATGTAAGCATTGTGAAAATGTGTTCATTGACTGCATATTGTGTGAAAACGACATGAAATGTGTGAATGGTATGGCCACAAAAGTCCGATGCTGTGCTAATTGTGTTTAGAGTTTTGAAAATGTGACCACTGATTGGACAAACGCTTGTTAGCGACTGAAAAAAAACTAACTCACCAGTAAAAGTTGCCCCTACCAGTGAACAAGTGTCGGTGCAATCGGTGGCAGTCTCCACCATCTGTTGAACTTGTGATGTTGTGACTGTGGACTCTGGTGAGTAGATGAGCTCTACAGACGCATTGACATGTTGATTCACCCTTAATCTAATGTTGTTGACTGGCCTATAGGGACAGAAATCACTCTTAATGATGGTAATTATTAAGTGCAGTAGGATCTGAGTGAACTGGTTCAAGATAGATGGATGGTTAATTTTATACTCAAAACTTACCTGAGTTCCAGCACTATACATCCACGGTAAGTAGGATCAGATCCCAAACTCTTGAACAGCTGTGTTTTGGAAGGAAAAAAAAAATGTCATTTTGTTTAGGTCATCATCTGACAACACAGGTATATGGTTTGATACCTAAGTGTTGTACATTTATTAGAATGAATCAAGATGTCAGTATAACTGAAAGATAGAGAGAGAAAATGTATTTTTCACCTCTTCTGTAATAATGTCTGCAGCTCTTTTGAACACTGGTGATGTCTTGTCTGACATACTGTTCTCATAAACTATCTGAGGCAGTTGTAGTAGTCCAGGGAAAACTTTGACTAAAACAAGAAAACACCACAGTAAGACAGATGTACACTTAAAAGATTTTTTTAGAAGAGAGTTGTTTCATGTCTAGTGTTTAATTCTGTGACTCCACCGTGTACCTTTACATACATTTACTAAAGTATTTGAAACTGACATTATTTACATGACATCAATTTAGAAAAAAAAACATATCAGGTCACTTTAAAAATTAGCTTAACATGTAGACTGAAAACAGGAAAATGTGTAGCTAGCCTAAAACCTGCCATTAAGAGCTTCAGTCAGCAAAGAAGAGTTTCTTTTCCAAAAGCTGACTTGACTTAAATGAAACTGAGGTAATTAAAACTAACCTTTATCAACACCAAATAATACTAATAATCTTCCTACATCCCAAAGACACATTACTGCCCTACACGATGGTATTACATCGTATTAGTTATGTTATTTTCCCATGCAGCACTGACCTCATAGTGGTAGTACCAAACAAATACTTACCCTTCTCACAATGCTCGGAATCGCCGTTGTAGTAATCTCCAGGCAGACACAAACATATAAAGGTCTGATCAGCACGGGCCTCACACGTGCTTCCTCTGCCACAAGGGTTTTTATTGCAAGGATCTTGAAATGAAAAGAAGCATCATGTGAGTACTGGTATTGTTGTTGAAGAAGCTGTGACCTGTGGCTGATGTTGTTGGAGTAGTACCTGGAGCTGGTGTAGTAGAAGCAGCTGCTGTAGTTGCTGGAGTCACTAGTGTTGTATTGTTTTCTGCCACAGTTGTATGTGCAGCTAAGAGAAGATAAAACTTCATTAATCCTGAAGGAAATTCTTTTGACAGAGATACAAGTTCATAAAGAAAAGGAAACACTAGACCACTATATATAAAAAAGGTGTTCAAGCAGAACCAGTGCTAGAGTTCAGTTGTTTTCATTGTTGTAGCTAAAGGGGCTGAGGGTGTGTGGTTAAAGCAGCACAATATACTGTAGTAATAAGTGATAAGCTGTAGTGAAAGAGTTAAACCTCAGATGACTTTACGATGCCAACAATCCCAACTCCCAACTATGATAAAGTAGAATGATTCTCAATGTTTATAGGCTGTGCCCAGCCCTTACCTAAAGATAAAAAAGGAAGTAAGAAAGCAAGTCCACCTGTTCAGGGTGGTTTTCATACGTTAATTATTGTAGCAGCTTGAAATTTAAAGACTGACCAATGGTTCAATGCTTCAGACTTTCAACATCAAACTTAAACGGTCAGACACTTTTCTTTGTTTTTTGTTCAAAAGATGAGGATATTTGTCTCAGTTGTAAAGTTTACGTGATGAGGGAGTTTTTGATCGTCTGCTCCTCTTATCATCAACATTAAAGACTTTCCATGTGTAGAATTAATAAAAATAATTGCATCAACTATCCAAAGGACAGAACAGAATATGAAGTTTTGAGCCATTTTCAGTAAATGGAAGCACAAAACTTCCGCAAAAGAAAGACAGACGCTGAGAGCTATGAGTGGACGAGGCTTCAGCACTGAACAACCTTGGAGGATGAGAGTTCAGGTGTCTTGTACTGATGGTTTTAATCATTAGCCACTCCTTCTAGGGCGGTACAGAGCACTAAAGTATGTTTACCTCCCAGAACAGTGGCTCTTGTCTATTTATCTTCTGTCTGTTTTCCATTGGCTATTTTAGTGTTTTTAGATTACATAACACTAAACGTCAAGTTTCCGCTGATGCCCATAAGCCATTTGGACGTACAACAGTGTTTGAATGACAAAGATTCATCATTAGATGAAGATAAGACAAATTAAATGATAATACACTGACCACTGGCCACAACATTATGATCAGAGACAGGAGAATTAAGTACCACTGACCATCTTAAGACAGTTCAGTGTTCTACTGGGAAACTTTTGGACCTGGCGTTCATTAGTGTGGATGTTATTTAGACATGTAGCACCCACCTAGACCAGACCAGACACCCCCACCCCATAGCACTGACACTCCTTGATGGCAGCATCCATCCCCAGCAGGATGCAGCCTGACACAGACACACACACAAAAACACTTTAGGAACAACTAAAAAAAAAATAAATGAAGAACAGCACAAGGTGTTGACCTGGCCTCCAAATTCACTAGATCTCAAACTGATCAAGTATCTGTGGGATGATCCACAGAGGCCCCTCTCCTCAAAGCTTTTCATACATAGCAATACAAAGTGCCTCACAGAGGCTAAAAACAACAAGGACAAAAACCCAAACCGCCCACCCCTGTAAAAACACAGGGAGACATACAGACACACACGCACACACACACACCCACAAGCTCACACTCACCGTACACGCTAGAGAGAGACTTGGCCAGGCTCCAAGAACTGGAGCAAGGAGAAAGCTATGGGAAGCCGTTTGAGCATTTATTCAGTATCCTTGATATCGGACTTAAGGTCCATGTACTAGTAAGCATTTTGTCCTCACTAGTAAGACGATTTTGCGCACTAGTAGAACTACTAGGGCACACTAGTAGAACGACTGTGTCTTACTAGTAACGTTTTTTACACTACTAGTGCCACTTTTGGCCTACTAGTGCGCAATCAAACCCTACATGTAAACTACTGTGCTGCACTAGTAACACTACTACGCCCTACTAGTAGGCATGTGTCACGCACTAGTAGCCTCCTGGACCCTACTAGTAGCACCAAAATGCCCACTAGTAGCAATAGTAAGGCATTTTTGACCTCACTAGTACTACTAGTAAGTACAAAAATGTCCACTAGTTGTACTAATAAGGTGTATTTTACCTTATTAGTACTACTAGTAACAGCGAGAATGCCCACTAGTGTTACTAGTGACAGATATTTTTTTCTTACTAGTGTAACTAGTAGAACAAAGTTTGTCTTACTAGTGAGCCTCCGGACCTAACATGTAAGGAGTTTGGCTGTGCTAGTATGACACAATACACTACTAGTGCGCAACTAGCGCACTACTAGTATGCAATTGCACACTACTAGTGCGCGACTTCATTCAACTAGTAAGACATTTCTGTAACATGTAAGACATTTCTGCGAACTAGTAGGACAACTTTGGCATACTAGTAGGACAACTACGCCTTACTAGTGAAGCAAAACTGTGCACTAGTTGACAACTGTGCGCTACTAGTACTACTAGTGACACTATAAAATTCTACTAGTTAACATCTACCACCTCACTAGTAGTACTAGTAGCGCACAGTTGTCAACTAGTGCACAGTTTTGCTTCACTAGTAAGGCGTAGTTGTCCTACTAGTATGCCAAAGTTGTCCTACTAGTTCGCAGAAATGTCTTACATGTTACAGAAATGTCTTACTAGTTGAATGAAGTCGCGCACCAGTAGTGTGCAATTGCATACTAGTAGCGCGCTAGGTGCGCACTAGTAGTGTATTGTGTCATACTAGTACAGCCAAACTCCTTACATGTTAGGTCCGGAGGCTCACTAGTAAGACAAACTTTGTTCTACTAGTTACACTAGTAAGAAAAAAATATCTGTCACTAGTAACACTAGTAAGCATTTTTGATGTTACTAGTACTACTAGTAAGGTGCAAAAGTCCCCCACTAGTGCTACTAGTGGATATTTTGCCATTTACTAGTGCTACTACTACACATCTTGGCCCTTACTAGTGCTACTAGTAGACATTTTGGCTGTTACTAGTACTACTAGTAGACATGTTGCCCTCTACTAGTGGTACTAGTAACATCATGAATGTCTCACTAGTGCTACTAGTAGACATTTTGGCTGTTACTAGTACTACTAGTAGACATGTTGCCCTCTACTAGTGGTACTAGTAACATCATGAATGTCTCACTAGTGCTACTAGTAGACATTTTGCCTGTTACTAGTAGTACTTGTAGACATTCTGGCCCACACTAGTAGTACTAGTAAGGTCACAAATGCCGTACTAGTACTACTAGTGGACAGTTCGGTACATACTAGAAGTACTAGTAACATCATAATAGTCTCACTAGTGTTACTAGTGGACATTCTAGCCATTACTTGTGTACATGTAAGTTGCAAGATGTAGCCACTAGTAGTACTAGTGGACTGCATGCAAATGAAGAAGGTGGGACATGGATTTTGATTGGTGAATGTTCAAACTGTGTGCTTGAGGCCTTAAAGGGGCAGCTCTGAATACCAGAGTGTTTAGCAGCAGTCATTTTGGATGATGTGTCAACTTGTTTTGTATTATTATAAAATGAAAATAAACTCAATGCATTTATAATATTAAAATGGTTATTAATTAGGTCATTTATTTATTTTTCTTTTATATTTTTTGTTTATTCATGTTTATTACATATTTACTACTTACAAATCAATATCAATTTTATCTTCATTTGTAGGAATTCAAATATTCTAAGCTAATCTAGAGACACATAGATATTTAGTGGCTAAGATATGCCCAGAATTATTATTTTAATAGTTTTTGTCATTACTTTGGTCTCTCTAGTAGACCAAAGTACATCCGTGATATCCGTGATATCAAGGATATCAAGGTTGATATCAGTGATATCAGTGATATCCGCGATATCAAGGATATCAAGGTTGATATCCGTGATATCAGTGATATCCGTGATATCAAGGTTGATATCACGGATATCACGGATATCGAGCGGTGACAATCAAGTTGCAACCTTGATATCCGTGTGAACGACCACCAAATTACGACCCAGTGTTACGTTTGGGGGTGACTAGCCGCGCTAGTGCCCTCTAGCGGCATCGTAATAAGCAGGCTAAAAGCTGTTTTAATTCCCGCTCTATAGCTGTTAATACGTCACTTTATTAAGTTTTAATATTTTTTCATGCTAGAAAGTAACGGTGTAGATCCCCAATATGTGATCAGTTTATCCAAATAACGCCTGGTTGGAAGTTTGCTTCGATGTTTTCGGAGAAGTGAAGCACCACCCGTGGAACCGGGGGCGGCGAGTCATCTCAGAGACGAGCGGCCGGCCTCCTGAGGTGATCGGCCGCTCAACCTCCGTCGTCATCCCGGGGTAGAAAACGAGCCGATTAGCGTGAAAATACTACCCACATCCTCAAAGTGAATGCTACTAATGCCGTGTTACTCAATGCATTCGTTAAACCTGGTCCACACGTGCATTTTGAACTGTATTATTAAAAGATCTTATGAGGTCGGCTGTCCGCGGTGGATTGGCTGCGTTCGCTTTCTGCCGCTCAACCAAGCTACAGCAAAGCTTCATAATATTTTCAAATAAACGACTAAAATGCAGTGTTGTGTGTCATTTCTTAACTTAAACCAACTATAATCACTGCCATTACAAGTTCGGCTGTAGTAAATATTTCATGTGTTCAGCAGATAAACCAATCCAAACTCTGCCTACTGTAAGCCTACTGAAGCGGGAGAACCAAACTGCATTGCTGTTTGGCGTAAATCTATATTGCGCGGTTCTAAACACATCCTAAATAAACTCTCTTTACTTTTTCTTAACATATATCGACTTAAAGCAATGTCATCGCTAGTTCGGCAATACTAGATATTCGATGTAATCAGTATATATATCTTTTTACAACCCTGTTTTAACATATATGTTTGAAAATGAAAAAACTACAAATATCACGTGACTTGGTATCAAGCTACATGTCGCAGCTCAAGGGATTTGTAGTTTCTACCACGATTAGTGATTTCCTCGAATAGGAGGTTATAAATAATAAAATGAATACATAGCCGGGGGTTTAAGGGTGTGGGAAACACATTTCTTACCAGAATTTGAGCATATAATTGTCAAGTGGGTGAAAAGATACCATTTTGGACAGCGCTCCCACTTTCTGTCTATATCCACTAGGTATAGTCACACAGGCACAAAAGGCAGAGTTCATAAGCTTTCTACAGCCCTTTGTCCCATGTCTATAGCCCCTTTTGATGCAGAATTACAAGCCTTCAAAAATTCTCAGAAGTCAGGGTTCAAAGGTCAATAGTTCAAAGAAGGAGTCAGTTACAACCCCTAAAACTAAGATATGTTATTCCCCACGTTGAGACCTTTCCAACAATATCTTTATTATAGTCCTACAACAAAGTATGGATTTTCACATTTCATGAACACAGCTGTGCACAGGCTTAGATTCAGAGAGCCTTTTGAGGACTTAACCCATGATATAAGTATTTTTTTTTAAACAATGAGAAAAAATCATGTAAGGTAATTATATCTGACAGATTTACAACTGAATTAGTAATTTATATTGTATCTGCTCATTTGTTTTTGCCAATTAATTCCACCAGACATCTTGAACCTGTGTGTAAACTAACATCACAACAGTTATTTGTCAAGGGACTTTGAGTAAATCAGTTACACATACCGTTGTTATGATGTCCAATAGGTCATTTCTGACATCTGTGTGTTTCAATGAAAAAACAGCATCTCAACAAAACACTAATGTGGATATGCGACAGAGGCATTCCTTGATTTCAGAATATTGTAACTTCTATCCTCACCTATAGTGGAACTACAGATTCACGGCTTATGCCTTTAACAATAAATGTTAATCAAAACTAAATAAATTCTGAGTAATTAACAAGCAATATAAGCACAAACATTCAGCTGATGGGTAGGAATGTACTTCTCGATGACATGGGCTTGTCTTTTATGCTGGCTAAGCTACTGGAATGGGTGTGATTGGATGAAGTTGTCTGTTAACCCCTCACCCTTTTTTAGTGAAAACAAACCTATTCAGGCTGCTAATTTATAAACTGTAAACAATCATGAAACTGAATTGAATGGAAATGAACACAGACAGAGACAGGTGGCAGGTATTTTATTTTAAAACATTACCAGACATTAACATTTATCATTCATGTAGCCAGGGTGGTTAGCACTGATGCCTCACAGCGAGAAGGTCACCGGTTCGAATCCATGGGCCGACTGGTTCCTTTCTGTGTGGAGTTTGAATGTTCTCCCTGTGTCTGCGTGGGTTCTCTCCAGGTTCTCCCGCTTCTTCCCGCCGTCCAGAGACATGCTGGTTAGGTTCACTGGTGATTCTAATTGGCCATAGGTGTGCACGTGAGAGTGAATGGTTGTGTGTCTCTCTGTGTTAGCCCTGCGATAGACTGGTGACCTGTCCAGGGTGTACCCAGCCTCTCGCCCGATGAGAGCTGGGATAGGCTCCAGCAGACCCCGCGACCCTTAACAGGAATAAGCGGGTATAGAAGATGAATGAATGAATGAATTCATGTAGCCTGTCTCCTCAAAGATCAAGCAAAACAGATCATAAAGCAAATATATCAAAGAATATATAATAACTGTCAGTCTCCATAACTGGCATACAAAACAGCAACAATACCAAAATCAATATGACACAGTAACAGTCTATTTCAGGATGTTACCTTTGAATGTTGTCTTTTGGCTCCCAGGAGTTTTTCCACTTTGTCCCACTGCAAGACAGACAGATAGACAGCATTAAGTATTACTGTTAAATTGCTTTAAGATTATTGGAAAATGTACAATTTTCAACGACACATTCCTCAGGTATGCAGATATTTTGTAATCATAATACCTGGCTATGTATGCAACAGCCTATATCTGAAGATGATGCGATAAATTAGTGTAGCCAAGTTAGATAAAAAGGTGCATTATGTAACACAGTATGCATGTAGTACACAATCTAGTATGTACATTGTGTACTATTTCACACTTTTAAATCCCATGATCACTCTGACCTGTCAAGAGGGCCTCAGGTTCTCAGGGACCATGCCTGATTTCAGACATAGGGCAGTGTTGGGCCTGGTACTAAGGCACTCAGTATTGGGGTTTGGCTATCATGAATAATTAATAATTATCAAAAATAATTATTTATTATTAAATAATTGGATCTGAATTACTAGATCACCTCGGGGCACCACCCTTCTAGGAAGGGAAAAGATAGCCAATTAATCAAAACAGTCTCATAAATTATACTAAATTGTCAATTTGGAGTTCGGATTAATAATTAACTTAATAACTATAACCAAAATTACCACGTTAACTTGTTACAGTTGAAGGAATTTGGAGTTCTTGGCAGTGTAGAGGTTGGCAATATTCACTCTTGTGCAACATTAAACAGACAGGTATGTTTAAAAGACATTTATTAACAAGAATAAAATTAAACATACAAGCTAACTACAGTGTACTCAATACAGGTGTGTGTGTGTGTGTGTGTGTGAGCCAAAATGGCCGCAGGTTGTGGGTGTGCCAAGATGGCCGCCGGTTGTGGGCGTGCCAAGATGGCCGCCGGTTGTGGGTGTGTCAACATGGCCGCCGGTCTTGAGGTCTTGAACACAAAGGAAACAATGGCTGCTGAGTGGGGACACTCAGACCATGTGCTGGCTAGTAGATATGTGGAATGTGATAAGGGTTTTATGAGGTGCCAGGTTAGAGGAAGAGTGGTTAGTTAAGCATGCAAGACCCTGAGTCTATGTGTTGCGTAATCTAAACTAACATCAAACCACTATACTATAAACAACTCAATAAACACAAATATCACATTCAATCAAAGTTTAAGTTCTATGCTTTGCTTAGCTTAACTAGGCCCAGGTCATACTACCAGATTTGGTGGAAAAGTCAATTTCTGGTGTGTTGCTCCTTTAGCTGGCAGTTCCTGATGGAAGGCCAAACTGGGAAAAGTTGTAGTCCTTGCTGTGTTTTCCTGATGGCAGACGTTGGAGGGAAACTGGCCGCTCCTTGAAGTCCTTTGAAGTGGCTTGTTAGCAGCTCGGTGCTAACTAGCCATGTGGCTCCTGTTGTTTGGGAGTTTAGCCTGCAAACCTTCTGTTTGTTGGCTAAAAAACCTGGTGTAGATTCCTCAGCAGGATCTCGCTTCGCTGCTGTAAGGAGAACAGGCCTGGCACCCAGCTGCAGCCGAGCAGCTGGGGGGGTCTCCACGTGGAGGTGTGGAGTTGTAGAGGATAAGAGGATAAGAGAATAAGAGAGAGAACAAAGGCCAAACGGTGCATTTTATATGACCTGATGACCTCATAGGTCACATGCCACTGTCAGCCAGTGAACTGCTTGGTCAGTTTCACACCTGGAGGATTGTGGGAGTTCTGGTGCTTCCCTTTGCTTCCAAGACATGTGGTTAACTTGGTTGTGCATGGTGAGCTTCCATAGCTCACCCCCAGGTTCAGATCCCAACAGCAGTTATAAATTAATATATTACTTAACTACTTCAACAAACGCTTTCTCTTCAGAACAATAGATACTGTGATTGGTAAATTAAATATGTAAAGTATGATAATAGCATTTGAAAATCTGCTTACAGACGCAATGGACACCTGTCTTATCTGTCTGTCCTTTTCCATTCCAGGTTTTCACTTTTTAAACAACTTTATTTAGCTTTAGCAACATGGTTACAAACATGATATTCACCTGTGCATGTCCTGACGTCTTCTAAAAGTCATATTTACGTAACTGTTATCATGATAGCTAGCTAGCTAGCTAGCTTACTTTTCAAAAAAAAATAACTTTTGGCTAGTTGTTTTAATTTAACGTTAGCTCTTATAACGTTAATTATCCCCCGTAGTAATTCTAGATAGTATACTAGAAGGCGAATCAACATTAAACCGAGCTGACAACATGTTATATTGTTCTCAAGTGTTAATTAAACACATTTGCTGTACTTACCTAGCCTGGCTGACGCGACTGCACATCTCAATGAGATGCTGGTCTGGAAACTACGTGTTCATTTTCTCGTATTTGAGGCGTGGTTTTACAAATGCCTAGAGCCGTTTATTGGGCGCTACGAATGTCTATCAAATGCGCCTGGTAATTCCCATGCTGCCTTGCGCGCGATTCATAGCCAAAGCCTGTTGGTAGCAGAGCAAACACATCCTTCTTGGCAATGAAGTCTTTCAACACCAAACGTTGCTCTTTTTTTAAAATAAACTTGCATTCTAAGCTACTTAAAACACTGTCTAAGGCTGCATCGAACGGTAACGTTAGGTCCGCTGCCATGTTGGATTAACACACTACAAGCTTCGGTGTCGCGCATAGACGTCGTCATCGTCTTGCTGCCCCCCCCCCCCCCGTTCTGTGATTGGTTCCCTATCTCAGGCGCAAATATGGGCGATGGTTTCCAGACTGCTTATGCAGCGAGAATGAAATCGCGCGCAAAGCAGTGTGGGAACACCCAGGCTAGTACTTACCTTAATTCGTCCAACTATCGATGTCGCTGATTAATCCCCCGCAATCCGCAATACTCTCCTGTTACCGGTAGGAGCGCTAGTGCAAGGTTGATATCCGTGATATCCGTGATATCAAGGATATCAGTGATATCCGTGATATCCTTGATATCCGTGATATCGGTAATATCACGGATATCACGGATATCAAGATATCAAGGTTGATATCACTGATATCATGGATATCAAGGTTGATATCCGTGATATCAAGGTTGATCAAGGTTGATATCCGTGATATCAGTGATATCACGGATATGCATATCCAGGACATCAAATATCTGACATTGTTGATATCATCATCATAACATAACATCATTATTGTTCTTCTTATTACCAACAAGAACAACAGTAATAGCTCATCAGGCTTTATGGGGTTAAGTTTTTGCTGGGTGGAATCCTTTCAGAAGAGCCAATAGGAAACCTCAATGCATGTGCTGTCCCCACCTCCCCATTAGCATTTTATTTCACTAGTTCTACTAGTGAACATTTAGACCCTTACTAGTACTACTAGTAGGCCAAAAACACCTTACTAGTACTACTAGTGGACGCTTTTGCCCTTACTAGTAGTACTAGTAAGGGCAGTAGTACTAGTAAGGTCCAAAATAACCCAACTAGTGCTACTAGTGGTTGCTGTGGCTCTTACTAGTACTGTTACTAGTAGTACTAGTTGACAATTTGGGCCTTACTAGTACTACTAGTAACAGCAACAATGCCCACTAGTAGTACTAGTGAGAGCCACAATGTCCACTAGTAGTACTAGTGATGTCGAAAGAGACATAAGAGTATTACTAGTAGACATTTTGAACCTCACTAGTAGTACTAGTAAGATCAAAAACATCTTACTAGTGCTACTAGTGGACATTTTGGCTCTCACTAGTACTACTAGTGGGCATTCTTGCTGTTACTAGTAGTACTAGTAAGGTAAAATATATCTTACTGGTACTACTAGTGGACATTTTGTACTTACTAGTAGTACTAGTGAGGTCAAAAATGCCTTACTATTGCTACTAGTGGGCATTTTGGTGCTACTAGTAGGGTCCAGGAGGCTACTAGTGCGTGACACATGCCTACTAGTAGGGCGTAGTAGTGTTACTAGTGCAGCACAGTAGTTTACATGTAGGGTTTGATTGCGCACTAGTAGGCCAACAGTGGCACTAGTAGTGTAAAAAACGTTACTAGTAAGACACAGTCGTTCTACTAGTGTGCCCTAGTAGTTCTACTAGTGCGCAAAATCGTCTTACTAGTGAGGACAAAATGCTTACTAGTACATGGACCTTAAGTCCGATATCAAGGATATTGAATAAATGCTCAAACGGATTTCCATAGTGCAGTTCATTTTATGATTTTATTAGGATTACATCAAAAGGAACCATGTACTGGCATTCGTTTCAGAAACCATGGAAAGTACGTGGTCTTTGGTTAGTTGTTTGGAAGGAGTGTTATCATCTCACTTTCTCTCTCTGTCTCTGAATTAAAGCTGTAAACCTGTGTGAGAGGAAACCATGTGATGAAGTCACTGCAAGATGCACTCCACTAGATGGATCCTTCAACTGCACCTGTCGGGATGCCTATGTTCCGTCTGACCACAGTACCAGAATGTGTCTTGGTGGGAGGATTTAGTTTTGGATTTTTAAATGTCTGAAGAGTGTGTTAATATTTCTTAGACCAAACAACAAACTGACTTTACATGTTTTATGTTTTTGCAGCTTGTCCTAGTGGACAAAAGGCAGTGGGTTATGTATGTGTCAAGTAAGTGCTTCTGTCTATCTATCTATCTGAATGATAAAGTCATTTTCTTTGTCTTTCAGTTGTCCATTTGGTCATTCTGGTTTTAACTGTGATGAAAGTGAGTATGCAGCACATGATTAACAATGAATGAAACAATAATATATCCCTGTGTTAGGCTGTGTTACTGTGTGCTGTGATACTCTGATACTGACGTCCTGTACATTGTTTATTAGCATGGCAGCGCACCCTGGTGATCGTCGGCTCCGTGCTCGGTGGACTGCTGCTCATAGCCCTCATTCTTCTGCCGTTAGTCACTCACATGTGAGTTTTTCACCTATACGCCCACTTTCACACATTCACCACTGTCTCTGTCATGCCTTTGCCATGTTTCTCTTTCCCTCACGTGACACTAATACACACCTTTACCTAGCAAGGCATGGTAACTACTGTGTGTACCTTTATAATTGCAGTTAACGGGAACAATTACATAGGAATCCAACAAAATGAATCACGATGAATCACAATAAAACAGTTGAATGTGATATGTATTTTCCTTTAATGTTGTTAGGTTGTCAAAGAAAAAGTTGAAGACAAACAATCGTGCATTTGTCGGAAAGCTCTACGTCAACCAGTCTGCTCCCAAGGCATCACTGATCAATGGCAACTCAGTCAACAACCAGGCTTCAGACTTGGCCAATGGCTTGGCAGCTTATATCAAGGATGGGGTTATTAGACTCCCACGGGCAACGGTCAACGACAACAGCACCAGCAGCACCAACAGCAGCAACCTGGAGATGACTGCCAGCAACAGCCAGGAAAACCTGTCTCCTATGGGGAGGAACTCGGTGGGTATTCCCTCTGTCTGTGTGTAAAGAAAATGTGTCTGTGAAGGTTCTCAGTCATCCAGGTCATGATATATTCCAGGAATGGGCAACCTAAATGAAGGAGGGGGCCACAATTTTTCATCGACACTAGCTGAGGGCCACATAGGACCGCACACTTAACCAGATATGATAAAACTGCCATTTTAAATGTTTGTGTGCGTATATATATATATATACACACACACGTGTGTGTGTGTGTGTTTATTGAAGCAAACAAAAAATAATCACTTACTGTGATTTCTTTTTTTTAACTAATTTGGGCATTTTTACACTAAGAAAAAGTTTAACATTTTCCCTGCATACCCACTCTACCTCACCACTACCAGCAGTGGGCACTGGTAAAAAGTCACTGTTTGTGGACTTTTGATTTGAGGTCTGCTACGATAGCGGCGCTTGCAGCTTCAGTATACTTCTCGTATTTAGCTCTGTGCAATGTATTGTAGCGGCAGTGAACAGATAATCTTCTTTCACCTGAAAGACACCATTGATCAAGTTTTCTCTTTCCTCCGCTCTTGGCTCGTCTCTTCTTCATTGGTAGAGAAGACCCAGTGGAAGCGTGTACGAGGCGGCGTCTGCATTAGAGGCGCTATCTAGTGGCCAACTGTGTCATTACAACTGATTCAGGACACATTTTTATAATTTTCAAAAATTAATCTAAGGGCCACTTGGAGTGAGGTTGCGGGCCGTGTGCGGCCCCCGGGCCGCCAGTTGCCCATCCTTGATATATTCAAAACACGCTAAAGAAAGGTAGCTGGACTCGTTGAGTTTTCTCGAAGATGTCTCGTCCTAGCCTTCAGTTTCAAAGGACTGGTGGGGAGTTGGGGTTTAAATAGGAACATCTGTGGGTGTTACCCATCAGAAACTCACATGATTAGTGTCTGCCAGCTCGTCAAGAAATGATTCAGCTGAATCCACCTACACCTGAAGGACAGAGGACGCTCCTTTGAAGACAACAACATCCACGTTTTAGCCAGAGAAGACAGATGGTTTGAAAGAGGAGTAAAGGAAGGCATCTATGTCAAATTGGAGAATCCTTCTCTGAACATGGGGAGGTAGACTGAGATATAATCTGATATCAATCTACAACACAGAGGACAGGGTCAAACAGTCTCCTCCACTGACAGGTAAGTATCTGGTCGTTAACAGACTCTAGTCATGAGAGTTTCTGATGGGTAACACCCACAGATGTTCCTATTTAAACCCTAACTCCTCCACCAGTCAGTTAGAACTGAAGACTTGGATGAAACGTCTTCAAGGAACTCTACAAGTCCAGTTGCCTTTCTTTAGTGTTTTAAATAAATGTGAGGAAAATAACATATTAGGAAGCTCAATCTTACAATCAACTGTGTTGTCATCTAGCTCTGTGCTTCCTTGGCCTATTTGCTCAAATGTCTCTGACGGAGAATCTTTTGTTTTCTACTGCAGTTGGTGAACAACAACCACGATGGCAGTAACGCATCCACTCAGGCTCCATCTCAGAACAACCCCTATGATCAGAGCCAGGGCTACGACAACCTTAAGCCCAAATTATGCTTCCGCGTTGACACAGCGCGTCCGTGCGTACGGACCTATTATGGACCTATTGCGTCCTTGCGGACCCCCGTGGCCAGACGTGCACCTCCCAAAAATCCTCGACGCGCGTCGAGGCGACGCAACAGCAACGCAACAGCAACGCAGCAGCAACGCAGCAGCAACGCAGCGGCATTGGCTGTGATTGGTCCGCTAACTACATCCGCTGGAGACCGCTTTTCCGGTTTCCACTCATAAACATCATTGTCTCCTTTGTCGTGCCCTAATTTGCAATATAAGTATTTCTTCCTCTGCTTCAATAATTTGGAGCTCCAACGCCAGTCTCTCTGTCTCGGTGTCCATCGTTCACTGTGACTACGACAAAAGCCGGAAGGTAAATAACTATACGAGGCAAGATACGTCACAAGAGTCTCGGTCGGTCAGTCACAAAAAATGATAGCGCCCTCTACCGGTGTGGCATACATTTCGACACGTAAACCCCACGCAGAGCCATCACGGTCTCACGACTGCGTCCAAGCAACTGCGTGGCCATTGCGTGACCATTGCGTGATCACTATGCGGAAGCATAATCCAGCCTTTACTACATGCAAGATAATGGAAATTCATTTCTCTGAGTTTTATTTATTTATTTATTTTTTGTCTTTTGTCCAACAACTTCATTAAAGTATGGGATATGATTTCCATCTCGCCCCATCTTGGTGCCGTCCACTAATTTTAAAGTCAAGAGTTGTCTATTTGCACTATAAACTTTTATCTGTTGATTTACAAGTAATTGTTTTTTTCCAGGTTTGTGTTGGTTCAGAATGAGACGAGGTTCTTCAGATAAAATGAACAATGTCTTAATCGGCGAAATGGGGCTTGTCAGGTGCATTTACATGTTTCATTTAAAAATATTTATTACACTGATATGGTTTGTATAACTGACATTATCATCATTTAATTTATAAAAACATTTATATGCGTACATTAAAAGATTTTCTTTCATAGAGAACACTTGTTGCTAGTTTTTGTGTTTTAAATACATTTGACTTCCACAGGGTGAATTATCACGTACACATCGCATATTTGTACCTTGTACAACAGGTCTAAGGGTTATCCTAACCCATTTATCATAAGGGAGGTGCATATAACTTAAGAGGTAATTCACAAGTTTTCATTTGACAAGTACAGCAGTATATAAAACGATACAGGCTACTGCTATGTGCATATCACACTCTCATTTAGATTTAGTTCTTTAAATTCCTCAATAGAACGCAAAGAAATTATGAAACTAATGAGTGGTGAACTTTTAGGAGAATGTTTTAAATCCATTTTTATAACCATCATCAAACACAGTGGTTCCCACTATTTGTAACTGGGTTGAACAATATAGGTCGTATAGATAGAAGCAAAAGAACAGATCTGTGATGGTTCTGGTTTTGTTTCACCTGTGTTCGCGCTTTTAGTTTTGTTCATGTTTCTTGTTTTCCTGTTTCCTGTTTTATGTTAAGTTTTTGATTTCCTGTTGTATTACTCCCTGTGTTTCCCTGCTTTTTGATTAGGTAATTGGTTTCCTCCTTGTCTACTGATTTGTGTCACCTGTGTCTCGTCACCCCTCTGTTCCTCGTGTGTGCATATATAGCCCTGCCTTCCCCTTTGTTCCTTGTCGCGTCATTCTAGTGTTTTTACTCCTCTGTGTGTCACCAGTGCCCTCAGTGTTTCAAGTGTTTTTCGCCTTTAGTCTCTTGTTACCTTTTTTGTCTTTTGAAAGTTTTGATTTTTGTTTGTTGGAGTTCCTGCTGTTTCAGCAGTGCCTTTTGTTTCCTTTTTGTTTGATTAAACTTAGTTTTTTACCCACTCCTGCCTCCTCCCTCTTTGTCCTGCACTTTGGTCCTACCTCCCCTGGATAAATCCTTAACAAGATCCCTGAGCCGAAGAGAAAAACTCAAATTACACACTGCTCAAAAAATTAAAGGTACACTTTGAAAACACATCAGCTCTCAATGGAGAAAAAATAAGCTGGAAGTCTCTACTGATATGGACTGAGGTAATATGTTAGGAACAAAAGGATGCCACATGCCACAACATACAGAGGGCTGAATTTAAAGAAGAAAATCAAAGATAATATATATATATGCGGCGGGCTAGTCCATTCATTCATTTTCTGTAACTACTTACCACTCTGAATAGTGGCTGGGGGGTTCTGCCAATTTTAGTGTTCTATGGCAATGGCCATCACGCTCCAATGTGCAGGGCAATGGAGCACAGTTCCCAGTAGAGGGCGTCAGGCCCCCAGGCCTCCCTCATGGAGTCTGTTTTTGATTGTTTGGTCTGATACATTCACACCAGTGGCCTGCAGTAGGTCATTTGTGCAGGGCCCATCCTGTTCCTCCTTGGACGACCTTCTACGGCCCTGCCCAGCTCTCCGAGAGTAACTGACAGGCAGATACTCCTCTTGGAATCTGCTCCATGTTGTTGAGGCTGTGCTGGAAGAGACAGCACGGACCCTAACCAAATCCAAAACTAGTGAAGAACTGTCAGAAAAGATGAGGAGGGAAAAAATATCAGTGGTCCTCCACCTGTAAATGTTCCTGTTCTGGGGGTCATCTCATTGTTGCAGCTCTAGTGCACCTGTTGTTAATTTCATTAAAACCAAAGCAGCTGAAATTGATTAACAACCCCCTCTGCTACTGAACCAACCAGATCAGTATCCTAGATGTTTAACTGACTTGATGCTAAACTGATATTTTGTATGTGGAGGCTGATATTTAAAATACCTCAAAGTCTATATTCAGTCTGTCTTCAGCTATGAGCAGCTCTGACTTCCTGTCAAACTGTTACACAAATATGAGTAGTTACTTTTTCTTGCTGATGCAGACAACATACCAAGACGTAAAAGTTAATCTTAGATGAAGTTTATGTAAAGGAGTAAAGGAGCAAGCCATAAAAAGCTGTATTACTACTCCATGTCACATTACTGAACTGCCTCCCAATCCCAAAGGCGCTGTCTTCATCAGTCTTCGTTTGGGTTGAGAGAGCCAGGACACAGATTTTAGCATGAGCGTACGCGGTTTGTCAAACTAACACCTGAGCTGAGAAAGACAAGAGGAGTATTAAATTATGGGTAGTGAAGGTCTTTACCTTCTATCTCTTGCACTGCTGCTGTGCCAAGGGATTCAGCTTGGTCAAGGTAGTTGCAAACTCTTAACCCCTTAACGCCTGAATTGATTTTTCAATTATATAAAGAAATTAATTATTTGTGTTTTTTCTAACCACTCCGACCGGTCCTATGAGAAACTAGTGCTTGCAAGAGCTTCCTAGGAATTTTTTGAATGTGCACAAACCATAATGTTCTCATACCTAAAGCCAATAGGGATGAAATAACAGCAATCAAAGCACTAAGTAATGATCAGGGTTTGGGGATTTATGTGTAATCTCATGGGTCCCATCATCGCAAAGCTGCGTTCTCCAATATGTAAAAAGGACTTACAATTTAGTTTGAACGACATTTGAATGAATAAAATGATTATTGACAAATTTAGCTGTTTCCACTGAGTTGAGCACTTTTATGTAGTTACATTCTCCAGACTGTCATTCTGTTGTTTATATTTCTGTAAAAATGATCAATGCAAAAAAAACAACAGAAAGGCCAAATACACAAACCAGTAGCTATCACTCAGACATCAGTAATCACTTTTAAATGACAGTTTCACATATACTCAAAGGTCAGTTTTTGCTGTGAAGAATTAACTACAGTTTAAAGGCCAGATCACATGCTCTGAGGTTCAGATGCACAGAGGAAAGAATGAATAACTATAACACTCATAAACATGGTAACTCATTTGTCAAGGAAATTGTAAAATGCACTTTTTTTGTCCTGTTTAATCAATTTGGACATCACACATTTAAATGTAACTCACTGAATTATACCAAACAATGTAAATAATTTAAATTATCACTCTGACCATAACAGATCCATGATATTTAAACAAATCTGTGTTTTCTGCAGGAAACTGTGACAGCGATGAATTCCAGTGCACCAATGGATAATGCATTGACAAAGACTGGAGAGTGAAGGAACTAAAGACTGCACAGATGACTCTGATGAGCTGAACTGTCGTGTTTCATCTGATCACTGGAAGAACGGAAAGTACAGAGGAAAACAATCACAAAGAACCCAGGGTTTACATCGTTTCAGATTGTTTTATTTTTACAAATTCACCACACAGACATATGAGCTGTATAATAGTGGGAAGATTACATTCTGCAAGAAAAACCCAACAAAGACAAAGAGTAGTGAAGTATAAGTAGAGAATCAAGGCCAGGCATGTTGTTGTTGTTTTTTACCTATTTACCTGTTTCCTCGTTCTCTTGTGTCAGCGCCTCCATCGTGCTCCTCACAGGAGTTTAAATGTGTGACGAGCGGTGAATGCATCTCACTGGGATTTGTCTGCGACGGGGAGGAAGACTGCATCGATGGCTCTGATGAACAAAGAACCTGTGGTACGCAGAGTGAAGGTTTATGAGCTCAAAGATGGAAAGGTTATAAATAAGAACTTTTCTTTTGAAAGATGTATGTATGTGATGAAAACCCCTTTAAATGACACCATGTAAACATTTACTACATCAGTCAGAAGCTTTAAGAACATCACAGAGAATAAAACAGATGCCTGCTCATGTTCAGTAGGAATTTGCTGAACCACTAGATGGCCACATCCTGTCAGTATTCAGCTTAGGCACTTCAGTTCTAAAGTTCAAATAGAGTTATGCAAAAATCAACTTAATGCATCAATTTCTTATATATTAACAACAACATGCTTAAGATGAGAACTGACAGGAACTTGAAAAGATCTCCAGATCAAGGTTTCATTTCAGTTTACTGCTTTATTTTCACGACTTCCCATTCCATGATCTTGTAACCAAAGCAAATAAGGATGAAATAATGTGAATTAAAGCTCTAGGTAATGATCAGCTGGAGCGACTGTGTGGTGGAAATCGTATGGTTTCATCCAGATTAGCACGTTCTGAGCATTGCACTGCTTCCTCAATTAATTACCAACTGGAACACATGGTTTTCATCACATTTTAGTATAATAAGTGTAACATGAGTTTTATTTCATGAGGGACTGTTTGGATGAAACCACAATGTCACAGTCAGATTTACATTATTGCAGCTCAGATCTTATAGAAATAGTTTGACAGGCACTTAAAATAATAAAATAAATAAAATGATTGGTAACAGGATTCTTAAGGAAATCCAAAATTCATAGCTTCATTGCATGTGTCTTTATTTAACCTTGATGTAGTTGCATTCTCTAAACTGATTCATTTGGTTGTTTATGTTTCTGTGATTTGTAAATTTTTACTAAATAAAAGATACGAATGCGAGAAAAAAAAGTTTGTCTACTTGACTTTTTTTTTTTTTGCAACAAGGACACAGTTTCACTTACTCAGAGGTGATACACTTAAAACCCAGATTTTGTTTCTAATTAAACTTACCAGTGATCATTACTTATTCTTTTATGTTTAGTAAAAACCTGGTATCATTACTAAACAACATTAGTTGCTTGTACTATGTAGCTAAAAGATTTATTGCACTAATCAGGTTTAGCAGAGATAACTTGGTATGCTTACTTTCATAAGAACGGGGAGGGGGCTAATTCAAAAACCTGCCTGGTCACGTGCGTCCAAGGGGGTCTACACCTGGCGGGACGAGCACAGGCATCGGCAGCAGATGGTACCCTGACCAGGAAGCAGTCTTACTCCAAGTGGATGGTTAGCATGTAAAATAACTATTGAAGCCTAGTTATTACCCAAAAGCTTGCAGATAATTTGTTGACGCAGCTTTTTTTTTCTGTCTAATGTTACTGTTTGAACCTCTGCATGGTTTTAATACATGCTTATTGTTAACACTAGCTAATATCCACTCAAAAAAGTGTCAGCTGAATGTTAAGTTAGCTTAGTGTTAACATTCTGAGGACGGCTAACATACCGGCGAGTTTGCTCGACTGTATCATTTATATAACCATCATTTTACACGATAGAAAAGTGATTCAACCGCTGTCGGGGTAAAGGAGTGTAGCAGGCGCTGTGGAGGTGTTTACGTTGTGGACACCGCGAGCTGCTTGCATTAGTTGTATTCGTTAGTATGCATTAGCATTAGTTGTATAATTCAATACAAACATTGCTTGGTTTGTTTAAGCTTTCTTATAGATCATTATTTGTTTTTCATTTTAGCTATCTAACTTGTGGTACTGTGTTTAATTCCCAAAAGACTACAGAGCCAACTGCGACCCGGACACAGGTGCACAGGGGGCTTCCTATCTTCCTTGGGGACAACCCCACAAACTTCTTCAAAGCATTTTTGTAGCTTTGTAAGTAAGCTCTTGCTTTCTCATTGTTGGAATAAACGTGTATAAGTTATCCCATATTCACTCTATTACTTAAATACTATCACTGACCTATTTTAGTATGTGTGTGTGAGCAGCTTGTTTGTGTAAGAGTTGTTTCCTCAGGAAAGCAAAAGTAAGACGGTGCAACGGCTGAGGAATCATCAAGGAGTCAGATGTGCGGGAGAGGAGCTGAGCCCTGACCACAGAGCTGATGGAGACGGAACGAGCCGTTCCGAGGTCAAGGATAGAGCAACGTGTGCAGACAAAGATACTAGACATATAGACTGAGAAGTTGCAGCTGTGTGTCCCCCCTTTCCTGTAGTGCTGCAACTCTTCTTCTGTAACTAGGGACCACCCTAAGGAAATAAAAAGAGAGGAGACGGCTGAACACGCTTCAGAGCGGGCATGAGATTGTAACAGCGTGTCTCTGTCTGTTCTCCTCGCGAGTAAGAAATTTAGCACTCTTGTCTTTCTCTTCTTCTTTGTGGTGTTCTGAATGTTTCAGGTTAATTGAACCAGGCATTAACTTTGTGTATAAGATTTTGTATGTCTTAGGCTGGTTGAACCTGACATTTACTTGGTCCTTCGAGCCGGATCCCAACACGCCTAATGATTCCAGCGGGTGAGGTGGAACACCAGAAAGACCATGCGCATGGCAGGCTCCGTAGAGTGAGCTTCTGAGACCCTTTCTGGGACTGGTGATCGACCCGCCTGCTGGGATCCAACGGCTGACGGGAGTCCGCGAAGGGGAAGACAACAGTGGTGAGTAGGCCTTTGTTTAAAACTGGCGAATGTGTGAGAAACATTGCGCGCAGTAATAAAACTGGTGAATGACTGGGAGTCATTGCACGCAGTACAAGCCCTGGATATTCTAGACTCTGGCAGGTAAAAGGAAGCGTGAAGACAGGACTCTAAATCAAAAAAAAAAAAAAAAGAGTTCTGTAGGAAGTACGCTATAAAATAAGCGTGAAGACAGGACCCTAAAAAGCCCTGTAGGAGGGACGCTTAATCACGTGATAAAAGAGAGTGATTGTGAGCGTGAGTGGTGATTAAAATACCACTTGGTATTTTGTCACATACCAAAACAGTAGGACTATAAGTAGCGAACCTATTGTGGATGCAAAGGCAAGAACTCTCCACTCGAAAGAGTTGAAGTGAGGGTTACCACAAAAGGTATTTTTAATCGCTACCCTACTGACAAAAACCCAGTTCTTAGAACACCCTAGGTGTTGACAGGACTGGACTAAGTTCTTAAAATGGGAAAAGGGGCAAGCAAAATCGATTTTAAAGAAGAACTGCAGTGTAAAGATTGGAAGTTTGTAGAAAAACAGGATCCTGATAAAATTAGGCACCTAAACAAGTGGATTAAAAATTATGGATTTAAAGGCCAGCTAAATACACAAAAAATAGTAGCACTACAAGATGCAATAAAAGAAAAAACTAAAAATAATGAAAAACAAATGAAACGAGAAGGTTATGAAGACGCAGGGTATTGGCTGAAGATAGCGATAAAAAGAGAAGAGGGGGAGAGAAAAAATAAGAGAGCAGAACAGGAGAATGTTGAGGAAAAGAGAGCCAAAAAGCTCCTGTTTTACAGGACGGAGGATGATGAGACAGGGCCAGTGTCAGGGAGGCATAGGAACCTTAGGGAGGAGGAGAGTGAGGATGAAGGAGCTGCTGCAGCATTGGTAGTTGGCACACAAAGAGTGTATCCCCAAGTGCCAACTGAGTCGCCGCCTCAGTACGAGGAAACTCCTCGGCGAGCGACTAGATCAACAGGAGAAAAGCTTACATGGTCAACAAAAATAGGGAAGGTGTATTACATAGGCCTACCAACAGGAACTTTGGAGGAATATGTTAGTCATGCCCTCCATGCAGAGAAAGTTGTAAAAGAAAAGAAAAAGAAAAAACCTTTGGAAACTTTCTTCCAAGAAGAGGGAGGAGAGATTTATTACCAAGGAGGGAGAGGCAGAGGAGGCTTTAGAGGTCGAGGTCAAGGCTACCGAAGCCAGAGAGGGAGAGGAACGAGGAGAGGCAGTTTTAGGCAGTTAGGATCAGGATGTTGGTGTTGTGGAAAGGAGGGACATTTTGCTCGGGAATGCCCAGAAAAAGGACAGCAATCAGCATGACTAGCTCAAATATCACCTGAACAGGTTTTCCAAGCAGAGCCAGAAAAAGAAACACATTATGATACAGGAGAGATCTTACTTAACTTTCAAGATTTACTCTCCATGGATAAAGTAAAACCAGAGGTAACATTATGTGTAAATGGTAAATTTGTTACCTTTTTGTGTGACACTGGTGCGTGCAGGACCACCTGCAGAGAACAAATACCTAACTATGCAGAAATAACAGCACCATTAAGCAAATTAATGTATGAGGATGACTTAAAAAATGACATCTCCACTATGCTGGAATACAGAGGCTGAGGATGCATTTTGTAAGATAAAACAAGTCTTGGTGTCCAGCTCAGTGTTAGCACTACCAGACTACAGTAAACCTTTTGTTCAGATGGTAGATTGTAAAGGTCATTTTATGACCTCAGTATTGGCACAACTACACGGGGATAAGATGAAACCGATCGCATACTTCTCATCCAAATTAGATAGTGTGGCATGTGCATTACCTCACTGTGTAAGAGCTGTGATAGCAGCTTCCATGGCCGTAGAATCTAGTGCTACGGTAGTTTTGTTCCACCCTCTTGTTCTGAAAGTGCCACATGCAGTCTCTGTTCTGTTGCTACAAACTAACATGACATTTCTGTCACCGGCAAGACACTTATCATGCATGTCTACATTGTTATCACAACCTCATCTTACAATAGAGAGGTGCACTACCCTTAATCCTGCCACGTTGATGCCTCTTCCTGAAGATGGCATGCAACATAACTGTCAAGAGTTGGCAGAGCAAACAGCTAAAAGTAGGAAAGATTTAAAGGATCAACCATTAGAAAAAGGGGAAGTGTTATTTGTAGATGGTTCTTCTAAAAAGAATGAACTGGGAAAGACATTGACAGGATATGCAGTTGTGACTTCCACAGCTGTGCTAAAAGCAGGACAGCTTCCATCACATTACTCAGCTCAAGCAACAGAGTTGGTAGCACTGACTGAAGCATGTAAATTAATGAAAGATAAAGAAGCAACAATTTATACTGACAGTCAATATGCATACGCCACAGTTCATACTTTTGCACAATATTGGAAAAATAGAGGTATGGTGACCTCAACGGGAAAACCAGTAACACATGCTGAACTTTTAACAAACTTACTGCAAGCAGTACAGTTGCCAAAGACGCTAGCTATATGTAAATGTGCAGCACATACGTCCGGAAAAGACATAATATCTCAGGGCAATGCATTTGCAGATGAAACAGCAAAAGCAGCAGCAACAGGCCGGATTAGCGTGTTAGCTGTAGAGGAAAGCACAGACTTGGACCAAACAATCTTAAAAGAGATGCAACATCAGAGCCCAGAAGTTGAAAAACAAACTTGGACAAAACATGGAGCAACACTACGAGATGACATTTATGTATGACCAGACAACAAACCTATCCTACCAAAAAATCTATACAAATGGGCAGCAATATTGAGCCATGGTGTTTCACATGTCTCAACAGGAGGGATGGTAGGACAGGTACATCAATATTACCCTACCTATGGTTTTAACTCTTATTCAAAAAATTTTTTGTAGAGCATGTTTGACGTGTGCTAGACACAATTCACAGGGGAACCTTAGACCACGTAGAGGAAAGTTTCCTACGCCACAATATCCATTTCAAGTTATTCATATGGATTTTAGAATTAAATCAGAGTGAAGGGAAAAAGTACTGTTTAGTCATAATAGATGCATTCTCAAAATGGATAGAACTGTTTCCGACTAAACATCCAGATGCCTTAACGGTGGCAAAGGCACTTTGTAAAGATATAATCCCTAGGTATGGGATTCCTGAAAAAATATATAGTGTTTGTTCATTTGACACACTGTAAGAAGGTCATTTCGGTTGAAAGCTCCGATAGGGGAGGTGAGCCAAAGTCTGATAATAGGGTGGATCCAGACGTATAGAGGCTGGATAGACCCGAAAGTCAGTGAAGCCTCTACAAGACACCAAACCAAGTAGAGGAGACAAATTTGACCGAAATGACCTCGAGATGGATAAAGGATGCCATCCGTTGCTGGGTAAATGGTAAATGGTAAATGGCCTTGCTTTTATATAGCGCTTTTCTACCTATTGGCACTCAAAGCGCTTTACAGTCTCAGACACATCTACCCATTTGTTCACACAAGCATACACACATTCACACACCAGTGCCACGCACTGGGAGCAACTGGGGGTTCAGTGTCTTGCTCAAGGACACTTCGGCATGTGGCACATTCCGGGGATCGAACCGCTAACCCTCTGGTTCGTGGACAACCCGCTCTACCTACTGAGCCACAGCCGCCCCACAGTTGGGTGGCAACTATCTTTCTGATACTGATGTTCCTACTTATGTGGTACCTGTGGGAACCACCTAAGTCAAAACAAAATGAGACGGTGCCTGTAACAAGCTGCGCTAAACGTGCCAAGGGCTCAACTAACGTGCCTCTTTGTCAGCAAACAACATCCTATCAGCATAGTATTCAAATCTGTGTGCCCTCTAACTCTAGTGCTACGGTCACAGTTCCTTTTGATAATTTGACAAATCAAGGTGTAAAAGGCCAGGACTACAAAGATTATACTTGGTATCTTACTAATGATCAAAAACAGACACAATGGGCGACGAGTTGCTGATGAAGGTAATCACTGGACGCCCACCTGGGGTACTACTAGTTATGCAAAACATCAAAAATCATGGTTGACTCTCACACGAAGCTCAAGCGGAGTAACACTAACCATTAATTTTACAAGCAGTTCCTTGTTTCCAAATGGTTATGAATCCAGGGGTGGTGTACAACTAACAAGAACGTAGACAGGATCAATTACATCCACTACAACGTTCAAAGATTAGGCAATTGGACACAAAGTGGTTTTGAAGCAGTTCATGATCAGTTGGCCGCAACTTCCCTTATGGCTTTTCAAAATAGGATAGCCCTTGATATGCTACTGGCCGAGAAGGGGGGTGTTTGTGCAATGTTTGGTGAGCAGTGCTGCACTTTCATTCCCAATAACACCGCTGCTGATGGCAGCCTGACTAAGGCCATAGAAGGGCTTCGAACTCTCAACAGCAAGATGAAAGAACACTCTGGTGTCGATACCACCATGTGGGACTCGTGGATGGATGCCTTTGGGAAGTATAGAGCCCTAGTGTCCTCTATTTTGATCTCTATGGCGGTTTTTGCCGCAATTCTAACCTTGTGTGGGTGTTGTTGTATACCTTGTCTGCGTGCCTTGCTTAACCGTCTCATCACTACAGCTATCTCACCCATGGAACACCGAGTGGAACAGATGTATCCTTTACTTGGCGGTGATGGCCATGGAGATGACGAGGATAATGACAATGACAGAGAAATTGAGTGTGATCTGCCCGACTCGTTTCCTGATCCGGGTGATTATAACTAAGATGTCAACAAAGTACCTTTGAGTGTAAACGTGTTTGTGCTCATAAAAATGGTCTTGCAGCTGAAAATCTAACTAGAAGTGGCTGATTTAAAAGTGATATGAGAATTTGAGTGAATATGTGATAAACAGGAGGGAAATGTTGGAATAAACGTATATAAGTTATCCCATATTCATTCATTCATTCATTCATTCAATCTTTATTTATTCTCGGAGGTTCATTGAGGGTAGTCCTCATTTTCAGTGAAGCCGAGATTACACAGTAACAATGGGATAACAATAGATATAGTATAATAATTGTGGAAAATAAAACAAAATAAAACAAATAATAAGATAACCTACATAACATTATAAAGGAGGAAGGAAGGGAAAAATAAAGATACAGAAAATATTAATAGTAAAATAATAATAATAATAATAATAATGAAATAACATTTACATAAAACAGGTACAATTTGACATAGGAAGGTTTGTGATTACAGATCTGAATTGATTATAGGAAAGTAGAGAGTTCATTTTTATGTTACATTGGAGATTATTCCAGGAAGTAGGGGCACCATAACAAAAGGCCGACTTTCCCAACTCAGTGTGGATACGAGGAACCTTAAGCATCAAACAGTCATTTGATCTGGTCTGATAGGGACCAGAATTCCAAACAAGCATGTTTGAAATATAACCTGGTAATTTTCCAATAATACCTTTGTAAATAAACAGGTACCAGTGATTAAGTCTCCTCTCAGACAAAGATGACCAACCCACTTTACAATAGAGGACACAATGATGAGTGCTATAGCCATCACCAGTAATAAATCTCAGAGCAGAGTGGTAGACTGAGTCCAGGGCTTTAAGTGAGCAAGCAGTAGCATTTCTATAAATCACATCACCATAGTCTAGAACTGACATAAAAACTGCTTCAACAACTTGTTTCCTACATTCCATAGGGAGGTTAGTTTTGTTTCTGTAGAAGAAACCAATTTTTTGTCTCAGTTTTTTTACTAGGATGGCTATATGGTAATTAAATGTGAGTTTGTCATCCAGCCATATACCAAGATATTTGTACTCAGAAACTCTATCAATGCTGGAACCAGTTACAGTGGTTATTTGCACATCATTAACCTCAATATTCCTTGCTCTAGTAAATAGCATATATTTAGTTTTCTTTTCATTTAGTACTAATTTAAGATCAATTAGAGCTTCTTGAAGAACATTCAATGAAACCTGAAGATTATCCATGGCAAGTTGAACAGAGTCAGCAATACAATACAAAATAGTGTCATCAGCATAAAGGTGGACTTGACAACCATTTAAGGTAGAGACAATATCATTAATATAGATGGTGAAGAGAACTGGGCCCAAAATGGACCCTTGTGGAAAACCCTTTGTAACTGGCAAAAACTCTGACTTGACATTTCCTGACTTCACACACTGAAACCTCTGAGACAAATAATTCCAAAACCATTCACATGCCTTATCATCCAAACCAATATTATGTAATCTTTGTAAGAGTAAGGGATGATCAACTGTATCAAATGCTTTTGACAAATCAACAAAAAGGGCAGCACAGTGCTTCTTACCGTCTAAGGCAGATATTATATTATTAGTAACTAATGTGGTAGCTGTGATAGTGCTGTGGTTTGTTCTAAACCCAGATTGTTGTGGATTTAAAATTTGATGACATGAAAGAAATGACTTGAGTTGGTTATTAACCAGTGATTCAAAAATATTTGATAAACAGGGTAATTTGGAGATTGGACGGTAATTATTTAAATCATCTCTATCACCCCCTTTGTACAAAGGTGTCACATGGGCTAGTTTCCATGCACTAGGAAATATGCCCATCACAATGGAAAGATTAAATATATGCACTATATGCTTTGTGATAATAGAAGCAGACAATTTAAGGAAAAAAGGATCTAAATTATCTTCTCCAGTAGCACTCCTAGTGTCAATAGCTTGTAATGCCTCAAACACTTCATTTTGAGAGAAAGGTTGAAAAGTAAACTTAGAAGCATGGTTTGTATAATGCACACAATTGTCAACTATCTGAGGAGTCCCTTTAAACTCTTTATCAAATAAATGCCCAGCTTCAACAAAATGTCTATTGAAAGCCAGGGTAATCTCATTCTGTTCAGATATGAAACAGTCATCATATTTGATATGGGTGGGCAGAGAATTAGTGGTTGTGTTTTTGTTTGAGTTTACTGCTTTCCAAAATTGTGCAGGATTTGAGCTGGAGTTTGCTATCAAGTCTAAGTAATAATTAGATTTAGCTTTCCGCACAGATGATGTGCATTTATTTCTAATTTGTTTAAAAGCTAACCAATGTGATGGGTTTCCAGTCTTCCTAGCTAGTGACCAAGCTCTGTTTCTTTCTTTAAATAAAGCTGATAAATCAGGTGAAAACCAAGGAGTTACTCTATCTTTTACTCTAAATTTTTTGAAAGGTGCATGCATATCAATGACTGAAAGGAAGGTTTTTGTAAAGAAATCCAGTGCCATTTCAACATCTGTGATTTCAAAAGTGTAATGTAAGTTGCTATGAAAGAGATCAGATAAAAAGTCTTGGTCATTAAAATGTTTTAGGTTTCTCTTTGTAACTGTGTGAGATTTGTTCTTGTTCATCTTGGTATTTCGTATGCATGCAACAGGGCAATGATCACTAATACCTAGCTCAAAGACACCACAGGCTGTAATTTTGTCAGACCTATTGGAAAAGATGAGATCAATTAGGGTAGACCGAGAATGATCTTTTAAATTTGGCCTTGTGGGTTCTGTTATTAGCTGAGATAAATTTAGACCACTACTAACTTCCTTGAGATAATTGGATGAATTATTCAGCCAGTTTACATTCAAATCACCCAAAACAATCAACTCGGCATTGGAGTACTTAGAAAGTAATTCTGCTAGAGCGTCTATGGAACTTAAATCAGCAGAAGGGGGTCTATAGATCCCAACCACAACAACAGAGATAGGTCCCAAATAAATCTTAAGTGCAAGAAATTCAAAATTATTTTGGATGGTGATGGCATTTAAAATTGTTACAGATAAATTAGACTTCACATAAATTACTACCCCTCCTCCTCTTCCAATTCTATCCACTCTATACAAGTTATAACCATGCAAAGCTATATTATGGTCATTGACACTGCTTTTAAGCCAAGTTTCACTCAGAACAAGTATATCAGGAGCTGTCTGTAACACTAACACATTTATATAGTCTAATTTCTGAAGTAAGCTTCTGATGTTCAAGTGGATTAACCCAAGACCGTTTCTGTTCTTAAAGATAAATGGGTTAAAATGACAGAAGTGGCATCAGAAGTGGAGGAAAACTGTAAGGGGGTGGTAACTAAATTCGATGCAGAAGCAATAGGCCTACGGTCAAATGGCATGTCTGAGTCACGTGATCCGTTGTCCGGAGTAGTCATTGGGATGCGGCCTTGGTGCTCGTCTGTTCTGGTGGATGGCACCAGAGAGTCCGGCACATTATCAGGGACACTGCCGCATTACTTAAATACTATCACTGACCTATTTTAGTATGTGTGTGTGAGCAGCTTGTTTGTGTAAGAGTTGTTTCCTCAGGAAAGCAAAAGTAAGACGGTGGAATGGCTGAGGAATCATCAAGGAGTCAGATGTGCGGGAGAGGAGCTGAGCCCTGACCACAGAGCTGATGGAGACGGAACGAGCCGTTCCGAGGTCAAGGATAGAGCAACGTGTGCAGACAAAGATACTAGACATATAGACTGAGAAGTTGCAGCTGTGTGTCCCCCCTTTCCTGTAGTGCTGCAACTCTTCTTCTGTAACTAGGGACCACCCTAAGGAAATAAAAAGAGAGGAGACGGCTGAACACGCTTCAGAGCGGGCATGAGATTGTAACAGCGTGTCTCTGTCCGTTCTCCTCGCGAGTAAGAAATTTAGCACTCTTGTCTTTCTCTTCTTCTTTGTGGTGTTCTGAATGTTTCAGGTTAATTGAACCAGGCATTAATTTTGTGTATAAGATTTTGTATGTCTTAGGCTGGTTGAACCTGACACTCATAATTTTCACCATTATTTATTTTTCACCATGTACCACTCTTATATTGATTAAAGTTGTTTTTTAAATGAGAAATCTAATGTAATGCTTGTGCTCTTCTGTTATTCTTTACTAAGGCATCTGATGATGATGATTCTTTTCGTGACCTTGACATTGAGATACTTCTCAATGAGCGTGAAGGTGCTGTGCTAACATCTTCCCAGCATCTCAGTCCAGCCTCGTTGAAAATCATCACTGAGGGAGAAGTCGTGATGGACAACATTCAAGATCTGCCAAAAGCAATGTGCATTTTGTTTGGACTCACGTATGCACTCCATCTTAACTACCCCAAGACTATGAAGCTCACATTTCAGTTCATCCAACAGGTATTGCTCTCGTTAGGCCTCACTGACCTAAAGCCTGAAGCTACAGACTTTGAAAACGGAAGACGAAAGCTGGGTTTTCTTGTTTTTTTTTTGCCACACCAGTTACCAACACCCTACACACAACACAGACATGGACAACACCAGCACACACAACACACACACACAACACAGACACGGACAACACACACAACACACACAAACACATACCTGTTAAGTTTGTCATAACAAGATTGGCTGTCTTTTGCTATTTTGATTTAGAGGTGTTTCTTTTTTTCCATCCAATTTAATTGAAACAATGTTTTATATCATATTCAAATATTTAAAGGAAAATACAGTAATTGTAATAAATGATGAGCAGCAAAACCAGGTCATAATAGCTAGTTTTATCTAATGATTTTGAGTACACACTACTAATAAATATAAATTCTAAACTCAAGATTCTATGTTAATACTACTTAACATATTTAGTTTCAGCTTGTGTAAAAACTAAAGTGGTATAGGGCAACGGGTTTCCACGCGATGTGCGAGTAACGTCAACTAATTTGGGTTAAGAATGTAAGGTGCTTTTCTGAGGTACTGTAAGTGGCACTTTTCTGGGTGGTAAACATAACTTAGTGCACCGTACCACACTAGAAGGAGTGGCTAATGATTAAAACCATCAGTGCATGACACTCTCCTCCTCCAAGTTTGTTCAGCGCTTTTGCTGAAGTTTTGTGCTTCCATTTACTGAAAATGGCTCAAAACTTCATATTCTGTTCTGTCCTTTGGATAGTTGTTACAATTATTGGGAAGTATCCTGATTTTATTAAATCCTACACGTACAAATTATTTAATGTTGATGATAAGAGGAGCAGACGATCAAAAACTCCCTCATCACGTAAACTTTACAACTGAGAGAAATATCCTCGTCTTTTGATTTCAGCATCTTTTATCGAATTTCCGGTTATTCCAGTTTGTATTGAGCTGTGTGCACATACAAATTGGAATAATAAGCTGACATTTAAAATGCTTTTAAATAACAGAAAGATTATTGCAGTGATTTATAATGCAGGGATAATTCCAGAAAATGAGAGTATTCTTCCATTAATACTTCCTGGTTTTGATTTAAACAAACTCAAAGTTCAGACTCACGATTATGTGCATAATTTAAAAGTTGACTCAACAACAAAGACACAAGCTTTGCCTTTCAGCTGTTTCTTCTTCCTGTCTGGATAGTTTTAGTGCACTAACGAACAAATAAAAGTGTTTGACCGTTTGAGTTTGATGCTGAAAGTCTGACCTTACCTCTGACGCCGTTGATGTCCTACCTTTCTTTGGGAAGTCACATTCCACTCAAGAAAGGTTTGGTCTCTGGTCTGGTTAATGCTTTACATGCTTAAAAACCCAGCATGAGATTGATACGACCATTATTAGACAGATGCAGGAACTGGTTTTAGTTTTGGGCGTTCATTAGTGGGACTTATTGATGTGGAAGACCTTACTTTGTTTCTTCATCTTATTTGTTCATATAAAAAGGAAAGCAACATGAAACTACACTTAATTACCTTCACCTTTTCTTCATTTAGATATTTTAGATCTGTTTAAAGTATTGTTCTCAAAAAGTTCCAGTTTCTTCTACTTCCCTGATCGTACAACACTCAGTATGTGTCAGGTCTAAGAATTCACTGTCTCAACCTCAGTGTTGGCGACATAGATAAGTTCATACGCCGCCTCGTAGCTAAGTATCATGATTAAAAAAATAAAAACATAAAAGAACGGTTGGTCAGTCTTTAAATTTCAAGCTGCTACAATAATTAACACATGAAAACCACCCTGAACAGATGGACTTGCTTCCTTACTTCCTTTTTTATCTTTAGGTAAGGGCTGGGCACGGCCTATAAACCCATAAAATCATTCTACTTTATCATAAAACTGAACATAAATTAGTGTCATTCTTTTAATTTGGATCTGTTTCTCTTTAATGGATCGTCTTGGCAAATCCTCAGGAATGTTTTAATAATTTGTGTTCATAGATGCAGTTGTTTTTCCCTAAACTTGGGATTGTTGGCATCTTAAAGTCATCTGAGGTTTAACTCTTTTCACAGCTTATCACTTATTACTACAGTGTATTGCTAATATTCTCATTTATCCTTATCTCCTTATGTTATATAAATAGACATTTACTGTAACTTTTGGATTTGAACTTTAAATATTTGTCTGTCATTTATTAGTAAGTTAGCTCTTAAAGCTACAGTACCCCACTATTAAAGTGGGGTACTGTAGCTTTAAGAGGCAGGAGCCTCGCACTTTGGCTCAAGTGGTGTCGTTTACCTGAGTTTAGAACCACAGACTAGCAGTGGAGACACACGTTTTTTATTGTGTCCTGTCCTGTATTTTTGATTGAGAAAGCCAATTTTGTGGATAATTGAGTGACACTTGTAGAACAAAAGTTTTTCTTTTTTGGTTACATTACCTGGAAGTCGAGTGGATTATTAAGGACAACAGCACCTGGATACATGTAAGCCTCGGGGTGAAGTCCTTGGACTCATTGTCAGATCCTACGCTGGTGTAGTGGGTCCTGGCTTCCTCTTAGTGCACGACAATAAATTGCCTCATAATTTCTTCGTGTTCTATTGAGGAAATTAAAGAACTAAGGCTAAATGGAAATGTGATATGCACATAGCAGTAGACTGTATCGTTTTATATACTGCTGTACTTGTCAAATAAAAACTTGGCAGGACACCAGTCTATCGCAGGGCTAACACAGAGAGGCAGACAACCATTCTGTGACGGCCACCAGCCACTAGGCCCTGTTTTGTGTTTTCCCCTTGTCTTGTCTTGTCTGTTTCTGCAGGTACCTCAGTGGGCGGGTCTCATTTTGGGCAACTGGGAGCACCTGGCCAGTCTCCCTGAGCTTATGAGATCTGGCAATCACGATCCTCGCTCTTTCTCAGATCTTCAACCTGGATTCCTCCAGCATGGCTTTTTGTTATGTTGCTTCGGCCTGTTTGTTTTATGTTAGCACCTTTCAACAGTACACATACACTATCATGCATCCATTAATAAATGCACTGATCCTCACACTCAAATCTCATTTCTTATGAGTTCTTTTGTTTGACCTTCGTTTAACCGCGTTGCGCAATTGTTCCGTGACTCTTATGAATGAAGTGATGTAACTACATTGTTTTATGTGTGTAGAAGTGAAAGCTTTGAGTAGCTGAGCTGGTTTTACACACTGTGTCATTGTGGAGATACAGACATTTGTAAAGGTTAGAAGGGATCGTGTGCTCTGTTTGCGGTCTTGATGGGCACACCTTGATCACCTTGTTCACCTGGCTCTCACTCACTTTGTCTTGTTGGAGAGAAGTAACTCTGGGTTTTTGGATAGGTGCACAAAAGAACAGTAGTTAAAGATTGCGGACCACTATGCGATTGACTTATCTGATAAAAGGTTAAAGGACACTGTAAAAGGCATTTTGGAGGCTAATTTAAGTGAGATGGGTGTGTTAACTGCTGATGGGGAGCAACCTCCTTCTGCAAATAACGCGTGGGTGGTCTGGCTCCGGCAGGACTTTGGTGTCATGAAGCCTGTTAGCTTCTTTTCCAGGGAAGTTTAATACTTATCAGCTAAATTGACCATCAAGAAAGAAGCACTAGCCTTGGTGTGGGCTTTGACACATTTTGATGTGTATGTGGGGTCTGGTGTTGTGCCTGTGGTGGTCTACACCAACCACAATCCTCTGACTTTTCTCAACTCTCTCAAGTGTCCGAATCAGATTAATCCATTGGTCACAATCATACTGGTTAGACATTCGGTACATTAAGGGCTCTGACAACGTGGCGGATGCGTTGTCAAGAGCACCTCGTCACCAGTTCTTCCGATGTTTAATTACCTTGCTGATGCATGTTTATTTCCCTATGTCCCTGATTTTTTTTTTTCTTTCCTCTTAAATTGCTTCCTTTGGTACCAGGTTGCTGAGGGGAGGGTGTGACGAGTACTAGAGGTGAATAAGTGCATCAGGTCAGTTGGTTGTATGATTGGAGAGAAAAAAAATGTATATAATATATTTAGGGCAACCAATTATGGAATATTTTCTAAATGTTATAGTTATATATACTTTGTATGTTCTCCCCGCAGACACGGGGGGAACATGCAAATTCCACACAGAAAGGGGAGAACATGCAAATTCCACACAGAAAGGCCCTGCCGGCCTATGGATTTGAACACGGGACCTTCTTGCTGTGAGGCATCAGTGCTAACCACCTCTCCACTGTGCCGCCCTAATTTTTTTTAATATAATTGCAAATCAAATCAGGCGTCAAGGGGTTAATCATTTTCTACTACTAACAAAAAGTTAAAGGTGCAGTGTAGCACATTCATTCTTACATAAGTTATTGAGACGTCATCATCTTGAAACTAAAACAAACTGAAGATATGCAGCGAGAGTCTTTATTGCTTTTTCACACGACCTTGTTGCAGTGATTACGCTTAAGTGCTTTATAGTGCAAAGGAATATTGCTTTGCTAAAAACAGAAAGTTCCAGAAAGGAAGCTTAAGCTTTGTGATCATGTGATGATAGGCGCTACATGAACAAAAGGTTTTGTCTGTCACATGTTGTAGAGGTTTTTTCTACTGACACATACACTGTGAGGTCCATGTGTTTTTGGACCCTGACACAATTTTTGTTATTTTGATGTTTAAAAACAAAAATAAAACATATCCTTTCTATGGTACATGACATCCATTCAAATGAGGAAAACTCACAACCCACAAATATTATATTTATGAAAACAAAAATCAATTTTCCCCCTGATTTTTAAATGAATTGCCGAAATATATGAATGCACCGGACAAGCCCCATTTGGTGGATTAAGACATTGTTCATTTTATCTGAAGAACCTTGTCTCATTCTGAACAAACACAAATAATTTTTAAGCAGGGAAGGAATCATACAGCTAGATGACAACACAGTTGATTGCAAGATTGAGCTTCCTAATATGTTATTTTCTTCACATTTATTTAAAACACTTAAAGAAATGCAACTGGACTTGCAGATTTTCTTGAAGGAGGACGGTTTTAGTATGATTGTATTTTTTTACTTGGGTTTTATATTTTATTGAGTTTTATCAGTGGATGCTTTTATTTGGGTTGTGCTTTTAGTTGTTTTATTTATTGACACACCATTTTATCGTTGAGTAGTCACACCTGGGAGGTTCCACCAAGAGAATGGAAGACACCGAGTGGGCTGAAAACAAGACAAGATGGTGTGAGCGCCGACTGAAAGAAAGAAAAACCCAGAGAGTTGCAACGTGACCTACTCGCCAGGCAGAGCATAGCGCTCTGCCTGGCGAGTAAGTATCTCCCTTTGGGCTTTAGTAACGCTCTGGTGTGTGTTTGTGCAGCGGCAGCAACCATAACTCGCGTGTTTTGTGGACACCCGTATTGGCCGCGTGTTTTTATTTCCAGGTGACTCCCAGACGCTCACTGCAAATAGCAGCTGAGGCACGTGCAGCACCTGGCGCGGCCGCAAACCTCTGTTACCACCTCTGAGCCGCCATGGAACCCGGTCTGGCTGTCGCAACGGACTCTCTTACTCGCCTGTTATAAATGGACTATTTTCACGTGTGTGCTCACATTTTAGAATTTGGTTTTAAAACCTTTTAAGGTTTCAATTCCTTGTGGCCTTTTTATCTCTGAATATAACGCCTTGTAATAAAGTATTGTGTACGTGCAAGTGACTGGTGGAGGAGTTGGGTGTGGTTCCATAGAACTGACTAATCAAGATGCCATGAAATGAACTTGGCCAGAATATACAGTGTGATGGCAGTTTGAGTAAGATGTTGTTACTGATTGACTGAGTTATACTTTGTACTCTCTTCTATGGTAAGTATCAGATCCCAAGAAGAAAGAAAATGTCATTTTGTTTAGGTCATTATCTGACAACACAGGTATATGGTTTGATACCTAAGTGTTGTACATTTGTTAGAATGAATCAAGATGTCAGTATAACTGAAAGATGGAGAGAAAATGTATTTTTCACCTCTTCTGTGATGATGTCTGCAACCATTTAAACATCGGTGATGCCTTGTCTGACACATTGTTATTATATACTATGTTAGGCAGTTGTAGTTGTTCAGGGAAAACTTTGACTAAAACAAGAAAACACCACAGTAAGACAGATGTACACTTAAAAGCTTTTTTTTTTAGAAGAGAGTTGTTTTATGTCTCGTGTTTAATTCTGTGACTCCACTGTGTACCTTTACATACATTTACTACAGTATTTGAAACTCTGAACTGCATTTAATATGAAAAATGGGGGTTGCAACATTATTTACATGACATAAATTCTGAAAAAACATATTGGGTAACATTACAAATTAGCTTAGCATTTAGACTGGAAACAGGAGAAGTTGTAGCTAGCTTAAAACCTGCCATTAAGAGCTTCAGTCACCAAAGAAGAGTTTCTTTTCCAAAATCTGATTAGACTTAATTAAAACTAACTGCCTTTATCAACACCAAGTAATGCTAACAATCTTCCTACATCCCAAAGACACATTACTGCCCTACACGGTGGTATTACACTATTACATTAGTTTTGTCATTTCCCCATGCAGCACCGACCTCATAATGTAGTACCAAACAAATACTTTATGTTCTCACAATGTTTGGTAACACTGTTGTAGTTATCACCAGTTATTTTATTAAAAAAATAAATTACCTGATGGAAGCCTTGATAAAAGCGAGGTTTTTAAAGGGTTTGCATACCACCGAAGCACTTCATCCCTACCGTGCCATCTAAATGCAGAGTTGCTAGAAGTGTCTGCACAGTTTATTTTGCGACTTTTACGTGCTATGTCTGTTTATTGCACACACTGAAGTGACGACGTATGAAATAGCTGCACAAATTAATGTTGTTAGTTGCAGTTTGACTGAATGTAACAACTGAAAGCTGACAACAATGCAATGACTTTTCATTGACTAAAACTGAAGGATAAAAATTACTAAAATGTGACTAAGACTAATAAACATTTTTGTCTGGAGACTGAGACTAAATCACAAATGGCTGTCGAAACCAACGCTGGTCTACATGATGATTTTGTGCGTGCATTTTCTGTACTGAAAATCAATAAGATTTGTGGGCCTAAGGTTTTTCCTCTTTCCAGATACAGTATATGGTCTATAAAAGGGAGATAAATAAATAAAGAGTCCTACCATATCTTGACTTCCAAAATAGGTTTTTTAAATTGTGACTTTGAATGTCACAATACAGGCAATACAGTAATTTAGACACTGCTCATCTTGCTGGACAGATGAGCAGAGCTGGACATCTTGCTGTGGTCAGAGGTGAATGGCCACACTGGTTGGAGCTGATAGAAAGGCTAGAGTAACTCAAACAACCACTTGGTACGCTGAAGAGCATCTCTGAACACTTAACATCAATCCCTGAAACAGGCGAGCTACTGCAGCTCTGTACACAATCAAGATGAATTGCAAATAACGTGTGGGTGGTCTGGCTCCAGCAGGACTTTGGTGTCATGAAGCCTGTTAGCTTCTTTTCCAGGGAAGTTTAATACTTATCAGCTAAATTGACCTGGCGCGGCCGCAAACCTCTGTCACCACCTCTGAGCCGCCATGGAACCCGGTCTGGCTGTCGCAACGGACTCTCTTACTCGCCTGTTATAAATGGACTATTTTCACGTGTGTGCTCACATTTTAGAATTTGGTTTTAAAACCTTTTAAGGTTTCAATTCCCTGTGGCCTTTTTATCTCTGAATATAACGCCTTGTAATAAAGTATTGTGTACGTGCAAGTGACTGGTGGAGGAGTTGGGTGTGGTTCCATAGAACTGACTAATCAAGATGCCATGAAATGAACTTGGCCAGAATATACAGTGTGATGGCAGTTTGAGTAAGATGTTGTTACTGATTGACTGAGTTATACTTTGTACTCTCTTCTATGGTAAGTATCAGATCCCAAGAAGAAAGAAAATGTCATTTTGCTTAGGTCATTATCTGACAACACAGGTATATGGTTTGATACCTAAGTGTTGTATATTTGTTAGAATGAATCAATATGTCAGTATAACTGAAAGATGGAGAGAAAATGTATTTTTCACCTCTTCTGTAATCATGTCTGCAACCATTTAAACACCGGTGATGCCTTGTCTGACACATTGTTATTATATACTATGTTAGGCAGTTGTAGTTGTTCAGGGAAAACTTTGACTAAAACAAGAAAACACCACAGTAAGACAGATGTACACTTAAAAGCTTTTTTTTTTAGAAGAGAGTTGTTTTATGTCTCGTGTTTAATTCTGTGACTCCACTGTGTACCTTTACATACATTTACTACAGTATTTGAAACTCTGAACCGCATTTAATATGAAAAATGGGGGTTGCAACATTATTTACATGACATAAATTCTGAAAAAACATATTGGGTAACATTACAAATTAGCTTAGCATTTAGACTGGAAACAGGAGAAGTTGTAGCTAGCTTAAAACCTGCCATTAAGAGCTTCAGTCACCAAAGAAGAGTTTCTTTTCCAAAATCTGATTAGACTTAATTAAAACTAACTGCCTTTATCAACACCAAGTAATACTAACAATCTTCCTACATCCCAAAGACACATTACTGCCCTACACGATGGTATTACACTATTACATTAGTTTTGTCATTTCCCCATGCAGCACCGACCTCATAATGTAGTACCAAACAAATACTTTATGTTCTCACAATGTTTGGTAACACTGTTGTAGTTATCACCAGTTATTTTATTAAAAAAATAAATTACCTGATGGAAGCCTTGATAAAAGCGAGGTTTTTAAAGGGTTTGCATACCACCGAAGCATTTCATCCCTACCGTGCCATCTAAATGCAGAGTTGCTAGAAGTGTCTGCACAGTTTATTTTGCGACTTTTACGTGCTATGTCTGTTTATTGCACACACTGAAGTGACGACGTATGAAATAGCTGCACAAATTAATGTTGTTAGTTGCAGTTTGACTGAATGTAACAATTGAAAGCTGACAACAATGCAATGACTTTTCATTGACTAAAACTGAAGGATAAAAATTACTAAAATGTGACTAAGACTAATAAACATTTTTGTCTGGAGACTGAGACTAAATCACAAATGGCTGTCGAGACCAACGCTGGTCTACATGATGATTTTGTGCGTGCATTTTCTGTACTGAAAATCAATAAGATTTGTGGGCCTAAGGTTTTTCTCTTTCCAGATACAGTATATGGTCTATAAAAGGGAGATAAATAAATAAAGAGTCCTACCATATCTTGACTTCCAAAATATGTTTTTTAAATTGTGACTTTGAATGTCACAATACAGGCAATACAGTAATTTAGACACTGCTCATCTTGCTGGACAGATGAGCAGAGCTGGACATCTTGCTGTGGTCAGAGGTGAATGGCCACACTGGTTGGAGCTGATAGAAAGGCTAGAGTAACTCAAACAACCACTTGGTACGCTGAAGAGCATCTCTGAACACTTAACATCAATCCCTGAAACAGGCGAGCTACAGCAGCTCTGTACACAATCAAGATGAATTGCAAATAACGTGTGGGTGGTCTGGCTCCAGCAGGACTTTGGTGTCATGAAGCCTGTTAGCTTCTTTTCCAGGGAAGTTTAATACTTATCAGCTAAATTGACCTGGCGCGGCCGCAAACCTCTGTCACCACCTCTGAGCCGCCATGGAACCCGGTCTGGCTGTCGCAACGGACTCTCTTACTCGCCTGTTATAAATGGACTATTTTCACGTGTGTGCTCACATTTTAGAATTTGGTTTTAAAACCTTTTAAGGTTTCAATTCCCTGTGGCCTTTTTATCTCTGAATATAACGCCTTGTAATAAAGTATTGTGTACGTGCAAGTGACTGGTGGAGGAGTTGGGTGTGGTTCCATAGAACTGACTAATCAAGATGCCATGAAATGAACTTGACCAGAATATACAGTGTGATGGCAGTTTGAGTAAGATGTTGTTACTGATTGACTGAGTTATACTTTGTACTCTCTTCTATGGTAAGTATCAGATCCCAAGAAGAAAGAAAATGTCATTTTGCTTAGGTCATTATCTGACAACACAGGTATATGGTTTGATACCTAAGTGTTGTATATTTGTTAGAATGAATCAATATGTCAGTATAACTGAAAGATGGAGAGAAAATGTATTTTTCACCTCTTCTGTAATGATGTCTGCAACCATTTAAACACCGGTGATGCCTTGTCTGACACATTGTTATTATATACTATGTTAGGCAGTTGTAGTTGTTCAGGGAAAACTTTGACTAAAACAAGAAAACACCACAGTAAGACAGATGTACACTTAAAAGCTTTTTTTTTTTAGAAGAGAGTTGTTTTATGTCTCGTGTTTAATTCTGTGACTCCACTGTGTACCTTTACATACATTTACTACAGTATTTGAAACTCTGAACCGCATTTAATATGAAAAATGGGGGTTGCAACATTATTTACATGACATAAATTCTGAAAAAACATATTGGGTAACATTACAAATTAGCTTAGCATTTAGACTGGAAACAGGAGAAGGTGTAGCTAGCTTAAAACCTGCCATTAAGAGCTTCAGTCACCAAAGAAGAGTTTCTTTTCCAAAATCTGATTAGACTTAATTAAAACTAACTGCCTTTATCAACACCAAGTAATACTAACAATCTTCCTACATCCCAAAGACACATTACTGCCCTACACGATGGTATTACACTATTACATTAGTTTTGTCATTTCCCCATGCAGCACCGACCTCATAATGTAGTACCAAACAAATACTTTATGTTCTCACAATGTTTGGTAACACTGTTGTAGTTATCACCAGTTATTTTATTAAAAAAATAAATTACCTGATGGAAGCCTTGATAAAAGCGAGGTTTTTAAAGGGTTTGCATACCACCGAAGCATTTCATCCCTACCGTGCCATCTAAATGCAGAGTTGCTAGAAGTGTCTGCACAGTTTATTTTGCGATTTTTACGTGCTATGTCTGTTTATTGCACACACTGAAGTGACGACGTATGAAATAGCTGCACAAATTAATGTTGTTAGTTGCAGTTTGACTGAATGTAACAATTGAAAGCTGACAACAATGCAATGACTTTTCATTGACTAAAACTGAAGGATAAAAATTACTAAAATGTGACTAAGACTAATAAACATTTTTGTCTGGAGACTGAGACTAAATCACAAATGGCTGTCGAGACCAACGCTGGTCTACATGATGATTTTGTGCGTGCATTTTCTGTACTGAAAATCAATAAGATTTGTGGGCCTAAGGTTTTTCTCTTTCCAGATACAGTATATGGTCTATAAAAGGGAGATAAATAAATAAAGAGTCCTACCATATCTTGACTTCCAAAATATGTTTTTTAAATTGTGACTTTGAATGTCACAATACAGGCAATACAGTAATTTAGACACTGCTCATCTTGCTGGACAGATGAGCAGAGCTGGACATCTTGCTGAGGTCAGAGGTGAATGGCCACACTGGTTGGAGCTGATAGAAAGGCTAGAGTAACTCCAACAACCACTTGGTACGCTGAAGAGCATCTCTGAACACTTAACATCAATCCCTGAAACAGGCGAGCTACTGCAGCTCTGTACACAATCATGATGAACTGGTTTAGCCCTGACTCTTGACTCATAGGTAATGTAGTGATTCTCCACAATGAATAAGAAGAGGTCTAAGCCATCAGGTGCCCAGTTTAGAAAGAAAGAGAAAGAAAGAGGAGGAAAAAATGTCCAAGAGATAAAGGTATGCTGCAGTATGATGGTGATGCAGTGATGATGGGAGGGGTGCTAGAACACCTCTGCTGACCCTCAACCACTAAATGTTAGTAGCCTTCAAAGGACAAAGGGTCCAACCTTTTCTTTATATAACTAAGGTTACAGGTACAGACTAGTCGACTTCACTGCTGTGCCGTGATGCTTTAAACAGGAAGTCGACAAGTCAGTGATCACGTGACAATAACAACATGGACGCCTCCTAGAAGACGGGTGAGGAGCCCAGTGGGTCGTTGCAGCAAACTAGCAGCGGTTCATCAAGTGTGTGGAAATACTTCACTAAAGATGAAGCCCATACTACTATCACATGCAGAATATGTAAGTCAGTCCTGAAATACAACAAATATACTAAGCACCCTCAACTACAGTTATGTGTTTTTATCTTAAAGAGTTGAGTTGATCGTTAAGTTGGTCATGCAGTTTGGGATCTAGTGAATTTGGAGGCCAGGTCAACACCTTGTGCTGTTCTTCATGTTTGTTTTTAGTTGTTCCTAAAGTGTTTTTGTGTGTGTGTCTGTGTCAGGCTGCATCCTGCTGGGGATGGCTGCTGCCATCAAGGAGTGTCATTGCTATGGGGTGGGGGTGCCTGGTCTGGTCTAGGTGAGTGCTACATGTCTAAGTAACATAAGATAAGATATGTTTATTAATCCCACGTATGGGAAATTTCCTTGTCGCAGTAGCACGGAATTTGGCAAATATATATACAGAAAACAATGACGACTTCGACATGGTTAAAAAAAAAAATACACATTTGAAAAAAATATATACAAAATAACAATGCTCTGAAAAATATATAGAGAAAAAAACTAGAAATATAAAGACATTCTGTATGTACAGTTTGCCAATGGTGGAATAAACTCTCCAAATAAATAATTGCTTAAACTATGAGATGGTGAGGTAGTGGTTTTGTGCAAAAAAGGCAGTGCAAAAGAGCAGATTGATTTATTCGTGAAAAAAAGTTACTATTGACTCAGGCTGGTGTTGTACAGCCTGATGGCAGCTGGAATGAAGGACCTGTGGTAGCGTTCCTTCTTGCATCGTGGATGCGGCAGTCTGCTGCTGAAGGAGCTGCTTAGGTCTGAAACAGTCTGATGCAGTGGGTGAGAGGGGTTGTCCATGATTGATGTCAGCTTGGCTAACATTCTCCTCTCACCCACCTCCTCGATGGAGTCCAGAGAGCAGTCCAGGACAGAGCCGGCCCGTCTGACCAGTTTGTTCAGTCTCTTCCTGTCCCTCTCTGAGCTCCCACTGCTCCAGCAGACCACTGCATACAGGATGGCAGAAGCCACCACAGAGTCATAGAAAGTCCTGAGCAGTGTCCTGCACACTCCAAAGGACCTCAGTCGTCTAAGCAGGTGGAGACGACTTTGGCCCTTCTTGTACAGGGCATTTGTGTTGTGTGTCCAGTCCAGTTTATTGTTGAGGTGAACACCCAGGTACTTGTATTCCTCCACGACCTCGATGTCCAAGCCCTGGATGTTCACCGGTGCAGTCAGGTGTGGTTTCCTGCTGAAGTCAATCACCACCTCCTTTGTCTTGCTGGCGTTGATGTGCAGGTGGTTTAGAGCACACCAGTACACAAAGTTGGTGATGACCTCCAGGTACTCCAGATCGTTTCCCTGAGATATACGCCCGACAATGGCTGTATCGTCAGAGAATTTCTGGAGGTGGCAGCTGTCCGTGTTGTGTGTAAAATCCGATGTGTACAGGGTGAAGAGGAAGGGAGAGAGCACAGTACCCTGCGACGCCCCCGTGCTGCAGACTACCACATCAGACACACAGTCGCGAAGTCTCACGTACTGCAGCCTGTTGGAGAGGTAGTCGATGGTCCATGCAGCCAGGCTACTGTTAACTCCAGCTCCTTCCAGCTTCCCCCTGAGCAGTGATGGTTTGATGGTGTTGAAAGCACTGGAGAAGTCAAAGAACATGACTCTCACAGTGCTACCGGTGTCGTCTAGATGGGAAAAGCATCTGTGCAGCAGGTAGATGACAGCGTCTTCCACACCTATGCCTGGACGATAGGCAAACTGAAGCGGGTCCATGTTGTCGTTCACAAGATGACGGAGGTGGCCCAGGATGATCCTCTCCATGGTCTTCATCAGGTGAGAAGTCAAGACTACTGGCCTGAAGTGGTTCAGCTCACTGGGACGCGCAGTCTTGGGAACTGGAACCACGCAGGATGTTTTCCACAGGAGCGGAACTCTCTCCAGACTGATGCTCAAGTTGAAGATGTGCAGAAAAATCCCACAGAGTTGATTTGCACAGTCCTTGAGGAGTCTGGAGCTGATGCCATCAGGGCCAGTAGCCTTCCTTGGTTTAATCCTCCTGAGCTCCCTCCTCACCTGGTTTGTGGTTATGGAGAAGTTGGAGGGGTGTTGTGAAGAAACCCCTGTTGTGTTAGGTGGGGGTTGAGGTGAATGGATCACCCCAGCAGAGTGTAGTGGGAGGAGGTGTGTTGCTGGTGATGGTCCAGAGATGTTCTCGGGGGTGGAGATGTTGCTGATGGAGATGTTGTGTGGGGTTGGGGATAGGGGGTCGTTTATGGGTGCCATTTGGTCTGGGCTGTGGAGGGTGGAGGAGGAGGCAGGAACACAGTCAAACCTATTGAAGAACAGGTTCAGTTCATTGGCCCATTCACGGTCTCCCGCTTCTGGGCCCCTTCCACTGTCCTTCCTGTGTCCGGAGATGGTTTTCAGGCCTCTCCAGACCTCTCTGGTGTTGTTCCCCTGAAGGCGCTCCTCCAGCTTCCTCCTGTAGCTGTCCTTGCCCCTCCTAATCTCTCTCTTGAGCTCCTTCTGCACCCTCTTCAGCTCCTCTTTGTTCCCAGTCTTAAAAACCCTCTTTTTCTCCTTCAGCAGGGTTTTTAATTCTGGGGTCACCCAGGGTTTGTTGTTGGAGAAGCACCTTACCTTCTTCATAGGTACCGTGTTCTCCACGCAGAAATTTATGTAGTCTGTGATGCAGGTTGTCAGACTGTCGATGTCCTCCCCGTGTGGACTGCAGAGCACATCCAAGTCTGTGGTGTCAAAACAATCCCTCAGCACCATACTGGCCTCCTCAGTCCATCTCCTCACATACCTTTTGGTGGGTGGTTGTTTGTTTACCATAGGTATGTAGGCAGGGAGCAGATGAACCAGGTTGTGTTCAGAACGACCCAGTGGGGGGAGGGGGTGGAGCTGTATGCGTCGGCGGGGGGGGGACGTCATTATCGCGATAACTTGCGAGAACTCCCTTGGGAGTAAGTACGACCGCATGCTAACAGCTAGCAGCTCAATGTCCTTGTTACAGAGCTGCTCCTTTACCCTGATGTGTCCTGGGTTACACCATCTGTTGTTTACAAACATCGCAATGCCCCCTCCTTTCTTCTTACCACTCTCCTTTGCCTTCCTGTCTGCTCTCACGATCTGAAAACCGTCCAATGAGACGTGCGAATCTAGTGTTAGTTCGTTCAGCCACGTCTCCGTGAAGCACATGATGCTACACTGCCGGTACTCCCTTTGCAGCCTGGTTAGCGCCGTCAGCTCTTCCATCTTATTGGGGAGAGATCTCACGTTCCCCATAATAACAGACTGTACGCATGGTTTATACCGTCTGTTCTTCTCCCGGCGCTTCACACCAGCTCTGCAGCCCCGTCTCCTTCTCCGTAGTTTCACGGGGATCTCCGGTTGTTGTCCTGGGAGCACCCTCGTGTTGCACAGTGCTACCAGCTGATTACGTGTGTAAACAATGGAGCCCTGGCTGAACGGGTCTCCGGATGCCGTATTTAACAAGCAAAGAATTAAAAATACACATATTCCAAACCTCGCCAGATGTACATCCATAGGATTAAAAGTCCGACTGAGGTTGGCGACAAAAATGACACGAGACAGCACGAAAATACACAAAAACATGGCGAAACTCTCAGAGCTACTGTAACTAGCTGCCGGCATGTCCGGCGCCATCTTGAAAAAAAAAAAAAATTCCACACCTGAATGCCAGGTCCAGAAGTTTCCCAGCAGAGCACTGTATTGTCACAAGTTGGTCAATATTGTTCACTTCTCCGGTCATAATGTTGTGGCTGATCGGTGCATGATCATTTAATAGATATCTTGAATATATAATTTGTGTATAAATTATGAGTTAGACACATGGTGTGTGATCAGGTATGATCTCCATCTAGGGATGGGCGATATGGACTAAAAAATTCATCCCGATAATTTGTGGTATTTATCACGGTAACGATAAAAATAAACATCAGTTCAGCCTAATCTTTTCAACTGTAATGCCTCAGCAAGTTTTATCTGAGTTGTTTTTTTACCGGACTCTTTGGATGAAGTCGACGCTGCTTCTGCATCCTTGCGCATTTTCTGGGTTTCTTCATATTCTGGTTTGTGCTTGTGTTTGAGGTGGTGGAACAAATTAGTGGTGTTACTGTCCTTTTTGTCTGCGAAGGTTCTCAGTCATCCAGGTCATGGTATATCCAACAAAGGCTAAAAAAGGCAACTGGACTTGTAGAGTTTTTTGAGAAGACGTTTCACCACTCATCCGAGTAGTATCTGCAGTAGAGGTGGGCGGATCGATCCAAATATCGATAATATCGATACCAACGTTGGTATCGAGATTGATCGATACCAATTTAATGAGATCGATACTTAAGTTTCAGTTTCTCTCGTTTCATTAAAGAAGTGACCTGACTCTGTTTGTCTAGATGCCGGTGCTGTCACAGAGCAGATCAGGCTCATTTTGCTCCTCCTCCACCTCGCGTGTGTTTGTTGTACCGTCACGTGACTCCGCGGCGCCAGGTGACCAAACAAGCCCACCGCTACCAGCAGGCTCGGCCAGCAGCAACGCATTACACACAACGAGAGAAAGAGTAGGGCTGTTTGCAGTGGCGGCTGGTCAATAGAGGGCGCTAGGGCGCCGCCCCTCCTGTGAAATATTAGGCTCGTTCGAGATGTCTGCGCCTGTCTGAGGCTTAGGTGCATACATCAACGTGATCTTACGCCGACTGTAGGGGTGGAGCATAAAACGGCTGCAGACAAGTCGGACACGGTCAACTTCGTGTAAACAATGGCGGATCTCGCGGTGTTTGCATTCGTTGTTGCCGACGAAATAGAAGCTTTGGAGTTACCGGAATTTATACCCGTGTTACAACAAGCATGCTGTATGCAAAGGATTGTGAATAGCAGCAAATCTACTGAATAAGGATTAAGTAGCATAGTGCTTTGGTCTCCAATCTTGGCGAAAATGAACTGCTGATTAGGCTACTTATTTGAATATCTACTTTTACACCCAGAGTCGTTTAGCACCTGTAACTCAACCATGAAACGAATTCACAGAATGATATTGAGATGGAGATTAAATGCCATTTGTTTTCATTGTTGGACAGACAGGTGTGAAGAAGAACCCCAAAAATCTACTAACCGTTAACAAGATTTGAACTACGGACGGCCGATCGCCAGACTGACGTGTTACCCACTAAACCAATTTAGGATGATACTGAAGAAGCAGTACTACGATATAAGTAAAGGATAATGGACGACACTTCTACAAATTTAATGCACGCGTTCTAGATGGTAAAACGGCCCAACGCGAAGCCTTAGAATGTAACCTGCGTTGTGTTGAACCTGTGTGATTCAGCTCTGCACACGCCTGGACTCGAACCAGCAGCACCTCGGATCGGGAGGCGAGCGTGCTGACAGTTGAGCCAATAGCCCAGGCTAGTTTTATTTTCGGATAGTCTAATGGAGTGAAGTCCATTATCCCGCTTATTCTACTGTTACCAACATGTTAAAAATGCCTTTTTACTGTTTAATCGGAGAAATGAACTCTGCATTGAACTGCAGTCAGATGTACAACGTTTTCAGTAGGCCAGCCTACCATTGTTGCAGAAATCACATATAAGAAGGTATCCCTTCGATTTCTGTCCATTTTCGCATATTCCAACATAACGAAGCGAGAAACGTCAAAATCGTCATGAGGAGATTCCTCCCAAACTGCCCAATCACGACTTTGAACTGACGTCATGAGGGCGGGTTTCCGGTCGTGCAGTTCGTGGAAAGCAACTGCAAGATCTGACTGCAGGCGAAGACTCCCGCGATATTTTAAGGTCATGTGACATGGTGACGTGGTGGTAAGTCCCTCCCCGGCTGACACAAGTCGGACAGGATTTCTAACCAGTATGCATTGCGTCCTTCCCAGTATGCATTGCGTCCATCCCAGCATGCATCATGTCAAGTCAGATCTGCACAGATCTGCATGAAGTCGAACGCGCCTATTGACTGTTTTATATATCTACCAAGATCAACAATGAATCAATCAAACCTAAAAAATATGAAATAAATACACAAAAATACATCGCGATTTTACTTGTGCAATGGTGTAGTGGTACCCGCCACACTGCCAGCAACCATTAAATGCGTCTGACTTTAGGCTAAGCTTGCGATTTGCCATTCGATATAAAGCCCTCCTCCAGGTCAAGGGCGGCGGTAATGCTGGAGTCTATGAGAGCTAGCAAACTTTTTTACTGTTTACGAGCAGAAACAGCTTTTCATTGGCGCATGAAAATTCGATTCTAGTTCGCAGCTCTCTGCGCCCAGACCAATGGCATTGTTTTCTATTTTTTTAATCTTAGCATGATTGGACAATTCATCAATCAATCACGTCCATCAGCAAGCATTCGCGCCACAGCTGTAACTCGTTCTAAGAGACAAGATGGCTAACGTTAATAGCGGAGACTCAATGATGCTTAAGGAAAACTCAATTATTTCACTTAAAAAAACTTTTTTCGTCGGTCGGCTGTGGAGAAGAAAAGGGTGAAGGAGTTGGGACCCGACTGTCCGGACTTAAACATTTCGCAGCAGGCTACTGATCGTGGGAGGACATACACAAGGAGCTTCACCTCAAATGTGTATGGTAAACGGAACTGGCTAGCTGGATGTGCAGTAGGTAATGCTTTTTTTTGTTTCCCCTGCGTGCTGTTTCAAAGTCCCGGGACAGAGATGTTATGGACTACAACGGGGATGAAGGACTTAAAACATTTTACAGAGAAAAGCCAAGAAACACGAGTGCAGCCGCAGCCACCTTGATAATAGCTTGAAGCTACATTTTTTTGGAAGGCTTAGCATTGCCCTCTCTCTCTCTCTCTCTCTCTCTCTCACTCTCTCGACTCTGAGCGAGTGTTTTCTGACTTTTTTCTGTCTTTTTTGATTCATGTTGTTTTGTGAATTGTAGTTTAAGTTTATAGTGATAAGTTAGTAATTTGATTGTTGATGTGATTTTGTTTTGTTTTTGGTGAGTTGGCGTCTTAGACGCCATGGTGAATGGAGTTTTCTCCCGGCTGACGAGGAAGCACGGCATCAAAGTTGGTGCCAGCTTCCCGTTCAGCGTGGAGGAGGTTGGTTTAGCCGTAGGAGAGGTGGTCGGTCACAGTTCTGTGAAATCGGCCGCTAGGATGAACGGAGCTGTGGTTTTATTCTTGGATCAGGTGGAGAAGGTGAACCAGGTTGTGGAGACGGGTATCACCGTCAATGATATGTTTGTGTCGGTCCAACCGTTGACGCTGCCCGCAACAAAGGTTATTTTGTCAAATGTCCCCCCCTTTATCACTGATGAGTTTCTAAGCAGAGAATTATCTAGACATGGAAAATTTGTTTCTCCTCTGAAAAAGATCCTCTCTGGCTGCAAGTCTCCTTTGTTGAAGCATGTGGTGTCTCACAGGAGACAGCTGTACATGATCCTAAATAACCGTGATGAGGAGCTTAACCTCAGATTTCATGTTAAAGTTGATGATTTTGATTATGTTTTGTTTGCCAGTTCTTCTGTAATGAAATGTTTTGGTTGTGGTGAAGAAGGACATACTGTCAGGATCTGTCCTAACAGAGGAGGGCCGGCTTCGCCTGGCCTTCCGTCGGCAAACGCAGACCGCCCCGCAGCCGCGGAGCATCGCGCCGATGCCGAGCGGCCCGGTGCCGCAGAGCATCGTGCCAGTGCCGAGCGGCCCGATGCTGTAGGGTCGAGGCGGGATGGTGCTGGTCAGCAGGACGGCCTGGGAGGCACTGCTGAGGACAGTGTACAGGTTGAGGGAGAGGAGGAATTCACAGGAGGAAAAGATGTTGGTGAAAGTGGTGAGGATAACCTTGTGGAAACTAAGATCAGTGATGAAAACATTGTGAATGGTGGAAATGGTTTGTGTACGACACAGGTGGAGGAGACAGGTGAGCTATGTGAAACAGGTAGGTGCAGGTGAAGTGAGCAGAGCATGGTGTGAGCAGGTTGAAGAGGCTGAGATGGTGGAAGCAGAATATAAATCTACTCCACGTAAACGAAGGACTAAAACTAAAAACACATGTGCTGAAGCAAAAACAAGTCGTGTGAGTGCAGACAGACACACAGAGAAGAAGCGGGAGCAGACAGAGAGCAGTGCTGCTGAAGATGACTGTGTGTCTGACAGCAGTGACGTGTCCCTTCTTAAAGTGGGGGGCAGTCAGGAAAAAAAGGCTTACACAGCCACAATGGTCAAGTCCTTCCTCCAAGAAACAAAAAATATGAAAGGGGTTAGAGTGGAGGATTATTTTCCTGATCTGGAAGGTTTTTACACCTCAGCCAGGTTCCACATGAGGAACAGAGAAGAATCAGCTTTAAATGATCAGGAAATCTTCAGGCTGAGGAAACTCGTACTTAAAGTCAAGAGACAACACTTCAGCAAGGATGATGGAAAAGGCTCTTTGTTGCATTTTACCTAACTTATTGTTTGTTTTTAGCCTGTTTTTTTATTCCTCAGTCTGTATGGCTTCATTTAGAGTGGGAAGTCTAAATGTAAATGGGGCCAGAAATGTTAAGAAGAGAGCTGTTATATATGAATCAGCTAGAATCAAACGCATGGATGTTCTTTTTTTACAAGAAACACAGTGATGTAAACAATGAGGTAGACTGGAACAGAGAATGGGAGGGGGAGGTGATTTTAAGTCACCACACAGCAATCAGTGGAGGAGTGGGTCTCCTGTTCTCCAGGAACTTCACTCCAGCTTCCCTGGAGGTCGAACATGTCGTAGAGGGGAGGTGTCTTTTAGCTAAGGCTCTTTTTGATCATTTTACTGTCTTTTTTATTAATATCTATGCTCCAACCAACGGTGCAGAGAGGAGGAGGTTACTGAAGCAAGTTAGTGATAAACTAAGTGAATTAATTTACATGTCTGAGACAGTGGTGGGACCATGGAAAGATAGAAATTAACCTTTGTGTCAGCAGCACACACTCAATGTCACGAGAGACATCACCAGATCTGTAAAAGACCTGGAGACTGATATAGTGGAGCTAGAAACAATGAGTGAGCCCACAGGAAATCGAGGATATATTGAAATCCTCAAAGCTAAAAAAATGGCTTTAGCCAACCTGCTGGAGACAAAAGCACATGGTGCACTGGTGAGATCCAGAGTACAGAACATCTCGGAGATGGATGCGCCGTCCAGCTTCTTCTTTGGCCTGGAGAAGAAACGAGGACAGAAGAATGTGATCCACTCTCTCCTGTCAGACACAGGGCAGGAACTGACAGAACCTGGACAGATCAGGAGGACAGCTGTTGTTTTTTTTTCCTCTTTATACTCCAGTGAATATGAAGAGGATGAGCCACTGTATCAAGAGTTCTGCAACGAGCTGCCTCAGGTCTCTGAGGAGACCAACTCACAGCTGGAGAGGCCTTTACAGCTGCAGGAACTTCATGGCGCTCTGCAGAGCATGCAGGGGCGGAGGGCTCCCGGCATCGATGGCCTGACTGTGGAGTTTTATAAAGCCTTCTGGGACATTTTATCACCTGATATCTTGGAGGTTTTAAATGAAAGCATGGCCTCAGGTTCATTGCCACTGTCCTGCAGAAGAGCCATAATTGCTCTCCTGCCTAAGAAAGGGAACCTGCAGGACATTAAGAACTGCCGCCCTGTGTCTCTGCTTTGCACGGATTACAAGATCATGTCCAAAGTCCTGGCCAACAGGCTGAGAGCGGCAGTCCATCAAGTCATCCACCGGGACCAGGCGTACTGTGTGCCCGGCAGGTCCATGGTAGATAATATCTACCTAATTTGAGATGTTTTGGAGGTCTCCAGCTCATTGGGTGTAGACTCTGGTTTGATTTCTCTGGATCAGGAAAAGACTTTTGACCGCGTTGAACACTGCTTCCTCTGGAGAACTATGGAGAAGTTTGGGTTCAGCGCTGGTTTCATTGCCAAGATCAAGGTGTTGTACAGTGGTGTTGAGAGTGTGCTGAAGTTTAATGGTAGTCTGTGTGCTCCTTTTAGAGTGTGTAGAGGCATCCGACAGGGCTGTGCACTGTCTGGTATGCTCTATAAACTCTCCCTAGAACCCCTGCTGCACAGAATACGCACAAGTATTGAAGGCCTGATTTTACCTGGTTTTAGAGAGAACATTGTTTTATCTGCTTATGCTGATGATGTCATTGTTTTTATAAAAAGCCAGCGTGAAATAGACATTTTAGCTAATATAACAATAGAGTTTAATGTTTTATCATCAGCGACTGTAAATTGGAAAAAAAGTGAAGCTCTTGCAGTCGGTGAGTGGCGTGACGGTCTCCCAGTTCTCCCCCAGAACCTGGTTTGGAAGAGAGACGGTTTGAAATACCTTGGTATCTTTCTAGGAAACGAAATAATAGTCCAGAAGAACTGGGAGAGCATCACAGATAAAATAGAGAGTAGACTAGCTAAATGGAAATGGTTGCTTCCTCAGATGTCTTACAGAGGTAGAGTACTTGTGCTTAACAACCTTATAGCCTCTCAGCTCTGGCATCGCCTGAAATGTATGGACCCCCCCTCAGGTTTACTAGCCCAGATTCAAACAAAAATGATCAACTTTTTTTGGGATCGTCTACACTGAGTGTATTGTTTTTATCTAGGGAGGAGGGGGGACAGGGCCTCGTCCACCTGGCCAGTAGAACAGCCACATTCAGGTTACAGTTCATTCAGAGGTTCCTGACAGGTCCGGCAGACCTGGTGTGGAGAGAAGTGACTAGTTGTATTCTCAGACGTGTGAATAACCTGGGACTGGATGCTACTCTGTTTTTAACTGATTCTAAATTTCTAAATTTAAGGGTTTTACCTCCATTTTATCAGGGTGTTTTTAGATCCTGGGCTCTTTTTAGCCTTAAAAATGGTGAAAAGTCTAACTCTCTGCACTGGTTGTTGAAGGAGCCACTGATCCATGGGGCGAGACTGGACGTATGCAGCGCTGCCACCCCTGGCCTGATGGGGGCGTACGCCAAACTAAGACCTCGTCCCTGAAGCAGTTGGTGGATGCAGCAGGTCCAGATTTGACTGACGCCCAGGCCGTGGGCTCTCTGCTGGGTCTTCATTCTGCTCGGGTAGCTCAGCGAGTCCTGGAGCTCTGGAGGCAGAGGCTCTCTGGAAGGGACAGAGGCCTCATAAAGGAGTATGGTCAGGGAACTACTGAACCTGACCATAGAGACCCGTTCCCTGAGATCGTCCTAAGCCCTCTTCTTGGGGGGCTGAGCGGCCCCCTGCTGAACACATGCAACCCTGACAGACTGAGCCTGTACAGAGCGGACAAAAAAACTCTGTACATGAACTGTGTTAAGAGCATAAACAAGAAGGGCCTGAGCAACAGAGCAGTCACTGTGTGGAGCAGCAGGCTGAGAGGAGACAATGTCCTGGGTCCACAGTGGAAAATTTTATATAAACCCCCCTCAAGAAAAGGACAGCTGACCTCCAGTGGAGGGTTTTACATGGGGCTATTGCTTCAAACGCTTTTATCTCTGTTATTAACCCTGCTGTTGCCAATAAGTGTCCTTTTTGTGAGCTGAATGAGACTGTCTTTCATCTTTTCACTGAGTGTACAAGACTTACTGATTTTTTTAATCTTTTAACTGTTGTTTTCAAACAATTTGGTGAGAAGTTCTCTGAGATCAGTTTCATCTTTGGTGCAGGCTACAAAAAGACAAACCACATTAAGTGGCAGCTATTAAATTTCCTGTCAGGAGAGGCTAACTTATCCATATATGTGAGCAGGAAAAACAAAAATGGAGGACAGGGTGGGCCAGGAGGCCACTTCAGTGTGGCTTTGCAATTTTAGGTCCAGACTTTTGCTGGAGTTCAGATTTTATAAGATGATGGCAGACTTGTTCACGTTTAAACAATTGTGGTGTTACAGGAACGTTATTTGCACTGTGGAAGACGAGGAATTGCAATTTGCACAAACTTCTGTTGTATAAATTTGTGTGTATCTTATTTATTAATATGCTGATTTTTATGTAAGATGATACATGTGTTCATGTAAATAAAGTATTTTGTAAAAATTAAAAAAATCTCTCTCTCTCTCTCTCACTCTCTCTCACACACTCTCTCACTCTCTCTCCCTCTCACTCTCAAACACACATACAAACAGAGAGAGAATGTTAACTTGTGTATAATTCCTATTTTTATTGATGTATTAGCACTTTTAAACTTGCTGGATTTTACAAGGCAAATAAATTAAGTTAAAACTTAGTTCCATGGCCCCATTTGTCTTTGTAAGGAAATGTTCTATTTTGTCTTTATTATTTTGTCAGAATGCACCAGAATGCTTAGTTTGTATGTGAAAATCACAAAAAAAATCTACTGGGGGAGGATGCCCCCAGACCCCCCTACAGGGGTTTGATTTACAAACTTAGCGCCCCCCCTAACATAAAATTCACCAGCCGCCACTGGCTGTTTGCTTATATTTTCGGGCCGAAAATGAAACGATAGCAAGTTGTGCTATTTGTAAAAAGGATGTAAGATACAGTGGTAACACAACAAACTTGTAATTGCATATGGAAATTTTTAAAATCCCCGCGCACTTGGCCCCTACAGATGCTTATAAGAAGAAAAAAAGTGCACTAAAGGGGAGAAATGTCTTATTTTTGTATTGTACTGTACTTCCTAAACACGTCCTTACATTATTTATAATATTTGTTGTGGAGTGATAATTTTCTACACTTTGTTTATTTAAGAAAAAAAAAATCCAGAAAGAAGTTCAATGAAGGGAGAGATTTAGTTTTTATTGTAGTTTCTGAACATTGAAAGTTTCTGAATATCTCTCCCATCTTGGGGAAACTGAACTGTCTGTTGCCGGAAGAAAGCACTGAGAGCATAGAGTAGCACTGAACGAAGACAGTTCAGTTTCCCCAAGATGGCGCCCGCCTGGATATGCGAGCCAGACGCGAACGGTACTGTGTTCCTTTTTTAATAAACTGCCTGTATACTTGCAAAGTTCTCAATGCTTCGGTTTACATGTAGAGACCCTAGTTATGCTACCGTGTAAGTGTGGTGATATTGTGAGCCTTGTTAGTGGTATAGAAATAGCGATTTCTTTGTATGTGTCGGTGTGCCCCGAAGGCTAGCGTTATACGCTAATTAGCGGTTTGCAAGAAAACTGGTCACATTTGACTAACAAAACAAATGCATGAAAACAAAGACCAGAGAACGGTCGAACTCGGTACACATGGGTTATTAACCCCAGGTTCATTTTGCGCCGGAGTTCCCCTTTAAGTAATATATTAATTTATAACTGCCCCATGGTCCCTGAGAACCTGAGGCCCTCTTGACAGCTCAGAGTGATCATTGGATCATTTAAAAGTGTGTCATCAGTAATTTTATTATCACTATATGTATACCTGTCAAACTGTTTCAGTGAGAACAGTCTCATTCTAGCCTTCTCTTAACCCATAGCCTGCATCACTGTTTGATTAGCCATGATTTCTACAAAGGAACATAACATGCATATAATAGTAAGATACTGACTGGAAAATAAGGGGTAAACATGAAGTTAAACAGACAGCTAGCTCCTTGATTAGACAGTTTTACTGATGTCATCCAGCATCAAAAGGACTTAAAGTCAAATCTAATTTTATTTATATAGCCCGAAATCAAATCAATTAAATTTGTCCCAGGGGGTTTACAATCTATACAGTATGTGACATCCTCTGTCCTTAGACCCTCAATGTCACTAAGGAACAACTACTATGATTTGTGTTGGGAAACCAAATTCTTCATAAGTTTCTGCAGTACATTATATTTCTGATGTTAGAAGCATTATGAGTAATGTTATACTGCAAATTGAAAACATGACATGTTTATACCTTGTAGGTGCCTGACTACATAGTATGTATGTTGTGTACTACATGCATACTGTGTTACATAATGCACTTTTTTTTATCTAACTTGGCTACACTAATTTATCGCGTCATCTTCAGATATAGGCTGTTGCATACATATACAGAATGTGGATCATTTTACCAGGTATTACAAAATGCCTGCATAACTGAGGAATCAATGTGTCATTGAAAATTGTACATTTTCCAATAATTTTCAAACAATTTAACAGTAATACTTAATGCTGTCTATCTGTCTGTCTTGCAGTGGGACAAAGTGGAAAAACTCCTGGGAGCCAAAAGACAACATTCAAAGGTAACATCCTGAAATAGACTGTTACTGTGTCATATTGATTTTGTTGTTGTTGCTGTGTTGCATTGTTTGTTATTGTTGCTGTGTTGTATGACAGTTATGGAGACTGACAGGGGATTATGCCATACTGTGGTAATCAAAAATGTTCAAGTATAGACATGTTTATTTTTTAATAATTAGCTTTTAATGTTTGATTCAGACTGGTATTTAATTGATGACAAGAGTGAAAATCAGTTATTATATATTGTTTGATTTAACTGCTTTATGATCTATTTTGCTTGATCTTTGAGGAGACAGGCTACATGAATGATAAATGTTAATGTCTGGTAATGTTTTAAAATAAAATACCTGCCACCTGTCTCTGTCTGTGTTCATTTCCATTCAATTCAGTTTCATGACTGTTTACAGTTTATAAATTCGCAGCCTGAATAGGTTTGTTTTCAGTAAAAAAGGGTGAGGGGTTAACAGACAACTTCATCCAATCACACCCATTACAGTAGCTTAGCCAGCATAAAAGACAAACCCATGTCATTGAGAAGTACATTCTTACCCATCAGCTGAATGTTTGTGCTTATATTGCTTGTTAATTACAAAGAATTGATTTAGTTTTGATTAACATTTATTGTTATATACAATATTATATAATATATACAATATTCTGAAATCAAGGAATGCCCCTGTCACATATCCTCAGTAGTGTTTTGTTGAGATGCTGTTTTTTCATTGAAACACACAGATGTCAGAAATGACCTATTGGACATCATAACAACGGTATGTGTAACTGATTTACTCAAAGTCCCTTGACAAATAGCTGTTGTGATGTTAGTTTTCACACGGGTTCAAAATGTCTGGTGGAATTAATTAATTGGCAAAAACAAATGAGCAGATACAATATAAATTACTAATTCAGTTGTAAATCTGTCAGATATGATTACCTTACATGATCTTTCTAATTGTTATTTAAAAAAGAAAAAAAAAATCCTTATTTCATGGGCTGAGCCCTCAAAAGGCTCTCTGAATCTAAGCCTGTGCACAGCTGTGTCTATGAAATGTCAAAATCCATACTTTGTGGTAGGACTAAAGATATTGTTGTAAAGGTCTCAACCTGGGGAATAGCATATGTCAGTTAGGGGACTGTAAATGGCTCCTGCTTTGAACTATTGACCTTTGAACCCTGACTTCTGAGAAGATCTGAAGGGCTGTAATTCTGCATCAAAAGGGGCTATAGACATAGGACAAAATGTTCTAGAAAGCTTATGAACTCAGCTGTGTGATTATACCTAGTGGATATAGACAGAAAGTGGGGGCACTGTTCAAAATGGTAAACATATCTTTTCACCCACTTGACAATTATATACTTAAATTCTGGTCACAGAAATGTGTTTCCTACACCCTTAAACCCCCGGCTATGTATTCATTTTATTATTTATAACCTCCTGTTCTAGGAAATCACTAATCGTTGTAGAAACTACAAATCCCTTGAGCTGCAACATGTAGCTTGATACCAAGTCACGTGATATTTGTAGTTTTTCGGTTTTCAAATACATATGTTAAAATAGGGTTGTAAAAAAGATATATATACTGATTACATTGAATATCTAGTATTGCCGAACTAGCGATGACATTGCTTTAAGTTGATATATGTTAAGAAAAAGTACAGACAGTTTATTTAAGATGTGTTTAGAACCGCCCAATATAGATTTACGCCAAAAAGCAATGCAGTTTGGTTCTCCGGCTTTATAGAACAGTAGATAGGGTTAGGATTGGTTTATCTGCTTAACACATGAAATATTTACTACAGCCGAACTTGGAATGGCAGTGATTATAGTTGGTTTAAGTTAAGAAATGACACACAACACTGCATTTTAGTCGTTTATTTGAAAATATTATGAAGCTTTGCTGTAGCTTGGTTGAGCGGCAGAAAGCGAACGCAGCCAATCCACGGCAGACAGCTATAGACAGGAATCGAATGAGTCCAACTACGTCACTAGGCTTTCTGCCGATCTCATAAGCCTTCTTTTAATAATACAGTTCAAAATGTACCAGGTTTAACGAATGCATTGACTAACACGGCATTAGTAGCATTCACTTTGAGGATGTGAGTAGTATTTTCACACTAATCGGCTCGTTTTCTATCCCGGGATGACGACGGAGGTTGACCGGCCGATTGGCTGGTTCCACAGGTGGCGCTTCACTTCTCCGAAAACGTCCGAGCAAACTTCCAAACAGGCGTTATTTAATAAACTGATCACATATTGGGGATCTACACGGTTACTTTCTCGCATGAAAAAATATTAAAACTTAATTAAGTGACGTATTAACAGCTCTAGAGCTACTCACCCTCAAACATAACAGTGAGTCGTAATTTGGGTGCATGCAAAACGACAACTGTGACTGGAGTGTCGATATTTACTCGACCACTAGGGGTCGCTTAACTTTGAAACGTAACATGAGGTCGTAATTCGCAGATGTACACACGACTCATGTGGTCGCCCGGGTCAGAGCCGCCCCAGGACAGCACCCCCGTCAGTAGACCAGCAGCAACTCCCAGTGTGGTAGGCCCCCATGAGGAGACACTGGAGCTAAAAACAGAGGGACTAAAACTGTAAAATAGGATAAAAATAAACAAAATGGATAAAATGCTTTTCACCTCATGAAATTAAAATGTAGTTAAAGCATATACTTAAAATAGTATAGAATAGAGATTAAATATGATAAAAAGTCTGATTAAAAGGAATAAAGGAAATCATTAATTTCATTCATTCATTTACTATACCCACTTATTCCTGTTAAGGGTCGCGGGGGTCTGCTGGAGCCTATCCCAGCTGTCATCGGGCGAGAGGCAGGGGTACACCCTGGACAGGTCGCTAACACAGAGACAGACAACCACTCACACCTACGGCCAATTTAGAATCACCAATTAACCTAACCAGCATGTCTTTAGATGGTGGGAGGAAGCCGGAGAACCTGGAGAGAACCCACGCAGACACAGTGAGAACATGCAAACTCCACACAGAAAGGCCAGCCGGCCCATGGATTTGAACCGGTGACCTTCTTGCTGTGAGGCATCAGTGCTAACCATCTCGCCACTGTGCCGCCCTAAAGGAAATCAATTAAATCAATTAAAAGCCTGATTGAGAAGGTGGGTCTTGAGTCTCTTTTTAAAAACATCAACAGTCTCTGAGGCCATGAGGTTCTCTGGCAGGCTGTTCCACAATCGGGGGCCATAATAACTGAAAGCCGCCTTCCCGTGTGTTTTCGATCTAACTTTTGGTATGGTTAAAAGTAGCCTGACGAGCCAGACCCACATTAAATGTAGGGTCTGGGCACTCTCCATAGACAGGGCTCAACCGGAGGGGTGGGATAAACGGCTGTCTTTCAAACTCCCTCTCCACGCAATAGGATAGCGCTACAACCAATCAGAGCAACGAACAGGGTTGGGTCAGATTACTTTGAAATGTAATCGATTACTGATTACAGATTACATGGCAAATTTTGTAATCAGTAACGTAATCTATTGGATTACCCAAAACATGTAACGTAATCTGATTACTTTAGGATTACTTTTTACACAACTTGTACAAGACATACACAATCTTATTTTCCTCTGTCTTTAATTCAAAGTTGTGGCGATGTTGCCAAGTACTGAACGTATTTTTGCCGACTGGAACAGGTCTATTCCCAGATAGCAAGAGGCTGGCGGACCACCGTCAGCCCACTGGGGATAGACCTGGCAGTCCGCTGGAGTTTTGCTCATCGGTTCACTGGCGGTCCGCGAGCGAGTTGTCGTCAAATGCCCCAATATTTTGTCACTATTGGTCTAAAACCTTTTTCATTTATTCAGTTATACTTCATCCATCACTTTAATAACATTTCATGTATTTTCTTAATATTCATGATAAGTTAAATTTCAAGAGATGGTGGTCCAACGGTGGACCACAAGTGGCATGCCACCAGCGGTCTGCTATCTGCCAATCTGTTTTTTTGCTATCTGGGTTGGTTGACGTTGACGGTTCCTCCATCTTGGGTTTTGATTTGAACCTTTTTCTTGTCAAGAAACTACACAGGCAAATGGATGATAATGACATCTAGTGAACAAACAAATGGGCTGCTTGTCAAATGAAAACACTGGCTAGGCTATCATAAAAAAGTTGCATTGTTTGCATGATAAAATGTAATCAGGTAATCCCCAACAATGTAACTGTAATCTAATTACGCATTTTTGTATTGTAGTCTGGGCTGATTACAGTTACTTGATTTTTGTAATCTGATTACGTAATCTAGATTACATGTAATCAGTTACTACCCAACCCTGGCAACGAAGAAGGGGATGTGGTCAGAGCGACGGAAAAGAGAGTTCCTTGCATGTGTTGTGGAAAAAACTTATCCTAATAGATATTAAATAGTTCTTGTTGCATCCTGTTTTGTTTTTTTTATGAGTTCGCCTACAGGTTGAGTTTCTCCTGCATTAATCATTTTTAAACTGTGGATCAAACTTTTGCCGTATCCGGTTGGCAAAACTCCAAATACATCCTTCTTTTGTAAGAACGACCTCAGTGCAGTTTCTTGTTCTTTTCTCAGAGAAAAGCTTAACTTTAAGTCTTTCAGAGTGGCAGCCAAAGCCGATTCGAAAGAAAGTTGTTCGCTAGCAGCAGCCATCGCTCTGGTAGTTCTAGCAGGATGGGGAATTCACGCGTAATTCACGGAACTTATACACGCGTGTCCTGTTTACAAACATTACTGGGTGGATCAATATAATTTGGGGTTTGCATGAAGAAAAAAATATGTTGTTAAACATTATTGTGCTCCTTGGAAAATTTTTTATTTTCAAAAAAGAAAAATGTGTTACATTGGAACCATTCATCATGTTTCTAAAACATTATTATTTAATGACAAAAAATATGGAAAAAAATAAAAGTAAATCACAATCAGAAAATTAGCTATCACAAAAAAATGGGACAAAGATCAATAATATCATATTTTATCATTTTGACTTTGATACTTGTGGATAAGATTCTATCTTGTTGCCACATATTCTATATTTTTCTGTTCTGGCTGTCATGAAGTTAAATTATAGCTTAAATATGAAAATGGCTAGGCTATATATCTAAAATATGTATGCTTGTTTTTGTATGTTTTTGGTTGTTGTTGTTGCGTTTGTTTTCTTTTATCACTGTATACTTGTTTGTCTTCTACGTTGTTGTTAGAAAACGTCAATAATAATAAAAAATAAAAAAAAAACATTACTGGGTGCACGCGCATCCAGGAAGCCCGCCCACCGACTCGTGATTGGCCCGGTACATCTTGGATTTTTCGAAATCTCAAGTCAACGGAGAGTAACTAGACTGACCCGGTAGGGGCAGTCTAGATTCTAGGCTAGGTTAAAAGACCAGTGCTGGAAGACCTCAGGGTTGATATGGTAAAAGTAAGCCAGATAAATAAGAAGGCCCAAGACTGTTAAGACACTTAAAAACGAGTAAAAGAAACTTAAAATCAATCCTGAAGCACACGGGAAGCCAATGCAGCGATTTTAAAACTGGTGTGATGTGCTCCTGCCCTCTGGTCCTCGTCAGCACTTGTGTGAATTTTGTAGTAGCTGAAGATTAGAGATACTTTTTTTGGGGAAGACCAGAGAGCAGGGCATTACAATAATCTAAACGACAAGAGATAAAAGCATGCATCAGTACCTCCGTGCTGGCCTGAAAGAGAAATGGGCGGACTCTGGCTATATTCTTAAGATGGTAAAAACCAATCTTTGTTATGTTTTTGATATGTGGGATAAAACTAAGCTCAGAGTCAAAAATCACACCCAGTTTTTTTACAGTTTGGGATGGTTTAAGATCTTGTACTTTTGTTTCTCTCTCTGGCCTTTAGGACCAATGACTAAAACCTCGGTTTTGTTCTGGTTGAACTGCAGGAAATTCGCTGCCATCCATGACTTGATATCTAAGATGCAGTTAAAAAGGGCATCAACAGGCTCTGTGTCATCAGGAGACACGGCCATGTGCAGTTGTATCGTCAACATAAATATGAAAGCTGATGCCGTGCCTCCTGATGACATCCCCGAGGGGAATCATGTAAAGATTTACAAGACTTGGACCTAAAATTGACCCCTGGGGAACCCCACAGTTGATCTCATGGGTTCCTGAGGAACATGTATCCATACTCACAAAAAAGTGTGAGGTAAGAGACGAACCAGTTGAAAGCAGTACCAGAGAGGCCGACCAGGTTCTTCAGTCTGTTTAAAAAAATGTGATGGTCTACTGTATCAAAGGCGGTGGTTAGATCCAGTAGTACCAAGACTGTGAGTTTGTGTTTATCGAAGTTGAACCTGATATCATTTAAAATCTTTAAAAGGGCTGTCTTGGTACTGTGGTTCGTCCTAAAACCAGACTGATGCCTCTCTAAAATGTTGTTTGTGTTTAAACAACACAACTGGCTATGTGGTGCGGAGACAACAATCTCTCCCTGAATGTGGAAAAGACAAAAGAGATTGTTGTGGACTTCAGGAGAGCGCACACTCAGCATGCTCCTCTGAATATCGATGGTGCTGCTTTGGAGAGGGTGAGCAGCACCAAGTTCCTGGGTGTGTACGTCACAGAGGACCTCTCCTGGATGACCAACACCGCATCACTGGCGAAGAAGGCTCAACACCGCCTCTACTTTCTGCGCAATCTGAGGAAAGCCAGAGCACCGGCTTCCTCAGTCTGCTGCCATCAGGGAGGAGACTGCGGAGTCTTCAGGCCAGGACCAGCAGACTCAAGGACAGCTTCTTCCACCAGGCTGTCAGGAAACTCAATTCCTTACCTGCTCTGCCCCCTCTCCCCGTTCTGCTCCCTGTACACACACACTAACCTAGGACTCTTTTTACATCTCATATTTGTACATTTTGTGTCTAAGTTGCTGCACCGTAGGCCTTTGAGGAAAGTCATTTCAATCCTGTGTATGTGTTGGACATGTCAGAATTGACAATAAAGCTGACTTTGACTTTGACTAAAAATCATTTATTGGTTAAAAACCAGTTTTTCTAAAATTTTACTTAAAAATGGTAAGTTGGATACAGGTCATAATTGTTAAGAATGTTGGGGTCTAAAATTTGCAGCCACTTCAGAAGTTAGGTAACGTTTCCTCACCGTTCTCACCGGGGGCCTCCTGCTGGTTAAAACTGGTGATGTTGAAAAACACACAGTAGTGGTTAGACACAGCCAAGTCCTCAACAGAGGACACACCCACGGACAGGCCATAGGTTATGACCAGGTCTAGGGTGTGCCCCCTGCTGCGGGTCGGCTGTGTGACATGCTGTTTAAAATCCAAACAGTTTAAGAGGTTTAGAAATTCTCCGGATACTGGGTCCGAGGTTTTGTCGACGTGTAGATTAAAATCATCATTTATTAAAATCCTGTTGTAGGTGGTGTGAATGACTGATAAGAATTCAGAGAATTTACTGATAAAAGAGGTGGAGTACTGGGGTGGTCTGTAGACCATCACAGATGCAGAGAGTATGAGGGCTGCTAAAAACAAAGGCACAGGGTTGGGTCAGATTACTTTGAAATGTAATCGATTACTGATTACAGATTACATGGCAAATTTTGTAATCAGTAACGTAATCTATTGGATTACCCAAAACATGTAACGTAATCTGATTACTTTAGGATTACTTTTTACACAACTTGTACAAGACATACACAATCTTATTTTCCTCTGTCTTTAATTCAAAGTTGTGGCGATGTTGCCAAGTACTGAACGTATTTTTGCCGACTGGAACAGGTCTATTCCCAGATAGCAAGAGGCTGGCGGACCACCGTCAGCCCACTGGGGATAGACCTGGCAGTCCGCTGGAGTTTTGCTCATCGGTTCACTGGCGGTCCGCGAGCGAGTTGTCGTCAAATGCCCCAATATTTTGTCACTATTGGTCTAAAACCTTTTTCATTTATTCAGTTATACTTCATCCATCACTTTAATAACATTTCATGTATTTTCTTAATATTCATGATAAGTTAAATTGCAAGAGATGGTGGTCCAACGGTGGACCACAAGTGGCATGCCACCAGCGGTCTGCTATCTGCCAATCTGATTTTGCTATCTGGGTTGGTTGACGTTGACGGTTCCTCCATCTTGGGTTTTGATTTGAACCTTTTTCTTGTCAAGAAACTACACAGGCAAATGGATGATAATGACATCTAGTGAACAAACAAATGGGCTGCTTGTCAAATGAAAACACTGGCTAGGCTATCATAAAAAAGTTGCATTGTTTGCATGATAAAATGTAATCAGGTAATCCCCAACAATGTAACTGTAATCTAATTTCGCATTTTTGTATTGTAGTCTGGGCTGATTACAGTTACTTGATTTTTGTAATCTGATTACGTAATCTAGATTACATGTAATCAGTTACTACCCAACCCTGCAAAGGCATGATGCTCAAATGATGAGTAGCTGTTAAAAGGAACTACTGATGGAGAGGTGTATATTGTGTGGGTGTAACGTGTAGTGGGGGAGGGTGGGAGTGAGGGGCAGAGGGTCTGTGTGCACATGTTTTAACAGTGATTCAGGAGGTGGCTGAGGTGCAGGACCAGACAGTCAGGTTGATGTTAACTGATAAAAGCCGTGAACCCTCCTGATTTGGGTGGAGGCCGTCCTGTTTAAAAAGGTGAGGCCTGTTTAAAAAAGCTGGAAAACTGTCAAAAAACGAGATACTTTTGGTCCGGCAGTACACCTTCAGGCACAGGTGCAGCTGGTGAAGGCGGCTGGTGGTGACGTCACTATACCGAGGTGAGGGAAGCGGACCGGCGATAATTAGCCGCTTCCCTGTGTCCAGCAGGCACCAGGGAGACGAAATCCTGTTGGAGCACCTCCGACTGGTGATTTTTGAGGTCGTTGAAGCCGGCCTCCAGGACCAGCGTGGAGGCCGAGTTGTGCTGTGCACTCAGCTGGAGGGCAGAGGATGTGACTTGATTGATGCGGGCTTCAGGGTGGCAGAAGGTCTGGCCACCGTGTACCTCCACGTCCCTGACCATGGAGGTCCCGATAACCAGCACAGAGGGGGTGCGCCGCTCCGCTGGCTGCCTGGAGGTGCGGCGGAGGCGGGACGGAGCCTGAGGTTTGGGTTGGTGGTGCCGGGCCGCAGTTGCTCCTGGCCGAAATGGAGGGGAGGGGTCTTGCTGGACGAGTGGACACAGGATCCTGGACTGGTGAGAGCCACGACCAGGTGGATGGACAGGTCCTGGGGCGAGCTGGACAAAGCACCCACGGGGGCAAATCCTGCAGGCTTAGGATGTCAAACCTATTATCCCGTGGTAGATATGGAGGCAGAGGAGGAGGGGATGGACGAGCCCCAGTGCCCCTGTGCACCACTGACCAGGGTTCCCTCAGCTTGAGTGGAGTCGCTCTCTCCATATGATATTTATATAGTTATTAATAACTTCTTCTGCAAAGTCAAACTGCTTAAAGTTATGAAAACAGTTGACCAGTGAATAAATTGTTCATTATTTTATTTTTAAGTGTCCTTTGTCGACCATGGTGGGAAACTTTGTCACATGGTGCGAGGACAACTTCCTTCAGCTAAATGTGACGAAGACAAAGGAACTGGTTGTGGACATGCGGAGGAAAAAGGCTCCAGTGACCCCTGTTACCATCCGAGGGGCCCAGGTGGACATTGTGGAGTACTACAAGTATCTGGGAGTGTACATTGACAATAAACTGGACTGGTCAAAGGTCCTTCAATATCTGTCGGACAATGTTGAGGATGTTCTATGAGTCTGTGGTGGCCAGTGCGCTCCTGTACGCTGTTGCATGCTGGGGCAGCAGGCTGCGAGCGGCAGACGCAAATAGACTCAACAAACTGATCCGCAAGGCCAGTGATGTTGTCGGGGTGGAGTTGGACTCTTTAAACACAGTGTCAGAGAGGAGGATGCTGGCAAGAGTTAAGACCATCCTGGACAACACATCTCACCCACTCCACAACACACTGGCCAGTCTAAGGAGAACCTTCAGTAACAGACTCATTCTACCCAAATGCACAACAGAACGCCACAGGAGGTCATTCCTGCCTGTGGCCATCAAACTTTAGAACTCCTCCCACTGAGTGTTGGTCACTCTTTAAAACTTAGACGCTGTTAATTTATTTGCAAATTCTACCTCTGTATATTGTGAATACTTGTGCAATATTGTTCCTTTACTTTAAATGCATCTTACTTATTTTTATATATTTTTGTATTACCTTTATTCAACTAGCAACTGTCACTTTATGGGAGCAACAGCAACAAAACAATTTCCTTGAAGGATAAATAAAATATTCTGATTCTGATTCTGATTCTGATTTCCTCATTGAACTTTTCTTCCTTTTTTTTGAAAGTTAGCAGTTCTGCTGGAGAACACTTCTTATTAGCCACTGTGCTGCCCTAGTGGCGAGGTGGTTAGCACTGAAGCCCCACAGCAAGAAGGTCACCGGTTCGAATCCATGGGCCGGCTGGGGCCTTTCTGTAAGGAGTTTGCATGTTCTCCCTGTGTCCTTGCATGTTCTCCCTGTGTCTGCGTGGGTTCTCTCCAGGTACTCCAGCTTCCTCCCACCATCCAAAGACATGCTGGTTAGGTTCATTGATGATTCTAAATTGGCTGTAGGTGTGCATGTGAGTGTGAATGGTTGTCTGTCTCTGTGTTGGCCCTGCGATGGACTGCGATGGTGTACCCCTGCCTCTCGCCCGATGACAGCTGGGATAGGCTCCAGCAGACCCCGTGACCCTTAACAGGACTAAACGGGTATAGAAAATGAATGAATGAATGGCTAAAATATTATTATTGTGAGGACAGCCCTCTTAAAGGTGGGGGTGTGATGATCCCTCCCACTCTCTTCCTTATTTGAAGCTGCATGTACCTGCCCTTGTGGGCTCAGTTTGTAGAAGGGTATAAAGGACGACCCTTCTCAGTGTCTCTCTCTCTCAGCCAGGCCTACTGCATCCTCGTCATCCTGTTTGGTTTGTTGTACCCTCCAACATGACATGACACCAAACTCACACCCATCCAGTCATTTTGTTGCCGGCCTAGAGCCTAGCGGTAACGCTGTCAAAGGAGAATTAGGGCAGACACCACGCACACTTTAAACTGGACGGCAGCAGCAACGGCACAGTCAAAATTTCCACAGGAATTTTCTAGTTAAACTTACGAGTGATCATTACTTATTCTTTTATGTTTGGTAAAAACCTGCTGTCATTACTAAACAACATTAGTTATTTGTACTATTTAGCTGAAAGATTCATTTCACTAATCAGGTTTATCAGAGATAACTTGGTATGTTTACTTTCATAAGAAAGGGGAGGGGGCTAATTCAAAAACCTGCCTGGTCACGTGACGAGACCAGCGTCTTGTAACGTGCGTCCAAGGGGGTCTACACCTGGCGGGACGAGCACAGGCATCGGCAGCAGACGGTACCCTGACCAGGAAGGTTAGCATGTAAAATAACTATTGAAGCCTAGTTATTTATTTTTTAATACCCAAAAGCTTGCAGACAATTTGTTGACGCAGCTTTTTTTTCAGTCTAATGTTACTGTTTGAACCTCTCATGGTGTTAATACATGCTTATTGCTAACACTAGCTAATGTCCACTCAAAAAAGTGTCAGCTGAAGGTTAAGTTAGCTTAGTGTTAACATTCTGAGGACGGCTAACATACCGGCGAGTTTGCTCGACTGTATCATTTATATAACCATCATTTTACGTGATAGAAAAGTGATTCAACCGCTGTCGGGGTAAAGGAGTGTAGCAGGCGCTGTGGAGGTGTTTACGTTGTGGACACCGAAAGCTGTTTGCATTAGTTGTATTCGTTAGCATGCATTAGCATTAGTTGTATAATTCAATACAAACATTGCTTGGTTTGTTTAAGCTTTCTTATAGATCATTATTGTTTTTCATTTTAGCTATCTAACTTGTGGTGCTGTTTAATTCCCAAAAAACTACAGAGCCAACTGCGACCCGGACACGGGTGCTCAGAGGGCTTCCTATCTTCCTTGGGGACAACCCCACAAACTTCTTCAAAGCATTTTTGTAGCATTGTAAGTAAGCTCTTGCTTTCTTACAATTTTCACCATTATTTATTTTTCACCATGTACCACTCTTATATTAAAGTTGTTTTTCAAATGAGAAATCTAATGTAATGATTGTGCTCTTCTGTTATTCTTTATTAAGGAATCTGATGATGATGATTCTTTTCGTGACCTTGACATTGGGATACTTCTCAATGAGCGTGAAGGTGCTGTGCTAACATCTTCCCAGCATCTCAGTCCAGCCTCGTTGAAAATCATCACTGAGGGAGAAGTCGTGATGGACAACATTCAAGATCTGCCAAAAGCAATGTGCATTTTGTTTGGACTCGCGTATGCACTCCATCTTGACTACCCCAAGACTATGAAGCTCACATTTCAGTTCATCCAACAGGTATTGCTCTCGTTAGGCCTCACTGACCTAAAGCCTGAAGCTACAGACTTTGAAAACGGAAGACGAAAGCTGGGTTTTCTTGTTTTTTTTTTGCCACACCAGTTACCAACACCCTACACACAACACAGACATGGACAACACCAGCACACACAACACACACACACAACACAGACACGGACAACACACACAACACACACAAACACATACCTGTTAAGTTTGTCATAACAAGATTGGCTGTCTTTTGCTATTTTGATTTAGAGGTGTTTCTTTTTTTCCATCCAATTTAATTGAAACAATGTTTTATATCATATTCAAATATTTAAAGGAAAATACAGTAATTGTAATAAATGATGAGCAGCAAAACCAGGTCATAATAGCTAGTTTTATCTAATGATTTTGAGTACACACTACTAATAAATATAAATTCTAAACTCAAGATTCTATGTTAATACTACTTAACATATTTAGTTTCAGCTTGTGTAAAAACTAAAGTGGTATAGGGCAACGGGTTTCCACGCGATGTGCGAGTAACGTCAACTAATTTGGGTTAAGAATGTAAGGTGCTTTTCTGAGGTACTGTAAGTGGCACTTTTCTGGGTGGTAAACATAACTTAGTGCACCGTACCACACTAGAAGGAGTGGCTAATGATTAAAACCATCAGTGCATGACACTCTCCTCCTCCAAGTTTGTTCAGCGCTTTTGCTGAAGTTTTGTTTCTTCCATTTACTGAAAATGGCTCAAAACTTCATATTCTGTTCTGTCCTTTGGATAGTTGTTACAATTATTGGGAAGTATCCTGATTTTATTAAATCCTACACGTACAAATTATTTAATGTTGATGATAAGAGGAGCAGACGATCAAAAACTCCCTCATCACGTGAACTTTACAACTGAGAGAAATAGCCTCGTCTTTTGATTTCAGCATCTTTTATCGAATTTCCGGTTATTCCAGTTTGTATTGAGCTGTGTGCACATACAAATTGGAATAATAAGCTGACATTTAAAATGCTTTTAAATAACAGAAAGATTATTGCAGTGATTTATAATGCAGGGATAATTCCAGAAAATGAGAGTATTCTTCCATTAATACTTCCTGGTTTTGATTTAAACAAACTCAAAGTTCAGTCTCACGATTATGTGCATTATTTAAAAGTTGACTCAACAACAAAGACACAAGCTTTGCCTTTCAACTGTTTTTTTCTTCCTGTCTGGATAGTTTTAGTGCACTAACGAACAAATAAAAGTGTTTGACCGTTTGAGTTTGATGCTGAAAGTCTGACCTTACCTCTGACCCCGTTGATATCCTACCTTTCTTTGGGAAGTCACATTCCACTCAAGAAAGGTTTGGTCTCTGGTCTGGTTAATGCTTTACATGCTTAAAAACCCAGCATGAGATTTATACGACCTTTATTAGACAGATGCAGGAACTGTTTTTAGTTTTGGGAGTTCATTAGTGGGACTTATTGATGTGGAAGACCTTACTTTGTTTCTTCATCTTATTTGTTCATATAAAAAGGAAAGCAACATGAAACTACACTTAATTACCTTCACCTTTTCTTCATTTAGATATTTTAGATCTGTTTAAAGTATTTTTCTCAAAACGTTCCACTTTCTTCTACTTCCCTGATCGTACCACACTCAGTATGTGTCAGGTCTAAGAATTCACTGTCTCAACCTCAGTGTGGGCGACATAGATAAGTTCATACGCTGCCTCGTAGCTAAGTATCATGATTAAAAAATAAAAACATAAAAGAACCGTTGGTCAATCTTTAAATTTCAAGCTGCTACAATAATTAACACATGAAAACCACCCTGAACAGATGGACTTGCTTTCTTCCTTGCTTTTTAATCTTTAGGTAAGGGCTGGGCACAGCCTATAAACCCATAAAATCATTCTACTTTATCATAAAACTGAACATAAATTAGCGTCATTCTTTTAATTTGGATCTGTTTCTCTTTAATGGATCGTCTTGGCAAATCCTCAGGAATTTTTAAATAATTTGTGTTCATAGATGCAGTTGTTTTTCCCTAAACTTGGGATTGTTGGCATCTTAAAGTCATCTGAGGTTTAATTCTTTTCACTACAGCTTATCACTTATTACTACAGTATATTGCTAATATTCTCATTTATCCTTATCTCCTTATGTTATATAAATAGACATTTACTGTAACTTTTGGATTTAAAGTTTAAATATTTGTCTAACTGTCATTTATTAGTAAGTTTAATAGTGGGGTACTGTAGCTTTAAGAGGCAGCAGCCTCGCACTTTGGCTCAAGTGGTGTCGTTTACCTGAGTTTAGAACCACAGACTAACAGTGGAGACACACGTTTTTTTATTGTGTCCTGTCCTGTATTTTTGATTGAGAAAGCCAATTTTGTGGATAATTGAGTGACACTTGTAGAACAAAAGTTTTTCTTTTTTGGTTACATTACCTGGAAGTCGAGTGGATTATTAAGGACAACAGCACCTGGATACGTGTAAGCCTCGGGGTGAAGTCCTTGGACTCATTGTCAGATCCTACGCTGGTGTAGTGGGTCCTGGCTTCCTCTTAGTGCACGACAATAAATTGCCTAATTATAGGCCATGCAAGAGTATGCAGGCAGTCCCTGGAGGAAGAAGGAATTGATACAACCGACTGGCCCCGCGCTCACCTGACTTAAATTTAAATATTAAACCTCTAGGACATGTTTCAGTCCATCCAACGCCACCAGGTTGTACAATGCCTCTTGCCCAATGACAGCTGGGATAGACTCAAAACGGCCCCACAAGCAGTTACAAAAAAAAATGAATGAATGAATGGACCAGCCTGCTGCATATTTTTTTTTTCCTCTTTGATTTTCTTCTTTGAGTTCAGCCCTCTGTATGTTGTGGCATGTGGCATCCTTTTGTTCCTAACATATTACCCAGTCCATATCAGTAGAGATATTTAGCTTGATTTTTCCCATTGAGAGCTGATGTGTTTTCAAAGTGTAATTTTTTGAGCAGTGTGTAATTTATGAGTTTTTCTCTTCGGGTCAGGAATCTGTTCTTTTGCTTCTGTCTATCTGACTAAAAAAGGATTTACAACTTCTTCCCGAAGTTCACCACTCATTCATTCATTCATTCATTCATCTTCTATACCCGCTTATTCCTGTTAAGGGTTGCAGGGGTCTGCTGGAGCCTATCCCAGCTAAGTTCACCACTCATTAGTTTCATAATTTCTTCGTGTTCTATTGAGGAATTTAAAGAACTAAGGCTAAATGGAAATGTGATATGCACATAGCAGTAGCCTGTATCGTTTTATATACTGCTGTACTTGTCAAATAAAAACTTGGCAGGACGCCAGTCTATCGCAGGGCTAACACAGAGAGGCAGACAACCATTCTGTGACGGCCACCAGCCACTAGGCCCTGTTTTGTGTTTTCCCCTTGTCTTGTCTTGTCTGTTTCTGCAGGTACCTCAGTGGGCGGGTCTCATTTTGGGCAACTGGGAGCACCTGGCCAGTCTCCCATAGCTTATGAGATCTGGCAATCACGATCCTCGCTCTTTCTCAGATCTTCAACCTGGATTCCTCCACCATGGCTTTTTGTTATGTTGCTTCGGCCTGTTAGTTTTATGTTAGCACCTTTCAACAGTACACATACACTATCATGCATCCATTAATAAACGCACTGATCCTCACACTCAAATCTCATTTCTTATGAGTTCTTTTGTTTGACCTTTGTTTAACCGCGTTGCGCAATTGTTCCGTGACTCTTATGAATGAAGTGATGTAAGTACATTGTTTTATGTGTGTAGAAGTGAAAGCTTTGAGTAGCTGAGCTGGTTTTACACACTGTGTCATTGTGGAGATACAGACATTTGTAAAGGTTAGAAGGGATCGTGTGCTCTGTTTGCGGTCTTGATGGGCACACCTTGATGTGTGTTCACCTGGCTCTCACTCACTTTGTCTTGTTGGAGAGAAGTAACTCTGGGTTTTTTCTCTTGTGTACCATGTCTGAATTGGCTGAATTTGTTAGGGCTCCAACTGCAGAGTTTTTGGATAGGTGCACAAAAGAACAGTAGTTAAAGATTGCGGACCACTATGCGATTGACTTATCTGATAAAAGGTTAAAGGACACTGTAAAAGGCATTTTGGAGGCTAATTTAAGTGAGATGGGTGTGTTAACTGCTGATGGGGAGCAACCTCCTTCTGCAAATAACGCGTGGGTGGTCTGGCTCCGGCAGGACTTTGGTGTCATGAAGCCTGTTAGCTTCTTTTCCAGGGAAGTTTAATACTTATCAGCTAAATTGACCATCAAGAAAGAAGCACTAGCCTTGGCGTAGGCTTTGACACATTTTGATGTGTATGTGGGGTCTGGTGTTGTGCCTGTGGTGGTCTACACCAACCACAATCCTCTGACTTTTCTCAACTCTCTCAAGTGTCCGAATCAGATTAATCCATTGGTCACAATCATACTGGTTAGACATTCGGTACATTTAGGGCTCTGACAACGTGGCGGATGCGTTGTCAAGAGCACCTCGTCACCAGTTCTTCCGATGTTTAATTACCTTGCTGATGCATGTTCATTTCCCTATGTCCCTGATTTTTTTTTCTTTCCTCTTAAATTGCTTCCTTTGGTACCAGTTTGCTGAGGGGAGGGTGTGACGAGTACTAGAGGTGAATAAGTGCATCAGGTCAGTTGGTTGTATGATTGGAGAGAAAAAAAAAATGTATATAATATATTTAGGGCAACCAATTATGGAATATTTTCTAAATGTTATAGTTATATATACTTTATAGAATATCCCCAGAAACCAACTAATGTCCTGATTATGTATTTTGGTTGGATTCTGGGATTGGAATCCCTTATGGAGGGGGGTGTGATGGCCACCAGCTCTCCCTGAGCTCATAAGATCTGGCAGTCACAATCCTCACTCTCTCAGATCCTCAACCTGGATTCCTCCAGTATGGCTTTTTGTTATGCTGGCTTCAGGTTGTTTTATGTTGGCACCTTTCAACCATACACATACACTATCATGCATCCATCAACAGACGCTCTGATCCTCACACTCAAATCTCATTAATTCTTATGAGTTCTTTTAGTTTGTCTAAATAAATCAGTTGACCTTTATGTTTAATTGCGTGTCTTTGTTTTTTGTCATGGCTTACGAGCCAGGTCATGACAATTCACACCTATGGCCAATTTAGAATTAGCAGAACCAGCATGTCTTTGGACAGCGGGAGAAAGCCGAGTACCTGGAGAGAACCCACGCAGACACGGGGAGAACATGCAAATTCCACACAGAAAGGCCCTGTCGGCCCATGGATTTGAACACGGGACCTTCTTGCTGTGAGGCATCAGTGCTAACCACCTCTCCACTGTGCCGCCCTAATTTTTTTTAATATAATTGCAAATCAAATCAGGCGTCAAGGGGTTAATCATTTTCTACTACTAACCAAAAGTTAAAGGTGCAGTGTAGCACATTCATTCTTACATAAGTTACTGAGACATCATCATCTTGAAACTAAAACAAACTGAAGATATGCAGCTAGAGTCTTTATTGCTTTTTCACACTTGACCTTGTTGCAGTGATTACGCTTAAGTGCTTTATAGTGCAAAGGAATATTGCTTTGCTAATAACAGAAAGTTCCAGAAAGGTAGCTTAAGCTTTGTGATCATGTGATGATAGGCGCTACATGAACAAAAGGTTTTGTCTGTCACATGTTGTAGAGGTTTTTTCTACTGACACATACACTGTGAGGTCCATGTGTTTTTGGGCCCTGACACAATTTTTGTTATTTTGATGTTTAAAAACAAAAATAAAACATATCCTTTCTATGGTACATGACATCCATTCAAATGAGGAAAACTCACAACCCACAAATATTATATTTATGAAAACAAAAATCAATTTTCCCCCTGATTTTTAAATGAATTGCCGAAACATATGAATGCACCGGACAAGCCCCATTTGGTGGATTAAGACATTGTTCATTTTATCTGAAGAACCTTGTCTCATTCTGAAAAACACAAATAATTTTTAGGCAGGGAAGGAATCATACAGCTAGATGACAACACAGTTGATTGCAAGATTGAGCTTCCTAATATGTTATTTTCTTCACATTTATTTAAAACACTTAAAGAAATGCAACTGAACTTGCAGATTTTCTTGAAGGAGGACGGTTTTAGTATGATTGTATTTTTTTACTTGGGTTTTATATTTTATGAGTTTTATCAGTGGATGCTTTTATTTGGGTTGTGCTTTTAGTTGTTTTATTTATTGACACACCATTTTATCGTTGAGTAGTCACACCTGGGAGGTTCCACCAAGAGAATGGAAGACACCGAGTGGGCTGAAAACAAGGCAAGATGGTGTGAGCGCCGACTGAAAGAAAGAAAAACCCAGAGAGTTGCAACGTGACCTACTCGCAGTGGCAGAGCATAGCGCTCTGCCTGGCGAGTAAGTATCTCCCTTTGGGCTTTAGTAACACTCTGGTGTGTGTTTGTGCAGCGGCAGCAACCATAACTCGCGTGTTGTGTGGACACCCGTATTGGCCGCGTGTTTTTATTTCCAGGTGACTCCCAGACGCTCACTGCAAGTAGCAGCTGAGGCACCTGCAGCACCTGGCGCAGCCGCAAACCTCCGTCACCACCTCTGAGCCGCCATGGAACCCGGTTTGGCTGTCGCAACGGACTCTCTTACTCGCCTGTTATAAATGGACTATTTTCACGTGTGTGCTCACATTTTAGAATTTGGTTTTAAAACCTTTTACGGTTTCAATTCCCTGTGGCCTTTTTATCTCTGAATATAACGCCTTGTAATAAATTATTGTGTACGTGCAAGTGACTGTTGGAGGAGTTGGGTGTGGTTCCATAGAACTGACTAATCAAGATGCCATGAAATAAACTTGGTCAAAATATACAGTGTGATAGCAGTTTGAGTAAGATGTTGTTACTGATTGACTGAGTTATACTTTGTACTCTCTTCTATGGTAAGTATCAGATCCCAAGAAGAAAGAAAATGTCATTTTGCTTAGGTCATCATCTGACAACACAGGTATATGGTTTGATACCTAAGTGTTGTACATTTGTTACAATGAATCAAGATGTCAGTATAACTGAAAGATAGAGAGAGAAAATGTATTTTTCACCTCTTCTGTAATGATGTCTGCAACCATTTAAACACCGGTGATGCCTTGTCTGACACATTGTTATTATATACTATGTTAGGCAGTTGTAGTTGTCCAGGGAAAACTTTGACTAAAACAAGAAAACACCACAGTAAGACAGATGTACACTTAAAAGCTTTTTTTTTTTTAGAAGAGAGTTGTTTTATGTCTCGTGTTTAATTCTGTGACTCCACTGTGTACCTTTACATACATTTACTACAGTATTTGAAACTCTGAACCGCATTTAATATGAAAAATGGGTGTTGTAACATTATTTACATGACATAAATTCTGAAAAAAACATATTGGGTAACATTACAAATTAGCTTAGCATTTAGACTGGAAACAGGAGAAGTTGTAGCTAGCTTAAAACCTGCCATTAAGAGCTTCAGTCACCAAAGAAGAGTTTCTTTTCCAAAATCTGATTAGACTTAATTAAAACTAACTGCCTATATCAACACCAAGTAATACTAACAATCTTCCTACATCCCAAAGACACATTACTGCCCTACACGATGGTATTACACTATTACATTAGTTTTGTCATTTCCCCATGCAGCACCGACCTCATAATGTAGTACCAAACAAATACTTTATGTTCTCACAATGTTTGGTAACACTGTTGTAGTTATCACCAGTTATTTTATTAAAAATAAATTACCTGATGGAAGCCTTGATAAAAGCGAGGTTTTTAAAGGGTTTGCATACCACCGAAGCATTTCATCCCTACCGTGCCATCTAAATGCAGAGTTGCTAGAAGTGTCTACACAGTTTATTTTGCGATTTTTACGTGCTATGTCTGTTTATTGCACACACTGAAGTGACGACATATCAAATAGCTGCACAAATTAATGTTGTTAGTTGCAGTTTGACTGAATGTAACAATTGAAAGCTGACAACAATGCAATGACTTTTCATTGACTAAAACTGAAGGATAAAAATTACTAAAATGTGACTAAGACTAATAAACATTTTTGTATGGAGACTGAGACTAAATCACAAATGGCTGTCGAGACCAACGCTGGTCTACATGATGATTTTGTGCGTGCATTTTCTGTACTGAAAATCAATAAGATTTGTGGGCCTAAGGTTTTCCTCTTTCCAGATACAGTATATGGTCTATGAAAGGGAGATAAATAAATAAAGAGTCCTACCATATCTTGACTTCCAAAATATGTTTTTTAAATTGTGACTTTGAATGTGGCAATACAGGCAATACAGTAATTTAGACACTGCTCATCTTGCTGGACAGATGAGCAGAGCTGGACATCTTGCTGAGGTCAGAGGTGAATGGCCACACTGGTTGGAGCTGATAGAAAGGCTAGAGTAACTCAAACAACCACTTGGTACGCTGAAGAGCATCTCTGAACACTTAACATCAATCCCTGAAACAGGCGAGCTACAGCAGCTCTGTACACAATCAAGATGAATTGCAAATAACGTGTGGGTGGTCTGGCTCCAGCAGGACTTTGGTGTCATGAAGCCTGTTAGCTTCTTTTCCAGGGAAGTTTAATACTTATCAGCTAAATTGACCTGGCGCGGCCGCAAACCTCTGTCACCACCTCTGAGCCGCCATGGAACCCGGTCTGGCTGTCGCAACGGACTCTCTTACTCGCCTGTTATAAATGGACTATTTTCACGTGTGTGCTCACATTTTAGAATTTGGTTTTAAAACCTTTTAAGGTTTCAATTCCCTGTGGCCTTTTTATCTCTGAATATAACGCCTTGTAATAAATTATTGTGTACGTGCAAGTGACTGTTGGAGGAGTTGGGTGTGGTTCCAAAGAACTGACTAATCAAGATGCCATGAAATAAACTTGGTCAGAATATACAGTGTGAGGGCAGTTTGAGTAAGATGTTGTTACTGATTGACTGAGTTATACTTTGTACTCTCTTCTATGGTAAGTATCAGATCCCAAGAAGAAAGAAAATGTCATTTTGCTTAGGTCATCATCTGACAACACAGGTATATGGTTTGATACCTAAGTGTTGTACATTTGTTACAATGAATCAAGATGTCAGTATAACTGAAAGATAGAGAGAGAAAATGTATTTTTCACCTCTTCTGTAATGATGTCTGCAACCATTTAAACACCGGTGATGCCTTGTCTGACACATTGTTATTATATACTATGTTAGGCAGTTGTAGTTGTCCAGGGAAAACTTTGACTAAAACAAGAAAACACCACAGTAAGACAGATGTACACTTAAAAGCTTTTTTTTTTTTAGAAGAGAGTTGTTTTATGTCTCGTGTTTAATTCTGTGACTCCACCGTGTACCTTTACATACATTTACTACAGTATTTGAAACTCTGAACCGCATTTAATATGAAAAATGGGTGTTGCAACATTATTTACATGACATAAATTCTGAAAAAACATATTGGGTAACATTACAAATTAGCTTAGCATTTAGACTGGAAACAGGAGAAGGTGTAGCTAGCTTAAAACCTGCCATTAAAAGCTTCAGTCACCAAAGAAGAGTTTGTTTTCCAAAATCTGATTAGACTTAATTAAAACTAACTGCCTTTATCAACACCAAGTAATACTAACAATCTTCCTACATCCCAAAGACACATTACTGCCCTACACGATGGTATTACACTATTACATTAGTTTTGTCATTTCCCCATGCAGCACCGACCTCATAATGTAGTACCAAACAAATACTTAAAGTTCTCACAATGTTTGGTAACACTGTTGTAGTTATCACCAGTTATTTTATTAAAAAAAAATTACCTGATGGAAGCCTTGATAAAAGCGAGGTTTTTAAAGGGTTTGCATACCACCGAAGCACTTCATCCCTACCGTGCCATCTAAATGCAGAGTTGCTAGAAGTGTCTACACAGTTTATTTTGCGATTTTTACGTGCTATGTCTGTTTATTGCACACACTGAAGTGACGACGTATCAAATAGCTGCACAAATTAATGTTGTTAGTTGCAGTTTGACTGAATGTAACAATTGAAAGCTGACAACAATGCAATGACTTTTCATTGACTAAAACTGAAGGATAAAAATTACTAAAATGTGACTAAGACAAATAAACATTTTTGTATGGAGACTGAGACTAAATCACAAATGGCTGTCGAGACCAACCCTGGTCTACATGATGATTTTGTGCGTGCATTTTCTGTACTGAAAATCAATAAGATTTGTGGGCCTAAGGTTTTTCCTCTTTCCAGATACAGTATATGGTCTATGAAAGGGAGATAAATAAATAAAGAGTCCTACCATATCTTGACTTCCAAAATATGTTTTTTAAATTGTGACTTTTAATGTGACAATACAGGCAATACGGTAATTTAGACACTGCTCATCTTGCTGGACAGATGAGCAGAGCTGGACATCTTGCTGAGGTCAGAGGTGAATGGCCACACTGGTTGGAGCTGATAGAAAGGCTAGAGTAACTCCAACAACCACTTGGTACGCTGAAGAGCATCTCTGAACACTTAACATCAATCCCTGAAACAGGCGAGCTACAGCAGCTCTGTACGCAATCAAGATGAATTGGTTTAGCCCTGACTCTTGACTCATAGGTAATGTAGTGATTCTCCACAATGAATAAGAAGAGGTCTAAGCCATCAGGTGCCCAGTTTAGAAATAAAGAGAAAGAAAGAGGAGGAAAAAACGTCCAAGAGATAAAGGTATGCTGCAGTATGATGGTGATGCAGTGATGATGATAGAACACCTCTGCTGACCCTCAACCACTAAATGTTAGTAGCCTTCAAAGGACAGGGTCCAACCTTTTCTTTATATAACTAAGGTTACAGGTACAGACTAGTCGACTTCACTGCTGTGCCGTGACGCTTTAAACAGGAAGTCGACAAGTCAGTGATCACGTGACAATAACAACATGGCCGCCTCCTAGAAGACGGGTAAGGAGCCCAGTGGGTCGTTGCAGCAAATTAGCAGCGGTTCATCAAGTGTGTGGAAATACTTCACTAAAGATGAAGCCCATACTACTATCACATGCAGAATATGTAAGTCAGTCCTGAAATACAACAAATATACTCAGCACCCTCAACTACAGTTATGTGTTTTTATCTTAAAGAGTTGAGTTGATCGTTAAGTTGGTCATGCAGTTTGGGATCTAGTGAATTTGGAGGTCAGGTCAACACCTTGTGCTGTTCTTCATGTTTGTTTTTAGTTGTTCCTAAAGTGTTTTTGTGTGTGTGTCTGTGTCAGGCTGCATCCTGCTGGGGATGGCTGCTGCCATCAAGGAGTGTCATTGCTATGGGGTGGGGGTGCCTGGTCTGGTCTAGGTGGGTGATACATGTCTAAGTAACATAAGATAAGATAAGATAAGATAAGATAAGATATCAATCAATCAATCAATCAAATTTTATTTGTATGGCACTTTTCATACTAAAAGCAATACAAAGTGCCTCACAGAGGCTAAAATCAGCAAAGACAAAACACAGGCTAAAAACACTAAGAACAAAACCCAACCCTCCCACCCCGTAAAAACACAGAGATACACAGAGACACACACCCACCCACACACACCCCCCATCCCCCCCACACGTAGAAACACACGCACACGCACACACACACAAAGGCTCACACTCACTGTACACGTTAGAGAGAGACATGGCTGGCACTGAGACCTGGAGCAAGGAAAAAGCCACCTCTGGGGGCCGACCGCATCGAGAGGGCCTCCAGCCCACGACTATAGGCAGTGCCGGCGTAGAAAGACTGCCCCGACCCGGGTAGACAGGAGGCCCTACACCAAGGTGCAGAGCCCCCCAGCCACCAGGGCCAGAGCCACCCACAGGACAGCACCCCCGTCAGTAGACCAGAGCAGCTCCCAGTGCGGTGGGCCCCCATGAGGAGACACTGGAGCTAAAAACTGAGGGACTAAAACTGTAAGACAGAATAAAAATGACCAATATAGATAAGATGCCTTCATGACATGTAGTTAAAACATATTATTAAAGTAAAAATAAATAAATAAATGATAAAAAGTCTGAGAAGAACTGCTAAGAACTAAAACTGCTAAAATCTGAGGGCCGAAAACTAAAACTTTAAAATGGGGTAAAAATGAAAAGTATAGATAAAATGCTTTCAACTTGTACATGAAGACATGTCGTTAAAGCATATCAAGAATCTGATTAAAAGGTAGGGTAATAAAAGAAATCAGTTAAAAGCCTGATTGAAAAGGTGGGTCTTGAGCGTCTTTTTAAAAACATCAACAGTCTCTGCGGCCCTGAGGTTCTCCGGCAGGCTGTTCCACAATCGGGGACCATAATAACTAAAAGCCGCCTCCCCGTGTGTTTTCGATCTAACTTTTGGTATGGTTAAAAGGCCAGTGCCAGACGACCTCAGGGTCCGCGAGGGTTGATATGGTAAAAGTAAGTCAGATAAATAAGGAGGCCCAAGACTGTTAAGACACTTAAAAACAAGTAAGAGAACCTTAAAATCAATCCTGAAGCGCACGGGAAGCCAATGCAGCGATTTTAAAACCGGTGTAATGTGCTCCCGCCCTCTGGTCCTCGTCAGCACTCGTGCGGCTGAGTTCTGTAGTAGCTAGTGGGGGAAGCGGGCCGGAGATAATTAGCTGCTTCCCCGTGTCCAGCAGGCGGTCCACCAGGGAGACGAAGTCCTGTTTGAGGACCTCCGACTGGCGGTTTTTGAGGTCGTTGATGCTGGCCTCCAGGACCAGCGTGGAGGCCGAGTTGTGCTGTGCACTCAGCTGGAGGGCAGAGGATGCGACCTGGTTGACGCGGGCTCCAGGGTGGCAGAAAGTTCGGCCACCGTGCACCGCCACGTGCCTGACCATGGAGGTCCCGATAACCAGCACAGAGGGGGTGCGCCGCTCCGCTGGCTGCCCGGAGGTGCGGCGGGGGCGCCGGGCCGCGGTTGCTCCCGGCCGAGATTGGGGGGAGGTGTCTGGCTGGACAGTTGGGACCCGGATCCTGGTCGCGGTTGTTCCTGACCTTGGTGGAGGGGAGGGGTCCGGCTGGACGAGTGGGCCCCGGGTCTTGCACTGGTGAGAGCCACGACCAACTGGATGGTCAGGTTCCGGGTGTAAACTGGACAAAACCCCCACGGGGGGGAAATCCTGCAGGCTCAGGATGTTGAACCTGTTGTCCAGTGGCAGATCCGGAGGCGGAGGAGGAGTGGATGGACGAGCCCCAGCGCCTCTGTGCACCACTGACCAGGGTTCCCTCGCCTTGAGTGGAGTCGAGCTCAACAATCCAACCTCCCGGGTGAAGCTCTGCAACTCCACGGGATGTAGGCAGGAGGTGGACGGTGCCGATGTCTTGGGCTTGGCTCCCTGGCGGTGCCAGCGGGACTCAGCTAGTGCTGGTGCCGGAGTTCCGGTGGTGATAGAGCCGGTCCACGGCAGGGTGGTGTTGTCCGTGGCCGTCATGCTCCGGTCGCCAGCCCCGGATGTTTTCAGGTGGCTAATCAGCTTCGCCTGTGTCGTGGCAACCATGGAGAACTCCATTAGGACTTTCTCCCTCTCCCTAAGGTCAGCCCTCAGACCAGAGACGCTGTCCCTCAGTTTTGAGAGGGTGGGGAGGCAGGACTCGCACACCACCAGCATACCTGCAGCCGGCGAGGAGACGAGGCGTCCGGTAAGCAGGGCAGGTGAGGTTAGCTTCGAGTGCTAAAAACACTCACTCAGAGCTAGCCAAACAGCCGGGGAGCAGGCCGGTAAAATCCGGTGGAAAGTTAAGACGATCGGTCTGTCCAATAGTTTAAAAATAAATGAATAAAGAGTTTTTAAACAGACTCGTCTTATTTGTGATCTCAGTCTGCACTGATCGGTCCGTAAAAACAAGATGAAAAACAAGATAAATCACCGTTTAAGCACTGCGTGCCGTACCGTGCCGTTCACTCTGTCTCAATACCTTGGCGACACTGATTGGGTCTTCTGTCATTCTGCGTAATATGTTTATTAATCCCACGTATGGGAAATTTCCTTGTCGCAGTAGCACGAAATTTGGCAAATATATATACAGAAAACAATGACGACTTCGACATGGTTAAAAAAAAAAAATACACATTTGAAAAAAATATATACAAAATAACAATGCTCTGAAAAATATATAGAGAAAAAAACTAGAAATATAAAGACATTCTGTATGTACAGTTTGCCAACGGTGGAATAAAAACTCTCCAAATAAATAATTGCTTAAACTATGAGATGGTGAGGTAGTGGTTTTGTGCAAAAAAGGCAGTGCAAAAGAGCAGATTGATTTATTCGTGAAAAAAAGTTACTATTGACTCAGGCTGGTGTTGTACAGCCTGATGGCAGCTGGAATGAAGGACCTGCGGTAGCGTTCCTTCTTGCATCGTGGATGCGGCAGCCTGCTGCTGAAGGAGCTGCTTAGGTCTGAAACAGTCTGATGCAGTGGGTGAGAGGGGTTGTCCATGATTGATGTCAGCTTGGCTAACATTCTCCTCTCACCCACCTCCTCGATGGAGTCCAGAGAGCAGTCCAGGACAGAGCCGGCCCGTCTGACCAGTTTGTTCAGTCTCTTCCTGTCCCTCTCTGAGCTCCCACTGCTCCAGCAGACCACTGCATACAGGATGGCAGAAGCCACCACAGAGTCATAGAAAGTCCTGAGCAGTGTCCTGCACACTCCAAAGGACCTCAGTCGTCTAAGCAGGTGGAGACGACTTTGGCCCTTCTTGTACAGGGCATTTGTGTTGTGTGTCCAGTCCAGTTTATTGTTTAGGTGAACACCCAGGTACTTGTATTCCTCCACGACCTCGATGTCCAAGCCCTGGATGTTCACCGGTGCAGTCAGGTGTGGTTTCCTGCTGAAGTCAATCACCACCTCCTTTGTCTTGCTGGCGTTGATGTGCAGGTGGTTTAGAGCACACCAGTCCACAAAGTTGGCGATGACCTCCAGGTACTCCAGATCGTTTCCCTGAGATACACGCCCAACAATGGCTGTATCGTCAGAGAATTTCTGGAGGTGGCAGCTGTCCGTGTTGTGTGTAAAATCCGATGTGTACAGGGTGAAGAGGAAGGGAGAGAGCACAGTACCCTGCGGCGCCCCCGTGCTGCAGACTACCACATCAGACACACAGTCGCGAAGCCTCACATACTGCAGCCTGTTGGAGAGGTAGTCGATGGTCCATGCAGCCAGGCTACTGTTAACTCCAGCTCCTTCCAGCTTCCCCCTGAGCAGTGATGGTTGGATGGTGTTGAAAGCACTGGAGAAGTCGAAGAACATGACTCTCACAGTGCTACCGGTGTCGTCTAGGTGGGAAAAACATCTGCGCAGCAGGTAGATGACAGCGTCTTCCACACCTATGCCTGGACGATAGGCAAACTGCAGCGGGTCCATGTTGTCGTTCACCAGATGACGGAGGTGGCCCAGGATGATCCTCTCCATGGTCTTCATCAGGTGAGAAGTCAAGACTACTGGCCTGAAGTGGTTCAGCTCACTGGGACGCGCAGTCTTGGGAACTGGAACCACGCAGGATGTTGTCCACAGGAGCGGAACTCTCTCCAGACTGATGCTCAAGTTGAAGATGTGCAGAAAAATCCCACAGAGCTGATCTGCACAGTCCTTGAGGAGTCTGGAGCTGATGCCATCAGGGCCAGTAGCCTTCCTTGGTTTAATCCTCCTGAGCTCCCTCCTCACCTGGTTTGTGGTTATGGAGAAGTTGGAGGGGTGGTGTGAAGAAACCCCTGTTGTGTTAGGTGGGGGTTGAGGTGAATGGATCACCCCAGCAGAGTGTAGTGGGAGGAGGTGTGTTGCTGGTGATGGTACAGAGATGTTCTCGGGGGTGGAGATGTTGCTGATGGAGATGTTGTGGGAGGTTGGGGATAGGGGGTCGTTTATGGGTGCCGTTTGGTCTGGGCTGTGGAGGGTGGGGGAGGAGGCAGGAACACAGTCAAACCTATTGAAGAACAGGTTCAGTTCACTGGCCCATTCACGGTCTCCCGCTTCTGGGCCCACTGTCCTTCCCGTGTCCGGAGATGGTTTTCAGGCCTCTCCAGACCTCTCTGGTGTTGTTCCCCTGAAGGCGCTCCTCCAACTTCCTACTGTAGCTGTCCTTGCCCCTCCTAATCTCTCTCTTGAGCTCGTTCTGCACCCTCTTCAGCTCCTCTTTGTTCCCAGTCTTAAAAACCCTCTTTTTCTCCTTCAGCAGGGTTTTTAATTCTGGGGTCACCCAGGGTTTGTTGTTGGAGAAGCACCTTACCTTCTTCATAGGTACCGTGTTCTCCACGCAGAAATTTATGAAGTCTGTGATGCAGGTTGTCAGACTGTCGATGTCCTCCCCGTGTGGACTGCAGAGCACATGCCAGCCTGTGGTGTCAAAACAATCCCTTAGCACCATACTGGCTTCCTCAGTCCATCTCCTCACATACCTTTTGGTGGGTGGTTGTTTGTTTACCATAGGTATGTAGGCAGGGAGCAGATGAACCAGGTTGTGGTCAGAACGACCCAGTGGGGGGAGGGGGGTGGAGCTGTATGCGTCGGCGGGGGGGGGGGGGGGGGGGGGTACGTCATTATCGCGATAACTTGCGAGAACTCCCTCGGGAGTTAGTACGGCCGCACGCTAACAGCTAGCAGCTCAATGTCCTTGTTGCAGAGCTGCTCCTTTACCCTGATGTGTCCTGGGTTGCACCATCTGTTGTTTACAAACGTCGCAATGCCCCCTCCTTTCTTCGTACCACTCTCCTTTGCCTTCCTGTCCGCTCTCACGATCTGAAAACCGTCCAATGAGACGTGCGAATCCGGTGTCAGTTCGTTCAGCCACGTCTCTGTGAAGCACATGAGGCTACACTGCTGGTACTCCCTTTGCAGCCTGGTTAGCGCCGTCAGCTCTTCCATCTTATTGGGGAGAGATCTCACGTTCCCCATAATAACAGACTGTACGCATGGTTTATACCGTCTGTTCCTCTCCCGGCGCTTCACACCAGCTCTGCAGCCCCGTCTCCTTCTCCATAGTTCCACGGGGATCTCCGGTTGTTGTCCTGGGAGCACCCTCGTGTTGCACAGTGCTACCAGCTGATTACGTGTGTAAACAATGGAGCCCTGGCTGAACGGGTCTCCGGATGCCGTATTTAACAAGCAAAGAATTAAAAATACACATATTCCAAACCTCGCCAGATGTACATCCATAGGATTAAAAGTCCGACTGAGGTTGGCGACAAAAATGACACGAGACAGCACGAAAATACACAAAAACACGGCGAAACTCTCAGAGCTACTGTAACTAGCTGCCGGCATGTCCGGCGCCATCTTGAAAAAAAATTAATAATTCCACACCTGAATGCCAGGTCCAGAAGTTTCCCAGCAGAGCACTGTATTGTCACAAGTTGGTCAATATTGTTCACTTCTCCGGTCTGTTGTGGCTGATCGGTGCATGATCATTTAATAGATATCTTGAATATATAATTTGTGTATAAATTATGAGTTAGACACATGGTGTGTGATCAGGTATGATCTCCATCTAGGGATGGGCGATATGGACTAAAAAATTCATCCCGATAATTTGTGGTATTTATCACGGTAACGATAAAAATGACGATAAATAAACACCAGTTCAGCCTAATCTTTTCAACTATAATGCATCAGCAAGTTTTATCTGAGTTGTTTTTTTACCGGACTTTTTGGATGAAGTCGACGCTGCTTCTGCATCCTTGCGCATTTTCTGGGTTTCTTCATATTCTGGTTTGTGCTTGTGTTTGAGGTGGTGGAATAAATTAGTGGTGTTACTGTCCTTTTTGTCTGTGAAGGTTCTCAGTCATCCAGGTCATGGTATATCCAACAAAGGTTAAAAAAGGCAACTGGACTTGTAGAGTTTTTTGAGAAGACGTTTCACCACTCATCCGAGTAGTATCTGCAGTTCATCTGAAGAAGGTACTCAGATGAGTGGTGAAACGTCTTCTCAAAAAAACTCTACAAGTTGCCTTTTTTAACCTTTGTTGGATATACTGTCCTTTTTATGCACTATTTGTTTGCAAACCTTGCATGTCGTAATTTGCTGCTCCGCATCAGACTTTTTAACCCCTTCATGCCTTGTGTCGCAAATTCGCGACGCCGTCCGTTCAGACTGCAGCCGAAATGATGCATTTAATACTCCAATGTCTGTTTGTGCACATTCAAAAAATTCCAAGGAACATTTTGCAAGCACTTCTTGCCAATGGAAAACACAGTGGAAGGCTGATAAACAGATAAGTGACACTTTTCTGGGTGGTAAACATACTGAAGCCTCGTCCACTCATAGCTCTCAGCATCTGTCTTTCTTTTGCTGAAGTTTTGTGCTTCCATTTACTGAAAATGGCTCAAAACTTCAAATTCTGTTCTGTCCTTTGGATAGTTGTTGCAATTATTGGTAAGTATCCTGATTTTATTATATCCAACACATGCAAAGTCTTTAATGTTGATGATAAGAGGAGCAGACGATCAAAAACTCCCTCATCACGTGAACTGAAACAAATATCCTCGTCTTTTGATTTCAGCATCTTTAATCAATTTCATATTATTCCAGTTTGTATTGGGTTTTTTGCAACATGGCAGAATATTTTTCCGATTCTGAGGTTGTGGACGAACCATAGCAGTAGCAAATTACAGGTAAACAAGCCGACTGTCGCAAGTGCACGCGATGCTCAGAGATGACATCATCCAGGTCAGAAGACATCATCCAGGGTCTGTAGGTCAATCTACAGACCCTGGATGATGATAACAGGTAACTTCGGACTCAACAGGGAATAGCATGAGCGGACGATAACAAAATATTGGTGAAATGAATGAGTTTCGTGGCAGATAATGCGTTATATAGAGGCTGCGTTTCGGTGCCCCAGTCACTCCCACTATATGGATATACGCAGATCTAAATAGCTCTCGAAGGACTACAAATTACACCAAAGTTATATGGGTGAGTAAACGATTGTATTTTATGCTAGAAATAAGGACCAGGGCCTGTATTCCTAAATATTCTTAGCACAAAGAGTTGCTCCTAGTGGCCAAATTCTAAGAAAATTCTTAGAATCATGACGTTCTCTAAGAATTTCCTCTCCAAGTTAAGAGTAGATCCTAGTAAAGATAAAAGGTATTCCTAAAGAATCTTAGCTCTTAAGAGAGCTCCTAAGGTGAGATCTGTTAAGAGCAGGGAGGAGGACTTTTAGGAGGCTTAGGAGTTTCTTGAGCAGAGGAGAAAATGGCTGAAAGAAGAGGCAGGAGAGATATTCTCTAAACACTGAATGACAATCATGCTTGTTACAATCGCAATATCACCAGAAATGAAAGTCATCACAACACTGAGGTATTTAGCAACAGGAAAAATGCAAAAAATGCAACAATGCAGCAGTGATGACTTGGGACCAAATCTACGTCTTAAACACTTTTATTCTCATTGACCAGTTGATCCAGAAGCAAACACTGTTCCTCTGTCCAGTTGGGTTTCCTACTTCATTTCTTCTCCACTGCTGTTCAGTTTGTGGAAGATTTGAACACCAACCAACACTGCTTCTTCTAGGCCGGTTAGCAACCACAGAAACTGATGAAAGCTGAGACATTTTACTCTTGTTAATACCAAATAGGTGAAGGGCAAACATGACCAGCGTGGTAAATGAATGGAAGCAAATAAATAGAACTATCAGCATGTGAATACTGTGGTTATGGGCCTGGGTTTAATCACAAATTTTATAGGATAATTTTTAAAGTATAGCGTACTATTTATTTATTTTTATGTCAAGTATTATTTATAATTACACAGTCTTCATAGAGATTAGATTCTATTATTAAGTCTATTAATTTGATGGTCCATTCTAGGCCAATTATCACTAAAACTATTTTTATCTAGCTTTTAGGATCAACCAATCACACATCTTGAAATGGGGTCAACCACACCTCCTCACTAAGAGTTTCTGTCCATTCATTGCTGAGAGTTCTCTGAGAATTTTCTGGGATCACTCCTAAGACTCCTAGCTAGGAATTTTTAGGCTAAGATAGGAGCTCTCTGAGAGGATTCTAGGAATCTTTAGGAATACGGGCCCAGGTTGTAAAAAGCAGTAGCTCCCCTTTAATTGTAGCACACTCAATGTATCAGGTCTGAGAATTCACTGTCTCAACCTCAATGTGGGCGACATAGATAAGTTCATTCACGTATCATGATACATCAAAGAACCATTGGTCAATCTTTAAATTTCTAGCTGCTACAATAATTAACGTATGAAAACCACCCTGAACAGATGGACTTGCTTTCTTCCTTCCTTTTTTATCTTTAGGTAAGGGCTGGGCACAGCCTATAAACCCTTAGAATCATTCTACTTCATCATAAAACTGAACGTAAATCAGTGTCATTTTTTTAAATTTTTTTTTTACATTTTTGATAGAAATAAGGCTAATTTGGATCTATTTCTCCTTACTGAATGATCTGGTAAATCCTCAGAAACATTTAAATAATTTCTCTTTGTAGTGTAACGTGGAGTTGGACAGAAGCTTAGCCACGTGTGCTAGAAGTATGCTTCAACAAGAAGTAGTAAGGCAGGAAATGAAGTGTAGGGATTTTCATACAATATATTCATTAAACAACAAGCCCTCCAACTTTTCCGACCATATAGGTCGTGTGTACATGCTCTTGAATACGACCCATGAGAGCGTTTCTTGTAATAGCGCTCCTACCAGTAACAGGAGAGTATTACGGATTGCGGGGATTAATCCACTACATCGGTATGTCATAGTTGGACGAATTAAGGTAAGTACAGCAAATGTGTTTAATTGACATTTGAGAACAATATAACATGTTGTCAGGTCGTTTTAATGTTATTTCGCTGTCTAGTAGCCTATACTATCTAGAATTACTATGGGGGATAAAATTAACGTTATAAGAGCTAACGTTACATTAAAACAACGCTTGCCAAACGCTAGCTAGCATTATAACAGCTATGTAAATATGACTTCCAGAAGACGTCAGGACATGCACAGGTGAAAGCCTGGAATGGAAAAGGACAGACAGATAAGACAGGTGTCCATTGGTGTCTGTAAGCCGATTTTCAAATACTATTATCATACTTTACATACTTAATTTACCAATCACAGTATCTATTGTTCTGAAGAGAAAGCGTGTATTGAAGTAGTTAAGTAATATATTAATTTATAACTGCCCCATGGTCCCTGAGAACCTGAGGCCCTCTTGACAGGTCAGAGTGATCATTGGATCATTTAAAAGTGTGTCATCAGTCATATTATTATTACTATATCAATAGGCTACCTGTCAAACTGTTTCAGTGAGAACAGTCTCATTCTAGCCTTCTCTTAACCCATAGCCTGCATCACTGTTTGATTAGCCATGATTTCTACAAAGGAACATAACATGCATATAATAGTAAGATACTGACTGGAAAATAAGGGGTAAACATGAAGGTAAACAGACAGCTAGCTCCTTGATTAGACAGTTTTACTGATGTCATCGAGCATCAAAAGGACTTAAAGTCAAATCTAATTTTATTTATATAGCCTGAAATCAAATCAATTCAGTTTGTCCCAGGGGGTTTACAGTCTATACAGTATGTGACATCCTCTGTCCTTAGACCCTCAATGTCACTAAGGAACAACTACTATGATTTGTGTTGGGAAACCAAATTCTGACATAAGTTTCTGCAGTACATTATATTTCTGATGTTAGAAGCATTATGAGTAATGTTATACTGCAAATTGAAAACATGACATGTTTATACCTTGTAGGTGCCTGACTACACAGTATATACGTTGTGTACTACATGCATACTGTGTTACATAATGCACCTTTTTTTTATCTAACTTGGCTACACTAATTTATTGTGTCATCTTCTAATATAGGCTGTTGCATACATATACAGAATGTGGATCATTTTACCAGGTATTACAAAATGCCTGCATGACTGAGGAATCAATGTGTCATTGGAAATTGTACATTTTCCAATAATTTTCAAACAATTTAACAGTAATACTTAATGCTGTCTATCTGTCTGTCTTGCAGTGGGACAAAGTGGAAAAACTCCTGGGAGCCAAAAGACAACATTCAAAGCTAACATCCTGAAATAGACTGTTACTGTGTCATATTGATTTTGTTGTTGTTGCTGTGTTGTATTGTTTGTTGTTGTTACTGTGTTGTATGACAGTTATGGAGACTGACAGGGGATTATGCCATACTGTGGTAATCAAAAATGTTCAAGTATAGACATGTTTATTTTTTAATAATTCATTTTTAAAGGAACCGTATGTAAGAAATGTATTTCAATCAATCATAAAATGGCCCTGATATGTCACTAGACATGAAGAAATCATGTTCATTTCAAATACTTACATCACTGACAACAGTGGTCCGGCCAGGATATTGTCATTTAAAAGTGAGAGTTGTGTTTTGGCCTGAGGCGCCACCCTCAAGCTATCTACTAATCACGAAGTCAGTAGAGTTTCGTCTTCCGGGTTGCCAGCTCTGCTCTAGTTACCACAGCTGCAGCTACGAACGTGTCGGATAAAACATGTATAACGTTACTAAACCTAAAAGACCTCGTTATGAATCCGAAATACGTCGTGACAAAGTCCGGAATGGCATGGAATTGACCCTCGACTTCTGGATGCTATATTCTACCATGTTTGTTGGTATAGGCTAAAAGCCCCGTGCTTCCGTACATATAGACAGTGGATTTTCCATGGTCGCCCGTGCTAAATGCGTTCATAAAAAGCGCTATCGCACCACTAGCAGGGTATGAAAACAATCTATGTTCCGACTGAAATGTGGTATTACAGTACATCTTTACGAAATATTTGGCTAATCGCCATTAGTAAATTTTTGCGATACATAATTACTTCGCAAAACATCTCTCATGAAGCATAAACTTTATTAACAGAAAAAAAAACTGTGTAGGACTCGTCACTTGCCATTGGAAGCTCCTTGTAGCAGCCTACGTTCCTGCTGGATCCTGCAGCTTAGCTGGCAACCTCGAGTCAGGGGGGAGGCTGAGGGGATACACCGTTCTACAGTATTTTGAAAGTGATTGCAGTACCAGTTTTGGCCAGTTTCGGCCACAATCCTACATACTGTTCCTTTAATGTTTGATTCAGACTGGTATTTAATTGATGACAAGAGTGAAAATAAGTTATTATATATTCTTTGATATAACTGCTTTATGATCTATTTTGCTTGATCTTTGAGGAGGCAGGCTACATGAATGATAAATGTTAATGTCTGGTAATGTTTTAAAATAAAATACCTGCCACCTGTCTCTGTGTGTGTTCATTTCCATTCAATTCAGTTTCATGATTGTTTACAGTTTATGAATTAGCAGCCTGAATAGGTTTGTTTTCGCTAAAAAAGGGTGAGGGGTTAACAGACAACTTCATCCAATCACACCTGTTACAGTAGCTTAGCCAGCATAAAAGACAAACCCATGTCACTGAGAAGTACATTCTTACCCATCAGCTGAATGTTTGTGCTTATATTGCTTGTTAATTACTCAGAATTGATTTAGTTTTAATTAACCCGCTGAAGCACTTGAACTGCTTCAAACGTCAATAGTCATATGACCGAAACACGCCTCGGCACAGTGGTTCGATACAATCGCCTTATGAGCTACAGCGCATGTGTCAGAGCCTCGGGTGTCAGAGGACCATCACTAACTTTGTTACTTGTTGCTCTCACCCAGGACTTAGGCCTGCTGACCTAATACTAATCCTAGCCTTTTACAATGAATATTCTTTAGTTTACCTTCCCCGTCCGTGTCTGCATTTGGGACATACAATTAGATTTATTGGTTCATGTAGATGGTTTGCAACACATCTCTAGTCAGAGCTTGATTACTATGCATCTTTTAGTTGCCTACCACTGTTATATTGGGAGTGCACAAAGAGATGCTGTATTGTCTTATGATGATGCATCTTATGTGAAAGGTTATGAGATTCATAAGGTTAATGTTAAATGTTTTTGTATTTTTTGGATCCCTCGGGAGGAGCTGGAAGGTGTTGCTGGGGTGAAGGATGTCTGGGTTTCCCTACTCAATAAGATACCATTGTGATCTAGTTCTGGATAAGCAGCGGGAGATAGATGGATGGACTTCATCTACCAGGTTTATATTCAGTGTACAGTGTTCAATGTACAGATGTCTGTTTGAGCCTCAGGTGACATCATTTAATATTTATGACATTCTGATGTTGGTAAATGTGCTGCACGACTTCCGCCGCATCAGGTGTCGCCATTGAGCAAGTCAAGTGGGCTAAACAAGATTATTATGTTTAGCACTTCATACTACTCATAGGCCTTCACACTGTTGGCTGCAATGAAGTCTTTTGAGCGCCTTGTGCTCTCACACCTTAAGGACTTAACAGACCCATTCCTGCAGTCAACACTGTGGAGTCCTTCAGTTTCCTGGGCACCATCAAATGGTGCACAGCAGAAGATGTACTTCCTGCGGCAGCTGAAGAAATTTAATCTGCCAAAGACAATGATGGTACACTTCTACACTGCCATCATTGAGTCCATCCTCACCAACTCCATCACCATCTGGTATGCTGCAGCCTCTGCTAAGGACAAGAGCAGACCCAGCGTGTCATTCTCTCTGCAGAGAAGGTGATTGGCTGCAGTCTGAATTCTCAAGGTGAGCTGAACGCTTCCAGGACTCTGAAGCGTGCAGCTAAGATTGTGGCTGATCCCTCTCACCCTGGACACAGACTATATATCAGACTCCCCTCTGGCAGACGGCTGCGATCCACCGAGTGCAGGACCACTCGCATGGTCACTATTTTATTTTTTTTTTTTTTATGAATACTGTGCGCAACAACCCCATAGTAAAGTCCTTGTATGTACTAACACACTTGGCAATAAAGCCTTTTCTGATTCTCAAAACCTAGTACAGCTCACTGGAGATCAGCTGGATCTCCAGTGACCTGCATGACAGCTGGAGCCTATCTCAGTCTTTGGACAGTGGGAGGAAGCCGGAGTACCCAGAGAGAACCCATACAGACAGAGGGAGAACATGCAAACTCCACACAGAAAGGAACCAGTGTTGATTAATTAAATATACAGTTTTTTACAATCACTTTGCTACTATTTTCAGAACCTTGATGTCATTTTTCACAACTCTAGACACAAAACTCAAAATGGTTATCACTTGTAACACATGCTGTCTAATGTTCAAAACATTGCATTGTGCATTCACATCTTTAAATAAATCTTGCACTTGCACAATCATTGGTTCAAAAAACAAATTTACTGTGAAATACCATTGAAACAGAACTATAGATCACCCACACACAACCAACCGATAGTTTCACTGTGTCATTGTTTGTACAATCATTAAATATTGTAGAACAAAATAGGTGATACAGGTTTCATTATGGTACTACATGTACAGTACAGTAAATACATCTCTGTAAAAGTACTGCAGTAGTAGAGAGAATACTACAGACACAGTGGAATCATTGAACAAAGTTTGTAATACAGTATATTGATGCAAAACACTAGATAGCTAGATAGATAGATAGATAGATAGATAGATAGATACTTTATTGATCCCCAAGGGGAAATTCAAGACAGTACAATCACAACATAGGTTTACAGTATTTGAATCAAAGCAAAAATACTATAATTAGCTATGAAATACAGTAGAAAATAAAAGACAGTACTGTAAAACATCAAATGCAGTGTTGCTCAACTTGCTTGCTTGTACTGTACATGTAAGAAACAAAACAGGAGTGATTACTATACTTCTACATTGTCATCAACTCTGTGTTGTGGATTTGGCCACAGGTTCTCATCTACATCACAATGGATGTTTTCATTAGCCAAACATCTTGGAAAAAACCTTCGGGCATGGCGAATCCAGGCCTGACAGTGGTCTGCTGTGATGTCATTGCAGGCGTCATCCATGGATATTGTAGTCTAATTGGTTCATGCTCCACGCTAATTGGTGACAATGAATCTCGTTACGTAAAGTATCTTGAAGCTTTCATGATTGGACATGGAAGATTGTTTGTCTGTTTCCATACAACTATGCATTTAGAGTAATGCAACAGTTACTTATCATTTTGTATCAATTGATAGTTAGATCATTGTAAAGAAATGAATAGACACTCATTTGAAATGTAATGTGTGAATTGGCTTTTGAAATAGTAGTACTTTGATGTTACAGTAAGAGTAATGAAACAGTTGCTTATCATTTTGAGCAGTTGTATGAACTGATAGTTAGATCATTGTAAGGAAATGAATAGACACTCATTTGAAATGTAATGTGTGAATTGCCTTTTGAAATAGTAGTATTTTGATGTTAAGTTGTATCATATTGAACAGGTGATTTTTTTTGAATGAACAAATGATCTAAGTTTTATGTGTATTGTATCCAAGCAATTGAGAAAAGGGTTAGAGTTTTGAAAAATGTGCATTTTGATCATTGGTTGTGAGTTTTGTGTCTAGAGTTGTGAAAAATGACATCAAGGTTCTGAAAATAGTAGCGAAGTGATTGTAAAAAACTGTAAATAAACGACAAAGCCGCTCCAAAAGTGTGTACATGATTTTATTTTGAAGTTTCTTGCATGTACTTCTCGACCACAACAATATTAGCTCCAGTCGACTCCTAAAGCGCATTTAAAAACAACCTGTGTTGAACCAAAGTGCTGTACAAGCAGAACAATATAAACAATATATAAATCAACATTCATTCATTCATTCATTCATCTTCTGCACCCACTTATTCCTGTTAAAGGGGAACTCCGGCGCAAAATGAACCTGGGGTTAATAACACATGTGTACCGAGTTCGACCGTTCTCTGGTATTTGTTTTCATGCATTTGTTTTGTTAGTCAAATGTGACCAGTTTTCTTGCAAACCGCTATTTAGCGTATAACGCTAGCCTTCGGGGCACACCTACACATAAAAAGAAATCGCTATTTCTATACCACTAACAAGGCTCACAATATCACCACACTTACACGGTAGCATAACTAGGGTCTCTACATGTAAACCGAAGCATTGAGAACTTTGCAAGTATACAGGCAGTTTATTAAAAAAGGAATACAGTACCGTTCGCGTCTGGCTCGCATATCCAGGCGGGCGCCATCTTGGGGAAACTGAACTGTCTGTTGCCGGAAGAAAGCACTGAGAGCATAAAGAAGCACTGAACGAAGAGAGTTCTCAATGCTTCGGTTTTTACCTTTTTGACCCTTCAAGATACACAATGAATTGTATTAATAACTGATCAATATAGAGGCTAATGCCATGACTTTCGCTCAGAACACAATAATTGTTTGCTCCCAAATATTTTGAAGTCACACAGATTACACTTTGGGCACATATGTGACTAAAATGGTTGTAATTTCAAGCCCTGAAAAATATTACTTACTTGAAATAAAGTAAGTTTTGGGTCAGGCTAATCTGGTTTACACATGTGTGTGTGTTTATATAACTTGGCTTTCTCCACTTTTTAATTATTACTCTCAAATAAAAGTCTACTGATGATAATCATACGTGAATGAGCTCAGCTCCTGTTTCACGGTGTGCAGCCATGCGTAAAGTGAGAAACACAGCTGATGCTCCAGAAGGAAGTCACCCCAAAGATATGGTAAAGAGTCACACTGAACTCTATAAACAACCAGGACCTTCACAGGGTATTTCAGACTAACTAGCTATAGCTAGCTAGCTAAGTAGCAGCGTTCTTTTACAGCTGGAATGTAACTTTTGAGCCAAAACAACAAAGGTAAGACGTGCGCAGAGATTGTCTGTAGTGTGTAAGCCAGGTTTTTATTTGTCAAACATGGAGCATTTCATTAATTACATGGGACTTTCTGCTGTTAGCTGGAGGCTGGAGCTAACTAACTGTTACTACCAGCAGTGATGAATACTTACTTTCCTGAAAACTTTCTTATATCCATTTGCGCATCCATCCATCCATCCGTGTTCTTCTCCTAACGGTGTTCTGTTCGGCTCTGTGTGGCTGTGGGTACCGAGCCTCAAGCAAGGTCGTAGGGAAAACGTGGACTGGATTTTCAGTAATGTGGGCGTTCTGAACAAGTGGAATGGATTGATAACAATGTACCAAAGGGGCTCTCTCTACCGTACACTACGAAGCGAAGCGGAACTGACAGATATATGATCACATTTAAGTCCTTAATGACAGGTTATGTGATTATTTATTTAAACTGATATGCTGGACGCTTTATATTGAATTTGTCGGCATTTTTTTGTAAAAAATAAATAAATAAAAATAAATAATAATAATATAACAACACCAAACTATTTAGGGGGGGCTTAAGAATATTTTAGGGGGGCTTCAGCCTAACGACGCCACTGCACCAAACACATGTCCTCCTTCTTTCTTCTCTCTCCTCTCGCGCATCCTCCACTTTCTTTTCTCTGGCACAGAGCTCTTGCCCTCTAATTTCCTATATACTACTAGTCATACAATTCTGTGCTATTACTATGTAGAATGTTTACTGCTGTGTCCCTCCCCCCCCCTCTTCCCCCCTCTTCTTGTGAGTATCTCTGGCCTGGAGTTGTACGTTTCCTGTATAGCTCCATACTACATCTGTTGTCGTGGTCTCATCAGCCTGCCCAGTCTTCATGGAATCCTGCAGTTATCCACTCCTACCTGAATGAACAATTCTCCAACCTGCCTATGATTCCTCTTACATTTTCGAACTGTCATGTAACATCATCAGTTTGTATCGTAAGATTCCACATGTACGCTTTAGTCAGATATGTGTATCTATGACAGATGTATGTTTATCTTGCTGTTCTCTTCTCTCTTTCTTCTGTCTGTACCCTTAGGCAGATGGGTCCCTCCATATGAGCTGGGTTCTGCTCGAGGTTTCTTCCTGTTAAAAGGGAGTTTTTCCTTGCCACCGTTGCCTTCAGGCTTGCTCTGGGGGTTTCAGGCCGGGTTTTTGTAAAGCGTCTTGAGACGATTTGTATTGTTATTGACGCTATATAAATAAAATTGAATTGAATTGAATTGAATTAAAATGGACTGGTTGCCAGTATTCGGTACAGCCTGCAGGTGGCATATTGATGACTGGTTCAGCCTGATGTAGAGAGCGTTTACAGTAGTCTAAATGAGAGCTAATACATTATTAGGTAATTGCGTGAATTATTTTCTCAAAATCATGTGCAGGGTGCTAGGACTTTATGGGAAGCATTTGACTTCTTTAGAGTTCCAGGCAGTATAAAAAACTTAGTCAAAGCCTACTTTTTAGACATTCAACTCTGCTTTACCACAGCAGAGTACTCTACAGCATGGCAGCAGCTGGAGGTAGGCATCATGGCAGGGTGTACAATCTCTCCACTAGCCTTTACAATGGCAATGGAGGTTATTATTAGGGCTTCCAAATGGGTGGTAGGTGGAGAAAGGCTGCAAGGAGGGCTTCGCCTCCCCCAATCAGGGCCTACATGGACGACATGACGACAGCAACGTCAACCGCTCCTTGTACCAGAAGATTGCTGGATAAGCTAAATAGCAACCTGCAGTGGGCTAGGATGAAAGTGAAGCCTATTAAATCTAGGAGTATTTCTATTGTTAAAGGAAAGGTAGTAGATAAGAAGTTTGTTATAAATGATGAGGTAGTTCCCACAGTGCTGGAAAAGCCAGTGAAGAGCTTGGGAAGATGGTATGATGCAAGTCTTAGTGATAAGGCGCAGTTTGAAGGGTTGAGGCAGGAAATGATTCAAGGCATTTCAAGCATAGACCGGTCAGGGCTACCAGGGAAGTTAAAATTGTGGTGCTGGCAATTTGGTTTACTGCCTCGGCTAATGTGGCCGCTGACGGTGTATGAGGTTGCCCTTTCAAAGGTAGAAAAGTTAGAAAGAATGATTAATTCATTTATCAGAAAGTGGCTTGGTGTCCCACGCTGCTTAAGTGACACAGCCTTGTATGGGAAAGGCATTCTGGAGCTCCCAGTTACCAGCCTAACAGAGGAGTTTAAGTGTGCTAAAGTTAGACTGGAAATGACTCTTACTCAGTCAAAGGATCCAGTGGTTAGGAGTGTAGCGCCTACTATTAAGACAGGGAGGAAGTGGAAGGCAAAAGAGGCAGTACAGCAAGCACAGGCAGCTCTTAAACATAGAGATATCATAGGTCATGTACAGCAAGGGCGTGGAGGCCTAGGGCTGTGTGCAGGGAAACCTCTGTGGAGCAAGGCATCAGCAGTGGAAAGGAGAAAGATTGTAGTGGAAGAAGTACAGAAGCAGGAGGAAGCAGTTAGATGCTCGAAGGCAGTGTCGCAGGCTAAGCAGGGTCAGTGGGTGAACTGGGAGAGTGTGGAGAAAAGGAAGTTGAAGTGGAGAGAGCTTTGGAGCATGGAGGCTAGCAGAATTAGATTTATGTTAGGGGCTACTTATGATGTGCTGCCAACTCCCCAGAACCTAAACCAATGGGTAGGTGAGGATAATGCCTGTCCACTGTGCACTTGTGTCTGCACGCTTAGACATATTCTGACAGGTTGTAAGGTTAGTCTTTCCCAAGGACGTTATACCTGGCGTCACAACCAGGTACTGAAATGTTTAGCAGCTGCAATTGAGGAAAAACGGGTGAATTTAAATTCCATGGCCGTTAACAGAGAGAATAGATGTATTAAGTTTGTACGGGAGGGAGAAAAGGCTAGACCAGCAGGCATCAGGCATAACACGGGACAGCTAAGAGTAGGAGGAGCCTGGCAGATGAAAGCGGATTTAAATGGACAACTGGTTATTCCAGCTGAGATAGTTAGCACTCGACTACGGCCAGATCTGCTGTTGTGGTCTGAGCCAGAGAAAGTGGTTTATTTCATAGAGCTGACTGTCCCGTGGGAAGATAGAGTTGAGGAGGCTAATGAGCGAAAAAGAGCTAAGTATGCAGAGTTAGCAGCAGATGCAGAGCAGAATGGATGGAAGGCTTATGTCCGCCCGGTAGAAGTGGGTTGCCGTGGATTTGTGGCAAAGTCGGTGATTGCTCTGCTGAGCGAGCTGGGCATACGAGGAAGGAGCCAGAGGACTGCGGTTAGCAACATGTCCCGGGCAGCAGAGAGAGCGAGCGACTGGTTATGGGTGCGCAGAAAGCATGCTAGCTGGGGAACTAGCTAAGGTAAGGAAGGCCGCATGTAGGCCTCGATTTGTTTATTACGCGATTTGTTTGTTACGTGTTTTCGGCCCGCAGCAACGGGGCGAATCACGGTAGATTTGCTTGTTTGTTACGTGGTTCAGTCCGCATCAACGGGGCGAATCACGGTAGATTTGTTTGTTTGGCTCGTGGTTCAGTCCGCATCAACGGGGCGAATCACGGTAGATTTGTTTTTGTTACGTGTTTCAGTCCGCATCAACGGGGCGAATCACGGTAGATTTGTTTGTTTGTTACGTGGTTCAGTCCGCATCAACGGGGCGAATCACGGTAGATTTGTTTTTGTTACGTGTTTCAGTCCGCATCAACGGGGCGAATCACGGTAGATTTGTTTGTTTGTTACGTGGTTCAGTCCGCATCAACGGGGCGAATCATGGTAGATTTGTTTGTTTGGCTCGTGGTTCAGTCCGCATCAACGGGGCGAATCATGGTAGATTTGTTTTTGTTACGTGGTTATTAGTTACTATATTAGCTGTTGATAGACATCGAATGGTGAGGGAAACAGGGTTGTGCAGTGGCGGTGTGGAGGGGGGTGACTCCAGGACGCTGGAAATCACTGTTAAGCCTTCTCGAGGTGTCGTGGGCCTAACTTAACGAAACATCGGTGAAGGGAGGTGCCCACTTGAAAACCCCAATGACATGCTGCATACTGCTGTTGTCTTCTTGTTACGTGGTAGCTATGGTTAGCTGCTGAGCGGGCCATACAAGCCAGCAGCGTTTAGTTAATGTTTTACAATGTCTGAACTATGCTGCTCAATGGGCTTACAAGCCAGCAGCTTTTACTTAGTTTATGTAGATTATAGGTTAATTGTCATATTATATGACCATAGGTTAGGTAGGGTCTCTTAGCTGAACAGGGCCTCTAAATGTGTTTTGCCTGGGATTTTGGCACAAGGGATTATAACATCTTATCCTGTGTATTACTGAATAAAAACTAATCTGCTTGTCAAGTTTAAAGGTGGAGTCAGCAATCACGCCATGGTTTCTTCCGAGACGGGGACGGTAGGAGGCTAGAGGACCTATGGCACTGTCATAACCATCTAAGAGAACTGGGTGTCCAAATAATATAACTGCAGTTTTGTTTTTATTTAGTTTAAGGAAGTTTGCCTCCACCCATGGCTATACATCCGTCAGACAATTCAGCAAAGCCTGTATAGAGGTGTTGCTGTTTGTCTGTCTTGACAGATAAATTTGTAAATCACCTGAGAAACAATGAAATGAGATGTCCTATTTTTAAAAAAATGGAGCCCAAGGGCAGCATGTACAATGAAAAAAGGATGGGTCCCAGGATAGACCCTTGAGGAACGCCACAGCTAAGAGGGGATGCTCCAACAAAGGTTCAAAAAAAGGCAACTGGACTTGTAGAGTTTTTTGAGAAGACGTTTCGCCACTCATCCGAGTAGCTTCTTCAGTTCTAGGGGACTAGTGGGAAGTCTGGGGTTTAAATAGGAACTCCTCCTGAAAAACTTGCTTGTATGCTAATAACCAGGTTGAAACGTAGGTGGTTCCTGTAGTCTGCAAGTTTTCTCAAGGTCCTCTCATACTCCCACAGTAGTCGAAGGGTGCTGTTCCCAAAGTGCGTCGCAATATGTCTGTGAAGGTTCTCAGTCATCCAGGTCATGGTATATCCAACAAAGGTTCAAAAAAGGCAACTGTACTTTAGGGGACTGGTGGGAAGTCTAGGGTTTAAATACTCGGATGAGTATTTAAATGACAGTTTCAAATACTTAAGTAAATGTATGTAAAGGTACACGGTGGAGTCACAGAATTAAACACTAGACATGAAACAACTGTCTTCTAAAAAAAAAGCTTTTAAGTGTACATCTGTCTTACTGTGGTGTTTTCTTCTTTTAGCCAAAGCTTTCCCTGGACAACTGCCTGGCATAGTATATAATAACAATATGTCAGACAAGGCATCACCAGTGTTCAAAAGAGCTGCGGACATTATTACAGAAGAGTTAAATTTTTTATTTTTTTTTTGATCATGACATCTTGATAAGGAGGGTTAGGGTTACCATGTCAGTATAATCATTTAGGTATACTGACATCTTGATTCATTCTAATAAATGTACAACACTTAGGTATCAAACCATATACCTGTGTTGTCAGATGATGACCTAAACAAAATGACATTTTCTTTCTTCCAAAACACAGCTGTCCAAGAGTTTGGGATCTGATCCTACTTACCGTGGATGTATAGTGCTGGAACTCGGGTAAGTTTTGAGTATAGAATTAACCATCCATCTGTCTTGAACCAGTTCACTCAGATCCTACTGCACTTAATAATAATTACCATCATTAAGAGTGATTTCTGTCCCTACAGGCCACTTGACACCCCTAGATCAAGGGTTGCAACCGGGGTTGATGCATCTGTAGAGCTCATCTACTCGGCAGAGTCCACAGTCACCAGCATCAAGAGATGGTGAAGACTGCCACCAAATGCAACTGTTCACTGGCAGGGGCAACTTTTCTGGTGAGTTAATTACCTGGATTTAGTCCAATCATTAAGTACTTCAATGTTAAAAAAGTATCAGAATAAAACTCAAATACTCAAGACTGATTTGGTCTCAGATCTGTCTGTCTGTCTGTCTTCTTATCTATGGCAATATATAATAAAAATTCTATCAAACAGTTTTGTGGTACAGAGAGAAGCTTATGACGTGGTAATTAGTGATGCAGTGCCTGCAATGCAAACTATTGACCCCCTCATAGCAAAGCTATGGGGGTCAATAGTTTGCAGTGCGAAGCACTGCAAACTATTGTTCTTCACTACGTTTTTTCTTCTTATTATTAAACTTTTTCCTACGCATTTTCGAAACTTTTCAACTCAAATACCGTTCGTCGCACACAGGTCAAAATACATCAAAACGTGCGTCTCGATCGGACTCGGTGTGCTTCTATACAGTTCTTCCAAACAAGATTTTTTCGCGACGTAGTCGCGAAAAAACTGCAACAAATTTCCCAATTGAAATGAATGGAGAAGCCCGAAAAAAAAAAAAATTCAACAGACATTTTCAACAATGAACTGCTCTGGCATACTTTAACCGAGAGACTTCATTTAAACTTTAAAACGTAGGTACTCTTGCCTTCTCTTCAGAGATTCACTTCACTTATCGACAACTTTTACCGTTTTTAAACTATGAAGCCTCAGAGTTGTGTAGGTTTTTACTCAAATTTCAGGGTTTATAATGGGTGTGTATTGCGCGGAATGTTTGTGCTAGAGTGGATGACATCATCAGCTAGAGTGAGGAGGGGAGAAGAAAGTTAGTCAAAAAACTGCACAGAAACTGCTCCCGTGGCCACAAATTTCACACGACAGACATAATTTATACATAGAAACGTAGGAAAATGTGTCTTCTCACTCAAATTCGTCTGCTAAAGCTGTAAGCCTTATAGTTTTGGCGTCAGACACAAAGATGCGCCAGCAACACCCACCCACAGCTCCATAGGCTGCCATGTTAAAAAGGCAGGGAAATTTCTGGAGGAAAGCAGACGTAACCTTTCTTTGAATCGCTTTAAATAGGTCACATTTCTTCATTTTACCCACAAACTGCATATGTAGACGTTCAGGAAAGCCTCAAGATGCCCAAAGTTAAGTCGGTTCAATGATTGGAAATACGGTTTGGCCACAAGTCCTTCCTGTTCGAGGCGATATTTCAGCATTTTCTCTCTCTCTCCCCGTCTTCCAACTGACATTCGAACAGGAGCGGTTGACCCTGGTAGCCATGACAACCAGACCCCAACCAGCTTACACACGTTCAGACACGCAGCTGCTGGGGACGAGAGGCGGGAAAAGAGCTCTCAGTGGAAAACATGATCTGCCAAAACATTAAAACCCCCCAAACCATCCCTGTCTCCCTTGGTGCTTTCACACAGCTGCTGGGCCTCTTAGCTATAGCTCTTCTCATTGACTGAATGACAACTTCTGAGTCATGTTTGACCTTTTCCTTTATTTTAAACACAAATTATATCTGGCTGCTTTGCTGAAACTCCTGACACAACATCCCGGACCCGTTTCCTTCATCTCATTAGGTCAGTGAATAGCTCAACTGCTAACAGACGCTAACGACTAGCCGCCCAGTGATTTAGCCGACGACTAGCCTTCCAGCATAGCTCATGTATGTTAGCAAGCTAGCAGAGCTAACGGAGCTAGCTAGCCGCTACCTTAACGCCGCGGACTCAACCGCGGATTTAGCCTCGAGCTAACCGCTAGCTAACCGGGATTTAACCGCGGACCCGCGGGAGTTAAACACGAATTAGCCGCGGCAGTTAGCCGTGAGCTAACGCGGAGGCTAGTGGGGTTAGCCGCCGGCTAATTCGCCCCGTTGCTAGCGGGAGCTTATCACAGTAATAATGTTGAAGTTTTACAATTTAAAGGGAAGATATTTTTAAATTAAACTGTGTCAAACTGAAAAATATATTATTCCACCACATAAAGTAGGAAACGTTTATGGCTTGCAACAACATTAATGACAGTATATATATAATTGGAGTAATTTAATATAATATGATGTTTTTAATTAAATAAATAATGAGCTGTTGAACACTCATAAGAGTTATATTAAGTATGTTACATAACATTATTTGACATGTCTATTTGTCTGCCTATAGTTTTCCTCCAGCTGATCCAGACAGACTGCAGTGACGTCCAACATGAGACAAAGAGCTGGACTCGCAGGACAATTTGAAGGTCTTCACTTCATCGCTGATTCCTTGTTACAGCCTGGATGTGTTAAGTTTAATATTATTGTATTTCTAACTGTAAGACTGTGCCGTAAACTGTTAAACTATTGCTCAGGTAGGAGTAATGAGTTTTATTGTTAAAATTATTATGATTAACGATCAATTGTTACGATTTGCTCGTTCTTTGTCTGGGGATCCTAGTGAGATCCCTCCCACTCTCTTCCTTATTTGATGCTGGCTTTCAGGTGGAGCTGGGAGGGCTCTGCTGCCTGTACCTGCCCTTCAGTTTGTAGAAGGCGAAGCATAAAGGACGACCCTTCTCAGTGTCTCTCTCTCTCAGCCAGGCCTACTGCATCCTCCTCATCCTGTTTGGTTTGTAGTACCCTGCATGACATCAAACTCACACCCATCCAGTCAGAAGGAACCAGGCCTTAAATGACTATTTGAGTTGTGCTTTTTGTTATAGCTGCTGCTCATGGTAGTAAAGACATGCTACTTAGTAAAGACATTCGCGACGTAAGTCGCGAATACTTTCATACCTGTCTTGACCTGACCATTACTTTTTGTAGTCAAACATGAAATTATTTGCAACGTAAGTCGCAAATATTTTCACCAGGATTATATTATGACTATATGAACAGGTGATCATTAAAGCATCATAGCATCTTAGTATAATTGCATTGTGGCATCTTAGCATCGTAGCAACATAGTATCTTAGCTTTGTAGCATCTTAGTATCTTAGCATCATAGCATTGTAGTAGCATCTTGGCATAGTAGCATCATCATAGCATCGTAGCATCGTACTATCACAGCAATATAGCATGGTATCGCAGACTGCTGCGGCCACTGCATCACTCTCGCGATTTCCCGCAGGGGAATTGTCTAGTTAGTGATGCAGTGCTACGCAATGCAAACTATTGACCCCTCTCATAGCAAAGCTATGGGGGTCAATAGTTTGCAGTGCGAAGCACTGCAAACTATTGTTCTTCACTACGTTTTTCTTCTTATTAGTGATGCAGTGCTACGCAATGCAAACTATTGACCCCCTCATAGCAAAGCTATGGGGGCCAATAGTTTGCAGTGCGAAGCACTGCAAACTATTGTTCTTCACTACGTTTTTCTTCTTATTAGTGCCGAGTGCCTATGACCCGAGGCACTACTCCCAGAGCTTGCTAGCTCTGGGAGTAGTGCCTCGGGTCATAGGCACGAGGCACTATTAATCTTCTGCGTGTTTCTTTGCAGTTTTATTATTATTATTCATTTTCCGCCCTTTTTCGCCGAAGAATGCGGCCCGAACCAGCGAGAGGACCCCAACACATGATATATCAAAACGTGTGTTTTGATCCCGAATCCCGTGCTATTACTTTTATAAGGGATTCGTGAGTTTTTCGCGAATTTATTCGCGAAAAACCGCGATAAATTTCCCATTGAAATGAATGGAGAAGCCCGAAAAAAAAAAAAAAATCAACAGACATTTTCAACAATCAACTGCTCTGGCATACTTTAACCGAGAGACTTCATTTAAACTTTAAAACGTAGGTACTCTTGCCTTCTCTTCAGAGATTCACTTCACTTATCGACAACTTTTACCGTTTTTAAACTATGAAGCCTCAGAGTTGTGTAGGTTTTTACTCAAATTTCAGGGTTTATAATGGGTGTGTATTGCGCGGAATGTTTGTGCTAGAGTGGATGACATCATCAGCTAGAGTGAGGAGGAGAGAAGAAAATTAGTCAAAAAACTGTACAGAAACTGCTCCCATGGCCACAAATTTCACACGACAGACATAATTTATACATAGAAACGTAGGAAAATTTGTCTTCTCACTCATATTCGTCTGCTAAAGCTGTAAGTCTTATAGTTTTGGCGTCAGACACAAAGATGCACCAGCAACACCCACCCACAGCTCCATAGACTGCCATGTTAAGAAGGCAGGGAAATTTCTGGAGGAAAGCAGAAGTAACCTTTTTTGAATCGCTTTAAATAGGTCACATTTCTTCATTTTACCCACAAATTGCACATGTAGACGTTCAGGAAAGCCTCAAGATGCCCAAAGTTAAGTCGGTTCAATGATTGGAAATACGGTTTGGCCACAAGTCCTTCCTGTTCGAGGCGTTTTTTCAGCATTTTCTCTCTCTCTCCCCGTCTTCCAACTGACATTCTGACAGGAGCAGTTGACCCTGGTAGCCATGACAACCAGACCCGAGTGGCGGGAAAAGAGCTCTGAGTGGATAACAGGATCTGCCAAAACATTAAAACCCCCTCAAACCATTACTGCAGTACTGTAGGGGGCCAGAACCTGACATTATGACCCCCCCACTCCAACCCCCCCCCACCCCCCCTCCCACTATAGCATTACAGACACAGACTGCCAAAACATTATGACCCCTCAACCCATTACAGGACTATAGTAGGGTGCCAGAATCTGACACTATGACCCCCCCCCCCTCCACTCCATTTAAGCATTACAGACACAGACTGCCAAAACATTATGACCCCCTAAACCCATTACAGGACTATAGTAGGGAGCCAGAACCTGACACTATGACCCCCCCACTCCAACCCCCCCACCTCCCCTCCCACTATAGCATTACAGACACAGACTGACAAAACATTAGGGACTCTCAGACTGTTACAATGGGGAGACAGAACACTCCATGACCCCCCCCCCCCTCCTCTGTTGGTGCTATCACTTTATTAGGTAAGTGAGTTTCTAGAATTATTTATATGTTAAGTGTTTGTGCCCAACATAGCTGAACTGTTAATAGAAGTTAACTACTAGCTGCCCAATGTTTTAGCCTTAGGCTAGCCTTCCAGCATAGCTCATGTATGTTAGCGAGCTAGCGGAGCTAGCAGCTAGCTAACCGCCGCGGACTAAACCGCGGAGTTAGCCTCGAGCTAACCGCGAGCTAGCCTCGAGCTAACCGCAAGCTAACCGGGATTTAACCGCGAGCTAACCGGGACTTAACCGCGAGCTAACCGGGATTTAACCGCGGACCCGCGGGACTTAACCGCGAGTTAGCCGCGGGAGTTAGCCGCGAGCTAACGCGGAGGCTAGTGGGGTTAGCCACTAAAACTGTGTCAAACTGAAAAATATATTATTCCACCACATAAAGTAGGAAACGTTTATGGCTTGTAACAACATTAATGACAGTATATATAAATAATTGGAGTAATTAGTGCCGAGTGCCTATGACACGAGGCCACTCCTCCCATAGCATGGGAGGAGTGGCCTCGTGCCATAGGCACGAGGCCACTATTGATCTTCTGCGTGTTTCTTTGCAGTTTTATTTTTACTTATTCATTTTCCGCCCTTTTTCGCCGATTAATGCGGCCCGAACCGGCGAGAGGACCCCAACACATGATATATCAAAACGTGTGTTTTGATCCCGAATCCCGTGCTATTACTTTTATAAGGGATTGACGAGTTTTTCGCGAATTTATTCGCGAAAAACCGCGAGAAATTTCCCATTGAAATGAATGGAGAAGCCCGAAAAAAAAAAAAAATCAACAGACATTTTCAACAATGAACTGCTCTGGCATACTTTCACCGAGAGACTCCATTTAAATTTTAAAACGTAGGTACTCTTGCCTTCTCTTCAGCGATTCACTTCACTTATCGACAACTTTTACCGTTTTTAAACTATGAAGCCTCAGAGTTGTGTAGGTTTTTACTCAAATTTCAGGGTTTATAATGGGTGTGTATTGCGCGGAATGTTGGTGCTAGAGTGGCAGGTAGAGTGAGGAGGAGAGAAGAAAATAGGCAAAAAATAAAACAGAAACTGCTCCCGTGGCCACAAATTTCACACCTCAGACATAATTTATACATAGAAACGTAGGAAAATTTGTCTTCTCGCTCAAATTCGTCTGCTAAAGCTGTAAAGTCTTATAGTTTTGGCGTGAGACGCAAAGATGCGCCAGCAACACCCATCCACAGCTTCATAGACTGCCATGTTAAATTTCTGGAGCAAAGCAGAAGCAATCCTTTCTTTGAATCGCTCTTTATAGCTCACATTTCTTCATTTTACCCACAAACTGCATATCTAGACGTTCAGGAAAGACTCAAGATGCCCAAAGTGAAGTCGGTTCAATGATTGGAAACACGGTTTGGCCACAAGGCCTTCCTGTTCGAGGAGGTTTGTTTCAGCATTTTCTCTCCCTCTAGCCATCTTCTAACTGAAATTCAAACTGGTAACCGTGACAACAAGGCCCCAACGGGCATACACACGCTCACACGCAGCAGAAGAGGAGGGTCTCCACAGAAAGAGGCGGGAAACTTCCAACTGACATAAGTAACTGGTATGTGGGGCAGCCATTTTGGCTTTTGGCACCTAAGTTGAACAATGACAGGTGTCTGTCTGTCATTGGCTAGCGCGTCATGTTAATTGCTAACATTAGCGGCTAATGCTACTTTTTAGTGGCAAGAAATTGGTGGTAGCATTAGTGGCAGCATTAGCATGTTAGCGAATAGCATATTAGCAATTAGCATGTTAGCAATTAGCATGTATTTAATTTTTAGTGGCTTAAAAGACATGCTAACACTAAACCAATGTTAAAATTAGTGGCTAGCGCGTCATGTTAATTGTTACCATTAGCGGCTAATGCTACTTTTTAGTGGCAAGAAATTGGTGGTAGCATTAGTGGCAGCATTAGCATGTTAGCGAATAGCATATTAGCAATTAGCATGTTAGCAATTAGCATGTATTTAATTTTTAGTGGCTTAAAAGACATGCTAACACTAAACCAATGTTAAAATTAGTGGCTAGCGCGTCATGTTAATTGTTACCATTAGCGGCTAATGCTAATTTTTAGTGGTAGAAATTGGTGGTAGCATTAGTGGCACCATTAGCATGTTAGCGAATAGCTAGCCACTAATTTCTTGCCACTAAAAATTAAAGACATGCATTAACCTAATGCTAACATTAGGCAGCCATTTTAGTAGTTCTTAGCACTTAATTTGAATCTGCGTGTGTAAAATGACAGACAGAGAAAGCAGAGCAGCTAGCGCGTCAGCGCTAGCCACTATTTAAGCTCCCAGTGGAAAACAGGATCTGCCAAAACATTAAAACCCCCCAAACCATCCCTGTCTCCCTTGGTGCTTTCACACAGCTGCTGGGCCTCTTAGCTATTGCTCTTCTCATTGACTGAATGACAACTTCTCAGTCATGTTTGACCTTTTTTCTTTATTTTAAACACAAATTATATCTGGCTGCTTTGCTGAAACTCCTGACACAACATCCCTGACCCGTTTCCTTCATCTTATTAGGTCAGTGAATAGCTAAACTGCTAACAGACGCTAACGACTAGCCGTCCACCATAGCTCATGTATGTTAGCGAGCTAGCGGAGCTAACGGAGCTAGCTAGCCGCTACCTTAACGCCGCGGACTCAACCGCGGAGTTAGCCTCGAGCTAACCGCTAGCTAACCGGGATTTAACCGCGGACCCGCGGGAGTTAAACACGAATTAGCCGCGGCGGTTAGCCGTGAGCTAATGCGGAGGCTAGTGGGGTTAGCCGCCGGCTAATTCGCCGCTTTGCTCGCGGGAGCTTATCACAGTAATAATGTTGACGTTTTACAATTTAAAGGGAAGATATTTTTAAATTAAACTGTGTCAAACTGAAAAATATATTATTCCACCACATAAAGTAGGAAACATTTATGGCTTGCAACAACATTAATGACAGTATATATATATAATTGGAGTAATTTAATATATGATGTTTTTAATTAAATAAATAATGAGCTGTTGAACACTCATAAGAGTTATATTAAGTATGTTACATAACATTATTTGACAGGTCTATTTGTCTGCGTATAGTATTCCTCCAGCTGATCCAGACAGACTGCAGTGACGTCCAACGTGAGACGAAGAGCTGGACTCACAGGACAATTTGAAGGTCTTCACTTCATCGCTGATTCCTTGTTACAGCCTGGATGTGTTAAGTTTAATATTGATGTTTTTCTAACTGTAAGACTGTGCCGTGAACTGTTAAACTATTGCTCAGGCAGGAGTAATGAGTTTTATTGTTAAAATTATTATGATTAACGATCAATTATCACGATTTGCTCGTTCTTTGTCTGGGGATCCTAGTGAGGACACCCCTCTTAAAGGTGGGGGTGTGACGATCCGTCTCGCTCTCTTCCTTATTTGATGCTGGCTTTCAGGTGGAGCTGGGAGGGGTCTGCTGCCTGTACCTGCCCTTCAGTTTGTAGAAGGGCATAAAGGACGACCCTTCTCATGGTAGTAAAGACATGCTACTTAGTAAAGACATGCTAATTGCTAACATTAGTGGCTAATGCTTTACTACCAAGAGCAGCCAGCGTCCTAGCTGCTCATGGTAGTAAAGACATGCTACTTAGTAAAGACATGCTAATTGTAAACATTAGTGGCTAATGCTTTACTACCAAGAGCACCCAGCATGCTAGCTGCTCATGGTAGTAAAGACATGCTAATTGCTAACATTTGTGGTTCATGCTTTACTGGCATGAGTAAGCTAGCGTGCTAGCCGCTCGTGGTAGTAAAGACATGCTAATTGCTAACATTTGTGGCTAATGCTTGACTGCATGTAAAGAAATGCTAATTCTGACGATCCCTCCCACTCTCTTCCTTATTTGATGCTGGCTTTCAGGTGGAGCTTGGAGGGGTCTGCTGCCTGTAACTGCCCTTCAGTTTGTAGAAGGGCATAAAGGACGACCCTTCTCAGTGTCTCTCTCTCTCAGCCAGGCCTACTGCATCCTCCTCATCCTGTTTGGTTTGTTGTATCCTCCAACATGCATGACATCAAACTCACACCCATCCAGTCAGTAGGAACCAGGCCTTAAATGACTATTTGAGTTGTGCTTTTTGTTATAGCTGCTGCTCATGGTAGTAAAGACATGCTACTTAGTAAAGACATGCTAATTGCTAACATTAGTGGCTAATGCTTTACTACCAAGAGCATCCAGCGTGCCAGCTGCTCATGGTAGTAAAGACATGCTAATTGCTAACATTAGCGGCTAATGCTTGACTGCATGTAAAGACATGCTAATTGCTAACATTTGTGGCTAATGGTAGAATTAGTGGCTCATGTGTGTAAATATACATGTTAAAAATTACTATTTGAGGTGTGCTTTTTCAATACACAACCCCGGCAACAGGCCACTCGGCACTTCAAAAATTTCCGCGGGAATTTTCTAGTTATTATTATTAGTGCCGAGTGCCATAGGCACGAGGCCACTATTGATCTTCTGCGTGTTTCTTTGCAGTTTTATTTTTTTTTACTTATTATTCATTTTCCGCCCTTTTTCGCCGATTAATGCGGCCCGAACCGGCGAGAGGACCCCAACACATGATATATCAAAACGTGTGTTTTGATCCCGAATCCCGTGCTATTACTTTTATAAGGGATTCGTGAGTTTTTCGCGAATTTATTCGAGAGACTTCATTTGAACTTTAAAACGTAGGTACTCTTGCCTTCTCTTCAGAGATTCACTTCACTTGTCGACAACTTTTACCGTTTTTAAACTATGAAGCCTCAGAGTTGTGTAGGTTTTTACTCAAATTTCAGGGTTTATAATGGGTGTGTATTGCGCGGAATGTTTGTGCTAGAGTGGATGACATCATCAGCTAGAGTGAGGAGGAGAGAAGAAAATTAGTCAAAAAACTGTACAGAAACTGCTCCCATGGCCACAAATTTCACACGACAGACATAATTTATACATAGAAACGTAGGAAAATTTGTCTTCTCACTCATATCCGTCTGCTAAAGCTGTAAGTCTTATAGTTTTGGCGTCAGACACAAAGATGCGCCAGCAACACCCATCCACAGCTCCATAGACTGCCATGTTAAAAAGGCAGGGAAATTTCTGGAGGAAAGCAGAAGTAACCTTTTTTGAATCGCTTTAAATAGGTCACATTTCTTCATTTTACCCACAAATTGCATATGTAGACGTTCAGGAAAGCCTCAAGATGCCCAAAGTTAAGTCGGTTCAATGATTGGAAATACGGTTTGGCCACAAGTCCTTCCTGTTCGAGGCGTTTTTTCAGCATTTTCTCTCTCTCTCCCCGTCTTCCAACTGACATTCTGACAGGAGCAGTTGACCCTGGTAGCCATGACAACCAGACCCCAACCAGCTTACACACGTTCACACACGCAGCTGCTGGAAAACATGATCTGCCAAAACATTAAAACCCCCTCAAACCATTACTGCAGTACTGTAGGGGGCCAGAACCTGACATTATGACCCCCCCACTCCAACCCCCCCCACCCCCCCTCCCACTATAGCATTACAGACACAGACTGCCAAAACATTATGACCACTTAAGCCATTACAGTACTATAGTTGGGCTGCAGAATCTGACACTATGACCCCCCTCCACTCCATTTAAGCATTACAGTAATAGACTGCCAAAACATTATGACCCCCTAAACCCATTACAGGACTATAGTAGGGAGCCAGAACCTGACACTATGACCCCCCCACTCCAACCCCCCCACCTCCCCTCCCACTATAGCATTACAGACACAGACTGACAAAACATTAGGGACTCTCAGACTGTTACAATGGGGAGACTAAACCGCGGAGTTAGCCTCGAGCTAACCGCGAGCTAGCCTCGAGCTAACGGCAAGCTAACCGGGATTTAACCGCGAGCTAACCGGGACTTAACCGCGAGCTAACCGGGATTTAACCGCAGACCCGCGGGAGTTTGCCGCGAGCTAACGTGGAGGCTAGTGGGGTTAGCCACTAAAACTGTGTCAAACTGAAAAATATATTATTCCATCACATAAAGTACGAAACGTTTATGGCTTGTAACAACATTAATGATAGTATATATATATAATTGGAGTAATTTAATATAATATGATGTTTTTAATGAAATAAATAATGAGCTGTTGAACACTCATAAGAGTTATATTCAGTATGTTACATAACATTATTTGACATGTCTATTTGTCTGCATATAGTTTTCCTCCAGCTGATCCAGACAGACTGCAGTGACGTCCAACATGAGACAAAGAGCTGGACTAACAGGACAATTTGAAGGTCTTCACTTCATCGCTGATTCCTTGTTACAGCCTGGATGTGTTAAGTTTAATATTATTGTTTTTCTAACTGTAAGACTGTGCCGTAAACTGTTAAACTATTGCTCAGGTAGGAGTAATGAGTTTTATTGTTGAAATTATTATGATTAACGATCAATTGTTACGATTTGCTCGTTCTTTGTCTGGGGATCCTAGTGAGGATGCCCCTCTTAAAGGTGGGGGTGTGACGATCCCTCCCACTCTCTTCCTTATTTGATGCTGGCTTTCAGGTGGAGCTGGGAGGGCTCTGCTGCCTGTACCTGCCCTTCAGTTTGTAGAAGGGCATAAAGGACGACCCTTCTCAGTGTCTCTCTCTCTCAGCCAGGCCTACTGCATCCTCCTCATCCTGTTTGGTTTGTTGTACCCTGCATGACATCAAACTCACACCCATCCAGTCAGAAGGAACCAGGCCTTAAATGACTATTTGAGTTGTGCTTTTTGTTATAGCTGCTGCTCATGGGAGTAAAGACATGCTAATTGCTAACATTAGTGGCTAATGCTTTACTACCAAGAGCAGCCAGCGTGCTAGCTGCTCATGGTAGTAAAGACATGCTAATTGCTAACATTTGTGGTTAACGCTTTACTGCCATGAGTAGCTAGCGTGCTAGCCGCTCGTGGTAGTAAAGACATGCTAATTGCTAACATTTGCGGCTAATGCTTGACTGCATGTAAAGACATGCTATTTGCTAACATTTGTGGCTAATGCTAGAATTAGTGGCTCATGTGTGTAAATATACATGTTAAAAATTACTATTTGAGGGTATTGTGAAGCTATACCACACGAAGCCAATGCTAAAATTAGTGGCTAGCGAATCATGCTAATTGCTAACATTTGTGGTTAATGCTTTACTGCCATGAGTAGCTAGCGTGCCAGCCGCTCGTGGTAGTAAAGACATGCTAATTGCTAACATTTGTGGTTAATGCTTTACTGCCATGAGTAGCTAGCGTGCGAGCCGCTCGTGGTAGTAAAGACATGCTAATTGCTAACATTTATGGCTAATGCTAGAATTAGTGGCTCATGTGTGTAAATATACATGTTAAAAATTACTATTTGAGGGTATTGTGAAGCTATACCACACTAAGCCAATGCTAAAATTAGTGGCTAGCGCATCATGCTAATTGCTAACATTAGCAGCTTATGCTAGAATTAGTGACTCATGTGTGTAAATATACATGTTAAAAATTACTATTTGAGGGTATTGTGAAGCTATACCACACTAAGCCAATGCTAAAATTAGTGGCTAGCTCATCATGCTAATTGCTAACGTTTGTGGTTAATGCTTTACTGCCATGAGTAGCTAGCGTGCTAACATTTGTGGCTAATGCTAGAATTAGTGGCTCATGTGTGTAAATATACATGTTAAAAAATACTATTTGAGGTGTGCTTTTTCAATACAGAACCCCGGCAACAGCCCACTCGGCACTCTCAAAATTTCCTGCGGGAATTTTCTAGTTATTAGTGATGCAGTGCTACGCAATGCAAACTATTGACCCCCCTCATAGCAAAGCTATGGGGGTCAATAGTTTGCAGTGCGAAGCACTGCAAACTATTGTTCTTCACTACGTTTTTCTTCTTATTAGTGATGCAGTGCTACGCAATGCAAACTATTGACCCCCCTCATAGCAAAGCTATGGGGGTCAATAGTTTGCAGTGCGAAGCACTGCAAACTATTGTTCTTCACTACGTTTTTCTTCTTATTATTATTATTATTATTAGTGCCGAGTGCCTATGACACGAGGCCACTCCTCCCATAGCAAGCTATGGGAGGAGTGGCCTCGTGCCATAGGCACGAGGCCACTATTGATCTTCTGCGTGTTTCTTTGCAGTTTTATTTTTTTTACTTATTATTCATTTTCCGCCCTTTTTCGCCGATTAATGCGGCCCGAACCGGCGAGAGGACCCCAACACATGATATATCAAAACGTGTGTTTTGATCCCGAATCCCGTGCTATTACTTTTATAAGGGATTCGTGAGTTTTTCGCGAATTTATTCGCGAAAAACCGCGATAAATTTCCCATTGAAATGAATGGAGAAGCCCGAAAAAATAAATAAATCAACAGACATTTTCAACAATGAACTGCTCTGGCATACTTTAACCGAGAGACTTCATTTGAACTTTAAAACGTAGGTACTCTTGCCTTCTCTTCAGAGATTCACTTCACTTGTCGACAACTTTTACCGTTTTTAAACTATGAAGCCTCCGAGTTGTGTAGGTTTTTACTCAAATTTCAGGGTTTATAATGGGTGTGTATTGCGCGGAATGTTTGTGCTAGAGTGGATGACATCATCAGCTAGAGTGAGGAGGAGAGAAGAAAATTAGTCAAAAAACTGTACAGAAACTGCTCCCATGGCCACAAATTTCACACGACAGACATAATTTATACATAGAAACGTAGGAAAATTTGTCTTCTCACTCATATCCGTCTGCTAAAGCTGTAAGTCTTATAGTTTTGGCGTCAGACACAAAGATGCGCCAGCAACACCCACCCACAGCTCCATAGACTGCCATGTTAAAAAGGCAGGGAAATTTCTGGAGGAAAGCAGAAGTAACCTTTTTTGAATCGCTTAGAATAGGTCACATTTCTTCATTTTACCCACAAATTGCATATGTAGACGTTCAGGAAAGCCTCAAGATGCCCAAAGTTAAGTCGGTTCAATGATTGGAAATACGGTTTGGCCACAAGTCCTTCCTGTTCGAGGCGTTTTTTCAGCATTTTCTCTCTCTCTCCCCGTCTTCCAACTGACATTCTGACAGGAGCAGTTGACCCTGGTAGCCATGACAACCAGACCCCAACCAGCTTACACACGTTCACACACGCAGCTGCTGGAAAACATGATCTGCCAAAACATTAAAACCCCCTCAAACCATTACTGCAGTACTGTAGGGGGCCAGAACCTGACATTATGACCCCCCCACTCCAAACCCCCCCACCCCCCCTCCCACTATAGCATTACAGACACAGACTGCCAAAACATTATGACCACTTAAGCCATTACAGTACTATAGTTGGGCTGCAGAATCTGACACTATGACCCCCCTCCACTCCATTTAAGCATTACAGTAATAGACTGCCAAAACATTATGACCCCCTAAACCCATTACAGGACTATAGTAGGGAGCCAGAACCTGACACTATGACCCCCCCACTCCAACCCCCCCACCTCCCCTCCCACTATAGCATTACAGACACAGACTGACAAAACATTAGGGACTCTCAGACTGTTACAATGGGGAGACTAAACCGCGGAGTTAGCCTCGAGCTAACCGCGAGCTAGCCTCGAGCTAACGGCAAGCTAACCGGGATTTAACCGCGAGCTAACCGGGACTTAACCGCGAGCTAACCGGGATTTAACCGCAGACCCGCGGGAGTTTGCCGCGAGCTAACGTGGAGGCTAGTGGGGTTAGCCACTAAAACTGTGTCAAACTGAAAAATATATTATTCCATCACATAAAGTACGAAACGTTTATGGCTTGTAACAACATTAATGATAGTATATATATATAATTGGAGTAATTTAATATAATATGATGTTTTTAATGAAATAAATAATGAGCTGTTGAACACTCATAAGAGTTATATTCAGTATGTTACATAACATTATTTGACATGTCTATTTGTCTGCATATAGTTTTCCTCCAGCTGATCCAGACAGACTGCAGTGACGTCCAACATGAGACAAAGAGCTGGACTAACAGGACAATTTGAAGGTCTTCACTTCATCGCTGATTCCTTGTTACAGCCTGGATGTGTTAAGTTTAATATTGATGTTTTTCTAACTGTAAGACTGTGCCGTAAACTGTTAAACTATTGCTCAGGTAGGAGTAATGAGTTTTATTGTTGAAATTATTATGATTAACGATCAATTGTTACGATTTGCTCGTTCTTTGTCTGGGGATCCTAGTGAGGATGCCCCTCTTAAAGGTGGGGGTGTGACGATCCCTCCCACTCTCTTCCTTATTTGATGCTGGCTTTCAGGTGGAGCTGGGAGGGCTCTGCTGCCTGTACCTGCCCTTCAGTTTGTAGAAGGGCATAAAGGACGACCCTTCTCAGTGTCTCGCTCTCTCAGCCAGGCCTACTGCATCCTCCTCATCCTGTTTGGTTTGTTGTACCCTGCATGACATCAAACTCACACCCATCCAGTCAGAAGGAACCAGGCCTTAAATGACTATTTGAGTTGTGCTTTTTGTTATAGCTGCTGCTCATGGGAGTAAAGACATGCTAATTGCTAACATTAGTGGCTAATGCTTTACTACCAAGAGCAGCCAGCGTGCTAGCTGCTCATGGTAGTAAAGACATGCTAATTGCTAACATTTGTGGTTAACGCTTTACTGCCATGAGTAGCTAGCGTGCTAGCCGCTCGTGGTAGTAAAGACATGCTAATTGCTAACATTTGCGGCTAATGCTTGACTGCATGTAAAGACATGCTATTTGCTAACATTTGTGGCTAATGCTAGAATTAGTGGCTCATGTGTGTAAATATACATGTTAAAAATTACTATTTGAGGGTATTGTGAAGCTATACCACACGAAGCCAATGCTAAAATTAGTGGCTAGCGAATCATGCTAATTGCTAACATTTGTGGTTAATGCTTTACTGCCATGAGTAGCTAGCGTGCCAGCCGCTCGTGGTAGTAAAGACATGCTAATTGCTAACATTTGTGGTTAATGCTTTACTGCCATGAGTAGCTAGCGTGCGAGCCGCTCGTGGTAGTAAAGACATGCTAATTGCTAACATTTATGGCTAATGCTAGAATTAGTGGCTCATGTGTGTAAATATACATGTTAAAAATTACTATTTGAGGGTATTGTGAAGCTATACCACACTAAGCCAATGCTAAAATTAGTGGCTAGCGCATCATGCTAATTGCTAACATTAGCAGCTTATGCTAGAATTAGTGACTCATGTGTGTAAATATACATGTTAAAAATTACTATTTGAGGGTATTGTGAAGCTATACCACACTAAGCCAATGCTAAAATTAGTGGCTAGCTCATCATGCTAATTGCTAACGTTTGTGGTTAATGCTTTACTGCCATGAGTAGCTAGCGTGCTAACATTTGTGGCTAATGCTAGAATTAGTGGCTCATGTGTGTAAATATACATGTTAAAAAATACTATTTGAGGTGTGCTTTTTCAATACAGAACCCCGGCAACAGCCCACTCGGCACTCTCAAAATTTCCTGCGGGAATTTTCTAGTTAGTGATGCAGTGCCTGCAATGCAAACTATTGACCCCTCTCATAGCAAAGCTATGGGGGTCAATAGTTTGCAGTGCGAAGCACTGCAAACTATTGTTCTTCACTACGTTTTTCTTCTTATTATTATTATTAAACTTTTTCCTACGGCCGATTTTCGAAACCTTTCAACTCAAATACCGTTCGTCGCACACAGACACAAAATACGTCAAAACGTGCGTCTCGATCGGACTCGGTGTGCTTCTATACAGTTCTTTCAAACAAGATTTTTTCGCGACGTAGTCGCGAAAAAACTGCGACAAATTTCCCAATTGAAATGAATGGAGAAGCCCGAAAAAAAAAAAAATTCAACAGACATTTTCAACAATGAACTGCTCTGGCATACTTTAACCGAGAGACTTCATTTAAACTTTAAAACGTAGGTACTCTTGCCTTCTCTTCAGAGATTCACTTCACTTGTCGACAACTTTTACCGTTTTTAAACTATGAAGCCTCAGAGTTGTGTAGGTTTTTACTCAAATTTCAGGGTTTATAATGGGTGTGTATTGCGCGGAATGTTTGTGCTAGAGTGGATGACATCATCAGCTAGAGTGAGGAGGGGAGAAGAAAGTTAGTCAAAAAACTGCACAGAAACTGCTCCCGTGGCCACAAATTTCACACGACAGACATAATTTATACATAGAAACGTAGGAAAATGTGTCTTCTCACTCAAATTCGTCTGCTAAAGCTGTAAGTCTTATAGTTTTGGCGTCAGACACAAAGATGCGCCAGCAACACCCACCCACAGCTCCATAGACTGCCATGTTAAAAAGGCAGGGAAATTTCTGGAGGAAAGCAGACGTAACCTTTCTTTGAATCGCTTTGAATAGGTCACATTTCTTCATTTTACCTACAAATTACACATCTAGACGTTCAGGAAAGCCTCAAGATGCCCAAAGTTAAGTCGGTTCAATGATTGGAAATACGGTTTGGCCACAAGTCCTTCCTGTTCGAGGCGATTTTTCAGCATTTTCTCTCTCTTTCCCCGTCTTCCAACTGACATTCTAACAGGAGCAGTTGACCCTGGTAGCCATGACAACCAGACCCCAACCAGCTTACACACGTTCACACACGCAGCTGCTGGGGACGAGAGGCGGGAAAAGAGCTCTCAGTGGAAAACATGATCTGCCAAAACATTAAAACCCCCCAAACCATTACTGCAGTACTGTAGGGGGCCAGAACCTGACATTATGACCTTTTCCTTTATTTTAAACACAAATTATATCTGTTTGCTTTGCTGAAACTCCTGACACAACATCCCTGACCCGTTTCCTTCATCTTATTAGGTCAGTGAATAGCTAAACTGCTAACAGACGCTAACGACTAGCCGCCCAGTGATTTAGCCGACGACTAGCCTTCCAGCATAGCTCATGTATGTTAGCAAGCTAGCGGAGCTAACGGAGCTAGCTAGCCGCTAGCTTAACGCCGCGGACTCAACCGCGGAGTTAGCCTCGAGCTAACCGCTAACTAACCGCTAGCTAACCGGGATTTAACCGCGGACCCGCGGGAGTTAAACACGAATTAGCCGCGGCAGTTCGCCGTGAGCTAACGCGGAGGCTAGTGGGGTTAGCCGCCGGCTAATTCGCCGCCTTGCTAGCGGGTGCTTATCACAGTAATAATGTTGAAGTTTTACAATTTAAAGGGAAGATATTTTTAAATTAAACTGTGTCAAACTGAAAAATATATTATTCCACCACATAAAGTAGGAAACATTTATGGCTTGCAACAACATTAATGACAGTATATATATATAATTGGAGTAATTTAATATAATATGATGTTTTTAATTAAATAAATAATGAGCTGTTGAACACTCATAAGAGTTATATTAAGTATGTTACATAACATTATTTGACATGTCTATTTGTCTGCCTATAGTTTTCCTCCAGCTGATCCAGACAGACTGCAGTGACGTCCAACATGAGACAAAGAGCTGGACTCGCAGGACAATTCGAAGGTCTTCACTTCATCGCTGATTCCTTGTTACAGCCTGGATGTGTTAAGTTTAATATTATTGTTTATCTAACTGTAAGACTGTGCCGTAAACTGTTAAACTATTGCTCAGGTAGGAGTAATGAGTTTTATTGTTAAAATTATTATGATTAACGAGCAAATTGTAATAATTGATCGTTAATCATAATAATTCACCTGTTCATATAGTCATAATATAATCCTGGTGGGGGTGTGACGATCCCTCCCACTCTCTTCCTTATGTGATGCTGGCTTTCAGGTGGAGCTGGGAGGGGTCTGCTGCCTGTACCTGCCCTTCAGTTTGTAGAAGGGCGTAAAGGACGACCCTTCTCAGTGTCTCTCTCTCTCAGCCAGGCCTACTGCATCCTCCTCATCCTGTTTGGTTTGTTGTACCCTGCATGACATCAAACTCACACCCATCCAGTCAGAAGGAACCAGGCCTTAAATGACTATTTGAGTTGTGCTTTTTGTTATAGCTGCTGCTCATGGTAGTAAAGACATGCTACTTAGTAAAGACATTCGCGACGTAAGTCGTGAATACTTTCATACCTGTCTTGACCTGACCATTACTTTTTGTAGTCAAACATGAAATTATTTGCAACGTAAGTCGCAAATATTTTCACCAGGATTATATTATGACTATATGAACAGGTGATCATTAAAGCATCATAGCATCTTAGTATAATTGCATTGTAGCATCTTAGCATCGTAGCAACATAGTATCTTAGCTTTGTAGCATCTTAGTATCATAGCATCTTAGTATCTTAGCATCATAGCATTGTAGTAGCATCTCGGCATAGTAGCATCATCATAGCATCGTAGCATCGTACTGTCGCAGCAATATAGCATGGTATCGCAGACTGCTGCGGCCACTGCATCACTCTCGCGATTTCCCGCAGGGGAATTGTCTAGTTAGTGATGCAGTGCCTGCAATGCAAACTATTGACCCCTCTCATAGCAAAGCTATGGGGGTCTATGGGGGTCAATAGTTTGCAGTGCGAAGCACTGCAAACTATTGTTCTTCACTACGTTTTTCTTCTTATTATTATTATTAAACTTTTTCCTACGGCCGATTTTCGAAACCTTTCAACTCAAATACCGTTCGTCGCACACAGACACAAAATACGTCAAAACGTGCGTCTCGATCGGACTCGGTGTGCTTCTATACAGTTCTTTCAAACAAGATTTTTTCGCGACGTAGTCGCGAAAAAACTGCGACAAATTTCCCAATTGAAATGAATGGAGAAGCCCGAAAAAAAAAATATTTCAACAGACATTTTCAACAATGAACTGCTCTGGCATACTTTAACCGAGAGACTTCATTTAAACTTTAAAACGTAGGTACTCTTGCCTTCTCTTCAGAGATTCACTTCACTTGTCGACAACTTTTACCGTTTTTAAACTATGAAGCCTCAGAGTTGTGTAGGTTTTTACTCAAATTTCAGGGTTTATAATGGGTGTGTATTGCGCGGAATGTTTGTGCTAGAGTGGATGACATCATCAGCTAGAGTGAGGAGGGGAGAAGAAAGTTAGTCAAAAAACTGCACAGAAACTGCTCCCGTGGCCACAAATTTCACACGACAGACATAATTTATACATAGAAACGTAGGAAAATGTGTCTTCTCACTCATATTCGTCTGCTAAAGCTGTAAGTCTTATAGTTTTGGCGTCAGACACAAAGATGCGCCAGCAACACCCACCCACAGCTCCATAGACTGCCATGTTAAAAAGGCAGGGAAATTTCTGGAGGAAAGCAGACGTAACCTTTCTTTGAATCGCTTTAAATAGGTCACATTTCTTCATTTTACCCACAAATTACACATCTAGACGTTCAGGAAAGCCTCAAGATGCCCAAAGTTAAGTCGGTTCAATGATTGGAAATACGGTTTGGCCACAAGTCCTTCCTGTTCGAGGCGATATTTCAGCATTTTCTCTCTCTCTCTCCCCGTCTTCCAACTGACATTCTAACAGGAGCAGTTGAACCTGGTAGCCATGACAACCAGACCCCAACCAGCTTACACACGTTCACACACGCAGCTGCAGGGGAAGAGAGGCGGGAAAAGAGCTCTCAGTGGAAAACATGATCTGCCAAAACATTAAAACGACTAGCCGCCCAGTGATTTAGCCGACGACTAGCCTTCCAGCATAGCGCATGTATGTTAGCAAGCTAGCGGAGCTAACGGAGCTAGCTAGCCGCTACCTTAACGCCGCGGACTCAACCGCGGAGTTAGCCTCGAGCTAACCGCTAGCTAACCGGGATTTAACCGCGGACCCGCGGGAGTTAAACACGAATTAGCCGCGGCAGTTAGCCGTGAGCTAACGCGGAGGCTAGTGGGGTTAGCCGCCGGCTAATTCGCCGCCTTGCTAGCGGGTGCTTATCACAGTAATAATGTTGAAGTTTTACAATTTAAAGGGAAGATATTTTTAAATTAAACTGTGTCAAACTGAAAAATATATTATTCCACAACATAAAGTAGTAAACATTTATGGCTTGCAACAACATTAATGACAGTATATATATATAATTGGAGTAATTTAATATAATATGATGTTTTTAATTAAATAAATAATGAGCTGTTGAACACTCATAAGAGTTATATTAAGTATGTTACATAACATTATTTGACATGTCTATTTGTCTGCCTATAGTTTTCCTCCAGCTGATCCAGACAGACTGCAGTGACGTCCAACATGAGACAAAGAGCTGGACTCGCAGGACAATTTGAAGGTCTTCACTTCATCGCTGATTCCTTGTTACAGCCTGGATGTGTTAAGTTTAATATTATTGTTTTTCTAACTGTAAGACTGTGCCGTAAACTGTTAAACTATTGCTCAGGTAGGAGTAATGAGTTTTATTGTTAAAATTATTATGATTAACGATCAATTGTTACGATTTGCTCGTTCTTTGTCTGGGGATCCTAGTGAGATCCCTCCCACTCTCTTCCTTATTTGATGCTGGCTTTCAGGTGGAGCTGGGAGGGGTCTGCTGCCTGTACCTGCCCTTCAGTTTGTAGAAGGGCGTAAAGGACGACCCTTCTCAGTGTCTCTCTCTCTCAGCCAGGCCTACTGCATCCTCCTCATCCTGTTTGGTTTGTTGTACCCTGCATGACATCAAACTCACACCCATCCAGTCAGAAGGAACCAGGCCTTAAATGACTATTTGAGTTGTGCTTTTTGTTATAGCTGCTGCTCATGGTAGTAAAGACATGCTACTTAGTAAAGACATTCGCGACGTAAGTCGCGAATACTTTCATACCTGTCTTGACGTGACCATTACTTTTTGTAGTCAAACATGGATTATATTATGACTATATGAACAGGTGATCATGAAAGCATCATAGCATTGTAGCATCATTAAAGCATCTTAGCATTGTAGTATCTTAGCATCATAGCATCTTAGTATAAGGAAAACACACACTTTATGACAACTACAGATGTTTAACATGTGTCTGCTTTGTTATTAGCTTGTTGCTTACATTTACTTATAACATTTGAAAGACATTTCAATTTTTTTGCATTGTCTTTGATAGGATTAAAGGGTTCCTGTGCTTCGACAGCTGAGAGTCATCATCGTTGATTCATCGCCCTCAACCATCGCAGAGCAGTATCGCCACCTCACCCACACACATACATTCACCACACCTTCATCTACACAGATTTAATTTAAGTATAACATATTACATTAATTTGTCTTAGATTAGATTATTTTACATTAGGTAGTTAGAGTTTAGGTAAAGGTTAGGGTTTAGGTTAGTTTGATAGGTTTGATAGCCTGTTAAGCTTTGAAAAGTATTTTGTCTTGTTTTTTTTTTCTGTCTATTTTTTGTCAGCAGGATGCCTAGGAAGTCCAGACGTTCCATGGCGGTGAAGCAGCGCTGGAGGAGGCTCGACCTGGAGGAGCTGAGGTCCACCCCTTCCCCCCTGGAGGTATTTACACAGTAGATAAGCTTCTGTGCCACAATGACATCTGTCTGCGTGAAAATGGCTCTAGAAATGTTACATCTATTGTTTTCTCCTTAACTGCTGAGTTCTGTATGTGTTTGGTCTTAATGTTTCATCAGACGTCCCCCCCGGCCGGAGAGGAGCCTTCCCACCGACCCTGCTCTCAAGCTCGTCCCCCCGTTCGTGCTCGTGAGTATCTCTCAATGATCAATAAATTAATTCATTCATTCAGCATTGTAGCATCTTGGCATAGTAGCATCATCGTAGCATCGTACTATCACAGCAATATAGCATGGTATCGCAGACTGCTGCGGCCACTGCATCACTCTCGCGATTTCCCGCAGGGGAATTGTCTAGTTAGTGATGCAGTGCTACGCAATGCAAACTATTGACCCCCCTCATAGCAAAGCTATGGGGGTCAATAGTTTGCAGTGCGAAGCACTGCAAACTATTGTTCTTCACTACGTTTTTCTTCTTCTTATTAGTGATGCAGTGCTACGCAATGCAAACTATTGACCCCCCTCATAGCAAAGCTATGGGGGTCAATAGTTTGCAGTGCGAAGCACTGCAAACTATTGTTCTTCACTACGTTTTTCTTCTTATTATTATTATTATTATTATTATTAAACTTTTTCCTACGCATTTTCGAAACCTTTCAACTCAAATACCGTTCGTCGCACACAGACACAAAATACATCAAAACGTGCGTCTCGATCGGACTCGGTGTGCTTCTATACAGTTCTTTCAAACAAGATTTTTTCGCGACGTAGTCGCGAAAAAACTGCGACAAATTTCCCTATTGAAATGAATGGAGAAGCCCGAAAAAAAAAATAATTCAACAGACATTTTCAACAATGAACTGCTCTGGCATACTTTAACCGAGAGACTTCATTTAAACTTTAAAACGTAGGTACTCTTGCCTTCTCTTCAGAGATTCACTTCACTTAGCGACAACTTTTACCGTTTTTAAACTATGAAGCCTCAGAGTTGTGTAGGTTTTTACTCAAATTTCAGGGTTTATAATGGGTGTGTATTGCGCGGAATGTTTGTGCTAGAGTGGATGACATCATCAGCTAGAGTGAGGAGGGGAGAAGAAAGTTAGTCAAAAAACTGCACAGAAACTGCTCCCGTGGCCACAAATTTCACACGACAGACATAATTTATACATAGAAACGTAGGAAAATGTGTCTTCTCACTCAAATTCGTCTGCTAAAGCTGTAAGTCTTATAGTTTTGGCGTCAGACACAAAGATGCGCCAGCAACACCCACCCACAGCTCCATAGACTGCCATGTTAAAAAGGCAGGGAAATTTCTGGAGGAAAGCAGACGTAACCTTTCTTTGAATCGCTTTGAATAGGTCACATTTCTTCATTTTACCTATAAATTACACATCTAGACGTTCAGGAAAGCCTCAAGATGCCCAAAGTTAAGTCGGTTCAATGATTGGAAATACGGTTTGGCCACAAGTCCTTCCTGTTCGAGGCGATTTTTCAGCATTTTCTCTCTCTTTCCCCGTCTTCCAACTGACATTCTAACAGGAGCAGTTGACCCTGGTAGCCATGACAACCAGACCCCAACCAGCTTACACACGTTCACACACGCAGCTGCTGGGGACGAGAGGCGGGAAAAGAGCTCTCAGTGGAAAACATGATCTGCCAAAACATTAAAACGACTAGCCGCCCAGTGATTTAGCCGACGACTAGCCTTCCAGCATAGCGCATGTATGTTAGCAAGCTAGCGGAGCTAACGGAGCTAGCTAGCCGCTACCTTAACGCCGCGGACTCAACCGCGGAGTTAGCCTCGAGCTAACCGCTAGCTAACCGCTAGCTAACCGGGATTTAACCGCGGACCCGCGGGAGTTAAACACGAATTAGCCGCGGCAGTTAGCCGTGAGCTAACGCGGAGGCTAGTGGGGTTAGCCGCCGGCTAATTCGCCCCGTTGCTAGCGGGAGCTTATCACAGTAATAATGTTGAAGTTTTACAATTTAAAGGGAAGATATTTTTAAATGAAACTGTGTCAAACTGAAAAATATATTATTCCACCACATAAAGTAGGAAACATTTATGGCTTGCAACAACATTAATGACAGTATATATATAATTGGAGTAATTTAATATAATATGTTTTTAATTAAATAAATAATGAGCTGTTGAACACTCATAAGAGTTATATTTAGTATGTTACATAACATTATTTGACATGTCTATTTGTCTGCCTATAGTTTTCCTCCAGCTGATCCAGACAGACTGCAGTGACGTCCAACATGAGACAAAGAGCTGGACTCGCAGGACAATTTGAAGGTCTTCACTTCATCGCTGATTCCTTGTTACAGCCTGGATGTGTTAAGTTTAATATTATTGTTTTTCTAACTGTAAGACTGTGCCGTAAACTGTTAAACTATTGCTCAGGTAGGAGTAATGAGTTTTATTGTTAAAATTATTATGATTAACGATCAATTGTTACGATTTGCTCGTTCTTTGTCTGGGGATCCTAGTGAGATCCCTCCCACTCTCTTCCTTATTTGATGCTGGCTTTCAGGTGGAGCTGGGAGGGCTCTGCTGCCTGTACCTGCCCTTCAGTTTGTAGAAGGCGAAGCATAAAGGACGACCCTTCTCAGTGTCTCTCTCTCTCAGCCAGGCCTACTGCATCCTCCTCATCCTGTTTGGTTTGTTGTACCCTGCATGACATCAAACTCACACCCATCCAGTCAGAAGGAACCAGGCCTTAAATGACTATTTGAGTTGTGCTTTTTGTTATAGCTGCTGCTCATGGTAGTAAAGACATGCTACTTAGTAAAGACATTCGCGACGTAAGTCGCGAATACTTTCATACCTGTCTTGACCTGACCATTACTTTTTGTAGTCAAACATGAAATTATTTGCAACGTAAGTCGCAAATATTTTCACCAGGATTATATTATGACTATATGAACAGGTGATCATTAAAGCATCATAGCATCTTAGTATAATTGCATTGTAGCATCTTAGCATCGTAGCAACATAGTATCTTAGCTTTGTAGCATCTTAGTGTCATAGCATCTTAGTATCTTAGCATCATAGCATTGTAGTAGCATCTTGGCATAGTAGCATCATCGTAGCATCGTAGCATCGTACTATCACAGCAATATAGCATGGTATCGCAGACTGCTGCGGCCACTGCATCACTCTCGCGATTTCCCGCAGGGGAATTGTCTAGTTATTATTATTATTAAACTTTTTCCTACGCATTTTCGAAACCTTTCAACTCAAATACCGTTCGTCGCACACAGACACAAAATACATCAAAATGTGCGTCTCGATCGGACTCGGTGTGCTTCTATACAGTTCTTTCAAACAAGATTTTTTCGCGACGTAGTCGCGAAAAAACTGCGACAAATTTCCCTATTGAAATGAATGGAGAAGCCCGAAAAAAATAAAAATTCAACAGACATTTTCAACAATGAACTGCTCTGGCATACTTTAACCGAGAGACTTCATTTAAACTTTAAAACGTAGGTACTCTTGCCTTCTCTTCAGAGATTCACTTCACTTAGCGACAACTTTTACCGTTTTTAAACTATGAAGCCTCAGAGTTGTGTAGGTTTTTACTCAAATTTCAGGGTTTATAATGGGTGTGTATTGCGCGGAATGTTTGTGCTAGAGTGGATGACATCATCAGCTAGAGTGAGGAGGGGAGAAGAAAGTTAGTCAAAAAACTGCACAGAAACTGCTCCCGTGGCCACAAATTTCACACGACAGACATAATTTATACATAGAAACGTAGGAAAATGTGTCTTCTCACTCAAATTCGTCTGCTAAAGCTGTAAGTCTTATAGTTTTGGCGTCAGACACAAAGATGCGCCAGCAACACCCACCCACAGCTCCATAGACTGCCATGTTAAAAAGGCAGGGAAATTTCTGGAGGAAAGCAGACGTAACCTTTCTTTGAATCGCTTTGAATAGGTCACATTTCTTCATTTTACCTACAAATTACACATCTAGACGTTCAGGAAAGCCTCAAGATGCCCAAAGTTAAGTCGGTTCAATGATTGGAAATACGGTTTGGCCACAAGTCCTTCCTGTTCGAGGCGATTTTTCAGCATTTTCTCTCTCTTTCCCCGTCTTCCAACTGACATTCTAACAGGAGCAGTTGACCCTGGTAGCCATGACAACCAGACCCCAACCAGCTTACACACGTTCACACACGCAGCTGCTGGGGACGAGAGGCGGGAAAAGATCTCTCAGTGGAAAACATGATCTGCCAAAACATTAAAACCCCCCAAACCATTACTGCAGTACTGTAGGGGGCCAGAACCTGACATTATGACCTTTTCCTTTATTTTAAACACAAATTATATCTGGCTGCTTTGCTGAAACTCCTGACACAACATCCCTGACCCGTTTCCTTCATCTTATTAGGTCAGTGAATAGCTAAACTGCTAACAGACGCTAACGACTAGCCGCCCAGTGATTTAGCCGACGACTAGCCTTCCAGCATAGCTCATGTATGTTAGCAAGCTAGCGGAGCTAACGGAGCTAGCTAGCCGCTAGCTTAACGCCGCGGACTCAACCGCGGAGTTAGCCTCGAGCTAACCGCTAACTAACCGCTAGCTAACCGGGATTTAACCGCGGACCCGCGGGAGTTAAACACGAATTAGCCGCGGCAGTTCGCCGTGAGCTAACGCGGAGGCTAGTGGGGTTAGCCGCCGGCTAATTCGCCGCCTTGCTAGCGGGTGCTTATCACAGTAATAATGTTGAAGTTTTACAATTTAAAGGGAAGATATTTTTAAATTAAACTGTGTCAAACTGAAAAATATATTATTCCACCACATAAAGTAGGAAACATTTATGGCTTGCAACAACATTAATGACAGTATATATATAATTGGAGTAATTTAATATAATATGATGTTTTTAATTAAATAAATAATGAGCTGTTGAACACTCATAAGAGTTATATTAAGTATGTTACATAACATTATTTGACATGTCTGTTTGTCTGCCTATAGTTTTCCTCCAGCTGATCCAGACAGACTGCAGTGACGTCCAACATGAGACAAAGAGCTGGACTCGCAGGACAATTTGAAGGTCTTCACTTCATCGCTGATTCCTTGTTACAGCCTGGATGTGTTAAGTTTAATATTATTGTTTATCTAACTGTAAGACTGTGCCGTAAACTGTTCAACTATTGCTCAGGTAGGAGTAATGAGTTTTATTGTTAAAATTATTATGATTAACGATCAATTGTTACGATTTGCTCGTTCTTTGTCTGGGGATCCTAGTGAGATCCCTCCCACTCTCTTCCTTATTTGATGCTGGCTTTCAGGTGGAGCTGGGAGGGGTCTGCTGCCTGTACCTGCCCTTCAGTTTGTAGAAGGGCGTAAAGGACGACCCTTCTCAGTGTCTCTCTCTCTCAGCCAGGCCTACTGCATCCTCCTCATCCTGTTTGGTTTGTTGTACCCTGCATGACATCAAACTCACACCCATCCAGTCAGAAGGAACCAGGCCTTAAATGACTATTTGAGTTGTGCTTTTTGTTATAGCTGCTGCTCATGGTAGTAAAGACATGCTACTTAGTAAAGACATTCGCGACGTAAGTCGCGAATACTTTCATACCTGTCTTGACCTGACCATTACTTTTTGTAGTCAAACATGGATTATATTATGACTATATGAACAGGTGATCATTAAAGCATCATAGCATGGTAGCATCATGGTAGCATCATTAAAGCATCTTAGCATCATAGCATTGTAGCATCATTAAAGCATCTTAGCATTGTAGTATCTTAGCATCATAGCATCTTAGTATAAGGAAAACACACACATTATGACAACTACAGATGTTTAACATGTGTCTGCTTTATTAGCTTGTTGCTTACATTTACTTATAACATTTGAAAGACATTTCAATTTTTTTGCATTGTCTTTGATAGGATTAAAGGGTTCCTGTGCTTCGACAGCTGAGAGTGATCATCGTTGATTCATCGCCCTCAACCATCGCAGAGCAGTATCGCCACCTCACCCACACACATACATTCACCACACCTTCATCGACACAGATTTAATTTAAGTATAACATATTACATTAATTTGTCTTGGATTAGATTATTTTACATTAGGTAGTTAGAGTTTAGGTAAAGGTTAGGGTTTAGGTTAGTTTGATAGGTTTGATAGCCTGTTAAGCTTTGAAAAGTATTTTGTCTTGTTTTTTTTTTCTGTCTATTTTTTGTCAGCAGGATGCCTAGGAAGTCCAGACGTTCCATGGCGGTGAAGCAGCGCTGGAGGAGGCTCGACCTGGAGGAGCTGAGGTCCACCCCTTCCCCCCTGGAGGTATTTACACAGTAGATAAGCTTCTGTGCCACAATGACATCTGTCTGCGTGAAAATGGCTCTAGAAATGTTACATCTATTGTTTTCTCCTTAACTGCTGAGTTCTGTATGTGTTTGGTCTTAATGTTTCATTAGACGTCCCCCCCGGCCGGACAGGAGCCTTCCCACCGACCCTGCTCTCAAGCTCGTCCCCCCGTTCGTGCTCGTGAGTATCTCTCAATGATCAATAAATTAATTCATTCATTCAGCATTGTAGCATCTTGGCATAGTAGCATCATTGTAGCATCGTAGCATCGTACTATCACAGCAATATAGCATGGTATCGCAGACTGCTGCGGCCACTGCATCACTCTCGCGATTTCCCGCAGGGGAATTGTCTAGTTAGTGATGCAGTGCTACGCAATGCAAACTATTGACCCCCCTCATAGCAAAGCTATGGGGGTCAATAGTTTGCAGTGCGAAGCACTGCAAACTATTGTTCTTCACTACGTTTTTCTTCTTATTATTATTATTATTAAACTTTTTCCTACGCATTTTCGAAACCTTTCAACTCAAATACCGTTCGTCGCACACAGACACAAAATACATCAAAACGTGCGTCTCGATCGGACTCGGTGTGCTTCTATACAGTTCTTTCAAACAAGATTTTTTCGCGACGTAGTCGCGAAAAAACTGCGACAAATTTCCCTATTGAAATGAATGGAGAAGCCCGAAAAAAAAAATATTTCAACAGACATTTTCAACAATGAACTGCTCTGGCATACTTTAACCGAGAGACTTCATTTAAACTTTAAAACGTAGGTACTCTTGCCTTCTCTTCAGAGATTCACTTCACTTGTCGACAACTTTTACCGTTTTTAAACTATGAAGCCTCAGAGTTGTGTAGGTTTTTACTCAAATTTCAGGGTTTATAATGGGTGTGTATTGCGCGGAATGTTTGTGCTAGAGTGGATGACATCATCAGCTAGAGTGAGGAGGGGAGAAGAAAGTTAGTCAAAAAACTGCACAGAAACTGCTCCCGTGGCCACAAATTTCACACGACAGACATAATTTATACATAGAAACGTAGGAAAATGTGTCTTCTCACTCAAATTCGTCTGCTAAAGCTGTAAGTCTTATAGTTTTGGCGTCAGACACAAAGATACGCCAGCAACACCCACCCACAGCTCCATAGACTGCCATGTTAAAAAGGCAGGGAAATTTCTGGAGGAAAGCAGACGTAACCTTTCTTTGAATCGCTTAGAATAGGTCACATTTCGTCATTTTACCCACAAACTGCATATGTAGACGTTCAGGAAAGCCTCAAGATGCCCAAAGTTAAGTCGGTTCAATGATTGGAAATACGGTTTGGCCACAAGTCCTTCCTGTTCGAGGCGATTTTTCAGCATTTTCTCTCTTTTCCCCGTCTTCCAACTGACATTCTAACAGGAGCAGTTGACCCTGGTAGCCATGACAACCAGACCCCAACCAGCTTACACACGTTCACACACGCAGCTGCTGGGGACGAGAGGCGGGAAAAGAGCTCTCAGTGGAAAACATGATCTGCCAAAACATTAAAACCCCCCAAACCATTACTGCAGTACTGTAGGGGGCCAGAACCTGACATTATGACCTTTTCCTTTATTTTAAACACAAATTATATCTGGCTGCTTTGCTGAAACTCCTGACACAACATCCCTGACCCGTTTCCTTCATCTTATTAGGTCAGTGAATAGCTAAACTGCTAACAGACGCTAACGACTAGCCGCCCAGTGATTTAGCCGACGACTAGCCTTCCAGCATAGCTCATGTATGTTAGCAAGCTAGCGGAGCTAACGGAGCTAGCTAGCCGCTAGCTTAACGCCGCGGACTCAACCGCGGAGTTAGCCTCGAGCTAACCGCTAACTAACCGCTAGCTAACCGGGATTTAACCGCGGACCCGCGGGAGTTAAACACGAATTAGCCGCGGCAGTTCGCCGTGAGCTAACGCGGAGGCTAGTGGGGTTAGCCGCCGGCTAATTCGCCGCCTTGCTAGCGGGTGCTTATCACAGTAATAATGTTGAAGTTTTACAATTTAAAGGGAAGATATTTTTAAATTAAACTGTGTCAAACTGAAAAATATATTATTCCACCACATAAAGTAGGAAACATTTATGGCTTGCAACAACATTAATGACAGTATATATATATAATTGGAGTAATTTAATATAATATGATGTTTTTAATTAAATAAATAATGAGCTGTTGAACACTCATAAGAGTTATATTAAGTATGTTACATAACATTATTTGACATGTCTATTTGTCTGCCTGTAGTTTTCCTCCAGCTGATCCAGACAGACTGCAGTGACGTCCAACATGAGACAAAGAGCTGGACTCGCAGGACAATTTGAAGGTCTTCACTTCATCGCTGATTCCTTGTTACAGCCTGGATGTGTTAAGTTTAATATTATTGTTTATCTAACTGTAAGACTGTGCCGTAAACTGTTAAACTATTGCTCAGGTAGGAGTAATGAGTTTTATTGTTAAAATTATTATGATTAACGATCAATTGTTACGATTTGCTCGTTCTTTGTCTGGGGATCCTAGTGAGATCCCTCCCACTCTCTTCCTTATTTGATGCTGGCTTTCAGGTGGAGCTGGGAGGGCTCTGCTGCCTGTACCTGCCCTTCAGTTTGTAGAAGGCGAAGCATAAAGGACGACCCTTCTCAGTGTCTCTCTCTCTCAGCCAGGCCTACTGCATCCTCCTCATCCTGTTTGGTTTGTTGTACCCTGCATGACATCAAACTCACACCCATCCAGTCAGAAGGAACCAGGCCTTAAATGACTATTTGAGTTGTGCTTTTTGTTATAGCTGCTGCTCATGGTAGTAAAGACATGCTACTTAGTAAAGACATTCGCGACGTAAGTCGCGAATACTTTCATACCTGTCTTGACCTGACCATTACTTTTTGTAGTCAAACATGGATTATATTATGACTATATGAACAGGTGATCATTAAAGCATCATAGCATGGTAGCATCATGGTAGCATCATTAAAGCATCTTAGCATCATAGCATTGTAGCATCATTAAAGCATCTTAGCATTGTAGTATCTTAGCATCATAGCATCTTAGTATAAGGAAAACACACACTTTATGACAACTACAGATGTTTAACATGTGTCTGCTTTGTTATTAGCTTGTTGCTTACATTTACTTATAACATTTGAAAGACATTTCAATTTTTTTGCATTGTCTTTGATAGGATTAAAGGGTTCCTGTGCTTCGACAGCTGAGAGTGATCATCGTTGATTCATCGCCCTCAACCATCGCAGAGCAGTATCGCCACCTCACCCACACACATACATTCACCACACCTTCATCTACACAGATTTAATTTAAGTATAACATATTACATTAATTTGTCTTAGATTAGATTATTTTACATTAGGTAGTTAGAGTTTAGGTAAAGGTTAGGGTTTAGGTTAGTTTGATAGGTTTGATAGCCTGTTAAGCTTTGAAAAGTATTTTGTCTTGTTTTTTTTTTCTGACTATTTTTTGTCAGCAGGATGCCTAGGAAGTCCAGACGTTCCATGGCGGTGAAGCAGCGCTGGAGGAGGCTCGACCTGGAGGAGCTGAGGTCCACCCCTTCCCCCCTGGAGGTATTTACACAGTAGATAAGCTTCTGTGCCACAATGACGTCTGTCTGCGTGAAAATGGCTCTAGAAATGTTACATCTATTGTTTTCTCCTTAACTGCTGAGTTCTGTATGTGTTTGGTCTTAATGTTTCATCAGACGTCCCCCCCGGCCGGAGAGGAGCCTTCCCACCGACCCTGCTCTCAAGCTCGTCCCCCCGTTCGTGCTCGTGAGTATCTCTCAATGATAAATAAATTCATTCATTCATTCAGCATTGTAGCATCTTGGCATAGTAGCATCATCGTAGCATCGTAGCATCGTACTATCACAGCAATATAGCATGGTATCGCAGACTGCTGCGGCCACTGCATCACTCTCGCGATTTCCCGCAGGGGAATTGTCTAGTTATTATTAAACTTTTTCCTACGGCCGATTTTCGAAACCTTTCAACTCAAATACCGTTCGTCGCACACAGACACAAAATACGTCAAAACGTGCGTCTCGATCGGACTCGGTGTGCTTCTATACAGTTCTTTCAAACAAGATTTTTTCGCGACGTAGTCGCGAAAAAACTGCGACAAATTTCCCAATTGAAATGAATGGAGAAGCCCGAAAAAAAAAAAAATTCAACAGACATTTTCAACAATGAACTGCTCTGGCATACTTTAACCGAGAGACTTCATTTAAACTTTAAAACGTAGGTACTCTTGCCTTCTCTTCAGAGATTCACTTCACTTGTCGACAACTTTTACCGTTTTTAAACTATGAAGCCTCAGAGTTGTGTAGGTTTTTACTCAAATTTCAGGGTTTATAATGGGTGTGTATTGCGCGGAATGTTTGTGCTAGAGTGGATGACATCATCAGCTAGAGTGAGGAGGGGAGAAGAAAGTTAGTCAAAAAACTGCACAGAAACTGCTCCCGTGGCCACAAATTTCACACGACAGACATAATTTATACATAGAAACGTAGGAAAATGTGTCTTCTCACTCAAATTCGTCTGCTAAAGCTGTAAGTCTTATAGTTTTGGCGTCAGACACAAAGATGCGCCAGCAACACCCACCCACAGCTCCATAGACTGCCATGTTAAAAAGGCAGGGAAATTTCTGGAGGAAAGCAGACGTAACCTTTCTTTGAATCGCTTTGAATAGGTCACATTTCTTCATTTTACCTACAAATTACACATCTAGACGTTCAGGAAAGCCTCAAGATGCCCAAAGTTAAGTCGGTTCAATGATTGGAAATACGGTTTGGCCACAAGTCCTTCCTGTTCGAGGCGATTTTTCAGCATTTTCTCTCTCTTTCCCCGTCTTCCAACTGACATTCTAACAGGAGCAGTTGACCCTGGTAGCCATGACAACCAGACCCCAACCAGCTTACACACGTTCACACACGCAGCTGCTGGGGACGAGAGGCGGGAAAAGAGCTCTCAGTGGAAAACATGATCTGCCAAAACATTAAAACCCCCCAAACCATTACTGCAGTACTGTAGGGGGCCAGAACCTGACATTATGACCTTTTCCTTTATTTTAAACACAAATTATATCTGTCTGCTTTGCTGAAACTCCTGACACAACATCCCTGACCCGTTTCCTTCATCTTATTAGGTCAGTGAATAGCTAAACTGCTAACAGACGCTAACGACTAGCCGCCCAGTGATTTAGCCGACGACTAGCCTTCCAGCATAGCTCATGTATGTTAGCAAGCTAGCGGAGCTAACGGAGCTAGCTAGCCGCTAGCTTAACGCCGCGGACTCAACCGCGGAGTTAGCCTCGAGCTAACCGCTAACTAACCGCTAGCTAACCGGGATTTAACCGCGGACCCGCGGGAGTTAAACACGAATTAGCCGCGGCAGTTCGCCGTGAGCTAACGCGGAGGCTAGTGGGGTTAGCCGCCGGCTAATTCGCCGCCTTGCTAGCGGGTGCTTATCACAGTAATAATGTTGAAGTTTTACAATTTAAAGGGAAGATATTTTTAAATTAAACTGTGTCAAACTGAAAAATATATTATTCCACCACATAAAGTAGGAAACATTTATGGCTTGCAACAACATTAATGACAGTATATATATATAATTGGAGTAATTTAATATAATATGATGTTTTTAATTAAATAAATAATGAGCTGTTGAACACTCATAAGAGTTATATTAAGTATGTTACATAACATTATTTGACATGTCTATTTGTCTGCCTATAGTTTTCCTCCAGCTGATCCAGACAGACTGCAGTGACGTCCAACATGAGACAAAGAGCTGGACTCGCAGGACAATTCGAAGGTCTTCACTTCATCGCTGATTCCTTGTTACAGCCTGGATGTGTTAAGTTTAATATTATTGTTTATCTAACTGTAAGACTGTGCCGTAAACTGTTAAACTATTGCTCAGGTAGGAGTAATGAGTTTTATTGTTAAAATTATTATGATTAACGAGCAAATTGTAATAATTGATCGTTAATCATAATAATTCACCTGTTCATATAGTCATAATATAATCCTGGTGGGGGTGTGACGATCCCTCCCACTCTCTTCCTTATGTGATGCTGGCTTTCAGGTGGAGCTGGGAGGGGTCTGCTGCCTGTACCTGCCCTTCAGTTTGTAGAAGGGCGTAAAGGACGACCCTTCTCAGTGTCTCTCTCTCTCAGCCAGGCCTACTGCATCCTCCTCATCCTGTTTGGTTTGTTGTACCCTGCATGACATCAAACTCACACCCATCCAGTCAGAAGGAACCAGGCCTTAAATGACTATTTGAGTTGTGCTTTTTGTTATAGCTGCTGCTCATGGTAGTAAAGACATGCTACTTAGTAAAGACATTCGCGACGTAAGTCGTGAATACTTTCATACCTGTCTTGACCTGACCATTACTTTTTGTAGTCAAACATGAAATTATTTGCAACGTAAGTCGCAAATATTTTCACCAGGATTATATTATGACTATATGAACAGGTGATCATTAAAGCATCATAGCATCTTAGTATAATTGCATTGTAGCATCTTAGCATCGTAGCAACATAGTATCTTAGCTTTGTAGCATCTTAGTATCATAGCATCTTAGTATCTTAGCATCATAGCATTGTAGTAGCATCTCGGCATAGTAGCATCATCATAGCATCGTAGCATCGTACTGTCGCAGCAATATAGCATGGTATCGCAGACTGCTGCGGCCACTGCATCACTCTCGCGATTTCCCGCAGGGGAATTGTCTAGTTAGTGATGCAGTGCCTGCAATGCAAACTATTGACCCCTCTCATAGCAAAGCTATGGGGGTCTATGGGGGTCAATAGTTTGCAGTGCGAAGCACTGCAAACTATTGTTCTTCACTACGTTTTTCTTCTTATTATTATTATTAAACTTTTTCCTACGGCCGATTTTCGAAACCTTTCAACTCAAATACCGTTCGTCGCACACAGACACAAAATACGTCAAAACGTGCGTCTCGATCGGACTCGGTGTGCTTCTATACAGTTCTTTCAAACAAGATTTTTTCGCGACGTAGTCGCGAAAAAACTGCGACAAATTTCCCAATTGAAATGAATGGAGAAGCCCGAAAAAAAAAATATTTCAACAGACATTTTCAACAATGAACTGCTCTGGCATACTTTAACCGAGAGACTTCATTTAAACTTTAAAACGTAGGTACTCTTGCCTTCTCTTCAGAGATTCACTTCACTTGTCGACAACTTTTACCGTTTTTAAACTATGAAGCCTCAGAGTTGTGTAGGTTTTTACTCAAATTTCAGGGTTTATAATGGGTGTGTATTGCGCGGAATGTTTGTGCTAGAGTGGATGACATCATCAGCTAGAGTGAGGAGGGGAGAAGAAAGTTAGTCAAAAAACTGCACAGAAACTGCTCCCGTGGCCACAAATTTCACACGACAGACATAATTTATACATAGAAACGTAGGAAAATGTGTCTTCTCACTCATATTCGTCTGCTAAAGCTGTAAGTCTTATAGTTTTGGCGTCAGACACAAAGATGCGCCAGCAACACCCACCCACAGCTCCATAGACTGCCATGTTAAAAAGGCAGGGAAATTTCTGGAGGAAAGCAGACGTAACCTTTCTTTGAATCGCTTTAAATAGGTCACATTTCTTCATTTTACCCACAAATTACACATCTAGACGTTCAGGAAAGCCTCAAGATGCCCAAAGTTAAGTCGGTTCAATGATTGGAAATACGGTTTGGCCACAAGTCCTTCCTGTTCGAGGCGATATTTCAGCATTTTCTCTCTCTCTCTCCCCGTCTTCCAACTGACATTCTAACAGGAGCAGTTGAACCTGGTAGCCATGACAACCAGACCCCAACCAGCTTACACACGTTCACACACGCAGCTGCAGGGGAAGAGAGGCGGGAAAAGAGCTCTCAGTGGAAAACATGATCTGCCAAAACATTAAAACGACTAGCCGCCCAGTGATTTAGCCGACGACTAGCCTTCCAGCATAGCGCATGTATGTTAGCAAGCTAGCGGAGCTAACGGAGCTAGCTAGCCGCTACCTTAACGCCGCGGACTCAACCGCGGAGTTAGCCTCGAGCTAACCGCTAGCTAACCGGGATTTAACCGCGGACCCGCGGGAGTTAAACACGAATTAGCCGCGGCAGTTAGCCGTGAGCTAACGCGGAGGCTAGTGGGGTTAGCCGCCGGCTAATTCGCCGCCTTGCTAGCGGGTGCTTATCACAGTAATAATGTTGAAGTTTTACAATTTAAAGGGAAGATATTTTTAAATTAAACTGTGTCAAACTGAAAAATATATTATTCCACAACATAAAGTAGTAAACATTTATGGCTTGCAACAACATTAATGACAGTATATATATATAATTGGAGTAATTTAATATAATATGATGTTTTTAATTAAATAAATAATGAGCTGTTGAACACTCATAAGAGTTATATTAAGTATGTTACATAACATTATTTGACATGTCTATTTGTCTGCCTATAGTTTTCCTCCAGCTGATCCAGACAGACTGCAGTGACGTCCAACATGAGACAAAGAGCTGGACTCGCAGGACAATTTGAAGGTCTTCACTTCATCGCTGATTCCTTGTTACAGCCTGGATGTGTTAAGTTTAATATTATTGTTTTTCTAACTGTAAGACTGTGCCGTAAACTGTTAAACTATTGCTCAGGTAGGAGTAATGAGTTTTATTGTTAAAATTATTATGATTAACGATCAATTGTTACGATTTGCTCGTTCTTTGTCTGGGGATCCTAGTGAGATCCCTCCCACTCTCTTCCTTATTTGATGCTGGCTTTCAGGTGGAGCTGGGAGGGGTCTGCTGCCTGTACCTGCCCTTCAGTTTGTAGAAGGGCGTAAAGGACGACCCTTCTCAGTGTCTCTCTCTCTCAGCCAGGCCTACTGCATCCTCCTCATCCTGTTTGGTTTGTTGTACCCTGCATGACATCAAACTCACACCCATCCAGTCAGAAGGAACCAGGCCTTAAATGACTATTTGAGTTGTGCTTTTTGTTATAGCTGCTGCTCATGGTAGTAAAGACATGCTACTTAGTAAAGACATTCGCGACGTAAGTCGCGAATACTTTCATACCTGTCTTGACGTGACCATTACTTTTTGTAGTCAAACATGGATTATATTATGACTATATGAACAGGTGATCATGAAAGCATCATAGCATTGTAGCATCATTAAAGCATCTTAGCATTGTAGTATCTTAGCATCATAGCATCTTAGTATAAGGAAAACACACACTTTATGACAACTACAGATGTTTAACATGTGTCTGCTTTGTTATTAGCTTGTTGCTTACATTTACTTATAACATTTGAAAGACATTTCAATTTTTTTGCATTGTCTTTGATAGGATTAAAGGGTTCCTGTGCTTCGACAGCTGAGAGTCATCATCGTTGATTCATCGCCCTCAACCATCGCAGAGCAGTATCGCCACCTCACCCACACACATACATTCACCACACCTTCATCTACACAGATTTAATTTAAGTATAACATATTACATTAATTTGTCTTAGATTAGATTATTTTACATTAGGTAGTTAGAGTTTAGGTAAAGGTTAGGGTTTAGGTTAGTTTGATAGGTTTGATAGCCTGTTAAGCTTTGAAAAGTATTTTGTCTTGTTTTTTTTTTCTGTCTATTTTTTGTCAGCAGGATGCCTAGGAAGTCCAGACGTTCCATGGCGGTGAAGCAGCGCTGGAGGAGGCTCGACCTGGAGGAGCTGAGGTCCACCCCTTCCCCCCTGGAGGTATTTACACAGTAGATAAGCTTCTGTGCCACAATGACATCTGTCTGCGTGAAAATGGCTCTAGAAATGTTACATCTATTGTTTTCTCCTTAACTGCTGAGTTCTGTATGTGTTTGGTCTTAATGTTTCATCAGACGTCCCCCCCGGCCGGAGAGGAGCCTTCCCACCGACCCTGCTCTCAAGCTCGTCCCCCCGTTCGTGCTCGTGAGTATCTCTCAATGATCAATAAATTAATTCATTCATTCAGCATTGTAGCATCTTGGCATAGTAGCATCATCGTAGCATCGTAGCATCGTACTATCACAGCAATATAGCATGGTATCGCAGACTGCTGCGGCCACTGCATCACTCTCGCGATTTCCCGCAGGGGAATTGTCTAGTTAGTGATGCAGTGCTACGCAATGCAAACTATTGACCCTCATAGCAAAGCTATGGGAGTCAATAGTTTGCAGTGCGAAGCACTGCAAACTATTGTTCTTCACTACGTTTTTTCTTCTTATTATTAGTGATGCAGTGCTACGCAATGCAAACTATTGACCCTCATAGCAAAGCTATGGGAGTCAATAGTTTGCAGTGCGAAGCACTGCAAACTATTGTTCTTCACTACGTTTTTCTTCTTATTATTATTAAACTTTTTCCTACGGCCGATTTTCGAAACCTTTCAACTCAAATACCGTTCGTCGCACACAGACACAAAATACATCAAAACGTGCGTCTCGATCGGACTCGGTGTGCTTCTATACAGTTCTTCCAAACAAGATTTTTTCGCGACGTAGTCGCGAAAAAAACGCGATCAATTTCCCATTGAAATGAATGGAGAAGCCCGAAAAAAGCGGCAACATTCCAAAATGTCCAGCTTGGCTTTGTCCAGCGATTACTCGGCCATGCTTTGTAGTAGAAACTTGCTTGGAAGTTTGTACGAGGCACGGGAAGTGTAGCTTTCTCTTCCTGAAAACGGCGTTTCGATACCTTTTACGGTTTGGTCAGGGTCGCAGTTTACGTTTGGTGAAATTTGGGGAAAAAAATTAAAAATCCCTCCCTCTGAGCCTCACTCTAACTTCAGAGTTTCGGTGATATTCTGAAAAAAAAAGGTTCAATCTCACGTGGTGGTCACAGTTTTTGAGGTACAGAGATAATAAATACATAAAAACGTAGGGATTTTTGTTGGCTTTAAGATGGTGTTGGTTCGATATGTGTGGGACGTACGGTTTGGAGTGGAGGCTCCTCTGAGAGAGGAGTGCGGCGACAGCTTTTCGAATTTTTCCCCATGTGTGTGTATGTGGAAATCGAGAGGGATTTCTCGACGATTTTTCGTGTCGCATACTTTCTTTCCAAAACGACTACGGCCACAATTTTGGCAGTACGCGCGTGGCGACAACACTAAATTGTAGAAAACCCTTGGCTGACGCTCACGATGTGTTTGTTTTCTCGATAGCACTTGTAGTTTTTGAGATACAAGCATTTGTTCGGAGGGCAAATCCTAGTTTGCACTTTCCCTCTGACTCAGGCAGAGGTGAGAGGGAGAAGGAGAAGGAGCAGCAGTTGACCCTGGTAGCCATGACAACCAGACCCGAGTGGCGGGAAAAGAGTTCTCAGTGGATAACAGGATCTGCCAAAACATTAAAACCCCCTCAAACCATTACTGCAGTACTGTAGGGGGCCAGAACCTGACATTATGACCCCCCCACTCCAACCCCCCCCCACCCCCCCTCCCACTATAGCATTACAGACACAGACTGCCAAAACATTATGACCCCTCAACCCATTACAGGACTATAGTAGGGAGCCAGAATCTGACACTATGACCCCCCCCCCCCCCCCCACTCCATTTAAGCATTACAGACACAGACTGCCAAAACATTATGACCCCCTAAACCCATTACAGGACTATAGTAGGGAGCCAGAACCTGACACTATGACCCCCCCACTCCAACCCCCCCACCTCCCCTCCCACTATAGCATTACAGACACAGACTGACAAAACATTAGGGACTCTCACACTGTTACAATGGGGAGACAGAACACTCCATGACCCCCCCCCCCCTCTCTCCCTCTCGCTCTCTCTCTCCCTCTCCCTCCTTCCCTCTCTCTCTCCCTCCCTCCTCTGTTGGTGCTATCACTTTATTAGGTAAGTGAGTTTCTAGAATTATTTATATGTTAAGTGTTTGTGCCCAACATAGCTGAACTGTTAATAGAAGTTAACTACTAGCTGCCCAATGTTTTAGCCTTAGGCTAGCCTTCCAGCATAGCTCATGTATGTTAGCGAGCTAGCGGAGCTAGCAGCTAGCTAACCGCCGCGGACTAAACCGCGGAGTTAGCCTCGAGCTAACCGCGAGCTAGCCTCGAGCTAACCGCAAGCTAACCGGGATTTAACCGCGAGCTAACCGGGACTTAACCGCGAGCTAACCGGGATTTAACCGCGGACCCGCGGGAGTTAGCCGCGAGCTAACGCGGAGGCTAGTGGGGTTAGCCACTAAAACTGTGTCAAACTGAAAAATATATTATTCCACCACATAAAGTAGGAAACGTTTATGGCTTGTAACAACATTAATGACAGTATATATAAATAATTGGAGTAATTTAATATAATATGATATTTTTAATTAAATAAATAATGAGCTGTTGAACACTCATAAGAGTTATATTCAGTATGTTACATAACATTATTTGACATGTCTATTTGTCTGCCTATAGTTTTCCTCCAGCTGATCCAGACAGACTGCAGTGACGTCCAACATGAGACAAAGAGCTGGACTAACAGGACAGTTTGAAGGTCTTCACTTCATCGCTGATTCCTTGTTACAGCCTGGATGTGTTAAGTTTAATATTGACGTTTTTCTAACTGTAAGACTGTGCCGTAAACTGTTAAACTATTGCTCAGGTAGGAGTAATGAGTTTTATTGTTAAAATTATTATGATTAACGATCAATTATTACGATTTGCTCGTTCTTTGTCTGGGGATCCTAGTGAGGACAGCCCTCTTAAAGGTGGGGGTGTGACGATCCCTCCCACTCTCTTCCTTATTTGATGCTGGCTTTCAGGTGGAGCTGGGAGGGGTCTGCTGCCTGTACCTGCCCTTCAGTTTGTAGAAGGGCGTAAAGGACGACCCTTCTCAGTAGGCGCGTTCGACTTCATGCAGATCTGAGCAGATCTGACTTGAGGTGATGCATGCTGGGTAGAACAAGTTCATTTTAACCAATCATATTCGAGATCTATGAGCATGACAACCCAGCATGCATCACGTCAAGTCAGATCTGCACAGATCTGCATGAAGTCGAACGCGCCTAATGTCTCTCTCTCTCAGCCAGGCCTACTGCATCCTCCTCATCCTGTTTGGTTTGTTGTACCCTGCATGACATCAAACTCACACCCATCCAGTCAGAAGGAACCAGGCCTTAAATGACTATTTGAGTTGTGCTTTTTGTTATAGCTGCTGCTCATGGTAGTAAAGACATGCTACTTAGTAAAGACATTCGCGACGTAAGTCGCAAATACTTTCATACCTGTCTTGACCTGACCATTACTTTTTGTAGTCAAACATGAAATTATTTGCAACGTAAGTCGCAAATATTTTCACCAGGATTATATTATGACTATATGAACAGGTGATCATTAAAGCATCATAGCATCTTAGTAGAATTGCATTGTAGCATCTTAGCATCGTAGCAACATAGTATCTTAGCTTTGTAGCATCTTAGTATCATAGCATCTTAGTATCTTAGCATCATAGCATTGTAGTAGCATCTTGGCATAGTAGCATCATCATAGCATCGTAGCATCGTACTATCACAGCAATATAGCATGGTATCGCAGACTGCTGCGGCCACTGCATCACTCTGCAAACTATTGTTCTTCACTACGTTTTTTCTTTTTATTAAACTTTTTCCTACGCGATTTTCGAAACCTTTCAACTCAAATACCGTTCGTCGCACACAGACACAAAATACATCAAAACGTGCGTCTCGATCGGACTCGGTGTGCTTCTATACAGTTCTTTCAAACAAGATTTTTTCGCGACATAGTCCTTCAGTTTGTAGAAGGGCATAAAGGACGACCCTTCTCAGTGTCTCTCTCTCTCAGCCAGGCCTACTGCATCCTCCTCATCCTGTTTGGTTTGTTGTACCCTGCATGACATCAAACTCACACCCATCCAGTCAGAAGGAACCAGGCCTTAAAGGACTATTTGAGTTGTGCTATTTGTTATAGCTGCTGCTCATGGTAGTAAAGACATGCTACTTAGTAAAGACATTCGCGACGTAAGTCGCGAATACTTTCATACCTGTCTTGACCTGACCATTACTTTTTGTAGTCAAACATGGATTATATTATGACTATATGAACAGGTGATCATTAAAGCATCATAGCATGGTAGCATCATGGTAGCATCATTAAAGCATCTTAGCATCATAGCATTGTAGCATCATTAAAGCATCTTAGCATTGTAGTATCTTAGCATCATAGCATCTTAGTATAAGGAAAACACACACTTTATGACAACTACAGATGTTTAACATGTGTCTGCTTTGTTATTAGCTTGTTGCTTACATTTACTTATAACATTTGAAAGACATTTCAATTTTTTTGCATTGTCTTTGATAGGATTAAAGGGTTCCTGTGCTTCGACAGCTGAGAGTGATCATCGTTGATTCATCGCCCTCAACCATCGCAGAGCAGTATCGCCACCTCACCCACACACATACATTCACCACACCTTCATCTACACAGATTTAATTTAAGTATAACATATTACATTAATTTGTCTTAGATTAGATTATTTTACATTAGGTAGTTAGAGTTTAGGTAAAGGTTAGGGTTTAGGTTAGTTTGATAGGTTTGATAGCCTGTTAAGCTTTGAAAAGTATTTTGTCTTGTTTTTTTTTCTGTCTATTTTTTGTCAGCAGGATGCCTAGGAAGTCCAGACGTTCCATGGCGGTGAAGCAGCGCTGGAGGAGGCTCGACCTGGAGGAGCTGAGGTCCACCCCTTCCCCCCTGGAGGTATTTACATAGTAGATAAGCTTCTGTGCCACAATGACATCTGTCTGCGTGAAAATGGCTCTAGAAATGTTACATCTATTGTTTTCTCCTTAACTGCTGAGTTCTGTATGTGTTTGGTCTTAATGTTTCATCAGACGTCCCCCCGGCCGGAGAGGAGCCTTCCCACCGACCCTGCTCTCAAGCTCGTCCCCCCGTTCGTGCTCGTGAGTATCTCTCAATGATCAATAAATTAATTCATTCATTCAGCATTGTAGCATCTTGGCATAGTAGCATCATCGTAGCATCGTAGCATCGTACTATCACAGCAATATAGCATGGTATCGCAGACTGCTGCGGCCACTGCATCACTCTCGCGATTTCCCGCAGGGGAATTGTCTAGTTATTATTAAACTTTTTCCTACGCATTTTCGAAACCTTTCAACTCAAATACGGTTCGTCGCACACAGACACAAAATACATCAAAACGTGCGTCTCGATCGGACTCGGTGTGCTTCTATACAGTTCTTTCAAACAAGATTTTTTCGCGACGTAGTCGCGAAAAAACTGCGACAAATTTCCCAATTGAAATGAATGGAGAAGCCCGAAAAAAAAAATATTTCAACAGACATTTTCAACAATGAACTGCTCTGGCATACTTTAACCGAGAGACTTCATTTAAACTTTAAAACGTAGGTACTCTTGCCTTCTCTTCAGAGATTCACTTCACTTGTCGACAACTTTTACCGTTTTTAAACTATGAAGCCTCAGAGTTGTGTAGGTTTTTACTCAAATTTCAGGGTTTATAATGGGTGTGTATTGCGCGGAATGTTTGTGCTAGAGTGGATGACATCATCAGCTAGAGTGAGGAGGGGAGAAGAAAGTTAGTCAAAAAACTGCACAGAAACTGCTCCCGTGGCCACAAATTTCACACGACAGACATAATTTATACATAGAAACGTAGGAAAATGTGTCTTCTCACTCAAATTCGTCTGCTAAAGCTGTAAGTCTTATAGTTTTGGCGTCAGACATAAAGATGCGCCAGCAACACCCACCCACAGCTCCATAGACTGCCATGTTAAAAAGGCAGGGAAATTTCTGGAGGAAAGCAGACGTAACCTTTCTTTGAATCGCTTAGAATAGGTCACATTTCGTCATTTTACCCACAAACTGCATATGTAGACGTTCAGGAAAGCCTCAAGATGCCCAAAGTTAAGTCGGTTCAATGATTGGAAATACGGTTTGGCCACAAGTCCTTCCTGTTCGAGGCGATTTTTCAGCATTTTCTCTCTCTTTCCCCGTCTTCCAACTGACATTCTAACAGGAGCAGTTGACCCTGGTAGCCATGACAACCAGACCCCAACCAGCTTACACACGTTCACACACGCAGCTGCTGGGGACGAGAGGCGGGAAAAGAGCTCTCAGTGGAAAACATGATCTGCCAAAACATTAAAACCCCCCAAACCATTACTGCAGTACTGTAGGGGGCCAGAACCTGACATTATGACCTTTTCCTTTATTTTAAACACAAATTATATCTGGCTGCTTTGCTGAAACTCCTGACACAACATCCCTGACCCGTTTCCTTCATCTTATTAGGTCAGTGAATAGCTAAACTGCTAACAGACGCTAACGACTAGCCGCCCAGTGATTTAGCCGACGACTAGCCTTCCAGCATAGCTCATGTATGTTAGCAAGCTAGCGGAGCTAACGGAGCTAGCTAGCCGCTACCTTAACGCCGCGGACTCAACCGCGGAGTTAGCCTCGAGCTAACCGCTAACTAACCGCTAGCTAACCGGGATTTAACCGCGGACCCGCGGGAGTTAAACACGAATTAGCCGCGGCAGTTCGCCGTGAGCTAACGCGGAGGCTAGTGGGGTTAGCCGCCGGCTAATTCGCCGCCTTGCTAGCGGGTGCTTATCACAGTAATAATGTTGAAGTTTTACAATTTAAAGGGAAGATATTTTTAAATTAAACTGTGTCAAACTGAAAAATATATTATTCCACCACATAAAGTAGGAAACATTTATGGCTTGCAACAACATTAATGACAGTATATATATATAATTGGAGTAATTTAATATAATATGATGTTTTTAATTAAATAAATAATGAGCTGTTGAACACTCATAAGAGTTATATTAAGTATGTTACATAACATTATTTGACATGTCTATTTGTCTGCCTATAGTTTTCCTCCAGCTGATCCAGACAGACTGCAGTGACGTCCAACATGAGACAAAGAGCTGGACTCGCAGGACAATTTGAAGGTCTTCACTTCATCGCTGATTCCTTGTTACAGCCTGGATGTGTTAAGTTTAATATTATTGTTTATCTAACTGTAAGACTGTGCCGTAAACTGTTAAACTATTGCTCAGGTAGGAGTAATGAGTTTTATTGTTAAAATTATTATGATTAACGATCAATTGTTACGATTTGCTCGTTCTTTGTCTGGGGATCCTAGTGAGATCCCTCCCACTCTCTTCCTTATTTGATGCTGGCTTTCAGGTGGAGCTGGGAGGGCTCTGCTGCCTGTACCTGCCCTTCAGTTTGTAGAAGGCGAAGCATAAAGGACGACCCTTCTCAGTGTCTCTCTCTCTCAGCCAGGCCTACTGCATCCTCCTCATCCTGTTTGGTTTGTTGTACCCTGCATGACATCAAACTCACACCCATCCAGTCAGAAGGAACCAGGCCTTAAATGACTATTTGAGTTGTGCTTTTTGTTATAGCTGCTGCTCATGGTAGTAAAGACATGCTACTTAGTAAAGACATTCGCGACGTAAGTCGCGAATACTTTCATACCTGTCTTGACCTGACCATTACTTTTTGTAGTCAAACATGAAATTATTTGCAACGTTAGTCGCAAATATTTTCACCAGGATTATATTATGACTATATGAACAGGTGATCATTAAAGCATCATAGCATCTTAGTATAATTGCATTGTAGCATCTTAGCATCGTAGCAACATAGTATCTTAGCTTTGTAGCATCTTAGTATCATAGCATCTTAGTATCTTAGCATCATAGCATTGTAGTAGCATCTCGGCATAGTAGCATCATCATAGCATCGTAGCATCGTACTGTCGCAGCAATATAGCATGGTATCGCAGACTGCTGCGGCCACTGCATCACTCTCGCGATTTCCCGCAGGGGAATTGTCTAGTTAGTGATGCAGAGCTACGCAATGCAAACTATTGACCCTCATAGCAAAGCTATGGGAGTCAATAGTTTGCAGTGCGAAGCACTGCAAACTATTGTTCTTCACTACGTTTTTTCTTCTTATTATTATTATTATTATTAAACTTTTTCCTACGCATTTTCGAAACCTTTCAACTCAAATACCGTTCGTCGCACACAGGTCAAAATACATCAAAACGTGCGTCTCGATCGGACTCGGTGTGCTTCTATACAGTTCTTTCAAACAAGATTTTTTCGCGACGTAGTCGCGAAAAAACTGCGACAAATTTCCCTATTGAAATGAATGGAGAAGCCCGAAAAAAAAATAATTCAACAGACATTTTCAACAATGAACTGCTCTGGCATACTTTAACCGAGAGACTTCATTTAAACTTTAAAACGTAGGTACTCTTGCCTTCTCTTCAGAGATTCACTTCACTTAGCGACAACTTTTACCGTTTTTAAACTATGAAGCCTCAGAGTTGTGTAGGTTTTTACTCAAATTTCAGGGTTTATAATGGGTGTGTATTGCGCGGAATGTTTGTGCTAGAGTGGATGACATCATCAGCTAGAGTGAGGAGGGGAGAAGAAAGTTAGTCAAAAAACTGCACAGAAACTGCTCCCGTGGCCACAAATTTCACACGACAGACATAATTTATACATAGAAACGTAGGAAAATGTGTCTTCTCACTCAAATTCGTCTGCTAAAGCTGTAAGTCTTATAGTTTTGGCGTCAGACACAAAGATGCGCCAGCAACACCCACCCACAGCTCCATAGACTGCCATGTTAAAAAGGCAGGGAAATTTCTGGAGGAAAGCAGACGTAACCTTTCTTTGAATCGCTTTGAATAGGTCACATTTCTTCATTTTACCTACAAATTACACATCTAGACGTTCAGGAAAGCCTCAAGATGCCCAAAGTTAAGTCGGTTCAATGATTGGAAATACGGTTTGGCCACAAGTCCTTCCTGTTCGAGGCGATTTTTCAGCATTTTCTCTCTCTTTCCCCGTCTTCCAACTGACATTCTAACAGGAGCAGTTGACCCTGGTAGCCATGACAACCAGACCCCAACCAGCTTACACACGTTCACACACGCAGCTGCTGGGGACGAGAGGCGGGAAAAGAGCTCTCAGTGGAAAACATGATCTGCCAAAACATTAAAACCCCCCAAACCATTACTGCAGTACTGTAGGGGGCCAGAACCTGACATTATGACCTTTTCCTTTATTTTAAACACAAATTATATCTGGCTGCTTTGCTGAAACTCCTGACACAACATCCCTGACCCGTTTCCTTCATCTTATTAGGTCAGTGAATAGCTAAACTGGTAACAGACGCTAACGACTAGCCGCCCAGTGATTTAGCCGACGACTAGCCTTCCAGCATAGCTCATGTATGTTAGCAAGCTAGCGGAGCTAACGGAGCTAGCTAGCCGCTAGCTTAACGCCGCGGACTCAACCGCGGAGTTAGCCTCGAGCTAACCGCTAACTAACCGCTAGCTAACCGGGATTTAACCGCGGACCCGCGGGAGTTAAACACGAATTAGCCGCGGCAGTTCGCCGTGAGCTAACGCGGAGGCTAGTGGGGTTAGCCGCCGGCTAATTCGCCGCCTTGCTAGCGGGTGCTTATCACAGTAATAATGTTGAAGTTTTACAATTTAAAGGGAAGATATTTTTAAATTAAACTGTGTCAAACTGAAAAATATATTATTCCACCACATAAAGTAGGAAACATTTATGGCTTGCAACAACATTAATGACAGTATATATATATAATTGGAGTAATTTAATATAATATGATGTTGTTAATTAAATAAATAATGAGCTGTTGAACACTCATAAGAGTTATATTAAGTATGTTACATAACATTATTTGACATGTCTATTTGTCTGCCTATAGTTTTCCTCCAGCTGATCCAGACAGACTGCAGTGACGTCCAACATGAGACAAAGAGCTGGACTCGCAGGACAATTTGAAGGTCTTCACTTCATCGCTGATTCCTTGTTACAGCCTGGATGTGTTAAGTTTAATATTATTGTTTATCTAACTGTAAGACTGTGCCGTAAACTGTTAAACTATTGCTCAGGTAGGAGTAATGAGTTTTATTGTTAAAATTATTATGATTAACGATCAATTGTTACGATTTGCTCGTTCTTTGTCTGGGGATCCTAGTGAGATCCCTCCCACTCTCTTCCTTATGTGATGCTGGCTTTCAGGTGGAGCTGGGAGGGGTCTGCCGCCTGTACCTGCCCTTCAGTTTGTAGAAGGGCGTAAAGGACGACCCTTCTCAGTGTCTCTCTCTCTCAGCCAGGCCTACTGCATCCTCCTCATCCTGTTTGGTTTGTTGTACCCTGCATGACATCAAACTCACACCCATCCAGTCAGAAGGAACCAGGCCTTAAATGACTATTTGAGTTGTGCTTTTTGTTATAGCTGCTGCTCATGGTAGTAAAGACATGCTACTTAGTAAAGACATTCGCGACGTAAGTCGCGAATACTTTCATACCTGTCTTGACCTGACCATTACTTTTTGTAGTCAAACATGAAATTATTTGCAACGTAAGTCGCAAATATTTTCACCAGGATTATATTATGACTATATGAACAGGTGATCATTAAAGCATCATAGCATCTTAGTATAATTGCATTGTAGCATCTTAGCATCGTAGCAACATAGTATCTTAGCTTTGTAGCATCTTAGTATCATGGCATCTCAGTATCTTAGCATCATAGCATTGTAGCATCTTGGCATAGTAGCATCATCGTAGCATCGTAGCATCGTACTATCACAGCAATATAGCATGGTATCGCAGACTGCTGCGGCCACTGCGTCACTCTCGCGATTTCCCGCAGGGGAATTGTCTAGTTATTATTAAACTTTTTCCTACGGCCGATTTTCGAAACCTTTCAACTCAAATACCGTTCGTCGCACACAGACACAAAATACATCAAAACGTGCGTCTCGATCGGACTCGGTGTGCTTCTATACAGTTCTTTCAAACAAGATTTTTTCGCGACGTAGTCGCGAAAAAACCGCGATCAATTTCCCATTGAAATGAATGGAGAAGCCCGAAAAAAGCGGCAACATTCCAAAATGTCCAGCTTGGCTTTGTCCAGCGATTACTCGGCCATGCTTTGTAGTAGAAACTTGCTTGGAAGTTTGTACGAGGCACGGGAAGTGTAGCTTTCTCTTCCTGAAAACGGCGTTTCGATACCTTTTACGGTTTGGTCAGGGTCGCAGTTTACGTTTGGTGAAATCTGGGGAAAAAAATTAAAAATCCCTCCCTCTGACGCTCACTCTAACTTCAGAGTTTCGGTGACATTCTGAAAAAAAAAGGTTCAATCTCATGTGGTGGCCACAGTTTTTGAGGTAGAGAGATAAAAAATACATAAAAACGTAGGGATTTTTGTTGGCTTTAAGATGGTGTTGGTTTTATTTGTGTGGGACGTACGGTTTGGACTGGAGGCTCCTCTGAGCGAGGAGTGCGGCGCCAGCTTTTCGAATTTTTCCCCATGTGTGTGTATGTGGAAATTGAGAGGGATTTCTCGACGATTTTCGTGTCGCATACTTTCTTTCCAAAACGACTACGGCCACAATTTTGGCAGTACGCGCGTGGCAACAACACTAAATTGTAGAAAACCCTTGGCTGACGCTCACGATGTGTTTGTTTTCTCGATAGCACTTGTAGTTTTTGAGATACAAGCATTTGTTCGGAGGGCAAATCCTAGTTTGCACTTTCCCTCTGACTCAGGCAGAGGTGAGAGGGAGACTTCAGCAGCAGTTGACCCTGGTAGCCATGACAACCAGACCCCAACCAGCTTACACACGCAGCAGAAGGGGACCAGAGGCGGGAAAAGAGCTCTCAGTGGAAAACAGTATCTGCCAAAACATTAAAACCCCCCAAACCATTACTGCAGTACTGTAGGGGGCCAGAACCTGACATTATGACCCCCCCCCACTCCAACCCCCCCAACCCCCCACCCCCCCTCCCACTATAGCATTACAGACACAGACTGCCAAAACATTATGACCCCCTAAACCCATTACAGGACTATAGTAGGGAGCCAGAACCTGACACTATGACCCCCCCCACTCCAACCCCCCCACCCCCCCTCCCACTATAGCATTACAGACACAGACTGCCAAAACATTATGACCCCTCAACCCATTACAGGACTATAGTAGGGTGGCAGAATCTGACACTATGACCCCCCCCCCCCACACACTCCATTTAACCATTACAGTAAGAGAGTGCCAAAACATTATGACCACTTAACCCATTACAGGACTATAGTAGGGCTGCAGAATCTGACACTATGACCCCCCCCCCCCCCCACTCCATTTAACCATTACAGTAAGAGACTGCCAAAACATTATGACCACTTAACCCATTACAGGACTATAGTTGGGAGCCAGAATCTGACACTATGACCCCCCTCCACTCCATTTAAGCATTACAGTAATAGACTGCCAAAACATTATGACCCCCTAAACCCATTACAGGACTATAGTAGGGAGCCAGAACCTGACACTATGACCCCCCCACTCCAACCTCCCACCTCCCCTCCCACTATAGCATTACAGACACAGACCGACAAAACATTAGGGACTCTCACAGCATTACATTCATTACAGTAGGGAGGCAGAACACCCCATGAACCCCCCTCTCTCCCCCTCTCCCTCCCTCCTCAGTTGGTGCTTCCACACAGCTGCTGGGCCTCCTAGCTATAGCTCCTCTCATTGACTGAATGACAACTTCTCAGTCATGTTTGACTGACGAGGATTTGCTCGTTCCTTGTCTGGGGATCCTAATGAGGACAGCCCTCTTAAAGGTGGGGGTGTGACGATCCCTCCCACTCTCTTCCTTATTTGATGCTGGCTTTCAGGTGGAGCTGGGAGGGGTCTGCTGCCTGTACCTGCCCTTCAGTTTGTAGAAGGGCGTAAAGGACGACCCTTCTCAGTGTCTCTCTCTCTCAGCCAGGCCTACTGCATCCTCCTCATCCTGTTTGGTTTGTTGTACCCTGCATGACATCAAACTCACACCCATCCAGTCAGAAGGAACCAGGCCTTAAATGACTATTTGAGTTGTGCTTTTTGTTATAGCTGCTGCTCATGGTAGTAAAGACATGCTACTTAGTAAAGACATTCGCGACGTAAGTCGCGAATACTTTCATACCTGTCTTGACCTGACCATTACTTTTTGTAGTCAAACATGAAATTATTTGCAACGTAAGTCGCAAATATTTTCACCAGGATTATGACTATATGAACAGGTGATCATTAAAGCATCATAGCATCTTGGTATAATTGCATCGTAGCAACATAGTATCTTAGCTTTGTAGCATCTTAGTATCATAGCATCTTAGTATCTTAGCATCATAGCATTGTAGCATCTTGGCATAGTAGCATCATCGTAGCATCGTACTATCACAGCAATATAGCATGGTATCGCAGACTGCTGCGGCCACTGCATCACTCTCGCGATTTCCCGCAGGGGAATTGTCTAGTTAGTGATGCAGTGCTACGCAATGCAAACTATTGACCCCCCTCATAGCAAAGCTATGGGGGTCAATAGTTTGCAGTGCGAAGCACTGCAAACTATTGTTCTTCACTACATTTTTCTTCTTATTATTATTATTATTATTATTATTATTAAACTTTTTCCTACGCATTTTCGAAACCTTTCAACTCAAATACCGTTCGTCGCACACAGACACAAAATACATCAAAACGTGCGTCTCGATCGGACTCGGTGTGCTTCTATACAGTTCTTTCAAACAAGATTTTTTCGCGACGTAGTCGCGAAAAAACTGCGACAAATTTCCCAATTGAAATGAATGGAGAAGCCCGAAAAAAAAAAAAATTCAACAGACATTTTCAACAATGAACTGCTCTGGCATACTTTCACCGAGAGACTCCATTTAAATTTTAAAACGTAGGTACTCTTGCCTTCTCTTCAGCGATTCACTTCACTTAGCGACAACTTTTACCGTTTTTAAACTATGAAGCCTCAGAGTTGTGTAGGTTTTTACTCAAATTTCAGGGTTTATAATGGGTGTGTATTGCGCGGAATGTTTGTGCCAGAGTGGATGACATCATCAGCTAGAGTGAGGAGGGGAGAAGAAAGTTAGTCAAAAAACTGCACAGAAACTGCTCCCGTGGCCACAAATTTCACACCTCAGATATAATTTATACATAGAAACGTAGGAAAATTTGTCTTCTCGCTCAAATTCGTCTGCTAAAGCTGTAAAGTCTTATAGTTTTGGCGTCAGACACAAAGATGCGCCAGCAACACCCATCCACAGCTCCATAGACTGCCATGTTAAAAAGGCAGGGAAATTTCTGGAGGAAAGCAGACGTAACCTTTCTTTGAATCGCTTTGAATAGGTCACATTTCTTCATTTTACCCACAAATTGCACATGTAGACGTTCAGGAAAGCCTCAAGATGCCCAAAGTTAAGTCGGTTCAATGATTGGAAATACGGTTTGGCCACAAGTCCTTCCTGTTCGAGGCGTTTTTTCAGCATTTTCTCTCTCTTTCCCCGTCTTCCAACTGACATTCTAACAGGAGCAGTTGACCCTGGTAGCCATGACAACCAGACCCCAACCAGCTTACACACGTTCACACACGCAGCTGCTGGGGACGAGAGGCGGGAAAAGAGCTCTCAGTGGAAAACATGATCTGCCAAAACATTAAAACCCCCCAAACCATTACTGCAGTACTGTAGGGGGCCAGAACCTGACATTATGACCTTTTCCTTTATTTTAAACACAAATTATATCTGGCTGCTTTGCTGAAACTCCTGACACAACATCCCTGACCCGTTTCCTTCATCTTATTAGGTCAGTGAATAGCTAAACTGCTAACAGACGCTAACGACTAGCCGCCCAGTGATTTAGCCGACGACTAGCCTTCCAGCATAGCTCATGTATGTTAGCAAGCTAGCGGAGCTAACGGAGCTAGCTAGCCGCTAGCTTAACGCCGCGGACTCAACCGCGGAGTTAGCCTCGAGCTAACCGCTAACTAACCGCTAGCTAACCGGGATTTAACCGCGGACCCGCGGGAGTTAAACACGAATTAGCCGCGGCAGTTCGCCGTGAGCTAACGCGGAGGCTAGTGGGGTTAGCCGCCGGCTAATTCGCCGCCTTGCTAGCGGGTGCTTATCACAGTAATAATGTTGAAGTTTTACAATTTAAAGGGAAGATATTTTTAAATTAAACTGTGTCAAACTGAAAAATATATTATTCCACCACATAAAGTAGGAAACATTTATGGCTTGCAACAACATTAATGACAGTATATATATATAATTGGAGTAATTTAATATAATATGATGTTTTTAATTAAATAAATAATGAGCTGTTGAACACTCATAAGAGTTATATTAAGTATGTTACATAACATTATTTGACATGTCTATTTGTCTGCCTATAGTTTTCCTCCAGCTGATCCAGACAGACTGCAGTGACGTCCAACATGAGACAAAGAGCTGGACTCGCAGGACAATTTGAAGGTCTTCACTTCATCGCTGATTCCTTACAGCCTGGATGTGTTAAGTTTAATATTATTGTTTTTCTAACTGTAAGACTGTGCCGTAAACTGTTAAACTATTGCTCAGGTAGGAGTAATGAGTTTTATTGTTAAAATTATTATGATTAACGAGCAAATTGTAATAATTGATCGTTAATCATAATAATTCACCTGTTCATATAGTCATAATATAATCCTGGTGGGGGTGTGACGATCCCTCCCACTCTCTTCCTTATGTGATGCTGGCTTTCAGGTGGAGCTGGGAGGGGTCTGCTGCCTGTACCTGCCCTTCAGTTTGTAGAAGGGCGTAAAGGACGACCCTTCTCAGTGTCTCTCTCTCTCAGCCAGGCCTACTGCATCCTCCTCATCCTGTTTGGTTTGTTGTACCCTGCATGACATCAAACTCACACCCATCCAGTCAGAAGGAACCAGGCCTTAAATGACTATTTGAGTTGTGCTTTTTGTTATAGCTGCTGCTCATGGTAGTAAAGACATGCTACTTAGTAAAGACATTCGCGACGTAAGTCGCGAATACTTTCATACCTGTCTTGACCTGACCATTACTTTTTGCAGTCAAACATGAAATTATTTGCAACGTAAGTCGCAAATATTTTCACCAGGATTATATTATGACTATATGAACAGGTGATCATTAAAGCATCATAGCATCTTGGTATAATTGCATTGTAGCATCTTAGCATCGTAGCAACATAGTATCTTAGCTTTGTAGCATCTTAGTATCATAGCATCTTAGTATCTTAGCATCATAGCATTGTAGTAGCATCTTGGCATAGTAGCATCATCATAGCATCGTAGCATCGTACTATCACAGCAATATAGCATGGTATCGCAGACTGCTGCGGCCACTGCATCACTCTCGCGATTTCCCGCAGGGGAATTGTCTAGTTATTATTATTAGTGATGCAGTGCTACGCAATGCAAACTATTGACCCCCCTCATAGCAAAGCTATGGGGGTCAATAGTTTGCAGTGCGAAGCACTGCAAACTATTGTTCTTCACTACATTTTTCTTCTTATTATTATTATTATTATTATTATTATTAAACTTTTTCCTACGCATTTTCGAAACCTTTCAACTCAAATACCGTTCGTCGCACACAGACACAAAATACATCAAAACGTGCGTCTCGATCGGACTCGGTGTGCTTCTATACAGTTCTTTCAAACAAGATTTTTTCGCGACGTAGTCGCGAAAAAACTGCGACAAATTTCCCAATTGAAATGAATGGAGAAGCCCGAAAAAAAAAAAAATTCAACAGACATTTTCAACAATGAACTGCTCTGGCATACTTTCACCGAGAGACTCCATTTAAATTTTAAAACGTAGGTACTCTTGCCTTCTCTTCAGCGATTCACTTCACTTAGCGACAACTTTTACCGTTTTTAAACTATGAAGCCTCAGAGTTGTGTAGGTTTTTACTCAAATTTCAGGGTTTATAATGGGTGTGTATTGCGCGGAATGTTTGTGCCAGAGTGGATGACATCATCAGCTAGAGTGAGGAGGGGAGAAGAAAGTTAGTCAAAAAACTGCACAGAAACTGCTCCCGTGGCCACAAATTTCACACCTCAGATATAATTTATACATAGAAACGTAGGAAAATTTGTCTTCTCGCTCAAATTCGTCTGCTAAAGCTGTAAAGTCTTATAGTTTTGGCGTCAGACACAAAGATGCGCCAGCAACACCCATCCACAGCTCCATAGACTGCCATGTTAAAAAGGCAGGGAAATTTCTGGAGGAAAGCAGACGTAACCTTTCTTTGAATCGCTTTGAATAGGTCACATTTCTTCATTTTACCCACAAATTGCACATGTAGACGTTCAGGAAAGCCTCAAGATGCCCAAAGTTAAGTCGGTTCAATGATTGGAAATACGGTTTGGCCACAAGTCCTTCCTGTTCGAGGCGTTTTTTCAGCATTTTCTCTCTCTTTCCCCGTCTTCCAACTGACATTCTAACAGGAGCAGTTGACCCTGGTAGCCATGACAACCAGACCCCAACCAGCTTACACACGTTCACACACGCAGCTGCTGGGGACGAGAGGCGGGAAAAGAGCTCTCAGTGGAAAACATGATCTGCCAAAACATTAAAACCCCCCAAACCATTACTGCAGTACTGTAGGGGGCCAGAACCTGACATTATGACCTTTTCCTTTATTTTAAACACAAATTATATCTGGCTGCTTTGCTGAAACTCCTGACACAACATCCCTGACCCGTTTCCTTCATCTTATTAGGTCAGTGAATAGCTAAACTGCTAACAGACGCTAACGACTAGCCGCCCAGTGATTTAGCCGACGACTAGCCTTCCAGCATAGCTCATGTATGTTAGCAAGCTAGCGGAGCTAACGGAGCTAGCTAGCCGCTAGCTTAACGCCGCGGACTCAACCGCGGAGTTAGCCTCGAGCTAACCGCTAACTAACCGCTAGCTAACCGGGATTTAACCGCGGACCCGCGGGAGTTAAACACGAATTAGCCGCGGCAGTTCGCCGTGAGCTAACGCGGAGGCTAGTGGGGTTAGCCGCCGGCTAATTCGCCGCCTTGCTAGCGGGTGCTTATCACAGTAATAATGTTGAAGTTTTACAATTTAAAGGGAAGATATTTTTAAATTAAACTGTGTCAAACTGAAAAATATATTATTCCACCACATAAAGTAGGAAACATTTATGGCTTGCAACAACATTAATGACAGTATATATATATAATTGGAGTAATTTAATATAATATGATGTTTTTAATTAAATAAATAATGAGCTGTTGAACACTCATAAGAGTTATATTAAGTATGTTACATAACATTATTTGACATGTCTATTTGTCTGCCTATAGTTTTCCTCCAGCTGATCCAGACAGACTGCAGTGACGTCCAACATGAGACAAAGAGCTGGACTCGCAGGACAATTTGAAGGTCTTCACTTCATCGCTGATTCCTTACAGCCTGGATGTGTTAAGTTTAATATTATTGTTTTTCTAACTGTAAGACTGTGCCGTAAACTGTTAAACTATTGCTCAGGTAGGAGTAATGAGTTTTATTGTTAAAATTATTATGATTAACGAGCAAATTGTAATAATTGATCGTTAATCATAATAATTCACCTGTTCATATAGTCATAATATAATCCTGGTGGGGGTGTGACGATCCCTCCCACTCTCTTCCTTATGTGATGCTGGCTTTCAGGTGGAGCTGGGAGGGGTCTGCTGCCTGTACCTGCCCTTCAGTTTGTAGAAGGGCGTAAAGGACGACCCTTCTCAGTGTCTCTCTCTCTCAGCCAGGCCTACTGCATCCTCCTCATCCTGTTTGGTTTGTTGTACCCTGCATGACATCAAACTCACACCCATCCAGTCAGAAGGAACCAGGCCTTAAATGACTATTTGAGTTGTGCTTTTTGTTATAGCTGCTGCTCATGGTAGTAAAGACATGCTACTTAGTAAAGACATTCGCGACGTAAGTCGCGAATACTTTCATACCTGTCTTGACCTGACCATTACTTTTTGCAGTCAAACATGAAATTATTTGCAACGTAAGTCGCAAATATTTTCACCAGGATTATATTATGACTATATGAACAGGTGATCATTAAAGCATCATAGCATCTTGGTATAATTGCATTGTAGCATCTTAGCATCGTAGCAACATAGTATCTTAGCTTTGTAGCATCTTAGTATCATAGCATCTTAGTATCTTAGCATCATAGCATTGTAGTAGCATCTTGGCATAGTAGCATCATCATAGCATCGTAGCATCGTACTATCACAGCAATATAGCATGGTATCGCAGACTGCTGCGGCCACTGCATCACTCTCGCGATTTCCCGCAGGGGAATTGTCTAGTTATTATTAAACTTTTTCCTACGCATTTTCGAAACCTTTCAACTCAAATACCGTTCGTCGCACACAGACACAAAATACATCAAAACGTGCGTCTCGATCGGACTCGGTGTGCTTCTATACAGTTCTTTCAAACAAGATTTTTTCGCGACTACGTCGCGAAAAAACTGCGACAAATTTCCCAATTGAAATGAATGGAGAAGCCCGAAAAAAAAAATATTTCAACAGACATTTTCAACAATGAACTGCTCTGGCATACTTTAACCGAGAGACTTCATTTAAACTTTAAAACGTAGGTACTCTTGCCTTCTCTTCAGAGATTCACTTCACTTGTCGACAACTTTTACCGTTTTTAAACTATGAAGCCTCAGAGTTGTGTAGGTTTTTACTCAAATTTCAGGGTTTATAATGGGTGTGTATTGCGCGGAATGTTTGTGCTAGAGTGGATGACATCATCAGCTAGAGTGAGGAGGGGAGAAGAAAGTTAGTCAAAAAACTGCACAGAAACTGCTCCCGTGGCCACAAATTTCACACGACAGACATAATTTATACATAGAAACGTAGGAAAATTTGTCTTCTCACTCAAATTCGTCTGCTAAAGCTGTAAGTCTTATAGTTTTGGCGTCAGACACAAAGATGCGCCAGCAACACCCATCCACAGCTCCATAGACTGCCATGTTAAAAAGGCAGGGAAATTTCTGGAGGAAAGCAGACGTAACCTTTCTTTGAATCGCTTAGAATAGGTCACATTTCGTCATTTTACCCACAAACTGCATATGTAGACGTTCAGGAAAGCCTCAAGATGCCCAAAGTTAAGTCGGTTCAATGATTGGAAATACGGTTTGGCCACAAGTCCTTCCTGTTCGAGGCGATTTTTCAGCATTTTCTCTCTCTTTCCCCGTCTTCCAACTGACATTCTAACAGGAGCAGTTGACCCTGGTAGCCATGACAACCAGACCCCAACCAGCTTACACACGTTCACACACGCAGCTGCTGGGGACGAGAGGCGGGAAAAGAGCTCTCAGTGGAAAACATGATCTGCCAAAACATTAAAACCCCCCAAACCATTACTGCAGTACTGTAGGGGGCCAGAACCTGACATTATGACCTTTTCCTTTATTTTAAACACAAATTATATCTGGCTGCTTTGCTGAAACTCCTGACACAACATCCCTGACCCGTTTCCTTCATCTTATTAGGTCAGTAAATAGCTCAACTGCTAACAGACGCTAACGACTAGCCGCCCAGTGATTTAGCCGACGACTAGCCTTCCAGCATAGCTCATGTATGTTAGCAAGCTAGCGGAGCTAACGGAGCTAGCTAGCCGCTACCTTAACGCCGCGGACTCAACCGCGGAGTTAGCCTCGAGCTAACCGCTAACTAACCGCTAGCTAACCGGGATTTAACCGCGGACCCGCGGGAGTTAAACACGAATTAGCCGCGGCAGTTAGCCGTGAGCTAACGCGGAGGCTAGTGGGGTTAGCCGCCGGCTAATTCGCCGCCTTGCTAGCGGGTGCTTATCACAGTAATAATGTTGAAGTTTTACAATTTAAAGGGAAGATATTTTTAAATTAAACTGTGTCAAACTGAAAAATATATTATTCCACCACATAAAGTAGGAAACATTTATGGCTTGCAACAACATTAATGACAGTATATATATAATTGGAGTAATTTAATATAATATGATGTTTTTAATTAAATAAATAATGAGCTGTTGAACACTCATAAGAGTTATATTCAGTATGTTACATAACATTATTTGACATGTCTATTTGTCTGCCTATAGTTTTCCTCCAGCTGATCCAGACAGACTGCAGTGACGTCCAACATGAGACAAAGAGCTGGACTCGCAGGACAATTTGAAGGTCTTCACTTCATCGCTGATTCCTTGTTACAGCCTGGATGTGTTAAGTTTAATATTATTGTTTTTCTAACTGTAAGACTGTGCCGTAAACTGTTCAACTATTGCTCAGGTAGGAGTAATGAGTTTTATTGTTGAAATTATTATGATTAACGAGCAAATTGTAATAATTGATCGTTAATCATAATAATTCACCTGTTCATATAGTCATAATATAATCCTGGTGGGGGTGTGACGATCCGTCCCACTCTCTTCCTTATTTGATGCTGGCTTTCAGGTGGAGCTGGGAGGGGTCTGCTGCCTGTACCTGCCCTTCAGTTTGTAGAAGGCGAAGCATAAAGGACGACCCTTCTCAGTGTCTCTCTCTCTCAGCCAGGCCTACTGCATCCTCCTCATCCTGTTTGGTTTGTTGTACCCTGCATGACATCAAACTCACACCCATCCAGTCAGTAGGAACCAGGCCTTAAATTACTATTTGAATGCTATGATGCTAAGATGCTACAATGCTATGATGCTAAGATGCTTTAATGATGCTACCATGCTATGATGCTTTAATGATGCTACATTGCTATGATCCATTGTAGTATCTTAGCATCATAGCATCTTAGTATAATTGCATTGTAGCATCTTAGCATCGTAGCAACATAGTATCTTAGCTTTGTAGCATCTTAGTATCATAGCATTGTAGTAGCATCTTGGCATAGTAGCATCATCATAGCATCGTAGCATCGTACTATCACAGCAATATAGCATGGTATCGCAGACTGCTGCGGCCACTGCATCACTCTCGCGATTTCCCGCAGGGGAATTGTCTAGTTTAAGCTGCCGTTGCAGTGACTGTATATTTTATGATTCAGGATTATATCAAAGCAAACCTGAACCATGGAAACCATGGAGTCTTTATGTTAATGTTTTATCAGCCTTGATAAGTTCTTCAGTGTGAGACTTTTATCTGGTTACAAAGCATACAAAGTATCACTCAATCAGTAACAACGTCTTATGCACCTTGAGTGAGTTTCACTGAAAGTTTCGCTGTGGCATTGTTTCCAAAAGCTTCTGCAATATCACAAGATTTATTTCCATCCGGTGTTGCATTCATTTGTCACCAAGATCTTGTATTGATGATGGGAGAGTCTGACCACTGCACAAAGCCTTCTCCAGCACATCCCAAAGATTCTCAATGGGGTTAATGTCTGGACTCTGTGGTGGCCATTCCATGTGTGAAAATGATGTCTCATGCTCCCTGAACCACTCTTTCACATCTGAGCCCCATGAATCTTGACATTGTCATCTTGGAATATGCCCGTGAGCATCAGGGAAGAAAAAATCCATTGATGGAATAACCTCTTTCTTTTCCAGTTAGCCTCACTGATTAGTAGTTTTCTTAAGGCTACACAGCTGTTCAGTCCCAATCCATTGGGTTCCCTTCACATTGTATGTGTGGAAATGCTCTTACTTTCTCTCTCTCTCTCCCTTTTTGTAAGGAAATCCCTGACCCGAAGAGGAAAAACTCATAAATTACACACTGCTGAAAAAAATGAAAGGTACACTTTGAAAACACATCAGTTGTCAATGGGGAAAAAACAAGCTGGATATCTCTGATATGGACTGGGTAATATGTTAGGAACAAAAGGATGCCACATGTCACAACATACAGAGGGCTGAATTTAAAGAAGAAAATCAAAGAGAAAAAAAAAAATGCAGCAGGCTAGTCCAATCATTCATTCATTTTCTGTAACTGATTGTCCTCTGGAGGGTCGCAGGGGGACTGGAGCCTATCACAGTTGTCATTGGGCAAGAGGCGGAGTACACCCTGGACAGGTCTCCAGTTTATCACAGGGCTAACACAGAGAGACAGACAAGCATTCACACTCACACCTACGGCCAATTTAGAATCACCAATGAACCTAACCAGCATGTCTTTGGATGGTGGGAGGAAGCTGGTGTTGAAGGAGAAACTTTTCCCTCTCCTTCAGCCCAGGATCTTTATACCTATTGGAAAGGTTAGTCCGACTATGAATAGAGCACTCGACACCTTTTCTCCAATTGACAGTTTATTTAGCAGGCAGAGAATAGGTACAGAGTCAGCACTGAGACTTCAGCTTAACCACCTTATGGGTAGAAAAGGAGAAGCCATGGAGTGCTAACCACCAGACCACTGTGCCGCCCACTAGTACATTTTATTGGAATTAGACAATGTTGGGTGGTGTCCTGGGGTATCTCTTTCCAGATCTGGACTACGGCAAGACTGAGCTCCTGGACAATCTGAGGTGCAATCTGTCACCATCAGATGGACAGAAACACAATATCCCAGAGGTTTAATTATTAAATTTAAGTCAGGTGAGCATGGACCAGTCAGTAGTATCAGTTCCTTCATTCTCAGTCTGCCTGCATACTCTCACCACATAAGGCCCAGGCATTGTCGTACACCAGGAGGAACCCAGGACCCACCGCTACAGTGTAGGGTAGTAAAGGGGGCATTGTCCAGCCTTTGGAGGTCTGTGTGTCCCTCCATGGATACGCCTCCCCAGACCATCGTTAACCTACCAATAAACTGATGGATACGCGTCCCCAGACCATCACTAACCTACCAATAAACTGGTGATGCTGAACGATGTTACAGGCAGCATGTGGCACATTCGTGGACAACCCGCTCTACCTACTGATCCAGAGCCGTGTTTACAGGGTGAAACTGCTCTAATCTGTGAAAAGCACAGTGTCTCAATAGTCAATCTGCCAATTGTTGTAGGGCTCTGGCAGGGCTCATCCTGTTCCTCCTTGGTCCAGCTGATGGGTTGATGACCTTCTACGGCCCTGTCCAGCTCTCCGAGAGTAACTGACAGGCCCATACTCCTCTTGGAATCTCCTCCATGCTCTTGAGACTGTGCTGGGAGACACAGCAAACCTGGCCATGGCAGGTATTAATGTGCCATGGAGAAGTTGGACTGACTGTGCAGCCTCTGTAATGTCCAGGTATTGCCTCATGCTACCAGTAGTGACACAGACCCTAACCAAATCCAAAACTAGTGAAGAACTGTCAGAAAAGATGAGGGAAAAAATGTCAGTGGTCCTCCACCTGTAAAACCAAATGCGCTGTCGTCATTGGTCTTCGTTTGCATTGAGAGAGCCAGGATGCCGATTTTAGCATGAGCATACGCAGTTTGTCTAACTAACACTTGAGCTGAAGACAACAGCAGTAGTGTCATGGTTTTCTGTCATGTTTTGTGATTATTTTTCCTGGGATTCTGTTTATTATATTTTGGTAAGTTCTTGTTCTTTACAGTCATGGTTAAGTGTTTAGTTTTTCAGTTTTCAGTTTCCTGTTTAATTTTGTTAAGTTCTTGGTTTCCTGTCTTGTGTCCCTTCCTGTATCTTCCCGCCTTTGTGATTGTCTTCCCCGTCTTGATTTGTTTCACCTGTTTCTTGTCACCCCCCTGTCCTATGTGTATATATTGCCCTGCCTTCCCTTTTGTTCTCTGTGATGTCGTACTTGTCACACGTCGTACATGGTCCGTAGTTTTTGCCTCGTCTTGTTTAGCTCATGTCTTGATTCTAGTAACTCGTCATAGTCAGTTTCTGTCTTTTTTCATTAAATACCTTTTTGCCTACTCCTGCCTCAGCCCTCTATGTCCTGCATCTGGGTCCTAACCCCCTTACCTCGCAACCCGTCTTGACAAGTAGGGGGTTAAAAGTGAGCATTAAATTATGGCTAGCATAAGCATCAAGTAATGATCAGGGTTTTGGGATTTATGTGTAATCACATGGGTCTCATCATCGCAAAGCTCATTCATTCATTCATCTTCTGTAACTGCTTGTCCTCTGATGGGTAGCGGGAGACTTTTATTATCAACAAATTTAGCTGAGATTACTGCTTTTATGTAGTTACATTCTCCAGACTGTGTCATTTTGTTGTTTATATTTCTGATTTGTAGATTTCTTTCTAAATAACTAAGTAAAAATTATCAATGCAAAAAAAAAAAGAACAGAAAAGCCAAGTACACAAACCAATAGCTATCACTCTGACATCAATAATAGCTTTTAAATGACAGTTTCACATATACTCAAAGGTCAGTTTTTGCTGTGAAGAATTAACTACTGTTTAAAGGCCAAATCACATGCTCTGAGGTTCAGATGCACAGAGGAAAGAAGGACTAACTATAACACTCATAAACATGGTAATTCATTTGTCAAGGAAATGGAATTGGACATCACACATTTAAATGTAACTCTTATACCAAACGATGTAAATAATATAAATTACCACTCTGACCATAACAGATCCATGATATTTAAACTAATCTGTGTTTTCTGCAGGAAATTGTGACAGCAATGGACAATGCATTGACAAAGACTGGAGGTGTGATGGAACTAAAGACTCAGGGTTATCATCGTTTCAGATTGTTTTACTGTCCAGCACAGATGAGAGTAGTTTCACCCTGAGCACATGTGACAGACCTGAAAGTGTCTGGAGAAGCCATGGAGAACGTTATGCTGCCAGACCTCTACAGGCTGGACAATGCCCCCCTGACTACCATTAGGTATCGGGGTGAAGTCCTTGGACTCATTGTCAGACCCTACGCTGGTGTAGTGGGTCCTGGCTTCCTCTTAGTGCACAACAATAAATGGCCTAATTATGGGCCACGTGAGAGTATGCAGGCAGTCCCTGGAGGAAGAAGGAACTGATACCACCGACTGACCCCACGCTCACCTGACTAAAATTTAAATATTAAACCTCAAGGACATGTTTCGGTCCATCCAACGCCGCCAGGTTGTACAATGCCTCTTGCCCAATGACAGCTGGGACAGACTCAAAGCCCCCCCACAAGCAGTTACAGAGAATGAATGAATGAATGAATGAATGAATGAATGGACTAGCCTGCTGCATATTCTTTTTTTCCTCTTTTATTTTCTTCTTTGAATTCAGCCCTCTGTATGTTGTGGCATGTGGCATGCTTTTGTTCCTAACATATTACCCAGTCCATATCAGTAGAGATATCCAGCTTGATTTACCTATTGAGAGCTGATGTGTTTTAAAAGTGTAATTTTTCGAGCAGTGTGTAATTTATGAGTTTTTCTCTTTGGGTCAGGGATCTGTTCTTTTGCTTCTATCTATACCAGTGGTTCCCAAACTTTTCACAGCCCGCACCCCTTCAGACATTTGACCTCCAGCCATGTATCCCGTACTCTCACGCACTTGAGACTCCTCATTGCTGTCCGTGGCTATGCTAGCAGCTTTGCTAGCCACATCTGCACTGCTTCTAGCATCCTGGTCAAAGTTAGATATACGTAGAAGTTGAGGAATAGCCTGGGTTGTTGTCGCTGGCATGTGCATCTTCGCCTGTGGGTTGACTGGCGGTAGCAGTTGAGGTCTCTCTGGAAGGGCAATCTATCCGATTTAGCCATTTATCCATATTTGGCGGTTAGCCGGGCGACCCAGTTTACCTCAGACTGATGACTTGACAGCTCAAATGACAGAAAGTTATCAGAATTGTTGACGACATAATTTAAAGACCCAATCAAGAACAAGATTTCCTTGTTTCTGGGGGGAAAATAACTGTAGTGAGTATAGCTATATCATAAGGAGATTTGCACCTGCCCACCAATCACAGACATTTCAGGGAATCTGCATCTTTCTTATTTAGGTGACCTAGTGCTAGCCACATTAGCAGCAAACTGATACATAGCTTCAAAGCCAGTTGTCCTACATAATTGAGTCGCATGAAAAACAGTCTTTTGATTTTTCATTTAGGTGGAGAATCAGAAAATGAGAAAACAACCCGTTATCCGTTTTTACAGCTTCAAAATGTAATCAGGCTGAGTTCAGAATCAACTCTTTCGCGTACCCCCTACATCACTTTGCGTACCCCAGATTGGGAATCACTGATCTATATGATCTGTATTGTATAACTCAGTTGTAAATACTGGGAGTCACTGTGTTTGATAAAGGTTATAAAAATGGATTTAAGACATTCTCCTAAAAGTTCACCACTCATTAGTTTCATAATTTCTCTGTGTTCTATTGAGGAATTTAAAGAACTAAGTCTAAATCAAAGTGCGATATGCACATAGCAGTAGCCTGTATCATTTTATAAACTGCTGTACTTGTCAAATAAAACTTCTGTGTTTATTACCTCTTGAATTATATGCACCTCCCTTATGATAAATCTTAGTCCTGTTGTACAAATGTGCAATCTGTGTGCGTGAACCTTAAGTCTTACATAAGTTATTGAGACATCGTCATATCGAGAATAAAACAAACCGACAATATGCAGCTAGAATCTTTATTGCCTTTTCACACTTGACCTTATCGCAGTGATCACGCACAAGTGCTTTATAGTGCAAAGGAATATTGCTTTGCTAAAAATACAAAGTGGTCAAAGTTCTTTCAGCAGAAAGGAAACTTAAGCTTTGTGATCGTGTGATGACGGAAGATACATGAGCAAAAGGTTTTGTCTGTCACATGTTGTTGTAGAACCCTTAACAGGAATAAGCGGGTATAGAAGATGAATGAATGAATGAATGAATGTTGTTGTAGAGTTTTTTTCTTCTGACACATACACGGTGAGGTCCATATGTTTTTGGACCCTGACACAATTTTTGTTATTTGTGTCATGTTTTCTGTCATGTTTTGTCATGTCTTCCGTTCTTGGTCTTTTCGTCATGACTTTTCGTCATGTCTTTTCACAGTCACGGGTTTAGTTTCTTGGATTTTCTGTTTGTTGTATTTTGTTAAGTCTCTTGGATTTTCTGTTGTATTTTGTTAAGTCTTGTTTCTTTTTTCATAGTCATGGTTTAGTGTTTAGGTTTTCAGTTTCCTGTTTTATTTTAAGTTCTGGCTTTCCATTTTGTCCGTCATGTCTTTTGTTTCTGTCATGGTTTTCATCATGGTTTAGTTTCTTGTGTTTCTGTTTATTGTATTTTGTTAAGTTCTTGGTCTTCATAGTCATGGTTAAGTGTTTAGTTTTTTCTGTTCTATTTCCTGTTTTATTTTGCTAAGTTCTCGACTTCCTGTTTTGTTACTCCATGTTTTCTTTTTATTAGATCATTGGTTTCACCTTGTGTTAATTCTTGATTTGCTTCACCTGTGTCTCGTCACCCCGGTTCCTCATGTGTATATATAGCCCTGCCTTCCCCTTTGTCTCTGTCGCGTCATACTGCTTGTTACTGCTTGTTTGCCAAGTGTTTCATGTCAAGACCATGCCATAGTATTTTCATGCCACGTCATAGTTTAGATAGTGTTTTTGTTTTTTGGAAATCCTGCATCCTCGGCAGCACTATTGGTTTTGTTCTTTGTTAATTAAAAACCCTTTTTTTGCCAATTCCTGCCTCCTCAAGTCCTGCATCTGGGTCTGTACTCCCAACCCCCGCGACCCGTTTTGACAATTTGGGATGTTTAAAAATAATAAAACATATCCTTTCTATGGTACATGACATCCATTCAAATGAGGAACACTCTCTTGGCATTTCAGCATCCAAGTCTCCTATAAAGGGAAGATGTCACAAGAGCAAATATAGACTGGTTCATCACAAGTAGGAGCAGATTCTTTATATAGATGAAACAAAGAAAACAAACTGTGAGAGGAGTTTTTGAATACTCTGAACCCAGTCAAGCATTTCACTTTCTGAATGGTAAATGGCCTTGTTTTTATATAGGACGTTTCTACCTATTTGTAAAAGCGCTTTACAGTCACAGACTCATCTAACCAGTCCCTCACACAAGCACACACACATTCACACACTAGTGCCATAGGAACATCTGTGGGTGTTACCCAATAGAAACTCCCATGACTAGAGTTGGGCAGCAGTGGCGAGGTGGTTAGCACTGATGCCTCACAGCGAGAAGGTCCCGGGTTTGAATCCATGGGCCGACTGGTTCCTTTCTGTGTGGAGTTTGCATGTTCTCCCTGTGTCTGCATGGGTTCTCTCCAGGTTCTCCAGCTTCCTCCCACCGTCCTAAGACATGCTGGTTAGGTTCATTGGTGATTCTAAATTGGCCGTAGGTGTGAATGTGGGTGTGAATGGTTGTCTGTCTCTCTGTGTTAGCCCTGCGATAGACTGGAGACCTGTCCAGGGTGTACCAGCAGACCCCGCGACCCTTAACAGGAATAAGCGGGTACAGAAAATGAATGAATGAATAAATGACTAGAGTCTGTTAATAACCAGATACTTACCTGTCATTGGAGGAGACTGTTTGACCCTGTCCTCTGTGTTTTAGATTGATGTCAGATTATATCTCAGTCTACCTCCCCATGTTCAGAGAAGGATTCTTCAGTTTAACATACACTCACCGGCCACTTTATTAGGTACACCTTGCTAGTACCGGGTTGGACCCCCTTTTGCCTTCAGAACTGCTTTAATCCTTCGTGGCATAGATTCAACAAGGTACTGGAAACATTCCTCAGAGAGTTCATATGACCATATTGGTCCATATTGACATGATGGCATCAAGCAGTTGCTGCAGATTTGTCGGCTGCACATCCATGATGTGAATCTCCCGTTCCACCACATCCCAAAGGTGCTCTATTGGATTGAGATCTGGTGACTGTGGAGGCCATTTGAGTACAGTGAACTCATTGTCATGTTCAAGAAACCAGTCTGAGATGATTCGCGCTTTATGACATGGCGCGTTATCCTGCTGGAAGTAGCCATCAGAAGATGGGTACACTGTGGTCATAAAGGGATGGACATGGTCACCAACAATACTCAGGTAGGCTGTGGCGTTGACACGATGCTCAATTGGTACTAATGGGCCCAAAGTGTGCCAAGAAAATATCCCCCACATCATTACACCACCACCACCAGCCTGAACCGTTGATACAAGGCAGGATGGATCCATGCTTTCATGTTGTTGACGCCAAATTCTGACCCTACCATCCGAATGTCGCAGCAGAAATCGAGACTCATCAGACCAGGCAACGTTTTTCCAATCTTCTATTGTCCAATTTTGGTGAGCCTGTGCGAATTGTAGCCTCAGTTTCCTGTTCTTAGCTGACAGGAGTGGCACCCGGTGTGGTCTTCTGCTGCTGTAGCCCATCCGCCTCAAGGTTCGACGTGTTGTGCGTTCAGAGATGCTTTTCTGCATACCTCGGTTGTAACGAGTGGTTATTTGAGTTACTGTTGCCTTTCTATCAGCTCGAACTAGTCTGGCCATTCTCCTCTGACCTCCGGCATCAACAAGGAATTTGCGCCCACAGAACTGCCGCTCACTGGATATTTTCTCTTTTTCGGACCATTCTCTGTAAACCCTAGAGATGGTTGTGCGTGAAAATCCCAGTAGATCAGCAGTTTCTGAAATACTCAGACCAGCCCGTCTGGCACCAACAACCATGCCACGTTCAAAGTCACTTAAATCACCTTTCTTCCCCATTCTGGTGCTCGGTTTGAACTGCAGCAGATCGTCTTGACCATGTCTACATGCCTAAATGCATTGAGTCGCTGCCATGTGATTGGCTGATTAGAAATTTAAGTTAACGAGCAGTTGGACAGGTGTACCTAATAAAGTGGCCGGTGAGTGTAGATGTCTTCCTTTACTCCTCTTTCAAACCATCTGTCTTCTCTGGCTAAAATGTGGATGTCTTTCGCTCAAACATCTAGAACAAAATATGCACAAACTTTAGAGAGAGAAAGAGAGATGATAAGACTCCTTCCAAACAACTAACTAATCAAGATGCCATGAACTGAACTAGGTCTGAATGTACAGTGTGATAGCAGTCTATCAGTAAGACGCTTTTACTGATTGAATGAGTGATGCTTTGTACGCTGTTTGAGGACAGAGGTAACAATAACCAGATAAGTCTTACCCTGAATAACTAATCTGAAAAACTTATCAGAACTAATAAAACATTAACATTGCGCTTAAAGACCACATACTTTCCATGGTTTCTGTAATGAATGCCAATTCACGTTTCCCTTTGATGTAATCCTAATAAAATCATAAAATAAACTGCACTGCAACTGCAATTCTTAAACTACCACATCATAAGCTTTTCCCCGCACTACAAAACTGTTTGATAGATTTTTTATTATATGCTGCCATAGATAAGAAAGAAGAAGAAACGAAACAAAGATGGTCGGATAGAGTAGCAGGGGTAGCTGATGTAGCAGGAGCATCTGTTGGAGCCACTAGTGTTGTACTGTTTTCTGCCACAGTTTTATGTTCAGCTAAGAGAAGATAAAACTTATTAAACTTAACAAAATTATAATACATGTTAATACATGCAAGAGAAAGAAACATTAGACCAATATATATAAGATGTTCAAGCTGTAAAATGCCAGAACCAGTGCTAGAGTTCAGTTGTTTCATTGTTGTAGCTAAAGGGGCTGAGGGTGTGTGGTTAAAGCAGCACAATATACTGTAGTAATAAGTGATAAGCTGTAGTGAAAGAGTTAAACCTCAGATGACTTTACGACGTCAAAAATCCCAACTCTAGGAAAAAACAACTGCGTCTATGAACACAAATTATTTAAATGTTTCTGAGGATTGAGCAAGTCCATCTGTTCAGGATGGTTTTCATACGTTAATTATTGTAGCAGCTTGAAATGTAAAGAATGACCAATGGTTCTTTTATGTTTATATTTTTTTAATCATGATACTTAACCTCAGTGTGGGCGACATAGAGAAGTTCATACGCTGCCTCGTAGCTGAGACAGTGAATTCTTAGACCTGACACATACTGAGTGTGATACGATCAGGGAAGTAGGAGAAACTGGAACTTTTTGAGAACAATACTTTAAACAGATCTAAAATATCTAAATGAAGAAAAGGTGAAGGTAATTAAGTGTAGTTTCATGTTGCTTTCCTTTTTATATGAACAAATAAGATGAAGAAACAAAGTGAGGTCTTCCACATCAACAAGTCCCACCAATGAACTCCCAGAACTAAAACCAGTTCCTGCATCCGTCTAATAAGGGTCGTATAAATCTCATGCTGTGTTTTTAAGCATGTAAAGCATTAACCAGACCAGAGACCAAACCTTCCTTGAGTGGAATGTGACTTCCCAAAGAAAGAACAGAATATGAAGTTTTGAGCCATTTTCAGTTAATAGAATCACAAAACTTCAGCAAAAGCAAGACAGACGCTGAGAGCTATGAGTGGACAAGCTTCAGCACTGAACTACCTTGGAGGATGAGAGTTTTAATCATTAGCCATTTCTCCTAGGGCATTATGGTGCACTAAAGTGTGTTTACCACATTCATGATACTTAGCTACAAAGCAGCGTATGAACTTTTCTGTGTCGCCCACACTGAGGTTGAGACAGTGACCCCTCCTCTCGAGATCAAGCTGTTATGGAAAATGAATGAATGAGTTACTGCAGTTAAAGTCTTCTATGTAATTTTCACACTTATTTGCGGGCTAGATTGGAATATTATTAATATTAGTAGTAGTAGTATTTTATTGGTCTGTTTAATCGACTTGTTTTTCTTCTTTCATTTTTTAGCAACACGAAACCCTCAACTACAGTCGGTCAACAAGTCATGTAGGTATTTTTTTTCACTGACAAGCAAGACAACGCTGAAGTTGTGAAAGAGTTGAGTTGACCGTTAAGTTAGTTATGCAACTTTGATCAAGGTCAACCTAATGATATCATTTTATGGATGATGATTAGATGACTGTCAGAAAACAGTAAAACAGAAACAGTTATATTCTCAGTCCAATTCACAGGTGTAGTCGACTTATTTTTTTTTTCCAGCTCTTTAACTTTATTTTTTATTCTTTTACACCATGCTTGTGTAATCTGACATCCTGTGACGTGTTTGGATCAAACATACCATAAACCTTTGTTCCTCCCTAGTTCTCATTAAAACTTCTCTAAGCGAAAATACATTTTCTTTTTGTTAGTGATTACATTAGACTTAATGGACACAGATTGGGGACACATTTGTGGTTGAGTTGGGCCGCCTTTTTAAATTTTAAAAGAAAAATGGTGGAACTAGGCGGAACAGTGGAGAAGTGGTTAGCACTGATGCCTCACAGCAAGAAGGTCCCGGGTTCGAATCCATGGGCCAACTGGTTCCTTTCTGTGTGTTCTGTCTGCATGTTCTCCCTGTGTCTGCATGGGTTCTCTCCGGGTACTCTAGCTTCCTCCCACCATCCAAAGACATGCTGGTTAGGTTAACTGGTGATTCTAAAATGGCCGTAGGTGTGCATGTGAGTGTGAATGGTTGTCTGTCTATCTGTTAGCCCTGAGATGTCCAGGGTGTACCCCGCCTCTCGCCTGTTGACAGCTGGGATAGGCTCAAGCAGACCCCGCGACCCTTAACAGGAATAAGTGGTTAAAGATGAATGAAATGGTGGAACTGTCATAAATACATAAAACCACTGGCAAGTTACACTATATTGCCAAAAGTATTCACTCACCCATCCAAATAGTTGAATTCAGGTGTTCCAATCTCTTCCATGTCCACAGCTGTATAAAATCAAGCACCTAGGCATGCAGACTGCTTCTACAAACATTAGTGAAAGAATGGGTCGCTGTCAGGAGCTCAGTGAATCCCAGCATGGTACTGTGATAGGATGCCACCTGTGCAACAAGTTGTGAAATTTGCTCTCTACTAAATATTCTGCAGTCAACTGTCAGTGGTATTATAACAAAGTGGAAGTGATTGGGAACGACAGCAGACCTCCAAACTAGTAGTGTAAAACCCGGATCTTTTGAGGGATTCGGATCAGTCTGAGTCACTCACTGATATGAGGGTTTTGCGAGTCACTTGACCTGAAATGGCCCAATTGCAAAAGAAAGTGTTTCCAGTACATTCACTGAGACATAATAAAGCATAGTAAACACCTAATAAAGGATTATTACCGTTACCTGTTGTTGCCATTCATCAGTTGTGATACATAGCCACTGAAAATCATATCAAGTATCTTACATAAGCCTAAACCTAAAGCTCAAAATTAAACTGTTGTGCAGTGGATGCAGAGTAGCCTATTAATTTACTCACAACGATAAGTTTTGTTCCTCTGCCGACCGAGTGAATGGCTGCTGACTCCCTGCTCTCGGTTAAGCAGAGACTCATGAGTAGCGAATCCGCTACAGATTCACTACTCATGAATCCCTGCTGGCTGAGTGCAGGTGGCACTGCTTGCTTCTCTGCCGATCTCACTTGGCTGCCGACACCAACAATGTTATTCACTTTTCCTGTCAGTGGTCATACTGTTGTGGCTGATCAGTGCATGATCATTTAATATGGCTTATCTTGAATGTATAATTTGTGTATAAATTATAAGTTAGAAACATGGTAGATGATCAGGTATGTTCTCCAGCTATAAAATATTGAAACTGTTCTGTCCAAACATGACTCATGATTTACAGCAGGCCACAACTCTGAATATACAGTAATTAGTTAAAAAAACAACGTTAAGTACTGAAAGCTATGTGAAATATAACTCAGTTTAAGCTTAGTTATAGGAAACTTATTATTACTTGAGTAATATTGTTGGTGAGGGAGAAAAAAGATGTATTTGATGTCATTCAAACACAGATCTACGTCCAAATGGTTTATGGGCATCAGAGGACAGTTAGCGTTTAGTGTTGTATCATCTAATGACTGGTTGGTAAAACAGCCTATGGAAAACTGATAGTGGAAGGCTGATAAATAGATAAGTGGCAGTGTTCTGGGTGGTAAACATACTTTAGTGCTCTGTACCGCCCTAGAAGGAGTGGCTGACCATTAAAACCATCAGTCCAAGACACCTGGACTCTCATCCTCCAACGTTGTTCAGTGCTGAAGCCTCGTCCACTCATAGCTCTCAGTGTCTGTCGTTCTTTTGCTGAAGTTTTGAGCCATTTACTGAAAATGGCTCAAAACTTCATATTCTGTTCTGTCCTTTGGATAGTTGCTGCAATTATTGGTAAGTATCCTGATTTTATTAAATCCTACACATGCAAAGTCTTTAATGTTGATGATAAGAGGAGCAGACGATCAAAAATTCCCTCATCACGTAAACTTTACAACTGAGAGAAATATCCTCGTCGATTTCAGCAAATTTTATCGAATTTCAGATTATTCCTATTTGTACTGGGTTTTAACATTATTATTATTATCATTGTTACAGAAAATGAGAGTTCTGATTCTAAACAAACTCAAAGTTCAGACTCACAATTATGTGCATTATTGAAAAGTTGACTCAACAACAAAGACACAAGCTTTGCCTTTCAACTGTTTCTTCTTCCTGTCTGGATAGTTTTAGTGCACCAATGAACAAAGAAAAGTGTTTGACCGTTTGAGTTTGATGCTGAAAGTCTGACCTTACCTCTGACCCCGTTGATATCCTACCTTTCTTTGGGAAGTCATATTCCACTCAAGGAAGGTTTGGTCTCTGGTCTGGTTAATGCTTTACATGCTTAAAAACCCAGCATGAGATTTATACGACCTTTATGCAGGAACGGGTTTTAGTTCTGGGCATCATTATTGGGACTTATTGATGTGGAAGAGCTTACGTTGTTTCTTCATCTTATTTGTTCATATAAAAAGGAAAGCAACATGAAACTACACTTAATTACCTTCACCTTTTCTTCATTTAGATGTTTTAGATCTGTTTAAAGTATTTTTCTCAAAAAGTTCCAGTTTCTTCTACTTCCCTGATCGTACCACACTCAATATGTGTCAGGTCTAAGAATTCACTGTCTCAACCTCAGTGTGGGCGACATAGATAAGTTCATACGCTGCCTCGTAGCTAAGTATCATGATTAAAAAAATAAAAACATAACAGAACTATTGGTCAGTTTTAATTCACTCATATCATTGTGCTTTATGATAAAACTGAATGTAAATCAGCATCAATTTTTTTTAAATATTTTGATAGAAATGAGCCTAATTTAGATCAGTTTCTTTACTGGATCATCTGGTAAATCCTAAGAAACGTTTAACTGATTTATGTTTGCAGACACAGTTGTTTTTCCATATAGTTGGGGTTATTGTAGTCGTAAAGTCATCTGAGGTTTAACTCTTTCACTACAGCTTATCACTTATTACTACAGTATATTGTGCTGCTTTAACCACACACCCTCAGCCCCTTAAGCTACAACAATGAAACAACTGAACTCTAGCACTGGTTCTGGCATTTTTCATCTTTAACACCTTATTAATATATATTGTTCTAATGTTCCTTTCTATTTATGAACACATATTATAATTTTGTATCTCTACAGCGGCTCGAGTCTCTACAGCGGCTCCAGTCACTACAGCGGCTCCTGGTTCTACAGCGGCTCCAGTCACTACAGCGGCTTCAGTCTCTACAGCGGCTCCAGTCTCTACAGCGGCTCCAGTCTCTACAGTGGCTCCAGGCTCTACAGCGGCTCCAGGTTCTACATCAGCTCCAGGTTCTACAGCGGCTCCAGTCTCTACAGCTGCTCCAGTCAGTACAGCAGCTCCTGGTTCTACAGCGGCTCCTGGTTCTACAGCGGTTCCAGTCTCAACAGCGGCTCCTGGCAGTACAGCGGCTCCAGTCTCTACAGCAGCTCCAGGTTCTACAGCGGCTCCAATCTCTACAGCGGCTCCTGGTTCTACAGCGGCTCCAGTCTCTACAGCCACTCCAGTCAGTACAGCGGCTCCAGTCAGTACAGCCGCTCCAGGTTCTACAGCGGCTCCTGGTTCTTCAGCGGCTCCAGTCAGTACAGCCGCTCCAGGTTCTACAGCGGCTCCTGGTTCTTCAGTGGCTCCAGTCAGTACAGCAGCTCCAGGTTCTACAGCGGCTCCTGTTTCTACTGCGGCTCCAGATTTTACAGCGGCTCCTGGTTCTACAGCGGCTCCAGTCAGTACAGCTGCTCCTGGTTCTACAGCGGCTCCAGTCTCTACAGCGGCTCCAGTCTCTACAGCGGCTCCAGTCTCTACTGCGGCTCCAGGTTCTACAGCGGCTCCAGGTTCTACAGCGGCTCCAGGCTCGACAGCCGCTCCAGTCTCTACAGCGCCTCCTGGTTCTACAGCGGCTCCTGGTTCTACAGCGGCTCCAGGTTCTACAGCGGCTCCTGGTTCTTCAGCGGCTCCAGTCAGTACAGCAGCTCCTGGTTCTACAGCGGCTCCTGGTTCTACTGCGGCTCCAGTCAGTACAGCCGCTCCAGGTTCTACAGCGGCTCCTGGTTCTTCAGTGGCTCCAGTCAGTACAGCAGCTCCAGGTTCTACAGCGGCTCCTGGTTCTACTGCGGCTCCAGATTTTACAGCGGCTCCTGGTTCTACAGCGGCTCCAGTCAGTACAGCTGCTCCTGGTTCTACAGCGGCTCCAGTCTCTACAGCGGCTCCAGTCTCTACTGCGGCTCCAGGTTCTACAGCGGCTCCAGGTTCTACAGCGGCTCCAGGCTCGACAGCCGCTCCAGTCTCTACAGCGCCTCCTGGTTCTACAGCGGCTCCTGGTTCTACAGCGGCTCCAGGTTCTACAGCGGCTCCTGGTTCTTCAGCGGCTCCAGTCAGTACAGCAGCTCCAGGTTCTACAGCGGCTCCTGGTTCTACTGCGGCTCCAGGTTCTACAGTGGCTCCAGTCTCTACTGCGGCTCCAGGCTCAACAGCGGCTCCAGTCTCAACAGCTGCTCCAGTCTCAACAGCGGTTCCTGGTTCTACAGCGGCTCCAGGTTCTACAGCGGCTCCTGATTCTTCAGCGGCTCCAGTCAGTACAGTGGCTCCTGGTTCTACTGCGGCTCCAGTCTCAACAGTGGCTCCTGGTTCTACAGCCGCTCCAGTCAGTACAGCAGCTCCAGGTTCTACAGAGGCTCCAGGATCGACAGCCGTTCCAGTCTCTACAGCGGCTCCTGGTTCTACTGCGGCTCCTGGTTCTACAGCGGCTCCTGGTTCTACTGCGGCTCCAGTCTCTACAGCGGCTCCTGGTTCTACTGCGGCTCCAGTCTCTACAGCGGCTCCTGGTTCTACAGCCGCTCCAGTCGGTACAGCGGCTTCAGTCAGTACAGCAGCTCCAGGTTCTACAGCGGCTCCTGGTTCTACTGCGGCTCCAGGCTCTACAGCTGCTCCAGGCTCTACAGCCGCTCCAGGCTCGACAGCGGCTCCTGGTTCTACAGCGGCTCCAGTCTCTACAGCGGCTCCTGGTTCTACAGCGGCTCCAGTCAGTACAGCTGCTCCTGGTTCTACAGCGGCTCCAGTCTCTACAGCGGCTCCAGTCTCTACAGCGGCTCCTGGTTCTACAGCCGCTCCTGTCAGTACAGCGGCTCCAGGTTCTACAGCGGCTCCAGTCTCTACAGCCGCTCCAGTCAGTACAGCAGCTCCAGGCTCAACAGCGGCTCCTGGTTCTACAGCGGCTCCAGTCTCTACAGCTGCTCCTGGTTCTACAGCGGCTCCAGGTTCTACAGCGGCTCCAGTCTCTACAGCCGCTCCAGTCAGTACAGCAGCTCCAGGCTCAACAGCGGCTCCTGGTTCTACAGCGGCTCCTGGTTCTACTGCGGCTCCAGTCTCTACAGCGGCTCCTGGTTCTACTGCGGCTCCAGTCTCTACAGCGGCTCCTGGTTCTACAGCCGCTCCAGTCGGTACAGCGGCTTCAGTCAGTACAGCAGCTCCAGGTTCTACAGCGGCTCCTGGTTCTACTGCGGCTCCAGGCTCTACAGCTGCTCCAGGCTCTACAGCCGCTCCAGGCTCGACAGCGGCTCCTGGTTCTACAGCGGCTCCAGTCTCTACAGTGGCTCCTGGTTCTACAGCGGCTCCAGTCAGTACAGCTGCTCCTGGTTCTACAGCGGCTCCAGTCTCTACAGCGGCTCCAGTCTCTACAGCGGCTCCTGGTTCTACAGCCGCTCCTGTGAGTACAGCGGCTCCAGGTTCTACAGCGGCTCCAGTCTCTACAGCCGCTCCAGTCAGTACAGCAGCTCCAGGCTCAACAGCGGCTCCTGGTTCTACAGCGGCTCCAGTCTCTACAGCTGCTCCTGGTTCTACAGCGGCTCCAGGTTCTACAGCCGCTCCAGTCTCTACAGCCGCTCCAGGCTCCACAGCCGCTCCAGTCTCTACAGCGGCTCCAGTCAGTACAGCGGCTCCAGTCTCTACAGCGGCTCCTGGTTCTACAGCGGCTCCAGTCTCTACAGCTGATCCTGGTTCTACAGCGGCTCCTGGTTCTACAGCGGCTCCAGTCTCTACAGCGGCTCCTGGTTCTACAGCGGCTCCAGGTTCTACAGCGGCTCCAGGTTCTACTGCCGCTCCAGTCTCTACAGCGGCTCCAGGTTCTACAGCGACTCCAGGCTCTACAGCTGCTCCTGGTTCTACAGCGGCTCCAGGTTCTACAGCGGCTCCAGTCTATACAGCGGCTCCAGGTTCTACAGCGGCTCCAGGTTCTACAGCGGCTCCAGTCAGTTCAGCAGCTCCAGGCTCTACAGCGGCTCCTGGTTCTACAGCGGCTCCTGGTACTACTGCGGCTCCTGGTAGTACAGCGGCTCCAGTCTCTACAGCGGCTCCAGGTTCTACAGCCGCTCCAGTCAGTACAGCGGCTCCAGTCAGTACAGCGGCTCCTGGTTCTACTGCGGCTCCAGTCTCTACAGCGGCTCCAGTCTCTACAGCGGCTCCAAGTTCTACAGCGGCTCCAGTCTCTACAGCGGCTCCAGGTTCTACAGCGGCTCCAGGTTCTACAGCGGCTCCAGTCAGTACAGCGGCTCCAGTCAGTACAGCAGCTCCAGGTTCTACAGCGTCTCCTGGTTCTACTGCGGATCCAGTCTCTACAGCTGTTCCAGGCTCTACAGCCGCTCCAGTCAGTTCAGCAGCTCCAGGCTCTACAGCGGCTCCTGGTTCTACAGCGGCTCCTGGTTCTACTGCGGCTCCTGGTAGTACAGCGGCTCCAGTCTCTACAGCGGCTCCAGGTTCTACAGCCGCTCCAGTCAGTACAGCGGCTCCAGTCAGTACAGCGGCTCCTGATTCTACAGCGGCTCCTGGTTCTACAGCGGCTCCAGGTTCTACAGCGGCTCCTGGTTCTACTGCGGCTCCAGTCTCTACAGCGGCTCCAGTCTCTACAGCGGCTCCAGGTTCTACGGCGGCTCCAGTCTCTACAGCGGCTCCAGGTTCTACAGCCGCTCCAGGCTCAACAGCGGCTCCTGGTTCTACAGCCGCTCCAGTCTCTACAGCGGCTCCAGTCTCTACAGCCGCTCCTGGTTCTACAGCGGCTCCAGTCTCTACAGCTGCTCCTGGTTCTACAGCGGCTCCAGGTTCTACAGCTGCTCCAGGTTCTACAGCGGCTCCAGTCTCTACAGCCGCTCCTGGTTCTACAGCGGCTCCAGTCTCTACAGCTGCTCCTGGTTCTACAGCGGCTCCAGGTTCTACAGCTGCTCCAGGTTCTACAGCGGCTCCAGTCTCTACAGCGGCTCCAGGTTCTACAGCGGCTCCAGGCTCTACAGCCGCTCCAGGCTCTACAGCCGCTCCAGTCTCTACAGCGGCTCCAGGTTCTACAGCGGCTCCTGGTTCTACAGCGGCTCCAGTCTCTACAGCGGCTCCTGGTTCTACAGCGGCTCCAGTCTCTACAGCTGCTCCTGGTTCTACAGCGGCTCCAGGTTCTACAGCTGCTCCAGGTTCTACAGCGGCTCCAGGCTCTACAGCAGCTCCAGTCTCTACAGCGGCTCCAGGTTCTACAGCGGCTCCAGTCTCTACAGCGGCTCCAGGTTCTACAGCGGCTCCAGGTTCTACAGCGGCTCCAGTCAGTACAGCGGCTCCAGTCAGTACAGCAGCTCCAGGTTCTACAGCGGCTCCAGTCTCTACAGCGGCTCCAGTCTCTACAGCGGCTCCAGGTTCTACAGCCGCTCCAGTCAGTACAGCGGCTCCTGGTTCTACTGCGGCTCCAGTCTCTACAGCGGCTCCAAGTTCTACAGCGGCTCCAGTCTCTACAGCGGCTCCAGGTTCTACAGCGGCTCCAGGTTCTACAGCGGCTCCAGTCAGTACAGCGGCTCCAGTCAGTACAGCAGCTCCAGGTTCTACAGCGGCTCCTGGTTCTACAGCGGCTCCTGCTTCTACTGCGGCTCCAGTCTCTACAGCTGTTCCAGGCTCTACAGTCGCTCCAGTCAGTACAACTGCTCAAGTCTCTACAGCGGCTCCAGGCTCTACAGCCGCTCCAGTCTCTACAGCGGCTCCAGGTTCTACAGCGGCTCCTGGTTCTACTGCGGCTCCAGTCTCTACAGCTGTTCCGGGCTCTACAGCGGCTCCAGTCAGTTCAGCAGCTCCAGGCTCTACAGCGGCTCCTGGTTCTACAGCGGCTCCTGTTTCTACTGCGGCTCCTGGTAGTACAGCGGCTCCAGTCTCTACAGCGGCTCCAGGTTCTACAGCGGCTCCTGGTTCTACAGCGGCTCCAGTCTCTACAGCGGCTCCTGGTTCTACAGCGGCTCCAGTCTCTACAGCTGCTCCTGGTTCTACAGCGGCTCCAGGTTCTACAGCTGCTCCAGGTTCTACAGCGGCTCCAGGCTCTACAGCCGCTCCAGTCTCTACAGCGGCTCCAGGTTCTACAGCGGCTCCAGTCTCTACAGCGGCTCCAGGTTCTACAGCCGCTCCAGGCTCAACAGCGGCTCCTGGTTCTACTGCGGCTCCAGTCTCTACAGCTGTTCCAGGCTCTACAGCGGCTCCAGTCAGTTCAGCAGCTCCAGGCTCTACAGCGGCTCCTGGTTCTACAGCGGCTCCAGTCAGTACAGCTGCTCCTGGTTCTACAGTGCCTCCAGTCTCTACAGCTGCTCCTGGCTCAACAGCGTCTCCAGTCTCTACAGCGGCTCCAGTCTCTACAGCGGCTCCTGGTTCTACAGCGGCTCCAGGTTCTACAGCAGCTCCAGGTTCTACAGCGGCTCCAGGTTCTACAGCTGCTCCAGGTTCTACAGCGGCTCCAGGCTCTACAGCTGCTCCAGTCTCTACAGCAGCTCCAGGTTCTACAGCGGCTCCAGGTTCTACAGCTGCTCCAGGTTCTACAGCGGCTCCAGGCTCTACAGCTGCTCCAGTCTCTACAGCGGCTCCAGGCTCTACAGCTGCTCCAGTCTCTACAGCGGCTCCAGTCTCTACAGCGGCTCCAAGTTCTACAGCGGCTCCAGGCTCTACAGCGGCTCCAGGCTCTACAGCCGCTCCAGGCTCAACAGCGGCTCCTGGTTCTACAGCGGCTCCAGTCTCTACAGTGGCTCCTGGTTCTACAGCGGCTCCAGGTTCTACAGCGGCTCCAGTCTCTACAGCGGCTCCAGGTTCTACAGCGGCTCCAGGTTCTACAGCGGCTCCAGTCAGTTCAGCAGCTCCAGGCTCTACAGCGGCTCCTGGTTCTACAGCGGCTCCTGGTACTACTGCGGCTCCTGGTAGTACAGCGGCTCCAGTCTCTACAGCGCCTCCAGGTTCTACAGCCGCTCCAGTCAGTACAGCGGCTCCAGTCAGTACAGCGGCTCCTGGTTCTACTGCGGCTCCAGTCTCTACAGCGGCTCCAGTCTCTACAGCGGCTCCAAGTTCTACAGCGGCTCCAGTCTCTACAGCGGCTCCAGGTTCTACAGCGGCTCCAGGTTCTACAGCGGCTCCAGTCAGTACAGCGGCTCCAGTCAGTACAGCAGCTCCAGGTTCTACAGCGTCTCCTGGTTCTACTGCGGCTCCAGTCTCTACAGCTGTTCCAGGCTCTACAGCCGCTCCAGTCAGTTCAGCAGCTCCAGGCTCTACAGCCGCTCCAGTCAGTACAGCGGCTCCAGTCAGTACAGCGGCTCCTGGTTCTACTGCGGCTCCAGTCTCTACAGCGGCTCCAGTCTCTACAGCGGCTCCAAGTTCTACAGCGGCTCCAGTCTCTACAGCGGCTCCAGGTTCTACAGCGGCTCCAGGTTCTACAGCGGCTCCAGTCAGTACAGCGGCTCCAGTCAGTACAGCAGCTCCAGGTTCTACAGCGTCTCCTGGTTCTACTGCGGCTCCAGTCTCTACAGCTGTTCCAGGCTCTACAGCCGCTCCAGTCAGTTCAGCAGCTCCAGGCTCTACAGCCGCTCCAGTCAGTACAGCGGCTCCAGTCAGTACAGCGGCTCCTGGTTCTACTGCGGCTCCAGTCTCTACAGCGGCTCCAGTCTCTACAGCGGCTCCAAGTTCTACAGCGGCTCCAGTCTCTACAGCGGCTCCAGGTTCTACAGCGGCTCCAGGTTCTACAGCGGCTCCAGTCAGTACAGCGGCTCCAGTCAGTACAGCAGCTCCAGGTTCTACAGCGTCTCCTGGTTCTACTGCGGCTCCAGTCTCTACAGCTGTTCCAGGCTCTACAGCCGCTCCAGTCAGTTCAGCAGCTCCAGGCTCTACAGCGGCTCCTGGTTCTACAGCGGCTCCTGGTTCTACTGCGGCTCCTGGTAGTACAGCGGCTCCAGTCTCTACAGCCGCTCCAGTCAGTACAGCGGCTCCAGTCAGTACAGCGGCTCCTGTTTCTACAGCGGCTCCTGGTTCTACAGCGGCTCCAGGTTCTACAGCGGCTCCAGGTTCTACAGCGGCTCCAGTCAGTACAGCCGCTCCAGTCTCTACAGCCGCTCCAGGTTCTACAGCGGCTCCTGGTTCTACTGCGGCTCCAGTCTCTACAGCGGCTCCAGTCTCTACAGCGGCTCCAGGTTCTACAGCGGCTCCAGTCTCTACAGCGGCTCCAGGTTCTACAGCCGCTCCAGGCTCAACAGCGGCTCCTGGTTCTACAGCCGCTCCAGTCTCTACAGCGGCTCCAGTCTCTACAGCCGCTCCTGGTTCTACAGCGGCTCCAGTCTCTACAGCCGCTCCTGGTTCTACAGCGGCTCCAGGTTCTACAGCTGCTCCAGGTTCTACAGCGGCTTCAGTCTCTACAGCGGCTCCAGGTTCTACAGCGGCTCCAGGCTCTACAGCCGCTCCAGGCTCAACAGCGGCTCCAGTCTCTACAGCGGCTCCAGTCTCTACAGCGGCTCCTGGTTCTACAGCGGCTCCAGGTTCTACAGCGGCTCCAGGTTCTACAGCGGCTCCAGGCTCTACAGCCGCTCCAGTCTCTACAGCGGCTCCAGGCTCTACAGCCGCTCCAGTCTCTACAGCGGCTCCAGGTTCTACAGCGGCTCCAGTCAGTACAGCAGCTCCAGGTTCTACAGCGGCTCCAGTCTCTACTGCGGCTCCAGTCTCTACAGCGGCTCCAAGTTCTACAGCGGCTCCAGTCTCTACAGCGGCTCCAGGTTCTACAGCGGCTCCAGGTTCTACAGCGGCTCCAGTCAGTACAGCGGCTCCAGTCAGTACAGCAGCTCCAGGTTCTACAGCGGCTCCTGGTTCTACAGCGGCTCCTGCTTCTACTGCGGCTCCAGTCTCTACAGCTGTTCCAGGCTCTACAGCCGCTCCAGTCAGTACAACTGCTCAAGTCTCTACAGCGGCTCCAGGTTCTACAGCGGCTCCAGGCTCTACAGTCGCTCCAGTCTCTACAGCGGCTCCAGGTTCTACAGCGGCTCCTGGTTCTACTGCGGCTCCAGTCTCTACAGCTGTTCCAGGCTCTACAGCGGCTCCAGTCAGTTCAGCAGCTCCAGGCTCTACAGCGGCTCCTGGTTCTACAGCGGCTCCTGGTTCTACTGCGGCTCCTGGTAGTACAGCGGCTCCAGTCTCTACAGCTGTTCCTGGTTCTACAGCGGCTCCAGGTTCTACAGCTGCTCCAGGTTCTACAGCGGCTCCAGTCTCTACAGCGGCTCCAGGTTCTACAGCGGCTCCAGGTTCTACAGCGGCTCCAGTCAGTACAGCGGCTCCAGTCAGTACAGCAGCTCCAGGTTCTACAGCGTCTCCTGGTTCTACTGCGGCTCCAGTCTCTACAGCTGTTCCAGGCTCTACAGCCGCTCCAGTCAGTTCAGCAGCTCCAGGCTCTACAGCGGCTCCTGGTTCTACAGCGGCTCCTGGTTCTACTGCGGCTCCTGGTAGTACAGCGGCTCCAGTCTCTACAGCGGCTCCAGGTTCTACAGCCGCTCCAGTCAGTACAGCGGCTCCAGTCAGTACAGCGGCTCCTGTTTCTACAGCGGCTCCTGGTTCTACAGCGGCTCCAGGTTCTACAGCGGCTCCAGGTTCTACAGCGGCTCCAGTCAGTACAGCCGCTCCAGTCTCTACAGCCGCTCCAGGTTCTACAGCGGCTCCTGGTTCTACTGCGGCTCCAGTCTCTACAGCGGCTCCAGTCTCTACAGCGGCTCCAGGTTCTACAGCGGCTCCAGTCTCTACAGCGGCTCCAGGTTCTACAGCCGCTCCAGGCTCAACAGCGGCTCCTGGTTCTACAGCCGCTCCAGTCTCTACAGCGGCTCCAGTCTCTACAGCCGCTCCTGGTTCTACAGCGGCTCCAGTCTCTACAGCTGCTCCTGGTTCTACAGCGGCTCCAGGTTCTACAGCTGCTCCAGGTTCTACAGCGGCTTCAGTCTCTACAGCGGCTCCAGGTTCTACAGCGGCTCCAGGCTCTACAGCCGCTCCAGGCTCAACAGCAGCTCCTGGTTCTACAGCGGCTCCAGTCTCTACAGCGGCTCCAGTCTCTACAGCGGCTCCTGGTTCTACAGCGGCTCCAGGTTCTACAGCGGCTCCAGGTTCTACAGCTGCTCCAGGTTCTACAGCGGCTCCAGGCTCTACAGCCGCTCCAGTCTCTACAGCGGCTCCTGGTTCTACAGCGGCTCCTGGTTCTACTGCGGCTCCTGGTAGTACAGCGGCTCCAGTCTCTACAGCGGCTCCAGGTTCTACAGCCGCTCCAGTCAGTACAGCGGCTCCAGTCAGTACAGCGGCTCCTGGTTCTACAGCGGCTCCAGGTTCTACAGCGGCTCCAGATTCTACAGCGGCTCCAGTCAGTACAGCGGCTCCAGTCTCTACAGCCGCTCCAGGTTCTACAGCGGCTCCTGGTTCTACTGCGGCTCCAGTCTCTACAGCGGCTCCAGTCTCTACAGCGGCTCCAGGTTCTACAGCGGCTCCAGTCTCTACAGCGGCTCCAGGTTCTACTGCGGCTCCAGTCTCTACAGCGGCTCCAGTCTCTACAGCGGCTCCAGGTTCTACAGCGGCTCCAGTCTCTACAGCGGCTCCAGGTTCTACAGCCGCTCCAGGCTCAACAGCGGCTCCTGGTTCTACAGCCGCTCCAGTCTCTACAGCGGCTCCAGTCTCTACAGCCGCTCCTGGTTCTACAGCGGCTTCAGTCTCTACAGCGGCTCCAGGTTCTACAGCGGCTCCAGGTTCTACAGCTGCTCCAGGTTCTACAGCGGCTTCAGTCTCTACAGCGGCTCCAGGTTCTACAGCGGCTCCAGGCTCTACAGCCGCTCCAGGCTCAACAGCAGCTCCTGGTTCTACAGCGGCTCCAGTCTCTACAGCGGCTCCAGTCTCTACAGCGGCTCCTGGTTCTACAGCGGCTCCAGGTTCTACAGCGGCTCCAGGTTCTACAGCTGCTCCAGGTTCTACAGCGGCTCCAGGCTCTACAGCCGCTCCAGTCTCTACAGCGGCTCCTGGTTCTACAGCGGCTCCTGGTTCTACTGCGGCTCCTGGTAGTACAGCGGCTCCAGTCTCTACAGCGGCTCCAGGTTCTACAGCCGCTCCAGTCAGTACAGCGGCTCCAGTCAGTACAGCGGCTCCTGGTTCTACAGCGGCTCCAGGTTCTACAGCGGCTCCAGGTTCTACAGCGGCTCCAGTCAGTACAGCGGCTCCAGTCTCTACAGCCGCTCCAGGTTCTACAGCGGCTCCTGGTTCTACTGCGGCTCCAGTCTCTACAGCGGCTCCAGTCTCTACAGCGGCTCCAGGTTCTACAGCGGCTCCAGTCTCTACAGCGGCTCCAGGTTCTACAGCCGCTCCAGGCTCAACAGCGGCTCCTGGTTCTACAGCCGCTCCAGTCTCTACAGCGGCTCCAGTCTCTACAGCCGCTCCTGGTTCTACAGCGGCTCCAGTCTCTACAGCTGCTCCTGGTTCTACAGCGGCTCCAGGTTCTACAGCTGCTCCAGGTTCTACAGCGGCTTCAGTCTCTACAGCGGCTCCAGGTTCTACAGCGGCTCCAGGCTCTACAGCCGCTCCAGGCTCAACAGCAGCTCCTGGTTCTACAGCGGCTCCAGTCTCTACAGCGGCTCCAGTCTCTACAGCGGCTCCTGGTTCTACAGCGGCTCCAGGTTCTACAGCGGCTCCAGGTTCTACAGCTGCTCCAGGTTCTACAGCGGCTCCAGGCTCTACAGCCGCTCCAGTCTCTACAGCGGCTCCAGGCTCTACAGCGGCTCCAGGTTCTACAGCGGCTCCAGTCAGTACAGCGGCTCCAGTCAGTACAGCAGCTCCAGGTTCTACAGCGGCTCCAGTCTCTACAGCGGCTCCAGTCTCTACAGCGGCTCCAGGTTCTACAGCCGCTCCAGTCAGTACAGCGGCTCCTGGTTCTACTGCGGCTCCAGTCTCTACAGCGGCTCCAAGTTCTACAGCGGCTCCAGTCTCTACAGCGGCTCCAGGTTCTACAGCGGCTCCAGTCAGTACAGCGGCTCCAGTCAGTACAGCGGCTCCAGGTTCTACAGCGGCTCCTGGTTCTACAGCGGCTCCTGCTTCTACTGCGGCTCCAGTCTCTACAGCTGTTCCAGGCTCTACAGCCGCTCCAGTCAGTACAACTGCTCAAGTCTCTACAGCGGCTCCAGGTTCTACAGCGGCTCCTGGTTCTACTGCGGCTCCAGTCTCTACAGCTGTTCCAGGCTCTACAGCGGCTCCAGTCAGTTCAGCAGCTCCAGGCTCTACAGCGGCTCCTGGTTCTACAGCGGCTCCTGGTTCTACTGCGGCTCCTGGTAGTACAGCGGCTCCAGTCTCTACAGCTGCTCCTGGTTCTACAGCGGCTCCAGGTTCTACAGCTGCTCCAGGTTCTACAGCGGCTCCAGGCTCTACAGCCGCTCCAGGTTCTACAGCGGCTCCAGTCTCTACAGCGGCTCCAGGTTCTACAGCCGCTCCAGGCTCAACAGCGGCTCCTGGTTCTACTGCGGCTCCAGTCTCTACAGCTGTTCCAGGCTCTACAGCGGCTCCAGTCAGTTCAGCAGCTCCAGGCTCTACAGCGGCTCCTGGTTCTACAGCGGCTCCAGTCAGTACAGCTGCTCCTGGTTCTACAGCGGCTCCAGTCTCTACAGCGGCTCCAGTCTCTACAGCTGCTCCTGGTTCTACAGCGGCTCCAGTCTCTACAGCTGCTCCTGGCTCAACAGCGTCTCCAGTCTCTACAGCGGCTCCAGTCTCTACAGCCGCTCCTGGTTCTACAGCGGCTCCAGTCTCTACAGCTGCTCCTGGTTCTACAGCGGCTCCAGGTTCTACAGCTGCTCCAGGTTCTACAGCCGCTCCAGGCTCTACAGCTGCTCCAGTCTCTACAGCGGCTCCAGGTTCTACAACCGCTCCAGTCTCTACAGCGGCTCCAGGTTCTACAGCGGCTCCAGTCTCTACAGCGGCTCCAGGTTCTACAGCGGCTCCAGGTTCTACAGCGGCTCCAGTCAGTACAGCGGCTCCAGTCAGTACAGCGGCTCCAGTCACTACAGCGGCTCCTGGTTCTACTGCGGCTCCAGTCTCTACAGCGGCTCCAGGTTCTACAGCCGCTCCAGTCAGTACAGCGGCTCCAGTCAGTACAGCGGCTCCTGGTTCTACTGCGGCTCCAGTCTCTACAGCGGCTCCAGTCTCTACAGCGGCTCCAAGTTCTACAGCGGCTCCAGTCTCTACAGCGGCTCCAAGTAATACAGCGGCTCCAGGTTCTACAGCGGCTCCAGTCAGTACAGCGGCTCCAGTCAGTACAGCAGCTCCAGGTTCTACAGCGTCTCCTGGTTCTACTGCGGCTCCAGTCTCTACAGCTGTTCCAGGCTCTACAGCCGCTCCAGTCAGTTCAGCAGCTCCAGGCTCTACAGCGGCTCCTGGTTCTACAGCGGCTCCTGGTTCTACTGCGGCTCCTGGTAGTACAGCGGCTCCAGTCTCTACAGCGGCTCCAGGTTCTACAGCCGCTCCAGTCAGTACAGCGGCTCCAGTCAGTACAGCGGCTCCTGTTTCTACAGCGGCTCCTGGTTCTACAGCGGCTCCAGGTTCTACAGCGGCTCCAGGTTCTACAGCGGCTCCAGTCAGTACAGCCGCTCCAGTCTCTACAGCCGCTCCAGGTTCTACAGCGGCTCCTGGTTCTACAGCGGCTCCTGGTTCTACAGCGGCTCCAGTCTCTACAGCTGCTCCTGGTTCTACAGCGGCTCCAGGTTCTACAGCGGCTCCAGGTTCTACAGCGGCTCCAGTCAGTACAGCCGCTCCAGTCTCTACAGCCGCTCCAGGTTCTACAGCGGCTCCTGGTTCTACTGCGGCTCCAGTCTCTACAGCTGTTCCAGGCTCTACAGCCGCTCCAGTCAGTACAACTGCTCAAGTCTCTACAGCGTCTCCAGGTTCTACAGCGGCTCCAGGCTCTACAGCCGCTCCAGTCTCTACAGCGGCTCCAGGTTCTACAGCGGCTCCTGGTTCTACAGCGGATCCAGTCTCTACAGCGGCTCCTGGTTCTACAGCGGCTCCAGTCTCTACAGCTGCTCCTGGTTCTACAGCGGCTCCAGGTTCTACAGCTGCTCCAGGTTCTACAGCTGTTCCAGGCTCTACAGCCGCTCCAGTCAGTTCAGCAGCTCCAGGCTCTACAGCGGCTCCTGGTTCTACAGCGGCTCCTGGTTCTACTGCGGCTCCTGGTAGTACAGCGGCTCCAGTCTCTACAGCTGCTCCAGGTTCTACAGCCGCTCCAGTCTCTACAGCGACTCCTGGTTCCACAGCGTCTCCTGGTTCTACTGCGGCTCCTGGTAGTACAGCGGCTCCAGTCTCTACAGCGGCTCCAGGTTCTACAGCGGCTCCAGTCAGTACAGCGGCTCCAGTCAGTACAGCAGCTCCAGGTTCTACAGCGGCTCCTGGTTCTACTGCGGCTCCAGTCTCTACAGCGGCTCCAGGTTCTACAGCGGCTCCTGGTTCTACTGCGGCTCCTGGTTCTACAGCGGCTCCTGGTTCTACTGCGGCTCCTGGTAGTACAGCGGCTCCAGTCTCTACAGCGGCTCCAGTCTCTACAGCGGCTCCAGGTTCTACAGCCGCTCCAGTCAGTACAGCGGCTCCAGTCAGTACAGCGGCTCCTGTTTCTACAGCGGCTCCTGGTTCTACAGCGGCTCCAGGTTCTACAGCTGCTCCAGGTTCTACAGCGGCTCCAGTCAGTACAGCGGCTCCAGTCAGTACAGCAGCTCCAGGTTCTACAGCGGCTCCTGCTTCTACTGCGGCTCCAGTCTCTACAGCTGTTCCAGGCTCTACAGCGGCTCCAGGCTCTACAGCCGCTCCAGTCAGTACAACTGCTCAAGTCTCTACAGCGGCTCCAGGTTCTACAGCGGCTCCAGGCTCTACAGCCGCTCCAGTCTCTACAGCGGCTCCAGGTTCTACAGCCGCTCCAGTCTCTACAGCGGCTCCAGGTTCTACAGCGGCTCCAGGCTCTACAGCCGCTCAAGTCTCTACAGCGGCTCCAGTCTCTACAGCGGCTCCAGTCTCTACAGCGGCTCCAGGTTCTACAGCCGCTCCAGTCTCTACAGCGGCTCCAGGCTCTACAGCCTCTCCAGTCAGTACAGTTGCTCCAGTCTCTACAGCGGCTCCAGTCAGTACAGCAGCTCCAGGTTCTACAGCGGCTCCTGGTTCTTCTGCGGCTCCAGTCTCTACAGCTGTTCCAGGCTCTACAGCCGCTCCAGTCAGTACAGTTGCTCCAGTCTCTACAGCGGCTCCAGTCAGTACGGCCGCTCCAGTCAGTACAGCGGCTCCTGGTTCTACAGCGGCTCCAGTCAGTTCAGCAGCTCCAGGCTCAACAGCGGCTCCTGGTTCTACAGCGGCTCCAGGCTCAACAGCGGCTCCTGGTTCTACTGCGGCTCCAGTCTCTACAGCTGTTCCAGGCTCTACAGCGGCTCCAGTCAGTTCAGCAGCTCCAGGCTCTACAGCGGCTCCTGGTTCTACAGCGGCTCCAGTCAGTACAGCTGCTCCTGGTTCTACAGCGGCTCCAGTCTCTACAGCGCCTCCAGTCTCTACAGCTGCTCCTGGTTCTACAGCGGCTCCAGTCTCTACAGCGGCTCCAGTCTCTACAGCGCCTCCAGTCTCTACAGCGGCTCCTGGTTCTACAGCGGCTCCAGGTTCTACAGCAGCTCCAGGTTCTACAGCGGCTCCAGGTTCTACAGGTGCTCCAGGTTCTACAGCGGCTCCAGGCTCTACAGCTGCTCCAGTCTCTACAGCGGCTCCAGGCTCTACAGCCGCTCCAGTCTCTACAGCGGCTCCAGTCTCTACAGCGGCTCCAAGTTCTACAGCGGCTCCAGGCTCTACAGCGGCTCCAGGCTCTACAGCGGCTCCAGGCTCAACAGCGGCTCCTGGTTCTACAGCGGCTCCAGTCTCTACAGTGGCTCCTGGTTCTACAGCGGCTCCAGGTTCTACAGCGGCTCCAGTCTCTACAGCGGCTCCAGGTTCTACAGCGGCTCCAGGTTCTACAGCGGCTCCAGTCAGTTCAGCAGCTCCAGGCTCTACAGCGGCTCCTGGTTCTACAGCGGCTCCTGGTTCTACTGCGGCTCCTGGTAGTACAGCGGCTCCAGTCTCTACAGCGGCTCCAGGTTCTACAGCCGCTCCAGTCAGTACAGCGGCTCCAGTCAGTACAGCGGCTCCTGTTTCTACAGCGGCTCCTGGTTCTACAGCGGCTCCTGGTAGTACAGCGGCTCCAGTCTCTACAGCGGCTCCAGGTTCTACAGCCGCTCCAGTCAGTACAGCGGCTCCAGTCAGTACAGCGGCTCCTGTTTCTACAGCGGCTCCTGGTTCTACAGCGGCTCCAGGTTCTACAGCGGCTCCAGGTTCTACAGCGGCTCCAGTCAGTACAGCCGCTCCAGTCTCTACAGCCGCTCCAGGTTCCACAGCGGCTCCAGGCTCTACAGCCGCTCCAGTCTCTACAGCGGCTACAGGTTCTACAGCGGCTCCTGGTTCTACAGCGGCTCCAGTCTCTACAGCGGCTCCTGGTTCTACAGCGGCTCCAGTCTCTACAGCTGCTCCTGGTTCTACAGCGGCTCCAGTCACTACAGCCGCTCCAGGCTCTACAGCCGCTCCAGTCTCTACAGCGGCTCCAGGCTCTACAGCCGCTCCAGTCTCTACAGCGGCTCCAGGTTCTACAGCAGCTCCTGGTTCTACAGCGGCTCCAGGCTCAACAGCGGCTCCTGGTTCTACAGCGGCTCCAGGCTCTACAGCGGCTCCTGGTTCCACAGCGTCTCCTGGTTCTACTGCGGCTCCTGGTAGTACAGCGGCTCCAGTCTCTACAGCGGCTCCAGGTTCTACAGCCTCTCCAGTCAGTACAGCGGCTCCAGTCAGTACAGCGGCTCCAGTCAGTACAGCGGCTCCTGTTTCTACAGCGGCTCCAGTCTCTACAGCGGCTCCTGGTTCTACAGCGGCTCCAGGTTCTACTGCGGCTCCAGGCTCTACAGCGGCTCCTGGTTCTACAGCGGCTCCAGTCTCTACAGCTGCTCCTGGTTCTACAGCGGCTCCTGGTTCTACAGCGGCTCCAGTCTCTACAGCGACTCCTGGTTCCACAGCGTCTCCTGGTTCTACTGCGGCTCCTGGTAGTACAGCGGCTCCAGTCTCTACAGCGGCTCCAGGTTCTACAGCGGCTCCAGTCAGTACAGCGGCTCCAGTCAGTACAGCAGCTCCAGGTTCTACAGCGGCTCCTGGTTCTACTGCGGCTCCAGTCTCTACAGCTGTTCCAGGCTCTACAGCCGCTCCAGTCAGTACAACTTCTGAAGTCTCTACAGCGGCTCCAGGTTCTACAGCGGCTCCAGGCTCTACAGCCGCTCCAGTCTCTACAGCGGCTCCAGGTTCTACAGCGGCTCCTGGTTCTACTGCGGCTCCAGTCTCTACAGCTGTTCCAGGCTCTACAGCGGCTCCAGTCAGTTCAGCAGCTCCAGGCTCTACAGCGGCTCCTGGTTCTACAGCGGCTCCTGGTTCTACTGCGGCTCCTGGTAGTACAGCGGCTCCAGTCTCTACAGCGGCTCCAGGTTCTACAGCCGCTCCAGTCAGTACAGCGGCTCCAGTCAGTACAGCGGCTCCTGTTTCTACAGCGGCTCCTGGTTCTACAGCGGCTCCAGGTTCTACAGCTGCTCCAGGTTCTACAGCGGCTCCAGTCAGTACAGCGGCTCCAGTCAGTACAGCAGCTCCAGGTTCTACAGCGGCTCCTGCTTCTACTGCGGCTCCAGTCTCTACAGCTGTTCCAGGCTCTACAGCCGCTCCAGTCAGTACAACTGCTCAAATCTCTACAGCGGCTCCAGGCTCTACAGCGGCTCCTGGTTCCACAGCGTCTCCTGGTTCTACTGCGGCTCCTGGTAGTACAGCGGCTCCAGTCTCTACAGCGGCTCCAGTCTCAACAGCGGCTCCTGGTTCTACTGCGGCTCCAGTCTCTACAGCTGTTCCAGGCTCTACAGCGGCTCCAGTCAGTTCAGCAGCTCCAGGCTCTACAGCGGCTCCTGGTTCCACAGCGTCTCCTGGTTCTACTGCGGCTCCTGGTAGTACAGCGGCTCCAGTCTCTACAGCGGCTCCAGGTTCTACAGCCTCTCCAGTCAGTACAGCGGCTCCAGTCAGTACAGCGGCTCCAGTCAGTACAGCGGCTCCTGTTTCTACAGCGGCTCCTGGTTCTACAGCGGCTCCAGGTTCTACAGCGGCTCCAGTCACTACAGCCGCTCCAGTCTCTACAGCCGCTCCAGGTTCTACAGCGGCTCCAGGTTCTACAGCGGCTCCAGGCTCTACAGCCGCTCCAGTCTCTACAGCGGCTCCAGGTTCTACAGCTGCTCCAGGTTCTACAGCTGTTCCAGGCTCTACAGCCGCTCCAGTCAGTTCAGCAGCTCCAGGCTCTACAGCGGCTCCTGGTTCTACAGCGGCTCCTGGTTCTACTGCGGCTCCTGGTAGTACAGCGGCTCCAGTCTCTACAGCGGCTCCAGGTTCTACAGCCGCTCCAGTCAGTACAGCGGCTCCAGTCAGTACAGCGGCTCCTGTTTCTACAGCGGCTCCTGGTTCTACAGCGGCTCCAGGTTCTACAGCGGCTCCAGTCAGTACAGCCGCTCCAGTCTCTACAGCCGCTCCAGGTTCTACAGCGGCTCCTGGTTCTACTGCGGCTCCAGTCTCTACAGCTGTTCCAGGCTCTACAGCCGCTCCAGTCAGTACAACTGCTCAAGTCTCTACAGCGGCTCCAGGTTCCACAGCGGCTCCAGGTTCTACAGCGGCTCCAGGTTCTACAGCTGCTCCAGGTTCTACAGCGGCTCCAGGCTCTACAGCGGCTCCTGGTTCTACAGCGGCTCCAGTCTCTACAGCTGCTCCTGGTTCTACAGCGGCTCCTGGTTCTACAGCGGCTCCAGTCTCTACAGCGACTCCTGGTTCCACAGCGTCTCCTGGTTCTACTGCGGCTCCTGGTTCTACTGCGGCTCCAGTCTCTACAGCGGCTCCAGGTTCTACAGCGGCTCCAGTCAGTACAGCGGCTCCAGTCAGTACAGCAGCTCCAGGTTCTACAGCGGCTCCTGGTTCTACTGCGGCTCCAGTCTCTACAGCTGTTCCAGGCTCTACAGCCGCTCCAGTCAGTACAACTTCTGAAGTCTCTACAGCGGCTCCAGGTTCTACAGCGGCTCCAGGCTCTACAGCCGCTCCAGTCTCTACAGCGGCTCCAGGTTCTACAGCGGCTCCAGGTTCTACAGCGGCTCCAGTCAGTACAGCCGCTCCAGTCTCTACAGCCGCTCCAGGTTCTACAGCGGCTCCTGGTTCTACTGCGGCTCCAGTCTCTACAGCTGTTCCAGGCTCTACAGCCGCTCCAGTCAGTACAACTGCTCAAGTCTCTACAGCGTCTCCAGGTTCTACAGCGGCTCCAGGCTCTACAGCCGCTCCAGTCTCTACAGCGGCTCCAGGTTCTACAGCGGCTCCTGGTTCTACAGCGGATCCAGTCTCTACAGCGGCTCCTGGTTCTACAGCGGCTCCAGTCTCTACAGCTGCTCCTGGTTCTACAGCGGCTCCAGGTTCTACAGCTGCTCCAGGTTCTACAGCTGTTCCAGGCTCTACAGCCGCTCCAGTCAGTTCAGCAGCTCCAGGCTCTACAGCGGCTCCTGGTTCTACAGCGGCTCCTGGTTCTACTGCGGCTCCTGGTAGTACAGCGGCTCCAGTCTCTACAGCGGCTCCAGGTTCTACAGCCGCTCCAGTCAGTACAGCGGCTCCAGTCAGTACAGCGGCTCCTGTTTCTACAGCGGCTCCTGGTTCTACAGCGGCTCCAGGTTCTACAGCGGCTCCAGTCAGTACAGCCGCTCCAGTCTCTACAGCCGCTCCAGGTTCTACAGCGGCTCCTGGTTCTACTGCGGCTCCAGTCTCTACAGCTGTTCCAGGCTCTACAGCCGCTCCAGTCAGTACAACTGCTCAAGTCTCTACAGCGGCTCCAGGTTCCACAGCGGCTCCAGGCTCTACAGCCGCTCCAGTCTCTACAGCGGCTCCAGGTTCTACAGCGGCTCCTGGTTCTACAGCGGCTCCAGTCTCTACAGCGGCTCCTGGTTCTACAGCGGCTCCAGGTTCTACAGCTGCTCCAGGTTCTACAGCGGCTCCAGGCTCTACAGCGGCTCCTGGTTCTACAGCGGCTCCAGTCTCTACAGCTGCTCCTGGTTCTACAGCGGCTCCTGGTTCTACAGCGGCTCCAGTCTCTACAGCGACTCCTGGTTCCACAGCGTCTCCTGGTTCTACTGCGGCTCCTGGTAGTACAGCGGCTCCAGTCTCTACAGCGGCTCCAGGTTCTACAGCGGCTCCAGTCAGTACAGCGGCTCCAGTCAGTACAGCAGCTCCAGGTTCTACAGCGGCTCCTGGTTCTACTGCGGCTCCAGTCTCTACAGCGGCTCCAGGTTCTACAGCGGCTCCTGGTTCTACTGCGGCTCCAGTCTCTACAGCTGTTCCAGGCTCTACAGCGGCTCCAGTCAGTTCAGCAGCTCCAGGCTCTACAGCGGCTCCTGGTTCTACAGCGGCTCCTGGTTCTACTGCGGCTCCTGGTAGTACAGCGGCTCCAGTCTCTACAGCGGCTCCAGTCTCTACAGCGGCTCCAGGTTCTACAGCCGCTCCAGTCAGTACAGCGGCTCCAGTCAGTACAGCGGCTCCTGTTTCTACAGCGGCTCCTGGTTCTACAGCGGCTCCAGGTTCTACAGCTGCTCCAGGTTCTACAGCGGCTCCAGTCAGTACAGCGGCTCCAGTCAGTACAGCAGCTCCAGGTTCTACAGCGGCTCCTGCTTCTACTGCGGCTCCAGTCTCTACAGCTGTTCCAGGCTCTACAGCGGCTCCAGGCTCTACAGCCGCTCCAGTCAGTACAACTGCTCAAGTCTCTACAGCGGCTCCAGGTTCTACAGCGGCTCCAGGCTCTACAGCCGCTCCAGTCAGTACAACTGCTCAAGTCTCTACAGCGGCTCCAGGTTCTACAGCCGCTCCAGTCTCTACAGCGGCTCCAGGTTCTACAGCGGCTCCAGGCTCTACAGCCGCTCAAGTCTCTACAGCGGCTCCAGTCTCTACAGCGGCTCCAGTCTCTACAGCGGCTCCAGGTTCTACAGCCGCTCCAGTCTCTACAGCGGCTCCAGGCTCTACAGCCTCTCCAGTCAGTACAGTTGCTCCAGTCTCTACAGCGGCTCCAGTCAGTACAGCAGCTCCAGGTTCTACAGCGGCTCCTGGTTCTTCTGCGGCTCCAGTCTCTACAGCTGTTCCAGGCTCTACAGCCGCTCCAGTCAGTACAGTTGCTCCAGTCTCTACAGCGGCTCCAGTCAGTACGGCCGCTCCAGTCAGTACAGCGGCTCCTGGTTCTACAGCGGCTCCAGTCAGTTCAGCAGCTCCAGGCTCAACAGCGGCTCCTGGTTCTACAGCGGCTCCTGGTTCTACTGCGGCTCCAGTCTCTACAGCTGTTCCAGGCTCTACAGCCGCTCCAGTCAGTACAACTGCTCAAGTCTCTACAGCGTCTCCAGGTTCTACAGCGGCTCCAGGCTCTACAGCCGCTCCAGTCTCTACAGCGGCTCCAGGTTCTACAGCGGCTCCTGGTTCTACAGCGGATCCAGTCTCTACAGCGGCTCCTGGTTCTACAGCGGCTCCAGTCTCTACAGCTGCTCCTGGTTCTACAGCGGCTCCAGGTTCTACAGCTGCTCCAGGTTCTACAGCTGTTCCAGGCTCTACAGCCGCTCCAGTCAGTTCAGCAGCTCCAGGCTCTACAGCGGCTCCTGGTTCTACAGCGGCTCCTGGTTCTACTGCGGCTCCTGGTAGTACAGCGGCTCCAGTCTCTACAGCGGCTCCAGGTTCTACAGCCGCTCCAGTCAGTACAGCGGCTCCAGTCAGTACAGCGGCTCCTGTTTCTACAGCGGCTCCTGGTTCTACAGCGGCTCCAGGTTCTACAGCGGCTCCAGTCAGTACAGCCGCTCCAGTCTCTACAGCCGCTCCAGGTTCTACAGCGGCTCCTGGTTCTACTGCGGCTCCAGTCTCTACAGCTGTTCCAGGCTCTACAGCCGCTCCAGTCAGTACAACTGCTCAAGTCTCTACAGCGGCTCCAGGTTCCACAGCGGCTCCAGGCTCTACAGCCGCTCCAGTCTCTACAGCGGCTCCAGGTTCTACAGCGGCTCCTGGTTCTACAGCGGCTCCAGTCTCTACAGCGGCTCCTGGTTCTACAGCGGCTCCAGGTTCTACAGCTGCTCCAGGTTCTACAGCGGCTCCAGGCTCTACAGCGGCTCCTGGTTCTACAGCGGCTCCAGTCTCTACAGCTGCTCCTGGTTCTACAGCGGCTCCTGGTTCTACAGCGGCTCCAGTCTCTACAGCGACTCCTGGTTCCACAGCGTCTCCTGGTTCTACTGCGGCTCCTGGTAGTACAGCGGCTCCAGTCTCTACAGCGGCTCCAGGTTCTACAGCGGCTCCAGTCAGTACAGCGGCTCCAGTCAGTACAGCAGCTCCAGGTTCTACAGCGGCTCCTGGTTCTACTGCGGCTCCAGTCTCTACAGCGGCTCCAGGTTCTACAGCGGCTCCTGGTTCTACTGCGGCTCCAGTCTCTACAGCTGTTCCAGGCTCTACAGCGGCTCCAGTCAGTTCAGCAGCTCCAGGCTCTACAGCGGCTCCTGGTTCTACAGCGGCTCCTGGTTCTACTGCGGCTCCTGGTAGTACAGCGGCTCCAGTCTCTACAGCGGCTCCAGTCTCTACAGCGGCTCCAGGTTCTACAGCCGCTCCAGTCAGTACAGCGGCTCCAGTCAGTACAGCGGCTCCTGTTTCTACAGCGGCTCCTGGTTCTACAGCGGCTCCAGGTTCTACAGCTGCTCCAGGTTCTACAGCGGCTCCAGTCAGTACAGCGGCTCCAGTCAGTACAGCAGCTCCAGGTTCTACAGCGGCTCCTGCTTCTACTGCGGCTCCAGTCTCTACAGCTGTTCCAGGCTCTACAGCGGCTCCAGGCTCTACAGCCGCTCCAGTCAGTACAACTGCTCAAGTCTCTACAGCGGCTCCAGGTTCTACAGCGGCTCCAGGCTCTACAGCCGCTCCAGTCAGTACAACTGCTCAAGTCTCTACAGCGGCTCCAGGTTCTACAGCCGCTCCAGTCTCTACAGCGGCTCCAGGTTCTACAGCGGCTCCAGGCTCTACAGCCGCTCAAGTCTCTACAGCGGCTCCAGTCTCTACAGCGGCTCCAGTCTCTACAGCGGCTCCAGGTTCTACAGCCGCTCCAGTCTCTACAGCGGCTCCAGGCTCTACAGCCTCTCCAGTCAGTACAGTTGCTCCAGTCTCTACAGCGGCTCCAGTCAGTACAGCAGCTCCAGGTTCTACAGCGGCTCCTGGTTCTTCTGCGGCTCCAGTCTCTACAGCTGTTCCAGGCTCTACAGCCGCTCCAGTCAGTACAGTTGCTCCAGTCTCTACAGCGGCTCCAGTCAGTACGGCCGCTCCAGTCAGTACAGCGGCTCCTGGTTCTACAGCGGCTCCAGTCAGTTCAGCAGCTCCAGGCTCAACAGCGGCTCCTGGTTCTACAGCGGCTCCAGGCTCAACAGCGGCTCCTGGTTCTACTGCGGCTCCAGTCTCTACAGCTGTTCCAGGCTCTACAGCGGCTCCAGTCAGTTCAGCAGCTCCAGGCTCTACAGCGGCTCCTGGTTCTACAGCGGCTCCAGTCAGTACAGCTGCTCCTGGTTCTACAGCGGCTCCAGTCTCTACAGCGCCTCCAGTCTCTACAGCTGCTCCTGGTTCTACAGCGGCTCCAGTCTCTACAGCTGCTCCTGGCTCAACAGCGCCTCCAGTCTCTACAGCGGCTCCTGGTTCTACAGCGGCTCCAGGTTCTACAGCAGCTCCAGGTTCTACAGCGGCTCCAGGTTCTACAGCTGCTCCAGGTTCTACAGCGGCTCCAGGCTCTACAGCTGCTCCAGTCTCTACAGCGGCTCCAGGCTCTACAGCCGCTCCAGTCTCTACAGCGGCTCCAGTCTCTACAGCGGCTCCAAGTTCTACAGCGGCTCCAGGCTCTACAGCGGCTCCAGGCTCTACAGCGGCTCCAGGCTCAACAGCGGCTCCTGGTTCTACAGCGGCTCCAGTCTCTACAGTGGCTCCTGGTTCTACAGCGGCTCCAGGTTCTACAGCGGCTCCAGTCTCTACAGCGGCTCCAGGTTCTACAGCGGCTCCAGGTTCTACAGCGGCTCCAGTCAGTTCAGCAGCTCCAGGCTCTACAGCGGCTCCTGGTTCTACAGCGGCTCCTGGTTCTACTGCGGCTCCTGGTAGTACAGCGGCTCCAGTCTCTACAGCGGCTCCAGGTTCTACAGCCGCTCCAGTCAGTACAGCGGCTCCAGTCAGTACAGCGGCTCCTGTTTCTACAGCGGCTCCTGGTTCTACAGCGGCTCCTGGTAGTACAGCGGCTCCAGTCTCTACAGCGGCTCCAGGTTCTACAGCCGCTCCAGTCAGTACAGCGGCTCCAGTCAGTACAGCGGCTCCTGTTTCTACAGCGGCTCCTGGTTCTACAGCGGCTCCAGGTTCTACAGCGGCTCCAGTCAGTACAGCCGCTCCAGTCTCTACAGCCGCTCCAGGTTCAACAGCGGCTCCTGGTTCTACTGCGGCTCCAGTCTCTACAGCTGTTCCAGGCTCTACAGCCGCTCCAGTCAGTACAACTGCTCAAGTCTCTACAGCGGCTCCAGGTTCCACAGCGGCTCCAGGCTCTACAGCCGCTCCAGTCTCTACAGCGGCTCCAGGTTCTACAGCGGCTCCTGGTTCTACAGCGGCTCCAGTCTCTACAGCGGCTCCTGGTTCTACAGCGGCTCCAGTCTCTACAGCTGCTCCTGGTTCTACAGCGGCTCCAGGTTCTACAGCGGCTCCAGTCTCTACAGCGGCTCCAGGCTCTACAGCCTCTCCAGTCAGTACAGTTGCTCCAGTCTCTACAGCGGCTCCAGTCAGTACAGCAGCTCCAGGTTCTACAGCGGCTCCTGGTTCTTCTGCGGCTCCAGTCTCTACAGCTGTTCCAGGCTCTACAGCCGCTCCAGTCAGTACAGTTGCTCCAGTCTCTACAGCGGCTCCAGTCAGTACGGCCGCTCCAGTCAGTACAGCGGCTCCTGGTTCTACAGCGGCTCCAGTCAGTTCAGCAGCTCCAGGCTCAACAGCGGCTCCTGGTTCTACAGCGGCTCCAGGCTCAACAGCGGCTCCTGGTTCTACTGCGGCTCCAGTCTCTACAGCTGTTCCAGGCTCTACAGCGGCTCCAGTCAGTTCAGCAGCTCCAGGCTCTACAGCGGCTCCTGGTTCTACAGCGGCTCCAGTCAGTACAGCTGCTCCTGGTTCTACAGCGGCTCCAGTCTCTACAGCGCCTCCAGTCTCTACAGCTGCTCCTGGTTCTACAGCGGCTCCAGTCTCTACAGCTGCTCCTGGCTCAACAGCGCCTCCAGTCTCTACAGCGGCTCCTGGTTCTTCAGCGGCTCCAGGTTCTACAGCAGCTCCAGGTTCTACAGCGGCTCCAGGTTCTACAGCTGCTCCAGGTTCTACAGCGGCTCCAGGCTCTACAGCTGCTCCAGTCTCTACAGCGGCTCCAGGCTCTACAGCCGCTCCAGTCTCTACAGCGGCTCCAGTCTCTACAGCGGCTCCAAGTTCTACAGCGGCTCCAGGCTCTACAGCGGCTCCAGGCTCTACAGCGGCTCCAGGCTCAACAGCGGCTCCTGGTTCTACAGCGGCTCCAGTCTCTACAGTGGCTCCTGGTTCTACAGCGGCTCCAGGTTCTACAGCGGCTCCAGTCTCTACAGCGGCTCCAGGTTCTACAGCGGCTCCAGGTTCTACAGCGGCTCCAGTCAGTTCAGCAGCTCCAGGCTCTACAGCGGCTCCTGGTTCTACAGCGGCTCCTGGTTCTACTGCGGCTCCTGGTAGTACAGCGGCTCCAGTCTCTACAGCGGCTCCAGGTTCTACAGCCGCTCCAGTCAGTACAGCGGCTCCAGTCAGTACAGCGGCTCCTGTTTCTACAGCGGCTCCTGGTTCTACAGCGGCTCCTGGTAGTACAGCGGCTCCAGTCTCTACAGCGGCTCCAGGTTCTACAGCCGCTCCAGTCAGTACAGCGGCTCCAGTCAGTACAGCGGCTCCTGTTTCTACAGCGGCTCCTGGTTCTACAGCGGCTCCAGGTTCTACAGCGGCTCCAGTCAGTACAGCCGCTCCAGTCTCTACAGCCGCTCCAGGTTCAACAGCGGCTCCTGGTTCTACTGCGGCTCCAGTCTCTACAGCTGTTCCAGGCTCTACAGCCGCTCCAGTCAGTACAACTGCTCAAGTCTCTACAGCGGCTCCAGGTTCCACAGCGGCTCCAGGCTCTACAGCCGCTCCAGTCTCTACAGCGGCTCCAGGTTCTACAGCGGCTCCTGGTTCTACAGCGGCTCCAGTCTCTACAGCGGCTCCTGGTTCTACAGCGGCTCCAGTCTCTACAGCTGCTCCTGGTTCTACAGCGGCTCCAGGTTCTACAGCGGCTCCAGGTTCTACAGCGGCTCCTGGTTCTACAGCGGCTCCAGTCTCTACAGCTGCTCCTGGTTCTACAGCGGCTCCAGGTTCTACAGCTGCTCCAGGTTCTACAGCGGCTCCAGGCTCTACAGCCGCTCCAGTCTCTACAGCGGCTCCAGGTTCTACAGCCGCTCCAGGCTCAACAGTGGCTCCTGGTTCTACTGCGGCTCCAGTCTCTACAGCTGTTCCAGGCTCTACAGCGGCTCCAGTCAGTTCAGCAGCTCCAGGCTCTACAGCGGCTCCTGGTTCCACAGCGTCTCCTGGTTCTACTGCGGCTCCTGGTAGTACAGCGGCTCCAGTCTCTACAGCGGCTCCAGGTTCTACAGCCTCTCCAGTCAGTACAGCGGCTCCAGTCAGTACAGCGGCTCCAGTCAGTACAGCGGCTCCTGGTTCTACAGCGGCTCCAGGTTCTACAGCGGCTCCAGTCACTACAGCCGCTCCAGTCTCTACAGCCGCTCCAGGTTCTACAGCGGCTCCAGGCTCTACAGCCGCTCCAGTCTCTACAGCGGCTCCAGGTTCTACAGCAGCTCCTGGTTCTACAGCGGCTCCAGGCTCAACAGCGGCTCCTGGTTCTACAGCGGCTCCAGTCTCTACAGTGGCTCCTGGTTCTACAGCGGCTCCAGGTTCTACAGCGGCTCCAGTCTCTACAGCGGCTCCAGGTTCTACAGCGGCTCCAGGTTCTACAGCGGCTCCAGTCAGTACAGCGGCTCCAGTCACTACAGCAGCTCCAGGTTCTACAGCGGCTCCTGGTTCTACTGCGGCTCCAGTCTCTACAGCGGCTCCAGGTTCTACAGCCGCTCCAGTCAGTACAGCGGCTCCAGTCAGTACAGCGGCTCCTGGTTCTACTGCGGCTCCAGTCTCTACAGCGGCTCCAGTCTCTACAGCGGCTCCAAGTTCTACAGCGGCTCCAGTCTCTACAGCGGCTCCAAGTAATACAGCGGCTCCAGGTTCTACAGCGGCTCCAGTCAGTACAGCAGCTCCAGGTTCTACAGCGTCTCCTGGTTCTACAGCTGCTCCAGGTTCTACAGCGACTCCAGGCTCTACAGCTGCTCCAGTCTCTACAGCTGTTCCAGGCTCTACAGCCGCTCCAGTCAGTACAGTTGCTCCAGTCTCTACAGCGGCTCCAGTCAGTACGGCCGCTCCAGTCAGTACAGCGGCTCCTGGTTCTACAGCGGCTCCAGTCAGTTCAGCAGCTCCAGGCTCAACAGCGGCTCCTGGTTCTACAGCGGCTCCAGGCTCAACAGCGGCTCCTGGTTCTACTGCGGCTCCAGTCTCTACAGCTGTTCCAGGCTCTACAGCGGCTCCAGTCAGTTCAGCAGCTCCAGGCTCTACAGCGGCTCCTGGTTCTACAGCGGCTCCAGTCAGTACAGCTGCTCCTGGTTCTACAGCGGCTCCAGTCTCTACAGCGCCTCCAGTCTCTACAGCTGCTCCTGGTTCTACAGCGGCTCCAGTCTCTACAGCTGCTCCTGGCTCAACAGCGCCTCCAGTCTCTACAGCGGCTCCTGGTTCTACAGCGGCTCCAGGTTCTACAGCAGCTCCAGGTTCTACAGCGGCTCCAGGTTCTACAGCTGCTCCAGGTTCTACAGCGGCTCCAGGCTCTACAGCTGCTCCAGTCTCTACAGCGGCTCCAGGCTCTACAGCCGCTCCAGTCTCTACAGCGGCTCCAGTCTCTACAGCGGCTCCAAGTTCTACAGCGGCTCCAGGCTCTACAGCGGCTCCAGGCTCTACAGCGGCTCCAGGCTCAACAGCGGCTCCTGGTTCTACAGCGGCTCCAGTCTCTACAGTGGCTCCTGGTTCTACAGCGGCTCCAGGTTCTACAGCGGCTCCAGTCTCTACAGCGGCTCCAGGTTCTACAGCGGCTCCAGGTTCTACAGCGGCTCCAGTCAGTTCAGCAGCTCCAGGCTCTACAGCGGCTCCTGGTTCTACAGCGGCTCCTGGTTCTACTGCGGCTCCTGGTAGTACAGCGGCTCCAGTCTCTACAGCGGCTCCAGGTTCTACAGCCGCTCCAGTCAGTACAGCGGCTCCAGTCAGTACAGCGGCTCCTGTTTCTACAGCGGCTCCTGGTTCTACAGCGGCTCCTGGTAGTACAGCGGCTCCAGTCTCTACAGCGGCTCCAGGTTCTACAGCCGCTCCAGTCAGTACAGCGGCTCCAGTCAGTACAGCGGCTCCTGTTTCTACAGCGGCTCCTGGTTCTACAGCGGCTCCAGGTTCTACAGCGGCTCCAGTCAGTACAGCCGCTCCAGTCTCTACAGCCGCTCCAGGTTCAACAGCGGCTCCTGGTTCTACTGCGGCTCCAGTCTCTACAGCTGTTCCAGGCTCTACAGCCGCTCCAGTCAGTACAACTGCTCAAGTCTCTACAGCGGCTCCAGGTTCCACAGCGGCTCCAGGCTCTACAGCCGCTCCAGTCTCTACAGCGGCTCCAGGTTCTACAGCGGCTCCTGGTTCTACAGCGGCTCCAGTCTCTACAGCGGCTCCTGGTTCTACAGCGGCTCCAGTCTCTACAGCTGCTCCTGGTTCTACAGCGGCTCCAGGTTCTACAGCGGCTCCAGTCTCTACAGCGGCTCCAGGCTCTACAGCCTCTCCAGTCAGTACAGTTGCTCCAGTCTCTACAGCGGCTCCAGTCAGTACAGCAGCTCCAGGTTCTACAGCGGCTCCTGGTTCTTCTGCGGCTCCAGTCTCTACAGCTGTTCCAGGCTCTACAGCCGCTCCAGTCAGTACAGTTGCTCCAGTCTCTACAGCGGCTCCAGTCAGTACGGCCGCTCCAGTCAGTACAGCGGCTCCTGGTTCTACAGCGGCTCCAGTCAGTTCAGCAGCTCCAGGCTCAACAGCGGCTCCTGGTTCTACAGCGGCTCCAGGCTCAACAGCGGCTCCTGGTTCTACTGCGGCTCCAGTCTCTACAGCTGTTCCAGGCTCTACAGCGGCTCCAGTCAGTTCAGCAGCTCCAGGCTCTACAGCGGCTCCTGGTTCTACAGCGGCTCCAGTCAGTACAGCTGCTCCTGGTTCTACAGCGGCTCCAGTCTCTACAGCGCCTCCAGTCTCTACAGCTGCTCCTGGTTCTACAGCGGCTCCAGTCTCTACAGCTGCTCCTGGCTCAACAGCGCCTCCAGTCTCTACAGCGGCTCCTGGTTCTTCAGCGGCTCCAGGTTCTACAGCAGCTCCAGGTTCTACAGCGGCTCCAGGTTCTACAGCTGCTCCAGGTTCTACAGCGGCTCCAGGCTCTACAGCTGCTCCAGTCTCTACAGCGGCTCCAGGCTCTACAGCCGCTCCAGTCTCTACAGCGGCTCCAGTCTCTACAGCGGCTCCAAGTTCTACAGCGGCTCCAGGCTCTACAGCGGCTCCAGGCTCTACAGCGGCTCCAGGCTCAACAGCGGCTCCTGGTTCTACAGCGGCTCCAGTCTCTACAGTGGCTCCTGGTTCTACAGCGGCTCCAGGTTCTACAGCGGCTCCAGTCTCTACAGCGGCTCCAGGTTCTACAGCGGCTCCAGGTTCTACAGCGGCTCCAGTCAGTTCAGCAGCTCCAGGCTCTACAGCGGCTCCTGGTTCTACAGCGGCTCCTGGTTCTACTGCGGCTCCTGGTAGTACAGCGGCTCCAGTCTCTACAGCGGCTCCAGGTTCTACAGCCGCTCCAGTCAGTACAGCGGCTCCAGTCAGTACAGCGGCTCCTGTTTCTACAGCGGCTCCTGGTTCTACAGCGGCTCCTGGTAGTACAGCGGCTCCAGTCTCTACAGCGGCTCCAGGTTCTACAGCCGCTCCAGTCAGTACAGCGGCTCCAGTCAGTACAGCGGCTCCTGTTTCTACAGCGGCTCCTGGTTCTACAGCGGCTCCAGGTTCTACAGCGGCTCCAGTCAGTACAGCCGCTCCAGTCTCTACAGCCGCTCCAGGTTCAACAGCGGCTCCTGGTTCTACTGCGGCTCCAGTCTCTACAGCTGTTCCAGGCTCTACAGCCGCTCCAGTCAGTACAACTGCTCAAGTCTCTACAGCGGCTCCAGGTTCCACAGCGGCTCCAGGCTCTACAGCCGCTCCAGTCTCTACAGCGGCTCCAGGTTCTACAGCGGCTCCTGGTTCTACAGCGGCTCCAGTCTCTACAGCGGCTCCTGGTTCTACAGCGGCTCCAGTCTCTACAGCTGCTCCTGGTTCTACAGCGGCTCCAGGTTCTACAGCGGCTCCAGGTTCTACAGCGGCTCCTGGTTCTACAGCGGCTCCAGTCTCTACAGCTGCTCCTGGTTCTACAGCGGCTCCAGGTTCTACAGCTGCTCCAGGTTCTACAGCGGCTCCAGGCTCTACAGCCGCTCCAGTCTCTACAGCGGCTCCAGGTTCTACAGCCGCTCCAGGCTCAACAGTGGCTCCTGGTTCTACTGCGGCTCCAGTCTCTACAGCTGTTCCAGGCTCTACAGCGGCTCCAGTCAGTTCAGCAGCTCCAGGCTCTACAGCGGCTCCTGGTTCCACAGCGTCTCCTGGTTCTACTGCGGCTCCTGGTAGTACAGCGGCTCCAGTCTCTACAGCGGCTCCAGGTTCTACAGCCTCTCCAGTCAGTACAGCGGCTCCAGTCAGTACAGCGGCTCCAGTCAGTACAGCGGCTCCTGGTTCTACAGCGGCTCCAGGTTCTACAGCGGCTCCAGTCACTACAGCCGCTCCAGTCTCTACAGCCGCTCCAGGTTCTACAGCGGCTCCAGGCTCTACAGCCGCTCCAGTCTCTACAGCGGCTCCAGGTTCTACAGCAGCTCCTGGTTCTACAGCGGCTCCAGGCTCAACAGCGGCTCCTGGTTCTACAGCGGCTCCAGTCTCTACAGTGGCTCCTGGTTCTACAGCGGCTCCAGGTTCTACAGCGGCTCCAGTCTCTACAGCGGCTCCAGGTTCTACAGCGGCTCCAGGTTCTACAGCGGCTCCAGTCAGTACAGCGGCTCCAGTCACTACAGCAGCTCCAGGTTCTACAGCGGCTCCTGGTTCTACTGCGGCTCCAGTCTCTACAGCGGCTCCAGGTTCTACAGCCGCTCCAGTCAGTACAGCGGCTCCAGTCAGTACAGCGGCTCCTGGTTCTACTGCGGCTCCAGTCTCTACAGCGGCTCCAGTCTCTACAGCGGCTCCAAGTTCTACAGCGGCTCCAGTCTCTACAGCGGCTCCAAGTAATACAGCGGCTCCAGGTTCTACAGCGGCTCCAGTCAGTACAGCGGCTCCAGTCAGTACAGCAGCTCCAGGTTCTACAGCGTCTCCTGGTTCTACTGCGGCTCCAGTCTCTACAGCGGCTCCAGGTTCTACAGCCGCTCCAGTCAGTACAGCGGCTCCAGTCAGTACAGCGGCTCCTGTTTCTACAGCGGCTCCAGGTTCTACAGCGGCTCCAGGTTCTACAGCGGCTCCAGTCAGTACAGCCGCTCCAGTCTCTACAGCCGCTCCAGGTTCTACAGCGGCTCCTGGTTCTACAGCGGCTCCTGGTTCTACAGCGGCTCCAGTCTCTACAGCTGCTCCTGGTACTACAGCGGCTCCAGGTTCTACAGCGGCTCCAGTCTCTACAGCCGCTCCAGGTTCTACAGCGGCTCCTGGTTCTACAGCGGCTCCTGGTTCTACAGCGGCTCCAGTCTCTACAGCTGCTCCTGGTACTACAGCGGCTCCAGGTTCTACAGCGGCTCCAGGTTCTACAGCGGCTCCAGTCAGTACAGCCGCTCCAGTCTCTACAGCCGCTCCAGGTTCTACAGCGGCTCCTGGTTCTACTGCGGCTCCAGTCTCTACAGCTGTTCCAGGCTCTACAGCCGCTCCAGTCAGTACAACTGCTCAAGTCTCTACAGCGGCTCCAGGTTCTACAGCGGCTCCAGGCTCTACAGCCGCTCCAGTCTCTACAGCGGCTCCAGGTTCTACAGCGGCTCCTGGTTCTACAGCGGATCCAGTCTCTACAGCGGCTCCTGGTTCTACAGCGGCTCCAGTCTCTACAGCTGCTCCTGGTTCTACAGCGGCTCCAGGTTCTACAGCTGCTCCAGGTTCTACAGCTGTTCCAGGCTCTACAGCCGCTCCAGTCAGTTCAGCAGCTCCAGGCTCTACAGCGGCTCCTGGTTCTACAGCGGCTCCTGGTTCTACTGCGGCTCCTGGTAGTACAGCGGCTCCAGTCTCTACAGCGGCTCCAGGTTCTACAGCCGCTCCAGTCAGTACAGCGGCTCCAGTTAGTACAGCGGCTCCTGTTTCTACAGCGGCTCCTGGTTCTACAGCGGCTCCAGGTTCTACAGCGGCTCCAGTCAGTACAGCCGCTCCAGTCTCTACAGCGGCTCCAGGTTCCACAGCGGCTCCAGGCTCTACAGCCGCTCCAGTCTCTACAGCGGCTCCAGGTTCTACAGCGGCTCCTGGTTCTACAGCGGCTCCAGTCTCTACAGCGGCTCCTGGTTCTACAGCGGCTCCAGGTTCTACAGCGGCTCCAGGCTCTACAGCGGCTCCTGGTTCTACAGCGGCTCCAGTCTCTACAGCTGCTCCTGGTTCTACAGCGGCTCCTGGTTCTACAGCGGCTCCAGTCTCTACAGCGACTCCTGGTTCCACAGCGTCTCCTGGTTCTACTGCGGCTCCTGGTAGTACAGCGGCTCCAGTCTCTACAGCGGCTCCAGGTTCTACAGCGGCTCCAGTCAGTACAGCAGCTCCAGGTTCTACAGCGGCTCCTGGTTCTACTGCGGCTCCAGTCTCTACAGCTGTTCCAGGCTCTACAGCCGCTCCAGTCAGTACAACTTCTGAAGTCTCTACAGCGGCTCCAGGTTCTACAGCGGCTCCAGTCTCTACAGCGGCTCCAGGTTCTACAGCGGCTCCTGGTTCTACTGCGGCTCCTGGTTCTACTGCGGCTCCAGTCTCTACAGCTGTTCCAGGCTCTACAGCGGCTCCAGTCAGTTCAGCAGCTCCAGGCTCTACAGCGGCTCCTGGTTCTACAGCGGCTCCTGGTTCTACTGCGGCTCCTGGTAGTACAGCGGCTCCAGTCTCTACAGCGGCTCCAGTCTCTACAGCGGCTCCAGGTTCTACAGCCGCTCCAGTCAGTACAGCGGCTCCAGTCAGTACAGCGGCTCCTGTTTCTACAGCGGCTCCTGGTTCTACAGCGGCTCCAGGTTCTACAGCTGCTCCAGGTTCTACAGCGGCTCCAGTCAGTACAGCGGCTCCAGTCAGTACAGCAGCTCCAGGTTCTACAGCGGCTCCTGCTTCTACAGCGGCTCCAGGCTCTACAGCGGCTCCTGGTTCCACAGCGTCTCCTGGTTCTACTGCGGCTCCTGGTAGTACAGCGGCTCCAGGTTCTACAGCGGCTCCAGGCTCTACAGCCGCTCCAGTCTCTACAGCGGCTCCAGTCTCAACAGCGGCTCCTGGTTCTACTGCGGCTCCAGTCTCTACAGCTGTTCCAGGCTCTACAGCGGCTCCAGTCAGTTCAGCAGCTCCAGGCTCTACAGCGGCTCCTGGTTCCACAGCGTCTCCTGGTTCTACTGCGGCTCCTGGTAGTACAGCGGCTCCAGTCTCTACAGCGGCTCCAGGTTCTACAGCCTCTCCAGTCAGTACAGCGGCTTCAGTCAGTACAGCGGCTCCAGTCAGTACAGCGGCTCCTGTTTCTACAGCGGCTCCTGGTTCTACAGCGGCTCCAGGTTCTACAGCGGCTCCAGTCACTACAGCCGCTCCAGTCTCTACAGCCGCTCCAGGTTCTACAGCGGCTCCAGGTTCTACAGCGGCTCCAGGCTCTACAGCCGCTCCAGTCTCTACAGCGGCTCCAGGTTCTACAGCTGCTCCAGGTTCTACAGCTGTTCCAGGCTCTACAGCCGCTCCAGTCAGTTCAGCAGCTCCAGGCTCTACAGCGGCTCCTGGTTCTACAGCGGCTCCTGGTTCTACTGCGGCTCCTGGTAGTACAGCGGCTCCAGTCTCTACAGCGGCTCCAGGTTCTACAGCCGCTCCAGTCAGTACAGCGGCTCCAGTCAGTACAGCGGCTCCTGTTTCTACAGCGGCTCCTGGTTCTACAGCGGCTCCAGGTTCTACAGCGGCTCCAGTCAGTACAGCCGCTCCAGTCTCTACAGCCGCTCCAGGTTCTACAGCGGCTCCTGGTTCTACTGCGGCTCCAGTCTCTACAGCTGTTCCAGGCTCTACAGCCGCTCCAGTCAGTACAACTGCTCAAGTCTCTACAGCGGCTCCAGGTTCCACAGCGGCTCCAGGCTCTACAGCCGCTCCAGTCTCTACAGCGGCTCCAGGTTCTACAGCGGCTCCTGGTTCTACAGCGGCTCCAGTCTCTACAGCGGCTCCTGGTTCTACAGCGGCTCCAGGTTCTACAGCTGCTCCAGGTTCTACAGCGGCTCCAGGCTCTACAGCGGCTCCTGGTTCTACAGCGGCTCCAGGTTCTACAGCCGCTCCAGGTTCTACAGCGGCTCCAGACTCTACAGCCGCTCCAGTCTCTACAGCTGTTCCAGGCTCTACAGCCGCTCCAGTCAGTACAACTGCTCAAGTCTCTACAGCGGCTCCAGGTTCTACAGCGGCTCCAGGCTCTACAGCCGCTCCAGTCTCTACAGCGGCTCCAGGTTCTACAGTGGCTCCTGGTTCTACAGCGGCTCCAGTCTCTACAGCGGCTCCTGGTTCTACAGCGGCTCCAGGTTCTACAGCGGCTCCAGTCTCTACAGCGGCTCCAGGTTCTACAGCGGCTCCAGTCAGTACAGCGGCTCCAGTCAGTACAGCGGCTCCAGTCACTACAGCAGCTCCAGGTTCTACAGCGGCTCCTGGTTCTACTGCGGCTCCAGTCTCTACAGCGGCTCCAGGTTCTACAGCCGCTCCAGTCAGTACAGCGGCTCCAGTCAGTACAGCGGCTCCTGGTTCTACTGCGGCTCCAGTCTCTACAGCGGCTCCAGTCTCTACAGCGGCTCCAAGTTCTACAGCGGCTCCAGTCTCTACAGCGGCTCCAAGTAATACAGCGGCTCCAGGTTCTACAGCGGCTCCAGTCAGTACAGCGGCTCCAGTCAGTACAGCAGCTCCAGGTTCTACAGCGTCTCCTGGTTCTACTGCGGCTCCAGTCTCTACAGCTGTTCCAGGCTCTACAGCCGCTCCAGTCAGTTCAGCAGCTCCAGGCTCTACAGCGCCTCCTGGTTCTACAGCGGCTCCTGGTTCTACTGCGGCTCCTGGTAGTACAGCGGCTCCAGTCTCTACAGCGGCTCCAGGTTCTACAGCGGCTCCTGGTTCTACAGCGGCTCCAGGTTCTACAGCGGCTCCAGGTTCTACAGCGGCTCCAGTCAGTACAGCCGCTCCAGTCTCTACAGCCGCTCCAGGTTCTACAGCGGCTCCTGGTTCTACAGCGGCTCCTGGTTCTACAGCGGCTCCAGTCTCTACAGCTGCTCCTGGTTCTACAGCGGCTCCAGGTTCTACAGCGGCTCCAGGTTCTACAGCGGCTCCTGTCAGTACAGCCGCTCCAGTCTCTACAGCCGCTCCAGGTTCTACAGCGGCTCCTGGTTCTACTGCGGCTCCAGTCTCTACAGCTGTTCCAGGCTCTACAGCCGCTCCAGTCAGTACAACTGCTCAAGTCTCTACAGCGGCTCCAGGTTCTACAGCGGCTCCAGGCTCTACAGCCGCTCCAGTCTCTACAGCGGCTCCAGGTTCTACAGCGGCTCCTGGTTCTACAGCGGCTCCAGTCTCTACAGCGGCTCCTGGTTCTACAGCGGCTCCAGTCTCTACAGCTGCTCCTGGTTCTACAGCGGCTCCAGGTTCTACAGCTGCTCCAGGTTCTACAGCTGTTCCAGGCTCTACAGCCGCTCCAGTCAGTTCAGCAGCTCCAGGCTCTACAGCGGCTCCTGGTTCTACAGCGGCTCCTGGTTCTACTGCGGCTCCTGGTAGTACAGCGGCTCCAGTCTCTACAGCGGCTCCAGGTTCTACAGCCGCTCCAGTCAGTACAGCGGCTCCAGTCAGTACAGCGGCTCCTGTTTCTACAGCGGCTCCTGGTTCTACAGCGGCTCCAGGTTCTACAGCGGCTCCAGGTTCTACAGCGGCTCCAGTCAGTACAGCCGCTCCAGTCTCTACAGCCGCTCCAGGTTCTACAGCGGCTCCTGGTTCTACTGCGGCTCCAGTCTCTACAGCTGTTCCAGGCTCTACAGCCGCTCCAGTCAGTACAACTGCTCAAGTCTCTACAGCGGCTCCAGGTTCCACAGCGGCTCCAGGCTCTACAGCCGCTCCAGTCTCTACAGCGGCTCCAGGTTCTACAGCGGCTCCTGGTTCTACAGCGGCTCCAGTCTCTACAGCGGCTCCTGGTTCTACAGCGGCTCCAGTCTCTACAGCTGCTCCTGGTTCTACAGCGGCTCCAGGTTCTACAGCGGCTCCAGGTTCTACAGCGGCTCCTGGTTCTACAGCGGCTCCAGTCTCTACAGCTGCTCCTGGTTCTACAGCGGCTCCAGGTTCTACAGCTGCTCCAGGTTCTACAGCGGCTCCAGGCTCTACAGCCGCTCCAGTCTCTACAGCGGCTCCAGGTTCTACAGCCGCTCCAGGCTCAACAGCGGCTCCTGGTTCTACTGCGGCTCCAGTCTCTACAGCTGTTCCAGGCTCTACAGCGGCTCCAGTCAGTTCAGCAGCTCCAGGCTCTACAGCGGCTCCTGGTTCCACAGCGTCTCCTGGTTCTACTGCGGCTCCTGGTAGTACAGCGGCTCCAGTCTCTACAGCGGCTCCAGGTTCTACAGCCTCTCCAGTCAGTACAGCGGCTCCAGTCAGTACAGCGGCTCCAGTCAGTACCACGGCTCCTGTTTCTACAGCGGCTCCTGGTTCTACAGCGGCTCCAGGTTCTACAGCGGCTCCAGTCACTACAGCCGCTCCAGTCTCTACAGCCGCTCCAGGTTCTACAGCGGCTCCAGGTTCTACAGCGGCTCCAGGCTCTACAGCCGCTCCAGTCTCTACAGCGGCTCCAGGTTCTACAGCAGCTCCTGGTTCTACAGCGGCTCCAGGCTCAACAGCGGCTCCTGGTTCTACAGCGGCTCCAGTCTCTACAGTGGCTCCTGGTTCTACAGCCGCTCCAGTCTCTACAGCGGCTCCAGGTTCTACAGCGGCTCCTGGTTCTACTGCGGCTCCAGTCTCTACAGCTGTTCCAGGCTCTACAGCGGCTCCAGTCAGTTCAGCAGCTCCAGGCTCTACAGCGGCTCCTGGTTCTACAGCGGCTCCTGGTTCTACTGCGGCTCCTGGTAGTACAGCGGCTCCAGTCTCTACAGCGGCTCCAGTCTCTACAGCGGCTCCAGGTTCTACAGCGGCTCCTGGTTCTACAGCGGATCCAGTCTCTACAGCGGCTCCTGGTTCTACAGCGGCTCCAGTCTCTACAGCTGCTCCTGGTTCTACAGCGGCTCCAGTCTCTACAGCGGCTCCAGGTTCTACAGCGGCTCCAGGTTCTACAGCGGCTCCAGTCAGTACAGCCGCTCCAGTCTCTACAGCCGCTCCAGGTTCTACAGCGGCTCCTGGTTCTACTGCGGCTCCAGTCTCTACAGCTGTTCCAGGCTCTACAGCCGCTCCAGTCAGTACAACTGCTCAAGTCTCTACAGCGGCTCCAGGTTCTACAGCGGCTCCAGGCTCTACAGCCGCTCCAGTCTCTACAGCGGCTCCAGGTTCTACAGCGGCTCCTGGTTCTACAGCGGCTCCAGTCTCTACAGCGGCTCCTGGTTCTACAGCGGCTCCAGTCTCTACAGCTGCTCCTGGTTCTACAGCGGCTCCAGGTTCTACAGCTGCTCCAGGTTCTACAGCTGTTCCAGGCTCTACAGCCGCTCCAGTCAGTTCAGCAGCTCCAGGCTCTACAGCGGCTCCTGGTTCTACAGCGGCTCCTGGTTCTACTGCGGCTCCTGGTAGTACAGCGGCTCCAGTCTCTACAGCGGCTCCAGGTTCTACAGCGGCTCCTGGTTCTACTGCGGCTCCAGTCTCTACAGCTGTTCCAGGCTCTACAGCCGCTCCAGTCAGTACAACTGCTCAAGTCTCTACAGCGGCTCCAGGTTCCACAGCGGCTCCAGGCTCTACAGCCGCTCCAGTCTCTACAGCGGCTCCAGGTTCTACAGCGGCTCCTGGTTCTACAGCGGCTCCAGTCTCTACAGCGGCTCCTGGTTCTACAGCGGCTCCAGTCTCTACAGCTGCTCCTGGTTCTACAGCGGCTCCAGGTTCTACAGCGGCTCCAGGTTCTACAGCGGCTCCTGGTTCTACAGCGGCTCCAGTCTCTACAGCTGCTCCTGGTTCTACAGCGGCTCCAGGTTCTACAGCTGCTCCAGGTTCTACAGCGGCTCCAGGCTCTACAGCCGCTCCAGTCTCTACAGCGGCTCCAGGTTCTACAGCCGCTCCAGGCTCAACAGCGGCTCCTGGTTCTACTGCGGCTCCAGTCTCTACAGCTGTTCCAGGCTCTACAGCGGCTCCAGTCAGTTCAGCAGCTCCAGGCTCTACAGCGGCTCCTGGTTCCACAGCGTCTCCTGGTTCTACTGCGGCTCCTGGTAGTACAGCGGCTCCAGTCTCTACAGCGGCTCCAGGTTCTACAGCCTCTCCAGTCAGTACAGCGGCTCCAGTCAGTACAGCGGCTCCAGTCAGTACCACGGCTCCTGTTTCTACAGCGGCTCCTGGTTCTACAGCGGCTCCAGGTTCTACAGCGGCTCCAGTCACTACAGCCGCTCCAGTCTCTACAGCCGCTCCAGGTTCTACAGCGGCTCCAGGTTCTACAGCGGCTCCAGGCTCTACAGCCGCTCCAGTCTCTACAGCGGCTCCAGGTTCTACAGCAGCTCCTGGTTCTACAGCGGCTCCAGGCTCAACAGCGGCTCCTGGTTCTACAGCGGCTCCAGTCTCTACAGTGGCTCCTGGTTCTACAGCCGCTCCAGTCTCTACAGCGGCTCCAGGTTCTACAGCGGCTCCTGGTTCTACTGCGGCTCCAGTCTCTACAGCTGTTCCAGGCTCTACAGCGGCTCCAGTCAGTTCAGCAGCTCCAGGCTCTACAGCGGCTCCTGGTTCTACAGCGGCTCCTGGTTCTACTGCGGCTCCTGGTAGTACAGCGGCTCCAGTCTCTACAGCGGCTCCAGTCTCTACAGCGGCTCCAGGTTCTACAGCGGCTCCTGGTTCTACAGCGGATCCAGTCTCTACAGCGGCTCCTGGTTCTACAGCGGCTCCAGTCTCTACAGCTGCTCCTGGTTCTACAGCGGCTCCAGTCTCTACAGCTGCTCCTGGTTCTACAGCGGCTCCAGGTTCTACAGCGGCTCCAGGTTCTACAGCCGCTCCAGTCAGTACAGCCGCTCCAGTCTCTACAGCCGCTCCAGGTTCTACAGCGGCTCCTGGTTCTACTGCGGCTCCAGTCTCTACAGCTGTTCCAGGCTCTACAGCCGCTCCAGTCAGTACAACTGCTCAAGTCTCTACAGCGGCTCCAGGTTCTACAGCGGCTCCAGGCTTTACAGCCGCTCCAGTCTCTACAGCGGCTCCAGGTTCTACAGCGGCTCCTGGTTCTACAGCGGCTCCAGTCTCTACAGCGGCTCCTGGTTCTACAGCGGCTCCAGTCTCTACAGCTGCTCCTGGTTCTACAGCGGCTCCAGGTTCTACAGCTGCTCCAGGTTCTACAGCTGTTCCAGGCTCTACAGCCGCTCCAGTCAGTTCAGCAGCTCCAGGCTCTACAGCGGCTCCTGGTTCTACAGCGGCTCCTGGTTCTACTGCGGCTCCTGGTAGTACAGCGGCTCCAGTCTCTACAGCGGCTCCAGGTTCTACAGCCGCTCCAGTCAGTACAGCGGCTCCAGTCAGTACAGCGGCTCCTGTTTCTACAGCGGCTCCTGGTTCTACAGCGGCTCCAGGTTCTACAGCGGCTCCAGGTTCTACAGCGGCTCCAGTCAGTACAGCCGCTCCAGTCTCTACAGCCGCTCCAGGTTCTACAGCGGCTCCTGGTTCTACTGCGGCTCCAGTCTCTACAGCTGTTCCAGGCTCTACAGCCGCTCCAGTCAGTACAACTGCTCAAGTCTCTACAGCGGCTCCAGGTTCCACAGCGGCTCCAGGCTCTACAGCCGCTCCAGTCTCTACAGCGGCTCCAGGTTCTACAGCGGCTCCTGGTTCTACAGCGGCTCCAGTCTCTACAGCGGCTCCTGGTTCTACAGCGGCTCCAGTCTCTACAGCTGCTCCTGGTTCTACAGCGGCTCCAGGCTCTACAGCGGCTCCTGGTTCTACAGCGGCTCCAGTCTCTACAGCTACTCCTGGTTCTACAGCGGCTCCAGGTTCTACAGCCGCTCCAGTCAGTACAGCCGCTCCAGTCTCTACAGCCGCTCCAGGTTCTACAGCGGCTCCTGGTTCTACTGCGGCTCCAGTCTCTACAGCTGTTCCAGGCTCTACAGCCGCTCCAGTCAGTACAGCTGTTCCAGGCTCTACAGCCGCTCCAGTCAGTACAACTGCTCTAGTCTCTACAGCGGCTCCAGGTTCCACAGCGGCTCCAGGCTCTACAGCCGCTCCAGTCTCTACAGCGGATCCAGGTTCTACAGCGGCTCCTGGTTCTACAGCGGCTCCAGTCTCTACAGCGGCTCCTGGTTCTACAGCGGCTCCAGGTTCTACAGCTGCTCCAGGTTCTACAGCGGCTCCAGGCTCTACAGCGGCTCCTGGTTCTACAGCGGCTCCAGTCTCTACAGCTACTCCTGGTTCTACAGCGGCTCCAGGTTCTACAGCCGCTCCAGTCAGTACAGCCGCTCCAGTCTCTACAGCCGCTCCAGGTTCTACAGCGGCTCCTGGTTCTACTGCGGCTCCAGTCTCTACAGCTGTTCCAGGCTCTACAGCCGCTCCAGTCAGTACAGCCGCTCCAGGCTCTACAGCCGCTCCAGGTTCTACAGCGGCTCCTGGTTCTACTGCGGCTCCAGTCTCTACAGCTGTTCCAGGTTCTACAGCCGCTCCAGTCAGTACAGCCGCTCCAGTCTCTACAGCCGCTCCAGTCTCTACAGCGGCTCCAGGTTCTACAGCGGCTCCAGGCTCTACAGCCGCTCCAGTCTCTACAGCGGCTCCAGGTTCTACAGCGGCTCCTGGTTCTACAGCGGCTCCTGGTTCTACAGCGGCTCCAGTCAGTTCAGCAGCTCCAGTCTCTACAGCGGCTCCTGGTTCTACAGCGGCTCCAGGTTCTACAGCTGCTCCTGGTTCTACAGCGGCTCCAGGTTCTACAGCTGCTCCAGGCTCTACAGCGGCTCCAGTCAGTTCAGCAGCTCCAGACTCTACAGCGGCTCCTGGTTCTACAGCGGCTCCAGTCTCTACAGCCACTCCTGGTTCCACAGCGTCTACTGGTTCTACTGCGGCTCCTGGTAGTACAGCGGCTCCAGTCTCTACAGCGGCTCCAGGTTCTACAGCGGCTCCAGTCAGTACAGCGGCTCCAGTCAGTACAGCAGCTCCAGGTTCTACAGCGGCTCCTGGTTCTACTGCGGCTCCAGTCTCTACAGCTGTTCCAGGCTCTACAGCCGCTCCAGTCAGTACAACTTCTGAAGTCTCTACAGCGGCTCCAGGTTCTACAGCGGCTCCAGGCTCTACAGCCGCTCCAGTCTCTACAGCGGCTCCAGGTTCTACAGCGGCTCCTGGTTCTACTGCGGCTCCAGTCTCTACAGCTGTTCCAGGCTCTACAGCGGCTCCAGTCAGTTCAGCAGCTCCAGGCTCTACAGCGGCTCCTGGTTCTACAGCGGCTCCTGGTTCTACTGCGGCTCCTGGTAGTACAGCGGCTCCAGTCTCTACAGCGGCTCCAGTCTCTACAGCGGCTCCAGGTTCTACAGCCGCTCCAGTCAGTACAGCGGCTCCAGTCAGTACAGCGGCTCCTGTTTCTACAGCGGCTCCTGGTTCTACAGCGGCTCCAGGTTCTACAGCTGCTCCAGGTTCTACAGCGGCTCCAGTCAGTACAGCGGCTCCAGTCAGTACAGCAGCTCCAGGTTCTACAGCGGCTCCTGCTTCTACAGCGGCTCCAGTCAGTTCAGCAGCTCCAGGCTCTACAGCGGCTCCTGGTTCTACAGCGGCTCCAGTCTCTACAGCGACTCCTGGTTCCACAGCGTCTCCTGGTTCTACTGCGGCTCCTGGTAGTACAGCGGCTCCAGTCTCTACAGCGACTCCAGGTTCTACAGCGGCTCCAGTCAGTACAGCGGCTCCAGTCAGTACAGCAGCTCCAGGTTCTACAGCGGCTCCTGGTTCTACTGCGGCTCCAGTCTCTACAGCTGTTCCAGGCTCTACAGCCGCTCCAGTCAGTACAACTTCTGAAGTCTCTACAGCGGCTCCAGGTTCTACAGCGGCTCCGGGCTCTACAGCCGCTCCAGTCTCTACAGCGGCTCCAGGTTCTACAGCGGCTCCTGGTTCTACTGCAGCTCCAGTCTCTACAGCTGTTCCAGGCTCTACAGCGGCTCCAGTCAGTTCAGCAGCTCCAGGCTCTACAGCGGCTCCTGGTTCTACAGCGGCTCCTGGTTCTACTGCGGCTCCTGGTAGTACAGCGGCTCCAGTCTCTACAGCGGCTCCAGTCTCTACAGCGGCTCCAGGTTCTACAGCCGCTCCAGTCAGTACAGCGGCTCCAGTCAGTACAGCGGCTCCTGTTTCTACAGCGGCTCCTGGTTCTACAGCGGCTCCAGGTTCTACAGCTGCTCCAGGTTCTACAGCGGCTCCAGTCAGTACAGCGGCTCCAGTCAGTACAGCAGCTCCAGGTTCTACAGCGGCTCCTGCTTCTACTGCGGCTCCAGTCTCTACAGCTGTTCCAGGCTCTACAGCCGCTCCAGTCAGTTCAGCAGCTCCAGGCTCTACAGCGGCTCCTGGTTCCACAGCGTCTCCTGGTTCTACTGCGGCTCCTGGTAGTACAGCGGCTCCAGGTTCTACAGCGGCTCCAGGCTCTACAGCGGCTCCAGGCTCTACAGCGGCTCCAGGCTCTACAGCGGCTCCAAGTTCTACAGCGGCTCCAGGCTCTACAGCGGCTCCTGGTTCTACAGCGGCTCCAGTCTCTACAGTGGCTCCAGTCAGTACAGCGGCTCCAGTCAGTACAGCAGCTCCAGGTTCTACAGCGGCTCCTGGTTCTACTGCGGCTCCAGTCTCTACAGCTGTTCCAGGCTCTACAGCCGCTCCAGTCAGTACAACTGCTCAAGTCTCTACAGCGGCTCCAGGCTCTACAGCGGCTCCAGTCTCTACAGCGGCTCCAGGTTCTACTGCGGCTCCAGTCTCTACAGCTGTTCCAGGCTCTACAGCGGCTCCAGTCAGTTCAGCAGCTCCAGGCTCTACAGCGGCTCCTGGTTCTACAGCGGCTCCTGGTTCTACTGCGGCTCCTGGTAGTACAGCGGCTCCAGTCTCTACAGCGGCTCCAGGTTCTACAGCCACTCCAGTCAGTACAGCGGCTCCAGTCAGTACAGCGGCTCCTGTTTCTACAGCGGCTCCTGGTTCTACAGCGGCTCCAGGTTCTACAGCTGCTCCAGGTTCTACAGCGGCTCCAGTCAGTACAGCGGCTCCAGTCAGTACAGCAGCTCCAGGTTCTACAGCGGCTCCTGGTTCTACTGCGGCTCCAGTCTCTACAGCTGTTCCAGGCTCTACAGCCGCTCCAGTCAGTACAACTGCTCAAGTCTCTACAGCGGCTCCAGGTTCTACAGCTGCTCCAGGTTCTACAGCGGCTCCTGGTTCTACAGCGGCTCCAGTCTCTACAGCGGCTCCTGGTTCTACAGCGGCTCCAGTCTCTACAGCTGCTCCTGGTTCTACAGCGGCTCCAGGTTCTACAGCGGCTCCAGGCTCTACAGCCGCTCCAGTCTCAACTGCGGCTCCAAGTTCTACAGCGGCTCCAGGCTCTACAGCGGCTCCAGGCTCTACAGCCGCTCCAGTCTCTACAGCGGCTCCAGGTTCTACAGCGGCTCCAGGCTCTACAGCCTCTCCAGTCAGTACAGCAGCTCCAGTCTCTACAGCGGCTCCAGGTTCTACTGCGGCTCCAGTCTCTACAGCAGCTCCAGTCTCTACAGCAGCTCCAGTCTCTACAGCGGCTCCAGGTTCTACTGCGGCTCCAGTCTCTACAGCTGTTCCAGGCTCTACAGCCGCTCCAGTCAGTACAGCGGCTCCTGGTTCTACAGCGGCTCCAGTCAGTTCAGCAGCTCCAGGCTCTACAGCGGCTCCTGGCTCTACAGTGGCTCCAGTCTCTACAGCTGTTCCAGGCTCTACAGCCGCTCCAGTCAGTACAACTGCTCAAGTCTCTACAGCGGCTCCAGGTTCTACAGCGGCTCCAGGCTCTACAGCCTCTCCAGTCTCTACAGCGGCTCCAGGTTCTACAGCCGCTCCAGTCTCTACAGCGGCTCCAGGTTCTACAGCGGCTCCAGGCTCTACAGCCGCTCAAGTCTCTACAGCGGCTCCTGGTTCTACAGCGGCTCCAGGTTCTACAGCCGCTCCAGTCTCTACAGCGGCTCCAGTCAGTACAGCAGCTCCAGTCTCTACAGCGGCTCCAGCTTCTACAGCGGCTCCAGTCTCTACAGCGGCTCCAGGTTCTACAGCCGCTCCAGTCTCTACAGTGGCTACAGTCTCAACTGCGGCTCCAAGTTCTACAGCGGCTCCAGGCTCTACAGCGGCTCCAGGCTCTACAGCCGCTCCAGTCTCTACAGCGGCTCCAGGTTCTACAGCGGCTCCAGGCTCTACAGCCTCTCCAGTCAGTACAGCAGCTCCAGTCTCTACAGCGGCTCCAGGTTCTACAGCGGCTCCAGGCTCTACAGCCGCTCCAGTCAGTACAGTTGCTCCAGTCTCTACAGCGGCTCCAGTCAGTACGGCCGCTCCAGTCTCTACAGCGGCTCCTGGTTCTACAGCGGCTCCTGGTTCTACAGCGGCTCCAGTCAGTTCAGCAGCTCCAGGCTCTACAGCGGCTCCTGGCTCTACAGTGGCTCCAGTCTCTACAGCTGTTCCAGGCTCTACAGCCGCTCCAGTCAGTACAACTGCTCAAGTCTCTACAGCGGCTCCAGGTTCTACAGCGGCTCCAGGCTCTACAGCCGCTCCAGTCTCTACAGCGGCTCCAGGTTCTACAGCCGCTCCAGTCTCTACAGCGGCTCCAGGTTCTACAGCGGCTCCAGGCTCTACAGCCGCTCAAGTCTCTACAGCGGCTCCTGGTTCTACAGCGGCTCCAGTCTCTACAGCGGCTCCAGCTTCTACAGCGGCTCCAGTCTCTACAGCGGCTCCAGGTTCTACAGCCGCTCCAGTCTCTACAGCGGCTCCAGTCAGTACAGCAGCTCCAGCTTCTACAGGGGCTCCAGTCTCTACAGCGGCTCCAGGTTCTACAGCGGCTCCAGTCAGTACAGCAGCTCCAGTCTCTACAGCGGCTCCAGGCTCTACAGCCTCTCCACTCAGTACAGTTGCTCCAGTCTCTACAGCGGCTCCAGTCAGTACAGCAGCTCCAGGTTCTACAGCGGCTCCTGGTTCTACTGCGGCTCCAGTCTCTACAGCTGTTCCAGGCTCTACAGCCGCTCCAGTCAGTACAGTTGCTCCAGTCTCTACAGCGGCTCCAGTCAGTACGGCCGCTCCAGTCAGTACAGCGGCTCCTGGTTCTACAGCGTCTCCAGTCAGTTCAGCAGCTCCAGGCTCAACAGCGGCTCCTGGTTCTACAGCGGCTCCAGTCAGTACAGCTGCTCCTGGTTCTACAGCGGCTCCAGTCTCTACAGCGGCTCCAGTCTCTACAGCTGCTCCTGGCTCAACAGCGGCTCCAGTCTCTACAGCGGCTCCAGTCTCTACAGCGGCTCCAGTCTCTACAGCGGCTCCTGGTTCTACAGCGGCTCCAGGTTCTACAGCAGCTCCAGTCAGTACAGCGGCTCCAGTCAGTACAGCAGCTCCAGTCTCTACAGCGGCTCCAGGTTCTACTGCGGCTCCAGTCTCTACAGCGGCTCCAGTCAGTTCAGCAGCTCCAGGCTCTACAGCGGCTCCTGGTTCTACAGTGGCTCCAGTCTCTACAGCTGTTCCAGGCTCTACAGCCGCTCCAGTCAGTACAACTGCTCAAGTCTCTACAGCGGCTCCAGGTTCTACAGCGGCTCCAGGCTCTACAGCCGCTCCAATCTCTACAGCGGCTCCAGGTTCTACAGCGGCTCCAGGCTCTACAGCCGCTCAAGTCTCTACAGCGGCTTCAGTCTCTACAGCGGCTCCAGGTTCTACAGCCGCTCCAGTCTCTACAGCGGCTCCAGGTTCTACAGCCGCTCCAGTCTCTACAGCGGCTCCAGGCTCTACAGCGGCTCCTGGTTCTACTGCGGCTCCAGTCTCTACAGCTGTTCCAGGCTCTACAGCCGCTCCAGTCAGTACAGTTGCTCCAGTCTCTACCGCGGCTCCAGTCAGTACGGCCGCTCCAGTCAGTACAGCGGCTCCTGGTTCTACAGCGGCTCCAGTCTCTACAGCGGCTCCTGGTAGTACTGCGGCTCCAGGTTCTACAGCCGCTCCAGTCTCTACTGCGGCTCCAGTCTCTACAGCGGCTCCAGGTTCTACAGCGGCTCCAGTCTCTACAGGGGCTCCAGTCTCTACAGCGGCTCCAGGTTCTACAGCCGCTCCAGTCAGTACAGCGGCTCCAGTCAGTACAGCGGCTCCTGTTTCTACAGCGGCTCCTGGTTCTACAGCGCCTCCAGTCTCTACATTGGCTCCAGTCTCTACAGCGGCTCCTGGTTCTACAGCGGTTCCAGTCTCTACAGCTGATCCTGGTTCTACAGCGGCTCCTGGTTCTACAGCGGCTCCAGTCTCTACAGCGGCTCCTGGTTCTACAGCGGCTCCAGGTTCTACAGCGGCTCCTGGTTCTACTGCCGCTCCAGTCTCTACAGCGGCTCCAGGTTCTACAGCCTCTCCAGTCTCTACAGTGGCTACAGTCTCAACTGCGGCTCCAAGTTCTACAGCGGCTCCAGGCTCTACAGCGGCTCCAGGCTCTACAGCCGCTCCAGTCTCTACAGCGGCTCCAGGTTCTACAGCGGCTCCAGTCTCTACAGCCTCTCCAGTCAGTACAGCGGCTCCAGTCAGTACAGCAGCTCCAGTCTCTACAGCGGCTCCAGGTTCTACAGCGGCTCCAGGCTCTACAGCCGCTCCAGTCAGTACAGTTGCTCCAGTCTCTACAGCGGCTCCAGTCAGTACGGCCGCTCCAGTCTCTACAGCGGCTCCTGGTTCTACAGCGGCTCCTGGTTCTACAGCGGCTCCAGTCAGTTCAGCAGCTCCAGGCTCTACAGCGGCTCCTGGCTCTACAGCGGCTCCAGTCAGTACAACTGCTCCAGTCTCTACAGCTGTTCCAGGCTCTACAGCCGCTCCAGTCAGTACAACTGCTCAAGTCTCTACAGCGGCTCCAGGTTCTACAGCGGCTCCAGGCTCTACAGCCGCTCCAGTCTCTACAGCGGCTCCAGGTTCTACAGCGGCTCCAGGCTCTACAGCGGCTCCAGGCTCTACAGCGGCTCCAGGCTCTACAGCCGCTCAAGTCTCTACAGCGGCTCCTGGTTCTACAGCGGCTCCAGTCTCTACAGCGGCTCCAGCTTCTACAGCGGCTCCAGTCTCTACAGCGGCTCCAGGTTCTACAGCGGCTCCAGTCTCTACAGCGGCTCCAGCTTCTACAGCGGCTCCAGTCTCTACAGCGGCTCCAGGTTCTACAGCCGCTCCAGTCTCTACAGCGGCTCCAGTCAGTACAGCAGCTCCAGCTTCTACAGCGGCTCCAGTCAGTACAGCAGCTCCAGTCTCTACAGCGGCTCCTGGTTCTACTGCGGCTCCAGTCTCTACAGCTGTTCCAGGCTCTACAGCCGCTCCAGTCAGTACAGTTGCTCCAGTCTCTACAGCGGCTCCAGTCAGTACGGCCGCTCCAGTCAGTACAGCGGCTCCTGGTTCTACAGCGTCTCCAGTCAGTTCAGCAGCTCCAGGCTCAACAGCGGCTCCTGGTTCTACAGCGGCTCCAGTCAGTACAGCTGCTCCTGGTTCTACAGCGGCTCCAGTCTCTACAGCGGCTCCAGTCTCTACAGCTGCTCCTGGTTCTACAGCGGCTCCAGTCTCTACAGCTGCTCCTGGCTCAACAGCGGCTCCAGTCTCTACAGCGGCTCCAGTCTCTACAGCGGCTCCAGTCTCTACAGCGGCTCCTGGTTCTACAGCGGCTCCAGGTTCTACAGCAGCTCCAGTCAGTACAGCGGCTCCAGTCAGTACAGCAGCTCCAGTCTCTACAGCGGCTCCAGGTTCTACTGCGGCTCCAGTCTCTACAGCGGCTCCAGTCAGTACAGCGGCTCCTGGTTCTACAGCGGCTCCAGTCAGTTCAGCAGCTCCAGGCTCTACAGCGGCTCCTGGTTCTACAGTGGCTCCAGTCTCTACAGCTGTTCCAGGCTCTACAGCCGCTCCAGTCAGTACAACTGCTCAAGTCTCTACAGCGGCTCCAGGTTCTACAGCGGCTCCAGGCTCTACAGCCGCTCCAATCTCTACAGCGGCTCCAGGTTCTACAGCGGCTCCAGGCTCTACAGCCGCTCAAGTCTCTACAGCGGCTTCAGTCTCTACAGCGGCTCCAGGTTCTACAGCCGCTCCAGTCTCTACAGCGGCTCCAGGTTCTACAGCCGCTCCAGTCTCTACAGCGGCTCCAGGCTCTACAGCGGCTCCTGGTTCTACTGCGGCTCCAGTCTCTACAGCTGTTCCAGGCTCTACAGCCGCTCCAGTCAGTACAGTTGCTCCAGTCTCTACAGCGGCTCCAGTCAGTACAGCAGCTCCAGGCTCTACAGCGGCTCCTGGTTCTACTGCGGCTCCAGTCTCTACAGCTGTTCCAGGCTCTACCGCGGCTCCAGTCAGTACGGCCGCTCCAGTCAGTACAGCGGCTCCTGGTTCTACAGCGGCTCCAGTCTCTACAGCGGCTCCTGGTAGTACAGCGGCTCCTGGTAGTACTGCGGCTCCAGGTTCTACAGCCGCTCCAGTCTCTACTGCGGCTCCAGTCTCTACAGCGGCTCCAGGTTCTACAGCGGCTCCAGTCTCTACAGGGGCTCCAGTCTCTACAGCGGCTCCAGGTTCTACAGCCGCTCCAGTCAGTACAGCGGCTCCAGTCAGTACAGCGGCTCCTGTTTCTACAGCGGCTCCTGGTTCTACAGCGCCTCCAGTCTCTACATTGGCTCCAGTCTCTACAGCGGCTCCTGGTTCTACAGCGGTTCCAGTCTCTACAGCTGATCCTGGTTCTACAGCGGCTCCTGGTTCTACAGCGGCTCCAGTCTCTACAGCGGCTCCTGGTTCTACAGCGGCTCCAGGTTCTACAGCGGCTCCTGGTTCTACTGCCGCTCCAGTCTCTACAGCGGCTCCAGGTTCTACAGCCTCTCCAGTCAGTACAGCGGCTCCAGTCAGTACAGCAGCTCCAGGTTCTACAGCGTCTCCTGGTTCTACTGCGGCTCCAGTCTCTACAGCTGTTCCAGGCTCTACAGCGGCTCCAGTCTCTACAGCTGCTCCTGGTTCTACAGCGGCTCCAGGTTCTACAGCTGCTCCAGTCTCTACAGCCGCTCCAGGCTCTACAGCGGCTCCAGGTTCTACAGCGGCTCCAGTCTCTACAGCGGCTCCAGGTTCTACAGCCGCTCCAGGCTCAACAGCGGCTCCTGGTTCTACAGCGGCTCCAGTCTCTACAGCTGCTCCAGGCTCTACAGCCGCTCCAGTCTCTACAGCGGCTCCAAGTTCTACAGCGGTTCCAGGCTCTACAGCCGCTCCAGGCTCAACAGCGGCTCCTGGTTCTACAGCGGCTCCAGTCTCTACAGCGGCTCCTGGTTCGACAGCGGCTCCTGGTTCTACAGCGGTTCCTGGTTCTACTGCCGCTCCAGTCTCTACAGCGGCTCCAGGTTCTACAGCGGCTCCAGGCTCTACAGCCTCTCCAGTCTCTACAGCGGCTCCAGGTTCTACTGCGGCTCCAGTCTCTACAGCTGTTCCAGGCTCTACAGCCGCTCAAGTCTCTACAGCGGCTCCAATCTCTACAGCGACTCCTGGTTCTACTGCGGCTCCTGGTAGTACAGCGGCTCCAGTCTCTACAGCGGCTCCAGTCTCTACAGCCACTCCAGTCAGTACAGCGGCTCCTGGTTCTACAGCGGCTCCAGTCAGTTCAGCAGCTCCAGGCTCTACAGCGGCTCCTGGTTCTACAGTGGCTCCAGTCTCTACAGCTGTTCCAGGCTCTACAGCCGCTCCAGTCAGTACAGCGGCTCCAGTCAGTACAGCAGCTCCAGGTTCTACAGCGGCTCCTGGTTCTACTGCGGCTCCAGTCTCTACAGCGGCTCCAGTCAGTACGGCCGCTCCAGTCAGTACAGCAGCTCCTGGTTCTACTGCGGCTCCAGTCTCTACAGCGGCTCCAGTCAGTACGGCCGCTCCAGTCAGTACAGCGGCTCCTGGTTCTACTGCGGCTCCAGTCTCTACAGCCGCTCCAGTCAGTACAGCTGCTCCAGTCTCTACAGCGGCTCCAGGTTCTACAGCGGCTCCAGGCTCTACAGCCGCTCAAGTCTCTACAGCGGCTCCAGTTTCTACAGCTGCTCCAGGCTCTACAGCTGCTCCAGTCTCTACAGCTGCTCCAGGCTCTACAGCCGCTCAAGTCTCTACAGCGGCTCCAGGTTCTACATCCGCTCCAGTCTCTACAGTGGCTCCTGGTTCTACATCCGCTCCAGGCAGTTCAGCTACTCCTGGTTCTTCAGCGGCTCCAGTCTCTACAGCGGCTCCTGGTTCTACAGCGGCTCCTGGTTCTACTGCGGCTCCTGGTAGTACAGCGGCTCCAGTCTCTACAGGGGCTCCAGGTTCTACAGCTGCTCCAGTCTCTACAGTGGCTCCAGTCAGTACAGCAGCTCCTGTTTCTACAGCGGCTCCTGTTTCTACAGCGGCTCCAGTCAGTTCAGCTACTCCTGGTTCTACAGCGGCTCCAGTCTCTACAGCGGCTCCAGTCTCTACAGCGGCTCCTGGTTCTACTGCAGCTCCTGGTAGTACAGCTGCTCCTGGTTCTACTGCGGCTCCAGTCTCTACAGCGGTTCCTGGTAGTACTGCGGCTCCTGTTTCTACAGCGGCTCCTGTCTCTACGGCGGCTCCTGGTTCTACAGCCGCTCCAGTCAGTACAGCGGCTCCAGGTTCTACAGCGTCTCCTGGTTCTACAGCCGCTCCAGTCAGTACAGCGGCTCCAGTCAGTACAGCAGCTCCAGGTTCTACAGTGGCTCCTGGTTCTACTGCGGCTCCAGTCTCTACAGCCGCTCCAGGCTCTACAGCCGCTCCAGTCGGTACAGCAGCTCCAGGCTCTACAGCGGCTCCAGGTTCTACAGCGGCTCCAGTCTCTACAGCGGCTCCTGGTTCTACAGCGGCTCCTGGTTCTACTGCGGCTCCTGGTAGTACAGCGGCTCCAGTCTCTACAGGGGCTCCAGGTTCTACAGCTGCTCCAGTCTCTACAGCGGCTCCAGTCAGTACAGCTCCAGGTTCTACAGCAGCTCCAGTCTCTACAGCGGCTCCTGTTTCTACTGCGGCTCCTGGTTCTACAGTGGCTCCAGTCTCTACAGCGGCTCCAGGTTCTACAGCTGCTCCAGTCTCTACAGTGGCTCCAGGCTCTACAGTGGCTCCAGTCTCTACAGCGGCTCCAGGTTCTACAGCTGCTCCAGTCTCTACAGTGGCTCCAGGCTCTACAGCGGCTCCAGTCAGTACAGCGGCTCCTGGTTCTACAGCAGCTCCAGGCTCTACAGCGGCTCCTGGTTCTACTGCGGCTCCTGGTAGTACAGCGGCTCCAGGCTCTACAGCAGCTCCAGGTTCTACAACGGCTCCAGTCTCTACAGCGGCTCCAGGTTCTACAGCGGCTCCAGTCTCTACAGCGGCTCCAGTCTCTACAGCGGCTCCTGGTTCTACTGCAGCTCCTGGTAGTACAGCTGCTCCTGGTTCTACTGCGGCTCCAGTCTCTACAGTGGTTCCTGGTAGTACAGTGGCTCCTGGTTCTACAGCGGCTCCAGTCAGTACAGCGGCTCCAGGCTCTACAGCGGCTCCAGTCAGTACAGCGGCTCCTGGTTCTACAGCAGCTCCAGGCTCTACAGCGGCTCCTGGTTCCACTGCGGCTCCTGGTTCTACTGCGGCTCCTGGTAGTACAGCGGCTCCAGGCTCTACAGCAGCTCCAGGTTCTACAGCGGCTCCAGTCTCTACAGCGGCTCCAGGTTCTACAGCGGCTCCAGTCTCTACAGCGGCTCCTGGCTCTACAGCGGCTGCAGTAAGTACAGCGGCTCCTGGTTCTACTGCGGCTCCAGTCTCTACAGCGGCTCCAGTCTCTACAGCGGCTCCTGGTTCTACTGCAGCTCCTGGTAGTACAGCTGCTCCTGGTTCTACTGCGGCTCCAGTCTCTACAGTGGTTCCTGGTAGTACTGCGGCTCCTGTTTCTACAGCGGCTCCAGTCTCTACGGCGGCTCCTGGTTCTACAGCGGCTCCAGTCAGTACAGCGGCTCCAGGTTCTACAGTGGCTCCTGGTTCTACAGCGGCTCCAGTCTCTACAGCGGCTCCAGTCAGTACAGCGGCTCCGGTCTCTACAGCGGCTCCTGGTTCTACAGCAGCTCCGGGTACTACAACGGCTCCAACAACAGTTACAACAGTGGCACCAGGTACTACCCCAACTACATTAGCCATTGTTCACAGCTTCTTCAACAACAATACCTGTACTCACATGATGCTTCTTTTCATTTCAAGATCCCTGTAATAAAAACCGTTGTGGCAGAGGAAGCACGTGTGAGGCTCGTGCTGATCAGACCTTTATATGCTTGTGTCTGCCTGGTGATAACTACAACAACGTTAGCAAACGTTGTGAGAGCGGTAAGCATTTGTTTGGTACTACCACTATGAGGTCAGTGCTGCATGGGTAGTGACATAACTAAGACGATGTAATCCCACCGTGTAGGGCAGTAATGTGTCTTTGGGATGTAGGAAGATTATTAGTATTACTTGGTGTTGATTAAGGCAGTTAGTTTTAATTACCTCAGTCTCATTTAAGTCTAATCAGCTTTTGGAAAAGAAACTCTTCTTTGCTGACTGAAGCTCTTAATGGCAGGGTTTAGGCTAGCTACACATTTTCCCGTTTACAGTCACAATGCTAACCTAATTACACGGAGGAGAATTTAAAACTAGACATGAAACAACTATTTTCTGAAAATAATAAATAAATAAATAATTTAAGTGTACATCTGTCTTACTGTGGTGTTTTCTTGTTTTAGCCAAAGCTTTCCCTGGACAATTACAACTGCCTGAGATAGTTTATGAGAACAGTATGTCAGACAAGGCATCACCAGCGTTCAAAAGAGCTGCAGACATTATTACAGAAGAGGTGAAAAATACATTTTCTCTCTCTATCTTTCAGTTATACTGACATCTTGATTCATTCTAATAAATGTACAACACTTAGGTATCAAACCATATACCTGTGTTGTCAGATGATGACCTAAATAAAATGACATTTTCTTTCTTCCAAAACACAGCTGGACAAAAGTTTGGGATCTGATCCTACTTACCTTGGATGTATAGTGCTGGAACTCAGGTAAGTTTTGAGTATAGAATTAACCATCTATCTATCTTGAACCAGTTCACTCAGATCCTACTGCACTTAATAATTACCATCATTAAGAGTGATTTCTGTCCCTATAGGCCAGTCAACAACATTAGATTAAGGGCTACGATCGGGGTCAATGCGTCTGTAGACCTCATCTACTCACCAGAGTCCACAGTTTCATCATCAGAAGTTCAACAGATGGTGAAGAATGCCACAGCATGCACCAACTGTCAACTGGCAGGGGCAACTTTTACTGGTGAGTTAATTACCTGGATCTAGTCCAATCATTAAGTACTTCAATGGTAAAAAAGTATCAGAATAAAACTCAAATACTCAAGACTGATTTGTTCTCAGGTCTATCTATCTATCTATGTTTTTTGTTTCTTTGTTTAGTACTTGTTTTGTTATCTATGGCAGCATATAATAAATATTCTATCAAACAGAACAGTAGCTTAAGAACTACCATTGCAGTACAGTTTATTTAATGATTTTATTAGGATTACATCAAAAGGAATCGTGAATTGGCATTCATTTCAGAAACCATGGAAAGCATGTGGGATTTAAATGCAATGTTAATGTTTTTTGCAAATTTTGTTCTAGATGTTTGAGTGAGTTTCATTAAAATGATCTTCCTTTCCCTCCCTTGAATTAAAGATGTAAACCTGTGTGAGAGGAACCCATGTGATGTAGCCACCACAAGATGCTCTCCACTAGATGGAACTTTCAACTGCACCTGTCTGGGAGACTATGTTCCGTCTGACCACAGTACCAGAATGTGTCTTGGTGAGAGGATTTAGTTTTAGATTTTTAAATGTCTGAAGAGTGTGTTAATGTTTCTTTGACCAAACAACAAACTGACTTTTGAATGTTTTATATTTTTGCAGCTTGTCCCAGTGGACAAAAAGCAGACAATTCTGTGTGTGTCAAGTAAGTGCTTCTATCTATCTATCTATCTATCTATCTATCTATCTATCTATCTATCTATCTATCTATCTATCTATCTATCTCCATGAGTGATAAAGTCATTTTCTTTGTCTTTCAGTTGTCCATTTGGTTATTCTGGTTTTAACTGTAATGAAAGTGAGTATACAGCACATGATTAACAATGATGAATGAATAATATAGCCCTGTGTTAGGCTGTGTTACTGTGTGCTGTGATACTCTGATACTGACGTCCTCTACGTTGTTGTTTATTAGCATGGATGCTCGCCCTGGTGATCGTCGGCTCCGTACTCGGTGCACTGCTCCTCATAGCCCTCGTTCTACTGCTGTGAGTTTTTCACCTACATGCCCACTTTCACACATCATGCCATGTTTCTCTTTCCCTCATGTGGCACACTAATACACACCTTTACCTATTATGGCATGTTAACTGCTGTGTGTACCTTTATAAATACAGTTAATGGGAACAATTACATTGGAATCCAACAAAATGAACCACGATGAATCACAATAATACAGTTGACTTTAATATATATTTTCCTTTAATGTTGTTAGGTTGTTAAAGAAAAAGTCGAAGGCAAACAATACTGCATTCGACAGAGAGTCCTACGTCAACCAGCCTGCTCCCAAGGCACCAATGATCAATGGCAACTCAGTCAACAGCCAGACTTCAGACTCGGGTAATGGCTTGGCCAATGGCTTGGCAGCTTTTACCAAGACTGGGGTTCTTAGACTCCCACGGGCATCGGTCAACGACAGCTGGAACAGCAGCACCAGCAGCACCAGCAGCACCAGCAGCACCAGTAGCAGCAACCCGGAGATGACTGACAGCAACAGCCAGGAAAACTTGTTTCCTGTGGGGAGGAACTCAGTGGGTATTCCCTCTGTCAGTGTGTAAAGAAAATGTGTCTGTGAAGGTTATGAGTTATCCAGGTCATGTTATATTCAAAACATGCTAAAGAAAGGCAGCTGGACTCACTGAGTTTCGTCGTAGTCTTCAGCTCTAAGGGACTGACGGGGAGTTGGGGTTTAAATAGGAACGGGTGTTACCCATCAGAAACTCACATGACTAGTGTCTGCCAGCTCGTCAGGAAATTATTCAGCTGAATCCACCTACACCTGAAGGACAGAGGACAGTCCTTTGAAGACAACATCCACATTTTAGCCAGAGAAGACAGGTGGTTTGAAAGAGGAGTAAAGGAAGACATCTATGTCAAATTGGAGAATCCTTCTCTGAACATGGGGAGGTAGACTGAGATATAATCTGACAACAATCTAAAACACAGAGCCTCTGTGTTTTAGATTGATGTCAGATTATAGATTATATAGAGGACAGGGTCAAACAGTCTCCTCCAATGACAGGTAAGTATCTGGTCGTTAACAGGCTCTAGTCATGTGACTTTCTGATGGGTAACACCCACAGATGTTCCTATTTAAACCCCAACTCCTCCACCAGTCCATTAGAACTGAAGACTTGGATGAAACGTCTTCAAGAAACTCTTTTAGTCCAGTTGCCTTTCTTTAGTGTTTTAAATAAATGTGAAGAAAATAACATATTAGGAAGCTCAATCTTACAATCAGCTGAGTTTTCATCTAGCTCTGTGCTTCCTTGGCCTATTCACTCAAATGTCTCTGACTCTTTTGTTTTCTACTGCAGTTGGTGAACAACAACCACCGTGACAGTAACGCATCCACTCAGGCTCCATCCCAGAACAACCCCTATGATCAGAGCCAGGGCTACGACAACCCTTACTACATGCAAGACAATGAAAATTAACCACAAACACTATCATGACCCCATTACGACCTTGTTTTTTGTCCACATTTTGTTTACGTTCAATGACTAATTAAATGAGTGAAATACAGATTTCATTTTTCCACATCATAGAGTATTTAATTCATAAAAATATTTATATGCGTACATTAAAAGATTTTCTTTCATAGAGAACGCATGTTGCCAGTTTTTGTGTTTAAAATATATTTTACATCCTCAGGGGGAATACTTGAATGAAATTTGATTTTTGGTTTTATGAATATGAGTATTTATCCATCTATATGAATATAAAAAACATACCCGTTCTATTGTTGTTAAGAACTACTTCTGTGTTAATCTGTGCAGTCACTGGAGATTTATGCGCTATGCTTTGTGTCAGGGTCCAAAAACACATGGACCTCACTGTATATGTTTCAGTAGAAAAAAACTCCACAACATGTGACAGACAAAACCTTTTGCTCATGTATCTCCCGTCATCAGATGTTCCCAAGTCTTAAGTTTCCTTTCTGCTGAAAGAACGTTGACACTTTGTATTTTTGCCAAAGCAATATTCCTTTGCACTATAAAGCTCTTGGGCGTAATTGCTGCAACAAGGTCAAGTGTGAAAAGGTAATAAAGATTCCAGCTGCATATCTTCAGTTTGTTTTATTTTCGATATGTCGATGTCTCGATAACTTATATAAGCCTAAACATGCTACACTGGACCTTTAACTTCTCTTTTTTAGTGTTCTACTGCTTCAGTAGAAAATGATTAACAGAGATATTAAATATTAATCTAATATGTGATCACGCACACAAATCGCACATTTGTACCTTGTACAACAGGACTAAGATTTATCATATGGGAGGTGCATATAATTTAAGAGGTACTACACACACAAGTTTTTATTTAACAAGTACAGCAGTATATAAAACCATGCAGGCTACTGCTATGTGCATATCACACTTTCATTTAGACTTAGTTCTTTCTTAGCAATTACACACTGCTCAAAAATATGAAAGTAACACTGTGAAAACACATCAGCTGGAGTACTTGGAGAGAATCCATGCAGACACAGGGAGAACACACAAACTCCACAGAGAAAGACCCCAGTCAGCCCATGGATTAGAACCCAGAACCTACTACTACATTTTACTGTAATTAGATTGCATCAACTAAAAATGTTCCACCACCACCACCAAACTGGTCCTGCTGAACAATGTTTCAGGCAGCATAACGTTCTCCACGGCTTCTCTGGACCCTTTCACGTCTGTCACATGTGTTCAGGGTGAAACTGCTCTCATCTGTGAAAAGCACAGGATGTCAGTGGAGGATCTGCCAATTTTATTGTTCTATGGCAATGCCCATCGAGCTCCAAGGTGCAGGGCAATGGAGCACAGTTCCCACTAGAGGGCGTCAGGCCCCCAGGCCTCCCTCATGAAGTCTGTTTCTGATTGTTTGGTCAGAGACATTCACACTAGTGGCCTGCAGTAGGTCGTGTTGGAGGTTCTCTGGCAGGGCTCATCCTGTTCCTTTTTGGTCCAGTTGATGGATTGAGGACCTTCTATGGCCCTGTCCAGTTTTTCTAAAATAACTACCTTTCTCCTGGAATCTCTTCTATGGTCTTTAGGCTATGCTGCTAGTCACAGCAAAACTTCTGGCCATGGTATTGATGTGCCATCCTAGAGGAGTTAGACTGCCTGTGCAGCCTCTCCGGGAACTGCCTACATAGTGCCGCTACATGAGGCATTGCCGTGCACCAGGAGGAACCCAGGACCCACTACACACCAGCCCCAGTAACCCAATAACTAATGGCAGTCATGGGGCCAGCCTGCTCTCATCTGTGAAGAGGACAAGACATCAGTGGTCGCTCTGCCAATTCTAGTGTTCTATGGCAATGCCTGTCGAGCTCCAATGTGCAGGGCAATGGAGCCCCGCTAGAGGGGGTCAGGTCCTCATGCTACCATAGTGACACGGACCCTAGACAAATCCAAAACTAGTGAAGAACTGTCAGAAAAGATGAAGAGGGAAAAAATATCAGTGGTCCTCCACCTGTAAAACGTTCCTATTTTGGGGGTCGTCTCATTGTTGCAGCTCTAGTGCACCTGTTGTTAATGTTATTAAAACCAAAGCAGCTGAAATTGATTAACAACCCCCTCTGCTACTGAACGTACCAGATCAGTATCCTAGATGTTTAACTGACTTGATGCTAAACTGATATGTTGTATGTGGAGGCTGATATTTAAAATACCTCAAAGTCTATATTCAGTCTGTCTTCAGCTATGAGCAGCACTGACTTCCTGTCAAACTGTTACACAAATATGAGTAGTTACTTTTTCTTGCTGATGCAGACAACATACCAAGACGTAAAAGTTAATCTTAGATGAAGTTTATGTAAAGGAGTAAAGGAGCAAGCCATAAAAAGCTGTATTACTACTCCATGTCACATTACTGAACTGCCTCCCAATCCCAAAGGCGCTGTCTTCATCAGTCTTCGTTTGGGTTGAGAGAGCCAGGACACAGATTTTAGCATGAGCGTACGCGGTTTGTCAAACTAACACCTGAGCTGAGAAAGACAAGAGGAGTATTAAATTATGGGTAGTGAAGGTCTTTACCTTCTATCTCTTGCACTGCTGCTGTGCCAAGGGATTCAGCTTGGTCAAGGTAGTTGCAAACTCTTAACCCCTTAATGCCTGAATTGATTTTTCAATTATATAAAGAAATTAATTATTTGTGTTTTTTCTTACCACTCCGACCGGTCCTACGAGAAACTAGTGCTTGCAATAGGTTCCTAGGAATTTTTTGAATGTGCACAAACCATAATGTTCTCATACCTAAAGCCAATAAGGATGAAATAACAGCAATCAATGCACTAAGTAATGATCAGGGTTTGGGGATTTATGTGTAATCTCATGGGTCCCATCATTGCAAAGCTGTGTTCTCCAAAATGTAAAATTGTAAAATGCACTTTTTTTGTCCTGTTTAATCAATTTGGACATCACACATTTAAATGTAACTCACTGAATTATACCAAACAATGTAAATAATATAAATTACCACTCTGACCATAACAGATCCATGATATTTAAACTAATCTGTGTTTTCTGCAGGACAATGACAGCAATGGACAATGCATTGACAAAGACTGGAGGTGTGAAGGAACTAAAGACTGCACAGATGACTCTGATGAGCTGAACTGTCATGTTTCATCTGATCACTGGACGAACAGAAAGTACAGAGGAAAACAATCACAAAGGACCCAGGGTTTACATCGTTTCAGATTGTTTTAATTTTACAAATTCACCAACAGACATATCAGGTGTATAATAGCTTCTTGGAAGTGGGAAGATTAAAGTCTGCAAGAAAAACCCAACAAAGACAAAGAGTAGTGAAGTATAAGTAGAGAATCAAGTCCAGGCATGTTGTTGTTTTTTTTACCTATTTACCTGTTTCCTCGTTCTCTTGTGTCAGCGCCTCCATCATGCTCCTCACAGGAGTTTAAATGTGTGACGAGCGGTGAATGCATCTCACTGGGATTTGTCTGCGATGGGGAGGAAGACTGCATCGATGGCTCTGATGAACAAAGAACCTGTGGTACGCAGAGTGAAGGTTTATGAGCTCAATGATGGAAAGGTTATAAATAAGAACTTTTCTTTTGAAAGACGTATGTATGTGATGAAAACCCCTTTAAATTACACCATGTAAATATTTATTACATCAGTCAGAAGCTTTAAGAACATCACAGAGAATGAAACAGATGCCTGTTCATGTTTAGTAGGAATTTGCTGAACCACTAGATGGCCACATCCTGTCAGTATTCAGGGTAGGCACTTCAGTTGTAAAGTACAAATAGAGTTATGCAAAAATCAACTTAATGCATCAATTTCTTATATATTAACAACAACATGCTTAAGATGAGAACTGTCAGGAACTTAAAGATCTCCAGATCAAGGTTTCATTTCAATTCACTGCTTTACTTCCCATTCCATGATCTTGTAACCAAAGCAAATAAGGATGAAATAATGTGAATTAAAGCTCTAGGTAATGATCAGCTGGAGCGACTGTGTGGTGGAAATCGTATGGTTTCATCCAGATTAGCACGTTCTGAGCATTGCACTGCTTCCTCAATTAATTACCAACTGGAACACATGGTTTTCATCAGGTTTTAGTATAATAAGTGTAACATGAGTTTTATTTCATGAGGGACTGTTTGGATGAAACCACAATGTCAAAGATTTACATTACTGCAGCTCAGATCTTATAGAAATAGTTTGAAAGACACTTAACTGTATGTCAAAGTATTTATTATTTATTTTATTTGTCATTGAAATTTGAATTGAAATAATTTTTCATTTGTCCTCAAGTGATCATTTTGTGTTGTTTCTGAACAAAAACTTTTATTGTCTAGCGGTATCACACACCACTACTGGATAGTTGGATAACAAACTGGATAACGAAACTAACTAAAGAAAAGTGTTTGACCGTTTGAGTTTGATGTTGAAAGTCTGACCTTACCTCTGACCCCGCTGACCCCTTTTTCTTTCACTACAGCTTTTCACTTATTACCTCAGCCCCTACTACAATGAAAACAACTGAACTCTAGCAAAAGAAGTTCCTTCAGGATTAATGTAGTTTTATCTTCTCTTAGCTGCACATACAGCTGTGGCACAAGGCAGTACATCAACAGTGGCTCCACCAACAACACCGACTACAACAACACAGCACAGCCTCAAAAGCATGGAAGAGATTCCAGGAGACAGGCAGTTACTCTCTGAGAGCTGGACAGGGCTGTAGAAGGTCCTCAACCCATCAGCTGGACCAAGGACGAACAGGATGAGCCCTGCCAGAGCCCTCCAACACAACCTCCTGCAGGCCACTAGTATGAATGTCTCTGACCAAACAATCAGAAACAGACTTCATGGGGGAGGCCTGGGAGTCTGACGCCCTGTAGTGGGGCTTGTGGTCACTGCCCAGCACAGGTGAGAGTAGTTTCACCCTGAGCACATGTAACCCCCTGGTGGTGGGTCAGTGATGGTCTGGGGAGGTGTATCCATGGAGGGACGCACAGGACTCTACAGGCTGGACAACTGCCCCCTGATCTTGTGCCTGAGTGTTTTGTCTTCTCGTTCACCCCAACCTGATTCTTGAACAAGCCACAGATAAGGATATATACCAAGATTCTTTGTCTAGTCTTTTGCCTCCTTAGGAGTGATTTTTTTGTTCAGTAATTCTTGAGTTTTTTTAGTTAGTCAGTTTCCACCGTAGAGTGCAGTTTGCCTCCTTTAGGGATGATTTTGGGTTGTGTATTTTTGTTTTCTCAAGCTCTCTTTTGAGAGAGTGTTTTTTTAAACTAATAAAATCTGCCTTTTTTAGAACCGTCTTTGCGACTGAGTCCTGTATTGTGTCCTGGCCTGACAAATACCACTGACTGGTGGGGATGGGCAGAACGAGGCTTTGTGAAACAACGAAACGTTCGAAGCAATTGCGCCGGAATTGTGTCGAGGCTTCCAAACAATCCGACACACGTAACTCCATGGTGACATCTAGTGGCCTGTTTTGCTAACATCACATTTTGACCATGAAGCACAACTGCTTCAGACAAAGAATATAAATGGCCGACATGGAACGCGATGTTTCGTCAACCGCCAGGTGGTTCAGTGGTTAACTCACATGCACTCGGCCTAAAAGGCCGAGGTTCGATTCCCTGCTGATGCTTAAAATGTCTGAACTAGTTTATCCCTAGGGTAAATTGAGCATTTTATACATATCTGCCAGTTACAGATGTTTTGTTATTTCAGTTTCATAGTAGGCTATATTATCCTTTGGGATATACTCAAGAAAAATGTTACAATGGTTTTAAAATGTATGCTTATGGCCCAGGCTTTTTTTTGGGGGGGGGAACATGTTGTAGGGAAATAAAGGATAAATGAATGAAGCAGGTTAGACTAATCAGGTTCAACATGGGAAAAATAAACAACAACACATTTGTATGTCAACATAAATTTTTATTTAAGGCAACAAGGCAACATTTATTTATATAGCACATTTCATACCATGGCAGTTCAAAGTGCTTTACATAAAAGAGAGATGTCATATATACATCAAAATAAAATCAATTGGGTAATACTCTAGTTAATAAAAATACATACATATCATATCCATAAAAGGCATAAAATTTAAAAGATAAATAAATAAACAGATGGAAATAAGGAAATGGGAAATCAAATAAGATAAAATTATGGAAAGGCAAGAGAGAAGAAGTAAGTTTTTAATTTTGTTTTAAAACAATCTGTTGAGGGTGCGGTCTTGATGTGTTCAGGAAGCTGGTTCCAGAGTTTGACTGCATATGAGCTAAATGCGGCTTCACCACATTTAGTTCTGGTAGTTGGTGGAACCAGGAGTAGTCTCTGTTGCGACCTGAGTGACCTTGGGGGTGCGTAGTGGTGGAGCAAGTCTTTTAGATAGATGGGGCTACTACTATTCAAAGTTTTAAAAACAAGAAGCAGTATTTTAAAATCGATTCTGTGATTCACAGGGAGCCAATGTAAGCGTCTGAGTAGTGGTGTGATGTGATCTGTTCTTTTAGCTCTCATTAGGATCCTTGCTGCTGCATTCTGGATTAATTGTAGTTGTTTGATGATTTTCTTGGGGAGGCCTGAGAAGAGGCTATTACAATAATCAAGTCTGCTTGATATGAAAGCATGAATTAGTTTTTCAAGGTCTGTTTGTGTCATTAAGTCCCTAAGTTTGGCTATGTGTTTTAAATGATAGAAAGCTGATTTCGTAACTGTTTTAATGTGGCTGCTGAAGGAGAGGTCCCTATCAATTTGGACACCTAGGTTTTTTACCGTTGTTTTTACTTGAAAACCTTTGGTGTTGAGAAAAGAGGAGATGTTAAACCTCGTGTCTTTATTTCCAAAAACAATCACTTCAGTTTTTTCTTTATTCAACTGGAGAAAATTCTGACTCATCCAGTTGTTAAGATCACTAATGCAGCTAAGCAATGTTTCAAGCGGGCTAATATCATTAGGTGAGAGAGCAAGATAGAGCTGAGTGTCATCAGCGTAGCTATGGTAGGAGATCTGGTGTTTCTGTATGACCTTTCCAAGGGGAAGCATATAAAGGTTGAATAATAGAGGGCCCAGGATGGATCAGCACAGGGGAGTGATAGAAGAGGTCCAGTTACCTATCGAGACAGAAAAGTTTCTATCTTTAAGGTAGGAGCTGAGCCAGCTAAGTACAGTGCCGGAGAGCCCAACCCAGTGCTCTAGTCTATTTAAGAGTATGGTATGATCTACCGTATCAAATGCAGCACTGAGGTCCAGTAGGACTAGGACTGATACCTTGCCTGCATCCAGGTTGAGGCGTAAATCATTTAAAACTTTGATCAGTGCCGTCTCAGTACTGTGATGGGCCCGGAAGCCTGACTGGAAACAGTCAAGACATTGATGTGATGTTAAAAAGTCATCAAGCTGGGCATAGACTATTTTTTCAATTATTTTGCCAATAAAAGGCAGGTTTGAGATTGGTCTATAGCTGTTATACGCGGAGGAATCAAGAGTTCTCTTTTTTAATATGGGCTTTACTAGTGCAGTTTTTAGGGACTTAGGAAATACTCCAGACTGCAAGGATGAATTTATAATTGTGAGCAGATCTGATGAAAGAAAGGGGACGACAGATTTAAAAAAGTTGGTAGGAAGGGTATCAAGACAGCAGGTGGCAGAGCTAAGTTTGTTTACGGTTTTGCTTAAAGTTTCTATGTCTACTGGAAGGAATTGGGACATTTGGCCCTTAGGACCCTTTGGTGTAGGTTGCGAGTCTAGCCCGTAGGTTGTGTGTGCATAGAATGAGATGTTAGATCTGATTTGGTCAGTTTTGGCTTTAAAGAATGAGGCTAACTCATTACATGCATTAACCGAGAAAAAGTGAGATGGAAATTGTGAGGGAGGGGTTGTCAGTTTCTCAACTGTAGAGAATAGTACCCGGGGATTGTTCATGTTTTTACTGATGATGTTGAAGAAAAAAGATTGTCTTGACTTGCGGATCTCACTGTTGTATGCATAGAGTTTTGCTTTATATTCAGTGTAGTCAGATGGATGTTTGTGTTTACGGCATCTTCTCTCCTTCTTTCTACAGTCCTGCTTAAGGACTTTAACGGAGGGGTTAAGTAGCCAGGGAGACTTGTTTTTGTTGGTGGGCGCCTTGGTCTTTAGGGGTGCAATGTTGTCCATAATGCAGACCATTTTCGCATTGAAATGGTCAAATAGGTCATCTGTTGTACAAGATGACTGTTTGGTGGTGGGTAGGAGTAGTGCAGGGTAAGATATGAGAGCCTGCTCAAATTGGGTAGTGGTACTGGCGTTAATCATGCGCCTCTTGATCAGCATGTGCCCATTTTGAATTGGAGGGGGGATAGAAACAGAGAAGAATACACAGAAATGATCAGAAATAGCCAGATCTTGAACAGTAGTTGAAACAGTAAGACCTTTTGTTATTACTAGGTCAAGAATATGACCATGGGTGTGTGTCGGTTGTGTAACATCCACCCCATTACACTTCCGGGTTGAAGTGTTTGCGCTGCACGCCGGATCGTTATCGCGTCCCGAGACTATTTTAGCGGTTTTTGTCCCACAAATCGAAGGTGTTTTTAGTGGATTTTACTTCTCGTTTAGTTCACTATCGCAGTTCTTCCAGATTCGCAGAAATCGCTAGCTGTTTAACCATACGCTGTTTGATACTACCTCCGGCTCAGCCTATTAGCTGCGCCAGCTAAGCTAACCGCTACCAGCGCTCAGACCAACAGACAGCACTTAGCTAACTGCAACACCAACATTTCAGCATCGGCTGGGAGGAACTACAACTTTATCCATCTGATCCACTTACCGAAGCCGAATCAACGCAGCAGGCCCAGAAATGGGCCTCTGCCGGTAAGTACTGATCCCTCCTACACTCCACTGGTACTCGCTGCTAGCCTGCAGTAGAGTCTGTTGCTACCTCACGCTATCGCACCAAAGACCTCCTTACTGGCCACAGCTTTTCCCCAGGAGGACCTACAACTTTAACCATCTGATCCACTTACCGAAGCATCTGATCCACTTACCGAAGCCGAATCAACGCAGCAGGCCCAGAAATGGGCCTCTGCCGGTAAGTACTGATCCCTCCTACACTCCACTGGTACTCACTGCTAGCCTACAGCAGAGTCTGTTGCTACTTCACGCTATCGCACCAAAGACCTCCTTACTGGCCACAGCTTTTTCCCCAGAACCCTCCACCCCTGGACGAGTCATGCCGCCACTCACCTCATCTCCAGGATGCGACAGTTGTCTCCACAAGTCACAGACCATCTCTGAGCTGGAAGGCAGAATCTCTGCTTTACATCAAATTATAAATGAATCAGAATTCATGGACTCCATGTATCCTGGTGCGACTGCATTGTCAGTCTCAAATGACTCTGTTGTCGTCCTGGGCAAGAAGTCTGCACCTCTACCAACTGAAGAACTTGATAAAACTGTCCCCGCTGCTACCACTGATGTCTCTGCTGACCACTGGGATCACCGAGGAGCCAAGCCAAAGGTTCTACTGGGACCAACCTCCACCCCCGGCGAATGGACCGTTGCCGGCAGAGGCAGACATGGTGGAAAACTCCTCAATCGCCCCCACCCAGCTAAAGCCCGCAAATTGTCCACGTCCAACACGTTTTCCAGCCTAGAGGAGCAGGAGCAGGACCTCCCTTTGCCCCCATCATCTCTTGCCCTGGAGTCTGAAGGCCCCTCCGCTGTGTCTCCACTCTCCGCTGTCAGGCCCGGCTTTCCCATCTCTCCCGCTGCCCGCTCCCGGCGGCGCTCCTCAGCAAAAATACACTTTACCCCTTGCCCCAAAATCAGGCCGCCGACTAAGCCCCTGTCCTCTGAACATGTAAAACCATCTTCACAAAATTACCCCGACTCCTCACCGTCATCGTCGGCCATCAAACACTCCATCTCCCACGCCACTTCTCCTCCTCCAGCGGCTGCCCCAACTCCTCTTTTCCCTCCGACGGCGCTGATTCTCGGCGACTTGCTGGTGAGAAACATCCGTTTCTTCAATGCCATTACCCACTGCATTCCCGGGGCCACAGCTGTTGATATCCTGAACAAACTTCCCAGTCTCTTAACGTCACTTCCATCGTCCATCACAAAGATAATTGTCCATGTTGGCACATGTGACACCAGTCGTCGGCACTCGGAGATTACCAAAGCCAATTTCATTCGTCTGTTGGATCTCCTCAGCAGCAGCGGAAAATCCATTTTCATCTCCGGCCCTATCCCCACGTCGGGCCGCGGCCCTGGGCGTTTCAGCCGCCTTCTTTATCTTCACACCTGGCTGCAGTCAATGTGCAGCTCATTCAAGATTAACTTTATCCATAACTTCGACGCTTTTTGGTCCCGCCCCTCTCTTTTTTCACCCGACGGCCTCCATCTGAAAAAATCCGGGAGTCGCTTGCTAGCAGCTAACATACAGCATGCCGTATTATACCAGCTGTCCATCCGTGCGTGACCACGATCATCATTACCATCACCTGGCCTCTTAGCGCCTCCACCCCCGCCCACCCAATACAACCGAGCACCTTTGATTAGTGCCGACGCCCTCTCGTGGAAGGATGTTCAAACTACCCATCCTCCGTCTTTTCATGGCTACTCTTCCTCGCCCTCCTCTCTGTGTGAGTCAGCAGTTACTACTGATCTCACTAGCGCCCCCTTTAGGCCATCTTCGGGCAGTACATTCCCTATCCACACCATTATATCCTCCAGGAGGCCAGTTTTGTCTTCATTTAGACGATTTTCTGTCAACCCCTACAATCTTGCAACCCCTTACACTCCATAAAGCTGACAAAGGCCCCCCTGGACTACCCTACCTCTAGAAATGCGCAGTTTGGTTTACTTAATGTGCGTTCTCTAAATAGAAAAGCACCTTTTATCAATGATGCCATTACTGATGCTGGTATCGATTTACTATGTTTAACTGAAACTTGGCAAATACCAAATGATTATATTTCATTGAATGAAGCTACTCCGCCTGGTTATGAGTTTGTTGCTAAGCCACGTTTAACTGGCCGGGGAGGTGGCCTTGCTGTGGTCTTCCGCTCCAGCTATAGGGTTGTATCTGTGCCCGTGCAGGATTATTCATCATTTGAATGTCTTGCCTTGAAATTCACTGGCGGTTTACCGCTCCTCTTATTGCTTGTTTACCGGTCTCCAAAAATGTCTTCTGTTTTTATTAATGAATTTTCTGAGGTACTCTCATCTGTTAGTCCTATGTACTCATCCATCCTGGTGCTTGGTGATTTTAATATACATGTAGATTCTGGAAACTGTAATTTTGCTGAACAATTTATGAATCTGTTAGACTGTTTTGACCTTATTCAGCACGTTGATTTCCCTATCCACTCAAAAGGCCATATATTAGACCTTGTCTGCACCGCTGGCATCACGCCAACTAATGTGTGTCCTAAAGATGTCTCTGTGTCCGACCATAGAGCCATTATGTTCAATCTTGCTGTCCCTGAGCCTCTCCATCGCCAACGTGCCTCTCGCTCCATCACATACAGGAACACAAAGAGCATTACTACAGCTGCTCTGTTAGACACTCTACATTCACAACCTATCACAGAGTCATTGGATGCTTGTCTTGATGACTTGGTCCTGCTGTAAAACACACATCTTGCTGACTCTCTCAATCTCCTTGCACCCCTGAAGACACGCCTAGTCTCCTTCACTCACTCTGCCCCATGGTTTACACCTGAGCTCCGTAAAATGAAGGCGGCTGGACGTCAACTAGAGCGACTTAGTCGGAAGACTGGCCTAACTATCCATGCCCTGGCGTACAGTGACCATGTCTCTACCTACAAGGAGGCTCTAAATCAGGCCAAGACCATGTATTACACCACCATCATTGACAGAGGCCAAAACAACCCGAGAGCCCTCTTCTCTACTATTAATAAGCTCACCCAGCCCGCCAAATCCTTCCCACTTACCCCATCCACTCAACTCTGTTGTGAATTCCTTGACTTCTTCCAAAGCAAAATTAGCTTGATCTACAAACAGCTCCAGACTACCCAGACCACCCTTGATGATGTCCCCCCCTCCCCCTGTGCAACACTCAACAGATCCTTTTCTACCTTTTCACTTCTTAATGAACAGGATGTCTTTGACCTTGTCAATAAGTCTAGACCCACCACCTGCCTTCTTGACCCTATGCCCACCTCATTGGTCAGGGCCGGCCTACCTGCCCTCTGCCCTCTCTTGACACAAATAATAAACTCCTCCCTCTCTCTGGGCTCTGTTCCTCTGCCTCTCAAAACAGCAGCCATCACTCCTGTTTTAAAAAAGCCTGGGGCAGCCGCAGAGGATTATAAGAACTATCGGCCCATCTCTAACCTCCCGTTTATTGCAAAGCTCCTGGAGCGCACAGTTGCCAGCCAGCTCCAACAGTACCTCACATCCCATGGCCTCTGGGAAAAGTTTCAGTCTGGCTTCAGGGCCATGCACAGTACTGAGACTGCCCTGGTTAAGGTTGTCAATGACCTGCTATTAGCTGCTGACTCAGGCCATGTCAGCATTCTCATTCTCCTTGACCTCACAGCTGCTTTTGATACTGTTTGCCACAACCTCCTACTCACTCGGTTAGAGACCTTGCTTGGTGTCACTGGTGTTCCATTGGCCTGGTTTAAGTCATACCTCACTGACAGAGAACAGTTTGTCTCAATTGGGAATTTCAGATCTCCAAATTCACCCCTCTCACATGGTGTCCCCCAGGGCTCTGTCCTTGGCCCCCTGCTGTTTTTAATCTACGTCCTTCCCCTGGGCCACATAATACAACATCATGGGCTCAGTTTTCACTGTTACGCAGATGACACCCAGATTTACATTCACACCAAGCCCGCTCACATACTATCATCATCCAATCTGGTCAACTGTCTAAATGCCATTAACAACTGGATGACTCAAAATTTCCTCAAACTCAACCAAGATAAGACTGAAGCTATTCTCATTTCCACCCCTAACATTCTAAAAAAAACTTGAACATCTGCAGCTATCTATCCCCGGCTATTTCACTACAACCTCTGCTGAAGTTAGGAATCTGGGCGTAATCCTTGATCCTACTCTCTCATTTGAGTCACATATCAAAAGCATCACCAGGGTGTCTTTCTTCCACCTCAAAAGCATCTCCAAACTCCGGCCCTCCCTTAACGCATCTACAGCAGAAACCCTCATACATGCATTCATCACATCTAGGCTCGACTACTGCAATGCTCTACTGTGCGACATCCCAGCTAAAACCCTAAACAGGCTGCAGTATGTCCAAAACTCCGCTGCAAGGCTACTCACCCGCACCAGGTCCTGGGATCACATTACTCCCATCCTCCAGCACCTGCATTGGCTTCCTGTCCACTACCGCATTCAATACAAAATCCTTCTCTTAGTCTACAAATCCCTACACAATCTGGCCCCATCTTACCTATCAGATCTCCTTACCCCATACTTGCAATCCCGCACCCTCCGCTCTACAGACGCATGTCTTTTAACAGTCCCCACAACGCGTCTTCGCTCCATGGGTGACAGGGCCTTCAGTGTGGCAGGTCCTAAACTGTGGAATGACCTGCCGCTCGTGATGCGCCAAAATACATGTATGTCCACTTTTAAAACTCAATTAAAAACACATCTTTTTAGCTTAGCTTACCTGTCAGCCCCCTGATCTCTACTTGCACCGCCTCTTTTATTTTATTTTATTTTCCCTGTTTTTATCTGTCCTCGCTTTGTGCTCAGTGTACTGTTGTGTGTGTCTGGGGGTGTTTTGTGTTTTGTGTTCCTTGCCTATACCTACTTTGTACAGTGTCCTTGGGTACCTTGAAAGGCGCTTCTCTAAATAAAATGTATTATTATATTATTATTAACATGCTGGGTTAAAGCAAAGATGTCGAGTAAGGTAATGAAGTCCTTAGTGTAATTGTTGTTGGGGAGGTCAATGTGGAGATTAAAGTCACCAGTTATAATGAGGCAATCATATTCAGTGCAGATGACTGATAGGAGATCACTGAATTCATCCAAGATAATACGGACTGACAGCTTGGGGGGTCTATAAATAGTCAGTAGTAGGATTTGTGGAGGGCCCTTGATGACAGTACCAAGATATTCGAAAGAGGAGAATTCATCAAAAGAGAGTTGTTTGCACTGGAAGGTGGATCTAAAAAGGGTGGCTAGTCCACCTCCTCTTCCATTAAGTCTAGGTGCATAAGTAAAAACAAAGTTGGGGGGGGATGCTTCGATGAGAGTGGTTTCGGAGCTATTGTGGTCCAGCCACGTTTCAGTTAAAAGAAGAAAGCCTAAGTTGTGTGTGGAGATAAGGTCATTAATTAGAAAGGACTTATTGGCTAGAGATCTAACATTCAGCAGTGCCATTTTAGTTATTGGTGTGGGTGTGCTATGGGAAGTGACAGGAGATAGGAGATGTTTAGGCACAGGTAACAGATTAGCAGTATTTGAGTAAGGTGCAGGTTGTATGCGTTTTTTCAATCTTGGTCTGATTAAGACTGAGATAGGGAGGGAATGAAAGACGTCAGCCTGGCCCTCGTGCTTATAGTGCGGGGTTGTGGATGAGAGGACGAGGGGAGGGTCAGGCTGATCAGTGGGTCTAGTGAATGGGGCCATATTAGTTGTATTAGTTGCAACAGGAATGCAAGAGTTATTTACAGAGTTGAAACCAAAGCTTGCAATTGAACTGGAGCAACCAATTGGAGAAACCTCAGGGTAATTACTGGGAGAGCCAATAAGAGAGACTCTAGGAGAGACAGTAGGATCGGCACCAGCAGGGCCCACGTGGTCAAGGGCGGAGGTTCTAAAAGAGGCTGGGTCAGATCGCTGGGCCTGCTGGGAAAAATGTCAATTCGAACAAAAAGCAATAAAATAAATAAAATTCATGGTCAGTCTCCTTGTTCCCTTCCTGTTTGGATGTAGCCCATCAGATTTAAAAAGGTCATGTCTGGACCAGAAGGAGTCAAAATGGTTAACAAAACCAAGGCCAGTAGCAGAGGAAAAATTTTTCATCCACAGGTGTAGGTTGAAGAGACGGCTGAAACGCTCAGAGCTGCCGTGCAGGGTGGGAGTTGGTCCAGACAGGACACAGCGCCTCCCCAGGCTTTCGATTGTGGAGGAAAGGGACTCGAGCTCCGCGTGCAGTTTTGAAGATTGTCAAGACATTACGTCATTTGTGCCAGTATGAGCTATAACTGTGTTAATGGAAGGATGAAGGTCAAGGAGTACAGGAATGAGCTCAATAAAATCAGATGTTATACCACCTGAAAGACAGTAGGTGATAGCGCCCGGGAGTTGGACAAATCTGACAATCGAGTCGCCAATTATTAAAAGTTCTGGTTTTTCAGTTCCCAGGTTGTCCTTGTAAGCAGCTAGTTTCGGGTTGAGAAGCTTGGGACACCTTGATGAGACAGGAGAGCACAGGGGGGCGTGGCAGGTGACTGCCTTGACCACAGTTTGTGTGGGGGGAGGTGTCGGGACAACAGGTGATCTGGATGAGGTAGTGGGGTGCTCGACTGCGGTTAGCGGTGGAGAGGAGGACGCTTCTGCAGGCACCGCAGGAGGACGCCGTGTGGGCCGCGGCTGCAGGGGCGAAAGACGGGGACGTTTGAGGCACGGAGATGCCAGTGGAGGGGATGCTGAGTCTGAGAGTGAGGAGACACTGACGGGCGAGGAGCGCTTTCGGATTCGCGTCATACTGCGTGCAGGAGGTGGCGAGACTGGCTCAGAGGGTAGTTTTGCCAGAGGGGCGAAAAAGTTTGCCAGAGTGACATCATTGACGCCGGTGCCAAATGGGTCGTAGAGAGGCAGAGAGAGCTTTTTTTGGCCTTTAACGACACAGGCCCAGGATGGAGTGGAGGTTGAGCCGGGAGCGTCGTCAGGAGCCGGAGCCGTTATTTAAGAATAACAGTTGAATAGCAGTCTTGGCATTTAATCTGTTTCTTGTTTTGGAGTCTCTATATGTCGCTATATGTCGTTATCTCTCAAAATCTCTCTCCTCAAAAAACCCACGAAGATAGGATGTGTTTGAATGACTTTTAAGCATTGTGGGACTTGGCTAATTACTCGGCTCGGCAAGTGTGCCACCAGGTGAAACCAGTTTGAAACACCACGAAGCCTCACTTAGCCATGGTCACGTGACATGGGCGTTTTGAACCACACTTCGAAACACTTTTCAAAACACTTGCGTTTCGGAAGCTCGACCCTGTTTCGAAACGTCAGCTTCGAGCGTCACACCCCTCCTGACTGGCCCCATACGCCTCACCCAATGACAGCTGGGATATGCTCAAATTTCTCTGTATTCTATTGAGGAATTTAAAGAACTAAGTCTATACTTAGTTAGCTGATTTATTCTATATTTATTTTTATATTTTTATACTTTACTGTTTCTGCTTGTCTTGCACCGGGACCAGGGTAACTAATTTTGTTCCACCTCATGTACCAACGTGTGTAATGATAATAAAAACTCCTTGAATCCTTGTATCCTTGAATAAATCAAAGTGTGATATGCACATAGCAGTAGCCTGTATCGTTTTATATACTGCTGTACTTGTCAAATAAAAACTTGTGTATTATTTCTTAAATTATATGCACCTCCCTTATGACAAATCTTAGTCCTGTTGTACAAGGTACAAATGTGCGATTTGTGTGCGTGATCACATATTAGATTAATATTTAATATGTCTATTAATAATTTTCTACTGAAGCAGTAGAACACTAAAAAAAGAAGTTAAAGGTGCAGTGTAGCACGTTTACGCTAAGTCATTAAGATATCATCTTATCAAGAATAAAACAAACTGAAGATATGCAGCTGGAATCTTTATTGCTTCTTCACGTTTGACCCTGTGGCAGCGATTACGCTCAAGAGCTTTATAGTGGAAAGGAATAGTGCTTTGGCAAAAATACAAAGTGGTCAAAGTTCTTTCAGCAGAAAGGAAGCTTAAGCTTTGTGAACGTGTGATGACATGAGC